>NC_138748.1:6292882-8725267 GCF_965113315.1 Podarcis vaucheri
GTATCAAGCAGAGAACTCAGGCAATCAGATTCTTTTTCATGGTGGGGTAAGCAGGGGGGTACCTCCTGCATCAGATACAAGATCAGGTTTTTGTGGAGAGTCATTGTGAACTCAGCTGGGGAGATGAAATAATAACCTTCTTTTTTACCAGCGTCAGAACAGCAGGCCTGTTTTGTAAGTTCAAGTGAAAGACTGTGCCAATTCTTCCAGCTTCTCCTGAGCTGCTCTGACAACCTGAAGGGCAGATCTACACCTTTCATTTAACACACACACACACACACACACACACACACACACACACAAGTGCTGGATTTACGTATAAGCTAAACAAGCTATAGCTTAGGGCTCCACTCTCAATAATTAAAGAAAAAAACACCTGGATGTACATTTCCAAAATATAAGATAAAAAATAAATAAAACAAAACCTACATACAGCAACAGTGTTTTGTGTTGTGTAGGCTCCTATGATGTAAGAAATGGGCCCCACCTGTCAGCCTGCTCCCTGTGGGTTAAACCACAGAGCCTAGGACTTGCCGATCAGAAGGTTGGCGGTTCGAATCCCCATGACGGGGTGAGCTCCTGTTGCTCGGTCCCAGCTCCTGCCAACCTAGCAGTTTGAAAGCACGTCAAAGTGCAAGTAGATAAATAAGTACCGCTCCAGCGGGAAGGTAAACGGCGTTTCCATGCTCTGCTCTGGTTTGCCAGAAGCAGTTTAGTCATGCTGGCCACATGACCCAGAAGCTGTACGCTGGCTCCCTTGGCCAGTAAAGCGAGATGAGCACCGCAACCCCAGAGTCGGTCACGACTGGACTCCCTTTACCTTTACCTATATTTGGGTGCCTACATTCTGCATGGACTGATTGCATGGCAACATGTGCAAATGGCTTTAGAAACCTATTAGGTCCATAAATTACCATATAGCATACATCCAACACAAAAAACAGCGACAATTTGTTATTGACAAAGGACAGCTGGACATATAAAGAGCCCCATTACCTTCAGTAGCTTATGGCCTCATCAACACTAAATCTGGCCCTGACCCCATCCCCCAAGAATCCTGAGAAAAACTTCTCCCTCACAGAGCTACAATCCCCAGCACCCTTCACAAACTACAGTTCCCACGATTTTTTGGAGAGAGCCATGAATTTTAAATGGGCATTTGATGCGCTTTAAATTTATGCTACAGATCTCCCCATTGACTCACGGTTTAGAAGCCCTGAGGATTAGCAAGTTATGATGGATGGAGAGTCGGGTTTGGACCAGAGAAACTCACATTCAAATTGCCACTAAATCCTAAAGATTATTAAGTGTCCCTTAGCCACTCACAATCTCTCAGCCCAACATCCCCATCTGTCCCCACCCCACCCCAGGCAGTTTTGAGCTCAAAATGAGAAAACCCGTTCAAGAGATCCTGAGCTGCTGTGAACAAAATGTTAGGTACAAATCTGATAAAGTAAGAGTGTTACCTGCGCGGCAGAGAAGCCACTTCTCTTGGAACAATCGCATTATCTAAGCATATTGGATTGCTTCATTTCTCCGATAGCCTGCTCTCGCTCAGAGCAGCTTATAGCAGACTTTTCTAAATATGAATAGTTTTCTTGCCCAGGGCCTCACAAGGAAATCAAATGGTTTGATAAAAGAGACCAAATGAACTTAAATGACGCTATGAACATTAGATCTGGTTTCTCTTCAGATCGTATAAATCTTTCGCCTTTTAGATTGTTGACTATATATAAAATATATAAAATATAATAACCAAACAGTACCAAAAACCCACCAAGCCCTTTTTCCAAGCAACTACCTCTTTATTGAAAAGGTCCTGCAGCAGAGCAGTATGGGCTGGCAGGGGAGCACAGCTCAGTTTCATGTGAGGTGCTTATTTTATTCATTAAATTTCTATACCACTCTTCATGCAAGATCACAGGGTGGTTGGTGGTGTTTCTGAAGCTCTGCTTAGGAAGTAAATTGAAGTGGGGAACTTATTGGCCTTCCAGGTGTTGTTGAACTACAATTCCCATCATCTCTGACCATTGACCATGCTGGCTGGGACTGATGGGAGTTGAAATCCTACAATACTTTGAGGGCCACAGGCTTCCTATCCCTGAATAAGATGGATCCCCATCCTCAGACCCTGGAATGGTTTTTTCTCTTCTGCAGCAACAGTGTTGACATCAGAAAAGGTGGCGCAGATTTAATGAAGCAGAATGGGGAGCAGAAGCAAAGCGGTTTGTTTCCATGCTAGTGCCTTCAGCTCCAAGAGAGATAATGGTGAAGCAGCAATATTAGGCATTGCACCATTGAACCAGCTAAAGTGTGATAAAAGAAGATCAGCAACGTCCCTGCCAGGCCATCAAAAAAATCAATGCATATGCGTGCACCTTTGATTCAAAAGTTATTTCTGCTATGATTATGGTAGCTATAATTGTGTCTAATTGGAGGTGGTTGGAGGATGGATGGCGGTTAACAGACTGAGATTGAATCATGACAAGACAGAAGTACTGTTCTGGGGGGACAGGAGGCGGGCAGATGTGGAGGACTCCCTGGTCCTGAATGGGGTAACTGTGCTCCTGAAGGACCAGGTGCGCAGCCTGGGAGTCATTTTGGACTCACAGCTGTCCATGGAGGCGCAAGTCAATTCTGTGTCCAGGGCAGCTGTTTACCAGCTCCATCTGGTACGCAGGCTGAGACCCTATCTGCCCGCAGACTGCCCCGCCAGAGTGGTGCATGCTCTGGTTATCTCCCGCTTGGACTACTGCAATGCGCTCTACGTGGTGCTATGTTTGAAGGTGATCCGGAAACTACAACTAATACAGAATGCGGCAGCTAGACTGGTGACTGGGAGCGGCCGCCGAGACCACATAACACCGGTCTCAGACCTACATTGCCTCCCAGTACATTTCCGAGCGCAATTCAAAGTGTTGGTGCTGACCTTTAAAGCCCTAAACGGCCTCGGTCCAATATACTTGAAGGAGCGTCTCCACCCCCATCGTTCTGCCTGGACACTGAGGTCCAGCACCGAGGGCCTTCTGGCGGTTCCCTCCCTGCGAGAAGCCAAGCTACAGGGAACCAGGCAGAGGGCCTTCTCGGTAGTGGCGCCTGCCCTGTGGAACGCCCTCCCACCAGATGTCAAAGAGAACAACAACTACCAGACTTTTAGAAGACATCTGAAGGCAGCCCTGTTTAGGGAAGCTTTTAATGTTTTATAGGTTATTGTATTTTAATAGACTGTTGGAAGCCACCCAGAGTGGCTGGGGAAACCCAGCCAGATGGGCGGAGTATAAATAATAGATGATGATGATGATGATGATGATGATGATGATGATTGCAACATTTTGGGAGAGTGCTGCTGTTTTCACTCAAGTCCTGCTTGTGGGCCTCCCATAGGCACCTGGTCGGCCACTGAGAGAACAGGATGCTTCACTAAATGGGTCTGTTGGCCTGATACCTGGGAGCTCCCAGAGAAGAGCTGACAGGTACTTTGCTCCTCTGTGGTCTTTCCTGGTGCTGCTGCTGCTGCATTAAGCCAAGCCAAGCCAAAGTTTGCCTTAGCATGTTGACTGTTACCCGTGTATCTTAGTCCACAGACTTAGCAGCGAACAGCCACCTGCCAGGTGTTCGGAAACATCAAATGACCCTTGATACAGAAAAGCATTTTCAAAGGCTAGCTTCAGTGCTTTGCCATCAGTAGTTACATAAGGTTTTTCCCAGACCAAGTTGGCACCTGAGAGTTTGCCCTTGAGAAAGTGGCTCGCTTTCAACTTTAGCCAGTGTTCTCCTATACTGTGATTTTTATAGGGATATAATATCCCATTTTATATCTCATTGACTTTCACTATACTTAGGGAACTCATATGAAGTTTATGTCTCCATTTTAATGAGAGAGTCCAACCATTACAGATCACAGGAAATATAGCAACATTCCTCACACTAGCCATCAAAACCAGGTCACAATTCTTAAAGGGAAAATTTTTGAGTCATTTTAAATATATATATATTTATGGATTATTTATGGATTTTGCTATGCTCTCATTTTAAAAGACACCAATTGTGTGTCTGCATATTCTCCCCTTCCTCCTCCAACAGCTGCCTTGAAAACACTACACTGTATTAGATGTTTATGGTCTGCAGACCATAAACTGAAATGAATTTATTGGCCTTTGCATTCAAGGACAGCGTTGCATAAGCTACTGCAAATCTAGCTTCTGTGTTTTCATTTTTTCTCTTTGAACAATGCTGCTGATTGAATTCAGAGTTACTCCCCAGTCTCAACAATGTGATGCACCCGTCTGAGTTCCATGCAGTCACAGCAATGACTAAGGATGGCTGAATCTGTCAGTCAATTTGGGTTTCTCTCCACCAGGGCCAGTCCACCCACAAGGCAAGGTGGGGCACTGCCTCAGGTGGCAGGATCCACAGGGACAGCAGATTTGGCTTCCAAGGAATGCATCACCTTCTGCTGCCGTTGCCATGGTGATGGTGACAGCTGCGGCACCCTCCCCCCTTGGCACCCTCCCCCCGTGTTGCTTCTACAACAGCCTCTTGGTGACTAGAAGGCGCCAGCCTGGTTCCCAGTGTAGATTTTTATTCCCTCCATGTTCCTGATATAGACCTCACCCCTTCTTCCTTGGCAGCGGGGGTGGGGGCACCTCAGGTGCCAAAATGTCTTGGGCAGGCCCTGCTGGCCATGTCTCATTTTCCCCCATCTTACGTTCAGTTACAGTGGTACCTTGGTTCTCAAACTTAATCCATTCCAGAAGTCTGTTCCAAAACCAAAGCGTTCCAAAACCATAGAAAGTAATGCAAAACGGATTAATCCATTCCAGACTTTTAAAAACAACCCCAAGACAGCAATTTCACATGAATTTTAATATCTAACGAGACCATTGATCCATAAAATGAAAGCAATAATCAATGTACTGCACTATAAAATAAATAAGACAGTGTTGTAGGTGATAAAAATTAAAATTAACTTTCTTTCTTACCTATACTGATGATAGTCATTGTTTGGATGGGGGGCTTTTATCCATTTCCACAGTCACACAATCAATCAATCAATCAATCAATCAATCAGTAGCTGAACTGAGTTCCCCACAGTCACAAAAACAAATTAATCAAAAAAGCCTCAAAAACACAAAATACATAGCAAAAACAAAAGTGCCAAACTGAATCAGTTCTGGAAGTCCATTTGACTTCCGAAATGTTCAGAACCAAGGCACAGCTTCTGATTGGTGCAGGCGCCCCGGAAACAATAGCTGACAGCCGCATCGGATGTTCAACTTCCAAAAAACATTCGAAAACCGGAACACTTACTTCCAGGCTTTTGGAGTTTGAGAACCAAAGCATCTGAGAACCAAGGAGTTTGAGAACCAAGGTACCACTGTATTCACATTTCCACTTCAGTTTGTCAGTTTTTAAAGGCCTTGTTCATCAGCATTTTATGTGCATTTCATCTAATAGACACATTTTTGTATGCAATTTTGCCTACTATACACATTTGTGCAAAGCAATTCCCTCTCATTCGATGCATTATTGTATGTTATTTTCACTCATGTATGCATTTACATGCTCATGTAACCCAAGTGTATGCATTTTCCTACACATTATGTTGCTAGAGAAATGTATTTCAAAATTCAGAGAAGTTGTCATGTTACTGGACTCACAGTCAGCACTCATGTCTGGTCATATGCTGAGAGGTTTAGGATCTTTTGCTGGAGTTATAATTTGCGGTCCCTTCCAACTCTACAATTCCATGATCACTTCTTATAGTTGTGTGTTAACCCTTGAATGGGGGATACATAAACTGAGGTCAGGGAGGGGCCTCTCTGTTGCTGCAACTGGGTGTACACCTAGGAGTAGCTGAGAGACGAAGGGCTGATGGACATGCCTTTTCCTAACTTGTAAGTGTACTTTTGACAACAAGGGGTTAATTCCTCACACTGGATATTCCTTGCCTGACAGTGCCCTGAGAGCAGTGCAGATTTTGAAGGATAGTTGTGTTTGGCTCATGTATTAGGTAAGTTTGCCTTTAAATGTGAACTGAATTTCTCCCCGAAAAGGCACCTGGGTGTGTTATCTGAAGTTTATCTGAGTATTGCAAGAACATCACCACTTCCCTTAATTGTCAACAGGCAAAAGCCAAGACTGGGGGTGGGGGGACTTGTAACCAAATGTGTTTGCTGGTGATCAGTACTTTGAATGAGTATATTGGTCAATTGTAACCCACCAAATCAGAAAAGTACTCCCTGGGCCAAGATCCTAATAGAAAAGAAAAAAGAGCACAGGGGGGGCAAAGTACTGTTGTGCCCCAAAAGTAATCAGACCTAAATTACCCACCACAGGAAGTCCTTCTGTGAAGAGTTTCCTGTTCCACTTCCTCTATGAGTTGTCAGCATTGCTGGGTGGGCCAATATGTAGACACACTTGTAAACTCCATCACCTGTGAGCAATATATTCTGGGAGCCTCTCTCTCGCTCACCACACGCGCAAACAAGCAAATGCAGCTGGTATCCTACAGGCATAGGTTTGCTTTCCCTGCTGAGTCACTAAGGAAAAACACAAACCATCTGCAATAGATCTTTTGTCCCCAGCTCATTCGTTAAGTATAACGTATCATTTGCTGTAGCCACAAAAATTATAGTATGTGCAGCTGGAAGCTGCTAGCCCAGAAACATGCACGATATGCAGCTCTGGACGCAAAATATTTTGAAGATTTGTCTTAAATATAGCTAAGGGGTTTCTCTCGTCTCCCTTACCCTATAATAAAGAGCCCAGCTTTATGTTCTCAAATTGCAGAGTGGGCTTCCAGAGGAACAGAGCTGTTGATTTACTTTATAACATTCTATTTAGGTCTCTTGTCTTGCAAAGCTCGGAAGCATGCAGCCCAATCCTATGCATGCTTCAGAAGAAGTATACTGCATTGACTCCAATGGACCTTACAACCAAGTAAATGCATGCCCTAAAATGGGCCAATTTACTGGTGAGCAGAGTAATCCTAGATAAGGGCTGCGGAGGACGGGAGCAGCAGAGATGCCACCACCACATACACATTCTGGCTTGGGCAGAAGGCTCAACATTTGAATTGCCTGAGCCCCCTCCCCCCCACACACACACACCATGGGTGTCAGCGGAAATGATTAGGGGGTGGGGAAGCAAAGTCTGTGACTGGTAAGGACAGGCTGTTGACTATGTGCAGTCTTTTTGTGACTGAACCTCACACACCATTACATGGTGCCAAAGAGAAGCAACAAGGAACAGTGGTGGGCTGTGCCTGTTGGTGATTTACAGATTTACATTGTACAGAGCTGTACAATTGGATGTGGATGGTGCTGTGGGTTAAGCCACAAGGCCTAGGGCTTGCCAATTAGAAGGTTGGCGGTTTGAATCCCCGCGATGGGGTGAGCTCCCGTTGCTCGGTCCCTGCTCCTGCCAACCTAGCAGTTCGAAAGTACATCAAAGTGCAAGTAGATAAATAGGTACCGCTCTGGTAGGAAGGTAAATGGCGTTTCCGTGCGCTGCTCTGGTTCGCCAGAAGCGGCTTAGTCATGCCGGCCACATGACCCGGAAACTGTATGCTGGCTCCCTCGGCCAATAAAGCGAGATGAGCGCCGCAACCCCAGAGTCGGTCACGACTGGACCTAATAGTCAGGGGTCCCTTCACCCTTTACCTTTACAGGGCTGTACATTTCAGATCTAACTTCTCACAAACTGCTTTATTCGTCCATTTAACAATAATGGAGTGATGTACAGGGTAGGGATGGAGGACAGCCTTAATCTGTCCATTGAACAACAATATAGTAGGTCTCCAAACAACATTTAAAACTCCTAAGGCTGAATTTCACACCTGGGTGTTATTAAAATAAATGAATACATTCAGGATTCCAGGAGTTGCAAGCACCCTCCTTGACCCTGTGTGGGCACCCAGGTCACCCATGGAAGGTGGTCCAGTTCTGGGTCTAGCACTCCTTCAGGATCCAGTTCCTCACCCCTGCTAGAAGTTCTCCCCAGAAAATGAAAGTGGGAATAGATGTAATATATCCTATGGAATTGCTGATATTTCTCTTCTAAATGTTCCTCCCAGAGCTTTAAGCACTGGGTGCAATTTAGATTTCCTTTTACTGTTGCATAGTTCTCTCTGTTCCTCCCAGCTGACTGAGATAAGAGAAATAAATGCAAGGTGCAGCTGGTTCAGAGCGAATGAGGAACTCTAACTGGCTGACCTTAGAACGGGTAAATGACAGTTGGACTTTCAACGGCAGGGTGAGGGACAGAGATCTGGAGGAGTTTGAGGGAGATCATGTCTCCTGATTGTGTGGAGAGCCTATGCCTTTTCAGCTGTGCATGCATAGTCTTCCATTTCAGGTGTTGTGCTAAACTAGAGATAGGCAGCAATGGTACCCTCAAAGATGTTATTGGACTACCAGTCTCAGCCAACGTAGCCAGTGGTCAAGGATGATGGGAACTGTAGTCCAACAAATACGTGGCGGCCACCAACGGGCTACCTCTGTGCTAAACACTTGGATCGCAGATGTGGGACTGACCTGGTGGATCCCGCCAGGGATGACCCACAGGGACAATCCTACTCACTTTCCGCAGGTGTGCTGTGACCATGCAAAAGTGCGTCCCCTCATGCTCCTGATAATCCTTCTCCAACACTTCTTGGCCCTTTTACCTGCCCCATCACCATCAGGAAGATCTGGTTTGCATGTCCTCCTGGAAGACTTGGTGCATTAGCAAGCAATTGGCCCTGATATGGCCTCCCCAATTCATCACCTTGGTTTGCAGTTGGCAGTTGCTTTTGTATTGCTATGGGGATGGGTACTGAAGTGTAATGTTCCCTGGCCTTTGTGAGTGAACATGTCTATTTGTGTAGATGGCAGCTTTCTTCTTCCTCTTTGTTTGACTTCACCCCCAGAGGCCCACTCCATTGTTTCTCAAGACAGGTGGATGCCCACTGCCGTTAAAGCTTATACTACTTTAACAGTCATGGCTTCCCACAAAGGATCATGGGAATTGTAGTTTGTTATGAGATCTCTCTCCCTGCTCCATCAAGCCTGTGCAGGGAAAATGTGTTTGCTAATTTTTGAGTTGTGACTGCTTGTACAGTGGTATCTCGGGTCAAGAACTTAATTCGTTCTGGAGGTCCGTTCTTAACCTGAAACTGTTCTTAACCTGAGGTACCACCTGAGCTAATGGGGCCTCCCACTGCCGCCGCATGATTTCTGTTCTCATCCTGAAGCAAAGTTCTTAACCTGAGGTACTATTTCTGGGTTAGCAGATTCTGTAACCTGAAGCGTCTGTAACCTGAAGCACCTGTAACCTGAGGTACCACTTATTGAGATCACTCTCCCCACTAATTCTTTTTTTAACCCTAGCATGCAACTTTTGCTTTCTTTTCTCTGCTATTTCTGACAAGAGGCTTGATCGCTGTGCCGGGGCAAAGAAGACCTTTCTGAGTGCTTTGTTTATTGCTTTGAGGTAATCTGTGTGACTCACCCAAAGTTCATCTCTCCAGTTGATTTTATATCTTGAAGATTCCTCTGTTTGCACTGCAGAAGGTAGTACATTTTTCTGTCATTATCTAGAGGGTAGAGCCTGGAACTGTGTTAGAATGCCTGGCAAAAGCAAGAATCGTGGACAAGCAGTTTGGTTTAAGTCAAGATTCTTCCTTCTTGTTTGCTACGACAGGGGTCCGCTTCTTATTGAGTATTAGAAATGGGTCTCTCCACTGGTTAATCTAGATTTATCTTTAGGGTTGCCAGCTGACCAGAAAAAGCCAGCCTGGCCTGCTCTTGACTCTTTAGTAGGCTCTTCATCTGAAGAAACCAGGAGCCAAACTTTCTCATGGTATAGAGATGAGCAACATTGCAGCAATTGTGAATGTAGCTGTAGCTGAAGGGGATGTAAAAATTAAAAAAAAAAATTGGCACCCCGACTGATGTTTTCCAATCCCACATGAAAGTTAGGATGATTGACAGATTTTGAATACAACTGGCTCCATTTCTGTCAGAAGATCAAGAACAAAGGAACTTGAGGGTGTGGCGCCACACCGCTCTAGTAGCTTTGCAGCCTTGTGGCTTGCAGGGCTAGCATGATGGGCCTGGAAGCTGCTCTCTTGCTCAGATTTTAATCCAAGATGAAGAAGACCTTTAATGCACTCACCCACGGGCTCTCTCACAAGCCCATCTCTTGCCTTCACTGCTGCTCTAGTAGGAGTTCCCCTCCTTCTCTCTCTAACCCAAAGCCAACTCCACACACCTGCAAAATACACACACACACACACACACACACACACACACACACACACACCTCTGCATGTTCAGTAGAAGATCTGTATGCAAGTCATCACCCCATCATTCTGCTGAAAACAAACCATGAGAAACAGCTGCATTCCCCTGGAAACAGAGCTCACATGATCATTAGATCCTTACACAGCAAGGTTTATCAACATATGCCATCAGCAATGAAATAATACTTTAAATATATCAGTTGTACATTTTCGTCATCACAATTCCCCCCCCCCCTTAGCACTTAAAATATGCCCTTGGTGCTATTTTGGAAATGCCTTTGTGTTCAGGCCATGGCATTTCTAAAGGCTATATTTGGCCTGTGTCCGTCATGGCTGAATTTCATTTAAATCTATCTCTCTCTCTCTCTCTCTCTCTCTCTCTCTCTCTCTCTCTCCCCCCCCCCCCCTCTGCATCCCATTTAATTAAGGCATCTTATGATTCAGCTTTCTTTCTTTTTTTAAATTCCATGATAGATTGTATAAGTACATGCCAGAAGGTCTTCAGACAGAATACACTAATTATAAATGGTTCCACCTAATTACAGAGGATTGCCAGTGTTCTTGCTATGAACAAACAGGGTGTATTAAAAGTGCCTGTAAGAGGCACATGTTTGGTTACACTTCTTAGCCTTAATGAGAACCAATTAGGGCTTTTAAAAAGCATTGCTGAAAAATATTTTCATGGCATACAAAGGATGTTTTTGACACTTGAGTGTCTCAAGTATAATGTCCTCTACAGATACTTGAGAGGCTGCTTTACACACTCCCACAAGAGGAGGTGGACTCTCCCTCCTTGGAGGTTTCTAAGCAGAGGTTGGATGGTCATCTGTCATGGATGCTTTAGCTGAGATTCCTGCATTGCAGGGAGCTGGGACTAGAAGACCTTCAAAGTCCATTCCAACTCTATGATTCTTTCATCCAGTAAATTCCCCTGAGAATTGCAGGTGATGGCTCTTTTTATCGTAGAACGAAGAAAAGGGTTAGAGTCCTGCACTCCAAAAATGCTGTTGCAGTAAATTTTGAGTGTTTTGAGTGTAAGGACCATTATTATTATTATTATTATTATTATTATTATTATTATTATTATTTAATCACAATCACAATCACAATCATTTCAAGGTGATGTGCAATAAAACAGCCATAAAAAAGCAGTTAAAACACAAACAGGCAGCTGATGCTGTTAAAATTAAACTGAGACAGTACAAAATAGATACTCGTGACCAAGAGCTGCAAAATCTGGTCAGAACAAAAATGTATTCAACTGTTTCTGGAAAGTGAAGATAGTGGATGCCTGCCATATCTCTGTTCACAGAACTATATCCCTATTAACGGAACATATCAGTGTAAGGCAACATGGTAAGGCTGAGATGGGGCAGAACTTTAGTACTGCTTGCATTTTAATCAGAAATTAACTCATTTGCACTTCGTGAATCAGTGCATGAACCAAAGTGCAGCTATCTTTCTACAAGCTTTGTGAGTTCTTCAGCCAATGTCTGCAGAAGTGCACATATTGGGGGGAAGTGTGTGTAAATATACACATATTTTTTTAAAAAAGAAGCAAATATGCATCTCATTATGGGAAAGTGTTTGCAAAAATGTGTATATTGCCCAAAACTGTATAAAAATATGTATCTTATAAGGAATTTGCACTACACACTGATGAATTATGAGGATTAGTTTAAGGTTGATGTTTTAGTTTAACTCTTAGATACTGAATATCAGTTACCCAAAACTCCTAGAAACCAACTACAATGTTGTCTTCGTTTTACATGTAAGATTGCAGTTTAATCCATCTTGTTTATTGGAACTTTCCATTATCAGCATGTTTTAGATGTCCTCCTGGCTGCCTACATCAATGAAGTTTGACCGTGAAAGAAATTAGAAACTGCAAGTCTAGACAGAGACCTAAACACACAGGAGATTAATCCCCGAGCTGTGTGCTAACAGGGAACAGCTAATGTGCAGTTAGAAATGATTTCATCAATGAATGGCTCCTGGGAGACCACTGGACTCCCCCGGAAAATAAGCTGCCTGATGCAGCTCTCTGTGATTTACTGCCCAAGTTTTGCCTCCACCCAATCAGCCTGTGATAGGGATAATGTAAATTATTCCATCTCTGCAGCATTCGAGTGACTGGAATGTTCAGTCGCTACAATATCCATCATAAACGCAGTAGATCTGCCCAGGCTCAGAGACGGTCTCTCCAGAACATGTAGGAAAATAGGAGTAGCTGTGATTCCCAACAATGAGACTTCATAGGTATCCTGTCAGTAGAGAAGATGGAACACAGTGCATGGCTGGCAGCCATTGACAGCCTTATTTGTCTAATCCTCTTCTAAATCTACCTGAAGATTTGCCATTTTAAACCAGGTTTGGACCAGACAGCCCTTAAAATAGAGGACTTTTTCAAACACAGGATGTCCTCTGAAGAGCAGAATGGATGGCTGCTCTATTCCAGAGCCACACAGCATTCTGCATATCCATTTGTCACAACTTGGATGGGAATGGCATTAGGTAGGATCAAAACATAAGGGGTCTTGAGAAGGTGTCCTGGTTCCAGGCTTGAGCTCCCGTGGGCCGGACCTGATGCCACATGACATGTACCATGCTGGGACCTTTTAGGCTGGTCCACTCCTATGGCATTCCCCAGGAGCCATGCTATTGGGTTTCAGAGCAGAAGTCTTACAGATTCTGACCCAGTACCATGCCACCCCTTCTTTCTTCACTGTACAGTGAAGTTACGAACTTAATTTGTTCCGGAGGTCCATTCTTAACCTGAAACTGTTCTTAACTAGAGGCGTGCTTTCGCTAATGGGGCCTCTTGCTGCCGCTGCGCCACCGGCACATGATTTCCGTTCTCATCCTGCGGCAAAGTTCTCAACTTGGGGTAACTCTTCCAGGTTAGCGGAGTTTGTAACCTGAAGTGTTTGTAAGTCGAGGTACCACTGTAGCCAATAAAAAGTGGCCTGTCTTCACCCACACCTGTCCTGAGTATTATTTATTCACACTTGGCTCATGTGCCCACAAGGCTCCTGTCACTCACAATGACAATTTGACTGAGCCACTGATTGCAACTTTCTAGAAATTTGAGCACAGCACTTCTTAACTTCTACAACTACACTGCAAATAGAACATAACTGTGTCAAAGAAATGGTTTTGGTTTTTTTTTAAAAAAAGTGCAGTTAGAACTTTGATATGCTTGTTTTAATTTCTTGATAAAATTACTAAGGTGTTTTTTCAAGGAACAGAAAACATTAAGTCAGAAAGAAAGCAGATGGGTTGCTAGTTGTTTTTAAGTTGTATACACACACATATATGCAGTGCTTTTTCGGGGGGGGGCATACTCCTAAACATTTTGTGAATCTAAGTTTGGCCTCATTAAGGAGTAGTATTTCAATATGAGTAGGAAAATAAGAGTACCCCTAAACATTTTGTACACATTATCCCTAGAGCATGATTGTCTTCAGAGTGCCAGGAGCGCACAACCCATGATAAGAAAGATTATGCATCATCTCCATTACTAGCAATACTTATTCTATAATGTCAACTATTCAAGAATGAGGAAATGTGTTCTGAAGAGCAAACTAATTGCCTACAGATGGGTTACAAGGGAGGCTGTCAGATTCAGAACTGTTTAAAATCCTTCATTTGGAAAGAGAAATGAAGAGACCTGGAGACTGACACCCTGTCTTGTGGGTGGGTTTATTGGTTAGCCGCAACACCCAATTGGTAGGTCCCTTGTTGCTGGGTTTAATCTGGCCAATGGGGTGCAGTCAAAATGGACCGAGGGACCTATATATACCAATGCACGTGACTCAGAGCTTCCTCTTTCGGCTTGTGCATTTGGAACACCTGCCCACCTCTCCCTACTTTTCGGGCTTTGTGCTTGACCTTGCTATGCCGTCATCTGTCATCTGTCATTGGGTCAGGGGCATGGAAGGAATTTCCCCACTTGGGTGATTGGCTGGTGCCATTTGGGTTTTGCCTGCCACGTAGCAATTCATCACAACGTGTAAGGTTGTGGATAGGCTCTGGTTCAGGTGATAGGGATGGGGAAACACTCTTGCCATCCCTATGTGAAGGGCATTCCGTTAAAGGAATCCAGGGACTCAACTGGTTTGGTCAACCCCCGAGAGGGAGTTGTGCCCGTGCCTGAGTCCAAGGGGGCATCTGGGTGGTGAACATAGTCTGTACCCAGTTTTTGCCTTCCCAGGTGTTCACCCTTGACTGACCAATGCTGGTGCCCTGGGTCAGCACTGCCTGCAAGGGTGCAGGGAGCTAGTTGAACTAGAGCCTATGCAACCACTCACTCTGTGCTGGTCCAGGGGGGAGATTACTGTGGGGCGAGGTCCAGGACCTGAGTTGAGGGTTGCTAGACAGTCCTCCTTGGGCAAAGCAGGGTCCACAGTGAGAAGCCGGGCAAGGACAGGAACTCTGGGGGAACAGGACTGGATGCTGGCCGAAACAGCTCATCAACGACGTTGCTCCCGCAACCTGGGACTGGGCTGACTGGCCTTTATCTTCTCTGAGGCCAGGGGTGGTCCCGGCCCCCAGGAGACCCACCTCTCCTGGCCTTAAGACGAGCACTCCTGCTGGGAGAAACCAGTTCCCTCTGCCTCTCTGCCCTGAGCCTCTGCAGCTCAGGAGAGGCTGGAGGGTTACTGGACCCAGGGGGAGACTCACCTGTAGGCACTGAGTCCTCAACCACCTCCGGAGCCAGAGTGGATTCACCTGGTGCCTGCTCCTGAGGATCCGGCACAGGTGCAGGCGCTTCAGAATCAAGGCCCTGCCCCAGTTCAGCCGGCCCTGGAGGCAGGAACTCCTGTGCAGGCTGGGATTCCTCCGGTTCAGCCTCTGAATCGGATTCCCAGGCCATCACACACTCTCTGTAATCAATAAAGTTGTGGCCTAAATTCTGGCAAAAAACAAAACTAAAATTTGAGTCATGTGTGAATTTATTTAGGGGGGAGGTCTCTGGGTCTGAACATGCAAAGCTCTTTAGGAGAAACATAGACAATGCATGCCTTAAATCTGTGGTGAGGAACACGCAGCCCTCTGGATATTGCCAGATTACAGCTGCCCTAATGTCTGGCCATTGGCCATGCTGGAGGGAACCAATTGGAGATGGAGTCCAGAATCCTCTGGAGGGCTCCATGCGCCCTTAAAGTAACTGCTTTTAGTTACATTTTTGCAAAAGGAATATTTATATGAATTGGGATAGCAGTCCCTAGGTATTACTTGTTTCCACTTCATGATTATTATATTTTGCTCAAGCTATGGACATTCGTAAATCAAAGGGCAGAACCACACAGTGCATCTCCCATACAATCCTGGTAACCGTAGTTAAGAGTGCTGAGAACTGTAGCCCTGTAAGGGGAAACTATGGCTCCCAGGCGGGAGTTGTGCCCTGGAAATGTGCATTGAATGTGCTTTAAATGTATGGTGTGGGCCTTCTCTGGAGCAAGTTGAAAAGGAAAAGATCCAAGTCTAAGATAAACTCTTCCTTTTCCACGTGCTTAATTGGAAGTCAACACTTTTGAAAACATTGGCACTTTCTCCCAAGGGAACTTGACTGAGAGCAATATAGTCTGCATATTGCATATCGGTTCAATAAGTGTGCATTAGCTTCTCGTTAAAATGCAAACAAAATCCCATTTGTCCCTCATCCCTCGTTGTGATGGCCAAAGGGCACCAAAGTTACCCCAAGTGTTAGAACGTAAAAGTGGTGAAGCTGCAGAACTCCCACCCCAACACCAGTGGGCAAAGATGTCATGCAATGCCACGTCCTCAACGGCATAATAATAATAATAATAATAATAATAATAATAATAATAATAATTTATTATTTATACCCCGCCCATCTGGCTGGGCCTCCCCAGCCACTCTGGGCGGCTTCCACAGAAACCAAAAATACAATAAAATATCAAACGTTAAAAACTTCCCTGAACAGGGCTGCCTTAAGATGTCTCCTGAATGTCAGGTAGTTGTTTATCACTTTGACATCTGCTGGAAGGGCGTTCCACAGAGCGGGCGCCACTACCGAGAAGGCCCTCTGCCTGGTTCCCTGTAGCTTTGCTTCTCGCAATGAGGGAACCACCAAAAGGCCCTCGGCGCTGGACCTCAGCGTCCGGGCAGAATGATGGGGGTGGAGACGCTCCTTCATGTATACTGGGCCGAGGCCATTTAGGGCTTTAAAGGTCAGCACCAACACTTTGAATTGCGCTCGGAAACATACTGGGAGCCAATGCAGGTCTTTTAAGACCGGTGTTATATGGTCTCGGCAGCCGCCCCCAGTCACCAGTCTAGCTGCCGCATTCTGGATTAGTTGTAGTTTCCGAGTCACCTTCAAAGGTAGCCCCACGTAGAGCGCATTGCAGTAGTCCAAGCGGGAGATAACCAGCTCATGCACCACTCTGGTGAGGCAGTCCGCAGGCAGATAGGGTCTCAGCCTACGTACCAGATGGAGCTGGTAAACAGCTGCCCTGGACACAGATTTGACCTGTGCCTCCATGGACAGCTGTGAGTCCAAAATGACTCCCAGGCTGCGCACCTGGTCCTTCAGGGGCACAGTTACCCCATTCAGGACCAGGGGATCCTCCACACCCGCCCGCCTCCTGTCCCCCCAAAACAGTACTTCTGTCTTGTCAGGATTCAACCTCAATCTGTTAGCCGCCATCCATCCTCCAACCGCCTCCAGACACTCACACAGGACCTTCACCGCCTTCACTGGTTCTGATTTGAAAGAGAGGTAGAGCTGGGTATCATCCGCATACTGATGAACACCCAGCCCAAACCTCCTGATGATCTCTCCCAGCGGCCGCATGTAAATGTTGAAAAGCATGGGGGAGAGGACAGAACCCTGAGGCACCCCACAAGTGAGAGCCCAGGGGTCTGAACACTCATCCCCCACCACCACTTTCTGAACACGGCCCAGGAGGAAGGAGCGGAACCACTGTATAACAGTGCCCCCAGCTCCCAGCCCCTCAAGATGGTCCAGAAGGATGCTATGGCCGATGGTATCAAACGCCGCTGAGAGATCCAGCAGAACTAGGAAACAGCTCTCACGTTTGTCCCTAGCCCGCCGGAGATCATCAACCAGTGCGACCAAGGCAGTTTCAGTCCCATGATGAGGCCTGAATCCCGACTGGAAGGGATCCAAATGGTCCGCTTCTTCCAGGCGTGCCTGGAGTTGTTCGGCAACCGCTCGCTCAATCACTTTGCCCAGGAATGGAAGATTTGAGACTGGGCGATAGTTGGCCATCGTGGCCGCATCTAAAGATGGTTTTTTAAGAAGCGGTTTAATAACCGCCTCTTTCAGCGGGTCTGGGAAGGCTCCCTCACGAAGGGAAGCATTCACCACCCCACGAAGCCCATCGCCCAGTCCTTCCCGGCTAGCTTTTATAAGCCAGGATGGGCAAGGATCCAGGAGACAGGTGGTTGGTTTCACTCGTCCAAGCAGCCTGTCCACATCCTCGGAGGTAACAGATTGGAATTGATCCCACTCAACTTGACTAGACAGAACTCTAGCACTCTCCCGCCCCGGCCCTGCTCCCACGGTGGAGTCTACTTCTTCCCGAATCTGAGCGATTTTATCTGCAAAAAACTTTGCAAAATCATTGCAGGAGAACATGTGGCCCACACCAAGCAATGCCAGCTATTTTCTAGCTATCATAAATCTGCATGCATTAAATGGCTGGGGCAGTGATGCAAATTCTTAGGAAGCACATTAGCTATGCAAATTAACCAATGCCTGCAAAACTCTTTTGTCACTCGCCACTTTGTGCACACCGGACAAAATGGATAGTTTTTTTCGTAGATTTCCTAGTGCCATATCAAGAAAATAGGCATGCCCAAGTCCCTCTGAAAATCAAGTATACAGTGAAATCCAAGCCTCTCGTGTGATTTGCTTCCCCTTCCAACTTGTTTCCTCTTGGCCATTTCATCATGAAAGCTTCACTTTTACCTGATTTTGTTAATTGCACAGAACATTGCAGATACCTGCATTGTGAACAAGTTGCAGACCAATGTCCCCTTGTCACTCAGTCCCAAATTCACAAGGTTGTTCAGTCCATTCACCGGCCCGCGTTGAAAGAGCAGAATGCAATAATTCCATAGTGAACACAGAGGTCTAGTGTCAGGATCTGGGGCACTTCTTTTATCTAAGAAACGCTGAGCATATTCCTTTAAGAATTCCGGCGTGAAAATATGCTTCTCCTGAGGGCATTTTCTCGCTCACACTGAGAACAAGGAATGATAATGTCCATAAAGTGATCTTATGAATGTCAAATGAAAAGCCAAATGAATCATTGCCTCAAGCTATTTAGAAAATAAAAATAAAAATACAAGTATGTTTGTTAGTCTAGCCAGAGAGAAAGTATCTTGAAATGACTTGCAGTATCACCATCTGTTTATGAAGGAATTCTTTTTCTACTAGTTTTGTGTGCCTTTATTGAGTTTAGAAGATTTTTTTTTAAAAAAAAAAAGAGTGGTGCTGTGTCTTCCTTCCACTTACCGCTTTAAAAACACTAGATAATTTTGGCTGAGTGAAATCTCTTACCAAGGTTCCAGCTACATTATACATTTTTAAAAAAACATAATACCACTTTAAACAGTTGTGGCTTCCCCCAAATAATTCTGGGATCTGTAGTTTGCTAAGTGTGCGGAGAGTTGTGCAGCAATAAAACTGCTAGAACATTTGCAAAGCTAATCAGAGTCCAAAAATATTTTAAATTGGATGGGGGACTGTTCTGTACTGAAGTTCTCACCCTGGGCCAGCAGGGGTATACTGTAGATAGTTATGCAAATGAAGGATCGAAAAGTGACGTTCAGTGATTGGATAGTTTTGTATGCAAATGAAGGATCGAAAAGTGATGTTCAGTGATTGGATAGTTTTAGAAAATGGCAACAGTTGCATTGTTCTGGAGCTCTATATAAGCAGGCTGACTGAGCTCCTCATTTCAGTTCTGTTCTGGCATCTGAATAAAGAAGAACTGTTTAAAGAATCGCTGTGTCGTCTGACATGTTCGCCCACAACTTAACAGGGACGGCGCATTGCAGGTTGGGCTGGGTGGCCCTCCAGTTCCCTACCCAATCTACAGTTCTATGATTCTGTTATTCTGATCTCCTCAGAGAACTACAATTCCCAGAATTCTCTGTGAAGAGGTATTTGTTAAAGCACCCTGAGAACTGTAGCTCTGTGAAGGAACTAGGAGTCTTCTAGCCATTCTCAGCACCTGTAACAAACTACAGCTGCCAGTGAAGGAGCCCATGACTTTTCAAAGTAATATGATGATGATGATGATGCTTTAACTGCATAGTGCAAAGTCAGTCCAAGACACTTTGCAGCCCAAGCCAGAGCAGCAAATGCTTCCTCCAGTCTTGGTACCCAAGGCTGGTGAAGTCATTTTGACTCTCGAGGCAGAAAATTCCCACCATCACTTCTCTCCTGCATAGGCAGAAAAAATGAAAAACAACCACCCTGTATTAAATAAAGAACTACTTGCTGCCTTTCCATGACACCCCAAATCATTCAAGCCTAACAGCAGGGATTTCTGAGCGATTTCAACATATCAAGTCAGCACTTCTTGCTACACAGCCTGGTATATTCTTTTCTGCAATCTTCCTGTTTTAGACAGTGCTGTCACCTTTCTAGAAATCAACAGAGTTGTCTGCTTTAGTAAAAAGAAAGAAAGGTGAGGGCTTATAAACCAAGTCAGTTTGCTGTATGCAAGGAATAACATCTGTCGCTTCAATGATACTGTGTTTCTTGAGGATTTTCAAATAAAAATCCATGCACTAAGAAAAGCATCTTTCACAATTTTGCAGAGAAGAAAAGAAAGAAGTTATCAAGTTCTTTGCATGTTGCATGCACATCCTTTTTTTTTAATCTGGCCTTGTATGGACGTGTGTGTGTGTGTGTGTTTGGCGTGTGTGACATACCCGTGCATTTAGTATTGGGAGTTCTTAAAACTATGCAGTCGGCAAAAGCAGAGTTCCTTCTCAGATGGAGAGAGCCCTCCCTCCACATGACCAGCTGCCGAAACAGAGGGTCTTTCAGACCTTACAATGCAAATGGGGCGTGCCTGATCCCTCTCCCTTGTGCACACAGTTGGAACGAGCCACCTTGGTAATTGTACGATTGATGTCAGTCAGCTGAATGCATGAATCGACAACATTGTAAGGCATTGTGTTTGAGGTGATGCAGAAATGTTTTGCCTGTCATGCTGCATCTGTGATGGCCCATTTCACACATCCCTCGATGTCTGAGTTATTGTGAGGACCATGAACCACAGGAGACATTTTCGCAGTTTATGAAAATGACTGAGTGTGCCATTTTGAATAGACCTGGTCTTGAATTCACGAAAGAGTCTTCTGGCACCGTAAAGACTAACACTGAGTGTCTTTTCATGGGGACGCAGAATCATACCTGTTGAACTGCATGTCTGCAGACTTTTGAACAACCTTAAGTTTCTTAAGATTGAAAAAAGAGCTTGAGAATCCTTGCATGAGTGTTGTCAAACTTAATCTTGGCAGTTAAAGGATCCTTTTTAAAGCTATGAGGTCTAAGTAGTGGAGTAGTGACAGCTATTCATGACAGGCTGCTGATTTCTGTGTTTTTTTGAGGATTAAAGGACCTATTTCCTAAATAACTCATCCCCTAAACTAAGCTGGTTTTGTACTTGCATGCAGTTAAGGTATAAATCCCGGCCCATATAAATATTTTAGAGCACTGTCAGCCAAAGGTGAAGGCTGGTCAAAAACGGTTTGGTGGAATTAGATGCAATTTAATCATCTCCATAAAGTTTATTGTTGCCATTTTGAAGTATGAGGCTTTGTGTAGATCTAATAAACAGAAAGGGCCCACAGTGTATCACAGGGCATAGTTTACGAGAGCATATAATACTCTGGAAATAAACCTTTCCCAAACAGAGCCATCTTTTTACACTTTTTTATGGCAAAGCAACTTGCAGAAATGGTTTTTTAAATCACAATTGTAAAATATGTAGATATATACTAACTAGTGCTGATACAGATAGTCAAAATACTTTTCATATTCGACAGAATTCTCATATTAGTTTTCCCACTACCCCAGATTCAAAGGCAGGGGGGTTGTTTAGATTAAATCTGATCCCCCAAGCTGCAATGATACCCAAGGCCTAGCTCAGAATACAAACTAGTCTAGCCTGTAATGCTGGGAAGATGGAGGCTGTTATGTACTGAGTTGAATAGGATCCAAACTGAAGCAGTCTGATTGGTCCTAGAACAATAGGATTCAGAATGCAGCAGTCTGATTGGTCCTAGAACAATGCAGCGGTATGATTGGTTGGCAGGAACCACCCAATCCTGCTCCAGATAGAAGTGAATCCACAACATGATTGGCTAATTCCGGAATTCTACTGTAAGCCAATCAGGTTGTGGATTCACTTCTATCTGGAGCAGGATTGGGTGGTTCCTGCCAACCAATCATACTGCTGCATTGTTCTAGGACCAATCTGACTGCTGCATTCTGAATCCTATTGTTCTAGGACCAATCAGACTGCTTCAGTTTGGATCCTATTCAACTCAGTACATAACACCCCTCCCCTCTAAGTTCCAGTCCTGCCCGGGAGATCGCATTCATAGTCCTCAAGGTATGCCGGCGGCCTACGTGTGCGTTGCGGCCTGGGGTGTTCCCTGGTCCGGGCTCCAGGTTCTGGCTCGTGTTCCAAGGATGCTGGCTGTGATGGGCTGTGGCATTTGCCCCCAGCGTCCTTCTGAAGCTCTGCATTAAACAGACTGCCCAGATAACATGGTGGCTTGAGCACTGCCCAGGAAATGTAGCTCTTAAAGGCGACTGAGTCCTTAAATATAAACATCAGGTGCACTGGAAACTGCATGCCCTAGAGTGCCTCCTGCCTTGAATGCTGCCTTTGACGTATTCAAAGGATCTTGGAGGGAGCCCTCCAGCCTGGCTACCTGCACTGCTAGCTAAAGAGGAAGGAAAGCAGGCAGGGTCCATAAATTTGTAAATTGGGGAGGATCACAAATCGCGTCCTCCTCCCAGAGAGCACGCATTGCGGTGAGATAATCAAGACTCACTTCACTGCTGTTGTGGGTGGGAGCGATTGGATAGCCACAACAACCTGATTGGTGGTCCCTTGGTTGCTGGGCAGATCTGACCAATGGGATTTTTTGTGTATTAACCGAGGGACCTTTATATATACCGCTGCACGTTGCATAGAGCTTTGTCTTTTCACTTCGTGCACCGCATCACCCGCCCACCCTCCCTATATTTAGGGTTCGTTATGACCTTGCTATGCCATTGTGGGTCATCTGTTCTTGGGACAGGGGCCTGGTAGGAATTTTCCCATTTGGTGGGTTGGCTGGTGCCACTTGGGTTTCGCCTGCTGCGTAGCAAATCGTCACAGCTTTGTAAGGTTTGGTGGTTATGTTATGTGGGTGAACATATCAGGTTAGGCATTGGTTCAATGTGGAGGGAGGTTGTCACACTTGTCCCTCCAATGCGCGAAAGGGTATTCCTTTAAAGGAATCCCGGGCCTTGCCTTGCTTTTGTCCGGTCCCCTTCCAGGGGTTAGGGCCACGCCAGAGCCCCTGGGAGCATCTGGGGTGATCTTGAGTCTGAACCTGGTTCAATGCTCCCCCCAGGATGTTTTCCCTCACTGACCTCTGCCGGAGTCCAGGTGTCAGTGCTGTCCTGCTGAGCTCAGGTGCAGCTAGTCGGGAACCAATGCCTAAGCAAACCACTCACTCCTTCCATGAATCAATAAAGTTGTGGCCAAAATTATGCCAATAACCTTAAACTAAATTCCGTGTCAATTGTGCCTTTATTTATTGAGGGAGGTCTTGGGATCTTAACACACAAAGGGTGGGAACAAACCTTTTCATGCTTCTAGTATCAACAGAAATACAACAGGTTTCAAAGTTCATATAAAAGGAGAAGGTGCTAATGATTTGTGGTGGTTTTCTTGTGTGTGTGGTGGTTTTTTTTTTGAGGGAGGGGGAAATTTGCCAAATCCAATGCCAAATTGAATCAATAGAAGTTTACCCATTGCTATTCTCAAGACGGCAGTTTTCAAATGTTCTCCTTCCATGAATCTTTTTCTTCCCATCAGGATTTGAACTTTGGCCTTTGAGTTTCCTTCTCAGTGCCTTCACTGTACGACCTGGGCATCTGACTTTTAAAATGACTTCACTTTTTCCATTGCATGTTGACATTTGAGGATGAGTGTTTTTGCAGGCGTTTCCTTGTTGTCTTTCAGGATTCTATTTATATAACTACAGCATATATACCACACACACACACACATATATATGTATCAAACAACAACAACAAACAAGTTATTTTGCATGTTTGATTTGAAATATGATCCAATCTAAGCATAATTTGGAAACCTGAAATAAATTGCAAATGCAGCGTACACAAATATGGAATTGCTCGCTGTAGCTATTTTTCTTCTTAAAAGCCCTTGCTTTGTCATCTCTTCTCTCTCCCCCTCCTCCATTTTCTTCTGGCTTTGTCGAAGGCAAACAGCCCGGCTCTTCTTTGCAGAAAAAGCTTTTCTGGAAAAGACACAGAACGGGGGTGGGTGGTGGTGGACAGGATAATAGCATTTATTAACTAGCAAAAATGTGAGGGAAGCTTTAGGCCCGAACCACACTTTATGAGGAATGTTTGCCTTCTAGCACTAGTGTGAGTTTGGGGAAACAGTTTTAGCGCAGAACATGTTTCATTTTCCCCACAGCCAGACCCCAAGACTAGGAATAAGGCTGGTTATGGGGGAAGCCTGTGTGGAAGAGAAACAGAGTGCACGGTGAAGAATTGAGACTATAAGGAGAGTTCTGCAGGATCAGACCAAAGGCCTACTTAGTCTAGCATCATATTTCCTACAAGGCCAGTCAGATGTTACCAAAATCACCTATACCTCACACCCACTGATTCTCTGTGCAGATGCTCTCTCACTCCGGCCCCACGCAATTCCAGCATTTATTCATAAGCATTTATAAACCATACTCATGTTACCCTGGCAAACATGGTTTGTGGAACTCATGTGTAGCACCTGCCTCAGTTTTGAGAGACTTGACTTACCTGTCGCTGAATTTCATGCCTAAGCCATGGGCAGCCAAAGCCATGCCCTCCAGATGTTGTAGACTCCCATTCCCAGCAGCTCCAGCCAGTATTGCCAGTGGTCAGAGATGATGGAAGTTGCAGCCCCAACATCTGGAGCATGACATGTCAGCTACCCATGGCCTAGGCTCACTGAAGGAGAAAGGGAATGATTGGCCTTCTGAGGCTAAAGCCTCGGTTCAGCACCTCCTGAACATTAAGCATGTGAGTTGTCCCACTGGCTCATTAGAGAATGGCACCCAGGCTTGGCTGGAACTGGCTCTTCCATGTGCTGCCATTCCCATCTAGTCTGACCCTCCTACAATGCAAGAATCTTTTGCCCAAGTTTTGCCACCTGAAATAGACTCAGAGTCGAGTAGTGATTTCGCACTCTTTATTTCAGCTCATAGGAACAGTCATTGAAATTCCCCCCCAACCTCTGGCTTTATAGACATTATTTACATAATGGGTCCTGTGTGATTGGCTGATTCACTTCCTCCTGGGGCCTAATTGGCCTGCTCCTGCCGGTTGTTGCATTCTAGGAGCCTACCTGCGTATTGTTCTGGGATTACTGCTCAGTATATAACACTACCCCCTTGGGGTTTGGGGAGGGAAACGTACTGATTCTGTTACACCTCCTCTGCTTTGGATGCTCATAGAAGAACTTTCTGAAAGGAGAAGGGAGACTGAGGTGCACTGTGCATCTCTTTGCTTTCCTGCCTGCTCCTAGAGGAAGCACTGGGAAGCTGCTCTGGCCAGGGAGGGGCTTTGGGAAAGTGTGCGCATGGAGAGGTGAGGGTGGGGTGGGCTGGGGGTGCTGAGCATAGCATTATCTGAATCGCCGCCACCCCACTTTATTGTTCCCAAGTTGTTACTGGGGTTTGCGGGGTGTGTAGAGAGCCCAGTGCAGTCACAGTAGCATTTTTATAGCATTTCCCCAGATTGTTCGTGGGGGGGGGGGGCATCCAATTCGTAGAGGTCATTATTTTCATTGCCTGGTCCGGTCAGGAATTGTTTCTAATATTTCTGGGGGGAGGGGAACATTATTATAGTCACATTTATTCTGCATCTCCGCTTTAGCCTATTAAAAGAAAGCTTGGCTACAAGGAAGCTGGCTGGGAGACTGGCTACGTAGGATGACACATTAAAAAGGAATAAACATAGCTTGGGTCTAAATATGCCCTGACTTTAAGAGATGCTATTCTGAGACTTCTTAAATAACTAAAGCCAAGGCTGACTAGAATACAAGATAAGGGCACAAAAACCAAGAGCTTAATAAAGAATGACTCATGGCAAATGGCTAAAGCTTGTCTTGTTTGAGTTTTGGGATGCAATTGTAGAGGATCCTGTGTGAGGCAGCTGGAGCAAAACGTTAACAGCAGCTCAGTTGGAAAGAGTCACCTTTTAATAAGCTTCAGGAGAGGGAAGTCAGAGCAAACATTCAACACAAAGCCCTATCTAGGGCTGGGACAACCCTAAGCAAGAAAAGGGGAGATATCCAACCACAATTAGTAAAATTAATCCCACAATAAGGAAATATTATTGTAAAAACTCCTTTGAATAACAGAGTCTCAAAATTACATGGGGTAACTGATTATAGACATTTAGAGAAGCAACAGAAGCCATTCTCTGGAATTTAATGCGATGCTTGAATTTCAGCCAAACTTTGACATGAGTCTTCTCTATTCAATATGACAGGATACAATTGGGAAGAGAAAGACACTATGAAATAAAGGCTTAATCTATAGATAATGGGAGTCGCCCATTATCCATTAAATGGGAGTATTCACCATATTCACTGTGGCTTCTGTATCATCTAAGCAACGAAAATACACCCCAGTGTTATGGCAGCACTTTACAGCTTCTTTTCACAATATACTAGATTAGAGGGGGAAAGAAGCAAAAGCTTTTACGGAAGTCAGTGGATATGTGCAAATGACACATGCACAACACATTTTACAGTAATGGGACCATGTGCTGGTGGTGGGAGGAGTCATTTGGTCTTTATCAATGTCAGTGGAATAACATGCAGAATAACTGGCTTTCTTGCCAGTGCTGATCAACGATTGAATCATAAGAGGCCAGCAACTTTATGAATCAGAGAATCTGCTGCCGCTTTGGAATATTCCTTTTCCAGAGAAATTGAGATCAACTCTCATTTATTCCTGTGCTGTCAAGAGATGATTAGCCTGGGGAAACAGATGCAAGCTCCCCTTAATTATTAACATGCCATTAGCCCTGATCTGTTAGTTTGATCAATGTACAAACATAATGGGCAGGAAACTTGTTGCAGCAAGAAAGCAGCTCCTAATTGAAGCCACTGCCACCCTATTCCTGGAGGAGCAGATCAAATATTTACAGTCCTTGAATGGTGGAAGATCAGGTTCACCCTCTTCCCTTCTTCAATGCAATCTCCCCTTCCATTTTTGATGAAATTAAGCATCTGTGTGATTGGGCATTCACGTGGAATGCTAACATCGTCTGTGATGTTATGTGCATGTGTGGTGCATGGGAAAGTCCTTCATATATATGAAGACTCTTGCCAACCTGCCTTAAAAAATGCCAGAACTAGGCCACAGAATTTGAATGAGATGTGAAGCTGGCCAGTTTAAAAGCAGCTTTTAAAAAGGAAAAACAAAATTTGTAAAAATAATTTGGTTTATTTTTTCTTTTCTTTTACTGTGCCTTGATTTAACATTTGAACTCCAGAATAGAGTCCAAACGTAATGCATGCCAATTCCCCCTTTATCTCAAGCATGGATGAGTGTGTTCCTCACAGCAAGCAAACAAAAGACAGAGGGATTTGTTGCTTTAAAAATGGTTAACAGAAATTTAAAGGTGCACAAATATCTTAGGTGCTGGGAATGAAAAGAAACAAGACATGAATATTAATCAGCAGCCTAAAAGCATAAAACACTGCCAACAGTATAATTAATTCCTAAGACTCTTGCTGAGCAAAGACTTTTCGTCCATCCATCAATTGTGTGCAGCAGTTTCATTGATGGGACTCCTTCAGAATACTGAAATGAAGTTAATCACAAAAATCCAGCCTTTTAAATAATAATAATCAAAGTTATGTCTGAATTATGTTAAAATAGAGGTGGCAAAACCTTATCCAGCAGTGATTATGATGGATTCTTGCCAAGAACCTCCAGCAACTGCAGTCTACGCTATAGCAGTGCTTTTAGACATGACTAAAGTAGTATGAGCCATCTAGGAAAGATAATTAGAGGTGTGATTTGGAGACATTAATATGATAGGATTAAGTTTCCTGACTTTTCCCTTGTTTCTTATGCATCATGTTTTAGCACTGTTACTTTTAAGGCTATAATGTCAGAGTTCATGGTCCAGCAACAATGCAAGTCAGACCAGGTAAACAGGGCAGCAAGCTAGATGGAGGACACAGAATTACAGAATGGTAGAGTTGGAAGGCACCATGAGAATAATCTACTCCAATCCCCTGCAATGCAGGAATATGCAGCTGTTCTATACAGGGATTGAACCTGCAACCTTGCCATTATCAGCACCATGCTCTAACCAACTGAGCTAATAATAAACCTGTTTTTATCTGTTGCATTCATGGACTTGAACCTCTGTGCCTGCCTACGTACTTAAATGCTGTGCAGCATTTGGCTGGATATTTGGCAACTGGCTTTTTAGTTTTTATATGAAGAATTCAGGTGCTTCTGCATTCCTAGAGCGCAGAAGGAATTAACATTAAGGCTCACTTTGGGTCATAGCAGTTGATGATAATTTTGGCTGAATTCTTACAGTGAATTGTCTGCAGGTCTAAGTTAGTATTCTACAGTGCAATCCTAACCATGTCTACTGAGAAGTAAATGCTATTGAACCCAAAGCTCTGTTGAATTCAATGGGGCTTACTACCAGGAAAGTGGGGGTGGATTGCAGCCTTAGGGAGGGACCCTTTTCAGCCTCTAGTGTCCTATGCACACTTCTAAATGATGCTGGTGCATCTTCCACCAGTGGCAAAACAGGACTTAGAAAGGCCCTTCGGTGGAAAAACATAATGTCCATTGGTTGATTGCAAGTTCTTCTAGATTGGCAGTTCTTTGGGTGAAAAACACCCATTGTTTGGATGGCCTTTCTGGAAATATGCAGAGATGGCTCAAGTCCTTCCAGAATGGAACTATAAATGAAAGGATTTCTGCATCTGCACTCCTCTCTGGATCAGATGTGCATGGTAAAGCTCATGCCAGTTTCTCCAGTCTGCTGTTGCCAGCCCCTCTTCTGCTGCACAGCTCAGCTTGTTCTGATGTCCCTTCATCAGTGTGAGTTGCTGGGGGAATTCATGGCCAATATAATGTTCCTGCTGCAGTCCGTGATGAAGAATTGGGATAATGAAGAGGTGGACCCAGAAGCAGAACCAAGCTACAGGCCGGAGGAAGAAAAGGGAACAGCAGGGAGATGAGGGACAAAGTAAAAACACGGGAAGTAACAGAGATGGAGCTGCAGAAGGGCCTGTGGTGGTACAGAGAGAAGAGAAAGTGTTGTGTGATGCAGAGTGGGGAAATGGATTGAACTGGGTTACAGAAAGATTGAGGCAGAGAAAGATCTGGCAGAGGGAAAGAAAGAGGAATGGCTGAGAGAGTAGAAGGCTGCAGAGAGATGTGGAAGGTAAGAGGAAAGGGATATAACAGATATGGGGACAGAGAGACCTGTGGTGGAACAAGGAGAAGGGAGGGCTCTAAGATGGAGTGACTGGGAGATCTGGCTTCAGAAAGATGGCTGAGTCAGTAATCCAAGTTTGTGGTGTTAGCAAGAGGTGACAGTCAAGGTTTCAAGAGAAATGAACACACAAGAGGAGAGAGCGAGAGAGCATTCTGCAGTAGAGGAAGAAAGTGATGGGAGAGTTTTAAAAGGAGATGGTTCCAAGAGGCCTGGAGCAATGCAGGAAGAAAAGTATGAAAATGCTGATAGAAGTGATGACTGACATGGCTGAAGAGATCTGACAGATGTAATATCATGGCTGGTACACCCAACATTTTCTCAAGCACAACACTATTCAATGGAGTTAGCTCATCTGGCAGATCTCTCAGATATATAGCAATCAGTTTAGCACTGGCATCTCGGCAGAAGAATGGAACTGAGATTCAAAAGGTTAATCCTAACACATTTTGCAAAAGATTCTAGAAATCACAGTGACCTTTTTGGTGCGCTTGGTCTGATTGGAACCACATGACACCTGTTCCCTGTGGGTTTGTGGCTCTGTTACTGATCATGTTATAGAACACTACAAAGGTCAGGATTACACACACAGAAGCACTGTTACATTTTCACAGTGCAGGAAACACTGCTTTTCTGGTATTCTTGCAAAAACAATAAAACTGGTACCTGGGGTGCTTGCAGAGGGCAACTTCATGTAACAAAGTTCAGATCCAAATGGCTTGTGAGCAAAATATGAATTCACTAGGACTCTTAGATCCTCATCTGAGGCCCTTTTCTGGAGCCCTGAGACTCAGAGGGTGATAACAAGGGAGAGGACCATCTTAATACTGATTTTAGGAAGCTGCTCTAAGGGCCTTTTTGGCTAAAGAGTGGGGACTAGGTGCCTGAAACAAATAAACCATGGTTTTCCCCTTCAAATGAATGGAGAAGTCCTTGTAGGTAGGGAATGCAATGCAAAGAGTCTGTGGTTAGATAGGAAGAGCAACAGTGCCTGTTCCCTTCCCGCGTTCTTTACAAATGGACTGGGCTGGGCTTTCTAGAGTGTCTCCTTTATAGCAGCTCAGGATCAACTGCAGGATCTATATCTTGGCTTGCCCGGCTATGCTCTGCACCTGTTATGCCAGTGACCCTTGCTTTGCTTTTGCACCATTCTTAACTGCACAATAAGGGAGAAAAAGAGATCTGAGCTTAAGTCTTTCATTCAGTCAGCTGGAACAGGTGGTGTCTAGTTTCCTATATATTGTTATGGGCCATCCTGGTCTCTGCTGAGCAGAGCACAAGATTCAAGGGGTCTTGGCATTAACCCAGATTTGTGTCTTCAGAAAATCAAAACACAATGGAGGCTAGTGTGTTCATGAGATATGGTTCATTTACCCATGTCTACAACCTTCATCTTTCAATGGAGGGGGTGTAGAACATTACATATCAAGAGTGGCTCTTGTTGGCAAAGGTTTTGCAAAAAGCATATCAAGGGATACATGAAGCTAGCATTCCAAGGTTTGGGTGACCCCGTGACCCTCAGGTTTGAGGGTCTTTTGCTCCATTTGTGGGGCACGGCAAAATGTGGGGTTTTCACTACAAAGCACTGCAAAAACTTGGCACCATTTTTGAGAGGATCCCGTATTTGGGGGTTCATAGTTAAAGAAGCTTATACAAATTTAAGAGGCCTGTTAAGGCACTATACTCAAATAGGGAATTAGAACACAACTAAGGGGCATGGTGCGGTGGTCTAAACCACTGAGCCTCTTGGGCTTGCCAATCAGAAGGTCGGTGGTTTGAATCCCCGCGACGGGGTGAGCTCCCGTTTCTCGGTCCCAGCTCCTGCCAACCTAGCAGTTCGAAAGCATGCCAAAAAGCGTAAGTAGATAAATAGGTACCGCTCCGGCGGGAAAGTAAACGGCGTTTCCGTGTGCTGCTCTGGGTTCAGTGTTCTGTTGCGCCAGAAGCGGCTTAGTCATGCTGGCTACATGACTTGAGAAAACTGTCTGTGGACAAACGCCGGCTCCCTCGGCCTGTAAAGCAAGATGAGCACCGCAACCCCAGAGTCGTCTGCAACTGAACTGTCAGGGGTCCTTTACCTTTACCTTTTTAAGGGGCATGGGAATGTGCACATCACCTCTGCCCCTAGGATCTGCATGCATACCAGGCCTACCCCCAACTTTCCTGTATTAAGCTGGAAGGGGTTTTCTGAAGGGGTTTTCTAAGTGTGTTAAGTTGAGGCAGGGAGGCTTCTAAGTCCAGGGTGGAGACAGTGCACAGGAAACAATGGGGGCAGGGGTGGTGCATGCATCCCCCCTCCATGAGTTTAAAACTGTCATGCCTGAAGTGGGCTATCTTTGGATCATTCACCCAATTCAGCTCTGGTTCCAGATCAAAGTAAGTGATGTGGACAACTTGCCTCCCATTCAGAGGGAATATGGAGCAGATCAGCTACAACTTCACTCAAACGTGCAGGGAAAATATGCCCAATTCGTCAAGTGATGCACATAGGGAGGCCTACCTGCAATTACAGCTCTCCTTTGATAGATCAGTCTTTTTCTGAGCAAAAAATGTTTCCTTGTAAAATGCCTAAAATAGCCCTTCTCTACTTTGCTTTCATGCTAACATCTATTAAGTCTGCTAAATGCATCAAAACAGAGAGCTGCCCGATATCTTATCTGGTTCTATTTTTGTGCATGATTGTAGCAAAGAAAATAAACAGTCATCTTCTGATGCCCTCGCCCACATCTTTTATGGATCTGACATCATTGCAAATTCCGTGAGAGTTGACCAAAGAAAGATAAAGCTTCCTGTTGAATGCCATAATAATCAAATTTTCAGACCGTGTGCACAGGATTGCACAGGGAAAAAATGTCCTATTTATAGAAATGACCTTGAGCGTCTTTACCGGCAGGCATCTCTATAGGCAAACAATGCTTTGCTCCTGCTCTCTCTCTGATTGATCTGACTGTTTTTCATTATCAAAGAGCACTTCTAAAGTCTTATACAACGGCCAAGCACACCTGGATAAAACCTAGTCTAATCAACCTAATGTTTTTAAAAGGGATGAAGATAAGAAGAAATTGAGGTCAAGGCTTAACATTTCCATCATCGCAAACTCACAGCTGGAACTGGGCAAATCTTGTCTTGCCAGATCCTGGTCATGAAGAGGTTGTGCAACCCAGGATTCTGAGCAGATTCCCAAGGGCAGCAAAGAGGAGTCATCTTAAGTCAAACTCAAACAAGAGACCTTTTAAAAAAAAAGTTGGAGGGGCTAAAGCTGGGTGGTTAAGCACGTCCTTTGCTTGCAGAAAGTTCAGAGTTTGATTCCTGGCCTTTGCAGTGCAAGGATAAGGCAACAGGTAATAGTAAATATCTCTGTCTCTGTGGAGACCTTGGGCAGCTGCCGCCAGCTGATGACATTCTAGAGCAGCCATTATGCAATTGTGCATTCCTAGCCAGGAGATGCTATCGATTGTCTGCAATAGTTAAAGGTAAAGGTACCCGTGCCCGTACGAGCCAGTCGTGTCCGACTCTAGGGTTGTGTGCTCATCTCACTTAAGAGGCCGGGAGCCAGCGCTGTCCGGAGACACTTCCGGGTCACGTGGCCAGCGTGACGAAGCTGCTCTGGCGAGCCAGTACCAGCGCAGCACACAGAAACACCGTTTACCTTCCCGCTATAAAGCGGTACCTATTTATCTACTTGCATTTAAGGGTGCTTTCAAACTGCTAGGTGGGCAGGAGCTGGGACCGAACGACGGGAGCTCACTCCGCCGCGGGGATTCGAACCGCCGACCATGCGATTGGCAAGTCCTAGGCACTGAGGTTTTACCCACAGCGCCACCCCGTCCCTCTGCAATAGTTACGTGCTTCATATTGTCATGATGCAGGTAGGGGAAGAACTTTATGAGCATCAGCACATACCAGACATTTGACAGTCTAGGTCAACACAGAATCTACTATGATTAGGACTGGTGCATGCCAAATACTTCCAGCTCCACATATGAAGAATTAGCTCTGTTTTGTAATTGCATTGGTAGCCAGATGTGTGAGTTCAGAAACTATGATGGAAGGTCTTACAAAGGGTGAAAGCACCAGTCTAGAGTGAAATAAGAATGAGAAAGATGATCCAAAGTATAACCGTGGCTCAGACAAATGGGTTCTGCTGAAGGAGTTCTGCTAAAATAGACTTCTCAGCAATGCAAGATAAAGAAGGCATGGCCTACCACAAAGTTCCAGTGTGTATTTACATGTGAAATTGAGACATATACAGTGTTCTTTTCTTGCACTCTTAACAAATCAAGGCCCATCAAGCCACAAAGGCTTGAAGCAGGCACATTCTTATGCTGTTGTATGGGCTGGCTTGCTGCACTGAGATAGTAAGATGCTTTCTGATGAGGTGCTGAAAGTGCACAGACTTATAGGGCACATCTAAAATGGACATCTGGACAAGGTCTTCAGCACAACTTGCAGAATGTGATTTCTGCATTCAAGTCACTCCAAATCTAATGTCTATGTGGGATGCAACCTTTTCTTCCAACATGAAAATATGCGTCAAGTTGCAAATCTCATTGAACTCAGTGGGATTTCCTGCTAACCATTTCACTCATTTATTAAAGTTCTATCCTGCCCAAACGAACATGGGGCAGCGATGAGCAAAACAGCAAAACATAATCAAATAGTAAAAACATCAACTTTTTTTTTTAAAAAAAGTCACCTCTCATAGCTAATATTATTCAAGGATGCCAGGAACAGGATTTTTCAGTCATCAAATACCTGGGTGAACAGGAATGTTTTTAAATTCCTCCTGAATGTTAATAATGGCTGGGGAAGGGATGCTAGGGAAGGGATTCCACAAATGGGGAACTATCACAACATGCATTCAGTTGCAAAACAAACAAATTTCAGTGAAGATGACATACATATGAACAACATGTGTATGGATCTAAGTCCTTGAGCCTGAAATCATGATTTTTACATCTACTAATTTGCAGCCTTAACATTTAAAAAAGCCTTTTTGCTGGAAATAAAGCATTATATACTTTTTAATTTTATTTTACCAGAGCTGTGACTGTCTACAAAACATGCAATAATAGATACTCAAGTTTAAGGATGCAGTCTGTTCCCTCTTGCTTGGGAGTAAGCCCTATTGAGCTCAATGACACTCACTTCCAAGTAGAAAAAAGTTGATGGTGCAGTCAATGTGCAAAGCTTCCACCTATGGGCTTGGCTTATGGAAAGACAGAAAAAGATTTCAAATAAAAATGCTATAGCCCAATACTCAAAATAAATGGCACAACTTTCATAAATTAGAATAACAAAAAAGTCTGCAATAGCTGAAAGCCCATTAAAAAGAAAGAATTCACTAGAAACAGAAATACTCAAGTTGTGGTTTTTGCTTTGACTTCATCCATAGATAATATCCTTGAGTGCATTTCACTGGACCACCGTTAAATATTTTATTGGCTTGCATAAACACTTACCAGAGTACTGTTTCCAGAGCTGGCATTTGCTTTTATGAATATTTTTCTTGAATGGCTGCTTCAAAAAACTGAGGACATTTTATATTAAGTCTGCTTTGAATTTCTTGCACCCTACAAGAGTGACTATTGCAGAAACATTCAGTGAATATCTTTCTATATGCACCTGGAAGATCCATGCTTTTCAAATGTTAACAGTGCACCAAATGTTCACACACACAAACTGTGACTCCCCAACCTACCCAAACATTTGTCTCTTTTCAGGCCTCCTCCTAAGCAAGCTCTGCTTTTTCAGCAACTTCCCCTCATCTCCTCAATGCTTCTTCCCATGACCACTGTGATCCTGGTCAACCAAGGATGACTGAGCGAGCATGATAATGGCAAAGCACTGCACAGCATATAAGATTTGGTGCTTTGATGCCACCCCTGAAGGCAAACAAAGCAAAAATAATGCCTCCAGCAAAAGCAGTGCTTCCTGCATCACATTACCTTCACTCTGAATTGTCTGGGGGTGGTGGAGAAGCAAGATTACAGCCTGAATGGGAGGAATGCCAATGCCTTGATCATCAAAGCTAGACCAAGCAAATGCTTCCACCCAAGTCTGCCTCCCTCCGATTAAAATGTTTTCCAACCATGTCATATAAAACGAATGAACACTCCTGCTCATTTTTTCTACAAAGGCTTTACAGAAAACTGTCTCTGATATATTTCTTCTCCCGAGTAGCTGGATCCCCAGTAGATGAAGACATTACAGCTCAGTTTCTATCAATACGATTGCAAAGGTTAAAGCCATACAAATCACTTGAATGACAGATGCTGTGCAAAGCAAGCTGAAAAGAGATGTGACTGGTACTCACTCAGCTACACCCCATCTTTACGTGGTCACAAATACTTTCTGACTATTTGGTGGGCAGCATGAGAGTATTTAACAACTACAACACAGCACAAAATCAGTTCTGAGGCAAACTGAAATTAGAACACTTTTGGCAAGCTCACATAGCCTAATGGCACGATAGTCAGTAATGTTACTTAAATAATTCTTCAAAATCACTCATACTGGGATAATGATAGGTAAGACATCTATAGTCATGCAGGGCTGTGAGTATTCAGATGATTACTATATAGCGTCTCCTGAATATCACTGCTCAATCTGTGAGGCCGTTTCAGTCTTTTCACACACTCTTGCAGATCCAGTTGTTGGTATGTGTCCTATTAAGGGACATAGGGTCACAGATATTGGAAAGTGGTCACTATCTGTTCGTTCTAATACTTCCAAGTGTTCACAAATGTGAATAATGAAGACTATAATTTTGTTGCTAGTTCTTCCCCCATGTTTGTTCAAATAAGTGTACCGACCTTTAGATATGTCTACAGAACTACCGTGAAGAGTAAATAAATTAGGTTGGGATACAAATTCCAACAATTTCAGGCCCCGTGCGTTAAATTTCTTATCCAAAAAACAATGTGAGGTTAGGAAGATACCTTTTAAGCCTAAAGGGAATGCTCCGCAGTTGCTCCAATTGGGGCATAAAATCCCCACCAAGGACTACAGATTGATTGAACTGCTCCACAGTAGGGTTGTTAGATCTGACCAAACCTTGGCTGTCAGTGTCAGATTATAAGTAGAGGGGAGGTAGACATTTATACGGAAAAGAAAGATTCTTAGGTGTGGAGAGAATAGTAACAAGTGTAACCAGTGGTTTTGTAATTCATCAAAGCAATTGCCATTAAGATATACTTATTTTTCCAAAACAGCATTTGAACTTACTCAAACTTTTATTTTGTTTGCACTTCACTTATGGTTACAGAAGGCTTTTCACTAGTTGTGCTCAATGAAAAAATATTTCTTTTGACAAGGCACAAATAACTTAAATTGAAATTTTCTTGTAGTTTAATCTTGTTTTAAAAAACTGCAGTAATGTACAAAATCTAATATTAAGGATATAGATACATTTACTACCAAATACTTCAGTGACAGAATTAAATGAATCAAGCACGATGATGCACAACTGTCGGAGTACACAAACCACTTTTTTGGATGCTAATACTTCAAGTCTGTTTAGACTTGTTCCGTCCATTTCCACCATTTCACTGCCATTTTGTTTTCTCTAGTAAACTTGTGCTTTCAAGCACATGTAGACTGCCCTGAGTTTCTTAGAGGAAAGGCAGGATGCAAATGGGATTTACACCAATAATTTAAATATTCCCCAGAATGGAACATGGATGGCAAGGTGACAATTTAGATCAATACTGGAAAACAGTAGAGATCTTGTTATGTTTGGACTAAACCCTTCCGAACATAACACTAAACAGGACCAGGTTCAGAGTTTTGTTTGATTTGGAAAGGGGAGAGAGGAATAGGCAGAAACAAGGAACACATTCTCTGTGGGAAATCTACCAACATACCAAAAGAAAACAATATTTGCAACTTGGCTACATCAATATTTTAGGTGACAGAATGACAGAGAAAGCCAAGTCAACGTTTATTTACAAAGCTCCTTGTTTCATGTTTATGTGTGTTTAGAAATCTGTATAGACATTACAATCAGCCTTGTAGCATAAAGCAATGTAAAATATAGCTGCAATTCAAAGTAACCTTTTAGTTATCAGTAAGGCACAACACAGTAAGTTGAGCCTGTTTTTGAGACTCCTCCCATAGCAGCTCTAACTGCTAAAAAGGCAGGCCATAATGGTTTGCCTCTTTGGGAGCAGAAGCAAATGATGATGAAACCTCCATGGAATCTACACAGGCAAGGATTCAAAGCTCCCTGTGCACTCATACATGGGGACTTGCCAGCTTCTCCCTTCTACCAGGAGCACTCTATGCTCCACAAATGTAACTCTGAAGGTCGGAGGCCCTCAAAAACAGCACCTGCAAATAAGGAACCTGCTGCCATAAGGGAAGGGAAAAGATGCCACATCTTGTCCCCTTGTGTGCATGAAAGTGCCTTGCACCTGTGTATGGACCTCTATGGATCCCAATAACTCTGCATGTTACTGTATGACACAAATGATACTTGTTGGACAATATTTTCTTTCTGAAAGCATGCAAAAACCCCTATTTGCATATGCATTTCAATTACAATGGATAATGTGCCCACTGCTCTGAATGAAAAAAATATTTTGTGTTTAAAAAAGTTGGCATTAAGCTTTCATGGAACACACATTAAAAGTAGGCGGCCATTCCCCTGAGAAAAGGCAAAGAAAATTTACATTGGTAAAACTGCATGAGGCTTGAAATGTTCATTTCCATCTCTTGAATGGGATACACTGCAAATTCTACTCAGAGTACACTCGGTGAAGTTAATAAACATGACTATCTTAGGTTCATTCAATTCAGTGAGTCTTCTCCGAGTAAGACTTGGTTGAACACAACTCCTTGATTTTAATTCAAATACCTTTTCTTTTAGTATGTCTCACGAGACACACAAGCTAAAAGGAACCAATAAAATATAAAACAAGTAAAAAAATATGCTTCCATCCAGGGAGACACAATCAATGCTATGGGTTTAGCTATGGCAGAAGGAAATCTAGAATGTCTTGGGCATGTACTTTCTGAGGATCGTGATTCTACATGCTGAATCACAGCAAGAATTCTCCTCTAACGGTTAAAACATTTGGCATAGAAGTATGCAAGATGGGAGAATGGCTTGTTTGCTGTAAACCTGAAATGTTCAAAAGTGGTTCTCTAAAAGTTTGGGAGAAAATAACTCAGGAAAATCCATTGGGGCATTTCTTATTTAATCCTGAGCAAGTGTAAAGGATCCTATAATCAAGAAAAAGCCTACTATGCTAATTACAGGGGCATAAATAAAATCTAAGAACAACTATGTCACATGTATTATATGGAAAATTAAGGGTTTATGGGGTTTTTTTAAAAAAAGATTTGTTTGAATAATGAAAAATCTAAAAGAGAAAACTTTCTCCTACAGAAAAAGCAGTCCTTAAAACATGAAAATTCTACGGGGTGCATTAAAATATTTGTTCAATGTTTACATAAACAACACACAGTCACACATAAACAGACAATCATTGTGTGTTGATTGTTATTCAACACTATTTAAATTTATACAACAAACATAAATAAAACTGTTTAAACAAGCTAGTACAATATTGGTCTGGCCAATGCTTTTTCATGTTACCACATAAACCTGCAGATTTGAATTTTATGCTTCAACCTAATCAAGACCAGGAAAATCAGATTACATAAACAAAAACATAGGGTGGTAGCCAATGTTAGTCATTCTCAGAGTAGATTTGTTGAAATCAATAAATTTACCAATAATTTCAGAGTGTCTAGTCTGAGTATGACTTAAGTATCACTCATGAACATATTTATGGTCTAAAAAAATGAAGTTGTGACTCATTTGGTTAATGCAAAAAAGGTACAATTTGATATAAATGTTTAGAACAAACCACAGTCTTTGAGGTTATTCTTTATGATAACATCAGTTACAGCATCAAAGACAAACTGAACATTCTTAGTATCTGTAGCACATGTGAAGTGAGTATAAATTTCCTTTGTGTCTTTTCTTTTGTTCAGGTCCTCAAATTGACACTGGATATATGCAGCTGCCTCTTCATATGTATTTGATCCTAAAAAAAGAAGAAGACGAAATGCACAAACAAAATTCTAAAACAGAAGATTGTAGCACATACTTTATAACAACAGGGACAGTAACAGAAAGATTAACTAATTTTCATCTGGCATATTTGAAGGATCATCTTTATACCTGCTCAGGAAACATCATTAAGAATCTAATAACATCAGCTCTAGTAACTTCAAAGTTTAATTTATCTGCTCAGTCTTCTAATGTGATTTAAGCTAATACCTATCAAGAATAGTCTTTTTATATGGCAAACAGATCTCTCTTTACCTTAGAAAGGGCAACATTCAGAAATGAATGGGGAAACATTTCAATCTTCAAAAGTGGCAATTCTACAGCAAAAACATTTCCAAAAGAGACTATAGGATGAAATTGCAGAATTAGAACTCAACTAGAATGTTGAACTAAGATGATGATTTTCTATTTTTTTTTATAAAATTTTTTTTATTGCGTTTCTTTTCATAGGTTCACAGGTTCAGTCACATAACAACAAGCAAGAAACAGTTTTCAAAAGTAAAGAAAAATAAAGAAAGAAGAAAAAATTAAATATACTTCAAAACATCTTTCAAGAAGTTACTTTCCATTGGACCTCCTCACATCCTCCCAGCATTGCATTCTTTAGTCTAACAATATCAGCAATTTATTACCTTGTTTCACCACTTATTATACCTTTGGATTCATTATGTTACCAATTTCAAAAGTTTATAATTTAATTTTAATACTTTTATAATAAACATAATATATTTGTTTCAAATTTATCTCCTTTTTTGTCATCACTTACTTTATCATTTTCCTAATCAAATTGCGAAAGCATAACGTTTCCTAATCGTGCACAATCTTAACATTCAAACAACTTATAATATTTTTGCAAATAGTCCTTAAATTTTTTCCAGTCCTCCTCAATTGTTTCTTCGCTCAGATCTCGGATTCTGCCGGTCATTTCTGCCAGCTCCACATAGTCCATCAACTGCGCCTGCCAGTCATCCAGTGTGGGTAAATCTTGTGTCTTCCAGTGCTTTGCAATAAGTATTCTTGCTGCTGTGGTTGCATACATAAACAAAGTTCTGTCTTTCTTTGAAACCTTCCGGTCCACCATGCCCAGAAGGAAAGCCTCCGGTTTCTTGGGGAAGGTATATTTAAATACCTTTTTCAATTCATTATATATCATTTCCCAGAAGGCCTTTACTTTCGGGCAGGTCCACCAGAGGTGAAAGAATGTCCCTTCTGCCTCCTTACATTTCCAGCATTTGTTATCAGACAGGTGGTATATTTTAGCCAACTTGACTGGGGTCATGTACCACCGGTATACCATTTTCATAATGTTTTCTTTCAAGGCACTACATGCCGTAAATTTCATACCGGTGTTCCATAACCTTTCCCAGTCCTCAGACATTATGTTATGTCCTACATCCTGTGCCCATTTTATCATAGCAGATTTAACTGTCTCATCCTGTGTATTCCATTTAAGCAGCAAGTTATACATTCTCGAAAGTACCTTAGTTTTTGGTTCTAGCAACTCCGTCTCCAGTTTCGATTTCTCCACCTGGAAACCAACTTTTTTATCCATTTTAAAGACCTCTTGAATTTGAGCATAATGTAGCCAATCTCGCACCTTATTTTTTAGTTTATCCTGGCTCTGTAGTTTCCAGTTATCTCCAGATCTTTCAATTAATTCCCAATATTTTGGCCAGTAGGCCTCCATATTGGGCCTTTTTTTGAGAACCTTGGCCTCCACCGGTGATAGCCACCTCGGGGTCTTATTTTCTAATAAATCCTTGTACTTCATCCAGACGGCAAAAATTGATTTTCTGACAATATGGTTTTTAAACAATTTATTCACTTTCGCCTTGTCATACCACAAATATGCATGCCAGCCAAAAGCGTTATCAAACCCTTCCAGATCTAGGACATCAGTGTTCTCCAAAAGGAACCAATCTTTTAACCAGCAGAAGGCTGCAGCTTCGTAGTATAACCTTAAGTCCGGCAGGGCAAACCCCCCTCTTTCCTTTGAGTCAGTTAGTATTTTAAATTTTATTCGGGGCTTTTTGCCCTGCCAGACAAACTTAGATATATCCTTCTGCCATCTTCCAAAGCATTCCACTCTGTCCACGACCTGTAGGGTTTGAAACAGAAATAACATCTTCGGCAAAACACACATCTTTATAGCTGCAATTCGACCTGACAAGGTAAGTTTCAATCTTGACCAAATTTCCAAGTCCTTTTTAATTTCCAACCAGCATTTTTCATAATTATCTTTAAATAAATTCAGGTTTTTGGTGGACAAAAATACCCCCAGGTACTTCACTTTTTTAACCACACTTAATTCTGTTTCTTTCTGGTACCCCTCCGTCTCTATAGGTGTTAAATTTTTAGTCAAAACCTTGGTTTTTTGTTTGTTTAACTTAAATCCCGCCACCCGACCAAACTCCGAGATCAGTTCAAGAACTCTTTTTGTGCTAGATTCTGGCTCCTGTAATGTTAAAACTAGGTCATCTGCAAATGCTTTCAGTTTGTACTGTTTCGCTCCGACCACTATACCCTGCACCCACCGGTCCTCCCTAATCATATTCAGCAACACCTCCAGGACGGAAATGAATAAAAGAGGAGATAGGGGGCACCCCTGTCGTGTCCCTTTTTCAATTTTGAGTTCCTCCGACACCACATTGTTCACTATCAGTTTAGCTTTTTGTTCTGAATAGATTGCCTCTATTCCATTTTCAAACCCACGCCCCACACCCATCCCTTCCAAGTTTTTCTTCATAAACATCCAAGAAATGTTGTCAAATGCTTTCTCCGCATCAATAAAGATTAACACCGCCCTTGTGTTCCTAATCCGCAAAAGTTCCAATATATCGATAATGTTCCTAGTGTTATCAGACATGTGTCTACCAGGAAGAAAGCCTGCTTGGTCCTTATGGATTACTTCATTTAGTACTTTTTTGAGTCTGCTTGCTAAAATATCTGCAAATATTTTGTAATCCACATTCAGGAGTGAGATGGGACGGTAATTCTTAAGCTGAGTCTTTTCCAGTTCTGACTTGGGTATCAATGTGATGTATGCTTCCTTCCACGTTTCCGGTGCTCTCTTCCCCTCCATAATCTGATTGCAAACCTCCAACAATGGTTGTATCAAAAAATCCTTCAAAGTCCTATAATATTTGGAGGTGAGTCCGTCTGGGCCTGGAGATTTGCCAAGTTGCATGTTCTGAATGGCACCTTCAATTTCCTGTTGAGTTATTTTACAGTTTAGAGTTGATCTTTTATCTTGACTTATTTTAGATAATCCATTTGTCTTTAAAAATTGGTCTATTTCCAGCTCTTTCTGAGGCCCCTGTGCATAAAGATCTTTAAAATATCTGTGGAAGCACTTCCTTATTTCTTCTGGTTTCTGAACTGTTCTGCCTTGAATCTCTAAGTTTGTAACCGTATTTAGCTTTTGCCTTTTTTTCAGCTGCCAGGCTAGCAGCTTTCCACATTTATTTGCTGATTCAAATGATCTCTGCTTCATTTGTTTAATTTTCCATTCTATCTCTTGGTTGATCAATTTCGAATATTGTGCCTGATGGAATTTAATTTCTCTCAGCACCTCCTTTGACTTTGGTTTAATCCTCAGCTTTTTCTCTCCTTCGCTTATTTTCTCTAGGATCTTCTCCTTTTTTCCATTCCAAAATTTTCTCTTTATTGTGTTCTGTTGTATCAGAAACCCTCTCATAACTGCTTTGCTTGCGTCCCAGATTATTCTTTTTTCGACCGTAGTGTTCAAATTTATTTCAAAATAGTCCTTTAATGTTTTTTGGGCCTTCTTAACAATCTCTTGATCTCTTAACAAGGTGTCATTCATTCTCCATCTGAAGGATCCGGTTGGGGTAAGTCTCAGTTCCATTTTCAAAGCATTATGGTCGGAGCAGGTTTTTGGGCAGATTTCCACCTTTCTTGTTTTAGGTGCCAGCCCTCTAGATATCCAAATTTGGTCGATTCGTGTCCATGACAAATGGGCCTCAGAAAAGAAAGTTCCTTCTTTACCCAAGGGGTTCTTTGTCCTCCATATATCAATCAAGTCCATATTGTCTGTCATTTCAAAAAACGTTTTAGGTAGTCTACCGTCTGTTGTTAAATTTTGATTTTGGGATTTGTCCATGTTTGTTGACACCACCCCATTCATATCTCCCATCACAATAATGTTAGAGTAGTCCAAATAGTCCAACATTGTCTCATGCAGTTTCTTGTAAAATTCTGATTTCCCGTCATTTGGCGCGTAGATTCCTAATATCAAGATTTTCTCACCTTGTGTCTGAATTTCAATTGCTAAAATTCTTCCATAGTCGTCCTTAAATAAGAGTTTTGGTGACAGGTTCTCCTTTGCGTAGATTACCACACCTCTTTTTTTAACTTTGTCCGATGATATAAATTCTTGGCCTAGTCTTTTATTAGTTAATATTCTCCTATGGAGCCTAGTCACGTGTGTTTCTTGAAGGCATATTACGTCCAATTGTTCTTTTTTTAAAATGTGAAATATCCTCCTTCTTTTTTCGGGTGAGTTCGCGCCATTTATATTCCAACTAAGTAGCTGCAGAGACATCCTGTTCTATTTATGTTGCTCTTAAAGTGGGGTGTCTTCCTTTTCCTCAGGTCCCGAGGGTATAGGCGCTGGCCCACCTCCTGGCAGTTCTGGTGTAGGTAAAGGTGGTGGCCAAGTGGCTCTTTTTTGAAGATCTTCCCCGTGGTCGTGAAGAAACCTTTGATTGTCTTCAGGTGTTCTAATTCTTACCTTCTTTTCTTTATAAGTGAAAGATAGTCCTTGTGGGAACTCCCACCTGTAGGGTATTGCGTTGTGTCTCAGCAGTTTTGCCAGTTCTGTATAGGTGGCTCTAAGGTCCAATAGCTGTCTCGGGATATCTCTGTAGATTTCCACCCTTTTGTCTTGTATTTCAATTGCTTTTTTAAAATGAAGACCTAGGATCTTGTCTCTCTCTTCCTTTGATCTTAGAATTATCAAACAGTCTCTAGATCTGTCCTTCCTTACCAATCTTCCCAGTCTAAAAGCCGACACAATCTTGAAATCTGTATCTTCCTCTATGCCCCAGAACTTGGAAAATTCTTGTGTCAAATATCCAATCAGGTCTCCTTGCTCAAGTTCTGGGATGCCTCTCAATTTGACGTTGGTCTCGCGGTTTTTCAATTCCACCATTGACAGGTAAGCTTGTTGTTCACTCACCTGTTTATGTAGAGGCTTGACTTCTCCTTTTATCTCTTCAACCTCCTTCTGTAAAACTCCCACTTTCTGAATGGCTTCCCCAGCTAATTCACGATTTTCAGCTGTTGCTCCTTGCAGATTCCCTATTGCTTGTGTGTGCTGGGAAACTTGTTCAGTCAATTTTTCAATTGAGGATGTCGCCTTATCTATTTTCAAAGACTGGTCATCCACCTTTTGATTTAACTTTGCCAATTGCTCCAATATTTGTTTCAGGACTACATCTGATCCACCTGTTGCCATATCTTCCTCAGTGGGTTTCTCGGTTGTTTCAGCTTCCACCTTTTGTGCCACCAGCACAGTTGGAACCGACGATCGACGTCCTTGGGTCAAAGTTGTTTGTACCAGTTGAGCTGGTTTTTTTTCCCTTTCTTTTTCCTTAGCCTCTTTAGTTTCCTTGGCTTTAGACGCTCTTGTTCTCCCTGCACCACTCATTACACATCTGTCAGTGTTCAAGGTCAGATTGTCTATTGTTCCATGGGAAAGACAGATCCAGTTATAAACAGCCAGTGGAAAAGAAGTCAAAACAAAAATCAGTTCCCAGGTTTTTATAATCCCAAAGCCCTGTAGGGGGAGTGCCACCAAGTTTCAAAGACAAAGAAGGAAGTTTTCCGCCATTAAAGTTCCCGTTTCACTCAGTTCAGAAAATCCAAAAGTCCCTTCACAGACCAAAAGTCCCCCAGAGCACTTTTAAGAGTTCAACAAAGCTTCATAGAAGGTGCCTGTAACAATATCACATCCAGCCTTTCCTGCTCAAAAGTATCATTTAGTCCCAATAGGTTTCAGTAACTGTATCCGCAGTTTAACAAAGTATCTCCTCCCCGGCAGCCCGACGATCTGGCTCTTTGAGATTTATAGTCCCAGAAAAGATAGGAGGAAAGTCCCAATTTAATACTTAAAGTCCCTTTTATTCACTAACCATCTCCATTTTCTGTCTAGAAAGGAACAACTCCGAAAGCGCACGGGAGCTAAAACTTCCACAGTCTCTTTTTAAGCGCTTTCCGCTTCTTGAGTCTTTGCTTTGATCTTACCAGCAATGCCGGGAGGCGGACTTCCCTTTTTTCGTCTCCCGGTTTCAGTCAAATTCATCAAATTGTTTGCAAATTTTTAGCCCCTTACTCACGGGTATGTTGCTTGCAGCTTGATGTTGGTTTTTAGGAAGAAAGGTCAGCGCTCATCTGCAACAGCCGCGCGGCTTCACATCCGCGGAAAGAGCGATGAACTCACAGCACCGCTCCCCCTCTTTCACTCCGGATCTCCTTACGGGGTCCCTTCTGTGATTTTGGGGTAGCTTCTGGTGCCCGCCGAGTCCCACGGCCACGGGCTCACTCTACCCGTGGTTTCTCTTAATGGGTCACCGCTATGCCGCAGCGTGTGACCCTTTTCCGCGGAGCCCCTCTTCAGAGAACGAAGAGGACCGCCATTACAGTTTCGCGCCGCCTCCGGAAGTCGGCCTAAGATGATGATTTTCTATCCCACAACAGTAATTTAGAAATGTTAAGATCACCGTTGTCAACAAAATATTGACATCGTTACTGAGTTTATTTTGCATATTTAATTTTCAATTGAACTGTATGAATGTAAATTTCTATTTCATGACATCTGACCCAATACTCCCCCCCCTTTTTGTATGTGTGTCTTCTAATATGAATAGATCAATATTTATTTATTAAATTTATATACTGTCCTTCATCCACAGACCTCAGGGTGGTTCACAACATAAAAATACAATATAAAAGCACAAAATACATGATAAAAACAGGAACAAAACAAAAAAAACTTCCTGTACCCAAGGAAGTGGGCTTTAGTCTACAAAATAATTGTCATAGTAGTCTTGTTAGTTTTTAAGGAGCTAAAGAACTCTAAAAAAAAAATCCAATATTGTGCAGATAAACTTCTGAATGCACAATGCACCCCCCTACTTTCTTCATTCGTCTCCCCAAATCTGCTCTAGAGGATCTCTCAACCCTCCAGTGAACATTTGGGATTGTTTGTGTGAGGGGCATGAGGGGCTTCAGGAAGAGGAAGGGACATTCTGGTTCTGCCAGCAGAAGTCCATTTCACTAATGGGTGGTCAATCCCAGGATGTCACACTTTGTTTTTACTTATGCATAGTAAATGGTAGAAAAATTGTAATTTAATTATTTCTAGAATGCTTAATACATACCAGGGGTGACTAATCCCTGGGTTGGAGCCTGCATCAGGCCCTGCTGATTTCAATAATAAAAAGAAACAAAAATTAAAGTAGACATGCTGCTGTTGTAAGTTTAAACTTCTCAGCCCAGTCTAGCAGCCTGATGGGCATACAAATCACTTCTTCCCCGATCGTCATATATATCATTTGATGAGCAAGGTGGAGAAATAACTGCCCTCCCTGAGGGATGCGCTGTGTGCCTTTGTATGTGTGCATAAGTGTGGGTGTTTGTGAGAGTATGTGGTGGCCATACCCACTGGAGGTATGTGGCCGCTGAAGGGTCAAACCCTTGGCTCTAAAAATGTTAGCCAACCCTAAAACCATTCAGAGGATTAACTTGTAAAACAAATAAACTCTAGCAGATCTAAGGTGCAATCCTGTTTACTCAGAAATAAGCCACTCAGTGTTCAATGGTGCATATTAGGATTATTGCTTAAATCACTAACAGTTTTTACACTTATCCTTATCTGGCATAGCATTTTTCAGAACATAAAGTTCTCTCTGAATCATAGACTTTGACTTAAAACTTCTAAAGTGAGATATGTCATTTGAAATAGGCAAAAAGAAGAAGAATGCTTGAAGAGATCTACATGAATTATATCACTGCAGATTTTTTTTTTTTTGGTCATCTGTAGATAAGAACTCTGAAATAAGAATTTGGTAGTGAAGATTTAGCCTGAATAAATTTGGATTATCTGAGATATTGCTGTGGCTGTCAAAAACACGAATCGTAAGCAGTCATTATAAACTTAACTTGTTTATAACATTTGTATATTGCCTTCCTGCTAAGTAATGTACAAAGTAACCTTCCTTGCCACACTTGTTCAACTAACATTTTTATCAAACATTCTACTGTCACAGAAAACTTCCCATTTCATCTCTTCTGGTGCTCCACCTCCCAGGTTGCTACCATGAAGCTCCTGCACATTGCAAAGAATTCTGAGTCATGGTCTACAGTTCACATAGTTTTTGATGGGGCACTGCAACAGGATACCTGGGCTTACCACTGCTCTGCCTTAACTGAGAGTATAAAGGTAAAGGTAAAGGTACCCCTGCCCGAACGGGCCAGTCTTGACAGACTCTGGGGTTTGTGCGCCCATCTCACATCTATAGGCCGGGGGCCAGCGTTGTCCGGAGACACTTCCGGGTCACGTGGCCAGCGTGACAAAGCTGCATCTGGCGAGCCAGCGCAGCACACGGAACGCCGTTTACCTTCCCGCTGGTAAGCGGTACCTATTTATCTACTTGCACCGGGGGTGCTTTCGAACTGCTAGGTTGGCAGGCGCTGGGACCGAGCAGCGGGAGCGCACCCCGCCGCGGGGATTCGAACCGCCGACCTTTCGATCGGCAAGCCCTAGGCGCTGAGGCTTTTACCCACAGCGCCACCCGCGCCCCAACTGAGAGTATACACAATAATAAAGTCCATACTTCCTTACAGCTGTGCACTAAAGTATAAATCTGTCACTATTACTTTTCTCCTCTCTATGGAGTCCCTGAATGAGCTGCTAGAGAGAGATATAATTTCTTGAAAGAGTTTGATAAGCACTGCTTTTTCATATAAGAATTTGGTTCATTATTATTATTATATTGAAGCATCTCTTTTTCTGGGTATTGAACAAAAAACACAATGAAGTCTCCGTCCTCAGGCTTACACACAAATCAAATTTTCAAACACTGATTATACAGACTGCAGATAATATCCTCATTTAATCAGACAGCAAAACAATACCGATTATTAGAATACTACACTACTTTTTGTAAAAGGTTAGAGTGGGCTATATGAGCTGCATAGTGAAAGTCTCTGACTTACAGTAATCTGGTACTTATTTACAAGTATGGTTTTCTCGACTGTTATAACCTAAGGTATCAGATCAATACATTCTCTTCTCTATTTCAGTTTTTGTTTCTTTTGGAAATAAAATGGTAAATACCTGGATATTCTGGGTAGCAAATAGTGAGGGGACTCCTTTTGATTTTTTCTTCAAAAAGATCCTTCTTATTTAAGAAGAGGATAATGGAAGTGTCTGTAAACCATTTATTGTTGCAGATACTGTCAAATAATTTCATGCTTTCATGCATCCTATTCTGCAATGGAGAAATATGATATATAAGTTTAGCCCCCTCTCTCCTACCCAATGAAATCCAAAAAGCCTACATCATGGGGGGGTTTTTTTGAAGCTTTTACAAGTTACTGAACTCTCCAGGAGGACATTGGATTAGATGAAGAAGGGCAAACTAATAATTTCTAATGGATGATTATATGTTTCAGGCAACGGCCTCTATCACTCCAAAGTTAAACACTTTGAAATTCCATTTATATGTTTAATTCTCCCACTGGAATTAAATGGGTGCCTAAATCTTAATTTACAGTAACTTTTTTTCTATATTCTTGGAGACTTGCACATTTTGCTTTCAGTGGGATCTGACTCTGGAAAAGATTGCATTACCAGTTTACAAAATCTATAAACCATCATCTGCTTAGACATGGTGATTACCCCACTCACATTCCCTATCTAATGATGATAAATAACAGGACAGTATTTAATTTAGAAGTTTCGCAGAATACAGGGGCTCCTTCCACGATTAGCTTTGGTGAGTAAGAGCTGATGCTACGTGCTCTCGCTTCTGCAGCACACAACAGTTTTGGAAGATCCATAAAATATAGGAAGAACCCGTTACATGCCTTTTTCCATGCAGAGGAAACTGAGCAGTGCTGACATTGTTGAGTCTGTGTAGGTGACCTAAATTGTCCAGTATTACAAAGTGGCACAGGAAGCTCATATGCTGTAACAGATCTCATGCTGCTGTCATTGTCAGAAGGGGGCCTAGAACTACTGCGTAACACAAAGAGCTGTACTAACTGGGGTGGGCCTGGCCTACCTAATGTTCCTTGTTTCAAAGTGGGTTTACTTGCCATTTCCTCATCTTCAGCAAGGACCAAATCATAATCACTCAGTGCAACACAAAAAATTATGGCTGTTACTCCCTCAAAGCAGTGAATCCATTTTTTCCGTTCTGATCTTTGGCCCCCAACATCAAACATCCTGGGGAAAAAAGAAAAAAAATGTGAACGATTATTTTGAGACGGGATTTCCCCCCCAAATTCAAGAATGATTCTTCTGATTAGGTCAAATGTAGCTGAAGATGTAGGCTATTGCAATTTTAGCCTCCAAATTTGCCTCCAAACACTGTTATGTGGGAGCAAAATTTAACCAGATAACATTTTAGATTACAGGTTTCTATGGTCATTAATGCAGATTATGAATAAATCCACATTTTAGAATATGAGCCGAAGAGTATCATCACAGTAATACTACGTATACCTGCCTACACAGCAGCACCATATTTGCCTGCAGTTTTCTCTAATCTTACCTGACAATTACATATGTCCTCGCCTCTCTTCCTCAGATGTTAACACCAGGAAAGAGAGACGGAAGGGACTGAAACCAATCACTGGGAAATGGGTTGGAAAGTCAGTTGTGTAACTGATGTGCTGTGCAGCTTAGTGCCCTCTTATTATATCACATTCAAATGCAATGATTTTTTTCAGATTGCTTTATAAAGATTGCTAAGTAAATTCTCTAATGTAACCCACCCCTCCTTCTCCTGCAGAGCAGCAACACAAAATGAATATGAAAATTATAAGATTCATGCATTCATTGGGTTTTTTGGAGATAAAGAAGAATTATAAATTATGAAGAGCAAACTGAAAAATGGCATGTTATAGAAGTTAAGGATATCCAGCAAAGAAAGTAGGAATTAGAAGAAACTCTTGGAAAAGAGAACTGTTAATATATCTCTTTGCTTGCTTTAGAATGCCTCAGAACAGATAGTAGGATTTTTCCAATGGACACCAGGAAAGTATCTACATTTGTAAAATGCAAGTAGCTTTTACTCTTTGAAAATATTAACATTTTATACAAAATATTTACACAAAATATATACATATCATATTTCCTGAGACTACTCACTTAAAATGGAGATCCTTGAAAGTAAAATGAGTTTCCACTATTCCTGTGGTTTTCACTCTAGTCCTGAGGACATCCTGCTGTGTCGGGATATAGCTAGTCTGGGCTATCCTGTCCAAGTCATTCAAGTAGCTAGAAATATTTTTTTTAATGTATAAAATAAAAATAAAAATCAGCCGCTTGATACTTAAGCATAACATGCAATTTAAAACTAATGGCATGGACAGTAAATACCAACTTCATGTTACTCAGGTATTGGTAGGGTACAGATAAATTATGGGCAGTTTCGAATAACTCTATTCTACACCACCTGACACATTTAGGTAATACAGTAGCAAAAATTTTACCTTTTCAGAAGTGATTTAAAAACATGATTTAACAAGTAAATAAACTCAACAACACTCGCAGTAAAATCCTATGAATGTGTACTCAGAGACAAGTCCAACGGTAGTCAGTGGGGTTTCCTTCCAAGTAAGAATGCACACAACCTAAAACTGTAATCTTACACACACTTGGTGGGCAGCTCCACCAAACCTAGTAGGACTCGCTTCTGAGCAGATATAGAATTGAGCTATAAGGTTACATTCATATATATGTTCACTTTCTTCAGGGAAAGTCCCACCGACATCAGTGGGATTCACTTTTAAGTACAATCGGTAGGATAGTGATTATAACCTCAGAAGGAATAAATATGTTAGATGAAATGCTAACAGGAAATTAAACTAAATGTTGATTTACCAATTAATTAAATCTAAGGTTGATTCTACATGTAAAAACCCATTGGGAAAAATAAGGCTGATTTCATGCACATTCTGGCTTACCTAAAATCATGTGGAGATAGCAAGAAATACTATTTGCTTTATTAAGTTTGCAGAATATGTGTAGTATGTAATAGTAGATTAAAAGCAAGGTTATGTTTATTTTACCACCTTGCCAGGTTAATCTGACTCCACTATCCAGGCGTAGCCCTTTTGTTAGTAAATATAACCTATGGATTTTGCTATCTTATATTGCATACGTGTGTGTGTGTGTGTGTGTGTGTGTGTGTACGTAAGTAAGTAATGTGTGTATAAATATGTATTGGAGTTATTTAACATTATCAATAGATCTACTCCCAGTATAAACTATTTTGAATACTGTATTACCCTATGAATATATGTATAAAATGACAACTTCAGAACATTGTGTTTATTTCCATCCTGGCAAAGTTGACAGCAATTCATCATAGTCTGACAGTACTATTTATTTTAGATGTATTTCATCTATTTGGCAACATCTTTTTTAAAAAACAACACTATACTGGAAATAAAATGTATTGCTATACTTTGCTCAGCTAGTTTGGGATTTTAATCAGAAATATAGTGATAAGAATGTGCTCATCTCAAAATCTCTTTGGACTTTTTTTTTTAAGAGTCCCTCACTTCTCTTTTTGCTTCTCTTTTCAGCAGCAAAATGAACTTGGCAACTGTGCCATCACAGCAACCCTGGTTCTTGTTTTAAGCTTACTATGCTGCTGAGTCATTAAGCTGATACTCTCTTGATCTGTTGAAACAAGCTTGAACGCCACTGTCTCTCCACAGTCTCTTGATAACTCCAGCAAGTTCTGCTGTCATAAAGCCTTCCTCTGCTGATCCAGCAAGTACGAAGAGTTGACGAGCATCATCCTGTTAAAAAAGAAACAAAAACTGTGAAAGTTCCCAGCAACTCTATTCAGCTTTCAAACTGTCATAATAGCAAAACAGCTGTTCATTTTTCTACAAAGTTGACAATCCATTCACATAAAGAAAATTAAAGAAAAAACATTAACGTCTGTATTACAAGAAAGCTTTTTTTAAGAAAATGGGGATTTCCAAAATGTCACAGAATTGTAGAGTTGGAAGGGACCCCAAGGGTCATCTAGTCCAACCCCCTGCAATGCAGGAATCTCAGCTAAAGCATCCATGACAGAGGGCCATCTAGCCTCTGCTTAAAAACCTCCAAGGAAAGAGAGTCCACAACCTCCTGAAGGAGTCTGCTCCACTGCTGAACATTTCTTACTATCAGAAAGTTCTTTCTGATGTTTAGTTGGAATCTCCTTCCTTAAACTTAACTTAAAGCCATTGGTTTGAGTCCTACCTCCCAGAGTAGGAGAAAACAAGCTTGGTTCTATCTTCCATGTGACAGCCTTTGAGATATTTGAAGATGGCCACCCTATCTCCTCTTTTCCAGCCTAAACAGACCCAGTTCCTTCAACCATTCCTCATAACACTTGGCTTCCAGACCCTTGATCATCTTGGTTGCACTCCTCTGCACACGTTCCAGCTTGTCAAAATTCTTCATAAATTGTGGTGCCCAAAATTGGACACTGTATTCCAGGTGTGGTCTGACCAAGGTAGAATAGAGTGGTACTATTGCTTCCCATAATCTGGAAACCATACTTCTGTTAATGCAGCGAAATTATTTAATATACTACTTCTCGAAAGCTTTATACAACCATCTGATACAAGTTGACTTTTGAGCAGAGGTAGGGAACCTGTGACCTAGCAGGTGTTATTGGACTCCCATAAGCCCCAGCAATCATGGTCAAAAGTCACAGATGATAGGAGATGTACTCTAATGGCATCTATCTGGCTTCTTCCGCCTGGTTTAGGCATGAAGGGGGACAGATTCTTTGTCCTGCCTTAAATTTTCCACAGGTCTTGAAATTAACTGACTTTATTTTCACCTAGTATTTTACTTCTTTCACCCATGCCAAGATTTTGGGATATGAAAACTTGCCCTATTTTGCAAGCTGACTTCTTGTCCAGTCAGAGACGATATGTTGAAAGAAAAAGATTAACTATTTCACATATAACAAAGTTCACTAATTCTTGTAAATGGATTTCAGAAGTACAGCAATGAAAGCGAAAATTAAGTAAGGAGTACATCAATGCTTACAGCTCTGGCAGAATCCCCAAAATCTATCTTCAACCTCCCCATTGCTCTAATGATAGCAATAATGGATTGAATTGTATTACTGTAGACAACAGCTTTGTACTGTTTACATTCTTCTTCTGAATAACCAGCTTCATGGATAATCCTAAAAAAGAAAGAAAAATCAGTCTTTGTTTTAACTAAAAGTCATCTATTAACTTTGTTTTCACTCCTAAAACATACTTACTTCATTTGTTTGACAATTGTGCTTTTTCCTGATTCACCAGCTCCTATGAAAAACAACACCCAAAACATTGTTAACCAAAAGCCTGTTGCTCATTTCATATATCAGCACTTTTCAAGCTTTATTTCCACTGAGGTTGAGAGGTTGTGCAAACAAAATATCAGTAATAGTAGTCCACATTCCTTTTAAAAAACCAAAATAGTTTGTCCACCACTACTGATCTGCACTTGCAAAGCATAGGAAACTATGGAGAGCATTCTATGTTGGTGTCTCAATTCATGCATGAGGCCTAAGCAGGCCTTTGCCAGCACACTATACAAACTGTAGAATACAATGCAATGTTTGGAAATCAGTGTGAAACTGATTGTGGTAAGTTTGAATTCTGTTAAATGTGTTTTACAACATTTTATGTGTGGAACATTTTTAAATCCCTTTTTTCTGTACATTTGGGAGTTTCAATTACTTATATTAACAATTTCATCATTAGGAAAAACAAGTGGAATTTGTACAAATACTAAAAGTCTATCCCTAGGAACACTCCTGTTAAACAGGTCATCTTGGTCATACCCCCCTCCAGAAATCTGAAAGAGGCCAATTCACTCTCCCCGTTTCCCATTTCTCTGTTCCAACTGCATGGCTCTGTGACGCTCCTTCCGTATTTATTATATTGTTTGGAGGAGAGTAGCCATTTTAGGAATTTTTAAATTATTGGAATGTCTGCCTATCTCAGGGTTCCCATGAGCCTGTTGATACTGCCCTCTTGTCAGAGAATCTGTTCTGATTCCTAGACTCAGTACTCAACACACTAGAGTTTGCTATTAATGGAAATAATGAAATTTACACCACCTCTGCCATTAAAACAATGGCATTAAATCTGCACATACAAAAACCAAGTTACTAAGTAAAGGTTGAACCTATTGGCAATCTATCTCCACACACCCCACCACACATTATTATGGTTATTAATAGTTTCTTTTCACATTTACACCATAATCTGATTACTTGCAAATTACTTCCTGGAAGATAATATTCCAACCTGGGTGTGAGTCAGGAATATAACTCGAGAGCCAGGATAATTCAAAATACCAAAGAATGAACACAAAACAAGAGGATATCACCATCGTACGGGCTAAAGGTGCCTGGCTGCTTGCTACCAGAGAAGCATGGAGGTAGGTAAACTACTGGGAACATGGCAAGCTTCATATTCCAATATATAATTCTAGGAAGCTGCCTTATACTGAGCAAAGACTGTGGCTCCATTTTGCTCAGTAGCCTGGAAACACCAGAAATTGAAGCTGGGGTCTTCTTCATGCAAAACATATGTTCTGTTACCAAGTTACAGCCTCTGCCTGAACAGACATAAGAAACAATTGTATTGCTACAATATTTACATGTGAACATCCACATACTACTATTCCAATATATGTTAAAGAAGTATTTTAGTACTTTAAAGTTTTTCACTAAATTTCAACTAAATTAATGATTTATAAAACTAAGAGATCTTACTATCAGTTCTGAGATTTCGTGAATTTGAACAGAAGAGGTAAACAATTGTTCTATCCCACCCTGGGACCTTGCAGTAAAGCACAGGTAAGATACTGAATAAAAACATATATAACTCTATGGATTCCAATTATGCTCCCTTCTCATGAATGCATCTTACTGATGAAATCACATTAAAAACTTGGAGTGCACTCCTGCTTCTTTCCTTTGAAGCTGGGTCATCTAACATTATGATGACATCAGGTAATTGACAGGTGACCAGCCCAACAGGAGGAAGATGCACAAGTCTGATGCTTGCTTCTAAACCAGAGAGAGCCTTCCAAAATCAGGCTACTCAGGGACAGCCAAAGTGATGTTCTCCAAATGTTGTTGGACTATCATACTTGCTTGTTGGCCATTCTGCTAGGGAATTATGGCAGTCTAACATCTGGGGAGCACCACATTGGTTACTCTGGGCTGCTGATTAAGCTTGGGGTGAAACCAGTATTTTGTACCTAGGCACCATTTGAAGGAGATGGTTCCAGTAAACAAAACAAAACAGAAAACACTGCAAGCCTGAAGTCTGTCCACACCAGGTTTTTCCCATGAATTACTTCACCACTTAAGAAAAATTATGCAGCTATATTCAAATTCACTGGGATGATTACATCACATATTTCCATCCTGGCTTACCAGGGATGTTTTCTTTCTAGTAAATCAAAGATAAATGTAGCAGATTTCAGTATGAAGTGTATGTGTGACATGTGTGTACGTGGGGGGGGGGTACCCTTAAAGAGCTCTAATCCCCAGAATTCCCTAGGAAGATGGACCCGTTAAATTTCTCTGGAAACTGTAGCTGTGTTGTCAGGGGAATAGGGGTCTCCTAACAATTCTCAGCACCCTTAACAAACTACAGTTCCCAGGATTCCCAGGATTGGGGAAAATAATGATGGTTAAAGTTGCTTCCTAATATGCCAAGATCAAAAATCATGTTTTTTTGAAATGTGAATTATCAAAAAGAAAACAAGTCTCAATAGCTGTACCATTAAGATAAAAATTAGTGGAAGACAATAGATTAATGTAGTATCACAAAATTTAAAAAAAGTTGATACAGCTTCATTACATCTCTAGGAAGACCATCCAGCCACATACCAAAATATCAAGTACACTACTCATTTCAAACCACAAAAGAAAGCATAAAATAGCTTCCTATTGTTATTCAAGATCATACTGTCTTTTTAATTTTATGTAATTTCATGCAGAAATATTGTTTCTCTTTTTTAAAATCTTCCCTTTTTTAAAAAAATCTGGCAACAATTTTACTACCCCAGTTTATTCAGACTATCTCAAAAATCAAATATAAGCCCCATTCTATTCTAATTTCCAAATTATCTGCCGCACATTTCATCTATATCACTTTCAGAACCTTGAGCATTTAATAACCCACACATTTCCATAGATCTTTTTGTTATATTAACTTTGCCAACAGATTTTGATTGGATCCTTCTGTAGTCGTATCCTCGCAAGACGAAAAGAATCCGTTCTGTGATTCTCTTCGTCTAGCGGTTTTTTCGTCTTGCGAAGCAAGCCCATTGACGGATTAGCGGCTTATCTGCTGATCGGATCAGCTGATAAGCGGCTTAGAAAAGGGGGGGGGGAGGGAAAAAACCCAGCAGGAACTCGCAAGACATTGTCGTCTTGCGAAGCAAGCCCATAGGAAATTTGTTTTGCGAAGCACCTCCAAAACGGAAAACTCTTTCATCTAGCGAGTTTTCCGTCTTGCGAGGCATTCGTCTTGCGGGGCACCACTGTACTAATATAGTGTCCTATTGTCCTTAATTAAATCAATATACAGACAGTTGATTTAACAAGTAAGAGTAGTTACTGGTTGACTTAACAAATATATTTTCAAGTCTGAATTATTTAATGGTACTTGTGTTCCTGTTCACTTCAATTTGAACTCCTCATTCTGTTACCTGGAAACCAGTCTGCATTTACATTGAAAACATTTGTCTTTTCAGAAGGCTGCAAACAAACATATGGGCCTATTTAATGGAAGAAGAAGAAGAAGAAGAGGAGTTTGGATTTGATATCCCACTTTATCACTACCCGAAGGAGTCTCAAAGCGGCTAACATTCTCCTTTCCCTTCCTCCCCCACAACAAACACTCTGTGAGGTGAGTGGGGCTGAGAGACTTCAAAGACGTGTGACTGGCCCAAGGTCACCCAGCAGCTGCATGTGGAGGAGCGGAGACGCGAACCTGGTTCCCCAGATTATGAGACTACCGCTCTTAACCACTACACCACACTGGAGAATGAGTATTGTGGGTTGGAGGTGGAATCACTGAAAAATCACATCAGTGTTGCAACTGAGAAAAGAAGAATGTTAGTTCCTGTTAAACCATGATACTGTGACCACATATTTGCGTGTTTTAAATTAAATCAGAAACTAACACCCCCAAGTAATTCACATTAGGAAGGAGTGTTATTTAGTACCCTATTACACAGGGTAAAAGGTAAAGGGACCCCTGACCATTCGGTCCAGTTGTGGCCAACTCTGGGGTTGCGGCGCTCATCTCGCTTTACTGGCCAAGGGAGCCGGCGTACAGCTTCCGGGTCATGTGGCCAGCATGACTAAGCCACTTCTGGCGAACCAGAGCAGCGCACGGAAACGCCGTTCACCTTCCTGCTGGAGCAGTACCTATTTATCTACTTGCACTTTGACATGCTTTCGAACTGCTAGGTTGGCAGGAGCAGGGACCGAGCAACAGGAGCTCACCCCATCACGGGGATTCAAACCGCTGACCTTCTGATCAGCAAGCCCTAGCCTCTGTGGTTTAGACCATAGTGCCACCTGCATACTCCCTGTGTAATATATATAGTTTAACTGAGACCCCCTGCTCCTCCTGATATTTTAAAATAGAATTTTCAAGATTTGGGGCAGGGGATTTATAAGCTTTGTAGGGTGGGGTCATTTGAGGGGGCAAGTTTCTTTCTTTGGTCTTTTTTATTTGGGCTTAAATAGGTCCATGGGTCAGTGGAAGACAGGAGTGCCTGCGGTGCTCTGGTCCATGGGGTCACGAAGAGTCGGACACAACTAAACGACTAAACAACAACAACAACAGGTCCATGGGTCATTGCCCCTGAGAGCCCTCTCCCACTTCATAGAGCCTGCCTGGCTCCTTGATATACTCGGGAGCTTAGGGCAATGAAACAACCTGGAAAACTGCTTGCATGCAAGTGAAGAAAAACTCTAGTTGAATGCTATCGAACACTAGTGAGGGCTCATTGTTGAGCCTAACTAGTGACAGTGAAGGCAAAAAGGCGGCATACTTTCCTGCCTCCATTGCATCCTTATTATGTCATCCGGCAGATGTTTTCTGGGAAGTGTGGGGTCTTTTACAGACTGGCTCGAAGGAGCCAGTAGCTCACCATGACTTGTTTGGAAAGCATTTTGAGGGTAAAATTGCTTACATCCACAGCTTGCCTGGCACCCTCATTACATATCTTTAAGCCTCTTCAACCAGGTTTTTGGGTGCTTGAACAATCTACGGTCTTTTAAATGGGTCTGGGAGGTGGTGAAGCTTCATATATGAGAAAATGTGTACAGATTGCCTCAAAGCTGCTGAGGGGTGTCACCTGGTGAGTGTCCCAAGGGCCAGATAAAGGGGGATGTGTTTGGCCCCTGGGCCTGAGGTCCTAATTTACAGTAATTCTGAAATATGGTTAAGCATGAGATTTGGCATACTTTGAATGAGAGGAACTTCCATGATAATATTCCATACACTTTGAACTGTTTTCAACAGTAATTTATTACAATGATTTGTAAACTGTAGTCCTTGTATGCTTTCAGGCATCCATTATTATTGTTGTTATTGTTATTATTAGTTAAATTTCTATACTGCCCTTCATCTGAGGATCACAGGGCAGTTTACAATATAAAAACACAAAAATGCATACCACAGTAATGAACAAAAACAATACCCCCACCCCTGTAGTTTAAAATGCCATAGGTTGTTTAATTAGCTAAAGGCTTGGAAAAGGAATGTTTTTGTCTGGTGCCTAAAGATATGTCACAAAGGCAACAGGTGAGCCTCCCTGGGGAGAGCCACCCAGGGTAGCTGGGAAAACCCAACCAAATGGGTGGGGTATAAATAAAAATTATTCTGTAAGCAGGGAGCCACCAAAGAAAAGGCCCACTCTTGTGTTGCTGTCCTCCATATTAAGCAGTATAAATAAAAGAAAATCGCAAACTCCTTTTTCAGCACAGAAAGAATTTCACTAAACAGGAGTAACTTGGGCAACAATTCTAGCCCCACTGAATTCAATGGAATTCACACTAGAAGACATAGGAAATGAGAGCTGGACCATAAAGAAGGCTGATCGCCAAAGAATTGATGCTTTTGAATTATGGTGCTGGAGGAGACTCTTGAGAGTCCCATGGACTGCAAGACCTCTCCATTCTGAAGGAAATCAGTCCTGAGTGCTCACTGGAAGGACAGGTCCTGAAGCTGAGGCTCCAATACTTTGGCCACCTAATGAGAAGAGAAAACTCCCTGGAAAAGACCCTGATGTTGGAAAAGATTGAGGGCAGGAGGAGAAGAGGACGACAGAGGACAAGATGGTTGGACAGTGTTCTCAAAGCTACCAACATGAGTTTGATCAAACTGCAGGAGGCAGTGGAAGACAGGAGTGCCTGGCATGCTCTGGTCCATGGGGTCACGAAGATTTGGACACAACTGAACAAGTAAACAACAACAACATGGTTTCTAAGACACAAATCAGAGCACTCACAGTTCGTATCTCACTTCTACCATTAGTTCATGGCATGTCCTTAGGCAAACTACTCTACTGGATGCAACCAAAAATCTCCTCCATCCGCAATGTGGAGATAGGGTTTACCCACAGAATAGTTTACATACTATTTACATGTTTGTTGAACTGTTAACTGCCAACCTAGCAGTTGAAAAGCATACCAGCGCGAGTAGATAAATAGGTACCACTGCAGCGGGAAGATAAATGGCGTTTCCATGTGCTCTGGCTTCCGTCATGGTGTCCTGTTGCGCCAGAAGCACTTTGGCCATGCTGGCCACATGACCCAGAAAGCTGTCTGTGGACAAACACCGGCTCCCTCAGCCTGAAAGCAGAGATAAGTGCCGCACCCCATAGTCAAATCCGACTGGACTTAACCGTATGAGGTCCTTTACCTTTTACCTTACAATATATTATGTGTTAAGTCTTTTGAATGCATGAAAGCATTATATAAATGCCTATTATTATGTTCATTGCCCAAACTGTGGGTTGTTGTTGTTTAGTCGTTTAGTCGTGTCTGACTCTTCGTGACTCCATGGACCAGAGCACGCCAGGCACTTCTGTCCTCCACTGCCTCCCGCAGTTTGATCAAACTCATGCTAGTAGCTTCAAGAACACCATCCAACCATCTCATTCTCTGTCGTCCCCTTCTCCTTGTGCCCTCCATCTTTCCCAGCATCAGGGTCTTTTCCAGGGAGTCCTCTCTTCTCATGAGGTGGCCAAAGTATTGGAGCCTCAGCTTCACGATCTGTCCTTCCAGTGAGCACTCAGGGCTGATTTCCTTCAGAATGGAGAGGTTTGATCTTCTTGCAGTCCATGGGACTCTCAAGAGTCTCCTCCAGCACCATAATTCAAAAGCATCAATTCTTCGGCGATCAGCCTTCTTTATGGTCCAGCTCTCACTTCCATACATCACTACTGGGAAAACCATGGCTTTTACTATACGGACCTTTGTTGGCAAGGTGATGTCTCTGCTTTTTAAGATGTTGTCTAGGTTTGCCATCGCCTTTCTCCCAAGGAGCAGGCGTCTTTTAATTTCGTGACTGCTGTCACCATCTGCACTGATCATGGAGCCCAAGAAAGTAAAATCTCTCACTGCCTCCATTTCTTCCCCATCTATTTGCCAGGAGGTGATGGGCCCAGTGGCCATGATCTTCGTTTTTTTGATGTTGAGCTTCAGACCATATTTTGCGCTCTCCTCTTTCACCCTCATTAAAAGGTTCTTTAATTCCTCTTCACTTTCTGCCATCAAGGTTGTGTCATCTGCATATCTGAGGTTGTTGATATTTCTTCCGGCAATCTTAATTCCGGCTTGGGATTCATCCAGCCCAGCCTTTCGCATGATGAATTCTGCATATAAGTTAAATAAGCAGGGAGACAATATACAGCCTTGCCGTACTCCTTTCCCAATTTGGAACCAATCAGTTGTTCCATATCCAGTTCTAACTGTAGCTTCTTGTCCCACATAGAGATTTCGCAGGAGACACTTTGGTAAAGATCTAACTGAAGCAGAAGACATCAAGAAGAGGTGGCAAGAATACACAGAGGAATTATACCAGAAAGATATGGATGTCTCGTACACCCCAGGCAGTGTGGTTGCTGACCTTGAGCCAGACATCCTGGAGAGTGAAGTCAAATGGGCCTTAGAAAGCACTGCAAATAACAAGGCCAGTGGAAGTGATGGTATTCCAGCTGAACTGTTTAAAATTTTAAAAAGATGATGCTGTTAAGGTGCTACACTCAATATGCCAGCAAGTTTGGAAAACTCAGCAGTGGCCAGAGGATTGGAGAAGATCAGTCTACATTCCAATCCCAAAGAAAGGCAGTGCCAAAGAATGCTCCAACTACCGCACAATTTCACTCATTTCACATGCTAGCAAGGTTATGCTTAAAATTCTACAAGGAAGGCTCAAGCAGTATGTGGACCGAGAACTCCCAGAAGTGCAAGCTGGATTTACAATTAAATACGTAGCCTAACAAAATTAAGGGTAGAGTTCCATCAGCACAAGCATTTATCTGCCATATGAAACAACCTCTCAACCTGGTGTGATGTTGCAGCAGTTCTAAACCTCCAGAGCAGATTTGACAAAGGAATGGGGGGGAAGGAGTCCTTACACTGGCTTCTGTAAGTGCACCAGGTGAGTTGAATCTGGCCCTAAGTGTCAAAATATGGAAATATAGGCAAACCAGAACAGTATTTAGTTAAATGAGGAATTGCAGTGCAAATTAAGACTTTTATTTGTTTAATCTGTATCACTCTCCTATTCCATCCTCGTAACTTGAAAGTGACCGGCTTTTAAAATACCCTATTTGAATACTCTAGATATGTATATATGCAGAACAACCCTATGCATATTTATTCAGTTCCAGTGAATTCAATGGGATGTACTTCCAGGTAAGATTGTAACCTTATGCACTCACATGCAGGAGCGAGACGCACTTCTCGGTAAATATGAATATCATGCTATAATTCTATGCACACTTACCTAAGGGGAGGGGCTGTAACTCAGTAGTAGAGCACATGCTTTGCATGCAGAAGGAGCCAAGGCCAATCCCTTGCATGGCATCTTGATGCAGGGCTGAGAAAAAATCCTGTCTGAAAATTTGGGAAGTTGATACTATCAGTGTTGACAATATTGAGCTAAAAGGACTAATGGTAGGCTTTAGTATAAAGCAGCTTCCAGTGTTCTTATGTACCTAGGTGACAGTCCCATTGAAGTCACTTCTGAATAAATGTAGTCATAAATGCATAGTCAATCAGGCTAAAAAGGCCACAATAGCCAATGACAATTTTCCTAGACCACAGATATCACTTCAGCATAGAATATACTATTGGGCTGCAATATAAAGGATAAATATATTTGTATTTATCATACATGACAGATTTACACACTTTTATCAACACATAAACAATATCAATATAGGAAAACTCGCATGCATGAAAGTGCTCTGAAATGCAGTAAGTTATCCATGGTGTGCAGGACAGGGGAATACGTATGAAAAATAAGCAGCGCAAGCTTTATTATCTGGTATAAACTTTCATAAGCAACAGCCTAATGCAGCAACACACATTTCTGGAACGGGGGTGGGGCACCCAAGGATTTTCCTTCCATACTAAACAACAGAAAATATTAAGTATAGTAAACTACTGTAAAGTTTTCCAGATGCACCTTATTTAGAATGATTTTCATCAAATACCAGTACTCCAAACTAACTTAAGCTCCATTGTGTGTATGTGGACTTGTTTACTTTAGGGAGGGGTGTTTTCATTTAGCAATCCTAAGCCATTTCTTATTCCTGACATCAGTCATCCAACTATTCTAAGAAATTTACAGCTCAAGCCCATGAACAGTCCCATCCTATTCGCCAAGAGTAAGTCCCACTGACCTGAGTTCAAAGGATTTTCACCTTCAGGTCTGAATTGCAGCCTTCATGCTAGGAGCATTTCACCTACACAGCCCTGTAGTTATGCTTTTGCCATCAACAGAAGCAGACCATTCAGGCAAACAATAGGAGCCCAAGTGACATACTGCAGTAAGGGATACAAATATGGTACCCGAGAAATATGGCTTCGTTCAACTGAAAATGCCTTTACAGCTGACCACACATCACAGATCTCTCAACACAGAGGTGTTCTATCTTACCGCCACTTTACCCACCACCACCCCAATCACAATTAGGATGCTCAGAAGGCAAATTCCTTCCCCTGCACCTTTCAGCTGAGATCAAGAAGCTGATAACTTGTTAACTGGCAGGGCAAAAAGTGGAAGGCAGCAGGCGAGGCCAAGGGTGCGATCTCCAGGATGAAGTCTCAACCCTTTCAGCCTTGCAAGCCCTTACTGGAGAGCAAGTCCCACCAAGCTCAGCAAGGCTTCCTTCTGAGTAGACAGGCGTGGGACTGCCCTCAGTGCTGCAGAGGAGGGAGGAACGTGACCTGACACGCAACTGATCATTCACACGGGGCTAAAACTGCGCCTTGTTTTCCTGCTGGATGCTGCCGTGGAGAATTCAATTTCTGGGCGCGGGGAGAGAGCAGCAAAGCGAGAGAGAAGCAGCCTCCTCACCCAAGAGCAGCAGCTTGACTTCGCGGGCCGCCTTCTCGCCATCCTCCCGCAGGTTCCTGTCGATCATCTTGCTCCTCTCCACCGCCGCCTTGTCCTCGGCGCTCAGCGTGCAGCCCATCTTGAAGGGGCTTCGGCTTCTCCAAAAAGACACCGAGGGAGGGGAAATCTCCTTTGTCTCCGGGCTCAGAAGAGGAAGAAAGCGGCGGCCCCGCTGCTGGGACGGGGAGGGAAAAGCCCCTCGGGAAAAGACGGAGGCGCCTGAGGCGGATTCCCGCAAGCGTCTTAAGAATATCCAAGGCTCGGACGGCAGCGGCGAACTAAGGCGCTCGTCAAAACAAAAAGCCCCCCAACCCACCGCCCTCCAGCCCCGCGCGGCTTCCTCACAAGCCCAGGGTCAATGGCTCTGCCTCAGTTTCCCCCCGCACCGCGCGCGACCCCCGCCAAGGCGGGACGGTGCCGAAGCCGCGCGGGCAGTCAAGACGCTCCCAGGCAGGCAGGCGCGGCCGCCTCTGCTCCCCTCGCCAAGCCAGCCGAGAGCGGGGCCTCGTGTGTGCGCGCGCGCGTCCCCTCTTCACCAACCCGACGGAACTGTTGAGCCTCGCTCGGCGGCGCGTGCACGCGCGCACCTCCCCTGCTTCTCTCTCTCTCTTTTTAAGAAAAGGTGGGGAGTGCGGGACTGCGCATGTGCGGGACTGGGCGCGGCGGTGTCGGGGGATAATTAGCATTGGGGCGGGTGGTAGTCCGGGGAGGGGAGCAGCCCGTTGGTGGGCGGGGGGGGCTGCGCGTGACGTCAGCGCGCGCGATGTTTAAATAAATGCGCCGCGCGGCGCGGCAGTTGGGGCGGCTAACGGCTCTGGGGTGGCTGAGGCGGGGAAGGGACGGGACGGGCGCTGAGGTGGCTGTGGAGACTGTTAGTAGCGAGGGGCGTCACGAAGGGCAATTCTTGGGAGAGTTAGGGGGCGGCAGCTCTTGAGGTGCCTGAATATTCATTAGGCTCCTGTGAGGATAAATGCTGAGGGTCTCCAGAAAGAGACGCCCGGGCGCTTGAAGGCTCTTCTGGAGACCGAATTGGCTTGCGCTTTTTCTCTAACTAGTTCCGCGGTCCGCGCACACTTTCGCCGCCTTTAAAACTTGCAGCAATAACAGCCCTACCGCTCTCTAGGTTTAGTTTGGGTTACGAAAAAGTGGCGGTTTTCTCCATGAGGCACTTAAGGCATCCTCGCGATGCCCAAGCCCTCCGTGGCGCAGGCCCTTCTCCAAGGGGTCCTTCCTCGGTCTGTGGCCCCGGGGCTGGACTCGGGGGCATTTTGCCACCTGAGGCGAAGCGCAAAATGGGTGCTCTCTGCTCCTGCCAGAGAAAGGGGCGAATGACGATCAGGAACAAGGCGGGGAGTCAGGCTCTACCTTGGGATTAACTGCCCTCACTTTGCTTCTTGGGCGGGCTGGTTCTGTGTAGAACCCGCGCGTATGTTAAAAGCGGGGAATGGAGGGCTATCTTTAAAGCTGTGATGTGCAAGATGAACGCAAAGTACGGAAGAGAAATTAAAATAACGCAAGAACCTGAGGGAGCTTTAAGGTTGAAATCCTTTGCAGGGAGAGGAAAGCAGGAGGGCTGTTTGCTACAAAGGTGACCCCGAGGAAGGTGCTTTTTAATGCAAATAAAATTAAAGTGGCAGGCCCCTATGGTCAGAAACTCTTGGGTGTAATTTGAATTCTTTTGAAATACAGCTGCACCATACATTCCTTTTATCCTGTTAGCTATTTAGCTATTGAACCTCATACTGGAACAGTGTCGTGCCTTTTATGTGGTCGGCAACTAGCAGTAGGTCATTTTGAGAATAAATTAGGGTGGGACAGATAATGCATCAAAAGACAACTCCATAATAACAACTTGTAGTAAATGGGTGTGGGTTTTTTTTTGGGGGGGGGGAGATCAGACAGCAATTCTGTGGGTGCATTTTTACATAAAGACCTACTAGTAGCTGACTCATACGGTGAAATGGTATAAGTAATAAAGCACTGTTTTATGTAACTGCTTTGCAATGCATGTTTTTCACTATCCTTTATGAAGAACTCTTTCACTAAGTGAAATATTGACAATTACAACATAATTTGTGAAATGAGCTACTGAATGAGAAATCTCTGGGTCTAGCATGTGCTTTGTCACAGCAGGAGTTTTAATTAGGTTATTTCTGGTCTTTCCTTTTGATGACCTTAACCTAACATCAGTGTTGAAATATTTTATTTAACAGTTGCCTAATTATACAAAACACCTGCAGTCCTCTGAACAATCTAGAGTAGCAAGTTCCAGTAATTTCAATCAGTTTTGTGTCAGCACAGCATTTTGAGAAGTAGGTGACCTATAATTAGATAATGCCAAAAAAGAAGAAAAAAAGGTGGAAGTCTGTTGGAAATTCAAGTTCTTGACCTCAAATTTGCCTGCAAACCTGTACAAAAGCAGATGTAACGAAGCCTGAAATACCCATCAGTTACCTCAGGCTATATAATCATCCAGGTGTCAGTTGGTGTCAGTTCATTAATTGCAGCACTCAACCTGTATCCACTTGTTTAGACGTAATGGCTCACTAAGGGATATTTCTTCAAGTAATGGATTTTGTTCCCTGAATTGATCTTGCAAGTTGTTCCCATGACAAAAGACACGAAGTAAAGAGGCCTTTGCATCTACCTTCTTACAGATCACATTGATTGAAATAAGTCAGAGGCAAGAAGCCTGAGGAGTGGGGCCCAAATGTGCTGCTAGTGTTGTTTGGTAGTGACCACCTCCTTAGGGATGCCCAGAAACTAAATCCCCTGGTAATTTCTAGCATAAGTGCATGCTCATGAAAAATAAAGCATCATCCAATGCACAATTTGCATATTCATACCTTAGTCCTTTTTTAAAAAAATCGATAACCTTGGTCTTGAGCAGTGCTCCCCCCCCCCTAGAAAAAATAGGTGCCAGTACTCACCATGAAGTTGTTACAGCAAGTGTCACACTTTTTAACAACAAAAAGATGTGCCGGTACTGCGTGCCCTTGAGTGCCCCCTAAAATCCCCACTGGTCTTGAGTTATATTTTGAACTGTTCTGCTGGTAATTGTGTCTTGCAAAGTACAAAATAAAGATTATATTCATGGCTTTTAAGTCGAGAGCTAGTTGCAAAGTAAATGCATATGATATGCACACAACGGATTAGAATGTGCAACCATATGCAGGAGGTGGATTTAGAAGTGATAAATTATTCTTTAAGGTGCCAAAAAACTTACGCATTTTAAGGTAGCATAAGAAATATGTATTAGAGTAACAAAACAAGCTATTGTTTCTGTCACTTTGTGAGCCAAAAGTATATAGTGTGAAAGGATTTAAGTTTACTCTGAACCTCACTATTTAGGTCAGGGGTCTGCAGCCTTTAAGACAAAAAGAGCCACTTGGACCCGTTTCCGAAAAAACAACAACAACTGGGAGCCGCAAAAACATTGCAACATTTAAAACAAATATAACACTGCATATATTGTTTCTTGCCTTAATGCTATATATACAGGATCGTGCAGTCAGCTGTCAATCCCAAGAAAAAAGGACAAATTAATAGCTAATTAAAATATTTAATTTACAACCAGGTAACCAGGTTAATGGGACTTTTGCTCCTGAACCTCAGTGCTCAGTGTCTGCACATCAGGGCTGTAAGACGTCACCTTCATTTTCACACAGGCTTGCAAGCTGTCATCTGTGAGGCGTGATCGGTGTTTGTTTTTAATATAGTACATGTTGGAGAAGACCTGCTCACATACATATGTGGAAGAGACCACAAGGGCCATCGAGTCCAACCCCCTGTCAAGCAGGAAACACCATCAGAGCACTCCTGACATATGGTTGTCAAGCCTCTGCTTAAAGACCTCCAAAGTAGGAGACTCCACCACACTCCTTGGCAGCAATTCACCAAACTTTCCCCTGCTTAAGTTTAAAAAGGGGCTTCAATCAACTAAAAAGGGGCTTCAGGCAACTAACTCCACGTGGAATTCCACGCGACCGCGACTGCATAATCAATGCCACAAAATGCCAAAGAAAATTAACCAGGGCCCCAGTGAACCATAAATCATAATCAGTGCCTGATGTAAATAATAATTAATAATGAGGGCCCAATGTCATCCTCGTCATTATAAAAATAATCCCTCTCTTCGCGCCGCCCAGCCTCCCAAGAAAAAAACCCCACTTCAAACGGTCACAAAGCACAAATTCCACGCGACCGCGACTTGCTATGCTCAATAATCAATGCTCCAAAATGCCATAGAAAATTAATCAGGGCCCCAGTGTACCATAAATCATAATCAGTGCCTGATGTAAATAATAATTAATAATGAGGCATTCGTCATTATAAAAATACCTTTTTTGACACTTTTTATTATTTCTTTGTTTGCCCCCTCAGAATTACTCCTCCTCATAGAAATAAACATTAAATTAACAAGTTACCTTTTTTTGAGTGTGTGTTCTTCACTCCCCTTCAAAACAGTGACCAGTGTATATGCCCCCTTTCAATGCAGCCTGCTTACAAAGGCGGGACGACAAAGACCAGCAATAAGCTGTTGCATAACGTTCTCCAAGGAAAGTGTTAGCTATTCACCAAACTTTCACCTGCTTAAGTTTAAAAAGGGGCTTCAGGCAACTAAAAAGGGGCTTCAGGCAACTAACTCCCACGTGGAATTGCCTATAGTAAGATGGCCGCCTCAGAAGACCACATGGGCAGATAAGATGGCTGCTGGGACGATCCGGTTACCCAGCAACAGCACAGCTGATTCCGACGCTTTTGAAAGCAGCCGGCAAAGCAAGTGTTGGAGCGCCGAAGGCACCTCACCCCCACAAGGAGAATGCTGCGCATGTGACCAAATAGCGAGGACTTACTTTGCTAGAGACAAGCCCCGACGCTACCACAAGCCTCCCTCTCTTCGCGCCGCCCAGCCTCTCAAGAAAAAAAACCCACCTCAAACAGTCACAAAGCACAAATTCCACGCGACCGTGACTTGATCCGCCCACAACCTGATCCGCCAGGCGCGCCAAGTCCTCCCCAGGAAAGGTAAAATGGGGCGATGAGCTTGCGTAGCGCGCTGGGCTCCCAGCAGCGAATTGACTTGGATAGGCAGCAAGCAATCCAAACGGAGAGGTTTTCGGCGCGATCAAGGTGCCCCCAGTAGATAAGGGAGTGATCCAATCATAAGCGGCTTTTTGCGTGTTTCCGCCCAGAAAATGCGCCTCCTCCCCTCGCCTCCGCCCCGGAGCCGCAGCAAAGGCTTTAAAGAGCCGCATGCGGCTCTGGAGCCGCAGGTTGCCGACCCCCGATTTAGGTGAACTACCGGTAACTCATCTGATTTCTCCTTTAGGAACCCAGTTAATGAGCTAAATCCAGTTTTCTTTTAATCCAGTTTCCTTTTAAATTTAAAAGTTTCCTTTTAAATCCAGTTTCGGTGTGTTAAATGAGCCTGGAACCAGTGAGCTACCTGAAAAGAGCAGCTTTTTAACCTCAATTTTCCAGTACTGGTGACTGACTTGTCAGGGTCTTAAATGAGAAACACATGCGTGTGAAAGATCTGACAAAACAGACCCTTTCACTCATATAATGTCCAATTAGCACATTTAAGACTTAAGGACATTCCCGATAGTGAGCAGATCAGAGCAGAGAAGTCTTGCTTTGTGCTATGAATGATTTCACCTGAATTTTGGAAGCCAGATCTCCACCCCCATTTTGACCATGACTAATCCAAAAATACTGGTAGGATTGTCACTGTATCAGCACAGCTAACCAGTTTGCTGCTTCAATCCCAATGCTAGAAGTTCCTTTCATCATGTGTTGCCACCCCTATTGCTGGAAAGCTGCAGTCTGGAGGGATCTCTAACTACAACATCTGAATACAATAGCAGCTGGCTGATAAATGAATAATTTGATCAGAACTGGTCCAGTGATACAGCTGGGTAAACCGACCTTCAGGCAGCAGCATTGCAGGTGTGGTGATGGGTGCATAGGCGAGGCCAGGAAGTCTTAATGGTGTCTGAGCAGTGCAGCAAATTATGTCAAAGTACTGTTTGTTTATATGCTGCCTTTCAGCCAAAAAAAGCCACCTAAGGCAGCATACGAAGAATAAGCATCCAAAATCAAGCATGAACAATGCATTATTTTTTAAAAAAAAAAACAAAACAAAAAACTTGACATATCAAAACAAAAACCAGAGACATTAGGATCCTGCCAAAAAGGCAAAGGACAGTCTGCACAAAAATGTTAGAAAAATCAGAAGTAAATATTTAAGCAACAGCTCCACCCTATGAGTCTCAGGTGGGGATGGGCTAAAGTAGATGTCCCTGGATGGCTCCAGCAGTCTCCCCTATAGACGTCCTAACTGGGTATCATTTGTGCCCCATTTCAGACAAAAATAGTTTGGGCTTGTGCTGAATTTGGGCAGCCTTGAAGGGTTTGTTTGGAGAGTTCTGGCCCTGCGACTTCCTATGTTCCACTTGTGCTTTACAGTTCTTATCTGAAAGCATGGAAAATCACAATATGGTTAAACCAGATGATTTATTTTTTACAGATGTTAATGTTAGTGGGAATACTAATACAATTATACAAAAAGGGGTAAAGGCGGTATTCATTATAGAACACAATTCAAAACTGCATTCAAAAAACCATGGCAAAGTCTTTGCTTGTTTGATTCCTTCTTTACTCGCAGGTGTAGGGTGTGTTTCTTTATGACTTCCCCTTGCTCTGCGACAAGTTCCCCAGGCTTATAACTACTTTGAAACCTTCTTTACAAGCAGGGTTGTCTCTAACAATATATATATATAAATATTTATATTTTGTCTTGTTACGAGTTAATTTTTTTAATGCTTTAAATGAAGTTCAAACTACTTTAAAGTGTTCGTTCTATCACTTTAACCTGTCCCTTTCCGGGCTCACAGCTTCAGTAATGGCTTTTGTAATTCAGCAAATGAAATCACATGCCGTTTAAACTACCATGAGGCTTTCCAAAAATACCATCCTTATCTTCATCAAATAATTGCACATAATCTTTCCAAATTACTGACAGCGAGCAAGCGCTAGACTAAAGGGGGCATGGGTGGTCTCTTACACTTAAAAATACACTGCACTCTCAGGTGATTAACCCCTCACATTCTAAACATTAATCTAGCACTGTTTTTGTAAAGAATCAAAATTCAGTGTTGAGACCTGTAGGTTCCAACGTTTTAAATTGTAAAATAAAATGAGTAGGGATACTAAGGCCAGGGCTTCAGAAAAACCCTATGAGAACCAAAGTGTTGCCACCCTGAAATTCTATCTCAAAAAAATTGCAGTGCAATTTTCCAGTCACACAAAGTATACAAAAATGCATATACTCCATTTAAGCTGCTGATGCAAATGCACATTGTGAAAATGGCTTACAAAGATGGATTATTTTAGGATACATAGCTTTGCAAAAAATTCCTCCCCACTCTGTTTGGGATTTCAGGTTTACAAGGGTTATTATGCAGCTGTAACCCTGCAACAAGATAAAGCAGATAGTGTGTTGAGCAGGGAAAGAGTTAAAATATTTCCTCCAGTGAAGCCTATAGCCAGCTAAGACTACAGGTCAAGTAAAAAAATTGACTGACCTTGTTAAACACTTCCTATAAGTCATGGGAATATGCAGAGTGGATATACAAATGACAATAAAGAAATCAATTTCAAGTAACAAAACACATGTAGTACAAGAGTAATTTGCAGCATAGTTCAGAAGGTGAATTGTTGGTTTCTTGGTATCAAATTACCTTGGTAAATTTATTATTGACTAGCATAGTATTTTTATATCACATCAGTACTTTTTCTCAGCCATATTTAAGGTGTTTAGATAGATAGATAGATAGATTCTTTATTGTCATTACACAAGTGCAACATTGCACAAAGTGCAACGAAATTGGATGCCATCCCTTAAAACAACAAAAGCAAGACAACAACAACAACCAAACAAACCACATTCCAGCCACACCCACACCACACCCATCAAACTCCCAGGTCACACTAACGAGTTACAGCATTCAAAAGGGCCACAGCTCTTGGATAGAAACTGTTTTTCAGTCTATTTGTCTTTGACTTGATGTTTCTATATCTTCTGCCAGAAGGCAGTAGTGCAAACAGACAGAAAGAAAGCTTGCACCAGGGTAAATTTGTTACTCTTTAGGATACCACAAACTTATTTTATGGTGTCCTATTTCTCAAGTTCCTTTTTTAGGGGAATGAGGGGACCCTATTCTGGGAACTGTACCATGGTCCCATGTACTACATCAGGAAGATTTTGGGCATCACATGGCAGGTCAGTCTCAAAGATGTGCTCTACCAAGCCCACATTCCCAGCATGTTCACACACTGCTCTCAGTAACATCTACACTGGCTTGGTCATGTTCACAGAATGGAAGATGACAGGCTCCTCAAGGAGGTGCTTTATAGGGAGCAGGCACCCAACTCATTGGCAGACCAACTCTCCATTACAAATATGTCTGCAAACGTGACATGAAGACTACAAGCATCAAGCCCACCATATGGTCATCCCTTGCATATGACTGCAGTGCCCGGAATACAATCGGGCCATGCATTCATAGCAGTGACAAGATGAGGAATGATCACAAGGAGGACCACAGTGAGAAGAAATGCCATGGTGTATCTGCAATAGCACAACCAGATGCTTTCATTGCCCCAGCTGCAACAAAACATAACCCTCCAATATTGGTCTCTACTGCCACAGCAGGCTCCAACAGTTTGACCCCCCCCCCATACACTCCTCCATCGACTCTAGAGACAGACAGATGCCAATTGCCATGGTGCCTCAACCATCTTGATTGCAGTTAACCTCAGGGTCAAGGCTTGAACTGGCCTTCCAAACCTCTTTATGGCCCTTGGAACACTCTCAAGACCGCATCTGTTCTCGAATGATTTGACTTCGTCTAACTGTCAGTACGGCTTTCAACCGATGTCAGCGCCTGGGTTCAGTAACTGGTTCTGCCCCGACTGGGCTAGGCAACTGGAGCACTTGCAGAGACCTTCCAGTCCTGGAAAGCAGGTCTCATCTCAGTGCACTGGACTCGCAACTGTGCATTGTGAGCACCAGACTCTGCAGAGTATAAATAACGCGGAAGCTAGCTGTGAAGCATAACTCCTTTTATTTCTAATAGCTACTACAAACTAAAGAACTACTGGCTTGCATGAGTGTTACAGCTCCCACTCTGCCATCTAGTCACTACATAGATAAGACTTTCTCCACACACAGAGTGAGTTAGTCAGAAGCGGAAGAGTAGAAGAGCAGTTTCCGCCCCCTCCTTCTCAAAACATCAGATCAGGAGATGCAATGGGAGGGGGTGAAAAGATCAACAATCTCCCCCTTTTCATACCAACCATTGCAGAATCTAACAGATTTGCAATTTATGTACATATACAGCGAGTTGTTCTCTGTTAACTTTGGTTAGTGCATCGGCAGGTATTTCTTTCCCTGGCATATAGGACACTTTCACAATTCCTTTCCGGATGCATTCTCTAGCTCGGTGAAGCTTAATCTGTAGCTATTTTGTTCTCTGTTTGCATCCTTGAGAGTGGAGCAAAGCTATACCTGTACAAGCTTTATTGTCCTGATAGACTTGAATAGGACAAGTAAATTTCACTTTTACATCCTCATACAGTTGTAATAACCACTGTCCATGAGGGAATGAGTTAAAGCGTTAAGTTCTGCTTCGCAAGAACTCAGGCTTACTGTTGCCTGCGTCCTACAAGACCAATCAAATAGGCATTGATTATACAAGTAGCACACACCTGAAGTGCTTTTAACATCACTTGCATCACTGCCAAAACTGGCATCGGCATTAAGAAAGTACAGTTTTTTTGTTTCTTTCCCCCCAGAAGACACAGACCAAACTTTATGAAACATTCAATAGTACTTAACATAGAAAAACCACAGTAATTTTTTTTCTATTTTTCTTTTTTTATTGAGCAAGAGAAATCTTAAAATACATACAATGCCAACAAACATTCACTTAATTGTAGATTATGAAGAATATAGATAGAAAAAGGACAGAAGAAAAAGAAATGAGTGTGGATAGAAAAAACAGTTTTAAAATACATATTAAGAAGTAAATTACAACCATCAAATATAGTAAACACTGTGCGAATCTGCAAAGAAAAGAAACTTCCGACTAAACCCGTTGTGCTGATTTAGAATTAAACTATTATTTACACAGTTATGTAAAGTTGTTTTTCTTTAGCGTAGTTTAACTTTTTCTAACAGATACTTTGTATTGCATGGCTCATTCAGTATCTTGCCAGGAAGCTTTTATTGTTGCAGTACCCTTTGAGATACTCCTTAATTATTTATTCCTTATTTATTTAATTTAAGGTACAAGTAATTGATAAAAAATATTTTAAATTCAGAAATGCAATATTTGAAAGGTACAAAGTAAGACATGAAACAAAGTAATAATTTGCTGATATTTTTATTGTAAAGAACGCAGGGTGAGGGAGATGTGGGGAAGTCCAGTTGGTTATGTAAAAAAGTTTTGGAAAGTTGGATTTTTTTCTTTTCTTTTTTTCTTCTTTTTTATCTCTTCTTTTCTTTCGTTTCTCTCTTATATTTCTTATGTTTTGTATATACTTCTGATTTTGTATCTGAAAAATGTAATAAAAATATTTTTTTTTAAAAAAAATTATTCCTTATTTACTTGTGTTGAGTTTCCTCTCACTATCCGCATTCTCCTTGCTAAGTACTCTATTAGTTTGCCTCAATCTTTTAATTGTTTCCAGAGATAAGTCATCAAAAACCATCACTTTCTTGCCATTACACAACAGTTTATCAAGTCTATCGAAGTCTTTCATTGCCTTGAATACCTGCTCTCTCTGTGTATCTCCCAAAGCACATTACCACATCTCTCGGCCAAGTTGACTCATTTCTCAGCTTCCTGACCCTATATATGCGGTCGAGCGCGTCTTTCAAAATTCCCAATTCCGGCAACAAATTGGCCACCCACTCAATCACTTTCTCCATATTTTCTGACTCTGGAAAAAAAATTTAGACGTAAATTCGACCTTCTGGCTCTATTTTCTAAGTCCATTAATTTATCATTAACATGCTTATTGTGTACCTTCAGTTTCCTGGTCTGCTCCTGCAAAGCCTTAATTTTTTCTTTGTTGGCCCATGCAGCATTAACATTCTCTGCCATAAGTTCCACTGTCTTGGCCAATTTAGAGAGTTTGTCTTCTACTACAATATCTGGCACATTAAGCTTCTGTTAGATGCTGTGCTTTCTACCATAGGGCTGCATCCACATCCCGACAGCAAGGCAAACAACCTACCAGTACCTCTTTTTCACTGCCATTGGGATTGTTTAACTGGTTATACTTTTCTACTGTTTTGTTTCTTGTCTGAAGCACTAAAAAGCAGTTACGAGGAATACTAGCTCCATTTGTATGTCTTAGAATAGGGATATTTTTAGACTCCAAATCCCATGTTCAATAGCCGATGGTGATGGGATCGGGAGTCTAGTAACATCTGGAGGGCTACAGCTTCATCACTGACATAAACCACACTTACTGTGTGCAAGCGAATTGTGCCTGTTTCACTACTCCTGGCTCACGGGACCATACTCAGTAAACTAAGAACAAACCTTGGCTACAGAAAATGTCTCTATTTTCACCCAAGGAATGTTGGAGAGTATGCGTGCCCCTGGCAAAGAAAGGGAAAAAAACAGCAATTTTGAGCTAAAGGTGGAGAAGTTGCAGCTAATTGGCATGACAATTTTTGGTGCAACGATTTTGGTGGATTTGCTTTGAGGATGGCCCTTAGCTAATGCCCACTGCCCTCAGTTCATATCCAAGGCCTGTAGAAATTGCTGCCTCAGGTAGAGTGCAGGCCTGCCAGCCAGCCCTAAATGGTGCCTCCCTCCCTTCCCACGAGACCTTCTCACACCCTCTGTGAACCCTCTGTTTTCCTTGCCTGCCTGGGCACAGTTGTTTCAAAGCAGGAGCGCCTGCAGGCATTCCTCGTTTCCGACCCTCACCTCCAAGTAGAATGCCATCCCTGTGGCTCTTTTCTTCAAGTTGGGATGACGCATATATTCACGTGCCAGTCTGGAAATGCTCTTGTATTGCCCTTGGGATGATGTGAACAAGGTCCTGAAACATCCCTATGGCTCTTTTCTTAGTGTTCGGATGGCACATGTCATCTGGCAATGTTCTTGTATTCTGTGGATGATGTGAACAAGGTCCTGAAACATAAGCGTAAGAGACAAAGGATGCACAAGCCTGAAGCTGGCAGGAAGAACCGCTAAGTGTTCCTGCACCACAACCACCACCACCACCACCAGGGTTACTTGCACCCCACCCACCTGATTATGTTGCCCCCGTCACTACCCTCTGCTCCTCTCCAATTTCACCCAAGTTGTATCCCAAGTCATATCTAGCTCTCTCTGTCAAGGGGAGGATGCTTGAGAGTGCAGGGCAGTATCATGCAAATCAATCTCCAGAGCCAGCAGAGTTTGCCGAATATGATTTCCAGTGCTCCTGCAGAACTCGGAGCTGGCAGGAAACAACCCAGATATAAATGGTGTAAAACAAGAGTAGTTCATTTGCCTTTCTTTTTAGCCAACCCCAGAATCCAGATTTGCTCTTGCAGATTTCATTCCACCCTCCCTGTAGACATTATGTGCTCTGCCCTGTTCTTATGAAACAATGATGAATGCAAATGGATTTAGAGAAGGGTGGTAAATTGTGGAGTTCACTCCCCACATAGGTGTGTTGCATGCTTCCCTCGCCCCCACGAGACCTTCTTACACCCTCTGCTTTCCTTGCCTGCCTGGGCACAGTTGTTTCAAAGCAGGAGCGCCTGCAGGCATTCCCCATTTCCGACCCTCACCTCCAAGTAGAATGCCATCCCTGTGGCTCTTTTCTTCAAGTTGGGATGACGCATATATTCACGTGCCAGTCTGGAAATGCTCTTGTATTGCCCCTGGGATGATGTGAACAAGGTCCTGAAACATCCCTATGGCTCTTTTCTTATTGTTTGGATAGCACATGTTATCTGGCAATGTTCTTGTACTCTTTTGTCGAGGATGTGAACAAGGTCCTGAAACATAAGCGTAAGAGACAAAGGATGCACAAGCCTGAAGCTGGCAGGAAGAACCGCTAAGTGTTCTGCTGAAGGTGCACCTCTTTACCCTGGCCTGTGACGCCTGAGATACGTATTTTCAGGACAGGAGAACAGCATTCAGCAGAGGTCATCATCAGATCAAGATCTCCCAACTCTATGCAGGATGCAAGTCAGGACCCTGGTCCATCTCACTTAGTGTTGTCCACACTGACTAGCAGTGGCTGTCTAGGGTTTCGGGTGAGGGACTCCCCGACATGGAGATGCTGGGACCCTTCTGCATTCAAGGCAGGTGCTCTGCCACTGAGCCTCACAGCGACGGACCACTAAGATGCTGCCAGGCCAGTTATTAAGATGTACCTCCCCCCTCCCAGCAAGAAGCCCCAACCCCCATCCAGCTCCCATTCAAGAACAATCACCTGTAATTGGGGTCTTTATCCTTCTGAGGATGGGTTTCATCAGCTTGCTGCTGGAATACGGATTGGCAGCTAAGGCTTTCCACATCGCTGCGGCTCTTCTGCAATTTTTCAAAGAGAAATTTTCTTTTTTTCCTTAAAAAAAGTCAGGCCTTTTTAAAAAAACTTTATATGGCACATGCATTAAATTCAGCTCTCCCCATTTCCACATCACAAAAACTTTGCACATTGGTATGTATACCTTTTGCAAAGCAATCTCCCCTAATTTTATGTCTTTCTATATGGTATTTCCCCTTAACACACTCATCTCTTAGAGGCCCTTACTCATCACACTTTGCTGAGCACTCCAGCAAGCTATCCACCACTGGGCTCAGACGCTTTGTGGCGAGGCTGACGACTGCTGAAAGTGTTTTTTCTTTGGTGCTCGAGTCTGAGATCCTATGGAGATGGTGGTAAATCTCCTTGACAATCATGGGCAGCTGGAAGAAGATAAAAGAAGACCAGGATGAGGAAGTGTGGTGGACCTGAAAGAAAGCAAGGGATTTTGGAGAAATGATATATGACGAGATAAAAAGGATATTCAAAGTGATTATACACCCTCCCCAAAGAAAAACAAACAAAACAAAATGGAAGCTTTTGGGGTTATAGGGTCAGAAGTTCCAAAAAAGATGGTTAAGTTATTTGTGTATGTGACTACAGCAGCTAGGATTCTCTATACACAGAAATGGAAAAATGAAGACGTTCTCAGCAGAAAAGAATGGATAAGCAAAGAATAGATCTGCAAAGCTGGCAGCTAAAATAACAGAACTTAACCATGACTGTTTTATGTTTAATGGAAGCCTTTTTAGGACTATTTGAAGAAATATGACAATATCACAAATTCGCGAGCAGGATTTGAACTATGAGCAATGGAAATAATTAGAGACTGTTGTATTTTTGCTATGATACAAAAGAGTGAAGTTAGGGTGCAGCAATGCGATAGAATAAAAAAACACCATGGAAAACGGGATGGAAAGTGTAGGTGTCAGGGTGCCTTCAGAGCACTCTGAGTCCCCTGGCATACGATACCCCAGTGAGGCTGAACTGGGGGCAGCAACAGGAAGAGGTAGCAAACCCTGCTACCAAAGATGAAAGAAGCCAGGAACAAGCAGGTTTTTTTGGGTTTTACAGCCCACGGAGGGGGAGGGAACACAAAGAGAAGAGACACAGGAAAGTGAACAGGCAAGTTCACAGACCGTGCAAGGGTTAAGTTCTGAATCAGGAGGGGCGAAGGCCTGAGTCCCCTCACGCAAGGCATATTGGGAGATTACGCGAACGTGGGCGGTAGGTCGAAAAAATTCCCCGCTTTAGCTCTTGGAAAAGACGCCGTAAATCAGTGGGACCAACTGACGAGAACGACACAGATTGAAATGCCCTGTTGTGGAAATAGCAAGAAATAAAAGCTATAAAAACGACAGACCTTGCTGCTACTGTTTGTGTGTGAAGAGAGCAACTATGCGACCCTGATGGGGGGGCGGGGAGAGGGAAATTTATTACGTATTGGGATTTTATGTGAAATTTTGGAAAATTTTATAAAATATATATTGTTTAAAAATACTGGGATGAGAAAGAAATGACGGTTTGTTTGTTTGAAAGTGTGTATTTAGATTTTCAATATAGTTTACAAAAGGGAACCACAAAAGAATATGAAACAGATCAAAGCGCTCATCTCTCCTGTTAAAAAGCTGCACCCTAGGAATAGCAATGGTCCATTGACCTCAGTGTTGTCCACATTGTGTTTCCTTTGCATTGACATGAACAGGGTGGAATAATGTACCGTACATTTCCTCCTGATGCTGGTGTTCCTGTCTGTTTGGGCTCGTGTGAGTACTGAGCATTATTTTTAAATACTTTCCCATCAACTTTTTCTGATCGCAAGGATTTTCTAAAAAGACACTGGGTCTCTGCATATGGATTTTATAAGTCAGAATTCTGTGCTCATGTGTGATGTGAACTGGAGTCCTTTATATACATCTACATCAGACTATAGATACCGTTCAGAAGTCACCAATTAATTGAGCTAATCTAAATTCATTGTTTTGGAACAAGGGTCAAATCATGGTTTCATGATTTATTTCTAGTTATTGCTAATGAAGCCAGGGAAAAGGATGTAATACATTCTGATTCTTCCCTCCACACAGCAAAGTATGAATAAGCCATTGCATGACTCAATGGTGCTCTTTCTGTTGCTATGTTAATGTAGAATTTGCATTAAGCTGCCATTGTAGATAAACAAGAAACTAATCACTCAGTGATCATTGTATAATATTGATTCACTAATGATTTGAGATTATTAGCAAGGAAGCTATTGTGATTGGGATATTCTGGTAGATGTCACTAAATTTGAGTCCATTGGACCGCATCAATATATTTTCCCCAATCTTGTACAACTAGAATCTGAGGAGAAAGAAATAGGTTCCTCATGTTCCCATGTGCTGCTGCTGTAGAGACCTAAAGTCTATCCACTGTACATAGCCCTATTTGCAGTAACCTGTTCATGAACGACATTCAGGCTATAATACCCAGCATAAAATAAATACGTTTGTTTTTGAGGGGGAAAACATGCTCATCAGAGTGTATTCAAAGAAAGAATAAAATTATATTCACAGATTCTGTTGTTTTTTTTTATCAGGCATTGTTATAAACACAGCTTGTGGCAGAACGGAGGTAGCTGAGAATAATTCACGGGAACCATTAAATCTTATTAGCAGAATTGTTTGCAGACACCAGGACTGGTGTCTGTCTACAGCAGCTGTCCAGGATTTTGTTTGCTCAGATTTCATTCTTAAACAGATTTGATAACAGTGCATTTGTCAATGTGAATATGTGTGTGTGTGAAGTAAAATTATTAATACACTAAATATACATATATACATGGATGTAGCCATGATTGGGGGGGGGTCATAATCCTCTGTCTAGCAGATTTGGGATGAAATGTCTCAACAACAGTTTTAAATTACTTTCATTTGACCCCAAATGCTTAGAAAAATCTGTCAAAATCTTTATATAATTTCTACTTGTAGTTAAATCTTTTTATTTATTTACTTGATTTGGGGCAGCTGTTCTCCCCTGGCTATGCCCACGAGTTTCCAAGAAGCTGAACAATATATCATATGTGGTGGAATTGTAAAAAGATCAAAAGCTTTTGGGAAATTATTTATAATGAACTTTATAAAAGGTTTAGATTAATTTTTACTAAAAAAAGGAAGCCTTCCTCTTAGGCATTATGGCAGCAGATATTCCAAAGAAAGGAAGGAGTATACAGTGGTACCTCGGGTTAAGAACCTAATTCATTCTGGAGGTCCGTTCTTAACCTGAAACTGTTTTTAACCTGAAGCACCACTTTAGCTAATGGGGCCTCCTGCTGCCGCCGCTGTGCGGTTTCTGTTCTCATCCTGAAGCAATTAACCTGAAGCACTATTTCTGGGTTAGCGGAGTCTGTAACCTGAAGCGTCCTTAACCTGAAGCGCATGTAACCTGAGGTACCACTGTATTTGTTCATATTATGAATTTGCTCTCTTCATAATATGGAAACTCTGGCCATCACCAAGATTGCTGCTGAGGCATGTGCTGTTGTGGAGAAGGTGACTAAAAATCGGCCCTCCTGCCAGGGAAATATCTTCTCCCTCACCCAGTCAAAGATAGTACACCTTCTCCTTCTTTAGCAGGCTTTGTCTTTTCATCCAATGAAATAAACTGCTTGTGTATATATATGTGAAACAAAGCTTTAATAGTAGAAAACTGAAACATACTAACTGAAATGAAACGTCCTGAGGCAAGGAACAGCCTTTTCTAACTGACGACCTGAAGGGAGGGGCCGATTCTGGAGTACAGCATAAAGCTCTGCTCACTAGAGGCCAAGTAGTCTATTAATCATATTAGGCTCCAGGGCTTTTCCTACAATCCCCTTCTCACTGTACCTAATTTGAATTCATCCCATCTAATTTAGCACATAAACTCTCAAAACTTTCTTTCAACAGAGGCTTTGTTAAAATATCATTTTTGTTGTTGGACAGTACAGTGGTACCTCAGGTTAAGTACTTAATTTGTTCCGGAGGTCCGTTCTTAACCTGAAACTGTTCTTTTTTAAAAAAAAAAAAAATTACTGGTTTTTCACAATTTATATAAACACAAACAATACACAATACAAACAAACAAACATGCATAATTTCAAATCCTTATTTCTTAAACCTTACTTCACCGACTTCCCCATACCTCCCCTTTCTGCATCCCAATTTCCAAATTTGTTTCAGCAAATCCTCCCCCTTAAGTTTATCTAATTATCCCTTGTTCTTTTCTTTTACTTAATCTTTTACAGCTGTAATCCCCTTTTTTCTATACCCTCAACATTTTAGCACTCATTGTAACCTGAAACTGTTCTTAACCTGGAGTACCGCTGTAGCTAATAGGGCCGCCTTCTGCCGCTGCGCCGCCGGAGCACAATTTCTGTTCTCATGCTGAAGCAGAGTTCTTAACTTGAAGCATTATTTCTGGGTTAGTGGAGTCTGTAACCTGAAGCGTATGTAACCTGAGGTACCACTGTGCTACAGCTTCAGTAAACCCCTTCTGGCTCAAATCTCTTACCACATGGCATTTTATGGCTACTGTATGTGTATGTGTATTTGTCTTCTCTGTTTGCACCGATTTAAGACAATGATGATCTTCCATAAGCTTTATGGGCTTAGAATCTGGTATTCCCAGATCCTCCAAAATCTTGTCAAGTCTTTGTGGTGCTTTGCATGTTTCTGCAACAAAAACATACTTTGCTTCTCCTGAAGAGTGAACTACTGAATTTTGCTTATGACTAGCCCAACTTACAGCTCCATTCCCATATGAAAACACAAACCATTTGGTGGACTTACAATCTGTTCTGTACCCAGACTGCATCTGAGTATCCCACTAATTTGTGATCTTGTAAGTTCACATTCTTGGTATTACCCTGTGCCCTCCATTTTTATTGTATGGTAACTTTACAAATTTAAAGCACACATATTTACAAGATTCCCCCAAGAGCCCATGAGGATTGCCTTTTGAATACTCAAGCACAGGGTTTCATTGTAACATGTCAAGACATCTCTTTATTGCAAGTCAATTGTTTCAAATATGGAGTTGTGTCTTTAAAGTACTTTTGATAGATAGATAGATAGATAGATAGATAGATAGATAGATAGTACTTTATTCGGCTATAAGCCCACCAGGTAAAACCAATCAGTAAATAAAATAGCATTTTACATTCTAAAATATCAACTAAAATATTTCAACATATAATCTCCTTCACATTACATTACTTTTTATTGAGATTTGTAAAACAAAAGCAAAAAAATAAAATCTGGTTTTCAGCATTGCAATTCTGGTGCCAATGTTTTGCAGTTATTCTGCAGTGTCTTGTGGCGCAATCTCCATGTTTGGCAATCATTTTGCCAAATATATATCATTTCTACAACTTGATGTCATGGTGATATGTTTGGTATTAGGATCCAAGATCCATTGCTTTTTGCATTGATACATGAATAGATTAACCATGCTAGGGGTGAATGGAGAGCCCATTGAGACACCTCTAATTTGATAATAAAAACCATGTTCAAATCTGAAATAATTATTTTCAAAAATTAGGTCCCAAATTTCCATTAGAAAGAAAGTAAGGGGTCAAGAGTATCTATCAGAACGATCCTGTCAGGCTTCAGGGAATCTGATCTGCCTCCCTCATGGCAGGCTGCCAGTAATGGAACAAACAAGAAGCTCTTCCCAAACTATTTTATTCAACATTCACAGAGAGGATGCAGTCTCTCGGATAATGGTGGTTGCTCTGAGTAAAGTCCCACCCCCTCTGTCTCTCCTATTATACATCATCCCTGCGTCAGCTGATCTGGGCTTTCTGCCTCTGAGCTTTCTGTTCTCATACTCTCAGTGCCCGCCGGGTCCTGGGAGAGGGGGGATCTGGAAGGCTTTCTAAAGACATGGAGTCTGTCAGCTGTTTCTCCCCTGGTTGTTATTCTTCCTCCTGCTCATTTCCCAATATTTCCCAGCTTCTCTCCTCTGCAGCCTCTGAACTATGACCTTCTGCAAACCACTGTTGTAAATCTATACTGTCTCCCTCTTCTCTGGGAAGTGTGGGGGGCAGTGGTCCCCGCCATTCCTCCTCAGACCAGTCCCTGACAGATCCTGGCCACATCTAAGAGAATGGACGTATACAAGGAGTGTACATACATGGTGACCAAAATGTCTGATTCAGTTTGTATGAAATGAGTAGTATCCTTGATAATAGGTGTCTGTTTTTGTAACGTGTGGCTGGCTCAGGCAGGCAGCATGCGGCGGGGTAAGGCAAGGTGGGTGAGAAGCCATTGGCTCCACGGCCCACAAAGGCGGTGGATCTTTGGGTTTGCACTGTGCAAAGTTGAGCCAGAGCCCAGCAAGGGTTGAGAGCAGCAGAGAGGGCCAGGTGGGAGGATGCCAAGCGCCGGAGGGCTCCTGACAAGCGGTCTCTGCCTGGAGGAGAGGAAGGCAGGCTGAAAGGGCAGCGGCTGCTACTCAGTTGGCAAACTGCCTGCTTCCTTGCCAGCCCTGTGGAGCTTCAGCATTCTAAACTAACTGCAGCTTCAGATCAAGCTCAAGGGAAGCCCCACGTAGAGTGCACTGCAATAGTCCAGACTTGAAGCACCCAACACTTTAACTGCTGTGGCAGGGCTTTGCTAGTCTTGGAATGGCCGTGGTTGTTGAACCATGTGCAGCTGGCAAAAGGCACGGAGGCTATCTGGGCCTCCAGTGATAGATCTGGACACAGAAACCCCCACAAACTGTGAACCTGCACCTTTAAGGATAACATAGTTGCTGATGATCTGATGTTTGTAAGAGAAATTGTAGCTGATTTTCTGAGGAACCCTTTACTCTGTTGAGAACCACATTCCCTTAAGGGTGATGCACATGCAGGACATGAGGACTGAAACCCAAAATGGGTCTGCTGAAGTCAAATGTGGCCAGGGCACCACTTTCTGCATGCTGTCTCTGCCAGCCCCCTTCCTCCTGTTTGCCCCTCCTTGTCACCTACATGGAATTAGGCCAAGGGCAAAATGCAGCCCTTGGGGCACAGACTTACACCCCCCTTTCTCTGTGTAACAAAAAGAGTAGCACTTTTGTCTCCAAGAAAATTAGCTTGATGTTTATATTTGTTTTCTAGTGTCTCTCATGGATGAAACCTGTTAAATTGTTAATCCTGGTCTGAGTCCCAGAGAATTAATGCAAAGTATTCACAGCATGACTGTGACATATGCTTTTCCTAAAACTTTGACTAGTAATACATTTATATATGTGTGCTCAGGCAACAGTAAGATAAATCAATAATGAATCATAAGTATTGGGGGCATTTCATATAGCCAGTTCATCTCTAAAGTCATGTATCTTCCTATTGATCCAACAGCTTTTTGGTGTTGAGTGGCCTTCCACGGCTTGGAAGGGAACAGAGTTAGGAGGGGTGTGGCCTCCATGCCTTTTGGGGTGTGGGTGTTAGGGGAGGAGTAATAACTCTGGTGGGATGCACATCATGCTCCTGGGGTAGTTTGTCCACTTTTAGTCCCCACTCTGCACTTAGCTCTCACTTGTGTCTCCTAGAAACTGTTAGCAATCAACAGTGAGCACACCCTGCGAAACAGCTTCAACCAGTTACCTAAACCAGGTGAGGGCAGCCGTTCAGTCTTAGTGAATTAGGGACTTCTCCTGCATGCGAAGTTGATTGAGTGGACAGGACCAATAGTGGGTCCAGCGGTCAAGAAGGTCGTTTCTGCACATGCAGTAGAAGGAAGTGAGGGGCAGATGGGGCTCGTCAACCTGGGAAGGTGGCCCATCTAGGAGAAAGAAAACTGATTTTAAACCTCCACTGCATTGCAGAATATCTTCAGAAGAAGACAGGGCTAAGGAGTAAACCCAACACAAATCTGGAATGGAGTCCCTAAGATGGCTGGATGGCACCTTGTACTACTATTTCTGGCAACTCCTGCAGTGAAGCGGGTGCCAAACATTGCTCTTTCTTTGGACCACATCAGCAAGGCTGTGGCGTTCGTACAGAGCCCCCGGTTGCCTCACGGACTATTGACCCGTACACCACTAATCCACCGCCACCAACCAGGTCTTCCCCGGTTTCAGTCAGGTTCTTAAGTTAACAAAGAAGAGTGTAGTTTATTACACAAATAAACTTTAACCGCATTCAAAACGTCGTTACTCTTTACCTTCTTAGTCTTATTTTTATCCTGTCTCTAACTCTTCTCCCTCCCCTCACACAAGAACCAACTGCATTAACTGTCTATTTCCAACTGCCTGCCAACTGCTTTCCCAATCAACCAACCCAAACCTCGGGCTGAGCCCTTTTATAAACAGGTGGGCTCCGCCTCTGGCTTTTCTATTGGTCTACCTATTGACTCTTTCTCTCCCCCGTACAGACATTTTAAAAAGAACGGGCAAACACCACAAAGGCAAAGAAGGGGATCTTGCTGTTTGGGCAGTCCAGGACCTTCATACTCACTGCCCAGGCTTGCACTCCAGGGAGGTCACTTTGGTACTGTTAATGGAGCATTTTGACTTCACCCCCCAGAGGCACAGTCCATTGTCTCTTGAGACCAATGGATGCCAACAATATTCATGTATTTTAGATTGTGTAAGCCTGAGGACAAGGACTTGATTTTTAGGAGCTATTTCAGCAGAAGATTACAGTAAATTGTATATCCATAATCCATAGCTATATAGTTGTGTGTACTCTACCATTTAATTTTTTTTTAATGCTACACAAAATTCATCTGAATTCTGTGCCAAGGAAAATGAAACCTGTGTAAACAAAGTCAATTTGCATACTTTATTACTACAATCTGAACAGACGCTGCAATTACCACAGGGAAAATGTTCAACAACAATCCAGTTATCTAATGTTCTGTTAGACCCCTGTGATGCCTTCAGTCTTGAATGTACTAATAAGTCCACTAAAATTGGGTGCACGTTTGCATGCAAATGAGGGACAATTACTGCGTTTGTGGAATCCTTTATAAGGTGCCAAAGCGGTCTGTAGTAGGAATGGTAAATGGGCAAGTTTGCCAGGTCAGTCTTTAGTTTGATACGAGGTATGACAGGCCATGAAATAGCATTCAATGTCTGCATTGAACCAGAGCCAGTAGATGTAGTGGATGGTTTTGAAAAAGCCAAAATGTCCAGCAGATCACCTGCCAGGGCACAGTTGTAGCACCTCTGCTCCTGAGCCACCATTTTGTATCTTGCTGTGGCTGATGAACTTCCTGGGTCTAATAAAGAAGAAGTGGCCTTCACTCCCCAAAGACTGAAGTCTGCCCACCTTTATCCTATAGAAGTGTGAAGTGTGTACAGCCTTGATTATGGGGTGGGTCAGTGAGAGGTATCTGAAGGTGGGTTTTAGCTGGATCTGCCTTTGTATACATGCTATTGGTGAGCGTTTTAGATAGCTTTTTTTTACCCTTTTTAAATGTTTGGTTTCTATGCTTTGAAGTCCCTTTTTATGAGAAAAAGCAATACATGGAACAAATAAATAATGTACCAAGTTGCAGAAAACAATGTTACTTGCAAAATGTAGTCTGTCTTGATTGCTGAAAACCATAGTTCAATGTTCAAAGCATAAAACTGGACAGCAGAACATCTGGATTCTGCTCCTGACTTTTCCAGTGACTTCGCTTGTGGCACAGAGATGGGTAACAAATTACCTCTCATCCAAATTGAAACAGAGCTGTCTCTTTTTTTTTTTAACTATTGACTTTCACTGAATGCAGCAAAACAGTCTCTGGGAAGAAAACACAAGTTGGCTCTCAGTAGCTTGACTGTGTTCTTTAATATATAAAATGGAAAACCAGAGCAGCTTTATAATAAAGTGAGAACTCACACTTTGTCATCTACTAACCAAATATTTATCCTGAGCAACGGGGTGAGAGATTTTGAATAAACAATCATAGGTCAAACTTCATTGCCTGTTCTGTCTCTAACCGAAATGGGACCATTCTCTCCCATATCTGCAATAAACTGAAATACCAATTTCTTCCTATTTAGTAGTCCTCTGTTCTCTCTGTGCTCTTAACACAATGACTGTGTTATACCTGCTGGAGCCAGCCCAATACATTTGGGCACCTGAGGTGAACCACAAAAGGTCCCCTGCCTGGCCAGGGAAGAAGGGGTGAATGAAGATTAGCAGTGGCTTAGCTGCAGACAGGGGATGGGGTGGCTGCTGAGGAGGAGGCAGATCTGACCTCCAAGGAGTGTCCCGCAGCTTTCTTTTTTTACATATATATTATATTTTTATTGGTTTTCAAATACAAAAAAATTTATACATTCCATACATCTTAATTACATCTTACTTCTCTTTTTGACTTCCCTCAATTTGTCTGCCATTCCTTCCCTTTGTTACCTTTTACACATTTCTGCCCTTTTAACCATTTCCCCTCATAGAGCTTCCTTAAAACTTACAAACGTAATTTGATTATCACTCAGTTTTTGCATATATTGGATAAACTTTTCCCAATCTTCTGTAAATCTTTGATCTCGTTGATTCCGGATCCTTCCTGTCATTCTATCCAGTTCTGCATAGTCCATCATTTTAGTTCTCCATTCTTCTATCGTAGGTAATTCCTCCTGTTTCCATTTCTGGGCCATCAATATTCTTGCTGCTGTCACTGCATATAAAAATAACTTCTTTTCTTTCTTATTTATCTCATTACCTGTAATGCCTAGTAAAAACGCTTCTGGTTTTTTAACAAATGTATATTTCAACATTTTCTTCAATTCATTATAAATCATTTCCCAAAAGCATTTTACCTTCTTACATTCCCACCACATATGAAAAAGGGTACCTTCTTTTTCTTTACATTTCCAACATTTGTTACTTATACATTTTTGCTAACTTCACAGGTGTTACATACCATCGGTACATCATTTTCATAACATTTTCTTTTATAACTGTACATGCAGTGAATCTTAAACCTTCTTTCCAGAGTCTTTCCCAATCCTCCATTTGTATATTATGCCCTATATCTTTGGCCCAGTCAATCATAACTGATTTTACCTCCTCAGAGTGTCCCACAGCTTTCGCTGCCACCAGAGCAACAGCAGCAGTGGGCAATTCATTCCTTGCCATGTAGATCCTGCCGACTGATGCGGTTGACTCACCTTGTGTGATGGCCTGGGAGTCTGATTCAGAGGCTGAACCTGAGGAGTCCCAGCCTGCACAGGAGTCCCCGCCTCCAGGGCCGGCTGAGCCGGGGCAGGGCCTTGAATCTGAAGCGCCTGTGCCAGATCCTCAGGAGCAGACACCAGATGTATCCACTCTGGCTCCGGAGGGGGTTGAGGACACAGTGCCTACTGGTGTGCCTCTCCCAACCCTGTCAGGGGAAGGCGGGTCTCCCCCTGGGTCCAGTAACCCTCCAGCCTCTCCTGAACTGCAGAGGCTCAGGGCAGATAGGCGGAGGGAACTGGTTTCTCCAAGGAGGAGTGCTCACCTTAAGGCCAGGAGAGGCAGGTCACCTGTGGGCCGGGACCGCCCCTGGCCTCAGAGGAGATAAAGGCCAGTCAGCCTGGTCCCAGTTTGCGGGAGCAATGTCGTTGGAAACCTGTTTCTGCCAGCACCCAGACCTGTTCTTCCAGAGTTCCCGACCTTGCCCGGCTCCTCGCCTTTGGACCCCGCTTCACCCTTGGTGGACAGTCTCCAGACCCTCGACCCAGGACCGGACTCTGACCACGCCTTGTGGTAACCTCCCCCCGGGACCAGCACACCTTGCCTCATGGGGGGTCACCCTTGCAAAATGAAGAGGAAGCTCTAATGTGATTTTATGTTACACCCCATTTATCCTTGGTTAAGCAGCCAAAATGTGGTGTTGGAAGTTTTCTTCTTAAATGATGGAATTAATCGTGGCCTCCATTAATGAGATTCCATAGTAATAAAAATACATTATTTTGTGCCCTTCGTGTCGTTGAGTGCACAGATGCCACTTCTTCTCTCAATGGCCCTTGCCCCGTGAAGGACACCAGGATGTTCTTGCAGTTAAGACCTTCATGCCTTTGGGCACAAAAAACCAGTACACCTCTACGTAGTAGAGTACAGCCATGTAGTACAGCCATTTTGTTCCAGTACAGCAAAACGCTAAGGTTGTGTGGACGGAACCCCAAAGATTATGTGAGTCACTCCTGCATTGGTGCCGCTACTACAGCATACAAATGGGGCCTAGGGGCAGAGCACATAAAAACATTTCGACCCTGGAGGTCTAGAGCATATAAGATCTATATACATACATACAGCTCCTCTCTTAATGCATCCTTTCAATAATTTGTCTTTCTGGTAACCCAGGCAAGGATGTTTGGATTCTGGGCCACAGTAATGACTATTGGGCGCAACAGCATGCTGAAGCGTTATCCTGGGGCATGTGCCTTGGCTTTCAGCCCACTGCAAAGTTTACATGGATGGGACACCATGGCTAGCGGTGGGGTGCCCTTCCAAAACTAAATTGTGAAATTGCCATTCACCACCAGCTGGGCGAAAATGATTTGGGTCTCCATGAGTTCTGTGGTCAAAGTTCCTTCAGCTCATTTGCAAGAGTGGTGGGGAGCAAATGAGCCTGCACATAGAAAATATTCTCTTCAGGAAATCAACAAGGCATTGCGGCGTCTGACCAAACATTGTGGAGGGCAAGCCATTTCTCATTTTGATATCAATTTAGATAAGTTTGACTTTTGCAGACCTGATGGCGTTCACCTATCTCTCTTAGGGAATGAGTGCTGGTTAGCTGATATGTTTCAGGGTATCTCCAAATGCTTGCAGCTGTAGGTGGTTTCACAGTGAGGTGTCTTAGGGAACCACCTCGTGTGATGGTTAAGGTATTCAGTGGGGAGGCCATAATCCTGGCGTGACCCTGTAGCAGTTCCATCCCTCTGGCAGGAGGTGGGAATGGATATACACCCAATGCCTGAGCCAAAACTGTAACCAATAAAGTTGTGGTCATTTTTAATCCAGATTGTTGTCTGCTTTAGTTGTTAATCATGTCTTGTAAACACTGACCCAGCTGATGGGGGGCTATGCACTTCTTTTTCCCTTGTCTTGAAGCTGGTCAGCAGTGAAAGCAGCAATAGAGAAGCAGAAGAAGAGTTGATGGACATATTTTGCCCTTCCCTCTTCTCCATTAGCATGCAGTGCTGGTTAACAGCATGACAGAACACAGGGGACTGTGGGAGATGTTGTTTTCCTGAGGGCTCCTGAATATCACAGATTATTTTGAAGCTAATTCCAGATGAGATATGGGAAGCTCACCCTACTTTAATGATTTGGCCTTTGGTTCTCTCAGTTTCTGCTAATGCTTCATGTTCCCGGATTAGCCATTTAAGAGTAGAATGATTATTGATAAGGTCCCGGAAATATTTAATATTTTTTACTCTTAACATCTTCTTGAGACCTCCTCTGAACAGCTTCATAGCACTCTGTTAACACATAATTTCGCCATCTGCCTTGGTAAATAAAACAGAATCAGTGGCAGCAGGGACTGGAAATATTTGGCAGGGAAAACATCTCATTTTGTACATATTCACATAAATTCTGCTTAATAAACATGAGCCTGGCTTCTGTCATCTGGGAAAGAAAGGGAATGCACTCTCAAATCCTGAATTTCATGGACGTGTCGCCAAACAGAAATGGCATTGGTGAAGGTGACATCCTTTCCAATATGATTTTTAAGTTACAGCAATAGCGACACCATCAAGGGTTGTTCTTTTTAAAATGCCATTTTTAAAATGTATTTTTAGTGCAAGTAAGAGTGTGTGGGTGTGGGGATTAATAAATAGGCCTGCTCTTACGAAGAGGTTTCTGTCAATTTGCTAATGCAATGTAGGACTTATCGTCCACAGTTAAAATTGATTGTTCTACCTCTTCTTCCATAACTGGCAGCCATTTCTTATTTGCAAACTCAGACTCTTGCTTTTGCGTAATGTAAACAACTCTTCAATATAATTCATCATGAACCTGCCTCTTTGTTAGGAGTTTCAGCATCACAGAATTACATGCCTAGAAAGGATCCCAAGCGTTATCCTTTCTAACTCCTGCCACCAATGTAACAACGAAAAAGCCTCCTTTCTCACACGCTCTCTGTCACAATACCCTCTGCATGCATGCTCTACATATGTTTCCCCACTTTATATTGGGAGGTGACTGCAGCCTTCGCATTATCCCTCTGATAGTCACTTTAGAATCCAGCAGCACCAGGACATGCTAACATTCATTCATTCATTAGCAGAATTGATACCCTACTGCTTAGCCACAAAGAGCCCTAGAGTAGCCAGCAACAGTCATTTCTAAGACAGTCTCTGGACTCAGGGTATGGATCTAAAAAGACAGGACTTGTGAGGAAAGAGGATGGGGGAAGCAAACTCATCCAGAAGCTCTTAAAGCTACAGTTGGTGTCAGTGGAGGTTCTGGCAATTTTGCCCTTGATAAAGAGCTCTCCCTTCCCTGAAGTGCTCTCCTGCCCTGAGATGAGATCCAGGAGCAGAATCGGTGGCAATGAATTCAGGCCAGGAAGGGAGAGAAGCTCTTGCTACCAAGTTCTTCCCTCAGACATTCCAGAAAACGAGAGATTCAGAACTTTTTCCTGAAAAGCTTCTTGAGTTTTATCAAAACACATTGATTCTTCCCAAGTTCCTGAATGTTTCTCCTCAAAGATCAACCTTAAGGGAAATTCAGTAGCAGTTGTGGTCCCGGGCCTTGTCCTCCTCTTCCATTGTTCCGCTGGACAGTTCTGGGGTCTTGAAAAGGAAACATGAGAGTCAAATGGAGAACAGCTTGACTAAGAAACAGCATGAAATATTTCCAGTGGTTCCCAAGCAAGGAATTTAATACTCCTTAAAAAAAGAAAATGCTGGTCTTATCAAAACTCTTTGCTTCCCTGAAATACCTTCGACATTCTGCCTCTCCGATATCTATGGCATATCAAAATAATAGCATGAATGAGCCCCACTTTAAAGTTAGCCTGTTTCTTGACCTGAGAAAGAATAGTCCGTCACTTTATTTCTATGATGTTCAGAAACTCCAGCCCCCCATCTTGATTTTCAGAATTACATTTATTCATGCTTAGTTTATATAAGGGTTGCCAGATGTTCCTTTATTTGAAACAGCATTTCTAAATGAATGTTCCTCTTTCCTTTTTCTTTTTTTGGAACATTGCATCTCCAGGGGACATAATGTATGGGAGTGAAGCTTGCAAGAAAGAAATTCACTTACTAAGCGCCACACGTAGATATGAGGGTAATGGCATGGTCAGCAAACATGCAGCATGCAGGGCCTAGTAATTACAATTTATTATACCTTCCAAAGGCTTAATGAGTTTTAACCCTTTGAAATGAAGTTTTACTTTTTAAAAATCATCTTTTTAATTTTAAAAAACCCCAGCACCACCACAGGTCTTTAAAAATTGAGCAAAACTATAAGCATGCTGCGCTTGCTTGGTTCAGACTCATTTCATTACCTATTTTCTGTCCATTCTGCTCTGGTAGTGTTGCCCTCTGGGTCAAAGCAGCAAAGTGAATCTAGGCTGGAGCCTAAAAGAGGTCAATGGTGAACACTTGGCCCAAGTTCTCTTTCTTTTCCTCCTTACTTTGTTTCCTCTCTATTCATGTGAATGTATGTATGAGAGTGTTTCAAGACATAAAAAATAACATTTTCTTGGTCAAGCAGACACAATGCCTTGAGCAGCATTTAAAATGCAGGGTTTTCTTAGAAGATCAAACAATACACTTTGCTCAGGGACAAGAATGGCAGGCAGCTTGATTCAAACCTCACACAGAAGCTATTTTGAATAACAAACGGGTAGTAAATCTACACAGGCACTAAAATTATGGAGCTGAATACTAAATTTATGATTGCTTAGAACAATTGTATTTTTAGCACAAGAGTTTAGATTAGTTGAAAGTACATTTGACATGCCTGGCTCCATATTAAATTGTGCCTGTTTACTCCCTAATTTGAATGGACTCGGATATGAACACGCTTTCCCCACGTGTTAGAAAATTAAAATCTATTTGTCAGCAAGCAATTATACTCTGATTTTATTTGCACACCTTCTTTTTAAACTCTAATTATCTTGGACATGATTCAGCTAGCATTAGTGTATTTTGAAGTCCAATGGAAGAGAGCTAATCATAGGCTTAACTGTGCCATTTGAAAACATTACAGACGCATAATATTGCCTGATCACTTCCCTCATTAGGGTCCCCCCCCCAATATGATGTAAAATTCCAACCTAATTTGTCTTTCTTCACATTCTTCTCTTCACTCAGAAGATTCTTAAAGCCCCAAAACCCTCTGGCATTAACTGAGGGAGACTGGTGAATCCCTTACTCTTGCACTAGGATGTTCAGAACTCCTCTAATCACAGTGTTTGTTTGCACACTTATACAACTCATCTAAATGCTCCTAGTTTGTATCCCTGCACCCTCTACCAGTGGTATAGCAGGGGACTGGGGCAGTTGCCCCAGGTGCTAAATTGTTTGGGTGCAAAATTTCAGCACCTTGTGGTGCCTCAGTGCAGCTGCACACTTCTGTTGCCACACTCCATTGAAAATGGCTTCTCAGTGGAAACCAAGAAGTGACCTCTCCAGACAATGGAACAACTCTTTTTTCCTTATCTCTGTGGCTGCAATCTCCTGGGTCTCGTGGACGCTGCTAGGCAGCTGAATGTGCATGCGTACTCCATCTGTTTCCCTAGGCCCTGGCAATGTGTGCTACACCACTGCCCTCTATAAACCCCATTCTTCCAATCCAGAGAGCTAGCTCCACTCCGGGTATCAAGCAAAGTAAGTTACATGTTTTCCTCCCTCCCCCCCCTTTTTTTGTTATCCTGCTGGGTGTCTTTGAATTCTGATTGAAGTTGTCCTTTGCTATGCAGACTTGTGCCTTTTCTGAGCTGGGTTACCTCTTTTAAAAAAAAAAAAAAGTTTTTTTATTTATACAACAAGAAAAAACCCCACACACAAATACCAAATTACACACAAATTACAAAAATAACCATAGACACATAATTTTCTTAGCAAACAATAAAACATCTATTGGTCTTAACACTAAAGACCCAACTCCCCGTCTATTCCATATTTCAAATTCATATTACTTTTTGCCAGTACACGCTTTTATCATAATTAAACTTATTCTCAATAAATCTAATTTCTTATATCTACCTTGCAAGTATTACTGAAGTTCCTCGAATGCTGCAACAGAATTTAAACTACTATATTTATTTTTCAGATAATCTTTGAAAACCTCCCATTTTGAAACAAATTCCTGTTTTGATTTATTCTTTATTTTTTCTGATAAACCATCTAATTCGGCATATTCTGTCAGCTTTTGGATCCAATCTTGTATAGAGGGGATTTCATTACTCTTCCATTTTGCTGCGATCAAAACTCTTGCTGCCGCCGTCGCATATAAAAAGATACCCTTCCTCTTTTGTGGAATACCCAAATCTGTTATTTCTGAGCTGGGTTACCTCTTTACCGTACCTAGATACCAGCTAAAGATTTTGAAAAACGATGGAAATGGAAGGAGACTTTGCCCATGGTGGCTGACTCGCCTCCTTCCATGCTGATTGGGGGGCCCTAAGGTGCTGGTGTCAGGGTCCGTCCGTCCTACTAAAACTCTGCTGTCAAATTCTACCTTTGAAACTACATGAGCTACAAAGCCATCCAGCTGTTTTATCATTCATTTGAAAGAATTCAACCTCTTGCTTTCTGTGAAACTCTTATTGATTGCTCTCAATTTTATGAGCCGACATCTAACTAATCAATATTTCGTTTGGTGGGGGACTTCTCTCAATTTGGGTCACTTCTCTTCTGCAAACATGTTATATGCTTGTTGTCCCCCACCCAGATCTAAAACCCACTTTTTAGTGAAAACGGTGGGGTGGGGTGCAGTGTAGGGAAGAAATTGACCGACAAACCTAATTCACACTCTGAGCCAAGGCACTACCAAAATGCAGCTATCCTTTGAAATTCTCTCTGCATGGTGTGCTGCAGTTCTCCAAAGGAAAGAATTGCATAAAGAAAGTTGTATGTTAATTATAAGTGGGTTCCAAAAAAGGCAAATATCTGAAGGAGCACCTGCCTTTTGCACCCATTTCTTCCATCCTTCTTTCATCAGTGCTTTAAAGTTGATTGAAAAATCTAGTGGCTGTAGCTGACCTGTAAGTCCACCAGGAGTAACTGCTAGCTGTGTTTGCAAATCTTCTGTTAAATGTTCTCAGAACTGATCAAATACAAGCAGAACCGGCTTCTTCAAGTGCCCTCTAGGTCTTCTTTGCAAACGATATACCCATAATCTCTTCATTCCTTCAGCCCTCCTCATGAGCTTGGTCAAGAATGCCAGGTGGCATGGCCTCTTTAGGTGGTATTTTCCTCTTAAAAATGAGCATAGGAGACAGTTGGGTACCGTCTGCACAGCATGAAAGGACAGTAGTATGACCACTTGTTTTGATTGCGCCTGTTTTGACCCCTTTTCATATCAACAGTTTTGTTGGAAGGCACATCAAAATTGAGAAGCACCTCACCCATGTTTGCAATCTGACTTGGTTCAAAAGCATATTTTTTTCCGGAGTTTTATGACATAGGAAATAAAACCCTTGGATTTTGTACTCTTAAGCTGATGGCATTTTCTGTGCTAACTTGCTCCATGTTCTCATGGCCAATCCTTTCCTCATGAAGTTGAAGCAACATTTTGCTTTTCCTGTGAATTCAGCTGTGCTGGGCCCGGGGGGTAACCCCTGAAACGCGGTCCAGGACCAGTCCAGAAGCTGGAGGTTCCGCTAGGAGTCAGTCCGACAGGGTCAAGGCAGGATACGAGGCAGGAAACCAGGCAAGGACAGGTACAGGCAGGTTCTGGCATACAGCAATGTTGCTCCCGCAACCTGGGGTGGGGTCCGCCAGCCCTTTATCTTTGTCAGGGTAACGGCTGGTCCTGATCCCCCAGTGACTCACCTCCTTGTTTTGCCTGAAGGTGAGCACTCCTCCTGTGAGTACGCAGGTCTCTCCTTCTCTCAGACCTCAGTCTCTGCAGCTCGGGAGAAGACGGTGGGTTACTAGACCCAGGGGCCGCCTCAGCCTCCCCTGACCCAACTGGTAGTGGAGCAGCTGCAAGTGATGGCCCAGCTGAAGGCAACGAGGTAATCCCCGCATCTGGAGGCAGGGCAGGATCAGGCCCCCGACTTGGCCCAGCTGGTGTTTGTTGCAGGGGAACAGACTGGGCAGACTGGGACTTTTCAGGATCAAGCTCCAGACTTGGTTCAGGTGATGCCTGAGGCAAAGGATCTGGTGCAGACTAAGACTCCTCTGGGTCCGAGCCTGAGTCCCAGGCCATCACATCAGCAATGTCTATTTCCTTTGCAAACCTTTTTGATTCATATTGAATAAACTTGGTAGACGTAATTACCCTATCCTGACGTTCCTCCATAATCCATGTCTTAAGCCTCTGCTCCAAGTTTTGCCATTTTGCTGGTTTTCCTCTTAAGGCCCTCTTCTTTTTTGACACCTTGGGTAGCTGTTCTTCCTGTTTTCTCCACTGTCTGACCATACACTCATTGGAAAGAGATCCATACTGCCTCTGAAGATTTGAATGTTGTGGTTCGAGGACCCCACCCAGGCGAAGTGAAATAAGGACACAAGGACACGTGATATAAGGTTAATGGGCTAGAAAAGGCCACAACTTTATTGGTTACAGCAATTGAAAAGGTATTGGCTTAGGCATTGGATCGAAACAAGTGGGTTATTCACCAGTAGGTGGAGCCTGTTGATGCTAATCCAACTATAGGCTCACCCCTGCTGTAACCGAGGGTCATGCCAAGGCCTCCCGCCAAGCAGGCATCGGACGGAATACACGACCCCCAGATTCCTTTAACGGAATACCCCTAAAAATTGAAGGCATAGGCGATGGCCACACCTAGCACTTCCACACACTGCAACACATTATTCCAATGCCTAACCTACCCACCAATACCACAAAAGTTGTGACGATTGCTACGAGGTAGGCGAAAAAGCCTAGTGCCAAATGGAAAAACTCCTACCAGGCCCCCCAGACAACCAGGGCGACCAACCTAAGGTCCATAGCAAGGCCAAAAAACCTAAGCCCTAACTAAAGGGAGTGGAGGGTGGGTGACTCTCGATGGGCGAAGGAAGAATGAGGCCGGGGAAGGCTGGCGCTGCAGCAAAATGCCGCTGAACACGCCCCCTCCGTGGCTCCTGGTTGGGTGACCACCGAGGGGGCGTGAGCGCCAGCCAGGTGAGCGGGCGGCAGGGGGCAACGCCCCCTGCTAGCCGGAGCTCGGGCCCCGACCACAACCCCTCCCCTCTCTTTCAGGGAGGAGAGTCTTTGTGGTTCGAGGACCCAACCCAGGCGAAGTGAAATAAGGACACAAGGACACGTGATATAAGGTTAATGGGCTAGAAAAAGGCCACAACTTTATTGGTTACAGCAATTGAAAGGTATTGGCTTAGGCATTGGATCGAAACAAGTGGGTTATTCACCAGTAGGTGGAGCCTGTTGATGCTAATCCAACTATAGGTTCACCCCTGCTGTCACCGAGGGTCGTGCCATGGCCTCCCGCCAAGCAGGCATCGGACGGAATACACGACCCCCAGATTCCTTTAACGGAATACCCCTAAAAATTGAAGGCATAGGCGATGGCCACACCTAGCACTTCCACACACTGCAACACATTATTCCAATGCCTAACCGCCACCCGAGCCAAAGGCTCGTCGCCAATACCCTCAAAGCTGCAACCAATCCCAGATGTTTTTGATGACACTAGCTAACCAAAAGTCATTCCCCAGATCCGATAGGTGGACACCGTCACCATAAAGCTTGGTCGCTAATCCGGATACGGTCATGATAAATAACTTGGCCATCCATAAAGCGCACCCAACGGGCTACCGCCCGATTTACGAGTTTCCTGGTTCTTTCAATGGCCATACAGCTTTGCGCACCGCGCCACACAGTTCTTTTCAGGAAGGAGGACCAGAACACCGTTGTTCTGGGACACAAGGCTGCGAATGTATTCAAGTCTCTTTTTATACTCGACAACAAGTCCACACTCCTTCTGTTGACGAGGTCATTCTCCCCCAAATGAATCACCAGGATGTTGGGAGGGTCCTCGGCCAGGGCTGAGAAGGCCTCAAGCAAGGAGGTGCATTCCCCCATGTTGGCTCTACCCACGAAAAGAAAATCATCCAGGTAATGCGTGACCCCAATGGTATTTGTCCTGAAACGCAGGGCCCAGTCCAAGAACGTGCTGAAGGCTTCGAATGCCGAACAGGCCACTGCGCAGCCCATTGGCATGGCCCTGTCGACGTAGTATTTACCTTGAAATTTGAAACCCAGGAGCCGAAAATCATCCGGGTGTACTGGCAAGAGGCGGAAGGCCGATTCGATATCACACTTTGCCAACAACGCTCCGGTGCCAAAACTACGGATTAACTTAACTGCCTGATCGAAGGTGGCGTATTTAACCGTGCATAACTTGGGCGGGATGGCATCGTTGACCGAGCCGCCCTTTGGAAAGGACAGGTTGTGAATGAGCCTAAATTCACCGGGGGTTTTCTTGGGCACAATGCCTAATGGAGATATGTGCAAGTTTGGGATGGGGGGACTATCGAACGGGCCTGCTACCCTGCCCGCGCTCACCTCTTTTGCTATATTTCTTTCAGCAACTTCCGGTCTCTCTCTAACTGTTTTTTGATTGGGTGAATCTTTTGCAATCAAAGAACCCGCTATGGGAATACGAAACCCGCTGGAAAAACCCTCCCGGAGGTAGGAAGCTGCATCCTTATCTGGGTAAAGAGACAGAAGATTGCAAAGGGGGATGAGCTTGATAGGGGAAAAGGCCAATTCCAAGACCACCTCACCTTCTGTTCCCTGCAAGTGGTGAATGGTGGTTCTGGCAGCTTCTTCATGGCAGCCGTGGGAAGAAGATAGCCCAAAGTTGTTCAGTTGTTTTTTTTTGAATTTCACCCTGGATCCCCCATGTCGCTGCACAGCTAAATTATTTTTTAAAAAACCTATGTATAAGATGACCCCAAATTTTTGACTGAAAAACTTAGAAAAGAACATTGTCTTATACACGGAAAAATACGGTATATTTCGTGTTTTCCTTCAGTAATGATTTCAGTGATGTGGCAATGCTAGTTCAGATGTGTTATTCTTCAGTGTTCGTCATCCTGTGTGTCATATGATTATTTTTTAAAGAAAAGGGCTCTTTACAAATCAGATTCTTGTCATCATCCTCATTCTTTCCCAAGGGTCGGAAGACCTAGCACTGCAGTTGTATTATTCATGTTGCTTGTTGATGTGGGGCGAACAACAAATGAGCTCCAGATGGATAAATCCAGCACAAGACATATTCTTGAGGAGAACATAACTAAAAATAGTTTGTTGCCGAAAAGACTCTAATGCTTAGATCTTGGAAACTCTTTTTTGCCACCTGGTGGCTGCATGTGGTCTTTTTTTGACATGGGTTCCTCCTCTTCAGTTTTTTTATTTCTAAATATATTTGTGTCCTGCAGGTAAAGAGTCTCTTGAGAAAACAGCTGCAGATTAACAATGTTATGTACTGAGTTGAATAGGATCCAAAATGCAGCAGTATGATTGGTCTGCAGGAGCCACCCAATCCAGCTCCAGGTGGAAGTGAATCCACAACCTGATCGGCCTACAGGAGAATCCCAGAATTAGCCAATCACGTGCAGCCCACTGTGTAAATAATGTATATAAAGCAGATACTTTGAGGGGACTTTCATTCCTCCTCACCACTATGAGCTGAATAAAGAGCATGAAATCCACTCTCGACTCTGAGTATATTTCAAACAAGCTTTGTAAGATCTAAGTAACTGACCTGAAGGGAGGCAGGCAAAACTGTTACTTCGTTCATTCACTTCAATATTCAGGATTATGAATCTGTTATAACCCAAGGTAAGCACACCCACCATGTAGGATAATTGGAGGGAAATGTTGTTGGATGTTTAAAGACTTCTAGTAGGATGATATTCTCAAATTAGAAGGCTTCAAAAGCTTAATAGCTCTTAGCGACTTCTGGTGAGCTTCTAAAACCATGCCCTATTTGCAAGCCTCCTTGCATCGTGCCCATCCCACTTCCTCCTTGATGTCATGGTAGCAGCAACAGGAGACTGGAAGCCGGCCTCTCTCCCTTCCATCTGTGATGTCTGGCACTCTGTTACAGCAGAATGCCAGGCAAAGGGAGCTCTGGGAAATGCGATTTCCCCAGTGCTATAGAAGTGTGCCAGACATCACAGATGGGATGTGGGAGCAAGTCCTCTTTCTACTACTGCCAGGACAGCCAAAAATGGTATTGGGGGTGAGGAGGGGCCTCAGAGACAAGGAAGGGTTTATATTCTGTTCTAGCTCAGATTTTTATCTAAGACAAAGCACCTTTGGCTCATAATGATTATATCATATTAAGGTGACCATTACAAACCCAACAAGATACGTATTTTCAGAGTTTAGAAAAAGCCCAGAGATTTTGACAGCATTTGGCATAGTTATAACTATTCTGTAAGTGCCACCAGAATCATGGGAATATCCATTATGTATAATGTTCTACATCTATAGCAGAATTAAATGGTACAATCTTGCTGTGGTACAGTGTATTCCACTAATTTATTTCTACTTATTTTATCTATGTCAGAACATTTACACCTCAGTTGATTGTACAAACCAAGCAAATGTCCAAATGGTTGACAAAATTTCTGATGGCGGAATTTTTGAATACCTAGACCACGGGTGTCAAACACAAGGCCCGCGGGCCGAATCCGGCCCGCCAGACCTCGCCATGTGGCCCGTGTTTGACACCCCTGCTCTGAAGGAAAGAGGGATTTGTTCCCCCGCCTTGCGCCTTGCCCTCCCGGGTTGCAGGCGTGGGATTGCTGCTGCCCTCTGCCGATCAGTGCCCCCATATGGTACTGACCTCCAAAACAGCGCACCCGGGAGAGAAAAAGAGAATGATTTCCCTCTCAACCCTCTTCCTGGAAAACAGAAACGGGCAGCGCGGAAGCCTCGTACGGCAATATAACTTTACACGTGTACAGTGGTTGCGTCGTAATTCTGAATCCTTCACTTTCGTGGTGAAGGCAACAGAGCTCCGGTCTCCATGGGGGTGCAGCATAATAGTCGGATTTGCCTGCTAGATTTACAACAAGGGCATCACGAGAAACGCTTCGAGCAACACCCCCGCCCTACCCCGGGTCTCCCACCCTTTCTTCCTCATTCACCCCGCCTGTCCCCGCCAACTTTCCTTTCCCCTCCCGCAAAAACGCACCTTTAAATCCCACCCATGAACATGTATGAAGCTGGTGAGCACCCACGCGCCCCCTCCGTCCTGTATTGGAAGGGACGTCCCCTCTCTCCATCCCCATTGGCCGAAAGTTTGGGAAAGGGGCGGGGTTGGGGAATATTCCGCTTCCCCAGGAGCCGGTAAATCTCTCTTTTTTTAAATGTGCGGTATTTTTTCCTTGCATGTTTCCTGGTGATGAATTCCCATCCCCTTTTCTTTGCGGGAGCCGACAGCCTTCACGGTAATGAAACACTCCCACCCAAAATTTCTGGCCGGTTGCTCCAAGCGTCTGCCAATGAATTCGGAATTCTGCAAGACCTCTTGTCCTGCACTCCATGAAACAATATGAGTTGTTTCATAATTCAAGAGAGGAATGGTTTAGCAATCATTTTTAAAAATCCGCTTTATTATTATTTTTTATTCAAAAACCGCAATTTTAATTATGGCTTCAGTCACCAGTCACTCCTACAAACCTATTCTTTCTCAGTCACCTGTACTTACTTTTTCCTGTCAGTGCTGTACTTTATGCAGACAAGTAGCAAGATGTCCACCTAGCATCTGTAGAAAATGATGTGATTCCCCCCCCCCATGTTTATCTCAGATTGCTGTTTGAAGTGGGTGGGTGGGTTTCAGAACTGTTTGATTATAAGTAGAGTTTCTGGCAACATCATTGACTCTTACAATGCAACTAATGACTCAAAGCTTCTCTACAGAGCTGACTGTATTTTTAGGCAGAGAGAGCTGATTGCCTCAATAGACACATGCCTTCTGGCTGTGTCCTTCTGCTTCTGCTGGGGGACAGAGTTACCTATTCCAGACATGTCCAATGTCTATTTTGGGGGCCTAATCCAGCCCCTGTGGCAGTTTATTTCTTGGGGTCAAAGCCTAAAAAAAGCTCAACAACTTTGGTCGGCCCTCACGCATGTTCACTCCATCAAATCTGGCCCTCTCTGAAAAAAGTTTGGGCACCCCTGACCTAGACTATTCCCTGTAAGTGTAAAACTAGCACCAGATGGACAGAGAAGGACCTTTGTTACTTCAGTGCTAGTTTTTTTATAGTTTACAGCAGCCTTGCCTAACCTGGTGGAAGCTCTGGACTGTAACTCCCAGAAAGCCCCAGCCAGGATAGACCATGGTCAGAGATATAATGGGAGCTTTAGTCCCAAACATCTGGAGGGAATGTTTTGCAGAAAGCTTTTTCCACCGAGTGGCTCATCACTGGGGTGGGCAAACTTCAGCCACTTGAGAAATGAATTCCTCATTTGTTGTACTGCTTGTGCTTTAGGTAAAGTCCCAACAAGTTTGACCTTTATCAACGTAATGGCCTGGGAATCTGATTCAGAAGCTGAACCAGAGGAATCCCAGCCTGCACAGGAGTCCCCGCCTCCAGGGCTGGCTGAGCTGGGGCAGGGCCTTGAATCTGAAGGGCCTGTACCTGTGCCGGGTCCTCAGGAGCAGACACCAGATGAATCCGCTCTGGCTCCGGAAGTGATTGAGGCCAGGAGAGGCGGGTCACCTGTGGGCCGGGACTGCTCCTGGCCTCAGAGGAGATAAAGGCCAGTCAGCCCAGTCCCAGGTTGCGGGAGCAACAACATTGGAAACCTGTTTCTGCCAGCACCCAGACCTGTTTTTCTGGATTGATTGATTTGATTGATATTTATTACGGCCATTGGCCCGTCACACGACAGTTTCCCACCAACATATATACTTAAACCTCCAAATTTAAAACAGCTAAAAACTTACAAAAACAGACAAGAACCAAAGCAAAATAAGCAAAAGACCAACAACATACATTACAATAAATTTGCAACATAAACATCGCCCTCTGCTCATAAATTAATAAAAGACATCAGTGGTGATATCACCTAGTTACATCCTAAAACATATATCATGGTTTAAAAGGGTTATCCGAGCCGCACAGGAGTCCGTTTTTCTTCTTTAGGGATAGGACGCTAATCAAGAATCTGGCAACCGTGAGTGATCTTAGGGGGTCTTCATCATTTAGTAGATATCTCAGTTTGGCTTCATTCGAATCATCAGCGATTCCCTTTAGATATGGATCAAGAAACTTGCTCCTGGCCAATGAGTGAGAAGCACAATCAAAGATTATGTGATGCAATGATTCCGGTGCGCCACAATTACAATCACATAAGAGCGATATCTGTCCATTGGAAAATCTATTTCTCAGCACGTTCGATGGGAAGGTGTTGAATCTTGCCTTTATAAAGGCATATCTATGAGCCGAAGAAGTTAAGGAATTCAAATAGTTTGGGATCCTTAAGAGGGGTAATAAACCAAGGTTTTGAGGTGAGCAGGTACCATTGCCCAACACCATTTTCTGCTGCAAGTCCATCTCCTCTAGTTTACAGGTTACTGTTCTTTTAGCTGGAACTATCCTGCTCTAGTAATTTAGATGGGGAGATTCCCATTGCCGTAATTTTCAGTTGTAAATTTTTTACCCATGGGCTCTGGAAATCATCTCTCCACATACATTGTATCAAATACAAGTTTGGGAGATTATGCCATAGGGATAACCAGTGACAGAGTATATGCTTCCACAGGGCGTTTTCCAGGGATACAATATTAAGTTCCATGTGTAACGCTGTATTACTTACACAGTTGGGCAGTTTCAATATCCCTCTTAAAAACTGATTTTGAATAACCTCTAGGTGAGATAGGTTGACAAAAGTCCCCCAAGTTGAGATGGCATAAGCAATTGTCGGGATCACCTTGGCCTTGAACACTTTCAACGCCGATGGGATGTGGAGGGCTCCATCGGTGAAGAAGAATCGCAAGATCGCCAGGGAGATAGCTTTGGCTCTGTTTGTAACATAAGCTACATGGGCCTCCCATCTAAGGTTATGTTGTAACCAAACTCCCAAGTATTGGAATCTATAAACTTGTTCGATGACTCTCCCATCAATTCTCCAATTGTGGAGTTTCCGGCTCTTTGAGAAAACTAGGATCTTAGATTTTCCATAATTAATTGTAAGGGAATTTGTGTTACAATATGATCCAAAAATTTTTAAGGCCCTCCTGAGACCTACTCTAGAAAAGGAAAGGATGACTGCGTCATCCGCATATAGTAACAGAGGGCAACGATAAAGTCCTAGGCGGGGTGCATGAATCCTTTCTTGAGCCTCTATTAGGGGAGTCCTCATGTCGCTTATGAACAAATTGAACAGGAATGGAGCCAATATACAGCCCTGTCGGACACCTCTGTTAATGGGAATTGAATTGGTGAGATCGCCCTCCGGGGTGAGTCTCACTCTGGCCACTGAGTTCTCATGGAGTTTGATTATTAGCCAGAGAAGCCTTCTGTCGATGCCCCAGCGGGTGAGTTTTTCCCAGAGGATGTTCCTGGGGATACTATCGAATGCTGCCTTTAGGTCAATGAATGCCACACATAGTTGGCCACCCTTTGGGGTGGAATATTTCCAGGCAAGATGCTGTAAAATTAGAATATGATTAATTGTTGACTGTTTTGGGCAAAATCCAGCTTGTTCGGGTCCAATTAATTTTTTCTCTTCGGGTCATTGGATAAGTCTGTTCAACAGGAAGCGGGCATACAGTTTCCCCACTATTGAGAGCAGACTGATATTTCTATAATTTCCTGGGTTGTCTGGTGAGCCCTTTTTGTGGATTGGAACGATAATAACGTCCTTCCATACTTCCGGGATCATTCCAGAGTTGTTAACGGCATCGAAAATGGTCGCCAGGACTTTAGCCCACCAGTCCGCATGGTATTTTATAGCTTCTGCCGGGATCAGGTCTGGCCCAGGCGCTTTCCCTGTTTTGAGTTTAACGATCAAATCATGGATGTCCTCCGGATCAGTGGGGGGGGGGGCAGAGGGGAAGCTGTTCTTGAAATTCATCTCTTGTGTTAGCAGTACAGTCAGTTGTGGCAAAATAATTTTTAAGTAAGATTCCCAAATCGGGGCAGGAATAATAGTTAAAGGGTATCTTTTAGTTCTTTTATTTACCAGGAGCCAAAATTGTCTGGAGTTCCGTAATGATGAGGCTTCTATGATTGCCCGCCATTGATTCACTTGCCATTCCTGTCTAGCTCCCTTTTGAATTTGCTTGTAGGCCGATTTTGCTTGGAAATATTCTTTTGGCAGGACCGTTGCCCCGGAGGCTTTATACTCTTTGTAGATGTTACCAAGAAGTTGTCTATCCTGTTTACAAGCACTATTGAACCACAATGCACCTATCTTCCTTTGTGTTCGATTTATTTTATGCGTCGGAACAGAGAAAAAGGACGATAGATCTTCTGACAGATTTGAGAATAGTCTTAGAGTTTGGTAATAATTTGGGCCTGTAATTCGGACCATTTAACACTTTTGATTTGCAATATTGAGTTTGTAATCAGATGTGTTGGGTGCCTGTCTCCATCTGGGGTCCAGTCTATGGTCATTGTGGCGACCAACGGTAGGTGGTCGCTCAGTTGAATATTTTCAACTTTAAAATGGGAGAATTTGGGGAATATGTCATGAGATACTAACATATAATCCAGGACACTATTTGCAGAGGAGCTTATGTGTGTAAAATCACCCGGTACGTCTGGCGGGCAGTTCCCGTTTAGATTCACTAAGTTTAGACGTAGTACCAATTGGTAAAGAAGGGTTCCTGCTTCATTTACCCTTTTGTCTTTGGAAAGTCTTTGAGTATGGAGGGCGAGGTCATTAATGAATTCTGGGGTTATCCACCATTTGGCTTTGATTAAAGACTCCCAGTTTGTTGCAATGCGAGCATTAAAGTCCCCTGCTATAACATTGGGTATATTGGGATATTTGGAGAGACAAAGAGTAAGATGTTCCTCCAAAATTCCCCATTTATTGTATAAGTCTGCAGTGTTGCCTCCAGGAGGAAGATAGACATTTGTTATAACAAGTTCAACATTTTCCCCCGTAATCAGGGCTGTAATTGCATTTACAAGCGTGAGTTTTGCCTGTATTTTCAAGGAAATTGCTATAACTAATCCTCCACTAGGCTGGCCTCCTTTAGTAGACGGGCATGCCGATAGTGATGTAACATCAAAACCATTAATATCTACTCTCCCCTCTTCCCATGTTTCTTGTAAAAGAAGTACTTGGTGTAAGTTTATTAGTTTTACAAGGTCCGGGTCGGATTTTTTCCCCTTCCAACCTGCTATGTTCCAGCTTAAAAAGGAGAACGGGGGGAGATTTGACTGGGGTTTGGGTAGTCACAATGGAGAAGGGGGGAACGCTGATCTTGGGTTGTCAGATTTAAAGAAGTCAGTAATTTTCCTTTGACTAATAGTAGATGACTTCTCTCCTTTTGACGCAGGTGTGCCTCTTGAGCTGTTTATAATTATGTTCTGCTCGCTCGGTCCTATAGGGGTAGTGTCCTGGTTTGGTCTAGTCTCCTCTCTGAAATCCCTTGTTTTATCAGAGAGCTTATCGCCTAAGGGAACAGAGATTAGGTCGGTACAAGTTTTAGCTATTATTAGATTTTCCTTCCGTGGGTATATCATCTTATTTATATGGCCCAAGGGATCTTCTGTCCAGTCCGTATCGATAACAGATTGAACTTCTAAATCATCAGCTAGGGATTCTCCGTCCGATAATGATGACTCCAGGTCAGGCATTGAGGAATGTGTTGAAATTTTGTTTACATTTTGCTGTTCTTTAGTAGATATATCCATTCCGGTTGGTACAGGATGAGCTGGTTCCAAATTAACTAATGAGGGTGGCGGGACGATTGTCTGTATCGTTGCCTTGGATTTTATAGACCTATTTTGGGGCTGTGGGCTAAATTTGAGAAGGTCCACTGAGCCTTCAATGGCCCTGTTTGTTTGAATTTCTTTGTTTCCTATTTTACTTTTGGCCTGAAACATCTCTCTTAATTTGTCTAATTTATTTATTATTTTTTCTTTTTCTTGTGATTGTAATTCATCAAATGAATTCATAAGGGCACTTTCATCACTGGATATTCTGGAACTACCCAAATTCGTTCCTAGTTGTGGGCTGTAGACGATCTCCTCCGTTCTCTGTGGGGAGAGCAACATCTCTTTGTCTGGCGATTTTATAGAGCTTGTTTCTGAATCTAATATCTCTTTTCCTTTTTCCACAAGTAGTGGTTTTACTATGCTGTCCGCAAAAACCCTTGCGGGTATGATTTTTGTTTTTATGATGTTTTTCTGGAGTTCCCGGCCATGCCCGGCTTCTTGCTTTGGACCCCGCTTCCCCCTTGGTGGACAGTCTCCAGACCCTCGGCCCAGGACCGAACTCTGACCACGTCTCAGGGTAACACCCCCCCCCCGGGACTAGCACAATCAAACTAGGTGTTCTGGGCCCAGGTGTAACCCGTGAAGCACAGTCCAGGGCCGGTCCAGAATCTGAAGGTTCCTCTGGGAGTCAGTTCGACAGGGCCAGGGCAGGACATGAGGCAGGAAACCAGGCAAGGACAGGTACAGGATCTCAGGCAGGATCTAGCATACAGCAATGTTGCTCCTGCAACCTGGGGCGGGGTCTGACAGCCTTTTATCTCTGTTGGGGTAGCGGCCAGTCCTGATCCCCTGGCGACTCACCTTTCTGTTTCTCCTGAAGGCAAGCACTCCTCCTGCAAGTACTCAGGTCTCTCCTTCTCTCAGACCTTGGTCTCTGCAGCTCAGGAGAAGTCGGTAGGTTACTAGACCCACGGGCGACCTCAGCCTCCCCTGACCAAACCGGTAGTGGAGCAGCTGTAAGTGATGGCCCAGCTGAAGGCAACAAGGTAATCTCCGCATCTGGAGCCAGGGCAGGCTCAGGCCCCAGATTTGGTTCAGATGATGCCTGAGGCAAAGGAGTCTCCTCTGGTTCCGAGCCCGAGGCCATCACACTTGGTTTCCAAGAAAGAAGTATAAGATTCCAGTCCCACTTGTCCCCGTGACCTTCAAATAACTTCTATGCTATATAATAGCCTCCTTTGGATCTAAAGATTTTTTGTATATCCAAAGAGATCCTCTGAGCATTGCTAGAAACATGGCCCCCATGCACTTTTCTACTTCCTGAGGCATGAAAAACTATACCCAGGTATTTAAAGCAGGAAACTTGTTCTGTCTTGCGTCCATCTAAAGTCCCCTAAGTTTTTTTGCCAATTCCTTAATTTTAGTTTCTGGTAATTGAGCACAAGATGATCTTGTTTGCAGAAAAGAGATAAGGCTCTCAGCACTCTTGCAAGGCCAATGGGAGTTCTTGAAAGAATGGTGTCATCATCTGCATAGAGCAGGGCAGCAATGTCTGGAATGGAAATTAGCATTGCGGAGAAAATCCACCATAGAGTTGATATAGAAATTAGACAAAAGTGGTGCCAGTATGCAGCCTTGTTTTAACTCCTTTATCAGTTTCATTTGCTCTCGTAAGATGGCCCTGAGGAGTATATCTTACTTTAAGAGAAGTCCCTTCACAAAACATTTGTATTAGACAGAGTAGTCGTCTGTCAATCGAGGATGCCTCCAACTTTTTCCATAAAGTGGGTCAAGATATGGAGTCAAAGGTTGCTCTAAAGTCTATGAAGGCGTAGAATGGGGTTGTATTACAAGAGGAATATTTCCCAATCAAATTGTGTAAAATGAAGCATTGATCGATAGCAGATTGACTTTTCCTAAAACCAGCTTGTTCCTTTGCTAGAATAATGCTCTCTTCCTCCAGCCAATCCAAGAATTTATTGTGTATGTGTCTTGCATAGAGCTTGCTAATTGTGTTAAGTAGACTGATTAGTCTGTAGTTTGCCGAATCGGTCTTTGACCCTGCTGGGAAGTTTTTGCCTCTGCACATGAGTCTGAGAATGTTCTGATCAGTTCACATTGAGTTCAGTATCCTGACCTGTTCTTAACGCATTGTTGACCACATCTACAGAACGCGATTGTTATGTTCTTTCATGTCATGATCAATCATTAGTAATAGTTTAAGTCTTGATAATCAATCACTAGTTATAATTTAATTAGGAGGTTTCATGCCTGTCTAGTTCTGTGCTCCCTTTCCCAGCCTTTAATCTATTGCGTGGACAGGCAGAGTCCCCAGATCCCGCGCAGTCCCCCCGTCATGTGGAATAACGACTCAAGACAACGTGCTATGGGATTAAATTGGCCACAACTTTATTAAATTTCAAATGTGGGTAGACCTTGGCTCAGGCATTGGGCGTTCTCCCTCCCCAGTCCCCAGCCGGGGACCTAGGGAGCATCAGGGTTATCCAGTGGGGGGGGATGGGCCGGCTCTGGAGAACATATGTTCAAGCAGAGATAGCTGCCTCCGTTACGCCGCCGCCGCAGGGGAGAGCAATGACGACCTTTCGGCATACGGCCAAAGCCTCCCTTCAGAAACCCCTTTAACGGGGAACCCTGGTATCGCCGCCGCAAAGAGGAAGATGGACTAAAGGATTCCGCCCAAGGCCTGATACCGCCAAAGTTGTGACGTTTTGCTACGGGAAAGGCGAAACCTGCCAATGCAGGGAAATTCCGGCCCTTTGACAGCGACCTTAACGTAGCAGCGCCCGCATACCTGCGAAGAAAAGTTAACCTGCAAAACCCGTGAAGAAAAGTTAACCTGCAAATAAGACATTAACTGAGGGTGGGTAGGGTGGGAGAAGCTCTGGAGCCAAGTGAGGATTCCCAGGTAAGATCCTCCCTCTATTGTGTGGGCAGGTAATCCCTCCCCCACCTGGCCTGATCTCCTTGGCAACGCTTCCCCCAGGTGGGATTGGACAACTGACTGAGGTAGGCAGAGACCTCCAGGTATCCCACCTGAGGGAAGGCAAAGCCAAGCCTATGCTGTTGGAGCTGCTCCAGATCTAGGGGCTGCGCGCGTCCACGCAAAGGGCGCCCCCCATTTTAAGCAGGTGATTAATGCCTATATGTAACCTTTGCTTTGTACTTGTGTTAACCAATCAGCAACAAGCACACCTTTATTTTATACTTGTGTTAACCAATCAGCAACAAGCACACATGTGGCAATGTTGTAATATCCAATAAAAGGGACTCCTCGAGGCTTGCTCGAGGGATGCCTCCAACATGACACTTGCTACTCGTCTGTCGGTTATTTCAACCCAACAGACCCTTTTTAAAAAATGGGGATTATGACTGCCAGCCCCCAGTCTGAGGGGGAGATCACCCTATAAGTTTCGTGGCCGACTGAGGATTCAAACCCTGGTCTCCCAGGTCCTAATCCACCACTCTAGCCATTATGTCACGCTGATGAGGGGAGCTATTGGTATCTGGCTTCAGAAATAGGGTGGTGGTGATCTATTAAATGTATATCCCGCCTTTCTTCCCAAAGGATAATAGAAGTTCTTGTGTGGAGAACTCTGAGTATAACATTAGTGGCTTTTGAAATTCAACAAATCAGTTCTATCCTATGCAGCGTCATTTATTACAACTAATTCTGCGACAGGAAACATCAGTATTAGTTATACTTTAAGGAACTTCTTTCTAGTGCAGTCAGCACTTTGGGGAGGGGAATTCTATCTTTACATTTCGAAAGAATAATTTCCTACACAAAGGGATATAGGAGAGCATATTATGTACCAGCTTCATGAAAAGGCAACTTTAAAAACTGCTGAGCTTTGGAGAATATCTGGAAAGACTGGGTCATGTAGCAAAAAATAGAAACCGTGGCATTCAGCACATCAAGAATCTTATTGGTCAGTAAAAATTCTGCGTTGTAGCAATATCAAGCTCTTTTATCTCTGTGGCTTACAAACTTTTCACACTTTTATTACCAACACGTGAAAGGATGCTGGCAAGATTAGCAGCATTCTTCCCATATGCATTGTGATAGCAACCCATATAAAATATAGCAGAGGCAATTTAGTAACCAGGCACTTATACTTATCCATCATTTCAAGCAGCCACAGGAGCTCCAATCTGCACAGCACTTGATGAAATATTTCCCCCCGCTCATGTCAGTGAGAGGAGTCACTCAATGCAGGCAGGAGCAGCACTGTGCCTTGACACCAGAGCATGCGCCCAAGTTTCATGCAACTATGTTGTACCACACATGCTTTTTTACTACACATAGTCAGGAGAAAGAAGAGAAAGACATTCTATAGGTGAAGCCCTGTGAACCCACGTGTAAATTCAACCAGGTTTTGAGGCAGTCAATAAGTTCATTGCAAATTCTGTAGGCTTGCAAATCTGTTCCAGGGAGAAGTCATTCCCTTTTCTTATTCCAACATCCTGAGTGCCTTATTTAGAAAAGCCATCTTGGTGGTCCTCATATTTAGGAATGCTTGGGAAATCTGATCTTTGTGCATCTGATATGAATTGACCAAATTCACAACTTCATAACTCATGTGTGTATTGGAATGTAATGAAATCCTATACTTACCAGCCAGTGAGACAGTCCCAATGAGCTCACTGGAACTTGCTTCCACTGATTTCTTTCTTTCTTTTAGAAATTGGGTATTTTATGGGTAAATATGCTTAGAATGCGTATTTAAATTCTGGACGGTTGAAGTCACATTTCCTACACTGATCCACATTTCCTACACTAATGCACAGGTCTGAACCTAGGGTTGTGCCCAACTAAATCATTGTGCACACAGAATGGCTACCGCATACACAACAAATCTCCCCCACCCGCTTCACTGGAGGGTTAGAAAAGAACCCTCAAAGCAAATTAGGGGGCATGGGGTGGGGGAACAGAAATCCCATGGCACTTGCAGAAGGCATTCCCCACCCACAATGATTTAGTTCAATACAAACCTTTTGATATTTGGTTTTTGCACTTCTCCAGATTTTACAAGGCAGCTCTCAGCTTTAAAAAAAATGTATCAAAGTGTGTTTTCTAATGTGTGTTCTTAGATGAACCATGTTTCTAAATGCATATTTAGGGAGAAAATACATTCAGTGTATTTAAATACTTATTTAAATGTAAATTTTAATGGAGATTGCCTTTAATTGATTGCCGATTTATGTAGAACTAGAATGGAACAAAACTTTGAATGAATACACGTGAAACTGGAAATAGACTCCTACCCATCCCTACATATTTAAATGCAATTTTTCATCTTGAGGTTTTTTTAAAAAATAAATATAGTGAAGAGCAGTTCAGAAATGAGATAAAATTGACTTATGGGCACAAGCAGGTAAAAGTAACACAGGACTGGAAACAGTGATATATTCATCCCTAATTCCTATCTCAATGTTAAGAAATAAGGGGTGCATATTAAAAAGTTTAACGAGTAAATATTGATTCTTAATTTTGTCTATTACCAATTCATATTCTAAAGAGGAAAGAAAGAAAGATAGGGAACTACCGTATTTTCTGGCATATAAGACGACTGGGCATATAAGACAACCCCCAACTTTCCCAGTTAAAATACAGAGTTTGGGATATACTCGCCATATAAGACTACCCCTCTTCCAACGCACACCAAATAATTTTTTTAAAAAAACCATCAGATTTGATTTCAATATGGTAATTTTAATTCAAATGCTTATGACATGCAGGTACTTAGCAGGAAAACAGTCACTTATAAACATAAGGCTGTTCGTCATCAAACATGTAAACATAAAAGTGTGTGTGTATTTGTTGTTTAGTCATTTAGTCATGTCCGACTCTTTGTGATGGACCAGAGCACGCCAGGCACTCCTGTCTTCCACTGCCTCCCGCAGTTTGGTCAAACTCATGCTGGTAGCTTCGACAACACTGTCCACCCATCTCTTCCTCTGTCGTCCCCATCTCGTTCTCTGTTGTCCCCACCAGGCTACACACCACCATCTTTCCCCACCTCAGGGAGTCTTCTCTTCTCATGCGATGCTTCAGGATCTGTCTGGTCTTCTTGCAGTCAACGGGACTTCAGCACCACAAGTCAAAAGCTCCAGTTCTTCATGAGGGGATTGATCAGGTTCACTCTTTTGGCTCTTTGGCATCCATTAATGACTTATTATACAAATATGTTGCAGAAGTTGCACCCTTTAACACTCTTTTGGAAGGAGTGTATTTGTGGGCTGGGCCAAAGTGGTTGATTTCACATGCAAGCAAAGCACAAACAGTGCTGTTGTCTAATGACATCCTATTCTCTGTAATTATCTTTCTCACCATACTAAACACCCTTTCAGAACTGGCATTGCCGTGGGGAATACAGAGTAAAGCCTTCATTAATCTTGGCAGCTCACTGAACCTCACATCCTTCCCTAGCAGGCCCCAGAATCTGTCAATTTTTTCTTGCTAGAGTTGCTTGCTGTCTGTCAGCTGGTAGTCAATGAGTTTCTCTCTCAGCTTATCTTCACTCAAGCTCAACTGAGGGAGCCGGGCCACTAGCCTTTCCACTGTAGAACAAAACAAGTGTTTGACTGAAAATTGCTGATCTAAACTATGCACTAACTCAGTCATCTATCAGTGGGGAAACTGTCCCAAACATCTACCTGCCCCTGGAGTAAAGTCAAGGCGAGCAATAGGGTCCAGCACTTTCAGGTCCCTCAGGAGTGGATTGTCAAGGGAAAAGGAGGAGAACATCTTTTGAAGCACTGCTTCATAGAATCTTCTTACAGATCTACAACAGCATAAGAGTGAAAAAACTGATTAGTGGCAACATTTTAGGCACACAGCCTATACTCTCATACTGAGATGATAGCATGATTGCATAACTGCTGGGTAACAGACTCACTGAAAGATTTTCTTCTCATGAACGCCTTTGTGTCTGCTCCGATAAAGAGGTCTTCATCAGTCAGCTGATGTCCTTCTCCATACTCCACCTCCTTGAGAGGTACACCCACGATGGCCCTGGCTGGTATGACGTAGCCCAGAATCCTCCTCTTCAAGCCTGTGAATTTGCACTTCCTCTGACTGCAGAAAATGTCAAAAAACAGGGAATTATGAATGCTACAATTAGCACAATCCTATTTATTTATAACTATTATTCACACATAGATAGATAGATAGATAGATAGATAGATAGATAGATAGATAGTTTATTACGGGCATAGGCCCATATTCAATACATCATACAGCAACACAGGTATAACAAGATAAAATTAATAAATTACGTTTAAATCAAGTACATCTCAGACCGTAAGTTTCTAAATTCCATTGAAATAAGAACAATATAGCGCTTAAAATATCAAATTATCAGTGTAAATCAATATTATTTAGGCAAAATCAATAATCATAGAGTAATCCATTTTTCCTTTTATAGGCTAATACTGTTATCAGAAATCTGGCAACAGAACGGGACCTACTTGGATCAGAATCTTGCAATAAATGAATTAGCTGTGTTTCCAAGGAGTCACCTGAGATTTCCAATAATAAAGGGGACAAAAATCTGATCCGAGAAACAATGTAGTGAACAACAGAATAGTATATGTTGTAAAGATTCTATAGATCTATTGTGGTTCGAGGACCCGACCCAGGCGAAGTGAAATAAAGACACAAGGACACGTGATATAAGGTTAATGGGCTAGAAAAGGCCACAACTTTATTGGTTACAGCAATTGAAAAGGTATTGGCTTAGGCATTGGATCGAAACAAGTGGGTTATTCACCAGTAGGTGGAGCCTGTTGATGCTAATCCAACTATAGGCTCACCCCTGCTGTCACCGAGGGTCGTGCCAAGGTCTCCCGCCAAGCAGGCATCGGACGGAATACACGACCCCCAGATTCCTTTAACGGAATACCCCTAAAAATTGAAGGCATAGGCGATGGCCACACCTAGCACTTCCACACACTGCAACACATTATTCCAATGCCTAACCGCCACCCGAGCCAAAGGCTCGCCGCCAATACCCTCAAAGCTACAACCAATCCCAGATGTTTTTGATGACACTAGCTAACCAAAAGTCATTCCCCAGATCCGATAGGTGGACACCGTCATCCCGGTATAAAGCTTGATCGCTAATCCGGATACGGTCATGATAAATAACTCGGCCATCCATAAAGCGCACCCAACGGGCTACCGCCCGATTTACGAGTTTCCTGGTTCTTTCAATGGCCATACAGCTTTGTGCACCGCGCCACACAGTTCTTTTCAGGAAGGAGGACCAAAACACCGTTGCTCTGGGACACAAGGCTGCGAATGCATTCAAGTCTCTTTTTATGCTCGACAACAAGTCCACACTCCTTTTGTTGACGAGGTCATTCTCCCCCAAATGAATCACCAGGATGTCGGGAGGGCCAAGCTTGGCTACTTTCTCCCACAGCAATGGCATCAGTTCTTCCCAACGCATGCCTCTTCTTGAAAACCAGGAAACTCGAACACCACGTGACAGACCGAGATTGGGTGCCAGGCCGCAGCTCACCGCTCGTACGCGGGCCCAATGAACTATACTGTGGCCGCAAATCCACACGCTTCTTCCGGGCATAGCTGGGGGTAAAGATAGAACAAAAGGAAGGGTAAGTAGGCTAAGGGGTAGGCACAAAGTTGCGAATATAAGACTTATAAACATTGGATTTCCACCGGCCCAACTCTTTTATCCTTTCTGCTGGTAACCCCAGGTGCGCGGCCGTGGTAGCGGCTCTGATCCTAAACGAATGCGCAGCGTACTCCTGGGAGGGTAGGCCACAAGCCTCAATTGCCTTGCGCAATACTCTAGTGAATTGGTACCTCAACAGGAGCGACCCATCCTCGTGGATCAGGAACGGTCCCGGGACGGCTGGTCTAAGGCAGAGATACCGCCTAGTGTCCTTTACCGGACATGGGCCCTGTTGGGCCGACGCCGTCAGCTTGAGCAGGACACCCTTGCCAGCCTGATCAGTCTTGGACTGATGTACAAGTACTGACACAGAAGATTCAGACAGCTGTACGTCCTCGCACAGGAGGCCGCGAGTTAAACCCCGCGCACTAACTTCACACACCACCTCACCAACTCTGAGCGCACCAAAAAAGGCTATAGCGTATGCTGCGGAGAAGAGCCGTGCCTCAAACCTGGACCAGCAAATTGTCCTGAGTTTTATGCGTATCTGGGATAGCAATCCGTAAGAGATCGGCTTACGGCCAACAGCCCTAGGCGGTTGCAACCTGCCCCAACCCTCAATGGCTCTACGGATCAAAAAATCGCTACATGGGTCTTGCGCAAAAGTCGCCTTCGAAAAGAACCTGATGGCTGCTATGTGAATCTTTAAAGTTTTCGTAGCACGTCCGAGATCATCCAGATGGGACAGGTACTGCAGGACGTCGTCAGTAGTGGGAGGTACGTTATGTGACAGCCCAGATAACCCAAACCTGAAACCCAGGAAATCACTCCAGGCCTTCTTATAGGACCTGAGCGTGGAAGGTGCCACGGACGCTAATACTCCCTGTATCACTTTGCGTCTCCAACGTTCCACAGGTACGCGGAAAGGGTTCGGGCAACAGTTGTGCTCCAGGTGCGAGCGACCGGAAGCGAGGTATCTGGAATCGAGACAAGGCGTCGGCTATATCATTATTGGCTCCGGGTACGAATTTGGCTGAAAATACAATATTGTAAAGATTCTATAGATCTATTATCGCATACACACACCGCTGAGATCCGACCATTGGAAAATCTATTATTCAAGACATTGGAAGGAAAGGCATTAAATCTTGCCTTAATAAAGGCATATCTGTGGGCCGCTACAGACAAAGAGGTCAAATAAGATGGTATCTGCTGTGAGGGCACTATGCCAAGATTTAATGGTGAGCAAGTGCCACTACCCGAAATTGTGTTTTGTTGTAGGTCAATCTCCTCAAGTTTTTGAGGGAGGGTTTTTTTTTGCTGTGGCTAGGTCCAATTCCAATAATTCTGATGGAGACAATCCATAGGTCACTATTTTAGAATGGATCTCTTTTGCCCCTAGGACGGGAAAATTATCTCTCCAGAGGCATTGGATCAAATACAGATTCGGGAGCCTATGCCTTAAGGACAACCAGTAACAAAGGCTGCGCCTCCAAAGAGTATTTTCTAGAGATTTGGTTTTTAATTCTAATCAAATAGCTGCGTGTCAGGGAACTGCCATCGGAGGAACAGGTGGTGGAGGGGCTCAGGGAGGAAGGAAGAGACTCAACAGCCGAAGCAGGGACCAGCAGGGGGAGGAGTGGATCTCTGAGGGAATGCGAGCAGGAGGGAGGGCTCAGAGACGCTTCCAGCGAGAACAGTGGGGAGGTATCTGAAGCTCCCATAGGGAGACCCACGCCTCGCCGGAAACTGTCACGCCGTGAGTCCAGAAGGCGGGTTTCTGTTAAGGAGCTCTTATGCTGGAAACGATTCCGAAAACAACCACTGTCGGAATCTGCAAGCGATTAGAGCAGACATGTTTGAGGAGCTCTGTCACACACAGAGGTTTGTGGAGTTGCACAAACTCTGAGGGATTACGATTTTACGCACAAGCAGATCATCATCCCATCACACTGCGTTACTAACGCACTGAGGAAGTTTTAGCAATCGTGTTAGAAATTGATTTTGAATTACCTCCAAGGGCATCAAGTTTACTGCGGTCCCCCATAAAGGAACAGCATATGCCAATGTTGCAATTACTTTAGCTTTGAATACTTTCATAGAATCATAGAATCATAGAGTTGGAAGAGACCACAAGGGCCATCGAGTCCAACCCCCTGCCAAGCAGATGGAACATGAAGAGCCCCGTCCGAAAAGCAAAAGCGCAAAGGATAGGGCCTTGGCCTTGTTTAAGATATGGGCCTTCCAACCCAGATTATATTGGAGAAAGACTCCCAGGCATTGAAATTTATAGATCTGTTCAATAGGTTTTCCATCTAATTGCCACTTATAGGATTTCCGACTTTTTGAGAAGATTAGTACTTTTGATTTAGATTGATTTATAGTGTGGGAATTTGTTTTACAATATGAAACAAAGAATTTTAATGCTCTCCTAAGGCCAATTCTTGAGAAGGATAAAATCACAGCATCATCAGCATAGAGTGATAGTGGGCAACGATAGTTTGCGAGGCGGGGGGCATGGGTGATTTCCTGAGATTCAGCCAATGGTATCCTCGTGTCACTAATGAATATATTGAAAAGAAAAGGAGCTAGGATACCTCCTTGCCGGACTCCTCTGTTGATGGGCACAGAGTTTGTGAGATCGCCGGCTGGGGTTATTCTCACCCTAGCAGCTGACCCCTCATGCAGCTGGATTATTAACCATAAAAGTCTTCTATCAATTCCCCATCGGGTCAGCTTTTCCCAGAGTAACCTTCTGGGGATGCTGTCAAATGCAGCCTTAAGGTCGATAAAAGCCGCACAAAGTTGGCCCTGGTTTGAAGAGGAGTATTTCCGGGCTAGATGGTGCAAGACTAAAACATGGTCCGTAGTTGACTGGTTCGGTCTGAATCCTGCTTGCTCGGGGCCTATCAGTTTCTTTCCTTCAGCCCATTGGGTAAGTCTATTCAGCAGAAAACGTGCGTATATCTTTCCAACTATTGACAGTAAACTAATATTCCTATAATTCTCCGGATCGTCTGGGGAGCCTTTTTTATATATTGGAATTATAATAGCGTCCTTCCATATTTTTGGCACCCTTCCAGTTGTATTAATAGCATCGAAAGTAACAGCCAGGATTTTTGCCCACCAGTCGGAATGTAGTTTTATGGCTTCCGCCGGAACCAAATCTGGCCCAGGGGCTTTGCCGATTTTAAGTTTAGAGATTAAATTCAAGATTTCATCGGGATCAGTAGGAGGCCAGATGGGGAGATGGTCAAATACATAATCATCAAGAGCGTTGGTATTGGAATCTGGTGACGCAAAATATTTCCTTAAAAAGGATTCCCAGACCGGGGCAGGAATTATTGTTAAAGGATATCTCCTTGATCTTCTATTAACCAGTTGCCAAAATTGCCATGAGCTACATGAACTAGAGGCGACTATTAGCGCCTGCCAGCGATTATGTTGCCACTCTTGCTTAGCCATTCTCTGGGCTTGCTTATATGCTGTTTTTGCTTGCTGGTAATTCCTAGGTAATACTAAGGCACCAGAAGATTTATATTCATTGTAGATGGCACAGAGATGTCGTCTAGCTTGTTTGCATTTTGAATTAAACCAGGGGGCACCGGTCTTAAAATGGGCCCGGTTTACTTGGATGGCTGGTACTGCAAAAAAGGACATAAGATCTTCTATAAGCAAAGAGAATGAATTAATAATTCGTTCATGCCCATACAGATCTAAATCTAAAACAACATGACTTTGAAATTTCTCTTGTTGGAAGAATTCCATATATTTTTGGGCTTGAGTTACTGACCATTTTATTCCTCTCACTTGTTCTGCAGTATTTATTCCCATATATATGGGGTGTCTAGACTCGATAGACTGCCAGTCTTAGGGAAAGCTTGGCACTCAAGGGGAGATGGTCGCTCATTTGGACGTTTTCTATTTTAAAATAAGAAAAATTTGGGAATAAATCTCTCGAAACAATAAAATAATCGAGAACACTATTTGTAAGTGTGCTCAAATGAGTAAACTCACCCGGAATATCCGGGGGCAATTTCCGTTTAAAATTATCAAATTCAAACGTAAAATCAACTGATAAAGAAGGGTTCCCGCTTCGTTAGCCCTATTATCTTTCGACTTTCTCTGTATATGGGGGGAGAAATCCAAGTTCTGGTGATCAGGTATGACCCACCATTTGGCCTTGCCTAGCGCTTCCCAGTTTGCAGCTATACGAGCATTAAAGTCACCTCCCATGATTGCTGAGATATTTGGGAACTTAGTATAACAGAAAGCTAGGTGTTCTTCAAGTATTTCCCATTTGGAATGGAGGTCCGCTACCTGCCCCCCACCCAGGGGGGAAATAAACATTTGTTACCAGTAATTCAAATTTGCCTCCTGAAATCAGTCCTGTAATCGCGTAAGGAGGGGAAGATTTAACAAGTGTAAGTTTTGCTTGCAATTTGAGGGAAATGGCTATTACCAAACCTCCCCTAGGGTGTGCACCTTTAAGAGAGGGGCTAGCTGGAAGCAAAATGGAATTGTATCCATTTATGTCAATTGCCTCCTCTTCCCAAGTTTCCTGTAGGAGAATTACTTGAAATAAATTAACAAATTTTAAGAAGTCTGGATCAGATTTCTCCCCCTCCATCCCGCAATATTCCAGCATAAAAATGACATCGAGGAGTGGTTAGGTTGGTCGTTAGGTAGTCAGATCATGTGGGAATGGGATTCTAACTTTGGGGGAGTTTCAGCTTCAAAAAAATCAGTAATTTTCCTTTGAGAAGGTGGCAATCGTGCTATACATCCCAACTGTTTGAATTTATTGGGGTGGTTTGGCTGTAAAGTCGTGCCACTCGTCTCGCTAAAGGCAGATGTTTGGCCTAAGATAGTCGATTTTTCAGAGCCAGATAGTAGAATTAGGGGGGTATTACTTAGAGAGAGCGAAATTAAGTCAGCAGGTATTGTGCCACTAGTTGAGTGATCATTAGTTTTTTGAATAATTTTTGTTAATACGACCTGTCGGGTCTTCAACCAGATCATTCTTCGGGGCTAAAAATAAAATGGAGTCGTCTCTCATTTGTTGGTCTGGTTCAGCTGGTTCTGTTACCGGTTCGATGGTATCTATGGATTTATTCAATTTGCACACGTTAGAAGAGAATGGGTTAATAAAATTGCAAGTAAGTGGACCCATATGGGACACTTTACATGGAGAACCTAATTCAGATTCGTTAAGTTCCCTCATTTTGTCCCAGGCAGATGTTGTAGTCATATTTGCCTTAGAAATGGGGTGCATAATAGATGGATCTGGTGATGGGGTTTCCGCCTCCAGAGTATGGAAGAGTGGATTCATCTCCGCAACAACCAGTTGGTTGGTAGGGGTGGGTGCCTTCCCAACCCACCGGTCCAGTTCTTGGTGGTATAAGCGTGGGACAGAATCTGAACCACAGTCTCTATCAAGCATATTTTGTTTAGGTAATCTCAACTGTTCCTCTGTCACTTTTGTCAGGCAGAAATAAAGGGAATCAATTTTATGGAGTATTTCTTTCTGAACTTCTTGCGGGAGAACGCTATAAGAGTGGAGTAAGTTATTATCGAAGCTATCGAGGTCGAATCCCTGATTCTCCGGATCCCCCTGGGCCGCAGCAGCAGTGACAGCAACCGTCCCTGTGAGGCCTGTCCTCCTGGGCAGCAGACCGCAGCAGTCCTTATGAGGCTTCAGGCCCTGCCCTGGGCCAGATGGTGAGTGGCAGGAAAGAGCAGGGCCCTCAGACACTCACACAGGAGAGTCCTCCTCCTCAGTTCTTAACACGAGGTACCATTGTTTCCTTAATTTGAATCAACTTATCTTTTATGATTTGCGTGGTTTTGGTTTTCCCCGCAGAATATTTTCGTGCAATGGCAGAGTCCGGGAACATGTCAGCTACACACTTGTTGAAGTCGTTGCAGAAGGTGAAAGAAATGTTGTTTTTGGCACACAGCATGGCCATTTTAATGTCTGCATTTATGATCTGGTCAGCCTCTGTGCTATTCCTAGTCACAAATGCGGACATCGTCAGGGCATGTTTCTGTGCCTCTACCCCGTGCTTGTGCTTGGCCAATTTTTCATGCTGAGTGACATCAGTCATTCCCCCATGGGAGATACTAAAATTGCAACTGCAAATTGTGCAGAATGCGTGACCATGCCCCATTCTGCTCTTCTTCATGAAGCTAAATTCGCTTTCCCCTTCCTCAAGATACTTGCACAATTTCTTTGCTTTTTTCGAAGGAATGTCTTCTCCACCTCCATCCATCTTTCTCTGTTTGAAAAAGAAGAAAAGCAACACATCAAAGTAGCCACACATGCAATTTGCAAAGAGATTGCTCTCCTGTAGCAAGCCTACCTCCTCCACATTCATACGTGGGATTTGACTGGAGTAGCACATGACTAGAAAAGTTTGCAGTTCCACAAACATAGGTGTGCACTGCCTCGAAATAAAAAGAAGTGAACAAAAGAAGGCTCACTAGGGGGGCATTGCTGAAAAAATGTCAACTTTGTAACCAGAGGTTCAACTGACTAGAATCTGAATCACATGCACCACAAGGCCTATGCAGCCACAACTTAAGATGGCTCCCCGGCTTGGCTTTGCAGCAGCACGTGCAACAAAATGGCCTTCAGTGTTCAAAACCCTCCACAGCTTGCATTAACTAGCCACACACACACACGAGGCAGTGGCAGCCTCCCCCCCCCCCGCCATGAGATCGCCGCCTGCCATTTTAGTTAACCAGCTCCTTTCCTTTCCCCCATAACAGTCAATTGAAGGAACCTCCAAAACAAATCCAAAAGCCCCCCCTCCCATGAGATCGCCGCCCGCCATTGTACTCAACCAGCCGCTCCTTCTTTTTACTCCATGTGCCCCTGCTCCAGACAGACCTTATCCCCGGCAAGGGACAAGGGTGAGTGGGCCGTCGATGTATCCATCCGATTCCGAGCACAGGTACGTTCCGAGCCAAAGGCAGAAAACCCAGCCAGCAGCCAAACGAAGCCTCAAGCTGTGGTTCCCACAGCGCAGCAACCCAGCAAAGGGATACAGCAGCAAGAAAACCACCACACCGCTGGGAAGAGCTGGAGCAAAGGCAAGTCCCCAGGCAATGAGGCCAATTTGATCGGCACAAGGCATGCAAGCTCCACCCCACACCCCAGTTGTTCTCAGACTCCTTATTGGTGAGCAACGCAGCCGAGCAACGCAGCTGAGGAGCCTTGGCTGGCTGGCAGGGAGGGACAGGAGTTGTTTCTTTTGAAATCCGGGAAATTTACGGGATATCTAACAATCTGGGATAGCAGCAGGAAACGGTGCTGGAATAAGGGAATTTCCCACCAAATAAGTGAAGGTTGACAGCTATGTCTTTAAATAGCTTGTTTAGGCACACATCCAGTGGCTGTACCAACGATGTCAACCTGCAGGAATAACTGCCACATCTTGCAAGCCTTTGCTTGGTGCTGGGAGTTAAATGAGCCCTGAACATATCCCATACCAGTAGACGACATTTTTGGATAAGTCCACCTGGTCACCTGCTCCTTACATTATCAAGCCATAGCTTTACCCCTTCTTCATCCATCCAGCCTTTTTCATTCACGTGTACAAAACAACCAACAGGGAACTTGAGTTTCAGCATTGTTTTTCTTTTAAAAATAATCTTTGGTCTCAGTTTGGCGCCATCAGCTGTGCATCCTAGTACCACTGTAAAAATGGACTTTTCATGTCCTGTTGTTTTAATTAAAATTGTTTTTTGTCACCTTTTTGATGGACAGTTTTATTTCCAACCATATCAAAATTCATTGGTGTTTCATCCATATTTCCAATACTACTTAACGCATAGCCATGTTTAGTGCGCTGTTGTATTACGTATCAATGGAAACTATTTGCTATCAAGATCTGCAGGTAATTTTGGGGCAATTTTCGTCTTTTGCCTTAGTACCATATTAATGCCTTCCCATGAATCTAGTACACCAGGATACAGTGGCCTTAAATCTGTTGCTGTGATCTGGGTTAAATTTGGCCCACTGAAATGCAAACAAATGTATTTTATTTCGTGTCACTACATAACCGTTTTGGCGATGCTCATTCACCATGTCTACTACATGTTTTTTGAGTTCTGGCCAATGTGGGGTGCCTCTTCTTAATGCACACTTACCCCTTTTTCATTTGCTTTCCAGTCCCGAACCATCTTTTCTGTTACTCCATATTGTCTTGCAGCAGCGCAGTTATTATGTTCCATGGCACTGTTTACAACTTTAAGTTTGAAACTGGCTTCATATTTCTTTCTTCTTGCTGGTGGAGCCATGATGGGGGTCTGACTGTTGGACATTTGTATATTGTACTATATGTACCTTACCGGCGATTGGCTGGTTGTTGTATACAAAGCCTGCTTGGATTGGTCAGCTCTCCCTGCCTGCCCAACCCTCCCTGTCTCCAAGACCATCAGAATGGTAGCGCAAACACACCTCCTGCAGTTCTCAGGAGCGAGATCTAAGAGGCAGAGAAGGAGGTACGGTAATAGGATACAAGGTGGGCCAGATGGGTGAAAGAAGCATGTTTTTCTGGGCACACCGCCGCTCTATCAATTTTATCCATACCCTGGGCGTCCCAGACGCCTGCAGCTTGCTCCGCCCTTCACTTACACCTTCCTGGTGAGGCGCCCCCTCACCTCGTCATTGGGACTGCGTTAAGTCACTTCTTTCCACGAATCGTGTTGAGTGGATTTTCTTCTACTGCGCTTGTACAGCACCACCCTTGCTGCTTTCATATGGTCGTTGCATACGGCGGGGATGCGGCCGCCGCCATTTTTGAGCTCACTCTACCATATGCGGCGAACCGCAGATTCTCCAGTTCAGCTCGGAAGTTTCAGCACCCGGTGTATATGACAACCCCTGACTTTTGAGAAGATTTCCCTGGGTTAAAAAGTCGTCTTCTACATCAGAAAATGCGGTACTATCATTCATGATTATAGCCACAAGAATCATGTATGAGAAATTCTCAGAAGATAGTGTACTGTTAATTAGTCAATGGGAAAATCAACAACAAATATCCAGCTGAGGCAAGACTAATGAATTGTTTTAAGAAGGAATAGAAGAAACAATTGCTTTTGTGAAAAAATATTTGGTTATCTTTAAGAACTACTGCATTTTGGATGTATTTCTTATTTACAGAGTGGAGGTCAAACAAGGTGATGGCAGAGATGCATTTAATAAAGCTGCTCCAATCATGCATAAAGTGGGGGTGTCAAATTTTTTGGCATGTACAGGTGATGACAGAACCCTTCCTTGCACCCAATGTTTGCCACCCTAAATGATACTCTCCCAGGTATCCATCACAGATAGATGCATCCATAGACACAGAGCCATAAATAGAGCCATAGATAGATTAGAATATATAACTTCAAGCAGCGCTTTTTTCTGGGGGTACACAGACCCCTAAATATTTTGTGAATCGTAACGGGAGAAGAAACTTATTTTTTCTTGAATAGGCAGTTCCATTGCTACCTCTGATGGGGGCTTCATTTCCTGTCACGGCGTTTCCTGAGTCTCAGACAGAAGCGAGCACTTAACGTGTGAAGTAAGAGTTGGAATCTAGTACGGTGATTGGTTGGTTTCGTTGTTACTGCCTCTGATGGCGGCTTCATTTCCTTTCCCAGAGTAATGCATGTTCTTTGTACTTTTGTCTGTATACTGTATTTATTTTTCCCAATTTGAACTCTAAAATGGTGATTTTCTTGAGTCAAAATGAGAGTACCCCTGAACATTTTTTAAGGGGGGGTGAAAGCACTGACTTCAAGTATGGCATGATAGTAGCTATGTACTAAATGGGCCTGCTAAAAAGGACAGATGTCAGCATTCTCAGGGTGCCCCAAGGTTGGAAGGAGGGGGAAAAATATCCGGGGGGGGAACCACCCCAGAGAATAAGTTCAAGGAGGGCTGAACATGCTTCATGGCCACAGAATACTGAGCTTCCATTGTGCAGGAGGAAAGTAAAACCAATGGGGAAAGGGGAAATGGAGTTTCTCAAAGAAAGCTATAGTTGACTGGCTGGAGCGCTAAACAGAAGCATTCCACACATGGGGTGCTGGTCCCGGGCTTTTGTCTGCCCCGAGGCATAGGGCGGCCCCGATCCTCTGGTGACTCGCCGCTCCTGGCCTGGAGGCGAGCACTCCTCCTGCGGGAACTTAGTTCCCTCCGCCTCTCTGTCCTGAGCCTCTGCAGCTCAGGAGAGGCTGGAGGGTTACCAGACCCAGAGGCAATCCCAGCTTCCCCTGACGGGGCTGAGAGTGGAGCACCTGCAGGCAATGGGTCCGACATCACCTCCAGAGCCAGAGCAGACTCAGCTGGTGCCTGCACCTGAGGACCCCGCACAGGTGAGGACCCTTCAGGCTCAAGCGCCGCCCCCGGCTCAGCTGGCTCTGGAGGCGGGGAATCCTGTGCAGGCTGGGATTCCTCAGGTTCAGCCTCCAAGTCCGAATCCCAGGCCATCACACATGGCATAATAAGAAAGATGCCTAGATCTCTGTAATCCTTGAGTTTTCCAAGGAGGAAAGCAGTGGCGTGTGGGCATTGGAGGGGAATGAATAGTATTTACAGGACTCTTAGCAGCAGCAGCAGCTGTTTATATCATTTTATTAATTTGTTAGTAGTATTTTAAAATAAAGCATTCATGCAATCCTTTCTGTGAGTACATTTCACAAGCTGTATAAATGGAAAGACTAAGTGACCCTTGTTCAACACTTGTCACCTGCAATAAAGTAGTAGGGAATGGAAGCGTTTGGGAAGGGAATTTTTCTCACAAGCTCTGCAAATAAAACACACTTCCAAGTAATCTTTTTACCATGCTCTTGAGTTATGTGCACCTATATTTATTTCTTGGCAGCTTCACCTGTAAGCATTTTCTTTGTCACCAAAAGAAGCTTTATTTACTGGTTTTATTCAAGGCGTCATTTGATCCAGGTGTTTGCTAGTAATCATATCTAGGCATTAAATTGCCAGGACTCTTGTGGCAGTTTTAAATGCCACTGGAAATCACTGTTGAAGATCTCTCTCTAAGGAGATACTCCAGCTGTAGAATCATTTGGCTGAGGCCTCTAAATCAATGTTCTCCGTACTTTGAAATGATATTTAAGAAAGATATCCCGTGTAGATTTGGATCCCACAGAGCTCCTGTGAAGTTTTTCTTTAAACCATGATGCTTTCAAAGCCTGCCATAGAGTGTAATAAATTGCCAACACTATTAGTAATTTTAGAAAAACAGCTTCCGGTGATTTCAGATGTTTGTGACAGAACGCTAGGTTTCACACTATGCAGTAGCCTATCCAGTCATTTGGGTGAATAATAATAATAATACAAATTATAATTATACACATATTCTTTATTACGGTCCAAAGACCCACAAAAACAGTTTCAAAAGCAAAGTGCAGCAGAGATACAGGGAAAAGATTCCCAGGCAATCACTATGTTTTATCCTGAGTGTGTTGATTTCTATTTCTTATTACCTACAGAAATTTTGCCACAGCCAGGGTAATATCTGGAAATTTACCTTCTCAAAGAATTATAATAATTATTATCAGTACTATTTTTCTAGAAAACAAGGTGCTGAAACTCACCATGAATGCCTCCCTTGGTCTCTTATAATGGCAATGGTGCCCATCTTGAGTTCCGGCTGAAAAAAAGCCCTGATTATTATTGCTATAAAATCAATTTACATAGCACTTAAATTCCAGAATGTTTATTTGGGGTTAGACATCAGTGGCCCTCATTCTAAGGAAACCAAACCTGGGGTATGTGCTTTCACACCTGAAATCTCTCACCGCTCAGAAATTGGAGAGAACATAACGGTTTGTTGTTGCATGCCCCCAGACATTCCTAGCTCTGAAATGGTCACAGGAAACTATCACAGTGTTATTTGTTTTTGGTTTTTGTTTTAAATAATCTCAGACAGTAAAACTACTTCAGCAAGAAAATATAATGGGAATTAAGGGAATTGTGTGAAATTGCTTAGTTCTTGCTTCAACCGTTTTATTAACTTGCCTTAATTGGAGGTATTGACAATATTGCGTGTCAAGGTCCCCAAGCCACCCTCAAATAAACACAATTCACACAGAATTTTAGTTTAAGGTTTTTGGCATAATTTTGGCCACAACTTTATTAAAAATACAAAAAAGTGAGTGGTTTTGCTTAGGCATTTGTTGCGACTATGTCCTCGCCCAGGGACAGAACTAACATCTGCACGCCTGCGGAAGTCAGAAAGGGAAAACAATTTTGGGGAGAAAATGGAGCTGGGTGCCAGGCCCTCACCTTTCCCCAAATGCTCCCAGGGGCTCTTGCATGGCCCTAGCCTCTTGACAGGGGTTCAGACAAGAGCATGGCGAGCCCTTGGATTCCTTAAACAGAATACCCTTGCAGCATTGGAGGGGCAGGCACAGCCAATCCATGCCCCAACCAATTCATAAAACCAATGCCTAACCGCCAGTCGAGCTCCAAAGCTTGCCGCCTACCACTCACATATGCAACCATACCTTCAACCCTAACGCAACAGCATTCAACCAGGTGTCATTCCCCAATGGAGAAAGATGTACCCCATCATCCCTATAAAGGGCAACAGCCTTGAAGGTAATATCCGGGTGCAAAATCAAAGACCCGCCCAATGCAATAACCTTTTTGGCGGCCGCACTATCAGTGCGCTTTCTAGCCTTCTCGGTGGCAGCTGAGCAACGACTATCACGCCACGTGTGCCTCTGCAGCAGCTGCGACCAATTTTTTTTTACATCTGGCAAAAAAACCGCCAAGATGAATTTTAACAGGGAGAAATGTAAAGTATTGCACTTGGGCAAAAAAAATGAGAGGCACAAATACAAGATGGGTGACACCTGGCTTGAGAGCAGTACATGTGAAAAGGATCTAGGAGTCTTGGTTGACCACAAACTTGACATGAGCCAACAGTGTGACACGGCAGCTAAAAAAGCCAATGCAATTCTGGGCCTCATCAATAGGAGTATAGCGTCTAGATCAAGGGAAGTAATAGTGCCACTGTATTCTGCTCTGGTCAGACCTCACCTGGAGTACTGTGTCCAGTTCTGGGCACCACAGTTCAAGAAGGACACTGACAAACTGGAACGTGTCCAGAGGAGGGCAACCAAAATGGTCAAAGGCCTGGAAACGATGCCTTATGAGGAACGGCTAAGGGAGCTGGGCATGTTTAGCCTGGAGAAGAGGAGGTTAAAGGGTGATATGATAGCCATGTTCAAATATATAAAAGGATGTCACATAGAGGAGGGAGAAAGGTTGTTTTCTGCTGCTCCAGAGAAGCAGACACGGAGCAATGGATCCAAACTACAAGAAAGAAGATTCCACCTAAACATTAGGAAGAACTTCCTGACAGTAAGAGTTGTTCGACAGTGGAATTTGCTGCCAAGGAGTGTGGTGGAGTCTCCTACTTTGGAGGTCTTTAAGCAGAGGCTTGACAACCATATGTCAGGAGTGCTCTGATGGCGTTTCCTGCTTGGCAGGGGGTTGGACTCGATGGCCCTTGTGGTCTCTTCCAACTCTATGATTCTATGATTCTAACTCCACCAAGTCTTTTTGAATTGAGGAACGTAAGGTGAAGCAATCTGAGGCAGACAAATCATTTTCTCCCAGGTGCAGCACAATTGCCATAGGGTGGCCCTCCAAACACACACGCCTTTGAACCATTGGGATTAATTCAGCCCACAGCATTCCACGTCTGGACAGCCAGGACACCTGCACATGCTGGGGAAGAGTCCAAGTCCAGACTCCCATGCTCTGATGCCAGCCCACTGGACAACTCTGTGACCGACAATTCAGATACGAAAAGCAGCTACACCTAAGAATTGAAGACAAGCGAATATAAGTACATGCTGTTCAGCGCCGCTCCCTTACATATCCTTTATATGCATCCGATTTTCAACAACCCAGGTTCTTGATCCTTTCCGCAGACAGATCCCAATGCGCTGCAGTTGTAGCAGCGCCAATGCAAAAAGAATGAGGGGCATTGTGGCGATCACACAGGGCCCCCGGATGTTTGACGGTCTATTGACCCTGTGCCACCACTGCGATTGCTTTCTTCGCTGCCACCACCCCGCTTCTCCCGGGGACACACAGAGTCCAGACAGTTGTTAACATTAACAAATAATCAAGTTTATTTTTAAATGCAGGAACAAGTGTATGGTTTCAGTTTATTTTTCTCTTGTCTGTTTCTTAATCTTAGTTCCTAACAACTCCAAACTGATTATTCCAACTATCTATCTGACTCAACCTAACAATTCCTCTCACTCTCTCACAATACAACTCTACCAACCCACACCTAATCCTCCCTCTTCAACTCCCAATCCTCAACTCTCAAACCTCAACTGACTTTCAAAACCTCCCACTCTAACTTTGATCCCCCCCCTTGCATTCTCACTGGCCAATCACATCACACCCATTATAACCCTTTCCTTATGACCCATCCTAGGAGGCAAACACCATAGGCATAATCCGTGGCCGGATAGCCACACGCTGCAATAACCTTGCGCATCACTTTTGCAAACTGATGCCTCGTCAACGGGATGCCATTCTCATGAATTAACAGTGGGCCATCCCTAGGACATCTAAGGACCAAGTACATGGAGGTGTCTGTCACAGGGCAAGGGCCCTCCCTCCCAGTAGCAGGAAGCCAAATAACAGCACCTCTACCCAGCTGGTCAGTTTTTGAATTCCTAATCGTAAGCAATACCTCTGAGGGGGACCAGATGACATCCTGCAATAGCAAACCCCTTGTGCTAGTCCCGGGGGGAAGGTTACCATTGCCGTAGTCAAAGTCCAGTCCTGAGTCACTAGCCTGGAAACAGTTCACAAGGAGCAAGGCGAGGTCCGAAGCAGGAAGCCGGGCAGGGACAGGAACACTGGAAGGTCAGGTCTGGGTCCGGGTAGGAGCAGGTACTCAACGACGACGTTGCTTCCGCAACCTGGGGCCGGGCTGACTGGCCTTTATCTTCTCTGAGGCCAGGGGCGGTCCCGGCCCCCAGGAGACCCGCCTCTCCTGGCCTTAAGGCAAGCACTCCTCCTGGGAGAAGCCAGTTCCCTTCGCCTCTCTGTCCTGAGCCTCTGCAGTTCAGGAGAGGCTGAAGGGTTACTGGGCCCAGGGGGAGACTCACCTGTAGGCACTGAGTCCTCAACCACCTCTGGAGCTCCTGAGGATCCAGCAAAGGTGTAGGCGCCTCGGAATCAAGGCCCTGCCCCAGTTCAGCCAGCCCTGGAGGCGGGGACTCCTGTGCAGGCTGGGATTCCTCCGGTTCATCCTCTGAATTGGATTCCCAGGCCATCACACCATCCCCCCTCCCAGGCCCCCCTCTCAATCGAGGGTCTGGACCCGGCTTGCTGGGGTACGCCGCATGGAAATCTCGGAGGCAGGCAGGCGCGTGGACGTTAGCTGCTGGTTCCCAAGAATGGTCCTCCGGTCCATACCCCTTCCAGTCTATGAGATACTGCACTTTTCCCCTGCGGTATCAGGAGTCCAGAATGTGTTCCACCTCGTACTCAGGCTCCCCCTGAACCAAAACTGGCTGCGGTCGGGGACGGTTCGGGTGGAACTCGTCGGGTGGGGCCACCGGACTTAGAAGGGACCTGTGGAAGACCGGGTGAACCTTCAGGGTTGCGGGCAACCGGAGACGGAATGCCACAGGTGAGACTTGGTCCACAATAGGAAACGGGCCGGTGAAACGGGTGTCCAGCTTCTGCGAAGATCGAGATGGATGGAGGTGACGAGTGGAGAGCCATACCAGGTCACCAACGTGGAGTTCCGGCCCCACCTGACGGCGGTCGGCCTGGGCCTTGTACGCCTCCTTGGCCTGGCGCAGTTGCTCCATCAATAGCTGTTGCTGGGACTGGAGCTCCTGAAGCTACTCCGTCACCGCAGGGACCGCGGATGCCGGCAGCACGTCTGGAAACAGCCGTGGATGATAACCGTAACTGGCCTGGAACGGGGTCTGCTGGGTGGACGCATTCACCGCGTTGTTGTAGGCGAACTCTGCCAATGCTAGGTGGTTGACCCAGTCATCCTGCTGGTAGCTGCAGTAACACCGGAGGTACTGCTCCAGCACCGCGTTCGCCCGTTCCGTCTGGCCATCAGTCTGTGGGTGGTAGGCTGATGAGAGACAGACCTCTGTCCCGAGGGTCTGGTGCAATGCTCGCCAGAACCGGGATGTGAGCTGAACGCCCCGGTCGGACACCACATGCTCAGGTAGGCCATGCAGGCGGAAGACATGCTGAAGGTACAGCTGAGCGGTTTCCTTAGCTGTGGGTACGGATGGTGCACAGTGCACCATCTTAGTGAAATGGTCGGAGAAAACTAGAAGGCAGGTACAGCCACGAGATGGGGGTAAGTCCACTACAAAGTCCAGTGAAACCATGTACCAAGGACGTGGTGGGACTGGCAACAGCTGAAGTAGGCCGGGGGGTCGCCCGGTAGGGCCCTTGGCCCGCCGGCAGACATCACAACCAGCAACGTAGCGAGCCATGTCAGCCTTCAGGCGGGGCCACCAAAACTCACAGCTTACCAGATGGGTGGTCTGATACCCCCCAAAGTGTCCTGCTGCTGAGGCATCATGGGTCATCTGGAGAACCTCAGCCCGTAGTGGCCCTGGTGGGATATACAGGCGACCGTGGTGCAGCAGAAGGCCCTGTTGCAAGACCAGCCCCGGATACTGAGGGCATGACCCTTTGGCCAGTTCCCGGAGTCGTTCCTGGGCCCAAGCGTCGACCCGCTGCTGTTCCCGCACCCGAGCCTGCAGTTGCTCAGCCTCCTGGGTGGCCAGGAATGCAGCCGGTGGTAGGATCGTGGTGGGTACTGCTTGCTGTACCGTGTCTGCGTTGTCTTCAGGTTTCCGGGACAGGGCGTCCGCCTTCTGGTTTTGGGAGCTAGGGATGTAGCGGATCCGGAACTGGAACCGGGAAAAGAACAATGCCCACCGGATCTGCCTTTGGTTCAGCTTGCGGGTGGTCTGGAGGTACTCCAGGTTCCGGTGGTCGGTTCTCACCTCCACTGGGTGTCGTGCCCCCTCAAGATGGTGGCGCCAGACTTAAAAGGCCACCTTGATGGCCAGTAGTTCCCGCTCCCACACGGTATAGTTACGCTTTGCTGGAAGGAGCTGGCGGGAATAGAAGGTGCAGGGTAAGAGTGGCGCATCGGGTCCGTACTGCTGAGACAAGACGGCACTGAGAGCCGTACTGGAGGCGTCGGTCTCTACCACAAAGGGTCGAGAGGGATCAGGATGTTGCAAGATCGGCGCTCTCTGGAAACAGGCTTTCAACCCCTGAAACGCCTCCTCTGCCTCCTTGTCCCAGGAAAATGGCGTCTGGGGGTGCAGTAGCCGGGTCAACGGGGTGGGGTGGTGAGCATAATCTGCAATGAAGGTCTGGTAATAGTTGGCGAACCCCAGGAATCGCTGTAGGTCCTTGCGGTTCTGAGGTGCCGCCCATTCCCGAACCGCTGCCACCTTCCCAGGATCCATCTGCACCCCATCTGGAGAGAGTCGGTGACCAAGGAAGTCCACTGACCGCTGATGGAACTCACACTTGCTGAGCTTCGCATACAGGCGGTGCTCCCGTAAGCACTGCAGCACGGTCCGGACATGACCCTCGTGGAGAGCCGGCTCACGGGAGAAAACCAGAATGTCATCCAAGTACACCACCATGTACTTGTCTAGCAAGTCCTGGAACACGTGGTTGCACAATCCGAAGGGCATAACCAGGTATTCGAACTACCCGTACTGGGTCCCGAATGCAATCTTCCACTCATCCCCGGCTCGGATCCGAATCAAGTTGTAGGCCCCCCGGAGGTCTGCGCCCCTTGCACCCGCTCCAGCAACTCCGAAATAAGGGGCAAGGTGTACCGGTCTGGGATGGTAATTTTGTTCAGGGCCTGGTAATCATGGCAAAGGCGAAGCTCTCCACATTTCTTCTTAATGAAGAGCACTGGTGCAGCGGTGGGTGAGGTCGAAGGCCTAATGAAACCATGCTCCAGGTTCTTGTGCAGGAAGTCCTGCAAAGCTTTGCGCTCTGGCTCTGTTAGAGAGTATAAGCGACTCACCGGCAGGGGCGCTCCGGGCTGGAGGTCTATGCCGCAGTCAAAAGACCGATGCGGCGGCAGCTGGTCTGCCCTCCGTTCCTCGAACATGTCTTGGTAGTCCCGGGGAGCGTGGATGCAGCCTCCTCAGTGGGTGCGGCTGCTAGCATCTCGGACTGAGCATGGGGACATGGGTCTGGGAAGTGCACAGTCCGATTGACCCAGTCAATCTGAACATTGTGAGCCTCCAGCCAGTCCATCCCGAGCACCAGGGGGAACCGGGACATGGAGGCAATGTCCAAAGTTCGCACCTCCCGGTGCTGCTGGAGACACAGGACCAAGGGCTGGGTCTCCCGAGTGATGGCACCCGAACGCAGGAGCCGTCCGTCAATTGCCTCCACCTGTACTGGTTCTGGCTTGTTCTGAAGTGGCACCCGATGATGAGCGGCAAAGGCAGCATCCATATAGGAGCGGGTTGCCCCTGAATCCACCAGAGCATGGGTAAGAATCCAGGGCCCACCTGGAGGGTAGAGACGCACCGGAACCATGAGGTGTCGCAAATCCACTGGTGAGGGCCCCTCTTGCATGGTTTGGGACCCCAGGTTGCTAGGGCCTTCGGCTACCGAGGTTGGCTGTTTCCCTGCGACTGGCATCTTCTTGGGACAGGATCGGGCGTAATGGCCACTCCCACCGCAGTAAAGACACAGGTTCCCCTCCAGACCCCGCGTCTTCTCCGAGGGGGAGAGGCGAGGTCGTGCAGCCCCGAGCTGCGTTGGCTCGTCCAGCAACTCGGCTGTGGGTGTGGACCTGCTGGGAAGGACAAGCCAGGAGCTGGGGGTGCTGGCGGTCCCGGGTCTGGCGACGGTCCTCCAACCAATCGTCTATCTGCAGACTCCGCTGAATAAGGGCGTCCAGCGTGGTGGGACGATCCATCATGGCCAACTGGTCCAGTATCTCATCCGACAGTCCCTCAAGATACTGGTCCCGAAGTGCAGAGTCATTCCAAGACAAGTCTTGCGCCAACAGCTGAAATTCCATGGTGTAGGCGGCCGCAGTGGACTTGCCCTGTTTCAAACGCCTAATTGCCCGGTTGGCTTGACTCTCCTTCTGGGGGTTGCCGAATGCGGCCTCCAAATGGTTGCAAAACCCCATATAGTCTGTCAGCAAGGGGGAGTCTTGCCTGAGTAGCGGCAATGCCCACTTGGCCGCCTGGTCCTTTAACAAACTGATCAAAAAGTGCACCTTGGTGCGGTCGTCAGGGAAGTTCCGGGCTCGCCCCTGAATATACAACTTGGCCTGGGCGAGGAACATAGCCATTAGGGCTATGCCTGACACTTCAAAGTTCCATGATACAGCTTGGCCTCTGCGAGGAACATGGGAAAGCTGGCTGCGGACCCATCAAATTTATCTGGCAGGGCCACTGGGTACTTGCCAGAAACTGGGGCGTCGGCCCCAAGAACTGGTAAGGCGTCCCAACCGCTGCTGAAGCGCCGCAACCGCATTGCTGAGCTGCTGAACGGTGTGAGTCAAGGCCTGGTTCTCCTGGGCCAATGCCACCAACGAAGCTGCCTGGTCGGCCATGGCTTCTGGCTCTTCCTGAACGCACAAAGGGGGAGTGTGGGTGTGGCGGGAGCAAACTGTGCTGGACGCGGGGGGGGGGTTACCAAGAGGTGTGGTCAGAGTCCGGTCCTGGGTCAAGGGTCTGGAGACTATCTACCAAGGGCAAAGTGGGGTCCAAAGCAAGAAGCCGGCGTGGTCGGGAACTCCGGAAGAACAGGTCTGGGTGCTGGCAGAAACAGGTCTCCATCGTCGTTGCTCCCGCAACCTGGGACTGGGCTGACTGGCCTTTATCTCCTCTGAGGCCAGGGGCTGTCCCGGCCCACAGGTGACCTGCCTCTCCTGGCCTTAAGGTGAGCACTCCTCCTGGGAGAAACCAGTTCCCTCTGCCTCTCTGCCCTGAGCCTCTGCAGCTCAGGAGAGGCTGGAGGGTTACTGGACCCAGGGACAGCTTCACCTTCCCCTGACAGGGCTGGGAGAGGCGCACCTGCAGGCAATGGGTCCTCAATCACCTCCGGAGCCAGAGTGCATACATCTGGTGTCTGCTCCTGAGGATCCGGCACAGGTGCAGGCGCTTCAGATTCAAGGCCCTGCCCCGGCTCAGCCCGCCCTGGAGGCAGGGACTCCTGTGCAGGCTGGGATTCCTCCGGTTAAGCCTCTGAATCAGATTCCCACAGGCTGATACCCTAGTGGAGCGGGAAGACTGTTTGGTCAACACATTCACCACAGCCTGATTATCGGACCAGAAACAGACTCAATGGTCCTTGAACTCCTTGACCCACGAATGAACAACTACTGCAGTAGGAAAAAACTCAAGACAAGTTAAATCCCGCGTAACAGCCTCCCCTTGCCACATTGGCGGCCAAGGCATGGCACACCAACCCTTCCAATAAAGCCCAAAACCTAATGTACCAGCCACATTGGAATGAACCTGGAAGTCATTGTGAAGGTTCAAAGTTTCCTGCCACAAAGAAACTCTATTGAATTCTTTCAAGAATTCCAGCCAAATCCGAAGGTCTGCCTTCACTCCATTTGAAAGGCGAACCCGATGATGCGGGGCCTGCAGGCTGGCCGTAAGCCTGGCCAAGCGGGCACAAAATGAGAGACCAGGTGCCACCACTCTACAAGCAAAATTTAGGTGGCCCAACAAAGACTGGAGCTGCCTCGGAGTTACCTTGGTTAAGGGAAGCAATTCCTCAATAACCCTCTGCAAATTAACTATTTTTAATTGGGCAGTCGGGAAGTACATGCAACAGTATCTAATTGGATACCCTGGTAGATCAATTGAGTGGACAGGCTCTCGGTCTTAGCTGCAGCCAAAGGGATACCCAACTCTTCCGTAAGGGAAGCAAATGCCTGCATTAGGATGATACAATTACCAACTTCTGATTATCAGGATTACATGCCATGGGGGAAGTGGCTACCAGAATCCTGAAACCATGGGAAAAACCTTCCCACAGGTAAGAAGCTGTTTCCTGATTGGGGTAAAACTGCAGCCAATATAAAAGCTTGGGGAGGTGGACTGGCGTATAAGCCAAAGACAAGTCGACCCTACTTAGAAGCCCCTGCGGCTGGCTGAGGGGGGCAGCTTTTGAAGCTTGTTGAGAAAAGAAAATAAGGAAAACTCAAAGGCAATAAATGCAGTGAACAGCCAAAGACAATACGGCCATCTGAGTAGCTCCTTTCACTGATCCGATGCGCGCAGCAAAAAGAGGAAGCTCAACGCTGCGTGAAGGGAGTATAAAGCTATTAGGCTGTCAATCAGAAATAGCAACATTAAAATCTCCCCAACAACGTTGCCCAATTGCAAACGTGGCCATCTAAACTTGCCCGCCCAACAACAGAGGGATGACATCTAGACCCCACCACAACACGTGCTCTCCATGAAGGAGAACACACTTTAGGGCAATGTAGGAGGTGAGAGCCAGCAGAATGCCTGAGGTAAGGACAGCATGGGGGAATGTACCATTTTGTTTTACTCTCCCCCGAGTTTGCGGGGCTGGCGACGGGGAGGAGCAGGCTTCTCCCCCTGCCAGCCTTCTAGACAAGTCGGGGGACAGCGGGAAGGGCGCGCTGCGCCTCTCCCGCTGTCCCCCGAGCTTGTGGGGCTGGCGGTGGGGCTCTCCTGAAGCCTGGAGGTTGTGGGGATGGTGGGGGGGAGAAGCAGGCTTGCTTCTCCCCCCCCCAGCCTCCAGATCAGGTCGGGGAATAGCGGGATGGCGGCGCTTCGCCATCCCCCTATCCCCCGAGCTTGTGGGGATGGTGGGGGGGGAGATGCAGGCTTGCTTCTCCCCCCCACCCAGCCTCCAGATCAGGTCGGGGAATAGCGGGGTGGCGGCGCTCCGCCATCCCCCTATCCCCCGAGCTTGTGGGGATGGTGGGGGGGAGAAGCAGGCTTGCTTCTCCCCCCCCCCCCAGCCTCCAGATCAGGTCGGGGAATAGCGGGATGGCGGCGCTTCGCCAACCCTGTATCCCCTGAGCTTGTGGGGCTGGCGGAGGGGGAGAAGCAGGCTTGCTTCTCCCCCCCCAGCCTCCAGATCGGGTCGGGGAATAGCGGGATGGAGGAGCGCTGCCATCCCGCTATTCCCCGACCTGATCTGGAGGTTGTGGGGCTATTCCCCCAGCCTCCCGATCAGGTCGGGGAATAGCGGGGTGGCGGCGCTGCGCCTCCCCGCTGTCCCCAGCTTTTGGGTGCAGGCTGCTGCCCGCAAGCCTTGCGAGCCCGCGGGACATCCCGCCGGGCTTGCAAGACTTGGGATAGCTTCCTGAAGCCTGGAGAGCGAGAGGGGTTGGTGCGCACGGACCCCTCTCGCTCTCCAGGCTTCAGCAAAAGCCTGCATTCGCACCATAGGACGCACACACATTTCCCCTTCATTTTTGGAGGGGAAAAAGTGCGTCCTATAGTGCGAAAAATACGGTAACTCTGTTTACAAATCCTTAGGACTGAAAAATTAAAAAAAACCAACCTAGTGCAATCTGTCTGCAAGGGAAGAATGAATGTGTGAAAATATACTGAGCTCTTAAATGAATTGAACATCTGATAATAGTAAAAGAATGGAATTGACATGGATAGCAAGATTTTCTGTGGAAATCTGATCAAGGCCCCAAGCTACATACATTATTCTCTGCGAGAACCAGTGTTCCTTGGGAATTCTAAGAAACAAGAAATCAGTGCCGTTTTAAAATCAGTGAAAGGTTCATATCACCTTCTCAAATTATTGTCTATGCTCTGATAACCACCATCTATTTGTTTTTTGACTTACAAAATGAACATTAGAAAGAACAAAATCCATTCATATTCTCTCTCTCAGATCCAACTTAACTGCACCCCACTAAGAGATAAGTAAAAAATAAAGGACCAGATGTCTGGCACCTAAAAACATATGAGACTCTGCAGTTTGCTAAGGCTGCTGGGAATCAAAGCTCTATGAGGTGTCATAACAACTCTCAGCACCCTTAACGAACTGCAGTTCCAGGGATGCTGTTTTTGTGGCGGGGAGTGGGTGGAGGGGAAGAGAGCCATGACTGTTGTTATGTACTGAGTTGAATAGGATCCAAACTGCAGCAGTCTGATTGGTCCTAGAACAATAGGATTCAGAATGCAGCAGTCTGATTGGTCCTAGAACAATGCAGCAGTATGATTGGTTGGCAGGAACCACCCAATCATGCTCCAGATAGAAGTGAATCCACAACCTGATTGGCTTAAAGTAGAATTCCAGAATTAGCCAATCATGTGCAGCCCATTGTGTAAATCATGTATATAAAGCAGATACTTTGAGGGGACTTTCATTCATTCCTCCTCACCACTATGAGCTGAATAAAGAGCATGAAATCACTTTGCGACTCTGAGTATATTTCAACTGTTAAAGTGATATAAGAGGACTTTAAATGTGTACTGTGGATGTGACTAGAGAGTAGATGGGAGAAATGGTGACTGAAAATGGTCAGGTAGAAGTAGGGGAATCGAAGCTATTGGTAGAGAAAGAAAGTGAGGAAGAGGGGTTGGGAGAGATGGGCACACTATATCTGAGGGCCAAACTTTCCTGAATGCATCACTTGCAGCCATGTCTACAGAGGCGCTGTTTTTAACTGATAACAGGCAGGGATGGTGTGTGTGTGTGTCACAATTGCTGGGTGGAGGGAGGCAAAGCTCAACCCATTCTCCCCTGACTTGCTATTAGCCCCAGAAGTAAAGCCCTCATTGGCAGTAGGGTGGAGGCGGGGGTAGGACTACAGCGCTGGAGAGGAGAGGTTTAGGCCTTTCCTCTGTGCTGTGACTGATGAAAAATGCACACACACACCCAGACACATTCCCGAGCTAGCAGAAATGATAGGGAGGAATTTTCATCAGGATTGCAACACCGAAGAGTTGAATCTCCCTTGCCCCTGCACTGCAGTCCTTAGTAAAACCACCCTATACCTGCTATTCAATAGCAGCCCATGTGGCGGAGCAGATTAGGGCAGGGGAGGAGTTGTGGCTGTGCACAAGCAGATCCTGTCTGGTGCTCCCACAATGATTAGCAGTCACTACAATATATTTTCAGTAAGCCCAGGCACAGCCACGTTCTGCCCTCAGGGATCAGAGGCTGCTTGTTTGGTCTAGCTACCCAGGAGTGCATGTTGGAATTTACTAGCCAACGTAATTTACAAGCTGAAGGGCGTTAGTTGCAACACGGTACTCTGATAGAATAGTCATTACTGATAAAGTCAGATGATGTTCAGAAATCATGTTCAAAAATCAGTGTATAAGAAGCAGCTACCGTTGTCACAAACCCTTTTTGCTGGATGATGCCACCCCTTTTTGCCACTAGATAGCAGTGTGTGTCTTCAAAGCTTCCAAGCCTTGCCCACAGTCTCCTCCTATATCTTTGCTTTTGAAAACTGTTCTGTACACAGCTGAAGAGTTGAGAAAGCTGCAGATTTGCAGATGGGCTGACAAAACCCAGCAAAGCCTTGTGGTGTTAGTAGCTCCTTGCTGATCAACAGGAGCCGATGCAAGAAAGAAGATCATCGCAGTGTCAGGAGTGCGCAGGAAGAAGCAAGTTCAGTTTGCCTCCTTGACTTGTGAAATTCTGACAATTCAAAGGAGAGAAGTCAGAGATTCAATTGCCTCTACATCATCTTCAGTCTGCGATTCTGTGCACATTTAGCTGGGAATAAACCACACTGAACTTAATGGAATATACTTCTGAGTAGAGATCTGTAGGCCTGTGCTGCCAATTGTGCTGTCCTGCTTATTGTGATAAAGACGGCATGGCTTTGTCACTGGGATTGCTTCATTCTGTAACATTTCAACCCAAGTAAACAAGAGAAATGTGCTACATGGATTATATCACTCTGTGGCATAGAGCAGTGGTTTTCAACCTTTTTGAGTCCATGGCTCCCTTGACCAACCACACTCTCCCCTGTGGGATACCATCTCAGGTGGGCGCCATTGCCACTATAAGAGAACAAGAGAGTTCTGGCCCCTATTTTTCTAGAAAAATAGCACTGGATCCCCACTTATGTGGGAAGTCCATTCTGGGACACATTTGTGTCACCAGGACATTCGTAAATCGGGATTCCCCCGTTCCAGCCCCACCCACTTTTGGAGAGCATATAAGCGGGAACGCACACGTCAGTCACATGCAAGTGGGGATTCCTCTGTTTTGCTTTTAAGTGGTGCTTGCCAAACTAAAGAATCTTTCCATATTGCTTTTCCGGTGGCAAGAAATTCTGGAAGCAGAAGGAATACAATAACAGGCAACTTAGGGCCAAAACAAACTCAGCTGGCCACAATTACTGGCAGTCGTAGGAGAATGCCATCATTGTTAACACTTGCCTTGATTTTACAGTTTGACATGTTATTTTTTTTTATCCAAACAGTTCTATTTATTGAAAGTTCTTTTGTTGGGCAGCATGTAAATAATGGCAGTAAGGAAATGCTTTATTATTTGGAGCAGGGTGAGGGTGGGGAATACTTTTAATTATGGCCTGAGGCAACCCTGGAGAGGACCAACCTTTGTGGCTTTTGGGTTGCTTCTAATATCACTCAAGAGTAAATTAAATGTCTTACAGATGCCTACACCTCTGTTTAAATGTGTGACTTTGCAATCAAGCAAAGAGCTCTGGTTGCCCCATTTTGAAGAGTTGGAAAAACTGAAGTAAAGGAGTAATGATCAAGCTAGCCTGGGGGGTCTGGGGCAACTTCAGGGCTTCAGATCCTCCCCTCAGCTGTGAAGTCCACTGGACGTGACCTTGGGGCCAGTCACTGCCTCTCAGCCTGATCTACTTTGCAGGGTTGTTGTGTGGATAGAGTGGGCACTGGGGTGGGGTGGCAGAACCACATACACCACATTGAGCTCCCTGTAGAAAATACAGGATCTTATTGTGATAACGCAAGACCCAACCAAGCAGGAAGTTCTCCTGCATAAGCCCCATTCAAACCAACGGGAACCCAAGCAATGCCACTGCTGTGCTGGGCTGAGCTGACGCACTCCACACAGCAACACACAGCACAGGACACACATGCAGAAATGGTCCTTTCCTTCAACATTCTCCCTGACTTCATCAAGCTGGGGGGGAGAAGGAGGTTGCCTGGGTGGGAGAGGTAGAGAAGATGAGGGGGAGGGATATTGGGGGTACAAGGAGAGAGAAACACAGAAGGCACCCCTCACTTTATGATTTATTTTTAGATCCCTCCTAATAGAACTGGGGGACTCTCAAAAATGGAGGGAGGTTATTGGTGCTGGTGGGTTTTTTTGGGTGGGGGTGTGCGTTATGAAAAAGCAAAAAACCAAACAGGAGGGGACACACACTTCCAGGCACACCTACCATACAGATATTTTGCTATTGCGTTTCTTGATCCTTCTGTGTAAAATGAAGGTGCTCTTAGAGAGGGAGTATTACCAACGATGGGGAAAAAAATTGTTTACAGGGGAGATTTTTAACAGATAAACAGTAGCGACCAGCAGGCATCATGCAAAAGCCTCAGATGCTCCCCAAAGGGGAGCCAGGGAAGTTGGGGATGGGACAGAGAGAGAGAAGCAGCTGCTTCTGCATGGACCTGTTCATTCTATCTTTAAAGTGGGGTGGCAGGGGTTTTTTCAAAAGGGGAGTGGGAAGGGGACATGAAGAGAGAAAAGGGGAGGAGGGAGCATGCAGGTGGGAGACTAGGATTCTGGGACACGTCTGGGAGGCTATTTTGAAAACTAAATAAAGAATTTTGTTATGCCATTTATGCCATCCCTTCATAACAGAGATAAATTAAATCCCTTCTCAAAGCCCAGATGATTTAAATAATTTACATCCTTTTAAATTTTTAAAATACATTGTGTTTACTTGTACCGTTTAATATATTGCACATATTAGTGTTTTTTAATATGGTGCTTAACATTGTATGGTGTGTGTGTTTTCTTGTCCCCTACCCCATCCTTGGAGAGACCTCTCTGTTTGGTTTGCTTGCTTGGGTTTCTTTTCATGGCAATTGTGCAATTGCTTAAAGCTAATATCTTTCTGCTTGCACACTACATTTTAAAACAGGCTTTCCATGACATTCAAACGCTGCAGTCCTTATTAGTCAGCGTAATGCTGAAGGAAAGCTCTTGAGGGCTGCTTGTTCCAGCACTCATTAAGCCGGAGCAACATGGAACAGATGGGCCGGCGTCTGGCAAGGGGACTGGAGAAATCTACTGTTACCTGAAAAGAAAACGAAAGGAAAGCAGCTCCAAGCTCCAGCAGCACAAATACCTGGATACGAGGATGGTCACACACAGGTATCTTTAGAGCAGGAGCAGGAGCAGTGCTGCCCATTGGCGAGGAGATGCTCCCCTTCCTTCCTGCACAGCGCAGAAACACTTTCTCTCCCTTCCTTATTTCTCCCTCTTCACAGCCGCCAGCTGTTTTTTCCCCCCACAACCCCTCTCTCCGCTCCCTCAACAATTTTTAATTGTTCTATGTAAAATACAAGAGGGGCTGTGTTTCATATGAAATTAAACAATACTAATTTTGCAAGTGGCCGTTTTAAACCCAGCCCATCTTTTTTTCTAATTCTACAGCACCATTTTAGATACAGTGGTACTTCAGGTTACATACGCTTCAGGTTACAGACTCCGCTAACCCAGAAATAGTGCTTCAGGTTAAGAACTTTGCTTCAGGATGAGAACAGAAATCGTGCACCAGCGGCGCGGTGGCAGCAGGAAGCCCCATTAGCTAAAGTGGTGCTTCAGGTTAAGAACAGTTTCAGGTTAAGAACGGACCTCCAGAACAAATTAAGTACTTAACCTGAGGTACCACTGTACCTATTAATTCTACTACCTGAATCCAAGAGCAGTTCTTAATGGCATATTTTGGACGTGCTACGCTGTTGAAATTTGACAATAATGAAATAATATGGATTTTCCAAACTCAGAATATTCTGAGGAGTGATCCCTTGCCCTCAAATTCTTCCTCTTGTTCTAATCAAGATTCACCAAGTATATTTCAAGTGTATAGTCTGTATTTACCAAACCAAGCTAGAAGCTACAGTTGGGGCAGGCCCAGAAGTTGATTACTAACCCCTTGGTCTGAATGAAACCATGGTTGATTGGCACCTATGGGGAATTTCGTCCTAATGCAAATAATAGCTTCAGATGAGAATGTTCCTCAGGACCACACGACAAAGGAGGAAAATACTAAATTCCCTGCTCTGGTTCTGTAAATTAATACCCGCTTCTGTTGACGTGATTTTCATTTTTTAAAAACCCTGTAAATTAAACACAAAGATTCTGCATTTAGCACCATGTTTTGTTTGGCCCTGAGAGGCAGCGTGATTGAGTCCACAGAGTGCAGCACTTGCATATGATTATATTATTCCATGATATATTTAGCTTCTATGATACATTTAGCTTCAGATCTCACCATGAACTTAAGCATCACTTTCTCCTCTCCATCTGTTAATTCAACTGTGAAATAGGAGCAAAATTAACCTTTGTCATGACCTTTAGGAGTTCCTCTTTCTCTCCCCCTCAAGTATCTGTTTTCTTTTCCGTAAAATAGGAGTGAAGGTAACCAGCAATAAATTCTCCAGGTTCTTCGTAAAAATGAATATTGTGAGAGTCGTAATGGATCAGCATCCTTTGAACTGTTATCTAAGTATACTTTAAATTTTTTCCAATCTTCTTCCTCCGACTCTTCTCCCTGGTCTCGGATTCTGCCAGTCATTTCTGCCATTTTCATGTAGTCCATCAGTTTCATCTGCCATTCTTCCCTGGTGGGTAGATCTTGCGTCTTCCAGTATTTTGCAATAAGTATTCTTGCTGCTGTTGTGGCATACATAAAAAAAGTTCTATCTTTCCTTGGTACCAATTGGCCAACCATGCCCAAAAGCAAGGCCTCTGGTTTCTTCAGAAAGGTATATTTGAATACCTTTTTCATTTCATTATAGATCATCTCCCAGGATGCCTTAATCTTTGGGCATGTCCACCAAAGGTGAAAGAAAGTACCTTCAGTCTCCTTACATTTCCAACATTTATTATCAGGCAAATGGTAAATTTTTGCAAGCTTGACTGGTGTTATATACCACCTATAGATCATTTTCATTAAGTTCTCTTTTAAGGCATTACATGCCATAAATTTCATACCAGTGGTCCATAACTGTTCCCAGTCAGCCATCATTATATTATGTCCAACATCTTGTGCCCATTTAATCATAGCAGATTTCACCATTTCATCTTGAGTATTCCATTTCAACAGCAAGTTATACATTCTTGACAGATTTTTAACTTTAGAGTCTAGCAATTCTGTTTCCAATTTTGAGTTTTCCACTTGGAAGCCTATTTTTTTATCCAAATTATATGCCTCCATTATTTGATAATAATGGAGCCAGTCTCGCACTCTATTTTTTAATTTTTTCAAAACTCTGCAATTTTAGTCTGTCTCCCTCTTGTTCCAGAATTTCCCAATACTTCGGCCATTCAGCCTCCATACTGAGTTTTTTCTGAGCATTTGCTTCCAAATTTAAAGTATATTTACAAAAACATTGTAAAATTAATGAATGTTAGAAAGATGCTGGAATGAATTTACATGGTTTTAGCAGAAAGGTTATAAAGAATTAAGTAAAAATAGATTGTTAATGGGTCAAAGTGTTAAATTTAAGGTTAAATTGTGTCAAGATAAACTATGGAACAAAGTTTGAGAAAGAGGGAAAGGACTTGCTGAAACAACTAATTGAATTAGAATACAAAAAGGGAGGTGTGAGGAAGTCAAGGAAACAAGTAAATGAAAGATAGATATGAAAATACTGGATGTTAGTGTTTTTAAATGTTTTTGTTTTTTCACTCTTATTGCTTTTTTGTACTGTTTTTGGGTTTGTTTCCCCCCCTCTTTTTTTCTTAGTATTGTATTTTTCTTTTATTTTTGAAGTATTGTAATCTTTTTTCTTTTTTATCACTGCCTGCTTTTCTTTTTTTGTAATTGTTAAACTTTAATAAATATCATTTAAAAAAAATAATGAACTGTTATCTAAGGACTCATTCAGACTTCCTCTTGTGCCACAATCCATTTCCCCCCGATGAATTTGTTATTTTCCCAAATCTGTGTCGTGTTTCTAGGCACAGGTCTGTGCTTCAAAGTGCTGTGTCTGCAGTCTGCACATTTCCTGCAAAAAGCCACTCTTTGCCGCTGAATCGGAGCAAACACTAATTGTTCTGGTTCAGTGACAGAGTGGGTTTTCGGAGGGAAAGCTCGAGGGAAAACAACACCAACCAACAGACTTGGCGCTTTAAAGCACAGACTTGTGCCTAGAAAGCACAGGGCAAAAGCTAAGTGTGGATGAGCACTTGGTGAGGAAATCCAAATACAGTGGTGCCCCGCAAGACGAATGCCTCGCAAGACGGAAAACTCGCTAGACGAAAGAGTTTTCCGTTTTGGAGGTGCTTCGCAAAACGAATCTCCTATGGGCTTGCTTCGCAAGACGACAATGTCTTGCGAGTTCCTGCTGGGTTTTTTCCTCCCCCCCCCCTTTTTCTAAGCTGCTAAGCCGCTTATCAGCTGATCCGATCAGCAGATAAGCCGTTAAAAGCCGCTAATAGCGCTAATCTGCTAATCCGTCAATGGGCTTGCTTCGCAAGACGAAAAAACCGCTAGACGAAGAGAATCACAGAACGGATTCTTTTCGTCTTGCAAGACACCACTGTAAATGCTGGTAGCATTGGGTTCTATTTCTGTACAAATATTTTCTGTTAAAAGCTTAGCTAATTAAGCATATTTATTGTCAAGAGGATAACATTATTAACTAGCTATATCTTATTGACTGCCAGGAATAAATGTATAGAAAGAAAATGAAGTTAAGAGGACATTATGTTTAATAACTATATTGTTTCTGTCTGATTTTGATCAATTGTGTGGGGGTAAAAGTTTTAATTGTTTCCATTTATTTAAGATTTAGAAAACTGGCTCAGTATTTCAAATTACAGAATTCATCAAATGGAAGAGTTAATAAAAGTTTTTAGCCGTTATTAATGTTCCCAGTTTATATTATATGTTGAGGAAGCAAATTAGTTTCATGAATGACAGGATTTGAGCGCAACCTCATTTTTAATTTCTTTAATTTATTGAAGTTCCTCCATTCAGAGGGAAAAAACCCATATAAGAAAAGGACGCCATTATAGGGATGAAAATGGGGCTTTGACTAAATTAGATGATACCATCCCAGGAAGTTCTTCCATCACTGGGGAACTGGTGTTATGGAACCAGTTGGGAAATCTGTAAGTTCTCGAAAATGGTTATCCTTCCCCACCCAACCAAAGTGGCTTTATGACACTCCCTTGGGTGGAGGAGTGGAGAACCTGTGCCTCTGCAGATGTTGCTGAACTACAGATCCCATCATCTCTCGCCCCGGGCCATGCTGACTGGGGCTGGTGGGATTTGCACTCCACCAACATCTGTAGGGCCACAGGTTCCCCATCCTTCCTCTGGGGTGGTTGGGCATGGAAGTTGTCTTGCTAATGGAAGGAAAAGTCAGTTAAGTGTCAAAGTGAATGGTGCTTTGCGGATAGATATATGGTGCCATAATTCATAGAGAAGATGAGACCAAGGGGAGATATGATATCCATCTTCAGATTTCAAGGGCTGTCCCATGCAAGATGGAACACGCTTGCTTTCTCCTGCTCTGAACCAATGGCTTCAAGCTCCAAGAAATGAGATTCTGACTCAACTTCAGGAAGAACTTTCTGACAATAAGAACTATTCAACAGTGGAACAGTCTCCCTTGGGAGGTTGTGGACTCTCCTTCCTTGGAGGTTTCAAAGCAGAGGTTGGATGGCCATCTGTCATGGATGCTTTAGCTGAGATTCCCACAATGCCGGGGGGGGGGGGTCGGACTAGATGACCCTAGGGATCCCTTCCAAATTTACAATTCTATTATTCATTCCTCTTTGCCTATTTTGATTTCCCCCCTTGTTTTCCGCCCAAAACTTTGTTCTGTATTTATTTATTTATTTATTATTATTATTATTATTATTATTATTATTATTATTATTATTATTATTATTATTCTCCAAAATCAGTGTGTGCAGCAATCATTACCTTTGCTGTATTACGTTTTGCAGGCAGAATTATTTTTTGTTAGTTTGGCCAGGTTAAGCTTTGTAATTCATTTTCATTATTCGAGTGCCTGGGCATTTTTGTTCTGTTTGTTTTTAAAAGTCAAATTAGGTGGGTATTAAGGGAGGGGGGAGTCAGTTTTGATTTGTAGCTATTTATTCCAAGATGTAAAATATAATTTGTCCCCCATATGAGAAGTCATGTTTATTTCAAAGAGGAACACCTGTCAGGCTTCTGGTACTGAGTTAGTCGCATTATTGAAGTGACAGATTAAATCTAAGCTATTTCTCCCCTTTTAACATACTTATTTTTATTGACTTTGTCAATAGGATACCAAGGGAAAGGAATACAAAAGAAAACTATGAATTGGATCCAAAGTTGTACTTGGCAGAGTTTTGCTTGTGCTGAAGGAAGGCTGTGAAGATTTTGGCAGATTCCTCATTGCCCCCTTGCCATCTCATGCCTAATGAAAAATTGCACAGAGATCCTGGTAGATGTTTATTGAATTTTCTATTATGATTTTTCCCAGTGTTCTGAACTTTTGAAATAAGTCATTTTTTAATGATGAAGTTGCTAAAGCAAACAATGTCTCTTGGGAGCTCACCATGCTTTGGTTTGGCACAGAGTGTGCTGTGTATCCTCTCCTTATGACTTGCTTGCATATACTTTTGATTTTACAAGACTCAGATCAGATCCTATGGTTAAAATTGGGGGATGATAGAGATCAAGATTTTATGTGTTCACACCCCTATCAGAAAACGGACGAGACACCAGAAGACATTGTTAACCTCTTTCCAAAATCATTGTTAACCTCTTTCCTCTGGGAGGAATGGAGACTGAAACGTTTACCTCTTGATTCCTCTTTAGTCCTCATATCTCAACACTCTTCCTTTCTTCTTTTTTTTTATATTTTTATTGGGTTTTCACATTTTATATAGACAAAAACAAAACACAGAACACCAAAACAAACATAAAAGACAACAAACATGTACAATTTCCTAACATCTTATTTTCTAACCCTAGTCCTTGACTTCCCCCCACCCCCACCCTTGCCTCCCTATTCCCAAATTTATGTCAGCAAGTTGGCATTTCCTTTTCCATCTTAATATTAATCCTTTTATAAAGAAAAACAAAACAAAAATAAATTTTCCCTAAGTTGGACCCCAATTCTCTTCCCTCGATTTCTCATTTTTTCTTGAATAATTTTCTTATTAACTAAACCCCCTGGTCTTGAGTGTTGTTTGAATTTAAATGCTTCCCTCCCTCCCATCCCCGGTTTGCGTCCTTTCCCAAGACATGTCCAAAATAACAGTTTTTAGCCTGGGTTCCGCACGTCCAAGGCTCTCAAATCTCTTTCAGTCCCTCTCCGCCGGTTTAGTTGGTAGTCCTTTTTGTCAGTCATCGAATCTCGAAAGAGTTCCTTCACAATCAATCCAATCAGTCCATAGTCTCTTCCCATATTTAGAAACAACTTCTGAAGAATTTCCACAAGGCCTGAGTCTTGATGATAATCAAAATCAAAGTCTATGTGGAGGCCCCAATTGTACTTCTTTATTTCAAGTTCCTGAATTCCATAAACTCCCGGGGCCTCCACTTTCGTCTTCTGTATCTTTCGTAGGCTTAAAATAGATTTAATCCAATAGTCTCCTTGCTTGTGTTCTCCAGATGTCGGCTTCTGGTTAGTATTTTCCCACTTAACTTGTTCTCTTTCTTGTTTTGTCTTCTCCTCTTCTTTGTTTATTATTTCAAATTCAGCTGTGGGTTCTTTCTCACTCAAGTCCTCATTACATTCAGCAGAACTACTTGTTTCAGAATTCAAGGTCATCAGTTGTTTACTCATAGCTGTAGTCTGCTCCTGTAAGGTTCCCACCAGTGAAAACATCCTTTCGATTTCTCTCAGTATCTTTCCACCCACAGCCATTGTAATTCCACAGAATTCCCCCTAGAGGGAATCTGGTTACTTAATGTTCTTTTCTCCAACAATCCTCTGTCCTGTTATTGTTTCTTTGTTTCCAACAATTTTGATTCAATTGTAACTCCTTTTAATCCGGAGGGATCTTAAATAGCAATTTTTCCACTGTTAACAGTCCATTTGACAGCTTTGACAGCTGTCAAATTCTGCTCCTCTATGCAGGCTCCAAAGCAGATCGCTCCCGGGCCCGGGAGGGAGGGTTGTTTACAACAAAACAAAGTCTCTTCCAACACTCCACTCTCCTGCTCAAATTTACCTTTCCAAATCTTGGAAGTTACTGACTTTTTGAAACTCACCCTTTACAGGGTAGGCACTCCAGCTTAGCTCTTATATCGTTGCTCTAGATCGTCTGCAAGGGGGTGGGGTGGGGACTTCCTTTTAGCACACCCCCCGGTCGTCTCAAATTCAGAAGGTAAAATTTTTAAAGTTCAGTTCCAGATTACTCACGGGTTCTTTTTTTTTCAGTCCAAATTTCAAGGAAGGAAGTCAGCGCTCTCCAGTTATGGCTCGCGGCTTTGCTCAGCGGCGGTAGCGATCGACTCTCAGTGCCGCGCCGTCCCCCGTATCCCCTCCGTAGCCTTTAAAAAGGCTCTTCGTGAATCAGGGGGGGGCGCTTAAGGCACCCGCCGAGTCTTCAGTCCGCAGGCTTCCGCGCCTGCGGTTTTTAAGGGTCCCCGTGTCGCCGGCACGGCAAAGACCCATCCACCGCTGAGCCGACCCGGAAGTCTACCCAACACTCTTCCTTTCACACAGCAGCCAAATGAGGTTCATTTGCTATGTGGGAAACAGTGGTATTATATAAACTTGGGGACTTTTACCCTAATCCAGGGGTCAGCAAACTTTTTCAGCAGGGGGTCAGTCCACTGTCCCTCAGACCTTGTGGGGGGCCAGACTAGATTTTGAGGGGGGGAATGAACGAATTCCTATGCCCCACATTTTGGCAGCCTCCTCACTGCTCTTGGACTCTCCTGGTGAGTTGCATTGACACCACGGTCAGAAAGGTGGAAGACCATGTTGTCTGCTTCTGATCTCTGAACTGTGATAGTAATGGAAGGGCATCAGTTGTTGTTAGGTCGAATTGCTGTGATAAAAATGAATGTATTGCCAAGAATGCTGTTTTTGTTTCAAACACTGCAAATTTTGGACAAAATGGACTGTTTCAAGAAGTGGCAGAGAGATATCTCCAGATTTGTCTGGCAGGGCAAGAAGCCTCAAATAAAATTTAAGGTATTAACTGATGCTAAAGAAAGAGGTAGATTTGCCCTGCCAGACTTAAAACTTTATTATGAATCAGCCACTTTTTGCTGGCTGAGAGAATGGATGCTTCTTGAAAACACGGACGTTTTGGATTTGGAAGGTTTCAATAATGTATTTGGTTGGCATGCATATTTGTGGTATGATAAGGTTAAAGCACACAAGGCGTTTAAAAACCATATAGTAAGAAAAGCATTGTTTAATGTCTGGATAAGATATAAGGATTTGCTAGAAAATAAAACCCCAAGATGGTTGTCACTAATGGAAGCAAAGGCTCAGAAAAAACTCAATATGGAGGCCAAATGGCCGAAGTATTGGGAAATTTTGGAACAATAGGGTGACAGATTAAAACTGAAGAGTTTTGAAAAATTAAAAAACAGAGTACAAGATTGGCTCCATTATTATCAAATAACGGAGGTGTATAATTTGGATAAAAAAATTGGCTTCCAGATGGAAAAATCAAAGTTGGAAATAGAATTGTTAGACCCTAAAGTTAAGAATTTGTCAAGAATGTATAACTTGCTGTTGAAATGGAATACTCAAGATGAAATGGTGAAATCTATGATTAAATGGGACAAGATGTTGGACATAATATTATGATGGCTGACTGGGAACAGTTATGGACCACTGGTATGAAGTTTACGGCATGCAATGCCTTAAAAGAGAATTTAATGAAAATGATTTATAGGTGGTACATAACACCAGTCAAGCTTGCAAAAATCTATCATTTGCCCGATAATAAATGTTGGAAATGTAATGAAACTGAAGGTACATTCTTTCACCTTTGGTGGACATGCCCAAAGATTAAGGCATTCTGGGAGATGATCTATAATGAAATGAAAAAGGTATATAAATATACCTTCCTGAAGAAACCAGAGGCCTTTATCCTGGGCATGGTCGGCCAATTGGTGCCAAAGAAAGATAGAACTTTCTTTATGTATGCTACAACAGCAGCAAGAATACTCATTGCGAAATACTGGAAGACACAAGATCTACCTACCAGGGAAGAATGGCAGATGAAGTTGATGGACTATATGGAACTGGCAGAAATGACTGGCAGAATTCGAGACCAGGGAGAAGAGTTGGTGGAAGAAGATTGAAAAAAATTTAAAGTATACTTACAGAAACGTTGTAAAAATAATGAGTGTTAGAAGGATGCGGGAATGAATTAACATGGTTTTAGTAGAAATGCAACAAAGAATTAAGTAAAAGTTGATTGATACTGGGTTAAATTGAAAAAAAAATTAAGGTTAGATCGTTAAAACTATAGAATTAAAATTGAGAAAGATGGGAAGAACTTGCTGAAATAGTGAATTGAACTAGAATACAAAAAAAGGGAGGTGTGAGGAGGTCGATGAAATAAGGAAAGGTAAAGACATGGAATATTGGATGTGTTTTTTAGTTTCTTTTTTGTCTGTTTTTTGTTGTATTATTGTATGGATTTCATATGTTTTATGTGTTTTGTTATTGTTTTTTTCTACTTTATTGTTATTTCTTTTTTCTTCTATAATTTTTAAACTTTTAATAAATATCATTTAAAAAAAAAAGGAAGGGCATCAGTTGTTTTCCTTTCTCTGCAAAGAGGTAACATACCAGAGGGTATGCGCCAGAGGGGGCACATAAAGATGTTAAAAAGCATCGGGGAGAGTATCGCACTCCACACACCAAGGAGTGGTGGGATGTCAATTCCCCCCCCAAGCACCACCCTCTGTCCCCGACCAGAGAGAAACGAGCGCAGCCATTGAAGGACTGTGCCCTGGATCCCCACGTCGGCAAGGCGGTGGTCCAGGAGTTCGTGATCGGCCATGTCGAAGGCTGCTGACAGGTCTAGAAGAATCAGCAACCCCGACCCGCTTCGATCCAGCTGCCTGCGGAGATCATCTGTTAGGGCGACCAGAGCCGTCTCGGTCCTATGACCAGCGCGGAAGCCGGACTGGAATGGATCCAGAGGCAATGTTTCATCCAGAAACCTACCAAGCTGTTCAGCAACCGCTTTCTCAATCACCTTACCCAGGAATGGAAAATTCGAAACCGGGCGGTAATTGGATAGATCTAAGGGATCTAATGATGTTTTCTTTAAAAGCGGGCGCACCACTGCCTCCTTCAGTTCCCCTGGGAATGCCCCGGTGCCAAGGGACAAATTGATGATATCCCCCAGGGGGGCCCGCACCTCGTCTGGACACGCTCTAATCAGCCAGGACGGGCACAGGTCAAGAGGACAAGTGGTGGGCTTTCCGGCTCGGAGGAGTCTGTCCACATCGGCTGGGGATATCCGGTCAACGTGGTCCAATACTGGACCCGAGGACAGTCGAGGGGCCTCCAGTTCCTTTATTGTATCCAAATTGGCAGGGAGGTCATGGCGGAGCAACAGGACCTTCTCCGCAAAAAAGCTCGCAAATGCCTCACAGCTGTGTGTCAAATTGTTATTTAAATTTGGCTGTCCTTCGAGGGACGTTAAAGACCGAATTATACTAAATAATTGTGCCGGGCGAGAGCTAGCGGATGCAATGGAGGCCGAGAAGTAGGACTTCTTAGCGGCCTTTACTACCATCTCGTAGGTTTTCATAAAAGCCCTATAAGATGTTCTTGAGGCTCCGTCACCGGCACCCCGCCATACTCGCTCTAGCCGTCTGAGGTCCCGCTTCATTTTCCGGAGCTCCTCGGTAAACCAGGGAGCCCGGTTTCTGCGGGGTCGCAGAGGGCGCTTAGGTGCGATCTCATTGATGGCTGGCAGGAGCCCTCAACGAGCTCAGTCAATGAGTCGCCAGGGGGAGAAAGGTCCCGCAAGGCTTGACGGAATCTATCAGGGTCCATCAGCCTCTGCGGGCGAGCCCAAATCGGCTCGCCACCTAAGCAGGGTGGGGGTGGAACGTCAATCCTGGCTTTCAGAGCGTAGTGATCAGACCATGGCACCTTCATCGAAGGGAACATGATCACATCTATACCAGTGTGGTGAGAGTGGTTAAGAGCGGTAGTCACGTAATCTGGGAAACCGGGTTCGTGTCTCCGTTCCTCCACATGCAGCTGCTGGGTGACCTTGGGCCAGTCACACTTCTGTGAAGTCTCTCAGCCCCACTCACCTCACAGAGTGTTTGTTGTGGGGGAGGAAGGGAAAGGAGAATGTTAGCCGCTTTGAGACTCCTGAAGGGGAGTGAAAGGCGGGATATCAAATCCAAACTCTTCTTCTTCTTCTTCTATACCGGCGCCAAAGATCAAATCCAGCGTGTTTGATGTGTGGGGCCCGAAACAAACTGGGAGAGCCCTTGTGTCGCCATGGAAGACACCAGCTCCAGAGCCTGTGAGGAGGGAGTGGCATCAGCATGGATGTTGAAGTCCCCCAATACCAATAGGTTAGGGAACTCCAAGGCCCAGCCGGCCACCGCCTCCAGCAGGCCTGACAGGGTGGCTGCTGGTGTGCTAGGTGGCCGGTACACCAGCCAGACAGCCAAGCTCACCTCGGAGCCCCACACTAGGCCAACACATTCAATGCCGGGGATCAATGGCAATGGTAGAGCCCTGAAAGAACAATCTTCCCGGATTAATAATGCCACCCCTCCCCCCCGGCCCACAGTCCGCGACTGGTGGAGGATGGAGAAACCCGGGGGCGCCATCTCTCGTAAGGTATCCCCTTCGCGCACCCAGGTCTCTGTCACACAAGCCAGGTCGACCCCATGTGAGATGAAGAAATCTCGCAGGGTGGCAGTTTTGTTGCCTATAGACCTGGCATTGCACAACACCAGTGACGGAGGTGAGTAATCCTTGCTCACCCTACCCTCGTCTCTCGGGATGGGGCGCAGATTGGAAGGGGTACCAGCATATCCGTATCTCAATCCCCTTCACCTATGACATCTGGTTTTTTGTTTGTTTTTTTTAAATAAATTCATATATCTTTATTAAAAAGTTAGCTCATGACAGTTCAGACTTCATGGGGATCAGGTCGTCTGTAGCCTCTGGACATATTATAGCCTGTGCGTCTTCAGGTTGCCAACAAATTACTGAAGCAAGGTAATAACTCAACTCACTTCATGGCAGGAGAGATCACAAATGACCAGTGCATCATGTAAGTACAGCCACAAGAGGGTTTGGCTTAAGACAGATGATTAAGGGAGATGATTGCATGATTCCAGGCAATATCTGCTTCAGGTGTCGATTATCATGGTCAAACTTTGTGAAGAGCAGCAATGTGCACAGGCCCATCAGATTTGCTGCATATGTGTAGTATCCTTCCAGTGATGGATTTTCGGCCGCCCACTTCTCCTGGAGAGCGATAATATTAAAGTTTTGATGGTAGAATGTCTGTAGAATGGGAGAGGCATCTGGACCAGCTGGCAACATTCCAGGAGATGATGTTTAGGGCAGTAGTTGGTTCTTGGGCTTTTAGATTCCAGGCACTCATAGCTGTTTTCTGCTGCTGATTCCTCGGGTCCTTTGGGTTTGGCTTGATTGAGCCGCGATGCGGAGGAATGGGTGAGCCTTTTGGGGGAAAGGCTAATTTGGGGGTATTAATTTGTCTGTCCAGGCAGTCACCCGCTAAGACCTTATTTCATTCCTCTGCATGAATAGCTTCTAGGATTCCCCGGCAGTCCATGAAGATTGGGCCAATTCCCGGCGCTGGCACCACTAGTTCGATTTGTTGCAATTTGGACTGGGCTGTTGGTGGGGGTGTAGGAGAGCCCGTTTCTTCTGGAGCCAGATATCGACAAGTTGTCCATTCCTCGTTAGTTAAAGGCTTTGATTTACAATTGATGTAATTAAATTCCATGGGAGGAGGCGGGGCTAGAGGTGGAAGGAAGTTCCTTATGGTCGATAGTCTTTCAATTAGTGCATCCTGGGAAAGTAGAATCTGCTCGAGGTAGGTTGTTAGGAGTTGTTCTTCCTTTGACGAGAAATCCTTTTCTAGCTTATTTGGCAAGGGCGGGGTTTTGTACAACCTGCCAGATTGTATAAGGTTGCCAGCCTCTGGGTAGAGCAGCTTACCGTTTCCAGCGCTGTTGGATTCTGCAGTGCTGGTTTTGGTTTTTGGTCTGACTGGCCTATGTGCTCCTAGAAGTGGTAAAGGGTCTTCGGTGTTTTCGAAGAAACGGTGCACAAGGAAATTGTTTTTATTAGAAAGGATCTGTGTAGTTGAGAGCCTGTTCTTAAAAGTCACTATAGCCCTATTTTGGGCCATATCACAAGGGAGGAATTTTATATTTTCTGCTGTCACAAGGCCCCTGGTAACTATTCTGATTTTTGGGGGAATATTTACTTTTCTTTGAGCATATGATGGATGACCTCTGTTTGTGGGAAGTATTGTGAAGGCAAGTTTATGTTTGTTTAGCATTAGCTTCCAACAAGCCTGTGTTGTTTTATCTTGATCCTTTTTTGTTATATTAGGGTACACAGGATTTATTTGCGATGTCAAGCGAAGGGTTGGTTGGTTGCTTGGGTGGTAAAATTTCCTTTGGTTTTCCTATTTCCCCACTAGAGGGCGGTGTGTGATCTGCTGGGGCGTGGGGCTTTTCCTCAGAGTGCTTTATTGGCATGCATGAGTTTATGATTTTATTTTGGGTTGTGGAAGCAGAATTCTTTGTTGTTATATTCTCCAGCACCTTAAATAGCTTCTGGAGATTCATTTTTTTAGTCCGGCAGGTCGGCGCTCCTTTTTGGCCTCTCAATTTGATGTTTTTGGTCTTCTTCATTTTTTGTGTTGAGCCTTTTCTCTTTAAGGTCGGTTTCTTGGGAGCAAGGGACCCTCCCTCCTGCACTGAATTGTTTCTGTTTGTTTTTTTGTGATCCAGTCCCGACTTGGTTTCACCTCCCTTAGTCCTAGTCCCAGATGTCATGTGAGGGAAAGCGGCCTCATGGTTCTTAATCAATTCAATTAGGGTGGTGAGCAGGTTCAAGCTTTCCAAAAGGAAATTTTTAATTGGCTCAAGTTCTTTGCTTATCTGTGTGAAATGAGTTTTGAGTAACTCTTCAAACATCCCTGACAGGTAGAAGATAAAGTTGTCCGGGTGCTGTAAACTTAATCTGTTTGGCCATTTGTCTGTCTCAATCGGCTCAGTCGGGGAAGGGCACCTTAAATTCTCTCCTGATAGGGAGGAGAGAAGAGGCTCGTTTAACATGGCTTCTGGGTTTTCCAGGAATAGCTCCTGTTCTAAACATTCTTCACGTCCCTCTTTGGCTAGCTCAGCTTGTTTTAGTTCTGTTGCCAGGTCCACTCCCTCACCTCCAACGTTAGTTTTTCCCTCCCTTCTAATCCAGGTGTGGTCAATAGACCACTCGTGAGAATGGAGATTTCCTGGATTGTTTGCTTCATCAGCCTTGGGATGGACGTAGGTTGAAATTTTGGCCTGTTTTTTCTTTGGGGGAGTTGTTACAGGTTGTAAAGGTGAAATCCCCAGTTCTTTGCAACATTGTCTTGTAAGTACCATCTTTCGTACTCGGAGATAAATAGGGCTATTTTATCCAGCCCACAGCTTTATGGGCTTTTCAATGGAGGTGGTTCAAAGTTGATTTAAGTAGCTTTGAAAGGGGAGGGGAGGTTTAAAAGTTCACCCGACAGCTCCCAGGGTCTTTTACTGATAAAAGTTGGCAGATATTTTCATAGTTTGAGCCTTTTATCAGGGTAATTTGATCATTAGAGCTCCTACTCATGCAGCAGAGTCTCAAGTTGAGACTTGACCCGGCGCCATCTTGCCTTCCCTCCCCCTTCACCTATGACATCTGCCCCCACCGCCATACCTCCCTCGCCCCTCCACAGTAGGAATCCCAAGCCTCATACTTGCCTCCATTTACAAAATATAAAAGCAAGCAAACAAAAAACAATTACACCAAAACAAAACCAATCCCCAGCACACTCAACAACCATCCCACCCCAACCCAAAACAAAACAAAACAAAATAAAAATACATGGATAAAAACCACCGTTTATGGTGGTGCAACAAAGTAAAAAGTAAAAACACATTTAGAACACTTTAAAATATATAAAAACATTTAAAACATTTGCTGCAGCAGCACCAGTGTCCTTAAAGTTGTGGCGGTGGTGAGTGTGGGCCCCGCCCCCTAGGCTGGTGAAGTGGGCTTGCAGGGGGAAGAGCCCTCCCCACAAACTCACGGCAAAGCGGCAGCAGCAATGTCCCGAGGCCTCCTTAGAGCCTTATATGCTGAGGTGGAGTATGGGGCCCGCCCCCAGGCCCAAGGTGGAGAATGGGCTTGCAGGGGGAAGAGCCCTCCCCACAAACTCACGGCAAAGCAGCAGCAGCAGCCCAGCTTGTCCGGAGTTTTGGGCTGGGTTGCCATCAGTATGCTGATGACACCCAACTCTATCTGTTGATGGATGGCCATCCTGACTCGGCCCCAGACACACTGACCAGATGTTTGGAAGCTGTGGCTGGATGGTTACGTGGGAGCCGGTTTAAGCTAAATCCTTCGAAGACAGAGGTCCTGTGGCTGGGACGGGGCGATATGGGATGGGGGGCAACTCCCATGTCTTGCGGGGGCACAATTATTGCCAGCACCGTCCGTTAAGAGTTTGGGTGTAATCTTCGACACCTCCCTATCCATGGAGGCGCAGATTGCAGCTATAACAAAGGCGGCATTTTTCCATCTCCGCCAAGCTAAGCAGTTGGCCCCTTACCTCTCTTGTCCTGACCTAGCCACTGTGATCCACGCGACGGTCTCCCCCAGACTTGATTATTGTAACTCGCTCTACGTGGGGCTGCCCTTGAGACTGACCCAGAAACTCCAGCGGGTGCAGAATGCCGCGGTGAGACTCCTTATGGGGTCTTCGCTGCGAGATCACATTCATCCGGTGCTATACCAGCTGCACTGGCTCCCGGTGGAGTACAGGATCAGGTTTAAGGTGCTGGTTTTAACCTTTAAAGCCCTATACGGCCTAGGACCCTCGTACCTACGGGACCGCCTCTCCTGGTATGCCCCACAGAGGAACTTACGGTCTTCAATAAAAACATCTCGAAGGTCCCAGGCCTCAGAGAGGTTAGGCTGGCCTCAACTAGAGCCAGGGCTTTTTCGGCTGTGGCTCCGATCTTGTGGAACGCTCTGTCACAAGAGACTAGGGCCCTGCAGGACTTAACATCTTTCCGCAGGGCCTGCAAGACAGAGCTGTTCCACCAGGCCTTTGGTCAGGGCGCAGCCTGACTCCCTCCTTTGGCAATCTTTACAAAACTTTAGTTTATGGTTGCCATCAATTTTGATTTTAATTAATTTTTATAATGTTTTTATAATGTTGCACTATTTTAGTGTTGTTAGCCACCCTGAGCCCGGCTTCGGCTGGGGAGGGCGGGATATAAATAAATTTTATTATTATTGTTGTTGTTGTTGTTGTTGTTGTTGTTGTTGTTGTTAAAGAGGTGAGACTTTCTCACCCTGGCTAAAAATAGGCCTGTGTATATTAGCTAATGATTTGTGAAGCAGGTCAGAAGCAGCCTTGTATTCAGAAGGGGTCCACCTAAGTTATCTTTCCTGATCTTTAACCAGGAGAAGTATTGATTTAGCTCTACAAGCTACTCCCCAAAGAATCTCTTACAGTAGACACATTTGTTCCTTACTTTGTAAAACCAACCTTTTTGAGTATGTGATGAGGATATTAGCATAGTAAACCAGCAAACACAGAGGGTTAAATTCACCTTTCCTGCATCATTTGCTCCAAAGCGTTTCCTAAAGCAATTAATAAAGGCCTTTTATCAAATTTGAAAACGGCCATTTTGATGTGCATTTGTAATTTCAAAAGGTCTCAAATGATGCAGCAGATTACTGAACAATTAATTGAAATTCAGGGTACATTTTGTGCTGATTCTGCAAACTCTAAAGGATTTGCTGTTGATGTGGGCGTTTTAAAACAGCCACAATGCAAGGAGAGTGAAAAGAGGGAGTTCATGGTAGCATGCATTTTGAAAGTCATACTTCTGTGCGAAGAAAACTCATGTCTCTAGAATCCCTTGCCATCTTTTGTGCAAAACCCCTCTAATTAATCATATTTAGGAATTACTCTATGCAAAACATTTGCCTCCTCTCTTCCCACACACACAAGCTGCCAAAATGGCCTGCCCTCTGAAATACTCCATTAATTACAGAAGAGTTGCCATGCTAGTATGTTACGTCAAAATGAGTCCTGCTGCTGCAGCATCCTAAAGACAAGACATATTTATTTCTAGCTTGATATTATATAGCCCTCCGGGTCAAATACATGAAGTGATTGGGTAGGTGGTAATATCTCTCTCGCTAAAAAAATTCTAACATAACACACACACTGTTTTCCCACCCATGAATGGGACAGTTAAATGGAGATTTCAGCTGAGCTTTAAATTAGTATATTGTTATAAGGTTTTTGGGGGTGGGGGCTAAATCCTAGTAATTAATAAGTGGCAATATTTTGATTATTTGGGGTGCAAAGGGATAAATACAAGGTGCAGAGGAATTCCTGGGCTAGCCTGTGCAAAAAGACCTGGCCCAAGCTAGGGCCATTAAGAAATGATTCATGGCCATTGAGGGTCATTGGCAATACAAGAGAACCGTCCCGAGACAGCCATGCTATATATAAGATCTGGACTCCCTGCATCTGAAATATGAATGAATGAATGAATGAATGAATGAATGAATGAATGAATCTAATTCTCAATGAATTCTTGTAAGTTGATTCTACATATTTTCTGCTTGGCTTAAAGGCAACTCTAAAAATAAGATGATAAATACAAAGTGTTAGAACTCCCTCACTGAGGTGTTAAGACAGAAAGCAAAGGATAGGGCCCCATGAAGACATGGCTGGTGGGAATCATAGTCCAAAACATCCCGAGGGACCAGGCTGGCCAAGGCTGGTCTTCGCACATTGCTACTGAATCTGCACTGCTATGTCGTGCCACAACTGCTACCCAAGGAGAGCAAACGTGTTTTGGAGATGATCTGGAGATCTGTACACTACCCAGCTGATGTTCATATTGTAATTCACAATTGCTTGTCAGCTCTCTCCAGTAGCAGGCTTTCCTTCAATCACACATGACTGGCAGGCAGCAACTGCACAGAGAAAGGCGAAGTCTGCAAGCAGGATAACCTGCCCAATCTCATCTAAAATAAACATTCCCTCAACTAATAGAAGACGACACCTGTGAAAACTCACTCCTGCTCAGTACAGGAGTTGTACACACAAATGCTAAAATGGCATTAACACCGGGACCCCAAGTACCTGCTGTTTTTTTCCACATTTCCAGCAATATATAAAAAACCCCCAAACCATTTCCAGTGATTTTGTTGGCATTTGCTTCAAAAGTGTTTCCAGTTTGGGAAGCATTGTCCACGCTCTGAATGGAGCATAGTGGCATCAGAACAGAAAGACAAATCTGATTGGCTTAATAGTCTTGTTCTGCCATGCTTATGCCACTATATGGTCCCCAATTGGCTGGACTCAGCCATGTGACTAAAATAGAAGTGGACTCAGTGGATTTGTAACTGGCTGGCTGACCGAACCCAAAGGGTGCTCATCAGTGGTTCCTCTTCATCCTGGAGAAGAGTGACTAGTGGGGTGCCACAGGGTTCTGTCTTGGGCCCGGTCTTATTCAACATCTTTATCAACGACTTGGATGATTGACTCAAGGGCATCCTGATCAAATTTGCAAATGACACCAAACTGGGAGGGGTGGCTAACACTCCAGAGGACAGGATCACACTTCAAAACGACCTTGACAGATTAGAGAACTGGGCAAAAACAAACAAGATGAATTTTAACAGGGAGAAATGTAAAGTATTGCACTTGGGCAAAAAAAATGAGAGGCACAAATACAAGATGGGGGACACCTGGCTTGAGAGCAGTACATGTGAAAAGGATCTAGGAGTCTTGGTTGACCACAAACTTGACATGAGCCAACAGTGTGACGCGGCAGCTAAAAAAGCCAATGCAATTCTGGGCTGCATCAATAGGAGTATAGCATCTAGATCAAGGGAAGTAATAGTGCCACTGTATTCTGCTCTGGTCAGACCTCACCTGGAGTACTGTGTCCAGTTCTGGGCACCACAGTTCAAGAAGGACACTGACAAACTGGAACGTGTCCAGAGGAGGGCAACCAAAATGGTCAAAGGCCTGGAAACGATGCCTTATGAGGAACGGCTAAGGGAGCTGGGCATGTTTAGCCTGGAGAAGAGGAGGTTAAGGGGTGATATGATAGCCATGTTCAAATATATAAAAGGATGTCACATAGAGGAGGGAGAAAGGTTGTTTTCTGCTGCTCCAGAGAAGCGGACACGGAGCAATGGATCCAAACTACAAGAAAGAAGATTCCACCTAAACATTAGGAAGAACTTCCTGACAGTAAGAGCTGTTCGACAGTGGAATTTGCTGCCAAGGAGTGTGGTGGAGTCTCCTACTTTGGAGGTCTTTAAGCAGAGGCTTGACAACCATATGTCAGGAGTGCTCTGATGGTGTTTCCTGCTTGGCAGGGGGTTGGACTCGATGGCCCTTGTGATCTCTTCCAATTCTTCTATGATTCTATGAAGCAATAGCAGGTGAAGGAGAATGTCAGCTGTAATAGAACTGCAGACAGAGGACACCAAATGGGGTTTATAGATGGCCTTGTCTAAATGGCATTTCCTCAAACAAAAAGAACTCACATATCAGAGTTCTGGCTTTGGAATGTCAAGATATTGATGTCAGAAAGAGAACCAAAGTCTGGATCAATTCCTATGTTGCTTTCTCCTCATTAGAGGCCCAATGGAAAGAAGTTCCCTACTTATACGTGTCACCAAGGAGGGTTCCAGGTTAGCCTTCTCCTGGATGTGCTCATTGGCTATATTCAGGGAGTGATTTACGTGGAGAAAAAAATTCTAGGCACAAAGTGCACCACATAAGAATGTCTTGCTTCGCTCTCAGGTGGCCAGATTGCCCTAGGCGTTGCCACAACCTGCCCTAGAAACTGCATCCTTAGCTAAGAGGCATGTTCAAGACCAAATAGGAACTTCCTTGCTATGACGCGCACAAGCTTTCTGAATAAGTCCAAACAGTTAACCCTTGAAAGCTGGTCACGCAGACAGACCCATGGCAAGAAAAAAGGAAGGCATCCCTTGCGGCTTTATCCACACTCCCTTCCCTGGGTCTTCCACTTCAGTGCACCATTTCTAAGCACTCACAGTTCAGAACACTAGGACAGGAGGTGTCTTCCAGAAAGCAGAGCAATTCCCTCTGAGGGCTCCTTATGTAAGAAGAACACGTGCTTCGGCTTTTTCAGCTTTCTTACATTCCCCAAAGGCCTTCCTGAAAAGTAGGTGGGAGACTGTGTGCGTGTAGCAAAAAGTGGGGAAGGTGAAGAAGCATCTAACTTTTGGAGAATATTTTGTCTGAAACTGACGAGGTGTTCGGCTGGGGTAAGTGCCTGGTGTCCTACAGCCTAATAGTAAGCTCTCATTAATTGTTTGCCACACACTTTGATGGGCATCCGAGTTCTTTTTTAAAAATTTCAGGATGCTTTTCTCCCAACCAGCTGTGTTTGGTTTGTTTCCTTCCAAAAAAGTGCAAGCTTTTATTACCTGCTTCCCTCCAGCCTTAGTGAGGTCAGTCAGCTTCTCCTCTCCTAGTCTAGGTGATGGGAATACCTTCTAGGGACCTTTTGCACCAGAGGCCAGAATTATTGACAAGCTGTCAAACCAGGGATGCTCACCATGCTTTTCTCAGCTGCAGTATTGATTGAGGTGCCCTCACAACAAAGAAATGGACTCCTCATAATAATTCTGAAAACATTGGGTCACAGGGTTCTGTTATGTGAAAGAATCTGAGAGTTTGGGTAGTGAAGCGAAGCATAAGGAGAGAGAATAAGATACATATGTAATAAAAGCCCTCAAGCATTTATTTGTAGTATTCTAGGATAAGGACAAAGTTTCCTAAGTATGGCAGCAAGCAAGCTGGCAGCTTCCATCATACTTCCTTTAAAAATTAAAAGCTGTTTTCCGCAATGCTCTTTATATACTGGCCTTTTTCTCTAGGAACTCCAGGCATTATACATGAGATTACTTATAGTTTTATTTGCAGTCGCAATAACCCTGCAAGATAGATTCCACAAAGGAAGAGTGATTTATCCCACAATATCCCGTTTCAAAGCTTGAGTGTGGATACAACGCCGATAGGCATGAACCAATCAGTCCACTTCCAGTCCATGTTGCTTTTGCAGGTGTTCATACACAAATCCCTCCTGCCTCGTTTCTGCATTAATCTACAATTTGTTTTAAATCTGCACAATTACATTTGCATTTACATCTGGCTCCTTCCCACCCTCATAACCTGCCATTCTGAATGCATTTTCTCTCAAAATCTGCCAAGTTAAACATGCCTTTTCACAAAATACACATGTTAGCAGTGAGGGCTGATGCCCATTGGGACCGGCAGAAGGTAGGAAAATGAATAATAGGAGGAGTCAGAGCCAATGAAAAGCCAAGCCAACAACTTCGAGTTTTTTTTTTATAAAATATTTATTAAAGGTTTTAAGCAATATAACACCATACATATACACAACCCAAAAACACCAACACCAAAATGATAAAATACACACAGAACAAAAGAGAAAAAAATCATATAAAAGACATACAGCGTAGTTAGGTTTCATAAACCAAATTTCCATAACCCTTTTTTCAGACTCCCTCACATCTCCCTTTCCTGTGTTCCCATTTACAAAATCATGTTCAGCAATACTCCACCTTCTCTCAAATCTTGTTTTAATTTGTACCTTTCAACTATTATGTCTCCAATTTTACCCTTTGTTATCAAATATTTAAATATTTAAGCTTGACATAATATTATTCGAATTTCACCTTTGTTCTTATAGTTCGGTTATTTTCATACTTCTTTCGCTAAGTTACTAATGCCAAGTTATCTTTGTATCCTGCATCATTCTAACATTCATACAATTTACAGTACTTTTGCAAGTAGTCCTTAAATTTCTTCCAGTCCTCTTCCACTGTCTCTTCTCCCAGGTCTCGGATTCTGCCAGTCATTTCTGCCAATTCCATGTAGTCTATCAGTTGCATCTGCCATTCTTCCAGAGTGGGCAAATCTTCTGTCTTCCAATATTTTGCAATAAGTATTCTTGCTGCTGTTGTTGCATACATAAAGAAAGTTCTGTCCTTCTTTAGCACCCTCTGGCCGACAATGCCCAAAAGGAAGGCCTCTGGTTTCTTGAGGAAGGTATATTTAAATACCTTTTTTAGTTCATTATAGATCATTTCCCAGAAGGCCTTAACCCAGGGGTCTGCAACCCACGGCTCCGGAGCCGCATGTGGCTCTTTTACACCTTTGCCGCGGCTCCAGGGCGGATACTAGCAAGGGGAGGAGGCGCATTGTGGCGGGCGCTGTACTGGCTGTGACGTCGCATGGGGGCGGTGCGTGCGTTAGTCACGCACCGTCACGACATCACTTTCCCGCCCGCTACATTGTAAGGGGCATGTACGCTGGTCACTGCATTGAAAGGGGGCATGTACGCTGGTCACTGTTTTGAAGGGGAGTGAAGAACACACACACCAAAAAAGGTAACTTGTTAATTTAACATTTATTTCTATGAGGAGGAGTAATTCTGAGGGGTCAAACAAAGAAATAATAAAAAATGACAAAAAAATTATTTTTATAATGACGAGTTTTGTGGCTCCCAGTTTTTTTTTCCTTCGGAAACGGGTCCAAGTGGCTCTTTTTGTCTTAAAGGTTGCAGACCCCTGCCTTAACCCTTGGGCACGCCCACCAAAGGTGAAAGAATGTTCCTTCAATTTCTTTACATTTCCAACACTTATTGTCTGGCAAATGATATATCTTTGCAAGCTTGACTGGGGTCATGTACCACCTGTAAATCATTTTCATAATATTTTCTTTCGGGGCATTACAAGCCGTGAACTTCACACCGGTGGTCCATAACCTTTCCCAGTCAGCGAACATAATGTTATAGCTAATGTCTTGCGCCCATTTTATCATAGCTGATTTAACCATTTCATCCTGTGTATTCCATTTTAACAGCAAGTTATACATTCTTGAAAGTACCTTAGTTTTTGGTTCTAACAATTCTGTTTCTAGTTTCGATTTTTCCACCTGGAAGCCTATTTTTTTGTCCTTATTAAAAACCTCCCTGATCTGACCATAGTGTAACCAATCCCGCACTTTATCCTTCAGTTTCTCAAAACTCTGCAATCTCCATGTATCTCCATCTTTTTCTACTATCTCCCAATATTTTGGCCAATTGGCCTCCTTATTGAGTCTTTTCTGAGCCTTAGCTTCCATTGGTGACAACCACCTTGGGGTCTTGCTTTCTAATAGATCTTTATATCTTGTCCAGACATTAAACACTGCCCAACTACTTTGAGTTTTGTTCCCTTCCTTCCCAGCAAAACTAGGAGGAAGGAAAAGGAACCTGGCAGCCCCTGGACAGCTTGTAAGTAGGAAGGTCGGCAGGTGGGGTCTAGCTAAGCTAGCCAGACTGAGGTGGGTGGAGCTGTGCCCCATTTGCCCAGATAGAGCAACCTCCACTGTGTCAGCCAATGACTGTATCATCAGAATAGTGATGGGAGTTCATAGCAGCCCTCATAAATATTGAATTTCTCACCTGGTCCATGACTCCCCAGACCAAATTCAACCCAACACATCAACTACCACAGTGCACTTGCTCTCCTGGAGCCTCTGTTTAAATACTAGTGCCACAAGTACATTATGAAACTCTGTGATAGGGTAGGCGACTGTGTTACAGCAGACCTAAATAAGCTGCCAGGGAGAACAGAATAGATTTTTAAGGCTGAACATATATGAAGGTCAATGGAAACAACTGTGTCATTTCTGTGTGATGGTGTTGGCTGCTTGTAGCCTGCTAAGCCCAATTCAAGGTGTGCCGATTTACGTTATAAAGCCCTAAATGACTTGGGACCCAATTCTCTGAAGGAAGGACCAGCCATTAAGATCTGCAGAGGAGTCACTTCCTGTGGTTCCACTGCTAGGGGCATGTTGGAGGTAGAAAGAACTGTCTCCATAGTGGCACCTTGGTTTTGAGACTGAGGTAAGGCAAGCACTGTTGTTGTGTTTTGGCTACAAACTTCCTCCAAATGCATATTTTGCCCAGGCTTTTGGGTAGGAGCTGAGTAAATGCCCCACTAGCCACTAGCAATGGTCCAATTGCATCTCACTGCAGAATTTTTATTTGCTGTCATCCTAGTCTATCCATTGAAGGATGCTGTGGCATAACCGGATTCCTTTGTGGGGATGATTAGGGAGGCAGGAGAGAATGTATTATTTAATAATATTCTTCCAAACTTGCGTTAGCAAGTTCCATATTCTAGCAGAGTTCCAAACATCCCCCTTTTTAGATTAGGCAGCGATCAGCTTGTTGATGACACATCTGAGTCTCACTATTAAAGATTCCTTCCTGGTAAAATCCCTTGTCTTTCCCTCTTAAAAAGAATAAACACAAGAATCTGATTAACGTTCATATAAAAATAGTTCAGTCACAGATTCATTCAGGTTCACAGACACATCCCTGAAGGCAGGCTTAGGTTACATAACAACTAGAATCATAGAATCATAGAGTTGGAATAGACCACAAGGGCCATCGAGTCCAACCCCCTGCCAAGCAGGAAACACCACCAGAGCACTCCTGACATATGGTGCGCACCGACCCCTCTCCCTCTCCAGGTTTCAGGAAGCTATCAGCAAGCCTGGGGAGCCCGCGGAAGTTCCCGCGGGGCTCCCCATGCTGCGGATAGCAGTCTGCCGCCCGGCGCACAGGGCACCCTGAAGCAGAAAGCCCAGCGCGCCGGGCAGACATCGGCCAGCCCCACAAGCTCGGGGGCCAGCGGGGAGGCAGAGCGCCGCCATACCGCTGTTCCGTGACCTTGTTTTGGGGGGGAAATAAAGGAAAACAATTTTTCCTTTATTTCCCCCCCAAAAAAAAAAAACCTAGGTGCGTCCTATGGGTAACCTGCCCTGGGATCAATGGAACCTATGATGGCTGGGATATAAATTGAACGAACAAACAGGTAAATAAACATTCCTCAATGCTTTGCACAGCCAGTCACACAATATTGTCTCTGATTATATAGTTTTTTCATTTGCCCAGGTTAGCAGTACTTGCATAGGATTATGGGAGAAGGGATGTAAAAAGAAGCCATTGCAACAAGATGATCTGGCCCCAGTTATTTGATTAGGCCTTCACATGCCACTAGTTTAGTTGGTTCACCTGTTTTCATTCTTCTGCTTTGGAAAATCTTTTAGCAGAGTAACTAAGGGGATGATCCTATACTTGAGATCTGCCAACTGAAGGGCTATAGGATTCCACTGTGCTGGAAGAACCCAAGATATGCAGCCAGTACAAAAGGTAACACTGGTGGAGCACCCCAGATAGGCTGTTGGGACACTGTTCCAACAGCAAAAACTTGGCACCAAAATGGCCCAAACAGGGTTAAATCAGGGGTGGAATGTCGGTGACACAGTGAGGAGCAAACTTATGCCAGATCTTATTCCGTGCCCTTCAATCCATGGCCAAACACCCACCAACAGCGCAACTTTATACCAGTGTCATATTTCTCTCAGCTAAATTCAGTGATGGGGAGAAAATATCAGAAAAACAGCTGCCCCTGTATTTACAACTGCCCCACACATATCACTACAGCAGAGCGTAAGATATGGTGTAACTCATCACCCAGTTGCAGCAGCACCAGTATCATTCTAACCCCACCTAAGGAGACAATAATAATAATAATAATAATAATAATAATAATAATAATAATAAGGCACATGGCTTGGGACTGTGTCTCATTGGTCACATTGATGTTTGTTTTTGACCATGTCTTATTAAAGCAGCCCATGATGAAGCTAATTACATTAATAACCAAATAAGGAGTGGAGATTCGGGCTTTGCACATTAGCAATAAATTCTCTTCTCAGACTATATGTTTCTTGTCAATATTTTAACAGTTAGCTTTACTCAAAACAGCTGCGCCTGCATTTATTGAAATTGCTTTGCAGACACCACCCTCCCAAAGGCACCTAGAGACTACCAATGGGGCTACTCATCAAGTAATTGGCTGCAGGATTGTTTCTACAGTATTTACACAATGAGAGTAAGCACATAAACAAATGTCATAGCAGGGGCAGAATTAGGCGTGTGAACATTTAAGGGAATCCGAGCACCACAGGTGAGAATATGTGCTGGTTGGCACTATCATTTATGTTCATTCCTGAAAAATGATAGCATCCCCACAGCTACCCGGAGAGCAACAAGAGAAACAGGAAGACTAGGAGCCCCAAAGTTCTTCTAGCACTTAGAGCTTAGGAAGTGATTAATGAACTTATTGAATCACGATAAATTTTTTAAGAGAGCTCCGGGCTCCCTCCACAAAAAGCTTTTAAAAATTAAAGTCCTGCGTTAGTGCTCTGCATATTGTGCTGCCTTAACGGGGAGAAGTCTCAAATGCAACAGAGCCATTTCATTAAGGCCAGAGCATGGACTCAGCCCTGCATTCTCCAAGCCTCAAGCGAAGGCACTGATTGTGGTGGCATTTTTTATGGCAGGAGTGCTTTGCTTAATCACGGCAGGGAGGGGACAGATGTTCCATTCTGCTGCCCCTCCGCAAATGAGACTGGGTGGAGTATTAGAAGATTTGTCTCCCCAGAAAATACCACAGTGTTGGAGAGAACAAACATCTGCTGCAAGAATGTGAGTAGGAGACACTGGCAGAGCAAGGAAAAACAGAAGCAAAGCAATCCTTTTTAGCCTAATGCCCTGTGCAGCCTGTGTTTGAAGCAGTGGAGTAGCTGAGAACAATCTCAGCAAAACTGTGGTGCTATGGAAAACTAGGCTGATTTACTGGGGACGGTGTGTGTGTGTGTGTGTGTGTGTGTGTGTGTGTGTGCTTCTTTCTAACTTCAGTGCATGCTACATTCTGATGTGCAACCGATTCACACAACACTTGAGAAAATTAATTTTAACAGCTTCGTATATTTTTCCTTTCTCAACTGCTATTTGTACTCAGTTGATCATTATATTTGTTTTTACTCATTGTTAGATGCCTTGAGCTCTGTGTGAGGAAAGGTGAAGTGCATAGCGTCCAAGTGTCCCCATTTAATTGGGACATTCCAGATTGACAGAATCCACCCCAGCTTTTGATCCCAACCCCAGATGTCCTGTTTTGGATCTCGTGTTCTGGCTGCGCGGGACCAAAATGTCAGTGTTTGTAAAAAGCAAAAAAAGAAGGAAAGGGTTGTGACCTCCCTTTGTCTCCTCAGCCTGGTCCTCGGACCCTTGTCGGCATAAAAGAGTCCACGAGAAAAGTCCTTGCAGAGTTTTATTCTCAAAAGTCTTTGTGCAAAACACGACTGAATAGCTATACACACCAGCACTAACCAACCAACCAACCCAAACACCAGCCTCAGCAACAAACTAACATTTCTCACTTATATATATACAACTTGGTGCAGACCGCTGAGTCATGCTGACCCAGCTTTATTCGCATTAAAGAAACAGCGGCCATTTTAGCCGTGACACAAAAGACAGGCATTTTTTGGTTCTGTGCTATGACACGAGTCAGCTGGCTCACACCATAGCATGGGACCAAAAGACAGAATGAAAACTTACCTTGACCCTGCTCCTCACCAGTCCAGGTCTGTTAATATGGGGAGAGGCAGTCCTTGAGGTTTTGTGGTTCTGAGCCGTTTAAGGCTTCTTAGGTCAAAACCAGCTCTTTGAATACGGCCCGGAAACTAATTGGCAGCCTGTGCAGGATCAGTGTAATAAGATCATACTATCTTGGCCTGCTGAGCAATTTGGCTCTGAATTCTGCAGCAGCTGAAGTTTCTGAACCATCGTCAGAGGCAGCCCCACATATAATGCATTGCAGTAATCAAACTTAGAGGTTACCAGAGCATAGACAACAGATGTTAAGCTATCCCTGTCCAGACAGAGATGTAGCTGGGCCACCAGCCGAAGCTGATGGAAGGCACCCTATGCCACTGAGACCACCTGAGTTTCAAGTAACATCAAAGGATCCAGGAGTAGCCCCCCCCCCCACAGCTACTTGATAGGTGTGGGAATGTTCAGGGATGCAGGAGAGGATATATTGTCTGATTATATCCTTTTCCAACTTGTGTTAACAAGTTCCATAATTTAGCAGAGTAACATTCCCCTTTTGTTTAAACTCAGCGAATGCGTTTGCTCAGGCTCGCTAAAGCCTCTCTAATAACTGTTCTGGTATTTTCCCCTTATTCCCTCATAAAAGATAGAACACGACACAGTCTTCTACAAAAGTATAAAAAGAGTTTACTCACATATCATTCTGTTCACAATAGGATCCCAGAAGGCAGACTTAGCTTAGAAAAGTAACACACACTTGGAAACTATTCCATAAGAAGACAGTCCCTTTGTCCTCTCTTGGCTGGAGCCAAGAGAGCATCTTTGGCTAAGCAGATGTTGCTTCTTCGGTGCATGTAGTGAAAGAGAGAGAGATGGCTGCCCTGCCCTGTGCTTTTGTCATTACCTGCACAGGTGAGGCCACACCCACCTCTAGTCACATGCAGAGGACGTCTGTCCCAGCCCAGAAGGAAACAGGAAGTTTACCTGCTGGCTGGACAAACATTCCTCCCCATGTGTAAACATGTTCACTCTAGGAATGTTGTACTTGACTGCTCTTGTGTTTCACATCCCACAATAGGGAGGTGGCAATCTCCCATCCATCTGGACTAGGGAACTGCCCCCTGACAGTGCCTCAGTTTTATCTGGATTGAGCTTCAGTTCATTGGCTCTCATCCAGTCCATTACTGAGGCAACACAATGATCCAGCACTTCCACTGCCAAACCTGCAGATGCAGAGGAGAAGCAGAGCTGTTTGTCGTCAGCATATTGCTGACAACGTAAACTCCAGATGTATGTAATGGGATTAGGAGTCAAATATCTGATCAGAAGTCATGGTTTTAGGGCAATGACTCTAGGTCAAGGCAGAATAAGCCCAAGATATGATGTCTGAGTCAGCTCGTTCTCTCTTTCCAAAGGGATGATAATATGAAATTGCATCAATACATCTAAGAGGGTGGAAACTTGATCCAGAGTCTAGCTTTGTTAGACTAATTAATTATTGCTTTTGTGGCAGCTGATCACATTATTCATATCTGTGGCAACGCTCATGATTAATGAAGCGTTCATTCTAAAAACTAAACGTATATTTATATAAATATTAACGAACTTGGTACAGTAATCTTTAACAATTATTCTTCCAAATCTCTACAATCCCTCCAGCAAAACAACTAAGCGCTTTCTTGGCTGCTCTTTAAAATATAAAGCTCCATTACTAGGTACACAAGTGGGGGGGGGGGATAAATTAAGACCATGCAGAGTTATATGCCAACATTTAGATGGCAGAGGATTGATTTTCTATAAGGCCAAAGGCTTTTTATAATAAAGTAAATAAAATCTACCATGAACCATTTTCAAATGAAATACGTGAAATTGGATGTCTCTAAATCATGTATTGATCCGATTTTCATAAACATGTTTTTGGTCAATACTGTGGGTAATCACTTCTCTGTCTGTTTCAAAATGCTGAGTAGGCTGGAATCTGGGGGACATTTGAGCCTAGAGGAGACTGATTCTAGGGCTTGTCTGCATATGGAGCAAGGCTGCAATCTAAGCATACTTACTAAAAGGTAAATCCCACTGAATCCATGGGGAATTATTTTCTGATAAACATGCTTAAGATCAGGCTATAAATGTGGAAGCGGGTCTTCGGAGTAGTCTTCATTTAAGAACCTAGATTTTAGGGGTGGGGAGAAATACTGCAAATGTCGCTGCAAGCCATGGTTTGATTAGATGAATGAGCCTGGTGTTCATGCATTCGCCCCTCCCTCTTTCCCTCCCCTTACACACTTCATTTGATTAACATCCTCCCAGTTTTCAAAAACCCTAGTCCTGTCTTTAGGACCCAGGGCCTCAAATGCATGGTGGAAAGGCACGAAGGGGTCCTACAGTTCATCTCTCCTGTGGGAACTAGCCCCATCTCATTGACAACGAAAACACCATAAACATACCCCAGCCAGCCAGAACGGAGGGGCAGGGCTACCCCTGAATGTGGCGAACATAACCATTGTGCTCTGAGATGCATATACATTTTAAAACAACCTAGCAGAGTGGCCTGGAAAAGAGATATCCTCTGTGGAAAGTACCCTATTCAGCAGCGCACACCCATTCAGATGCTATAAACTACACTTAGAGAGCAAGCCTAACTTTCATCTAGGAATGGTAGATATAGCCGCTGCCACATCCCAAACTCTGATGCTTGTGCTGGCCAAGGTGGAGGGCAAACAGTTTGGCCCCATTCTCCCCCTCCCTTGCCATTTGTGCTAGCCCCTAGCAAAGGGATCCAGTTCAAGCCCATTGCTGGTAGCTGGACCTGCTTAGGATCCAGCAGATCTTTGACCAATCTAGTTTGACTCTTTCTCTGCTGCCTCCATGCCCCAGAAATGCTCCATTGTGTGTGGGTGTTCAGCTGACTTTTGTCAGGTGCAACAGGGACCTCTGGTATTCCCAAAGTCCCCCACTGGCAGAGCATGACAGAGCCCAGCAGAGCTCAACACTTGCCCCTGACCCAAACCCACTCCAGCACAGTGGATTGGTCTGCCCTGTTACACTTCTTGGTGTACAAAATCCTGACTATCTATGGGCAAAGACCAATCAAGGCAGAGGCCTCAAGGGTGGCTAACAAAATCTGCAGGAAGTGGGATTTGGTTTCAACATTGCACATCAAATAAACAGAAATGGAGCCTTCATTATGCCAACATGGCAACCATTCTGAAGACCAAGACCTCTACATGTTCACCCTGGGCCTAAAACTTTTCAGTGTAGGCACTTTTTCATCAGGGAGCATTATCTACATATCTTTGCAATATCAGCATTCTCATGGTCCTTTCACCACTTTGTGCTAAATCTTTTCTTGACATTTTAATATGTCCCCCTGTTGTGCCAAGGCCCAGCACACATTTGCAAGAATGATTCAGTAGTTGTACAGCTAAGATTGAGCCAAAGACACACCACACCCCCTCTGTTTCCTAAAAATATTACCCCCCTGTGAAACTGGGGCGATTTCCTGCTGCTTCCTTGGGAGCAGGGGAAATTTCTCTGACATTTTCAGAGGGGAATTACCACTTACTTTACTAGGACTTGCCCAGAAGTCAGCCAGTGGAAAACATATTCCCAACAGCTTTAGGATTTGTGCAGTATGACATGAGGGCAAGCCTTCTGGCACTGTGAGAGGTCTGGGACCTTTCTATGGTTATGCTAGTGGTGATGATAGAAATAAAGCCCTTGGCAACCTTATAAGACTGGATAAAGTAGGTGGCAAGCTTTCCTGGAAATTACTTTCCCTGTCTATTCTTTCGAGAAGGTTTCATTTGGCTCCTACCAATCCAACAAACAGTCAAAAATGAAATTTTCAAAACAACTCAATGTGAAGCTATAAGATGGCGAATTATGTTATGCAATGTGACGTAATCTGAAAATGCTCATCATGTTAGAAAAACTGAGGCTTTATGTAGTTTTCAGTCAGTTAGTATTCAATGTTTTAACCATAGGTTACAACAGGAGATAAGAAAGCAATTAACAAAAACAACAAAAATAATTTTCACAGTAGCATGAAAAAAAATATATTTGTCACATTATGGATAAGTAAAAAAATAGGTTTGATCTCTGCCCGCTAAAAGAGTTATTCTGTTACAAGAAGCCAACAAAACACCAATTATTTGCAGCTCAGACCAGTTGGCTTTTTCCACAATAAGTGAGTCTTAAAATTCAGTTTAGATCAAAGACAATATGGGGCAATAAAAGAAATAATGGGGTACATTACCCACAGAACCACTGCCACAAGGACAGTCTCAAACCATGGGATTTACTATTATGCAGTTTTAAAACTAAAAACCATGTACATTACATAAAACACTACTGAATATAGTGAATGATGAGAATGCACACTACATGGGGGAAATGTCAAGCATGTCAGTGGAATTCTGTCTGTGGGCTTTCCTACTAGTGATTTCTCCTACCAGATAATTTAACATATATTGTTAATACTATTTTGTCACTGACAACTGTCCCTTCTTCAGTCAACTTTTCTAATGGCTGTAGAGAAATTCAAGTTTTGTTTTATTTTAAGAAAAAAATAAGGATCATTTAAAAGTGCATCTCATCTTTGCATTAGCTAACTGAAAATGATGTTCATGGTCCGGATCAAGAAGCTAAGTGACTATCATAAACATATCACGGAAATCCGAGCATATTAAATTGAGGAAGAAATGTAATTGGCGGCTTGCCATACACACACCAAAAAAACCAGCTGTTAGATACCGCTAGAAAAAGGCTGTAGTCTCATAAATCTCTCTAAGGGAACATTAGCAAAGTTAGTTGTAATTCTTGCAAAATGTCTCTCCCATATCTGCACTGTTAGAGGCGTCCGTATCCCAGGGAGTGATCACACATTCCTTTTTATGACTTGAGAATTCATATTCACACCAGAAAATGTAGTATATGAAACAGCCTTCAGTGCCATAAAATTGTGTGGTAAGACATCAGTGCTATGAAACTGTGTTCTTATAAAAGCAGATAAGACAAATTCATAGGTAAGGCTAGCAGTGGTTACTGTATAATATCGCTACTATAAGAGGTATTGCTATAAGAGGTATTGTGCCCTGATACAAGGCTCTTACTGTTGGCGCCCATCTGAGGTCCAAAAGCAGAACATACCTGAGTATGGTAGAAGTGACCCTTCTCCCTTGACCTTATGTAGAGTCTTGCTGTTCATTTCTCTGGGCTGAACTTTCTTACCAGTGAGGTCATGAGGATCCAGAAAGTTAATTTCTCCTCAGGAAGCAAGAACTGCATGCAGATGAAAGTGACGGACAGTTGGTGAAGGACCCTGTGTGAGGGACAGGGAAGAGGAGATCTCCATGGGTGAGAGGATGGGGAAAGCTTCCAGGTGAGAGCTAGGAGGGCTCACCTTTTTCTGACTGTGAAAAAGATTAAGGTAAACATACCTGCGAGAAAGGACTTTGCGTTCTCCTCTCTCTTTTTTATTTTTGCTTAGATTAGTACATTTTTATTGTATTATGAAAAGTCTTAATATTTCATTTTTAAAATCACTAGTATTTCTCCCTAATTTACATATTTTTGCATGCAGTTTTGCCTACGGTACACATTTTTGCAAGCAATTTCCCCTAATGTAATACATTTTTGTATGTTACTTTCACCAATATATCCATTTTTGTGCGCACAGTATCCTAATATATGTATTTTTGTACAGATTTCTTGGCTGGAGTATTCTGTGTTGCAGAAGTTGGAGAAGTGTGAATTTTGAACGGTGGCGTGTGCTTCAGTTTGCATATTGTTTCAGAAAGGCTTGCCTTGGTTTGCCATGGTTTGCCCAATGCAAAGCAAATCAATTTTCTCCCCAAGCCTCATAATGACTCACAAGTAAGTGCACAGGATTGCAACCTTGAAGACTTTCCCTTTCCCTGGAAGTGGGAGCCCTGATTCCTTCTCAGGTGTTTTTACGTAGGTTAATCTGGTTGCAGTTCCCGATTTTGTGGAGGAGGCGGACATCCAGTTTTCCTTCTGCATAAATGAAAACATAGTTTCAAAAAGGGTGTTGCCTAGCAACTCAGTCATTAAAATTACCTGTCTGCCTCAGCTAGATGGAACTTATGTTTTTACTCCCACTGCGTGAGAGTCCCCCAGTAGATAATAATGATGTCCTCAGATTTACATTTCCCATCAAAGACATTGTCTCCGATTTAAATCCATAAGTTTGCTTTGACCAGAGGCACTAATAAAAATTACAATTGCTAGAACGATTTCTTCTTGGGGACAGACAGAGCAGTGAGAGCCCAGTTTGACAGGTTGAGAAAAATCCAATTACAAAGCGCCATTTTATTTTCCCTTCAATGTGATGAAATCAAATTTATTTTTCTAATTGGAAACCATTTTGACAATCCACCTCAAATCTTCTCCTTCATAAGACTAAATAGGGAAGGTGCCAAGCTTTTTCATAGGGACAAACAGGAGCGAATGCCAGCGATTGTTCTACAATAACTCCACATATCTGTCATCCTCGATGGACAAAACTGTAGCCAGTTGTAGACTCCAGCCATGTTTGGAGAGCAGTTTTCTCCACTTCAAAACTTTGCTCCATTAATTTTCCTTATGCCAAATTTGCCTGGCAGACATTTTAGTGAACAGCTAAGCCATGCCATCATACACCTTTTCTGCGCCCCAAATACAGTAATAAATGGATGCAAACATGGCAAGCTTGCCAGGATTGGTGCAGGTATTGTACAGAGCAATCCACACTCCTTTTGTGCTGATCTGGCAGGGGAAGTTGGAATGGGTGGAGATGTCCCTCCCCCAGCCCTGACAACATTCTTCTAACCTCCTGTGGGCCATCACAGCAGGGATGAAGGTGGGGCTTTAAAGCCCCACTAATCTGGAGAGGGGGCTTCTGCTCCCATAGATGATTAAGCATTGTTACAAATTCAGAGTCAAAGTAATTAGGCTTCCTGATTCACCTTTTAAATTTTGCATATTGAAATTTTTTTTGGCCACTTTTGAGACCTAGGTGGTGAAAATTTGGGTATACATGTAATAAATAAATAAATAAATGGGGAAAGGTAGCTAATCAGAGTTGACGTTAGTCCAGAGTAGATGAACCAAACCCTGTGGTAAGCAACCTATGCTCTTCCTTAGCTTTGGTGCTGGTGGCAGCCACGATTCCTGAGAAGGTCGGATGGCTCCCACAAACGACTTTTTGTCTTCTGCCGGCTGCCCTCCGTTCACATCAGCCACTCTCCTGCATGCAGACATGTCAGAAGGGACCCTGAAATCACCGCAGCTCTCAAGTATTGGAAGACACAAGATTTACCCACTCTGGAAGAATGGCAGAAGAAGGTGATGGACTATATGGAACTGGCAGAAATGACTGGCAAAATCTGAGACCAGGGAGAAGAAATGGTGGAGGAAGATTGGAAGAAATTTAAAGACTATTTGCAGAAATACTGTAAAATTAATGAATGTTAAAATGATGTTGGACTGAAAAGAAGTGGTTTTGGTAATAAGGTTAATAAAGTAAAGGTAAATATAGATAGTTATATGGATGAAAATGTATAGTTATAATAGGTTAAGTTATAGAGCAAAGATAAATGAAAGAGGGTAAGGATTTGCTGAAAAGACTTGGAAAACGGGAATACAAAAGGGGAGGTGTGAGGAGGTCAAGGAAATAAGCAAATGAGCTCAAAGATGCTGAAAAATGGATTTATTTATTTTTTTAAAAAAAAATTTCTTTTTCTTTTTCCTATTTCTCCCCCCCCCCTTCTTTCTAGGTTGCCTTTTTGTCAACCTTCCTGTTAGCTTGTGTTTGTTAGTTTTTGTTAGTTTTTTCTTTATGTGTAATTTTTTGTATAATCTCAATAAATATTCTTTTTTTAAAAATGAAATCACCGCAGCTCTTGACTCCAAAGGAAACTGGCCATATAATACTGGCATGGATTTTCCCATCCCTAAAGGAAGGAAGAAACAAAGCTATTTAAGAAAACAAAAGTTTACAAGACCTCTACCTTTCACCTCCCCTTTTAAAAAGCCAAAGGCATACTGGCCCTCATGGTGGTAAATTAGTCCTTTGGTTTAATGAGGTTCCCACATGGCAAGTCTTGCAAAGATAAATGAGCCGTATTACTATTCATAAGTGATTTATGGTCTCCCAACTCGCGCAACATCTCCTAATGGGTAGAATTAGGGTTAAAAGGAGGTTATCTCAAATTGCCAGCGGTGTTCAACATTGCTGCCCATTTGCCTCACCTTTGTCACACTAGCACAGTTGTTTAAAATGTAATTAATCCTGGTCTCATTCATTATTCTTTGCGTTGGCAGTAAAGGAAGGATGCCCCAAGTTAATATGGAGGAACATTGATGCAATGGCTTCTTGCTTCCTCCCTAATTGTACTTGATAAAACTTTCAGCCTTTTCTGCTGCCTTTGTGTCTTGTACAGCTATTGAGGTTATATTCAGGCTGCAGCACATTTTATCTATGTATCTGTCGGGATTACAAAACATACAAACATATATATTATGTGCATCACTAGGATTGGATAATGGTTGTTATAGAAATTGCACTTTCAGTCAGGCCTCTCAGACTGATCTGTTCAGTAAACATTTATGGGAACAAAATGTCTCTGGTTGATGCCTATGAGTAGATGGCGAGCATAAACTATAATGCTTCGGGAGCAGATTCTGAGAATGCATTCATCAGGAATCCTTTACTCATACAATTCTGTTTGAGCTGAAAAATGCTAATGGAGTGCTGTGAAGTCCAGAAGCTACACAATGACTCCATATATATATATAAAGCCGTACCCATAGCATCCTCTTAACACAGCCTTCCCCAATCTGGTGCCCTTCTGATGTTTTAAACTACAACTCCCATCTGTGCTGGTCCCGGGGGCTAACCAAGAGGCGAGGTCCGAGTCCAGTCCGAGGTCGATGGTGCAATATGAAGGCAGTCTGTAGAAGTCGAAGCTGGGGGCAGGGCGTCTGGTAAGGTTAGGAGCTCCGGCAGGGAAGCAGGTCAGGGATCAGGCTGGAACTGACAACCAATGATGTTGCTCCCGCAACTTGGGACTGGGCTGGCTGGCTTTTATCTGCCCCAAGGCATAGGGCGGCCCCGATCCTCTGGTGACTCGCCTCTCCTGGCCTGGAGGCGAGCACTCCTCCTGTGGGAACTTAGTTCCCTCTGCCTCTCTGCCCTGAGCCTCTGCCGCTCAGGAGAGGCTGGAGGGTTACTGGACCCAGAGGCAACCTCACCTTCCCCTGACGGGGCTGAGAGTGGAGCACCTGCAGGCAATGGGTCCTCCATCACCTCAGGAGCCAGAGCAGACTCAGCTGGTGCCTGCACCTGAAGATCCAGCACAGGTGAGGACCCTTCGGGCTCATGCCCCAGCCCTGGCGTAGCTGGTTCTGGAGGCGGGGACTCCTGTGCAGGCTGGGATTCCTCAGGTTCAGCCTCCGAGTCCGAATCCCAAGCTATCACACCATTATTCTTGTCAATTAGCCACCTGGCTGGGGTTGATGAGAGTTGTAGTCAAAAACTTGTGGGGGGCACCAAAATGGGGAAAGTTAACCTAACACAGAAGACTGCCTCTATCCAGTCACTGTTTGTTTTGTGCTATATGAGGCCATTTTGTATGGCAAACCCAGGTCTGTCACAAGTGCACATTTGACATAGAGGTGAAACGCAGCAGTAGACGACATGGTGAGGTGGCAGCACTCCCCTGACCTCCAGTGAGTTGTGCCACTGCTTCTTATCAGGAGGTACAGATGGAAGCAGTGATGAGGTCAGTGCAGTGCAAATGCACTGGCAGGAGTGCCAGATTAACTTTGCACTGCACTGACCTCACTGTCTCCCCTCCTGCTCTACCTCCCAGTAAACAGCAGAGATGTGACTGACCAGAGGTCAGGTGAGTGTCACACCACCAGGTCCGCCACAGTGCAGTCTGCAGCTTGCTTTCTGGTGAGTTTGCCTACATATGATGCATTCCTTTCTTGCAGTCACGGCTAACCATTTTAAGTGCACAATTAGGGTAGAGGGACATGGGACTGATGCTCCGAAACATGCAGCCTTGGAAATTCCATGTTGCAAAGGTGGATGGGAAAACTCAGCACAATCTTGCAAATTTCTTATACCACTGACAAATCTAACACGTAAACAGCCCCAAGAAGGAGTACACCTCAAATCCATTTTACAGACTTGAATGGTTCTGCTATTCATTGCTGTTTTTGCATATTCTTGTATTGTTTTTATTTGAATGTGGCCCAGGCTGAGATCATAAGCAGTGATGTTTACTAATTAATTAAGAATAAATAAATAACTATAAAGCTGCACCTGCTGATCTAGTGTTGCCAGCATTGTAGTGCAGGCTGAAATGAAGCCGCGTGGTTGTAAGCAGCACAAATGGCAGAGACAAGCAGCACTTTGAATTAATGAACCAGCCACCCACTTGATAGACATCCTCTGCTGTCTGAGAACTAACGTCACACTTATCCAGCCCATGGACTGGTCCTGCTTTCTTGGTGGATATAGAATATAAACCCCCATTTCTGGGCTAAAGTCTGCTTTCAGACAATTCTGTGCCTGAGCTAATGATGGCACGGTGCTCGTTCCTGAAAGAATTCTCTACTCAGAAAGCAAGGCAAGGCACTATGGTAGCCATTCATAAGTTTTGTCCAACATATTGATTACACAATGGCACTTTTAATATCCATAGGATTTATCATTGGGACCAAGTCTCAAATATGGTGGTGCAGGATAAAATTGCATCATTTTTTCTTCCTCCATACGACCTCTTCCAGCCCTGCAATTCCAGCTATTTCCTGTTTGAATGAGATGGCAAATGTCCAAAGCACAGAGCAGTTTCATCTAGGGCATATAGATTTATATACTGCTTTGGAAGCCAGCCAAAGTCAATTCTTGTAGGAGGATATAATCTATCACCTTAATGTCAGCTGGAACTCTGTAAGAGAGGACACTGAAAAAGGATGCTAAGTTGCTTCTAATAAGACTTTATCTGGTAGCCTCTGATCATAGCACAATCTTCTTAATCGTATAGAGCATCAAGTGCACGGCAGAACTAGTATATAATATAAATCCATTTTACTGGTATGGCAAAACAGTAGATTCTTTAATGTCAGCAGAATATGTTGCAATTCCTCCCAAGGAGAAAGTAGATGCTGAGTGGCAATTTTTTTTTTTAATCTTATAACACAGTAGCTATAAAAATACAACAATAGAAATCAATATTGCAGAACCATAGAGTCAACTTCAAAGTATTGACATGCTGCAATGTCTGTATTCTATATAAAGCAAGCTTTCTACACCCTCTGTATCCCCCCACCCCACCCTAACTTCCTTGCTTCTGTACTAAGATATTTTCTGTCAGGTGTCTGGCTTTCAAGGGGGAAATGTCATAGCTGCCATTTTCCAAGGAAAATTCCACCAGCATACAAAATTCACCTTAGAACTGAGCTTCATTTTGAACAATAATTGTTTCATCTCACTGGATTTTCTCTTCATTTGGAATGAAGGAAGGTGTCCATTTCAGTTTCTTTCCATTTCTCTCTTTTTTTCTTTAGTTCCATTGACCACATTTCCACATGAGTTTTGTGGAAGTCCTGGTGAAAAACCCACCAGCATTTTAGTGTAAATCTTTCCTAACAGACATGTGTCGGTACACCATTTTGCTTAACCTATATATTTTTGTAAAGCATTTTCTCCTAATAGAATTTCTGTATATTAATTTTACTACTATATGCAGTTACAAGCACAATTTACACTAGGATATGCATTTAAATGTGAAGAGATGTGAATTTCTTCCCTTGGTATTGCAAAAGTGCAGAAGGCGGCACACAGGCAGCACTGAGAACAACAATATAGCTTCTCAAAACACACCGGACTACACCCAAACCAAACACTTCTGCTCAAACTTCAATTACCAACTTGGATATTTGCTATTTTCCTTTAAATCCACAATGGCATGGAAGATGCATCAGCTGTTGTCATTCTATGATTCTTTCATTCACATCCCACCTGCTCACCATAGCAAGTGGGGAAAGAAGCAAATGAAAAGACCCAAGTGAAAGAAGAAGCCATACCTGCCTCATCTCCCATTTTGTTGGTGGATCAAAAACTGGAACCTGGTGTATATCCTATCATGTATCAGTTCTCTGTTGAATTTCGTCAGCTATGCTACCTAGTTCCAAAATCACACCACCCCAAAAACAATCACCCTGTCTTTACCGCAAAGTGAAGAATAGAATCAAATTCACACTTCTAAATACAGTACAGATGGGTTGCCATGTTGATTCTGTAGCTCATAATATGGCCTAGCGATCTGATCTCTCAAATTACTGGCATGCAAACCTTGATTTAAAGATCAAATAGAAGCTTATCTATAGATCTGTTTGGACCAGGCTTTAGGGGTGCAGCTTTAGAGTGCTGTGATAAAAAATATGCAACAATTTCACCTCCATGGACTCTTTCCATTGTCTCCTTATCTGCATAAGGATAACATTTTAATTATTAAAAAATACTTCGTGTTCTTTAGTGTGGTGGGGTAGACCTGTGGAGCAGTGGGGTGACAAGGTTGGGGATGTGTGGACACACTGACAGGAGCACCAGATAGGCTTTGTTGGTGTGTCTACACAGCTCCAACCTTGTTGTTGCTCCACCCCACTCTAACCACGTCCAGATAAGCTGTAGCACCACACCAGCCACTGTTGTTTTCTTCCAACGTGTGACATCTTTGTTTAACCATCTTCAAAGTGAACAATATGCAAGCAGATAATATCTGAGCAGTAATAGTCCCCAAGGCATTTTCTTTCTGCTGTTTGTCATTTTCTAGTTTGTATTATTTACTTACAACAGCTATAAAAAAGTGAGTGCATCATGACAATATTTATTACGATTATCCAAATTTCCCAGGGAAAATATGGTGCTATAATGCTGGGAAAGACAAAGCAGACATAAGTTACTCTCTACGTAAAACCAAAGTTTGGCAAAGACCTTTCGTCATTTCGTGATATGCAGATAGACTGATGTTTGTTGCTAGCACTGCATCCCACCAGGAGAATGAACAAACAGAGAGCTAGAAGGAGTTGCACTTCATCAATTTGCATGTAAGTCACACTGCAACTGAAATGACTTCCCCTGCCTTCCGCATTTCCTTCCTTTCCCCACAATCCTGTGCAGCTTGGAAGGATGCGCGCGCATTCATGCACACTGTACAGAGATTTTGAGATTTGGTGGTTTGGCAAACAAAAAGGACAAGATAATATAGCACTGTGCAAATGAAGCACGCGAATATTCTGCATCATTTGTTCTGTTTGTGCCAGTGCTATGGGACGGGTAAGGAACTCAGCACAGCAGAGGTGGGCAACCACAAGCCCATGAGACAAATGCAGCTCTGCAAGCTCCTCTATCTTGCCATCGAGATTTTGTGTGAACGCAGAGCCATTCCCCCCTCCATAGGCCATGCCCCAATGTGCTTCACACCCTTCTTTAGGGTTTTTGCCTGGCTGGAAAATTTCCTAAAGATCTGACCATGCCTTTTGCTGGCCTGGATGGCAGACAAAGAGGAGCGTGTGTGGAAAGAAGGCTCCTGTATAAAGGGAAAGCTCACGCTCCTTGCTCTGCCCACTTTTGCTTCTGGCCCCACTAACCTCTAGCATGTGGCCCCTGGAAAGTTGCCCAGAAAGGAATGCTCTCCTCGGGCTCAAATAGGTTCACCACCCCTGAGGTTGTTGTTGTTAGTCGTTTAGTCATGTCTGACTCTTCGTGACCCCATGGACCAGAGCACGCTAGGCACTCCTGTCTTCCATTGCTTCCCACAGTTTGGTCAAACTCATGCTGGTAGCTTCGAGAACACTGTCCAACCATCTCGTCCTCTGTCATCCCCTTGTGCCCTCCATCTTTCCCAACATCAGGGTCTTTTCCAAGGAGTCTTCTCTTCTCATGAGGTGGCCAAAGTATTGGAGCCTCAGCTTCAGGATCTGTCCTTCCAGTGAGCACTCAGGGCTGATTTCCTCCAAAATGGATAGGTTTGATCTTCTTGCAGTCCATGGGACTCTTAAGAGTCTCCTTCAGCACCATAATTCAAAAGCATCAATTCTTCGGCAATCAGCCTTCTTTATGGTCCAGCTTTCACTTCCATACATCACTACTGGGAAAACCATAGCTTTAACTATAGGAACCTTTGTCGGCAAAGTGATGTCTCTGCTTTTTAAGATGCTGTCTGGGTTTGTCATTGCTTTTCTCCCAAGAAGCAGGCGTCTATTAATTTCCTGACTGCTGTCACCATCTGCAGTGATCATGGAGCCCAAGAAAGTAAAATATCTCACTGCCTCCATTTCTTCCCCTTCTGTTTGCCAGGAGGTGATGGGACCAGTAGCCATGAACTTAGTTTCTTTGATGTTGAGCTTCAGACCATATTTTGCGCTCTCCTCTTTCACCCTCATTAAAAGGTTCTTAATTCCTCCTCACTTTCTGCCATCAAGGTTGTGTCATCTGCATATCTGAGGTTGTTGATATTTCTTCCGGCAATCTTAATTCCGGTTTGGGATTCATCCAGCCCAGCCTTTCGCTTGATGAATTTCGCATATAAGCAGGGAGACAATATACAGCCTTGTCGTACTCCTTTCCCAATTTTGAACCGATCAGTTGTTCCATATCCAGTTCTAACTGTAGCTTCTTGTCCCACACAGAGATTTCTCAGGAGACCGATGAGGTCTCTACCCTGAGGTAGAGTCCTGCAACCCTTCTCCTTCTCCACCGAGGGGGCTTCCAGTTTGGTGACACCTGGTGATATTCATTCATTGCCTGTAAGCTACATGCAGAATTGTCGAGTTCCCATACTGTTTGATGCAGGGAGATTTTTGTGGATGTGCAGTCTTCTAAGTTCTCTCAAACTAACATGACATAGCCATGTGGGCAAGGAAGGAACCATTTACCTGAGCACACATCAGGTGTGTCTAGCCTAGAGCAAATAGCAACAACTATGCGTTCCAAATCTCAATCCAAGCACTTGACAATGCAGTTGTTTGGTTGCAGGGTATGTTTTTCTCTTTTCAGTTCAGAATTCCACTACAACATAAAGTTACAGAATTGCAAGCAAAAAATTGCTTGAAAAGGTTTCGCAGCCACCCACCTGATTGTGTTGCATTAATTTCAGTTTATGCGAGAGCAGCTCAGAAGGATGTAATTGGAAGATAATTCTCTATACAATTCCCAGCTGCTCTTGCAGTATGTCTGCTTGAACATCTTGTGGTAATTGTGGATATAATGCAAAAAAATTAGACTTCTAAAAGCTTAAATTACAAGCTGTTAATTAAGACATAGTAGAGCCAGAGTCACCTAATTAATTAATTGATCAATCAGCTGGCTTAGTCACTTCCCAGATTATTATTGAGGAGTCTAGTTTTATTCTAAATTTCCAGAAATGACTTTGTTCATGATTTCTGCAGTGCAGATAAAATTTGTATGTAGGAACACGTCACTGCTGTTGGGTAGAAGAGCGGACTATCAGCCGATGGTACTTGGAGGAGAGAACTGACCATTCAGTAATTCACACTTTTTCACCATGTATATAAAACTATTCACACTTTGCACATGTAATTCTAAACCCTTCACTGACCGCCAGAGCTCAGTTTCACATACATGCAGCGTGATTGATTTTGCCTCTCAGCCAGAGTTAATAGTGATGAGGAAGCAGGGGTGTAATTAGGCAGCAATTTTCACCCCACCCTGTGCATTAAGATCAACACTGTTTCTGTTCCAGTACAGTTTGGCTTCTGCTAAAACCTACATAATTTGTCTCACTGAAATGGAAACATCAAAACCTATGTGGAAAATGGCCTCATTTTGTAATGTCTGTGCACTGAAAAAACACCGGTAGCGGAATGGGGAAAAACTACAAGTTACTTAGGAGACCACTGTAAGCAGGTGGAAACAAGAGCAGGATTTTGATTTCATTTGTAGCATAAAAATCACTGTGGATAATATGGTTTGCTATAAAAATTGGAGTATGGATGGATATGCTGTTGTAGATGTTTTAAATGAGACCCCATGGAGGGAATGGGGGGGAGTCCCGAGATTCAGAGAATCTCTTTATATAGATAGGTTTTTGTTTTGTTTTAAAATTGTTTATCTGTACTTTGTATTTGTAAAATCAATAAAAATGATTTCAAAAAAGAAGAAAAAAACAATGGTAGCAAATACCACTTGTATTCACTTGCCTGATTTTTGTTCCTGACCTCAGGTGGACATGTGAACATGTGAATTGCAGCCATTTCCAGTCACATTTCCATTTCTGACAAAATTCTCTAGCATCCCTATCAAGAGGAGCAGAATAAAGACAAAAGTGAACTTTGGTGAAATGTAGGTTAATGACTCTGAAAATAAGAGAACCGAGATCATTATTATATGTTATCAACATAGCCCCAAAATAAAAACCTCACTTTAAGAACATAAGGTGAGCGTCCTGGATCAGGCCAATGCCCCATCTAGTCCAGCATCCTGCTCTCACGGTGGCCAAACAGATGTGCATGGGGAGCCTGCAGGCTGGACATAAATGCAACGGCACTCTGCCCACGGCAATGGACACAGCTGGTGTTGAAGAGTTGGGAAGTTGCTCTTTATTGACTCTCCAACCATTGGTCTGCTTATTGTCTATTCCAAATAGCAGCGACATTCTAAAGCAGTGAATGGGGAGCCTGTGGTCCTCCAGATGTTGTAGGACTCCAATCCCCATCGGCCCTAAGCAGCATGGACAGGGATCAGGGATGATGGGAGTTGTAGCCCAGAAACATCTGGAAGGCCACAGGTTTCCCATCACTGCTCTAAAGCCTTAGACACAAATACTTCCCACCATCTACCACCCAATCCCATTAACAAGAGATGTCAATGGTCCAGCGTGCTCCTAATTTCTGCCAGTGAAAGGCCCGCCTCCCCAGCACCTGATGATAAATTTGCAGGGCAAACACAGAATGAACAAGGATGACAGGTACCTGCCCTTTTAATAGGGTGCAGAAGGGAGAATTTCCGCAGTACTTGAGTGGCATACCCCACACGCCAGATTCCCTTGTCATCTACATAAGTTCCAAAGGGGGGAAAGTCCTGCTGTCCTTTGTATCTGGTCACTTTAGCTACAGAGACCCTTCTCATCTTAATAACATATTCCCAATGTTGTATATGGACGCGGGTGGCGCTGTGGGCTAAAGCCTCAGCGCCTAGGGCTTGCCGATCGAAAGGTCGGCAGTTCGAATCCCCGCGGCGGGGTGCGCTCCCGCTGCTCGGTCCCAGCGCCTGCCAACCTAGCAGTTCGAAAGCACCCCCGGGGGCAAGTAGATAAATAGGTACCGCTTACCAGCGGGAAGGTAAACGGCGTTCCGTGTGCGGCTCTGGCTCGCCAGAGCAGCGTTGTCACGCTGGCCACGTGACCCGGAAGTGTCTCCGGACAGCGCTGGCCCCCGGCCAATAAATGTGAGATGGGCGCACAAACCCCAGAGTCTGGCAAGACTGGCCCGTTTGGGCAGGGGTACCTTTACCTTTACCTTTAATGTTGTATATGAAGAGTCTCGATGAGCCCCAAACATCTGTTTATTGTGCGACTGGGTAGTAGTAGCACAGCTTGTTTTGTTTACTTACAAAAAGTTATATACCGCTTGATTATAAAAATTAAAAATAAATCTCCAAGACCTCTAAGAAATTTACAAACATTTAAAACATTAGCATTATTGATAAAAAAGTAGTTTTAAAAGGTGTTTAAAACTTCACAGAAGATTATTAAAATCGGCAGTAGCTAAAAAGAAATAAAACGCATGAAACTTCTACACATCCAGATATACTCGCCTAAATAAAAATGTTTTAAGACACCCAAAAGAGAATGGCAAAGGCACCTACGTGCCTGATGTCATCAGCAGGCAGGAAGTTCCAGAATGAAGATTATGCCACACTAAAAGATCAAATTCTTACAAGCTAATCCCTTCCTTGACATTGCCTGTGATGCTTTATCCAATGAACCCGTTATTTCCTTCATCACCATTAGTTGACAACTTTGGACCATTACGCTGCAACTCATCTGCCCAATGACCAAATTTAGAATACAGGGAACTGGAAAAGTGATATGGAATGGACATAGTATCTAGAGCAGAGGATGATTGATGGGCATGTGGGATCAATAGCAATTCTGGTCACAAAGGACGTTATGCTCAGGCTTTCATTATTGGTTTTAATGTAACCTACATTCTGCTGTCTGCTCATCAAGATTTCTTGCAGCAATAACCTGTAGGGTCTGCATATCACTCAAAGCTTCACGGCAAAAGGCCTTTTGTGTGATGCAAGATATTTCCCCATTTAAAATATATATTAATTAAATGCAACTTGGGATTAATTCAGCTAGAGTTGTAGTTTGGTATTGCTGTTGCTTTGCTTATACACTGGAAAAGATCAACTCAACTCTGAAAATACCTCTGAAAGCAGCAAGGACTTGGACGTTCTGGAAAAGTCACTGCCAGCTCAAGCAGTTCTTAGAAGTGGCAGAGACTCAATGCTTTATCTGCTGCCCAGAAGAAAATTTCCCAGGGCAAAATCAAGGTGATCCCATTCATGTTCAAAACCCCAAATGACTTCAGCCCTCCAATATCTGAAAGGCCACCTGCCCCCCTCTCAACCACCTACAGAAGGGTCTCTCTTGGTAGTTTCTCACCCTCAGAAGTATGAGGTGTGGCCAATCTTCTCCAAAGAAGATAGGCAACTTAAATTAATGGAACATGCCAAAATGGCTAAATTAAGTGGAAGAATTAGAAATCAAGACGACAACAAATATAAAAAAGAATGGAAAATGTTGTAAGGAAGTTCATACAGTAGTTTAAAAAACAACACTTGCTATATTAAGGAGAAGGTTTAAATTTGGAAATAATTAAAGATAAGGAATTTATTATGGTGTGAAAATGTTTTATTTTCTTTCTTTTTTTACTTTGTGTGGTTTATTCTTTTATACTTATGTGATGATAATGTTAAATTGTGAAAATTAATAAAAAATATTATGAAAAGAAGGAGAAGTATTGAGGTGTGGCAGCCTGGGAAAGGTCTTCCTTTGTGCCAGTATCTGAACTGTGGATCTCCTACAGAGGTGTGTGTCTATACAGTGGTACCTCAGGTTAAGAACTTAATTTGTTCTGGAGGTCGGTTCTTAACCTGAAACTGTTCTTAACCTGAAGTACCGCTTTAGCTAATGGGGCCTCCCGCTGCGCCGCCGGAACACAATTTCTGTTCTCATTCTGACGCAAAGTTCTTAACCTGAAGCACTATTTCTGGGTTAGCGGAGTCTGTAACCTGAAGCATATGTAACCCGAGGTACCACTGTACTGTACGTATCACATGCCGAAGACACACCCCTTTACCCTTTGACATTTAAGGAAATTTGCTCCATGGGACCCACCTCTTTTGCTCAATTTTTAGTGTTCCATTTGGAATGATTTTACTTCAAGATTGTACTTACTTTATACTTGTAGTGACTTGTGTTTTTATAACAGCATATTGTATTATAGAGATGCAGGTGGTGCTGTGGGTTACACCACAGAGCCTAGGGCTTGTGGATCAGAAGGTTGGTGGTTCGAATCCCTGTGAGGGGGTGAGCTCCCGTTGCTTGGTCCCTCCTCCTGCCAACCTAGCAGTTCGAAAGCACATCATAGTGCAAGTAGATAAATAGGAACCGCTCCGGCGGGAAGGTAAACGGCTTTTCCGTGCGCTGCTCTGGTTCGCCAGAAGCAGCTTAGTCATGCTGGCCACATGACCTGGAGGCTGTACGCCGGCTCCCTCGGCCAATAATGCGAGATGAGCATCGCAACCCCAGAGTCGGTCACGACTGGACCTAATGGTCAAGGGTCCCTTTACCTTATTGTATTATAGTAACCATATAATAAAGGGCAAAAAAAAAAACATTTAAAAAATGGACAATGTGCAGCTATCAGACTGTTCTTATCTTGGCTTCAAAGCAGAATTAACAAGCAAAGCTAGGGGGAAGAGTCCTGGAACTAGCAAAAGGGCTACCTTGGGCAGGCTACAGTGCTTCTTCTGTGGATTTATTGTGCTTTCCAGCAACACACTGCCTGACTTCCCACGGCTCTGCCTCTTATCAGCGTTATTTGTAAAGAAACAGCAAGGCCACACGTCTCTGCTTTCCAGTTCTGCGTCTTCTCAGAGAAAAACGGATGCTGTGGAGCTGCCCTGGAACTTCCTGCCACTTGGGGAACTGGGAAATATGAAACTGTGCTTTATAGCTAAGCTAAACTTTTACAGGTTTCAATTTTTGTGTTGCAACTTGCAAATTTGTCATAGGATAATTTTGTTCTTGAAAGGACCTGCCAATTTTGTGAAGAACTGAAACTGTTTATCTGTTTGTGTCCATAGCTCCATAGCAAAAGTTTTATGGAGAAGTTGTTCTGTGAAGATTGGGTAGAGATAACACACACACCCTGTCACCACAGTGTGCCGTAAATAATTTTTAGTCCCTTTCACGTTTAATTATCTCATTTAGATATTTTACTTAGTCTGGGATGTATTGTGTTTTTTTGGAGGCAGCAGTGAGAAGAATCCCTGGATGCATTGCACAAGGAATGGATAAATTGGACAAAACGGTGTAATGAATCAAACCCTGATTCATCCAGAACCCTTCATGTAACTAGATTTAAAGGGGGAAAGAAAGGGAATCCAAAATTGTCGCTTGTGAATACTAAACTACTTATTTATTTAGATAATGCCTGCCCTGTTTTTCAGCTCCCCAAAGGGCCCCCAAGGCAGCTTGCAGACTGAGAACACTAGAATACAAGAATACATTTTTTTAAAATGCAAATTTAATGCAAATAGAATTAAATTGCCTCAACTAAAACATCAGTGTAGAAAACCTTCCTTGTCAAATAAACATTGTGGGTGGAGATTTATTATCCCAGTTGGACTGAAATTGTCCTGATATTTGTTTTGCTGTTGTTTTTGTTGTTAAATCATTTTGGGGTATTTTATGGTTCATAAATAAATGAAATAAAGGATACAACAGCAAGGGAGGAGCATAGAATGACTATGTCGCTTTAAAATGCTGGGGGGGGGGTTAAATTCAGTTCACATTTAAAGGTGAATTTTGAATTCAGTCTTAATCATAATGTAAGAGAACGTCTGGCCTGGTGGCTAACAAGTACCCTTATTGTTATTCTATTGGATTTTTTTGTTGGGGAAGGTGATTGACAAATTAAATAAACCTACGTGAATGTAGATAATGACCAACTGTGACATGAGACGGGTGTTAGGGGTGCGGTAGCACCTCTGGTGGTGGGCAGGTCATGATCCTTCTGGAAGATGTCCACCTTTGGTCACCACCTTGCATTCAGCTCTCACCTGTGGCTCCTTGTGACAGTGACCACACCCCAGGAATGGCTTCAACAGGCCAGCTAAACCAGGTGAGTGTCAGCTAAACCAGGTAGTGTCAGCTTCGCCTTTGAGCCGATGCCAACGACTGGGCTCCACCTCTTCTGCCCCGACTGGGCTAGGCGAACTGGGAAGCACTTCCAGAGACCTTCCACTGCGGGAGAGCAGGTCTAAGTGCAACGGACCCACAACTTTGAGCTGTGAACACCAAATTCAGCAGAGTATGAACTACATGAAAAAAAGCTCTGAAGCATAACTTCTTTATTCTCTTATGGCTGCTGCAAACTAAAAATAAACTAAAAGACTAAAGGAGGCTACGGGACTGCATGAGTGTTACAGTTCTTCTGCAGTCATCTTATCTCCACACAGATAACACTCAGACTCCCACAGAGCCAGGCAGGAACAGAAGAAGCGAGGATCAGATTCTGCCCTCTCCTTTCTGGAAACATTGTCAAGAGATTCTCGCAATGGGAGGGGGGTGGAAATAACCACAGGTAGCCAATGGGTCTCAAATCCATGGTGAGTTAGGGACTTCCACCTGCATGCAAAGACAGGTTCTGGCAGATTGAGTGGATGAAATCAATAGTGGACCCAACAATCAAGAAGGCAGTTTGTGTATGTGCTGTAGAGAGAAGTGAGGGGCAGATGGGACTCGTTGACCTGGGAAGGCAGCCCATCTAGGAGAAAGAAAACGCTAATCCTAAACCTCCATTTCCTGGTTTGATGTCTTCAGGAGAAAAATAAAGGCTAAGGAGCAAACCCTACACAAATCTGGAGTGGAGTTGGATGGTGCCTTGTACACCTTCTGGCAACTCCTGCAGCCAAACCAGTGCCAAACATATTGCTCTGCTTTCCTTTGGACCACATCAGCGAAGGCGTCTCGACATCTGGGCAACCCAGGACCTTCAGCCCAGGCTTGCATCTCAGGGAGGTCACTTCAGTGCTGCTAACGAAGCGGTTTGCCTTAACCCACAGAGGCACACTCCATTGTCTCTTGAAACAGACAGATGCCAACAACAGTGACATGAGAACTGCACAGAAGGCCACCTTACCACCAGTCAGACCACTGGCCCATCTAGCGCAGTATTGTTGACACAGACTGGCAGCAGCTCTCCAAGGTTTCAGCCAAGGCTTTCTACAAGTCCTACCTGGAGATCCCAATGATTGTTTTTTTTAAAAAAAATAATATTTATTAAGATTTGAAAGGTTACAAAAAGAAGAAATAGAAAACAGCATACTAAGCAGAAACAGAACATCACAATAAAAAAGAGGGGGGGGGGAGAAGGGGAAAAAACCCACACAATGAATCTTCCCATAACTTATCTTTCATTTGCTTGTTTCCTTGACTTCCTCACACCTCCCGTTTTTGTATTCTAGTTCAATTAGCTATTTCAGCAAGTCCTTTCCATCTTTTCCAGTTTATGTCCTCTATTTTATCTTAATATAATGTAACTTTGCTTTCCCTCCTTTCACTATTTAACAATCTGTTTTTTCTTAATCCTTTACAGCGTCTCTGCTAAAACCACATTGCTTCATTCCAACATCCTTCTAACATTCCTTAATTTTACAATGTTTCTGTAAGTAAACTTCTTCTTCTTCCACCAACTCTTCTCCCTGGTCTCGGATTCTGCCAGTCATTTCTGCCAGTTCCATATAGTCTATCACCTTCGTCTGCCATTCTTCCCGGGTGGGTAAATCTTGTGTCTTCCAATACTTCTTTTCCAAGTTCCTTCTGCAGATCTTCCTCGTAATTATTCAAAAACTTTGCTTTATCTTCTACTGATCTTATTTTTATTTTCCTTCCTTTAAAGCTGAAGGATAAGCCTTGGGGAAATTCCCACCTAAAAATGATTTGGTTCCTTCTCAGCAGGGCAGCCAAATCTCCGTAACTGGACCTGAGGTCCAAAAGATGTTTCGGGATATCTTTGAATATTTCCACTCTTGACTGTTGTATTACCAATGTCTTCTGGTAATGCCAACCCAAAATTCTGTCTCCCTCTTCTTTGGATCTGAGGGTAATCAAACAGTCTCTTATTCTGTTCTTCTCTTTCTTCCCTCCTCTTCCCAATCTAAAGGCCCTCACAATTTTAAATTCCTCTTGTTCCAAATCCACCTCCCAAAATTCTGCAAGTTCCTGCGTGAGAAAGTCTATCAAACTGTCCTTCTCCAGTTCAGGTACAGCTCTGATCCTCAAATTTGTCTGTTTCTCCTTCAGCTCAATCATAGAAAGCGTCAGCTTATGGTCCTGAAGTTGCCTCTGAAGATCTGGAACTCTCTCTGTTTCTAATTGTGTTACCTTAAATTCCACAGAAGCAACTTTTTCCTTGACTTCCTCTGCAGTCTGTCTTGTCGAATTGGATTCCTGTATCAGTTTCTCAATGGTTTCTGTGTTGGTGTTCACCTTTTGTCCCAGACTATTTATGTTTTCTGTATTTGCATCAATTTTAGTAACTGCAGCATCCACTTTTGCATTTGTGGCATCCACTTTTGCATTTGTAGCATCTACTTTCTTGTTAAGTTGTTCCAATGATTCATTTATCTTACTTAATGCAAGCGCTAGGGCTTCTTCTGATGACATTCCTCTTGATTTAGATTGTGTTGGTACAGCCGCAGATGAGGCAGAAGGGCCGGATGCAGACGCGCTTCGCTGCCAAAGCTTCCCAGACCTTGTTGTTTTGTCTGGGAATGATGGATCTACTTTTTTTTTCCATCTGCCATAACACTTTTTTAAAAAAACAAAAAGAAACCCAAGGTCAGTCCCACAGTCCCACAGCTTTATCTTGGCAATGGAAAATTCCCCTGATCCAACTCTTGTAACAGTTTCAGAAACTTCCTCTAGGGGAAAACAATTGATATCTGTTCTTGCATTAATCCAAAATAACACCTTTTAAAACACAACTCAAACAAGAAAGTAAGTTTCCATTTTCAGTTAGATAGATAAAAATCTTTATTTGCATCAGCCATCGGCCATAGCAATAAAACAACAATACGACACACACAAAATAAAACTAAAAAGTCAATTATATAAAATACATTTTAGGGGACGACAAAATAATAGTAGCAAAACATAACGATAATAATAGTAAAATCCTAGGAGAGGAATCTGGGCGACGACGCTAATGTCACTCAGGTAGCAGCTCTCAATCTCATTGCTCTCTCGACAAATTTGGCAACCTTCTCTGTTGTCGAGCTGTTCTGGTCGGCCAGGAGTGAGAACAGCTTGGCTTCGCAAGAGTGGCCCGGGATGGCAGACAGGAGCGGCGCGATGGTCTCGTCCCTGAGATCTTTATATAGGGAGCAAGACAAGAGGACGTGTGACACAGTCTCCACGCAGCCAGCTCCACAGGGGCAGAGCCGGTTCTCAAATGAAGTTCCTTGATATCTACCCTCAAGAACAGCCGAGGGTAACATATTTAGTCTGGCCAGTGTGAAGGCCCATCTGAGTTTTGGAATGGTTAAGGTAGACAAGTAAGGTGCCCGAAAATCAAAGTGGGAGGGGGGCAGATAAGCGTACCAAGCACTAAATTTATTAATATAGGCCAGATTATTTTGCTGCTCAATATCCTTCATGCGCTGATCAATAATAGTTTTTGCCTTGGGGAGACCCATTTTCAGGAGATGCTGTGCTTGGAGGCCACATATAAGTAGTTTTTGATGCACTACTTTGGACCACCGACTTCTATGTGCATCTCGTGCTACTAGAGGTAGTAGTCCGGATGGGTTTAAATTTAAGCGAAGCCAATAGTTAAATGTTCTTAACCAGGTTCGGGTTTCGACGGAGAGGAGGCCAGTCTCCAGCCGTAAGGCCGCATTTGGTGCGCATGGTGGAACGGCTAGAATCTGTCTTAAGAATTTAGACTGGACCGTTTCAAGTGTGCGGCAATGATTTCCTGTCCAGATTTGGGCCCCGTAGAGTAATTGCGCCAAGGGTTTTGCTTGAAAGACCTCCAGAGCTGCTGGGATATGTCTGCCCCCTTTCGTAAAGTAAAAGCGAGACAGTATTTTGGCGCTTTGAGATGCTTTTTCCCTAGCATATTTATGATGGGCCTCCCAGGCCCCTGTTGACTGGAAAACCACTCCTAGGTATTTGACCTGTTCTATTGGCTGATTGTCCATCTCCCATCTATGATGTCTGTGTCTCCTAGCGAAGACCATCACTTTGGTTTTTTGGTGATTAACCACCAATTGATCTCTCCTGCAGTAGGCTGAGAATTCTCTTAGTAGCCTTTTGAGGCCTAATTTAGTTCGTGATAAGAGAATCGCGTCGTCCGCATAGAGGAGTACTGAAATTGGTTTTTCGGCCAGTTTGGGGGCATGAAACTCCGGGGATGTTAGGTATTTGACCATGTCGTTTATATATAAGTTGAATAAGGCCGGTGCTAAAATACAGCCCTGCTTGACTCCTTTGGTGGCTGGTACAGGGCCAATTAGTTGTCCATTTACTGAGGTTCTTACATATAACTTGGAGTCTTTATATAGGCTTTTTATCAAGAATAGTAATCTTTTATCAATGTTGGTAACATTGAGTTTAGCCCAAAGTTTGACTCGTGAGATCGAGTCAAAGGCCGCCTTCAGGTCAATAAATGCTGCGTATAGAATCCCACGTGTTTTATTGGCGTATTTATCAATGAGATGTGCTAAAACGAAACAATGGTCTATTGTTGTTCTGCCCTGTCTGAAGCCGGCTTGCTCCTCTGCCAGAACTGCCTCCGTTTCCATCCAGTTAATTAGTTTGATGTGGAGGTGTTTGGCATACAATTTGCTGGGGATAGTAAGGAGGCTAATGGGTCTATAGCTCGCTGGATCTGCCATAGGACCCTTTTTGTAGATTGGGATGATTACTGCCTCTGTCCAGCAGCCAGGGATTATGCCTGTTGAATTGATGTATGTGAATATTGACGCCATTAAAGGAGCCCACCAACTGATGTTGTTCTTCATGAGCTCTGCTGGAATGTGGTCTATGCCCGGGGCTTTGTTGTTTTTCAGTTGGGCAATTAGATTCCCCACCTCCTCTATGGAGACAGGAGGCCAATATGGTAAGTTCTCAGAGTAGGCACTTGGATCATTGTTCTGAGCTTTGTCGTCGAAGAAGAGGGTTTGGAAATATTTCATCCACTCCTGGGGTTCTACAGTACATGTGGGACCAATCTGCTCTTGGCCCAGGAGCCCCCTAATGGTACGCCAGAAGGAGGTTGAATCTTTCTCATTCGAGGCCTTCACTAAGTTACACCAGGCCAATCTCTCAGCTTTTTGTTTTTTTGCCTTTAATAGCTGTTTATAGTTTCGTCTTAAATCAATGTAAGCCATAAATAGCAAGGGTGCTCCGGTGTTTCTGTAGTTCCGGTAGGTTGATCTCAGACGTTTCCTTGCTTGTCTACACTCCAAATCAAACCATCTCTCTTGATCCTTTGCCCGCTTTGTAACAGAATTAAGTATCTCAGTTGTTAGAAAAGTCTTTAGTCTTGCTAATAACTCGTTGAACGAGTCCATGGTCTTTTCCCCGGTATTAGCTGATACAATGGCTGTGTAGATGGTCTTCACGTCTTCCAAATGGAGGAGATGAGTTAGCTCTGTATTGAGCATAGGGGTCCATTTAATTCTTCTGGGGGCCAGTGATCCCAGATTAACGATGGGGGTGTAGTAAAGGTTAGCCGTGGGTTTGTTAAACGATGGGCCATTGAGCGCTAGAATTAGTGGGAGATGGTCACTTTCGGTGTTATGTCCCACTTGAAACTTTGACACAGAGTTATAGGCGAATCTTGATATCAGAATATAGTCTATCACACTTCCTCCCATCTTTGAAAAATGGGTATACTCCCCTGGGCGATCCTCTTCCTTACTACCGTTTATTATCATCAGCTCCCTTCTTTTTGCGACCTGGGCTAGACATAGCCCTGAGAAGTTGCATTTATTGTCTTTAGAAAGTCGTGAAACGCTTGCTTCGGTTGGACTTTCAGGGTCCTGAATCTGATTATATTGGCTATAAAGATTGTTGTCATCAATTCCCATACGGGCGTTGAAATCCCCCCCAATTATAATCGGTGTAGAAGGGTGGGAAGATTCTATGGACTCTAGAAATGCCTCTAACTCTGCCCAGTTAGCTTTCACTATAGATTTTTTTTGGCAGGGGGGCAGATAGACATTGACCACTACCAGTGCATCTCTCTTGAATTTGAGTAGGACTGCCGTGGCGAGTGAATTGCAGTTTGGGAGGGCTTTTAAGGAATGTTCAAGCTCTGTGGAGATAAGGCTAGCTAAACCTCCACTAGGCCTACCTCCCCTCACAGATGGAGTAGCAAATAGGGAGTGACAAGAATACCCATTGAACAGAATGGGGTCGCTGTGCCAGGTCTCCTGCAGGAGGATGATATCGAATCGCTTAAGGAACATTGCAAGTTGTTGATTGTTTTTCTTAGCGCGCCATCCTGCAATGTTCCAGGACAGCAGCTTTAATTCTCTGTCCCTCCATGGTGTAAATTTGTTGGGTCCACGGTGTCCAGTGACCCCTTTACATCTAAAAAAACACTCCCATTAAGTTTGTCGATAGGCATCTGCTGCATAAGGGAATGATTATCCATAGCTCTTGGGGATTTAAGGGGGTGGTTTGGACTTGGTGGAGTTGCTAATTCATTTGGGGAGAGTTTTAGATAGTTGAACCAGGTACTCGGGGATGTGACAGTCTGTTTGGGTTTTGCCTTACCATACACCAGCGGGGGCTGCGATTGGACTTCCGAATCTACACATTTAAAGGCACCTCCTACCGTCCTCTTGTCCACTAGGCACTTGGGGGATATAGGTTGTATGTGTGAGCCTTCCGTAGTCTCAACATGGACCTCCTTTTTGGTCAGTCTGCTTCTCAGGATGTCCAGTCTGACCAAGATTTCCTTTTGGGCTGGCATCTGCAGTGACCAGAACCAATTTATTAAGGCATGTTCTTCTATGGAAAGGGAGTCCTCTCTGTCGTTCAGATGAAGTTGAGTCTCAGTAGGAGCTATGTTTTCCTGCTGGTGCACTAGGCTCTGGTTTTGCTGGTTTTGTTGCATGTGCACTCTATCATTTTGTACCTCTGTTCCTGGTCTCCCTACCCCCTTGGCCGCCAGTAGGGAGGTTAGCGGGGCTCTGTTTTCAAAGATTCTTAATAAATCTATTCCTTTCTTTAAAAATAGATTTCTTGTTCTAAAGATGAAGTTGACCAGATTATGATCTGTGAAAGTGATCAAGGCACGGACTGAATGTCCATCTTGATATAGGTAGTCAATACTGTCTATGTCAGTTGCTTTAACTGCCCCAGGTAGAATGTTGTTTATAATAGTCAGCAGGTGCCTCACGCGGTCTGTCCCTGTGCGAGGACCCAGTGGTTTTGGATAGTTCGTGAATACCATCTTTTCCGGGCTTAGGACCAGGATCCATTCTTTCTTTCTACTGCGGGCTTGGAGTTCCCGCGGGTTCCCATCTATATTGGAGATCCCCGACTTACTTCTGTTTGCAGTTGCTACAGGGGTCCTGGGTGGATTCAAGACAGGAACATCCAGCTGTAGTTTGGTTGCTTTTGTCAGGCTGGGCGAACACAGGGGGAGAACAGCCGTGGGGGGGGCTTATTTCTTTGAATGTACTTGGGGAATTATTTTCACATATAGGGAGGGGTTTGGTCTTTGGCGAGACTCCCTTGTCGAACTCTTTGGTGCCTTGAGCTTTGATTTTTTGTGTGGATATAGGAGGTGATGATAATAAGTTGAAGAGTTTCTGCCACTGTTTTTTACTGATGTGTTGGGTTTTTTTGGACGGCTTAAATTTTTTGATGTTTTTAGTTTTCTTCATCTTGGGTTCCAGTTTTCTTTTGCGTGAGTTCTTTTTGGGTGGTATGTGGATTCTAGCCTCTGAGTCCAAGGACTGATCTGTGGCTCTTTTTACTTGTTTGAAATTCTCCACAAGCGTCAGGAGTAGGCCATTTGTTACTGCTAGGAAGTTTTTTATGTTGTAGAGGTCTGTGCGTATCTGATCTATTTGATCGTGTAACTGGTCACCCCTCTCTTCTATGCTGTTGGCAATCGCTGTGGGCTGAGGGTCTTGCTGGTTCCCCCTGAGATTCTGAGGGTCTTGCTGGTTTTCCCTGAGATTCTGGGTTAATTTTTGGTGCTCGAGGTTATTGGGGGTGGGGGAATTGGTCATCAGGGCGTTCTCAGCTAGGTCCAGTTCCTGCGCCCAGCTCATGGAATAATTTGGTCTTTCAAGCTCAGTTTGTAAGTCTTTGCGTTGTAATGACCAATCCAGCACAGTAGGGGCAATTTCTTTTGGGGTGCTCTCGTGCTGTGGATTCTTACTCCCTTCTTTATGGGGGAAGTAATTGGTGATTTTACTTTGCGTCCTTCGGGGCTCCCACTCCCCCTGAGGTGATATTGGTGCAATTCCCAGGTCCATATAGTTCTTTCTTGTAAGGACCATATTGAGCGTGGAAAAAGGTAATTGGGAGCAGTTTGCTGGAGTCTCCTAGTCCTGGGTTTTTTGGCTTCACTTGTTACGCTCACGAGACGGATTATGTTTATCTTCCAGTTTCCCACCTTCGGAAGGGAGGGTTGTTTTACAAGCAAGGTTTCATGCTTGCCCCTTATCTCGGTGGGCCTCTAGGGTTTCTGCTCCCTTTTCCGTCTTTAATTCTCAGCTTTAAGGCTTTCAACGCTCACCGCGGAAATATTTTTGGAAAGGGGAATAATTTACCTCGGCCTTGACGATACAGCGTGTTCGTGCCTCCCTGCAAGTAAGTTGGGGGCTCTTCTGCTAGACTCCAAAGCTCATTCGCTTTCTTTCTTTCTTTCATTCTTTCTTTCTTTCTTTCTCTCTCTCTCTTTCTTTCTTGTTGCCCGTGAAACTAAACTTCAAAGTACTGACAGGGACTACCCAATCTCCCCCTTCAGCTGCCCAGAGCCCCAGGTAGAGCAGCAGGAGAAAGACCCCGACCATCGGTCTCCCAGCATCAGGTCCTTTGATCAGAGTAGAAGCTCCCCATTTTCAGTTACTTTTCAGTTACTTTTCTCCTTTTTAAGATCAAAGGGGGGGCAGCTAGAAACAATGTATCTCTCTTACTCAGCTAGTTGTCAGCGGATGGTCTATTCACAGTCAAAACGCATTTCAGAAAACGGCAGTCTTGTTGTCCTATTGGCAGCCCGTTCCCAGGTTCTGAGCGGTGGAATTTTAGCTTCCTTCCCTCTCTCTTGCAGGTATATATAGTCAAAACTTTCCCCCTCTTCCCCTACTTCCAAGGGGGGAATTTACTTTTCTTTTTAATGTTGAGAAATTAGTCCTTTCCGATCAATTTTCCAAGATTTTAGCCTGCAGGCTCTTTGCTTTGATCTATTTACAAAAACGGAAGGCGGACTTCCTGTTTGAGCCTCCCCGCTTCAGTGCCGAATTAAGTATTTTTTTCCCTTTAAAAACTTCCAATTTATCCTACTCACGGGTAGTTGCTTTTAAAATCCAATTGTCCACAGGAAAAAGTCAGCACTCTCCGGCAACGGCTGTGTGGCTTCACTCCGTGGAAAAAGCAGTCGATTCACAGCACCGCGCCACTCACCCCGCTTCGCTCCGGAGCCCCAAAATCGGAGTTCCCCACAAGTAGGGGGGGCGCGAAAGGTGCCCGCCGAATCCCACGTTCACAGGCTTCACCCGCCTGTGATTTTTGAAGGGTCTCCGCCTTCGCCGTGACGGCCAGACCTGGTTCCCACAGAGCAAATTCCTCCTAGTCAGAGGAATTCCGCCATTACCGATGGCGCTGACCCCGGAGGTTCATGGAGATCCCAATGATTGAACCTGGGACCTTTTCGATGCAAAGCAGGTGCTCTACAACCCTTCTGCATGACTTTGAGTTACAACTTAAGAGTGTAAGTGGGGTTGTTTTATCTCTCTTTGTGACAAAAGGAAGCTAAAGAATTAGAGCCAAAAATGAAAAACAAGCAAACACTCAACTCCAGTGACAGCCAGATATTGTCCTTACAATGCCAATAAGGAAGGGCACAGAGTCAGCTTATTGTTCTACATAAACTTCAGCCTTTTTTACCACCTAAATACATCACTTGTTGTTATGGCTCCTGGGCTCATAAACTAAATAAAACCAGGAAACAAAAGGAAAGGGGACTTGAAGCAGAAAAGGAAATTTGCAATACAGAATCAAATGCCCATTTGCATCATTCACTTATGCTGATGGAATACTTGCAAAACCAGACATTTCTTAAGTTTGAGCACTGAATAATAATAATAATAATAATAATAATAATAATAATAATAATAATAAATCCCATCATATCAGTCATAGCACCAGTAAAATGAATATCCAAATCTTCAGTTCTTCCATTTTTTTAAAAGAGTGTATTTCTCTGCTGATTATATTCAGCGAAATTTTATGAGTATCTGGTGACTTTTTGTGTTGGTAATGCAGTGAGACATGCTTTGCTGTGCTGCTAATTGTCAGGAGATGGGGTTTTGCTTGCTCAGCTGAAGTTTTTGCTGTTATCTAAAAAGAAAATAAAAGCATACAAGAAAAGTTTTTTGGGTTTTTTGTTTTGTTTTGTTTTGTTTAAACAGACAATCCCCATTGGTGTAATCAAGATGGTGCCCTCCAGATATTTGTGGACTACAACACCCATCAGTGCCAGCCAGTATTGCCAATGGTCAGGGGTGATGGGAGTTATAGTCCTGCGACATCTGCAAGGCTACCCCTGCTGTACAGGCTCCATAACCACCTCATTTCCCATCCACTCACAATCTTATTCAGCTAGCCTGTCCGTAACATAGCATGACTGTAGATCATTAGAGTCTATCCTCATTCACTTGCTTTCTCATTGACAGGGCAGGAATGATATCTTAAGTGGCAAAAAAAGGCTTTGAGCTATTCAGCCAAAGAAGAGTATGTTGAGGGTAGATTTCACTGTTATTTGAAAGAGCAAGAACTGCTTCACTATAAAACATCAGGTTACTGCAGTTTCACCACTTCCTGTCAACCTGAGGTTAATTAGTGTCAGTTTATCATTTGCAGCTCATTCACACTAGCTGAATTGAGGTCCACGATAGCTTGTTGAATTCTGACCTCTGGAGCATTATGTTGCCTTCTTCCGAGAGAAACCCTTGGACAGAAATAGGTACTAAATAGGACTTAGCTACACTGCAGAGCCCAGGGTCAGTGTGGGGCAGTGTTGGATGTGGAGAAGTATCTTTCCCAATAATCCAAGGATGAGCTCACAAACCTTGTGTGGCTACTGCGGTCTTTTTTGTTTTCCAGTCATGTCAACAGGGATGCTGGTGAAATTCTCCAAGGAACTACAGGGGCTTGCAAAAGCTCACCTCAAAAGAGGGGGAAAGGTAGTTCTCTCTCTTCCCAATTCCCCATCTCCTCCCAAAAACATGAGCATGTTGGCTCATTCCTACATAGTGTGGGAGGGCTTGAGGTCTGGTGGACCGTGGAAGATATAGATCTTTTGAGGATGACTGAAATTGAATTGGCTCTTGGGTGAACTGCATCTCCCATGGGCTATTGGGCCTTGCAACCTGGTAGGCAAGGCAGAACAGACAGACCTTTATTTTAGCCACCAGCTAAAATAAAGCATTAAGGAGAAAGGAGAATATATTTTTGAGGAGCAGGAATCTGACAGGGAGGGTGTTTGGGGATCAGGGGGCTGGCTGGCAGGGAAGCCTCAGAATGGAACAGAAAATATGGGAGAAAGATAATCAAGTTTCATCTTCAAGTCAGTCCAAAGTGAATTGGGGCAAACTGAAGCAAGTGGAGACCAAGAGAAATAAATATGGCTCCAGATGAAGAAGGAAGAGAAGGTGGCAACTTGTACACTGCTTCATACGTCAAAGAAATATCTAAGCAGTTTACGTCAGAAAAACATCACCAGATATACAATTTCAAAATCCATTTTTTATAGCAGCCCAGAACAAATAGGTCAGTTCCTCTTAAACATCAATCTAAACTAAAACAACTGACTCTTGGGAACCCATAATAACCACTGGCAGACCAAAATCCGAAACTGCAACAGAGATGACCAGCCACAACAGGGAGAAATATCTTACTACATTTTGAGGGAAAGAGGGGTCTCCGAATAACTCTCAGCACCCTTAACAAACAACTGTTCCCATGGTTCTTTGGCAGAAGTCATGAATGTCTGAAGTGATATGATGCATCCCCCCACTTACATGTGTGACCATGTTTATGTGCTACACCTGGAAAGAAACACTTATTAATGTTGATTAAATTTGTATACCACCCTATACCTGCAGGTCATGCGAGGAAATGGTAGGAGAGAGCTGGAGAGTTCTTGCAGTTTGTGAAGAGACCCTCCCAGTGAGGGTGGAGGAAGCCCCAAAGAGACCTGAGGCACAGCAGGTCTTTGTTTAGGTTGCTCAGCCTCCCCGCCTAACAGCTGACATGTGGGGTAGTGCAGAAGCAGCAGCTTTCCTGCACATCCTCCAGCCCCCAGCCAACCCCAGAGCTTCAACTCTAGATATTTTGGTCTGGATTGGAGAGGGAGTGGGAGAGAGAGTTGGAGAGCAGGCAAAAATAGGCATTTAGAGGCTTCTTAGAAGCTTTTTAGTGGGTGCTCCCCACTTTACACAATTTCACTATGCGCGCAGGGGCCCAGAACGTGATGGGGGCACCGGTATATAGTACAGATGGGGCCTGAGAGATGTAAGACAAGAAAATGGGAGGCGGCAGTTTCAAACATCCCTGTTTATGACTCAGGATAAAGGCTGTAAGGTGTGTGTGTGTGTGTGTACGCGCATCCCCATGCAAAATTGTCTATTGTCTATTTAGACAAGCCAGAGGTGGACCTTTAAAATGTTGATAATGTACTGAAGACATGGCTGCTTTGGTTACACTGAAGAGATATTCACTGATGGGTCTAATATTGGAAAACGAGACACATGGCTTGTAAAGTGTTCTTTAAAATGCCTTTGGGTTCTTTTTTTTGGTGTGCAAAGCCCAAAACGCAGACACGCAAACACATACGCACACGCTATAAATCATGCTCAGGGGGAAATGGATGCAAAGGGAAAGAGCAGTATATCTCAGCTGCTAAAATCATGAGCAAAAGTTCACTTGCTGGATCGCTGCTTGTTTTTCACAAAGCTGTTCCAATGCTTCCTCATATATCTGTATTATGAGTCCTGGGGCGGAGGGGGAAATGGTGATGTACGGAACAGGATGTTGTGCTTACAAATAATGGCTCCTTATATACTGCCTCCTTGGTGATTTATGTCTCCTTGGAACCCCCTTTTTTTGTGTAAGAGATTATTTGAAACATAAAGGAAGGAGTGGAATAGCCTTAAATTGATCTAAATTGAATTTAAGGAGGAAGTGGAGTGTCATAAAATTAAATATGTTTGTGGGAGGGAAAGACGAGGGATATAAAGACCAAGTAGTTGTTCAAAAACAATATATTTGCCCACGACATTTTTCCTTGCTTGGTATTTTCAAAATATAATATGCACAGGAAACTTCAAACAAAGCTCTTGCCAAATGCTCCAGCTGACCTTTTCCACCAAGGACAATCCCATGGTTTATATATTTATCATACAATCGACAGCTCTGTTTTGCTTTTGGAGGAGAGGTAGAGATGGGAGAAAAAATCATTTCAGTTCATATTTAAAGGCAAACCTACCTATCTTGCCATTTCCGAAACAATACGCAAATGTTTCGGACTGGCACATATCTGAATTTTGCAATGCAGTTCTCCAGCCAAGTAACATGCACATACTAAGATGTCGTCTGCAAATAAATGCATATATTAACGAAAATAAAATATGAAAATGCACCATATTAAAGGAAATTGCTTTGCAAAATGTATAAAAAGGTAAAGGGACCCCTGACCATTAGGTCCAGTCGTGGGCAAATATATTTGCCTGGGGTTGCGGCGCTCATCTTGCTTTATTGGCTGAGGGAGCCGGCATACAGCTTCCAAGTCATGTGGCCAGCATGACTAAGCCACTTCTGGCAAACCAGAGCAGCGCACGGAAACGCTGTTTAATGCAAAATGTACAATTAATGCAAAATGTATACATTAGGATAAATATACATTAAATTGAGAAACTGAGAGGAACTGAAATTTACAGATTTGCCCACGCCTAGGCAGAGGCATTCTTAGTATGTGGACACTAATTGACTTGCAAGAGGCTCTGATTTCAAATATATTTGAGTTCTCTGTATGTTTTCATTGTGGTTTTAACCACTGTGTTTCTTGCTTTGTATGCAGAACTAGTGGGACGTGATAAATGTTTTCGATAAATAAATAAAATGCAAATAATTAGGATCTGACTGAATGGGGCATGGATCAATCATTGCTGCTGTAGTTGCTTGCAATTAAAATATTTACATACCAGTTAGGCTAGACATACTTTACAGAGTCCGCTGTCAGAAGACCTGTAAGAGAATAGTCCTAGGTGTCTTTTATTTGAACACCTGTTCAGTCCATGCCCTGATTAAAGATAAATAACTACAATAAGTATAATAATATTAACTTTATTATTTATACCCTGTCCATCTGGCTGGGTTTAAGGAGAGCCTTATAGTTGCCCATCAGACCAGAACAGCAGACTCTGCAGGCATCAATAGGCACATGTGCCATCCGCACACAGTCTTGTCCCCCATTCTGGGGTGATTTATTATATATTTGTGTAACTTACAGTAAATATTTACAGATTTGTTTGTGTGTGAAGATTTTATGCAAAATTGGTTATGTCCTCTTTTGCCCTCTCTTTTTTTTTGGGGGGGGGGTTATCACACTTTTTAATATGATGTTAAATATTATGCACCGAGTTATTTAAACAGTGGCATTTTTGTGTTTATCTTCACAAACGTAATGCTCAGACAATAAGAGAATACTGGCTATCCTTTTGTGTCTCTGGACTTAATGAACGGCAGATAGAGAAAAAGGGTACCCGTCCTATGTCAGAAAAATGATTGATTTACACGGGGGAGAAGAATGTGAGTCTACCATTTTAAAAGTTCCAATGGAGTCCTAGTTCTACAGTTTCTGCAGCTCATTTCCCTGGAATGCAAAACCTCCCGCCGCCCCCATATAGACACAGACACTCCGTATCCTCCTCCACTTTAGGGAATGTGCCTAGCAGCTCTAATAGGGTGGATCTGTTTCCCCAAAAAGAGTCAGTAACCAGCCAGTAGACACCCTCCCTTGTTTCTGAAAATAATGAATTTCAACCGAACTAAAGTTCCTTATTAAGTTGTATGGTGTCACTAGCTTGATCTTCCAGAGGTTAAAATCACACAGGGATGCTCTGTTCATACAGTCATGGAATCATAGAGTTGTGGAGTCGGAAGGGACCCCACAGTTCATCTAGTCCAACCCCCTGCAATGTAGGAATCTCAGCTAAAGCAGTTGGCTCACTGCTGCTGGCATTGTGTTGATCGCGATGGTGGCAGTGGTGTGGGGGCAGGAGGAAGAGTGCCTTTGAGCAAGGGGCTCAACAGAAGGACTCTTTTCAGCACTGCACTGGTTACATGTGAAGAGGGGGCTTCTGATTTACAGGCAAATCCCATTGAACTTGCTGGGACCTATTGCCATGCCTTTCTTCCCCACCTCTCAGAATTTAACTTTAGAAAGTGCTCATTTCTCTCCGTATGACAAGCTCTCTCTCCCCATTTCACCCCCTACTTTGTTCCTGACTATTTATCTTCTTTCTATTAATTAATGTGATCTTTTTATGTGCCTGGCTGAGTGGGAAGAGGATGAGTGAGAGAAAGAATGTGTGTCCAGGAAAGATTAATTGGGTTCTGGGAGGAAGGAGGAGAGGGATGTCTATTGCTGTCTATGGGAAACATATTTTTAAAGGTTCCCTGCTTTATGATATTGCTTTTGGACCCACTTAGTTTCCATCAAAATCAGCAGGGCACATTAAATAATGCCTTGTCCGTCTCATTGATGTCAGTGGGACATGAGTACAACTAACGTAGCCTGGATCCAACCCAACATACTCATGTCAAAATATGTGTGGCATGAACACAGGACAATGTCAGCCACTCTCCTTGGGTAATCCAAATGAGAATCTCCAGCTGGAACAAATTGTGCTGGCTAAACAGTAAAATGAAGTGAACCTCAGTCATAAAATATCAAAGTCTGGCCACAGGAAAGTACTTTGCTCGTACACATTAAATTCTAAGCGAGCTCAAGGGACACTTTTATCTGTTCTTTGAGGCATCCGCTCTCAGCTGGGGAATACATTTTAAGTGATTGTAATAATGAGGGTGGGAGAGGTGGGATTGGGAACAGTGTGCCTGGACCAGAACACCACTGCGGCGTCTGATCACAAACCAGAAATGATGTAGTAGGAAAGAATCTGTGCACAGAGTTCCCTTCCATTTTTTAATCAGTAGCAACACCGTTATTCTGAGAAAGACCCATAGAAAGGTTGGTTCACACACTCCTCTTGAGTCCAAAGCAAGGATTGAAATCCACCCCAGTGTTGAACCTTTTGAACAAGATTGGTTATCCTCCATCACGTTTACTGCGCACAGAATTGATCTCCATATTATGCTTGGCTGGGAGGGAGGACTTTGGCTTTAAAGTGGAAATGCTTCTTATGTCCAGTAGTTGTTCTGTTCTTTGGAATAATAAGATACTCCAAGGAGGTGTCAAGTATAAGAACTCCCCACTCCCCGCAAAAATGGACCACTTCATATTCCATGTATTATTCTACAGTAGAAAGCAGGGGTAGCCTACTTGATGCACTGCAGATGTCATCATACTAAAACTCCCATCTTCCTTGACCACTGGTCTAGCTGTCTGCAATAATATATGCAGAGCACCACATTGGATACTGTGATAAAAGGTTGACCATTCTGAAATGTTTTGAACTCACCCATTCACTTATGGTGTCCGTGTGTGAGATTGTAGGTGGGATTACTTGTGAGTAGGCATGTATAGAATTGTGGTGTAAACGATCTAATATTACGGCAATTTCTGCTGATATTTTTATTTTATTTCACAGCTCCATTTATATAAAGTGCAGGTGCTTATTAGTCCTGTATATCCCAAATAGACATCAAGTTTCTGGTTTCTGTTCATCCTAGTGTCTATTCCGTATGCTTAAACCATATGGATTAAAACCAGAAAGAGAAACAAAGAGGGTGAGGAAGCTAGTTTCAATTTTTGCCTACATATACCCTCAATAAAGGTAAAGGGACCCCTGGCCATTAGGTCCAGTTGTGACCGACTCTGGGGTTGCGGAGCTCATCTCGCTTTATTGGCTGAGGGAGCCGGCGTACAGCTTCCGAGTCATGTGGCCAGCATGACTAAGCCACTTCTGGTGAACCAGAGCAGTGCACGGAAACGCCGTTTACCTTCCCGCTGGAGTGGTACCTATTTCTCTGCTTGCATTTTGACGTGCTTTCAAACTGCTAGGTTGGCAGCAATGGGAGCTCACCCCATCACGGGGATTCGAACCGCCGACCTTCTGATCAGTAAGTCCTAGGCTCTGTGGTTTAACCCACAGTGCCACCCGCGTCCCTATACTCTCAATACAATTCTCATAATTTGTCTGTGATATTCATGAAGAAACCGACAGAAGAAACAATTTATATCGTAAATAAAATCTCCATTGGATGTAGTGCATATTTCTAGGAATGGCCTTTCAGTCTCAAGCTACTTTAGCAGACTTTTGACTGTGTTCAACCTCATTCCCCACAACCGTGCATAAAGCCCATCAATCATGTTAACTGGGTCTCAGTAAACGGAACAGATGGAATAGTGTCAGAGGCAGCAGGAGAAATGCGGAAAATGGAGTCAAAGAGTCCCCCAGGCAACAAAATTATGTTTAAGTGTATCTCACATACTGGGTTTTCACCCAAGCACAACTGATCTTTAACTCATGTGGCCAATTCTAGACTGTACTTACATATTCTTGGGGGATCGTCAACAGGTTTATGGCATCCACGTCACCTCTTACACGGAAATCTAAATGATGTTTTAAACCTCTGTTGACAGACTATCTGGTGGAGTGATTTATCAGCTTGTTGAAATATTTTTCTCCCCAGATTTCTTTTCAATCCATTAAAAAAAAACACCCAGATATGGAATCATTCCAATTGCATTTAAATCCTCCATCTGCTTTCTTTTATATATCTATAGGTGTTTTTTTCAACATCTGGAACACATTTCTATTAAGTCTTGACTGATCCAGATCCAGTTTGGTGTAAGTGGGTTAGGAACAGAGATGCTTCTTCCCTCCTTCCCATTCATGCACAGTGCTCTAGCATTTTCATAATCTTAGGGGAGAGGAGAAGACTAACAGGAGGACTATCATATGCAGGGAGTTTAAAAAATGAGAAGAAGACAATGAGCATCTTAAAACCAAAGCAAGTAGCCACCAAGTAGAAATAAAACTTGAGTAATTAACAGGGCTGGGCCAACTAAAGAATAAGTGGGACACATGTCTTGGTGGTGATATTTACTACTGAAGACTATGTGGCTTTGCACTTTCGGAACATCAGTTGCATTTCTTCCCTTAATTGGCAATGTTGCCAGCTTTGAACAAGAAGAAACAACAATTTAATCAACAATATACAAATACACACTGGTTCTACCTGGCTCTTTGCCTTTAAGGGTCTACATAGTGGTGTTGAATATTCAAAGTCTGTAAATTAGGGATGGGGAGAAAATCGACTCAGCTCACATTTAAAGCTGTATTTATCAAATTATCATTTTGTGAAATTTAGCCATCCTTCAAAATTCTAACTTTTCCAAATACTGTGATGTGGTTCTCCAACCAGTGTTTCCAAAATAGCATATATTAAGGGAAATGTGCATAAAAATGAGTATACTAGTGAAAATGTCATGCAAAAAATATATTAGTTAAAACAGATCTGTGTTTAGTAAGAGAAATTCACATTGCTGAACATTTTTAAAAAGAAAAGTTCAAGCTGCTGCAGAACTGTGGAGAATGGAATTTAAGGCTGCAAAGAATGAGAAACTGAGAGAACCAAAAATTTGTTTCTTTCAACCCTAATTATACTTAAGATTCAGGGTGAAGAACATGGGTCACTTCAGCCCAGCAGACATTCTTATGAAAAGTTCATAACCAAGAGCATGGGTAGGCAAACTAAAGCCCAGGGGCCGGATCTGGCCCAATCACCTTCTCAATCCAGCCCATGGATGGTCCGGGAATAAGCTTGTAGTTTCATGAGTAGAATGTGTGCTTTTATTTAAAATGAATCTCTGGGTTATTTGTGGAGCATAGGAATTCGTTCATCCCCCCCCCCCCCCCGAAAATATAGTCTGGCCCCTCACAAGTCTGAGAGACAGTGGAGCAGCCCCCTGCTGAAAAGGTTCACTGACCCCTGACCCAAGAGTATGAAGGAAGCCTCCCTTTCCTATTAGGAGTGGCCAATGAGGCAGCAATGACCCGCCCCAGTGGCTGTTCCTGTCCCCATTGTTTTCCCCCAGTGAATGGCATTCAGAGGGTCTCCCCCAGTTTTAAGGGGGAAACGCATGTCTAGCCTCAAGGGAGAAAATGTGGGATTTAAATTCATCCAACTGTGACCACAACCCAAGGGAACAAGCACACTTAAATCCATTTGGCTCCTGGTTGGAGGAATCTCTGTTTCCCTTCTCAGAAGAGCTTCATCCAGGTTCAAGGTCTTCTTCATATCATATTGGGCAAAACCTGATGGGGAAGAAGAAAAAGAACCATATCCAACAAGCAAGAGGGCAGAGCAGGGGAAGTAAGTGGGAGCTACAGATAAGCTTGTCAGAATTATATGCAACTTTTGAAATGCACCACTAACCTAATGCAGAAAATATTTTGCCGGAATTGCAACTCATGTTCCATTAACTTTATTGTGTGCAACTTGGTGTAACCTCTTGGTGGCAGCCATGACTGCGTCTAGGGAGCCACATCTCTTTTTAAGAATCTCCAGATAGGGCTGGGAAAGACCCTTGTCTGACACCCTGAAAAGCAGCTGCCAAACTGAGCTAGGTGGGCTGATTGTCTAAGTATAAGGCAGCTTGCTATGTGCCTATGTAACGGAAGAGGGGCTTTAGGTTCAGCTTACAAGTGGAAAAGAACTGCAGGCCAAATTTTTGATGTGCTGCAGCACCACCACTGCTGATGGTTGAGAAGGGTACTGCAGCTTTTGATCCAGTAAAGATCAAGTGATGAAAGGAGCCAAAAAGATTTCTAACTCTGGCCACGCTCCTCATTCTAAGAATCATGTTGCCAAAATGCAGACCAAGCTATTCAGCTGCCTGTTTGCCTTTGGACCACCAGCTGTGGCAGCTTGTAGCAAGACAAAAGGGAAAGTGCCGGTTAAAATGAAATTCTGCATGATTAGTTCCACTGGTTTTACATTAAACTCATGTAATCACTCATTCTTTTAAAAAATGTGGCAAACGTCTGTTGCAGTTAATTAGATCCTTGCTTGCAAAAATATTTTTCCAAAGCTCTTTCGTCAGAGATTTATAGCAGGCATCTCCCACATGCTTGCAGCTTCAGCTACATAAGAACGAATAAGGAATGCATTGAGGAAACTCCTCAGATGGAATATTGCAAAGTAGCACATCAAGGACATCAGGAACCAAAATAACCAACAGCTCTGAAACTTTTAGCCACACTGATTTTAGCCAACTTATGAGAGGGATAATAAACCATGATATTAATTCTTTCATGAGACTTTATTTTGGCAGGGTCTTTTTCCTTGTAAGAGAAACTATGTGGTTACAGCTGATCTCTTGACCTCTCATAAAGCTTTACATTTCTCCAGTTTAGTTAAGTGGGAGATGTGGGGGGTTAGAATGTGATACTCGGTTTCTTGGAAATAAACATTTAGAACAGTGGGAAAGATATGCTGAGATTCTTTTTAGCGCAGGTTAAATGCAATTAGTTTTTAACAATATGCTTGAAAAGATGCAATTGACTCAAAACAAGACTCAGTCTAACATCACATCAAGCAAAATTCATTGGTCCAAGAGAAACATTTTAATAAATTACCGGTATATGGGAAGAGAAAGGAGTATCCATAAATTCAGAGAAGTTTCTTATAAGGTTCCAGGAGCCTTCCCCATTTGGTGCTCTCCAGGAGTTGTTGGGCTACAATTCCCATCAGCCATAACAATGCTTGTATCACAGGTGGTTGAATTAAGGAGAAAGACTTATTAACATAAGTGTGAAAGGTATTTTGAGAAGCCCAGCAGAGCTTGTGGAGAATTCTGTGCCTCCTTACACAAAACGGGTGGGGAAGGAATATTCCAAGTTGGGCATATTGAATTAAATGAAATATGATGCAAATGAAATATTTGGGCTGCCTTGCCTCAGCTTACTTTTTTTTTTTAAATCACAACTGCTTTTGTACATAACAGTGTAGTAAAAAAACAAACAAAAAAACCCCAACATGGCAAGTTTACAAAGGCATGTAGCAATTACTGGCTTAATTTTAGAAATGATTTGTGTGGCTGTCTTGTTTCAGTTTATGAATTTGTTTCCTCAGTGACACCTTTTAAAGTCAGTGCTTCACATCTGAGCTACCTGAGTGTAAACAGATCCTTACACAGATGCCACAGACACGAAGCATCTGCTTAGCTATTGCCTCACTCTTTGATCGCTTTCAAATGACACGCTATTTAGAGAGTGTTTTAAATCAGTCATTGGCAATTACAGTTCCCAAACCACCAACATGTTGGCAATGGAGTTAATAATAAGTGACACTGATCCCATACATATTTTATCCACTATCGAGCTCAAACACTCTAGCAGGCTTCTCTTACTGACATCTTCAGCAGTGATGGGACGTACGGAAAAAACTGCATTTCATTTCTAGGCAATTTCCCCCAGCTGTATGTTACATTGCCTTCTCACTGGTAGCCTGATTCTGATGTGCAGAAGAGCATAGGAAACTGCCATGTACTGAATCAGATCAATGGCTCATGTAGTTCAGTGCTGTCTGCACTGATTAGAAATGGCTTCCGTGGTGTGAGTTTGAGGACATTCCCAGCTCTACCTGGAGATGTGAGGGGTTTATTTCCTTAAATAAAGGAACTTCCTTAAATAAAGGAACTTTAGCAACTTGCTCTTCATTTCTGGAACCACCTAATTGTGGATTTGCATGCACTGTGCCAACATTGGTGCTCCGTGCCCCCTTCACTTATGGAGTGCATCAAGAGGTGAAAATCTTCTTCCCTATTATATTCTCAGAACTCTCCTAGTTAACCACAGTGGGGTCCTTTGAGCTCACCTCCTTCTCTCTCCCACAAATGAGTGCTGTGGGAGCCACTTCCCCGGTGTGTGGTTCTACGCTGCTGGGTAGTATGAAGAGAATATAGGTCTATTTTGACCTGTGGCATTTTATCCTGCCCCCTTTGTCAGAATAACGACCAAGTTTAATGAAGGCATCTAACTAAAGGCCTCACAAGGCATTCTAATCCCATGTTAGGTAACCAGGGAGCAGGAGCAGCTGTGAGGATGAGCTCCAACCCATTACAGTTCCATTTGCCCTCCAATTCATGGAAGGAAAACTTCTGAAAACAAAGAGCCTTCACAAGAACAATATTAAGTAGTCACTGTAGGTGGGAGCATTCCAAATGCCCAAAGGTCAGCTTTGGGCAACCACTCCCACCAGCTTCAGATTTGCCCTCCACAAATGGGAAAGTGAAGAGAACAGCAACTGTGGGTGTGGAGCTAAACTGTTGTGGTGGTGGTGGAGGAGGTGGTGCTGTATTTATTCTTCATAAAGTCACAGAAATAATCTAAAAATTCCATGACTGAAAGCAAGCAACAGCAGAACATCTATTAAGAATGAAATGCTACCTAGCTTGTTGTGACAAGGCCATTCTTGCTGCTCTCAAGAAGTGAGTTGTGATGAGGCCAGATAGACCTCCCTTGGAAGACTATATACATTTGGTGAATGGAAGGATCCAAAGAATTGCTGTAGCACTAAAAGAAGAAAGAGGTTCAAGCAATGCCAGTTCCTGATACTTAGGGAAGCACATGGAAGCCAGGTTCCATACACATTCCCTTGTCCATATCAGGCTCAGAAAATACATTTCTAGCTTGACAGTATTGTGATCAGCAATTCCAAATATGATGGCATGACACCCCTTTTGCAGGGTGCAAAGATTATTGAGGAGAAAGGAGGGTTGGCACAGCACTACCTTAAAGCAAAAGGAAGCAAGAGTTCTTTGAAACTAATCTGTGAACCTCGAGTTGGTTTACTTCTCTAAAGTGAACTCATTAAAACTGTGGGGTGGGTGCGTTTTAAAAAAATGTAGATTCATCTTTCTCCTTTGTCAGAAGTGGAAATCTTGATCAACTGCTACAAAGCTGGAAGGGAGAAATTTAAAAACACATTCCAATTAAGCAGCATAAATACCAACATCACCCAAAATATATAAAATATTCAGGAGTCTGAACTGTTTCAGACAGAATGAAGAGAGACAGTTACAGAAAGTGTCAGGAGAAATTGCTTCCGTGATATCTCTGTCAGGAGGATGAAGGTCAACCAAGGTCCATCTCCTGCTGGGATGATTAGCAGAAGGGTGACTTTGAAATAATGTGATTCCCCACCCCCTTGTGCCAGCTTCCTTTCTCTGTATTTTAAAGCTTCATGGTAGATTTTGCTGCCGGCTTTGCTGTGTCGCAATCCTGCTGAAGAGATCCAGCACAACAGCAGCTGCTTCTGTTGTCGTGGGGCTAACACAATATTCCAAGGAAAGAGAGAGACACTCTGTTTTACTCTTGACAGCGAGAATCATTCTTCAGACCCAGGGCGAGGAAGCTGTGGCCCTCCAGAGCTTGAAGATAATGGAATAATCCCTCCCATTATCCCTGAACATTGGTTGTGCTGGTTGAGGCTGCTGGGAGTTGGCATCCCGACAGCATTTGAGTGACTTTAGATTTGCTACCCCATGGCTGTTGACAGGTCCATCCCTCCCAATTGATGCCAGCAATACCAAGATGTAGTTCAACTTCCTCAGAAGCAAGTACCACTTGAGTTATTTTATTTGTAATAATGCAAAACAAGGTGTCCCAGAAACTATAGCTCTGGCATAGGCAGACTCGGCCCTCCAGATGTTTTGGGACGACAGCTCCCATCATCCCTGATCACTGGTCCTGTTAGCTAGGGATGATAGGAGTTGTAGTCCCAAAACATCTGGAGGGCCGAGTTTGCCTATGCCTGCATAGCTACTGCAGCTGTTGGGTAGAGCAGTTTGATGGAATCACATAACACTGAGGGTGACGTATAAAGTCCTAAACGGCTCAGATCCCAGAAGCACCTCACTCAGTTTCATTCTGCCTGGGCATGAGGACCTTCTGGAGAGGCCATCCCACCTGTGGGAACCAAACATTGTGTATTGATGCAAGAGAGGGGCTTCTCCATAGCAGTAGAATGGTTCCTGCTCTGACTAGCACCAGCCTTTACTCAGTTTTGGGACCAGGTTAAGACCAGGCTATTTTCTCCACATTTATGAAAGCTTAACTCCACTGTGTAATGATAAGAAAATCAGCTGCTCAGCATTTTAAGACTGTTGTTGCTATGATGGTTTTATCCATTTGCTTGTTTTATTAGTGGAATGAGGGGTTTTTTTTATCCACTGGACACAGAGTGGGCAATAAACATTTTAAGTTTTTTAAAAAATGTATATAGGGTTTGAGGGAGAAAGAAAGCACTGCCCATTTAATAGAAGCATCCGAGCAATGTTTTTAACCTCTACAGGAACAACTGCCAAAGTTCACAACAGTTCCAATTTCTGCTTCACATTCAGCTATGAAAGGCAAAGGAGCTATTTTAGAAAACAAAACAGCAATAAATACTATTGTAACTCTTGGCAGGCTCTTCCTCGCTCTCTTCCCATTCCACAAGGAGGGGAGGCTTGGATTTAGGAAAACAGGGTCAGGGGATAATCAGAATGGAATTGTTTCCAGGGAAGGGCAGCTAAGCGAGAAGGGGATTTTTTATTTTTATCCAGACATTCTGAGCACACAATGAGTGCATTTTGTTTCAATAATAATAATAATAATAATAATAACAACAACAACAACAACAACAACAACAACAACAACAACAACAACTTTTTATTTGTACCCCGACCTCCCTGGCTGGAGCCGGGCTCAGGGCAGCTAACATAATAAAACTAACACAGTATACAAAGAACATAAGAACATAAAACAGGCAATCAATTAATTAAAATACATCTTAAAATTAGTTGAGAGCAAATTAAAATCTGGACAGATGGCAGTCCACGGGTAGAACTGAGAGTGATTAATATTCTCCAGGGTCAGCTGTTACTACTGGTCTTATAAAGGACCTGCGAGTGAGCTAGGAGGCTTCTTTAATGCTTGTTCTTATACAGAAAGAAAAGAATCAGACTGAACCCCAACCAAGGCCTAGCAGCACTAGCAAATTTGGGGTAGCAAGCATGGGTACATTTACAATGCTATAAAATTATAATGATAATATATTTGAATAATTTGATTAAATTTTAATTAAAAAAAAATTGGAGAGCCGCCTACTAGGTAAGTTCTTCAAGTCAACCCACAGAGACGTTTTCCTGTGTAAACCTCTTTACACTGGGATATTTACAGTGCAGTCATATGCATGTATACTCAGAAGCGAGCGCCACTGAATTCACAAGGGCTTGCTCCAGGTTAGTGTGTACAGGACTGCAGGCTCAAGAAACTTCAAACAATTTTTTAAATGTATTATTTCTGTCACTTGTGGCAGTGTGTGTTGTTGTTTCCCAAAACGTTTCCTTTTCCCAAAATGCTTTGGAATGAGACCACGTCAAGATGAGAAGAGGTCTGTTGCTGCCACCACAACCAATGACAAAATACTGTGTTTGCCATTCAAAGTTTAAAAAAGGAAATGATAAGAACGCCCCACACACCACCCAAATAATTTCATCTTTGCCTCAAAAACCAACAACATGCCCCCTCCCCCGCAACATAACACACCCCTTGTGAATTGAATGTGGATTTGGATAAAGGAATTGTGGACTCTTTACCTTTTTCTAAAAATGTCCACCTCAGCTTGGCAGCCATTTGGAAGTGAAGCGATTCAATAATAATAAATTATTATCTGCTTAACTGATGTGCTGCAAATTGTTATGTTTCTTCCTTGACAATGTACATATTGTACTATAAATTGTCTAGAGAGTTTCAGACCTAGAGAGCTCCACATATGGGCCCTTTTTCAAAACCTTCAAGAAAAAGTTTATCCAATGCAGTTTTTCAATCCCAGCTTCTGGCATACTGACTGGTAAGAAGTTCACATTTACCATCCCATTTTACACAGTCTCGTTCTTTGTAATTTGATATATCATAGTGATGCTCCCCTTCAGTGAGCAGCGACAGTGATCACAGAGACAAAGGCTCAGTCCTAATAGGTGTTCACAGGGTGGTCAACATTTCCATTAAGCTAAATTTCTTTGTTTCAGGATTTATAATAAAATCTATGAATGTTAATAGGCACAAAATGCACCTGCTGGCTGGCATTTATAAAGTTCATCAGGAGCACTTACACTTTACGTGTCAGATGGGATTGTTGAACATTAGCCCTGATTTACAGGCGTCATTTATCAAAGACAGCACTTGCTTACAGGGCGGGGGGAAGTCCACACAAGGTCATTCCATTAGTGACTCTCCTGCAAAATTCACCGGGTTCTCCCCTCCACCAGCTCCAACATTTACAGTTGCCTCCAACAATTCTCGGCAAAGAGCCCCCATTGGTTTTATCATTTAAAAAGTAGCATGGTCATATCTAATTTCATCTTTCTAGAGACAATATCCTGAGAGAATCACAGAGCTATTTGGTTTCTTCTGTTTCGCAAACCCATAGCAAACTGTTCCATCAATGTTCTGGGAGGAGATCCTTAATAACTTACATTGCTATTAATCCCTGCCTGGCTAGCTCAGTCAGCTAGAGCGTGTTGCTAATAATGCCAAGGTTGCAGGTTCGATCCCTGTATGGGACTACTGCATATTCCTGCATCACAGGGGATTGGATTAGATGAATCTCAAGGTCCCTTCCAACTCCACAATTCTATGAATGTTCTGTGGATGAATGCTCCCCATATTAATCCAATAATAAATTAATAAGAATAAGAATAAGAATAAGAATAAGAATAAGAATAATATATTTATACCCCGCCCATCTGGCTGGGCTTCCCCAGCCACTCTGGGTGGCTCCCCCCCCCAAAAAAAAAATTAAAATACCATAATCCATCAAACATTAAAAGCTTCCCTAAACAGGGCTGCCTTCAGATGCCTTCTAAAAGTCTGGTAGTTGTTGCTCTCTTTGACATCTGTTGGGAGGGCATTCCACAGGGCGGGCACCACTACCGAGAAGGCCCTCTGCATGGTAACTTGGCTTCTTGCAGTGAGGGAACCGCCAGAAGGCCCTTGGCGCTGGACCTCAGTGTCCGGGCAGAACGATGGGGGTGGAGATGCTCCTTCAGATATACTGGACCAAGGCCATTTAGGGCTTTAAAAGTCAGCACCAACACTTTGAATTGTGCTCAGAAACGTACTGGGAGCCAATGTAGGTCTTTCAAGACCAGTGGTATGTGGTCTTGGCGGCCACTCCCAGTCACCAGTCTAGCTGCCGCATTCTGGATTAGTTGTAGTTTTGGGGTCACCTTCAAAGGTAGCCCCACATGGAGCGCATGCACCACTCTGGCAAGGCAGTCCGTAGGCAGATAGGGTCTCAGCCTGCGTACCAGATGGAGCTGGTAAACAGCTGCCCTGGACACAGAATTGACCTGCGCATCCATGGACAGCTGTGAGTCCAAAATTACTCCCAGGCTGTGCACCTGGTCCTTCAGGGGTACAGTTACCCCATTCAGGACCAGGGAGTCCTCCATACCTGCCTGTCTCCTGTCCCCCCAAAACAGTACTTCTGTCTTGTCAGGATTCAACCTCAGTCTGTTAGCCGCCATCCATCCTCCAACTGCCTCCAGACACTCACACAGGACCTTCACCGCCTTCACTGGTTCTGATTTGAAAGAGAGGTAGAGCTGGGTATCATCTGCATATTGATGGACACCCAGCCCAAACCCCCTGATGATCTCTCCCAGCGGCTGCATGTAGATGTTGAAAAGCATGGGGGAGAGGACAGAACCCTGAGGCACCCCACAAGTGAGAGCCCAGGGATCTGAACTCTCATCCCCCCCCACCACTTTCTGAACACGGCCCAGGAGAAAGGAGCGAAACCACTGTATAACAGTGCCCCCAGCTCCCAGCCCCTCAAGACGGTCCAGAAGGATGCTATGGTCGATGGTATCAAACGCCGCTGAGAGATCCAGCAGAACTAGGAAACAGCTCTCACCTTTGTCCCTAGCCCGCCGGAGATCATCAACCAGTGCGACCAAGGCAGTTTCAGCATCCTACAGGTGCTGTTGGCCACCAAGCCCCTCTACCATTTGTCTGTTCAAAAGTTTAGGTGTTTTGCAATTTATGTTTTGTTTTGCTAGAGTGTCTGCTGCCTGGTTTCTCTTTGTCTCTTTGTTTTATTTGTTTTAGAGTCTGTGTAGATGTTTTGCTAGTTTTTTGAGGATGCAGGGAAGTTCTGAGCCTCACTGGTTCCTTCTTCTTCTGTGAAGTGGGTATTTTGTGGTTGGTTGTGGCAGATCCTTAGCTATCCCAATGTTCTTTCAGTTCCAAAAAGTTAGTAGAGACCGCTGTTGTAGTGAAAATGTGAGTTTAAGAGTTTCTAGCAGTGCTGTTGGTTTAGTGACTCTGCAAGCTACTTGCAGACACTTCAGTTTCTTCTCAAAGGTCCTCTGCTAAGAGAAGATGAGAACTCCCTCCAGACGTATTTTTAAAACTACCTTTACAAGTTAATGTAATGACTTTTCATGTACAATTTATATGCAAGAACCGTGAAATGAAGCAAAGTTCTTTAGACATGGAATTTGCCCCTGAGATGACACTCCATCCTTAAGCAGGTAAAATGGAACTCTTTAATTATAATTCACAGAGTTAAACAAATTTCCATTATAACACATTTGTTTCAATGGTCTGTAATGGCATTATATTTGTTGTTAATTAGTGGATTATTCCAGGGCTTGTCCAAGATACTTTGCTGCCTGAGGTTAAGGAACAAGATGGCACCATTCTCCCTTTTTCACATACGAAAGATGACCCTACTGGCAGTTGAATTTTACCACAACAAAGACGATGAAACAGAATTCTCCAGTACACCCAGTTCTATTTTTCTAGAAAAAGAGGTTCCAGAACCCACCGTGAACACCTTCCTCGTTCTCTTAAAATGGCAATCGCACCCACATGAGAGGTGCTGGAACTGAGTTCCTGTGAGTTCCCCCTGGAAAAAGCCCTGAGTACACTCCAGGGTAGCAAGCTGTCTTAGGGGATGCAAGACAGTTGGTGTGGCATACACAGATCTGACCAGCCCCCCACTGTTCACCTGCACCATTTCACCTGATCAAACTAATACTGCAATTCAGCACCACTATGCATCCAATGAAGAAACCACTCTGAGGCCAGCTGGAGAGTGCACCCGGGGTTGACTGCTCCTCTGCCTGCCTGCTTGCTCACTTATTTCCCAGTGGCACTGACTGTGGCACATTGGAAGAAGAGGCTCAGGCTAGATGGCTGGCCAGCCAAGACCAGCTACAAACTAGCATCCCCGCTTCTCTAGCACTGGTTCGGGAGGATGGAGACAGCTAGAGAAGCTGCCTGTCATTGCTTTCTCCCATGCCCTGGCATCCACTGCCCAATGTATCTGCCTCACTCTGCCTAATGGCAGGGCTGGCTCATGCCGTAGAGTTGTCAAGTAGTTATTCTGGTCTATAGAAAGCACAAGGGAGATACTGCTTCCTAATCTGGGGTGGAAGGGATTACAAGGAGGGCCACTGCAGGAATTTGGTTTCCAATGCAGTGAAATATTGGCCTGTGAATAATTAGGCATTGTTGTTGATGTTGTTGTTGCTTGTTAGTTGCTTATTCCACAAAAAGGCTTCTAAGTAACTTTGAATATTGTGACATTAACATACGAGAGTGCTGGAGGTGAAATAGTTATACAAGTTACCCAATCAGAACCCGGGGGGTGGAGTCAGAGGGACTATAAAACCAGCTCTGGGAGGGGCAAAAGGGAGAAGTTTGTTGGGAGTTGGGTGGTTGGTTGGAGTGGGAGTGAATTGGGATAGAGTCTGTGGGTAGGTTGAGTTAGTGTAGCGAAATAAGTTGAGTCAGGAACAGTTAGGAGCTAGGAAGACAAGTAAATATCTGAGAGGTGGTTTAGTAAGTGAGAGCAGGTAGCGGAAGTTATAGGACTGGATAGGCACACCATGATTGTAATTGACCGATACCTTTTATGAAACCACACGCTTGTTAAACTGCAATTTAACCCTGACTGGACTCAGTATTGTACCAGGTAGGGCCTGGGTGGTGGCAGTGAGAAATAAAGTGGTGGCTGTCTCACTCGTCATCTTCAGGCTGGTGCTTTCGGCTTCTTGTTACTGGAACAGAGCAGAGTCTGGTGTTTGAGTTCCTGAGGGAACTCAAACACCAGACTCTGCTCTGTTCCAGTAACAAGAAGCCGAAAGCACCAGCCTGAAGATGACGAGTGAGACCTCGTCGAAACGTCGCACAGACACCCCGACTCTTACACGGGAAGACACCCGAAGACACCAAAACCTGCATTCCTGTACCCGTGAAAATCTATATATATATATTTGTTTTCGTAGATTTTCACGGGTACAGGAATGCAGGTTTTGGTGTCTTCGGGTGTCTTCCCGTGTAAGAGTCGGGGTGTCTGTGCGACGTTTCGACGAGGTCTCACTCGTCATCTTCAGGCTGGTGCTTTCGGCTTCTTGTTACTGGAACAGAGCAGAATCTGGTGTTTGAGTTCCTATAAATACTGTTGAGGGGTGTGGTGTATAGCCTCCAACGTTCTGGGCAGAGAGGAAGTTCCTAGATTAGTGTGCCTCTTCTTCTTTTGTTCCTTAATTACTTGAGGGATATCTTGAGTGATTTCATGAGTGATATTCTGAATACCACTGGGTGGGTCATTAAGTGTAGATTAGTTGCTAAAGCTTTTGTGTCTTGACCTCTTGAGCTTGTGAAGAGTTTTTCTGAGAAGATGGCTGTGCTGCATTTAGTTGTGCTCTGGCTTGGCTTCGTGTATAGGGGCGAGCTGTGGTTTTGTGCCTTGTGCCAGCCAGATCTGTGTAGGGATTGCAGGGGGGTGCAGCATCCGGAGGTGCCACTATAGTTTGGCTACTGGATGGAGTCTGTAATATGTCTGTGGAGAGGGTCTGGGTTTGGGTCTGGTGTGGTTGATTGGTGACGGCGTTCTGTGTGCCTCTGGTTCTGGTGTCGGTTTTTGTGGGGAGGGCTAATTTCCAGATGTCTGGCAGGCGGGACGTGTCGTCACGCTTGTTCATGTTGTGAGGGTGTTTCTCTATCTCGATGGCTTCCATGATTATTCTCTTGTGGTGATGTTCCATGTTAAAGAGCAATTTGGAATCTGCAAAATTAATTTCGTGTCCTGTTTCTTTCATGTGTTGGAAAAGAGAGGAAGTTTTTTCTTCTTTTTTGACGGCATTCTTGTGTTCTGCGATACGTGCATTTATTCGTCTGTTTGTTTGTCCAATGTACGTGGCTGGGCAGACTTTGCAGGGTATTTCATAGACCCCTTGGTTTTCCAGCTGGATTTTGTCTTTTGGGTTTCTGAGGATATTGGCTATTTTTTGGTTGGTGCAGAAGGCTGTTTTGATATTGTGTTTATGGAGGATTTTGCTGATTTTGTCTGTAGTGCCCTTGATATAAGGAAGGAGGGCCATGCCATTGTTTTCTTCTGTGTCTTGGTTTTCATTCCAGCAAACTGGGTGTTGGAGGGCGGCTGGAAGCGGTGTAACAAGAAGCCGAAAGCACCAGCCTGAAGATGACGAGTGAGACCTCGTCGAAACGTCGCACAGACACCCCGACTCTTACACGGGAAGACACCCGAAGACACCAAAACCTGCATTCCTGTACCCGTGAAAATCTACGAAAGCATATATATATATATATATATACACAGACACACAACAACACATTAAAAGCTCACAAAGCAACCCTCAATAACAGGAGCAAAACACTTCAGCCACACAACTAACAACACCTTACTGCATCAAAAGTCCTGGGAAAAAAGTATGTTTTTACCTGACACTGAGGATACATCGGGTGAACCACACTGGGGAGAGCATCGCACAGAGAGGCAGCCGCATCTGAAAGCTCAACCGAGGCACAAACTGAGCTGCAGCTTTAATTGCTAGGTGGCTTTCCGTCCACAATGAATACTGGAGAGTTTGCTCAGAGCCTCCAACTTCACTTTCTCTTATACTGGGCCCAACCATATATGTTCCTTAGGTGTTGCTCCCATTCATTTCCCATAAGTCAGGTGCACATGAGCTCTGTCTGGCTTGTGTTAGTTGGACATTCTTAGAATAATACAGAGATGTTTGCTGGCCATTTTTCTCTGCAGAACTTGTAGGTACCACAGGAAACGTCAAAGTTTTCAGTCTGTCACTCTGAAAATTTTAAGGGGAACCCCCCCCCCCATATGATTCAAAGAGCAGAGCTCTCCCAGAAAGAAAGAAAAATCTGTGTTTATCCTATGCTCTCTGACAATCTCAGTGGAATGAATCTGCTTACTCATTTCTCCCACATAGCTTTTGAGTGACAGGGCTGTCAGCAACACACCAGGCATTTCTCAGTGTTTGTCAGACTGCAGCTCAGTCCTTGACAAAGAACAATGAATGAAGCAAAACAATTGTGATGGGTGGCAGTCACATCAATCTGCTAGAAAGACAAATGTAGGGTCTTATCACCTGTTCATGATAAGTTACATTCATATGGGCAGCAATACTGATTTCTGGTGGCATTACGCAAAATAAATAAATAAATAATACTACCCCCATACCTTCCAGGTTGATAAAGAATAGATTGAGATAGTATAGTTGTGATTCAACAGAAAAATCACAAGTTGAGAGTCAGTGTTCTTAAATGGAGAGGAAGAGCTTGAAATGGAGGGCATCTTGTGGAAGTTCTTCCAGATAGTAGTTTCAACACTCTTCAGTCATATTAGGTTGAGTATGAATCTTACTCTGTTTAGTTGCTTCTGCACAGAGAGGAGGACAAGCCTCTTCTTTCATTCTGCAGCCAACTTTGATAAACTTACCTTAACTGATACTATATGAAAAGCAAACCGAAAGATTAAAAAGTGCAATGGAAAGTCTAACCTTGGTCCTGCAGATATTGCTGGACTACTGTTTGCATCCTTCTTGACCATTGCCCCTGCTGCCTAGGGCTAATTGGAGCTGGGGGGCGACTAACCATGTCTGGGGGGGCCACAGGTTCTCCACCATTGGTATAATGTAAGACAGTTGCTGCCTATTGCCAAGACTGGGTGTGTTCTTTGAAGAGAACAATAACATCTGCTGGAATTGCACAATTAGAAGTGAATGTAAATGACAAACATGCATTATAGAGTAAGACCATTTTGCTACCCTAGTTCCCATTCCTACATCTCCAAGGAACCTTACTAGCTGCCATCTTCTCAGCTTTCAATGATCGTGCTATCTGATGTCATCGGTGGTGGTGGTGCTGACATCCTAACCCTCAGTATGTTTGGGTTACATGGTAGTAGGATGCTATTGTTGCCAGGGGTAACACATAGCAGCAGAACAATGATATCATCTGCCTCATCCCCTCTGATGCTTGGTTTTAAGTCTTGCTCCTTAGCAGACCAGTAGGAGTGTGGTGCAAAGGCATCAAGTTTTTAAACTGCAACTATAAGTGAAAGCTGAATATACAGACACCACAGGTAAAATGTCTAGCAAGGAGGTGTATATGCACTGGGGAATTACACAGATGATTGATGAGACTGATACCAAAGAGTCTAATTTCCCTACAATTTGTAGTTCTCTGATTTGAGGCAAACAATGAGACTGTCAAAATGTATCTGCTGGTACCCCCTTTCTGAATTTCACATGTAGGGAATTTACCATTAGGGTTATTTTTATGGACTTAGCCTTCTGTAAAGATCCAAATATGCCAGTAGCATAAAAGATGCAGAAACACTCAAAGCTGTCAGTCCATAAATAGGCACCAAAAGGTGCTGTAGCTGAAGATGCTTCCATTTAGCACTCACAGGTAAGTGGTGCCTAAACTGTGGTATTGAAAATGACAAAAATTCTCCATACAATTCCATTAACTGATCTAATGTATAAATCCCCCTATCAGCTCATTTCTTCCACAGAAAGGACCACCACTCTTATGTGCAACTCTAGGTTAACCCCCGTGGAGTTCATTTAGCATGAGCCGATGAGTCGAAATGTAAGACATTATCTACCACAGCTCTTTAGTTGCTGAAATTTCAGGTGGAAATAGGCTTTTCCCCTTTGTAGAAATAGACTCTAAAACCATCCACCCATAAAGTGGTGCCAAGTACATAACCTCATGCAGGGCTGTCTTCAGAAAGGAAGCTTGCCAGTAATTTGTAAGAGTCAAAAAATAGGCCCTAAAATAAGGCATAAAAATCAAATCCTGCTTCCATTACTGACAACCACATATTTAAGTGAAGAAATGAGATGGGCAAGTCCACCAAATAAACTTCCAGAATGTCACAACACATTTTTGAAAATACCTTTCAGGAATATATAGCCTGTACCCACCCAGCCAAGAAAGGCAACCAGCTGATGGTTAATTCTTTGTTGACAAACACACACACCTGCAGCAGCTTCGAAGGTGAACTGGATGCACACGGACTCAGGTTTCCAGTGCCTACTTAGCTGACTTTAACTTTCCCAGGTTCATTCCCTGTGGAGCAGTTAAAGCAATATTGAGACCACTCCCCTGCCCCAGGCTTATCTATCCTTGTCTGATGGACTGTGAGCACACAACCAGAGACTTCTGCACAAAATCATTGCTGCTCTTCCTTCTTTAAGCCTCTCCAGGATCGAGGAGACAGATGGGCAGGGGATGGAGGGCATTTGACTGGCTCATCCCTCACCTCTTTCTCTGCTTCTGAAACATCCTCTGCCCCCAAAGCGGTCTCTTACTGCCCCGGCCCTTTCTTTTCTCCCACCCCCCGGCTCCTGCATTGCGGATGCCACCAAACCCGCTGGCTTCCTTGCATCCACCACAAACACACCAGAGTCCTGCTGGTCCCTGACAGCATATAAAGAAATACCACAAAGCATAAAAACCCTCCACAGCAAGATAGTCCTCTTAAGTGTATTAACCTTACCCCAAATATCGAGTCTAAGCAGTGCCCATCTGTCATGGGCTTAGGGACTGAGCCACAGGGGAAGGAGGAGATGGAGAGCGAAGGGGAACAATCTGAGGGGAGTTCAGGAGGGTATGCCAGTGATCAGAGAGATTCCATGAGTCTCTCCAGCGAATCAGAGGATTCCCAGAAGGGGGCCCCCAAAGGCAGGGCAAGGGGGGCCAGTGGGGAGTCTCCAAGCGGCAGCTGGAAATCAGGGGTAGCTTCCCCACCAGAGCGTAGCGGGGGGGGGGAAGAATCCCAAGGGTTAAAACAAGAGCCTCCTGCAGGAGGAGAGAGTGAGGCTGGACTGACCACGCCTCCGTCAGAGAGTGGAGGGGCGGAGGGAAGAGCAGGTCCGGCCAGCCTCCCTGAAGGAGAAAGCAGTGGGGGGAGCAGTGTAGCCGTTAGGAGGAAAGTAGGCGGCTGGGCGCGTGCGCCAAGTTCAAATGTGGAGGTGCGCGGGCCAGCAGAAAACCCGGATTGGGAGCCAGGTCCTAAAGCCCGCCGGAAGGGTGGGGAGGAGTCAGAAGAATCCGCCTCCGAAGAAAGTAGGAAGGAGGTAACCCCAGAGGGCAGGAGGACCCGGAGGAGAAAGGAGCAGAAGGAGGAGAGGAAAAGGTGGGGCAAAGCTCGGGTCTTGAACTGGTGTATGGGCGGGGAGGAGTCAGACGGAGCTTCGCCGGTCTAAGGACTCAGACGTAGCACTGCACGCCACGGATGTCAAACCAACAATGAACCACAATAAAGACTTTTGTTTATAAAGAGCAACTGGCGTTGGTCCTCTGTGAGCTAGGACCTGAGGCAGCGCTGACACCATCTTTCTAAATTGAGAGAGATCTCTGTCATCAATCTGCATAGGTTCAATTTAATCATCCACCTGTTTTCTTATGTGTGCACTGCTGTTTAATGTACTTTATGAATTAACACGTTTTGTTGTTGTTGGAATGTATTAATAGCTCCAAGTGTTCAGATTTTAATAACTACATCTAATTAAATCAGTTCATTATGAACTCCAGCAACAATACTGTCAGATAACTAACCTTAAAATAAGATCAATTGAAATCTGAAATCTATTGAAACAGAGATGCAAGCATAGAATAAATTATATTATTATGCATTTTTAATGTAAAAAAACCACACCAATAAAGCTTTTAAGAAGTCAATGTCTGTTGCACATTGTTTAATTCTTTATTTCATAGTTCAGTTTGGAGGGCATTGATTTGACTTCCTTTATCAAATAAAATAGAAAGGTTAATTGGATGTTTATTTCTAGAAAAGCACTCATTAGTGATAAGATACAGATAAAGTAAGAGGGGTTGATTTCTTGACCCCAAAGCCTCATGCGTATTTAGCAACATGGGGAAACTCACCAAGTCTTGTGGCGATGGGTTTGCAGCTTGCTTGCTTGCTCCTGCCGCATCCATGTATTTCCATCATTTGTATCACACACACACACACCCCCTTCCTGCATACATATGCCAAATAAAAGCCAACAATCTTTATCTCCCCAATCTGGGCCCTAAAATTATCGGCTGTATATGTCTGGGACATGTACATCCCACACCACTGTTGATCAAATGCACAGAGCGGGGGGGGGGACGGGACGGGACTTTTGACCCTCTGGACATTGCTGAACTGCAAATATCCCCACCCCTGGCTGTTGGCCAGGCTTGATGGAGCTGATGGGAGTTTGTAGTTCAGCAACATCGGGGGGGGGGCAAAGGTTCCCCACGCCTAGCATAGTGTCACAGAGCAAAGCTGGTCAGTAAATTACACAGTTCAAAGCTGTAGTTAACTCTTTATTAGAAAAACAGGATCTTCACAGGCTTGGCTGGGTTTGGGGCTTAATGAGCACAGCAGCTCATGGCCTATAGGTCCTACTCCATGAAATCAGTTGCTGAAACTAAAAGCCCCCACCTCCCAACATTCCCAACGTTATGGGAAATTCAAGTAGTTGTGGCTCCTAGACCAGCATCATTGCCAAGTTGGGCTCTTGTCAGGATGCTGAGGTCCTGGAAGTTGCCCAAGGATCCTGTGCGCTGGTGATGGGCTGGCCTCATGACATGACCCCATTACCCACTTGGCCAAGCATTTAGATAGAGCTCGGTGCTCACATTGATGCTTTCTCAGTGCATGATGGGTGAAACGGACGACGTGTACATGATCGTAGATGAACCTGCAATGTTCTACTACAGTTGAACAAATATGCATCAACATCTCTCTAAATAGGACTCTCAATGTTGTTGTTTTCTTTGTAGTAATGTCTTCCACCATGTGGTCCCAGGGCACATCACAACCATAGACTATACAATTACAAAAGCAGATAAAACCATTATAACTCTTGAGCAGGTAAGAGGGTTTCAAAAGGAACAAAACAGTTAAGTTCTGCATTATGTTCTCAGGTAAAATGTATCTTTCTATGCAGTTTTTAAGCTGCACACAAGCCTGTGCACACTGGACCTTGGGGAAAATTCCCTTTGAACAACACACTTCAGAGTTAACTTGCATAGTTTACTCTGAATAGATTGTGATGGTGGTCATTCCGTCTCATTTTGAGAACCTCCCCACTGCAATGGCGTATTTTGAACTTCTCTCTCTTTATATTGCCTCTATACAAACATGAGCTCTGTGCAGAATTTAGTCATTTCAAACCATGATTAAAGAAAAATTATACATTGCACAGTTTCAGTTTAGAAATGACCTCATTTTCTCCCAGTATCAATTTAAATTAATCTGTCAGTGAGATTAGGAGCCTGCTTGTCTACTTTGGGCTCTCTACAAACTGCAGATTCGGTTACCTTAACACTGGGGTGTGGCTGTCTTAGGAGGGAGAGAGACAGTGCTGAAAACAGTTGTCTGAAGGCACATTAATTACAGGCATTTGTTTTCAAGGCAGAGATTAGAATGTATGTGCAAACCACTTTCCGTCACACACCTAAGATAGATCTGTCTTCACCTGCAGAAATCTTTGGGTATCAGAATGCAGTGATCTGAAACAAAAGCCATCGTTCAAAGTGTGGATGGAAGGGAGAGGGACCAGGTTTCCTTGCCAATGACAACCCCGTCCCTGGGCACAATAAAAAAATTCCTTCCAGTAGCACCTTAAAGACCAACTAAGTTAGTTCTTGGTATGAGCTTTCCTGTGCATGCACACTTCTTCAGATGTGTGCATCTTCTGAAGAAGTGTGCATGCACACGAAAGCTCATACCAAGAACTAACTTAGTTGGTCTTTAAGGTGCTACTGGAAGGAATTTTTTTATTTTGACTATGGCAGACCAACACGGCTACCTATCTGTACCTGGGCACAATGTTTGCCAATCAGTTTGTAAAGTTAAAGGGAATCCCTGACCCCTCCTCAAAAATTCCTGCATATTCCCTGTCCTGAGGACACCCAGGTGTTGAGGACTGACCGAATGGTCACCGTTGCAGGGGCCACATAATACTCATAATATTACTTTTCATTTGGCAGCACCCGCCTTTGGAATGCCCTGCTGATTGACAGCAGGAAGGTGCCTTCACTGTGTTCTTTTCTGTGTCTGCTGGACATTTTTCTTCAGGCAAACCTATCTGGACATGTAGAATGCTGACATGGGACTTTTAGCTTATTTTAGCTTTTAATTTTTTTGAATATTTAAAATTGTAATTTTCAAGTGTTTTTAAACTGATAATTTCATTGTTTTACTCTTTTTATAAACAACTTTTTTTTTTACAGTTGTGGTATATACATTTCATGAAATGAATACCTAGATAGATAAATAAGCGAAAGGGCAGCAGGATGCAGCAGGCAGTGCTAGCCAGTAACAGGGATTCAGCAGCAGAAACAGATGGTGGGCAGCTGGAAAGAAGACCACAAGGGAGGCTAGGGCTGAGTCTGGGCTGAAAGCAAGAGCCTCTCAGAAGTAGATAGCTCTGGACCGCAAGGCAGGAACCATGAAGAGGAGCTCATGGTTCATCTTCATCCTGGAGAAGAGTGACTAGTGGGGTGCCACAGGGTTCTGTCTTGGGCCCGGTCTTATTCAACATCTTTATCAACGACTTGGATGATGGACTCAAGGGCATCCTGATCAAATTTGCAGGTGACACCAAACTGGGAGGGGTGGCTAACACCCCAGAGGACAGGATCACACTTCAAAACGACCTTGACAGATTAGAGAACTGGGCAAAAACAAACAAGATGAATTTTAACAGGGAGAAATGTAAAGTATTGCACTTGGGCAAAAAAAAATGAGAGGCACAAATACAAGATGGGTGACACCTGGCTTGAGAGCAGTACATGTGAAAAGGATCTAGGAGTCTTGGTTGACCACAAACTTGACATGAGCCAACAGTGTGATGCGGCAGCTAAAAAAGCCAATGCAATTCTGGGCTGCATCAATAGGAGTATAGCATCTAGATCAAGGGAAGTAATAGTGCCACTGTATTCTGCTCTGGTCAGACCTCACCTGGAGTACTGTGTCCAGTTCTGGGCACCACAATTCAAGAAGGACACTGACAAACTGGAACGTGTCCAGAAGAGGGCAACCAAAATGGTCAAAGGTCTGGAAACGATGCCTTATGAGGAACGGCTAAGGGAGCTGGGCATGTTTAGCCTGGAGAAGAGGAGGTTAAGGGGTGATATGATAGCCATGTTCAAATATATAAAAGGATGTCATATAGAGGAGGGAGAAAGGTTGTTTTCTGCTGCTCCAGAGAAGTGGACACGGAGCAATGGATCCAAACTACAAGAAAGAAGATTCCACCTAAACATTAGGAAGAACTTCCTGACAGTAAGAGCTGTTCGACAGTGGAATTTGCTGCCAAGGAGTGTGGTGGAGTCTCCTACTTTGGAGGTCTTTAAGCAGAGGCTTGACAACCATATGTCAGGAGTGCTCTGATGGTGTTTCCTGCTTGGCAGGGGGTTGGACTCGATGGCCCTTGTGGTCTCTTCCAACTCTATGATTCTATTCTATTCTATTCTATTCTATTCTATTCTATTCTATTCTATTCTATTCTATTCTATGAGCCCTGGCCCTGGTATTGCAGGCCCTACTCCTTAACAAGAGAGAAAGGACCACGCACAGTTTTGCAAGCTCATTTAGGTCAATGTCCCGATTGCTACTCAGTGCCCAGAATGTGCCACCATGCAGCAAGATGAACAGTTTCTGGGAACTCTTGGTCTGCAGACATGCAATTAGAAAAAGAGGTGGGGATGTGATCTATCTTGTCTAGGCCTGTTTGGGAATTGCTGGCTAATGTAGCTGGCAGATCACCTTTTGTCAGTGCCACTAGTTCAAAGCAAGAAGATCCTCTGGAGTTCCACTGCAACGGTGCAGGAGGGGTAGAGTTTGCAAACAACAAAATGTGGAGTAAATATAAATCAACACATCACAAATTAGCATAACATTGGAACCACTGTGGGACCTTTTTTGGGGGTGGAGGTGAATGATTTAACCAAGTGACATTGTTGTGTTCATAGTTTTTTGTTGCTAGGACTACACTTTTTTGCAGCTGTTGACATGTCATCTCAGCAGAGTCAGTAAAACAAATTATAATGAAACACTTACCGAGCATGTCCAGGTAAACAGAAACTACATCGTTGGACTCTTAAATCCAACTAAGTCATATTCTGGGAAGACCCACTAAACTAAATCACTTTAAAGCCTTTGGTTTCAATAGTACTCAGCGTATGACTTGGGTGTTAACTGGTGATATCCAACTATGAATTAAGGTAAGTTTATGGGCAACTATTTCATAGGTCAGAGTCTTCTCAGTAGGTGATGCGTAGGGGGGGGGGAATCACAGCTATCCATTCCTGGATCACATGAAAAGTAAAGAGCTAGCTCTCTTTCTGGAATATGCATAGCTTCACAGCAGGAAAGCATTGCAGAAGTGGGAAGCAGCAACCTCTTGGTACAGTCAGAAAGATATAATAGCTGTGGTGGGAGAAGTGGCAGCCCTTAAGGATGCAGAATGAACAGTTGAGATACTTCATTTTAAAATATGTGAAGAATACTCGGCTGACAGATGTACTTCACCTTACAAAAGAGAAAGCCTCCTGAAGGTGGGATTATGCCTGTGTAAACGGAGTGAATGAGCAAGTTTGGTATTTCACTGCTTTTGCTTTTAAAAAATGCTATTAAAAATGCCAAGCACCTGCAAATAATTATCCTCAAAGACATAAGAAAAGTAAGTAATTTACTGGCATCTCTTGCTATCTATATAAGTAGTCTGACTTAATGAGCTACACAACGCTCCACCCATGGCCCTGTCCTTGGTGCTGACTATCTCCTTGCACTAGATCTCTCTCTTTGGGTAGATAGGTATTACAGTGGTACCTTGGTTTAATGAACAACTTGGATTAAGAACGCTGCAAACCCGGAAGTAGGTGTTTTGGTTTGTGAACTTTGTCTTGGAAGCAGAACATGTTTCGCTTCCTGTTGCGTGTGTTCCATTTGTAAAGTGCGTCCCCCGCTGCTATGGCAAAGCACGCCTTGGTTTAAGAACGCTTTGGTTTAAGAACGGACTTCCAGAATGGATTGAGTTCGTAAACCAAGGTACCACTGTACAGTGCCCCGCAAGACGAAAAACCTGCTAGACGAAAGGGTTTTCCGTTTTTTGATGCGCTTCGCAAGACAAATTTCCCTATGGGCTTGCTTCGCAAGACGAAAACGTCTTGCGAGTCTTGCAATATTTTTTGCTCCCCCCTTTTTCTAAGCTGCTAAGCCGCTAATAGCCTTTTAGCCACTAAGCCACTAAGCCTTTAATAGCCGCTAATCCTCTAATCCGCTAATAGCCGTGCTTCGCAAGACGAAAAAACCGCTAGACGAATAGACTCGCGGAACGGATTATTTTCGTCTTACGAGGCACCACTGTACTTGGTAATGCTTGATCTTTTCATGACATGTATGGTGCACAACATATTAATGGTTCCATGTCGGTAGAAAATAGAGGCCTTTTTTCTTTAACACTGTGATCCCCTGTTATATTATTATAAGATGGGAAAATAAGAAGCCACACACCTCCCACAAAAGGCAGCATGTTGAGTCTGTGTTTAAGCACCCACCAGCAGATTACTGAGGCAAGGTTCCATAATGCTCAGTTTCACCTGAGCAACAAATGAGGGAATTGGTACCAGCAGATTAATAGCCAGAGTGTTTTGGCCTGTTTGGAGGCAGGCGTGCCAAAAATCTTTTCCATCAAAAGAACAGAAGGCACCTTGGAAAATCCCTCAGGCTTGAAGACAAGGGGAAAGAATTGACTGTTGTCAACATTGTGGGATATGATTTTACCTACCAAGCAAATATTTTTAATCAAGATGCCACATCTATGTCTGTCCCTTTTTTTGCCTTGTAGTTTGGCACCTATATATTAGCAGTGCCACACACAATGCTAGCAGCAGGACTGATGCCTCAAAAAGTATTACACATTCTAGATTGCAAAGAATATGTATTCATAGCAACTAAATCAGATTGAATCCCACTGCCACCTTCATCTCTAATCTGTTTACCTTCCCTCTGCTAAACACAACTATGTTAAGCTTACAGCTCAGTGTATGGTGTTTATCACAGAGTCTTGTTTTTGTCTTTTATTTTCCTTTTGAGATTAGAATTACAATTCCCTTATTTTCCTGTGTCTAATCCTTAAACAATAGCCTCCTTTGCACATTTTTTTTTTCAGAATGGGGAAGATCACCTTCTGCTTTTAGGATTATCTGTTCTCATAAATGCAAATTTAAAGGTGACCCACAAAAAATCCTGTATTTATGCCTTTTTCTGTACTTTGGTGAAGAACAAGGAAGTCCGAAAGGCTTCCTCACCTTAAATACAAGGTGCTTTCCCCTGTGTGTTTGTCACACACAAAACTTCTAGCTATTTTGCAGAAATAACCACCCTGTATGCTTACAGGATAAAAGGATGAACAGCATAGCAACGGTGTGCAGGTGAATTTAACACATTTATCTGGTTTCACTGTTATACATCTAATTTCTTTTCTGGCTGACATATCAAGCCAGGTGTGTGGTCAGTGATGTGATGCTGCTCTTTGCTAGCAACTTGGGGTTCAGTTCTGAGACAATATCATAGGCGCCGACTCCATGGGGCTTGAGGGGGCTTGAGCCCCCTCAAAAAAATTTTTGGGGGGGCTCAGCCCCCCCAATAATCTCGGGCGCCGCCGCCGTCCCCCGCCTCCTCCCCACCTGCTCCCTCGCCAGCCAGCCAGCTGCGCGCCCTAGCCGGAGAGCCCCGGCCGTCCCCCGCGAGATTAGGGAATCCCCGGGGGCGGGGGCTCCTGCCTCTAGCCCCAGGTTTCCCGCATATCAGCTGTTCCAGAGCTGATAAATAGGCAGCAGCACGCTCTCCCCTATTCGCTCACGAGGGGGCGGCGCCACTTTATTTGCATATTCATGAGCTTATTTGCATATTCGTGAGCTTATTTACATTTCGCGAGCTTTCCCGGCCCCCCCCCAATATTTTTTATAAGTCCGCGTCCCTGGACAATATTCCATTTCTGCTGAGACACCAGTCCATAAGGTTCCTCCATCCATCAGGGCTGACTGGTGTAAGGATTTTGCAGCTAGGAACTAGTATCTGGGTTTGCTTTCCCCCCTCATCAATCCCTTTTCCTTTAATGTTGTGTCTTTTATATTGTAAGCCAGATGTGGGGCAACTGCAGCCCACAGGCCTCATTAGGTCCATCAGGCATCCCCATTTGGTCAGCAAGGTTATTTTGACTAAGCCACACCCACCTGCCCTACATACCTGACATTATATAAAATACAATGCGTTGTATTTGAAATGGCACTGGCTTCCTAACATATGTCTGCAAATCAGTATACAGTGGGACCTTGGTTTAAGAACAGCTTAGTGTATGAACAACTTGGATTAAGAATGCTGCAGACCCGGAAGTAGGCGTTTTGGTTTGTGAACTTTGCCTTGGAAGCAGAACATGTTCTGCTTCCTGTTGAGTGTGTTCCATTTGTAAATTGCATCCCCCGCTGCTATGGGAAAGCACGTCTTGATTTAAGAACACTTTGGTTTAAGAACAGACTTCTGGAACGGATTAAGTTCATAAACCAAGGTACCACTGTATTATGAAGCATCTCACACACCCACTGCATGGCACAGTTTCGAAACTTTGTATTTTGAAAGGGTTTGACTACATCCCTTATACGTGGCAAGAGTGAATCTATATGCATGTTCTTCTTTGATGTGAGTTCCCATGCTCACAGATGAGCCCTCAGGCTGAGTACTGAGGACTCCTAATTCCAATCCCTCCCTGTGGACAAAAGCCAAGATCCAACTCAATGGGAGGGAAAGGGGGCCCTGACAGTTATTGTCCCCCCTTTGAATTCTACGATAGTTCCCAGTGTCCTTCAATGGATGAAAGGAAGAATGACAGGCATCATTTGTCTCCTCTGATGCCGTTCATACCAAGGGTTTACAGGAGACTACTCATCTCTCCACTGTTGTTCCCAGCGATATTTCACTTTCCTCATTCAAGGCCAATCACTCTACATCCTTGCTCAAAATTAGCTAGATCGTCTCAGGAAATCATCGGGGCATCCTCATCATCTTTGCAATGAGGCCATCTCCCATTGCCACCTATTGGCTTCCCCTGCCAATGGCACAGGTATCAGCATCTCAAGAGACCGCCAGCACTTCCCACTGCTCCCTGCACTTAAGTGTGTGGTGCATTTAAACCCAGTTTCTCTGTTGCAGCAACCAAGATCTGCATGCCAAAAGAATTTGATGCAGGCACAGCAGATTGTAAGTACGAATGCACACCTGCACCATGGGTGAATCAATTCATGCAGATGGTGTTACCCACCCCCATCAAAGACAACTAACCACTACACATGCCTAGAAGTGGGTTAGGGGGCCTGGACTGGAATGGGCTTAACTCCCCCCTTGATGCTATTTACAAAAAGGTAGCTATACTGGACTGCTGGAAACTTAAGAGCTGGTTTGGTGTACATTTTCAACATAAGCCTTCACTGCATTTGCTCACTAAAACACGAATATCTGAAGCATTTCTCACTGTCAGCATTATCTCACCGATCTCTTTTGTTGTAGATCCTGCTTCCCTTTATTTTCCCTTACTTTCCCGTGAAGCTCAGACTTCTGCATTAATTTCCCCGGTACACCATCACCTGTCAATCGGAGTGTTTAAATCTAAACTGCATGGGCAACTGCCGTATGTATAGACTTCCCCCTCACACAACAGCCACCTGGATGATGCAGTTCTGCTCTGCAAAATTGCTTTGCCCTGTGCAATCTTTCTTGTGCTCACCATTCCAATCACATATGCAGTGGCTTGGCCAGCTAGGAAGACCTGGCTACTGGCCAGCAACCTCCTTGTCAGCAAAAAAGGCATTAAGGACATTTACCAAGTCCCCCCAATGCTGCAACATCCCCCCGCATACATCTCTCAGCTCTAAACCTGAATTCCATACATAAGCACCTGAAATGAGATGGAGGTGTTGAAAGCAGGCAAGACTGTTAAAAGGGAAGCAGGAAACTATCAAGATTTTTTTTAAAAGCTATCATTAAGTATTAGGAAAGGGATTTGGATGGCTGTTGCAATGCGCTTACCCTTGTCCAGAGGACATTAGACGAATTCTGCAGTCTAGCAATAAAACAGCATAGAGTGTCCATCCATTTATCGCCGACTGTCATTACATTATCTGAAAGGGCACTATCTCACAAAACCACATTATCATGCGCACACTCACAGATACATGTGCACAGCACATTTTGCAGCATAGCTGCATTCCATATATATTGTGGGGAAAGGCTTCCCTCTCTTTTTTTCCACCACTGAGGAATGAATCTTAAACAGACGGATAATCTAATGCGTTCATCACATGGTGTAGCACACAGCATTGAAGGAGCTGTGAAGAAGCCCCCAATTCAACCCTCACACCAGCCACAAACTCATGAAATGGCCTTAGGGAAGCCAAAGTCCATCAGACCTAGTTACCCTTCTGCAATGTCATATATATGACTGGCAAACTCCGTTCTCTGAGTGTGGAGCCTGATGCAGCCAAAAGGACATAATTCACCATCAGCAGGCTTGGGGGGGGGGGGACCAGAAGCAGCCTGTAGGGTGGGGCAGAGCTGCTATGCTACTTTCCCAGTAGGTGGGTCACTGATGCTTACTGGGAGAGGTGGTGGGGCCAGGCAGCAGGCAGGTTGGCACAACGTAGATTCCTTGTCCGGAGTCCCACAATGGCTCCATCAACACATTGTCACTGTACGGACATCCCTGCCACCTTGCCCCTCTTTCTCCCAGTAAACTGCAGTAAACTACAGTAAACTCCCAGTAGACCCAGTAAACCACCTGCTCCACAGCCCCCCTCCCATTAAGCTGCTTCTGGGTTTTCAGAAGTAGCCCTCCCCTCAAAAGTTTGGGGAAAATCTTAAGGGGGGTACTCGAAAGCAGCATGCTCAGGGGCCATGAAACAAGTGGAAGGAGGCAAAGAATGTCCTGGAAGAAAGCATGACTGGCTGGCTGGAACCCTGACCAGAGAATGCCACACTGCAATATTTTGTTGCAGGTCTCACTTGTGTAATTAATAAATACTGACCTTAACCTACAGGCATTTTTTATGGACTTCATAAGGTGCAGAACAAGAGAGAGAGCTGACAAAATGCATCATGTATCAGAAGAAGCGATAACTTCACAAATCAGCTTTGTTTTTCAGGTGCCAGAAGACTTTTGTGTCTCTAGAATGTCCTCCCTTTCAGGGCTGTTGTAAGGATTACTGGCATAATGTGCAAGGGCTGCTTTGAAAACGTGTACCATCTACCCCTCTGCATATTTTTAATGGCTCAGAAATCAGTCCTACTGAGCTCTTGCTCCCTGCAAGGCACGCACAAGACCACAGCCTTCGCCTGCTCACTTAAAATGCAGGACTAGCATTTTAACAAAATGGTGAAATGACATAGCTGGGCAATTAACTTACAAATATTGCCCATAACATTATTCTAAATTCATTAGCAGCTGCCCGTATTCCTCTCCTCCTTGTTTGTTTTTCCCATTACATTTGGTGCGCTTCGTAGCCTCTCTTTCGCCTTCAAGTCATTGGAGAGTCTGCTGCTTAAGCCCTCTGGCAATATTATGTTGCTTATGCTTGTTTTTTTATTTTCTGAAAGAAAATGGTGATGAGGAAAATGAGTTTTACTTTAAGTGACATCCATTCTGTCAAAACGGGCACTCTGCCATTAGAGGCGCACTGGGGAAACTCTCATTCAGTTGACCTTTCGCAACTGTATATTCTGCTCATTGTCTTTCAAGCATTCTGCGGAGAACAGTAATTAGCATATATTTACATACATGTGAACAGCTTCTAGGAGGGTCTTGTAAGCACTTACCCATTAGAACCCTGGCTTTAATAAATTGATGTATGCTTTTTTTTCAATTACGCTGGGGCTCGGCTCTCTGTACTAATTGGGTGATAATTCACTTTAAATATTACTTTTTCTCTGCCTTTCATGGGAATATGCTGCATATTCAAAATCTAAGCAAATCGGAACTCGCTGCAGCAGAACGGCACAAGGCAAACAGCTGCTGAATGTCACTGGATGTTCAGTACCCACTTCCTCTGTTATTCCTTTGGAGAAATGATAGCATCCTCACTGAAAACACAAGAAGAGCCCTTCTGGATGAGACCACAGGTCTGTCTAGGCTGGTATCCTGTTCCCCACAGCTAATCAACCAAGGCACCTATTGGAAACTCACAACGGGACATGAACTCTCCCATCGTTATTCCCTAGGAACTACAGTGGTACCTCTGGTTACGAACTTAATTGGTTCTGGAGGTCCGTTCTTAAGCTGAAACCATTCTTACCCTGAGGTGCGCTTTTGCTAATGGGCTGTCCCGCTGCGCGTGCGCCTCTGGTGCACAATTTCTGTTCACATCCTGGGGCAAAGTTCACAACCAGGAGCAGCTACTTCCGAGTTAGTGGAGCTCGTAACCTGAAGCATTCGTAACCAGAGGTACCACTGTAGTATGCTGCCTCCAATCCGGGAAACAGTAGACAACTATCACGATGCGTAGCCATTTAGAGTTCCAGTCTCTATGAATTTGTCAAATCCTCTTGTGTAGCACATGCAGTGTTCCTGCTGTTTGAGTCTGAACATGGTGGGGAGAAGCACTCGTTATATGAAACATAAGACCACTGAAAACTATAGCTTTGTGTCAAGTTTTCCTCTCAACCTCTTTCATGTGCAGGTTGCATTCATACTCCACAATAAACCATGGTTTATCATGACAGGAATGAGCCAAATAAAGCCTTGGCATTGCACACTGCCCTCTATATGTCATGTGTTGTCAGAAGTTTTTGTAATTAACCATAGCTCGCTGTGTCACCTGAACCCGACAAATTGTGGTTTACCTTAAAGCCGATACGAGCTAATTTCAAACCATAGTTTAATAAGCTTGCTTCTTTCAACTAGCCATATTTCACATTTCCATATCCAGTGGTTGGTTGTTGCAGTTCCTGGAAGTAAAGAACAGGATTGTATTTATGGCTTAATGGAAGATGTAGCGATCTGTGGCTAATGGATGGTGTTTGGCACCAAATGGATGTTGAAATGGTATATTGACTGTCTTGCTGATGTGGTTCAGATCAACCCACAAGGCTGTCTTGGACTGAGTCAGCCCATTGGTTCATCTAACCTGTATTTTAATTTGTTGTAAGTTGTTGGGGGAAAGGTGCAATATAAATAAATAGAAGGAAAATTATGATGATGATGATAACTACTACAATTTAGGGGTCAGACATATTACCTGTCCTCCATGGATTTGCCTAATCCCCTTTTCAAACCATCTAACCATCATCTCACTTCCGTAGCTCAGAGCAGTCAGTGACACCAAGCGGTGCAAGGAAAAGGCTCTTTGGCGAGTGGCTGCTTTTCGCTCAGAGCATGATTTCATTTCTGTTCTCCTTTTGTTATACTTATCCACTTAACTTCTTCCTTCGTTGCCATGTGTTAGGAGTTCTCATGCAGTGCACGCACCAGCACACAGTTTAGGAATCACTGACATATATGATAATGTGGTTAGACTCACACAGATTTTTTCTGAGGGCCATCAACATCTCTTCTAATAACTTTCCCTTCAAAGGTACTTAGGTGAAGAGAGGAAGGAGCAGGAGCTGCAATTTTAGCTTCAGATTCCACAGTATGCTCAAATTATCACAAAAAAATTCTCCTTTCATTAGGAAGCAAATGGAGACAAACCACTTGTCACCTGGGGATTTCTTTCCTCCCCACCGAGATTCGCATATCAGTCTAGAACATCTGGATAGTCCTATTCCTGGATGTCCAAAATTAATGGGAACTTGGCATGCAGATTTCCTAGGTGGCTTTGAAAAGTTCACTTTAAATGCTGACCAATTAATCATCCATTATCCAGTTGTCCTCCATTACTTGCCCATAATTCAATGAGGCAGTTGCAAATATCAACTCAGGCCTAATGGGAAAACTCTATTCTGGGAAACATAAGCTGTCTTTTGGTGGGTTGGTGATACATGGAACTGACATAATGAAATACCTTGCAAATTTATATTCCAACACCTTACAATGATATGTAACAAGTCCAAATTGGCTTATTATTTGCTGCATTGTGTCTACAGTGCCCTAAGCTTTTGGTTTTGTTTTAGTTTTCTTAAACAATCAACAGTACAGAAGTATTCTTTATGTGTGTGTGTTTTATAATTTCTAGTTCGTTGACACTGGGGAAGATGTTCGTTGGCTCTCACATTCTAGCTCACAGATTAATTCAGTCTGCATAAAAACTATCCTTTAGGTCTCACAATGTTCCTGTAAGGCAGGCCAGCATTAACATCATTCCATTGCCCCTTCCAAGCTTGAGTTTTTAGCTGAGTGGATTGTTTGAAGCCAACCCCTGAGTCCTAGTTCACATAACCTTGCAGGTGATAAGACACATTCAGTGTCAAGAAGTGTCTAGCTTAGCCTGGCTTGTAACATCCTAACTTCTATGCGCAGCTGTGAGTGCTTATGTAGCTAAAATGACACACGCAAGAAGGAGATACAAGCAGGCTCTGGAGAACACCAAAGTCTGCAGAAGTTGCTTCTCACCACAAAACGTGGGGCCAATTTCAAAGGGCGAGGAAGTTCAGGCAGTGCAATGAGGACCGAGAGTTCTCAGTGGCCATTGAATGCTAATTGACTGTTGTGGGAAGAAGAGATCAGAAACAGGAGCATGGAGAATGGAATGCCTGGAATGTTGCTGTGCTGCAACATTTTGTTCCAGCTCCCACTTATGATAAATGAATTTCCAAGCAGAAATGACAGGTGGGAATTAGGAAATGCAGGGATAGGCAGGCAGAGGAAGCTCTGAGCTCTGGTTCATATTACGAAAAACAGAAACCAGAGGAGGAGAAAACCACCTTGGCCTTGTTCCATGCTGGCCCCTTAAAACAATGACCCCCTTCAGCCAGAATGACAAAGAGGCATTTCCAATGTTTAAGAACTTTAAGGCTGCGTATATTTGACAGAGTACATTTGGTTCACAAGATTTTAAAAAAATTTATAGTCTTTGCAAAGCAGAGCTTATGCTGTGCCTCTCCCACAGTGTAGTCCCACCATGATAAACTGCTCTTGCATTTAGGTTCTCATTTAATAATGTCATTGTGAAGGAATGCCTCGTCTTCCTTGCAATGAGGTCAAGAGCACAGGAGAGCAATCAGGCAGAGACTCTATCATGGGAGACATACTCTGAACAGAAGCACCTATTAAAAGACAAGAAAGCGTTAGCACAGAGGGCCACTTTACACAAACTTCCTTTTCTCACCTGAGGCCAAGCTATACCTGACAACACAGCTGTATGTAATATTTACTGTGGTCATTGCTTTTCCATGGGGAGCCAATTAACTGGCTCAGAAGGGAAAAAAAGGATGCTTAACCATTTTCCTGCCTGCCACTTTTTCCTGACGCCCCCAACCAAAAAAAATAATATATATTTTTGCATTTGTGTGTTCCAGCACCTGTCCTCTCTGAAACTGCTACAGTACAAATCCCAAAGACACTTTGTGGTGATTTGTAAAAATAACATCACAAAAATATTTATCACTCACTGAGCAAATAGTCCATACACTCCAACATTTCCACAAAGAATTTGGGACATTTCTCCCACCTGCATCCTGTGGCTGCCACTTGCCAGCTCACCCACACACCCCATGACCACTGCCTCTTGCTGGATCACACCATTCCCTGCATCCTGCTACTTGCCAGCTGCCGCTGCTTGCCAGCTCACAGAAGTGTAGCATGGGTGCCTTTTGCTCCCCACGCTGCCCCTGCCAGCCCTGCACTGCTTTGCGAGTCTGATCCCACATCCCAGGCTTGCAAAGCAGTGTGGGGCTGAAGAAGATGCAACAGGCCTGTGCCCTTCAAATCAGCCCAATCAGACTGACACATGAACACCAGTATTTTAGGTTAATGGGCAAATTAAGGCCACAACTTTATTGGTTACAGAATGTGAGTGGTATTGGCTTAGGCACTGGAATTGAACCGACTATATCTGACTCCTGCCTGCCATGCAGGGAGTCCAGTAAGGGTCAACCACCAGTTGGGGGAGCCCTGTTGACGTACGTCAACTGCGAGCTCCCCCAGGGTCCCCGATGGGGTCATGGCATGACCCTAGCCCATGGGTAGGCAAACTAAGGCCCGGGGCTGGATCCGGCCCAATGGCCGGTCCAGGAATCAGCGTGTTTTTACATGAGTAGAATGTGCCCTTTTATTTAAAATGCATCTCTGGGTTATTTGTGGGGCATAGGAATTCGCTCATATTTTTTTTCTTCAAAATATAGTCCGGCTCCCCACAAGGTCTGAGGGACAGTGGACTGGCCTCCTGCTGGAAAAGTTTGCTGACCCCTGCGGCCTAGCCCATACCCGGGCTTTGGATGAGATCCATACCCCAGGATCCCTTTAATGGAATACCCTTAAATGAGGAGGGGCAGGTGATGGCTACAACCTCCCTTCCCATGAACCAGGTTTTACCAATGCCTAACCACCAAACCTTACAAAGTTGTGACAATTGCTACGAGGTAGGTGAAAACCAAGTGGCTGGTGCCAATTTGCCAAGTGGAAAAATTCCTACCAGGCCCCCTCAACAGATGACCAACCAGCGTCCTTAGCAAGGCCAAGATGACGAACGCATGAAAAGAGGTCTGGAGATCCACAGAAGCGGGAACCAAGGGGCCGATCTCCAGCTGGTAAGCCATGTCCCCCTGTGCATGGGGAGAACTCATGGCCTGCCTGCCTGCAACATCCTCCTGACATCACCCTTCCAGACTGTGTTGGTAGGGCAGTGTGAGGAGGGCACAACAGTCATGCACCCTTCCAATCCCTCCAGTTGCATCTGCCCCCTCCCCCAGTGTGCCCATGCACACACCAGGTGCCTTGGTGACATGCTCCACCACTGCCAGCTCACACACCCCATCATCCTGCTGTGTCTGCCACACCCTGCCAGTCTCTGACACCATGTCTGGTGCCTGCTTGCACCCTTTCTGAGCTCTCGAGAGAGGCAGGAACAACTTAGGGGTGCCGCAAACAATGAACCAATGCCCTTGCTGGCCTCTGTGGAGAAGAGGCCCAAGCTGGACTTTAGCAGTTCTAGCAAAAGCCAGCAGCATCGGTAGGAAGGCAATAGCAAGAAACATCACCAGTGCAAACCTAATGGAGAAGAAAGCAACATTAAGTCACACAGCAAAAGGAAGAACTACTACTTGCTGAACAGCAAGAAGTGCCACCACTGTTGGGGTACGAACCTCAGTAGGAGCCTGGCAGCCGGGAGCCTCCGCAAGAGCAGACCTGCATGGACCCCAGCAAGAGCCCCTTGATGTTCCACATGGACCAGTGGTCTCATGACGCAGTTGAACTCGGTAAAGAATCTGGGTGGTGCAGAAGGTAAGTGGGGTTAGGAATGCAGCAACCCTGCACTTAACCTACCTAAAAATGCATCCCTTTAAACTCAAAGGAGCTTACCGTATTTTTCGCCCTATAGGACGCACTTTTTCCCCTCCAAAAATGAAGGGGAAATCTGGGTGCGTCCTATGGGGCGAATGCAGGCTTTCACTGAAGCCTGGAGAGCGAGAGCGGTAGGTGCGCACCAACCCCTCTCGCTCTCCAGGCTTCACAGACCTCTCCTCAAGCAGCGGGAGCGCTCCCACTGCTTGCGGAGAGTTGCCGGCATGCCGAAGCCTGCGCGCGCTGAGATCAGTGCGTCCAGGCTTCGCGGACCTCTCCGCAAGCAGCGGGAGCCAGCACTGGGCTCCCACGGCTTGCAGAGAGCTGCCTGTTTGGGGGCTGGGGTCGGGGGAAGCTCGGGTCTCCCCCGCCCCAGCCCTGGGGGGGGGAATAATTTTTTTCCCTTTATTTCCCCCCCAAAAAAACTAGGTGCGCCTTATGGGACGGTGCGTCCTATAGGACGAAAAATACGGTAATTCTGGGTAGGCATGTTCAAGATTACACTGCTAATATCCTCTTGATGTTAAGAGGAGACTTAGGTGTGCGCTTAAATTTCTACTTGGAATGTTTCATAAAGGACTGATCACATCCAGTGTTGGTGTTTAAATGCACAATCATAATTAGGGTTACTTGAAATAAGTTCCATTCATAAACCCCAGGGACTTGTTTCCATTTAAATATATCTAAGATTAGGCTGTCACTTGACAATCTGTCTCATTTGAAGCCACTAATGGATGAAGTAAGTTCTAAGTAAACATACAAAGGATTGAAGTAACAATTAGGGACAAAAGGTTTAAAACTATATGATTCTCCCCCATTCCACCTCTTTGTCAAAGTCTCTCTGAATATGATTCTTATGTTCTCAAACGAGCTTCTATAGCCTTGTGAAAATGCAAGCGTTTTCTTCTCTTCCAGCTCTTGGATGAATTCAAGGGAGGATGAAAGGAAGCTAAAACAATTAAGAAATCAGTGACTGTAATATTGTGGGAGATACTGGTATACAGAAAAATAACTCAAATGATCCTTACAAATCTGTGCATCTGTTTTAGAAAGAAACAACAGTTTTTTACACATAGTATGGCTTGCTACCACTTTGCCTTTGTTTTCCAAAATGTGTATCGTACATATACTGTACATTTCTATTTTAAATAATTCACCAATTGTATTAATAATATATGGGCGAACTTAATTTCCCAGTGGCAAAGTACATTAAGCAGATCTATGAGAATGAGAAAGTACCATCAGTGTTACAGCTGAGACTTGCAATTTATATATCCCATAGTCCCAACTTAACCAAAAGCTTATTTGTTATGAGCTGACATAGATGGTACACCTGTTCCCACTGAGATCTGAACCACCTATGTTTAATTACATTAGAGCTCTGTGTTGGATGTTGTCAGCAGTCTTCTAGATGGACTGGGCTGTATTAGTACCTACCGTAATATAACTTAAAGTGCTGGTGGGAAACATGACCACGTGAAGCACAGACCACCACTTGGTGTGCTCCTTATGTGGGACAGGCCTATCTCTGTGATGGTTCTTGCCCCAAACAAGTAGCCTGGTCTTGCATGCAAGTGCTTCAATGGGAGTGGGTCTGTTCACACCTGCATTGGTGTTTGACAACCCTGGGACCATCCTTGTCAGTCTTTAGGTGCTAAGAGTTTTCGTTTGTTTGTTTGTTTGTTTGTTTGTTTATGCAGATTGATTAATGTTTCTTCTGATGGTGCTCTATCTTTTAGACTTGTCCTTATTAAGATGTTGCCAGATGAGCATTTTATTTTTAAAAAAATGATCCAGTATTATGAAAACACAAGTCTCCAATCTTCTTTCCTTTTAATGGAAACAGATTCTCTGCAACCGCTCTAGAACTTTCCACCACTCTTGGGATCTGGGAATGCAAAACAATACCAACATTCTTTCAGAACATGTGGCAATCGAATGAGTAAACATATCCATACATTATGCAACCATGCTTACTATGTGGACCCATGACTCACATGTGTCCCCTTTAAACATTCACTGGCTTTATGTATACATGCCATGTTCCTCAGCAGTTCATCCAACATCCATGTGCCTAGACTTCTATGTGAGTGGGCTTCTCTCCTCCATGAATTTGTCTAAATACCTTTTTTTAAAAAAAAAAATTCAGTTTTCTTTTTCATTCATTACATACATCTCATATCCATAACATTTACTATGCATTCCTTCCTCCCTCCCCTCCTAGGCTTCCCCAACTTCCGCTTCTGGTTTGTTTCTCCTTTCACCCACCTTGCTACCTCCTAAAAGAAAAAAGTACTAATAACATATTTATACAATAACATCTAACCTAAAAAACATAAAGATGAAAATAAGTACACCATATTATTTCTCTATCTTCTACACATTTTCTAATACTAATGATGTAAATGTTTATTTAAATCCTGCCATCAATTCTATAGACTTTCTTTGTTTCTGCAAATACAATATAAATGGTTCCCATTCTTTTTCAAAGTCATTGTTGTCTTTTTCTCATAGTCTGTCTGTCATTTTTGCCAGTTCTGCATAGTTCATCAACTTCTCTTGCCATTGTTCTTTAGTTGGTGTTTCTCCAGTCTTCCAATTTTGTGCAATCAACATTCTCACAGCTGTAGTGGTATACATGAATATAGTCCTCTTTTCTTTCTGTATATCTTCGCCTAAAATACCTAGTAGAAAGGCTTCTGGTTTTTTTTGCAAAAGTTATTTTCAACATTTTCTTCAACTCATTATATATCATTTCCTAATAAGCTTTTACCTTTTTGCAATCCCACCACATATGATAAAATGTACCTTCTGCTTCACACCTCCAACACTCTTTCTTTTCATTTTATACATTTTTGCCAATTTAACCGGTGATATATACCATCTATACATCATTTTCATATAATTCTCTCTCAATAAGATGCAATCTGTAAATTTCAAGTTTACTTTCCACAATTTTATCCAATCCTCAAATTGTATGTTATGGCCTATGTCTTGTGCCCATTTAATCATTACCGATTTTACTTCTTCATCCTTAGTTTCCCACTCCAAAAGGATATTATATGCCTTTTTTAGTAGTTTTGTGTTTTCTTCTATCACTTCCATTTAGAATTTGGAAACTGAGTATGAGAAACCTTTCTTACTATCCTCTTTAAAGATATCCTTTAATTGTCTATGATGCAACCAACTTTGAAGGTGCTCAGTCTGGAAGTCTAAATATCTTATAAAGCCATCCAAGTTAGTGGCCACCACAGCCCCCTATGGGAGTGAGTTCCATAGTTTTATGATTCTGTTTTCTATATATTTCACAGTTTTTCACCAACCATTTAAAAACATCATTGTATTCTTTAGGAAGCTCATCTTGGAACTCACTGACATTCATTAGCTTAGGTACACCTTCATAGGGATGAGTGGTAACCTAAGAGATTTGCTCTCAAAAACCCAAATAAATCATGACTCCCCCAGCAAGGTGTTAGGAGACAGAGAGACCCTAGTCATTAAAATTCTGTAATTAAGAAGTAAAATAAAGCAAAAACTGGAGGTGAACCAGGTCCCTGATCTCTGAGCTGCTGACTTTGCAGTAAAGAAACAGAAGGTCATGTTGCTGGTGTCAACAGTTTGTGTCAAAGCTTTTATATAGAGTGCTGAAACACTACATAGCAAGAGCTACCTGGAGAAAAATCAGGAAAACAATGCAATCTATTCTAATGCTGTAGAGACCGTGTAACACAGGGAAGTCTATGTTCTTTTTTTAAAAAAAAAGATATGGCTGATTACGGTCTGGCATGAGACACCTGGGATAACATCTGTAGAACATTGCCCCTTTAGAAATGCCACATTTTTTGAATCATTCAGAAGGTTTCTGTTTTAACAAGACTGGCCCAGTCTTCTAATGAAGTGTTAGCAATAAAAAGTTGTGATACTGCAATCACAGAACCAAAGCTTTAACACATCAAAACCAAACAGCTGCACCAGTCTCAGGGCAACATCAGGAAGGTCCAGGCTGCTGATTAAAAATTCATATGAAAATATGGAAGCAAATGATGTGAAATGCCAAGTGGATGTGCCAGGGGCTGCCAAAATGCCCACAAATGATGCCTCTAGCAGCGAAAACCAAAGGGTGTTAAGAAATATCATTTCTGTTTCCCCTTGTTGAGCTCACAATTTAGAAGATAAATGGACCAGGAAAAGCCTTGTGTAATCCTTTTGCAGTGCTTGGGTTCCATTTAAGCGATCAATAGGAAGAAGGAGAATACGCAGATCTGCAGAAACTGAGCCAAGTGCTTGTGGGAAATGAGGGAAGTATTTCAGCAAGGCTAGGCAGAGCACCTGCAGCATTAGGGATGGGGATCCTGAGATCCTTCAGATCAGGCATAGGCAAACTCCAGCCCTCCAGATGTTTGGGACTACAATTCCCATCACCCCTAGCTGACAGGACCAGTGGTCAGGAATGATGGGAACTGTAGTCCAAAACATCTGGAGTGCTGCATTTTCCTATGCCTGCTCCAGATGTTGCTGGACTATAGCTCCCAGAATCCCTGGCCATCGGTTCTGCTGGCTGGGTCTGATGGGAGTCATACCTGGAGGACCATAGACTAGCCAAGCCTGCTCTAAAACAATAGCATCTAACAATATAAAAATCCCAGCCATATCAATACAGCAAAAAAATCTCATCAATTGCAACTGGCTCTACCTAATCAATTTCCCCCAAAAAAGTGTGGGTGAAAAAGTGCATTTTTGAGCAGGGCCAAAAACCAGATAGTGCTTACACAAAAGCTTCCGCTGTTCTTTCGGCATCTTGCTGTGCCCAAGAAAGCATCAAGTTCCCTTTTCCTTCTATCCACTCTGTATTGAGTTAATTCTGTGAAGATCCATAGTGCGGAGTACCACTTACTTCTGACCAACATTGCAAATAATTGGCCTTGGTATCTGAACTGTCTTTATGTGAAGGTCCAACACTAGGATTTCACTCCCTGGAAGCATCAGGGTGAATTGGGACCAGCTGAGCAGCTACTGTAATTAATACACCCATAACGGAAACAGAGATAGGAGAATCTCACAGACCCTTTGTTGTCCCAGGTAGTGATCTTCTGAGGGGCTCTGTCATTTCCTAAGGGGATGCACGTGTAACAGCAACAAAGCACAACTAAATATCAAACTCCTTTCTACTCATTCTGGCCAACTCTGCTGTGTTATGCTACCTCTGGCTAAGGATTCGTCCTGTTGGAGTCTCACAACAATTTACACAATAAATAAAAAGACTTAAATATCTACAGCATATTAATAATATCTGTGTTATACTAATAGGAAAGATCGTCAACATGAAAATGTTATAACGGCATGCAAAACCCCAAATAACAAAGACTACTATCAACCACCACTGTGGATCCCCTTAACACCTTTCTCAGCTGATGGATGGCTGTGATCCATAGTTCATGGTTCATAGCAGTCACTGGTATCTGAGGCAATGTATATGTTTGAAAAATGTTCATGTTGATGATATTTTTATTTTATTACAATGCAGATAGTGGCCATATATATTTGAATCTATTTATTTTTTCTGCAGATGATGCTCTCTCTAGAGCCACCAAGCACCCCTGTCAGCAAGTGGAAGATCACCCCTCCATCTCCAGTTAGCACTGTATCCTCTGCCAATCCACAGGCCTTAAGCAGTTGCCTGACCATGGTCATCATTGACTCTGAGCCCACATTTCCTGAAAGAGCATCACATTTTGCTGGACTTCAACTCCCATCCACCTCAGCCAACATGGCCAAAGGTGAAGGATGATGGGAGTTGAAACATCTGAAGGGTGCCATGTTGTCGATATCTGACTTACAAATTGTAATGCACTGTAGCTTTAAGTCTTATCCTACTTTGGAGATTAGATCCTACCTGTTTCATCTTAGTTCAGTAAAATGAACTGAGTAACACTCATGGATGTTGGGCTGCTGTGAGTATATAAGGAATTGCTTTTACATACCCCATACATAAGCAAGGAAGAGCTAGCAGATCTTTTTTATTAAAAGAAGTTGGGAAGGAGATAGTCTCAGCTCAAATAATTATTTCCAGCCCAGTTGGTAAGCCTGAAATCTATCAAAACAAATAATACTGATGGTATTTGTTGTCATTTAGTCATGTCTGACTCTTCGTGACCCCATGGACACCAGGCACTCCTGTCTTCCACTGCCTCCCGCAGCTTGGTCAAACTCATGTCCATAGCTTTAAGAACACTGTCCAACCATCTCGGCTTCTGACGTCCCCTTCTCCTTGTGCCCTCAATCTTACCCAAGTCTTACCCAAGTCTTTTCCAGGGAGTCTTCTCTTCTCATGAGATGGCCAAAGTATTGGAGCCTCAGCTTCACGATCTGTCCTTCCAGTGAGCACTCAGGGCTGATTTCCTTCAGAACAGATAGGTTTGATCTTCTTGCAGTCCATGGGACTCTCAAGAGTCTCCTCCAGCACCATAATTCAAAAGCATTGATTCTTCGGCGATCAGCCTTCTATATGGTCCAGCTCTCACTTCCATACATCACTACTGGGAAAACCATGGCTTTAACTATACTGACCTTTGTCGGCAAGGTGATGTCTCTGCTTTTTAAGATGCTGTCTAGGTTTGTCATTGCTTTTCTCCCAAGAAGCAAGCGTCTTTTAATTTCGTGTTTAGCCTTCAGCGTTATCCAAACCATGTTGGTGGTGATAATGATTTGCATTTAAGGTTTTCTTTTTATTCTTCTGGCCTACTATGAACCAACAGATAACATAAGAGATGACGTGACATCTTCCCCTGGGGGGAAAACACACTTTCTTGCCCAGTGGTACAAGGCAGAAGGCCCCTGGCAGCCCTGAAGCAGTGGTCCCTTTGGGTTCCTGTAAAAGCAGTTGGTGGCTTTTAGTAAGAGGTGTATCCTGTTTCCATTGCCAAGCCAAAAATATGATAAGCCAGAGCTCTTGAATGCAAAAGTAGAATAGTATCTGCTTCCTTCTGTAGTCAGATTCCAAAGGGGGGGAGTGTTTAAGAGTAATATCCCCCTCCATTTGGCAGCATTTTCTGGCCATTGTGCAAAGATCCAAAGACCAGGCTCCAGAGTCATATCTAAGTTGAATGCTGTTTTGGTCAACCTAAATATCTGACCCTAATAGGAACTTGTGAGTCAAATGTTTCTTTACTACTAATCTCAATAGAACAACAGCAAGGGAAAGGAGATACCACTCGTCATCCCTGGAAGCAGGTGTGCCAGGAAGGAAAGGGGTATGTTGGGGGAGCAGAAGGCTTGTCACTCCTTGGGAGAGCATCTGCTTTACACATGCAGAAGGTCCTAAAGTTCAATCCCTGGCATCTCCAGCTGTACAACTACAGCTCTGTCGTTGCATTAAAGCTGTGGACTTTGGCCCCACAAATATGCTCTATACTATTGCTTACCACTAGGAGGTCAAGCATTACGAGAAAAGAAAGCTTTTAACTGTTTCATAAGCTATTTTATAATTCCTTCCCCAGGCCCCCTCCAAAACCAAACAAGCCAATGTAAAAAATGCAGGCCAATATTACACATGTATGTCTGTTCAGTTTAAAATTGCAAAGCTCATTGCTCTCTCAAGAGAAAAGGCATGTGGGGGAAGATCTGGGCCAGTGGGTAAAAATGAGGAATTGTTAAAAAATTGAAGGAATGGGAGTACCTCAGAAAACAGGCTGAAATTGAAACTGGTGAATTGATTGTGTACTGGCTGTGCAGAGCCTGCCCCAATCCAGTTTGGGGCCTGGTCTGGAGTGGCCCCCAGGTCAATCCAGAGTTGGTGCAACATGGATCTGGGCCCTGAATCAACTGGGGGTGGGGGAAGAAGGAGATGCTGTGTCTCCTCCCCCACCCGCAGCTGCATGGTTAACCAGAGTTTTTTAATATGGTGTAGTGGTTAAGAGCGGTAGACTTGTAATCTGGGGAACCGGGTTCGCGTCTCCGCTCCTCCACATGCAGCTGCTGGGTGACCTTGGGCCAGTCACACTTCTCTGAAGTCTCTCAGCCTCACTCATCCCACAGAGTGTTTGTTGTGGGGGAGGAAGGGAAAGGAGAATGTTAGCCGCTTGGAGACTCCTTCGGGTAGTGATAAAGCGGGATATCAAATCCAAACTCCTCCTCCTCCTCTTCCTCCTCCTCCTCCTCCTCTTCTTCCTCCTCCTCCTCCTCCTCCTCCTCCTCTTCTTCTTCTTCTTCTTCTTCTTCTTCTTCTTCTTCTTCTTCTTAATATGCAGATAGAAGGAGATGGTGAAAGAAAGAAACCTTGTACACTGCTACCTCTGGTTATGTACTTAATTCACTCCAGAGGTTCGTTCTTAACCTGAAACTGTTCTTAACCTGAAGCACTGTTTAGCTAATGGGGCCTCCCGCTGCTGCTGTGTGATTTCTGTTCTCATCCTGAAGCAAAGTTCTTAACCCGAGGTACTATTTCTGGGTTAGCAGAGTTTGTAACCTGAAGCGTCTGTAACCTGAAGCGTATGTAATCCGAGGTACCACTGTATCCTCTTCTGCTTGCACTGCAGTCAGCAGGATTGAACCCTCCACTCATCAGCTGCTGAGCAGAGAGGGCCATCCTGCTGGGATCTGCTTTGCCAACACATTCCTTGAGGGGAACACACTGGTAAAGCAGACCCCCCCCCCACTTCTGACAGCACCAGAAAACTCTAGTGATTGCATGTGAACTGTGCACATTGGGAGAAATTCTCACTACATTGCTGGTGAGTTTTTAGGAGTGTTTTTTGTTTCGTTTTGTTTTTAAAGAAAACTGAAGTTGAAATGTGGAGAAGTAAGTTTAGGATTGGAAACATAAAAGGCTGAAATGGACAGATTTGCCCCTCCCCATGCACCTGAGGGGGACATACCTTTGGCACTCCAAATCCCTCCTTTGGAAAGAACCACAGTGACTTCAAATGCTACTCCATCTTCCCACAAATGCCTTTACAACTTCCCTGCAAATGCTGGGCAGATTTCTGGGCGCCCTGTCTGCAACTGCTGGCTCCCTAGCAAAATTCAAGGGCGTTTGAAAGATGGTTCTTTATAGGCATTTTTAATGTAGAAATATGTATACAGAATATTCCCTTTGGTGGTATGCAAATACAGTTGTCTGGTTCATTTTAAATTTTTGCCTTGGCTCTTCCTAGCCTGTCAGCTATTTGTTCAGTGGAGGCTGTAAGAACAGGTCCTGAAGAAACCCATCACTTTTTGTTCACAGTGAGATGGCTTGGTAACCCCTGGCAGGTACTATACAATATGCAGCACTTCATGAGGTGTTTGCTTTAAGACAAGGAAGCAGTATGTGTAGCAGAGGCCACAGAGGCGGGTCTTTTCAGTTGACGAATCACTAAAATCTGCATAGCTTGTGAAGTGGGGGGCAATACTTAAAGGCTGTGGGCAAGGTTTTTTTTTTCATCCTCTTTCCTGCTCTATTAAGTGTGAGTTTTGAATCAGTCACTGAGTTTTCATCATGATTCAAAATCAATAGCTCTCCTTTCCCAGGTTCTTCTGATAGATGCCATAGATCACATTTTATAAAAACAATAAGATGAACCTTCCCATTATTGTTGCTGCTTGCAGTCACAGAAGACTTTCCCTTGCCAGATGCTAGTCGTCATAATCAATCAAACCCACTCCAGGTAATGACTTTGTGGGCTGTGATGTTTATCCATGAACAGAGTCAATTGTGTATTCTGGGGTCAGACAAGAACAAAACAATGAAATGTTGCCCAAAAGAGCTTTTCCTGTGCAATCGGCGTTTACACAACCTGCCCTCTCCATTGCTCTGCCCCAGCCTAGCCCAGTAAACATCACTGACACTGGCTCTCCTGCCAATCATGCCACTGTCTCACATACAGGCAGCTGCCCTTTTGCGTGTGGTAGTACCTGAAATGTTGTAAGCCTACACCTAAAATGTGGAGGTGAAGACAGCACAGGCAGGTCTTCCCTAGTTAACGTGACCACCATATATTAACGTAGATCTGCTTGTCTTTTTTACACTCCCCACATATCTCAGTAAGTGAACCGGCAATTTTTTCCAGAGTTCTTGGAGCTTGTCAAGATAATGGGGAGCGGGGTCTTGCATTAGGCATGTTCACAGACAGGAGAAGAACAGGCTTCTGAGCAGATAGGTTAGATCACAAGAAAGCAGTTCTCTCTGTTTCTCTCAGCTAGTTGCTAGCATCCTCATTAATTGCAGCTGTGTTCTCTTGCCTGCACCAGTGCTTCAAGCTGGCCACATAGCTGATAGGGATCCCACAACTGTGGAATCACATGAACACCCAGGACTCAGTCACATGAAGTTGCAGCCTGAACATCTTCAGATTGGTTGGGAAGACTCAGGCTCTTTACTAAGGAGAAAAGTATGAAGTTGCCCGCATGCCCTGCGAATGTGCCTCACTTTTTGCCTTTACCTTCCTGGCCGACAACTGTGTTACATCCTTTCATGGGGCCATGGATCCATCAGACTGGGTTGGCTAGTTTTATTGCTTTTGTTGTTTTGTGATTTTCAAATCAATGGTGCTTTCCTTTCCTATTCCTCCTGTTTGATAACAGGTTTCATGCTATGCTGCTTTTTTAATTATTATCAATATAATATCCACCTCTTCATTTGGGTGAAATCAATGTCTTAGGTCTCTTGGTCACATTTGCTCAAGTGTGAAATGGCATTTCTTGCCTGAGAAGCAGAGAGTGGTAGGTTAGCTCTTGCTTCTTGAGATCTTTGGGACATCCAGAGTACAATCTGAGATCTCCTTGCTCAGATATGGTGAAAAGAAAGCAGGAACAGTGGGCAGTGCACGGCCTTACAGGGTTCGTTTTACACTTGGATTTTAGTTATATCTGACCCCCAAGAAAACTCTATCCTGTATTTTGGGTCAGGGTTTCTTGATAGTTATACCACCTACTCATTATCAAATACCGTATTTTTCGCCCTATAGGACGCACTTTTTCCCCTCCAAAAATGAAGGGGAAATGTGTGTGCGTCCTATGGGGCGAATGCAGGCTTTCGCTGAAGCCTGGAGAGTGAGAGGCGTCGGTGCACACCGACCCCTCTCGCTCTCCAGGCTTCAGGAAGCTATCCGCAAGCCTTGCGAGCCTCTCCGGAGGGCGCCCCGTGCTTCGCGCAGGTGTCTGCAAGCCTTGCGCGCCCAGCAGGAGTTGCCGCTGGGCTCGTAAGGCTTGCGGATAGCAGATAGCAGCCTGTTCTGGGGGCTGGGGTCGGGGGAAGCTCAGGCTTCCCCCACCCCAGCCCCGCGGCTGGGGGGGAAAATAATTTTTTAAAATTCATTTCATTCCCCCCCCCAAAAAAAATGAGGTGTGTGCTATGGGCCGGTGTGCCCTATGGGGCGAAAAATACGGTAACAGTTTTCTGTACTTTTTGATCATGACCAGGGTCAGAGCCACACCATGCGTTTAAAGTGCATTTAAAACACAGGGTTTCTCCAAAGTATCCGATGACCAGTATTTTATCCCTCACATATGTACATTCCCAGCCCCCTTAGCAAACTACAGTTCCCAGGATTCTCTGAGGGAAGCCATGTGCTTTAAATGTATGTCAAAGATGATTTGAAACCTATACTTTGCCTCCATTTCAGTATGTTTACTTAAATAATTCAGCTAGCATATAATTCTCCGATCCTGCAAACTAACGTCAGTGTTGCATTATTGAAATCAAAGCCCAGAGCATGGAAGATGTTTTGAGAATTGCGGAAATTGACATGATTAAGATCCTGGTTTTATCACTCCTGCACACTCAAGTAAATGTTACATGGTATGTAAAACTTTGCTGAATTTTATGCATCTCAGAAGCATAATAACGTTGAGTTTTTCACGCTAGGTTAAAATAAGGACCAGCTTACCTGAACACTCACATTTGCATAATGTCTGAGACAGTACAGTCAATAAACAAACTTTATTGCTTTAGTGGTTAGACCATAACAATCAATCATACAAATCAATTACAGTGAACAACACAATAATAAAACACTGAATCTAAGAGGCAGCATAAGAGGGACTAGGCTGGCTTCAAGCAACGTCCCTCTAGGTTTTGTAGCAGCTGCTGCACAAATTGTCACCTTGTGAATGACTGTCCTCTCCTTTCAGCTGAGCAAAACGCCAGGTTTTGAGAAGCAGACCAACGTTGGATGAGACAGGAGAATAGCATCTCTTCCCCAGCAAGATTATATAGACTATAACCTGGAAATAATGGACGAAAGATAGCCGAAGATAGAGATGAGATAGAAGCCCCAAACAAAAAAGCCCCGGATCGCTTTGTCTGGAATGTGGCAGGTTTTATAAACTTAAGTGGAGCTACTGCACCTGCAAATTTTATCCAGCTCTATCAAAAGGTAAAGGAGCTATAGCTACATTGACAGACACACCCATAATGAATGTGGATGCACAAAGCTTTGGTTTTCCTGAGTGATGTTATGATTTGGACCTGAGGTCAGTCTCCAAAGCAGACCAAGCCAAATTGGGCTGCTTTCTGAATGTCAAAATCAAGGTCCAAATGGAATCTTGTGTTCAGTGCTTCAGTGTTCAGTGCTTCAGTGACACGAGAAGCTGGTTGGCAGAGACAAGCAGTCTCTTGTTTTGGCTGCTGTCCCTAAATGTATTTTCATTTTATCTCAGCCAAGTTGTTCTGAAAATAGGCAGCACTTTTTCAAGATCAGCTAAAGGCCATTCATGAAGACTCTCCAAGAGCCCTCCTAAGCTTTCCGAAACAGCAGCACTGCAGCAGAGCGAAAGCATTACCAAGCCTGCTTAATGAATCCCCGGACGTTCAAGCTAAGAAACACAGAAACCTTCCAAATCCACACCTTCACCTCCATGGAGACTCCAAGGTGTGCCAGTTAGAAGAGAATGGAGGACCAACACCAGGGTTACTCATTCTTTTCTTTTACCAGACTATGAAGCAGCTGTCAGCTGCTTGGAGAGTTGGGATATAAGTGGGGAAGGAAACTTTGTGTACTTTTCCAGCTCTTCAAGTAAGTGGAAGCTGCCAAAAGCCGTTGAAGAAGGCAAGACGACATGCTCAGGGGTGTGCACACACCAGAAAGGCAATGTGGCTCAGACAAAAAATCTCTCTCCCTTGATCTATCTATAAAATTATTAACAGCATGGCTCTCTGTCTGTTTACTAAGAAGTAAGTCCCATTGTGTTCCACATGGCTTACTTCCATGAAAATGGTTTTTTTGCCACCAAAGTACGCTACAGTACCCTGCCCTTGCAGGAGACCCACAGAGGTGAAATAGATTGCTCGCCTCTTCTTCCCTTTGGCAAATGATTGTACTGTTGAAATGGTGACGAGATTGCATTGGCCTATTTATTCTGAATGTTTGTAAGTGATGCCAACAAAGGTTTGATGATGATGAAAAGATACATATGATTGCAGCCTGAGAGGTTCCTACTTCTTCAAGCACACAGAAGGAAATCGGATATTCTACTGTGCAAATCTGCTCATAATAATTGTAATCAACGCTGTGCAAACAGAGTTCCACTCACACAATGAGACTTCCCTTTCCTCCCCTCTCCCTGTGCACCCCCAAAGTAAGCTCTGGCGGGTTCCCCAACCCTCTGGAACTGATTTGGAGGGTGAATGGAGATGAGACTTAGGTGAGGGAAGTTCCGCTGCATGGGTGGAATTCTGTTGCACTAGCAGAACAGCAGCACACAATACAACTCATACATTTGTCCTGTAAGTTGCCCTGGGCAGCCCTGAATGCACATTCATGCAGAGTAAAATACGGTAGTATGTGAATCCTGTGCTCTCAAGGGGGCCTGGCAGCAATTGCCATCATTCTGATCACAAGGGGGGCATTGCAATCACAGGCACTGCTCTTGGAATTGCATTTGTCCATGTGACACCTGCCCGCATGGAAATTTTGTTAACTTATACTAACTTGGTTAATTAGATTTTAATTATTGTGATTCAAGGGCTCTTGGCAGTGTGCATGGCTCTGATTGTTCCTTGAGAGGTTGGTTAGGCTGAAAAGATAGAATCATAGAATCACAGAGTTGGAAGAGACCACAAGGGCCATCGAGTCCAATGTGTTGGCTTGGAAATATTTTCATGGAGAGAGGGAGAAATGCAACTTTTGGCTTAGCTCATAGGTTCTCCTGTTCAAGCAATGCGTCTCCCTGCCTGACTATTCTTTAGCTATTTATGCCTAAGGTTGCCCTCAATGAAAGACAGTGTGATCTGTATATTACCCTATTAATTCAAAAGTGCCCCACAATCTTGTCTCAGAGAAGCACCATCAGTGACTCTCATTCCAGTGAAAATCAAAGTGATGTCAGAAGTTAATAAAAACAATTTCCCCTTGATTGAGTATAATTCTTGAAAATATTTTACCCCATCCTTCATTTTCTATCAGCTACTCTGCAGGCTGGATTTAATTTGCTGTTTCCTTGGCCTTTAACAATGGATGCAAACCTAATTTAAGCATTTGGTGATTGAATTAATCTAGTAGTAGGGTATTCATGCTCAAATACCTCTGTCATTAGCAGTATTCACTTCAATCACAATAACTGCTGCAATTGAAGTTCTTTGTCGGAATTGGCCTGTGACAGATAATAGAAACATTATATGACCATCTCATTTTGCAACAAAGAGACACAAACTTTATCACAGATAGTCAGCAGCCCCCACAATCCGAAAGTAAAAGAAAGTGAATATGCCACAGGTTATGTCTTTATTTTTTGTTTTAAACCTAATCATACGTCACCTAGAAAACTTGGGTTGCTGTGATGCAACAGACAATTGCAAATCTTACTACGTATACCATTACACTCTGCCCCATCTTCAAGTACTGTGAGATTCCAGGGGTGTCAGACTATGTTTCCTGTGGGACAATAAGACACAGTCTTAATGATATGTTTTCATTTCTTGTTTCTCAAGGTCCTAAAGGCAGGGGCAGGGGGTGAAGGAACAGGGAAGAAGATAAAGAAAGGGACTCATGCCTGTAATTAATGATACTTGGGGGTCAAGGGAACGCCTTTCTGTGTGTGACCGCTTTAGTCCTCTGGTGACGGGGGAGGGGAGAACAGAAAGACGGAACTGAGGAAGGGGCAGGTGGAATTGGGTAAAGGTGGCTTTTTGGGAAATGAAAGGAAGTGAACAGAAAGGTCGGAGAGAGAGAGACAGTTTTAGGGCTCTGGTGATAGGGGAAGAATGTTGGAGAGAATAGGAATTGGGGAGTGACAGATGGAAGTGGACGGGGTTAAAGCGGGCATTTGGAAGAACAAGTTGGGGGCACTGGAAGAAAGGAAGGGAAATTCTTAAGTGATCCTCCTTTCTCCCTCTTCCATTCCTCAGCTGTCTCATGCAAGAGAGATAAAGGATGTGGAGCTCTCAGATATTTCATAGTACCTTCAAACAAAGTGTTTCACTCCTGGTACCATGTGTTGTCTTCAACATGAAGAGATTCAATGTAGTAATTTAGAACAGATAGTTCGTTAACAAGTGAACACCTCATTTATGTAGAGCATCCATCAACTGAAATTATTTGTAGATAAAATAATTACTTACAGATCATAATGTATAATTAGTAAGGATATGGTTAAATCTCTAGTTGCTCAGTAAGAGAAAACATTTTAAAAACCCATAAACACAGGGTCCTTTAATTAAATGCCACGCTTACTGCTTTTTGTTCTCTATAAAAGAAGTCATTGAGATCCTAAGCAATTTAATTTTAGCACAATACCATTTTCCCCTCCCTAAATCTACCAGCTGGTTATGGTATGCCTTCTCAAAAACCTGAGCTCAACTGTTAGGAGCTTTGCCATTTATACCATTTCAGACAATTGAGCTGGATCCATAAATGTTATTACCTTTAAAAGCCATTGCTCTATTGGATTTTTCTGGTGGCTTTGTTGGTTCCATACATTGCTCTTATCATTATTCAGGTTCACTCTGTATTCTTTGTGAGATCTCCATAACCTTTCTTAAATGCCTTTTCATTTTTATGAGAGAATATCAATAGTTCTGCTTCAGTATCTCTATTGTACATAGACCAGACCATTGGGAACGTGCGTTTAATCATTTCTATGAACCGAAAATGGAATTTGGAGAGAAGAAATGGAGGAGGACTCTTTCCTTCTGTGGTCCAAAAAGCTTCTCATTATATTTAAAAGGAATGTAACAGTTAAAATCCATCCTAAAGTTATTACTTTGTCCTTTTTTTAACTTTGGAGTTTTTAACATTCAAAATGAAGCTTCAAGAAATCTCTTCAGAGCCTCTTAAATTGGGATTCATATTTGATGAAACAACAATAGATTTATACACACATATTCTCCCTTAATAATAATAATAAACAACTTTTTTGTGTGTTTTGTTTTTGTTTTTGCTGGGTATGTATCATTGATGAAATTATTATCCAAAGAGCACAACAGGGCCAGTCCTCCCTACTATCGTATTTTATGGATTATCTTTCAGTTATTTTGCGGCATTAAAATGTTGCCATCAGAAATGCTCTTAGAAATGCCTTGCTTTTTAGCAATGTGCTCTTAAACCTAAACAAAAGCAGCCCTTTGTATCTTTGCACCCTCATTCCTGATCCTCCTAGATCGCTGTGTGCGCGCAAGCTGTTGCCACACAGAAGCCTCCGACTGTATTCAGTAGTGCCACTGTATTCTGCTCTGGTCAGACCTCACCTGGAGTACTGTGTCCAGTTCTGGGCACCACAGTACAAGAAGGACACTGACAAACTGGAATGTGTCCAGAAGAGGGCAACCAAAATGGTCAAAGGCCTGGAAACGATGCCTTATGAGGAACGGCTAAGGGAGCTGGGCATGTTTAGCCTGGAGAAGAGGAGGTTAAGGGGTGATATGATAGCCATGTTCAAATATATAAAAGGATGTCACATAGAGGAGGGAGAAAGGTTGTTTTCTGCTGCTCCAGAGAAGCGGACACGGAGCAATGGATCCAAACTACAAGAAAGAAGATTCCACCTAAACATTAGGAAGAACTTCCTGACAGTAAGAGCTGTTTGACAGTGGAATTTGCTGCCAAGGAGTGTGGTGGAGTCTCCTCCTTTGGAGGTCTTTAAGCAGAGGCTTGACAACCATATGTCAGGAGTGCTCTGATGGTGTTTCCTGCTTGGCAGGGGGTTGGACTCGATGGCCCTTGTGGTCTATTACAACTCTATGATTCTATGATTCTATGATTCTAACATATGGCACTACAGGAAATGCAGTATGTCGGGAACCTGGGACAGTCTTCCCACCATCATTGCCCCAGCTCTGTAAAGCATCATTCTTGTGAAGTTATAATTTATTATGTGTTGAATCTAGATGCAGTTAGTTGCACTGAGATCCCAGTGACAGTGCCAGATTTAGGGTGGTGCCGGTGGTTCCCCTATATAGACCACCAAGGAGAGGGGGCGAAAAATTTAGACCTGGTTTGTTCCCCATTTATCCTCATAACAACCCTGTGAGGTAATTTAGGCTGACAGAGCATAATTGGCACAAGCTTTCCCAGGTGAGAAATGAGTCCAGGTTTTGCCAGTCTTAGTCCAGTACTACGTAGCTACTATGCAACATTGGCTTTCACAGGTACAAAGGACTACAGGTGCATAAACAAATAATCTGTAACCAGACAGAAACTGAATTCCTGGTGCAGCCCCTTCATGTTTATTAGCACTAAATCAGGGATTGACTTTACAAAAGAGTTTTCAAAGCTGGTTCCTCCCACAATCACCTAGAGAACCAAATGAGACAAAGCATCACTCATGGCAAAATACGGTAGTTCTGTATTCTCAATATTTCCTTATGCAGTTGCTGGACTTTTCCATTTGCTAAGGAAAAACCCAATTTCTGTGATTTTTGAGCTTTGGGGGGAAATGATTCATTTCAATCTATTCCATCATGCTTTCATTTATAAAGACTTGTTTTTCTTAGACATGACTCCACTTTGATGGAGGGGGATTTTCTGTTTTAAGACAGACTTTCCCCATTTTTAATGTATTAGATTGACATTAAATGATGTTGGAAGTGGGACCCCGAAGTCTTCTGTTCAGCCAGCTACATTAAATTATAAGCTCCTGCTCATAGTCCAAAGCATACGTCTAGCCCACCAGCACTCTGAACTGTGCTCCTCTCTCTACAGTTAGAGGCTTTGATTAGACTCAACAGGGTGAATCGTGAAAATTAAGCAAGTTGGCGTATATGAGCAGCATAAAATAAGCTGTACCATGCCCAGAAAGATACTTTAAAATGTTTAAATATTCCAGCTCTGGGTTTGTTTGGTTTTTTTGGGGGGCGGGGTTATAAATGTATATATATATACTATTATACCATTTTAAGCAGTTTACATCAAATGTATTGATGCAATAAAAACCGCATTAAAAAAATCAGGGATCATCAACTAAGTATTAAAGATAGATGTGTTCTTAATTGCCTGCATAAGCTCAGTAGCACAAAAAGGGTTTGGCAAGTGTTAAGAAGTTAAAATAGACGTACAGGAGGACCACCACCCCTGGAAATTAGTGAAAATTAGGGAAAGTAGAAAGATAAATAACTGGAGCCTCCCTTACATCAAAAGTCCTGACCTTCCCACTGCCAACTCATTCTACCTCCCAGTAATCCAGTTGGGAGGTGAGTTACGTGCCACCCAGCCAACCGTGAGGAGATCTGAGTAGGAAACCAGGCCTGATTAGGCCTTCTCTTGTGTGCTGTAAGAATTGTATTTGTAACCAAGCAGAAGGCAAGACCAAGATGGAATGCCCTTGGTCTGCGGAAGCAAAATAACTGGGCAGCAATCCGGGGCACAGGTGACAGGGCCAGAATTTGCCCCCTGAGCCTTGAGCTGATCAACCTGGCCTCACTGGTCGGTGAAATGTTGAGGAGAGAGGTCAACCTCTTTCTGTGCACAGAGCAGACAGAGAAACCTTGTGCCTTTTCGCAGGAAGTCTTGCAGTATATGGTCCCTTGCTCTGCGCCTTCCCCATCGCTATTGATTTTGTAATGAACAGCATATTGTTAACATGTGTTTATTTGCAGTACACATTTATGTGAAAGAATATCCTGTATGCTGCTAGATTGTAATGAAGTACCATTCCGTTGAAAAATAATATTCTGACAGACACTATCTGTGTACTGTGTAATGGGCAATGTCATTAAAGGACAACCAAATATCCACATCTGCAGCAAGGGTATAAAACTACCACCACCACAACAAAAATTACTAACGAAGCCTATAGATGGGCTTTCTCTAGAGCCCGCTTTGAGACAATGCCCTCAGCAATGCTGTACGGCAAATTCACGCGGGTTCCAATGCATGCATGTCTCTGCTCTTGTATGTCTAATAAGGTAGAATCTGTCACACACATTCTTCTATTTTGCGAATTTTATAGCGAAGAACGAGTTCAACTTATTTTACCGCTTCTATCAAAATTTATACCCCTTCAACATTATTTGGAATCCTCCCCCGAAATTCTTCGAAAATACCTCCTGGAAGATTCCTCAAGCTCAATATCATATGAGGTGGCTAAATTTTGCACTTTAGTAATTAGGAAGTGTAAATCTCTTCTGTCGAATGGCACACTGCGAAGTTCCCTTGTGTAACCTTTTTTCTTTTCTGAGGTTGTCGTTGATTTCTTGTTGTTTGACCTTGTGGTGCTTAGTGTCACTGGCTTCGGCCGTAATAAAACTTGACTTGAGACAAAAATCCTCTAATTTACTGTAGCTGAAAAGTAATGCAGGTTAGATTTTAAACTATAATCAATGCCCTATTATCTTTCTGATTAGTTGACAAAAGCTTGTTCTTAATGTTATCAACCAGTATCTCACAGCTGAATTACATGCACAGCAATGCCTGTGATATTTTCAGAAAATATTTGGAATATGCGCACATCTTGTGTGCACATTTCAGCTCCTCCTTGCTGCATCAAATTGCTTTATTGGAACATTAGCTTGAGCCATTGGATGTTATACTGATGTAGGGATGTTGTTTCCTTTTATGACAAATTATGCTGCTTGCTGGATTTTAGCATAATTATTCACAATTCTAAACTGCTCTTTCAGTGATGTAAATTCAGTCTGCTGACTGTAAAAGGAGTCCCTATACGGCTTGATCTCTGCAGAAGTCAACCCCAATGAATTCAAGTCAATTTACTTCTATCTATGAGTTATCTATGCGGCCACGAGAAAGCCTATATGTGCTTTCTTTGAACTTAACGGGGCTCCTTTTGTAGCAGACGTGCCTAAGATTTGAGGAGACATGCATAAGATTATACTGACAGAAACCTATAATTCAGCATTTATTTTTCATATTCTTCAAAGACCCATAGTATGAAATAAAAAGGCAGCCCAGAGAGTCTTGAAGTACCTCAAACTGTCACCCTCCAGACGTTTTGGACTACAACTCCCATCACCCCCAACTGTGAGGTAGTAGTCCATATCATCGGAAGGACTCCAGATTGAATAAGACTGTCTTGAATGAACACATTTTTAAGGAATTAACTTTTGTATCGTGGTACCCACTTCATCATTTGCTCCTGACCAGAAAAGATGCTAGTTTGTGAATGCCTGCAGTGGACAGCAGAATCTATTCCTGCTCTGGCAATCATCTGGGGGGTGGGGGGTGGCAGAGTGCATTAACGAACCCACGCAATCTTCCACTCCCCCGTACTAGAACAGCTACCACTTTGAAACTGATGATTTCATCTGTATGCTTTGTTATCCCATTCATCTGGATGGCCTGGGGGCACCATGTATAAAGTTGAACAATAATTTATTCAGAAAAAGAAAAATATATATTCTCTGTATAATGATATGTGGGATTTTGGATGGCATCAAAGTGAATCTGCTGTCTTGCGTGGAATGCCTTGAGACAAAATTCTCACTGAAAACTAATTGCAGTACATCATCATCATCTATCTTGATTATGGATGGGTTCACTGGCAGTCATCCTGGTTAGAAGACTACATGTTTGATGGTGGGAAGAGATGTTGGTGCACAGATTTTGCCTTTGTGCAAGTATTGCATCTACAGCAGCAGAAGGGAACCTAAGGCCTGCCAGATGTTGGTCAAAATTAGAGATGATTGGAGTCATAGTCCAACGACATCTGCAGGGTCACAGGCCACCATCCCTGGTTCACAGTTTGACAGAAGTGGGGGGGAGGTAGAATGAGACCTTTCTCCAGTCATATACCTTCCTATGTGCTCCCACTGACCACAGCTGGCAGAGAGTGGTTGTGGGGGGAAGAATAATTCTCTTGTAGTTGACATGATATTACCAGGAGACTTGGATCTTTAAAAACCAGTAATGCAAGGAGGAATGCTGTTTTTTAGCTTGAGGGTCACAGTTCTATCTGGGCAACCTTCCAGAGATAAAAGTGTGTCACCCCACTTGTCACTTTTCCCCAGGATGATGAGTAACCATTAGTGAGTACTCTTTGGGTTTGGTCAGTCAACCAGCTACAAATCCACCTAACTATTACCTCGCTCAACTCACATTTTACCAGCTTCCTTGCAAGAATATCATAGGGGACTTTGTCAAAAGCCTTACTGAAATCAAGATACACTACATCCACAGCATTCCCCTGATCCACCAAGCTGGTTACTCTATCAAAAAAAGAAATGATAGACATGATCCCATCATAGGTACACAGTTTTAAGTACAATTAATTAAAATGATAAAGCATGAACTGTGTGCTTAAATTTGGCTGGATTGAGGCTAATATTCCATATCACTGCATATCACCAGCCCAGTGCAAGCGTTGTAAGTACCCTGAAACAAACATGTGGGGTGGGAAACAGAGGGGACATGTGCCCTCTGCCCTCCTTGTATTAGTAATGCCATTGCCTCCTAACTCATGGAAGGTGCCAGAAGCAGGGAGACTTTTGTTTCCAGTAAACTGAGCCCAGAAAGAAATGGATGGAAATTGGCAATTGCATTGAGTAGAGGCAATACAAATTGCTCACAGCAGGCTACAATAAGGTTACTGACAGTTTGGTAAAAGAGGCCTACAAGCACACAAAAGATGGTGGTGTTGAGCAGATGTAATGGTGACACAGAAGTCAGCTTTCTTCTATGCCATCACTGTCACAGAGTGACCTAGGAGGTGGGCCCTAGCCTCTGTTTGATAGAATTCAATAAATAAAATATTTGGTTTCCAATCCAGCTTCACTTTACAACTGTGGTGCCCCCAAGTCCATGCTGTACATTTTTCTTGTGGCTTTGCTGTCCACCCCTTCCACTGTGGGGCACTTTAGAGGGAAGAATGGTGCCCACCAGTGAGTGGGTGCAGAAATTTAAAAACAGACACATAATTTAAAAGGGAGTGCTGTGTTTGCCACCAATGGTGAGCCCTGTCCCACAGTCCACAAAAATTGCTGTAATTGTTCCCCAAATTTGCCAACAGATACAAACAAGGTAGCAAATCTCGGCAGAATTTCACACAGTCCTATGAGAAACTCAGATGTAGACATGCTATTATATCTGTTAGGGTTCCCAGTACCTAATCCTTTTCCAATCATTTTGAGCAGTGTGTGAGTGTGTGTGTGTGTGTGTGCGTGTGTGTGCGCATGCTCAGTGCTCTTTTCTTTCTCTGCGTAGATTCCTGAAGCATCATTATGGTGTAATTTTAAATTGCAAATGTGATAGGCATTTCTTGAATACATAATATCTGTGCACTGTAATAATGTATCCTTTTAAAAAATGGTAATATATCCTTTGGGCCAAATCGCTGTCCTACTGAAGTCAATGAGAATTGCAATCATCTTCTGTGGAATTAGAATGTGTCCCCTAGAGCCAGATTTTTAGATTACCTCAGCTTCTGTATGAGCACTAAACAAAGCACTAGATCCCTTACAGTTTATTCAGCAATAAACTATGTGCCACAGTAGCTTTAAACCTAAGACTGCTATTTTGGAGCAACTTTCTAAGCATTCCATGTAGAGAGTAGTGGACTTAGTAGGGCAGCTCTGGTGTGAAATAGGGGCTGATACTCAAAACCAAAAATATGACACCTACTTCAGAAGAAGAAGAGTTTGGATTTGATATCCGCCTTTCACTCCCTTTAAGGAGTCTCAAAGCGGCTAACATTCTCCTTTCCCTTCCTCCCCCACAACAAACACTCTGTGAGGTGAGTGGGGCTGAGAGACTTCAAAGAAGTATGACTGGCCCAAGGTCACCCAGCAGCTGCATGTGGAGGAGCAGAGACTCAAACCCGGTTCCCCAGATTACGAGACTACTGCTCTTGGCCATTAAATTTTTATCCAAAGGAAAATTTGGTTTATTATTAGGATTTCTGTTAACGTGGGGTTTCATTCTGAAGCTGTAGAGGGACATTTGTCAGCTCCGCTGCACGTCAGTTCTAAAAGTCTTCTGTCATTCTTGGCACAACAAGCAATCCTAATTCTCTCCCCCCAGCCCAGGGATGTTTTATATGCTAGCACACAACTGTTTATGCAGACTACAAATTCCATGACTGCGAACAAACTGCATTCATGTTATTATTTCTGCAGCCTTATGAGTGCAAAGCTCATGATACTTTTCAATTGTGAGTAGCTGCTCATAAACAAAACCATCTGAGGGGTATATATTTCATACAGAAATGTATTGATCTAGACAACACTTCCCTGAAAGGGCTGCCTTCAGATGTCTTCTAAAGGTTATATACAAAATAAAAAAAAAATCCTTACAGTAGCACCTTAAAGACCAACTAAGTTAGTTCTTGGTATGAGCTTTCGTGTGCATGCACACTTCTTCAGATATCTGAAGAAGATATCTGAAGAAGTGTGCATGCACACGAAAGCTCATACCAAGAACTAACTTAGTTGGTCTTTAAGGTGCTACTGTAAGGAATTTTTTTTATTTTGACTATGGCAGACCAACACGGCTACCTATCTGTAAAAGGTTATATAGTTACTCAACTCCTTGACATCTGATGGGAAGGCATTCCACAGGGTGGGTGCCACTACCATGAATGTGCTATGCTTGGTTTTCAACTCAGCTGCTCCATTTATACGTGACCCAGACTTCCAAAATATTAAGAATGCTAATTAAGTTTTAGATGTTTGCATTTAAAGCTCAACCATGAGTTTGTTGGGTGGCCTCAGACAAATCACAGTCACTCCGCCTCAGTTCTCCATCTGGAAACTTGGAAAAATAAGTAACTTGTTTCACAGGGTGGTTGCGACAGTCAATTAGAGAAGAAATGAATAGTTAATTACCTGGGACCTCAGTCTGAAGGGGAAAGTAACTGAAAATGTTTCACAGAGTGGAAACTTCATCTTCATGTAGTAAATACTTGCTATTATCATCCTTGGGATAGATCATCATTTGGAACCCCGGGATTCAGCTTCCAAAGGAACTGCCCATCTTTTGAGATATTTAACAAAGGCTGCCAGTACTTACAGTACATGTGACTGGGGACAGGGCCATTCCCAGGGATATTTGTACAGTGGTGACTTCAATAGATCTTAGGCACTAAATCAAAACTTTAGACATTTCTCTGGCTTTTAGTGGATGTCTGATCTAATATTGCTACTTCATCCTTGTTGTGTTGCTGTTTATTGCTGCTTCATTTTGCTCACTCTGCTATAAGTGTTTTAGCCATACCCACTGATTTGTTTTAATTGCTTTTACACTTATTGCTAGCTACCTCAGATCTTTGACTAAGGTATAACAGTTAGGAATGGATAAATAGAAACTACTCTGCAATTCTCCTGCCTCTCTTCAGCTTAGAGCAGAACTGGAGGATTGTAGGGAAGACTGGCAAATGTTCACACAAGAGTCGCAGGATCACAGCAATACTCATCGACTGTTAAGAGCTTTGTTGTTTAGTCGTTTAGTCGTGTCCGACTCTTTGTGACCCCATGGACCAGAGCACGCCAGGCACGCCTGTCTTCCACTGCCTCCCGCAGTTTGGTCAAACTCATGCTGGTAGCTTCAAGAACACTGTCCAACCACCTCGCCCTCTGTCGTCCCCTTCTCCTTGTGCCCTCCATCTTTCCCAACATCAGGGTCTTTTCAAGGGAGTCTTCTCTTCTCATGAGGTGGCCAAAGTACTGGAGCCTCAGCTTCAGGATCTGTCCTTCCAGTGAGCACTCAGGGCTGATTTCCTTCAGAATGGATAGTTTTGATCTTCTTGAAGTCCATGGGAGCTAGGTCCTGGCAAAATAATGTCCTGGGCTTGCCATTTCCTCCACTGATCAAATGCTTCCACTGGACTTTCTAATAGCATGTGAGACATAAGAGCATATGAAGACCCCAGTTCAGTAGCTGGAACATGGTGGAGCAATGCCACGCACCTGACCTGTTGGCCACTTTGCTGCTGCTCACTGGGAGATTGAGGAGGCGGGGCAGTGATGCAGAGACAGTCCAGTGCACCCCTCTGACCTCATTGATGCCTCACCCCTCTCCTCTACCTCCTGATAAGCAACAGTGATGCAACCATCTGGAGGTCAGTTGAGTGCTGCTGCCCCACCATGCTGTCTACTGCTGGCCTTCGTGGATCAGGCTAAGGCCCTCTCTAGTTTGGCAACCTGCATTCCTCAGGGCCCAAACAGATGCCTGGGGGAAGTCTACCAGCAGGACACGGAGGGCTAAAATTACTAAATCTGAGAGGGATTTATCAGGCTCAGGCAATGTTACTGGCAGTGATTTGTGTACTTCATTGTATTTGCACAACATACACTGGTCATATTAAGTTCGAAGTCTTTGTTTTCCTGCCACATTTGGGAATTTGGACGGCAGACTTCACAAGCGCCAGACTATCCTGCCCTGTCACATAAACAGAGTGTCACAATCAGCCAGGGGTTCCGACTCCTGGAGGCCAAACCCTTCCCTCCCCCCATATTTGTTTGCAGGAGGCTGGGCCCTTCAGTGCTCATTGCATCAGGTTGGAGAAGCCAGGAACACGATTGCAGCATGGCTTCAGTGGCCAGCTCCTTCTCCTCCTTCTCTGCTGCGGAGGGGAAGGAGGGGGAAGCAGCCGGAGGAGGCAGCGGGTGGAGCCAGCAGTGAAGAAGCTACCAGCCCTGGAAGCCGTGCCTCCACCACATTCCTGGCTCTTCCAACCTGGTGTGATGTTCAGGCATCACACGTGCAACGTCAGCACTTGTGACTTCTGGATGCAATGTTGGCCCGTGTGAGGTTGTCCCCCCCAGTCACATTAACAAGGTGGTGCCTCTGCTATCAGCTCTGCTGCTGAAAGCTGGAACCAGAATTAAGAGACTGATATTTTCACTGCCTCTAAGATAAGGGTATAATATACTTTATATGTGGGCGGGGGTGGTTTTTATTTTTTTTACTGATTGACAGTTTTTAAAATCAATGCTGTAATTTGATTCTTAGGGGTCTTATGCATTTTTTTTTTAGTGGAAATGTGGGAGGAATTGATAAAAAGTATATAAAGGTGGGTGTGAGTAATGTTTTCCTAGAGGTGGATAGATCAGCCTGTTTCCATTCTATGTCAGTCTTCAATCCGCTTTCAGTCTTAATTCCATCCTGTTCTGTTTTCTGCATATTTTTTTCCTAAACCACACAAACAATCCACATTTAAATTGAAGACATTTTTGTATTATAGTGCTTTAAAATATGCCTTTCCTATACATTCTGTATTCATTTCCCATGGACTCCCCACCCAGCAAAATGCTTTTCTGTGCATTTTCACTCTAAAAACACACATTTTGTATGCATTTTTCTACAGAATGTGCACTTGATGCACATTTTTTTGTGAACTGAAACTGAACTGCAAAATTCAGATTAAGTGCATTCCAAACTGGGTAAAAGTCTGGGAACTCCTTAAAAATACGAAAAGAAAAGAAAAATTCTCCACCATCCCTACATTTCCCCCTTCACTGGCCTGGATTTTGATGGACTAGGATGGGCTGTAGAGAGTGTAACTCACAACAGTCCCTGAAATATGTGTTTACTCTTAGTCCCTTATCGATGTGCCAGAGGATGTCACCCTCATGGTCAGAGGTAAGGGTAGAAGTGACAAGCTCCAACAAAGGCTTCAGTGGCATTTCTCCCAATATCCCCCAGCTTGTTTACTACTTGGTTGCCTTTATTGGAGATGAGACAGTGAACCACTATGATTTCTGTTGGGTGGTAGCTTTGCGTGTGAATAAAGCACTTCTCTGCAGGAGGTACCAATGATACTCTGGTCAGAAATGGTTGTCTGCGTCTTCTGAACTCTGCTCCAAATGTTTTTGGTACCATACAACAATTAGAGCATAACTGCCGGAGTGAGTGCCCTGCTGCCTTTTGTCAATGCAACATTGCTGGGAGGGGAATCAATACTGTAAGTGATGTTGTTTTTCAAGACTAGAAGGATGTCATTTGGCTGTTGTATCTAAGAGGTCAAATGACTGGATAGGGTAACAACAATAAGACAAAGAGAGAAAAGAAAAGAATAGAAAGACCTTGCCAGGACCAGCTCTTGTGTTGCAGAGACTAGATGATTCTCAGGGTCCCTTCCAAATATACAATTTATGTTTCCTCCCTATACTCTTTAGACATATAGCAGTCATGGAAGGTGTCCCTGCAGCACCCAGGAGAGGAACAGCACCCAGAAATCTCTATATGACGCATGTGCCCCATTGCAGACTTGTCGATACAGGGAAGCACATCACCTCCACAATGGCAGGAAGTGGATGGAAGGAGTCCGTCGGCTCCTCTGCATGCATGCAGACCTGCAAGTTATAGCTTTATGGCTCTGCAAGCCATAGTTTTCCCCCATAACATTTGGCCCTTGTGAGCCTTAGGGGTTAATGGATAGCAATATTTCAGAGCTTTCCCATCCCTGCTCCTGAAAGTATAAATAATGCATTACTTGAACCCTGCAATCTCTGTCTGTGCTGATTCTTTAATTACAGTACCATCCTCAGCACCATCCAGAGCCAGACCACTCTTTGGCAAGCGCTTTCAACGGGGCTGTCATAAAGTTCAATTTCCAAGCAAGAGAAAATGCTGGGAATCCATTTATTTTGTTCGCTGAGAAATCCCCCGGGGTTTAATTAAAGAGTGGTAATTAGATGTACTATATGTTTGTGTCTTGTGTCGTTTGTGTCTTGAATTCTGATCACAGCAATATGCCTTCGCCCGGCGTTTTTGATCTCTCCCTTCTCTGTTCTCAGCAAGATTAACCAATTTACCCAAGGAGAGAGGGGGAGGGGGAAGCCTCTTTGGAGTACTTTAGTGAGCTTAATGTAAGATTTCCAAAGAGACTGGGGAAGGAAGGTTGCCTGGTAGTCAGATCTGAAAGGTGTGGGTGTGGGAAAAAGGAAAAGTTAGAGATTCACCTCGACTCAGTAAGTCAAATCATTCCTTTTGGGTCAATTCACAGAGCGGTTCAGCTCTGTCAACCCAGAAATTACCCCCCCTTTCCCCCCCAAAAAACATGTGGACCCTGCAACAAAATGTTGCAGTGCATCCTCCCTCTTAAAAAGAACCTTCCTGTTCAGGATTGCAGCTGGTCTTCCTTTCAAGCAGGACATTCCGCTTCTCACACCCAACCATGTTAGCCTTTTCCTTTCCACATTTCACACTATATTTAATAGAATCACAAAATCATAGAATTGAAGAGTTGGAAGGGATGTAGTCCAAGCCCTGCAATGCAGGAATGTGGGGATCGAACCTTCGACCTTTGCATTATCAGCACCATGCTCTAACGAATTGAGCTGCATGATTTCTTGACTATCGAGCATGCACAGCTTTCATTGTGGGGTGGGGGGTGGTGTAGGTGTTCTGCCTGTTTAAGGTTATATACAACTAAGTGTGACTCAAAGTAGCCATGTCTATTCATTTTAAAGCATCTACTTGCATTAAGTCCAACGCTGGATGCAATTCATTAAGGTTTTTCCAATTCATTAAGGTTAAGTACCTGTATCTTTTGCCTTAAAGGTGAAAAATGAAACGACTGTACATGACAAATCAACCAGGGGCAACATTGCTCTTCCAATCCAATTCACAGTCTCCCATTTTTTCATCTTAGAAACAAAAAAAGCCCGTTGCAAGAGAGCTACATGCATTTCCTTGTAACAATTTTTTTGGCTCTAAAGGATCAATTGATTTCCATTCTTCTTTGATAGATATACATACACACAAACACACCTTTTGTTTGCTTTTTTCATTATGGCCACAGCTAGGTAAACAAGACAACTCTGTGTGCCCTGTAAGGGGCATGTTGTACCCATGTTTATACAAAATTAGCCCCAGTCCCTTTGATAGTGGTGCCTTTCCATTCTGTTTAATCATGGCCCAAAAGCAATTATGTTGCAACTAGCTGTGTAACCAGCACAGTGGGTGTGTGTATATATCATCATCATTGCTTTTAATTTGTATACCGTCTTTTCTATCTTACAATACCCAAGACAGTTTACAAGCTGAGGAAACAAAGAATGTACGCCTTATAACAATCTAATACAATACGAAAAAGGTTTATCGAGGGTTCAATGAGATTAAGGGCCGCTATCTGAACGATAATCTTGGTCATTTGAATGCCCTTTTTACCCCTTGTTGTCTTTTTAACTGTATATATTGCTTGTTTTATGTTGCTATGGCCATTGGCTAATGCAAATAAAGTTTATCTTTCTATCTACAAAAATGTGATAATAAAACACAACTTTAAAATAAGCAACCTACATCAAATAAAGTAACATTCAACAATCATTAGAATAGTATATCAGCATATGAAAATTATACAGAAATCTACTCTTAACAATTACAATAAATAATTTCTAAACTACAATCAATAAAACAACGGCAAGCCACAGTGCATAAAATAATACAATACAACTTGAGAAGCAGAGACTGGAGGGTGGAGCAAGGCAGGTGGAAGGAGGCCTTGCCTGATGAAGTCTCTCCCCTCACGTATATATGGCTTGCATGAGTAACACCCTTCACTCTACTCCTCTCCAAGACAGGATTGATCTGTCTATATATCTATTTGAAAGCCCTGCTTGCCAGACTCCGTATGCCAGCCTTGTGTTGTTTTCCTAGGGCACGGATTTCAGCACTTGGCTGTTTTCATCTGGTGATTTCCATTTGGGCAGCAACAAAAATAAAAAGATGTCTTTGTGTACAATCTGGTGCTGGGAGTCATCAGAGACGGACATGAGCACTAGCATGAGGTCTGGCTGCTTTGAAGTATCTCAGCTATAGTGCCAAAAACCCTTTGGATCAAAAGTCTTGCACTGATGGGCAACCCTGCCATGTCCACCATTTCTTTCCTCCAGTTCTAAAAAGCAATGGATATAAATATTGGGCACCACTTTCATTGTGCAAATTGAATTGAGTTTGATTTGGATGAATAGCTTCTGAGATGAAACTCAGGCAGCTTCCCAGGATCTGCAAACATTTCAAAAAATTCCACCACCTCTTCACATTCAGGGAGCTTGCTAAACTAGTTTCCAGCCTCAGGCGATGGCCTATGCTTGAGCTCCAGGGTCCCAAGCGCTGCCCAAGGACACCCAACTCTCTCAAAGGCAGCAAATGAATGCTTATGGTTATTGTATTTATTAGGGATGTGCAGAAATACAAAATACATCACAAATCAGCAGATCAAATAAATATATCACCATAAATGGATCGCCCCTTTGGGAAGCCTTGGTGAGTTTTATCTCATTATGTTATTTTTAGACCATTTGTATAAAATCAACTAATGAATATAAATGTTTAAAGAATCATAGAATCATGGAATTGTAGAGTTAAAGGGATCCAAAGGGCCAACTAGTCCAACCCCCTCCCCCGGCATTGTGGGAATCTCAGCTAAAGCATCCATGACAGGTGGCCATCCAACCTCTGCTTGAACACCTCCAAGGAAGGAGAGTCCACCACCTCCTGGGGGAGACCATTCCACTGTCAAATGGTGTTACTGTCAGTCAGGAAGGAACCCCCTTTCTTGTAATTTGAATACACTGGTTCAGGTCCTACCATCCAGTACAGTGGTGCCCCGCAAGACGAATGCCTCGCAAGACAGAAAACTCGCTAGACGAAAGAGTTTTCCGTTTTGGAGGTGCTTCGCAAAACGAATCTCCTATGGGCTTGCTTCGCAAGACGAAAATGTCTTGCGAGTTCCTGTTGGTTTTTTTTCCTTCCCCCCCTTTTTCTAAGCCGCTAAGCCGCTTATCAGCTGATCCGATCAGCAGATAAGCCGCTAAAAGCCGCTAATAGTGCTAATAGTGCTAATCTGCTAATCCGTCAATGGGCTTGCTTCGCAAGACGAAAAAACCGCTAGGCGAAGAGAATCACAGAACGGATTATTTTCGTCTTGCGAGGCACCACTGTACTAAGGCCAAAACAGATTAGAAGGGGCCTTACTTGCCACTTAAGAAATGGGCATTGGTATTCTCTCACAGAGTGTCTTATTAACCTGCAGGCACTCCCTCTTTACCCTGCTCCCTACTAACATCTGCCACAGATCTGCCCAGGTCCATGAATTAAATTTTTGTGACGGCTCTAATTGCTAGAGTGTGATCATGTGTTTACTCAGCAGCATTGCAAGTGTGGCAAGAATGGGTGAAGGTGGGGAGGGGAGTAAACCGTTTTTGTTTCATTTTGGTTTTTTCCTTTACTTCATTGTCCGCACAGAAAATGTCTCTGTGATGCTTGCAAACAGCACCAGATTAGGCTGACATGGCTGGTTGCCGACTCCTGTGTGCATCATGTTTACCAATAACGATAAGCAAGTCAAATGCTCCTGGTCTCCCTGATTTGTAAACATCTGGACCAAGGGCACAGATACAGCTCCCGATTAGTCATGCAGCAGAGTGCAGCAAAACGAGAAAGCATCGCGATCCTCTCTGACAAGAACAACAAGGCACTAATAAATTAGCTGAGTCTTGTCTGAATTCTAATTGTTTCAGCGGTGGAGTTCCTGAAGTTTTCAGATCTTGTTTATACTCAAGCAATGCAGACTGCTCTTCTTACAGCTCCCTGCAAATTAAACTACTCTCTGCCTGACCTTGTCAGACAGTAGAGGTCTGCCTTTCATTGTCTTCTCAGACTGTTCAGTTTTAATTTGCCCCACAGACTACAATGGTGCAGCCTCTAAACCAGAGGGATAAGATCCAGCCAAAGCTAACCACTTATAAGTCCAATTTTAATCAATGGGTGAAATCCAGCAGGGGCTGTCCACCAGTAGAACAGACAAATGTTGGCGGAAAGGAGTTCCCATTTTTCTGAATAGTCTTTGTATGCTACCAAAATATTTTCCAGAGGGTTGAGGGACCCTGCAGAACAGATTTTTTTTTGGGGGGGGGGGGGAGATGAGAAGCTGCAGGGGAGGGGAAGGATCTTGCTCGTGAGTCAAACTCCACTTGCATGATGTTGGTTCTCACCAGTTAGCTAGATCACCTCCAGAATAACTTCGCACAAACATTTTGGGTCTTATTCCTTCCTGTATCACTCCCATCACACAGACATAAACATGGTAAGAATGGTTAACGTCTGCTTCATGTAATCTATGTCTATAAATTAGTGACGTGGTGTAACATGTCCTCCAATTTCTTGAAAGTTCTCTCCCCTTCTATTTCCCTGCCTCATTTTCAGAGCACTTTAGCATTTCACAGGGTGAAGAATTGAGCTCACCATTTCCCCACATTTACAAGAGAGCCCAACCAAGAACATTGTGGGTTTTTCTTTTTTTTTTCTTTTTTCTTTTTAAATGCTTTATTGAATTCCAAAAGAAAGCGAACAGTCAAGAAAAGAATAATGCACCTTTCCACAAAATTAACTTCTTTCGTCATAAATAGCTTCTATAATGACTTCTCGTCACCCCATCGTGAGTCCTAAAATCTTTTAACGTGTCACACTTTTCTTTTATCAGTCCAAATCAATCTTCATTATCTTATTTTCCTAGGGTTTTAAACATTTCTTCAGAAGTCGCTCCAGACCTGCCAATGAATTCATATTTTTACAATGCTCACTGAGATATTTTCTATGCATGTCCCATTCTCTCCTAAATGTTTGTTCTGTGTTTTCTCTTAGTTTTCCCATCATTCATGCCAATTCTACATACTCCAGCAGTTTCGCTTGCCACTCCAGTTTGGTCAGTGTTGAGTCTCCCTTCCGGTTTCTGGCTATTAACATTCTTCCTGTAACTGTGGCGTAAAAAAAACATTTCCTCACATTTTGGGGGATGTCTGTGCCCATTATTCCCAATAGAAAGGCTTCAGGGTTTTTTGTTTTTTTTGCAAAGGAGATCTTAAATATCTTTTTAAGCTCATTATGTATTATCTCCCAGAATTGCTTTACTTTTCTACACTTCCACCACATATGTAACATTGTGCCTTTCGCCTCTCCACATCTCCAACAACTGCTTGAGCTATTTCTATACATTTTTGCTAACTTTGATGGTGTTAGATACCAGCAATAGAGCATTTTTATAAAATTTTCTTTCAAAGTATAGCATGCAGTAAACCTCAGGTCTTCCTTCCACAGTCTTTCCCAAGCTTCCATTGGGATATTATATCCAAAATCTTGGGCCCATTTGACCATCACTGATTTAACCTCCTCCTCCTTGACTTCCCAGTCAAGGAGTCTATACATTTTGGAGAGTGTTTTCTCTTTAGATTGTATTAATTCTTTTTCTAGTCTTGATGGTTCTGTAGTGAAACCCTTCCTTTTGTCTAATTTAAATGTCTCATTGAGTTGGTGATAATGTAACCAATCTTGTAAGTATGTTCAGACTTCCTCAAAACCTTTTAATCTAAGCTGATTTCTCTCCTATACTTTGTGGGTTTTTCAGGAAGTTCAAACCCCCAGAAAAAAATCAGACTGCAGATCACAGGAGTGGTCATTTCTGGAGTGAAGGAAGACACTCACAATGTTTCTTAGTCACCTTGAAAGTAAGCTAAATGCCATGAAAACCCAGTACTTGTCAGGGGCTGGACTGAGGAGGAATGGTGGGGGCTGCCCCCCTTCTCCTGAACCTTCCCAAGAACAGAAGGACAGTGTAGATTTAGAACAGTGGTTTGCAGAAGCTCATAGTTCAGAGGCTGCAGAGGAAAGAAGCTGGGAAATATTGGGAGAGCAGCAGGAAGAAGCAGCATCAGGGGAGAAACAGCTGACAGACTCAGTGTCTTTGGAAAGCATTCCTGACCTCCTCCTCCCAGAACCAGGTGAGCACTGAGGGTAGTAGAAAGAGAAAGCTCAGAGGCAGAAAGCTCAGATTAGCCAACACAGAGATGATGTAGAATAGGAGAGATGGAGGGGAGAGAGACTTTATATGGAGCAATGCCGTTATCTAGGGAAGACTGCATTCCTTCGTCTCTCTCTCTCTCTCTCTCTGTGAATATATTGGTAAGGACTTTTATTGTTTATCTGCTTCTTGGCTGCTACCGTGGGAGGGATTGTGTTCCCCAAAGCCTGACAGTACTCCAGCCATGAAAGTTTTGCTGAATTTTCTCTCCACTTTTAATATTTGCAAATCACACACACACACTCATTTATTGACTGCAAATACACAGTGAAAGGCAAAATCGGAAGAAAGTTCCAGCCAGCATGGCCAGTGGTCAGGGTTGAGGTGCAGTTTAGCAAAATCCAGAAGGCCATAGATTGCCTACCCTTTCCATAGATTCTTGGAAGAGAGGTGTAGCTTTTCAAACAGCCTAAACCCTAAGCTATTTTGTAGAAGATAATGAATCCATAGATCATGAATTCAGCTACATTTTTCTTCCGCCTCCAAAATTCCTTTCTCTCCAGGTTTGAAGCATGTAGAGAAATGTGTTAATTCCCCAAGTCACTTACTGGGAGGGTATTGAAATATCAGATCTTATCTATAGCTCCCCCTGTGCTAAGTCTTCATGCCCATTGCAGTTGTAGTTGTTTTTCATTTGTTTCTTCTAGGGAAGGAAATATCAGTCAAGTGAGATTTCTTTTGTTTTGCAATTTACATTTACATGCAAATGCAAAACAAGAATAAATATGCAGCCAACCATGTAATATTAGTCTGTTTCTGCATGGGAGTCTTGCTGCATTGTGAATTATATTTTACATGGCTCTTTAACTGCTGGCTAGAATCCCCAAATTTGCTTCTCCTTACCCTAAATCAGAAGTCTAATATTTCAAAACTACTGCTGTTCTGTTATTATGCTAATATTAAAGTTTGGTTGTTATGGTTGTAGTATACTCGATGACTGGCCTTTTAGAGCTCTTAGTTTGGTGAAGCTGCATAGAGGAATAGCAAAGAAATTTGGACACTGAATGGAAATGACAGAAGGATATAAAGAATAGAGCAGAAATAGTCCCATTTTAATGATGGGGAGTTAAAGCTGACAAAGAAACCTGGATCAAGCAGAATTCAAGACTAGGGATGCTTGACAAAGTCCACGTTTGTATATTCCGACATGAACTGACTTGATCTATACCTCTCATACTGACGCAATGATTGCACTTTTCTGAACCTTGCAAGTTGGTTCTCAGCAGCTTAAGTGTATCAAAATATGTTTTAGAAGTGTATGTTTTGAGAGAAAATACATTTAGAAACCTGTGTGTGAATCACATGGTGAAATGCACATCCTCATGTTTAACCCCCCCACCTCTCCTCCAAAAAAAGGAAAATTTGCAGATTAGTGAGGAAATGAGATAGAACAGATTCATGGGTGAAGCTATGCAAAAGAGACATAGACCAGAAATGGATCCCTTCACCCATCACTGTTCAATATCAATTCATTTTGATATTTGACATGGTCATATGTTTGTGAGCGCTCTCCTTGCATGGATAAAGACCCATTTCCTGTAAGCCTGCTTGCAGCTCCAGTTCAGTGGTGAGCAGTAGGCATTCACAAATGAAGTACAGAAATCCCTATTAATATCACACCAGGTGAGATATCCTAGTTCTTCATTTACATGTATTTATCAACTGTGGCACAATTCAGCCACAGCTGGACACCTTTAAGCACCTGTGTTTAAAGTTTCATTCAAACAGCCTTTCAAGTGCTTAACGTCTGTTCCAGTCATGCCTAAGGTGTTCCTCAACTTTTTATGGGTTGGATCCGCTCCCTCTCTTCATATCTTTATATCAGAATGGATGCACATGGGGGGTGGGGCCTAATTAACTTGTGGGATTCACTGCTACAAGATGGGATAGTGGTCACTAATTCAGCAGGCTTTGAAGAGAAAGTGGACATGCAGGGCAGGTCCATCAACAGTTATCAGCCATAACAGTTAAATGAAACCTTCGTAAAAGGAGGTTATCAGTTGCTGAGAGACAAGCAGCAGGGCAGGGATACTGCTTTTTCTAAGAAGCTTTCAGGCTTCTGCAGGAAACAGGACAATGGATGTCCCATTGGGGCATCTTGTTGCGAGAACAGGAAGCTGGACCAGATGGGCTTGTGGTCTGATCCATATTTAGGAATCTTCTTATGCTCTTATGGACTAAATGGACTTTGGTCCAGCAGTTTCTGCCATGTTCTAAGTCAGTGGTGTCCAAACATTTTTCCAAGAGGGCCAGATTTGATGAAGTGAAGGGCCGTGAAGGCTGACGAAGGGCCCAAACTTTTTTTAGGGTTGAAGTTGTTGAGCTTTTCTCAGGATTGAGAGTTTTTTTTTAAGGATTTTACCCCAGAAAATAAACTGCCACAGGGGCTGGATTAAACCAACCAGCAAGCCGGATTAAGCCCCGGAAGTGGACTTCAGACATGCCTGTTCTAAGTCTTTCAAAAGATTTGCCATGCTGTAATTCACCCATAGGGATGCGGGTGGCGCTGTGGGTTAAACCACAGAATCTAGGACTTGCCGATCAGAAGGTCGGCAGTTCGAATCCCCACGATGGGGTGAGCTCCCGTCGCTCGGTCCCTGCTTCTGCCAACCTAGCAGTTTGAAAGTACATCAAAGTGCAAGTAGATAAATAGGTACTGCTCCAGCATGAAGGTAAATGGCGTTTCCGTGTGCTGCTCTGGTTCACCAGAAGCGGCTTAGTCATGCTGGCCACATGACCTGGAAGCTGAACGCCGGCTCCCTCCGCCAATAAAGCGAGATGAGCACCGCAACCCCGGAGTCGGCCACGACTGGACCTAATGGTCAGGGGTCCCTTTACCTTTACCTTTACTAATTCACCCTTAGATACTTAAGTTCAGAAATATAAGGTGGGGCTGTTTTTTGCACGGCAATTGCAGCTGCTTCCACTGCCCTCTCCCTCAACTTCTGCCGCCCAATACATTGTTTCTGTATCAAAATAGCATTGAACCATGGAATACTGATGTGATTTTATGGTGTATAATCATCATAAAAAGATTGTAACCCTGTATGGTCAGGATGATTAGCAAATTGATGTTAAAGGGCATTGCTGGGTTGCATTTCTCCCCTATAATTCATTGTGATTGCCACCACAGAAAAGAAATCCAGTTGTTTTTCCCAAGGAATTGAAAATTACAGAAGACAGGCCCAAAAAAGGGACAGAATGATGTATTATGAGCCAATATTCCAAAGGCCTTTTTTTCCTTTTGAAAAAATTAGCATTGACAGTTTGACTGTGGGCACAAATAAGTAAAACAAAGAGTACAGAAAATCAAAACTAGGCTTGCAATTCTTTTTTTTTTTTTTTTTGCTTTCACAAAAACCAAGAAAGATGCAGATGCTGGAATTGTGCTTTCTAACAGTATGTCCCAGGATTTTCTGGCTGTCCCAATCCCTATGTGCAACAGCTCGTTGTGTCAAAGGAAAGCTGTATCTCCATGTATCACATACAATAGATCTGGATTCAACCACTGGCATCTCCTACTAGGGTTGGGGAAAACTTCTGTGTGAAATCAAGAAGAGTCAGTTATATTGTCAGTTTAGGGCTCCTGAGCTAGACGATCCGATGATCTCACTTGATAAAACACAACTTGCTATGTTCCCTTCTCATGCAGCAAAAATGGTGGTCATTATTACCTGTTGGAATCCAGGCCATCTATCTCTGTCTCACATACACATTCCAAATTGTGAGATGTTACTTTGTACTGTGACTGAGATAACAGGAAATTATCCACAATGCAGGGTTAAAAAGAAAATATGCCTTTTGAAGGGACTACATATTGGCTTGTCAACTTGTCAACTACTTCTGCTGGAAAGAATAACTGGAACACCAACAAAAATGCAGTGAGTGAGAGCAAAGAAGCTACCCATGGCCTTACAAGATAACATACGAGTTACGCTGCCTGGTATCTGCTTTGGCAGATGAGGTGGAAGAAGCAAAGCTGTAAGGCATAATGAAGATGGAAGGCTCTTTTCGTTGCCGCAAATACAATGAACGTCCGTCGGAAGAGGAAGGCAGTCCATCGAAGAAGACGAAAACAGAGATGACGTGGGAATATGTTTCAAAATTAAAAACTCATCAGCACAATTACAGAAGCTGCTGTTGTCTCAATTTTACAGCCCCCTCCCCCTCCCCTGTTCTGCAAAATGAGGGTTGTAACAATGGGATGCCAGCAAGACCTGTTGCGGAGACAACACAAATAATGTATAGGAACAAAAGCTATGAATATTCAAAGCAGCATTATCCAATCCTGGAGGAGGAGGAAGATGTATGGAATATAATGTGGTATTTCTGAAAGGTGCAAGTTCAGACAAACATGGAACAATCAATATTCCTATCTGGGTGACAGATACATGTAGAATGAAGGGCCCCAACCTATACCATAAATTCAGTGGAATTTATTTAGGCATGTTGTGTGCCTAAAAGCTTTGTGTGATCCATATCCTGCAAAATTAAAACTAAAACCAGGTCCAGATCGTGTAGACAGAACAGCCTACAGCTTGCATGTGCATATGATCTCTATGTGTGATGTGCACATGGTATATATATATCTGTTTTGCTAATATCGGCTTCTTGTTGGTGTATGAGTCACTGTAATTTTGTGGCTTTGACTGAATACTCATATTTGTTTCATGCAATATAATCTTATTAACCAATGCATAAAATAAAATAAATATGGTGATGGAGGTCATGAGTCAGCCCAGCGCCCATGGTCCCAACTCCCTTCTAAGCGCTTACCCTGCCCTGATGTGCTGCCTGAAGAGGGCTGCCCTGGACTTGTGGGAGGCGAGTGGCTGGAGGGTCTGCTCAGGATCAGGAGAGCTATTTTGCTGATTTGTCATCACTGCTGTGTTTCCTTTCCAGCACTGAATGATAACTGTTTTAAATACAACAGAGGAACAGGGATGCCAGAGAGCCTCAAATTAGCTCTGCCAGAAAGGAGATTAAAAATGAGGCTTATAAATAAAGCCCGAGTGCTGGAAAATTACAGCTTGTTCTGGATGCTGCTGTTTTTTGTTTTTTTTAAAGCTGTGGGTGATCTCCCCCCGCTTCCTTTTTAATCTAGGACTTAAATGTTGAAAATGTAATTATTGTATTTTATGGGTTTTACAGTGGAATCCTATGCATGTCTACTCAGAAGTAAGTCCTCTTCGCTCACCCATTCTTTGTTTTTGCTGACAGATGCAGAAGCTCTTTTAGGTTATAAATTATCACTCTGAAGGTAATTTTAAAAGGGAGGCATTTGCAGTTTTAGTATCCATAATAGAACTGCAGCAAGAACATGAAGGGACATTTTATCATGCTTGGTGGACATGTAAAAAAGCTAATAAAATATTGGACACAAATAGATACATTGATTTTCAGAGCCCAGCTTTGCTTTCTTGGCCCACATTCAGCTCATCACTGCATCCAAACACCCATCTAGCACCTCAGCTGGCTCTCCTGATTCAGACAGAAAAGAGTGACAGAGTGTTATCCATATATTGGTGACACTTCGCTCCAAAACTCCTGGTGACAGCTCCCAGAGGCTTCATATAGAGGTTAAATAGAATGGGGGAGAGGATAACATCTATGGCAGGCTCCCCCAAACTCGGCCCTCTAGATGTTTTGGGACTACAACTCCCATCATCCCTAGCTAACAGGACCAGTGGTCAGGGATGATGGGAATTGTAGTCCCAAAACATCTGGAGGGCCGAGTCTGCCTATGCCTGGTCTATGGCATCAAACAGTGGCAGGCCATAACTACTTTCTGGAACTAGTGCTAGAGGTAGGAGGAGAATCACTACAGTGGCCTTAACCCAACCTCTTGAATCAGCCCAGAAGGATACCAGGGTCAAGAAGAACAAGCAGAGCCAGACTCCCTACCACAGCTCTCCCAATAAAGGCTATCAGGGTGTGTCCCTGAACAGTGTTGTGATCGGCCAGAAGTGAGAATGAAATGGGTCCAGGTATTCACTCTTCTCTGGTTATGCATGAAGCTGGGCCACTGCCACCTTCTTGAGCATCTTGCCCCAAAAGGGAGCGCCAGCTGATGGACCAGGGAGGTCTTCTTAGGCGGGTGCACACCTCAGCCTCCTTCAAGGCAAGTGGTACTTTCCCCCTCCTCTGGTGAAGAATTGCTCTCTCCCCAGGGCTGACTTTAAGGGCTGACTTTTTGGACAATGGTCAAAGGAGCAAGTGGTCAGCCACACTTCAAGCAGCTTGTCTACATTCCCAGGCTGCCGAAACAGAAATTAATCCAACACAGAAGGACTTCATAGAATCATAGAGTTGGAAGAGACCACAAGGGCCATCGAGTCCAACCCCCTGCCAAGCAGGAAACACCACCAGAGCACTCCTGACATATGGTTGTCAAGCCTCTGCTTAAAGACCTCCAAAGTAGGAGACTCCACCACACTCCTTGGCAGCAAATTCCACTGTCGAACAGCTCTTACTTGCTCCAATGGTGGCAGAAGAAAACTGCCACTTGCAGCGCTGGCCCTCTAGATTGTTAGGTGTATTTATAGTACCCAGATGGCCCCTTCTAAGTCTACGATTCTATGAATAGTGAGAGCAAGCCTTTCAAAAGACTTCAGCATTTTTAAAAGATTTCTTTAATAAAACTATCATTTGTAACTTGTTCAAAGACTTATTTTCATTTAACATTCAGTATGTTTTAGCCAGAAATATTTTCATTCTTTGATACCAGTAATAAAGCAACCATCTGCACACTGGAATAAACTAATGATGATGTTACTGAATTAATGTAAGACAGGTCTGGAGAAAAAAAGCCCATGCTGCTTGCCAGTTTGAAAAGAATAATATAAGGGATAGGCTTGTTTACTTACATTCATGTGACATTTCCCAGAATATTAATTCCTGCTGATGTGCATAAATCTAACATTTAATGATACCCAACGATACCTTTCTCATGGAGGGATGGATGATGAGCTTCCACAATTCTGCCAGCAGTTTCTGTTTGTGGCAATGGTTGTGTAAGTACCAACGTGCCAAACATCACAGCTAGCGCTAGTTCTGCAGATGTTGCTCAGCATAATGAAGTGGCAAGGAGGATTTTCCTATGTGCACTAGTGCTAGTGATTGGAGAACATCTTGAGTGAGGCTAAACCAACATGGGACTTCCCAATTAGGCAAGTCTAGGGTTTGTGCTAGCAAAATGACACCACTGGACGCAAGCCATCACCTATATTTTAATTAAATTGGGTTATTAACATTAGCCTGAGAGTAAACCCACTGAAAGGAATAAACCAGGGATGTCCAACTTGTGGGGCGACCCTGGTTGATCCTGGTTGATCGCGTGATCCTGATTGATTGCGCCCCCCCCCCAAAAGCCAGAAAACAAACAAACAACTGTGGATCTTCCTCCCTCCAAAAAGCTCGACAACTTTGGTCAATCCAATGGGTAGATCACTGCCAGTTTTTTATAGTGAGTATCTGACGAAGTGTGTATTACACACAAAAGCTCACACCTTGAAAGCTTATATTTAATCGATCTTAAAGGTGACACTGGAATTATATAATTTTTTTATCTTTCATCTTGTTGTTTATTAGTTTTTTTATAGTGGGAGTAGATTTCAGTCCCTTGGGAGTCGGACATGCCTCGAATAAACCTTCCTTAGTCATGCCTATTAACTTCAGTGGGTCTACTCTGAGTAGGACTAATATTGGATACAACCCAGTGAGTAGAATTCAACAATCTCCTCTTTCCTTGCCTCAGGCACTGTTCCCGGGGTTCTCTTGATCCTCCAGAGCACATTGGAGAGCTGCAGAGCGAGGGAAGTCCTGTCACAGTAATTGTCATCCTCGCACTGCCTTCCATCCCAGTGTGTCCAAAATTAGGCTCAATTGCTCCAATACATTCTTTTAAAAAAGATACTTTTTTCTATTTCCTACCAGATTCAAATGACTGTACAGTGGTACCGTGGCTTAATAACTTATTTTGTTCTGGAGGTCCGTTCTTAGCCTGAAACTGTGCTTAACCTGAGGTACTACTTTAGTTAATGGGGCCTCCTGCTGCCGCCACACAATTTCTGTTCTCATCCCGAAGCAAAGTTCTTAACCCGAGGTTCTATTTCTGGGTTAGTGGCGTCTGTAAGCTGAAGCATCTGTAACCCAAGGTACCACGGTAACTGAAAAAAAAGTGTAATGATTGCGCACGCACGCACGCACACACACACACACTCCTGCATAGACAATATTGCGACTTGAATATTGCCACTCTACATGTCTCAAATCTTTTTGAAGACTAGTTTCCCCTCAGGTAACATTTGCAAACTCCTTAATAGAACCAGTGGAGTCAATTGCATTTACTTTTATCAGTGTAACTACAAGGGGGGGGAGGGGGACTGCACCTAATGAACAGAATGTCTGTTTTTTAATGTTGCAGAAACATTTTAAAAATGTTTTTTAATGTTACTGAAATAAACAACCAGAGACTTGACGATATTCCCCAAAACTCTCAGTTACATTAGACTTGCAACAGCATTGGGTTTGCTCTTTGGGCACGTTATGTCTGCTTTAAGATTGCATAAAACTAAGAGTTAGCAACTGAAACTGTCAGTTATACCATGAAATGAAGGGGTAACTGAAAGCAGAATCAGGACTTACAAATATTTGAGTTCTTTTTTACTGAAGTTCAGGATATGTATGTGGGAAAGCGCAATTTTACTCAGTTAATCTTTCCACAAAGGTATATGATTAACGACAGGCTGCCTTCTTAAACACTCTTGCCAGGGATTAAATCTCATTGGACACAGTGTGACACACTTCTGATTAGACACCCATAAGACTGCACTGCATATCTCACTGTACAAATGTAATGTTAACAGGCCCACCCACAGATACTCTGGGTGGTGTCTTGACTAAGCAGCCTCACACCACTTTAAACAGTTGTGGCTTCCACAAAGCATCCTGGAAACTGCATTTTGCTGGTGAAGCCCTGTTCCCTTCACAGAGCTGCAGTTCTCAAAGTGGCTTCATGGTCAATCCTTCTTCTCAGGGAACTCTGGGAATTGTTGCTCTTTGTGGGGAATAACAGCTAACAGCTCCCTTAACAAACTTAGGTTCCCAGGATGCTTTGGGGGAAGGAATGGCTGCTTAAAGTGGTGTGATACTGCTATAAAAGATAGATAGGGAGTTGGAGTAAACCTTATAGAAATAAGTGGACTTAGGTTAGCTATGCCTAACCTCATTCCATTTATTTCAATGCATATTCTCTGAGTTTGACTTAGTTGGATGAAACCTTCATTCGTATCATACAAATTTCCAAGTTGGGGAATATTAAAGTATCCATTTTCAAAATGGTGGAGCAGCAGTGGCTGTTGCTTGAGTCATGGTGAGCATGGTGCTCCCGGCCATGTTCTCTGCCACAGTCTCTGTGGTCTTTTTCTCACTGTAAGACTAAGAATTATATCTGAACTTTCTGTTCTCTTAAACAGAAACGCTGAAACAGCTTTGATATTATCATCATATCTCAGAGTAATAATTATAATTAGGTCCTTTTTTTCTAAAGGCCTTCTTTAGTTTTAGTACAGCTAAAACTATTTAAAATAGCCTTGAAATCTACCCTGAGCACCACTGGGAACCCCTTTGGTGTTTCTAAAGCGGATGGCTTCCCTTTCACTTTTTAAGATGGATGAAAAAGCCCAGCAAATTCAAAAGGCTCTTATGATCCTATTTGGAGGTGTTAGAACTTTGTAACTGTTGAATAACCTTGACCAAGGTGAAAAGCAAAAAGTACCACTGACACTCAATGCCACGTTGTGGCAAAATGTTGAATGAGTGGACTCTTAATTTTGTGTTCCACTGCAAGTCATAATAAGCAAAAAGAATAAGCATAATCAGCTCATGCTGCGTCACTGTGGAGGTAAGTGGTGCTTGTTGGTGCTTTTGCAGTCCATTTTCGTTGGGCTGGGCACAAGGTTAAACTAGACAAAACACATAAGAAGCCGCAAAACTGGTCCTTATAAGGTGTATTATAAAGGTGCATTATGCAATAAGGCAGAGGTCTGTCTGGATGTTGTTGGACTACAATTGGCATCTGCCCAAGCCACCGTGGCTAATGAGGGATGATGGGAGTGGTAGTCTAGGGACATCTAAAGGGTACCGGAGTCACAAGGTATGTCTATCCTATATGTGTAAGAGCAAACCCTCCAAGTGTCCCTATTTTCCAGGGATGTCCCTGATTTAGTGAAGCCGTCCCAATTTCTGATTTGATCTTAGAATCATAGAATCATAGAATCATAGAGTTGGAAGAGACCACAAGGGCCATCGAGTCCAACCCCCTGCCAAGCAGGAAACACCATCAGAGCACTCCTGACATATGGTTGTCAAGCCTGTGCTTAAAGACCTCCAAAGTAGGAGACTCCACCACACTCCTTGGCAGCAAATTCCACTGTCGAACAGCTCTTACTGTCAGGAAGTTCTTCCTAATGTTTAGGTGGAATCTTCTTTCTTGTAGTTTGGCTCCATTGCTCCGTGTCCGCTTCTCCGGAGCAGCAGAAAACAACCTTTCTCCCTCCTCTATGTGACATCCTTTTATATATTTGAACATGGCTATCATATCACCCCTTAACCTCCTCTTCTCCAGGCTAAACATGCCCAGCTCCCTTAGCTTTTCCTTAAGGATCTCCCTATTTTCACTGGAGAAGTGTTGGAGGGTATTGAGCTATCCAACCCCTGAGCTATCTGAAGGCAATAGGGAAGAGGTTTTTTTTTTAATGTTTAGTGTTTTATTAGGTTTATATGTATGCCCAGAGTGCTAGGGCAACCCAATAAGATATGTGGGGTATAAATAGTAAAATTATCATTATGGAATGGGACGTCCCTATTTTCATCAGAGGAATGATGGTGGACTCAAGGGCATCCTGATCAAATTTGCAGATGACACCAAACTGGGAGGGGTGGCTAACACCCCCAGAGGACAGGATCACACTTCAAAACGACCTTGACAGATTAGAGAACTGGGCAAAAACAAACAAGATGAATTTTAACAGGGAGAAATGTAAAGTATTGCACTTGGGCAAAAAAAATGAGAGGCACAAATACAAGATGGGTGACACCTGGCTTGAGAGCAGTACATGTGAAAAGGATCTAAGAGTCTTGGTTGACCACAAACGTGACATGAGCCAACAGTGTGACGCGGCAGCTAAAAAAGCCAATGCAATTCTGGGCTGCATCAATAGGAGTATAGCATCTAGATCAAGGGAAGTAATAGTGCCACTGTATTCTGCTCTGGTCAGACCTCACCTGGAGTACTGTGTCCAGTTCTGGGCACCACAGTTCAAGAAGGACACTGACAAACTGGAACGTGTCCAGAGGAGGGCAACCAAAATGGTCAAAGGCCTGGAAACGATGCCTTATGTGGAACGGCTAAGGGAGCTGGGCATGTTTAGCCTGGAGAAGAGGAGGTTAAGGGGTGATATGATAGCCATGTTCAAATATATAAAAGGATGTCACATAGAGGAGGGAGAAAGGTTGTTTTCTGCTGCTCCAGAGAAGCGGACACGGAGCAATGGATCCAAACTACAAGAAAGAAGATTCCACCTAAACATTAGGAAGAACTTCCTGACAGTAAGAGTTGTTCGACAGTGGAATTTGCTGCCAAGGAGTGTGGTGGAGTCTCCTACTTTGGAGGTCTTTAAGCAGAGGCTTGACAACCATATGTCAGGAGTGCTCTGATGGTGTTTCCTGCTTGGCAGGGGGTTGGACTCAATGGCCCTTGTGGTCTCTTCCAACTCTTCTATGATTCTATGAATGTTGGAGGGGTGTGTAAGAGGTATCCATGAGGGTCATGCTGGTTATTATTCAGTGCAAAAAATTGTTTATGGTTTTGCCTTCATTCAGATCTAATTATCTTGTTACATTCCAATTTTCCCTTTCCTTTCTTTATGGCACTGCACGAGAGGTTCTAAAGTACCCATGTTATTCAGTGACGTGCTGATAAGAAGTCAGACTGGAAGTTTTCCAATATAAATCTGGACTAATTCCACCAATTAATGTAAATGTACACCTCCACAGCTCCTGAGATTTAAAGTGCATGTTATGAATCTGAAATTGTCCTGAAAATAAAGAAGGAATTATTTTTGTCCTTACAACAGCAAAATGTCATGTGGCAGCTAAATGGGAAAGAGGGGTGTGAGAAAATCATCCACAACAATATGGTTTGAGAAAATCTAGGATTTGGTGTATTCAACAAAAATGTAAAATCCCTGGTTCAATGCTAGTAGGCTCATGCAGACTCATTGAAACTAATAAACATGGCTAACTTAGGCTCATTATTCTCAATGGATCTACTCTGAGTAGGACCATCCTTGAATCTTTTTACTTGTCTGTTTTTTGCCTGGCTGGAATCTGTCCCTGAACTCTGATAATGTTCCCAGCCTGCCTGGAAGGAGGAAGATAGAAAAGAGTGGGTGTGTTTAGGAACCAGCCTATTGTTGTTGTTTTTTTAAAAAAAGGTTTTTAAAAAATCCATTGGCTGCCCTGCCCACCTTTGGGCCTTGATCATCAGTGGCATGTGGGCCATGGAGGGCTGCTCAGAATGGAATGGGTATCTCAGGGTGAAAAAGCTGCCCCACTTCTAAAGTAGGCTGTTGTTTCGTGGCACCAGCTCGCCTGATGTCATGGACTGGTTGGACACAGAGGAATGGTGGGAGAAACCAGCTGGGGAACCACCAAAGTAAGAAGGTTCAGATCCCAGAGACTAGTGGTGGGACAACGACGAGTGGTTATAGGGAGAAGAGAGAAAAGTTTGGGAGAGGAGCTGTCATCCCTGCTGCTGCAACAAGCTCCTCTCCCCCTGGGCTCCCAGAACCAAGAGAGGCATGAAATGGGAGGAGCAAAGAGAGCTATGTAGGGGCAGTCTCAGATTCCTTGGGGAAAACCCTGGGCAGGAGAAGACATAGACACCATTAGTCAAGGCAAAAGCTTTATGAGAGCAAGATGTGTTGCTGTGCTCATTTGACCTGACACTCCGCCAGGTCCAGGCAGATAGTGTTTTTGCTAATAAAGAGTTAGCTCTATCTTGCACAGTGTGATTTACTGCTGGCTCACATCTGACACCTGGCTACCATCCCAACCACCAGACTGTCTGCTCCAGGTACTAGCCAATTGTCAGTCCTTGGGTGTGAATGCCTAACAGTTACCTTGGCAAATAGAGGCATTACAACTTGGAGATTTTCACATTTGTTTCATCATGTTTCAGCAAGCCAGACTGCAGCTTTCAAGAAGCCTAATCACAGAGGCGCTCCCAGAATGATTACCTCCTTCGGTGGTGTGATGAGAGTAGTCTATCACTGGATAAGAGTTTGGGAGTTTGTTAAGAGAAGATCCATGTGCTGATAAATAATTTATATGGATAATGTGGTTGCAGAAAGATGCAAAGGAAAATTATTTCCAGAGGCAATTTTCTATTATTCTCCAGACTGTAACCTGTCATTGTCGGAGTGAGTCAACTGCCAAATTACAGCTGAGATCCTGTTCCACTAATGAAATCTTTTTGTCATCCTAATTTCAATGTTAAATCTAATTGTTTCTAATTTTACTGTTTTTCCTATCAGCATGGAACTCAACTGCAGCCATTGACGCTTGTCGGCTTTGCTGCCTTTGTTTGATATTTCAGTATTGCAAATCCAGAAAGAACAGGCCACTTTATTCATGGGGCCTGCTCAGAATAAGATACTTTATTAAAGCAGTTGCTATTTAATTTTAAACATGAAAATGTCCCTTATAAAGGCTTAACACAAATATTTCCATGCATTCCCCCCCCCTTTTGTTCCCATTTCTTTCATTTCCCCCCTTCTTTTTACATTTTGTTGCTAGGAAGTGATTTGAGTGTAATTTATACCAAATAGCAATATACAAATAAACTGACTATGACTTAATTTTCTGTCAAAATTAGAGATAATTAATCTTTTTATTCCACCACTCTTCCAAAAAGCTCAGAGCAGCCTGCATGATTCTTCCATTCCCCTTCTTTTAATAGACTCAATTAACAATTTCATACCAAGACATAGGGAAATAACATAGCTAAGCATGGCAGGACAGCTGGACTCTATGGTATTAACCCCTTCGTGCATTAATTAGACTTAAGCATGCTGGTTATATGAGGCTGCTTATCCCACAATTTTAACCAAGATGTCCTCATAGGGTTGCCTACCCCCGAAATTTCCTGAACACAGCTGGAAATTGCTGCAATGTCCAGACATATGGCAACCCATGTCAGAAGTGTAGATTTTGGCTCAGAAACATGTTTTTTGTTGTTTGTTTGTTTTTAGATTTTGCACACACACAAAAACCCTCAACAACTTTGGCCACTTTTTGAAATATGGTAACCCTATGTCCTCATCCAATACTCTAATCACTGCACTACACTGTCATCAACACAATGACCCAAACTCGGTCTTGCCTAGAACATTCTTATGAAGACTTCCACTGTGCTTTTCCCCTCTGAAATCCTTTGTGGCTGTAAATGAATATAAAATACTGATTTTATACTAGAGGGGGGAATGATAACAACCATCTGCTGCACACCATTTTCTAAAGAAAATAAGAAAGCTCCTAGTGAACTTTTCTTAAGTAGTGAACATATTAATATAGGCAAATACAGGCTCATTTGCTGAATGTATCTGATTAAGTACAGCACATCACTTTTAAAGGATGCAATCCCACATCACATTTTGTAATTAACCCAGGAACCATGGCAGAAAAATCTCTTGAGTTTCTGTCTAGCAGACCAAATAATGGGTGGTAAACGAATGGTAGTTCTTGGGGGAAGTGGTGCCAACTTGAATAAAATATTGGGGGCAGGTAAGCCCCACCGCACAAAACACAGAGTGGCTGGGGAAACTCAGCCAGATGGGCGGGGTATAAATAAATTATTATTATTATTATTATTATTATTATTATTATTATTATTATTATTATTACAACACACAAACACCATTTGAATGGCAATTCCCATCAATGCCCCTTTAAACATTTTATTGGGGGGCCGAAGGGACCTTGCCCCTAGAAATTGGCTCCTGTGCTTCGGGGTGGGGGAGTTCAATACCAGAGTAGTAAGTGGTAGTTTCCTCATTCTTGACCTGTTTTTTTAGACCTCTGAAGTCAGTGCCTGACATGAACTTAACACATGAGCTCAACATGCCGCAGAGATTGCCCCTTCTGGGTGGTGTTTACCAAAAGCACAGGAAGATGATGGTCTTTTATATTTTCCTGCACAATTAGAGCTACGATACTAGCAAGGGCAACAGAGTACTTGGGTGGAATGGAATCTGCTTAAACGCAGGACTTATTAATGCTGCTTCCTGTTTGAGGCTTTTTGTGTGGATCAATCCCCAATATATAGTTGTTGTTATTTATTTATAAGCTGCTTGATGCCCAGCTTGCTTTTGAGCAGTTTACAAACCAACATTGCTAAAATGCACCATAATAAAAAAATACTGCAAAAAGCAATCCAATTCAAACATCAAAATAGAAATGTCCATGATTAAAATATACAATAAAATAATCCATGGAAACAGCATAGTAATTAAAGCAGGAGACTTGAGTCATGAGATCAAAGAGATGTTTCATTGCTAACACATTCACCCCTCCCCTTTCCCCAAATAGTGAAAACTGTGATTGCAGCATGGGGCACTTTTTCATACCTATAAGCCCCAGTATGAAACTGCATCCATGCAAGTCCATATTATTTCAATATCTGCCACGCTGCATGTGTTTGTTTGTGAATCAATCCTAAGTGTAGATTTAAACTGTAAAAAGGAATTAAAGCATCGTGAAACATTGCTGTTATGTATGTAGTGGGTTTTTGTTCGCCTGAGCTTCAATCTGGACTAAGATTCAGAGCCCACCATATCATTCCCTATGAATTCATTACAGGTGGTAGGTAAATAAATGCAAAATAACATGATAGCAAAAGAGCAAGAAGTAGTTAAATATGGGGTGTCCAGTTTTGCATAGCCACTGCCCCACGCAATCCAATCTCTTGCATATATGCAGAGACTTCTATAAAGGGGGAGGACAGAGAGAGAAAAATCAGGGAACTGTCTTATATTGGTTCATACCCTTAGTCCATGCAGCAAAAAGTTTTGGGGTTTTTTGTCTACTTAGTGGCCGCAGCTCTCCAAGATGGGCAGTCTTTCCCAGTCTGCTCCTGAAAACCTTCTTCCAACTGGAGGTGGAAACGGAGTCTTTCTGTCTGCAAAACACAAACATTGTAATGTGGTCAAAATAAAAAAATTCCTTCCAGTAGCACCTTAAAGACCAACTAAGTTAGTTCTTGGTATGAGCTTTCGTGTGCATGCACACTTCTTCAGATACACTGAAACAGAAGTTGCCAGATCCTTCTATATAGTGAGAAGGTGGGGAGGGGTATTACTCAGAAGGGTGGTGGGAATGGGAGATTGGCAGATAGCTGAGATGAGCCTGTTGACGACTCTTAACGACTGTAATAGAGAGACCTGGTCTGAACAGAGATATTGGATTCTTATCTCATTATACATGACTAAGCCATTTCTCACCTTCTCACCCCTTGCCTTTTCCTGTAAGACCTATTACAGTCGTTAAGAGCTACTGGAAGGAATTTTTTTATTTTGACTATGGCAGACCAACACGGCTACCTATCTGTAATTGTAATGTGGTATAATCGTGCACAATGTTTTTAAGACAGCTTTACAAAATGGCCTGGTGGAGCAGCAAAAGGGATTACAATGACTTCCCTCCATTGTCACCCCTCCCCACCCTGCCCCAGCAGTTTGTAAAATGCAAATGTCAGCACCAATGTTTCATTCAGCTGCACTTTCAAGGTGCACAAGAGTGTCCATGGTCTAAAGGCAGCCAAGATGAAATGCTCTCAAGTTATTTAGTGCAGTTGTTTTAGAGCTAAGCTCCAACACCTGCATTTTCAAAAGGAGAGAAAGAAACAAAGATTCTAGGAGGAAGTATAAATGAGGCAATTTGCTATATTCAAGCAATGCATAATTGGTTTATTAGCACAGAACTTGCCACAAAAATGCACGTATTACTGCTGTAGCTTTTGTAAGCAGCATACTGCAAAACAGTCATAAAATCATTCTTTGCACTATAATGTCATTTTATGATATTTAGAAACGGGCATTTTTTGGAAGCACTGTTGTAGTACATTACCACATTAAAATCTCTGGCACACTTAGGAACATTTCTCCATCTAAGAGTATTTGCATATTTTTTAATTAAAATCCCTCAGGAATAATTTCCTATCATACAAATTTGTTTTTAGAATACTTCAGAAGACTACTTCTGCATATTTCTCTCATCATAGCTTATTAACATGTAGTAATTCTCACTCTAGATCTACTGGGGCACCTTTAAGCTTCAAGATATTAATATAAGACTACCTAACAAGAACCTGAAAAATAAAAGTATGCTTAGTTGTCCTCCAGGATGTTGTTCATAAGATCTGATTAATTTGGCCTAGTTCTCATTGAGGTGGCAAAACTATGTACCACAGGTGAAGGCTTGCATGACTGAACCCTTGTCCATCCAAAAACAAAAAGCCATCAATGGAATCTGGGAAGCAGCCTTAATTCTCCCCTGCCCACATTTATCATCACAACTCTGTGAGGTAGAGTAGATTGAGAGATTTGAACTCGATCTCTCTGTTCGAAGTCAACTCAATAACATCTAGAGATATATGAAAGGCTCTGAATACGGGAATGATAAGCCCTGTAACTCTGAATGGCTTTGTTAATCAAGGGGATTTAAATGTTTTCAGAACAGCACACTTACAATTCCCAGGTATATTCAGCAGACATAAGGAAACCACAGGAAAATGTGTTTATTTGCGAGATAATCACATGGTTCCATTTTAGATTATCATTGCTTAGCAACAAAAATAAAGCCTTCAGCACTTGGGGACCTCAGCAACGAGAAGCAGCAACAGATATTCCAGCCATTTTCTTCTATCACCCCATTGTTTAAACCATCCTTCCCTTTTACTTGTTTTTCCATTGTGGTATTGCAACTGATGTTGCTTCAGTTGTTGTTCAGAAGTGCTTTCTTTTGCCTTTATTCAGTGCTAGAATGGTTGAATGATAAGGCCAGCTCAGGGAGGACAGAAATCTCTCCATGGGTTGGGGAATTGAGACATGTGGGTATAAGACTTATTACATTTTGCAATCATCCCCCCTCCCCTTTATTCCTTCTTAATTTTGTTTCGAGAGTGCAGGATGTGGCTAAAATTGGGAACAATTAGAGAGAATGCTGGATTTCATTAAGCAACTCCCAATAATAACCGTTAATAATAATACAGTAGTACCCCGCAAGACGAATGCCTCGCAAGACGGAAAACCCGCAAGACGAAAGGGTTTTCTGTTTTGGAGGCGCTTCGCAAGACGAATTTCCCTATGGGCTTGCATCGCAAGACGAAAGCCCATAGGGAAATGCTGGCCGTCGGGAGCAAAGACTTTCGCCCACAGCCGGCCTTCAGAAGAGGACCTCTTCTGAAGGCCGGCGGGGGGCAAAAGTATTTGCTCCCCCCGCCTGCCTTCCCCCCCCCCCGCCTGCCCCGGGCGATCTTAAAATGCTGGCGGGAGGGAGCGAAGCGTTCGCTGCCGACCCCCAGCATTTTAAAATCTCCCCGTGTCCCGGGAAGGTTTTAAAATGCTGGGGGTCGGGAGTGAAGCGCTGCCGACCCCCAGCATTTTAAAATCTTCCCGGGACACGGGGAGATTTTAAAATGCTGGGGGTCGGCAGCGCTTCGCTCCCGACCCCCAGCATTTTAAAACGCTGTTCCGAAGGGGGGGCGGGGACGCCTGCCCCAGCCGCCCCACTTCGGAAAGCTGTTCCGAAGTGGGGAGGGGGGGCGGGGACGCCTGCCCCAGCCGCCCCACTTCGGAAAGCTGTTCCGAAGTGGGGCGGGGGGCGGGGACGCCTGCCCCAGCCGCCCCACTTCGGAAAGCTGTTCCGAAGTGGGGAGGGGGGGCGGGGACGCCTGCCCCAGCCGCCCCACTTCGGAAAGCTGTTCCGAAGTGGGGAGGGGGGGCGGGGACGCCTGCCCCAGCCGCCCCACTTCGGAAAGCTGTTCCGAAGTGGGGCGGGGGGCGGGGGGCGGGGACGCCTGCCCCAGCCGCCCCACTTCGGAAAGCTGTTCCGAAGTGGGGCGGGGGGGCGGGGACACCTTCTGAAGGCGGGCAGGGGGCAAAAGTCTTTGACCCCCCCCTGCCTGCCTTCCCAGGGGCTTTTAAATCGCCCCGGACAGCGGAGAAGTCCTCCGCTGTCCCAGGGTTTTTTAAAATGCTGGGGGTGGGAAGAAAAGCCCTTGTCCCCCCCCCAGCCTTCAGAAGAGGTCCGGGGACAAACTGTCCCCGGACCTGGTCTGAAGGCGGTTTCCCTAGGAACGCATTAATTGATTTTCAATGCATTCCTATGGGAAACCGTGCATCGCAAGACGAAAAAACCGCAAGACGAAGAGACTTGCGGAACGAATTAATTTCGTCTTGCGAGGCACCACTGTAATAATAATGTTTTGTTTTTATTTTTGACAGGATGGTTTTAAAACAACTATGTGGATAAGATAACACTATATGGTAAGGTAAAGGTACCCCTGCCCGTACGGGCCAGTCTTGACAGACTCTAGGGTTGTGCGCCCATCTCACTCAAGAGGCCGGGGGCCAGCGCTGTCCGCAGACACTTCCGGGTCACGTGGCCAGCGTGACAAGCTGCATCTGGCGAGCCAGCACAGCACACGGAACGCCGTTTACCTTCCCACCAGTAAGCGGTCCCTATTTATCTACTTGCACCCGGGGGTGCTTTCGAACTGCTAGGTTGGCAGGCACTGGGACTGAGCAACGGGAGCGCACCCCACCGCGGGGATTCAAACTGCTGACCTTTCGATCGGCAAGCCCTAGGCGCTGAGGCTTTTACCGACAGCGCCACCTGCGTCCCTGTCAACACTATATGGATAAAAAGGCAAAACCCAAATGCTGCACTCTCCCAAAGGCATATCAAACAAAGAGTGACATCCAACAATCTCAGAGTAGACAAAAATAATAGAATCATAGAATTGGAAGGGACCACAAGGGTCATCTAGTCCAACCCCCTGCAACCATAGCTGTCAAGTGTCCCTTATTTGAAGGGACAGTCCCTTATTCCAGCGCCATGTCCCGCTGCTGTCCCTTATTGATGGATGTCCCTTGAATGATGTCCCTTAAATTTCAAAGGAAGCAGCTCCTCTCCCTCCCTCCCTGCCGGCCAGGGAGGAGGAAGGCTCCAACTGTGTTGCTTGGCTGTGTTGCTCACCCAATAAGAAGTCTAAGAACGACTGGGGGGTGGAGCTTGCATGCCTTGTGTGTGGCTAGTTAATGCAAGCTGAGGGGTTTTTTGAATGCTGGACGCCATTTTGTTGCATGTGCTGCTGCAAACTTTGCAGTGCAAAGCCAGGCCGGGGAGCCATCTTAAGTTGAGGCTGCATAAGCCTTGTGGTGCATGTGATTCAGATTCTATTCAGTTGAACCTCTGGTTACAAAGTTGGTTGGACAGTGTTCTCGACGCTACCAGCATGTGTTTGACCAGACTGCAGGAGGACAGGAAGACTGGAGTGCCTGGAACAGGTGAGGCTGCAGGTCCCTTATTTTGGCTGCTGGTCCCTTATTTTCAAGGCTGCTGGTCCCTTATTTTCAAATCTGTAAGTTGACAGCTATGCCTGCAACGCAGGAATCTTTTGCCCAACATAGGACTCAAACCCACAACCCTGAGATTGAGAGTCTCATACTCTACCAACCAAGCTATCCCAGATTCAATGGGCTTGGCTTGTGCCTTTGCATGCTGTGTTCCTAACCATTAGATCTCCAATCCATAAAAAATGGTTAGGGCCTATGAAGAAGACCAGCTCACAACCATCATGGTGAAAAGAAACCCACATGCAGAATTTTGTGCTTTGATCTGAACAACTGATAAGCAACTTTGCAGTCATACGGTACCATAAAGATGCCTACAAACTATGTCACTGTGAATCCCTTGCCCACAAAAGCTAAGGGTTCCTCACAACAGGAGATTTGTAATGGCACGTCTAATTCATATTAGCAATGAGCTGAGAGAAGTCAAACTAACAAGAGGCAAAGCTGTGTGGTAATTAAACTAGACAATGTCATTTTCATATAAGAATCATAGTGTGATGAGTGCACAACAACTGTGTGTTGTAGTAACCCATTCCATTTATGTTCTTCATCCAAAGGGAGCAACTATTATGCCTCACAAGATTGATTCAACCTCTAGAATAATATTTGCCTGTCGCATTTGCAGTTAGCGCAGGGCTGAGAAACCTGTGGCCCTCCAGATGTTGTTGGACTCCAGATGAGTGTGGGCAATGGTCTGGGGTGGTGAGAGCTGTAGTCTTTAAAAATATGAAGGACCACAGGTTCCTCAGCCCTACAGTAAAGTCAAGAAAGTGCAGGTGTATTTCCAAACAGGGATGCCCCTGCTATAATACAGCAGTGTCAAAAGACAAGCTATAAACTATACTAGGAGGAGGAGGATAAGAATGGGGAGGTGGACCACCTATGCGTTTTCAACACAGTCTCAACTTGGCAGGACTAGATGTTACAATTCCACTCAGGTGCAGGAGAAGTTCAGAAAGTGGCCCTGGGCTGAAAAATGCAGCTTCCTGAGACATTTCATCTTTCATTTTCTTTTCAATGGCAAATTTCTAAACTTTATTATTTCAAAATATGCATTTTGAGTGTTGTTGCTGTCAGGAGTGCATGCAGGAGCCAGGCCCTGTGACCAGTAGGGCTTTGCAGGACTGGGGCCTTCCTAAGTTTGTTCTGGAGAGGCAAGGCGTGGCCACACAGGTGAGGCCGCTTGGTAACTCACTTCACCTGGTGGCAAGAGCCGGGAAGGGATAGAAGGTCAGCATTTCCCTTTGGCTCTTTGCCACAGCAACTTGTTTCCTGCCTTGCTGTGTTTGGCTTCTTGCTTCCTGATCCTTGGCATCTTGACTCCTTGCTTCTCGACCCTCGGACCCTTGACTTTGTGACTCTCTGCTTCCTGACCCTTGGGCCCCTGGCTTCTGGACTCTCGTTCCTGCTCCCACCCCACCATCTTGCCCCTGGTCCCAACATCTGGGACTTTGATCGCCTGTAGACCGGACCATGACAGACACACACACACACTTTGGACTTTAAGAAGGCTGATTTCAAAAAGCTTAATCTGATCCCATGGTCAGAAATACTCAAAGAGAAGAAAGTCCAAGATGGATGGGAGTTTCTTAAGGAGCGTACAGATGAGCTGAGAGTTAAGAAGCGCATGTATAAGAAATGGAACAAAGGGGAAAACATGAAGGAAGAGTATACACAAGTAGCCAACAGTTGCAGGGAGAAGGTCAGGCAGACCAAAGCTCAGAATGAGCTCAGGCTTGCAGGGGAGATTAAAAATAATTTTTAAAAGTTCCTTCGCCTGTGTTCAAAGTAAGAACAAGCAAGTAGTACGTCCTCTGCACAGAGAAGACAGATAAATGCTATTGGGTGACAGAAAGAAGGCGGAACTGCTCAACACTTGCTTTGCTTCTGTCTTCACCCAAAAGGAAAGTAGCACCCAACCTGGTGATAACAGAACAAACGATGCAAGGAGGGAGCTGAAGCCCAAGATAGGAAAAGAGGTAGTAAGGGAACACTTAGCTACTTTATATGAATTCAGATCTCCAGGGCCTGATGAGCTGCACCCAAGGGTACTAAAGGAGCTTGCAGATGTAATATCAGAGCCTCTGTCTGTAGTCTTTGAGAATTCTTGGAGAACAGATGAGGGCCGTGTAGACTGGAGATAGGCAAATATTGTCTCCATCTTCAAAGAGGAGAAAATAGAAGACCCAGGTAACTACTGACTGGTGAGCTTGACATCGATACCAGGGAAGGTCCTAGAACAGATAATTCAACAGTTGGTCTGTGAGCACTTAGAAAATGATGCCGTGATTACTAAGACCCAGGGTGGGTTTCTCAAAAACAAGTCATGCCAGATGAATATCTTTTTTTTTTTAATAGAGTAACCAGCTTGGTGGATCAGGGGAATGCTGTGGACATAGTGTGTCTTGATTTCAGTAAGGCTTTTGACAAAGTCCCCCATGATATTCTTGTGGAGAAGCTGGTAAAATGTGAACAAGACAAAGTACCGGTAACTGTTAGGTGGATTTGTAGCTGGTCGACTGATTGAAGCCAAAGAGTGTTCACTTTTTCATCATCCTGAAAAAGTGGGGATGCCGCAGGGTTCTGTCCTGGGTCTGATGTGCCTCAACATCTTTATAAATGAGTTTGATGAAGGTATTGAGGGCATTCAAGCACAGTATTTAATCTTAAGGGAGTTGAAGTCTCTGTGCTAAAACTACTAGGTTACCTCAGAAACACATGTAGAAGCCTTTTTATATATAATAGGCTGCGATTACATGATTTGAATTACAGGGGGAAATACCAATTCTATTCAGTCTGCCTGTGGGTTATAAAAGGCAATGTACTTTGTGTGTGACCCAGAAGATTAACACACACTGCCATTATCGCAGGAGGTCACAAGTTAGAAAAGAACTGGGTAACTGTTTCAAATGGCAAAGTCATGTCAAGCTAACACCACAGGCTTTGAGCAAATAGAACTTTCTAGTTAACAAAATGGATATAATTGCATTTCAAAGGTTAACTGATAAAATGGCGCAACTTTGAAACAGTGAAGGGAGAGAATATTTCTAGGGAGTCACTGACCTTTTTCAAAGGAAGGACGATAAATGCTGATAAAAGTCAGTCACTTCCCCTCCCCCCCCCAAAAAAGCCCACACCACAATTATCTGGTTAATTAGTAACTCTTCTGAAGGAGAATATCAGATTTTTCTAAAATAACAAAATGATCTGAATTATTTGCTGATGCAACAGGAACAATCTCGCAACTATTCTTAGCAATCCACTATAATATACATACAGCAATAGATACTCCCCAATAATCTCTTGACAATAGATATACTCCAGTAATATGGTCTCATGAATATCATCCCATACATGTTTATTCCTTTAGCCAATAATCACGTCTCCTTTTCACTACAGTGCTTTGCACCTGCAATTAAATCCCTCACTGTACAGGCAACTCCACATTTACACATGTACAATATGTGTGTGACCCATAGGCTGTCAACTTTCAGATTTGAAAATGAGGGATCAGCAGCCTCACCTGTCCCAGGGACAGTCTACAGGATATCTAACAATCCAGGATAGCAGCAGGAAGCAATGGGAAACGGTGCTGGAATAAGGGAATTTCCCACAAAAACAGGAAAGGTTGACAGCTAATGTACCGAACCCAGAAAACGTCACAAAAAGGAGCAGAACAGGGCAGGGCAGGAGCAGAACAGGATGTTTGCAGGCTTTTTCAAGGGCGTTTCAAATATACGCAATTTCACTTAAACACATAGTGCCTTGGAACGCAACCCCCACGTAAAGGGGGGCTGGGTTGCCCGTAATAGCCTCACATTCAACAATTGCAGCCTCATATGCAGCACAATTTCTCATGGTGGGCAAAAACCACCTTCAGCTTTGCCACTTTGGTGGCACCTGATTTGTCGGCGAGATGCAGAACTTCAGGATTCGTTGTGATCCATTATCAACAAGCATGAGCATCCTTGGAGTTCAGTAATGTCTGTTGCAGCAATTATGGAATCAGGCCATTTTGAATATTTCATACGAATGGTAAGGTGCAGAAATGGAGACATTTTTGATGGAAAGATGTGTATTTACATAGGGCTTAATACCAGTTACTGGAGTGAAACCACGATAGGAGGCTCTTGCACTCAGGTCCCGCTTGCGGGCTTCTCATACGGCTCTGGTTGGCAAGTAGTAGGAATAAAAAAGTTTACACTATGCAGGTAGCAAATGACAACTGATGTAAAGCTAATTCTCGTTTCAATCCCTTAGAAAGGGGTTGTGAATATTTACCACTGAGAAGAGACCCAGCAATTTGAGTCGCTGATATGTCTCTTGCTGCTCATCCCTGAGCTTTTATTGTGCTCTTCAAATGTTTGTAGTAGCAGGCCTCCACTTTAAAAGTTTTTGCTGTGTCCTGTAAGCTTTTAATAAGTCTCCTGTGGAAACTCCCTGAATGGTAAGAAGAACTCAAGATGCACATTACAAATGCATCTCAATAAACCGTGTTGACTCTGCGAAGGAAAATGCACCACACTATATTAGTGAAATTTGAAAAGGGCACACACACACACACACACACACACACACACCTGCTTTCAGCAATGTTTTCAGGCGGGCTCCTCAAACAGGGGAGGAAGTGTTATGCAGTGCTCATTCCTCCCCACCTCCCAGGCAAAATGAAGCTCAACTTGCAGGGTTTCCCAAACTTGGGTATTCAGCTGCTTTGGTACTAAAATTCCCATCATCCCTGACCACTGGTCCTGAAGCTGGTAAAAGGCACTCCTAGTCACACAGGGCCTTTCTGACAGTAAGAGATGTTTGGCAGTGGAACAGACTCCCACGAGAGGCGGTGGAATCTTCTTCTTTGGAGGTTTTTAAGCAGAGGTTGGATGGCCATCTGTCATGGATGCTTTAGCTGAGATTCCTGCACTACAGGGGTTGGACTAGATGGCCCTTGGATCCCTTTCAGCTCTAAGATTCTATGATTCCCCAACATGGGAACCACCTACACAAAGAGCCTCCATCTTCCCAGGATTTAAACACAGTCCACTACTGCATCCAGACACTGAATTATGGGAATTGTGGTCTGAGAACACCTAGTGGGCGCCTTTGGTCTAAGAAGCATCAAGTGAGGCTACAGATTGTCCATGTTGGACCTAAATTCAGAGTTCTGACTCTTATTGATACAGATTTAACAGTAAGGCTAAGCTATGCAGGAAGTGATATCCTATTAAAAGAGCAGATTATGAACTGCATTCTAGTAACTAACAGCACAACTGATTGCGAACATCAGTAATTCATTTTCTGTATATATATAATTAGTATGTTTTCCGTTTGTGGACACACACCAAGTGCTCAAGTATACAGCACATTTTGTTTTTATTTTAAAACAACCTGAATATTTTAGGTAAAGCTTGGTCACAGCTGAATCTCTGTGTCTGTTCCTTTTCAGTCTCAACAGTAGGAGATTTATCATCTGCAAGTCTAATGTAACTTCCTCATCTACATTTTCAAGGCATCTGTCCTAGTGCCATGTAAATTAGATGCTCTGCCTTCTTGATCTGCTAGTAGAGCAGCTTAGCCAGAAAACCCTAATACAAACAGCGTCTCCCCTTGTGTCACAAACATGACTGGAGCATCTTGCCAGCCAAGCCACAAGGGTCCGTATTTTTGCTTTGTTGAATGTTTGGAAGTGACAGTCAGATTCACAAACAATTGTCAAGTTACAGAAATCATGCTACACTCCCCACAAAGCAAAATGGTAAGGGATGATAACAGTATTGAAATATATCCCTCAAGAGTTGAAACTTAAACCCTTGTGAGGTACAAAGCGCCTCTGAGTGCCTTGTAATTGAGATCTAAATTTTCCGCCACGTGTTAAGTGTGGAAGGCAGCCAAGTGACACACTTGGCTTTTAGCCTTCTGTCTTGTCTGCGCTCTCGGGGCCGTGGCATCAATCTGACTGTGTCTCGCAAAATGTCTGCTTTGAAATGGGCTTCAGGAGAACGGGCACTGGAGAGAAAGTTGGAAAAATAAGTCTGAGAGCATATGGAAATGAATCACGTCGGGAACTTAGATTTTAAATCCACAGTGATTACAAGCTGAAAATGTTGTGCTGGCTACTGAACTAATGTTGATTTGCATTTGCAACACGTATTGGATGTGCAACAGGCGGGGGCCACTGTGCCTTGTGCTCGATGTCTGGGGGACAGGTAGCCACATGAAGCAGAGAATGCAGAAACCTGCAGAAGCGCAAAACTGCAAGGAGGAGACCCTTGCCTTGGGCCTGCTGGGCGCTGTTGTCGTAGTTGCTGTTGTCGTGGCTAATCCCCTAGCTCTCTTGATGGATGTCTGAGCTAATCCCCTAGCTTCCATGGATCCCTTAGCATTCCCCGGAGGATGTAGGCAATGAGGCAATGCACACACTAACTCTGAGTCCTGGAAGGGAGAGAGTGCGCACAGCCAACAGTGCCCTTTTAGGGGGCCTGGCCTGGGATAAGGGATGCCACAGAGAGAGTAAGGCAATGTAGTATCTCACCACCATACCCCAGTCCAAAGTACCGTATTTTTTGCACCATAACACTCACTTTTTTCCTCCTAGAAAGTAAGGGGAAATGTCTGTGCGTGTTATGGAGGGAATGCCTACGGGTGGCGGGGGAATCTGCTGCAGTCGTGAGCAGAGGATCCATGGTTCCCCTTCCTTTCCTCCTCCGTGGCTCGCTTTGAAACAGCAAAGCAGGAGAAGAGCCGCTGAGTGGGGAGGAGAGAGGGACAGAGAGCCTGCTTGCTTTAAAGGAGCAAAGCGGGAGAGGAGAGGAGCCACTTACACGAGTGTAAGCGGCTCCTGTCTGGTTGGCTTCTTTAAAGCAAGCAGGCTCTCTGTCCCTCTCTCTTCCCCACTCAGCTGGCTAAATAGCAGCAAAGTTTTTCAGTGAGCCGGGGAGGAGGGAGAGAAGCAGAGCCTGCTTGCTTTAAAGGAGCAAAGTGGGAGAGGAGAGGAGCCTTACCCCCTTATACCCCTCTTCTTCATTATTATTAGCAGTATCCTTCTCCACACACCCCACGCGTCCTTCTTGTCCCTTGAGTGCTTTTCCTTCCCTCCCCACTTAAAACATGGTTACAAAGCACGGATCCACATGGATCCTCAGGATTTTTGCACTGGGTCACCCCAAATTCACCATCAGATCACATGTCTGTGGCCACAGCATGAACCACAAAAATCATACATCCACTGTTTCGTTTAGAATATTTTTTTTCTTGTTTTCCTCCTCTAAAAACTACGTGCGTGTTATGGTCGCGAGTGTGTTATAGAGCGAAAAATACGGTACTCACCTGCACTGCTTACCTGTACAGACTGTGGCCATGTGACCCAGGTATCTAATGACCATGTGGAGCTTGGAGTGCATGTCTCCCCTCCAGCTGGTGATAAGTGGTCCTTGCCAATGTTTGCTAGGTTTAGGTGCACCTAACCCGCCATTGCAGGTGGCGCTGTGGGCTAAACCACAGAGCCTAGGGCTTGCTGATCAGAAGGTCGGTGGTTCGAATCCCCGCGATGGGGTGAGCTCCCATTGCTCGGTCCCTGCTCCTGCCAACCCAGCAGTTTGAAATCACGCCCCCCCAAAAGTGCAAGTAGATTAATAGGTACTGCTCTGGTGGGAAGGTGCGCTGCTCTGGTTTCGCCAGAAGCGGCTTAGTCATGCTGGCCACATGACCTGGAAAAACTGTCTGCAGACAAACGTCAGCTCCCTCGGCCAGTAAAGCGAGATGAGTGACGCATCCCCAAAGTCGTTCGCGACTGGACTTAACTGTCAGGAGTCCTTTACCTTTATCTTTTTTGATTCTAAAAAGGACTGGTGGTTGTCCCAGAAATTAAGTTTGCAGAACTAAAGTGGATTAAAGCAGTCTGTCACCCTTTTTAAAAAATTCAGTTTTTGTGATGAGGGCAGGCACTGAAAACTGTGGGGTGAACCAACAATTAACAGAAAGACAGATAACCACTGTCCAAGCAAATCAGGCTGAATACTCATTATCATATAACCTCCCCCAAAACAAATCAGAATGAATATTCAATAAAGATCAGGCACCATCTCACTTCTGCTTAAACTTTTGGCAAGGAAATCAGGATAATGCTCAATAAACAGGTCATCTGCGGCAACCCTTAGTAACTTACCATTTATATCAATTACTCTTTAGTCTCTACCACATAAAACACAAACTATGAATAGATTATTTTGCAAAATAAATGAAGCAAGAGCTCCTCTCAGCCTGTTACTTGGATACCATGCCTCATTTTCTAAAATTAAATTTTCCTATCTCAGTCAGAATCATACTGATATATGATCAATCAAGGTTGTCTTATCAGCCAAGGGCCTTGAATTTCAGACCATTCAAACAGATAAACAAGAAAACTCATTTGTGACAGCGATTTTAAAGATACAATGTGAATCTCTGGCCACCTTTGTCAGCTAATGTGCTATCATGATCCCAAGCAGAGGAACATTACAATCATTGATAGGGGGACAACATATTTTTGTACCCTGCAAACGTTTCCAGAAGCTGCCATGGGGCTCAAGGAATTCAGGGAAATGAGGTTCGGATGACATTCAACAAGCAATTTTCAGCACCTTCACAGGATCTTTGAGGGGAATGATCACCAGTTCTCTTTTGGGCAGTTGGACTGTGGTTTCCTTTAAATTAGGGGTTCCTTGTTGGCAGATGTTGGCTGCCAAAGATACAGGCTGAAGCTATGAGAAGATGAGTTCTAGACTTGAGATGTACCCTGATTTTAGCCAATAATAGAAAATAAATGTTAACTCCATAGGCGTAGTTGGAAGGAAAATGTAAGTCCATAGGCTTTAAAACCACCTTTGTCTTCTCTGCTGCTGCAGGGTAACTGCTAAAGTTTTTGTTTATAGTTTCCTAACTTCCAAATAAACTTGCACTTTAACTTACCCCCAGATAAGGATTTTTAAAAAGCAGAAGTGAAATTCATAAATTTGTCATTATAATAGCTTTAAGTTCCCAAAGGGAAGCGAATTCATTCAATGTGACCAATCTGGGTTTATATTTCCTTTTGATAGTTCTGGAATTCTTGCCCAAAGAAAAAGAAGGAGAAAGATTTTTTTTTTAAAAAAGGAAAAAGAAACACAGGATGTTGAAGAGCTAATCTTATTAACCTTGTTCAAAGCTTTCCCTTTTCTTTTTAATAATCTTTTTGGCATTATTCTGGATTAATGAATTTACAAACAAAATGTGATTCATGTTAAGTAGAGAAAGCTTTTTATTTATTATTCCGGGGGGAGGAGAGAGGGAGAGAAATAGAATCTGGCAACTGAAAATGGATGCAGAATGGCTAGGCAGGAAGGAGTTCAGCTGTAGTGGCAAGCAAGCTAGGCTCATACAAAAACTCGCGGGGGGGGGGACAAAACGGGGGCTGCCGCATAAGGGCTGCTTGCTTTATTTGCCAGTTTGCATAATTTGATTTACATAATTAAGCTTCATTATTCTTTGCCATCTGTATATCCTGAGTTAAACCATGAGGGTTTAAAAAATAATAAGAACGTCTTCCCAAAACACAGTATTCCACAAACACACTTGTAGAGGGCAGTGCAAATAAAGGTCTAATATGTAGGAATTACTATTCCTTTTCTTTTAAATGAAGATTAGGGTAAATAACAGTCAGTAGGAGTGCTGGCCGGCTCTGCATGGATTCTGTTCTATCATTTCTGTACTGTGCTGCTGGAAGCGTGTTCAAGTACTGCTGGAATTTCTCTGTGAGAGTCTCTTTCTGCAAATTTCACAGAGGTGTTTGAGGTGCTCTGAATTGAGGTTTGTCCCATCCTCCCGCTCAGTCCAAGCCGACTGTTTTTACAGATACGGTTGTGTATGCTTAATCAATCCTCAGGTTGGAAACTGAAAGCCATAGAACAGGGCTCAGGAATTTTTGGTCTCCAGCTCCCATCTGCCCAGCCGGCACAGCCAATCCTTAGGGTTGCTGGGAGTTGCAGTCCAGCAACATCTGGAGAGTCAGAGATTGCCCAGAACTGCTCAGTACCTACTTTGCCTCTTTCTTCACCCAAAAGGAAAGCAGTGCCCAAATGGGTGATAACATAATAAACGATGGTAAGGAGGGAGCTGCAGCCCAAGGCAGGAAGAGGTGGTAAGGGCTATTTCAAATGGATTCAGATCTCCAGGGCCTGACGAACTGCATGCATCCAAGGGTGCTAAAGGAGCTTGTGGATGTAATCTCAGAGCCTCTGTCTATGATCTTTGAGAAATCTTGGAGAACAGGTGAGGTCCCTGCAGACTGGAAGTGGGCAAATGTTGTCCTCATCTTCAAAAAGGAGAAAAAGGAGGACCCAGGTAACTGAGCTTGACATCGATACCAGGGAAGGTCCTAGAACAGATAATTAAATACTCGTTCTTTGAGCACTTAGGAAAGGATGCTGTGATTACTAAGACCCAGCAAGTGTTTCTAAATGAATCATGCCAGGCGAACCTCTTTTCTTTTCTTTTCTTTTTTCTTTTCTTTTCTTTTCTTTTCTTTTTTTTTTCTTTGTTGATAGAGTAACAAGCTTGGTGAATCAGGGAAATGCTGTGAACGTAGTGTGTTTTGATTTCAGTAAGGCTTTTGACAAAGTCCCCAATGACATTCTTGCAGTGAAGCTGGTAAAACGTGGACTAAACGAGGTAGCTGTTAGGTGGATTTGTAGCTAGTTGACTGACCGAACCCAAAAAGTCATAGCCACCACATGATCTTGTTTATGTGCAGGCATGTTTAAGCCAAACATCCAAGATCAAGCATCAACATTATCTGAATATCTGTGTTTTCATCCAAGCTGCTGAATGTTAATGAGCTGGCCTGCACATGAAGTATTGACAGAGGCTGAGAATCTGGTTAATTGTATGGAGCTGTTACTGATAGTTTTATGTGTTTTGTTTGTGCAACCCACCCTGAGGTCATATGACAAAGGGCAGTATAGAATTTTAAAAATAAATAAATAAGCTAATGCAGTGAAAGCAACGTGCTTCACATTCAGAAGTTTCCTGGCATCTCTAAGTAACCAAGCAGCAAGTGATGGGATTGGCCTCTGCTGAGACTCTCAAGAGCTGCTGCCAGTCCGAGCAGACAATACTTGGTTGACTTTTATTTCATTTTTTAAGTAAAAATATTTCTGTTAAAGAAAAGAAAAAGGGAAAAGGAAACAAAAAGGGCAAAAAAAACCCACATATGATAGTTAGAAAGCATTTATAAAAAATGCTAGGTTATAAGTAAATGTTTATGTATTAGACTAATAATTTCATTCATGTATCTTTGTATTAGATAAGTATGTACAGGTCCTTTCCTAATGTATCAGTTGATTCGTAGTATTGGAATTATAGACGAAACACCACTTTATCCTGAAATGACCTCCATCTAAAGTAAATGATGCAACAGACTGGCAGTCCCTTCAGATCTATGATCAATGTTGATTCCCTGGTGTAAGAAAAGGTTGCAAATCCACACAAACAACACGATACAATACTTGACATTCTGCTTTAATATTAAAAACAACTTATATCGTCTGCTGCCTAGAAAGGTGTTATTCATACTGCATGCTGATCATAAAAATCTATTTTTTAGAATGATTAATTCATTTCCCCCCTTTCATCCAAGGAGCTGCTTTTCAACAATGAAACCCACAGAGGCAAAAGCCTTTTCTCTGTATATATTGTTATGGAAATTCTCTAGTCAATGAAGTTCAATTTCCCTTTGTGCTTTTATCTTTATTGCAACTGAATTTTTCTTCTGTTTCATCAGTAACAGACATGGAGATTCTTTTACATTTCTGAGACACTGGAAATAGTGATATCTGTGAAGGCACTAGCCTCTGTACAGTGGTGTACTCAGGGCAGGACTTTAGGGACAGAATGCCTTTGAAAAATAGGCAACAGAGTCCTCAAATGCGTCAGGGCTGGCTCACATATTTTGAAGCACTGTAGTGCGCATCACAGGTGGGAGGGGCTGCATAAGACCACATCAAGTAAGTCAACACATTACCTTTTAAAGAGGGGCATGAGGACTCTAAAGCAAGAAAACAACTACAGTGGTACCTCAGGTTACATGCACTTCAGGTTACATGCACTTCAGGTTACAGACTCCACTAACCCAGAAATAGTGCTTCAGGTTAAGAACTTTGCTTCAGGATGAGAACAGAAATCGTGCTCAGGCGGTGCAGCAGCAGCAGGAGGAGGAGGCCCCATTAGCTAAAGTGGTGTTTCAGGTTAAAGAACAGTTTCAGGTTAAGAGCGGACCTCAGGAAAGAATTAAGTACTTAACCTGAGGTACCACTGTACTGGGAATCTTTGGTGAAAGCTGACTGCCAAAAATTTGGTCTGAGAACTCTAGGACAGTTTTAGTCCAAGTGTTCTCTGAGCAGAACAAGTGATAAATCCTACCTGCAGACTGCCTCGCCAGAGTGGTGCATGCTCTAGTTATCTCCCACTTGGACTACTGCAATGCGCTCTACGTGGGGCTACCTTTGAAAGTGACCCGGAAACTGCAAGTAATTCAGAATGCGGCAGCTAGACTGGTAACTGGGAGTGGCCGCCGAGACCACATAACGCCGGTCCTGAGAGATCTACATTGGCTCCCAGTACATTTCCGAGCACAATTCAAAGTGTTGGTGCTGACCTTTAAAGCCCTAAACGGCCTCGGTCCAGTATATCTGAAGGAGAGTCTCCACCCCCATCGTTCTGCCTGGACACTGAGGTCCAGCGCCGAAGGTCTTCTGGTGGTTCCCTCATTGTGAGAAGTAAAGTTACAGGGAACCAGGCAGAGGGCCTTCTCGGTAGTGGCGCCCGCCCTGTGAAATGCCCTCCCATCAGATGTCAAGGAAATAAGCAGCTACCCTATTTTTAAAAGACATCTGAAGGCAGCCCTGTTTAAGGGAGTTTTTAATATTTAATGCTGTATTGTTTTTAACTTTTGACTGGGAGCCACCCAGAGTTGCTGGGGAAACTCAACCAGATGGGTGGGGTATAAATAATAAATTGTTGTTGTTGTTGTTAATCTATTAGCATATTAATGTTACAGTTTGGGTTTTCCTTGTGGTAGTAACAATTTGATTTGTTTAGCCATAAGTCATAACAAAGTAAGAAAGGCATTCAGAGTTGAGCCACAAATTTAGCTCTCCCTGCAGCCACAGCACAAATAAAGTAACAACATTTTCCTTGCTCAACAGCAAAAAGCACACAAACTCAACTGGTGTTAGAAAAAAATTCCTGCTGCTAAACTTATACAGATATTTTTCACAAGGATCTTATAGAGAGAGAACACTAGGTGGTAATGCAGCGTCCTCTGTAAGTTTTTACAAAACACACAGAAGCACTGTTCCAAGGGTAATTTCTCATAGCAGCCATCCAGAAACTCAGAGAGCATAAAGCTACATCTTCATTCTGTAGAAGCAATTCTATGTGCAGCCAGTGTAATTAACTCCAAATAGCTTTCTGATGGTCTGCCTTCATGTATTAAGGCATGGATACAACCTAGAAAAGCTCAGGAAATGGATAGTTAACATACCAAGTCACAGAAGCTTTGTCATACAAAAAAGTTTGACATTTAGATTATAATCAGCTCACTACGAAGTTCTCCAGGAAGTATATGTAAAGTAGTAATTAGCTACTGAGAATTTAAGGGTGAGCTATAAGCCATGAATGGGACGCGAGTGGCGCTGTGGGTTCCAGAAGTATGTCAGCTGGAAAGCTGCAGTGGAAGGAGAAAGAAGAGTGGGTGATGCCCAGGGGAAGGCAAGTAGGCGAGTCTTTGGGCTCTGTTTTTTCATCCCGATGAAGTGAAGGACATGAGGCAGGAGTTGGTAATGCAGGTGAGCTGTGCACAGGCAAGCTGCCAGCTAGCTCTGCGGAGGCTCCTTTTATTGGCACAATATGCAAAACCAGTCAAATACATTTTGGACTGTGACCTTTACACATCTTCCAATCCTGAGATCATGGGGTGGTACAAAGTTTTCTCGGCACCTGTTTCCACTGCGTCATTTTCCCCTTGCACAGTGTATGATAAAGGATACAAAGGTCACAGACAGAGCACGGCAGACCACTAAGAGAGCAAAGGTTAGATAGAGGGCATGATGTTCAGACAGCTGTGGCTTTGTCTGTGAGGGGGAGTGTGCTCCACACCCCAAGGTCACGTGTGCAGACAGCTGAGGCTGCCTGCGGGCGGATGTGTGCTCCACACCCAGAGATCATTCCTACATCCTCTAGTGTGGAGTGTCCACCTGACTCGTGCCACACACGTCTTTTGGTCCCACACTCTGGCACCACCAGTGCACAGGACCCAAAATGGGACATCCAGGATTGGGATCAGAAGCCAGGGCAGCTTCTGTAAATCCAGGATCTCTCATTTAAAACGGGACAGTTGCACAGCATGACATTCCTATCTACTCTGATTTTAGCAGTACCGTATTGGTACAGACTTTGGAGGAGCCTCAGCAGCCTTGGGTCTATATCAAAGGCATGCAATCTGGCCCACCAGATGGTTTCTATCTATTGAATCAAAAGCTGGTGATAGGTCAAGAAACATCTCAAAGAGCCTTGCATTCTTTTCAGCCATTTCCCCAATGAGGCAGGACAAAGTACAGCCATGATGGATGGTGGATAACAGTTCCTAAAACTGGCTTGCTCTTCACACAGAGTACAATGGGAGGAAACCCACACCTGCAGTTTATTAAGTAAAAAAAAGTGGCATATATTTTAGAAGAACTATCCAGGAGAGAGAATGGTCTGTAATTCTCAGACCAATTGGAGTGTGTTTTAAATTGTTCTGGGGACAAGAAATGTTCACCTGGGTCCTTTTTGGCTTTAATCAGATTAGTCATTGATTTAGCTGTACGTGAGATTACTGGGTTCCAAACAGGGAGAACTCTGGATCTACAAAAGGGGGAGAAAGAAATGGAGAGCTGCATAATTCGTTAAAATTACTGGTTTGGTCATTGACTGGAATCTGGGCCTCAGTCCCTCTCGTCTCAGCCAGACCGGGGGCAGCAATATCCCAAAATTAGTTTCTATAGCAGCTAGGCCCAAGGCCTCCCACAGAGTTCCGTTACCATCTCCTCACCCCACCCCACCTCCTTTTTAAATGTATGAGGTATTTCTGTACTGATCTGAATTTGATGGGCTGTTGAGTGGCTACTTAAGATTTTGGATTAGAATGCTGTCTACAGAAAGTTTAGCCAGAGTTTTCTTAGCATTCTGGCAATCCTCAACAAATCATGAGAAGGATGTGCCAAAATTCCAGTAAGGGGTACAAGATGTAATTAGAAAGGGATTCAAGCTGTCAAGTATTTGTTGGTGCAGACTCAGAGGAGGAGCTTCTCCCCAAAGACAATGAGAACTAATTCCTAAATTCTCATGAAATTAAACTGGGACTAAGAAAGGGAACCAGTCCACCTGTTTCTTGTTTTCAGGGCTGTGTGTTTTCATGATTGGAGGGGGAACGACAGGCTATAGGGACCACTTTTTCAATTCCCCACACTTTTGGAGGGTTCAATTTCATTTTATTTAACAGAACTGGGAGGTGGGATGCAGCCCTTTCCTATCTCTTAGTAAGGTGCCCACCAATCAAAAAACCAAATGCAGATTGCAACTCAGTTGCTGGGCAGACCTAGAGGCACAAGTTGTGTTTGAGGCTGGAAAAGGAAATAGAAACTTTTTGCAGCTCCTTTTTGAGATCTCCAACTCTCTCCCCCACCCCAAGTTCCTCCTGTTCTTCTCTGCAGGTGGGGAGTGAGGAGCAAAGGGAGCAAAGAGGGGGCTTGCAAGGAGATGCTGGGGAAGGCAGTGGTGGGTCTAGCACCTCCTGTTGGTGGAAAGCCTTCATTGCAATGGATAAACAAGGGGCAAAACATTTAAAACTGGGATTTTGTGGGACAAACTTAGAAACCGTGATGGCTTAATAGTTTTCGTGGTGGTCCTGGGAAAATCAGGACAGTTTCACAGTATTCAAATGCACCCTTGGGGAAGGAAATGTTGACAACCATTGTTCTATTGCATGTATAATGGTGACATCCCGAAAGGTTTGTATGTTTAGACTGCATCACAAGGCTGAGTGATGGAACAGAGTCCAAACTTGTAGGCCTTCAACTACTGATTGGCAGCTGCCAAAGCAGCAGTCTGTGATTAGCTATGCTGCTGTGAGGTCCAGAATTAGCAACTGTCATGAGACACATGTCTCTAACAGGCAACTCATGACAAAGCGAGAAGTCTACCATTCAGAAGCCTGCAATTCAAACTGGAATTTCTTCACAATATTGTAGGAGCTCAACTGTTTCTCAGGCTGTAGCAAGGTTTATTCTGACATGCAGCTAAACACATTTTGTGCGATGTCAAAAAAGAAGAAGAGCAGTGTGAAATAAATTTGTGCGCAGTTGGGCATTTAGAATCACACAAGGAGCTAAGTAGTTTCTAAAAAAGAAATATATGAGAAAGATAAAAAGCAGAAAATTAGTATGAATATGAACTACTTTCAATTCTTTATAACCTTATATGAATAGTATTAAATAGGACTAATTACTTGATTAGTCAAAGGCATTTATTAACTCCTCTTGAATTTACCCTCCTACTGAGACGTGTGTCTTCTGGGACTGGATTCCTGCACAAGTCATGTGATCTGTGTGAGATTGCGACCCCAAAAGATGCACTTTGAGGGGACCATGTTCTCACATGAGAGCACAGAAGCCCAAAACACGTGTTTTGGGGTGCCACACAAAATGGTCACCATACTCTTGCACACACAAAAACTAGATGTCCTTGTTTTACTGGGACAGTTGAGGGGTATGTGATATTAATAAATTTGTGTCCTACACCTTATTCCAGTGTTTAAAATAATACTTGGTTAGAGGCAGCAACTTTCCATTTTTGAGCAGCCATTTTGTGAAGATTCTCCATTAACACTTAGTATCGCATAACTGTAATATTTAGTATGTTTTACAGGGATGATAGCCTGCTGGCTGCTTGTTCAAGAGGGGGCAAAAGCTTATGGGCTGCAGCACTAAATTATATCTCTCTCACAAATCCTACCTTTCCTCAGAAAGAAGACGTTCCACAGAAGCTGCTTAGCTTCTTTGTGAGTGGAGAGTACTGGAGACCTGTGGTATTTTCACAGTATCTCAGCTTATTTATAAATATACCCGACTGAGCAGATGGGAAGCACAAAGGCAGTGATAGTCACCAGGCAACATTTAGTCCAGGGAAGGTTCTGGCAAGCTGCTTTTGCCAGAGAGAGATTTATTAGCAAATTCCCCCTGTTAAATTTCGAATTGAACCTGTCTTTCCCTCTCTTATGCCTACATTAAAACAACAAATAAAATTGCAAAAGCTGTTCTCACACACATGCGCATGTGCGTGCACACACACACACACAGCAGAACAGTGGAGCTTGGTATGAATGCCAACCCAGTTACATAGTGTTTGAGGTCTGCTCCTGCCTCTGTAATAGGGGAGGGGAACAACCAGTCCACAGGTCAAAGTAGATCCCCCAGGCCTGCAAGGCCATTTCAGTCAAGCCATGCCCAGCTGCCCTACTACTGACATCACATATGGCACCTGGTGTGAGGCAGGTAAAGATGCAGCTGGGCCTGCAGGAGGCGGGGTTAGAGGTGCTGCCCTTCAGCGGATGGGGACCACCTGTAAAGCCCTGTGCATAAACAGCGGCAAACAGCTTATTGTCTGGGCTTGCAAAAGCTCTGTGCAGCCTGATCTGCAAGCCTTGGCAAACAGCTCATCCTATTGTTATGACTTGTGGGTGCAAGGCACCCTACATTCCAGATCAAGCTAGTGTTAGTATTTCGTTAAGGCTGGCGTGTTAAACCTGTGTGTCACAGGAGCAGCATCACTCACTCCAGGCCTAGCTTAGGGGCTTGAGCCTGATGTCACCTGCCTCAGGTTGCCTGCAGGTTCCCCGAGGCTTGGCTTCCACCACAAGTGGGTCTTTTACACTGGTTAACTCCCAACAGGTACCCAGCAGATGGACTGGGAGGGGATTCAAACAACAGGTGTGCAATTGGATCTCTACTAGCTCCTTCCCCTCGAATTCCATGTTAGGTTTTTTAATTAAATGCAGAGAAATGGGACAGAATGTTGGGAACTAGATCTTAGAACAAGGGAGACCCAACAAAGCCATGCCGTATCTTCACTTTTGTACAATTACAGTTCCTGCGTCTTTCACTTGGTGCGTCATACAACTATTTTATAATCATTAGTGTGGTTGTGGGAATGGAAGATACTTTAATAAGCAGGAGGAAAAGAAATGATAATAGAATGTAGAAGGGAATGTGGATTGAATCTGTATACGTCTACGCAACATTGTGCCTCTGGTAGCGCACAATAATTTATCCAGTTATGTGTAAAATGAGAGATTTTGCCTCACTAATAACAAAAATGAACTGGGGATTTGGTTGCAAACTAAATCAAAAATCTCTCTCTCATACCATTTATAAGGTTCTCCAGGGGGTTAAGGCTGCCCTGCTATAAATGGAACTGTAAACAAAAGTCCAAAACAATTATAAGAAAATTTCCCCAGTTGAAGTGCCAAAGAATGAATGCCCATTCTGCCCACACATCTTGTCTTTTTGGGAATTTGTCTATATCTTTCCTTGCTAGGAGCTCTGATATAGTAGGAAGCACAAAGGTGGTTTATTAGACCTGCAAGGGTGCATCTGAATGGCAGAAGATTTACTGCCAGAAATCTGTCATGGGAAGGAGCCAAATCATTAGCTCTTCCTGCATGATTGATCTTTCAAATATGACTAGCAGTGGTGTAAGAGTTACTGCTTTGCACTGTCTATGTCGCCCCTGCAGGCAATGTTTGTAAGCTCCCCTTCACATTAATCCTTACCTATTTCAGGGTTACTTCCTCCGCAGTTGTTCCTGCACCAGTCTGGGTCTGTGTAGTGGATTATACCCACCTGGAGCATAAGAACATAAGAAGCAGTCTGAGACTTACTTGAACCATCTGTCCGTCTAAGCCATCAAATTCAGGGTTACTACCCCTACCACACGAGACCAGTTTGTAGCAGAATTGCCAGTGCTGGAAGGCTAGCTCTGCTGCGACATTCCTTCCCACCAGATTCTCCTGCCTCCTGGTGCTGTTGGACTACCATCAGGCTCAGCCAGCAGGGACAATGTCCAGGAGATTGGGGGGGGGTGGAGTTGCAGTCTAGCATCCCTGAGCTGAACAGATTGACAGCATCTCTCAAGAGCTGCAGACAGGGATCTTGCCAAACCCTATCTGCAGATTCCTGGGACTGAGCCAGCATCTTTTAAATACAAATCATGTGCTTTACCACCAAGTTATAGTCCTACCCTCAAAGATGGCATGCATTTATTCATTTATTATAGGGTTGTAGCCTTGCACCCCAATCCTATGCATGTTTACTCAGCAAAAGTAAGTCCTAATTAGTTCAGTGGTTTTCTGAAATAAGTATGCATTTGGTGCAGCCTAACTTTCTATATCTCACAGCCTTGTTCTTTGGGTGTGATTAGCAAAACACTCATCACATCCTGTGTCTGAAAGATACTATGTGCTAATAAGATGTCACTTCCAGCTGATTAGATATACCCAAGTTCTGTTGTTAATGACTACATTATCTGCCTGAGAAAGTACCGTATAAACAGATTCCCGCTTAGTGAGATCCAAGATGTGCCACTTTTTCTGTTACTTAATACTGAACTTACAGTGATAACTTACTCAAAAGTATCAGAACACCCCTAAAGCAGAAATCAAATCTATGCCAAACCTTACCACGAGGTGTGCCAATGCCCAATATAACTAAGCACAAGCTAGCTGTTATGTTAATAGCAATGTGCTATTGGATAGATAATTTGTGTATTAACCTTGAGCAGGAAAGCTTTGAGATCCCATTAGAGATGGTTCTCAGAGCAAGGCAGATGGGGGGCCTGTGAAAATTACTAAAGTTTGGGAATAATGTCACCCCAGTTGTGTAACTCCCCAGTCTTGATGGGATTTTGTTACAATTAGATTTTTTTTTTGTCTTGAGTCTCTTTCTGCATAGTTATTATTCATGGTATTTTCAGTGTATTTTATTAAATGTTATTGGTAAAATTATGTGGAAACCTCTTTTGCAGTCATGTGATGGAATGCAGTATACAGAAGCATAAGATAAAATAAATCAGAGATGTGTCGGTTTCCGCCCTTCCAACAGTATCTTCAGTAATGCATTATAAGGATTTTAGTGTGCCAGAAGAACAAGTGATGTCATTGTCAGAATCATGCTTTTACAAAATTTGTGGTATTCCTTCAAAGGAAGCAAAATTACTGTGTTTAATGAAGTGAAATATATGCTACTCAAGGTCCAAACCTCATTTAGTAACTACAGTTTAGAAATCTAACGTTTAAGAAACTGGAGGGAGTAAGACATGAGTAGAAAACCAACGAAAGTTGAATATTTACAGTGCAAATCTACATCAGAACAAAGACCTACCAACTTCTATGGGTCTACTAGGTAAGTGTTGATATTGTTTTAAGTAGGATGCTCATTTTTATCTAAAAATCGGTCCTTGCAAATATAATATACTGTTGGAAATGCAACCTATGAACCTTCTAAAAACGTGGTCTACCTGTGGCTCAGGGACCACACCCAGGCCCTGAACTTGTGCTATTTATTTAATCTTTATTGTTTTTCGCTCTGCTTTGTAAGTCCAAATAGATGACAGAAAGACATATTAAAAACAGAGGAAAGCATCTCACTCTACAAAAGGGGGGACACACACCATATTTTAAAAAGGAAACAGCCATCCACACAGAGTAGTGTTGTAAATGGTGATGTGCTCCTCATGCGTGGGCCATTCTTCCATAACATCAGAGTACATTCTTTTCTGTCTGTTTCATCCCAACTTCTATAGTTTTAGAGCTCCCCCCCCCTATCTATGTAGCTTCACAACAATTGGACCAGACAGTGTTTTATTGGATTAAAATTGATTTTTTAAACTTGTCTCTGGTTACATGTCTTGAAGAATAGAAGTTTCTGTCTTCCTACTGTCTGAAAACTAATTTGGTAGGGTTTTGGCACACATGTGGGTGTGAGTGTATGCATGTGTGCCACACTACAGCTGCATGCAGGCTGCACACACTATTCCTTTAAAACACATTCTGGACACTGTTATTTACCCCTCACAGAGCTGCAATTCTCATCAACTCTTCACAAACTATGGTGCCCATAATTCTTTGAGGGTGGGAAATGTGCCTCAAAAGTGCTTTTTTCAACACAGGATAGCTCAGTCGGCAGAGCATGAGACGCTCAGGGTCGTGGGTTTGAGCCCCATGTTGGGCAAAAGATTCCTGCATTCATTGCAGGGGGTTGGACTAGATGACCCCCAGGGTCCCTTCCAACTCTTCATAAGATCACAGCATTAGAATTGTAAAGTGTGGTGTGAATACAGCAAAGAAATGTGCTAAATCTGTTATCAAAGGATGTGGTTTTGGAGTATGGGAAATACAAGCCACCACTTAATTCGGTTAATAAAATTAAAGAGCTGTCATGAATTAGGAGCACATAAACTCCTCTGATTGGCAAAATGCCAGTAAGGCTAGCTTCTTGCTTTGTCTCTCGCATGATTTGTTGCAAGCGACACTTTACACGTAGACAAAGCGTAAACTTTAAGCGTAACAAGTGTTCCTGAAGACCACTGGGGAGACTTCCAGCAAAAGCATCTGAAACTGCTTTTGGATCTCTGTTCAATGGAAGGTTTAATAACAAGAAACTTGAGGAAGGGGAAAAGCAGATATTATAAATCATTCTGTCCAAGGAAGAGAATCCATGAACAGAATACGTTAGGAGACTCAAAGGCAATTAAATGGATTATGGAATCATGGAATTTGCTTTTTAAAAAATTAAAAATTTAAAAAATCCTTCTTTTTTAAGATCACTCTCTAATGTTGCTGTGCATCTTCCCTGGTTTTAACAAAGCTCTTGTTGACAGTTAAAACCAAGAGAATGGTGGTTTCAGTCCTCTGTCTGCTTGTATGTCCAGAAATTCACAGACTGCCTCGCCTCCTCTGTACATTGGCAATGCAGATGGCGGTCAGTGGAAGCTGGAGTCCAAACATTTGGGGGGGGGGGGCACAGGTTACTGATCCCTGAGTCAGTAGCAAGCACAGAAAGACTTCTGCCTGGCACTTTGGAAAACTGTCCGAGTCAACAATACGGGGTTAGGTAGTCTACCACTGCAGAAGCTTTGTTCCTTCATTTTGTTCCTCTCTCTGTTTCATTAGCTTTTGGTCTATTAAAATGTTGCTGCACAATTGATTTTCTTTTCTTGTTCTGCAGTTACCAATAACTTATCATGTATTTACCTATCAGCACACAGAGATTTATGAGTTCTTTCCAGGAGGGATACTAGACTGAAACCTCCCTTTAAAGAACCTTGTTTGTACTGAAGGCATCAAGTATACAGCTTGGCTATATGAGGAGCTGGAAATTCTAATCAAAACCAGCTGTGAGTTTGGAACAGGATGTCTTCTTCCTCTTACCTGCCAGGTTTCATAGTAGAGTCCAATGTGGCATGCATATACAAACCCAAATGTTTGGCAAAGGAGGGGAGTGCATGAATGATAATAAGATAGCTATGCTAATAAAAAGCATGTGCCAAAGACAAGCTGAAAACAAGTCAAAAGCCAAACTTGCATCATCAAACAAAACCTCCATTGAAAGCAAAAAAAATACTGCCAACCACATGGTGTTTAAAAATAAAATTAAAAATGCTATATCAGCATCAGGCATGCATGTGCTATGTGCCCCCCAGTGGTGAAATCAAGATGCAACCATAGGAAATTCATTTGTCAGGTTTCAATGGCTAGATTTGACATGGGTAATTCCATGATGAGGAGTGGTATAAGGAAGCTGGAGAAAGTTTTGGGGTCAAATTGCCTTGGGATGATAGCAAGGAAATGTCACCTTGTGTGGATTTGTGTGGCCTTGAAATTACCATGCTGTAAGATCTGGATTCCCTCTATGTAGACTAAAGGTGTAAATAGTAAATAAACCATATTTCTTGAAGCTTCAACAGCCTCCACCATGTTTCAATTCTCCAAAGTAACACAAACCCTGGGTGAGTGCCTGGGACCCCATGAACTCTTGCTACCACTTGGTAGAGAGAGGGGCAGGAACCCAACTTTTCTAACAGTACCATAAGCAACTGGAGTGGTAAATGGGAAGCAAGTAAGATATATGTATTCCGTGCTGGACGCTATGGTGGAAACAGGAGAATCATGGATGGCAACTGATTCACCATGAAAATAAAGAGTAGACTAGCCCTTAAGCCTGCTGTAAGATTATATGGCAGAGAGGTGGTCCTTGTTACAAAAGTGTTGTACACTCTGAATGGTCTAAAGCAGTCACTTCTGATCTGGGGCATGACAGGGTACTGCAGGATCTACATTAATGAAAGCGTAAAATGAAGCAGAGGCAGAGGCATGCCCAAGAAAGGTGACAGTCACTTGCAGGCCATTGGGAAAAAAGTTGGGAGCAGTTGTGCTGGCTTGGGCAAGATCATTGTCTCTGTGCCTGTTAAGCTTACCAGCTGAAACCAACGTGGCCCATGTGATGACCTTTCTGGATGTCAATGTTATCATAGAATCATAGAGTTGGAAGAGACCACAAGGGTCATCGAGTCCAACCCCCTAATGTTGTGGCACTGCCTAAAAACAGCCTAGTCTGTCCACCCCGACTGCTCTTTCCATAGTAAGATACACGGGCAGTTGCAGTTGTCTTTTCCTGGTCCTACTTTTGCAATTTCCTATCACCCAGTAGGTTTGCTGGGAGCTGGTGCCTAGGAAGCACTGGGGACCCCAAGGGGGCACATTTCCAAGGGCTCCTGACATCTTTCCACCTGGACATCCTCCTGTACTGATTCACATCAAGGCTGTCTAAACGTGTTGGGTTCTTGCTTTAGCCTGCATGCTTTCTCTGACGCATTCAGCCTACAATGTGTTTCTTTTTCATTTCCATTTAATATTAAATGTTTTGACCCAATTTAGCGTCAGCTATTATCCTGAAAAGATTGTGTAGCACAAAACTGCTCAGCAATAAACTGGCTGCTTGAAAACATCCCCATTAAAATAAATAGATGAAAATGTGACTGCTGGATATTATTTACTATTTTCACAGACCTGGGGGTTTGTCTTTGCAAAAGCTTCAGAATTTGAGCATGCATCTTGTTAACGGAAATGTAAGGCCGCTTGCTTATTCAAGGTTCACTGCAAGCAGCAAATAGCTTATGGATGTAAGCTAAATGTTCACGTGAAAATCAATGCCTTTGTGCTTTCATCTGAGCATAGATTTCTTTCAAAAGTTGAGCACTGTAACATTAATCCATAATTCTCTTTCATACAAAGCTTGGCCTTTAATATGAGTCTTCCTTAATAACTACATCCAAGGTGCTGTATGAATCGAACTGCTATCCTAATGCCACCATATCTCTCTTTCCTATTAACGCCTCAAACCTGATTGCATTTACTAAGAACTAGACTAAATGTCTGAAGATGCCCCTAAAAGCAGCTCCCGAGGCACATTTTCAATACTTCAGTTTAAGCTTTAGTACATAGGCTATGCAGATGTTCCTCGTGCAGCATAGTGCAGTGTTTGGAGCGTAGGACTAGCACCAGGGGGACCAGGGTTCACGTCCCCCACTCAGCCATGAGGCTCACTGGGTGACATTTGGCCAGTCACCTTCTCTCAGCTAGACTACCTTGCAGGGTTCTTGAGAGGATAAAATGGGAAAGAGAAGACCCACCTTGAGCTCCTTAGAGTAAAGGTGGGATAGAAATGTAAATGCTACACATAAACTTCTAAAGCGTGCTTCTATATTCATGGAAACTTCCTGTGTATTTTGGAACCCGGCATAATTGGGATTTTAAATCACAATGGGGAACCTCCAGGCATACAGGAGACTTACCACTTCAGAAGTTGGGTGCCCGCAGATTGGATGGTAATGAGAAGTGGGGGAGAAAGTTTAGTGCCCGCGTTGCCATCCTCCCTGCAGCCTGAACACTTGCATACAGCCAGGGCCAATGGAGGGGGGGCATTTTGACCCAGGGCCTTGAGATCAAAGGGGCCCTCAGATTTGGACACTTGGCATTTGATAAGTTTCCCAAGTGGTTCTTATGCACATCAGATCAAATTGTGACACACTCCCCCAGTTTAGAGGTGCAAACTTAAACAAGTACGGGATGTGACTGGACATCCCAGTAGCTGCTGGTGCCCTTCTCTAGGTCATCCTAATCCTGCCAGGCCTGGTACTCCATGACACAGGATCATAACTGTGCAGATGGCTGCCATGCAGTCTCCACACACCCCATCCACAGCTGCCCAAAATGTAGATCGTTTACAGACTTTCTATTCTGTGATTGTGACCTACTTGGCAAAATGTTTACATTGCTCCCTATGAGAGAGGCTGGAGGAATTACAGCCATGGGAAATGACAGTTTGGGCAGCACTCAGGTGTGCCTCATCTCTTACTCCCATGGAAATCAGGAGTACTTCCTTCCAAGCAAATGCCTTTAGGGGGGAAACTAGGAAGTGGGGTGGTTCCTATGTGCATAATAATCACCTGACTGCAGCATCATGTGGTGGCATAATAGGTTTCATCCTGCAGTTGGAACTCTCCTATTGCCCTCAAACATGATGGTGTCAGTTCATTCTGCTCCAAGTCAACCAGGGCTGGTTCACTCAATGTGCATGTTTATTATATAATGCAGCTTAAAATGATGAGCCACATCTATGAACAGGCCACTACAAACGGAACTTCCATATCTCATGGCTTCACTTCACCCACCATGCTTTTTAATTGAGGAGCTCACACAAGAATTAAATTTGTTTAAAAATACATTGGATCCAACTGGCTGGTTGTCTTTAGTTGGTTGCAGTAAGATTTGCTTGCATGGGGTGGGGAGGGATTGTTGGGTCAAGTTAGCCATTTTGCTTTGTATGCTGTCTATTCTGCCAGCTTTTGAAAATGCACATGTTTGCACAGGTGTTCTGTTGATCTCTTGACCCGAGTCTTCTGTTTTAATTACTATGCTGTTTTAATAGGATTGTTTTATTGCATAATTTCATTATATATGTTTTTATTTTAATGTTCAATGGGGTTGTTGCTTCATGTATATTGATTAGGGATGCATATATTTTAATGTTTGTATAATTGGTTTTTATGCTTGTAAACGTCTTAGAAGTCTATTTGGCATTAGGCATAATAATGATGATGATGATGAAAAATGCTTCTTAGAAGGGAGAATACGCCTGGCAGGCCCTGTCTTGGCAAGAGCACATTCATTAAGCGGTGTATGGAGTCCTTACATGCATACAGAGTGTACATACCTTGGTTCTGCCTATGTATTCTGCTTGTGTGTGAGCTCTAGAAAAACAAAAGAAAGAAAGAAAGAAAGAAAGAAAGAAAGAAAGAAAGAAAGAAAGAAAGAAAGAAAGAAAGAAATTAAATAGACAAATGTACAGGTAGGCAAGAGATGTGTGGCGCCTCACAGGCACTATCAAGCAGTTGCCAGGGACACATGCTACAGTTCAAGAGCAGCTGTTTGAGTGCAGGGAAGCAGCCATTCGCTCCACGTGACAGTGACTGCTAGGCCAAGGTCACCCGACAGATTCAGCAATGGTGCCATGGTCTCTACGGGCCAGAAAGGCCTAGAGAGCAGCAAATGCTTCATTTATTTCATATTGGGGGCTCCCTAAGCTAGAAAACCTGTTGCTGCAGCATAGGGCTTTGGTGAGCAGGAACTGTGAGTTGGATCCAAGGTTCCCTTCCTCTGCTGGAAGAAACTTCCTCCAGTGCAAGGAGCATTCAAATGACTGAAGAAGCCACCTCCTACTGCAAAAAGCTCTGTGCAGTGGAGAAATGATACTTTTGGATCCAGCCCTATAACTCAGAGTATCGGCTACTGGGGACAAACAGGAGGCCTCACTTTTGTGCCTTCTTTATGAGCTGCCAAGAGGCATCTGGTGGGCAGCAGAATGCAAAGCTGGAGGGTCCTTTTGTCTGGTTCCCCAGGGAAGACCTCAAGTTCTTCTTATGTTCTACAACACCAATGTTCTTCTCATGGTCCAGACTCTTTTGCTATTATTGACTGCCCTCCATGTACTCATTGTCTTGTGGAACACCTATCATTGAACATGTGCGGCATGTTCAAAGTTTTCCCTGTTTTTTCTTGTATAGCGAAAACACAGAGATTGAAAAGCAATATTAATAACTGGTTTACACTTTTTCTACTTTACTTTGCTTTGATCTACTCTTACTTTATTGTTGTGCTTTAATATTATTTAACGTTAATATGATTTAAGTGGTGAAAATAAGGAGTGGGAGCGCATTCTATCTGATTAGACATCTCTCTCAGGACTAGGATTTAATATCAGCTTCAACTGGCACATCATAAAATGCATTTGAAATCAAACTTTCCTTGCATCCAATTTGTTGGGAGACAGCATTCTGTTAAGGGGAAAACACGGCATGACTCTGGAATGAGGTAAGCCCAACAACCAATAAATCAATTACTTACATTATCTACAAGGGCACACAATAAATACACATTTTTCATACTTATAAATCAGTTTATAGAAATCAATGGCTTCTCAGTATTGTTCCTCGTGTGGAGATCTTCACATCATTTCTTATTCCTTTCCTTTAAGCCATTCTACTTTCTAAATGTCAAAAGAAGAAGGAGGGAATCCTTCCTGCTTAACTTCCAGAAATTATGGAAAGCTTTGTCAAGGAAGGATTAATACAATAGCTTAGACATTCTTTTCTCTGACCTTTCTGATAAAGAATGGCTTAAAAATAAAATAAAAGTGTATTGTCAAGTTAAATATTTTGGCTTTAGTGTTAGAAAGTTAAATGTTATCATATGTCAGTTGCTGAGATGGAAATGGGCACGTTGACAGTTTCAGCTTTGCAGGAGAACGGGCCTCGTTCTGGAACTCTTTGCCCATGTCAAATTGATGTTGGCAGAAAGAAAAAAGAACACAGCTCAGTTAGCAGCCACCATACCTGGCCATTTGCAAAGGCATTTGCAAGGGCTCATGGGCCCCTGGCAGTACTTCTTCAGTCAGCAGCAACTGTTGCCCCTCGGCCCACCGTGTGCTCTCTTGCTTGCAAATGGGCTCACTTAGTGATAGCGGCAGTGACCGTGACATTGAAAAGGGCTTGGAGCCAAGCCTATCATAGCATAAGAGGAGGCTGGTGGCTGTTCCAGACTTCCCCCAAACAAGAGGGTGTACCCACCAGTTGCACCTGGTGGGGCGGCATGAGAGCAATGGGGGTGGCAAGGCTGGGTTATGCAGCAGTGCCACCACGTTCACAAGGCTATCAAGGGCTACTGGCCATGTTGGCTCTGTTCTGCCTTCGCAGTCAGCGGCAGCGATGCTTCTGAATACCAGCTGCTGGGAACTGCAGGAGAGGAGAGGGCTGTTGTGCTCAGGTCCTGCTTTCAGACTTCCCATGGGCATCTGGTTGGGCACTGTAAGAATAGGATGCTGGACTAAATAGGCCATTGGTCACATCCAGCAGGGCTGTTCTTATTGATGTCAGTATCTCAGCTCGCAGTCAGAGGTAACTGGCCTCACACTCCCGAGGCAACCGACTGAGATACTTGTTGACCTTCCCGTCTGCGTCTCCCAGCAGGATCCAGGCATGGTCATAAATCGGCGATCCTCCTCAAACGTGAGGAGAACACACCCTCCTCCTTCTCCCTCCCTGCATTCCCCCAGGGAGGGGAAGAAAGACAGACAGGAGTCTTATTTACATGTCTTTTATTCCTGTCATTTCAGCAGTACAGAGAAACGTTACTGCTCTCTCCAGACTCCGGCAGTAGAGTCACAACTCCTCCCCTGTACTTCCAGTACAGGTCAGATGACACTCTGAGCTAACATCCGGTGCTCAGTACAGAGAATAGACTGCCCCTTTTCCCCACCAATACAGTTCCAGACCACAACATCCTGTTTTGCATTCCAGCCACCTGCAGCTGGCTTTTGCATTGCTGCTTTTTCCTGACACTTATGTTCTCAATGGATGGAATGATTGAAACCTTTCCACCCATCTCAGAGTGACTATGAGGATTCAGATCTTCCCACTCCTTGCTCACCAGAAGATTGATCTTGCAAATGGGAGGACAACATATTGTATCCCAATCTTACTAGAGCCCTGCAGGGAGTTATTGCTGAGTAATGCAGAAAAGCTCCACAATGACAAAGCAGAAGAGAGTCCAATTCAGTTTTTTTAAAAAATGGCAAGAGCCTTAGATGACATGCACACACACATACAAAGGCTGGATACTACCTGTGGATCATGAGACAACCTGGGTACAACCTGTGGTAGTGGTTGGGGGAGGAATTCCATGAGTTTGCATTCAAAGGCAAACTTACCTAATTTGCACTTTCCCAAGCAATACCCAAACTGGATCACCACCATTCTGCAATCTTAATTCTTCTGTGAATTTTGCAATGCAATTCTTCTGCCAAGTAAATATGAAAAACAAATAAACATACTTGGATAAAGTGTGCAGAAAAATGCATACATTCATTAAAATAACACTCACAAATGTATTAAGGAAAACCACTTGCAAAAATGTGTATCTTGGCAAAAATGCATACAAAAATGTTCTTATTGGTAGAAATAAGAACTAAAATACTGGTAAATTTTCATGAAGGCTTTCTTATAGGAAAAAAAATTCCAAAAACTGATGTGGAGAACTGAAGAACTGAATTTAGGATTGGAAGAAAGAGAAACTGAGAGAAACTGATATTGATAGATTCATCTCTATCTCCAGAGGGTCTTTCACATCTTCAGAACAGCGGAGGTGTTTTCCAGAAGGTGGGAAAGGAGAAGAGACTGTAATTTCCCCTCCCTCCCTTTCTGAAACTGCCACCCCCCCCCATCCTTAGAAGGTCCCCTGCTCAAGGCTTGCTAGAGCCCCAAACAAGCATGTTGAAATCAGAAATGGTGTCCTTGATGAGAACAAGATAGAGACTATTTGATCCCAGCAGGACGGCTGCTTCACTGGTGACACTGGAGCTGGGATTTATGTGAAATGGTGCACTTCAAAGTCTGGAAACAATGATCCATGCTTAGCTTTCAAGGCACCATGTACGAAGGATGTTCAAATGAACTTGTTTATGAAATCTATTTTTGTTGATTACGTAGTTATGTCTGCAATAGGTAACTTTCCCCCCTTAAAAAAAGTCTAGCTTTTCTCTAATACTGTGTAATATTTTCAATTCTTTGTCACAACTTCCCTTGTGATCCTTAAATAATTGCAGACATTTCAAGTTCCCTTTAGTGTAACAGACAGAAATATTTATCTCTAAATTGGGTGGGGACTAAAATGCACACACCCTTGAATTCTTTGGGGGAAAGGCAAGATATCAATGAAATAGATAAGCAAACTGTCTGGCTCAGAACGTCCTCTCAAAATGGTGCCTTCAACTGGCAAATGGCACCATCATTCTGATGAATGTCTGAAGTGCTCTGATCCAGAGGGAGCACAGCGGTTGTAACCTCCTCTTTTTCACATACCACAAGGTTTAACAAATATATTTCACGTCTGCCTTCCCACTGCCAATAAACAAGCGCCTCCAGGTGACTCCTTGCGTGCCAAGAATTTTTCATTTGTTTGCATTAGTATCCTTGCTTGCATTCCTGCACCAAGATGCCTGCACATAATATCAGCCGAGTAAACAAGAAAACTGTCTGCCTGGCATTTTTCTCAAAACATCTTGCAGCAGTTAAAAGTGGAGACTCCTCCAAGCCTTCCCCCCCTCCCCCATGCTTTTCTCATAAATATGCAGCTTTGACCTCTGTGGTTGACTAACTAAGGTTAATGGTTTCTGCTATATATGTGATATAGGACTGGGTAAAGACTAGAGAGTCCCCACTCCCACACCTTAAAATAGAGCTGTGTCGTTTAGCTACTTTGGGTCATGTAGAAGTTCAACAGGTTTAGCTTTCCCCATTGGTGTGTCGGTCTGTTGTATTTAGAGCTGCCATGCATTGGTAGAATCTTCTGCCAGAGAAAACAAAGAAATTCAAGGAAGAAATCAGACTTTAAAAGCAATAAACAGAGACCTGGAGCCATCTTCTAAACCAGGCTTGCTCACCTGGTGCCCCACATATGTTGTGGGAGTACAGTCCTCATAATCCCATATTGTTGGCTGGGACTGATGGGAGTTATAAGACAAAGCATCTGAACTTCCCACATGTACAGTATTATTCAGGGTTAGGATGAGTGATAGGGTTGCCATCTTCCAGTCTTCCAAACAGTATGCATGTTGTTTGTTAATTATGCATATATTTTTCCTGGTTCTGTGTGGATTTTTTTTTTTTAAGTATCTAGAAAGACATCTGCACGCATGTCAATGGAGCACAAGGCTTCTGCATCCAGCTAAGCACTGGATCTGGGCTGTGAGGGGGTCACAGGGGGCAATGTAACCGGAACAGGGTTGGGGAAATCTCAATCCTAGTGTCTAAATGGACCTCACTCACTGGCCCTGCTTCACACCCTCCCTGAATGTTATTGCCTGACTGGAATATGTCCTTGAACTCTGATAATGCCTCTTGCTTGCCTGGGAGGGAATAGCATGGCCTGCCTGCAATAGGAAGTTAACAACAATTTACTTTACAGTGGTACCTCGGGTTACAGAAACTTCAGGTTACAGATGCTTCAGATTACAGACTCCGCTAACCCAGAAATAGTACCTCAGGTTAAGAACTTTGCTTCAGGATGAGAACAGATATTGCGCCGCGGCGGCAGCAGCAGCGGAAGGCCCCACTAGCTAAAGTGGTACCTCAGGTTAAGAACAGTTTCAAGTTAAGAATGGACCTCCAGAACGAATTAAGTTATTAATCCGAGGTAATAATAATAATAATAATAAATTTTATTTATATCCCGCCCTCCCCAGCCGAAGCCGGGCTCAGGGCGGCTAACAACAATAAAACAGTATAAAAGTATAGCATAAACAACACTCTAAAATCATTCATTATAAAATTAATTGATTCAGGCCACTGGCAACCATTGGGCCAGAGCTCCGCGAAGATTGCCGAAGGAGGGAGTCAGGCTGTGCCCTGGCCAAAGGCCTGGTGGAACAGCTCTGTCTTGCAGGCCCTGCGGAAAGATGTCAAGTCCTGCAGGGCCCTGGTCTCTTGTGACAGAGCATTCCACCAGATCGGAGCCACAGCCGAAAAAGCCCTGGCTCTAGTTGAGGCCAGCCTAACCTCTCTGAGGCCTGGGACCTTCGAGATGTTTTTGTTTGAAGACCGTAAGTTTCTCTGTGGGGCATACCAGGAGAGGCGGTCCTGTAGGTACGAGGGTCCTAGGCCGTATAGGGCTTTAAAGGTTAAAACCAGCACCTTAAACCTGATCCTGTACTCCACAGGGGGCCAGTGCAGCTGGTGTAGCACCGGGTGAATGTGATCTCGCAGCGAAGACCTCGTAAGGAGTCTCGCTGCAGCATTCTGCACCCACTGGAGTTTCTGGGTCAGTCTCAAGGGCAGCCCCACGTAGAGCGAGTTACAATAATCCAGTCTGGAGGTGACCGTCGCGTGGATCACAGTGGCTAGGTCAGGGCGAGAGAGGTAAGGAGCCAACTGCTTAGTTTGGCGGAGATGGAAAAATGCCGCCTTTGTTATAGCTGCAATCTGCGCCTCCATGGAAAGGGTGGTGTCGAAGATTACACCCAAACTCTTAACAGATGGTGCTGGCACTAATTGCACCCCCGCAAGAGATGGGAGTTGCCCCCCCATCCCATATCGTCCCGCCCCAGCCAGAGGACCTCTGTCTTCGAAGGATTTAGCTTCAACCGGCTGCCACGTAACCATCCAGCCACAGCTTCCAAACATCTGGTCAGTGTGTCTGGGGCCGAGTCAGGATGGCCATCCATCAACAGATAGAGTTGGGTGTCATCAGCATACTGATGGCAACCCAGCCCAAAACTCCGAACAAGCTGGGCGAGGGGGCGCATAAAGATGTTGAAAAGCATCGGGGAGAGTATCGCACCCTGAGGTACTCCATACACCAAGGAGTGGCACAATGACAATTCCCCCCCAAGCGCCACCCTCTGTCCCCGACCAGAGAGAAACGAGCGCAGCCATTGAAGGACTGTGCCCTGGATCCCCACGTCGGCAAGGTAGTGGTCCAGAAGTTCGTGATCGACCATGTCGAAAGCTGCTGACAGATCTAGAAGAATCAGCAGCCCCGACCCACCTTGATCCAGCTGTCTACAAAGATCATCTGTTAGGGCGACCAGAGCCGTCTCGGTCCCATGACCAGCGCGGAAGCCAGACTGGAATGGATCCAGAGCCGATGTTTCATCCAGAAACCCACCAAGCTGTTCAGCAACCGCTCTCTCAATCACCTTACCCAGGAACGGAAGATTCGAAACCGGGCGGTAATTGGATAGATCTAAAGGATCTAATGATGTTTTCTTTAAGAGCGGACGCACCACTGCCTCCTTCAGTTCCCCTGGGAATGTCCCCGTGCCAAGGGACAAATTGATGATATCCCCCAGGGGGGCCCGCACCTCGTCTGGACACGCTCTAATCAGCCAAGACGGGCACAGGTCGAGAGGACAAGTGGTGGGCTTTCCGGCTCGGAGGAGTCTGTCCACATCGGCTGGGGATATCCGGTCGAAGTGGTCCAATACTGGACCCGAGGACAGTCGAGGGGCCTCCAGTTCCTTTATTGTATCCAAATTGGCAGGGAGGTCATGGCGGAGCAACAAGACCTTCTCCGCAAAAAAGCTTGCAAATACCTCACAGCTAAGTGTCAAATTGTTATTTAAATTTGGCTGTCCCTCAAGGGACGTTAAAGACCTGATTATACTAAATAATTGCGCTGGGTGAGAGAAGTATGACTTCTTAGCAGCCTTCACCGCAATCTCGTAGGTTTTCATAAAAGCCCTATAAGATGTTCTTGAGGCTCCGTCACGGGCACCCCGCCATACTCGCTCTAGCCGTCTGGGGTCCCGCTTCATTTTCCGGAGCTCCTCGGTAAACCAGGGAGCCCGGTTTCTTCTTCTTCTTTTTTTTACTTCTTTTTATTCATTTTCTATTACCAAACAACAACAAAGAACAATAACAACACATACCAAAAACAAAAGAAAACATCAGCCAAATCAAAAACACCTTAACCAACCAAAAAAACACACCTTACAATAAATAACAGTTGACTTCCCTCCATCTCGGTCTTGGGTTATGTGAATGTTAAATCCAATCTGCAGTTTTTCATTATATAACTTCTGCACATCGCAAGAGTTATATTACGCCTACTGTGATTTTTATATCTCTAGAATTTGTTTCTGTATATGTTATAAATTTAGACCATTCATCAATAAACTTTCTACTTTTTTGCTGTCTAATGTTCTGCATCATTTTTGCTAAATCCATATAAAATAATTTAATTTGCCAATCTTTGATAGTCGGGATATTTGGGGTTTTCCAATTTTGCGCTAATAGAATCCTGGCAGCTACAGTCACATACTGAAGCATTATGTAATCTTCTTTCTTAATCTCCTCTCCGATCATTCCCAGAAGGAAGGCTTCAGGCTTTTTGACAAAGGTGTATTTAGGTATTTTCTTTAGTTCATTATAGATGGAATCCCAAAATTTTTTAACTTCTTCGCATTTCCACCACATGTGGTAGAAGCTTCCTTCTTTAGATTTACATTTCCAACACCTTCTGTCCCCGATCTTATACATTTTTTGTAATTTCACAGGGGTGATGTACCAACGATACATCATCTTTTCCATATTTTCTCTGAGGGCAGTACAGGCAGTAAATTTCATTCCTTTAGACCACAACTTGGTCCATTTTTCAAAATCCAAATTATATCCAATATCTATGGCCCATTTTACCATAACTTCTTTGACCTCTTCATCTTTTGTGTCCCAATCTAACAGTTGATTATACATTTTAGATAGCAATTTAGTTTTACTTTCTATTATATCTACCTGAAATTTAGATTTTTTTCTCATTCATTCCAATTTTTCTGTCTTCCTTCCATAGGGCATTAATCTGATGGTACTGCAACCAACCTGTCAATTTGCTTTTCAGCTCTTCATAGGGTCTAATTTTCCATCCTCTTTCCGATCCTTCCAGGAGATCTTCATAGGTCAATCTCTCACCTTCCATGTTTGTTTTTTTAATAGTTAATATGTCAATAGGCGATAGCCACCAGGGGGTATTTTTCCCCAATAGTTTTTTGTTCTTTTCCCACACTTCTAACAGTGCGCCTCTAATAATATGGTTTGAGAAGCCTTTATGCACCTTTTCCTTATTCTGCCAGAGATAAGCATGCCACCCAAATCTTAGGTCGAAGCCTTCTAAATCTAGCAAATCTGTGTTTTTTAAAGTGACCCATTCTCTAAGCCAGCACAGGCATGAGGCTTCATAGTACAGTCTTAGATTTGGGACCGAGAAACCTCCTCTGTCTTTTCTGTCTGTTAACAATTTAAATCTAATTCTCGGTCTTTTACCTTGCCATATAAATTTAGATAGAATTTTTTGCCAATTTTTAAATATTGCACTTCCTCTAATTACTGGGACATTTTGGAATAAAAATAAGAGTTTCGGTAGTATACACATCTTGATTGCAGCCATTCTGCCTGACCAGGAGAGTTTAATCCTGTTCCAAATGTCTAGTTCCTTTTGGATTTCCTTCCAGGTATTAGTATAGTTATCAGCCATTAGGTTAAATTTTTCATCGTCAGCCACACTCCTAGATATTTTATCTTTTTTACTTCTTTGATTCCTGATTGTTGTTCTAGCTGCCTCCTTAGGTTTTCTCCCATATTCTTAACAATCATTTTAGTTTTATTTTTGTTTAACTTGAAGCCCGCCACTTTCCCAAATTCCTCTAAAAGTACCAAAACCTTGTCCATGCTCTGTACAGGGTCCTCAACTGATATTACCAGGTCATCTGCATATGCTTTCAGTTTAAATTCTTTTACCCCGATTCTAATTCCTCTTATCTCCGATGTATCCCTTATCTTGTTTGCAATTACTTCTAACAACATTATAAAAAGAAGCGGTGACAAGGGACAACCTTGTCTCGTTCCCTTTGAAATTTCGAATGCGTCAGATAAATTGTTATTAATAATCAGCTTAGCTCTTTGATTTGAATAAATTGCTTTGATTCCTTCCATAAAAGCACCTTCTATTCCTGCAGTCTCCATACACTTTAATAGGAATCGCCAGGATACATTGTCGAATGCTTTCTCTGCATCGATAAAAATTAATGCTGCAGGGATTTCGTTCTTCTTTTCCAAGTATTCGATGATATTTATTACATGCCTAACATTGTCTTTTAGATGTCTATTAGGGAAGAATCCAGCTTGATCCGAATGTATTGCATTTTTTAAATAACTCTTAAATCTATTTGCCATTATCTCAGCAAAAATTTTGTAATTGTTGTTAAGAAGTGATATCGGTCTATAATTTTTTACATATAATTTGTCTGAATCCGCTTTAGGTATCAGTGTTATGTGGGCATCTTTCCAGGAGTCCGGTATCTTCCCCCCTTGTAGAATGTTATTCATTACCTCACATAACACTGGGGATAAGCATTCCTCGAGGGCTTTATAATATTTGGCCGATAGTCCATCTGGGCCCGGTGCTTTCCCTAATTTCATTCTCTTTATTGCTTCCTGAACTTCATCTACTGTTATGCACTTATTCAGTTGAGTTTTCTCATCCTCCGTTATAAATGTTATTCTGCTATTTTCTAGATACTTTCCTATTTCTATTATATCTTCTTCTTCTTTCTGATAAAGTTTTTCAAAAAAAATTAGGAAATTTTTCTTTATTTCATTTGGATCCTCTACAGTCCTTTCTTCTATTTTTATCTTATTAATCACATTTTGCTTTTTGCTTTTTCGCAGTTGCCAGGCCAAAAATCTCCCTGTTTTATTTGCTGATTCGAAGAATTTTTGCCTCATTGATTTGATTCTCCATTCAACTTTTTGGTTAATTAACATTGAGTATTGTAATTGTAACAATTTGGATGTTTGTTTGATCTGATCATCATTAGGGTTTATTTTCCCCCCCCTCACATTCTCTTAGTTGGGTCAGGATTTCATCTTTCTTTTGTTCTCTTATTTTTTTCCTGTAGCTATTTTGCTGGATTAAGAAGCCTCTTAGCGCCGCCTTGCTGGCATCCCAAACTATGTCGATATCCGTCTCTTTGTTAAGGTTTAAGTCGATTTAAGAAACCCCGGTTTCTGCAGGGTCACAGAGGGAGCTTAGGTGTGATCTCATCGATGGCTGCTAGGAGCTGGGTATTCCAGCCCTCAACAAGCTCAGTCAATGAGTCGCCAGGGGGAGCAAGGTCCCGCAAGGCTTGGCGGAATCTATCAGGGTCCATCAGCCTCTGCGGGCGAGCCCAAATTGGCTTGCCACCTAAGCAGGGTGGGGGCGGAAAGTCAATCCTGGCTTTCAGAGCGTAGTGATCAGACCATGGCACCTTCATTGAAGGAGACATGATCACATCTATACCTACGCCAAAGATCAAATCCAGTGTGTGGCCTGCTTGATGTGTGGGGCCCGAAACAAACTGGGAGAGCCCTAGGTACCACTGTATTTCTATCTGTACTGGAGGCAGGGACAGCCCAAGCCATTTCGGCACCTGAGGCACATCACAAAATAGTGCCCTTCCTCCCTGCCAGGGAAAAAAGGGTGAGTGAAGTTCTACTGTACATCAGAAACAGGGGTCAGACCAAATCAGCCTTATGTGGCCAATGAAGTGGAAATCAGAGGCCACTGCAGGGAGGAAAGGAGCCCACTCTGAATGACACTGGGTGGGTGCAGAGCCCAGGAGACCCCAGACGGCAGCCCCCAGCAGCGCCTTCCTATTCGCTGAGAAGCCACTGTAGGGGTGGCATACAGGGGGGGGGGACTGCCTGAGTGACATACTATCATTTCGTCACAGCTACACTAAAATATTGGATTCCTTCATTCTTTTCTGTTGCAAGGAAGACCAAAGTGAGCCAGGATGTTCCTTCTTCGGAAATAAGAGGGCATTTAATTCTGAAGGCATTTCCCACCACTAGGTGGCTAAAATTGGGGATCTGATTGCTTTTCCTAGAGGATTACAGTAATTTCTGCTGAACTGGATCTGCACTGGTGCAGGGAGAGAAGAGAATATTGAACCCCACTGAGTGTAATTTATTTCTTCCTTCATGTCATACACTTGGTGCCAGCTGGAGGGCTCCCGTGCTAGTTTTCTGAGGGTTTTTTTTAAAAAAAAATAAACCATCATCATCACCATCATCATCTAGCCCTTATTTAGAGAAACTTCCTGCTTCCTTCATATTCTTTATATAAAAAGGGATTTTTCTAGAGCTGCACAGTGTGGTACAGAGGACAGAGCATTAGATCTGAGCTGCGGAGACCTGGGTTCAGAAGCTCTCTTGGCCACAAAGATCAAGGAATGTTAGCAAGATAAAATGTTAGCAAGATGAAACACCACTTTTACCAACTTGAGCTCCTTGGACAAAGGGTAGGATATAAATAAAATAAAGTGAAAATGCCATCAATAATTTCTGCTGCATAGTTGTTTGAGTTGTGAATAGCTGAATTAGAAACCTCTAAAATATTCAGTAACATTTTAGTAGATATCGAGGCTCCTCTTTATGGATAAATCATTTAAAACAATAATTTTTTCATAGTCTGCTTTTTCACTTCATTCATACTAAAAAAAAAAGGAACCTGCCGTCTTGGGTGCAAGAGTGATGTCTAACTTAGCATCAAAAACATTTTAGCATGACAGCTCTGTTAATATTTCTACTCAAAATTCAAGCATTGCATCAGGGGTTGTTTTTTTAATGTTATGCGGTTCATTCGTGGAGCTCTATCCAACAAGGAGCTTCTGAACTGGCAACTTTCCTAAGGCAGATGAATATGATGAAATATATTATTTAGCAGGAAGACACAAAAGGAAGAGGCAGGAGAAAATTAAATTTTCCAGTGAAAGCTTAATTCTGACCCACTGGACCCCTTAGAATTATCATTACAAAAACAATTCCATGCAGTCTGCTTTCACCTTTTCAAATGCTTTGGTCCTAAAACAAATGCTACTATTCCTTTCCTGTCTGCGGGGAGAAAGTGTTACAATTTAGAAGCAACTTTTTAAAAAAGAGAAAGTCACACTGGGGGGGGGGAGGAATATTCCACAATCGTAATTGATTGAGGTCATCAAGGCCATGTACCACAGGATAAAATTAAAATAAAATGCAAATAATATACATTCTAAAAACAATTAAAACCATTTCTACAGATGTAAAAGGGAAAGCCTTCGTGAGCAAAAGCATCTTCAGTAGGCACCTAAACATCACAGGTGGTATTCAGCTAAGTTCTACCCATTGTAGACTCATTTATAAACATGACTAAGCCAGGCCCATTAATTTCAGTTGGTCTACTTCACTGACACCCCATGACACTGGCCACCTGCCGAATTTACCTCAACTCACCAACTCACTTTTGCTTCCACAAGGGTCCTGCCAGCTGGGATGAACACTTTAAAGGTTTTGTTAAATCATTCAGACACCAGCTCCTGACTTCATCTCACCTCTTCTCCCCAGCCATCATGGCACTACTTGAAGAAGGATGCCAAAGTGCCTACATAGCAGGGCCAGTCAGGGGCCGACTGATATGCCCCCGGAGCAGCATGGGAACTTTTTCTGTTTGGCTCACTCTCAAACTTGCTCCCACACACTCTCATGGATATGTGACTGCCAACCGATCTGAAGGTATTTAAACTCAGTGGACTGGATAGATAAGGTCCCTTCCCATGACAGAAGGAGATTCAGAAGAGACGTCTTCCTCTAGAGGAGGACCCTTCCATTAGTAGAGCCACATGCCAAGCTCAGATGCCTGCTTGTTCTGGTTTTTTTTTTTTAAATAATATTTATTAAAGTTTCATAAACAATCAAAAACTTCAAAATTTAAACATAGAATACAAAAACCAAAAAAAGCTACAAAAATGAGAAAATACAAAACAAAACACATAGAAGTACACAATAGAGAACAGTTAACAGAATAGAAAAAACACCAAAAAACAAAACAGAAATAAGATTAGTATTTTCATATCTTATACCTCATTCACTAGTTTCTTGACCTCCTCACACCTCCCTTTTTGTATTCCAGTTCAAATATTTAGTTTAGCAAATCCTTATCCTCTATCATTTATCCTTACTCAACATCTTAACCTATAATAAATATATATTTTCCACCATTATCAATCCATATTTACATATTCTTATTAATTTTTTAACCAACACCGCTTGTTTTCAATCCAACATCCCTTTAACATTCATTAATTTTACAGTATTTCTGTAGTCTTTAAATTTTTTCCATTCTTCTTCCACCGCCTCTTCTCCCTGGTCTCGGATTCTGCCGGTCATTTCTGCCAATTCCATGTACTCTATCACCTTCATCTGCCATTCTTCCAGGGTGGGTAGATCTTGTGTCTGGGTGCCTGCTTGTTCTGGACAATATTAGGAGATGGCCCAAGGCATTTACTGCCTGAGGTGAAGGACAAGATGGCACCCATCCCATCCCACATAGAGAAGTGAACCAGATAGGCAACTGAACAGCATTGTCCAGCACATCTGAAGACACAGAACAGACACTGGGATGGCACACAAAGCTCTGTCCTCCAATACCTCACCACCACTGCAGTTGCTGCCTCCCTCTGCCTAATGGTAGGGCCAGCCCCAGGGACAAAAATGCTAGCTACTACATTATTGATTCTGTGATAGCCACTATGGATTAGGTTTGTTTAGTTGAGCATGGATTGATGTTCCCTCTCCTGCCCTGCTCTCCTAGATCAGTTCTTTTCATTCTAAATCAAGGTTCTCCTTTCAGCCCTCACACAATCTTTGAAGGAAGCAGTTTGGACGGGATTTGCATTTTGTACATAGTTCTTGTTTTTAAATGAAATGTGTGTATCTATTTTTACACAGAAGCCTACATGGCTGACACAAGCACAAGGTATTCACCATCAGTTGGATGCTTACAGACTTCAGTGTCAATGACAAAATCTGCATTTTTCATGCAAGATTCCCGTGGATTCTTACATTATAGTTTTGCCACCTGTAGCTAAAATAGCAACTAAATGGCAGAGTTGAGTAAAGTAATAAAAGAACTAACATGCTATTCTTAAAACTCAAATTTTCTCATGCTCATTAATTGTGTGTGTGTGTGTGTGTGTGTGTGTGTGTGCGTGTGTGTGTGTGTATTTATATTTAGTTTTGAAACACAGCAGGATTCCACTATGAGAAGCTGAAAGATAACAGCTGCATTCAGGCATAGTGCTACACTAGCTATCCCATTGGCATGTAGACTTCTCCCAGCGCAATTGAACTTTCTGTTTTCTCATACCCCTCCCCCAAACTGTTTTGGGGTTTTCTCCAACCCCCTAGAGCAGATTTGGGGCATAGCACAGGGAGGTGTCCTTGAACTAACAGGATGACTTTGTTGGATACCCCGCAAACCTTGGACTCTTCCTCCTGTGCAACAGGGAGAGGACTTCACCAGTGTTTTGTTTCACTGTCTCCTAAACTAAGCTTTTAACTGTGTGTGAATTAGGGACCATCATTTATCACACACTCCAGCCAGTTTCAAAACAGGCTAACTTCAAACCCTCAGTTATGAAGGTGGCTTGTTCAAGTGACTAGAATTTGTTGTCAATTACGGTCCCTAATGTGAGTGCAATGACAAGCCAGAATTAGGGGGAAGTGAAATGAACAATACAATCCAAACCATGTCCACTCAGAAGTAAGTCCTATTGAATTCAGTGGTGCTTATTGCCAGGTCAATGGAGTGAGGATTGCCATCTCAATGCTGGTAAAGTCCTCCTCCCGGTTGCATGAGAGGAGGTGAGGAGAGAAAGAGAGAACTCAAGCCTGAGGCTTTGCTTGGGCTCCTTTCAGCTCCTGCACATCATGCTAAAACATGATTTGGGATCAGAGGAGAATGTGGTCTGGGGTTGGTCCTTTTCTGCCTGCCCCCTTGCAGTTTGACTATCACTGTCAAAGCAGCAAGGTGACTTTCCTAAGCTTTGAAGGTAATGAAACTGCTTCCTTCAGAAAAAATCAAAAAGTAACTTTCCATGCAATGCATTAAAATACACAATAGAACAGCTGCCTTTCATATCCCGACGCTGACTGCACGTGCCTTGAATCAAAAATTGGTTATCCTCTGACGGTTCCATTTCTTAATTAATATTCTAGAGATTCTGCAATGATTAGAGTCAGATGGTGACAATGGGCAAAAAAATGTGCACTTTCAAAGCAGGGTTTAGGAAAAGGGCTCACCAACAGCCTCTCTCAGCTTCAAGTCATGCCAGTGGCTGAATTCTGCTGTCAGTGGATGGAGAGCTGGATAAATGCTGAGCCCCTTTTGAAAAACAGAAGACTTTGGGTAGTGTGCTGTTCTTCTTCTAACAGATTGTGACAAATTTAATTATCCAAAATTTAATGTGTTTAACCTTTCAGGGAAAGAGGAGTCTTCTTGCCTTCTCCCATTACAGACTTCTAGCACTAGACTTTAATTTCAGTAGCTCTAATGGATCCCCTGCTTATGGCCCTCAACTGTTTAAACCTAAGTGCCAATATAATGCATTAACTGGTGTTTCTTCCTCCAAAGTCTCTCCCTCTGTAGCTAGTTGTGTGCAATTCTTGGAGACATGTTAATCTAATAGAAAGGAGGAATTATTGAACGCTGATCATCCTTTTGCTTTCAGTCACTCTGTGCCACGCAGGCTATGGGCACAGCGGTCTTTATGGTGTCACAAGGGTCAAAAGAGTCTGTTAATAATGTGAAACAGGCTTTCCCAGTCTGGCCTCCTCCTCCACATACAGCTCCCATCAGGCCCAGCCAATACGCCCAATGATGAGGAATTCTTTTCTGCTCAGGAGTTCAAGGTTATATCTGAAATATGCCAGGTTAAGTGAAGATATGTACATGAGCAGCAGCTCTTGTCCAGAGACTGCAGGGATGGGGGGATAGGATGCAGCGTCCCAGACCCAGGAAATCCCTGATTTGAGCACATGTTCTTGCTGTGAGGGAGCACATGAAATCTCCAGCTGGCTATTGCAACCGGACTGCATGTAATTGCTGGATTCAAGGGAAAGGAACACTGAACTTCAGGATAGCAGCAGTATAGAGAAATGCACACATTTTGTCTCCATTTATTAACTGATAAATCTGTTATTTATTAAGGGCCTGCAGTGGTAGCTGGTGCCCATCAGGACTAGCATGGCATAAGGACAGGGAAGCCAACAGTAGGTGGAGCCAGAGTACGTTATAGGCAGGGTCAACTGTTCTGTTTTTGTCCCCATCCACCTCCTTGTGGAGTCCTAGAAGGGCAACACTGAGACCAAGGATGAGGAAGCTGACACACCATCACATACCCTTCAACATTTCTCCAATGAAAATAGGGATGTCCCATTCCATAACAATAATTTTACTATTTATACCTGACACATCTTACTGGGTTGCCCCAGCCACTCTGGACAGCTTTCAAAATATACAAAAACATAATAAAGGATTAAATATTTTTTTAAAAACTGCCTTCAGACGGCTCGGAGGCAGATAACTCCATACTCTCCAACATTTCTCCAATGAAAATAGGGACATCCTAAGGAAAAGTGGGACATTCCAGGATCAAATCAGAACCCAAGGTGACTTCTCTAAATCAGGGACGTCCCTGGAAGACAGGGACACTTGGAGGGTCTGTTACTGGCTGTAAATAGGGAGGCAGGGAGGTAGGGGATGGCTGAGAGTAGACTGAAATTGGAGGGGCTGACTTTCTGTTTTGCAGTGAACCAGGCAAGTCATCCTCTTGGGAGCTCCAGTGCCCAGTAGGAATCCCAGACAGAGATTAATGGGGAGGGTAAAGGGCATGCCTCCTCTAACCCATGGGTCGGCAAACTAAGGCCCGTGGGCCAGATCAGGCCCAATTGCCTTCTGGATCCAGCCTGCGGACAGTCTGGGAATTGCCGTGTGGTTCACCAGCGTGCATGTTCTTTCCCTCTTGCTCACACGGCGGTGGTGGCACCTCCTCCCTCCCTCCTTCCTTCTCCCCATCCTGCCTAGAGGAGGAAGGGGGCTGGACTTTGTTGGTGCCAGCAGCAGCAGCAGCAGCAGCAGCAGCAGCGCTTGAGTGTCCACCATTTTAAGCAGTCCCTCTCTGGAGCCCTTTCACATGCCGCTCATCATCCCTCCGCTGCCGCTGCCGACTCAAGGTCGCCCATTCATGTCTCTTTTTTTGCCTGTGAACAGGGGTGAAAATCCCCGTCTCCCAGACAAAAAGGCAAGGGCCCTGGGCTCAATGGCTTCATCCAAGGACAGCCCCAACAAGCTACCATGTGAGCTGTGGAATACCTTTGAATTCGGATATATTTGGCAAGCAAAGAGGCACCCCCTGAAAAGATCCTGATTTATGCTGCAGGAGAAAATAATCTGTTTGGAAAGGTTTGGAAAGAATGAAAGACACTGATTTCTGCTTTGTTTGAACAGTGGAAGGAGGGGAGGCAATATTTTAAGTCATGGAGTTGTTTTTTTCAGAATCTGCGTTATCTATCCTCCCCTAAAGCAATGGAATGTAAAGTTTTCAGGAAGAGTGGACTTTAAAGATACCTCTTTGTGATGGATTTATTTTATAACTAAGGACTTTGCCTGAGAGTAACAACCTTGAAGGATTTTTGAGGGATTTTGACCACCCCTTGGAACTTTGTATTGTGAAATTAAAATAATAAAGAAGAAAATATTGGTAACAACTGGATTGACTGTCTGGTAAGCACTCGGAAGACAATAAACTGTGGAGCTGGATGTAAACAGAGGATCGGTAGAATGAACTGCAGGAAGATTTATTAGTTTGGGGGGAAGGATGGAGAGGAAACATGGATTTTGTTGAGATTACATCACACACCCCTTGAAGCTGGAAATGAGAACATTGAAAGCGACAGGATGGACCACAGGGTATACCATCTTGATGGCTTCTGAGACTTTCAGACAGAGAAGAAGAGATATGGATTATGTTTATTTATTAATGATTTATTAACGAGCTGTTTGTATGTAAAACTGAGGATTAAATTTGGCGAAAAGTGAGGGGTGGGTGACGCTGGGAGACTGGCAGTGTGTGAGAGGGGGAATGTGTGTGTATTATATATTTATAGGAGAAAAATTCTAGAGGTTTCATTTTCACCCTCTGCACGCAGCACCAGTGAGGCTGGAGCCAGATGTCAGACAGCAATGTTCAAGGCCATGTTAGGGAGGAATGTGTGTATGATGTCTGAGAGGAAACAAGAACTGCCTTTCTCAGGCAAAGTGTTGCTCAAGAGGTGTCAGAAGGAAATGTTTGAAAATTGAGGAATGACTATTATAGATAGGCAAAAGAGGATTTACTCTACTCAACTATTTTGAGGACAGGTTATAACTATGTATAACAGCCATAGCAGAAATTGGTAATTGAACAGGCGATGTGTACAGAGAAGGGGTGAGTGTATTTTGAAATGATAGTTAGGGAAGTTATTTTATTGGGAGCAGAAAAGGAGGGAGGAAAATAGAGGGGACATCTGGGGGTGAGGCGGGAAGTCAGCTTTTAAATTTGTATTGATTTGGTGACAATTTGTTTAAAATATGGGAAATAAATAAAAATAATTGGCAAAAAAGAAAATTCAGAAAATTCAGAAAATTCAGAAAATTCAGAAAATTCAGAGAAGAAGAAGAAGAAGAAGAAGAAGAAGAAGAAGAAGAAGAAGTTGGAGTTTAAACTGTTGAGCTTTTAAAGAAAGGATTTAGTTTCCCTGAGAACAAGCCATTATTTCCTCAGAGTGAGCCTCCAAGTAGACAACCCACCCCCAGCAGTTCAAGAAAGATGAGGAACATTTGTTCCATCTCCAGAAGACATCTGAGCCTCCTGAATATCACAGGAAAGAGCCATGAGTTATATTTTATGTTTTACCAGAAGAATGGAAAAGCATGAGTTATTCCTGCTTGTTTTGCTGCTCCTGCCTGTCTGCTCATACACTGAAAGCCCATGATTAATTTGCCCATCAGACGCTTTCACCGTTCTCACCAGTTTGGTTTCGGGCAGATTATTTCACTCTTTCAAATATATGCTAATGGATTAAAGGAGGTATTAAACTCGGCTTGGTGGGGGTAAACAGAGAACAAGTGAATCATATGTATTATCTGAATTAATTAATTTGGATCCGAAGAGTGTCACCTTGATGAATAAGGGTGTAGGTTCTACCAGGAGGTGAAGTCTTCTTCCTATGAAGGAACAACAAAGATAGCTGAGTCCAAGGGCTCCTCCTCAAGAATGTGTGCATACTTTCTCACACTTCAAAGTCTTCTCCCAGAAACATAGCATGCTAGGGATCTTGCCTACTCTTCCTTTGAACTGGAGCAGAGATGGGGGACTAATGTCCCTCCAGATGTTGCTGGACTACAACTCCCATCATCTCTGACCATTGCCCTTGTTGACCGGATCTGATAGGAGTTCTAGTCCAACAATATCCATTGGGCCACAATTTCTCTACTCCTGACCTAGAGAGAAATGACAACCACTTATCTAAAGTCAGTGTTACTTTAGGGAAGCCATTCGAAGCATATGAAAGAGAAAAACTACTGTATTTTTTGCTCTATAAGACTCACTTTTTCCCTCCTAAAAAGTAATGGGAAATGTGTGTGCATCTTATGGAGCGAATGCAGGCTGCATAGCTATCCCAGAAGCCAGAACAGCAAGAGGGATTGCTGCTTTCACTGCGCAGCAATCCCTCTTGTTGTTCTGGCTTCTGAGATTCAGAATATTTTTTCCTTGTTTTCCTCCTCCAAAAACTAGGTGCGTCTGGTGCATCTTATAGAGCAAAAAATACGGTATCTTATGCTGCCACACTATCAGAAATGGGACAGGAGCCAGGACTCTAATCACACACTGGATGGTTTAAGGCTACAGATCACCCCTGCGTATTTGTGGGTAAAAGAAAAAGGTTGGATAGTATCGTTATGAGGAAGAACTGCAGGAGCTGAGCCACAGTTCTGTTAGCAAGCAAATTAAATTGTTTTTCCTTGAAATGATGCCACAGCTCTTGTTAAGCAATTCGCAGGATATTTACAAAAGCCCCAGTGTGTTTGCTTAGGCAGTCTATTCCTTTGTATGCTTGTTTATATCTCTACAGCCAGTCAGCCCTGGATGGTGATAAAATATTCAACACTTTTTTCTGAGTTAACCGTGGGTAGCCCTTCTTTCGTTTCCAGCTATTGTGCAAGAAGCCAATAATAAAGACACTTTCCCTACATTTGTATGTAAATATTTACTCCTTGTAAAAAGAAAAACCAAACATAATTATATGTTGAAGTATATTCTTCAGTGTTTCAATGTCCCAGAAATATACACTAGCGATCTAAGCAGAACATTGGGTAGGCAAACATCAATTGTCTTGTAGTAAATGTTACTGTTCAATGGAAGAAGAAGAATTAAAAAAGAAAAGAAGTGTCAATAACAGGTCTTAACTGTTTCTTGGAAAATTTCCTCTTAACTGTTTTCAGGGTCTGTGTGACCTGCTAGGAAGATGTAGAAATATCTAAAATAATCTAGAGGTAGAAGGTGTCTGTTTTGCACAACTTGGAGATTTGGAATCAGGGTTTTTCATTACGTTATGTGAAGTATATGACCCGCAGGCCAGAGGTTTTCTGCCACTTGTGTAGGAGACAGAAGATTACACAATAAACTGAGCCTGCAATTCTAAACCCACTTAGCTGGGAATAAGCCCCTTTGAACTGTGGGAATTCCTTCTGAACAGCCATCAATACGGTTGTGCTATAAACTGCCTGCTGAAAATAAACTGTCAGCACACAGAGATGTCTGAATAAATGTGTGTAGATTGGGAAGGTACTGGCTGCCACCCTCATCCCACAGAGATGTGCATTCAATATCCATAGATATTGAAGAGGGGTTGCTTCACTCCCCACTCCCCCCACTCTCTCTATACTGCACTGTGATGTTTAGGCACTTCCCCTACATTAAAAGCATTTGTCAGTGATCATGTGGGCTGGCCCCATCCACTGCCACAGCTAGTCATACCTCTTGGTAGCCATGCATTTGACAACCTTGAGAAGGGGATCTACCTACACAGAAGCGTAGAATAGTAGAATTGTTGGGGAGGTGCCCCAAGGGTCATCTAGTCCAATCCTCTGTAATGCAGGGATCTCAACTAAATCATCCATGACAGAAGAAGAAGAAGAAGAAGAAGAAGAAGAAGAAGAAGAAGAATAGTAGTAGTAGTAGTAGTAGTAGTAGTTTGGATTTGATATCCCGCCTTTCACTCCCCTTCAGGAGTCTCAAAGCGGCTAACATCCTCCTTCCCCTTCCTCCCCCACAACAAACACTCTGTGAGGTGAGTGGGGCTGAGAGACTTCAAAGAAGTGTGACTGGCCCAAGATCACCCAGCAGCTGCATGTGGAGAAGCAGAGACGCGAACCCGGTTCCCCAGATTACGAGGCTACCGCTCTTAACCACTACACCACACTGGCTCTCAGGTGGTCATCCAACCTCTGCTTCAAAACCTCCAAGGAAGGAGAGTCCACCACCTCCCAAGGGAGACTGTTCCACAGTGGAACAGCTCTTACTGTCAGAAAGTCCTTCCTGGTGTTTAGTCAGAATCTCCTTTCTTGTAATTTGAAGCCATTGGTTGGAGTCCTCCCCTCTAGAGCAGGAGATATTGTTGTATTGCACGCAGAGTATGTGGGTGTATGTTGGCTTCTGTATGTGTTGATTTCTCTGACATTTATAAGCTTCCTGTCTTCAGTTGTGGAACCCAAGGCAACATACATGGGATTCCCAGGCAATAACCTTCCAGATTCAGACCTATTGCTTAACTTGGTACCCATGAATTTGCTCCCAAACTGCAGAGCACACAGATTTCCAGCAAAGTATAACAGTGGACTCTTTCTCTTTTTTTAATGTGAGAAATAGGCAAGAGTGATTGCCTCATCCTACAATTCTCTCACTTTCTGATACATTGACAACCAGTTTGTGTCGCTATGGGCCCTTTTTGTTGACAGAGATCATTAGTGGAGAGGGCGGGGCAGGGGGGGAGAGAAGCTTTTGCTGAGTCAATTGTACCATTTGAAAATAGAAACCTACTTGACTGTGTTCGTAGAATACCATTCTGTGCACAAAACCCAGCCTGTACAATGGCGCAATTGAATCCTCTTGAATGGTTGCTTGCTTAATTTATTTTTCATCACCGAAAATGAGTACATCACATGGTTTTTGAGCATGTGAATACAAAATCACACAATGCACAATTTGACATTGGGATAAATGGTACCAATCAGCTGAGCTTGCAACAGCATTTGGTGAAGACGTTGGGCCAGCGGGTGTTTAAATCCCATTCACTGCTGTGGTATCAGAGCAAGAAAATTAGAGGTTCAAAATACGTGTTTTGTTGTTCATAGTCTTTTCAGCTGAAGAGAACAGATTCACTTTGTCGCAAACTGAGGGGCAGAAAACAAACAACAACCAGGAGAGGGTTAAAATAAAGAACAATGTTGCATATTTAGGCTGTATTCAGACATGGGGTTTATTGGCTTAGTTTTACTCCCTCGTGCATTCAGGAACAAAACTGAACTGAGCTCACAGACCTCCCACACAAAAACCCAATCCTGTCCCAATGACTGCCTGCCCACCAGCTTTCTTCATTCCAGCAGCACAATGGGGAATGTCATTTTGTTTTTAAACAATTGGATAGAAAATCCTTGCTGACCTACTTTAAATCACCTGCAGATCTGCCAGTAGATCCTCATCTACCTTCTGCTTACACCCAATGCAGAAGACAAGGACAATGGGTTTGGGAAGCATGCGATGCATGAAACCTGTGTCCCCTCAAAAGGCAGGTGCAGGCTAGGAGAGAACAAGCAGACCCACTGACCACTTCTTCCCTAGAAATGCTATTTTTATTCTCCCACCCCCACCCCAATGAACTCCTTATCTGGAAGTAAGTCCGCTGACACAGCAAGCATTTAAACCAAAGCACATACTGCCTCCCAAAGAATGCTGGGCACTGTAGTTAGCCCCTCGCAGCTACAATTCCCAGCGCCCTTAACAAACTACACCTCCCAGTATCCTTGGGGGGATGTCATATGCTTTAAATTCATGGCATGCATGCAGACTAAGTCTGGCTGAGAGGACAAGGAGCACTGATCCCTTCTCTCTCCCACCTGCTCATTTTCTCTACAAGCGCAAGCATACACTTCCCAAAGCCACGTGGAGTTCCGTCTTCAGTGGCGTCACACAACAGAAGACTATTAAAAGCGGTAGCTTGCAATCCAGTGCCAAGCTAAGTATGAGTGATATTAAGTTGTGAAGGCTTGCTGGTTGGATGGACACGCAAGAGAGTGATGTGAGTAGGTGTGGCACAAAGCTGTAAAATCAGTGTGGTTCATACAGCAGCGTCAAGATGCATAATGTCCCGGAAGCAAGCTCCAGACAGCGACTGATAATGGGCAGAGCATTTCTCAAGGCAGACCAGGTGGATTAAGGTAGCAGCACTGGAGAAGTAAAGGTTATTATATCTTGATCTGATGACTCAATTTGTAATAACAAGATGCACAATTTGATGAAAATGTTGCCCTGTTAAACAATTGCTGTTGAATGTGAATGCTTGATTGACTTGCCCCATATGTGCCCACTCATGTGCTTCCATCTGCAAAACTGGCACATCTGCAAATTTCTGGCCCTTGCAAGGAATGGAGCCTTTGCTGTGGCAGCACCGAGTCTGGAATCCCCTGCTCATTCATATCAGGCAGACCCCAATATTGTTTCTGGCACCTGCTAAGAACTTTTTGCCTTTGGGCAAAACTAGACAAATAAATTTAATGTGTGATCTTATTATATCTATTTATTTTAAAAACTACTAGTTTTATTGCATTTTGACAAATTTTATGTCAGCTTGTTTTTAACGTTTTATTTGCCTGGTGTTTCTTTGCCGATTAAGCAGCACATAAATCCAGTTGAATAAAAATCCATAAATAAATCCTGAGTGTAAAGCAATGGCAAACTGTGTTTGGACGTAATACTGGCTGTTAACTATGGCTAGGAAAATTAGTTTAGATACAAGCTGCATGGAAGGAGGTCACACAGCCCAAGGACTCCCACTCTGCTCCTTTCTTCCTCTGAGTGGGGAAACAAACGATGGAGTGACTGCCTTAGTACAAACCAGTGTTCATATCTGGGAGAAACAAACTGTACTTGGCTTCCCAATCATGGGCTGTTTGGGAGAAACAAACTCTAAGTGGTGCTTTGGATGCAACCCTAAGCCAGCAACTCCATGGTGTGTTTCTCTGCTGAAAGAAAGGGAGACATGAAGCACGTGGGCTTGGACTGCATGGCCTCACATGAGCTCATGCACAGATTAACTTGCCTAACAATAGCTAATGGTCAGTGTTACATCTGAATGCAGCCAGTGTGTCTTTCTGTGTAATGATATGAAACTAATGTTGCATACACGCCAAGCGTCCCGATTTAAGAGGGACATCGCAGATTGACAGAAACTGCCCCAGATTCTGATCCCAACCCCAGATATCGCATTGTGGCTTGCATGCTCAGAGCACAAGACCTTAAGATGGGCGTTTTTTGGTCCTGCACTGTGGCCAAGTCAGTTGGCTCACACCAGAGCGTGGGACCAAAAAACAGAAGGAAACCCCTGTGTGTTGCCAATCTTCTTGCTCCTTCAATCTGTGGCACCAAAGGAGGAGGAGGAGGAAGTGGAGGCTGTGCAGGGCAGCGCGGCATCTCCAGACACTGCGCAGGCTGGTGCAACCTTTTCCTAGGCTGTTCCTGTCCATGTGGCACTTCTGTGTAGCATCTTTATGCTAGGGAAGTGGGTGTGGAGGTGGAAAAATAGATCTGACCCACACGTCAGAATCAGCTGGGCGCCTAGTGTCAAAACATGGGGCTTTGCACACCCTCCAGCAGGAGAGAGCCCCCCAGCAGTGTTAGAAACACTCTCAGAGTTAACTAGCAGCATAGCATGGAATAAAGGTTGTTAAACCCTTTTGCATATCCCATTTAGTCTGCCTTAAAGCTCTTCCTTCTGCATCTCTCCTCCTCTGGCAATGGACAGACCACACATTGTTAAGTATGCTTAAAATGCTTTACTTACTAAATCCAAAAGTTTGGTTCATGTGTTATTCCTGTGTCGTAATCTACACAGGTAGATTACTATTGGGTGCAAAATACAACATATTGTTTCAAACCTGCAGTCTGAAGCAAGTCCAGACATGTCCGCCCCAGTGGATTACATGGTGAGAAGAGAAGGAGAGAAAGGAAAAGAAACAGCACCACTTCCTCCCTCAGAGGTGAGAAGGCATGACCTAGCTGAGTCTAGGAACAGAATTCTCTGGTCTGAACGCATTTCTGCACTATTTAGGTTCCCTTGCCATTTCCCACAGTGGAATAAATTGGAAAGAGCTTTTAAAAGGGGACATTTTTGGGACCCACTAGAAGAACACAATATAGTTTTTACTGTGCTTTTCTTTGCTACATGTGTTGCCACATTAGATCTCTGCTGGGGTTTTCTCACCAAGAGTTCTTGCCCAAAACTTGGATCTTGGCTTCCAGGATTCCAAGAGAAAAATCAAGTCTCCATTGATTCTAGAATAAAATGTAATGTGTACACAGCCTTTGCTATACTTACTGATGTGGAATAATTTGTAATAAAACTATATTAGCCATTTTCTGTGACTACAATCCCATGTGAAAGGAGGGGGGTGCATAGTTGAAAGAATGGAGAGAGTCTGGAACTAAACACCAGTTGTTTTGCTTGTCCCCCACTTCCAGCACCTCCTTCAAACAAGACCTTTAAGGCTACCTGGTTAACTCCTGAGGGGGGACACAGGGAAAAAATCACTACTCCTTTTGGTACAAATAAAATAAGGCGAGTGGGCAGAAACTTAAATCTGCTTATTAAGTGCTGAGTAATTATTCATAATTTGAAAAATGGTATAAAACCTATTGTTTCTGAGGTTCCATAATGAGTGGATTTTTTTATAGTGGGAGCATCATTTTGTGACAATGTTCAATTCCAAATTTATAAGGCATGAAAAGCCAAGAGCTTTTTCATGCAGAACATTAAAATGTTCTTTTACATTTTGCATAATTTTATCTACCTGATAGATATTAGTTACTCTACAAACCTCTGGCAGTTCATTCAGCACAAAATCATTTACATGTGAAAATGATAAGTGGGGTGTGGAAAAAGCAGAACTTTAAATGATGCTTCAAGTGATTTAAAACTGTTACATTTACAGTCTATATGCAAAAGGTCTTTGACCAAAATCCACAGAATCGTACAATTAGTTCTGTGTGGCTAAGGGAGCTTTTAGACCAAGAACAAACCCCACCCATGCCAAATCTGAGCCCACCTAGAAGCTAAAAGGGGCTTTCAAAAGTCATTTGTAAGAAGACTTATGGAGACAGGGATTTAATTTTCAGAGGGAATAAAACTTTTTTAAAAAATCCAACTAATGCATTCCTTTTGGGTGTATCTCAAGTTGTGGTTAACTTCCTGCTAATTCACAGACTCAATTCAAAGAATTTTATTTTTTTTTTTTACTTTTAAGCATCAACATGATGCCTGTTTTCATATTGTTCCATTCTCTATTTTCCATCCAGGCAAGCAATATGCCTTATCAGAGTTGAAGAGCACATTCCAACCAGGCAGAAACACTCAGGAAGAGCACATAACAAGGCTAATGAGGAGATGTGTATTGCTAAAAGAGGTTTGGAAAAGAAATCCTTACTCTCTCATAGCAAAGTTAGCACCTTCATGATTGCTCCAAGCACATTAAAACTTGGTTAGATTTACATCTACCCTCATCCACCTTTAAATGTTCTCCACAAAATGGCTTAGGTTAGAATAAATCACAGATACTTAGCTTTGCAAATAAGTGAAGCTTTTACTCACAGAGTTTTAGAAGTTACTGCAAACATCTGTTGGTAGTAAAATGAAGAAAGAAAAAGGTTCCAACTAACTTAAAAGGAAAAGAATTTGGCTTTCTTACAAAAAAAAATCACGCAGCCTTGTGTTAGGAAAATCTGTGTAACAAAAAAGATGGCTGGCCAAGCAGGCTAGCATTCATAACACTGTATATTCCAACCCTCTACAATCTTCTATTTGGTCCTATTTTTAAAGGACAAGTAAATAGTGATAAAACAGGCTTTCTGGGCACAATCATTTTGTTGAGGCCTGCTTACTTATTCGCTGGTCTTTTCGCTTAGAATATATTTAGCTTTGTAGAACAGCATGTGCACCATTAGGTGGCTGTTCTGCAGCATTTATGTTGCCCTCTGGTTTGTTTTCTTTAACTCTAATGTAATAGATTTTACTGATATTACATTATCTGTTTTTCTCACTGTAGGTCACTATGACAGTTCTATTTACAGACTAGTTTGTCTAGAATATACATTTTCAAATACAGTAAATGAAGTAATACTTTAAACCTCAGCTTTTGAACTCTCTCAATGAAATGGAATAAACCTAAAAATGGTCGTCAGAAATCTAGACTCACAGGCAAAAGGAAGACTTGAAAATATTATGGGAATTGAAACAAAAATTATTTAAAAAAATAAAAATTTGGAGATATGGGTATCAGCTAAGAACTTAAACCTTTTCCAGGATAACTATGTTAAAATCTGGAATGAAATAAAAAAAGATTTGGAAAAATTGAGTGGAATTAACCTTTCTTTGTTAGGAAGAATATCCACAGTCAAAATGAATGTGTTGCCTAAAATGTTCTTATTTCAAACACTGCCGGTGATATATAGCCCAAACTGTTTCAAACAATGAAAGAAAGACATGACAAACTTCATCTGGCAGATGAAAAAACCCCAAATTAATTATAAAAATCTGACAGACGTAAGAGAGTTTTGCCCTTCCAGACCTCAGACTTTAGTATGAGGCAGTGTGCCTCTGCTGCATGAAAGAATGGATGAAGCTAAGGGATACCAACATTTTAAACTGAGAAGGTTTTGACCTACGCTTTGGATGGCATGCATATCTGCAAATCAAATCCAGGGTGCACAAAGGTTTCCAAAACCATGTCACTAGAAGAAATATATACATGGTTTGGCAGAGACACAAAGATCTTTTAGAGAGCAAAGCCCCAAAATGTATCACCAACGGAGGCAGTCTCAGTGAAAAGGCTGAACATGGTCAAGAAGTGGACCACTTTTAAAGACCTTATAGAATTTAAAGAAGGAGCTCACCTGAAAAAAGAGAAGAGCTTTCGGATACTATAGATTGGTTTCAGTATTTTCAAGTGAACAAGTTATTTAAAAGAGATAAGGAAAAGGGATCTGTGGAAATGAGTTCAGAATTTGAAAAAATTGCAATAGGAAAGGATGATAAATTAATCTCGAAAATTTATAAACTGTTACTGGAGTGAGAGACCAAAGACGAGATGGTAAAGGCAACATAGAATTGTCTGCATGGGAAAAACTATGGGGGGGGGCATGAATTTCTCTGCCTGCTATCTTATTAAGGAAAACTTACAAAAGATGATATACCGGTAGTACTTGACACCCAGAAAATTAGTGAAAATGTACAAAAAGGGGGCTCATTTGTGCTGGAAGTGCAATGAGGTAGAGGAAACTCTTGATTCATATGTGGTCATCGTGTAAGTACGCTAGAGAGTATTGGGAAAGAGGTGATAGACTATATGGGACTGGCAGAGATGACCGGCAGAATCCGAGACCAGGGAAGAGAGACAGCGGAAGAAGACTGGAAGAAATTTAAGGAAACATTGTAAAATTATTGAATGTTAGAATGACGTGGGTCTAGAAATTATGTGGTTTCTAGCTGTAATGATTAAGTAAAAAGAAAAGAAAGTCTAAAAATTTAAATGGATAACAAGGGAGAGGATTTGCTGAATTAATAATTGGAAATTGGAATACAGAAAGGGGAGGTATGAGGAAGTTGGGGAAGTAAGTTACAAGAAAATAAGGGATTGGAATTATACTTGTTTTTGTTTCTTTCTTTGTTTGTATTATTGTCTTGTTTGTTATTATATAATTTGTGAAACTTCAATAAAAATCTTTAAAAAAGAGAGAGAGAGTATTGGGAAATGATTCATACAGAATTAAAAAAGATTCTAAAACTCACATTTCCAAAAAGACCAGAGGCCTTTTTATTAGGGATAATAGGTAATGACATTCCAAAAAAGGCACTCAATATCTTTTTGTATGCGACCACTGCAGCTAGAATAGTACAGTGGTGCCTTGGTTCTCGAACAGCTTAGCTGTTGAACAAATCAGCTCCCATCCCAAACTCTGCAAACCTGGAAGTAAGTGTTCTGGTTTGTGAATGTTTTTTGGAAGCCAAATGTCCGACACAGCTTCCACTTGAGTGCAGAAAGCTCCTGTAGCCAACTGGAAGTCACAGCTTGGTTTTCAAATGGTTTTGGAAGTCGAACGGACTCCCGGAACAGATTAAGTTCAAGAAGCAAGGTACCACCACATATGTGAAAAACGGAAAGAAGAGGTACCCGTGAAGATTTGGCAGAACAAATTGATAGAATACATAGATCTAGTAACCATGGCCGTGAAACTAAGGAATAAGGATGAGTTAAAGAGAGGAGAAGAGTGGAGGTGTTTTGGAAATTGTTTTAGAGGGTACAATATACAATTTAATCTGCAAGTAGGAGTTAACATATGAACAGCAGATAACATCAAAAAGGAAGACTTGACATGATAATGGTGAAATATCAAGATATGCAGCAGATCAAGATTTTCCTAGAATGCCACAGAGAGATGGATTGGGAAGTCTTTGGGAAAGAGATGAGATGGATACTGTATGATGTGTGTATAAAAGTTGTTAAAATTGCATAAATAAAAGTTGTTGTTTTTAAAAAAGGAAATGTAATAAACATAAATTTATTTTTAAATCTACATTGTTAAAAACAATTTATTTACTCCAGTACTAGTATATAAAATAAATACAAAGCAACATTGTCCAATATTGGTTTCATTTTATGTTTATTGGTATTGGAATGCATGAAGTCTTAATTAGGATCAAACTCATATTTAGGAAAATACCTTGTCTGAATACCTTGTTTTTGTCTCTGCAGAGGAGACAGCAGTTTTTGTTGTTACTGTTTTAATGCCAATTCGTTTAGCTGTCTGTGAGTCTCTTGATTTGCACAGATAGCCTAGGAAATTCAACATATATGTGAAAAGTTAGTATCACCATGGAGATAAAAAGAAAATACAGACATTGGCCATGGGTGTATGTACTGATCTTTTTCAAATCTTTAAGGTTCATTTTTTACATCTCCAGTTCTATAAATGGACCCTGCATTGATTCTTCCATTATGGGAGTATGATGTTGGCAAATTCTCCAGGATTCTAAGCCATGCTACTGTAAAAATGCTGAAATCACATATATATATATTTTAAAAATCATAAAATTCAAACACTGTTTGAATGTTAAAAAACCCTCAAAGCTCAAATCATATGAGAAGATTGTGATCGTCATATTGGAAGAAGCACACCAAGTAAAAGTTGTTCTGCCATTTAGGCTTCTGGCAAAGGCATATATTTTGTTGTTGTTTTTACTTGAACCTTGAGTTTTTGAGTACAATTGGGATCTTTTTCCAGTTCTCCTGAGATTTCTATGAGGATTCTTGGGGAAAGCTCAGACCTTCTCAAGATTCCTTTCAGAAGGTTGGGCACCAAACACAGGGGAGTCTGACCTCACCTCACCACCATTTTCATTTATTGACCCGGATATGCCTGAACATGCTTAGCTGCATGTTCAGGAGCATCATTCCCTATGGTGGTGCATGAGATTTTTCAGTTGATTGAATGAAGAGCCACAGAGAAGTACAGCTCCTAGTGGGAAATGACAGGAGCATCCAAGCCAAGGAAAACACAGTGAGGCTTCTCCTTCTTTTCAGTGAACTACCCTTTCATCATGAGAGTCTCATGGACTGCTGAGAGTCCCATGGACTGCAAGAAGATCAAACACATCCATTCTTAAGGAAATCAGCCCTGAGTGCTCACTGGAAGGACAGATCCTGAAGCTGAGGCTCCAATACTTTGGCCACCTCATGAGAAGAGAAGACTCCCTGGAAAAGACCCTGATGTTGGGAAAGATGGAGGGCACAAGGAGAAGGGGACGACAGAGGACGAGATGGTTGGACAGTGTTCTCGAAGCAACCAGCATGAGTTTGACCAAACTGCGGGGGGCAGTGGAGGACAGGGATGCCTGGCGTGCTCTGGTCCATGGGGTCACAAAGAGTCAGACACGACTAAACGACTAAACAAACAAACAAAAAACCCTTTCATCAATTTGCCCACTATTACACAAGGATAACTTTATTTTAAACAGTAAAACAAGGATACATTGGGTGGATGGATGTGAGGCTGGCAGGGAAGCAAATTCAAAACCCATTAATAGGCACTCCCCAACTCCTCTGAAATTAGGCCGGGTTCACAATGGATTTCTGAACTGGAGGAGTTTGTATTCCAATTTCAAATCTACCCCTATCATTTGGGATACTTGGAGATCTTCTGTCAGCCCGTGAAAGAAGTACTGGGTTAAATGGACCACTGCTTTGACTCAGTATAAGGCAGCTTCATCTGTTCACACACTTTTTAAAAGGGGCCTCCAGGGCAACATTTTTTGCTGCTGCCTGCTCCTTTTCTTACTAAGAAAGCGTTTACAACTACCTTCAACATAAAGGTTAGTGTCACCTGGCATGATTTTGTAAGCTGGCAAGCATCCAGACCACAGGTGAATGCATAGCGCTCCTTGCCCCACCTGTTCCCATCCTCGGTTTAAATAACATGGAACCCATCCAAACAGTTTGACAAGATGATACTAAAGCTAGCTCTGTTCTATATCAAATGGCTTAGAGTTCAAATCAGAACAGATGTGAACAAGTTTGTGTACTACATAGTGCTTAGAAAACGGGTCACAGGAGTCTACAAAAGCATCAGTATGCAAGCAAGGATTTAAAAGCCCTTTCACACAACCCAAAACAATTTGGCTCAGATAAGGGTTGCTGTTCTGCCTGCTTTGTTGGTAGTGTAGCGTCAAGCACTCAGCAAAAATCAACAGGTTTTTTTATTTTAAAAAATCCTTAGAAATGGGGAAAGTACCTTTAAAAAAGAGAAGCAAAACAAATGGAAAATAATCTTTTGAAATGTAACCATATGCAACTGTGCTCTAAGCAGAGGGCAACATTTGAGCAGAAGACATCAACATAAACTGTGTTCTGCTTTGCTTACTTAAGACACAGTCATACACAAGGTTACCTAAGTGTTTTCAGGCCACACTACACAAAGTTTTCCTCAAGGTTTTTATTAGCTTTGTTCTTTCAATTCAGATGCAGAGCCTGCAACCAGTCTTGGAAGACATAAACTTTTTTATTCTTTTCTCTCTATTTTTCTGTGGAAAACCATTTCTTCTCCATTGCTTGCTCTTTCCCATACTTTCTTCCATGAGGGAAAAGAAGCTTGGGGAAAAGTGAAAGGAGAAATATCACTGGAAGGGAAAGGGTTATGCCTTCCCCAACACAAAACTCCCAAGATCAGAATCCTCCCACACAGAACCTTAGTACCCCTCAGAAGAAGGAATAACAGATTAAACCAGTTTGAGGCTTTAGTCTAGATGCACTGGTGCTGTCAGTAAGAGAAATGCCATATCAAACACTAGCTTTAGAACAATGTTCCTGTTTGAAAAAGGAAGCAGATGTGGAGCTTTAGCCCATGGGTAGGCAAACAAAGGCCCGGGGGCCAGATCCAGCCCAATCACCTTCTAAATCCGGCCCGTGGACGGTCCGGGAATCAGCGTGTTTTTACATGATTAGAATGTGTGCTTTAAAAAAAAATGCATCTCTGGGTTATTTGTGGGGCATAGGAATTCAGACATTCCCCCCCAAAAAAAATCTAGTCCGGCCCCCCCACAAGGTCTGAGGGACAGTGGACCGGCCCCCTGCTGAAAAAGTTTGCTGACCCCTGGGCTTAGCCCTTCAAAAGTTGTCTTCCGCTGTTAACAGAATCACCAGTGATCTTGACACTCAAGAACATTGGGACCAATTCTAGGTGTTTGTGTGACCATCTTGACAAGAGCAGCAAGACCCAGGAAAAATCCTATGTATGTGTACTAAAAAGGGGGGGGGGTTGCCCCAGTGTGTCCAGTGGAACACAGGTCGCTTCTAAACAACCTGTTTAATGAACATTCATCCTGATTTGTTTGCACAAAATTGGCAGGGAGATTATCTGACACAGGCTGTCTATTGAACATGCCTTTGTTTGTGGGGAGGTTAGATGACATTGTGTCAAGCAGTTGTTACCCCACACTTCCCAGCACATTCCCCCATTAATTTCCTTATTGAAAAGAAGTCATTTTTTTAAAGGAGTGGGTTTGTTGTGCAAGAGCGCCAAGTCCACTTTCATCTGTGCAAACTTAATTTGCCCGCATGCCACTGAATCTCACCTGCAACATACTGACAGTCTGGAGGCAACTTTGCAATCAAGGTAAGTTAGCCGCCTAGCAATGTAATCCTGACCATGTCTACCCAGGTGTAAGTCCCGTTGAATTCATTGAGGCTTCCATGCAAGTAACTGGGGTCAGGATTGCAACTTAAGGCTCTGGACGCTTTCTTAGAAGTAAGCCCCACTGAACTCAGTGGACCTTACTTTCGAGTAGGCATGCCCAGGACCAGCCTGTAAAGAGTTCCAAGCACTTGGGTAGTAACCTACTGCATTGCTTCATTTGTGCAAAGATTTACATCTGCACAATGCAACTTTCTCTTGACTCCTCCCCTTGCACATGCCCCATGCCCTCCCCACATCAGCTCTGGAGGTTTGGGGGGAAACCACAAAACCATAAAATGGTACAGTTGGAAGGGACCTCGAGGGTCATCTAGTCCAATCCCCCGTAATGCAGGAATCCTGTGCCCAACATGGGGCTCAAGTTATCCTTGCACTAACAGAACAAGCAACTTAGCACTACATTGAATACAACTCTATGAGTGGTATTTAACTCATTTCTGCCCTTTGAAATTAATGTGCCTAAGTTAGTCATGTCTATTCACTTTGATGAGACTCCTCTGATTAGGACTATTTTATTTTCCAGATGAATCTTTCAAAACTAGGGTGCTCTCCTGAAATGGCAACAATTAGAAATGCAGAAGCTAATTTTTAAGCATTCACATGACATTATTGGAGAGTTTCATGAAATTCAAACAGCACTACTACTCTCCCCCCCCCCCCGTACCCTCCTCTGCTGTTCAGAAAATTGTGTAGTAGAGAATATTGTGCTGGCCTACTTAAGCACTCCTGCCTCTGTGTTGCATTGTGGCCCCTGGTGCGCACGCAGGCATTCCTCCATTACATGAAATTATTATTTCCCAATGAATCACCACAGCTCCATAGTTGCACATCCATCACGCCTTTGACAACAGAATCAAAGGCCTGTAATTATCTAAACGATCATACCTGTTACAAATTAATATTCTATGCAGGCTCAGGTTGTTGCTGATAGGTTTTTTAATGGAAACACTTTAAAGTGGGAGTAGGCACCATTTAAGAGACAGGATATTCAGCATAATAGTCAGATCAGCAGCAATCAGATTCAAACAAGTACTGAGAACCGCAAATAATCCTGATGAACCAAGCTTGTTTAAGGTAATATGGAAGCTTAAGCACTGGGAAATAAAAGGCATCTTCTACTAATTATTAAAGTGATACATAAAACAGCAAACATACCGTATTGGCCCCCAGTGAGAACTTTCTCTATGAGTTAAGCTAGAGGTGGGATCTCACGGAGCTGTTTGTGTTGTGGTAAAGCGGATTGTTCAATTAGCTGTTTAATTAATTAACTAAATTAACGAATTAGCAATAGATGTGCTTTGGAAGGAAGAGTTTGGAGGAAGGGGGGGGAGCACACCATATAACTTTTCTGAGGCAGGTCCAGGGATAAGGGCAGAAAGGTTGATGCTGTTGAAGGTAGTAGCATCCCTCTTGGTGTCTGAGAATGATGAGCCGAGGCCTGGCGGAGCATGACTGTGGACAAAGGCAGAGGTGGATTTAGGGCAGCGCAACAGGTTCTGCTGCAATGGGTGCTGAGCCTCAGTGGCGTAGCGTGGGGGGTGCAGGGGGGGCGGCCGCACCAGGCGCAACATCTGGGGGTTAGGGGGCGCAAATTACTTGCCTTGCCCCGGGTGCTGACAACCCATGCTACACCACTGCTGAGCCTAGGGAGTGCAGCAGAGCGTCACAACTATGACATGGTGAACTCAGCAGAACGGAAGATGACAGGTGGGGGGGGGCAGAGCCAAATTTTGGCCTTGCCCAGGGAGCCACTGAAATTTCAAAGTCCAAAGTCTGCCCCTGACAAACGGATAGGGTGGAGTAAAGCCATAGACTGGGGGCTTTAAAGACGACCGTGTAGCTTCCTAACCTTAAAATGGAAGAACACTTTTCTGAATGGCAGGGGAGAACAGATTTTTAAAGAGATTTCCCCTCCAAACTAGGGACCAGATTTTGGAATGCAAGTGGAGCCAATATGTTCCTTACTTACACTATTTAAAGCCTGGAGTCCATGTTCAGTTTGGAGGAACAGTGGGAGCAGGGATAAGTTTTGAAAGCAGCCTGACCCAGTCCATTTCCCTGACTAAGGCAACCCCACTACGGATGCAGATGGCAGGGTGGGAAGCGGGGGAAACATATAACTATGGGGGGGGTTGTTGGCAAAAAGACTGGAAGCCTTAATAGCCCTCAGTCCCATCAAACTTGGTGGTGCTAAGTAAAAAACCAGTTTTCTCATCTTTTCCACCCAGGAGATGCACATCCTCCTGACACAACAGAAACTTGCACATCTCCCAGGTAGAAGAATGTGCAATTTCCTTTTTGAGCAAGGCCTAGGAAGGTAAAAACCTGGAGCTTCTTGTTCCTTCATAATCAGTGTGTAGGAGCATCCCAGACCTTGAGATCTCAGGGCTCAAACCTGAGACCCGGGGGTGGGGGGGGCTGTGATGTCATTAAGCACGGCATGTCAAGCATTAACCAGAGTTTCTGACCGCGTATCATTCAAAAAAACCCCAGAAAGACTAACAAATGAGCAAATATGTCGCTGGTTGGACATTAAGATAGAAAAGGCATGTTCCCAGGTCCAGCAGAAGTGAGAACATCATTCCTTTCCACATGCTGAGGGAGCCTGAGCAGGGAACATTTACTCTAGCCTACATGCTTCTGGGCAAAAGGGTTTGAGTGCCCTCAGGCCAGGCGGCTCATGTGAAGGCTATTGTTGGATGAGGGGAGCCTAGTGTGGTGATTTTAGAGGGGGACACTCCCAGACAGGAGGACAGGGAATAGATGCCCTCAAAGGCTGCAATTCAAAACACATTTACAGAGGACTATGAAAATAGAGGCCTTTGCTGTTCTTCTGGCCCTGTTCCTTGGTATAAATTAATTTCATCCTCAATATTTCTTTAAAAAAAAATCTTTTCCTTTTCTTTAAGTGTTCTCTATTTGGGTTACAAATCCTACAAGCTCCTTCATGAAATTAGACTCTTAACACCTACGTTTCCACCCATGTAGAAAGCTGTATCAAAGTGTCTTTGTTCTTTGTTTCCCCTTAAATGTTCCTGTTCTCATTCATTATTCTCTAAATACACACCCATCTCACTTGTTACTACAAATCACTCAATGCAACCAGTACACATTCCACACACAAAAATAATTTGAAGTGCTTAAACTGTAATGAAATTGCTAAGACTGCCAATCAATTTCCATATGTCAGCGCAATTCTTAATCTGCTCAGTTCCCATCAGTCACTTGTGTCTTCTCTGCACACGTTGAATGTGCATTCCAGATGGGACCCCAGGAGCCCCTTCCCCACTCACTCCATAGTGGCAAATTAATGATTTGTTTTTGCAGGGTTAGTACTTCAGTGGGTGGAGATGGTGGTTGCGGTATTTGTATTCATTGCATCCCAGACTGTGTTTACTTTGCTGTTTCCATCAGATACATTGCACTTAGAATCATAGAATCATAGAGTTGGAATAGACCACAAGGGCCATCGAGTCCAACCCCCTGCCAAGCAGGAAACACCATCAGAGCACTCCTGACATATGGTTGTCAAGCCTCTGCTTAAAGACCTCCAAAGTAGGAGACTCCACCACACTCCTTGGCAGCAAATTCCACTGTCAAACAGCTCTTACTGTCAGGAAGTTCTTTCTAATGTTTAGGTGGAATCTTCTTTCTTGTAGTTTGGATCCATTGCTCCGTGTCCACTTTTCTGGAGCAGCAGAAAACAACCTTTCCCCCTCCTCTATGTGACATCCTTTTATATATTTGAACATGGCTATCATATCACCCCTTAACCTCCTCTTCTCCAGGCTAAACATGCCCAGCTCCCTTAGCCGTTCCTCATAAGGCATCGTTTCCAGGCCTTTGACCATTTTGGTTGCCCTCCTCTGGACACGTTCCAGTTTGTCAGTGTCCTTCTTGAACTGTGGTGCCCAGAACTGGACACAGTACTCCAGGTGAGGTCTGACCAGAGCAGAATACAGTGGCACTATTACTTCCCTTGATCTAGATGCTATACTCCTATTGATGCAGCCCAGAATTGCATTGGCTTTTTTAGCTGCCGCGTCACACTGTTGGCTCATGTCAAGTTTGTGGTCAACCAAGACTCCTAGATCCTTTTCACATGTCCTGCTCTCAAGCCAGGTGTCACCCATCTTGTATTTGTGCCTCTCATTTTTTTTGCCCAAGTGCAATACTTTACATTTCTCCCTGTTAAAATTCATCTTGTTTGTTTTGGCCCAGTTCTCTAATCTGTCAAGGTCGTTTTGAAGTGTGATCCTGTCCTCTGGGGTGTTAGCCACCCCTCCCAGTTTGGTGTCATCTGCAAATTTGATCAGGATGCCCTTGAGTCCATCATCCAAGTCGTTGGTAAAGATGTTGCACCATTAGTGCACCATTAGTGTTTGAAACCAAGTACACATGATGTTGGCCCCAATTGACATGTATCCTGTAGTTTCCTGAGAAACAATAGAGTTCAGTACATTTTCTAATTTGAAAACATAAGCTGAGGTTAAGCTAAGATATGCACACTTCAGGCAGCTGTTGTACATGAGCAGATGACAGCACCATTGAATAGGGGTTCGGAACAGAGAAATAAATCAATAAGGGGCATCAGGTGAGGGCATTTCCACCCCTCTTTGCTGTGTATAACAAGGTAAAAAAATAGACTTGAAACCCAGCATGGGAAAAAGATCTCACTGCCTTTTAAGCCACAAACGTATATGTGCCAGGGACTGCCAGTGTGTGGCAGAGGCAGGGGAGTGATGACCAGTCATGCCACCCACAAGGCGAGAGGAGGGAGTCAGGGCAGTCGAAGGCAGAGGAGGGCGTGCAGGATGTAGCTGAGGAAGAAGGGACAGTTCAGGCAACAGATGGTTCAGTAGATCCCCCACCTTCCCCCACCCCACAGTCTCCTGGAACCAGGAGGGGCTTGAAAAGGGCAGAGCAGCAATGACTTCCATGCAGGAAACGTCTCAGGTGGTGGGCAAGGAGCCCATCGCAGGAGGGTATATAAGCCAAAGGAGCAGAGGGGCCCCACTGTTGCTGCAACTGCTCCATAGGGCCCGGACCGGTGGACCACTGTCTCTAGGCTAGAAGCAGGCATGTGTTGTGTGTATCTGGAGCACCACGGAAGCTGCTGCAAAGGTTTTTCTTGCCAATAGACTTAAATATCAGATGTGTGTATTTTTTATCTGGGAGAGGCCATGACAATACAGTGGTACCTCGCAAGACGAATGCCTCGCAAGACAAAAAACTCGCTAGATGAAAGGTTTTTCCGTTTTCGATTTGCCTCGCAAGACGAATTTCACCTATGGGCTTGCTTCGCAAGACGAAAACGTCTCGCGACTTTGTTTCCTTTGTCTAAAAACAAAGACATGTTTTGTTTATAAAGTTAATTTATTTTCCCTTCAATTTTTGAACTGCTCTTTACAGTATGTGTGACTTTAAAGAGCAGTTAATAAACTGTTGTTGTACCAAATTTGGCTTTGTTTGGACTTTTTTTGACCATAGGAACGCATTAATTGATTTTCAATGCATTCCTATGGGATTTCGTGATTCGCAAGATGAAAAATTCGCTAGACGACAAAACTTGCGGAACGAATTAATTTCGTCTTGCGGGGCACCACTGTATATAGCTTCTATAGTCTACTTGGAAATAAGTCCCTTTTCTTGAAAATTTATTATAAAAGATACTTGTCAGAGCACATTTGAGAACGTTTTCCTCCTTCTCTTCTTCCTGTAACCTTTCCTTCACATTTAAAGCCATCACTTTAAAAACAACAAAAAACAACAATGGTGCCATTCAGTGCTTTTTTCTGGGGGTAAGCAGGGGGTACGCATACCCCTAAACATTTTGTGAATCTAAGTTTGGCCTCATTGAAGAGCAGTATTTCAATATGAGAAGGAAAATGAGAGTATCCCTAAACTTTTTTTTTTTTTTTAGGAAAAAAAGCACTGGTGCCACTACATTTTTGTTTCTTTAACAATGGATTCCACTGCAACAATTCAGATTTGCAAGACTCTTTAGGAGTGTGGAGGGAGGGATGAGGGGGAAAATAATACTCCCAGGTTCAGCTATGGAAAAAAGAACAAGGCAGCAAACAGCAGAAGCCAGTACTGTTTTTGGGGGACAGGGGGTGGGCAGGTGTGGAGGACTCCCTGGTCCTGAATGGGATAACTGTGCCCCTGAAGGACCAGGTGTGCAGCCTGGGAGTCATTCTGGACTCACAGTTGTCCATGGAGGCACAGGTCAAATCTGCATCCAGGGCAGCTGTCTACCAGCTCCATCTGGTACACATGCCCCTGGACTGTCTTGCCAGAGTGGTGCATGCTCTAGTTATCTCCCACTTGGACTACTGCAATGCGCTCCACATGGGGCTACCTTTGAAGATGACCCGGAAACTACAACTAATCCAGAATGCGGCAGGTAGACTGGGGACTGGGAGTGGCTGCTGAGACCACATAACACTAGTCTTGAAAGACCTACATTGGCTCCCAGTATGTTTCCGAGCACAATTCAAAGTGTTGGTGTTGACTTTTAAAGCTCTAACGGCCTCAGTCCGGTATACTTGAAGGAGCGTCGCCACCCCCCATCATTCTGCCCGGACACTGAGGTCCAGCGCCAAGGGCCTTCTGGCGGTTCCCTCATTGCGAGAAGCCAAGTTACAGGGAACCAGACAGAGGGCCTTCTCAGTAGTGGCACCCACCCTGTGGAACGCCCTCCCATCAGATGTCAAAGAGATAAACAACTACCTGAAATTTAGAAAACATCTGAAGGGAAGTTTTTAATGACATTTTGATGTATTTTTAATCTTTGTTGGAAGCCGCCCAGAGTGACTGGGGAAACCCAGCCAAATGGGTGGGGTACAAATAAAAAATTATTATTATTATCAGTCCACACACACACACACACACACACACACAGTCTATTCAAAGGAAATATGTATGAGTAATGAAGGCCAACTGGCACATCCATTAATTCCATGCCTATATTCTTGTAGCTGGAAACATATTTATGAGTTGCCTAGGTCCTTTCTCTGATCTCTTTGTATGTTTAACTTACACCTGGAGGGCTAAATTACTATATCCTCTCCTATCTATTAAAACCCATCCCCTACTTTGTGTTGGACTGGACAGGCAGCAGCAAAAGGCAAAGTTACACGCCATATGAGATTGTGTGAGATTATGAGATTGCCTCACAGCAATGAGGCAATTGAAGCATCTTGGGGGTGTGGAGGATTCAGAGATCCCAAGTGGTGACCAACCTGCTTTCAGATGCAATGGCTGATTTTGACCTGCAGAAAGGGAAAAGGGAAAAATATAAAGAGTTGGCCTTGGAGCCAACCCCTGCAGAAAACCAGACATAAGACCTAGTCGGGCATCCTGTTCTCACAGTGGGGAAACCAGCAAGCAGGATCGGAGCCCAAGAGCAGCCCCCCCTCCCGGTTTGCAGCAACTGGCAGAGCCAAAGCAATGCTAGGGTCAGGGGGGCCAACTTGAATAAAATATGGGAGGGTCTCAGGAAACCTTGCCCTGCATAACCGATCACATTGCCACTGGAATGGCAATGCCCATCAACTTTTTTTTGGGGGGACTGGCCCCCTCAAATATTTTATGGGTGTGTGTGTGAAGGGACTGCGGCCCCTGGGAGTTGGCTCCTATGGCTGGGGCCATCTGCCCCCTTCCGGGATCCTTTGGCCTGGATGGTTCGCCGGCTCCCTTCAGAATCGCGCCTTTGCGCAGCGCGGGGGCGAGAGGGAGCGCGCGGGGCTTGCGCGAGGCTGGCTCCGTTCTGTGCGTGTGCGCGCGGCGGCGGCGGGGGGGGGGGCGGCTACGTCTCCTTCGCCCAGCGCGCCAAACCTGAGGGAGAGCGAGAGACGCCGAGAGAGAGAGCGCGCGCGCGCCGGAGCCTGAGGCGCCGTTTTCCTCAGCCTGGCGGCGCTTGGCCGTGCCTGCCTCGGCAGCGGCGGCGGGTCCGTCTTCTCTCCTCCCTCCCCACCCACCGCTGGCTGCTCCCCGCCTTCTCCCTTCGCTTCCCTTCCCTTCCCTCCCTTCCCTGCTGCTTTTGCCCGGCAAGCCAGCCTCCCTCTCGGCCTTCACTACCGGGTCAGAGGCTCCGTCTGAGGAGAGCGAGTGCGCGAGCCAGGCAGGCAGGCAGGCAGACGCGTCCCCCCCCCCCCCGCACACATCCACGCCGCCGCCGCCGCCTCCTACTACTCCAGCAGCAGCATCCACACGCAGCCCGCCCTCTCGCTCTCCCCCCTCAGGCTCGCCATCCAGTTACTGTAAAACTAGTCCGTACTCTCCCTCTCTCTCGCACACGCAGCGTCCTGGCTGCCGCAGCTGCCATGGCCAGCAGTTCCCCGCGCCCTCGCAGCTAGAGCGGCAGAGAGGGGGGGAAGCCGCCGCCGCCGCCGCCGCCTCAGCCCCGTCCCTCGCCCCGCTCCATCCTCCCGGCTCTCCGCCGGCCCAGACGGCAGGCGGGAGTAGCCCCCTCGCCCGCCCCTCTCGGCAGCCTGCCTCCTCCTCGCCAGCCCCACACGAGCGAAAGGAAACTCCAAGGACACCCCGAGGCAAAGGAGAGCGAGCGAGAGGAGGGAGGCGGGCGGCAGGCAGGCAGGCGAGGGAGAAGCGCCCATCCCTTTCCCCCTCACGGCAATGTCCAAGGGCTTGAAGAAGAAAAGCCACTGGACGAGCCGGGTCCATGAGTGTGTCATCGTGAGGAGCCAGGAGGGCCAGCTGGGCTTCGAGCTGAAGGGAGGCGCCGAGAACGGGCAGTTCCCGTACCTGGGGGAGGTCAAGCCCGGCAAGGTGGTCTACGAGAGCGGAGGCAAGCTGGTGCCCGAGGAGCTGCTGCTGGAGGTGAACGAGACCCCCGTGGCCGGGCTCACCATCCGGGATGTGCTGGCCGTGATCAAGCACTGCAAGGACCCCATCCGGCTCAAGTGCGTCAAGCAAGGTAAGCGCCGGGCGAGGGGAGGGGGTTGGCGGGCGAAGGGCCCCGAAGAGGAAGGCGAAGACGGCGGGGGGCGAGGCGCGGCAACTTCTCCGCTTCGGGGCAGTTTGGCCGCCGCCGTCCCCGCGGCGCCCCGACCCCCTTCCTGCGGCTGGGGAAGGGGCGGCGGCGGCGGCGGCGCACAGCCTTCCTGGATCGCGCTGCGTGTCTGGTGTGCTGCACGGCAGAATTAAATGTGCGTCAGCGGCGGAGCGCCTGGAGAGCCGCGGGGAGCGGAGAAAGTTCGGCCGGGCCCAGCTGGGACTGAAGAGGGAGCAGGCCGGCGGGGAAAGGGCTGGCAAGCCAGGGATGCGCAGCCCGGAATCTGCCCCCCTCCGCCAAAGCTGCGTCCTGGGATATCAAAAAAAGCGAGTGCTTCTGAGCAAGTGCAGAGCGCCACCTTTTCCTCTCTCACCTTTTTGCTCAGGACAGATGCAGGGCTATCCACACTTACTTGGGAGTAAGCTCCTTTCCTGTACTCGGTGCTGAGTAAACATGCCTGTGAAAGGGCTGTCAGGCTGCCAGCCGATGCACCGTTACCTGAAAGTGGATCCCGCTGAGGGCTGGGATCTGGCTCTACGAGGAAGGGCAGCATGGATCCAGGGCAGACTTAAGCCTCGGCGCCGACACTCCCCTCCCCGCCACACACCCATTTTCAGCCCGGGACGCGAGTAGAAGGAAGGTATTCCAGGGAATCTTCTCTCCTGGCAAGGGGAGCGGTGGCACCTACGCGTGCCATGGAAGAAAGAGGAAGGAAGGAAGGAAGGAGGGGGAGAAGTGTGGCTAAACATGATGACAGCTCTGCAATAACGAGGCTTCCCTGGAAAGCATCCCCGGTGACTAACCCTCCCGGGGAGTCGTAGTAGCCGCGCCGGGGACCAGCCTGCGCTAAGGCGCCGCAACGTGCCAAGGCGAGCGTGCCAATCGCTTGGGAGGACGATTGTTATTATTCCGAGTGTGGCGTTTCAGCCAATAGGAGGGCGGGGCGAAAGCCGGGGCGGGACTTAGCTCATCAGCTGGGTTTCCCCCAAGATCTGCACAAGGCGCGGGGCGTGTTCCCCTGAAGGCGCGGGCTGGGCTGCTGCGTGCCAAGTCCTTGACCACCACAAGCTTCTCACCTCTACGAAAATCAGCCGAGGGGTTTCTTGGGTCGAAAACAAGTCCTCTGACATGCTAAAATAGTGTTCCTGTTTTTTATTTTTGTTTAAAGACAGCAGAAAGTCATGTTTAAACCTAGGGGGAATTGGGGTACCGAGAACAGGCTTGAAGGTGCTTCGTTGTCATTGATTGGTAGCTTCAAAGAAGGTGGCGGTTGCAATGCAAGATTGCAAGAGAAGGTTTGCAGGGAACGGCTTTGCTGCTCATGAGGAGCATTTAAGCAGCCCAACAGATGAAAGCTTTATTGGAAAGCTAGCTAAAATCCATCGGTTTAGTGCCAATGCTGCAATTATGGGGGAGGGATAGGAAATCTGTGGCCTTCCTTGCATTCCCAAACACGCATCATCTCTGACTGAGGCCGTGCTCATCACGGCTCATGGGGTTTGGAGTCCAGCAACACCCAAAGCGCCATAGGTTGCCATCCCTTTTCTAGAGTTGTACTGCTATGCTTCACATTTTAAGGTAGGGTGGTTTGTTAAGGAAGCTAAATCCATGTTAAGAAATACTTAGCGTTGACACAGAAAAGGGTGGGTAAGGTGTGGAGTCTTCCCTCTCCATTCCAGAATAAATAAATATCAAATATGTAGCGGAAAGCTGCCCTCAAATCTTGGAGCCCTAAATTAATTAAAAACAGATATAAACAATAGAAGTTATTTACAGTGCATTGAAATAAATATGCACAGTGATAACCCATGAATTAGGTTAACAACTGCTGAATGAGGAAGACTGGCCACTTCCAGGCTCCCACTATTTTGTAAGTGGCACTGAATAACATTAAGGGAGATTCAGATTGTGCTAGTAGAATGGATTTGGTGTTCTTGTACAACAAGCCTGCTCTCCTCCCTCCCGTCCCAACTTCTTGCACTAAGGAAAGTGATGGAGAAATAGAAGAAGAGGAAGAGTTTGGATTTGATATCCCGCCTTTCACTCCCTTTAAGGAGTCTCAAAGCGGCTAACATTCTCCTTTCCCTTCCTCCCCCACAACAAATACTCTGTGAGGTGAGTGGGGCTGAGAGACTTCAAAGAAGCGTGACTAGTCCAAGGTCACCCAGCAGCTGCATGTGGAGGAGCGGAGACGCGAACCTGGTTCCCCAGATTACGAGACTACCGCTCTTAACCACTACACCACACTGGCTCTCAAATGCACTGGAAAGTGTGAGATAACAGTTGTTTGGTATGGTGGTGTATGCCTTCCCTGCAAACAAATAAGAATGAATGTTAAATAAAACAGGTCCCCTGGAAGCAACAGTTACATTATACATGTAAACTGGTTTATGCAATATTTAATTGTTACGGCTTTATCTTTGGAACCCTCGTAATTGTAGCTTAGCGATGTTGTTATGAATTCTCTTAAGAGATCCCCAGGACTTGTTAAAGAATAATTCCTAAGGTCCACAGAGAAAACTCTCGTGGGTTAAACTGCTTTGAATTTGCAGTGTGGTCATGTTCTCAGAAATACACTGGTAGGACAAGTAATGCTAATCTGTCAAAAGCAATATTCCACTACTACCAATTTCGAATGATAAACAGAATATTAATGGCAAAGTGTAACAGATGGCTTTCCTTCTCCAGCTTAATGTCCAGTGGCAAAGTTTAGGTATTCTCTTTGGCTAATTACTTTCAATGATTTTTGTGTTTTTGCATGCCTCAGATGATGGATCTGATCCAAAGTTTGAATCAGGCACTTGCAATTTTACTGCTTTGTCTCATCTACTAAAGTCATACCGCTAAAACGACCATGTTTTGATTTCTGTGCAGCAAACTTGTCACTTGGGTACTTTGTACAGTCCAGAAGGTATGAAGGCATGGAAAACTGTGCATTCAGTGCTGAGGGCTCAACTCTATGGAACTGAGATTAGACAGGCACCCTCCTTGCTGAACTGCACATGCACAACTTTCTTGTTCCAGCAGGAATTTTTAGATAGTGCTTGGTGTTATTATAGATATTATAATTTTCCGTGGATAGTTTTTTTATGAACAATACTTAGAAATACAAATAATTAAGCAGTATATAAATGTTGCAGGGGAAAAAATTATATGGAAAGAAAGGGAAACAAAGTGGAAAAAGTTTTATTTTGTAAAACAGAGTTGATAAGAACTTGAGATCCCATTACTGCTGTCCTGCACATTGATTGTTACTGACCTCAGTGGGATTTACATGTATGTGACTACATACCAAAACTCATCTTTTCAGATATCTCCTACCAATTAAAAAGGCAGATAATATTATTGACAAATAGGCTAAAACTGATTTTAGCTGTCATTCCTTTTTACCTAGCTGCAAAATTATGGAATTATTTTTTAAGATAACTTGCAGTTTTGTCCATAGTTGGAACTGCAATATGATTATATCAGAATCTTATGACTGTATATGCCTTAATTTGTTCCTTACAGTAACTGGTGCTGTTCTTCAACGTCCTTCAGCTGGCAGCTCCTCCAAAGGGAGTAAGATACATGACTCAGCTTCCTTACAGGGGGGAAAAACAAGTCTAGTTGATATACACATTATCCTGGTTCACCCCATCGCTCATCGTTAAATTTTATCTGTTTTGGAATTGAAGTCCTTCTTAGGGTAGCAATGCATTCCTATCTGTAATATTTAAAACATATGTAGGCCATTGACATTTTATGGGGTTTATTTACACCATGTGCAAATCACATAAAATTGAGAATTTGGGCACCAGTTTCTATGCAAACTACATTCATAAGACAGTTTCAGTGCAAATGCTCTTAGATTAGGGAACAGCTGGCAACTCCTCTGCAGGGAATTGAATGACTTAGCTTAGCCTTCTTATAGAAGGAAGCCTTGTCCAGTTTATATATGGCCAAATGGATCTTTAAAAACACAATCCAATTTAGTTTCTACCCTCCTCCTTATTTGAAGTACAGAGGCCCTATATTAAAAGTTTACTCCCAGTGAATTGTTTTCTCCAAACAGTGTACAGAACAAAGAGTCATAGCCAATGAATGATGTCTGTTTTTGTAACTTTGTTCTTGTTCTGTTCTGAGACATGTCAGATCAAGGTTAATTAAGTCATTATCATAATTTTTGCATACATTTATCAGTGAACCCCTCTATAAAATGTTTCACTGCAGACAGTTAATTAAAACATCATGACCTTGACTGGGGCCATGTGGCCGTTTGGGCATTTCTCTCTTGGAATTAAGTGCTGTCAGAGTAAAATCACAGTGTGAGATGTGTAGGTAGGGCATTGACCCTCCTACTATGGTGGTTAAAAGTGTCTGAGCACACATTTTTCTTGAACATTATTGCAAATCAGTTGTCAGGTTCCCCACAGAAACAAAATTACTGAATGTTTAATTTTGTTTTACAGTAACTTGTTTGAACTCTTTAAGCACAGACAATTAAAATGATACATTTTTAATGATTTGCGGATCTGCTTCACTACATTCAGTTGCCTAAACAGTAAAAAAATGTTTCTCTGATGTTTTAGCGGCTTACAAAATTGACCTTTGGCCTCTAGCATATTTAGATTAGAAGAGAGCCAGCCTGTCAGATCTCTTCCCTTACAACACCCCAGGACTGAGCCTCCTTACTTGGAAGTAAGCCATATAGATTTCCGCAGTGCTTATTCCCAAGAATTTCATCCTAAGTAAGCAAGCAGGTGTTCTTAATGGGTAGTGTGTTAACTAGGCTGGATTGCTTGAATTATGTGAAGTTGTTTACTCAGCAGGCATCTTGGTTTTGAAGGCAAGAGATCAGCCTTGGCTTTTGGGGAGCTATAGATTGAAATTCCACTACTGACTAAGTGGGTGATCTTAAGTAGCTGTTTGAGTGCAGTTATGAGCTATGCAAAGTTAGTTATTGCATCTTCCCATGCTTGCTTTGGAGTTTGGAATTGTCCTTGGATATTTAGCAAGTTTATAGCCTGCATTTAGAGCCTGGTGTGCTCTGGTCTATAGGGTCACGAAGAGTTGGACATGACTAAACGATTAAACAACAAGCCTGCATTGCAGAAGGTTGCCTTTGCCAGATAATTCTGAGAGTTTCTTTGTGTTGCTGTACCTACACATTGCATAGTATGTATTGGCCTAGCTATACCTTACCCTTTTCAAGGCGAGTAGATTCTGCCAGGTTGCCTGTTGATTTTAGTCTTGTTTTAACAGACTATGGTTACAAATCAGGTGTGTCTGCACTGTCATAGATGGCTCCATGACAGCCTAAATTAGAGTTGCCATACATCCGGGAATTCCTGGACATGGCCTCTTTTGGGGGTCCTACATGCCCATCTAGGGGGAATTCTACATTTTAAAGCAAATGTCCTGGATTTTGCTGTTGTTTTTAAAATTGGTTGTGGGCTTCTCTGGTTCAGGTTGTGGTTTAGCGGCGGCGGCGGAGCTATCAGGCGATTGTGCTAAAAAAGCTCAAAAACTCTTTATATCCAGACCTCTTGAAATATGGCAACCCTAAAGTGCATTTTGGGAAGTGTACTCAGAAGCAGTATGACTTGAAAAACCACAGTTATATCTAGAAATATGCGTAACAGGGAGCCCTTGCATCTCTGTTTATGATGATGATTCTGCTGTAGCTCACACTTCTACCGTCAGTTTCTCACTTCTGCTCCATTTGAACCTTTTACAAGCTAGCTGTGTGTCAGTGTCTTCTTTTTAGATGTGTTAGCTGTGTTTGTGGATTTTATATAGTTGAAATAGGTAGCAGCATAGCAAGTACTACTATGCTACTTTAGAGATTTGGAGCAAGTGCGTATTATTTTTTGCATTTGTCAGTGACTCATTTTACCTGATTTAGGTAAATGAAATAATAAAGCAATAAAAATAGGTTAACTTATTTGATACATTGATGGTGGGACCAGAATGTTCCTTGTTCCTGGGGAGGCTATGTACATAGTGCTAGTTTGTGTTACCATTCTATCTGTTGGCAAATATTGAGTTCTTGGCCTTAAAAAAAGGACTTAAATAACAAATATCATATCAGACTAATATAGATAGATAGATGATAGATAGATGATAGATAGATAGATAGATAGATAGATAGATAGATAGATAGATAGCATTGAATAAAAAGTCTGTGCCTTCACTGAAAATTAGGTAAAGCAGCCCAACATAATATGTTGAATATTGTGGTCAATTTTAATACAACAGTGCAGTGGTGGACCTAAAAAAGATGTTTCTGTCTTAAATGACATAGGTACAGGAACATAGGAAGCTGCCTTATAGGGAGTCTGACCATTGATCTAGTAGCTTGGTATTTTCTGCTGTTCAGACAGGACTCTTGCCAAGTCTCAGCCTTACTTGATGGTAGGAATTGAACCTGGGACCTTAAACACAAAGTAACTGCTCAGCCACTGAGTTATAACAATTCTCCAAGAGTTTACTTTCTTACTGTAATTGTATATTTCATATGCAAAGCAGTTTCCTTCCATGACATATAGTCCCCCCTCCCCCCGGTGAAGTATATGCCTTGTCTTTTGATTTATAGATTTTATATGCCCCACTCCAGAGTTCTGAGATTCCCATGAAAGCCCAATTTCCTAAATATGCAGTGGCTTTGGCTGTTGATTGAAAATTACCTATTCCTATTGCATATGTACCACTGCTTTGATATTGCCCTGAATGGGAAGCCCATGTTCAGTAGGAACTCTATGTGACACCAGAGTTTTTCTGATGCTGTGGCCGAGCTGATCTTTTTCTTCTCAGAGATTGATGTTGTAAAACATCAGAAACCAGCATTCACATCTAGATAATTCATTTTTCCTTGACACATAGCATTCATTGACTTGAGGATTTAGTATTATTGTTCACCAGGAGCTAAATTAGGGGTCAGCAGACTTTTTCAGCAGGGGGCCTGTCCACTGTCCCTCAGACCTTGTGGGGGGCGGACTATATTTTGAAAAAAAATACTAATGAATTCCTATGCCCCACAAATAACCCAGAGATGCATTTTAAATAAAAGGACACATTCTACTCATGTAAAAATATGCTGATTCCTGGACCATCCGCGGGCCAGATTTAGAAGGCGATTGGGCTGGATCCGGCCCCTGGGCCTTAGTTTGCCTACTCATGAGCTAAATGAATTTGGATTTTAAATCTGTGGCTTCTTGTTATGAGTAATTTTACTTGCGGTTATTGTAGGTTTAGGTAGTCTCTTGATGTAACTTTAAAATGTCAATTTCTTAGCCACCCCTTCTAAAAGTCTCACGATCATCAACCATTTTGAAGAACAAACAATGGATAGAAAACAATCTAAATCTTCTTTTAAACAAAACATATGTTAGAATCCCAGCACTTTAGTGACTTTGGCCTGGCTTCCAAAGCCAAACCATACAGAGAAGACTATAAACCCCCCCCCTCAGATTATCTATTGTTAAATCTCTAGGAAAAGGAGTTATCCACATCTGTTCTGCATATCTCTTCACACAGACAGGTACAGATATGTCACCAAGTGCAGAATCTATCCCAAGTACATAACCTACATTTATGCAGTTATAACCTAATATTTTAGCATGTGTAGATCAGCCTTCCATCATGCATGGCGTTAATCCATTATACAGATGAATCTTTAAACTAGTATAACTAGCTAACTATGCTTTTGGAGAACAATGAATCATCACAGTAATTTAGGGGGGCCCACTATTGTAAAAACAAAATTTGCAGAGGGACACAGAAGGAAGCATACAGAGAGGTAAGTGGGTGTCAGAGCTGCTCTATAGGCTGCTTTAGGAGAAAAAGCAGGAGGTATGTGAGAGAGTCTGCTCCAAGGAACACATCAAAGCACAGATCCAAAAAGACAATAGTTGATTAGGAAAGTCCCAGTCCATACAAGAAGCATTTAAAAAGTCATTAATGCCCAGTGGCTGACAATATACCTAATCAACAGCAATAACAATTTAAAAATAAGAACAATTGCAAATGACAATAAGTCCTTCATTGAAAACACCGATCAATATAATATTGCAGGTATGTCCAACTCCCAAGAGACTGCGATCTATTCCCACTCTAAAAACACTGGCAGTGATCTACCATTGGGGAGGAATAATCAAGGTTGTTGAGCTTTTCCATTCCTTCCTTCCTTAATTACTTATTTTTGGATCAATCTACCAGGATCAGGAGATCCACTAGGAACGCCCTGCAATGATAAATTGGACATCCCTGCAATATTGTATGAAACAGTAAAAATAAACTAATTAATTAGAAACAGAATTAGAAAGAGTGGTAGGCCAAATAAGGGCTCACTACAATTAACTTACACACGCTGGATGTCAGCCACAATTCTCATTTCTCTCTCTCCCCCCCCCACATGTCTTGCCAGCTTCTCATATCTCAGTTCATTTTCCATTTCTCACCAGGAAGGAAACAACTTCTACTTCTCCTTTAAACTCTCACAAGCATTTATTGCGTGGATTTTGGTCTCTTTACATCAAACATCCCTTCTTCCAGGATTGTCATCTAGACAGCAGGGTGTTTTGAGGCTCTGCGGTGGTGCTGGTAGGACAAGGCTGGTGAAAACGCTCATCCCCTTGATGCAGGTCTCTCTAACATGCCTTTGCTTTACTGCCAAGAAGATGTTTCAAACTGCTGTGCTGATAGCGTTGTATGTAGGGCAGCGGCAAATAGAGCTAAAAGTCTGTGTTTCTAGCCTGGTGGGGAAATTGACAGACTAACAGCTTGAGCATCTTCATAGTACAGAGATTTTCAGTTGCTTAGGGCCACACCAGACAGGACAGCTCTCTCTCTCTTTGTAACATGCCATGCATATAATGCATGATGTGACATCATTACCATTTGCACCTCCTTGCACCAAGTTTACAAAATTGAGATGGAGTAAGTGGGTGAGAGTGGGACGCGGGTGGCGCTGTGGGTAAAACCTCAACGCCTAGGACTTGCCGATCGCATGGTCGGCGGTTCAAATCCCCGCGGCGGGGTGCGCTCCCGTCGTTCGGTCCCAGCGCCTGCCAACCTAGCAGTTCGAAAGCACCCCTGGGTCCAAGTAGATAAATAGGGACCGCTTACCAGCAGGAAGGTAAACGGTGTTCCGTGTGCTGCGCTGGCTCTCCAGATGCAGCTTGTCACGCTGGCCACGTGACCTGGAAGTGTCTGCGGACAGCGCTGGCCTATAGAGTGAGATGAGCGCACAACCCTAGAGTCTGTCAAGACTGGCCCGTACGGGCAGGGGTACCTTTACTTAAGTGGGTGAGACATCACATTGTGTGTTGCTTTTCTAAAATGTTAATGAAGAGGGGGTAAAGAGACACAGTGTTCCCTTTATTCAGGACTGTCTTAAAGCCAGATGCTCTTATGAGCATGTGCAATTTTATGTTTATGTGTCTTTGGTGCCTGCTAAAAGCATTTCTTTTCACCAGGCTTTCCCAGATTAATTTTTGTTCATTATGAACACTGCTGGTTACCTGAAATGTGTGAAATCATTATACTGTGATTTATATTGATTTTGTGTTACGTGTTTTTTCTTTTTTTGCACACCACATTTTAAATGTTAAGCAGTTTATAAAGCTTTGCAAGCATGTGAATTAATAATACTTCAGTTGCAAGTGGGAAGTTGTAAGCCAGTATCTGTTGAATTATCTTGTAGTGCCAGCCTACTTTGTAGTGCCTAGCATTCTTGCCAAGACTGCAATAAAGGCAATGGCTGATTTGCACGGGGGTTACGTTCCTGACCCCCATATGCATTGGCTCAGCATGCATAAAGCCTCTCTGCCCTGCTCCACCCCATTATACCCCCGCCTTGCCCCTTTCCCAGCCACTTCTGGGTCACCACAATGAGCGCAATCGTGGTTGCACGTCAACTGGATGCATGGAAAACGGTTGTTGCCTCTACTAGGGTGACCTTGGTCTGATCCAGAAAGGTAGTTCTTAGGCAAGAGTGCATACTGAGGGTCACTCTTAGAATGATCAATTAATGCCTTAATTAAGGTTAATTACTAAGGAATCTTGAACATTCACTCTTATTTCATAAACTAGTTAAAACACATTAGGAGATGAATAATTTCTAGTAAAATAACAATAATGTAGATCATGCTGTACTGCAGTTGGCCCATCCATGGTTTAGACTTCATTTTCTGATATTTGCTCTTTTTAAGCAAGTGAAGACATTTGGTGATAATTTTGGTATAAAAATAGTGGAATTGAATGAGCTATCACATATATGAAAGCTTTTTTCAAATATAATATTGTGGCTATACAAACAATGCACACACAATAATAGGTCTTCTTCATCGCTGTGAACCCGGAGGTGTCAGGAAAAGGGCATGGGGTGGTCTTATACATACTATGCTGTCACATGTGATGAGCCAGAACTAGGGCTGGGAGATATATTGTCCAAAACCAGTTTGAAGTTCACATCATGATAATTGTTTCATAATATTTGAGCTGGCAATATATTGCGAATCACAATGTGTGTAAGGGCTAGGTGATATGTGGTTTTCAACATCACAATAACTCACCAGCTAAACACCGCAATGTTATCAGTAGCTAAACATTGCAATCTACCACAGTCTGAAATAAGGATGGAACTATACAGAAGTGAACAGGACAATGTCCTGACAACTGCTACCACTTAGGGGTCCAAAAAGAATAAATGACAATATTATCAATCATCACACCCTCAGTTTCATCAGCAAACAAAAAAAGTGGCGGCAGTAATGGCAGCAGCCTACAAGGCTTCGTGGCGGCAATGGGAGTTGGCGGCAGTAGCGGTGGCAGCCTGCGTGGCCTCACAGTGACGGCACAAACAGTGGTGGCCTGTGAAGCCTTGCAGAGAGAGTGATGGTGGTGGCGGACTACGAGGCTTCGTGGCAGCAGTGGAAGAACAGTAGCCTGCAAGGCCTCACGGCAGCAACAAAAAGTGGCAGCAGTAATGGTGGCGGTATGCAAGGCCTCACGGCAGTGACAGGAACTGGCAACAGAAGCTGTGGTGGCCTGTGAGTCCTCGTGGCTGAGGCCTGCAGGGACTCGTGGCAGTGACAGGAGGTGACAGCAGTGCCTTATGGCAGCACAAGCAGCGGGGCTTGCAAAGTCTTGCTGTGGTGGCAAGAAGTAGCGGTGGCCTGCAACTCCTCAGCGAGACCTTGCAGGCCGCATCTGCTTCTGCCACCGTCTCCTGCCACCACCGCAAGGTCTCACAGACTGCCACTGCTTCTGCTGCCACCACCCACTGCCACGGCAAGGCTTCGCAGGCTGCTCATTATTGTGCCACTGCTGCCAGGCTGCCACTGCTTCTGCCCCCCTGTCTTTGTTGATTCTGTCACCATTGGGCTATTGCCGCGTCTGCTGCCTAGCAGGTCTGCTGGCAGTCTGGCAGTCCAAGGTTATTTGTATTCACTATGACTCATAACTGTACTTTGGATTGTCCTGAATATCACCATTTGGTAGCCAAGCCCAAAATCAGAAGTCTCATTGGGATGCATTTTGGCTTGCCTGCTGATGAAAGTAACCATGAGGGGATTCATAATATCATCCTTAATCAGTTTTAGACCCTTAAGTAGTAGCAGTTGCCAGGGCGTTGTCCTGTTCGCCTCTGCATAGTTCCTTCCTTATTTCAGATATTGTGATAAATGGATATATTGTGATGTTTAGCTAGTGATATATCGCGATATTGAAAACCAGTTATCACCCAGCCCTACCCAGAACATAACCCCCGTGCAAATCCGGAGTTGCCTGTACAGCTTTTGTTTTATTCTGAGGATACTTCTCTTTATTCTGGCCTTTGACACTTGAGTATATTCCATGATCCACTCTAGTCGTGATTCTAATTTATTCTAAATTGTTTTTAACGTTATAGTTTACATTATTGTGAACCCGTCTGGAAACTTGTGGTGAAAGACAGGTAATAAATTTGATGATGGTGGTAATAATAATGTACGCAGCAAATGTATGGACACTGTGGCGGTTGTGTGGAGATGTTAGTAACTCCTACTGAGTCTTTTTTTAAAAAAAGTTTTTTTAGGCATATTTACAAACCAACCAACCAACCAACCAACCAACCAACCAATAAGGTACACACACTTAACCACAAAATAAACCAACAAATTAAGAAGAAAAAGTAAGGAGAAAAGGAGCATACAATACCACACCCGTGTGACTTCCCTCCACCAGCTCTCGTCATCTTTGAATCATATAAATTCTTTTTTACATTGCATATCATTTATCACTGTAATTACTTATTTTATGGTATTATTATAATATAACATCAGGTCATCCTTACAGTCTAAACATATCAGCATGTTATATTTAGAGCAACGTTTGTTCATGTAATCTTCGAACCATAGCCATTGTGCCCTTAATTCCTGTTGAGTCTTTTAGACAAAAACAAGTGGTATATAATTGGCAAGACTGTTTTGGAGGAGCAAGCCTGATTCCAGGACATGGCTCTTCATTTCCTCTTATTCAGTGATACAGTTGTGGAGAGTTAAATTCTGCACTTTGGAAGGCCATTGCAGTAGGAATACTGTATTCCTCCAGCTGCCTGAATGCAGGTGACCTGAACTATTCTGAAAGGAGCATACAGGCATGCATTATTCCTTCTACGTCTGTCTTCCAAATTCTTCCATCCTACAGACCGTTCTAAAGTTTTCCCCAACAAATATTATCTAAAATATGTGCGGCATCCCGTCTCAGTAGTTCTGCATAGTTGCATCAGTGATAAGGATGGGTTGAGCTAACATATTAAGAGAAGCTTGACCTGCTTTGCTGTCTGGCAGTTACACTCCCACTGCTAGAACTTTACAAGGTCATGATATGCAATAGTTTAGAGATCTGCTGGAATATTCAGTTCCCCTAAGTTCCTACGTTCAATGCTCAGACTCGAGACCAATTTGCACATGATGCAGAACTGTGCTTTGATCTTCCAAAGCCATTTTATTTTATTAAAAGTAGATGTTGGGGCCACCAACTTGGATCAGGGTTATGGCACTGATTAAACACTTATTATGAGGGGAATTAAACACTTCCCCAACTAAAACACCCCCATAAACTACTATTAGCATCAAGGTGAGGAAGGAAAGACTGATACGCACAGAGTTTGGTAACAAGAATAACAAACAAACTATCCTCAAAAAATGAGATCAACATAGCATATCAGCCTGTGCTTCCATACACTTAATTTTCTTCGTCAAAACAAATATAATTGGATATTCTTGGTGTCTGGTTTTAGAAGCATTCTTATTATTTCTGCATCAGAACCATTGGCCTTTCCAAAGCCTGCAGAATGATAAAAAAAGAATGAAGAGTGGAACCATGCTAGAGTCAGCAAGATATTTGGTTTGGTTTTCTGCCTTGTTCAGCCCCAGAGACACATAACACGTCTTCACTTCCCTAATGTTCTGATGTGCTGACTTGTATTTTATTGGCCTTACAAACTGGCTTTTAACCTTGTATGCAATTTTATAGGTAAGGCCAGGGCTTTTTTTCAGCTGGAACTGACCGGAACTCAACTTGTCATTCCTCACCTTTTCTGAGAGCAGGCTTCCTTAAAAAATATTAATTGCCTACTGCTTACTTAAATCCTTGCATTGAGCTCCCCCCCCCCAAATGACCTTATATCCATACTTCAAAACTTTCATGAAAAGCTTGGTTGGCATAAGGTTTTCATATAAATCTGCCAAGTATTTACTCTGAACATTGTGTGAATGAATCATACGCTCATTAATTGTGACATATAGCTTAATACAACGTAAAGGCAGTTTGCAGTCCAAGAAAACATCTTACTAAAAGTGTGTTATTGCAGCTCCAAGATAGTCATCTATTTAAGTGTACATTTTAAAAATAATATGTGATTTGAAAAATGATTTTCACCTAGCTTTTCTGTACCAAATATGTCAGCCCATCACCCCCCCCATCCAAATTCTTAAGGCTGTGATTTCATTAGACCAAATCCATTGGTAAGTTGTGCATGGAATGAACAATGCTGTAGAACAGCAGCTGCATCATGGTATTGCTGTGTGGAGTTCCTCAGGTCATTCCTCCCAAACACGACCTGCAAGAAGCTTCCATAATAAATAAAAGTATTTTATATGTATTATTTATATAACATAAAATGAGCAGACTCAATACTTATTGCTTTAAAGTGCTGTAACTGTTAGTCACAAGGTTAGCATCTAAGGCAAAATCTTTCACCCAGACACTGCTCCAAGTACTGTATAGTTGTATCTAGAGCGGAAATACGCTGCAACTCTTAGCAGTACACAGCAGAGCTACCTAAGAATTTAGGACTAGGAAGTAAAAAAACACCCATTCCATTTAAAACTATCAGGGGATTTGGTTAGGCAGAGGGTAATTATCCAGCTAATTATCTGCAGAGCCACTACATTAGCCTCCCTAAATCCTTCTTTAAATTCAACTCTGCTGCAACACTTCTAATGGCTACTCATTTGATATGCTGTGGAATTCTGCAATATTAAGCATACTTATTTCAGTCTTTCCTCCCCCTTTCTGCTCACTACCTATTGTACCTATCTGCTGTGGTTCTTAACGTGTGATAATTCTCTTATGGGTAGGTCTAAGTCAGGTAGCAGAAGACAGCAACCCATGATGATTAGAAAAGCAGAGTTACACAGCAGATTTGAAATCCAGGCCTTTCTGGACATATTTCATAGAATCATAGAGTTGGAAGAGACCACAAGGGCCATCGAGTCCAACCCCCTTATTTAGGTAAGTCCTTCCTGATGGCCTGCAATGGGTGCTGTGAAAACATAGGAAGATTCCCTATACTGAATACACTAGTACACCTTGCTCAAGCCTATTTACATTGCTGCATTCCAACAGTCGGGGACGCGGGTGGCGCTGTGGGTACAACCTCAGCGCCTAGGACTTGCTGATCGCATGGTCGGTGGTTCGAATCCCCGCGGCGGGGTGAGTTCCCGTCGTTCGGTCCCAGCTCCTGCCCACCTAGCAGTTCAAAAGCACTCTTAAGTGCAAGTAGATAAATAGGTACCGCTTTATAGCGGGAAGGTAAACGGCGTTTCCGTGTGCTGCTCTGGTGCCGGTTCGCCGGAGCAGCTTCGTCACGCTGGCCACGTGACACGGAAGTGTCTGCGGACAGCGCTGGCTCCCAGCCTCTAGAGTGAGATGAGCGCACAACCCTAGAGTCTGGCAAGACTGGCCCGTACAAAGTGCTCTTTGCCACCCTGGCAGTTATGCTGTGGGATTCTGCAGAGCAATGTTGTATCTCCAATGCTATGTCCAATTAAACTATGTCTAAATGAAGCCAATGAGAGTGGTCATTAGGAGATTTGGGGCAAGGTGTCATCCGAATTGGGAGAGACGGTGTGGTTCCTGGACCAATACCTAGATGGTGGGATGGATGAGGGAAAATAAGCTGAGCCTGAACACCAGTGAGACAAAGTCACTGTAGGTGAATAGTTCCTTTGTCCAAGAAATTGGCCAATTATCTGGCCTGGACAGAGTTGCACTTCTCCTGAAGGAGCAGGTCCACAATCTAGGGATTCTTCCGGATCCAGTTTTGTCACTGTAGGCCAAGGCAGCCTCTGTGACTTCTGTGGCTACATGGCATGACAGATGTGTCCATCTCTGGATCAGGAGAGCTTAACCACAGCAGTATAGGTATTGGCGACATCAAGAATAAATTAGTACTTCAAACTCTGCTTTGCTTTCTAAGACTCACCCTGAGTTGAGGGAGAGTCCCCTCTCTTTAGCTTTCCTAATGGCTCATCACCTTCCCTTTGCCTTTTTAATGGATCATTTCCCTCAGGCAATTATCTCATCAGGCAACTGCCCTGGTTTATATTTTAACATTTGCTGAATCCAGGGGTTCAGTGTCTGGCACCCAGAAACTCATAACAGGGTGGAGTGTAAAACTCATAACAGAGGGTAGTCTGGTACCCACAAACTATCAACAAACATACCATCTCCTTAGAGCTGCTTTGAATTCCCCTTATATCTTTTTTCTTTAAAAAAATAAAAAATAAAAAATAAATTCATTATTGTGAAAGTAACAAAGAGCTTTCTTGGTTTATGGTGCTATAAATAAATAACAGAATCAGCATTGAGTTGTTTAGAACAGATTAAATTTAACAAACTTTTTTCACTAGCATATGCAAAACAGGTTCTGCCGCGTCACTCTGAATTGGCATAAAGGAAACTGCTGAAGTCACAAGTGTAGCATCTAGGGTGAAATTTTTCACACAGACCCCACTGCAAGTATTGTTGTATCTGTGAAGGATGATGGGGGAAATTGGAAGGTGAGGTGAGAGGTATAAACCACACAGGTTTCAGTAATGTGCTAATTCATGCTAATGTTTGAATGTGGGTTTCCAAGTGTTGCTTGTAACACTTCTGAGTACTTGGGGGGGGGAGGAGCTCTAGGAATTGTAGTGTAGTACTGTTATAACCAGTGTGCTTCCAAGACTAGATACTATATTGCAGAAATAATTATTGACCAGTGAAACTACTCAATCCTATTGCTTTCTGCACAGTTACTGTCTGCCGCTTGTTGACCTGCATTCATGACTACTATTCTAAAGATAAAGGTAAAGGGACCCCTGACCATTAGGTCCAGTCGTGGCTGACTCTGGGGTTGCGGCTTTCATCTCGCTTTATTGGCTAAGGGAGCTGGCGTATAGCTTCCGGGTCATGTGGCCAGCATGACTAAGCCGCTTCTGGCAAACCAGAGCAGCGCACGGAAACGCCATTTAGCTTCCTGCTGGAGCGGTACCTATTTATCTACTTGCACTTTGACGTGCTTTTGAACTGCTAGATTGGCAGGAGCAGGGACCGAGCAACGGAAGCTCACCCCATCATGGGGATTCGAACCGCCGACCTTCTGATCAGCAAGTCCTAGGCTCTGTGGTTTAACCCACAGCGCCACCCGCATCCCTATTCTAAAGATAGTGGCATTCTAAATCTAGTTTTTGAAGGAATCCATTGCTGCGACTTGCTTGTATATGTTTATTTATGGAATTTGTATACCACCCATCATTAGTAGATCTCAGGGTGTTTCACAGCATAAAACCACAAGATAAAAACACAAAATACCAAATGAAAACAAGAATCAAAACAAAACAATAACACCCCTCCCCCCACCAAGTAGCAAGTTGTTGGTTTTTTTTTAAAAAAAAGTCTATTCACTTTTTAACAATGTGTGTGAATTCCTGATAAGCCAGTGCAAAGAGGGTGTTTTTCCACAGCACACTTTTTCTTCTGTACTTCAGGAAAATGCAACATGAAAGCTTTTTTGGGGGTGTTGGGTTTGCTGTACAGGAATCTCATGCTAGAAACTGGAATGAAAATGGAATACTGTCTGTTACATTGCGCACAAATTTGCTCCTCCCCTGCTGTCCAGCTGACTGGGAAATAGCTGAACAGCCATGAAGAGGAGGCTGCTCCTTTGGAAACCACCACAGATTCCCTACTTAGTTATGTGAGTGTGCTGTGTGTGTGTGGTTTGTGTATGTATCTGAGAAATTAGGAGGCAGCCCTACCTCCCACTAGCTCTGGCCCTGTCCTCTTTCGTTCGACCACACCCTCTTTTTCCCTCCCACCCACCATAGGCATACGATCTCCCAAAGGTTGGCAGTGCAGAAATTGGGACGAAAAAGGTTCCTCACACCACTTTACTAGACCTCTCCTCCTTATTTTTCCTTCCCCAGCATCTGCCCTTCTATTCTCTCATCTTATTCTTGCCTCTCTTAATTACCCTGACATGCTAGGAATGTTAACAAGTTCACACCTTATTTCCTGATCCAAGCCTCCACACAGCTGAAGCATGACTCTGCCTCTCCCTTGAGTTCTCTGTAGTTGCTAAAGGACTTGAGGAATTGGTAGTGAAGACGAATAGAGGCTTGAAGAATCCCTGTTTACCAATAAGTGTGCATCAGAAAATATTAAATAATCCACTTTTTAGCCATCCTGAAATTTGATTGAAATATACTTCTGTGAAGTAAACAACATCTCTAGCTGCAGTTTGAAAATGTGCAGATAGTTAGCCATCTGTGTAGATTTCTTCATAATTTTCTAATTTAAAGGCATTTTATCCCTTTTTAAAACATGCCCTTTTCCTGAACAAAATAATTTTAAAAATTGAAGGCCCACACCTGAAAAGTGGTTAGTTAAAGAAAAATTAAAATGGTATACCTGCTTTTGGAGAAGCACGTTTTTCTTATTGAGAGCAGAAAATTATTTTTTTCTGCTTCAGGAGTGATCCTTGGATATAAGTATGTCCATAGTAGCAATCAATATTCTGCCTTGCACAGTGATTTGATTCAGACATAATGCTATGCCAAACCGTGGTTTAGTGTAAATGAGCAAATGTGAAGGTTCTCATGGAGAAGATTGAAGCCACTTTTTGTAGAACAAACCTTGACTTTAACTTGTGCAGCTGGTGGTTTATCTGAAGCAAGATAAACCACAAGCTTGGATTCTGAAGTAACACTAAGCCAAACTACCAGGTGTGCAGCCTCAGCTACCCAGAAAAGGAAGAAAGGGGCTGCGAGCCTGCACATACGCCTTGATTTGGCTTAGCATTACAGTATGTGCAAGCTGGGTCAATTTGTACCCATGTGTTCATAATTTGGCACAGTTTGAAGCAACTGGGCATGCAGCGGTACTAGAATAAAAGCATCTGCCATTGCCAACATGCATTGCAATGCATTAGGAGAGGCACTGCAGGGCTACTATGAGAACAGACTGCTATGAAGGAAAAGCTGACTGTGAGTCTGCTAGACCAGGTAGTAAGGAGCAAGGGATGAGAGAGGTGTGCATACCAGTCCTCCCAATTACCTGATAGCCCTTCTGACCTCTGTTTCATTTGTTGGGGCAGAGGAAGAAGAAGAAGAAGAGTTTGGATTTGATATCCCGCCTTTCACTCCCCTTCAGGAGTCTCAAAGCGGCTAACATTCTCCTTTCCCTTCCTCCCCCACAACAAACACTCTGTGAGGTGAGTGGGGCTGAGAGACTTCACAGAGGTGTGACTGGCCCAAGGTCACCCAGCAGCTGCATGTGGAGGAGCGGAGACGCGAACCCGGTTTCCCAGATTACGTGACTACCGCTCTTAACCACTACACCACACTGGCTCTCTAGAGGAGAATGTGAGTGAAGCCGGCTGTAGCTGATGACTGTCAGCTGGTCAGAGAGCTACGAAAACAGCACCGATGAGGTGTGTTGGGTTGCCACTAGTAGGCATCCAAGATTGTGTCTTTGAGGCTGTTGTGAGAGTGAGAGCTGCCCACTGTTAAGATGGGTCATTGTTTTTTTTATGAAGTGCATCTTTTGTGCACGAAACGTCTGAGGACGCTGCTTGTGAGAGGAAGGAATACCAGGCATGGAGTGTATGCAGTTCCCCCCCATCCTTGGGTGAGAGTCTTGGGCAGGACTCGGAGAAAGAAATCTTGGTGTGAGCCAGATTACCGCCTAGGGGACACCTGTGTGATTGATGGGTGAGAATTTGTTTTGATGTTTTATATGGTTCTATCAGTGAATGGTTCCATTGTGTCATGCTGTACTGCAGTAGAGTATGTTCACATCTTGTGTGTGTGTGCCGGAGTGGGGTATATTCTAGATACTCCCAACTGCCCCCTTAGATGTCTGAGCATACTTACCTATTCAGAGGCAGCCTGAAAGGGCCTTGCCTCTAAGCTCTCTGGCTTGCTTTCCAGAGTGCAAGCTCTGGGATGCATTCTGTTGAGATCTTATGGGGCTGTCTTAAGTTATTAGAAGATCTTGGATGTTCCTGTGAGATCTGAAGAAAAAGCATCCCAGAGCCTGTATCCTGAACAGGTCTTGTTGTCCCATAAGTAAACTAGAGAGCTTAAAAGCTCTATCTGCACTGGGGAAAACCCATTGCAAAAAGAGCTTTTAAGGTCTCTTCCTTGCATGCATTTAATTTGTGCAATTTCAACTGTCTGGCTTTCAACCTTGCAAGCTTGAAATTGCATAAGTAAATCTGAGATTGTACTGCACATTTTTTTAGTAGTGGGAGGACTGATTGGTGATAATGGTTGGTGATTGAATGGGAGATATTGGAGTGATTGGGTGTATGGTGTATTTATAGAAGCTTGTGGAGTGTAGGAGTAGAATGGGATGAGTAGCAGATATTGAATGAATTATGGAGATGTGAGGCAGAATTTGAGCGGGAAGTGGATGTGTTAGGAGGCTGAAAGTTATATACTGTGAGTCAGGGTGTGCCTTGGCAAGGGGAAGAGGGAAGACTCTCTGACCCTCAAAATGTTTTGCTGTGTTTTTGCTTTGGGGAAAATTAGTTTTTATTTTATTCTGACTTGTAGTTTTACTTTGTATTGTAGTTTTTAGTTTCATTGTTAGGCCAGCTCTGATTTGCACCCCTAGGCTTTCTATCAATGGGCGGTTTATGCTAGCAGAAATGGGGGTGGTATCTATAGAATAATCAAATCATAGAACTGTAGAGTTGGAAGGGACACCAAGGATAATCTAGTCCAGCCCTCTGCAATGGAGGAATCAATGAAGTTCCTCTTCCTAATTTATTTTAATCTAATCAATTTAGCCCTTTTTTATAAAAACAAAAACCCACACCTTTCCTCCAAGGAGCTCAAGAGGCATACATGGTTATCTTCTTCCTTTTTGTCTCCTCCCAACAACCCTTTGAGGTAGGTTAGGCTGAGAGACTGTAGATGGCCCAGGACTATTCAGCAAATTTCATGGCCGAGTGGGAATTTGAACCCTGGCCTTCAGGTCCTAACAGCCTGACATTCCAGTCGCTACACCACACCAGCTCTCAAAGAGGCGAGCTATCATCTGGAGCTTCTGCCACACTGCACCCACCCTATCAGCCCCCCCCCTTTGAGCCACTCCTACCCACAACAGCTCTGCCTGTTTCCCTCTTTCCCCAGCAGGAGAAAGAATCAGACTGCTCTCCCACCTTCATAGGAGGCTGCCTTATACAGGCTTTATCTAGCTGTCCAGTATATCTGAAGGAGTGTCTCCACCCCCATTGTTCTGCCTGGAAACTGAGGTCCAGTGCCGAGAGCCTTCTGGCGGTTCCCTCACTGCGAGAAGCCAAGTTACAGGGAACCAGGCAGAGGGCCTTCTTGGTAGTGGTGCCCGCCCTGTGGTACACCCTCCCACCAGATGTCAAAGAGAACAACAACTACCAGACTTTTAGAAGACATCTGAAGTCAGCCCTGTTTAAGGAAGCTTTTCATGTTTGATGCATTACTGTATTTTAATATTTTGTTGGAAGCCGCCCAGAGTGGCTGGGGAAGCCCAGTTGGATGGGCAGGGTATAAATAATAAATTATTATAGTATTATTATTATTATAGCTCAGAACTCTCAACACTGGCTGGCAGCAGTGACTCTCCAGGGTTCAGGCAGGGACTCCTTCCCGGGTCCTCCCTGGAGATGCTGTCAGGGCTTGAACTTGGGGCCTTCCGCATGCAAAGCCAGCTAAGACATCCTTTTCCCATAAGAACATAGGGAGAGCCTGCAGGATCAGGCCAGTGGCCCATCTACATCCTGCTCTCACAAGGGCCAACCTGATGCCTGCAGGAAACGCTCAGCTAAGACCACTCTCCTTTCCTGTGGGTTCCAGCGCTCAGAAGCATTGCGGCCTCCAACCATGCTTTCTAGGCACAAGTCCAAGAGAGGTATGGTTAGGTGACTGGTACATCTGTCTAATGGCTTCTCCAAAACAGGGGTGTAGCTGGGCTTCAGCTATAAGGGGGGGGGGAGAGCAGCAAGCCCTGAGGTATGTCTTTATGCAGTCTTAGCTTTTTCTGCCCTCTAATCTAGGAGTGATTAGAGTTGTTTACAAATAGTTAAGGAAAATATAATCATAACTCAGGGACAGTTTTGTGCAATGTGCTCTTGCTTAAGGGGCCTTTGCGTATCAGCACAGATGTGTCTAGGCCTGCTTATCTTGTGAGACTTGATGGATCACAGGACACACTGTGTCCCAAAGTTCACTGCATATTTCCCAGTTTATCTGCAGTTCAGCATTTTTCTAAGAGGGCGACAAATTCTATTATTGAGCAATGGTTTTGCTACACTCACTTTCTAAAGTTTGGGAAACGAGCTGCATATTACTGAGGCTCGATGCTTTTGTGGATACTGAGTGAAAATATTTTGAGAGGCATGGCCAGATTCAAGGAGAGGGAGAGAGAGGGAGAGAGAGAGAGAGAAGAGAGAAGAGAGAAGAGAGAAGAGAAGTGCTTAACCTTTATGGGGAATGCTGTGGGTATGTACTGTAGACGTATGTACCTTCTTATTTCCCTAATGTGTGATGCACCTCTCGAAATGCAATTTTATGCATGCTTACTCCCAGGTAAGTATGCATAGGATTGCTGCCTAAAACTCTTGTTACTGTGAGCAAGCACATGTCTTTTCTAAAATTTAAAGAGCAAGGCAAAAAAAGCTCTTTAAACTTCAGGAAAGCCCTGCTTTCACTTGCTGCAGAAAAAACTCCAGGCCAGCAACAATGTTGTGTGACCACAGGTTAATTCCAGAAAGCCTTGTTACATCTGCAACTTGTCTCATGCCACTGTGAACAAGCACATGGCTTTTTTAAATGTCTGAAGTAAATGAAATATATTTCCTGATATGTGTCATTCATTTATACACAGACATTCCCTCCATCAAAAATATTTTTTAAAAGACAAAGTTGTACCACTGCCTGTTTTCTTTTGGAAGGAATTTGCTTCATTTCCCATTCCCTTTTGATGAGATAGCTGAGACAGTAGAGCATGAGACTCTTAATCTCAGGGTTTGTGGGTTTGAGCCCCATGTTGGGCAAAAGATTCCTGCATTGCAGGTGGTTGGACTAGATGACCCTTGTGGGGTCTATAAAAATAAAGATAGTTTGAAGTTTGGCACAGCCCTGGACGTATTAGGATGTGCTGTTAGCAGTTTATCCAAGGCAAGCTAATGAACACATTGACTTATTTTCAGGTTCATATCCAACAAGGCTGAATTTCAGCACAGTGATTAAATTTGCCTGGACGTCTTTATTACTCAATCTGGCCAGCAAAAATGCCCATAATTTAGCATGGTTTTGCTAAAGTACGCTAATTGCGAGATTGAACTTGATTAGCAAAGAGATCGTGGTTGAGCTGACCTGTAAATACCAGGTACTAAGAGAACATTTTATGCATCTCCCAGTTCTTGTGACTAAAGAAGTGATAGTGTAAAGTCATGACCATGTTAAGGATCTGGTTTGTACCAAGCATGAAAAATCTGAAAAACTTTTTTTTTATTATTCAAGGTTAAGAAGAGACACATTTTTTTCAAGAATGCTGAGGAAAGCGACTTTACAGTTTCTGTGGCAATAGGTCAGTCATTTGGTTGCCTGAGGCTCAGATAAAGAGACGGGGAAGCGGAGCTTGGGGCTCAAGGCGGCTCTTGGAGTAGAAGGAAGCAAAGCCTATCTTCAAAATAATCTAGGCTGCACACACACCTTACATTTGAAGCACATGACTTCCGCAAAAGAATCATAGGAATTGTAGTCCACCCCTTAAAGGTAAAGGTACCCCTGACCGTTAGGTCCAGTCGCGGATGACTCTGGGGTTGCAGTGCTCATCTCGCTCTATAGGTTGAGGGAGCCGGCGTTTGTCCACAGACAGCTTCTGTGTCATGTGGCCAGCAGGACTAAGCCACTTCTGGCGAACCAGAGCAGCGCACGGAAATGCTGTTTACCTTCCCGCTGGTTTATCTTACCTTACCTATTTACTTGCACTTGACATGCTTTCGAACTGCTAGGTTGGCAGGAGCTGGGACTGAACAACAAGAGCTCACCCCATTGCGGGAATTCGAACCACCGACCTTCTGATTGGCAAGCCCTATGCTCTGAGGTTTAGACCACAGCGCCACCCGTGTCCCTAGTCCACCCCTTACAGAGCTACAGTTATTTGGGAGAAGTCTTGTGCTTTAAATGCAGGGGGTGTGCAGCTGGGGGTGGGGAGGCAGATCAATCAGTCAATCAAGCATTTTATACTAACTGATCTTAAATGCAGTGCTGTTACTTTCCATGCCAACGTTTTTAGAGATCCGTGGACTATTGGGCAGTATATATATATAAATAAGAGTAATGGAAGTACAGAGTATTGTATTTAGACTTAAGATAGTCCTGAGTATATTATGATTGTAAAATGTTTTTTGTAATGTTTAAGAACAGGCTTTCCATTAAAATGGTAAAACATTCCCTGGGACAGATTGCTTGGTGCAGTGTTGCATATGATATGGCAGTGGGTAGGCTATTTTGCAGCCCCCGCCCCGGAACTGTCTCCCCTATTCTGAAGTTCAAACTTCATTATGTCCCCCATCATATAATTTAAGTCACAGTATCTTTTTTCTTTGCATGAGAGAAGAGATACCAATAGGACTTTTTTAAATTAAAAAAATAGCAATTATATGCTGCCTAATAGTCCAAAAACCTCTAAAAACATTGACAAAGAAAGGGATCACCACAAGGTCTGGCATAAAAACAACAACAATCGGCTAAAATGTTGTCCTACCACTAGACTTCTAGAAATGTCAGAGATGCCAGAGGCAAAGGCAGGATTTTAAACATTTTATTACGTGAGGACACTTTTACTTATTTCCGCCTGGGAATAAGGTCCAGTGAATATAGTGGAACTTTATTCGAAACAAACCTTATAGGATTGCAGCCTAAATGTGAACCATTATTTTCCTTTCTTTCTGTAAATGCTATGGTTTTATGTAGAATGATATTCTAGTTTCCAGTGATATCTCATTTACGTGTAATAATCATAATCATAATAAATTTAAAAAGAGAGTGGAACTTCAACACAACCTCTCCCAACTAAAGCAACTAGGCTTTTATGTTTAATTATAGTCATCCACAAAAATTGAGGATGAACACATTTGGAATTACGCAAAGGTCAGAACAACAGGAGTAGAACCCTTTTTAAAGAGATCCAATTTTAACAGGCAAAGCTGTGTGTTCTGAAAGTGTGAATGTAATGCATTCAACTAAATAATAACTTACTGGCGGTAAGAGCTGCTTGACAGAGGAATGGAATCCGCTGAGAGGCTGTGGTTTCTCCTACCTTGGAGGTTTTTTTAGCAGAGGTTGGATGGTCATCTGTCATGGATGTTTTCGTTGAGATTCCTGCATTGCAGGGAGCTTGGACTAGAAGACCTTCAAGGTCCATTCCAACTCTACAATTCTATGATTCTGTGTCTTCAGATTATCCACTCACTGTGGCAATAACAGCTGTTCAGGCAAAAACAGCTTGCACACTCTTTTCCTGTTTGATTATATTATTATTAGATTACAGGGAACCAGGCAGAGGGCCTTCTCGGTAGTGGCACCCGCCCTGTGGAACGCCCTCCCACCAGATGTCAAAGAGAAAAACAACTATCAGACTTTTAAGACATCTGAAGGCAGCCCTGTTTAGGGAAGCATTTAATGTTTGACAGACTATTGTATTTTAATTTTTTGTTGGAAGCCGCCCAGTGGCTGGGGAAACCCAGCCAGATGGGTGGGGTATAAATTATTATTATTATTATTATTATTATTATTATTATTATTATTATTAATTTATTATTAATGATGATTTTGTCTGTTGAGGTACCTACTTCTGTTAGGGTGAAGTTTTTTGTATATCTGATTTGCTAGCCTTGAGCCATCTTTCACAACTGCCTGGTGCAGATAATCCACATTGCTCAAACAGGTATTTGCTTGAGGAACACTAATGTTTAGTATATAGAGATATTTCTTCGCACAATCTAGTTTATTGCTATCATATGTAAGATACATGTGCAGGTTAGGAGATCATGCAAAGCTTCATGTTATAATATACCATGCTGTAACGTGGGATAGAGACCAGCTCAGGAAGTGGTCCTTGTGTGAATAAGTATTACACATTTATTTATTTATTTAATCTGCATTCCAGCTCTTCCTCCTAAGAAGCCCATATCTGAAATCATGTCTGAAACATTTTTAAACACTTGAAAACTGTCTAAAACAGTTAAACCATTTAGAATATCTAGAAACACTTAAACGCAATCAGATGATTATTCATTTACTTACAGTTATTAATTTCATGGTTGCAATGACCACTATCAAATTCCTAGGCAAACAGGAATATCTTAACATTTAAATAATGAGAGAGACAGATACAAATCACGAGGGAGGTTATTTCACAAATGGAGAACAACTACTTTTGAATCCTTAATTGCTAAAATATATCTAAATTCTAAGGTGTGGTATCCAATATTTACAAATTATTAATAAGCTAGGCAATGGGCTCCTCCCAGGGTTTTAAGCTTTCATGGGAGGGTGATCTTAAATGTCAGATTGATTAACATAAATGGGATCAAATCTGGGTAAATGTGCCATTAAAAAATGTGTCCTCTAGGATTCAAGAATCCATTCTAAAAATGATAATTATGTAGTATTGTGCTCTGGTACACCTTTCAAAATGAATACAAATATCCATTATCCTGGTGAGGTTATACTGTAATACTGTTGGAACTTATATGCATATGTGGTGGGGATGCGTACTTTTATATAGCTTTTGGTTAAGAGCTTTTACTATTATTTCTCAAATCACAGATCATAGGTGGGCAAACTAAGGCCTGGGGGCCATATCTGGCCCAATCGCCTTCTAAATCTGGCCCATGGACAGTCCGGGAATCAGCGTGTTTTTGCATGAGTAAAAGGTGTCCTTTTATTTAAAATGCATCTCTGGGTTATTTGTGGGGCATAGGAATTTGTTCATTTTTTCTCCTTCAAAATATAGTCCGGTCCCCCACAAGGTGTGAGGGACAGTGGACCAGCTCCCTGCTGAAAAAGTTTGCTGGCTCCTGTCATAGATCAACCACTAGCACCACATCAAGTCTTGGCCTTGTTTTAGACAGAAAGCAATACTCATCCCTTGGGAATACAAATTGTATTAATTTGGTAATAATTTGTAAAAATAAATAAATTGTGATTTGAAAAACCAATAAAAAATAATTGGCAAAGAAACCCCCTGAGTATCTTAGAAGACACTGGTCTTCCTATTACTAGTGGCAGCAAGAATGCCTATAGCCAGAGGCAGAGCTAGCTGCTCTGGCACCCGGAGTGGCGCACATGCTGTGCCCGTGGTGGCAGGGCTAGCTGCCCAGGGGGGCAGCAATGTCACCCTCTCCCTCAGGGGCAGACTGCACCCACCGCACCCCCCTTCCTCCACCAGTGCCAATAGCCAGTCAATGGAAATCTTGTTATCCTCACTTGGTTGACTCTTGATTTGGTAGAGTCTGAGACAGAGCTCTTTCTGTTTCAGTATTTTGATGTTGTTTGTATTTTGTGTTTATTTTTTAAAAATAAGAAAGTTATTTTTTAAGAAGGAAAAAAGGGGGGGTGGGGTAGAATTTATGTCCCTGGACTTAAGGGCTGTTGTTCTCCCTTCCATGTTGGATATCAGATCGTGTCATATTTCATAAGCATTACATTTTCCTGGTACATTTTTTGAAAGGCAAGCAAGATGGTAAACTAACTTTAATCTTGTTAAATACATTAAAGAAATGATCAGATGATTGCATGGCTGAATGATATAAGTAATTCAAAGACTCTCAGTTCCGGCATTATAAACCCCATTAAATAACTTCAGCTCCAGGCTTAACTTTCACGTACAGAGACTCCATCCAGGAAAGATTAGTTTAAAAGGTTGTTGTACATTAAAATTACACGAGGTGGTGTTTTTTTAAATAGCAGATCCTAGACATATACTGTTTTGTTTTTTTATCAAGGGAGATATTATTGTTTAGAAATGGTATGTTTCTGCGAATAACCTTTGACAGAAAAGTTATTCTGAGAGAGGTTTGGAGCAAGTTCTACTGTAAATGTGAAGGACATAGACTAAACTAGTGCTGTGTTGAGCATTTCTCCTTACTTGCCCCTTCCATCTGGACTATTCTCCAACAGTTCAGGAAAAATATTTTTTCCTGTTCAAGAAGCTTGAGCAGACATGAAGACTGCAGTGTGTTAGAGAAATGTTTAAAGGAGGGGAAAACCTGCATCTGCTTGGGCCACCTCACAGAATTAAGGGAAACTCAAAACTGTGCACCCATTGAAATTCTAAAATAATAAGAATCAAGTGCCCTGAGAATGAAGCAGAGAAATGAAAGCCTTTTTCACATAGGAAAAAACCTTCAAGGATAGATTTCGGCATAGCACTAGACAAACACTGTATCCTCTGATACCAAGAGGATCACTTATCCAGTGACTAGGGCTGGGCAATGCCTGGTTTTCAACATTGCGATATATCACCAACTAAACATCGCATTGTTCCGGTTTGTCTGAAATTAGGATGCAACTGTGTAGAGGCAAACAGGGTAATGTCCTGGCAACTGCTACTACTTAGGTGTCTTAAACTGATACAAGAAAATAGTAAGAGGGTTTGTAAGGTTCAGATAGCATCAGTGTAATTATACCAAATAAAAGTATAATTCTTCCTCTATTGCCATTTGTATACCTGTTTAAATAGCTAGAAGTATGTTATTAGCTAGTGTTATGTTTGCCTGGGAAAATTCTTGTCCAAAGGACTAGCATTATCTGTCCACCAGGCACGTCACAAATGTAGCCTGTACATAAAGTTAGCTTAAAAATAGCTTTTCTGTGTGGGAGAAGCAAAAACGTTAATGTTGTGGTTTTTAAAAATAGATTCTGAGTAAAAGATTAGTGGCTAGGGCAGTCCTATTGTCTCTTGCCTAGAATGCCAGTGTTGGAAACCTTATGCCTTTGTATTTTGAACAAACTCTGCCCCCTACCTTTGGAGCAGCAGCCATTCTTACTACCTGGAAAATTTAAGATGAACTAACATAAGGAATAAAATGGTAGATACAGTAAGCCAGACAGATAGGAAACACTATTTGTATTTTGCCCTTTATTTATATAGCAGCATAAAACTCTGTGGATAAACCATGTTTTGAGTTGCATGGTTGGCACAAAAAGATACTTGTTTGCATTTTGCTGTTGGCACGAGACCTGCCACTGCTGTTTCCTCTTTCAAAAATGTCAGAATAGTAAATGGCTTTATCATTGCTAGGAACTTGATACAAAACCTGAAAGCACACCTACGATTTCTAACGTGATGTGCTCCATGGTTTTAAACTGGCATCTAAGATTATTCTAGACCTTTGTCCTTGGCAAAAAGGTTCTACTAACTCTTTTATAGTTTTCAAATAATGTTTTAAAAGGGGCAGTTGCTAAGGTTGGAGACAAATGGTAGGGATAGGGTTTGTTTGCTTTTTTGTAAATCTGAATGTGATATGAATGATGGAAGCACTGTTGGCAGTGTTGCTACATTTCTCCAACTATAGTTTCTGTTCAGAGGTATTCGTCCTACTCTCTTGGGCCAGATCTAATATTGAGATAAAAGAAAAATTGCTTTCACGTCACAAAGAAATGTACCATATCATACAACTGTAGACAATATGAATACTTGTACGATAGTAGTATTATTTAAAATTACACAAGCATCATCACCTGATGAAAAAGGAATCTTGATGCTGCTGGGTTTTTTTGCATGTTGGAAGGCACTAACAATTCCGTATTTCAATGCACTGTTGCATAGTTTGCTCAGCATGCCACCCTCAGGCAAAAATAACGTTGTGGCTACTGTGTAAACAATTGTGTAAAAGATTATCCTAGTTCCTAAGATTCCATTTTTATCTTCAGTTCACCATGAATATGCACCATATATAATATGTTTACATTTTGCTTACAACCTGTCTGGGTTCACTTATTAATAGTTTAAAAGACAAATGGCAAAATTTGTATTTGCAGTGCAATGCAAAAAGTTGATAAACAAGCATCGAAAAATATGATGAATCCTGCCTCCCAATTCCATGTGTTTGCACAACAATTGATTTCAAAACTGAAATCAAATTGTTGTGGTAAGCTTTCATTGCAAAGGATTTCCTTCTAAAAAAAATGCATAGATTTGCCGAGATGCTAAGGCCTTTCTTCTTATTTCACACACCTCAGTGCTAAATAACATGCTGGACGTGTCTCCAACGTCTGAACCAACTTCTTCCCTGATAACAATGATCAGAAATATATTAGTGCATGTTGTTTTTTAAGACTCTATCCAGCTTGTTTTAAGATGCTTCCTTGCAGCATTCTCTGTGGCAGGACGATGGAACTTTTTCAACTTGAGGGTCATGTTTCCTCATTGCCAATCTTCAGAGGATGGGGGGGGGGGGCAGTGTGCCGATAGAGGGTGTAGCAAAAAAGAAAAAGATGAACATGACAAAAGAGGGCAGGGCAGAGCTACTGCACATGCTCCTATACCCATCTCCACTTGCATTTAACATAAACCTCTCCTTCCCCTACTTTGCTATTACTGTCAGGAGGGTGTGCAGTATGTTGCTAGTCTCAGCATTGCTCCTTTGTCAGAGACATGTGGACTGGAAGTTGAGCTGTGAGGTGATGGCGTGGCATTTGAAGCCACCTGATGCTTCCAGAACCAGCATGTGGAAGCATCTGAGACAGGTCATGGGCTTGCTGGCTGGGAATCAGGGCACAGCAGGTTGAATGGAGCAGACAAGCAGGAGACATGTGAAAGAGGGAAGCTTGGAGGGAGTAACATGGAAACACAGGAGGAGGTAGTACCTTTAAGGAAAAGAGCGGGAAATAGGAAAGGTTCTGGGGCTGTTAATCCAGAGGTGAGTCAGAAACGGGAGGAAGAAAAGACATGGGGAGTGTGGAAGAGAAAAATTAAACAACCAAAGAAAGATGGTTCCTGCAATGAAAAGGGTTCCCAAGCCCTAGGAGGCCACCAGGGGCTTCTCTGAAGCCAAGAAACAACCTGGGGCTCTGAGGATTCTAGGGATCTGGAATAGACTCTTAGAGTCATAGAACTGTAGGGACCTAAAGGGAACAAAGGGCCATCTAATCCAACCCCCTGCAAATCAGGAACCACAGCTATCTGTGACGATGAGGTTTCGCTACTTGTCTTTCCACAACTGATGTCCACAGGTTCTGCAGCGCCCACTGCATCTGCCTTCGGGGCTGTGTTTTACGATGCACATAGCAGGGATGTCAGTGTGGATCCTTTGCCTTGGGGAGAGAGGGTTTCAGGTTCGGGGACTGTCTGGCCCTGAGTTCCCTTTGTCTCATGTGACCCTCTCCTCCCCATCTTGCGCCTGCTTCTTTTTCCTCTGTTGCTGCTGCTGCTTCTGCCACCAGTGCAGGGAACTGGTTTCAGATGGTTTTGGCCCAGGAGTGGCCAATGTGCACCTTTACCTGCAGCAGCCACACCTATACACATGAGCAGACTGAGATCAGCAATTAGGGGGTGACAGTTATTTTCTTTCCAAAAATCTCCCCCAATACACACCATATTTTTTCAGCAGTTATTAGGAGTCTTCCTTTGAGTGCTCCTTATTTGTACCATTATATATTTACTGAACCTCAGTGTACTTTGAAAAGTAGGGAAATATGATTGGCAATAGCAAAACTAATAATGTATGTTGGTTAAATAGTGTGTTTGACAAATGCAGTAAAACATGTTTGCACAATCCATTTTCCCCACTGGAATCTCCTTAGTCTTCATCCAGATCATCTAAAACAGCAGAGGCCTGCTGACATGCCAATTTGCAATAGGAAGGGGGAAACAGCAAACACATATTCAAATAACATATTCACATCCCAGAAGTTGGAATTCCACCCGTCCATCTCATGCAACCCAGATTTTGCAAGGGGCCCGGCTTTTCCACATGCAGCCCACCATAACCTCCTAGTGACTTCATATACTATAGTAGGAAGCTCACTCCTGCTTGGGGTCAAGAGCAGGATATTGAGGTCAATCTGCAGTGATTTGAACCATATGTGCTGCTGTATTTTCTGTGCAGGGAGCGGTTGGTAATGCTGATGCTGGGGAAAAAGTGTAGCGAAGAGTGGCCTGGAAATATCCTGATGCTGAGGGAGTGTTAATAAATGCCATTGGGTATACTGCAAGGGATTAACTCTAAATCCCCTGTGGTATTTCATTGCTGTGGAGCTGATCAACATAACAAAATGTGCTGGTTTTCAACTCTGCTCCCTATTGAGACATCAGTAATACTATTGTAGCTTTAGCTATATCTATGAGACAGGAGAGGGACGCGGGTGGCGCTGTGGGCTAAAGCCTCAACGCCTAGGGCTTGCCGATCGAAAGGTCGGCGGTTTGAATCCCCGCGGCGGGGTGCGCTCCCGTTGTTCGGTCCCAGCGCCTGCCCACCTAGCAGTTCGAAAGCACCCCTGGGTGCAAGTAGATAAATAGGTACCGCTTACCAGCGGGAAGGTAAACGGCGTTCCGTGTGCGGCTCTGGCTCGCCAGAGCAGCGATGTCACGCTGGCCACGTGACCCGGAAGTGTCCCCGGACAGCGCTGGCCCCCGGCCAATAAATGTGAGATGGGCGCACAAACCCCACAGTCTGTCAAGACTGGCCCATTCGGGCAGGGGTACCTTTACCTTTACCTTTATGAGACAGGAGATACTAATCCCAAATTAGGCAGGGTGCTGTTAAATTACCCTGAAGCAGCCTGGACACACATCTGGGGGCATCAGGTCATTTTCCCCCTTTTGCATCAAATCTGTGGCACTACAAATTTTATATCAGTAACATAACAACATTACAAAATAGTTGGTTCTCTGAACTCTAATGGGTCAGAGCCACAAGGAAGTGGACCTAGCCAGAGCAAAGCAACGTGAGCTACATGCATATGCAGTAGGTATGCCACGCACCAGACGACTCAGAATACAACCTGGCAGGTAGCTTAAGAGCTATACTATAGGATGGCTATCCCTGCACTAAGGATATAATCTGTAGTTAGTTCAGGCATTCTTCATTCCAGATTGCTTTCTTAAATTGACAGCCTCTCAGCCCCTGGATTGTGTGGAGGGTGGCCACAGGGTTGGCTCAACAGGCTTTTAGCCTCCACTGATTGGTTCTCACATGCAGCTAATATCCAGTAGATATCACAAGGCAAGGTGACAGGTGTTATAAGAAAAAAAACTGCTCCCTGTCCCTTATGGGGTACTCAAGAACCCGTATAGAGTCCTTATGTAGGTTCTCTATCGGTAGGAGAAAATAACAGAGGCCAACCAGAGAATATTGAGAAGCAAAGCAGCTAGTAAGGCTGATCATTATTAACTGTTGCAACAAGGTGCTCACAACTACACGCAGGAGGCAGGAGGGACCCCGAACAATGGCGTGCAAGCCCTTATATAGACATTTGAAATTGCCCACCCTGGAGCCCAAGACTATCCCCCCAATACCTCATGCATACATCACAGAAGGGGTGGTCTACAACAGAATCCTGTCTGGCAGAAAACCTGTTGATGGGTTTACCTGGCTGTTAATGGGTTTACCTGGGCAATCTGGCTATTCTTTTGTGAAGATAAATACTTAATTCCTGAGTCCAGGTCATCGGCTTGCCCTATTCATATCTTAAATGTGCCCTTAGGACAGGATTTGTGAGCAAAGAGACAGTGGGGAGATTTTTCCCATTTCCTCCCTCCTTGCATAGAAATATTTGAGGTCAATTTGGGAGAGACAAAATGGTTTCAGGACTTTTTTCCTGTACTGTTTCGGACATGTGGTTTATATATTTATGTATGTATTTGCTTGGTGTATTTATTTTATATCTTAGACCTTATAATTCTCATATCATTGGTAAGATGCCCATAACTGCCCCATAAAGAAATTAGAACAAATGCTCAAAACAAATGGGCATTATCTAACCACTGTGTAAGCTTTGTGCAGGCAAATGAGAATGAAATCTGATTTAATTTTGCGTGCTTTAGTCTACATGTGGTGCTTATTTCTTTTTTTGGTAAAATATTGCTTTTTTAAAGATAAAAGCAGCAAGAAGACATGGGTAAATAATGGAAAAAAGACTGCCCACAAGACAAAAGCATGCAGAAATGCAGGCCACAGGACCCATGAACATAGGAGCCCTTATGGACGCTGCAGGGATCCGAAGAACTATATCAGGGATATCCACAGGTCAATCGCGATCTACTGGTAGATCCCTGGGAGGTTTGGGTAGATTGCAGTCGATCGCTGGTTCCCTTTCCTTAGCGTTGCTAAAATCAATTCCGGCCTCGCCCTGCCCTCCATTGTTGCACGATTTGCAGAATGGAAGATGGAGTTTACGGAGTGAGGCTGTTTTTCCCCAGCGATTTGTTGGTGAGTGGCTGTTCCTCAAAACCCTTAAAAATGGGGCTTTCTTGAACAACTTTGAACAGGGTTAGATCACTGCCAGTTTTTAATTCTGTAAGTAGATTGCAGTCTCTTGGGAGTTGGCCACCCCTGAACTGTATGATTCATTCTGCAAGCTGATGGAGCTTTGTGCTTGTTTTTCTCTGGTAGCAGTCCCTTCCGCCCCTCCTTCCGTGTCATAGTGCGAACAATCTTTCAAACTGAAATTTTCAAAATCAGGTTTTCTACCAAATTCTATAACCGCCTCGAAAATACTCCTCGTGTTCATTTATGAACACTTTGAGCCATACTCATACAATAGTGCATATGTAAACATCATCACAGGCCTCGAACAAATAAGGAATGCTTCTCTGTGTTCAACTGATCTTCTCACCCATTGAATTCATACTCCTGCCCATTTACTGTCTAGCTTTTTCAAACCCAGTACGCAAGTTCTCTGAGCCAGTTAAATGCTATAAGATTTATTTATTCCAACCATTTACATATTGCGCGAAATAGTATGCAGTAAGGTTACAAAATACAATTCTATGATTCTATAAAAAAGGTAAAATTTGTTGCAGTTAACCATAAAATCAGAAAACCTACTGACTTACTGCTGAAATAAAAAGATGAGGCCTTACCTACAGAACGTGATCAACTTGTTACATGCAGTTTCTGGATCAGGTTCAAATATGGATCCAGGAACACCCTCAAATTACAAATTACAGAGTACAACCCATCCCAGATCAGGCAACTGGCTAATCTTCCAGACTCATATACAGTACCTCTATCTTTCAATGGTTCAAGTTTAGTTTAACTTAGTTTAAGATGGCAGTCTGCACATTAAACAATATAACTGAAAGATGCAATTTCCCACACCCCAATGCCTGTAAGGCATGGAGATTGTAAACTGCCTTGTAAAAATTGAGATTACATTAGAGATACAATTGTTAACATTTTTCAGGCTTGGCAGTGATAAATTACACTTTTTCAAAAGCCTCTCTGAAATAATATCCCAAATGTAACAAACGGCATCAAGGAACTTGCCTTACTAAGGAAAAAAAAGTGAAACTGCAATGCATTTTAAGCAATTTGGATGCCATTTTTCAAATCTCTCCTTCAAGTACAAAAGGTGTTCAGCTGTTTGAATTAATTATCGGCATTAGATGATATAAATAGTTGAGATGGTTGCATTAACCTCTATGGTTTAGAGATTTAGCAGGAAGAGTTTCTGTGGATATACAGAATGTTTGTACATAAGGGTTACTCCATTTGCTTGTACACTTTAGCCCTTGTGCAGCGCAGCATAATTGAGGGACTGCTGTTCTAGTACAAAAACTCTTATCATAAGGGCAGTGGCTTTAAATGATGCTGAAAAGACTTGTCCCTAGAAGAGCTTAGTGAAGAAGGCAGCTTGGTAAAGATGAGAGTGAGGCAAGGGAGTATTTTGGCATTCCCCACACCTTCTGCAGGCAACAACCAATTTACGTGTCCTATTGATGCATGCACACATCACACCGAACCCAGAAGTGACACTAATGGCCCTGAAAGAGCCCAGAAAGGGCAACGAAAGCTCACCTGGCAATCCTATGAGCCTTTGCAATCCCATGAGCCCTTGCACTGACCATTGAGACCTGTTCAGAGTTGGAGTTTGAGCAAGGAGGTTTGGAGGGAGTCTGGTAAGTCCTGCTTGTTTTTCAAGGGTTTCCATGGGTTTAGAGGATATTTTCAGGCTTTCCTGGTGGTGTTTCACTTAAGAGTGTGCCCCGAGTAAATGGGGAGTTGCCTGCATAGTGATTGAGAGAAACTTTGTGCTTTGGACTGAAACATTCCTGGCTGGTGACAACACAGCCGAAGCCATAAAAAAACAACTCAAGTGATAAAGCTATAAAGTTACATAAAATCTGAAAGCATAGGATGTGTTTGCTTTCCTGCATTATTTCCTCTGTGTATGTTTACACACGTGTGTGCTGTGATCACATTTATGTTGATAGTGTAAGGTGACACTGTCTAAACAAAAGATGATCTAGAAACACAATTACCATATAAAAAATATACTACATGTGAGGTTGGAGAGGGGATTCCTTTTTTCTTTCTTTCTTTCTCTCCCCCCCCCTTTTTATTGCTTTTTGACATAAGCCCTAGAAAACCGATAGCTGGCTTTGGAAAACTAGGGTGGTTGGGTAAGGATGGAATTGTTTATCTGGTGTCCCATATTTATTTTTGTTGAAGTCTGAAAGTCTTAAAGGTAGAAAGATCTTTCCTGTGCATTATTTAACAATGTATCCCTAAGCATTTTCACTGACACAAAGCTCCTGCAAAGCTGGCATTCTGTGTTTTCAGCAGTGCAATGGCATAGCCATTGGTACATGTTCTCCTAAGTACGCTTATGCTGCCACAGCATGTCTTAGGATTAGGCCATAAGCACGATGAGCACTTTAATATTCGAATTATATAAAAAATAAAAAGAGAGCAAATGCTATTTGTGGCAGCACTTTTATTGTAGCACTTCATTTTTTAAAAAAGAATTCTTCATCTGCAGTGTGTCTTAACAGACATGTGATACTTTGAATTGCATTTGCCAAACTTACTGAGTAAACACGAAATATTACTCACAAGTACCTAGTTTGTGTCTCATAGAATTTAGTGGGGCTTGCTTCTGAGTAGACATGTATAGAATTGCACTCTTAATTGTCAATTGTTTGTAGAACTTGATATTCTAACTGAACACACAAAGTCAACACTACTTAAGGTTGTTTTGACATTGTTGCTGGCTTTCCCACTGGTATTGTCAGTGAGGAATGGTCTGCTGGAGAATATCCAAAAAGTCTTGTATTAGTGATTCATTATTCATTAAAGGAACAAACCTAAACTGTATTTCTTGGATAGTCTGGTCTGATGTTTCTCTGTACTTACTGATACTAGTGCCATGTGTTTTGCTGATTATAATTATAGGTGTGTGCTTGTTTACTAAGAGAGCTGATCTAAAATAAAACACAATCATATTATGCTTGAAAACCTAAGACACTATATCTTAGAGTGGTGTTTACCAAAATTTTGAGGGGCATCTTTTTCCTAAAGTGAATCTGGATGCATACAGTATATCCCTCTAAAATAAGAGGGAGAGAAAATATCATTAGAGTGTAGAAGAATTGCACCCCAGAAGAGGGGTGTGCACCTGTTCTTTCTGCACCCTGAATTACGAGGTGAATTGGGGTGATATAGGGACAGAACTTATGTTTTGGAGTTATATTATTCTGTTAACGACATCTCAAAGCAGCCCAGGGACTTCTTAATCATCTGAGTGGTTCTGTGGCTTTGGATGTCCAAAAACCATACAGCCATTTTGTTTTTACTGAAAAACTGAAACAAGCTGACTGGGGAACCAGAGTTCGCGAGGATGGTTTTAATCGCAGTGCTTTGTGCTTGTCATTCACATGGATTAATAATTGGCAGGAGGAACCTTTGGCTCTCCAGATGTTCCTGAACTACAGCTCTCATTATCCCTGGCCATTAGCTATGCTAGCTAAGGCTGATGGGAGTTGTAGTACAGCACATATGGGTTCCTCACACGTCACCTATACCTTAAGTAAGTCAGTGTGCTTCCATAAGATATCCATTGTATTCCCCCAAAATTGGAAGCATCCATCACCACCAATAACTCTTAGGGTAGCAGGATTCTTGGTGTGGGTGTGGGGGAGTGACATCTCTGCCACCTTATCTTCCCTGTGTTCTTTTTTTCCCATATCCCCATGGCTCCTATTGTACCCACCCCCAAATCGTAAAGTCTTCCATTTAGGGAGAACCACTGCAGCTATCATCCTTTATCAAGTGTTATCTTCCAAGAAGGGATAACCATGCTTGGAAATTGTGTCCAGTTCTGACAGAAATGTTAAAGAAGAAAAAGTATATGTAAACATTACGTAAGCTTTTAAACTGGAAGGAACTGGAGTCTAAGCTAGCAAATTGCTTGACTTTCATGTTTAAACAGGCTGCTTAGTCATTTAGCCCCCTTGTTTTACCTGTAATTGTAAATAAATCACATCTGGCACCTCCAGGTATGACAAGAGAAGCAGACTTATTGGGCCAAATTTATCACTACTGCAAACTCACTAGACTGAGCAGAATTTTCCAGTGCGTGTCTTTGATGCATGCAAGATTAATTATTCATATAGATGTCTCCTTTGATAGAAGGGAGGGGGAGATATACTTGAAAGATACCATGTCTTCAGAGAGTTGCCGTAATAATCCTGCTGGTTTTTAAAATATATTCCGGCAGTGGGAGCATAACTGCTGCATTGGAACTGCTGGCACAGTGAGCAAAACTCTGGCTCTTTTGTGTCGCTTTGAAGATCGTATGCTCTCTCTCTCAGGATGTACTGTCAAAAGTCTGAAGAGTTGGAGTGTTGTAGCTTTGACTGGTTCCATCATTGGGCTCTTACTTCAGAATCCTTTGGGTTATTCTTTATTAAACTAAGAAAAATAATACCTTCTGGCTAGTCATGCTGTTTGAATTGTTAAGATAGCTTGGCTGCTAAGTTTCTGATTCAAAAGGCATACACTGGTACCTTGGGTTAAGAACTTAATTCGTTCTGGAGGTCTGTTCTTAACCTGAAACTGTTCTTAACCTGAGGTACCACTTTAGCTAATGGGGCCTTCTGCTGCCGCCGCTGTGCGGTTTCTGTTCTCATCTTGAAGCAAGGTTCTTGAGGTACTATTTTTGGGTTAGCGAAGTCTGTAACCTGAAGCGTCTGTAACCCAAGGCACCACTGTACTCTGAGCAGTACAAATGACCTCAGGTGTTGTTTTTAATGCTGGATAGTAATCTCTGCATTTAGATACATTCTGTGTGCTCTAGTGGAATCCCAGTGGAAACTCTGCTTTACCATGTCTTATATCTTAATGTGCCTTTTTGTGTTTGATGTATTCACCTAGAAAAGAAATAATTGGCGTTTCTCTTCCCAAATATCTTTTCCTCTTTGAGCTAGAAGCTAAACTGTGGTAAACCTGTGGTAGCGCAACCAAAAGTAATATAAATATTGTCGTCTTTCCCCCCACAATAATGCTTCTAGGTGTAAGACTTTAAGACAGAGTGGTATTCTGCAGTATGCTAGAAAACAGTGGGTTGTATCCAAAACTCCACTGTTGGAACTCCTCTCACACACTGGAACTTAGCCTTCCTCTCCTCCCACTGTGCTTCCTGAAAATCTGCTCCAGAGGCCCCCCCCCAGCCATTTGGATCTGATTTTGAGGGTGTGCAGGAGGCTGCGGGAGAGAGGAAGGGAAAGTGCTGTTCAACAAGTGGAAGTCTCTCCTGCCAGTGGATCAGGAACCTTGGATACCCTTTACAGTAGTTACAGGAACTGAGACCATGATGATACTCATCAAATGAATACTGATAACAAAGTCACTGACCCAAAGTTTTCCTATGCTTCATTCCCAGCAACCATAAGTAGAAGCGGTGTCTTATTCTGTAGTAATAAGAGAGTTAAACATTGTCTCTAGTTAGTATGGGTTGGAGATAAGGCTCCACCATTTAGCTTGTTCTTGTGGTTACTTTCATGTTCTGTTGTTGTTGTTTCAGCTTGTTCATAAATAAACAGCCTTTTGCTCTGGGCCTACAAAGTGAATAAGTTTGCTTTATACAGTGGTGCCCCGCAAGACGAATGCCTCGCAAGACGTAAAACTCGCTAGATGAAAGAGTTTTCCGTTTTGGAGGTGCTTTGCAAAACGAATTTCCTATGGGCTTGCTTCGCAAGACGACAATGTCTTGCGAGTTCCTGCTGGGGTTTCCCCCCCCCCTTTTTCTAAGCCGCTAAGCCGCTTATCAGCTAAAAGCCGCTAAAAGCGCTAATAGCGCTAATCCGCTAATCCGTCAATGGGCTTGCTTCGCAAGACGAAAAAACCGCTAGACGAAGAGAATCACAGAACGGATTCTTTTCGTCTTGCGAGGCACCACTGTATTAAATAAATAAGATAACATATTCCCTTCTTGTCTGTTGAGTAAAGAGAGCCAGTGATAGTGGCAGATAAAGTATTAGACCCTGAATGCTGAGATCCAGTTGAATCCTTGCTCACCCATCTGGATTATTAGGATAAAAATGAAGGGCAACTTTTTTGTATGTCATTATGAGTTTTTTGATGGAAGCCTAGGATACAGCGGACGCTTGGGTCGCGAACGTGATCTGTGCGGGATGCACGTTCGCAACCCGCAGCGTTCGCAACCCGCAGCGGCACGTCTGTGCATGTGCGGGTTGTGATTCGGAGCTTCTGCACATGCGCAAAGCACAATTTAGCACTTCTGTGCATGCACGACTGCTGAAACCCGGAAGTAACCTGTTCCAGTACTTCCAGGTTTTGGCAGTCCGTAACCCGGAAAAATGCAACCTGAAGCATCTGTAACCCAAGGTACAAATACCTGGCATCATAATTATTTTACACCTCTATTGAGGAGTGTAACTACTCTGGAGCTATAGATATATAATTGTGCCTTAATGCTTGTAGGAGCACTTACTGATAGGAATCCTCATTTATTGCTGATTCGTCCCACAACATTTCAGTGCTGTGTTATGTTAGAATTACCATAGTATGAATGAAGCATGACCTCATTTATGGCTATCTACCCAGTGTCTCTCTCAGCTTTTGACACAAAAGTATGCAGGTAAACAACTGATGACTTACTCTCTGCAAACTGCCATAGAAAATAGCATAGATTATTTCTACAAACAGGTTGTATCTCAAAGTCTTAGGCAATCATATAGCTGGAATTGTAGGTCTTGGAACAAAACATGAACTTTCTGAAACTTGGTGCTATTTTCTAATTAGAGTGGTACCTCGGTTTAAGAACAGCCCTGTTTACGAACTACAGCGGTACCTCAGGTTAAGTACTTAATTCATTCTGGAGGTCCGTTCTTAAACTGAAGCACCACTTTAGCTAATGGGGCCTCCTGCTGCCGCCGCGCTGCCAGAGCACAGTTTCTGTTCTCATGCTGAAGCAAAGTTCTTAACCTGAAGCACTATTTCTGGGTTAGCGGAGTCTGTAACCTGAAGCGTATGTAACCTGAGGTACCACTGTATTTGGTATACGAATGCCGCAAAACCGGAAGTAGTGTTCCTGTTAGCAAACTTTACCTCCGTCTACAAGTGGAAGCTGAACGGCGGAAGGGCACAGGTGGCAGGAGGCCTCATAAGGGAAAGCGAGCCATTTTAAAAATGGCTTTGGCTTAAGAACGGACTTCTGGAATGGATTAAGTTCGTAAACCGAGGTACCACTATAATGATTCATGCTTTGTTTTCCTTCTTCATCCTCTTCACTGTCACCCCTGGCTCTCTCAAGAGTCATTCTATGCTAGCTTTACTCCTCTTACTTATTTTTCCATCAGAACAGGCATAATGCCAGTTCAGGAGTTCAGGGCTTTTTAATGTGTAGTCAAAATGACATATGCATGCACACTTCCCAACAGATGTCTCCTCACCCTAAACTATCTTCATACACCCATTCAGGTTTGGCTATGTGGTGATATCACTGAGATCAAACAAAGCTAGTACAGAGTGACTGGAGTGCTTCTGAATAGATACAGTGGTGCCTCGGGTTAAGTACTTAATTCATTCCGGACATCCATTCTTAACCTGAGGTACCACTTTAGCTAATGGGGCCTCCCGCTGCCGCAGCGCTACTGCCGCACGATTTCTGTTCTCATCCTGAAGCAAAGTTCTTAACCTAGGTAGTATTTCTGGGTTAGCGGAGTCTGTAATCTGAAGCATCTGTAACCCGAGGTACCACTGTATGTGTAAGAGGTCCCTTTTCCCTTAAAAGCCCAGTAACAAATGCTTTTATAATTATCAGTTTCAGGCTCATGATTGGAACAGATTTGGCTCTGCAGACCTTAACTTATTTTAAACTCCTTTATTTCAGTATTGGTGTTATGCTTGGTGCTATTTTCAGAGGGTACTCAAAGGTATGCAGTACTGACACCTCTTTTTTGTTGTTGTTAAAAAGTATGGCACATACTGTGACAACTTCATGGTGAGTACTGGCACCTATTTTTCTAGAAAAAAGGCACTGGTTATACTGACTGACTTTGCTACGATAACATCATTCCTAGAAAATAGATCTCCAGTTCTCCAGTTCTCTTCATTAGTGGCGACTGTTGGTATAGATTATTGAGGGTGATGAGAGATTAGTCACACAATGGGTTATCTATTAGCTGCTCCGGTATGAGGACGTGACAGAAAATCATTCAAATTTAACCATTGTTTTAACTCCTAAATACAATGAGCTTAGTGTTTCAAATTAATTCTTACATGTTTGCCATGCACTTTTGTTGTTTTATACATTAATCATTTTAGCATCCCCTTTTCCTTTTCCACACATCCAAAAGCTGAAGTGTCTCATAGTCTATCTTTCTTCCTGGGCTACATTGCTTTATGAAAGTAAGTCCATACAGATGACCCAACTACCTTGAGATGAGCTTTCTTATTTTTGAGTAATTTGCTTGCCTTTATCAACCTGTCAAGTTATAAAGATGATTTTACCACACAGGAGCCTTATGTGAATAGTAAAAGAGTAATTTCTTTCAGTTCTTATTTCTACTACTACCTCATTTACAGCCATTAACTGGGGGCTCATCCAGACTTCCTTTTGAGCTGTGTTTCTAGGTACAGGTCTGGGCTTTAAATCCGTTTTTTTTGCTATTTGCTCTGATTCAATTCAGATTTCCCCTGGGGGAAACTTTGGGACAAGACAAAACAAAAACACCTGGAAAATGGTTGGGGAGCAAAAGAAAGTCTGGATGAGCCCTGAGTCTATACTGTCTCATCCTTGAATAGTTTGATCATGTGTCTCCTCTCACCAAGTGGTAAAGAGAATTTTATCACACACCAGCTGCAAAAGGATAGTAGAATGATCACCCACATGGGCTTATAGTGTTCTGAATTTTTAAAATACAGCCTAAATTAAAGCTGTGTTAAAACTACAGATTTCATCAACCTCTTGAAGATTGTAACGTTTAATTTGAAGACTTCAAGACCACTTAGCTGATTTGCGCTATGAATGTAATGTAATGCCTATGATGTGAATGGAATAATGATATAGTTTAATTTAACAGAATAGTAACCAGATTATGGGGGGAGGGTTCATAATCTTTGAACCTTGACATTTCAATTCTGTTGTTTCCCTAGTACTCCATACTTTTCTGCAACTTGGTCCAGTACTGCTTTAGACTACTGTGACATTAGTGAACTGAACAACTTTCTGTTCTTACTCTGTCAGCATCAACAATGTTAAATAAGTCATTTGAAGAGTGAAAGAAAGACACTTCACCTACACCTCTACAAGTTTTAGACTAGGAAAGGTTTTTGCTGCAGGTGGAAGTTCAGAACAGTTAGACGAAAACACTGTATGGCCTTCCTTAGTGAAACAGCGCACAGACCTCTTCTTAAATGAAAAATGCTTGTTATGAATTCATTCCACTACACAGCACAGATAGGTACATAATGAACCCTGATTTTGTAAGAAACCATTTTAATCTTCTTTTAATTAAAGTAGAAAATCTGTAAAACACAAAGCTGTGTGAATTTGTTTAATTCTTGACAGGATTAACATTTTGCCTTTTGGCAAATTAATTGCTAATTTCCAGAAAGGGATCGTTTATCTTTTTCATGAATTGTTTCTCAGAATCTAGGCAAAACACAGTCTAAGGATGCAATTCTAAGCATATCCATATAAAATAAATCAGACTGTAATCAATGGCTTTTACTGCTGAGTAAACATGACTAAGATCGGGAAATATGTTCAATAAGCATTTTAAAGTTTTATTCTCTGCAATCTCATCAGTCCTCTGTTGTTGTTAAGGGCCAGTCAGGAACATGGATCCCTTTGAGAATTGAAATATGTTTCTAGAAATATAGAATGGCATATCATATTTTGGACTGCACTGCTTTAGTCTAATAAATGATGATGATGATGATGATGATGATGATGATGATGATGATGATAATAATAATAATAAATACCCTGATGTTTTCCCAGATGGGGACTCAAGGCAGTTTAAAGATACAACAGAAAAAACTTAAAACATAGAAAAGATAATCATTAAAAAGTAATTAAAAGCTAATATGATTAAAACAATATAAAAAAGATCTGTTTGAAGCTACAGATAATAGCAACAAGAAAAAACAAAACAAACACTAGCCTTTTAATAATAATAATAATAATAATATCTTTATTGTCATTTTTACGGTCAGATGAAGGGTTTTCATCTGATGACAAAAGGACGAGGAACCAAAGTTTGGGACAGCCACCAAGAAGGCCTTTACCCATGCCCCCCCCAAGTGTGCCTGTGAGGGTAGTGAGACTGAGAGAAGGGCCTCCCCCAAATATTTCAGAGCCCAGGTACATTTGTATGAGAGAATACAGGCTTTCAGATACCAGGACCTAAAGCCATATAGAGCTTTAAATCTCATGACCAGCACTTTGAATTGTGCCCAGAAACAGACTGGTAGCCAGTGAAGCTGTTGTAACAAGGGAGTCATCTACTCCCTGTGACCAGTCCCCGTCAACTGTCTGCCCAAATGGGATGAAACTAAGGTGTGTCACTGCAGCCAAATCAGACATTTCTAGGTTTAACTGTTGCACTCCTGGCCACCGCATAAATTGGAGGTAACACCTTTAAAGCCCAACCCTAGGGTAGAACAACAATCTTAGTGTGCATGAAAATTGTAGAATACTTCTACAATTCATTTCCCTTCATGTTGGTGTTTTTTTTTAAAATGATGATTAATTGATTACATTGGGGGAAAGCTAAATGGTTCAATAAACGTCTTTAACTAAATTTAATTATAAATTTCTAGATTTATTTGTCAAGTGGTAATGCAGATTCCATGTTGGCTGAAGCAGCAAATGTAGATGGATGAAAGATGCCATTGCTACTGACAGACAAAAGTATTCACTCAGTTTCCTTCAGTATCTACAGTGGATTAATTGGTTCAAAGTCCTCTTACTGCTTTAAAGTTGTTTAAAAAGTGTACAATTCAATAATAGAGTTGCTATTGTTCCATAAAAACTATTTCATATCATAACATAGATATGGCATTGGTGAGCTTTGTGCGCACAAAGTTAACATTTATGCTTAGTACGGTGGACTATAAAATGACAGTAACATTTAACATTTATTTATTTTCTTTATAAAAAGATTTCTAAACTGCCTTACAGAACACAAAAGCCCTCAAAGTACAGTTAATAAAATAATAAATCATTAATATTACATATTAACATTTAATTAAATATTAAAATCAAATCATCAATTTCATAAGAACAAAGGAAACTAAAGATCTCCTGGATCAGATCGTAGACCTTTCTAGTCCAGCATCCTGTTTACACAGCCAATTGCGTATGGGAAGTCCACACACCCCTTCAAGTGAACATTACAAATGAACGCAAAGCCCAGCAGTAAATAAAATGCAGATTGAAATAAAAGTGTGTTTACATTTCCTAGATTTGGGGCCGCCACTTTTAATAAGCAGCTTCTGGTGCCCATCAGTTTAGCATCTTTCAGTGATAGGCTAGAGAGCTGGCCCTCAGAAATAAATCGTAATGCATGGGCTGTTTTGTAACTATGTGGGTGATCCCTCCTTCGTATTTGCTGGAGATTCCAAAATATAAGTGTTTCCTCTAAGAGGGACTTCAAAGGTTATTTAGCCCAGCCCTGTCAGTGCAGGCAAAAACCTACTACAGCATCTCTCATACTATAGTCAAGTAAAGTGACTACGTTGGCATCACATAAAAACATTCAGAATACATTCAGAATAGATAGGCCAGTGCGATCTCGTCGCAACCCCAACGGCACAGTCACCCGCCAAAGGGCAGAAGAGGCGAGAAATCCACCTCATCTCTGTGGGTTTCCAGCAAGGGCAGGATCCTGTAGCATAAATCAAATAGAGGAACTTAGCTACTGTCTAGGTGAGCTCCTGGTCTCTCCCCTGTAATAAGAAGCGCATAACCTCCGTCTCTGGTTTCCGTGTTGCAATATATAGATGGTCTAGACATTGTTGGGGAGATTATCATACATTTTACACTTAAGGGCCATGTGAGCTGGAGTTTCCACCAGGTTGGCATCGCATGGGCAGATCCTGTCTCCTATCTCTGCCAAACCTGCAAACCTACCCCAAAGGAGGTTAGAAGGATTAGAATTGAACCTAGCCAGCGAAAAGGCCCTTCTTTCTTGCGGGTTAAACAAAAATTGTAAATAATTAAGATGAAATTCCTGCGCCCAAGAGAGTCGGGAAAAAAGAGGGGAACATGTTTTTTCCGCAGCTGAGATTAGTTCCTGGTGATCTATGTCCCACAGCCTAGTTCTTAACATGGTCTTGGTGACTGGGAAAGCCACCTCACACTATAGAATGCATTGAATGAATGACTTGCAGAATTATACACATGGAGTGTAAAATGGTCGCAATCTCAGCACCACTGCCATTTGCATAGTGTCTAGGGTCTAATTTTGTATCTGCTGGTGCTCGTGATGATGATGGTGATAGTGGTGTAGCAATAAAACTGCTAGCACATTTACAAAGCAAAGAAGGGTCTGTTATGGTTTCAAACTGGATGGGAGACTGCATGTTGAGATTCCTGCATTGCAGGAAGTTGGGACTAAATGACCCTCGGGGTCCCTTCCAGCTCTACAGTTCTATGATTCTATGCCAGGAAGTCCTCACATGTTAACTTTTCAGTGCCATTTTCCCATAGTGAGGTATCTGCTTGAAAGAATTTGTACTGAGAAAACTTCACTAGTTCAGAAATGTCACCAGTCACAACAATCTAGACTAGAACTAGATCACCTCTGTAGTAGATCTTTGTGCATACTCAAATAAAAGATGGGATGTGCAATGTACTGTATCTGAAAAAGCTTGATCATTGCAACTCTTATGAGGGAGGGATATCTGGAATCATTTTACATTTGGAGTGGTACTATTTTGTTAAATTGCTTTGAGTTTTTATTACAGTCAAGCGACATACAAATTTTTTGAAAGCAAAATAAAAATGTTTTCAATATATTTGGGTTTTTTAATGTATGATTTGCTTAAGGTTTTTATTTTAAAATATACAGGCCACCCTTGATTCCTCTTACTTTCTAGCCATTAACTGAATTTTATTGGCATGCCAATAACTGTGCTTGTTATATTTTGTCCTACCTACTTTTATGCCAGAAATTCTGTTAGAGCAATTTTCTTATTATCCAAATGCATAGATTTTATAGTGTTTTGCAGCAGAGATGCCTCATTTCGTTCTTTGTCTTCTGCTTAATAGGAAAATGTGATTAATTAGGGTAGGTGTTGTTCCATCAGGAAAAGACTATCATAATCTTCCCAGTGTGAAATTGCTTATGAGTACTGTTCTGTTATTCACTTTTACCTTTAGAAATACTTAGGCTATACTTAATGAAATGCAATAATTTATTTTGCCTGTTCAGGAAACCTGACATGAGAAGGGCACAAAATTATTCTGTAAAACATTCCTGCCATCATAACTTTGGACTGAGCTTCACAGTAAATACTTCTAAAAGCCTTTGTGCTGAAGGCGTCAAAGGAATACATGATTTAGTTGGCTTGTGGGAAATCTATCGTAAGTGTGGCTGCGGAAATAGCATTGTCATTAAAAATGATTTCTTTGTGAATAAAGCTCATTAGCAGAATAATGGTTTCATACTTTTAACCAGCATTTTGCCTTTCTGGTTTGGATCCAGCTGTGTCCCAGTATGAGTGGGTGTGGGGGTACTGTTATCATTCAAGCAGGGAGGCCAACAGTTTCTCTAGCTGCTGCTTTCTACACCAGCGCTTACCAAAGTAGGCTGCACTTCCCTCCGGGGAACAGTGATGGGGGCACTAAGAGACAAGGGGGAGGCATGGGGCGCCTATCAGACTGTGAAAAGCTGGTATCAAGTTCATCAGTTTGTTGAATTAATTAAACTAAAAAGTTTTAACTGGACATTTAATAAATATTCAATTAGTTGTTATTGTTTTAAATTTTACCGTGTGGTTATCTTCCTTAGTGGGTTGTGCCAACTGCTATTTGGAATACAGTGTTGCCCCGCAAGACGAATGGCTCGCAAGACGGAAAACTCGCTAGACGAAAGAGTTTTCCGTTTTGGAGGTGCTTCGCAAAACGAATCTCCTATGGGCTTGCTTCGCAAGATGACAATGTCTTGCGAGTTCCTGCTGGGTTTTTTTCCTCCCCCCCCTTTTCTAAGCCGCTAAGATGCTTATCAGCTGATCTGATAAGCCGCTAAAAGCCGCTAATAGCGCTAATAGCCCTAATCCGCTAATCCTACAATGGGCTTGCTTCGCAAGGCAAAAAAACCGCTAGACGAAGAGAATCACAGAACGGATTCTTTTCGTCTTGCGAGGCACCACTGTAATGCTTTTTATATGGTAGGGTAGTGGGTACTGGGAATTAGTTTATGGAACTAAGGGGCTGTTGCCTGAAAAGGTTTGGGAACCACTGCTCTACACCATAAAAAAGACTTTCCTAGGGAGCCCTTCAAGGGGTGCAGGGGGCTTCAGCAGAGGGAGAGATGAATTTTTTTTTGTCCTTTGAGTAGTTTTGTAGTTGCTATCGATAGGATCCAACTAATTGGGATTGCATTTGATAGGGTTGCCATGTGTCCCAAATTTCCTGGACATACCCAGAATACTGCAGTCAGAAGCAATGTCTGGGCAGAAATTGGCAAAATGTCCAGGAAAATCCGGATGTATGGCAACCCGTGTCAGCAGTGTTGTTTTTGCCAATTTCCCTTAAAAATAGCTCAAAAATAGTTCTTTTTCTCAACAACTTTGGGCAAAACTAAAAAAAACCCCCAGCAACTTTGGCCAGAAGATGAAATACGGCAACCCTGGCACGTGAAAACTGATTTTATCCTTGACTGCTATGGAATGTCTCCATTAACACATTGTGCTCTTGTTTGTTTAAAAGTTTTCACTGTGCTGGTGCCAAAGAACAAGTAACACAAATCAGGGGTGTAGGGAAGGGGGGTGGGGTGGGGGTGGGGTGGGGGGCAAACCGCCCCAGGTGCCATCATGGAGGGTGGGTGGCAAATTATCAAGGAACAATTACTGCCCTACTAGGGTGGTTCATAAAAAAAACTTTTTTAAAAAATGCCTGCTCCAAAGGTCTTATCTTACTACACTAGGGATTATATAGCTATATATGAGATATCAGTTAATATCTTGACGCACCTCCATGAAAATAGCTGTTTACTTGGCCATTTTCCTATGTCATGAAGCCTGAAATTTCAATTCAGTGGACCCGGGTCAAGATATTAACTGATATAAAATATACAAAAATATAAAATAAATTATTGAAATTCATGATAAAAAGTTAAAAACAGGCACTTAAAAGCATTCGGAATACGACTAAAATCAACAGTAGTTAAAATGAGGTAAAACACATAAAAATTGTATATGTCTAGATAGGCTTGCCTAAACAAAAATGTTATAAATGTTCAACATTTTAAGTATTTGAAGGTTCGGTATATGGACTTCGTAGTATTATTTTGAGTGTAGTATTTATTTATTAATGTGGTTTGTCATTTTACACATATATTGACATATACCAGTGAAAACTCATGAACCAGAAGTGGTAAGGAAATTCTCTGGACCTAGAATACACTAATTAGACAGAGTATTTTTTAGTATATGTGCTGCCGAAGCGAGCACTAGACAGAGTATTTTTAAAACAGTCGAAAATAAAAGTCATACAACAGCAGTTTCACTTGTCTCATTGTCATACAGTACTTGGCTTTGCAGAATTTTGAACCACTAAAATCTCCTGATACAACCTCTTTGAGCAGAGATAAGTGTAAGATACAAAATGAGTGTACCCATGACAAACAGCAATGCCTTTAATCACACCATGTTCACCACTCTAAAACAGCTGTTGTCTCTCAAAATGCACCAAGTTTTCTCTTCATCTGTAGAGGATTGGTCTGTTTGCCCTCAGGCTGTGTTCCATGTTGCATCATAAAATTCAGACCTTGGTATTTCTCAAAGCCATAATTTTATGTGCTTCAATTACAGTCTTTTGGATAAAATGCTATGGGCTTGAGTCAGCCTAAGGTTAAGTCCCAATGATGCTGAAATCTGTTCCATTCAAATAGGAGGGGCTAAGAATTTCTTAATTTTGATTGGAGAGTCTACTTATTTAGGTAGTTACACATATGTAATTGTGTGTTATTGCCTGTACTGCAGCAATTCGGCTACTGTTATTTAATTCTTTGGACTCAGTTATTTCTTACCCTCCCTTTACCATAAGGTTCCAAGGCAGGCTATAGCAATTTAAAAATACAATACAGTTTAAAGTAAGTTTCAGTCACAATAATAGGGTGGGTCCCACAAATATAGATCTCAGGTGCCAAAGGTGGCAGAAGAATGCTACAACAGCTTAATTTCCAACTCCTTGCTTCTTTGTGATGAGGAATTGTCATGAAATGACAGAGGACTTTTTAAAAATGTTGTTCTGCATGTTTGTTAATGGAAGGAAAACAGAGGCAATCTTCCTTTAAACATTTTAGGGGCGATGGAATTAAATGGTCTCACCATATATAACTTACCAAATAGCAGTTTCAGAACATCTCCAAATACAGATCCCTGCTGATTTTCCAAGCTGTATCTTTCCAAAGTGCTGGTAAAATTTTCTTTTAACTCCCTAATCTTTAATTGCATGGAGAATCTTTAAATAAATGGAGAAAACCTCAAAACTGTCAGTCTCAAGTATAGGCCCAAACAATTAAGCCAAATATCATTTAGATTTTCATAATGGTTGTGCATATTTTAAAAATGTTTCTTTTTCCCTACCATAGAAGCTATTTTTAACTACAGTTTACAGATTCCATAGCTTACCCATTGTGCAATGCTTTCATAGGCTATATTTAATTTAGGCGGGTGGTGGTATAATTTGGCACATACACTGTTGGTATCTGCTGTTAATGTATTTGAGTTAAGTTGGGTTGAACCTTTCCCTACACAATTGGTTCCAAATTTATTGCTTGGCGGTGATTGTGGTTCCACATTATAGGCTGTTGGGTCTCAGTATCTCATGTGGGCCCTTAGGTATGGGCTTGTGGACTCACTCCAGTCCTTCCAATATTCTTCCAGTCTTGTCTGTATTTTTCCAGGTGGAAAGCCCAGGATAGCAGCATTCTTCCAGCCCTGGGGAGTCCTGAGCAGTGGTAAGGCCCTGTGGCATAGCTCTGTCTCTGATTATACTTTGTTGAATGTTACATAAACACAATACAGGATGTGGAGGGAGAATGGCCATCCCTGAGAAGTGAATGGAAGTTTTCTTAGTATGCAAGGGGAAATGATCTGGTGCTGTAGACTTCCGGTGTGGACAAGGAGAAAATAAGCTATCCATTGGCGCAGCAGCAAAGCTCTGATGCACACACTCTCCTCTGGTTTCCCAGAACTCCCTGGTATGCTCACTCTTTTGATACACAACATACAGTGTGTGGTGAAGCTGAATTCTGCAATCCGTTTGTGTGTCTTTTCATTTGCAAGTATCTAAATGACCATTCAACTTGTTCTTTATGTTTTTGGCTTGTGTTTTTCAAATAGCAGCCCTCTTCCATACTACTCCATGGCAAACCACCTTTGAAGCTAGAGACTTTTAACAGCAATTTGTGATACACGCCCAACCCTTTAGTGCAGGGGCCAGCAACCTAAGGCCTTTGGGCCAGAAGCAGCCCACAGAGGCCATTTAACCGGTCCACAAGCCGTCCCCACTCGGCGAGTCCCCACGCGCTGCGCTAAACTGGCACAGTGTGGTGTGGGGACTCTCTTCCATGGCTCTGGAAATCGCTTCTGTGCATGCCCAGGCACTAGCGGAGGAAGATGAGTGCAGTGGGAGTGCACCGCCCCCAGCAGCGCGATCCCGGTGGGGTTCCATCGTGGCTGCCCATCCCACCCGCACTGGCCGCCCCGCCCTGCAGGCGGTGCTCCCCGCTCCCTGCCCCTGTGGGCGGCGCACCCCGCCCCCACCTGCTATCCGCCTCCCCCGGTGCCAGAGCATGAAGCAACGCCACTGTGCCCAGACGCCGGAAATCGTGTCTGCACATGTTCACAGCACCGGAAATCGCTTGTGCGCATGCCCAGACGCCGAAAATCGCTTCTGTGCAGGCGCGATTTTTGGCATCTGGGCATGCGCAGAAGTGATTTCCGGTGTCACGCTGCGCCGGCCTGGCCCACGGAGGATCTCCGCAGGAGTGATCCGGCCCATGCCTGGTAAGCCTTGCTGACCCCTGCTTTAGTGTGCCCAAGGTAGCTCCCAACCACATATGAGAAAATCCTAAATAACCACATTTCTTTAGAGGGTATTCCCAGGTAAGATCCTCCCTCTATTGTGTGGGCAGGTAATCCCTCCCCTACCTGGCCTGGTCTCCTTGGCAACGCTTCCCCCAGGTGGGATTGGACAACTGACAGAGGTAGGCGGAGACCTCCAGGTATCCCACCTGAGGGAAGGCAAACCAAGCCTATGCTGTTGAAGCCGCTCCAGATGTAGGGGCTGCGCGCATCCACGCAAAGGGCGCCCCCCGTTTTAAGTGTGGAGCGGTCATTCTTTAGAGGGTGGGAGAGCAAGTTCACAGCCTAATTGGAATAAATCTGTCATGTCAGAATCAAGGGACAAGCAGAGCTACTGCATGAGTGGTAAAATGTTTCTTCTATTTCTCTAAACAGTAATGATGCCTGCCACATGAATAATATTAAGTAGCTTTAAGATGACTGGTCTTGCTATGTAGTGCTTAGCTTCAAAGCAAATACTTTCCCCCATCTGTTTATTTTCAATATATTACCACAAACTGCAGTTTTGATCTTAAAACCACATATTTAAAGTAGCACAAATGTACTAAATGTTAGCACATGACACATCTAACACATATGGCTAATGTAGTAACACCTTCTAAGCTTTCTAATTTTAATCTAGGTTGTTCTGAGATAACTAATCTCTAATAGCAATTTTGCACAACCAAACAATCACATGAAAGGTCCAGTTATTTGAGCTGCCTCTTACACTGGCTTTTGCAGCTAGATAATTGGATCTCCGCCATGAGCATCTACTTTGTACAGCTTTAGTTTTGTTTAAACGTATCTGCTGGATTTTCTTTTCTGATTTTCTTTTACCCTGCTTTGAGACAATTGTACAAAAGGCAATTAATAAAACGATGTTGACGATAATATACAGCAGCAAAGCCTTGTGAGCTAAACCATACTGATAATGTTCATGCCTTGCATGTTCAAGATCTCAAGATTAATCAGTTAAACAGGTGGAGGACTAATGGGCTGCACCCGGCAGCTGCCAGCAGTGTCCTAAAATCAGGTGCCCTTTCTCCCTTTGGTGTGGGAGCATTGCCAGAAGGTCTTAATGTATTGAAGTGGGAAGGAGGGCTCAGTGAGGAGGAAAAGAAACACTTAAGATTATTCCCTGAGGAACAACAAGACACAGTGTTTGCTCTCCTTGTTTGCTCATCCCCAAAACAACCCATCTATGTCTGCTCTACAGAGACACACAGAGTGCTGTGTGCCAGCATCTGTGGTGAATGTGTCTGCTGTATGTTTGGGTTTGCATGTGGTTCATATGTGGTTCATATGTGCAGAAGCTGAGCCTATCAATGGCATTCAGACCTCAGTGGGGCAGCTGACTGCAAATCAGTGGGTATGATCTCCATGGCAGAGTGAAGAGAGAAGCCTCCCCTTACAATGTGGCTTTGCAGTAAGAATCAGGTTTCCCTGCTCCTGTAATTAGCTGCATTAAAGATACATAGTTGCTTGCATTGTACTTAAGTTACAGTGTTACTCGGCCCTGATAACAGATGTGCCAGGGTCACAATGCAAAACCTGCAACTTGAATGCAGTTGGGAATTAGTACCTGCTGGTAGACAAGTAGGGCTGTTGCAGACACAGCCTAACTCTGTCTGCTTAGTTAAAATACTTTGGACGTCTTTTGACATTTTGCTTCCATAAGTAATCTAATATCAGTGCAATCTGATTCCCACAACTGCACACAAGGTAAACGTATTGTGGCAGTAGCATATCTCCCCTCTCCCCCTTCTAACGATAGTACACTGTATCCCTGAAGGATTTGTTGTCTCCAGAAGCATGTTACTAGATGTATATTTTCCCTTCTCTATATGTTTGCATTCAGTGGCTAAGCTGGAAGGCATAACTGGACATCTGTTGTAATAGCATGCTGTTGTGCCTCTAGAGTATTGAGCCACAAATGTTGACTAACTTCAACTAAACAAGAAGAGGCAAGATGCTGGTATGTTAAGCTCTGGGGTATGCATCTTTTTCTCAATATTTTGGATAGCAAAAGATGAAATGTCTTTGACCATAAAAGTATTGAAGTACAAAACAGTAAGCAACTCACTGGATTATTTTTTTTATGACAAAATACAGATATTGTAAACATAAGGTTTTGATATGGTGATGAAAATGTGAACCACTTGTTCAAAACTCACCTGTTTTATGAACACATTTCCAATGTTAGCCATTGGAAGGCCCATTGAAATCAATGGTTTCATTTTCTGTTGAGGAAAAAGCTGCTCAAGTTTAAAGCATAGTGTGCTGTGGGACGCTGCTTTTTCAGGCGGTTTTCATTACATTTCATTACAAAAAACAAAATGTGTGTCTGTGTGCATGTGTGAGATATACAAATATATTCTTGCATAGCTTGTTTTTCTTGCACTTTTAAAATGCCTAATGAATGCATATTTTCAAGTGGTCCCCAGGATTTAAAAAAAAACATTTACCTTTCGCAGGTTTTATAAGAATTTTGAATTTTTAGAGTAACAAATCACTGTTATTTGGATAACAGTTATTTGGATAACACTGTTATTTGGATAACAGGCAGATACATTGTATAACCTGGGTGCTGCTTCTTGCCTCTCAACCTCCAACTTTTTGAGAAATGAAATGTGTGGACTTTTAATGTTGATGAAATGCAGCGTGTGCACATTTAGCATGTGTTTCTGATTCCGAAAGAAATTCTGTAATATATATATATATAAAAATAAAAAAAACAGCAGTGTAATTCTCAGGTTACAGAACAAAATCAGATAGATCAGGGATTATGTATGTGTGCCCTAATGCAGATGTCACGCTTTGTAATCTTCTCCTGTGAAATCCCTCATGCTTTAATTTGGTACAGTATTACTCCACTGATTTTGATACTTTCAAAACACAGAAAGAAGCGTATCAGTAACTTTGAGATTATTATTTAACTTACTTAACTGAGCATTTAGGTGTTTTCTCATATGTCTTATAAACATACTTCATTGTTTCCATTTTTAAGCCGATTATTGAGCTAGTTCCAGAATGTGTATACCGCAATATGCTACAGAATAAACAGCCTTAGTTTTCATGCTGGGATTCTCTTTCTCAAGAGAAATTAATACTGCCAGGGTGGTGTTGATTTTGTTGCTCTGCCAGTCTGTAGCTTTGGTTTTGAAGGATATTGGGCCAATCTCTGCATGGCTTCAAAAATTCCCAGTTCTAATAGTTTTCAACCTCCCAGGCTTGGTAAACATGCTTGTTTTGGATGAAGAAACACACACTTTATCTTGTCAAGCAATGGAATGTGTTTTGGTTTTGACAATAGCAATATTCACAGATCACCTACCAGAAAATATGGTTTCTAGTATATAAATGTGTGCTGCTTATAAACCTACATTAGTTGTGATTTAACTGGAGGTGTTCTTGAACGGTGTGTCACTCTCTGGCTTCTTTTGTTCCCTCAGAAAATGGTTACTCAGGGAAGTTACTGGCCAGCTCTTTTACGCAGCTTCTCTTGCTGAAATCATATGAAGTTTTTTCAGTCTTTGCAGTGTCTCAGGGCTTATGGCACTGTATCAAGTACTAAAAAGAACAAATGTTTATAACAACATATAAAAAACATGCAATTACAAAGACAATAAAAGCAGTCAAAAACAATGAAAACATCAAACAATTCCACATAAAACATAAGATATAAAGTAAAGATACAAAAAAAATAAATATAAATAACAGCAACAACCCCTCCACACACAAAAAAACCCCTTAAACAATATACCACTGGCCAAGAATTTACTCAGAAGTCTAAGCTTTTGTAGGTCGAAAGCAGTCAGGGCCCTGCCCGCTCATGCCAAGTGGAAAAGGGCCTGCAAGGCAGAGAGCAGGTCTTCCTGAACTCACAGCCAAGATCCTATGTCACACCCTGACCCTGTCTAGAAGCATTACCTACAGAGAGGATACCAATATTTCATGAGCCATTTCTGTTATAATAGCTTCATTTAAATTAGCATACAATAACTGTTTGGCTTATGAAACAAGAGGCGTCAATGAACCTAAAGTAGACTTTGATTTAAGGTACAGAAGTAGAACATGATTCCTAATGTGGGGTGGGGGATGAGTGTTCAGACCCCTGGGCCCTCACTTGTGGGGTGCCTCAGGGTTCTGTCCTCTCCCCCATGCTTTTCAATATCTACATGAAGCCACTAGGAGAGATCATCAGGGGGTTTGGACTGGGTGTTCATCAGTATGCGGATGATACCCAGCTCTACCTCTCTTTCAAATCAGAACCAGTGAAGGCAGTGAAGGTCCTGTGTGAGTGCCTGGAGGCGGTTGGAGGTTGGATGGCGGCTAACAGATTGAGGTTGAATCCTGACAAGACAGAAGTACTGTTTTTGGGGGACAGGAGGCGGGCAGGTGTGGAGGATTCCCTGGTCCTGAATGGGGATAACTGTGCCCCTGAAGGACCAGGTGCACAGCCTGGGAGTCATTTTGGACTCACAGCTGTCCATGGAGGCACAGGTCAAATCTGTATCCAGGGCAGCTGTTTACCAGCTCCATCTGGTACGCAGGCTGAGACCCTATCTGCCTGCGGACTGCCTCGCCAGAGTGGTGCATGCTCTGGTTATCTCCCGCTTGGATTACTGCAATGCGCTCTACGTGGGGCTACCTTTGAAGGTGACCCGGAAACTACAACTAATCCAGAACGCGGCAGCTAGACTGGTGACTGGGAGTGGCCGCAGAGACCACATAACACCGGTCTTGAAAGACCTACATTGGCTCCCAGTACGTTTCCGAGCACAATTCAAAGTGTTGGTGATGACCTTTAAAGCCCTAAACGGCCTTGGTCCAGTATATCTGAAGGAGCGTCTCCACCCCCATCGTTCTACCCGGACACTGAGGTCCAGCACCGAGGGCCTTCTGGCAGTTCCCTCACTGCGAGAAGCCAAGTTACAGGGAACCAGGCAGAGGGCCTTCTCGGTAGTGGCGCCTTCCCTGTGGAACACCCTCCCACCAGATGTCAAAGAGAACAACAACTACCAGGCTTTTAGAAGACATCTGAAGGCAGCCCTGTTTCGGGAAGCTTTTAATGTTTGATATATTATAGTATTTTAATATTCTTTTGGAAGCCGCCCAGAGTGGCTGGGGAAGCCCAGCCAGATGGGCGGGGTATAAATAATAAATTATTATTATTATTATTATTATTATTATTATTATTATTATGGCACAGAAATAATAGCAAAAATATTCCTAAATAAATTCAACATGCAGAAGCTATTTTTGCATGCTAAATGGGGTGTGTGGGGAGCAGGATATTACAGGCAGTCCTGCTTTCCTTCCCAGGTGTTGTCTGCATAGAAACTACACACAAATTCCACTTTCTCCCCAGCACTGAAAAGCAGGATTATGATTCACAACCCAGGACCCTATGCAAATATTTGGGTCCACATGCAGTTTCAATGTGGATGGTTAACTGAACATGTAGAGAGAGGAACAGAGATTACACATTCTGTCTTTCTCTCCACATTCAGTGTAACATTTGAAAAATGTATTAGTCTGCATCTTAATTAGATGTTACTTTAGCCTAGGGTTGGGTAAACATCTTTAAATTCCAGGTTGTGTGGTACTTACAAGAAGAAATAATTTTGTGGCTCTTTCTATCCATGAGGGTATATATGTGTATGTTTTGGACCTTTATCTGATAATGGCTCATTTTTAATGGAAAGAAAAATAGGCAGCAAGGGTTGATATGGATGGAGCCAAAATGTTACTACAAGTGATTGATTTGTCATTTAGTTCCCAGGAGCTTGAATAAGGGGCTGTTGAAGCAGACAGTGTTGGAATATTTGCTAGATCCAGATGAGATTAGCTTAAACAAACCACAGTCAGTAAGGCAAGAACAAACCATGGCTTAACATCATAGGCTACATATAAGTAAAGGTAAAGGGACCCCTGACCGTTAGGTCCAGTCGTGACCGACTCTGGGGTTGCGGCACTCATCTCGCTTTATTGGCCGAGGGAGCCGGCGTACAGCTTCTGGGTCATATGGCCAGCATAACTAAGCTGCTTCTGGTGAACCAGAGCAGCGCATGGAAACGCCGTTTACCTTCCCGCCAGAGCGGTACCTATTTATCTACTTGCACTTTGACGTGCTTTTGAACTGCTAGGTGGGCAGGAGCAGGGACCGAACAACGGGAGCTCACCCCGTCGCGGGGATTCAAACCACCGACCTTCTGATCAGCAAGTCCTAGGCTCTGTGGTTTAACCCACAGCGCCACCCGTGTCCCAGGCTACATAAACACTGCACTTTTAAAGGACATTGTTTCCCTCAAAGAATTCTGTGCACTGTAGTTTACTCCCTCACAGTTACAATTTCCAGCAACACTTACCAGACAAAAATGTCCATAACTTTTTGAGGGGGGAAATGTGCTTTAAAAGTATAGTGTGTATACAGCCATAGTTTGTTTAGAGTGACACAAACCAAGGTCCTTGGTTCAGATGTAAAGCTAAGTCAGGGGTCATGATTTGTTGCTCTCGCTTGTGCTAGGGAGGGGCGAAGCGGGAACCACTAACTATGCTTTACCATGATGAGTGAACACAGCCATTAAATGGCCTTCTGTTTTCTCAAGGGCTTTGTCATGTGTTCATTGCCTGAAGCGGTACATGATGGTTTCTGGCTAGCTATCTTTAAGTCTGGTTTATATGACTGGTCAGCATGAGACTGAAGAGGCTGAAGCTTTTCTCTTTTTTACTTGGGCACACTGGCGGATGATAAAAATATACAAATTCGGAATCTTCTCGTAATAACAGAAGCTGACTAGAGTTCCTTTCAAAACATCCCTGGAGTGAGACTTTAAAAAAACTACCATATGCATTGAAGTAGGCATTTATATATATATATAGCTGTACAACTTACAAGATAAAAGTGTAAACTGTTAAGTAATGGTTGTTTGGTACAAAGATGTTAAAACAGTATTCTTTTCAAGTGTGGATCTTCCTGTATGTATTATGCAAACTTGATAACCTAGAGTATTCCACAGTGGCTGATGAATTTGTGTATACTCAGTAGGAAGCTGTTAAAATATTCTTGCAGTGTTTTTGATCTAAAGAAAAATTTATGTCAGCAGTGAAATGGTGGGAAAATATGTCTTGTACCTATCTTAGCCAACTGCATTTCAATTAACTCTCTCTTTGGAGCCATGGATCAAATTTTGCTGTACATCTTTTATGTTTGCTTTATTTACCAATGCCCTCTTATTTAAACATATCAGTGATAGACTGTGAGCACCACTAGCCTTAAACCAAACATATTCAGTGACAGAAATAAGAGCAACAGGTATAACCCATTTGTGTCTAATTCCTCCTACGTGTAAAGTCCGGCATATACATTCAAAAGTGTGCTTTAAGTAGTTGTGAACACATATTTGTTGCAAGTAATGCGCTGAAAGAGCGCATTTTCCGCTGAAAAATAAGCCTTCTTTTAAAAATCTGTTGGAGTTTTTTGTTACATAGTTCTTATTCATTTTCATCTTTAAACTGTGTAACAGGCTTGCATTGAGGCATATCTTGGTTTACATTAGAGCATATGACATGCAACAATTACCTAAAATTGAGATTAAACAATCTGTTTTTATCGTACCTTATCCAAAACATTTTCCCTATTCTCCAAAAAGTGGTTGTTCTGTTCCAAGGAGCTGCTTTGCATGCAAAAAGGGGGGAAACCCCAAAAGCAGCAGTAGTCCTGTTGGCCAAGGCCAAGCCACACCCATTCTCCCAGCCCAGGCACCAGTGCATAAGCTTATTGGCTAGTGCAAAGCTACCACTTGCCACGCTGAGTCCCTGAGTGGTCAGTGGATCTGGTAAGACCAGGCCTATCAATCTTGCCTTCCCTCCTCTGGGAGCTCTCCTTCCGTTTTTTCCTGGGTGAGGATTGTTAAGCCCTGTGGGCCTCTAGAGAAGTCTGTACAAGAGATGTATTTGCATTTGGTGGACCTAGGCTCCAGATGATGAATGATGAATGTAGAAAGTCTCCTACATTGAGGAAGTAGCTGGTTAAGAAAATTCAAGTGTTTTTGATAACTCCAAGTGAGTTATCCAGTTAAAACCTTAGATATGGTAGCTTCCCTCCCCTTTTCTTTTGCTGAAGATATGTTTTGAATTTAGATATGAACCACTTTTGCTCCTTGAGGAGTAAAGGCTGTTTCATCATTGACAACTGGCTATCGCCAGCAAAATCTAGTCATTGCTATTAAGTAAATGCAAGTTCAGTGAAGTAATTAAAGATTAAAGCAGAAAGCCTTTATTGTGGCATTAAATCAATCTATAGTTTTGAAAAGCATTATCCCAAGCACCCAAGTAATTAAAAGGCAGTTAAATGAAACACATGCTGATAAATTAAGCGATTTTCACAAGCTGATTTTTGTAATGATGTCTTATTAAAATGCCCATAAAATATCCTATATCAAATTCTAGTCCTGTTTTTTTTAAAATGCTCCATTTAGATGTGGAAAAAGAAGCGAATCTTCTTTTTAATATAAAGGTTCTACAGGATAAACATGTTAGGATTATGTTTGAATTTGCCAGAGTGTAACAGCTAACCTGTTTCATTGGTAGATTAATCAACAAAATTTCATTGATGAATTGATAGGACCTATATAAATCAATGGAGTGGACAGTTAAGGATGCATTAGTTAATTGTTTTGAATACAGTTAAGTTGTGGGGAAAGTCCCTTTTATCAAGGCTACAAAAAATTGGGCACTGTAATGTTGGAAAAATGAAACATTCCGTGATTTGGGACAAATTTGTATGCGACGTAGCACATATCTAGCTCCAGGAGGAAAAAATTAAGTCACAGCCAGCTTTAAATAAGTTTTTGTAGGCTTTGAGACTTCATCCTATCCATTATAAACTGCAACAGTTATTGTTTATAAGTATCTCAGGTAGGGTTGGGAAGGAGTACTGTCTGAAATTGTATGATTCCTAGGCAGGAATACTAGGCAGCTTCCTATGTTTTATCAAGGCACACTGGCAATGAACAATTTCCTCGCCTGTGTAGGATACAACTGACCCTCCTCAATAAATAAAAGGAACCAACAAATAAAGTCACTTAGTGATGTGAGGTGAGAATATTCTCCAGAGAATAGTCTAGAGAATGAGAATATTCTTGAGAATATTCTCTGCTAGAAAATTCTCCGGAGAATATTCTCCACAAACTGTAAATTCTAATGTAAGAACCAGTTTTACAACCCACATTTTAAAAAATCTAGTAAATAATAAGTCAAGCTGTGATATTGCCAGTGTAAGTAATGAATAATGATGTTTTTGATCCAGTTACATTACTGGGCATTGTGTCATTCACCATTGGCAGTTCTGAAATGTGAGCTACAGAAAACATATTATTATTATTATTATTATTATTATTATTATTATTATTATTATTGAATGTTATTCATTTAATTTGATGAACCTTTGAATTTGTATGTATTTCAACTATATGTAATAGCCTTTTTTCTATTTTGGTGTGACCTTATTCTTAGCAATTCTATACCCTTGGCCATACAGTGTGATTTTTATATATATATACAGAAGAAATAATAATAATAATAATAATAATAATAATTATTATTATTATTATTATTTTTATTTTTATTTATATCCCGCCCTCCCCAGCCGAAGCTGGGCTCAGGGCGGCTAACAACAATCAAAATAGTTCAACATTCTAAAACATTCATTATAAATTAATTAAATCAAATTAATGGCAACCATCAGGCAAAATTTTGTGCAGATTGCCAGAGGAGGGGGTCAGGCTGCGCCCTGACAAAAGGCCTGGTGGAACAGCTCTGTCTTGCAGGCCCTGCGGAAGGATGTCAGGTCCTGCAGGGCCCTAGTCTCTTGTGACAGAGCGTTCCACCAGATTGGAGCAGCGGCCGAGAAAGCCCTGGCTCTAGTTGAGGCCAGCCTAACCTCTCTGAGGCCTGGGATCTTTAGGGTGTTTTTATTTGCAGTCCGTAAGTTCCTCTGTGGGACATACCAGGAGAGGCGGTCCCGTAGGTACGAGGGTCCTAGGCCGTATAGGGCTTTAAAGGTTAAAACCAGCACCTTAAACCTGATCCTGTACTCCACCGGGAGCCAGTGCAGCTGGTACAGCACCAGATGGATATGATCTCGCAGCGGAGAGACTCCGTAAGGAGTCTCACCGCGGTATTCTGCACCCGCTGGAGTTTCTGGGTCAGTCTCAAGGGCAGCCCCACGTAGAGCGAGTTACAATAATCCAGTCTGGAGGTGACCGTCGCATGGATCACAGTGGCTAGGTCAGGGCGAGAGAGATAAGGGGCCAACTGCTTAGCTTGGCGGAGATGGAAAAATGCCGCCTTTGTTATAGCTGTAATCTGCGCCTCCATAGAGAGGGAGGTATCAAAGATTACACCCAAACTCTTCACGGATGATGCTGGCACTAATTGCACCCCCGCAAGAGACGGGAGTTGCCCCCTCAATCCCATATCGCTCCGTCCCAGCCAGAGGACCTCTGTCTTCGAAGGATTTAGCTTCAACCGGCTCCCACGTAACCATCCAGCCACAGCTTCCAGACATCTGGTCAGTGTATCTGGGGCCGAGTCAGGATGGCCATCCATCAATAGATAGAGTTGGGTGTCATCAGCATACTGATGGCAACCCAGCCCAAAACTCCGGACAAGCTGGACGAGGGGGCGCATAAAGATGTTGAAAAGCATCGGGGAGAGTATCGCACCCTGAGGTACTCCATACACCAAGGAGTGGCGCGATGACAATTCCCCCCCAAGCGCCACCCTCTGTCCCCGACCGGAGAGAAACGAGCGCAGCCATTGAAGGACTGTGCCCTGGATCCCCACGTCGGCAAGGCGGCGGTCCAAGAGTTCGTGATCGACCATGTCGAAGGCTGCTGACAGGTCTAGAAGAATCAGCAGCCCCGACCCGCCTCGATCCAGCTGCCTGCGGAGATCATCTGTTAGGGCGACCAGAGCCGTCTCGGTCCCATGACCAGCGTGGAAGCTGGACTGGAATGGGTCGAGAGCAGATGTTTCATCCAGAAACCTACCAAGCTGTTCAGCAACCGCTCTCTCAATCACCTTACCCAGGAACGGAAGATTCGAAACCGGGCGGTAATTGGATAGATCTAAAGGATCTAATGATGTTTTCTTTAAGAGCGGACGCACCACTGCCTCCTTCAGTTCCCCTGGGAATATCCCGGTGCCAAGGGACAAATTGATGATATCACCCAGGGGGGCCCGGTTTAAAGTAGCTTTAATGTTTTATACACTTAAAGTACTTAGGCCTATACAGTGGTGCCCCGCAAGACGAATGCCTCGCAAGACGGAAAACCCGCTAGACGAAAGGGTTTTCCGTTTTTGAGCTGCTTCGCAAGACGATTTTTCCTATGGGCTTGCTTTGCAAGACGAAAACGTCTTGCGAGTGTTCCGATTTTTTCCCGCTTTCCCCCCTTTTTCTAAGCCGCTAATAGCCTTTTAGCCGCTAATCCGCTAAGCCTTTAATAGCCGCTAAGCCTTTAATAGCCGCTAAACCGCTAATAGCGCTAAGCCGCTAATAGGGTTGCTTCGCAAGACGAAAAAACCGCTAGACAAAGAGACTCGCGGAACGGATTAATTTCGTCTTGCGAGGCACCACTGTACAATTATGTGTAACAGCATGTGAGGTGGCCTTGATTTAAACAGTTGATGTTTCTATATTTTTATTTAGTGCCAGTAACTGGTTTTTGCAGTGCCATTCAATGGCACAAGGTGCCTTTACCAGAGACTGACATACTGAAATATAATGTTAATGGCTTCTTTTCTATATGTATGCATATAGTTTTGTTTATTATTTGTTTTAGTCACCAAAACAGTTATTAAGTGTTAGAGCTATTAGACACACAAGATAGCCTATTACTGAATTTACTTGTATCAAAGCTTAACATGCCAATTGTATTTTTTGAGTGATTAGTTTGGTGTAAAAAAAACCAAAGAATGTGAATTCACTGCATTGCCCCATTGAATAAAAGTATCTATGCAGTTTTTGGTTGCCATCTGAACAAGTTTACCCATGAATAAACATGTATATTAACTAATTATATCATTTTCAATGCATTAAAATGAATATTCTCCTATTTTAAATAAAAATTCTCTAATATTCTCATTAATTGAGAATATTCTCCAAAAGATTATTCTTGAGAATTTAACATCACTATATACCCTACACTATTGCTTAGGCCACTGTTAATAAGAGTGATAAAGTAGCAGAAACATCAACATAGATATTGACATGCATGAATTGATCATAAATATATTAAAATGGCAAATAATAGTACTGTGCCAAACTTTTCCATTAAAAGCTATCAAAAATACAAAATGTTAACACAATAAAATGCAGTGGTCACACATATTGCAAAGTGTGAACACTGTGTGTCAACAGTACTGTATTCTGACATAAAGTCCTGAGTTAATCTTCAAAATTTGGTATTAAAAATGTAGTTGCGTAAACTGGTATGCTCACTGATGACTGCAGAGTTTGGTACTCAACTTGCTTTTAGTCTGGTATGGATTTAAAAGTCTGCATTTCATACACAGTTCAAAATTTCCCATGGTTGAAGACTCAAGGGTTTATTGGCTCAGAGTGAATTACTCCCATTTTGAATTCCAAAAGCAATATTAGGATAATAACATTGTTGGGCAAAACAAAATTTCACACAAAGAACAGGCTGTTACGCTGGTCTGTCTCTATCTTTAATTTATAGATTGATCACGAGGAAAGATGTGACTTTATTCTTTGAGGGAATGTTCCTCCTCCCAACTTCTAAGTAAAGCAATCCAATTTGACTTCTGTTGCCTAGCAAACAACCTACAATTAATTTCCATCTCTATTAATATAATAATTAGTGTCTCTCTATTCTTGCTTTCCACTCTAAAGGAACCTGTGTAATTCACCTAGGAATGCTTCTTGTCCCCAATTGGCCTTGGTGCAGCCTGATCCCTTCTAAAGACTGCATGCTGAAGCAGATTTCAAGGCTTCAGTATCAGCCAATTCCTCCCCCCACCCATTGCTCCATTTACCATCTGCCTGATGAATAGTTCTGGAGAACTCTGCAGCTTGCACACTGTTTTGTGGTATTTGGGTTGGTCTAATAATTATAATTATAATTTTGGATTTTGGAATTTTTCTAATGAGCCAATATGACTATGTTTACTTTTTGTGCGACTTGGAATGTCAAACGGGCCCCCAGACCATGAAGTCTTAAATATCTAAAATGCTGCATTGCCATAGTAACATCCCTATGCAAGACATACAAACATTAATAAAAAGCATAAAATAGATATAAAGGTCAAGCATAAGCCAGTTCATTCTGTACAGTGGTGCCCCGCAAGACGAATGCCTCGCAAAACGAAAAACTCACTAGACAAAAGGGTTTTTCGGTTTTTGCGTTGCTTCGCTAGACGAATTTCCCTATGGGCTTGCTTCGCAAGACGAAAACGTCTTGCGAGTTTGTTCGCTTTTTTCTTAAAGCCGCTTGAAGAGGCGCAGTTGCGACGGACCGTGCTTGGCAAGACGAAAAACATCGCAAGACGAAAAGACTCGCGGAACAAATTAATTTCGTCTTGCGAGGCACCACTGTATAACAATGCAGCAATTACAAGGTCTTCATATTATTGCTAAAGATGATAAAATCCCATTGCTATTATGCATGTAAATAGATTAATAACTTCCAGCCTATGAAACGCCACAAACAGATGGCATGTTTCTTTTCTAAACTTTTTTTTAAAAAACAACAACAAATAGTTGTGTATTTGGTTAATAGATTCTCATATCATTTCAACATGAGCTCCCTTGTAGTCTTAATAGGCCTTTGGTTTCATCTTTTATTTCAATTTTTAGCGTGCTTTCAGGCAGGTAGCAGTTCAAGAAGTACTATCGTGAGCCATGCTGTTTTGTTATGCAAAGTGGAAAAATCTACAAGGCATGCTTAAGTAGTATGTGGACCGAGAACTCCCAGAAGTAAAAGCTGAATTTCGAAGGTGCAGAGGAACCAGAGACCAAACTGGAAACATGTGCTGGATTATGGAGAAAGCTAGAGAGTTCCAGAAAAACATCTACTTCTGCTTCATTGACTACGCAAAAGCATTTGACTGCTGACCACAGAAAACTATGGCAAGTTCTTAAAGAAATGGGAGTGCCTGATCACCTCATCTGTCTCCTGAGAATTCTCCATGTGGGACAAGAAGCTACAGTTAGAACTGGGTATGGAATAACTGATCAGTTCAAAATTGGGAAAGGCATACGACAAGGCTGTATATTGTCTCCCTGCTTATTTAACTTATATGCAGAATTCATCAAGCAAAAGCCTGGACTGGATGAATCCCAAGACGGAATTAAGATTGCCAGAAGAAATATCGACAACCTCAGATATGCAGATGACACAACCTTGATGGCAGAAAGTGAAGAGGAATTAAAGAACCTATTAATGAGGGTGAAAGAGGAGAGTGCAAAATATGGTCTGAAGCTCAACATCAAAAAAACTAAGATCAAGGACACTGGTCCCATCACCTCCTGGCAAATAGAAGGGGAAGAAATGGAGGCAGTAAGAGATTTTACTTTCTTGGGTACCATGATCACTGCAGATGGTGACAGCAGTCACAAAATTAAAAGACACCTGCTTCTTGGGAGAAAAACAATGCCAAACCTAGACAGCATCTTAAAAAGCAGAGACATCACTTTGCCGACAAAGGTCCGTATAGTAAAAGCTATGGTTTTCCCAGTGGTGATGTATGGAAGTGAGAGCTGGACCATAAGGAAGGCTGATGGCCAAAGAATTGATGCTTTTGAATTATGGTGCTGGAGGAGACTCTTGAGAGTCCCATGGACTACAAGAAGATCAAACATATCCATTCTTAAGGAAATCAGCCCTGAGTGCTCACTGGAAGGACAGATCCTGAAGCTGAGGCTCCAATACTTTGGCCACCTCATGAGAAGAGAAGACTCCCTGGAAAAGACCTTGATGTTGGGAAAGATGGAGGGCACAAGGAGAAGGGGACAACAGAGGATGAGATGGTTGGACAGTGTTCTCGATGCTACCAACATGAGTTTGACCAAACTGCGGGAGGCAGTGGAAGACAGAAGTGCCTGGCGTGCTCTGGTCATGAAGAGTCAGGCACGACTAAACAACAGCAACAACAAAGCTGTACATGGTTCAGACAGTGACAGAAGACAATGGGGACAGTTAGCTGTATCAAGCATTTGAATTGTATGGATGGAGCTTGGCATAAAAAGAAAGCTGAAATAATCCATTTGGATTTGGCTGGAAAGCTGGTTTAGGATTTGGAGGTTGTACTGTCATTACTGTGGTTCTAGTACTGTTGGTGTGCTTCTTTCTATACCTCCATAACAACAGCTCATTTGTAAGTAAACAAGTTATTGCTATATGCAGAACTTTAAAGGAGACTGACTAATGCTATAGAAGCAGCCTTAATTTTCTTCTCTCTCAAATAATAGGCTGAATTCATAACCCCCATTATAGGTGATACAGAACTTGGAACCTAAACCTTCCTCTCACCTTTATTGATGTACAGTATAGCAAAAACGTTTAAACTGTACTTATGTTATTATATTACTGGGCCGGCATAAGGGAAAATAGTTGACGTGAACCTCTAGGCAATCTTTGAAGATTAATATACTTGACTTTTGCCTAATCCGGTGAGGATGCTATATATTTGTCAAAACTGATTGTCAAATGTGGCGTGTTAGCTGCATTATTGTTTAGTTTCACAATGGATATTTGAGAACATTCCACTTTCTAGGAAGTTGTTAAGATACTTTGTTAAAAGACAGCTGAAGTATTTGGATAAATTTGTTAACTCTAAACCCTAGCTATCTCACCTTGGCAGATACAGCTGTATAATATTTGTAAATCCTGGTTAGTTCCATTCTCTTCCTCATCATTCCATTTCTTTGTGGGCTCCTAAAATCTCAAAGCTGTTGTGACCTTTTAAAGCAAATTTAGATCATGTTAACTTTTGCATGTGCCCATGTTCTGAAAACAGACAATATTAACCTTTCCCCCCTGCAATGTTTTTGCTTGCTTAGACAAACAGTTAGCCTGTTTGGATTGCATTCTGTGGTTGAACGGAAGGTCATTTTGTGTGAGAGGGAATATTGTGGCATTTCTTTAAAGAGTTCAGGAAGTAATCAATTGTTTGGCTATTAAGAAAGGAAATCAATGTCTGTAGTTAAACATTCCAGATCAAATTCTGCCCCTTCATCCATCGTGCAGGACCAGAGAAGTGAGTGAGCGATAGCCCCTTACAGGGCAGATTCTTGACCCATAAGTGATACCTTGCTAAATAATTTATTTCACTTTCTATTATAAGTAGCTACTTTTTAACAATGGATAGCAGTACTGTGCCTGTATTTGTAAACTATGAACACACTGTGTAGTATATAAAATTCTGTTTTATAAATAAAAATTGCCTAATTTATCTCCACCTAACTAAAAAGGAAATTCTAGGTAATTTATCTGTTATTCATCAAATCATAACGAGTTAGGGGTTTACAGGTGCTCGCACAGACTGTTGTGTTTACATTTATATCAGAATGTGGTCATCCTCTGAATACTTTTTGAAATTGTAGCTCTTTTACAAAGTTATTTTTTTGTGTGTAATAAGATTCTTGCTTAATGTAATGGTGTGATTTAATTATTAGTACCGCAGAATATATTTTGCAAACATGACAATTCATCATAAATTGATACATGTTTTAAAACAATCTCACAGTAATTGCAAAAACAGGCATCTAAAAACACAATCACATTCGATGTATACTCAGTAATAGTTCCACTGACTTCAGTATCTATAGGAGTGCAGTCTATAAAGAACATAAATGGTAACAGTTTTACTTCCTGACCAATCTGGGTAGGGACCATTGAAACCTGTGACAGATGATCAAAGGCTTGGATGAATAGGAATAGCATTTACATAGAAGTGTATTTATATTTTACAAGTAATTCATGTAATTCATAAAAATGAGTCTACTGTAATATCAGGTAGTATCACTTAATATTTCAGGAAAGGAAAGGTGCAACATTCAATAAGGTCCATTATCCTGCTCTGGAATATATTATAGGTTTCAATGAAAAAAGGCAGTGTACATTTTGACAAAATTTTATTTAATGTATTCTATATCTAACAGATACCTTTATGAGAGTTATCAGCACAAGCCAAACACTGCTTACATGCTGTGAACCTCCTTGAGATCTTTGAATTAAGGGTGGTATACAAATTTAATAAATAATAATAATAATAAAATTATAAATATTTTACAAACATACATAATTAAAGACAAATGAAACATAGAAATATGCAATAAATTAAATACATAGCAGCACTGGTACACACACACACACACACACACACACAAATAACTTTAGGAGACTGTAGTTCACGTGACACTGGGCAACTGTGTTGTATATCTGCCACAATCTCTGCTACAGGAGCTGACATGTTTGGAAACATGACATGCACCACTGCCTGGAAAAATGATTTTTAAAGTGGCATGGTCAACCTGCAACAACGTAATACATTGCAAATTTTGTAGCTAAGCAGGGATTTAAACCTAAGTCTCATTGACTTAAGCCCACCCCCTAAGCACTACACTACTCTTGCTTTCAGACACACAGAGTACTAGAAAAAAAATTGTGGTCTAGTTATTTTATTTACAAGTACTTACTACAAGCCTGGCTTAGTGCTGCATGACCAGTTAAAATATGTTGTCGGTTTAATATTACTCGTTTACCATTTCCCAATAAATCTAATTTTCACACTCCCTTGACACTAAAGGACTTTTCTGTTGTTCAAGTTAATGAACAGTACAAGAAACTTCAGCTGTCTGAAGTAGCTTTTAAGAGATATTTGAAAAATTCCCAGGATAGTTTTTGTTAAACCTTTTCGTCTGTGCTTTGATATTCATACCTATCAGCAAAAGTTGAATTTATTAAAAAGTAGCACTGTGTATTACCAGGTTTGTAGTAGAAGACCACAAAATAGAATAATGTGGTGGTGGTTGATTTTCTTTATATTTCATTGATTTGTTTTGTTGTTTGCCTATTTCCAAAGGTTCTTAATAAAAGAGATAAAGACATGAACCTGCTAGTTAACTGGAGGGAAATATGAAGGGCATCAAGTGTTAACTTTCACGAAAAGGTAATCGGTTGGGTGGATATTTTTTTTAAAAAAAAGTTGTAAATCAAAGGTAGGGAACCTTTAAGATGTTGCTGAGCTCCCTCCCATCAGCCCCTGCCAGCATTGCTAAGGGATGCCATCGTTGTCATTAGGGAAGTGAAAATTGTAATTCAAGCTACACCTGGAGGGTCCACAGGTTCCCCGGCCTTGTTGTAAATGGTAGGAGTCATTTTGTGCTTTCGGGAAGTAAGTACAAAGTAAAATACAAGTAAAATAAACATTTGAAAAAATATATTTAAGTATTTGTCTTTCTTTGTAACTGGTTCATTTAATCCAGTTTGACAGTTGTGATACATGGGATAATTCATTATTCATTTTTTGATGGGTGAGGCTGAAGGGTGTAAGCTTTTTTAAAAACACACACACACACACACACACACACACACACTAATCTTCACACACTTGGATTTTTTTTTAAATGACTCATTAAATAGTGTCAACAACCCTAATGGCAGGACATGAATTCATTACTGGTTTCTTAGTGCCATCTACTGCATTGTCATATGTACTTATAGCAGGGCATAGTGTTTAGCAAGGCAGGTTGGGTATACTGCTTGGGTTTTCTATTCCAGAGCCAGAATTATAAACAGAGTCATGCTTGGCAGCCTCAGCTATCATTAATATTAATAGCAGATTATAATTGCTATTAATTATAATTGTACCAATAGCAGCTTATAATTATAACTTTAATACTAGATGTGTTCCATAGTGTAGGATTAAATAAGTATGCAGAAAGTCATGCCAACTACCAGCAGGAAAGCACTCAGCTGTAGTGAAAGGACGGGAGAAAATGCCGTATTTGGCATCAAAATTATACCACACCTATTAAATACATTAGATGCAATAACACACATAAAGGAAAACTGGTTATTATCTGGCATGGTTTTAAAGCACAGTTCTATGCATCCTTACTGGTAGGTTTCACTGATACCAGTGCAGTTTATTTGCTAGGGGGTAAGCCATCTTTTAGGGATGCGGGTGGCGCAGTGGGTTAAACCACAGAGCCTAGGACTTGCCGATCAAAAGGTCGGCGGTTCAAATCCCCGCAACAGGGTGAGCTCCCGTTGCTCGGTCCCTGCTCTGCCAACCTAGCAGTTCGAAAGCACGTCAAGTGCAAGTAGATAAATAGGTACCGCTCCAGCGGGAAGGTAAACAATGTTTCCGTGCACTGCTCTGGTTCACCAGAAGCGGCTTAGACATGCTGGCCACATGACCCGGAAGCTGTACGCCGGCTCCCTTGGCCAATAAACTAAATGAGCGCCACAACCCCAGACTCGGTCACGACTGGACCTAATAGTCAGGGGTCCCCTTACCTTTACCTATCTTTTAACAACAGCAAGACTTTCTTCTGTGAAAACAGGCATAGGATTGCACTGTTAATCTATTTCAGTGATTCTTCAGGTCTGTCTAAATCACTGGGGATTACTCTACAATAAGTGTTATATGTGGCGTAGATAGGATGTAAGATTTAGTACCTAAAATTGCCTCCCTGACTTTTGCATCAATAATAATTGAATCAATTATTCTGCCCTTGAATGCTGCCCAGGCAATACATTTTCATGTCATGTATAATTTCTTTCAGTATAGAGGGTGCATCAATCAAAACACGTTTCAAAACTGAGAACTAGAAATAAATTTGAAATGGACCAAATTGCTCTCGTTAAAATAGATCAACTGTTTCCACACTTGAATTTTTAAACTATTTTACAAAGACATCTTGCAATATTAATATTACTTTCATTTTGCAGTTTGGCAGAGGAGGTAAGGAAGGACAGTGACGGGTCCAAGACCCTTCTGTGTGTCTGAGTAGGAATCACATCAAATTGCCCCTGCTCTAAACTCAGTACAGTGGTACCTTGGTTCTCAAACTTAATCCATTCCGGAAGTCTGTTCCAAAACCAAAGCGTTCTAAAACCAAGGCATGCTTCCACATAGAAAGTAATGCAAAATGGATTAATCCGTTCCAGACTTTTAAAAACAACCCCTAAAACAGCAATTTAACATGAATTTTACTATCTAACGATACCATTGATCCATCAAATGAGAGCAATAAACAATGTACTGTAATCACACAATCAATCAATCAATCAATCAATAGCTGAATGGGTTCCACACAGTCACAAAAACAAAAAGAGCTGCAAAAACAAAAACGCAAAATAAATAGCAAAAACAGACAGATCTCAGTGTAACACTCAAAACGGAAGTGTGGCAAGTGTGGCACTCAAATTGGAAGCGTAACACTCAAATCGGAGCACGTTCAACTTCCAGAAAGAGTTCGCAAACTAGAACATTTCCAGGTTTACAGTGATTGGGTTTTTTTGAGTACCAAGGCGTTTGAGAAGCAAGGTACTGTACTGTAGTCCACTTCATTGGTCTATTTTTCTCATAACGTCACTCAAACATTCTCTAGTATGCTAGTAAATATGTAGATCTCAGTTTGATGGAGTTTATCATATAGGATGCTAAGTAAAGAACTGATAAAAGTAATTCAAATGTTTTATAAATATGTGAGTATATGCCAAAGGACTTTACATGGATAATTATGTAAATATTAACGTACTCCCACTTCTCCTGAATTCCTTTTAAGTTTTAATATTTCCATATAGATACATCACTGAAATGAGATTCTTATTTCACCTTTAAAAGACAAATAATTAATTGTAAAGCTTTCACAAGATAACAAAGACAGCACAAATGGTAATGGTTAATTTCTGTGAGTCTTCAGTTTTGACTCTTTTCCCCCGCCCCTCGCATTAAAATGTATACTCGAAATACACAGTTTATACAGTTTACCCAGTAGCAATTCTCTGCTGACAGCAGGATTCAAAGCCTTTCTTAAGTATATCCCAACACAGAGTTTCATTACAGCTTCTGTTCTTTAGATTTAAATCCCTGTAAACCATTGAGATAGATCTGATGAGGAGATAGACATGTATAATCACTCTGAGCAGACATTCAAGAGATCCTTATCAGTGTAACAGAAGCATTGAAACTTGAGCCAATCTTGCTTTGTCATGTATCTTTGGAGCAATACGATTGTTATCACTTGATATATTCCAAAGCTCTGTTACCTATATTCAGGTTTCCTCCTGTGCCATAAGTTACCAATAAGCATTTTTCCTGCTTCTTGGAAGAGTCAGTGAAGTGCACTGTTAACATTTATCCTTTTTGTCCTAGAACATAACCTAGCTCTACAGATTGTCTTCTCCCCTCCTTCTCCCTTTCCAGATAGATTTAATTAGCAGTATTCTCATCTTATGTAGCTGAAACCAGTTTACTGTTCTATCTGAACCAGAAAATTTAGGTTGCAATACTATTTTGGCAGGGACTCGGGTGGCGCTGTGGGTTAAACCACAGAGTCTAGGGCTTGCTGATCAGAAGGTTGGTGGTTCGAATCCCTGGGACGGGGTGAGCTCCCATTGCTCGGTCCCTGCTCCTGCCAACCTAGCAGTTCAAAAGCACAAAGTGCAAGTAGATAAATAGGTAGATATCTCTGGGGGAAGGTAAACGGCATTTCCGTGCGCTGCTCTGGTTCGCCAGAAGCGGCTTAGTCATGTTGGCCACATGACCCAGAAGCTGTACGCTGGCTCCCTCGGCCAATAAAGCGAGATGAGTGCCGCAACCCCAAAGTCGTCCGCGACTGGACCTAATGGTCAGGGGTCCCTTTACCTTACTATTTTGGTAAACAAACACAAACCAGTCATTTGAAGTTGGTTTCCAGTTCTGGTTTGGGTCAAACAGAGACTTTAATTGCATATCTTGTCCTCAGCCCAGTCATAAAGCTGCTCCATGTTATCCCCCTCACAGTGATATACTGTACAGGCAAATATGAAGCTACCTTTTGCTGATTTCTTGCTCTGAGGGCTGGCTGATATCTGGTTTTCAGCATCTTGATATATCACCAGCTAAACATCACAATATACCAATATATCATGATGTCTGAAATAAGGATGGAGCTATGTAGAGGCATTGGCTGGCTTCACGGTTTTTCCTGCCTCGTGATTTTTGCCGTTGACTACTATTGTGATTCACTGCCAGCCAGCAGAGTTAACAGGGGCTGCCAGAATCAAGAGAAACGTTGGCTGGCTTGTGATTTTTGCATAGCGTACACACACACACACACACACACACATCATGATTCATGATATATTTCCAGGTCAAAAATTAATAGGTTTTGGACGATACATCGCCCACCCCTACTGGTTCCACATCAAGATTTCTGGCTCTATATAAGACCCTTCCTGCTAGAATTCCTCAGCCTAACCAAAGCCTTCCTTCCTGCCTACTCATTTTCCTGACTGAAAATTTATGTTATGCCACATCTTGGATTATTTCAGCAGTTACATTCTTTGTAGAAATCAAGAAATGCAAAACAAAAATATGAGCTGGATTGAGATTACATAACTTCACATTGGTTCCCATTGAAATCAATGGGAACTAAATGTAGCTAGGACTATACTCTGGATCCAACTCATGGAACTAGTTAGTCAAACCTCCTCAGGGTTATCAGAGAGGATATTATAGCCACTGCATAATCTCCTGATCTTCCTTCTGTTGTGTTACCATGAGCTAAGCCATAGTTTGGCTTGTCAAGTGGCCTGAATTGGGGTTGATGGTTTCTCTCCTCCAGAGACTTAGATGACATATTAAGTCTATGGGAGGAAGAAAGCTCTCTGAAGGTCTGCACATTCATGCTTAGCCATAGTTAGTGTGATGTACAAACCAGCTATTTATTTGTTACTGCAAATTATACTACTCTGTATGCTAAAAGACCTGTAGATACTGTTCACTTAACAAAATGAAGGTATTATTATGCACCACCCCAATCTCTGAGTGGTGCGAGATTCCAGGAGTTCCTGGCCGGCTTATCCACGGTCTGTGTTTGCTTTTGGTAAATGAGGCACAGCAGAGACTGTGGTATCTTTACGAAATATGGTTTACTTAGACATATATACTGTACAACCTGAGCCTATGATGGAGGGGTTCACAGCATTCACACCCCAAGTGGTTCTGGCTTCTTCCATAGCCACAGCAACCTTGGACTTAAGCAGACTTCAACCATTACTTTTCATAATTGACCTCTGATTCTCTCTATCCAGCCCATGGCTTACTATCTCCATTGCTTTACTCCCAACTCCAATCCTAAAAACCCCTAACCCAAAACACTGGCATTGACTTTGAAAGTAACTCTTAATTGTGGAAGGGAGGGGGGCCACCCATTTGCAAATGAGATTTGCCCTTGATCCTTTGGCCTTAATCGCTCAGTACCCCCAGGCTATCAATCCCTGCAGGAGGCTAGTCTCAGTTTAATTAGCTGTTGACACATCACAGGAAGCACCAGCTTGGCTTAATTAGCTTTTGACACATGTTGATTCCAGAGTGTTAGAAGCATCTAGTACACAGCTCAAGTACACACATGGGCCTAGCAACCAGTTTTAACACACAAGCCTCAATTAAATTCTCACACTAGCTTGATTTAGGGTGTCTTGCACTCACCAACTCACAACAGTGTTAAACATGTTAAATTTCAACTTACATTTAGACTTTGAGGCTGGCCTGGCCATCTTTTTCAAAAGAAACACACATTTTGCTGACTATTTCTGACAGAGACAATTACAGATCTTTGCTTTCTTTTTTGCTGGTACCATAAATCCATTCTGGGTGCAAACGTGGAACACAATGATGTTATTTATTTGTTTTGTTAAAAGAAGATCTAACTTTATTTGTCACAGTTAACATTTACCAATATAAGTGAGTAACGCTGAACACTGTTTTGCACATATGACTGCCATATGCATGAATGCCTTTAGGATGTTTCCAGGGAAGCTGATGGTGTGCCCATAATTCTTGTGCCGTTTCTGTATTTTTGGTTTGTGAGTTTTTACTCATTGCTTCCAAATGAAGCACACATTGGAGTACACTGACTGTTCCTTCTGCCTAGCATTGGCACATCTCTGGTTGTAGCTATCCAAATATCATTTGAATATTGTTTTCTTGGGCCTTTGCTGTGGCTTTTGTTTGTAATTGGTACAGCTCTACTAGAAGTCATTGTGCAAAATGGTATAATGTGATATAAAGGCTCGTATTTGTTGCGTTTCCTCCACCACCACCTAATAAATTATTAATGTTGTGTAAGATGAAGCTGTTCATGATCACCTCAATATTGGAGGTGAAATTAATGAATAGAGATGCAAACAGTGAATGATCTATGCACAGGATTTTCTTTGACATTGGTCTTTTAAAATAATCTATATGCATTAGCTCTGTCTTCCTGGCAACCTGTTAATCTGTATGGACAAGCAAATTAATTTCATTCACATAGATCTGCTGGATGTTTGTATAGGGAATTTTCTTATTATGTTTTCATCTTCTCTTTTTAAGGCTAGGACCTGATGCATTCTTTATGAAATATGTATTTCAGAGTAGGTACCTTGTAACCAACCACTGTTCACAGCAGAGGTGTTTTTAAAAAATTATTATTCTACTGACATTAAAGGGGCATTTATCACTGGTTTAATTAAACTGACACAAAATCAAAGTTGCTTTTGTTGTTACTCAAGAGACTCTTGAAGGAGATGCTTCAACCTGCACTCCTCATGCTTTATCTGTAGATGAGGGGTTCCCCTGCCTCAGTGTACTTTTGGCAGAAAAGTAAAAAAGTAAAAAAAGACCCCTGACAGTTAAGTCCAGTTGTGAATGACTCTGGGGATGCGGTGCTCATCTCGCTTTACTGGCCGAGGGAGCCGACATTTGTCCACAGACAGCTTTTCCGGGTCATGTGGCCAGCAGACCAAGCCGCTTCTGGTGAAACCGGAGCAGCGCATGGAAAAGCCGTTTACCTTCCTGCAGGAGTGGTACCTATTTATCTACTTGCACTTTGACGTGCTTTCGAACTGCTAGGTTGGCAGAAGCTGATAGGTGTTCTCTATTGCGTGTCTCCATCTTTGGATCTTTGAAACTGCCACATCTAAGACTTTCTCCCAAAGTCATCTTCTTGTTTTAGAGAGTCAAGGGGAAGGAAGGAATACATTAAATCTTTGTTAATACTGTAATCAAGGAGACAGGTTCTTTTATCTTGGTTTCAGAATTCTCATGTCACTCAGGTTCCACCTATGAGATCCCAGCCAGGTTCCTCCTTGACTTTCTAGGTGCAGTTCTTTGTTTCTAAACAGGAGTCACTAGGTTGCATCTCCTGATCTGGTGCAAAGAAAGACCACTGGCGCATCTAGCTCAGCCCTGTTGACACTGACTGGCGGCAACTGTCCAGGCTTTCAGAGTGGGGTCCTTCCAGGGATTGAACCTGGGAACTTCTCATGTGAAGCAGATGCCCTTCCTTGCCCGGCTATTTACCTTTTAACTACAAAACTGTTCTTTGAAATGGAGTAAAGCACTTTACATAGTAGATGCCCAAGATTGAACCTCAGATCATCCAAATATGAAGCATTTGTTGAAATAGTAACTGAGCTAAAGCCCCTCACCAGGAGTCTCAGGAGACCCAACGTCCTATGAAACTTTTCCTCTGGGGAGGTCTGCCTGACTTCCAGAAGTTGGGAAAATTTGTTAAGATCTTCCTATTCTAGGAATGTCTTTATATCTCTGGAGTTGTATTTTTAAAAATACTTATATTGCACTGCTTGTTTAAACTTGGTCCACTCTATCCAGTCCATTGTGGGTGAAGTGCATATGCCATCGGTAGGCAAACTAAGGCCCAGGGGCTGGATTCGACCCAATCACCTTCTCAAGCCAGCCCGCGGATGGTCCAGGAATCAGCGTGTTTTTACATGAGTAGAATGTGTGCTTTTATTTAAAATGCATCTCTGGGTTTCTTGTGGGCCATAGGAATTCGTTCATTTTTTTCTTCAAAATATTGTCTGGCCCTCCACAAGGTCTGAGGGACAATGGACTGGCCCCCTGCTGAAAAGGTTTGCTGACCCCTGGCATATGACATTACAGATCCCTGTGGTATACGTAAGGCTGTTAATCAGGAAGGATTAAGCCTCAGCAAGCCTCTGTGTCTCCAGCCCATCCTCTCACCACCCACAGCCTTTTCTTTTTCTTTTAACAAATTACATGGTTAGGCTGTTTTGATTTTCCCTAAAACGACTTCAGATAAATTCAAGAGGTGCCCCACAGTTTTAGCGACTTGAGAAAAAAGTAACAATTCCCTATTGACTCTTTCCTTATAGTTTCTAATTTTTAGAATTACGCCTCCTCTTGCTCTTATTTTCCCTCATCTTGCTAAGCCAAGTAACTCCATCCTCTTAAGGTGAGAAACTGGTCCAATCTGCTGACTATCTGGGGATGTGCTCACCATCAGCTTGTTTCCTGTGATAGTTCCTGTTTTGAATCTCTCTCCCTCCCTCCCTCTTGCTCTCCTTCCTCTGAATTAGATGCCTGTTCAGTGCTGGGAGCAGATCTTTTTTTTATTTTAATTGAACCAAGCCTTTTCTTTTAAAAGCACTGTTTTAATCTGGCCCATATTGCTGCTGTTTCAATCTTGTCTACTTTTGCTTGTTTGTTTTTAATAAAAAGACTCATACGTCAGCTGCTCTGAGAGCGTGTGGTCTTCTCTGGAAACCACAGGTGCTCCTCTTTGTGCTTAATCCCTGGTGGAGGCCGTGTTTAGTGTACACAGTACTATTACTCATCTGTAGTATCAGATATGCTGATTCAGTTGGGGGCTCCTTCTGGAGTGAGACTCGAGGATTTCTAAGAAGAAGGTGTCAACAGTGTTTTTCACAGGGGAACTGTTGTCTGGTTTGCTATAATTGGAAGCAGTAGCAAATGTAAGAAACTGTGTTACTGAGAACAGAGGCAGAAGGACAAGAAATGTAACAGAGGATGGCCTGTAGGTTTTCAATACATGGAATGTAGAACACAGAAAAGCAGTTATGTTGGATAAGAGCCAGAGGCCATTAGTCCAGCATCCTGTTTCCAGGGGTCATTGTCCAGATGCTTCCAGGAAGCCTACAAGCCAGTTATTTAGGCAACAGCCCTTACCTGCCTTTGGCCTCCACACTCAGCAGCTGCTGCTTGAAGGTTCCATTTGGCTACAGTGACCATTGGCAGAAGCATCTTTCATACATTTGGCCTGATCTCCTCTGAAAGCTAGCGGCCATAGACTCCTTCCTGCAAATTCCATATATGTTAATTATGCATAGAGTGAAAAAGTACCGTATTTTTCGCTCTATAACACGCACCTGACCATAACACGCACGTAGTTTTTAGAGGGGGAAAATCCGTAGGCATGCCACCCGTAGGCATTCCCTCCATAACACGCACAGACATTTCGCCTTACTTTCTAGGAGGAAAAAGTGAGTGTTATGGTGCAAAAAATACGGTACTTTGTTTTATCTGTTCTAAGTCAGTGGGGTGTGTGTGTGTGTGGAATTACCCTGTTCTAGCGTTACTAGAAGCGGGGAGAATATATATTCTTCTGGTGTGTTTCCAACATCATGCACAATGTTTCCCCTAAACTATAATTAAAAAAAACCTAAATAGCATAAATACTTCAGCCTCGTCATTGTGTCATCATTTTGATTGTTATATCCTGTACCTGTTCCAACAACATGCCATCCTTTAAAAAGATGAGACAGTCTGAATTGTACACAATGGGTCACCAACCTTGTCCATCAGCTGGGGCTCTCCAGTGCAATCCTATGCATGCCTACTCAGAAATAAGTCCCATTGAGTTCAATGGGCCTTATTCCCAGATAAGCATGTATAAGATTGCAGCCTCAGTGGCTGTTTTTATTGAGTTATCCAACATGGCTCCAATTTTTCTTTCCTGGGTAGTTATAGCCAGTCCATGTAAAGCAAATGTATCTGTGTAGGGTTGTTTTTTTTTGTCACTGTCTTACGTTAGGATTTAAATATACAATCTAGTTAATATTACAGGACAGTACTAAGTAAATTCTTGACGATTGCAAAAAACTCACGATCTTGAGTTTGCTTAGTAGTATGTTAGGCTATAAACAGTCATATTTGAAAATGGCAAAACAGAAACTATCAACTATTGTTCCCTGTTTACAATACATATGAGAGATCTGCAGCTAACAATAATAACCAGAGATCTGGCTGCAGCTATCCATTTGGCTGGTTATTTACCATTTCTCTCCCACATTCCAATTTGTATCACAGGAAACCCAGCCAGATGGGTGGGGTATAAATAAATCATCATAATCATCATCATTATTATTACTACTACTACTATTTGTGAAAACAAATTTTATGTAGCACTTGCTACATAATTCTTGGCTGACAGCTTCATGTGAATTTTTTTATTTTTTATTTTTAAATGCACTTTCCAAACTCTGATTAAGATGTTGCTTGTTTGCTAACTTGCAACTAGATTCCACCTTTCCTCGAAGGAGCTCAAGGTGCCTGTGTGCTTTCCTCATTTTCTCCTCACAGCAGCTCTGTGAGGTAGGTTAGGCCCTTTCCCAGATGCTGCCATTGATTTTAAGAAAATACAAAGATTCAACATTAATCATACAATTCAGTTTGCAAATTGTTAGAAGGCACTTAGTTCAAAAAGGTAATACGGAAATATGTAGTAAACAAAAGTAAGGTCAGGACTGGGAGGAGGGTACTATTGCGAGCTTATTTATACATTTCTTAACAATAAACATAAAATTTGAAGCCTTGTCTTAGAGCACATATCGGGAGAGGGAGGATTGTCAATGTGGATTCAAATTGTGTGAGTCATCCTTTACATACCTAACAAAATGATTCTATTTTACAGGGCATCCTTGTTTTGTTCCCCTATGTACATCAAAGGCGGCAAAGTCTGACTCTAAACCGTTGATTCTGACTACAACTTGGGATGTGCAATATATATATATGCTGGATCGTATTAAGAAATTGGGGGACAAATTTTCATTTTTTTGAGAACTGGTGTCAGAACATTCTACTGCAAACCGTCAAAGGCTTAAAAAAAATCTAGTGCCATAATTAAGAGTGACGATTCTGATGGTTTGGATAAGACATTAAGGTTTAGTACTTTCCTAATGGGAGCTGCAATGTTGTGTCCAGGGATGTTCCCAGGGATGTTCCCAGGTGGTTCCCAGGGAAACAAGCTTCCCAGGGGCTGCCCCTATGGAGGCTCCCTGGCACCTACTTTATTTTGCCAGGCCTTTTAATCCACTCTTTAATTATAATAAAATCTCTATATTGATTTTATGCTGCTCTTTTATAGGTAGGGTTATTTTTGGTATATTGTTTTTAGGATATTTTAATATTGATTCTTAACACTGGTCTTGGAATTTATTCAAAGAGTAGGGTAGAAATACCTGTAATAAATAAATGAAATAGTAGGAATTAATTAGCCTTATCCTTAAATTTGTTTCTGTTGTGTATGAGAATAGCACTAACAACTCTGTTTTAAAGAAAGATATGATAAAGGGTTGTTGGGTAAAACCCACTCTTGGCAGCCTTATACAAAAGTACACTCACATCTCAAGACAGGATTTTTGTTTGGTTTGAAATGAACTCTACCTTATACCATTGCTAGGAGAGGGAGCGGGGGACTGAAAGAAAACTAAATACCCACCAATGTCATGCTTTTTTTTTTTTTTTGAGAAGCAATCTTGTTCCTATTGCAGCATCTTTCAGCTCATCAGCAAGCACAGTACAGACAGATGCCCTGTTTGTGATAGCATGAGTAGAAAGCAGCAGATGTTGCAGTGGCAGACAGGATGGCAGCTGCTGTATCAGCACAGCATTTTCTCTGTCGCCTCCCGATGAGAGCCCATCAAGCAACAGCAATTGCTCTCACAGTCGCTTCTTCTTATATAGCAGCTTATTAGTCCTGAATTGCCATAGTCTTTCCTACGGGCTTGTTGTATTTATGATATTACTAGATTCAATCTGTGGACAACTAAGCATTTTTAATACATACAGGTATCCCCTCCGCTTACATGCGTTCTACTTACTTGCGACCGCATATATGCACAGCACCATGAAATAATTAAATAAATAGAATTGTAGCAGGAAATGGTAGGAGAGAGCTGGAGAGTCCTCGTGACTTGTGAGTAGACCTTCCTTGGATCCCAAAGAGGATGTCTGTGGGGGTGGAGGAAGCCCCAAAGAAACCTGAGGTGCAGCACGGCTTTGTTTAGGCTGCTCAGCCTCCCCATCAAACAGCTGACACGTGGGGTAGTGCAGCAGCAGCAGCTTTCCCACACATCCTACAGCCTCCAGCTGGCCCCAGAGCTGCAACTCTAGTTGAAGAGAGAGTTCTGTGGAGAGAGAGTGGGAGAGAGTGCTGGAGAGCAGGGGGGAATGGGCATTTAGAGACCTTTTAAAGGGCACTCCCCATTTTATGTGATTTCACTTATGCATGTGGGGGCACGGGATGTAACCATAAGTGGGGTGACACGTGTATAACTATGGTTGCAAATGGTCACTACAGATGTACCCGTGGATATATATTTTTGGAACAGTGATAGTCCTGCAGCAGCATTTAAACTGAGATGATAGACAAGTGCCACGATTTCATGCATGGAATTCAGAAGTTAAGACATTGTTCTGAGCTCTGTGCTAGAAATGCAGAACCTGCATTCTTGGGGGTGATAGTTTTTCACAAAAGCATAACACGAGCCAAGAATTGTATCCCTGGATTCCTTACAAAGTCACAGAGACATCTAGACTGTATTTATCATATCATTCATAGCCATTCCCAGTCCAAGGATGATGCTGAGCACTGAAAAAATCCCTTGGATTCACCTCCCAGGTTGTGTTTCGGGAACAAAATGCTTTGAGCCAGCCCTGTAAGATGGAACATAACTGAAGAGTGTAATGTTCTTCACATTTGTAGAGCGTGATAGCATTTTGATGAGCATACAATTAGGTGGGAAAGTTCACACACGCAATATTGGATAGTAAGTTGTGAAAATGAGAGAACTGACATTCAGTGTCGTGGAAGAAAAGCAGGCCATATTGTACCTCTCCACTCACACTGTTTTCTGTACAAAACTAGATTGGATGTTGGTGAACTAAAGAACGTCTTATGTATCACAAGCATAAATGTTTGTATCCCATTTAACATTTATTAAAAGTACATTACTTTATAATAACCCTATAAAGTAGGTCAGTGTTATGCCCCTGTAGCAGGTGGGATTACTTTAGCTTGACTAAGGTAAGGATACCTTCTGAGTTCATAGCAGAGGTATTATTGGTAGAAGCAACTGTGTGGTGCACAGTAGGATCTCTCATCCACAATGACACACTTACAGCTTAACCTGATCCTTTTGGTTTTGATAGCTATTTATGGGTTTGAATTTTCAGGATATTTTAAACCTACAAACCCTATGTGCAAGCTGCAAACCATTCATCAGAAAGAAATAGCATTCTTCTTGTTTTTTTTTACAGTTCAACATTAATTTGATAGGCTAAAATATCAGTGAGATTCTATACTATAACATAGTTCATATGACCTAAGGGTCAAAGCAGTGGTGTTGGGGAACAGATCACCCCATCACAGATGTGCAGGTTATGGCCTTATCTCCTCTGCAGAAGTCTCTCTTGGTCCTGTTGCACTGGTGTTTCCTTCTTGAACACTGGAGTGCTCTTGCTGGGCGAAAAGGATTCATTAAAAGCCCATTAGAGATGTATCCTGTGGGCCTCTTTGGCCCACAGGAATCCAAATGGTGTGTTGGCAGCAGCTACAAACAAGGAAGGCGATAAGAGTACTTCCCATGCGTAGAGTCACTACTGCACAATAGTGAACCATTGTCAGGGGATGGGGTTGCTAATTGGTTGTCACTGCTGAAGCTGTCAAGTCCTAATCGGCACCTGGAGAGAGAACACTGGGAGACCCATGCTGTCTTTTCTGAAATTCCCAAAGGAGTGGGATTATAAGTATCCTAAATACATAACTTGTGGTGCAGTTCATTGTACTCAGGATGTATTTATTGTTCTAAACATTTACTTCTTAGTTAATTACTAATAATATTGTGTTCTGTTAGATCCACATACACCTTTGCACTATGGGCACCTCCTCTGCTGGATATAGACAGAAATTATTTAGCTTATTTATGCATCTGTATAATTATCTTTTATGTGTACATTGCCCCAGATGGCCCTCTTGGAACCTATATAAGAAAAGGCCCCATGTGTTTTACTCTTCCCGCTGAATGCATGGAACGGGACCGTGCAGTTCTACCTCTCGACCTGCATTAATTGGAATGAATGGAAATGCTTATATCCATAGCAGATCATAAACAAACAGTTGGTTTAATATACATCTCTTCATAAAGTCAAGCAAACAAACAAAGAAATATGGGAGAGAATATGTGGGATCACATAGAAAATAGATGTTTAAAAACAAGTGTTCTTATCCATTGCTTTCAGATTTTAGAGCAAATATGTCTGATTTTATTTGTGGGTCTTCAGTAGTGTTGCTGCTGAAAAAGTTTTCAATATGTGGTTGCTAATGAGTTTCTACCACAATATAATAATTTATTGTGCAGGCAGATGACCATCCAGCTTTAACATGCCTCAGAGCCAAAGATAATTAGTTTCTTTCACACTTCGTCTCATAAACACTCTCTCTCTCTCTCTCTCTCTCTCTCTCTCTCTCACACACACACACACACACACACACACACACCAATAGAAGCCACACAAAGAACAGGTTTAGTGGGAAAGTATAGCTTCCTAGGACAACCGTAGGAAAGTGGATTGTACACAACTGTGTATGCCAGGAAACCATAGTCACCTGTTGAGGAACACCTGTGAGCTTAATGGCTAGATATGGTTCCCACAAGCAAAACCAACAGTTGGCCATTGTTTGTGATACCATGTAACAGCAGGTGCTAACATCTTCCACATAAAGTAGGCAAATACCCTGTTACATTAAAAACGATACCTTGTTGGTATACACAATGAAGCTGGAAAGTTCAGTCATGCAGAGACTGAATGCTTTGCTATACTACAATTCTACTAAAAGCCTTCATTTTCAAATAAGGAGATCATGCTCTTAATTAGAGAACTTTGTTTCTGGAGCATGTATAGCAGGTGCCTTTTTTGTAATACCTTCTGAAATAATGGATTAAGCATTAATTTTTTATCAGCAGGTCATTCAGAGTTTGTAGTTATCACATAGCAAAACTAAAGGCAGGAGTCATGTCTGTGATCAACTGAATTCTTTTTAAAATGTTAAAAACTTGAGCCATGACAGCAGGTGGTTAATTAGCTGAATAGATTTGTCCACTGAAATTATAATTGTAGATCTTTGGCTTTTTGATGCACTTCTTAAGTTACCGGTATATTTTTTTAATTTACAGTTTTTTTCTCCACTTGTGTTTTTTCTTCCACTTACTGGTTACTGCTAATAAGCTGGAATGGAAATGGAAAGTGACATTGCATACAAAATTTCTCCTTGAAACATATTGAACAAGTAACAAGCTTATTTCAAAATAAAGTTTTAATCTGAAGATGTTTAAAGTTTCCATGAAGTACAAATTGTTATTTTCATATTTAAATTAGTTACATAAAGCTTTTTGACCATGAAATAATATTTCACACTTAATCGGAATATTTGAGACATGGTGGTAAAACAAAAGAGTGAGAGATCAACTTTAAGCAACAAACTATCAAATAAGGAAAATTGTTTGTGAATCAGCATCGCAATCATTCTGATCATGTTTTAAAGAACTGGTTAAGGGTTTGGGAACACCCTGTGGTTTTGTTTGTTTTGTTTTTAACTTTTGAAAGACGCTGCCATCTGAAGTAAAACAGAGGACCTGTACTCTTGTGTCACCCCATTTTTGGACCTTCCTCTAGGGAGAGGGCACCATTCCTACTTTCTTCTCTGCAGCAGGTGAAAACCCATAAAATCAAACCCATAAATAGTTATCAAAACCAAAAGGATCAGGTTAAGCTGTAAGTGTGTCATTGTGGATAAGAGATCCTACTGTGCACTACACAGTTGCTTCTAGAAATAATACCTTGCTATGAACTCAGAAAATATCCTTACCTTAGTCAAGCTAAAATAATTCAATCCCACCTGCAACAGGGGAATAATACTTTATAGGGTTGTTATTGGGCGATGTACTTTTAAATAAATATTAAATGGGTTGCAAACGTTAGTTAAGCTTGTGAGACATGAAAAGTCTTTTAGTTCACCAACATCCAATCTAGTTGTGTACAGAGAACAGCGTGAGTGGGGAGATATACTATGGCATGCTTTTCTTTCACTACACTGAATTTCAGATCTCTCATTTTTACAACTTGCTACCAAATAAATAAACTGAGCTTGTTTATCTGTAGAGTAGGCAAGTATCTGCCCTAAAGGAAGGTAACTGGAAGCACTCTATGATGCAGGAAGTTCAAGGGATTTACTGAGCCCAATTGGTGTCATGGTGCCAAGGCTTAAAATCTACTTGGCTGCTTTTTCTAAGATAACGTTATCATTTTGTTTCAAACTTTTCTCTATAGCTCAAGATGTTAATCTCTTACATCATGATTTCATTCAGATGATCCTTCAAAACATGGTTTGGATTATTGTTAGTGAGTGTAATTCTCACACTCTCTGTCTTCCTGTTTCCTCCTCATGCATGACACTTACGTAATTCATTAAGTTGTTTAAATTATGAAACTAGGGACTTCTGTTACACGAGAAGCAGCAAACTGTGGTTTAAGCAGTATGTATGTCCAACATTAATGTACCATTGACAAGTTACCCTTGGACACTGATTTAAAATGAAATCCTAGACAGGTTTACTTAGAAGTAAGTCTCATTTAATTTAACGGGGTGTAGATCTCTCTCTATCTATTTAATTTAACGGGGTGTAGATCTCTCTCTATCTATTTATCTATATATATATATATATTAATATGAAACAGTTTATTAAGAAATCACATGGATGTCCTGAAGTAAATGCTCACACAAGCACATCCTCACCCCACATCTCTTGTTTTGTTATAAGTGAAAGCACTTTAATTTAGTCAGCCTATAATTTTGACCATTTGGGAAAATATGGTCAGGACCTTTACGTGCATCAGACTATATATAAAAATGCTCTTTTATTGCGAGGAAAGTAAATACGTATAATAAAAAAACAAAACAAAATGCACTTTGCCACATATTGGTGAGATTGTGTGTGTGCCTTAAAAAAAAAACAACTTGAAAATATACTGACATTTTCATTTCATCTGTACCATGTTAAAGATAAAAATATTTTTGTTTCCCTCCCCCCCAACAACTTTTTGGTGCTTTGGTTTTGAGTTTACACATGTATGCTAAGAGATCAGAAATTGCAGTTGTTATTTCCTCACTTCACTGACACACTCCCTTGTGACAGAAGAGGCAACTCAGCTGTTAGCTAACAAGTGATAGGTTGCAATAAACAGTGCAATCCCATGCATGTCTACTCAGAAGTAAGTCCTATTGAACATAATGGTGTTTTACTCCCAGGTAAGTAGACATAGGATTAGATCCTAATTGACTCTAGTATCAAGTGATTCCTGTGTGAAATGAGAATTTTCAGATTAATTGCTGCCATATATACCTGTCATAGTCACAATATTTTTAAATGGAGTTAGGTGAGGTAGTATTCACTAATGAATAATGGTACAATGTAGAAGTTGGCTATTAATTGATTAAGTGATAAATTATCAGGTAGCGTAAAGGGCCCACTCACTGATGAGCTGTCAGGTGATGAGATGCATCTGTGGATCTATCCTGGCTCACTTAATAATCAACAGAGGTGTTCAGAAGTAAAAAGCTTCATCATTCCTACAGCTGAAGTGCAGTATTGAGCTACATTTTATTGAACGTTACTTCATTAGATGTTGCCATTTGCGGCTTCTGCCCCAGAGTTCTGTATGTGATGCCATAGCTTCCCCGTTCTCTTCATGGTGGGAAATGGGGGGTAGGGCAGCTCCAGCCATGCATTCTTTTTTTGCACTGAATGAATGGTGAAGCCCTTTCCTCATGTGCTCTTGGGTACCTGGACTGGGGCAACTGTATATGGGTACCACACAAACCTATATCTGCACTTACTCCATTTTTATTTAAAGTTCATTAAATTTCTCGGTAACATTTAATAGTAATATTATGTCAGGCATCTAATTCCCTCCCAATCTAAACTAAATTGTCAGCCCATTTGTCCTCAACAGCAGGAAAGCGGGGCATTTCCCCCCCCCCCAAGTGCCCAACAATTTCTCCTCTGTATAGTTTACCAAATAGGTTACAAACTGTGTATAACCTCCATCTGAGTGGATGAGCGGGGTGGAGACAATCTCAGGTGTGGTGTGGCATAATCCCTTCATCTACTTTAAAGATAACTCAAATGGAACTTCAAGACCTCCTTGATAATTTATATGTCATTGATCCCCCAATACATGTGACTGGACATATGTTTGACCTGTTGTTGTTTTTTGTCTTGTTTTCTTTTTGCCACCAAGCAGATTAGTACTATTTTGATGATGGGAAGCTTGTTGTGAGCCTATTATTCTGGGATGATCCCTCACTGTTGTGGTTTGGGCTGAATGCAACTACTTCTGCAGTGGCAAATATTCCTTTTTGTGTGCAATGTGCTTAAGAGGGTGGCATTGGCCCAGCTTCAGGCATGTTTCATTATTAGATCCATTTGACTTCAGGTGACCAGGGAGACCAAGGTCATTGAAGATATGCTGGGAAAGAAATGGTGGCAATATGACCCTGCTTGTTCTTCTTGACCTGTTAGTGGCTTTTGATATCATTGGCCATGGTATTCTAGGGCAGCTCTGGGGATCCTGATTTCTTGCTGTAGCGTCTTGAACTTGATGGTCTCAAACAAGAATATTAAAAGTATAATAAAGGTAAAGGGACCCCTGACCATTAGGTCCAATCGTGGACGACTCCAGGGTTGCGGCGCTCATCTCGCTTTATTGGCCGAGGGAGCCGGTGTACAGCTTCCGAGTCATGTGGCCAGCAGGACTAAGCCGCTTCTGGCGAACCAGAGCAGCGCACGGAAATGCCATTTACCTTCCCTCCGGAGTGGTACCTATTTATCTACTTGCACTTTGACGTGCTTTCGAACTGCTAGGTTGGCAGGAGCAGGGACAGAGCAACAGGAGCTCACCCCATCGTGGGGATTTGAACCGCCGACCTTCTGCGGCAAGTCCTAGGCTCTGTGGTTTAGCACACAGCGCCACCCGCGTATAATAAAGTAAAGTATAATAAAAGCTACCAAAAAGTTATGGTTCTTAATTTTTTCCAATGAGGAAATATTATTTGAGTTCTTTGGGAGGATGAATAAGAGTTTTCTGATTTAAGTTGGGCTCAAAGCTGGGGAGTTGAAATACCAATTTAGAACAATATTGGACATACAGCAGTATTTCAACAAATACAGTAGTATTTCAACAATTGGCAGTTTTTCAACATGCCCATAGAGGGCAGCAAAGAGCTTCCCTTGAAACCCTCAGAAGAGTGTTGTAGAAATGTTACTGCTTTGGTGTTCTTGTTGCGTTTTTGCTTTTATCAAAAAATTGAAGCAAGTTGAAAGCACCTTTACCCTCACTTCAAAGTTAGGCACGCGAGTAATATTGTTTGCTCTGGGTAGCCTAAGGTTATTGGAGAGAGCAATTTGAATTAAACCTGACCCTAGGCAAACAACAGTAGCAAATCAATACAGATATTTCTGTAATAGTGATGAGGCAAAGATGGGTCACCACCAATCTTCTTGCTTCCAGGCAGTTTAAGATATTAGAAAGTAGAAAGTAGAGTTTTAATGGACCCCAAGAGGCCTACTGCTACATCACCCTGTAGGTCAGAGTAGAGAAAAAAACATTGCATTTATTTTACCCATTTTTCTAATTATTTAGTATCAATTTTAACATCCTGTATGAATTTAAAATTATTGTTGGAATAATCTATGGAGGATCCATAAGGTTGTAAGGTGTCCTTCTGTTAAAATTCATATTTGTTTTTCACGTGCTTCTGACTCTACTATGAATACATTTGCAGTTCACATAATGTGATCTTGTGCCAGAATACTTGGCATGGATTCCTGCTTTTGGTTTTCCTTTGTTTTGCTTGTACACTGTTTACGCAGACTGTAGTCCTGTGAGAAAGGTCAGAATGATTGTGGGACCACATTAAAAGATCACGTATCTGTGTACGTGATCCAGTGGCGTAGCGTGGGGGGTGCAGGGGGGGCCGGCCGCACCGGGCGCAATATCTGGGGGTTAGGTTTAGGGGGCGCAAATCCACGGGTTAGGGGGTGCAAATTACTTGCCTTGCCCCGGGTGCTGACAACCCACGCTACGCCACTGACGTGATCTTCAAAAAGCTGCAGGGGTCTCAGAAGGGTGGGGGGGACAGCTATTCAATGCCTGTTTTTAAAAGGGGTCCCAAGGTGACCTGTAAACACTCCAATCACTTCTAGACCTGGCAAACAGGTAAGGCGGTTCAGTAGCAAATGATCAAGTTTACTTTAAGCACTCTGTTTTGCTGAGAGAACACCCAGCCTTCTATAACAGCATGGGAGATGAAAGAGAATCACTAAGGCTCCTATCCATTCAATAACATGAAACCAATGTGGCTGAGGACAGATATAACTGTGTCCTGGGCAGCAGCTTAAATGCATCACTGTTCCATTTCTCAATGGAGGGAGCTAGAGCTCGAGACACAAGGACCCATTAAATTTCAGATGAAAATGAAAGACGGAGGAAACAGCATCTGAACCATTTGTAGTTCCTAATACTGTGTAAATGATGTCATGGTAGTATAGGATTTATTTTTAATTATTAGACCAGCCGGGGGAAATGCTGTCAAAGTGCAGTGATAGCATGTCCATTGCTCATTTGAGCATAACAAAGGGCCTGGCTTAGAGCTAGTTACAATGCAGACAAAAGCATTGTTTGAGCTTCTTCTCTCCCTTTTTGTCATCTCGGTGCTCAAGCAGCAGAAATATAATTGAGCACTACAATAAAACAGGATGTTTGGACAGATCCCTGTGGTACAACAAACAAATTAGCTGTGAATCTCTCAAATTAACCCTGATTGTTTTAAAAGAGTGAATAGGCAACATCTTTTTCTTCTTCTTTGTTTGCAATAGCTAGACAACAGTTTTTAGTGCCATTGATTTCTTATTGTGCTTTCTTCATTCCTAACTCTACTTCAAATTTGCACTGGTTTCTTTCCTGATTTGCTTGTTCCTTGAAAGTAAAACTGGATCCAATATGATCTTGGGGAATGCATACATACATTCGTGTGTGTGTGTGTGTGTGTGTGTGTGTGTGAAAACCACTTAGCACCCACCTGTGCCTGTATCTGCTGCTGCTGACCACAGTGCTATCACAGCCACCCTCTGCTTCCAAAGTGATGTCTGCTGGTAAAAACACAGGGCCCCCAGCCCCATTATCCACTAAATTTACTTATTTAAGATTACAACCTTATGCAAATATACATGGCAGTGAATTACACTGAATATAAAGCACACTTTTTGTGTAGCTAATAATAGAATGGACAAAAGTATGTCACGCAGCAAGCTTAATATTTCAGGCATTCTGAATTTTAGAGAAAATGCCTTGAAGATGTGGTCTTAAGGGGTAAGAATATTTTCTGAACTATATTTCTTTCATATGTATGTTTTATGGATTTGGGGTGGGTATTGTGGTATTTTGTTACTGTAGATGCCTATGTTGTGTTGAACCAGAGGTGAGTTGTTCCAGGAACTTTGCTATCACCAGCCGAATACTCAAGATAACCTCACAATTGGTGGCAGCTGTAGTGCTAAGCTTTCACACAACACACTTGGGAAGCAGGCTAACGGACCTGCTCATCCTTGGGGGTGGGGTACTAGGCTCCAGACCAAATTTGCAATCTCAGCCACCTGTGGGGAGCCTTGAGAGTGGTGGAGATCATGGCCACCTGTGGGCTGCTCTGCTCTATAAAAAGCATTTGTTCCGGTGCCTGGAACAAGCCATCTCCTTGTTGTGGAGTCTGCCCCACAGACTGCTGGAAGCAGGGGCAAGGGGGGAGCGTTCAGACCTTGTTGTGAGTTTGCTTTTCCTTTAAATAAACTACTAAGACCTGATCAACCTGTTGGTGTGGGAAGCCTTCTTTGGGACCCGAGTATCCAGACCCTGTGAGCCCTCCACTGGCTCTGCAGGATATAACACTATGTACATTTTAAAGTGTCACCATCTGTGGAGTTTGGGGTTTGTACAGGAAAACAATAAATGTAAAACCACCCCATCTAACCTCCAACTTTGCTTTGTTGGTCATTTCTTTCTTTGTGGGAGACTCTCAAGCAGAAGGGATATGGAGGCATTCTTGTGGATGTGCTTTGTACTCTGTTCCTTGTCCCGTCAACTAAATCTTAAGATGCTGGAAGATGCAGTGTTCAACAGTTTCATTAAGCATCTTGGTCCTTTACAGATCCCTTGCTTGGTACTTACCTTCTTGTTCAGGGCAACTCCTTTGTTTGGGCAAGCAAGAAGGTAATTCAGCTCTGTTTTTGATAAGAGGGCAAATGCTGTTCAATAAATACTATAAATAATATAAAACAAAAGAATTTAGAATTAACCCACTGAACAAGGCAATTATATCTGTTTTAGAACTTAGCTGAAAGAATGAACTGGCCATTTTTTTGGGATTATCAGCCTTTGCCCAAACAGGTTCCAAGTCTGAATAGCAATTTTCCCTAGCCAATAGCCAATTCCTTTGGCACCTTACACAAGTTAATAAGAGTATGGGGATGGAGATGGTAATAAGAGATGGAGGAGAAAAGCCATCGCTCTAAGAATTTGCACATATCATAGTAACACCTTTTGGCTTCCTTTAAAATCAGATTTGTGTCAAATGACATTTTTTTAAATTAAATTCAGTGGCCACCTAGGGAACTGCAGAACCTTTCTAAGAAGTGATAAATTATTTCACTTAAAATTTTCTGTGAGAGTAAACTTATCGTAAGATTCCCTTTGAATTTCCCATTGAAATTATTTGTCAGTTTTGGACCTGGAACATAGGCCTGTTCCAAATTAAGAAATTGTCCAAGCGTACAAAATTCCAGTACTTAAATGTTTGTAGCCATCTGGTCATGCTTATCTGGAAAAGCTAGACATGACCAGAAAGATACCAAAGGTTACAACAAAACCACTTTCATAGAATGGGTTTTGAGAACCGGCCCTATAAGTCTGAAAGGAATAGCTATAGCAGACCCAGTAACTCACTGATAGCCATTGGCTGCCCCACTTACCAGCCTAAGTCACATTCTACCCTAGCTGTAGGTCTTCAATGGCCCTGTCTTAAATGGCCTCGGTCCAGTATATCCGAAGGAGCGTCTCCACCCCCATCGTTCTGCCCGGACACTGAGGTCCAACTCCGAGGGCCTTCTGGCGGTTCCCTCACTGCGAGAAGCAAAGCTACAGGGAACCAGGCAGAGCGCCTTCTCGGTAGTGGCGCCCGCCCTGTGGAACGCCCTCCCACTAGATGTCAAAGAGAACAACAACTACCAGACATTTAGAAAACATCTGAAGGCAGCCCTATTCAGGGAAGTTTTTAATGTGTGACATTTTGATGTATTTTTAATCTCTGTTGGAAGCGGCCCAGAATGGCTGGGGAAACCCAGTCAAATGGATGGGGAATACTAATACAGTGGTACCCCGCAAGACGAACGCCTCGCAAGACGGAAAACCCGCTAGACGAAAGGGTTTTCCGTTTTGGAGGCGCTTCGCAAAATGAATTTCCCTATGGGCTTGCTTCGCAAGACGACAGCCCATAGGGAAATCTCCAGGACAGCGGGGAAGCGCAGCGCGTCTTCCCCACTGTCCTCGGACCTCCTCCCGCCGCGCGGCATCGGAACGAAGCTCCGATGCCGGGCGGGGGAGGGGGAACGCCTCCTCCCTTCGCGCGGCATCGGAACGAAGCTCCGATGCCGGGCGGCGGAGGGGAACGCCTCCTCCCTTCGCGCGGCATCGGAACGAAGCTCCGATGCCGGGCGGCGGAGGGGAACGCCTCCTCCCTTCGCGCGGCATCGGAACGAAGCTCCGGTGCCGGGCGGCGGGGGGGGAACGCCTCCTCCCTTCGCGCGGCATCGGAACGAAGCTCCGGTGCCGGGCGGCGGGGGGGGGAACAGGCAAGTGGCATAGCTGAAATACCAAGGACGGGGCTTTTCATTGGATTGGCAGAGTATTACACTTGATGTTATATAAAAGAGCAATGCCATAAGGCCGTTAATGTCAAGTGACCTATTTAAAGGAATGTCTGTTTTGGCATTGGTTTCCTTCTCTCAGAGAACAGCATATACTTCAGGAAAGAGCAGGTTTCTGCCGTAAAGAATGTGCCACTCTATTTCGGAAATCAGGAAAGAATGGCAAGCTATTAATGCAAAAAGTTCCATTATGTCCAAAAATAAAAAAGGGAAAGGAAAATTCAGTGGAGCATAAATGGTTTCACATAGAATCAATTCTCCTGTGAAATAAAATGATCACAGTAGAGGTTTGTGAAACTAACCTTCATTCTTCCCTCACTTGCTTGATACTTTTTTTTTTGGGGGGGGGGAATTGTCAGAATAAGAAATGTAGCTGTACAGAGGGGAGAATACTTTTTTTAAAAAGTTCTTGTTTTATGATATACAATTCACAGTAGTAAGGTGTTTTTACTTGATTTTTTAAAAAAACAATCTGTTGAAAAGTATTGCATATTTTATTATAGCATTTCTTTTCTGAAGGAGTAAGACTGGATCTGGTTGCTTTAACATCTCTCTCTGATCTAAAAGGGGTGGTTTCACGGTGTGCATGCACACGAAAGCTCATACCAATAACAAACTTTGTTGGTCTCTACGGTGCTACTGGAAGGAATTTTTTTTTCTCTGTATTAGAGCAATATCTTAACTGGGCAGACTAAAATAGGAGTTCTCAAAACTCAAGGCTAGCGGTGAAGCTATCTGAGTCTGCATTTGGTAAGAGTCTTGGGATGATTTTGGAATGGGGTAGCAGACATTCTAGTGAAGCTCTGTTAGGTGCTATGCAGTTTTCAGGTGACACCAAGGCCAGGTAGAAAGAGGACACATTTAAATGGCTGGTGCCTCTTCTCATGTTTGTATCGCTCAGGTCTGTTTCCATCGTCAGGTAAAACGGTGGCCAGTTTCACTTACTACTAAACCATAGTTTAGCATTATGGAAACAAATCTGAAGCTCGCATGTTGCCTGTTGTGGCCTATTGTGCTCTCAGATAGCTGTGGCTGAAAGGAGCAGATTGACACTTATGATTTTAAATTAAGAAGATTTCCTACTGTGTCCAGAGAGCGTAGAAGTGATCATCTGCTGGAACGCCATCCAAGGAAACTGATGGGCACTCCTTGCCATCCTAAGTCTTGAAGTATAGCTGGGCTCAGGCAGAGGTGGAGCTAGCTGCTCTGGCACCCAAAGCTGGTGTGCGCCCGGGGCGGGGCTAGCTGCCGCGGGGGCGGAGTTAGTGTCCCAGGGGGGCGGCACGGCGATGCCACCCCCCTCAGGGATGACACTCGGGGCGGACCGCACCCCCAGCACCCCATTCCTTTGCCAGTGGGCTCAGGCATGGAGTGGCAGACTTAAACGGATGGTTGGATGGAACAGGAGAGCTGAGAGAGCGAAACAGAGACTGGAGGAGGTGGGCATTCTCTTCCGCCATGATACGTCTCTCCCCTCCCTTCGCCCCTCCCAGGAGCATAGGACTGGAATCCAACCACGAGGGGTGGAAAAAACAAAGTCAGAATAAGAGGCTGCTGCGTGGTCGCACAGGACGTGATGCACTCTTGCTGTTGGGATCTCATTGGGGTTGGCTCAGCCAGTAGAGCATGTGGCTCTTAACCTCAGGGCTGTGAGCAAAAGATTCCTGCGTTGCAGGGCATTGGACTGAATGATTCTCAGGGTCCCTTCCAATGTCACAATTCTATGGTCCTTTGGTCCCTGATGCAATGAGCATCTGCACACCTCAAGGCACAAGAATCTTATGAGAAAGTTCATGTGGCTCCATCTCTGTATAGGGAAATTTTGAATGTTTGATGTTTTAATTTGCTGCAAGCTGCCCAGGTGGCTGGAGCAACCTGGTTAGCTAGATAGATGGATAGATAGATTACTAATTACTAATTACTAATTACTAATTACTAATTACTAATTACTAACTATTAATTATTAATTATTAATTATTAATTATTAATTATTAATTATTAAACTCTTGTTGGGTAGGCATGCCAGCCCACTGGAACTTGAACCACCGGTTCCAGCCTCTCCTGTCAGCTAGCCTGGATCTAAAGGCTGCTGAGACTCACAACCTGTTGCTGAGCCCATAGCCTCTACTCTAACTCAGTACAAATTTCTTTCTTACTCTCGGGTCAGAACCTCTGTTGTGGGCTGAGCAGGAGTCCAGAGATTTACTCTGGAAAGTGATTGAAATTATAACAAGGTTTTCAGGTCTTTTTCTTTTATGGAATTTCTGCTTCAGTCCAAGCAATTTGTAAGGTTTGTAAGGTTGTTTGCAATCTAATTAAAAGCTTAAGGTTACATTTGAGCTGGCTGAAGATCTTTTGTTACAGCTCAGTGTGTTTGCAAGTTTAACTTCTGCAATTGTGGAACTTACCTCAGGTAACAGTGCATAGAACTCCAGTCATGCTGCAAAAAAGTTTTACTAATTATGGTGACCAGTGCTATTTTTCTAGAAAAAGAGGCACCGAAACTCACCACGAACACCTCCCCCATTCTCTTATAATGGCAATGGTGCCCACCTGAGAGGCGCCGGAACTGAGTTCTAGTGAGTTCCTACGGGAAAAAAAGCCTTGATGGTGACACAGTATACCTGAGAGTGTTAGTGGATACAGGGACGGAGGAAGGGGATGTGGTGGGTGTGATTCTCCCCAGGTGTCACCACTGAGGGGGGTGACAAAATGCCGGGTGGCACTCACTGCAGGGCCTGCAGTGCGCCCGAGCCAAGTGCCCAAGCTCCACGCTGCCCAAACATCTGCCCGCTGCCTCCCCACCCCCCAGTTGTAGGGCAGCTGAGTGGGAGGAGGCAGGCAGACTCTGGAGGCCCCGTGGTGCGCCCTGCCCCTGTGGGCGGCTCGCCCGCCCCTATGGGCTCGCCCGCCCTGGGCACCCGAGTGGCTTCCTCTACCGCTAAGTGGATAGCATGGTGGGCAGTGGGAGGTTTCTGCAGTGTAACTGGATTTTCAGGAGCACTGGATTGGCTCCTGCTGGTGCATTTACTCCATGCCAACCTTGCCTGTGTCTCCTGGTAAGCGGTGGCTCAGTGTTTGGGAGGTCATGAGAGCATTGTCACTCCATAACAATGTCTGCTACTCCTCTGAATTACTAGTTGCTGGGTATCATGAGTGGGAGGGCATTGATGAACTCATGTCCTGCTTGTGGGCTTCCCATAGACATATGGTTATCCACTGTGAGAACAGAATGCATTTAGTTGAACATTTGGCTTGATCCCGCAGGGCTCTTGCTATGTTTGCCATCCTGTGAGAGACCATCTGAAGTGCACAGTGGAGGCTCCAACTTAAGATGACGGTGTGCTTTCTAAAGAGCCTTTTTTATTTCAAAAAAGACATTCTTGAGAAGCTAGCCTGCTGTAGACCCAAGACCATGTTATTTGAATCCATGTTATGGTTCAAAGATTTTCCCCTCTATATATGTGGAACTTGTTCAGAGTGAATAATGAACCCCCTGTGAATATGGAGCTTCACAAATGAATCAGTTCTGCTGTCCCGCCCCCCTTTCTCTTTTTGCTGTATTGTTACTCCACAAGTGTTAGTGAACTGTCATTCTGAGTCAACAGACAGCAAGAAATTGTCTGTTTCTGACCCAGACCCTGTAGATAATTTGGAAGGTGAGTTAATTTTTTTGAAAAATATATTAGAATGGCACAGGAAGAGAAACGTGTCACAAGAAATAACTATATTAACTGTGGTCTGAGCTCTTGTGCATTTTTGTTCCGAACATTTTGTTATCTCTTTCATGAGAATCTCTGTCCTAAAACTACAAAGCATTCCTGGCAGATGATGAATAGAGCTGCTGCATAACCGTCTAGGAATGTCATGCCTAGATTGGACAAATTTGAGCTCAGAATTCCATCTAAATTTGGCTGCAGTGACATGACGTTTCTAGCTAATTTCTTATGAGCACTGTTCATCCATATGGCTTTGCATAAGTCTTTGACATGCAGAACTGACGTTCCAACAACTACAAATAGTAAACATGAATTTTGTTTCAGCTTTAAGAAAGAATTTGGCTGCTAGTTTCCTCATAATAATAGCATGCTGAGATTAAATTTCATATTTGCTTAAGAGTAATAAAGGTCACCCATGGAACATAATAACGAGTTACATCTCTCTTGAAAGCTAATCATTTTTCACATATTTTATTTATTTGTTCTTGTGTTTCCCATCCCTGAGAAGAACTCAAAATATTTACTACCCCTGTGAGCCAATTTGTGACAAGAGAATTTCTGCCTGCACAATGAAATATGTCAGAGTTGAAATATTGGGCTTTTATCCAACAACACCATCCCTTTCATGTCAGGAGTTCCATTTACATAATTAAATATCGTCTCCCTCTCCTGCCCATGTGTGCTCTCTGTGCCCCACCAAATCTTCTCCAGAGGTTTGGAGGAAAATCCATAACAGATCTGGGGGCACATGCAGGGGAAATAGGAGGAGCAATTCCATTGTCCAAACAGATGTCTTTGCACAAAAGGGATAACTACGTTGGATAAAGTCCTTGATGTTGAATCCCTTCCAAAATGACTATGCCCTCCTGTATGTGTCTGCTTAAGATAACTACATTGGAACCTCGGGTTAAGAACTTAATTCTTTCTGGAGGTCCGTTCTTAAGCTGAAACTGTTCTTAACCTGAGGTACCACTTTAGCTAATGGGGCCTCCCGCTGCTGCCATGCGATTTCTGTTCTCCTCCTGAAGCAAAGTTCTTAACCCAAGGTACTATTTCTGGGTTAGCTGAGTCTGTAACCTGAAGTGTCTGTAACCTGAAGCGTATGTAACCCGAGGTACCACTGTACAGAATGTTGTAGATTTTGTAGCAGTTAAATCTATTGACTTTTCACACAAGGATAATGTACCTTGGTTTGAGCATAGATATTTTCCCATTGCACAAGTGAAGCTTTCCTCAGCTGTAAAAGAGAAGACTCTTTGCATGCCTTAGATTGTGCTGCATTGCAGACATCCTTTTTACAAAAGCCATTTTCAAAATGACTGCAAGAGGGCTTGCAAGTGAGGAAAACACAGAATAGGCAACACAAGTAGGACCTACAACAGAGTGCTGTAGTGTGTGATACTCCTGATCAGGGTGGTAGCCATACTGTTGGGATGGATGGACCAATTAAAGTCTGGTCAGTTCCAGTTCTCAGAGGGGGATGAAACTAAGACTCTCCTATCCTGTTGCCAGGAAGATTTTTAATTTAAAAAACCCTTAAAAATCCACTAGGAAACATTTAAAGCACAGCAAAAACAAAACAAAAAACAATTTACTTAGGAGGTCTGAGGAGGGCACGCTGCCTCCATTCCCTTTTTTCTGTAATTATCTGAAAATAGAATGTCCACCTGCTCTCAGCTGCTGAGCAGCTACCATGTTTTTTCCATCCAGTTCCTCCTGTAGCAATGGAACTTTGTCAAGGGGCCCTGTGCACTAGCTGCTACAGCTGTGGGTGACTGGGATACTGTTTTCAAAAGTTTTAAAGTGGAAAAAGGGGAAGGGGATGAATGGATTCTGTCAGATTCTGAAGTGGACCACTGTCCAGATGCAGGTCATGATCCGCACAAATTGGATCAGCGAGTCCACTTTGGAATCTGATTAGGTCAGATTATTCCTCCATCCTTGCATCTAATCATGCTTTCCTCCAAGATATGTCATCTTATTGCCACATTTCACCCAATTTCACACCTCCCTGCACCCTTACATCAGTCAGCCAGTATTCTGTAATCACTGACTATACACATTGAGCTGCGTTTTTTGGGGTAAGGAGTGTCATCCATAGGTTCCCCCCCTAAATATTTTTGTACCTGTGCAAACTTTGGTGTCACCTCGAGCTTGTTGACCTCTCTCATATTTGCATGGTGTCAGTTTGGCTATATGACCAGCATTTGGTGAATTGAATCTGATATTCATATGATTCCTGCAACTTCCACTGTGGGTGGACAGAACAGGAAGACATATGTGAAACTGACTCTATGCTTCAATATAGAGAGATGTGAGCAGGGATATAAATTGGTCCTTAAAGTTGTAAGAAATGGACACATTCAATATTTGTTGATTGAACGTCTAATAAATATCATGTCATATGCATAGGCTCTCAAAATAGACTGTTTGTTAGTTAGGTTTGAGAAACAATTTGGCAAAATGGCGTTTCTTCTGAATTCTAAACATTCACATTCTGACAGCTCACTTCAGGAATCTTGCAGGGTCTGAATTTACTCTTCCATTTACTATTGGATAGGAAAAAAATGGTTGCTGCATTTCATGTTTCAAAATCAATCTGGGTTAGGTCCAAATGTTCTTTGTCTGAAGGAAGCAGTTGTCCACTGACAGAAGGAGTCTTCCTCTAATAGAAGGGAAATTTTGGATCCAACCTTCTGCTAAATTGACTATTTATTTATTTCTAATTTATATACTACTTACTTGCCAAAGATGGCTTCTAAGCCGTTTATATTCTCCTTTAGTTCTTGCTATCATCAAGTGATTGGAAAGTGTGATTGACTGTCTGAGACTTTATCCCTTTAAATCCCTACAATAAACACTTTGCTTTCACTGGTTTTTGCTATATTGTAAAAACCAGTAAAAACCAAGTGCACACACACACACACACACACACACACACTCACACTGTTGTGTCTAGCATGACCTTATTTTCTGAAAACTATAGTTTGCATAGATGCACTGGCCTGTTACAAAAAAATTAATGGAATTCTTTGTTCCATTTATTTTCTAGACAAACAATAAAGGCTTGAATGAAGTGCACCAATAAAAGGTTAGGTCATATCTAACTGAGAAATGACTCCTGAGTGGAGAGCAAAGATGAAGTACAATAAAAAGAATGGCAGGATGGCAGGAAATAACTGAGATGAAAAATAACTTTCATTCCAACTTCAGGTCATAGCACAATCACAACCTGTTGTGATTGTTCAGGCATTTGGAAAGCAAAAGTTCACTAAACTAATGTTAGTTTTTAAAATGTAATGAAATTAAGCTAGTTAATCTCCCTCACATTTTTTATTTAGCATGTCAGTAAATTAAACTGTATTTATGCCTTTTAAATGAATTAGTTGACATTTTATTTATGTATTTAATCAAAATGTACAGGCTTTTGTAAAATATTTCTCTAAACTTGTGGATAAAGTCAACAAAATTTAAAAACAAGTAGAATAATAATAATATTGAAAATATGAATAAAATCAGCAGGATTGAAAAACAAGTATGCATAATAAAATTGCATTTCTGGGTGGGCTTGCCAATCAAATTTTTTTAGCAGGCACTTGAAAGAAGCACAGTGAAGATGCCTTCCTGATCTTAAAAGGGAGGGAGTTACAGAGTGTGGGTGCTGCCATAGTAAAAGATTGAATTCCCATATATGGAACTTACAATGCAATCATATGCATGTCTACGCAATGGGAATTACTCCAAAGTAAGTTTGTATAAGGTTGTACCAGAACATTTTCTGACTCAACATTCCATATTGGAATATTAATCCCCTTCTTCTCTTCAGGCTGTGACACTTGTAGCTGTCTTCTAAAGCATCACAACAGTGTTTTCCAAACTTACAGTGTCTGCCTTTTGTTGTTTAAAGTTAGAGGCACACCACTTGTTTTTAATGGTGTATGTCAGGTGTACAGTGGTGCCCCGCAAGACGAATAACTCGCTAGACGAAAGAGTTTTCCGTTTTGGAGGTGCTTCGCAAAACGAATCTCCTATGGGCTTGCTTCGCAAGACGACAATGTCTTGCGAGTTCCTGCTGGTTTTTTTCCCTCCCCCCCTCTTTTTCTAAGCCGCTAAGCCGCTTATCAGCTTATCTGATCAGCAGATAAGCCGCTAATAGCCGCTAATAGGGCTAATAGCACTAATCCGCTAATGCTTCAATGGGCTTGCTTCGCAAGACGAAAAAACCGCTAGACGAAGAGAATCACAGAACGGATTCTTTTCGTCTTGCGCGGCACCACTGTGTGATGTTTTGCTGGCAGTGGCAGGCATGCAAGCACGCAGCAGAGACAAGTAGGTGCACAGTGCCAGCAGCTGGGGGGTGATTTCTGCTGTCTCCTCCCAGCTGCTCCGATCCTGCCACCGACGCTACTGCTTCACCCCACTTTGTGGGTGGAACGGCTCTGGTAGATGTATATATTTTCTCAATTGTTTCTCAGAACAGTCAACAGGCATGGTAGAAAAGCCCGGCTAAAATTGTCTGCAAGCATCTTGCACTCTGTGTTTCCCATTACTTTGCAGGATGGTTGTGATGCTCTTCAGATTTGCTCATACTGTATGTTTCAGGAAATTGCAGTATATCCCCATTTCCTTCCATGGGATTAAGTTATGGGCAGTATATTGTCAGAGAGAAGAGAATAAGTGTTGCATGGTGTCTCTCCACCCCAGTGGGCACGGACAGTGGGAAACATCCATCGTGGTGGCTTAACTTTTCATCTGTTCTCATGGCATATCTTGAATCAGTATTTTACGTCATTGTTTTGTGACTAATCTTGTGGGGGTGGGGGTGGAAAAGTACATAACTGCATGTAGAACTCTTATGAAGGTACACTGCTGAGCAGAAAAAGGCACAAGCGTGCAGCAGAGATACTGTGCGTTGAAAATAGTAATGTCTTTCAAGGTTATTCATGACTGTATTTAAATTTTCATTGTGCTGTGTGACAATTCTTAGACATGAGGGACTGTGCTAGGAAGGCAAACTGACATACACAAGATTTTTAAATAAAAGTAGCAGTTGTTTTATGTTTTGCAAGTGATTCTCAGTTTTTAAACTGTTTACTACTTGCATCATTTAAACAGTTTACAGCAGCAAATGTTACAATCACCAAAAAACATAATCTTGTTCAGACTATGTATTCAGCCTTTGTATTACTAGGTGATGCCCCCACCCCTAAATTGCCCCCCTATGGATTACAACTCCCATAATCTCTGGCCCACTGGCCAGGGGATGGACAGCTGATGGAACTTGTAGTTGAACAATATCTGAAGGTCACCGTATTGACTTATTGAGCACTCCAGTAAAGCAGTAGAACAGATACACTGATCTTATATAGAAAGTTAGTGCAACAAGACATTTTTTAGAATCTTAAGAGTTGGAAATGACACTGCATCTAGTCCAACTCCCTGCAATGCATCTATCTATCTATCTATCTATCTATCTATCTATCTATCTATCTATCTAATTACAGCTATTTATATCCAACCTTTGAGGTTACAAATCCTTCTAAAGCAGTTTCCAAGAAACACTAAACTACCATACTTTTCCGTCTATTAGACGCCCCATATATAAGACTTCCCCCCTATTTGGGGGGACTCAATTTTAAGAAAATGAGAGGAAATGTCCCAAAGTTGTTGAGCCTCTCCCCCCATGCAGCTGTGGGCAGGAAACACGCCCTAGATTGTTTCCCATGCACAACAGCATCAAGGGAAGTTGTGCTCCAGCCAGCCAGCCGGTTTTGTGCAGCATGTGTGGGGAAGCTGCGCACCGCCAGCCAGATCGCTCCCCGCACGCAGCGGCATCTCCCCCCATGCCACTATCTGTGTATTGCGCGACCCCAGTTTTTTGACATGATTTTTGTGTCAAAAAACCTTGTTCAATACATGCAAAAATACGGTATATTTTTAAAACAAGCAAACAATTAATGATGATGGAATTCAGTTGCGATGAAGATGATGCCATTGTAGACTTTGGTTGTTTCCACACTAAAGGCCTTTAGTATTACTGAGATACTGCTTTTCTGTAAACTGGAAAATAGAATCGTTTTTCCACTCAATATAGCACTACGTTATCTAGCAGTCTTCTTGTCCATGGCCAAGAATCTTCCATAATGTTAACCTGGGAATCTGTTGTCCTTTCCAATATTAATCAAACACTTCTTATAGCTTTAGCCTGTTTCTCTAATGTTGAAGATTCATGGTACATTGCTCCTAAATCACCCTGCGTTTAGCTTCTCTGAATGTCACAAGTGCTTCGGTACTATCAGGTTTGGACTTGGGTTGGCAGGCTCTGACACAGGAGAAGGAAGATGAGAGGAGGGTGAATGGTGAAGGAGGATCTCGCCTTTCCACCCCAGCTTTGGCCACTTTGGAAAGGGGATCTCAGGGATGCTGGCTCTCCACTTCTGACCTTCCTGTGGAACAGAGCACCTCTGTGGAAACGGAACAGGAGACAGCTATGACTGAACAAACACTGGAACAGGAGGGTACAGCCTAAAACCAGGTATTGGCTTCTCAGATGGGAGTAGACCGATTCCAAAGGATGGTGCAATTGCAATCCCAGTATTCACAAGACAGTCTTGCAAATAACCATGCCCTGCCTTGTCTTTAAAAGCTGGTGGGTGGGTAGGAAACTTGTTGGGACATCTTCATTGCATCTGTTGAGTTCTGAACTTCTTACACTGCTCCATAACTCCTATATTATGACTCCTGAGCACTGTGTCTGCTGCCCAGCCTGTACCGTTAGTTGCCTGGATAAAGACATCTTTCTTGCTTACAAGTAGGAACCTCTGTCTATGTTTTGAGCAGAAACCAGGATGCTTAACTCTGTTATTGTCAGCTTTTGTTTCCCTGGGGAAGAGTTTAAATTATTTTGTTTTGCTACATAAAAATGAAAAGACTTTTGGGGGGAGAAGAAATCAGTAATTAAAGCCGACTTCCTCTTCAGGGGAAGACAATAAGAAGCAATTCAGAGAGGCTATTTAAGGGGCAAGCTGGTAGAAACCTTCCTTTTCAGAAAGGCATTTAGGCTGCAAATTGCTATCTTACTGAATGGTTTATAATTGTCTCTGGCTTCTGAACAATTTTACTGTTGTATTGTGTTACTTTTTAAGCTGTTTATTGTTATGGATTTACTCAGCGTAGTCTTTTACATATGTGCCGCCGGGGTGCAGGTAGATAGTTAAGAGCTTAGGCGGCTTCAGCGGCGGGCACCAGGCGCCCCTCAGAATTCAGCCCTGGGTTTACTGCTATATAGTAGTCGGTCATCAACTTTATTTTACTAGTCAGTGGCCTTGACATCTTTCAGATGCACATTCAAGATTTCAAGATTTCCACTCCAGTTTACAATATAGTAAAAAAACTAAAATAAAACATTAACTTTTTAAAAAAACAACCCATAGCATCCAGTACAATAAAATTCCAGATTAAACTAAAGAGATGGAAGCAGAGCCTGTGCCTCATGTTGTGCGGCATGATGGGGAGACGGGACAAAATGAAGAAAATTTTCCCCACTAGTCTGTTCTCCTGACCTCGGTAGAGACCTTTCCCTACAGCTCCCTGCTACCCCAGGACTCACAACAATATATTTTATTGTATTAATACACTGTTCACCACTTTGGGGACTTTTGAACCAAAAAGCCACAGCATACCTAATAGTCTGTTTGCTAATAATTTGTCACATTTGTTTGGTGTACAGAGAAGAACATGATTCTTCTGTTCATCGCAGGTGAAGCTGCACTGAATTCTTTCCTCTCTTGATTTTCTAAATCACTCCAGGCTTGAATACAAACTGAAGGGGTTAGACTATGACTCCCAAATAAATTTAAGAAAGCAAAGCTATCATAAAAAGGTGGTTTCCACCCCTTTCTTTTAAGGTTCGCAGCTGTAAAGCTTCCATTTAACAGTGTATTTGTCTTTTGTGTCAAGAACAAGGCAATTTTTCATGATCTCATTCTCTTTTTCTTTCTGAAGTCTTCAGCTTGTTGAGTTCAGCAAGAGCTTAAAAACTGACATTAGTGGTATAAAGCTTGAAGGAGCCAATTGATTTCTAAGCCCAAAGAGCCAAAGGCAAAGTTCTTGACAACATACAACTGCTGAGCCACAGGGTTCTGCTTCTGAAATACTGTCACAGATCATTTCCATTTGCATTGCAAAATGTATAGCAGTAATGCAGATCTTAACAAGCGCTTTGCTTAAAATCCCTACAGCACAAATATATTAAGATTCTTTATAGTTCTTTGGAGAAGCATTATTCAAGAACAGTGTCCTAATGGGAATTAATCACAAACTGTACCCAGACAGAAATATATTTGTCAGTTAAAAGTCTGAGCGAGTGTAGTATATGAAACAAAGAGCAGTTGCCAAGTACGCATAGTGATGTGGCTGCCCATTTAAGAATCATAAGGAAAACTGGATCTCATTTGATTGTACAGGTTTTTATAACCTGCTATACCTCCATTGAAGGGATACGGGTGGCACTATGGGTTAAACCACAAAGCCTAGGGCTTGCCGATCAGAAGGTTGGCAGTTCGAATCCCCGTGACAGGATGAGCTCCCGGTGCTCAGTCCCTGCTCCTGCCAACCTAGCAGTTCAAAAGCACATCAAAGTGCAAGTAGATAACTAGGTACCACTCCGGTGGGAAGGCAAATGGCATTTCCGTGCGCTGCTCTGGTTCACCAGAAGTAGCTTAGGCATGCTGGCCACATGACCCGGAAGCTGTACGCCGGCTCCCTCGGCCAATAAAGCGAGATGAGCGCCACAACCCCAGAGTTGTCCACGACTGGACCTAATGGTCAGGGGTCCCTTTACCTTTATACCTCCATTGAACTCACATTTTACCTTCAAAACAACCCAGCAAGACAGGCTGAGCCAGAGTAACTTCCACTAGGCTTTTCCCAGTGAAATTCATAGTTGAGCAGCGGTTCGAATCCATGGCCAGGCCCCAACATTCTCAATCCAGTACTACCTTGGCTTTCTAAAGGCTGATTCATGGTGAAAAAGCTGGTTATCTGTGGGTCTATCTCATGTGACTTCAGGAGCATATGCGAGAAGGAGTGAGGTTGGCAGAACCAATTATATACTTCTGTTCCTTCAAGCACCCGTTGCTACAACAGTGTGAAATTGCACCAGCATAGTTTTGCACCACTACCTTCGCTTTAGATTACTATATATGCTTTATCTTGACATGCAGAGATGTCTACAGCACAGGGGGGAGGGGGGAGGGCAGGGGGAACTGGAGAAAAAGAGAATGAAAATATATGGAGATAAGTACCTTCACTTGCCAAGATTACGTACAAATTGTTTTATTACTAAGGGGATGAAAAAGCTCTCACAAGTCTAAATTGCAATTAGAAACAATTTAGTTTCCTGCAGCTCTCCCATGAAAGCTTTAAAATAAAAGGTAAATAGGTACAGAAGAGTAAAGTGTTATCTGTAGCACAAGCAGTTTAGGGACAGATTTGTACATGAATAAGTCAATAAGTGAGAGAGGCTGTTGAAAGATTCATCAATCTTTAAATGTGAGATTGTTCATTTTGTACTCTACCGAGGATTATCTAGTGATTTTCATGTACTAAATCTGGAAAAGTGCCATACTGGGTGGTTTCTTTTTTCTAAACCCTGTGAATACAAAGCTAAAAACTGCAGCCAAAACACTGACACATTACAAAGTTATTTATTAAATTGGAAGCTTATATCCATCTACCTGTCTGGGATAATGGAAAAGATTAGTGGTGCATGATGTAATTGTATGTTTTCTTTAATGGTATATCTAGCAAGTGTGGGCTCAACAGTAAATATCTGCAGACAGGAGGCTGACCTAAGTAATGAAATTTGTTTCCCTGGAGATTGAGCATGGCTGTTGTGTCAATACAACAGCAGAGAGGATGTTTCTGACTGCAAACATATAAAGTCGTACCTTGGTTGATGAACGCCTTGTGAGTCAAATGTTTTGGCTCCTGAAAGCCACAAACCCAGAAGTGAGTGTTCTGGTTTGTGAACATTCTTTGGAACCCAAACACCTGACGGGCTTCCACGGCTTCAGATTGGCTGCAGGAACTTCCTGGAGCGAATCAGAAGCCGCTCCTTGGTTTTTGAACGTTTTGGAATTCGAACTGGCTTCCGGAACGGATTCCATTTGACTTCCAAGGTACGACTTACTTCTGTCTTCAATAAATGTTACTCAAACCTGGTGGCCTAGGTGGCAATAATACCCAGGCATGTGTTCCACCAGCTTCAGCTAGTGCACCAACTGTGACCCTAACTGGCGAGGTCTGACCCAGCCTTAGTGATCCCCTGCCCCATGTCCAGGCTTGACTAATGTAATTACAGTGGTACCTCCGGTTATGAACTTAATCCTTTCCGGAGGTCCATTCTTAAGCCGAAAGCATTCTTAACATGAGGTGTGCTTTCGCTAATGGGACCTCCCGCTGTGTGAGTGCCTCCCGCTCGCATCCTGTGGCAAAGTTTGCTTCCAGGAGCCTTTGCTTCCAGAAGCCCTGGAGTGTGGTGGAGTCTCCTTCTTTGGAAGTCTTTAAGCAGAGGCTTGACAACCATATGTCAGGAGTGCTCCGATGGTGTTTCCTGCTTGGCAGGGACTCGATGGCCCTTGTGGTCTCTTCCAACTCTATGATTCTATGATTCTACGATTCTACTTCCGGGTCAGTGGAGCTCGTTACCTGAAGTGTTCGCAAGGAGGACGGTACGTTACCAGAGGTTCCACTGTAGGTCTATGTGGTGTTGCCTTTAAAGACAGCTTGGAAAGTTCAGCTGGTGCAAAATGCACCCACCTGATGTGGTCTAGACTGCCAGATCATGTAACGCCAGTACTATAGAAGTGGTGCTGTTTGGCAGCGTGTTTCCAAGCCCATTTTGTGTTGTGAATTGGATATTTAATAATAATAATAATATATTCGAATTACTATTAATGTCTTTTTGTTTGTTGAGTTTGTACTTTGAATTTTTAATATAGAAGAATATCACTCTGAAAGGAAGAATATAAATGTTTAAAAAGATGTGCCTCTAGGAAACTGCAACCTAAACTATTATTTATTTATTTATTTATTTATTAAATTTGCATACTGCCCTTCAGCCGAAGATCAGTAGGCAGTTCACAGCATGAAAATACAAAATGAAAACACAAAGTACATAATAAAACAAAAACCAATTGTCCCCACCCCACAAACGCATTTGAAAGCCATAGAATGTTAATCAGCCAAATTCCTGGTTGAAGAGAAATGTTTTGCCTGGTGCCTAAAGTTATGTAATGAAGGCACCAGGGGGGCCTTCCTGGGAGAGCATTCCACGAACAAGGAGCCACTGCAGAAAAGGCTCATTTTCGTGTTGCCACCCTCCAGACTTCTCGTGGAGGAAGTACACGAAGAAAGGCCTCAGATTATGAACTTGGGGTCTGTGTTGGTTCATCTGGGTAGAGACCATCGTATACTTATTATTTGCTGCTCGATGATTTATTTTAAAGTGGAATATCTCTCTTTCAAATTGTTGAAAAATTGTGTTATGGAATGCAGTAGAACTTCTCTGTTGTTTAAATTATGTCTTTATTAACATAAACAATCATTGGCTTGCAGAATATAACAGGCCTTATTCAGATGTCATGAAACTGCCATTGTGGAAACAAGCTTAAGTGAAGTTTGGGCTCATTTTCATCCCTGCCCTTCCAGAGGAGATCACTTGACTAATTGCAGTTTACTTTTATATCTCAACCTGGACAAACTACTACAGTGGTACCTCGGGTTAAATACTTAATTCAAATCAGAACCAGTGAAGGCGGTGAAGGTCCTGTGTGAGTGCCTGGAGGCGGTTGGGAGGATGGATGGCGGTTAATGGATTGAAGTTGAATCCTGACAAGACAGAAGTACTGTTTTTGGTATTTCGTGTTGCAGGGGGCGGGCTGGTGTGGAGGACTCCCTGGTCCTGAATAGGGTAACTGTGCCCCTGAAGGACCAGGTGCGTAGCCTGGGAGTCATTTTGGACTCACAGCTGTCCATGGAGCCGCAGGTCAATTCTGCATCCAGGGCAGCTGTCTACCAACTCCACCTGGTACGCAGGCTGAGACCCTACCTGCCCGCGGACTGTCTCACCAGAGTGGTGCATGCTCTAGTTATCTCCCGCTTGGACTACTGCAATGTGCTCTACATGGGGCTACCTTTGAAGGTGACTCGGAAACTACAACTAATCCAGAATGCGGCAGCTAGACTGGTGACTGGGGGCGGCCGCCGAGACCACATAACACCAGTCTTGAAAGACCTACATTGGCTCCCAGTACGTTTCCGAGCACAATTCAAAGTGCTGGTGTTGACCTTTAAAGCCCTAAACGGCCTCGGTCCAGTATATCTGAAGGAGCGTCTCCACCCCCAACGTTCTGCCTGGACGCTGAGGTCCAGCGCCGAGGGCCTTCTGGCGGTTCCCTCATTGCAAGAAGCAAAGCTACAGGGAACCAGGCAGAGGGCCTTTTTGGTAGTGGCGCCCGCCCTGTGGAACCGCCTCTCATCAGATGTCAAAATGATAAACAACTACCTGACATTCAGAAGACATCTTAAGGCAGCCCTGTTCAGGGAAGTTTTTAATGTATGATATTTTAGTGTTTTTTGGTTTCTATGGAAGCCGCCCAGAGTGGCTGGGGAAACCCAGCCAGATGGGCGGGGTACAAATAATAAAATATTATTATTATTATTATTATTATTATTATTATTATTATTATTATTATTAATTCGTTCCGGAGGTCCATTCTTAACCTGAAACGGTTCTTAACCTGAAGCACCACTTTAGCTAATGGGGCCTCCTGCTGCCGCTGCACTGCCACTGCACGATTTCTATTCTCATCCTGAAGCAAATTTCTTAACCCGAGGTAATATTTCTGGGTTAGCGGAGTCTGTAACCTGAAGCATATGTAACCTGAAGCATATGTAACCCGAGGTACCACTGTATTAGATTTAACTATGCTTTACTGAAGCAAGCCAACCTCTGGCTATTATTAGTCACAGTTTAGGGTTTCAACATCATGCTGAACTCTGGTTAGTCAATTCTTGAAGTGAAAGCTTCTGATTTGCTTCTTGCTGTTCTGCTGGAGAAGGAGACAAGAGGGGCAGTCCATAAGCCTGATGCTCTTCTTGGCTTACTCCTATATCGGTACGCCATAGTTTATCATTCCATAGATACACAACCTCTTGTTGTGATATGGTTGAACGTCCATATTTGTGTGATTTGTTCTTTCATGTCAGAATGTATCAGAGTTCTTTCTCAAAGAGGGGGCGCAGTTTGTTCCAGCATAAGTAACAAAACAAAATCCTTTGTAGTGTGTACATTTAAAGCTGTCTCATGGAATCTGTTCTTCTGTTGCTCTTGGCCACATGAACTTTCCTGTTGTCAGTAAAACCTAGAAAACATGGCACTGAGATTCTGGTTCTGCCACAAGTGAGTGCTCATTTCTCATGAGACAATAGTCACAAGTGAAATTTGAGGTCTTCAAATTAGTGTTGTGCTTTTTAAGAATAGTCATGTCCAACAGCCTTGCATGATGAGTGGTATGAAAGGCCGTTCTTGGAGTGACTAGAGGGTCACCAGGGAAACAGCCTTTTTGAAACCTTCATGCTTATTTAGCCTTGAATCCACATTGGGACCCAAAGTGCAGAACACAGAAAGCTCTTTTGTGCGGTTTTCCAGTAATTCCGTTGCTTGTACATACGTAGTTTTCCTTGGCTGGGGCTGCTGTTATTATTCAATAAAGAGAGGCAGCATAATCAACAGAATTTTCAACTGGGAAATATTTAAAGGTCTCTTTTCAGTAATTAACTTACTACTATAAGCTTTGAGCAACAACAAACTGTAATTCATTACTTATAGCCTTCATTTTTTAAAAAGAATCTAAAAACCATGAATGTAAAAAATGTAATGGTGATTTAGATTTTTTTTATCATTGGAAGCTTAAATTATATGTACAGTGGTGCCTCGCAAGACGAAAAGAATCCGTTCTGTGATTCTCTTCGTCTAGCGGTTTTTTCGTCTTGCGAAGCAAGCCCATTGACGGATTAGCGCTATTAGCGGCTTTTAGCGGCTTATCGGATCAGCTGATAAGTGGCTTAGGGGCTTAGAAAAAGGGGGGAAGGGAAAAACCCCCGCAGGAACTCGCAAGACATCTCCCATAGGAGATTCGTTTTGCGAAGCACCTCCAAAACGGAAAACTCTTTCATCTAGTGAGTTTTCCGTCTTGCGAGGCATTCGTCTTGCGGGGCACCACTGTATTTTCTTAGGTTGCTGGATATACGTCTAAATGTATGTCCTAAATTACTAGCAATTTTGTTATAGATCATGGATGTGATCCAGCAGTTCAGCCCCTTCCTAGCAAACCAAGGTTTCATTTTTGTTTTTCAGTGTCCAGTTTTCATTGCATTTTGCAAATAACATCACTCCCATTTGTTCCATTTTGGATGCCAGAGTTTTGGCAGAGTCAGAGATGTATGGAGTCAGGACACCATCTGGTCATGTTGTTTAGGGTATTTTTCATTATGTGCAACTTGAGGATGTGAACAAACGGCTTTATGTTTTGGAGCCTATCACTTGCTCTCTTGATACTTGTTCTTCCTTTCTTGTGAAATTCAGGTTGATTGGACTTGCTATATGGATCCTGAAAGTGAGTGATATTTCATTGAGGGAAAGAGTAATCCCTATTGCCTTGAAAAAGGGCAAAATATAATCCTATGGTTCTGAGAAAATACTGTCCAGTATAAATTTGTGTTTTTCCTTAATAAGGGTAATGGCATCTTAATATTGGGTAGTTTTGCGAGAAGCTAATTATTTAATTTTCAATATGATTTCTGGCCTGGTTATAAGATGGGTACAGCCTTGGTTGTCTTGGAGGATTGCTTATGCCATGGAATGTAAAGTGGGAGTGTGACCCTGTTGGTTCTCCTGGACTTCTCAGCAACTTTTAATATCATAAGCCATGATATCTGTCTGGGTGGGGCTTGATTGGCACAGCTTAGTGGTGACTTCAGTCCTTTCTGACAGGACAGACTCAGTCAATGGTACTGCAGGACCTGCTCTTTCTCATAGCCTTTGGCTTATGGGGTGCTTCAGGGCAGCCTTCTATATCCCCACCCCCTTTTTTTACTATCTGTTTAGGATTTTGTTATCCCACCTTTTGTCATTCTTAATCCCAGAGTGGGTTGTATGAGACCCCTGGGGAAAATCATCCAGAGGTGTGGGTTGCATTGGCATCTGTATGTGTATGACCCTTAATTCTACCTCACATGTTGATCTGATAAGCCTAGGGAGGCTGGCCTATAGCACTCTTGAACTACAGTGGTACCTTGGGTTAAGTACTTAATTTGTTCCAGAGGTCCATTCTTAGCCTGAAACTGTTCTTAACCTGAAGCACCACTTTAGCTAATGGGGCCTCCTGCTGCTGCCACGCCGACAGAGCACGATTTCTGTTCTCATCCTGAAGCAAAGTTCTTAACCCGAGGTACTATTTCTGGGTTAGCGGAGTCTGTAACCTGAAGCGTATGTAACCTGAAGTGTCTGTAACCCGAGGTACCACTGTAGTATCTAGAGGAAGTTTTGATATGAGTGACCAACTTTAAATTAATCCAGACAATATGGAGGTACTATGGGAGGGAAGGCAGTCTGCTCTGGATAGCAGGGTTCAACTAGTTCTGAATGGGGTTGCACTCCTTCTGAAAGCTCAAATGAGCAGTTCACATGTCCTCCTCCACTTGACACTATCAGTAGAACAGGGTGGGGAACCTCTGAATGCAGGCCTAATTAGGCCCATTATGGGTCCCAGTTGGGCCTGTGGAGCCATTTTCCCCAAACTACATTCACCTGCCCCACAGACATTACATCATATGTGATGTCAAATGAGAGGCAAGCAGAAACATGGCTGCCAGTGCACAATTGGGAGACTTAATATGCACTCCCAGTTGTGCAGTAAAAACGGATGCTTGCTGTTGCCGCCAATCAGCTGATCAGGAATGAGAGCAAGCTGGGAACTTCATTAACAACTCTGTAGTTCAGCAAATTTCGGCAGAAAGTGAAGCTTGAAGCCAGCACTAGTCAGCTGATAGGCGCTGAATCCAAGCTCCTTGGGACTGGCTTCTTACTCATTGAAAAGGCATTCCACAGAAAAGGCTCACCACAATGAGCATTGGCTGTGAGCCACTCTTCTCACTTGTGGCAGCTACTTCTTGTCTCTCACCTGGAGTTTCACCTTGAACAAGTGAGGCCTGTCTCAGCTCTCTTCGTACTACATGGTGTCAAAAGTGGATTAATGCTGCCACTAACTTCTAGAACCAGATTCTAAAAGCTAAAAGCAAGCCCCGTAGTTCTTAAAACTCTTGAGCAGGCACTAAGAAAATACCTGGAAGAGCATCAGAAGCAGTAAGTGTATGCTGATGCCTAGCACAGGAGGGGCCACGCCATCCCAGGGTAGGAGAACAACTGGCCAGGGTCTGGTCTTGCTTGGAGCTGGGAGGCACAAATGGCTGACTTGCTCTCTCTGCTGAACCAAAGCTGTGATTGGGGGGAGCAAGTTCTCTTGGGGTACTAATGATGTGAGCTCCTCCATCTTATGCTTAGCCAGTACCCGTGTAAATAAAAACTTATATCACAAAGCCACCAGAGTGCCCAGTGGCCTTCATTACAGGGAAACTAAAATTGAGGTTTCTGCAGGCACTACTCAAGTCTCTTACTGCTTGGAGATTGGAGTCTGTGTAGCAGAACATTCTGCTCATACCAGCTGCATTGTTACTATAATCACTTGACTAGTAGGTTGCTCATACATAATATTTATTACTTAGGATTTTTATGTGTCCGGCTCAGTTCAGGCTTAATGAGAAGCCCTGGATTGCTGCTGTATGTCTAAGCTCCTGCAGCCTTGGCATTCTCATGGTCCTCCCTTCTGCCTCCTCCTCTTTTGCTTCCAATTCTTTTAAAAGCCACAGCTTCCCGTGATACCCAAATTTGTGGAACTAGGAATTATTTGAACCATGAGATCAAGCTAGAATCGAATCCTAGTTTCAGATTCTAGCTTGTTCTGAAATCACAGTATAAACAAGCCAAAGTTTTCAGGGTTAGGGCATCATGGGGTATTAAAATCAGAAACCTCTGTTTCTGATCGCCTTCCCTGGCATGTGGAGGAGGAGGAAGAGGAGGAGGAGGGGGACAGGGGAGGGAGAGTGCATTACTCCGATTCTTACCACAGCTCATTCATGTAATAAGAAACCATAGTTTCTCATTATGTGTGAACTGGGCCTATAAATTTACTAATCACCAATTTCTAATAAAGAGTTCAAACATAAAAGGGGGGAAAACTTAAGGCAGTGTGAGTCAAAAGTTATTTGGAAATTATATTTGGCTTTCAATTTGTGGGGAGAATCATCTTTCTTTGTAATACTCAGGTTCCCTCAAATCTCCAATCAATTATTAAAGTGGCATTCCGCACAATGCAATTATTTCTACAACATCACAAGAGAAAAGCTGTATATTTGTTGTGATGACACAATTAATTGTATCTTTTAGGCCTGTATGTCTTTCTCGTTGGAGTAAAAATCCATTCTTGGAACTGTGCCAGAGAGATTTGTAGGCTTGAGTTGAAAATGCATTATCAAAAGAACACTTACTTTCCTCTAGATGGTACAGCCACTGTTTAGCTGAAGGTTTAACTATTTCTACATCCTCATTAATTTCTCCCCACCTCATTTTCTTTTAACACCCTCCTCAAAATGTTATTTCCATTTTGCCAAAAATTATATTCCATAAATTATAGACAGAAATAATGTACTGTAATCTAATGTGTATACTCTCAAAGAGGCTAGAGATTAGGTTTTTACAGAGCCTTTCGAAGGTTAAAGAGAGAGAGAGCAAGAATTGAGACTATTGTAAAGGAAAAATGTTTTAAACCTTAAAAAGTGCTACAAGAAAGATAAAGCACTTGTTCAGCTTATACAGCATTGCTGGAAAAGAACGTATTTACATCGAAGGGTAACTTAATTATGCCTGACCCAAGGGATTGTTGCCATGTTACTCTTTCAAATATGGTTGGCTGCAACATGGTATAACAACCCCCCCCCCCATGCTTACATTTTGGGGAAAATCACATTTCTGCTGTGAACAAAGTAACATTAAAATGTGATTGAGAAATCATGATGGCTCTCTTTTTGGTGGGGAGGAGGGGAGAGTTAGTACAGCAGCTTATTAGATAAATAAAAAAGTGTGCAAATTAATAATACGCCTCAGAGCCCTCCATGTTTGTGCAGACGAGAGCCGTTCTGGTGATGGGTTCTGCTCCTCTGGTTCCTCTGTCCTGACCCCCATCCCCTCAACGTCCCCGTTAATACTTTCCATTCCCCAACCTCTCCTTCTCCATCCCATCTTGCTCCAATCGTGGCTACACCCCTCTCCAGGTTCCTTTCCTCTAGTAAACAATATACTTCAGAGGTACTTAGGTCCCATGCAAAGAAGGTGGGAACACATCTGTATATTGATTAAAAGTTTTTATTCTGAAGATAACGACTGGTAGAAGAAAATCAGATATAAAATACATGTGTGAACAAAAAAATGGAATATTTAGTACCTACTTGTTTGTTCTTTTTATGCATCCATTTCATTAATACAGTGGCAATGTGGGGTATATTTCCTTTACTAGGAACATGTTCTTCCTTCAAGATAGCGTGAAAATACGTGACAGAAACCAAAGAGCAATGCTGCTGTTGCTTTTTTTAAGAATAAGAAGTAGCAGCAAAGCCATTCTCAATGTACTTTATGTGTGATATTAATACAACTTTCCCTTTTACATTATATCTTTTAATCAGGAGCACACATGAAAAAAGACAAATATAGTTTCAATTAAACTTTGGCAGTTGATCAAAACAATGTTCTATAAATTTATTCCTTCTTTCAACAAGCTTCATTTTTACAACTTTTATTTCTTAGAACAGTAGGATAAAAAGTGAGTGAGTCAAACTAGGGTATGTTGTTGGTACAGTGAAATATCCAGGGATTAGGGAAGGGCCACCTGTGGTTTAAGTTATTTGGTGCTTCACATACTCTGAAAGACTAGTTTTTGGCTGTTATTTCAGGCCCAATCGAAGCTGGTTTGGCTCTAATCCAGAGGCAACACAATGTCTGGAGGTTTGCTGAGCAGCTGCTACTGCTGCAGTAATTACATACTTCTATGGAACAATGCTTCTTCATTGTGTACCATAAAGGAGACAATCTAAATAGGTCTGTTAAAACTGCACTGGCCATTTCTATGGCTCAGGTGCCAGCCTTTGCTTTTTCTTTGTGCACCTACATCCAGTGTACAATTATATCTTGTTAATTGAATGTTTAAACCACCTGGCTTTCACTCCAGCAATTTCAACATAGGTGTTTTTAATCCATGCATAAACAAAATTTCTAACAGCTTTCTGTATATATAATTTTTTCCCTTACTGAACAGCTATAATTGTCCCAACTACATCTTTTAAGATAATAACCCTGGTTGTTTATTTTGTAGCTGACATTTGTTTCTGCCACATATACAATTGGATTACCTAGCTTTATACATCTAGGTTGTGCAAAGCTCAGATAAAAACAGCCATAAATTTTGAAGGTCAAATCATGGTGCCATCATAATGCTAGCTTGAAATGTTGTTTGCTTTGTAAACATGTTTTTCAGAGTCTTTGGGGTCAGTATTGATGGCTCTTTCATTCTTGTTTGGGGTTACCAACAGGTTCTACAGCAAATTATTGCAAAAGCAATAGTTATTGATAGTGAAAAGCTTCATGGGTTGATATCTGCAAATGCAATATGATCCAAAAGAGCAAACCGGGTCATTTTTACTTTGTCACTTGGAAATATCACTCAAATTTCTGCTCTGAAAGTTTTCGGAAGGCTTTGCTCAAATCTTTGATGGAAAACCCAGGTGCAACAGTGACTTTAAACATTTATTGACAATATTATCACTGTACCATATGTTACAGGACATGCTTTTTAATGCACAGAGATAGAAAAGAAAACGTGTTACTATTAATTCAACAGCCTCCCAATATTTTTATTGTCCCTTGATGATTCTCACTAGTGTGCTATTTAAATTAAGTAGCAACAACTGTTGAAAATGTCATAAATGCATAATGAAATGCTTAAGAATATTTATGATCTCTACTGTGAATTAATTTTTAGACAAGTAGAGTGTGGTGCCATATGTCCTAAGGGGTAAACTGAATCCCAGATCATTTCTGTTTTCTCCTGTTGCTGGGTTTCTATGGGCAGAGAATGGAGAGCCACCATAGAGTAGTGATTAGTGTGTTAGAATTGGATTGGGAAGACCTTGATTCAGGATCAGCTCACATGATGTCTTGATTCAGGACCAGCCCAAAACACCTGCGGCAAACCACAAAATGGCGTGTCCGTGCACACACACACACCATGGAAGAAGGGATTCAGGAACAAGGGGTGAGGATAAAGATCTATATTGGGAACAAGGGTGGAATAAAGATCTACACCAGGAAGGGGGGGAGACCAGCAACACCTCCTATTCTGTATGGCAAGAGGCTGCTGTAGACACAGCAGATCTGGCTTCCAAGGAACACACCACAACTGTTGCTTCCATAGCAGCAGCAGGCGATACATTCCTTGGAGGCCAGATCTGCTGCCCTAGGCAGTTGCCTCACCTTGCCAGCTGGGTAGGCTGGCCCTGGTTGCTACCATAATCTCTTGGCAGTGGAGTCAGTTATTTGCTGAGAGGGACACATTGGCAAAGCCAATCCATTGTTCCTGCTGGCAAGTCCACACAGCCCTGACCTCAGCCCTCTCCCTCCCAGTCAGCGTCACCAACTCCACTAGTGGGAGACTATTGCTGCAGCTCCACCCTTCCAGGTAAGTTCATTCTGCCTTGATCCCTATTTCCACTGGCTCTCCATAAAGCTCATGGAATTAGGCACACTCTCAGCCTAACCTTGCCTTTCATGGTTGTTATGCTGATGATAAAATGGAATGCCCTTGTAAATGCCATTGTCAACACTTGCAAAAGAAAGGTGGGATATAAATGTGAAAAATAAATACATTTTAAGCAGCAATCTTGTTTGTTCCTCTATTTCTCATCCGCAAATGCTGTAGCAGTGTTTTCCCTAGAAGCAGAGAACAGCAGTTGGCTTCACTCCATTAGTGTGACTCTTCCGGGGCATCTTCCCTCTGCCCTTGTAAGGCCATGGGACCAAGAGCATTTATTTCTAAGAACAGGCTAATTTTGAGCGCTTTGGTTTTAGTCATTTGCATTTGCCAACAGGGCTAATTAGAGGAACACTAGGAGTCTAACACAACCAGAACGTAAGACTTTTAAAAACACAGAACAGCTGGTTCAAAACTGCTGAACTCCACAAGATTAAGTTAATACAATTTGCCTTTGCCTTGCTGTGTTTTTATGACGACCAGGGTTAAAATCTACCCTTACAACGTTATATAATATTGCTTTTTTGGGTCAGCTAGTATCTGAAATGCTAATTCTGGCTATCTCTTTTTGTTATGAATGTGTACATTTCTGTGCTCCACTGTAAAGATATCCTATTCTACTGGATAAAACACTGCCTAATATTTTATTCCATTAAGTGTATCATGTGACTGCATAAGTAGTAATGGGAATATTACAACAGAAAATATTGCAGCAGAAAGCTATTTAAAAATTTACTATATTTTTCATTTTTACATTGATGCATGACTCAACATTGTAAAATATTAGTGCTTATTTAATTGTATTTTGACTGCACCATGTTCATTCTAGGCTAATAAGATTCATGGTGCCAAAAATGGTTTCGGTGGGCTTTCTGAAATGGTAAAAAGGCCATCTGTCTGATTGTTAGGCTGTTTTATTGTGATTTTTATAGGGGCGTTGAAACCATATATAGCAACTACCTCTTTTTTAAAACAAAAATATTCCAGATCTATATATTCTGGCTCTACTTGTGGATTCACTTTAAAGTAACGTTATTCTGTTACGAGGGCATTGCTTAAACATCATTAAGAGTGAGGGTGACTGTGATTACTACAACATCATACTTCACAATATATTTTACAAATGCTCCCTTCTATATGAATAAAGGATGCAATCCTATACCCTACTTACATGGCGGTTCCCTCATTGCGAGAAGCAAAGCTACAGGGAACCAGGCAGAGCGCCTTCTCGGTAGTGGTGCCTGCCCTGTGGAACGCCCTCCCATCAGATGTCAAAACGATAAACAACTACCTGACATTCAGAAGACATCTTAAGGCAGCCCTGTTCAGGGAAGTTTTTAATGTATGATATTTTAGTGTTTTTTGGTTCTATGGAAGCCGCCCAGAGTGGCTGGGGAAACCTCATTGAATTGAACATGACTTACTACTGAGTTGACATGAACAGGTTTGGTCACACATAGTAAATGTGGGCAAGTTTACCCATTTCTTACATGCTAACTAGGAGCTGCTGCCTACACTCGCATTGCATGCCAACTCGACCTGCCTGCCACCCACCAACCAGCCCCCCGCTGCCCACCACTCTCCCTTTATACCTGGCCAACCTTTTACACCTTGCCCAAACCCATCATCCCCTCAATGAACTCCCAACCTTCTCCCTATTCCCTCACAGTTGGCCCAACCCCCCTCCCCTTGCCATTTACTGCACAGAAATCCTCCCCGCTGAGAAATAGTACTAAAGTAACTATAGTTTATTGCCCAAAATTAATGTTGCTGAATATTTTTGATAATACCATTAAAAATAGATTGTCAAAAAAGTTGGTCTTGTATATGATCTTGGCAGCATGAATAGTAATTGCAACTCAATGGAAAACAGCCCAAAATCTTACCCTGGATTCTTGGTAACCAGGGCCGTCTTTAGTAGATGTGGTGCCAGGGTGCAAATATCCACCCAGCACCCTCAATTCACCACAGATTATGTTGGGGTGGCCATATCTGTGCACTACCAGCCATCAGGCGGCGCAACTCTCCCCCATGCCGCTGCGGGAAGCTTGGGAGTGAAGTTGCGCCCCTCCCAAGCCTCCTCATGCCCACCAGCCTTATGGTTGGCAGGGTGCAGCTGGTGGGCATGCAGGGAAAGGGGAGGCCACCGGCAAAGCTGCGCAGCTCCCCCACTTGCTGGGGCGCTCCTAAGAGGCCGGCGCCCTGGTGCAACGCACCACAAAGCCCTATGGGAAAGACGGCTCTGTTGGTAACTGCTCACTCTGGAATAGAGCTATATTGGAGACAAACAGACTTAGAGATTTTGACAAGGACTGGAACCTCCAGACTCTTTTTATATTAGATGGCCTTTATAACCTGTACAGCAGAACCATGATTTTCAAGAAAAACCTCATCACAAGCCTGGTGTACACACACGAAAACAAACAAACAAACAAACAAACACATAATCACAATAAAATCGGCACGAAACCAGCTCTTTCATTAAAAGCAGCCAGTTCCCCAAGCTGTTGGAATAAGAAAGTATTTGGCTTCCAGTGGAAGGAAACAAAGAGGGAGCCAGTCTAACTTCTCTATGGAGGGAGTTCCAAAGTCTGAGAGCAGCTACTGATGATTAGACACATGATGAGTGTTCAAAAGACAACTGCAGAATACAAGTCAATTAACCTTGTTACCTGTTTAAAATGGTGCACATGTATAATGAGGTCCAATTTACTTAGGCAGATAATTTTTTGTTTTAAAATTTTTATTTATAATTTTATATATAACAAAAAGCACATTTCAATATAATCATTCAATAATAATTCTAGCATTTTAAACTTCAACTTCCCTCCTCTTTTCACAGTTCCTTAAAGTTATTTCCATCTTTCCCTGCATATGCCAATTGTCTCAACCTATTCTTTTAATCGGGACGCGGGTGGCGCTGTGGGTTAAACCACAGAGCCTAGGACTTGCTGATCAGAAGGTCGGTGGTTTGAATCCCCGCGACGGGGTGAGCTCCCGTTACTCGGTCCCTGCTCCTGCCAACCTAGCAGTTCGAAATCACGTCAAAGTGCAAGTAGATAAATAGGTACCACTCTGGTGGGAAGGTAAACGGCGTTTCCGTGCGCTGCTCTGGTTCGCCAGAAGCGGCTTAGTCAGGCTGGCCACATGACCCGGAAGCTGTATTGGCTCCCTCGGCCAATAAAGCGAGATGAGCGCCGCAAGGGGTCCCTTTACCTTTTACCTTTATTCTTTTAATCATCTGTTGCAAGTTTTTACAGTAGTCCTGCTAATGTCTTGATCTGTTTACAATTTGTTGTAAATATTCAATAAACCATTTCCATTCCTTAATAAAAAGTCTGTTGTCTTGATTTCTTATTCTTCCAGTAAGTTTCTTTTTTAAAAAAGGATATTTTTATTAGTTTTACAAAAAATTTTAAGACAATACTAACATATAAAAAGACATACAAACATGTATAGTTTCATAAACAAATTTTCATGAACTTCGTTCCTTAGACTTCCCCATACCTCCCCTTTCTGTATCCCAATGCCCAAAGTTTTTCAGCAACTTCTAATAATTCTGTCAAAGGTATGTCTTACTAGCATTTCCTTCAATCTGGTATTATCTCGCTGTAACCCTTTCATTCTAAAAACCTTGACATCTTAACCTTCATCAAGTTTGTAATAGTCCTTAAGATAAATTTTAAATTTCTTCCATTCTTCTTCTGCCGTCTCTTTCCCCTGATCGCGGATTCTGCCGGTCATCTCCGCCAATGTCATATAGTCCATCACTTTCATCTGCCATTCTTCCAGAGTGGGTAGATCTTGTGTCTTCCAATACTTTGCGATAAGTATTCTTGCTGCTGTCGTAGCATACATAAAGAAATTCCTATCTTTCTTTGACACCAATTGGCCGACAATGCCCAAGAGGAAGGCCTCTGGTTTCTTAGGGAAAGTACATTTAAGTACCTTTTTCATTTCATTATATATCATTTCCCAGAAAGCCTTAATCTTTGGGCACGTCCACCAAAGGTGATAGAAAGTACCTTCAGTTTCTTTACACTTCCAGCACTTATTGTCAGGCAAATGGTAAATTTTTGCTAGCTTGACTGAAGTCATGTACCACCTGTAGATCATTTTCATAATATTTTCCTTTAAGGCATTACATGCCGTAAATTTCATACCGGTGTTCCACAACCATTCCCAGTCAGCAAACATAATGTTATGACCAATGTCCTGTGCCCACTTAATCATAGCTGATTTAACTGTTTCATCTTGTGTATTCCATTTCAGCAGCAAATTATACATTCTTGACAGGTTCTTAGTATTGGGTTCTAACAGTTCATATTCTTCCAGTAAGTTTCACCATTTCTGCATATTCCATTAGTTTCTGTAGCCTTTCTTCTCTGGTCTTCTTTCCATTTTTGGGCAAATATTATTGCGGCTGTAGTTGCATACATAAATAAGTTTCAATATTGTTTAGGTAGCTCTGATCCCACAATCCCCAGAAGAAAAGCTTCTGGGTTCTTTTAAACAAATTTTATCTTTTTCAATTCATTATATATCATTTCCCAGTAAGCTTCAACCTTATTGCAAGACCACCACATATGGGAAAAGGTACCTTCTTTCTCTTTACATTTCCTTATTCAATTTGGATTTGTATATTTTTGCCAATCTACTAGGTGTTAGGTACCATCCATACAATATTTTCATGTAGTTTTCTCTTAAACCATAACATGCTGTACATTTATATCTGTCTTCTACATGCCTTGGTAATTGTTTTTTGTTTTTTGAGTGATAAAGTCTGAGTAACTTGTAATGTTCATTCCTCAGTCAACTGCTGCTTACTAGCCTACTAGGGGCATCATAAACTTCCTCTGTTTTTTTTGCTTGAGAACTGTACATTTATAGGCCTATATAGTCTTATTTTGTGACAGATTTTGTTTTGGTTCACAGATAATATGGAATAAATGTTTCACCTTGCTGTTGACACTTGCAGCCCTGCACAAGAAGTTGCATTTTTCATATGGTCATTATCGTTATGCATAACTAATGTTTAAGAAAACCATGTTTTCTAAGGCACACGGTACAAGTTGCTGAGTCATAAGCAAAGTATTTTTAGAATCCCAGGGGAAATGAAATTGTTTCACTTCAAATCTCAATATATCAGAGCTCCAGGGCAAGTTGTTCATGGTTGAGATGCAATCAATTATATTCTCAAAGTAAAAGGGGAGAAAGAAAAGGCATAACATACCAAGTTCTGTTCACAGAGCAGCTATGATAAAATATGAGTAAGCAGAAGTTCACAAGCCATCCCAAATATATTTTATAAGGGCATATAATAAAAATGTTTTAAGGCTAAGTAATATATCTGCTGTGAGAATAGCAATAGAAAGAGCAATGTTTGTTTTATTACCAGCCTTGAACTGCGAAATAAAACTCAGCAATAATCCCCCATCTGGAACATCTGTGAGTTACAAAAAACCCTACTTTTATAATACCCTGGGCTAAAGAAAATTATAAGCCTTGTTCTGTTTATCTCTTGCCATTTTCTCAGAAATACGAATGATTCTCTCTGGTCTTGGATCTTTTAATGAGTTACAGACTGTTTAATATCCCTTTGTGTGTGTGTCTCAATAAAGTGTGTCTCATTACAAGCTTTGAAGAAATGGACTAAACTAGAATATACAAGAAATATTATAAAATATTATAAAATACTTTTATAATTGACCCCATATTTAAAATTTTCAAGTAGTGCAGTTTTTAGGTAATAATAATAATAATAATAATAATAATAATTTATTATTTATACCCCGCCCATCTGGCTGAGTTTCCCCAGCCACTCTGGGCGGCTCCCAATCAATGTTAAAAACAGTACAGCATTACATATTAAAAACTTCCCTGAACAGGGCTGCCTTAAGATGTCTTCTGAATGTCAGGTAATTATTTATCTCTTTGACATCTGATGGGAGGGCGTTCCACAGTGCTGGCGCCACTACCGAGAAGGCCCTCTGTCTGGTTCCCTGTAGCCTCACTTCTCGCAATGAGGGAACTGCCAGAAGGCCCTCGGCGCTGGATCTCAGTGTCCGGGCTGAACGATGGGGGTGGAGACGCTCCTTCAGGTATACAGGACCGAGGCCGTTTAGGGCTTTAAAGGTCAGCACCAACACTTTGAATCGTGCTCGGAAACGTACTGGGAGCCAATGCAGATCTCTCAGAACCGGTGTTATGTTGTCCCGGCGGCCACTCCCAGTCCCCAGTCTAGCTGCCGCATTCTGGATTAATTGCAGTTTCCGGGTCACCTTCAAAGGTAGCCCCACGTAGAGCGCGTTGCAGTAGTCCAAGCGTGAGATAACTAGAGCATGCACCACTCTGGCGAGACAGTTCGCGGGCAGGTAGGGTCTTAGCCTGCGTACCAGGTGGAGCTGGTAAACAGCTGCCCTGGATACAAATTTGACCTGTGCCTCCATGGACAGCTGTGAGTCCAAAATGACTCCCAGGCTGCGCACCTGGTCCTTCAGGGGCACAGTTACCCCATTCAAGACCAGGGAATCCCCCACACCAACCTGCTCCCTGTCCCCCAAAACAGTACTTCTGTCTTGTCAGGATTCAACCCCAATCTGTTAGCCGCCATCCATCCTCCAACTGCCTCCAGGCACTCACACAGGACCTTCACCGCCTTCACTGGTTCTGATTTAAAGGAGAGGTAGAGCTGGTTAACCAGGTTTGGATTATATTGGATTTTCTTCCATTATTTTATTATCTGGGGATCGGGAAACTCTGAATTTAGCAGGGGGAAATGGCAGGCTTCCAACTTGGATGAGGAGAAGATCATGTGAACACTGCAAAAAGGTTTAGACCAACAATTATGAAATGTTCAGACAACTCACAGTGCAGGGCAAGGGTGTGTTAAAGACACATGTGGAAATATCTGGGGACCTTATCTGAAGTGAGCAGGCAATATATATAATGAAAATGGAACTGGCTGTATAGAGTGTAATTGTTTCACTGATAGTTAATTGTTCTATATGATTTATGCTGTATTTGTGACATCATGTTATATCATGTTACTATTATTTATTGCTTGTTAGCTGGGTTTGAATTCATTTGAATGAACAACAGCACAGAAATGTAATCAATCAAATCAAAACATGCCTTTGCAGATTTGGGAACGAAAGGCTTACATGCTGGTGACCTACTGTAAATGAAAGAACATTTCTTCGCCTATGGCTTGCTCCAGACATAGAGAAAATATATTTTAAAATATATAGTTGCTGATGTCCAAAAAGCGCGTGGACAAAGCATGCTTGAGTCAGGTTCTACTACTTGGCTTTAGGACAGTTGTTCACTGACCCTTATCTCAAGTTCAGGCCATGCTAGGCATAACTAGCCTTGAATTTGCAACTGTGGAGTTCACCTTCCAGCTGAAGGAACTTGGCAGCTTCCCTGCTTACTCACAGGCTCTTTTTGCTGTCCTGCTAGGTACTGATGGTGGACTGCAGGATATTGTTAAGCAGAAATGCTTCTTAGAAACAGACTTAGAGCAGAAATATTAGTGCTGTAATCACTGTGTGAAAGCGATGTATGAGCAGAAATGCCTGCTTGCTGTGCTGACCCAGTGGGTCTCTACATTTGGTTCTAGGTCATGTCATTCACCTGGGTCCCAGGTCATGACACCCCAGGTATCATCCTATTTGTGAATAATAATCCAGACTTCAAACCTGAACACCTTGATCCAGTTGGGCAATATCAGCAAAGGAAACCTGCATTCCAATCCTGTTTGTGTGTGCAGTTCCAATTCAGTATCTGTATTTAGATGAGGATGTTCATGTGCTAATGATTACTACATAATTACGGTAAGCTGCTAATACATAGCCCAGCTAGAAAATTATAATAACACCAACCAGCTGTTTGGCAAATGGTGATGGGTAGCTGTATTTAGTCTCCCTGGCTCATACTTCCCTTTCAGGCAGCTGACCCACACCATCTCCAGTTGTCCAACAAAGCTACATGTGCACACACATTTGAATACAGGTCCCAGTCGTCTTCTTTGGGATCATGGTTATGTGTAATTTAGGATGTCGATAAAGAAAAAAATAGTGATTCAGTTATAGGTAAAGCCAAATATTTAATTGAAAAGGCGGTAATCTCACACTTCATATTTTATTACTAATCAATATGTGTTTTGCTCACTCTACCAGGAGGCATTGTTGATAAGGATCTCCGTCGCTACCTCAATTTACGGTTCCAGAAGGGTTCAGTGGACCACGAGCTCCAGCAGATCATCAGAGACAATCTCTACCTCCGAACAGTGCCATGTGAGTCCATGTTTTGTTTTGTCATACGAAACTGCTGATTCTTATGGATGTAGTGGGTAACAGCAATACTAGGTTGCAGATGGAATAATCTGGAAAAATTTAGCATCCATCCAGGCTGATTATTACTGAATTTTTGCATGGAGAGTATCATGAATGAGTAATTTGCTGGTGTTGAAAATTCTGTTTCATTTTGTAGCTGCAGTAAAGAAAGTATTGCCTGGAGCAAGTAACTTTATTCTATATAAACAACTAAATATGATCCTCGTATGGATTGCTGACGGAGTGTCAGGGGATGATTAGCTGCTTGTGCTTAAAATTGTGCCCCTTCAGAGTTTGTGCGGCCCCACAAACCTCTGTGTGTGACAGAGCTCCTCAGACATGTCTGCTCTAGTCACTAGTAGCGTCTGACAGTGGCTGCCTGCGGAAGCGCTTCCAGCAAAGAAGTTCCTTAACGGAAACGCGTCTCCTGGACTCACGACGTGGCAGCTTCCGGCGAAGCATGGGTCTCCCTGCAGTTGCTTCTGACACCTCCCCGCTATTTTCGCTGGATGTGTCTCTCACCCCTTTCTCTCCCCTGCTGTTTCCTGCCTGGGCTGCTGCGTCTCTCTCAGCATTACTGAGATCCTCCTCCAGAGACCCCTCGCTCCCCCTCCTTGTCCCTGCTTTGGCTGCTGACTCTCTCCCAGTCTCTGGGAGCCCTACCAACTCCCTTTCCTCTGATGTCAGTTCCCTGACACGGAGGATCTTAATAGCTGTAATTTTTGAATGCATAAAATATCATTAGTGATAGTGTTTGAGAGCCAGAGTAAGGGCTACAAGTTTTTAAATGTTGGCAAGAAGAATGCAATTTGGGAAATGTTGAAAATAAGTATGTGGAATGACATTTTGTGCAGTTGCACCAGGAACTGGTTTTTACATAATCTCAAGTGATTTTCAAAGAAAAATGTTAATGTAACTCTGAAAAAAATGCCAGAGGTGTGAAGAAACTGGGGTAAGAGATTAAGAGACAACCAAATTAGATGCATCTTGTAATTGTATAGTGCTTAAAAATTAAAAAAGAAGGCTGGCTCTTTTGAACCAGCAATGGACATGTGTTCTCTACCAGGGTTGTGGTTTTACATTAGAGGCCAATATATGATGGGATGCATTAATAGGATGGGATGCAATAATGGGATGCATCCATTTTGAAAGCAGCAATATCATTTTCTTTATTGAATTTAATATTTTTATGTCCTAAAAGAAAGGTTCACCACAAAGCATTAAACAAGACCCTTTTATATTTCAAGGGTTGTTTGTTTGTTTTAAAACAGGAAGTGAAATATCAGACCTGGAAGTGTGCTACCTGGGTCTTGTGTATGATCAGAAAGGGTTGTCTGAATGAGTAGTGCTGTTGTTTGTTGGAGGTTTGTACGTTGGCTGTCTCAGAGAAGACATTTGGAAAAAAACATTCTGACAGTAAGAGCTGTTCAGCAGTGGAACAGACTCCCACGAGATATGGTGGGTCTCCTTCCTTTGACGTTCTTAAACAGAGGTTGAATGGCCATCTGTCATGGATGCTTTAGCTGAGATTGCAGGGGGTTGGACTAGATTACCCTTGGATCCCTTCCAGCTCTATGATTGTATGGTTTTGTGTGCTGGGAATAAACCTGAGATGGATCTTCTTGTCTCTAGTCTGCTCCTGGGCTACATACTGTGGGCCAGCCTAGCCACTGTATTTCTGATTAGCTATTGGTTTCCTGACATGTGTGTCACAAGCTATGGATGTGTAACTTTCAGCAGAGGCCATGTCCATAGTTTACTTGGCAGTGGGCAGAAGTCAGTATTAAAGAGTTACCCTAATTCTCTTTAACTTTTGTACACAAAAGCCCTGTTCAGATATTTTGTCTGCACAGGTGATCTCGCATGTAGGAGACATAGGCACACCAGCCCCACCTGCTCAGTCCCCAGGCTACCCGTATTGAGCTTTTACACATGTTCATATGAATGTAAATAAATGCCTGCACAACCAGGGACGATGTGTTCTACTTGCATTCTAGACAAGGTGAATCCTAGCTCCCTTCAGATCTTTTAAATGAGGGAGGATCAGGTACTGAGTGGGTGGGGGTGGGGCTTGTGTCCATGTCCCTACCACACCCACAGTTTAACCCTTTGCATGTTCAGGCAAACACTCCTACAAATAGGAAGAGAACACACACAGAGTGTTAGTCCAAAACTATTATGTAGTCTCCAGATGGGGATAAAATATATTACATGTTTCAGATGTGTCATACCTAGGGCTTTTTTCCAGCCGGAACTCACTGGAACTCAGTTCTGGGGCCCCTTAGGTGGGCACCATTGCCATTATAAGAGAACATGGGAGGTGTTCCTGGAGAGTTCCAGCACCTCTTTTTCTAGAAAAAATAGCACTGGTCATACCTAGCCTTTCTTTGTTCACCAATAGTGCAATTCGATATGTGTATATTTAGAAGTAAGTTCTAGCATTGCATAAAATTGTAGCTTAAGGGAGCAGTCCTATACACATGCTGGTGTATAGCAAGCTGGTGCAAATTAAGCTGGTTTAAAATTACACCAGATCCACCCAGCAGAAAGGAAAACAGGCCTTTAAAATAGTTGAGCCAATTTTGCTGGATTAATTTATGCCAGGGCTGCCAGGTTATATAACTGAGCTGAACAGGCTCAGGATGCAACCCAAGGCTCCACCTTCTGGTCCCACCCCTACCACATATGCTCCCTTTTCAGAGTTTACATTGTGTGAGCCAAGTGCCCGCCACTCCCCCACAACCATCTCCCAGGAAAGAGGATACATGATTCTTGTACTGACCCAAGTTATGACTGAACTTTATAGAGGACAGGTGTAAGGGTTTGGCAAGGCATTGGATATATCTGTGTGGGGTCAGCCCAAGGCAAGTGACCCAATTGACACACATCAGGTAGGAACCCCTTGCTGGGTTGCCACCTATGGCCCTCTTCTCTACCTGGGCTTCTGGATATCACAAACTCCTTCCGGATCCCTTTAACGGGATACCCCCGGTAGCTGGAGGGGCAGGCAGAGGCTACAACCTCCCCTCCTCCAAAGACTAAGGCTTAACCAATGCCTTGACCACCAAAGCTGTGATGATTGCTATGGGGTGGGCAAAATCTCAGGCCAGAGTTCATTAGTCCAGTGGACAAATTGCTACCCAACCCTGGGAATTTTAGTGAAGGAAACGGACCAGGTGGTGGAAGCAGACTGGCTTTAAATATCCCAGCAGCGGACCAGAGTGAAGCCTTTCACCACAGTCAGGCCTACCGCTGGGCAGAATCTCACAGCTAGCCTGCCCATAACTGGCCAATTTTGGGACAGGCTAAAATCCACTTCCCGGGCCAGCATGAGGCCAGTTTTGAAGTTGTGCCAGGCCAGGAGTCACCCTTCCTCCATGTCCTATGCCAGATCATGGCGTGCAGTGTGCATCATTGCACAAAGACTCTGGATTCTGAAGTTAAGTGTCATTAGCTTAAGATCCACCAGCCTAAGCTTGGTTGAGCTTGGGTGGAGAAGGTATGCCGTCTTATCTCTGGTTAAGCCAGGGATGAGAGAATTAGGCCTGCATAGCTCTGCTGCATTATTAACCTCTAAGCCCAGAGATCTGCTGGATTCTAATCAGCTCATCCCAGTGGGTCTTGGCAACTCTTAGTCATTGGGGCTATATATGTTTTTTTGTTTGTTTGTGTGTTTGTACGCGCACACAGAGATACACACACCTATCAATAACATTCTACTAATCCATTTTTATATCTTTTGTTGGGAGAATGCCCAGATAGCTGGTATGCATCTTAACATTAAATTATTAAACATAAATTTACATTATTCTGATGTCAAACGGCACAGGGAGGTGTGTCATTTTTGTACAGCTGTGTGAAAAGCCTAATAAAACAGGAGCTGATTTGTCTGTCAATGAGAGAGACTGTGGAGAGGAAAGTGCATTAATTTTGAAGCTAGTTCCCATCATAGATGGCTTGTGAACTGAGCTGGAAAGTACTGTGGTAAAAGTAGAATGGGACAAAGAACAAGCCACAAGAAGCTGTGCTAGAAGCTACTAGGATAGACTAGAAAGGGTGACCAAGAAGTTGTTTATATTGATAAGGAAGGCTGCCAAAGCCTAGAGCATCAATCATAACAGATTTCAATTACTGTGATAGTGACGTGAATGGCAATGGCAAGATTTCTAAGTAAGAGTGCACGTTGTTGGAAATGGTGTTAAACCTTTTCTTGCTCCTCAGTTTATCACAAGCTGTGAACCAGAAGCAAATGCTCTAGAGAATCACAGGGTTTTCTTCCAAATCTTTTAAAGTATTTTTGGGCAAAACATTCTCACATTGTTGGACTTTTAAAATGAAGGTTCAGTTTTATAGATCCTGCTGATAAGAATGCTGGTGATAAATTTTACCTGAAATGAAGGGAAATGCAGAGTTTTGTAGAGCGGGCAAGGACAATGTGTAACATAGGCTCACATGTTCAAGACTATACTTAGACAATAGCAACTGCTTAAATAGTTGCATCCCTTGATTTTAACCACAGGTCATGTTAAACATGTTTCTCTTGTGCATTGTGTGTGAACAGTTGTAATGGTATAATACAGTACATTCATATAGCTTGTCCTGTATATTATTTAAATGTGTATTGAGGCCAAAGTTGAAATCTGTATTTAATGCTTCATATACTTTTCAGTCAGCTGTGAGTGAATGCTGTTTTGATAGGTTCATCAGTAATGGTGTTGAAGTTTCTGGGCTTTCCTCCAGATGGTATGGCCTCTGCTAATTTATTTTAAGGGTATACCATATATAACAGCAGCAACAACAATGCATTTCAGGCATTCCTAGGTGCTAATATTTTTATGATACAATTTGGATGGCTAAGGTAAAAGCCTTGAATGATGGCAGTGGACACAAATAAAATAATAATGTGCAAAGAAAATCGTTGATGCATGAAAGCATTCCGTGCAGCATTGCAAAAGCATTGTAGTGAAGCCTACGAGGGCCGTAACCACTCAAAATGTAGAGGGTTTGTGCATGACCATCAGTTTGGGCCTGCAGTGGTCACTGTTCAGTTGTCTTGGGCGTATATGGTGCATTGCTTAACTGGGAATGACGTTCATATGATTTGGCAGTTCCAAATGGGTCCTGTATCCACTGCGACTGCTGGCAGCACATTCCTCGAGCTGCTGTTTTCTTAAAGCTACACACACTTACACTCAATTATTTGAGGTCTTCTCTTGTGTATATCTTACCCAATCACCTGTCTGCCCCTTTGGGAATAAGTTAACAGTGAGGGGCTCTGCTCATTACACATTACGCTTACTGTGCCTTATATATTGAAGCAGTTTTCCCCAAACCCAGTTTTGATACCTACAGTGAGTCAGGTAGTGAAAGGACTGAAGGGCCACTTCCTGCAACTTCTTTGGTCAGGTTCAGCCAATGGGTTACTGCCACCTCCCCTGCTCTGTGCAGTTACTGTTTACATTTGCTAGAGGTAATTAAATTAGACACAAAGAGCAATCACAAGCATCTTATGTACCTTGTTCATTCTCATGAAGTGAGAACAAAAATGCCTACCCATTAGACAAAAAGGTGCAAAACTCTCTCCCTCTCCCTCACCTTACCACCTTGTACTCTGTAGATAGAAGCATTCTAAGGGTGGGTGGCTGTCAGTAAGGCCCAGAAACAAAATATGTGATTCTATCAATAGTCTTAGAGCCACCGGGGTAATATGTAATTTGCTGTGAACATGGGTAGCACAGACTGAACTGAACCTTTATTTTTTGTGTATGATTATAAATGTTCTGCTTATATAACCAGCCAAGAAAAGTGAGGTTCTCATGTAAGTCACATGTTTTGCTATTTCCCCAGTGTTTGCCATTCGCCCTTGTCATCTCCCTTGGCCATTAAGGTGCAAGATGGTTACATCAATAAGATGTTCATTATATCTAAAATTTAAAAACTAGCCACATTTACTAATGTTCCTTCTTGTAATGACTTCAGAACTGTTTGAATTGACAGGTGTGCCAATGCTAATGCCACCCACAAATTATGCTCAGATTTGCATATATGTTGTGCCAAATTCCAATTTGGATCCTCTTTTGTGGGTAGAGCAGAGGGACCATACATAAATCGGGACACACAGACACACAGAATGTCAACAGTTGAAGCTTTCCCCACAATAATGTTTTTGTTCGAGAAATAGCTAAACCTGTAAAATTTCTGCCTGTCATACAGCTGTTAAATGCACAATAAGACTACAAATAACTCAAGTTCTATTACTGAAGGTATTTCATAAATTGATTTTTGGCCACCAGTGCTACAAAGAGTGCAAAACCAAGTGTGTGGGGGGTGTGGGGGTGTGATCTAAGATTTACAGCAACTAAGGTTCAGATTTTATGCTTGTAAACTCAGTAGTAAACTTGGTGGTTTACAAAACCACCAGTGTATTGTAAGATCATTATTTATTTAAACCTCACAACAAGTATAATAATGTTACTAGTGCAGGTCAAAAAGTCACCCTTTTAATTTCTTTCTTTGAACAAAAAGGATTTGAGCTGTTGACAAGAATATCTGCATTTAAGTATTTGTGCCAACAGCTGCAATTTATTCTCCTATTTTCTCCCATTGGTAGAAAAGCAATGAATTACCCCCTCACTCATGTTGATGCCATAATTAACTTAACAGCCTCTCCAAATGCATTTCTCTAAAACAACACATGAACAGACTAGTTGACAATGGTGGGCTATACTATGTGGTTCTCATTTGCTGCTCTATCTCAGCAATATGAGTTTAACAACGCTGGGCTGCTTTAAAAGACTCGCATAGCTTACGCTCTCTCAACCAAAATGCATCCGCCTTGCCTTGTGATATCAACTTCAATTGCATTTGCAGTAGCACTGGGTGGGAACCTCCGGTTGGCAACTCACCAGCATGTGGGCAGGGATGGAGATATCAGGTCAGCAATCAGGCTGCCCTTATCTCAGTGCACACCAACCCCCAATGTACAAGTATCCCCCCACACGCGTGTGACTGTGCAGACGTACAGCACCAGAAAATGATTAAATAAACCGACTCCAACCCAGAAATGGCAGGAGAGAATTTGTGTCTCATGGGGAGACCCAGAAGAGATAGGAGATGAAGCAGGGCTCTGTTTAGCCTGCTCAGCCTCCTTGCCTGACAGCTGACACATGGGGTAGTGCTGCTGCTGCCACCACCTCATTCCCACATAGCCTCCAACCCAAGCTTCAGTTCCGCCTGGCTTTCAATTTGAACTTAGCCTGATCTTTTATTCCCCTTCCTTCCCTCCGCCTCCCCTTTTTATGAAGATTACCCACTCTGGGATCCCACAGCTAATTCTCCCCTGGTCTCCTCGCTGGCCCAAATAGGACTAATTTAGCCAGCTAACCCTGGTGATCATCTAATGTTAATTGGATGGATTTCCCCCCTAAATTGATTTTTGAATTATGAATTTACTGTTATTCACATTTTATACTGTATTTTATGCTGGTTTTTGTTGCATCAATTAAGTGTTTAAAATTTGTTGTTAGCTGCCCTGAGCCCGGTTTTCTGAACCGGGAAGGGTAGGGTATAAATAAAAAATTATTTATTTTTATTATTATTAGTTTTTTATTTTTTTATGTGCAGTCTTTTTGGTACAATTGGGAAAGATCAGCAGAGAGGGTGTTTGGAGACATTTTAGAGGGTGGGTGCTCCTTACTTAAGTGATTTTCACTTATGAGTACAAGGTCCAGGAACATAACCCCTTCATAGGTTGGGGGGTTGCCTGTACATTAATTACTAAAGTTGTGGCTATGTTTAACCTCCAATCTATCTCTGACTATCATTGCTTCTACATGCCTGCCTCTCTGTGCCTGGTGTGCATAAAATAGGAGTTGCAGGGAGGTTGACCACAACTGGAAAAGGAGAAAATTGACATAGGTCCCAACACACAGAGACACAAGCAAAGCAGTATTATTCACCCTGGGAGAGAAGCTGCCGCTGTTACCGCATTTATTTATAATGCAATGTTCTCCTTCAGTATTTATGAACATCTGAGGTAAGTTGGTAGTTGAAACATTTGTAGCTTTCTCCATGGTGGTTATTAGAGGACAGCAAAGGTCCTAAAGAAGCCTCAATGAGATAATTAATGTTATTGATTCCTTGAAATTCAATGCTAAGGGGCAGGTACCATAAAAGTCTAATAAAGCTTCTGCATCTGGCAGTGATGAGCAACAGCAGTGAAAGTAGCACACAAATAGCTTATTAAGCAGAGTAGATAGGAACAAACATTACTGTGTAAGAATTCATTGTGTTAGTTTTAAGACATAAATCTGTTAGGGGTATGGATTCAGGCTTAATGGTGGAAGGTTGTCCCGGAGGATCCTGCCACAGATAAGTGTCATTCTGTTTCAGCATGATCTCCTAATAAAGTGCATTAGTAAAGAGTGAATTAGGTCTAACATAAAAGCAGGACAGTCACAACAGAATGGTTCTTTCCAATTCAGAGTTTGTTTGTCTGTCTGTCTGTCTGTCTGTTTTTGCTTTGGTTTTGATGATTAAACTCTTAACCTATAACTGCACTACTGGAAGTAGAGGGAAATAATAATAGCGCACTGCACTGACCACCTTGGATGAAAGGCCAAAAGTGTGATAAGCAAATAAAGAGCTTTTAATCCTCCTTCACCAATTCATGGTTAAGAATGTTCACACAAGCTGTAAAAAATAATTGCTTAAATAGGTAAACAAAGGCTAGGTAATCAAGTCAGTGCTTTTAATAACTTTCTGTGCTCACAAGAAGGGCTTAATAGACAACCCTTACTCGTCTCCTACATTGGTGAAAAGGAATATGTCGCCCTTGAAGTTATGCAACTCAGAGCTCATCTCTTATATACTGTATTTTGGAAAGTTGTTTGTCTCTTTGTTCTTCATGCGTTCAGGTGCCTCTTATGACACCATAACTAAATGTCTCATGCTGCTTCCTGAGATCAAGGAGGAGGTTTTTTCTATGTTTGGATACAGTTGGATGCCATTTTGAATTAAGATGGTGGACTGAACCTTTCAAAACTGCATTAATTTTAACCACTGATTTCAAAACAGCACTGATGTTTGTTAGTTAAAATTCACTCCAGAGCAATGCCAGTCACTTTCCACTAGGGTTGAATAAAGTCAAGTGAAGACATCTCATGGCCATAAGAGATCCACAACTAGATCTCCCAGGCATCTTCACTTTTACCTAAAATGATGCAAGAACCACTCCAATTTTGATTAATTTGTAGCAGTACTGTGGGAGAAGGGCTAACTCATTTCCTTCCGTGGTGTTTCCCTGATCTAAATTCTTCCTTTTCCCCTCTCCCTGACAGAGACGGGCTCAGAGCTATCTTGAAGACACAGGAAAGAGTTTGATGCAAATAATGGAGCGGTTCCTATAGCAGTGGTTGTTATGCAAGTGTTTTGCCTAATGAAGTAGGTTTTGTGGAGTGTTTATAAAAGATCTCACTCTGCAAATAGTTAAGATAGGAATCTGGGTTTTTGGGGGGAGGGGTTGTTTTAAAAAACACAACTCCAACATTCTCTCTATTTGATTATGCTGGCTCAAAGAAATATTGTAAAGGAGCTCCATATGTCATAGGAAACAGATTATGTAATGCCTTATAATAAGCCACTTTTGCCTCTTCCAATTATTTAAAGACTTTAGGCAAAGGATTATAGCTGCATTAATTGCACCGTGGTTTATTGTGCTCAGACTGTGAAATGAGCACATTTTACCCTTTTTCATTATTAAACATGTGCACCTACATATTATCAACATCAATACCTAATAATTCTTGCTTTCTTATTATGAATAACTAAAAAGGATTTAAAGGTTATCCTTGCTTTTTAATTTTAGCTCTTGGTTTAACGGCAGTGTAAGATGATAACTCATAATCATAGGTTTCTGTTTTGCACAGTGGATATATATATATATATCTAATGAGAAAGAGAGCTCACTTTCCAAAATATGTTTGAAATCAGAGCAACAAAGGGAATCCTAATTAAGGGAAATTATCTGACTGTGCAATTAGTGTTGAGGAAGTACAGCAAGATAGTACTGATAGGTTGGAAGTAGTAAGATTAAACTGGCACATCACAGCAGATAAGTAGCCAAATCTGGCAGGATACAAATATTCAAAAACTGGCAGCACTGTTGCAGTTCATTAATGGCATTTTGTTTATATCTACAGACAGATATTGAAGTGCCAAGGTTTGTAAAGTTTGCCACATATTAAACAGATTGTAGACATTAACATGCCTAATCCTAGTGCTAGCGAAAGGATTGGGCATGTGGATTTGGCTCTAGGTTGCTAGAAGACTTCTCCGGTTTCTTTCTTTATCTGCTTCTGCCCATAAGACCTGGGCACCTGTGCTTCCTACTTCCATTCCTAATTTCAGTGAGGGCTTCCTATGATTCATAAAATCAAAGAATTGTAGAGTTGGAAGTGATCACAAGGGTCATCTAGTCCAACCCCCTGAAATACTGAAATCTAGAACTCTCAACTTTACCGACTGTTCTCCTTGATGGTTTTCCACTGTGTTAGATCTCCATCCTGCAGACTCTATCAGGTTTTCTGAAGTCACAGTTTGAATTGAAGTATTTTATAACATGCAGTTTAGGATTCCCTTGATCTCCAGCCATATCAGCCAAAACAGATTCAAGGTTTAAACATTAAGATAATAGGCTGGGTTTTTGGAGGGACGGGGAACTTAATTTTCTCTCTCTCTTTCTGTTTTCACTGTTCACTTTTGTGTCAGTGTCATTACTTTATGTGTGATGTTGTCTAATATATATGTTTCCATGACTTTAGATTATGTTGTGTCATGTTTTAAGGTCTTGTCATAAAGCTGCCACCTTGTAAAAGTAATGGTTTCCTTTCAGTACCACTAGACCCTCTTTCTAAAAACTCCAGTTTTTATTCAACAGTGACTACCATGATTATCAGGTTTTTTCCCCCTTCCTTCTTGCTGTACGGCACCTAAATCACAGAATCCCACAATAAGTAACATAAAAACTGCCTGCCATACTTGTGTTTAAATCTCTGTATTCTTAACACTTTTTATCTGCGGTTATAGATCTAAGATGAGAGCTAAGATAAGAGCTGCTACTGTGTTCTAACTCCATTTTAGGTTGAACAGTTTCAGATCTGAACTGCAAGTGAAATCTGCCAGTGGGCACACTTTAAATCATAGTCATAGTACAAGGAAAATACATACAACAATAGACTGGCTGAGTTTTTATACTTAAAACGTTATCTCTGTAATACAGATGGCAGCTGCAAAGTTTCAACTTCCTTACAAACATGAACTTTTGTAAGGAAATCATTTCCTATTGCAGTTAAAATACCCACCACCTTGCAGGACATATTCAGGAGAAGGAGTAAACCCTACACAAATCCATAGTGAAGTTCCTAAGACCGTTGGATGGCATCTTGTACGTCTCCTTCCAGCAACTCCTGCAGCCAATCTGGTGCTTCTCAAATGCAAAATGAGACCAATGTCTTCTAAATGGTATAAATGCAACCAATAAATGTCAATAAACTTTATCCAAAGCAGTCTGCTTAGAAACGATTTTTGTTCCTGTGCTCAGTTTGACACATTTCAGCCTGGATTTTATCAGCTCTGCAATGCTTCACCTGACCACACTGCTGGCAGAATCTGCTCCTAGGCCCACCACGTCCTGCTCAGGTGTGTCCTTTCTGTCCTTCACAGGAAAGCCCTTGAAAGTGATGTGAAATATTGGTCAGTATTCTCTTTTCAGTGCTTTGGCTTTAGCCTGGAAGATATGAAATAATAATAAAAAGGATGAGAATATACAGAGTAAGGGGAAAGGGCAGAATTTATTAGTGAGAACACAATCCTTCCTCTGACTAGTAGAATCAAGTCTCTTTAGCTGCCTTCTAGAAAAACTGTCTAAAAGAACAGTCTAGCACTGTAGGTTTTTTGGGGAGAAAGCCATCCTAGCATTCTTCGTACCTACGGGACTGTCTCTCCTGGTATGTCCCACAGAGAAACTTACGGTCTCCAATAAAATCATCTTGAAGGTCCCAGGCCACAGAGTAGGCTGGCCTCAACTAGAGGCAGGGCTTTTTCGGCTGTGGCTCCGATCTTGTGGAACGCTCTGTCACAAGAGACCAGGGCCCTGCGGGACTTGACATCTTTCCGCAGGGCCTGCAAGACAGAGCTGTTCCACCAGGCCTTTGGCCAGGGCACAGCCTGACTCCCTCCTTTGGCAATCTTCGCAGAGCTCTGGCCCAATGGTTGCCATTGGTTTGAGTTGAATTAATTTTATAATGAATGATTTTAGAGTGTTGTGTTGTGCTGTACTGTTGTACTGTTTTATTGTTGTTAGCCGCCCTGAGCCCGGCTTCGGCTGGGGAGGGCGGGATATAAATATATTATTATTATTATTATTATTATTACTATTATTATTATTATGTGTGATATTTCAAAGTCTGATATAGCATTGCCTTATAATCCTCCTAGAATAATATGGGAGAGCTGTGAAACTGTTGCCTTGCTGAAAACAACGTGTGGGTGGTGGATAGGATTTTACTTTGGAAGAGCAGCTGTGTTTGTGCATGACACAAAGCCATAAACTATGACTTTGTCATAAACAAATCCTCTTGTGCAGGCGCTACGTACTGGCACACGCAGCCCAATTGCCGCTTCTTTGCTCCCAGCTGGGAAACAAACCATGGAGTGGCTGGCTTAGTGTTACATCTGAACTGGCCCTCCGGGCTTACTTGCCTTCAAACAAACAAACAATGGATCAGACAGTCAAGAAGAAACCTTGCCTACAGATTGTGGTTTATTTTGAGAGAAACAACCCATGAGTGTTAGTCCAGACATAACACTCAGCCAGGCACTCTGTGGTTTGTTTCCGTGATTATGTAATGGAAGAGTGAAACAGGAGCGATTGGACTGCATGCGCCAGCACAGGAGACTTTGCCTAACCATAGTTGATTGTGTATCATTGGGTACAAATGTTACCAATGAGAAGCTATGTAGCTGATTTCTCACAGCACATTGAGTGATACCCAACATTACCAATTGATTTCAATGGGTCTACTGTAAGTATGACTAACATAGGATGTCAGCCATTATGTAGTTATACTGGATTTATGTTAGAGCAGTTGTTTTCAAGCTTTGTAATTTTTTGAGGATATATTGTTCTAACGTTTATATTTCTACTTGATAATATGGTTTCTATTCAGTTATACAGTATGGGAAAGCACACCTTTCATAGTGACATGATAAACATGATGAATATATTGTCACTCCCCACTGATGTGCATCACCAGTTAAGACGGCAAGAGGGTGAAAACTGGCTTCTTGGGCATAGACTAAGTCAACTTACAGTTTTAGCTGTACATATTTCATAAACGAGGAGAAATGTTATTTTTTTCAATATGACATGTAAGTAAAGTTAGAATCATAACCTTTTAAAAACCTAATACTTTAAAACCTAGAAATGCACATGCAACATTGTGAAAGAATATAGGTCATAAGAACAGCTCAGAAATGTGAAATATAAACACTTGCTTTTCCCCTACTGCTTTTAAGATAAAAATAAACCTTGCCTTTTATTTCTGGCTTTAAAAACCAGAAACCCTAGGAACTCATTCATCATTTTCAAACATTTTCAGATGTTTCTGGCTTATTTTTCAAATAAAAGTGGCAGACTTCTCAAATGAATTCCATCCAAAGGTCTAAATCTATCTCCACTAATATTAATTATGGTGAAAGCTAGGTCAGATTCACTTGGTTTATATTACACAGAAAATAAATTATTTATTTTCTTGAATTTGAACTGGATTATTTACTGTTAGACCTGCATGAGGATTTCAGGAAGACATCAGCAATATGTGGAACTGCTGGAGTCAGAGGGCTTGGCACATATGTGCAAGTATATATTTAAAATCAAAGTCTGAACTTCAAGTATCAAATAATAGGTAAGGCAGTGGGGAAAGAATATAGGTCAGTATAAAAAGTAAGGGTTACTTTTTTACACACACACACACACACACACACACACACTTATGTTGGAGTTTGGTACAGAAAATAATTTGGTAAGACTGCTAGTTTTAATGCAAACAAATCCATTCTTAGTACAGTGGTGCCTCGCAAGACGAAAAGAATCCGTTCTGTGATTCTCTTCGTCAAGCGGTTTTTTCGTCTTGCGAAGCAAGCCCATTGACGGATTAGCGCTATTAGCGGCTTTTAGCGGCTTATCGGATCAGCTGATTAGCGGCTTAGCGGCTTAGAAAAAGGGGGGAGGGGAAAAAACCCGCAGGAACTCGCAAGACATTTTCGTCTTGCGAAGCAAGCCCATAGGAGATTCGTTTTGCGAAGCACCTCCAAAACGGAAAACTCTTTCGTCTAGCGAGTTTTCTGTCTTGCGAGGCATTCGTCTTGCGGGGCACCACTGTACAGGCTTGGCATGTGGCAAAAAAGGGAGTCAAGAGGCTAACACACACACATGCTTGCTCACACAACCTGAACTTGGAGAAGAAGCAGGAAGGAAGTAAACCTGAAAAGGAAGTGATCTACTTAATGAACTAGCTAGGTCCTTCCCCCAGGCCCCTCACCCCAAGTTCCAGAATTTTGTTTTTCCGCATTTGCCAACCTTACCATTGTTATCAATTACAGGTAAAGGTAAAGGTAAAGGTACCCCTGCCCGAACGGGCCAGTCTTGACAGACTCTGGGGTTTGTGCGCCCATCTCACTCAAGAGGCCGGGGGCCAGCGCTGTCCGGAGACACTTCCGGGTCACGTGGCCAGCGTGACAAAGCTGCATCTGGCGAGCCAGCGCAGCACACGGAACGCCGTTTACCTTCCCGCTGGTAAGCGGTACCTATTTATCTACTTGCACCCGGGGGTGCTTTCGAACTGCTAGGTTGGCAGGCGCTGGGACCGAGCAGCGGGAGCGCACCCCGCCGCGGGGATTCGAACCGCCGACCTTTCGATCGGCAAGCCCTAGGCGCTGAGGCTTTTACCCACAGCGCCACCCGCGTCCCATCAATTACAGGACTTCACACCAAAACATCAATTTCACGTCTGTTCTGCTACCAAACTAATTTTGATACCCCTTAATTCTGTTTTATTCACGTAATCCATGCTTGCACCATCCCTGCCCCGCAAACCACCAACATGGTTCATATGGGAGAAGGTCCCATGGCTCAGTGGTTGCTAGCCTAGGTTCAATCCATCTCTAGTTAAAACAATATTGAACAGCAGATGCTCAGAAAGACCACTCCCCAAGACTCCAGAGAGCTGTTGCCCATCAGAGGAGACCATACTGGGCTAGATGAGCAAAATAGAATGACCTGGTATGAAGCATTTTCTTGTGCTCCTTCCAACCTACCAACAATTCATGACTGATTGGATGTCTTCCTGTTGGTGGGTCACAGCTGTGCATGCCTGAGCTCTTCATTATTCTATGTCTTTATTCTTAAATGTATGGGTATGTGTGATACAGCTGATCACCCTTTCCGCTAAAGATACTCCTTCGGTGCTTGAACTTGTTTATGTTTCTTCCTCCATTTTTCATTTCATGTTGACATATCTTGTGTGTCAGTACTACATCAAGCTAACTGCTTTTCTCCATTTTGCTCCCACAATCCTCAAAGCAGCATATAGGCATCTTGAGTTTTATCCTTTTTAATCACTCCCCAAAGTGCAGCTGAAGCAGGAATTAATTTGATTCCTTTTTGCCCCTGCTTGCATTTTGTTAAAATAGTATAACAACTTTTCAGTTTCCCCTGGACACTGCTATAATGTTTGTAGCATCTTAATTTCCTTTCACTCTAAATTCCTTGTGGTGTCTTTAAGGATGTGTTGTACACAAGAGCAGTGATACTTCAAAGATGAAACAGCCGCAGATCAATTTAGTCAGGTCCGTTAAATTAAAGAAAGAACACAAAACACTTCATGCTGCTGGCCAGGAGGATTAATAAAAGTGCAAGATTATACTGAAGAGGAGACATGAATAATTCTTAGAAATGACTCCTAGCCTTTGTGATTCAGAAGCAGATTTCAAAAGTGCTTAAATATTTTTCATGCGCTTTATTTCTTTGTCCTCAATCTTGCATTAGCATACAATCAGAGCTCCATTTGTTTCGATCTCTTACTAAATTGCTTTGATTGGCCCACTTGTCTAATGTTGAGTGTGATTCTGACTCTGATTGCTCACAGTGTTTTTTCTGTTGTTTAGGGGAGCCCTTGTGATTGGGTTTGGATGTGGGGAAGTAGTTAAAAAATCTCTGGCATCAGACACATAACACAAACTATGCCCAACTAACTTACTACATAAGATTATGGTTGTGGAGTTGACATGCTGTTGGGAAGACTCTGAAAACAGGATAGGATACAAATAGCCCCTTTTCTTTTCAGGAAAGTTGTTTGCTTTCCATGCTGGGTGAGGAGAAAGAGAAGCCCCAGATTTAACTGCTCTAGTCCTCCAAGTATGTATGGAAGTGAGAGCTGGACCATAAAGAAGGCTGATCGCCGAAGAATTGATGCTTTTGTGTCAGTACTGGAGGAGACTCTTGAGAGTCCCATGGACTGCAAGAAGATCAAACCTATCCATTCTGAAGGAAATCAGCCCTGAGTGCTCACTGGAAGGACAGATCCTGAAGCTGAGGCTCCAATACAGAGCCTGAAGTTGAGGCCACCTCATGAGAAGAGAAGACTCCCTGGAAAAGACCCTGATGTTGGGAAAGATGGAGGGCACAAGGAGAAGGGGACGACAGAGGATGAGATGGTTGGACAGTGTTCTCGAAGCTACCAGCATGAGTTTGACCAAACTGCGGGAGGCAGTGGAAGACAGGAGTGCCTGGCGTGCTCTGGCCCAGGGGGTCATGAAGAGTCAGACACGACTAAACGACTAAACAACAACAAGTCCTCCAAGTGGAATTTATGCTTCGTCACTTATACCCTCACCTAAGGTGTTTTTGTGAAACAATATCTGTTAAAACGGAGGGGTGAAATTGGCAGACTTTTAGGTCCTAGAAACAATAATTCCAGTACCTAGAAAAATGGCAGTTTTTGTGAAACGAACAGGCCAATTTTAAGAGTTCAGACTGGCGTTATACTGACACATGGTAAACTGATGATGTAGGCAAGCTTGTGGAGCCTGTCTTGCTTGATATTTGCCCCTAACTCAAGTTCAAGTCCCACTCAGCCATGCCTACTTAGGTGGCTTTGGGCCGGTCATGGTCTCTAATTGTAAACTGCCTTGCAGTTTTACAGTAATATTTTGTGAGCCCATTCAGTTGCTGCATTCCCACAACACATTATGTTCTAAACAATTTCAAAATAATAAAATAAAATAAAAGCATGTTTGCTTGTAAGATTATTTGAATGCAGAAGCCATTGCACTGGTCATTACGGGTCATTTTCTTGTTTTTATTTCCATGGTAGAAGAACATCTTATTTTTGCAAGTCAGGCCTGGCTCTAGCTAATTTTGGAACAAAATACAATAAGCTATGTGTCTCCTCTAATGGCTGTCCAGGGACAAATAACTCTTCCCAGGGTTAGTTCCATGTCACTTGCTTTTAAAATAAAATCCTAGGGCTAGAAAAGGATGCATTCATTTAGTAATAAATCCATTATGACTTCTCTACTGATATCTTAACATGTCTGAGTGTTACTTCAGTAACAGTATTTTCACCATGAACTTCTTTTTGGTGGGAAGAGGAATTCCTCAAAACAGAACATTTCCAGTTATAGATATGTCTTTTGTACACGCAAATAGATGAAGCCAGTGGTTTTTTCCTTAAAAAATGTTTAGGGGTACTCTCTCATTCCGCCTGAGACTCAGGAAACACCATGACAGGAAAGAGGCCGCCATCGGGGGTAGCAACAGAACTGACAATTCACCATGCTATTCAATGGAACTGTTGATTCACCATGCTAGAGGAGAAAGTATTTTTTTTAAAAAAAACTTTTAGTTTGTTCTCCTATTAGATTCACAAAATGTTTGGGGGTGTGCGTACCCCTGCGTTCCCCCAGGGGAAAAAAGCACTGGATGGAACTGAATGTATGTTGTGGACCAGATATTTCCAGGATTATAATCAGGACACATAAATCTCAATCTTCAAATATCCATAGTTCAGTAATATCTAGGACATGCCGCCTTCACCCCATGTGGTTGTAGTAAAAAATATAACTAGAAGCAAAGCGTAAGAATAAACGAACAGTTCTCCCAATGGAGATGGTGGAGTTCCCTTAGGGTTGTTGCCTGTTCTTTAACATATTAGTGGTAAGCAGTGAGTGGCCAAGGTTGCTGATGGGACCAAATTGTTCAAGGTGGTTAAAACAGTGAGTGTGAGGAGCTCCCAAAGGATCTGCCCCAACTGGGTTTATGGGCAGTAAAATGTAACCGCAGTTCAATGTAAACAAGTGTGCAGTGATGCACACTTGAGGGCGGTGGGTCAAGAGTACTTGCTTCTTGCATTCAGTTCCCATGGGTCAGTATGTCTGGCTGTTAACCAGAAGGTTAATGGTTTGAGCCCACCCAGGAAAGGCTGTGGGCAGCATTCCTGCATCTCAGGGGTTTGAACCAGATGACCCCCGGGGTCCCTCCAACTCTACAATTGTTTAGATAATGACAGGAGACCAATACATAAGTTTCTCCATATAAAGGATTGCATTTTTTATAGTAAATGTTGAGTCTTTCATTCTAATGTGCATTGCCCTTTATTTATTTTATAGTTTGTGTCACTCATTTTAAAGTTCAGAAATAGAAAGGTATGTCTCCACATGCCATGTATGTGATTTTCTTACGCTTGACTGGAAAAAAGAAGCAGTGATCAGATCAGGGGAACTGTTGTGTGTGTAGCATTGCCACTCAGCTACAGGATTACCATCTTGTCATAAATACACATCATAAAATGTGTTTATTAATAATGGCTACACATATGATGTGGAAAGTTAGTGTGTTCTTTTATATATGCTCTGAACTCACAGTGCCAGTAGCTTTTTGAACATCTAAAGAGCCTTCCATCTTGACACCTTTGAACCTTCTGATCAGGCTGCATATATCTGGGGCATCTTAACCGGGTTGTGTGTCCCAACAAGGCATTATGAACTGCATTGCTCTACTCATGTCCAGCTTCTGTTTCTCAACCAGGTTTCTGTCCTTTCTGGCTCTGTCTAGTTAGCTGTGTGTTTGGGCTGGGTGCCTGGTAATTGACTCTGTAGAGTTCTTTCCCTGCACAGTTGCTTTCAGGGTTACCCATCGCCACCACATAGAAGGGCCATTATATTTTCTCTGTACAGTTTTACCCTTGCTTTTTACCCTTGCTTTTCCAACAATAATCCTTAATTTTAAACATAATGGTGTGTTTTTTCAATGATTGTTTTCAAATATATGTCAAAAATAACCACCTATGGCTTTGTTGTTGTTGTTGTTTAGTCGTTTAGTCCTGTCCGACTCTTCGTGACCCCATGGACCAGAGCACGCCAGGCACTCCTATCTTCCACTGCCTCCTGCAGTTTGGTCAAACGCATGCTGGTTGCTTCGAGAACACTGTCCACCCATCTCGTCCTCTGTCGACCTGTGGCTTAGCTGGGGTCAATGTAAGGGTTAAAGGATATTTGTTTGTTTGCTTATTGGCTGTGTGAGAAGGAGAAAAGCATTAGTTGGGGGGAAAGTAGTGTAGGGAAGCAAACAAGTAAGATGGTGGGGGTTTTTTGAGGTAGCTAATCTCGAGCTTACTGTTCAAGATCTGTTTTAAATGGGGGGAAACGCTCCCAGATTAGATTGTGATGGCACTGTGCCCATTAAGTAAGAGAGATCTGTAGTATAGACATTGGCAGAATATCAGGTGTCTGTAGCTGAAGGTGTGAATGAGGAAGAGTTCCTGTTGCACTGTTTCCCAATAGAATGGAGGCAATACTCCTTGATGTAGGACTAAAAGAGAAATCAGTGCTGCTTCACAAGAGGTCATTGAATGTATGAGCAGATATTCTCACTAAGGCACACAATTTCACAGTGCTCGAAGATAGAAAATATTTTGCCAACTGTTTTATCTTTGAAAAGTCGGAGCCATTGGGAACAGCTGGCGTCTTCATCACAAGCCAGCACTGCAGCTTCAATTCTCCTTGAAATTCTGGAGTTATCTTTTGTCTGTTTCACATTATTCTCTCCATTTTCATATACTGTACACACATAATAGGAGACCACAAATTAATGCTCTTTCCTCTAACCTTCCCCCCCCTCTTTTAACCAGGACACTCTTACAATTCATTTCTTTGTAATTCTGTTAATCTAAACCACAGTGCATGAAAGATACAAAGTAATACATATTTCCTATAAGTGAAGTCTTAGGGGCATATTCATGGAAGTGTTTCATGATTTTTATAATATGCATTAAATGAAAATAATAATAATAATAATAATAATAATAATAATAATAATAATTAATAGTTGGTTTAGAAGTAATTATAAATTGAAACCTTCACAATAAATGAGAAATGAGTTGCCTTTGGCTCTAAGTCATTTGTCATGGATAGCAGCCATTCCAACAGGTTACCTGAACTGTTTCCATCCAGGTTTATCATTATAACAACTATAGCTTTAAAAACTTTTTCCTACATCCTCATTTTTCCTCTCGATCACATTTGCCTTGTGTGTTGTGCCTTTTAGACTGTAAGCTTGAGGGTAGGGGCTATCTTCTTTGGAACTGATCCATAAACTGCTCTGGGAGCCTTTTTGGTTGAATAGTAGATTGAAATGCTTCAAATAAATAAAATAATATCTAAGCCGTGAAATAAAATTTGAAATTATGCTGTCAATATGCTCTACAATAGGGACAAATGGAAGGTTTTGAACTTAGGCAGGAAGAACAAGATGCACAAATATAAAATGGGGGATACCTGGCTTACTGGCAGTACATGTGAAAATGAGCTAGGGGTCTTGGTGGACCACAGACTTAACACGAGTTAACAGTGTGATGCAGCAGCAAAAAAAAGCTAATGCTATTCCAGGCTGCATAAACAGAACTATAGTGTCCAGATCAAGGGAAATAATAGTACCACTCCATTCTTCCTTAATCAGACCCCGCCTAGAATACTGTGTCCAATTCTGGGCACCACAATTTAAGAAAGATGTTGACAAGCTGGAATGTGTGCAGAGGAGGGCAAGCAAGATGATCAAGGGTCTGGAAACTAAGCCTTATGAGGAGCGGTTGAAGGAGCTGGTAATGTTTAGCATGGAAAAGAGGGGACTGACAGGAGATATGATAGTCATCTTCAAATATCTTAAGGGCTGTCACATGGAAGAGGGAACAAGCTTGTTTTCTCCTGCCCTGGAGGGTAGGACTTGAGGCAATGGCTTCAAGTTGCAATAAAAGAGATTCTGACTAAACATGCAGAAAAACTTTCTGAAAGTAAGAGCTGTTCAAAAGTCAATCTCCCTCGGGAGGTTCATTGGACGTTTTTAAGCAGAGATTGGATGGCCATCTGTCATGGATGCTTTAGTTGGGATTCCTGCATTGCAAGCAAAGTGGATAGATCAGAGGAGGGATGATTTTTGAGATAGGACTAAATTTAGGAATCCAGCGAAGTGGGTTCAAATGCTGAGGTTTTGTTATAAAAAAATTAAAATAATATCACCATAATCATAGTGCTTAACAGTAGATAATACATATTCGGTCTAATTTGTTCCAAGGCCAGGGCTGTTTAGCCCGAACTCACTGGAACTCAATATAAATGTTACATGGTTATAGTATTATACTTAACAGTATTCAGGTAACATGAAAACTAAAAATTTCTATAATTTTGAAGAGTAAAGTTGCTGTACTCTAATGTTATGCTTTGCTTGTGAAGGTCACAAAAACATTGTCATTATGAAATAAGTAATGATACATATCTTATCATAATAGGCATCAGTAACTCGAGAAAATGGTATTTGTACTGTAACAACATGCCTTGAGAAATTCATAATTAAAGGTTCTGTCAGCTTCTTGGCAAAGGATTTTGTCACTTTACAGAAGAATAGCATTTTTTCTCTGTAGAATGAAATCTTGTGTATAATACAGAACCTCAGGGAACAAATATTGTGCCATGCAATATTTACTACTTTGGCCTTGAAAGCACACTGAGCTAGGAAAAATGGTGTCAGATGCTTGTGGCAGTACCATTAAGTCATGTTTTCATGTCTGCTGACTTGTCCCTCTGGAGAACTAATTGTTTTTGGAAAGCAAAATCAAGGTTCTATGTTCAGTGAAGACTGCACACTCAAAGCAGGTTCTGCAATACATAACACATTATATTATGATGCTTAAAAATATGAAGAGTATAAATAATTTTACCATGAGTATTATTTTAAAACTATGTGTGAGGAAGAGAGACATTGCACTAGATACATATTACATTATACTTATTGTCAGAGCTGCTTGAAGATCCTAGCTCACAGAGGATCACGCTAGCCAGCGATCATTTAGTAAAAGTCTTTATTGAATTACAGTTTCCATTCTCACGCTGCTGCGCGCAACTCTACGTCTAGTAGCTAGATCGACGAAGCTCCGTCTGAGTCTCCGCCCCGTGCGCACCAACTTAATATCCTAGCCCTGCTCCACCTTTTCCGCCTGACTGTCCTCCTCTGGGTCCCTCTACCCCCCGGGGCTTCTTCCTTCCGGGATTCTTCTGACGCTGACCCGGACCCTCCTGCCTCCTTGCGTCGGGCTTTAGGACCTGGCTCCCTTTCCGGGCTGCTTACTGCGCCGCCTTCCTCTGCATTTGAACTTGGCGCGCGCGCCCAACCTTCCACTTTCCTCTTAACCGTTTCTTCGCTCCCCGATGGAGGTGTGGCCACTCCTGACTCATGCCCTCCCTCCTGTGGTGAGCTGCCAGCGCTTGCCCCCTGGCTCCCTTCCTCTTCCCTGCTCTCTGGCGGTGACGCTGGTCCCGATTTCCAACTGCTCTCCTCTGAGTCCCCTCTGGCTCTATCTTCCTGGGGTGCCCCCCTAGACTCCCCCCTTGCCCTGGCCACTGGTGCTCCTTTCTGTGAATCCTCTGATTCACTGGAAAGACTCGGAGATCTCGGGTCGTCGTCATCACTCATCTTTTCTTCTGCCTCCTCCCCTTCGCTCTCTGTTTCCTCCCTTGCCCTTGCCTCTGCTCCTAAACCCCTGACATCCATCCCCCCCTCGAAGCCCCCCATTCCCCCCTCCCCTCCTTCCGGTGCTGGAGCTGGGGTGTGCTGTTGCAAAGGGACGAACGTCGGATATCGTTCGCTTCCCGTGGCGGGCCTCCATCTGAAGTCTCGCGGGTCTTCCTCCCTGCTCTCGTCGACGACGGTCACCTCCGCTTCCATCTCTGTGCCGCCGTGCTCGAAACCAGGGTCGTCCCCGAAAACGTCCATGTCCGTCTCTCCCTCACTTCCTCCTGGCGGCGTTGCTCGTCCTGGGCCTTCCAGCCACCTTCTGCGGAACTGCTCCTCTGGTTTAGGAACTGTGCCGTGCGCCAGTGCTCCAGATTCTTGTGGTCCGTGCAAACCTGCACCGTGTGCTTGGCGCCGATCAGGAAGTGCCTCCACGCTTTGAACGCTGCATGAATGGCCAGCAACTCCCTGTCCCAGATGGTGTAGTTCTGCTCGGACTTGCTGAGCTTCCTGGAGTAAAACGCTCCCGGCCGCCACACCCCCTGCTGGTCCTTTTGCAGCAGGACCGCCCCCACGGCTCTGTCCGAGGCGTCTGTCTCCACCCTCATCGGCCTGCTGGGGTTGACGTGAAGCAGCTGCTCTTCCGACGCGAAGAGACGCTTGAGTGCCTGAAAGGACTGCTCCGCCTCCTCTGTCCAAACAAACTTCTTTTTCTTGGAGCTAAGCGTGTCTGTGATGGCCGCTGTCTGCATAGCGAAGCCCTTGATAAACTTGCGATAGAAGTTCGCAAAGCCGACAAACCTTTGGACCTCTTTTCGGTTGCGTGGACTCTTCCAATCCAATACCGCTCGAACCTTGGCGCTGTCCATGGCGAGCCCCTTGTCAGACAACTTGTAGCCCAGAAAATCCACCTCCGTCACGTCAAATTGGCACTTCTCCAGCTTGGCGTAGAGCCTATGTTGCTTTAGTCTGGTCAGCACTTCCTTGACGTGTCTGTCATGCTCCTGCTGCGATTCCGAAAAGATCAGGATGTCATCTAAGAAACAGACGCACGTCTTGTAGAGAAGTCCCGCCAACACGTGATGCATGAAAGCTTGAAAAACGTGGGAGCCATTTTGCAATCCAAAAGGCATAACTCTGTATTCGTAGGTACCCAGTGGCGTGAACATGGCCGTCTTCCACTCATCTCCCTCCCGCATGCGAATGAGGTTGTACGCCCCTCGCAGGTCTAACTTGGTGAACACTTTTCCCTTCCGCACCTTCGCCAGGAGGTCGTCGATTCGTGGCATGGGGAAGTCCGACGGCTTGGTCCCATTGTTTAAAATGCGATAGTCCACGACCAGTCTTTTTTGGGGCGTGTCTCGCTTTTTAACAAAGAATACAGGACTGCCCCCCGCTGCCTTGGACTCTCGGATGAAACCGCGCTCCAAATTATGATCTACGAACTCTTTGAGTTCCTGCAGCTCGTCCTCTGACATGGAATACAGTTTCCCTTTAGGCAGCGCCGCCCCCGGAAGCAGGTCAATTTTGCAGTCATATGGTCTGTGAGGGGGCAGCCTGTCTGCCTCCTTCTCGCAGAAAACTTCCAAAAATTCTGCGTACTTGTGGGGAATCGCTTGCAGCGTGCCTAGCAGCAGCTGTGACTCCTCTTCCTCTCCTTCCTGCCGGGGCATGATGCAGTGTTCAGCACAAAAGGAAGAGCCGAAGGTCAGCTGCCTCTGGTACCAAGCCAGCGTCGGGCTGTGCTTGTCCAGCCAACTCATGCCCAATACAATGGGCGTATCTGATAGTTGAGTGACATTGAAGCTGATGATTTCTTTGTGATTCCCAAGTCGCATCGCCATTGGCGGCGTCTGCTTCACCACTTGCCCCCCTAGCAACTCCCTGCCATCCACCGTGACAACCTGCAGGGGCAGTGTGGCCGGCAGCAACTGTATAGCGTGCTTGTCGACAAACTCCTGCCCTATAAAGTCCGCGTTGCTGCCCGAGTCGATGGTAATTGGCACGTCCATGTTGATTCCATTGGGCAGCTGGAGAGATGCGGTGAGCCTCACCACTGGTTTGGGCGGGAGGGGGTTCACGGGCTGTAAAATCTCTGGGGACTGCGTCACTAACACGTCTGGCTGGGCCCCAGGGCCTCTTCCTCCAGCCAGACTGCTTCGTTTCCCTGCTGTGGTCCTCCTTGCTGCGTTGCTGCAGTCACCATTGCTGAGGCTGCAGTGAGCTTGTGGAGCCTCTGGGGACACTCTTTTGCCATATGCCCTGGCTCCTCACAGACGTAACACTTCCTGTTCCCTCTAGGAGGCTTCGCTTTCACTGCTGCCGGTGCTAGGGCTCTGGTTGCTGACTGAGCCCTTGCACCTCCAACCTCCATCGGTTCGGCTCCTCCTCCTGGCGGAGGCGTGGATTGCGCCCGCGCTGCTTCTCTGGGAAGGAAGGAGGGGCCCCTGGCTGATTCGCGCCCTCCACGCCCTTCGTCCCTGCTCCACGGACGTTCTTCCAGCCTCACCCCCACTGCCAGTGCCCTCTGAACGACCTCCTGGGTGGTTCGGGGTCTCTCCCCCCTCGCGATCTCATCTTTAATCAAGCTGTGCAACCCCTCCCAAAAGAGGTCTCTTACAGGGGCTGAATCTCTGTCCCATTCCAGGGCACTGACCAAGGCGAAAAAGCGGGCATGGTACTGTCTGACGCTGGCCCTCCCTTGTCTTAGCCCATGCACCTCCTTCCGGGCAAGATCCACGTCAATACTTGATAAAAAACACCCATCCATCGCTTTAATAAAGGCATCTGCATTCTGGAGCGCCGGATCCTTATCCCTCCATAAATTGCGTAGCCATGCTTTAGCATCCCCATGCAAATGGGCCATGATGAATCCCACTCTCTCTTGCTCATCTCTAAAGTCTTTATGCAGCAGTTGCAGTGCGCACAGTACGTCTGCTCTAAAGTTGGGATACTGTTGCAGGTTCCCATCGAAGTGAGAGACCAGCCCGCCTGTTCGTCTCGCCAACCCAATTCCCTCCTGCCGGGGTGTCTGCTTCGTCAGCACGTCTAACCTGATCTGGAGATCCCTGCAGGCGGCAGCTGCCTCCTCCTCTCTCTTCCTGGATGCGAGAGCCTCGGCATTCAGTTGTGCCACTGCTTTTCTGAGTTCCTCTATCTGCTGCTCAGCCGTCATGTCGTCTGCTGTTCGTGAGCTCACTAGTAGGCACCTGTTTCTCTCCCCTCCTCGGGGCTGTAGATGCCCACAATTTGGAGACGGAGCTTACTGTCAGAGCTGCTTGAAGATCCTAGCTCACAGAGGATCACGCTAGCCAGCGATCATTTAGTAAAAGTCTTTATTGAATTACAGTTTCCATTCTCACGCTGCTGCGCGCAACTCTACGTCTAGTAGCTAGATCGACGAAGCTCCGTCTGAGTCTCCGCCCCGTGCGCACCAACTTAATATCCTAGCCCTGCTCCACCTTTTCCGCCTGACTGTCCTCCTCTGGGTCCCTCTACCCCCCGGGGCTTCTTCCTTCCGGGATTCTTCTGACGCTGACCCGGACCCTCCTGCCTCCTTGCGTCGGGCTTTAGGACCTGGCTCCCTTTCCGGGCTGCTTACTGCGCCGCCTTCCTCTGCATTTGAACTTGGCGCGCACGCCCAACCTTCCACTTTCCTCTTAACCGTTTCTTCGCTCCCCGATGGAGGTGTGGCCACTCCTGACTCATGCCCTCCCTCCTGTGGTGAGCTGCCAGCGCTTGCCCCCTGGCTCCCTTCCTCTTCCCTGCTCTCTGGCGGTGACGCTGGTCCCGATTTCCAACTGCTCTCCTCTGAGTCCCCTCTGGCTCTATCTTCCTGGGGTGCCCCCCTAGACTCCCCCCTTGCCCTGGCCACTGGTGCTCCTTTCTGTGAATCCTCTGATTCACTGGAAAGACTCGGAGATCTCGGGTCGTCGTCATCACTCATCTTTTCTTCTGCCTCCTCCCCTTCGCTCTCTGTTTCCTCCCTTGCCCTTGCCTCTGCTCCTAAACCCCTGACACTTATGAACTAATTTCTTTAAGGTTTCATATTGCATGGTTCTGATTCATCAAAGGAATGATAATTGCTATTAGTAACTTCCCAGTTTGCAGGATTGTATGCAATGCAAACCAGCCCCAAACCAGAATGAGATCCCATAGAAAGTAATGGACAGAGTGTTGGACTTTGGTGGGCCGAGCTGGGTTTTAATTCCTGCCCAACAAAGTGTCAGCATCGCCCTTGAGCCAGTGCCACTTCAGCCCCGACTGGGCCAGGCGAGCTGGGGTAGCACTTCCAGAGAACACCTTCTGCACAGGAACAGGTCAAAGTGCTGTGGACTCACAACTCAAGAGTTGTGAGCACCAGATTCACTCCCGAAGACAGTCGTTGCACAGCAGAGTATAGCTGAGCATAAACCACTTGGAGAACAGCTCTGTAGAATAACTACTTTTATTCTATCTACAACAACTATTATACAAACTATATACAGAGCTAAATGGAGAAGCTAGACTGCACTGAGTGTCTGCAGCTGCTCTTAGCAGCAACCTTATCAACACAGAGATAACACTCAGTCTCTCTCTCTGATGTGAGGCTGGAGCGGAATAAGTAGTGAGCAGAAACCGCCCCCCTCCTCTCTGGAGAATCAGCAGAGAACATCAGCAGATTCTTGGAATGGGAGGGGTGAAGTCTCCTCACAAAGATCACTGCATGTCTTTGGGCCATCATACACTTTTATCCAAAGCTACCACACAAGTTTGTTGTGAACAGAGTCAGGCCTGTTGATGACTGTTGGTCTTCCTGAGGGAGGTTCCTACAGGAGCTGAGAAAATAATCCTCCAAGGGGTTTGCGGAATGTTCAAATGCTTGGGTTTTTTGTTTGGAGGTATCTACCATTCCTCTGACCCTCCTGGTTATATTGCTGTTGAGGATGGTTCTGTGAATTCATCTTGGGTGTGTCCACTTCCTCCCAGCTTGTCAGGGCTGTTTGTGGTACCTTTGCTTTCACTGGGGTTCCTGGCTGTGGTTTTGTGGGCACCTCGTGTCTCACCAGCCTTTGTTTTACATAAGGGCATCAGTGAGAGCGGTGGTAGATGCAAGTTTTTCTTTCAACCATGTAGCTGTTCTTGCTGAGCAGAAACTATTTGCAAAGCAGTTTCTTGTTCACCGATCTCAAGAAGTTCTGGTGCCAGAGATTTAAGGTTTGCAGATTCCTGTTGTTCATTGCTATGGTGAGATCGGTATAGCGTGTGCCGGTCTACTTCATAGTCCATGCAGCCTGTATGGATATGTGGTGTAAGTTCCTTTACGTCACAGTTATGGTTGGTCTGATGTTTGTCCAGGGCTGTATCTGGATGTTTTATGAAGGCCTGTATTTGTAATTCCTAATAAAGGTTTGGCAAAGTAGTGGTAGTTTGTTGTGAAAACATAAAGTTCATCTCCTTGGGCTCCTAGGAATAAGAGCAGAATACATGAATATATGAACAACAATAAGCATTACAAATTGCACTAAAGGATTAGTCTTTTCCATAGTGTGGACAGCAACAATTTATTGTCAAACCAATTAATAGCAGCATCACACAGAGCTGTTGTGTTGGCACGATTAGGGACAATAAAGCTGTGCACCATCCTAAAGCTCTTTGGGTTACCAGAGTGTTCTCTGTGTCAATAAAAACTTGTGTCACCTCAAATAGTGAGATGTATCAGGGTGATTCAGGGTAGTATTTCTCATTACTGAGTTAGACTTTGCCTTTATCAAGATGGATCAGGGAGTGCCCAGCTTCCTAAGTAGCTCTGTTGCGGACATTTCCATAAGCTCACTACCATTATCTCCTGCTCTTTTCCTTTTCTGAGAAATGAAGCCAAGCTGACTGCAGAAATACCTGAGGGCAGGTAAGTGGAGGGAAAGGTGAGAGAATCTTTCCACTTGACAGTCAAATTTAGCTTTTAATCCATGCATGGGAACCATTTCAGCAAGAGGGCCACATTCCATTTAAGAGGACACACCTACTGATGAGAGAGAACAAACTCAATCTAGATAAGACTGAGGCACTGCTACTGAACAGTTCCTTAGACAAATGGATGGGAGGTTGCCTGCTCTTGATGGGACTACACCCCCTCTGAAGTAGATACACAGCTTGGGGGGGTACGGCACAGTGATGTGGAGTGCTTTTCATCAGCTTCGTCAAGTAGCTCAGCTGTGCCCCTATCTGGTCAGGGATAGCCTAACTTTTGTTGTCTATGCTCTGTGAGCCTCTAGGTTAGATTATTGCAATGTATTATATGTGGAGCTGCCTCTGAAGGCGGTTCAGAAACTTCAGCTGGTGCGGAATTTGGTGGTCATGTTTCTCACTGGGGCAATATGGTTTGAGCATTTTAGATTGACCCTGGCTTGACTTCACTGACTGAAAATTAGTTTCTGGGTGCAATTCTGGGACCTATAGAGCCTTAAATAGTTCAGGACTCAAGGACTCCCTCACTCCATATGAACTGACCTGGCCACTGTGATCATCACCTGAGGCTCTTCTTCCAGGAGAGGCCTGGAGAGCAGCAACATGAGAATGGGCCTTTGCTGTGGTGGCTCCCTGTTTGTGGAATGTTCTCTCCAGGGAGACTCACCTGCACCTATGTTATGTATATTTAAGTGCTAGGTGAAAAATGTTTCACTATAACCAGGCCTTTGATTGACTGAACTTTCAGTGGCTTGCTTCTTTCCCAGTCGTTTCTTTTCCTAACAATTAAATATCAAGTAGAGACTTTTTCTGAATCATTTAAATTATTGGGGTTTTTTTAAGCCATAAAACAAAACTCTAGATGAAATTGCATGGAATTTGGTGGGCTTAATGCATTCTGGAAGAGCTCCTTTGCCTGCAAAATTTCATTCACTTATGCAAAAAGGGGAAGGGTAAAGTGATAATCAATGGGACAGATGAATCAAATCATAATAATAAATAACAAATCAAAGAGGAATGATGCAGAGCACACCCGAAACAGATTGGGATGCTTCCATCCCCATAGATAAAAGGTGAATCTTGTGGTTACTGCACATACCTAGGAGAAGCCACTGTAGCTGTCTTAGTGCAAGCTGTAACATCTGCACATATTTTTAGCCTCCGTATGTTAGTGCCATCAGCAAAATTCTGGACTGCTTTTGAAATCAAAAGTACCTTTGCCTGATTCATGCCACTAACAATGCTTATCTAAACCACAGATTTGTATAGTTTATGCTTGCTGATTGATAAAATCCACAGTACTGTTGCCTGAACATTGAACCAAGCCAATATTACTGAAACTCTGTAGTTTATTAGAAATTTCTCAATGAGAAGCACAGTAACAACAGATAAACTGTCTGCCATTATTGATCTGCCATTATTGATCTTTCCTTGCAATGCATTGCCACAGAGGCATTTTGGATATGTTCTGGGACATACACTAAATTCACACAGGATAACAGCAAATGATTTGAAGCTTCGTCCTAGGAATCTTCTGCCACATGCTGAAATTTGAGACCAGATGTTTATGGCTTAACAGCAGGCAAACTACCGAAATAAGCAAAACCATTAATCAATTCATTGTAATGGCTAGCATTGCAACCTGAAGTCTTTGCATCTATCTATCTATCATCTATCTATCTATCTATCTATCTATCTATCATCTATCTATCTATCTATCTATCTATCATCTATCTATCATCTCTCTTTCTCTCTCCCCCCCCATCAGTTTAATAAGTTATGCATTACAGCTCTATATATGTCTACTCAGAAATAAGTCCCACTCAACTCAAATTTGCTTAATCCCAGGTAAATGGTTAAAAGATTCTTGGGCTATTCCACAAACATAATAAAGAGTATAGCATTTTTTAGAAGCAAGTTTTTACTCCATTTACATGTAATAAAACACCTCACTCCAGATAAACCATGAGCTCTAACCAGGGGTTTTTTCTTTGTTTACCACACATGTTTTTTGTGGGGGAAGCAAACCACAAGCCTAGATTAAGATGCAAAACTAAACCAAATTCAGGTTGCATGGTGGCAGCAGGACTAGGGGAGTAATGTGTGTTGGCTCATTCATGCTAAGACAGGGCTTGGCTTTGTGTTATGTTGGAACCCGGTATGTGAATTGTGTGTGTATTCCTCTGATTTCCTAGGGTGAGAAATAGCTTTCAAAGGTGCTATCTTGGGTTGAAAATAACTGCATGATAATAATCTGCTTTCATTTCTGTAATGTCAAATTAAGCAACAAAACATCGGCACACATGAACAAATAGTTGAGTATTTTATGGAGTCTTGCTACTTGTGACACTTCAGACCAGCAGTAACACTGATGATGATTATAAAAATGCAGTCTTCTCCTATCCATCTTCATGTCACCACTAACAACTTCACCACCACCAACAACTTCAACAACTTCAAAACGTCTAACATATAATTGCTAGTGGACCTAGTTAAATGGGGGGGCGGGAATATAAATGTGTCTTGGAATCTCACATTTTTATTGGCTGTCAAATATAGAGATACCTAGAGATACCTGATAAAAAATTTTGCAGCAGTCAGTCAGCAGTAAGATATTTCAGGTGATATGCAAAGTGTTGCCTTGGGCACATTAACAAAAATACTTGGCATCTCAGCCACTTCTATGCTCAAGCATGACAGCTGAAGAAAAGGTAAAGAAAGAGGAAAGTAAATCCATTATGCTGTAGAAACATTTGGCTTTAAAGGTGAATTGTTTGCTTTGTGATGACTTAGAGCAAATTCTGTTATTCAATAAGGATTTTATTTAAATCAAAGATTTGATTGATTAGGTTCTACCTAGCCATTATAAAACTCTGTTACTTGTCACAACCAAAGTACTTCTTTTGTCAACTGCCCTGATGCTTAAAATAAATTTACAGCAACACTGATTATTTTGTTTCAGCAAGCCCTTCTGCCCTGTTGTATGCTTTACAGCTAGTAATTGGCCCGTGTGTGAGTAGTCCAGGATCCAGAACTGCAGGGGAAGAATGAGAGAAAGAATTGAGGTCAATTACTCCAGGCAGCAGAGATCAACTCAGCAGGGCGTGATTAGGAGAATGCCACAAAAATGTGGTGGGGTTATCTTTGAAAATTGTTAAAACTATGGTAAATGTCCAAACCCAGACCCTTGTGTCCTATTGGCCACTGGCTCCAGGAAGCACAGGCTTTTCTGTGCAGTAAAATAGAAAAGTCAATGGAAGTGGCTTAAGTGTTGTAGGGTACTACAAGAGACTGAAATGTCCAAATGTGATCCTACCAGCAGTTTTAAGTATATGGGGTGCAGTCCAGTAAAACTGCTTACACAGAAAACAAGAACATAAGCAAAGCAGTATGCCTAACACGGCAAATCAACAGTTCATATAACAAGAGCATACATTTCTAGATATGTGCTGTACTTAATAAAATATATGATTTCCTGAATGTTGTAAAACATAATGTGCTGCTTTGTAAATAATAATAACCATTGCCATATTTTAAACTGTTCTGGTTGGGCTGAGCTGCAAAAAGCCAACTCTCCAAATATGTTGAAACACATCATGCAGAAATTTGAAAGATCTAGGATATTTACTTTAGAGCTAATGGCCTCCAGAATAGATGTTAATCTCGATTAATTTTTTGCATAGCTAAATGGGGTTGTTATTTTCTAGTGTCCTGAAACAGCTTAACTTAGTTCATGTGACATGCTTGAAAATTACAGCTTTAAACCCTAATTTTATTTAGGGTTGCTAAGAAAGTATGTAAAAGGATAAAATGATGTTTTCCCTTTAAACTATTGTAACAAGCCACTGAATACCACTGAGTATCGAACTTGTTTCTGTAATGATTTCTCGTAGCAACTGCTTCCTATCCTTCTGCCTTCTCCGAATGTTCATTATGTAGCACAAAAAAGGCTGGCTTTCCAATATGCTACATTGTAAACCGTAGTGAAACTCCCACCCCTCTCCTCTTCCCAAGATCAGGAGATCTGTTGTACTTTCCATTCAAAAAAATCTTGGTTTTGTGTTCTCTGTAAACCAACTATCCTGGCATGGAACAAAATCTGCTTAGTTGCTGGGCAAGGTGGTTGTTTAACTAACCATTGTTTGCATTTGCATTCTGATTCCCTCAGTCAATAGAGAAAACTGACCAAACACTACCTGAAAAGAAGCAATGGAGACTGACAAAATCATTTATATAAGACAACCCATGGGAAAAGCTGTCAAAGCAGTTGAGGAGGATAGGCCATGTGCATTAGACATCTTAGTGATTTAATGTGTGGAGGACTCATATAATATTATTTGCATAGCATGTCCCAACCACCACATCACCCAATGGCACTTCATAAATGTTTCACCTGGGCCAGTTGGAGCACTTAGAACATTATAGTGTTGGTATGCAAAATGCTTCCTAACAAATGCATCCAACGTTTTTTTCTACACTTATACTATGAGCATGGTTTATGCTGCATTTTCTCAAAATGTTTCTGGTTTGCCTGAAGGTGATTCTAACATAATGATCTCCACTTGACTTAGCAACTGGAACCAATAATAGCACATTCCCACTAAAGGCGTTACATCCAGAAGAAAATGAGGCTTGTTTTTGGAGAAGGAATAGCTGAGCAATGACTTGAAATCTCCAGTTTTTTAGAACATCTGTGGAACGTGGCAAGGAACTCCGTGAAAGTGGGTTGTTGTTTTTAATGCATATTTTGAAGCCAGCTAATCAGATAAAAACATCAATATCCTCACAGCCTCCGTGGGGGAGATCAAGAGTTAATAGTCTTTGAATGTCAAGAGAGATGCTAACGAAGTCTGCAGTGATTGTCAACGTTTAAAAAACAAACTCCAGCAGTTGTGCCATTTATGCTTGCTTTTGATCAAAACAAAACCATAGCATTAATAAGAGCCCTAGGTTGTAATGTTCAGAAGGTGCCTTGGAGGTCAGTAAAGTATTTCTGATAGTAGTAATTAGCCAACTAAGTAAAGTGGTAAAGATCTAACTGAAGCAGAAGACATCAAGAAGAGGTGGCAAGAATACACAGAGGAATTATACCAGAAAGATATGGATGTCTCATACACCCCAGGTAGTGTGGTTGCTGACCTTGAGCCAGACATCCTGGAGAGTGAAGTCAAATGGGCCTTAGAAAGCACTGCAAATAACAAGGCCAGTGGAAGTGATGGTATTCCAGCTGAACTGTTTAAAATTTTAAAAGATGATGCTGTTAAAGTGCTACACTCAATATGCCAGCAAGTTTGGAAAACTCAGCAGTGGCCAGAGGATTGGAGAAGATCAGTCTACATTCCAATCCCAAAGAAAGGCAGTGCCAAAGAATGCTCCAACTACCGCACAATTTCACTCATTTCACATGCTAGCAAGGTTATGCTTAAAATTCTACAAGGAAGGCTCAAGCAGTATGTGGACCGAGAACTCCCAGAAGTGCAAGCTGGATTTAGAAGAGGCAGAGGAACCAGAGACCAAATTGCAAACATGCGCTGGATTATGGAGAAAGCCAGAGAGTTCCAGAAAGACATCTACTTCTGCTTCATTGACTATGCAAAAGCCTTTGACTGTGTTGACCACAGCAAACTATGGCAAGTTCTTAAAGAAATGGGAGTGCCTGATCACCTCATCTGTCTCCTGCGAAATCTCTATGTGGGACAAGAAGCTACAGTTAGAACTGGATATGGAACAACTGATTGGTTCCAAATTGGGAAAGGAGTACGGCAAGGCTGTATATTGTCTCCCTGCTTATTTAACTTATATGCAGAATTCATCATGCGAAAGGCTGGGCTGGATGAATCCCAAGCCAGAATTAAGATTGCCGGAAGAAATATCAACAACCTCAGATATGCAGATGACACAACCTTGATGGCAGAAAGTGAAGAGGAATTAAAGAACCTTTTAATGAGGGTGAAAGAGGAGAGCGCAAAATATGGTCTGAAGCTCAACATCAAAAAAACGAAGATCATGGCCACTGGGCCCATCACCTCCTGGCAAATAGATGGGGAAGAAATGGAGGCAGTGAGAGATTTTACTTTCTTGGGCTCCATGATCAGTGCAGATGGTGACAGCAGTCACGAAATTAAAAGACGCCTGCTCCTTGGGAGAAAGGCGATGGCAAGCCTAGACAACATCTTAAAAAGCAGAGACATCACCTTGCCAACAAAGGTCCGTATAGTAAAAGCCATGGTTTTCCCAGTAGTGATGTATGGAAGTGAGAGCTGGACCATAAAGAAGGCTGATCGCCGAAGAATTGATGCTTTTGAATTATGGTGCTGGAGGAGACTCTTGAGAGTCCCATGGACTGCAAGAAGATCAAACCTCTCCATTCTGAAGGAAATCAGCCCTGAGTGCTCACTGGAAGGACAGATCGTGAAGCTGAGGCTCCAATACTTTGGCCACCTCATGAGAAGAGAGGACTCCCTGGAAAAGACCCTGATGTTGGGAAAGATGGAGGGCACAAGGAGAAGGGGACGACAGAGAATGAGATGGTTGGATGGTGTTCTTGAAGCCACTAGCATGAGTTTGATCAAACTGCGGGAGGCAGTGGAGGACAGAAGTGCCTGGCGTGCTCTGGTCCATGGGGTCACGAAGAGTCGGACACGACTAAACGACTAAACAGGAGGTGTTTTCATTTTTGGAAGCTGTAGCTTATTAATTAATACTTTGGAACAGTAACCCAAAGGTAAGGAACCATTTAGAGGATGACCTGTGCACATTTTAAAAGAAAATTCACCTCCACATTTATGCTGCTCACTGCACAGAAAAGCATCAGAGATCATAAGACTTCTCTTTCTGCAACCCATAAATGAATGGATTTCATCCAGAACAAACTTGTAGCAGTGTTTGCAGACATTTGAGATAGTTTAATTAGAACAAGCAAAGCACTTACATAATATTCTATATCAGATTTCTCAAGTACCGGTCTAAAACTGCAATTTTCAGGGTTTGAGATAATTGTTGTATATTTACAGTTCAGTCCTCTTTACTCAGGGAATAAATTCCATTGCTTCTGGTGGAACTTACTTCCAGGTTACTTGTAAATAAGGCTTTGTTAAAAAGATATTCGCCCATCATTGAACACCAGTAGGAAGGAGAGACAAGTAAATATCACCACTGGAAAGGTTCTAGATCTGGGGTGGGGGGGACCTGTGGCGCTCCCAATCTTTGTTCATTTTATTTAAAACATTAATGGTCCATAGATATGGGCAAGTTTAATTGTTTTAGCATTTTAACTTTTGTATGTTTTTTTAAGTATGGTTGTAATTTTTTCCTTGATTTTATTGTTTTACCTTTTTGTAAACCTCTTGGAGGTTCTACAAGCAAGGGGTGTATAAATGTTATTAAATAAATAACTATTTTATTTTATTTCCAAGTTCACAGGGTAGGGTACAGCAAAATCTACATTTAAAATAGAACAGTATAATAAATTAAAAACAGCAACTAAACCAGTAAATGCAGCCAGCCATCTTGAACTGCGCAGTGGATACTTCTTTCAGTATGAGACATGGTCAGGAATGATGGAAATTATAGTCAACATTGTTTGGAAGGTCACAGGTTCCCAACCCTACTCACCCTTCCAATGTTAGGGAAATTCTCAAAAACCTTCCTTGGATTCTCTCGGTGCAGGATGGAAATATATTAAAATTACTCTAAAGGGTGGGTGAGTTTTAATTTTACTTTCCTTTGTTTAGCAAAAAAAAAAGCTGATTGTTTATTACATTTGTTTAGCCTTTCTTCCTCCAAGGAAGGTGGTGTGTTAGCCTAAATAATGCCTAAATTAATCAACACCTTCCTGTGAATTACATCTAGCACGCTAGACATTACTCCACATCAGCTCCACTAGCTAATTATTTTACCAATAGAATAAATATATGAAGGATCATTTTATTATTATTATTTATTCAATTTAATTCCAAAGATCCCAGGCAGTGTACAACATTAAAAAGATAAATTAGCTAGCATAATAATAAAATACAATAAAACAATCACAATAATAATCATAATAACATTCCTCCCACATTTGAAAGGCCATTGATTGTTTAATAGCTGAAGGGCTGCGTGAAGAGGAATGTTTCCCCTGGCACCTTAGTGCACTTTTACCGTCAGAAATATGCTTTGATGCTTTCTGTTCCTCCTGTAAATAGTGGGATATTCTTTAATATGATCTGACTGTTTTGTGTGCTGGATAGCAATAGCCTTATCACCACTTAATAGTAGTGATTTGTGAAGTTTGTTCTGGAAAACATCTCTTCCTGGAATATGCTATGTTGGGTAAACAGGGATCCAAGAATAAAATCTAAGATACAAGTTTCGAAAGTAAACCGAAAGAGCAGATGCTCCATCTCAACCAGTAGAGGGTACTGTAATACAATGCAAGAAAGTAGGGGGTTTTTTTTATTCCATGATAGGGTACTAGAGTATGAATGTGCAAGCAAGATCAAAGCATATAAACTCTGCATGCTGTAAATGGGTATATTTGCCAAATAACCATAAGATAAGCCACCCCCATATGCTTTTGCCTGGTTTTTCTCCTGCATAACTTAATAAAATAATTGTTTTACCCAATCATTGTTACAAGAGTATCAGTATGGGACCCTCCCCAAAATTCTGCATAGGTTGGTGCTTATAGGCAGTTAAGGGCAAGAAGCAACTTTTAGTGCATCTTCAGAAAGCGCTGTAGCTCAATGGCAGACCACGTGCTTTTCATACAGGTTCATTCCCAGGCATCTCCAGTAAAAAGATCGGAGATCTCAAAGTTGGTAAAGACCTTCGCCCGAAACCTAGGGAAGCAGCTACCTGTCAGTTTACTGCAAAAGAAAAAAACATTCACCACATTTTTTCCTGCCTAAGTAATTTCTTTCCCCCTGTTCTTAACCATATCCAATTTTCAAAACTAACCAAGCCCATATGAAGTTCCATTATAGCGATTGGGTTTTTTTATTATTAAAGATTTTTTTGATTTACAAAAGTGTGTGCAATGTCTCTCTCTCGTATTTTTTGCCCCATGTAACATTTTGACAAATCAGTTTCATTTGTTGAGACATTAGGAAGAAAAGGGGGGAAGAGGTGACCCTGTATTGAGTACAATGACAAGTAGCTGCTTCCCTAGGTTTCAGGCGACAAATATTGAAGACACTTGAATTCAGGGCGCAAGGAAGAAATGTGCTAAGAAGAAGGCACACTTGGCAAATCTACACCGTGATCAACTCCCCCCCCCCCCCGTTGAACCAATGTCCCCACTGTGGAAGGATGTGTGGGTCCAGAATTGGCTTCCACAATCACTTACAGACTCATTGTTAAAACCATGTTTATGAAAGACAATCTTACTCGGCTACGAGTGATCGCCAAAGAAGAAGATTTATTTCCTACCTGAGTTGAGCCTGTTTGCTGGCTTTCAAGTCTGTTACTGACGTTTAGCACATTTGTCACCTCAATTAAAGCCATCTAACCCACAAATTTACAGATTACCTGATAGAGTGGTTTGACTGCTTTTAATCCACATGGAATCTATGTGGGAATGTTATTGTGAATCATGCTGTGCAATTCTGCTGCCTGCCAAGTTTGTTATAAATCATTATTAGTAATTGATTGATAATGTGGCTATACTTGCTATAAATCATGAAGTGTGTGATAATTAACTTTTTTGGCAATATAAGTGGCACACCGCACCATGCAATATTGAAGTAGATGAGTAAAGTGCTATATGCACAAAACATGAAGTAGTAATTTGATACCTGTTAAATTATTCACATGGCATTTCTATTTAAACATGAATGAATGATAAGTAGCCAGAATGGGACTATGCATTTTTGATTAAAGAGTTTCTACTAATGGATTCACATAGCTGCTTAACTGTTTTGCATGCTTGAAAAATAAATAACAGTGTATACACGTAGAGCACCCCATCCTTACTTTTTAGACATGTGGAAATCATAGGAAAAAATGAGATTTGTGTCAGCTGATGTGACTCTATGCAAAAGGGTTCTTTGAAATATGTTCCAATTGCCCCAGGAAGGTATTTGCAAGGTGATTTCTCCAGGGATACAACCACAGATTTCAGAGAACTGTTTGTGTGTTTACAATACTTAAAAAATGTGTCCTCCCATTATTTTTGAGGACTTGCCCAAGGAAACTGTGGAGGGAGTGGTTTACATGAACTTGCGTTCCTGAGACAGTTGAGGCTTATTACTTTTGTGGTGGAAGATTTAATTCCACAAAGAATCAGTAGGATACAACACTACCTCTTACTTAGCATAAAATCTTTCAGACCATTGAGTGGGAAAATCAAGATTAAGGATCAAACTAGAGAAGACACCATTCGTACATTTAGCAATTGAGTGAACGGCATTTTAAAAGTAAATAGTAGGTGCAGGTGTGGGAACAAATCCAGATGAAGCGCCTAACAGAAGTGGGTAGTTTTAACCCTACTGCAGTCCCAGTTTGAATAATCCCCCACGCCTGTACAGTGGTGCCTCGCAAGACGAAAAGAATCCGTTCTGTGATTCTCTTTGTCTAGCAGTTTTTTCATCTTGCGAAGCAAGCCCATAGAAGGATTAGCAGATTAGCGCTATTAGCGGCTTTTAGCGGCTTTTAGCGGCTTATCTGCTGATCAGATCAGCTGATAAGCGGCTTAGCGGCTTAGAAAAAAGGGGGGAAGGGGAAAAAAAACAGCAGGAACTCGCAAGACATTGTCATCTTGTGAAGCAAGCCCATAGGAAATTCGTTTTGCGAAGCACCTCCAAAACGGAAAACTCTTTCGTCTAGCGAGTTTTCCGTCTTGCGAGGCATTCGTCTTGCAGGGCACCACTGTATAAGGTATAATGAGAGAAAGCTCCCAGTCAGACCAATGGAAACTTTTATTCAATGCAAATTGGAATATAGGGACCTGACTACTACTGAGTAAAACCATTGGTCCATCTAGCTTAGCATTGTCTACCCTGACCACCAGCGCCTCTCCAGAGTTTCAGGCAGCCAACATTTCCCAGTCCCAGCTGGAGATGCCAGGGATAGAATCTGGAGCCTTGTTCATGCAGAGCAGATGCTCTACCACTGAACTATGGCCTTCCCCCTTAAGGCGTGGGGAGTTCAGATGGGGGCCTCAATGAGAGACGAAGGTTTAAAGCACCCATATTTCCCCAAGTTCTACTTTGTATCACACATCTCCTCTCCCAATCGCCATCCCCATTTGCTCTGTTTCTTTCTTTTTTAAACTGCTTGTGCAATTGCTAATTGCTGCTAATATAGTTTTCCTCCAAGAGTTGGTCTTCATTCTATGAACTTCATCCAGAAGCTGTGGGTGATGCATTGACCTCCAACAGACTCAAGTTTAGATTCTGTTCAGCAAAGTGGGGAATGGCAGGAAACAAGTTCCCTTCCTACCCCTACCCCTCTCCACCCCAGTTCTAAATGTAATTGTTTGCCTTAATCTGTGAGTCTCCTCTCATGTGATGCCCAAGTCCTCTTCTCTGCTAGTTGCAATGTTTCTCATCACCCACAGTCAGTGGCAGGGAGGTCCATCTTTCTTCTATCATTTCCTCAACAACTGGAATGCTGCCCTAGCAGGTGCAAGGGGGGGTGAGTGAGTGAGACCTCCCTGCTGATGATTATTAGGGGGCTGCATTAGGAGCATGTGATATATTCCTAATTCTCACCATAATTAATTCAATCATACAAGTCCAATTCCCAAAGGTAAGATTTCATCAACTTCATAATTTTTATGGGTTTTTTGTTGTTGACAAAACTCTTGTAAGCTTCAGTGGGCTATGAGGCATCACCTAGTTTTGCTTACTAGAGTAGTAACATGTGACTATTACATTTATAAAGCAGGACAAATACCTCCTGTTATGTAAATTGAATAAATGACGCTACAAATATAATCCTGCACACAGCAGGTGAGGATCAAAATAATCAAGCCAAGATGACCAGAAAATCTCTTCTACTTTAGGATTTAGGCTAAACAAAAGCAGGTCTGATTGGTTTTTTGGTTAAATGCAGGTGAAAAAGAGAAAGTGAAAGGATATATTAAATGCGCTGAATGAAGATTTTCCAGAAGTCCCAAACCCTTCTTTTCTATTCCATACCGCAAATCTGCCACATCAGATCAGTGAAAAATGTTTCTGGCCAAATGCAGTTACAGTTTTCAATGCAGTATTAAAACCAGCATAATTTGCAAAAGAAGATACTGCTTCCCATATTCCCTGTCATTCTGATACTTTATTTTAATATTTAAACTATTTCTTCATCCTCCAACATAATAATAGATTTAATTAAGATTAGCAAACCATCTTTCAACTAAAATGCAAGCACTTATTTTGCTATGCAGATGGGGATCAGTCAGTTGCTGTCAGGGAGGAGGAAATTGGTCAATTTTCAGTTTCTCATTTTTGCCACTTTTCAGCAGCAGTTTGCAGATTTTTATGTTTGCCTCTTCCAATATACACATTTTAATTTTGCCTAATATATCTAGGGGTGGTTTTGTATGCTATTTTCACTAGTGAATTCATTTTTATGCATGGTATTCCCTAATGGAGACATTCTGTAGATATTTTGAGGATTGGAGAAAGTGTATCACAAAAGTCTAGAGAGGTGCACGTTTCAACAGAGAGCTGCCTTTCCGTCCATGTATTATTTTGGGAAGTGAGGATTAGGCAGGCTCACATGAAAAGTCAACCAAATTCCTCCCCCATCCTTACCTGCTGTGTGTAGCAAGCTCTTGTTCCTTACACAGTGGGTGTGCAGGCTTCCCCCCTTTATAACATGTCATTTATGAAGTAGTTTATAGGCAAGCTTCCCTTAAAAGAAGAGCTGGTGCTACATTTTACAGTACAAAAGTGGTGATTTGAGACTGACCTTGTGTTGACCTCCTTAAGCCTTATCGAAAATAAAGTTAATACCACAGTATTTCTAGTCACGTTCTCAAAAAGTATCTTAAAAGCTGCAGTGTTAAATATATTGCTGTGCAATGACATTGTAAAATAATAATAATAATGCAGTGATACCTCTAGTTATGAACTTAATTTGTTCTGGAGATCCGTTCTTAACCTGAAACTGTTCTTAACTAGAGGCTCGCTTTCACTAATGGGGCCTCTTGCTGCCGCTGCGCCACTGGCACACAATTTCCGTTCTCATCCTGGGGCAAAGTTCTCAACTCAAGGTAACTCTTCCAGGTTAGTGGAGTTTGTAACCTGAGGCGTTTGTAACTTGAGGTACCACTGTAATCCCATTTTGCTCATTTTTTAGTTTCCAGAGCTTAACTACATAACAATAATTAGTTGCAAACTGAGACACTACTTCCAGTTTTGCAGAGTTCGTAAACAGAATAGTTCATAAACTGTTCGTAAACCCAAGGTAGCACTGTATCTGTTTACATAAATTTATATAAAAATCAGAATTTGGCAAATTACTTATTATATGTTTAGTAGTTGTCTGTACTTAGAACTAAACTACAGGCAAAATGTCCTTTCCTCGTGGCACAGCTTTCTGAAACATTTTTTATTGTTGTGCTGACATTTGTAAAGTTTTAACAAATGCCTCGGGAAAAGGTCGCCTTCCAGAGACGTTTTCCCCCTCCTAGAAACCTCTAAGGACAGTGAGTGAACGTTCGCCTGATAGATCAGTTCTGATTACAAAGATTATTCCGTCTTTTCTTCAAGGAATTGTTTTTCAACATGATTTTGATTGGTTGGCTGGAAATATTTTTCCCCCCATGATGTCACTGGCCTCAATGATTTATTAGAAATGTATCCTCCTATAGCTTTCTCAGTGCCCATACCTGCATTAGAGTTGACACCCCAAACACCGGATGTGAGTTAAAGTTGCAGTGGCTGTTGCTGCCTTTGATCCTCAGTGCTCTATTCCACCTCTTCCTCACCTGCTCCAGGGCTCCAGGTAAACAACACCTGACTCGCATAATTCAAAGGAGATTCTCTGGTGTAGGGTAAGAGGTGACGATTGTACTATTCATGCATATTGTATTTTTTACAGATATTTTAAACAAACTTAAGTTTTAAAATATTTGAATATGTCACTCTTTAAAGCAAAAAAGATTCCTTCCAGTAGCACCTTAAAGACCAACTAAGATAGTTCTTGGTATGAGCTTTCGTGTGCATGCACACTTCTTCAGGTACACTGAAACAGAAGTTGCCAGATCCTTCTATATAGTGAGAAGGTGGGGAGGGGTATTACTCAGAAGGGTGGTGGGAATGGGAGATTGGCAGGTAGCTGAGATGAGCCTGTTGACGACTCTTAACAACTGCAATAGGTCTTCCAGGAAAAGGCAAGGGGTGAGAAGGTGAAAAATGGCTTAGTCATGTATAATGAGATAAGAATCCAATGTCTTTGTTCAAACCAGGTCTCTCCATGGTTTTGAGTTTGGTAATAAGTTGCAATTCAGCAGCTTCTCTTTCCTATCTCAGCTATCTGCCAATCTCCCATTCCCACCACCCTTCTGAGTAATACCCCTCCCCACCTTCTCACTATATATAGAAGGATCTGGCAACTTCTGTTTCAGTGTATCTGAAGAAGTGTGCATGCACACGAAAGCTCATACCAAGAACTATCTTAGTTGGTCTTTAAGGTGCTACTGGAAGGATTTTTTTTTATTTTGACTATGGCAGACCAACATGGCTACCTACCTGTAACTCTTTAAAGCGTAGTTCTAGAGAAAGACTCTTAGAAGCTTTCCATCCACTTTGGATTTGATCTGAACAACCTCAGCAGTGCTGTGATGCAACGATTTGAGTAGAGTTGAGTGGCTCCAAGCACCACCCTATGTGTATTCAACAGTTTCCTTTCCATTGGAACATAAAAGTCATTGGAAGTACACTGTCTTTGAATATCAGTGGGTTTCTCTGTTACTTTTCCAGATGTCTGAGCTAATGGCAATTGCTGTATTTTGTGGCAAGGAATTGCACAAGTTCATGATCTGTTACAGAAATATCCATTCCCCACCCTTTTTGCTAACTTATTTGATGACTTTCAGTTACTGTAGACCTGGAAGAATTGGTTGGTGGCTATTTTGGTAAGAGAATGTTTATGTTTCAGTGAACTTTGTTGTTGTGTGTTAAGTTTCATAGGTTATAGTGTTTATTCTTTTGCTATGATAATAAAAAATAAAAGCTGCCTTGTAACCTTTTGGAGAAGGTAGGGTAAAATGAACCTGTGTAGGAAAATTTAACTCTCCATATAATTAACTCAAGGCTTTTGTGTGACAGTATTCACTGTCTAGCACCATGAGGGTGCGGGTTCTGCCCATGACAGCCATTTTGATATATTGATAGCATTTTTATCAATATATGAGTTCCAGAACCTCATATTTTATATATAAATAGCACTAAATTAACTGCTATCAGGTTTCCCCTTTAGTCATATTTTTCATAAATGAGAATAAATCTTCATTTTTTAAGACCGTAGCCTCCAACATTCCTTAGGTGAAAATAGAGACATTTCTTACTCCCCTGACAAGAGACTCTCCTTGACCCCCCCCCCCACATTTCCTATCAGAAAAAGGGCGAGTGCCGCCACCGGGCCACAACACACACATGCCTTCCCCCACCCGGACCACCCCTTAATCCCGATTTTATTTTATTCTTTGGTAGATTTACAAAAAGAAAACACGCACACCAATAAATACATTTTAGAAAGGGGGAAGATTAAGCGCAGATAAACAAAGCATTCTTTAAAATAAAATAAAAAGACTCCTTGCGCTGCACTGTTTCCACCCAGGGCAGCCCTGCCCTCTGCACGGCCCTCTGAGATGGCGCATCACATGGGATTGGGTCTTGGCCTGGGCCGCCTTTAGCAGATGCTGCGCTGGTGTGCAAATATCCACCCAGTGCCCCCAAATTACCACGGATAGTGTTGGGGTGGCTGTCGCTGCGCACTGCCAGCCATCCGGGGGGCGCAACTCTCCCCCATGATGCTGTGGGAGAGCGATCCCCGCAGGGGCTTGGGAATGAACTTGCGCCCCTCCTAAGCCTCCTCGGGAGGAGAGCGATCCCTGCAGAGGCTTGGGAGGGAAGCTACACGCCCACCAGCCTTATGGTTGGCAGGGCGCAGCTGGTGGGCGTGCAGGGAAAGGGGAGGCTGCTGGCAAAGCTGCACAGCTCCCCCACTTCCTGGGGTGCCCCTGAGAGGCCGGCGCCCTGGTGAGATGCACAACTAAGCCCTGGCTTTGGCAGCTGCAGCCGCTTCTTCTCCTCCTTTCCCACTCTCCAGCAGCCACTTCGAGGTGCCCAAGGGAGGAGGTTCGCAGCGGCAGTCATGGAGAGCCAACGGTATGCTCCCTTGCAGCCGCCAACACCATCACTTGGAACAAGTGCTGGCTCATCCTCCTCCCAAGCTTGGTGGCGAGTGAAATAGGGACCTTCTGGGATCAAATCATAAACTGGGATGGCTTTCGTAATTCCGGGACTGTCCCTGCGAAATTGGGACACTTGGAGGGGATGTAAGTCTTTCTTCATTAGAGAACCTCAATTAAATTGCCACCATTTCCTCCTTATCCTCTACTCCCTATTCATTTTGTCCATGTTATGCCATCCTATAATCCTGTATCTTGTGGCCAAATTGCACCTTACATTGTTGTTGTTTAGTCGTTTAGTTGTGTCCAACTCTTCGTGACCCCATGGACCAGAGCACGCCAGGCACTCCTGTCTTCCACTGCCTCCCGCAGTTTGATCAAACTCATGCTAGTAGCTTCAAGAACACCATCCAACCATCTCATTCTCTGTCGTCCCCTTCTCCTTGTGCCCTCCATCTATCCCAACATCAGGGTCTTTTCCAGGGAGTCTTCTCTTCTCTCCAAAGTACTGGAACCTCAGCTTCATGATCTGTCCTTCCAGTGAGCACTCAGGGCTGATTTCCTTAAGAATGGAGAGGTTTGGTCTTCTTGCAGTCCATGGGACTCTCAAGAGTCTCCTCCAGCACCATAATTCAAAAGCATCAATTCTTCTGCGATCAGCCTTCTTTTTGGTCCAGCTCTCACTTCCATACATCACTACTGGGAAAACCATGGCTTTAACTATACGGACCTTTGTTGGTAAGGTGATGTCTCTGCTTTTTAAGATGCTGTCTAGGTTTGCCATCACCTTTCTCCCAAGGAGCAGGCGTTTTTTAATTTCGTGACTGCTGTCACCATCTGCATTGATCATGGAGCCCAAGAAAGTAAAATCTCTCACTGCCTCCATTTCTTCCCCTTCTATTTGCCAGGAGGTGATGGGCCCAGTGGCCATGATCTTAGTATTTTTTTGGATGTTCAGCTTCAGACCGTATGTTGCGCTCTCTTCTTTCACCCTCATTAAAAGGTTCTTTAATTCCTCCTCACTTTCTGCCATCAAGGTTGTGTCATCTGCATATCTGAGGTGCACCTTACATTAGATAATGTTTAATTAGATAGTGTCTGTTTTAATTTCAGTTTATAAATAGTGGCTGTGGGGAAATGGGGCTCATGGGCATGGGGTCAAAAGGCAGAAATGAGCGGGTAAACCTTTCTTTCTTTCTTTCTTTCTTTCTTTCTTTCTTTCGGTCACAAAATAGTCCTGATGAAAATGCTTCTGCCCTCAGCTGCTTAATACCTCAGGAGGGAATCTGCTGTAAACACCCATTTTAGTTTCCCTGCTGTACAGTGGTACCTCAGGTTACAAACACCTCAGGTTACAAACACTTCAGGTTACAGACTCCGCTAACCCAGAAATATTACCTCGGGTTAAGAACTTTACCTCAGGATCAGAACAGAAATCATGTAGTGGTGGCACGGTGGCAGCGGGAGGCCCCATTAGCTAAAGTGGTACCTCAGGTTAAGAACGGTTTCAGCTTAAGAACGGACCCCTGGAACGAATTAAGTTTGTAACCAGAGGTACCACTGTAATGAGTACCATCTTTGGAAGGGACATTTTCATTGGGAACAGTGCACAGGGGAAGGTTGAGCTCTACAGACAACACACACACACACCGCCCCCCAAAAAATGATTTTCTCCACCTAGAATTTTTATGCTGGCTATTTGGCCATAATAATAAAACATTCACCTAGAATTTTAGCAGAGTTTGGCATGGGCGAATCTATAAACATACTGTAGCTATTTGAAAATGAAAGACTATGAAAGAACATACAGGACTTTCCTTTATTTTTCCTCTTTAAATGCTGGCAGTAATAATTACATTTTAATAGTATCCATACTTACTAGAAGCCTTCAGATTGCTCAGAATAACTGTTAGGAAGAGTAAAACACTAGGAATTCAACCTGTGTGCACACCTTGAATCTGCTGAAGCCTCATAAGATAACAGAAGGCAGTGCAATGAAAGAATGGGATGTTTCAGGACATCTCAATGACGTTTTTTATTCAAACATTATATACTCTGCTATCAGCAAGAAAAGAACTGTGATTAGACATACATAGTGAGTGTGATGGATGAATAAAATGCCCTAAGCAACATTCTTCATTTCTTAAAAGTCCACATTCATTCAAATATTCTAGATGTTTTTCATCAGCTTTCACTATTTCTCCTTTTCCAATAAGCCTCATGCATTTAGAAAGTAGTGTATTTATTATTCTCAGTTTTATTTTCTAAATTACATGCATTTTTCTTTGGCTCTGTGAAGTGACAGCAGGCATAAAAAGAAGCCAGTGTTTATTTTAGCTTTTCCTGACCTACTTTGGCTAATTGTCAGCCACAAGGACATCGCCAACAAAAGTATGACATACATTCGTTGTAATACATGAACACAATCTTATTCATGCAGTATATTTGATATAAAGTGGCTGCAGGGAAGTCTAAAAGGTGGCTGTGAATTGAAATGCTAAAATTATGTTCACCTTTGATTTCCAAGTGCCCTGGACTGGCAAAATGGCAGTACCAGTAAGGGGGGAAACTATTATTTGCAACCACTTCATCCTCCCAACAACAGAAGAGGCTTTCATTATTTTGTCAATTAACTGCTGTTTTGGAAAACATTTGCATAATATCACTTGAATAATTTTGCTGAATTGCGTTTTAGCATCACAGAAAAAAAGTTGAAAGCAGAGTGATTTAGTCTAATCACTTAACGCTGAGATTGAAGTGTAGGAAACATCTAAATATGCCTTATTCTGAATCAGGCAGTCTGCTAATCTGTGGATTTCAGCCATACCTGGAGGTGTTGGAAATTGAGCCTAGCATCTTCTGCATGTGAGAAATGTACTCCACCACTGTGTTAAGGCCCTTTCCCTGTGTCTAGCCATTTGCTCTTATAACAAGTTACGATGACTGATATTTGCCATATGTCCTGCACTTTCCATAGTAAAGTCGCCTGTGTATGCTTTCTTAATGGATCCAGAAATTCCCAAAGTGCAGCCTTCCTGGGATTGGTGTGGGGAAAATGCATATCTGGGTGCTTGCCAGCACAAAAACTTAATAAAAAACGATGCTAGAGAAAAAGCTATACTACATCTCTTGTCCCTCAAGATTTCTTAACATTAAATTTATGAACTGCTGTTTTAGTACTGCTGCTTTGTTCTATCCCCCACCCCAATAAAGGCAGAAAACCTATTATTCCCATTTTTATGGATAATCTGCAAGATGCAGGGATATCAATCTTTCCATGTGGTGCTTACGAAACCTGTAATGATACTTCATCACGTTTCCTTTGTTTCACTACATGCCCTCTGATTTTAAAGAAAATTTGGTATTGTAATATTCTGTAATCAATGTTAAATCACAGTGATGACACAATGTATATTTACATACAGACTATATGTGTTATCCATATGAGCACATCCATCTACCCACAAATTTTATAAAATAATGATTTACAAGCACCTGCCATTAGTGGGTCCCCTGCTCTCTTATCTCTCAGGTGCCATGCCCTGAGAAGACATTCAGGCTGATTTTTCACCTGTAATGCCAAGCAAAAGGGTTGATTGGTGCCTGTTAACCTTTAGAAGACCAAGAGCATAAGCTCAAGGAAATCATTTTGTGCAGTACTGAAAAGCTTTGAGGATGCTGTCTTCATCCTTCATCTAAAATGTCTGTATTTATTTTCAGGACTGATAAACTGTCAGTCGAATTATGAGGTGCAGGCCTTGAGGTTAATTTATAGAAAAATGCTTCTTTATGGATACAAATAAATCTACCTTTCCAGGCTCTTTTTAATGACTTATAGTGTAATCCTGTGCTTTTTTACTTGGAAGTAAATCCCACTGAGTTCAGTAGTATTTATTATCTAGCAGGTGCATATAAGATAGAAGAAGGTAGGTAGCTTTTAAATCTAGAGTGGAAGATGCACATGTTTCAAACCTTTGGCTGTTTTCTGTTCAATTAGGATGTAGTCAAGATAATATAGTTCACATTCTTTCACTTTTAAAAAATCCAGCAACAACTACCTATTCCGTTTCTTTGCTGATGTGAACAAGAAGTCAAGGAATAATTTGCCATTTTATCATTTTGTCCTGTAAATTACCTAGATTGCTTCTTTGGTGGGAAGAATTAATAGAATACACCTGTAGCCCAATCCTAAATAAGGTCTGCTCAGACATTTTCTTGATTTCAGTTCCTAGGAAATGGACTCTAGACAGCAGTCAAAGAAGCCCATAACTGGAAAAATCTATCCTGAATACTTAGTGTCCATGTACAACATATTTAATATAACCTGGAACTGGGAGGAAAGCCTGTGTGGAAAGTGGACATGTGTGGGCATGTGTGGCAGAAAGTTCATGGCTTATCCTAGATACCCATTTTATCTATCTTCCCTTCCACACAATAATCCCGTATTATCTCCTCCTCTCTTCCTATATCTGTGATATTGCACAGCATATGGAGAAAGGATTACATGTCTCCAAGTAGCTAGTACTGATGATTGCTAAATAAAGCCTCCATGTTCAGAAATAACGTACCTTCAATTACCAGATGCTGGGAATAAGATACCTCTCTCATGGCATGCCTGTGAACTTCCCAAAGGCACCTGCCTGGCTTTCATAAACAGAATGCTGAACTAAATGGCCCCTTGCTATGTTCTGGCAAAGTAATGTATGTTCTGGCAAAGTAATGTATGGCAAAGTAATGTTTGTTTCCTGCTTGGCAGGGGGTTGGACTCGATGGCCCTTGTGGTCTCTTCCAATTCTATGATTCTATGATTCTATGATTCTTTCTTCAGCAGCAGAGGTCCTGAATATCACTTGGCTAACAATAAGACTGGATGAAGGGTGAGGGATGGGAATCTGTGGAAAGGAAGATAGGCAGGGCACACAAGTCCATGAGTATTTGTTAGGATACAGGTCACTTGCTTTTCCACCATTGAAACAACCAACAGAAAATAAGTGGCACAATAATAACAGTAGGGGGAAGAAGAAAGGGCAAACCCACAAACACCCGCATGTCTCAATCTAGAGTAGAATACATTTAAGAGGAAAAATGCATCCTTCCTAGACTAGGCAGCCTACCATAGAAAATAATTGAAACGAGTGGCATTTAGTTCATCATCAAATTGGCTTAGAATTCAGGTGCTGGGCTTTGCAAGTGATGTGAATAACAGTTGTATCTCCAGGTAATTTATTTATTTATTTACGGCTATTAGCCCATAAAATATGTACAAACATAAAAGCACAGAGGCATAAGGACCGATATATTTGACACCAAAGGGTGAACATCACGGTACTAGGGTGGGTCAATGAGCAGAGCCAAATAACAGCTTGGGGCCCAGAGAGCTCCAAGGGACGGGTCACAGAAAAAGAAAAACTGAAGACGAGGTCCGACATGCACTCTCATCGTAACTGTCCAATTAGTTTTGGTGTTGTTGTTGTTTTTTAGTTGTTTTTGTGTGTGAGATAACCGCGTTCAGGAATCTCGCCACCTGCAGAGTTACCGAAGGATCTGTATCCTGCAAAAGTAGTGCTGCGTGTGACTCAACAGGCCGGCCCACCAAGCGCAGTAAAGCAGGACCTAGGAATTTAGTCCTGGCTATGCTATGTAGGGGGCAGTTGAACATTATATGTGGAAGAGATTCAACAGTTTTCCCGTCACACACGCATAGCGGAGACACCAAACCCTTGGAAAATCTGTGGCTCAGCAGGTTCGATGGAAGGACATTGAACCTTGCACGAATAAATGCAAGTCGGTGTGGTACAGATGAAAGAGATGACATGTATGATGGAAGGCCAAGTGGTGGGATATCTCCAGGTAAGATAACCATAGAGTAGGGAGAATGAACAACAGCAAAAAACACAAAAAAACCCCATACCTTTCATTATGGCAGTGAAACAGTGGGGAGTTATAAAAGCAGAGTGCCCTTATAAATAGGCTGCCTACATAGGACTGTGCCCACTGCTAGGTAACATAGTGAGTGCAGCTTTTGTGTTATGCAAAAGATTCCACTAGGATCTTCCCCATGAGTAGCTGCCAAACGCAACAACAAAAAGTAGATTACATATTTTCCAGAGCTACCCAAATATTTATCTGGACCTTCAAAATGTTTTCCTGGGGATCTACTTATTTCTGTCCAATGCCTAGTGGAGGAAACAAACAAGACAATTGTTAAAATAAAAAAATTCCTTCCAGTAGCACCTTAAAGACCAACTAAGTTAGTTCTTGGTATGAGCTTTCGTGTGCATGCACACTTCTTCAGATACACAGTTGTATCTGACAATTGTTGTAGTCCTTACTTTGAGTATGTGCAGTCGGCCACCTTTTTTGGGTTGTTGCTTGGAGGATTTCCCAACGCAAGTGCCGTATGTGTAGGAGCGTCTGGAAAATACAAATTCCTTAATGCAACACAGCCTCATATCTATGCCTACCAGATTATGATAACCAAATAAAATGTAGCTGAGGCTGAGCAACCATGCGCTAACAAGTTATTAGATAATGTGTTTTTCTTTCCAATTACTTACCCATGAAAGGTATATATTGAAATTATTAAAAGTGAATTAATTCAGCTTTCTAATTAAGAAGAAAATTAGGAAGGGGACTGACTTATTTATTCTAGAACTATAGTTAGCCATTTTTAAAATGCACGCCAAGCTAGAGCCTTCCTAATTACTTAGCTCCTGTCACTTTTCATTACCTTGGAAATCATGTTGTTCACATGGTAAAGGTGGGGTAAAATATGTCCTAAAGGGAAGCAGGGGGTAGGCAGGAAAATTGCTTTGGGCAGGCTGTTTATGCAAGTGCTCCATCTACTCCTTATCTGTATTCTGGTCCCAGGAGGGGCTGCACATACGAGTTCAAGGCAATTGGACTTTTATTCCTGTATTCTGCTAGAAAGGCTGTTGGCTTTTATATGTAATAGATCTGAAGGGTTCCAGTTGCAAGCAGGGAACTCACAAACTACGCCAGCCTCTATCAAGCACCTTTCACAACTGTGGCTGAACACAGTGATTTTAGCTTTTTTATAAATGAAGGAAGACAATCAGGGTTGGCAGAATACACCCCATTTACATGTAACATCATGTAAAACATGTAAAACCATTGCAGTTACAGTGCCTTCTGTGGCTCTAGAGGCCAATACTGGATGCCTTTCCTCTGCCCCAGCTGCAACAAAACATGTCTCTCCAGTATTGCTCTCTACAGCCACAGAAGGCGCTGTAACTCTGCAATGGTTTGACTTCACCCCTGAAGGCACACTCTTCCATTGTCTCCCAAGACATACAGATGCCAACAATCTGGTAAGGTTTCTGGCCACTTCCACAGTTGTTCTCATGCTGAGGAATCTTAATGGCATTCACCAATATGGTTCCTTGCAGCATGTTTAGCCCACCATGTAAGTGATGTTCAGACAGAACACTTCCAGTGCAGGAGCAACCTCAGAGCAAGTAGCAAGGATGCTGACTGGTTCGTAATAAGGAAATCTTGATAGATCATCATATCCCAGTCAACATCTCTTAGAGAGAGGGGTGAGATAAAGCATGGAGCGCTTTCTGGTCCTCCTCCCTTCTCCTCTTGTTGCTTGCTTACAAGTAAAGAGACAGCAATATTAGGGAGAATAGCATGTCCTGTTTGCTCCTGGCATTGGCAGTAACCCCAGCATGGGGTTAGGCATTGGCAGTTGGTCAATAATACAGACCCCTCACGTCAGACCTGTCTTTCCAGGATTCAAGCAGAGATGTCTCGATCACAAGGGTGTATGTGCCTGTAAATAAAACCTATCTTTCAAGAATGTCATATATTTGTAGAACACAATTCTTTCTCCAGTATCCACTAAAATACAGGCTTGTCCAACTTCAAAGCGACTGCGATCTACTCCCACTATAAAAAAATAGTGATCTACCCATTGGATTGACCAAGGTTGTTGAGCTTCTTTTAATAAGTCAAAATTGTTGAGCTTTTTGAGGGAGATCAAAGCTGTTTTTAGGGGGGTGGGAGGGGTCCCAAGATCTACCATGATCTACCACAGGCACCCTACGATCTACCAGTAGATCACGATCTACCTGTTGGCCATCCCTGCACCAAAACAATGAAAATGGCTTACCCTCTCTTTAAAAACAAGGCAGCATTGTTTAATTTTCCTTCACAATATTATTGGTAAGCTGACACAAACAACCTTGCACTTCTGCTTTTGGGTGAGGACATCTGACTGGAATAGGTAGCTGTTTGCATAATGTTTAGCACATCTTCTATCACACTTCACAGTTTCAATATGCTGCAGAGACATTAATGTCATAAGGGCTTTTGCAAGTTAGCAAGTCTGTTTATAGATCAGCCTCTGCTATTGTTGAGTGCCGGCAGCAGGGTGAAATACTTTTCATATACAATGCCCTCCTGTCCCCAAAAGATAGCATAGTCATTGACACTAGCTGTTGGAAATAAAGTTTGTGCTCATTCCCCTGATGCTGTCCTCTGAAGCTGATGTTTATTACTGTGTTGCCCAGTTGCTTCTCAGCAAAACTTCTGAGTAAAACAAGAAATCGGGCAACAAATTCTTCCTAGAATCTTATCCCCCATAAAAAGTGTTGTAGGCATCAGATGCATTAAGAATTAAATAACCCTGAGCCCAAAGCATTCACCACAGATGAGCTCTGCCCATTCTGTGCCTCTTTGTGATTTACTGTTCTAGCCTTGGCTCCTTCGGTGGAAAGGGGGAATTTTGCCACATCTCTGCATGAATGTGGTTGTGTCATTCTGTAGCTGTTGAGAAAGAGATGCAGCAGGACAACCCATCTCTGGGGTAAAGTGTTGGTGGTGAACTCCGCTGAAAGGGGCTAGAGGAAGCTGTTTAATACCAGGTCAGACCATGGGTTAATCTGATCCAGTACTGTCTACTCTGACTGCCTATGCCTTTCCTGGATCTCAGACAAAGGTATTTCCCATCACCTGCTTAATTGGTCCTTATTTGTTGCTGTTTTTTTTTAAAGTAATGATCCCAGTGATTGAACCTTGGACATTTTACACACAAAGCATGCACTGTTATGATCTAATACTAAGTTATAGCCTTACTCTTACACACTCCAATAAAAAGTAAGCAGCTAAAGCTTCAACAGTGATGTGTTACCTCCTATTAATTTCAAATGGAAAACTATCCCTTTAATATTGTTATACAGTGGTACCTCTGGTTACGAACTTAATTCGTTCCGGAGGTCCGTTCTTAACCTGAAACTGTTCTTAACCTGAGGTACCACTTTAGCTAATGGGGCCTCCCACTGCCGCTATACCACCACTGCGTGATTTCTGTTCTCATCCTGAAGTAAAGTTCTTAACCCGAGGTACTACTTCCGAGTTAGCGGAGTCTGTAACCCGAAGTGTATGTAACCTGAGGTGGCGATTAGAGTTTCAGTCCTGGACTGTGGGAACATTGGGATGAATATCTGCTTGACAATGAGGCTCCCTGGGTCACCTTGGGCCACCTTGAGTTTCTCAGAGGTAAGGTGGGATATAAATGTATAATTACTGGAAATGTATAATTACTGGAAACCAACACATCCCTCCCCAAAGCCTCTAATTTGAAAACAGACTGTAAAATTAACTTTAAAAGGCTTTTGGTTAAGCTAACAAAGGGCAAATGTGAAGACTTAAGTAGCATTAGCACATGATGATTTTTTTTAAAAAAAAATACAATTGGCACCTAAGTTTGGGGCGGAGACATCTTTAAAAATATAAATAGGTTTAGATATTTTTTTTCATATGAATTGTGACCTGTTATTAACTTTTTCTGAGCCAGACAGAAAATTGAATGCAAACTGGGGAACAGTAGTTAATGACAGTGACATTTCCTGACAGAGCAATTCTTTGCATATCAACTGTGCTAATTATGCTTGAACAGACAGCAGCAGTTTAACCCATTCACCAAAGGACATTTCCTTTTGCAAAGCTTGTGATCCAAACTTTCATTTAGACAATTTAAGGGCAAAATAAAATTTAAAGTGATAAATGAAAGCACGAGCAGTATCTTGTTATGTTGTGTATCCCCACGAAGAGACTGAAGAAGAGCAGGTTTGGAAAGGCCCCTATCCTCACCTGAAAAGGGTGGAGGTGAGTCTCCCTCATGCCTTATAAATTCTAGCAGGGATGGTGCAACTGATTAAGTCAAGGAGATGATAAATGCCTGGTTGAGAGGGAAGTGGTCTCTAGCTACCTAAAAGTAGCTGCAATGTGACCTTTCCTGAGGAAACTCTTCTAAAGACCCAGAAGATCTAAATACAGTGATACCTCGGGTTAAAAACTTAATTCGTTCTGGAGGTCTGTTCTTCACCTGAAACTGTTCTTAACCTGAAGCACCACTTTAGCTAATGGGGCCTCCTGCTGCTGCTGCCGCCACACGATTTCTGTTCTCATCCTGAAGCAAAGTTCTTAACCCGAGGTACTATTTCTGGGTTAGCAGAGTCTGTAACCTGAAGCGTCTGTAACCTGAAGCATCTGTAACCCGAGGTACCACTGTAGCTTTAGGCTGGTCACAAATGGACAAGTTTCTTGGGGAGGTGTTTGCTGACCTGATCCAGACACTCTCGGACAAGACTGTTTTTTCTATATCCATTTCAGTTGGGGTCGAAGCCTGGATTCAGTGCTAAAGCTACCTTAATTGCCCTGTATGATGACCTGTGTAAGGTGAAAAACTTCCCCTGAAGTTGCAGGTTTGTAGCCTGAGGTGCTTCTGGAACTATTACAGTACTGTCACTATAGGAAAAACTCAATTCTTCTTGAGAGTCTTCTTTTAGAGCGACTATCCAAGTTGCATGTGGAGGGGTCTACTGCTTTTCAGTGGTTTTGGTTCTGTTTGGACAGTCAACTCCAGCTGGTACTGTGCGGTTCCCCCTGCTATTTAACATCCATTGAAATCACTGAGTGAGGTCACTTTGAGTTTTGGAGTGTGTCGCTAGCCTACATTTGTCTCTGGTTAACAGAATAATAGAAAGTTAAATTCAAAGTATAGCATCTAATTGTGCTATCATTTCCTAGCCTCATACCATTGAAACTTACTAGAAAAGATCTCCTAAACGCACAAAGTATAAATAACTGTGACACTGGCAGACATTTCGGTTGGCCAAGGGTGTGAGAGAAGCAACACACATACAAATATTCAGCATCCTTCCTGTCATCACCAACATCAACTTAAAACCTTGATATAATCGAAACACAGTTTAATTGCATGAGAGAAAATGTCATTCACAGTCAAGAGGCATCGAGTCATCACTTTCACACAAGTTGTCAGTTCAGTTTAGTCTGTGTTGAATTTACGATAGACTATAGCAAAAGAACTTGTCATCAAATATCTGCAAAGGTCTTCACAAAGGTTAACCTAAAATCCAGAAGTTATCTTTATTGCAATAATTTCAGTATGCTGATGAGGACGCCAATGACTTGGAAAGTAACCAAAGTTCTCAGAGGCAAAAGGCCATCATGCGGTCCAGTGAACAATTAGACCATAAAAACATTTTGTATGGAAGACTCACTTTTTGTAAACTTGATATCACTTACATGACTGAACAACAGATGGAGCTTCAACATTCAGATGTACATGTCATAAATATTATAGAAAGCTTATGGTAGTAGCATAGCTGGAGTATATTCTTTATGTTGGACAAAAATTAAACATGAATTAAAGCTGTTTCTGTTAAAACAAATTATTGAAATGTGAAAGTGATATGCATTGCGTCTATGATTTCTCCCATTCTGTCTTACATTGTGGTGGTGGTAGAATATTCTGTGTTATAATTGTATCATCGTATGGCAACCTAGAGGGTAGAGTTTCCCAATGGAGAATGAAAAAAATTCAACTTTTTTCAGTAAGTCTTGTTATCATTTAGAAATAAAACTCAAATTTACATGATTGTGCATAATAGAGAGTGGAATAAACAATATATTTACTTAAAGGAAGATTTCCTCCCCCCAAAAAAAACAAAAAACAAAAAATGAAGGAAGAGCAAAGAAAAGTGTTTCCGTTTGGGCTGTCAGTAAATAAGACACTTAATAGGTAAATTGCACAAACAAATATACTGTACATTACTTATCCTTTTAAGGGAAATAATAAGGCTGGCATCAGGAGGTAACTTGTGTACAATTCACAGTATCGGTTTAGGTGTGATAGTGCTTTGTTTTTCACATGACAACCTGTCACTGATTTCACTGCTTGTTATACAGTAGATGCTGTTCCTGCAGTCCCCACCCTTTCCACTTTTATGGATCATTCTTACTCTGTTCCAGCTTACATCTCTTTGTCTGGTGGTAAGATAATCTTGTAAGAAAGAGGCAGCCTCTGACATCTATGATAATAGCTGTACTCAAGCATGCAGCAGATTGATCTCTGAAACTAGTAACAAAACTCCATTCAGTGTTCTAAAAATTGATCATATGAATTAGTTTTGAATAATGGTATAAACTATACACATTTAGGAAGACTTGTTTTGCTCATAATATGTTGTTCAGTCTTTATTTGTGGTCTTCATAATAAAGAATATAATATTAAACAAAGCAAATATCTACTCTTTTATTGTTATTTTAACACAGTGGATAATACTTGTGGATTTTGTTGCCTGCCTCTTTATATGGATGTCTCATCATGCAGAATATTAAACTGGCTGGCATCATATACAAACAAATGAAGTGAAAGTCTTCCAGTTTCTCGGACGCTTATTAGGCAGGTTTGTAGTCTGAGGCATTCGTATTGTAGGCAAGTGTTATTCAGTGGTAGAAAATATATATTTTAAATGTGATTTCCAAATTTTACCATCTAAGCAAAGCATAAATTTTGTTGCTCGTAGAGTAAAATTACATCAGTGATATCAACAACAAAAAAGAAAATAGACATCCCCAGTACTGTGACTGAGAAATATATATTTATTTCAAAAAATATGTACAGTCCTGACTTCTTAAAATTCATGATCTCTCACTAACTATAGTGCATGGGAAGCAGTAAATTTTCCAAGCAGAAAATTGGTGTTAGATTAAAATTTACTAACTGAATTGGAAGTTGATAAGAAATGCAAGTTCTCATTATCATTCTAATTAATTAGGTTGCAAAGATGGTCCCTTTGCCAATATGGAAGCCAATGAGGAAAGTACTGCACGTTCTTCTTCCATTACTCATTATAGGCTTTATAATAAAATGTTATAATAAAAATTTTTATAATAAAAATTTAAATGCGTTTTTGCAAATGGGTGGCTCTGCTTCAGAACTTCTCATTGAGCTCATTCACATGGTACAGTAAGCCAAACTATGGCTTATGGGGTCTGTGGGATCAGACTAAGGTCCACCTAGCATCCTTTCCATGAATCAGCAGGTACAAGGTGGCCAATTGACAGACCATATTCTACCTCCTGCCCATGTTTGACCGAGATGAAGCCTAATGTTCTGCAGCTGCATACTGCAGTGTAGGTTCAGAAGTGAAAGGAAGTCTCTTTCAAAGAACATTGCTTATCACTGCTAGTTTTCTCCTTGATTGAGCTACAGTAAGCTTCTAGATAACCTTATGTTACCACAAAACACGACTTGAAGACGACTAAGACTGTAACCAGCTTGTTAGTTGATCATCCCTTGATGAAAAATGTAGTTGTGCAGGCTGATCTCCCAAGTGAAAATAATCACTGGAAATATGCCATAGCTTGCTTCTTTAAGTTGTTTGAAGTTGTCATTTATTGGATATCTTGAGTACAGATTAATTAAGAAAACGTAGGCATTGTTGATGTCCACTGGATTGACAGAGAAGGCAAAAATAGACTTAATTATCTTCCAAAATCTGCATTTGTATTTGAACACTGTAATTAAGTCATCATTTCATTAGTGGAACATCAGTGATATAACTTTTAATTGTGCATTGAGAATTTTTTGCTTTGGCTGTCTTTAAAAAGGAATTCTTGATTAGCTGTTTCCCTCATTGTACAGCTGCCCAGGTTTTCTCTCTGCTGTGCTAATGAGCTCAGCCGCTTTCTCCTCTTCACAGGCTCAGAGAGTCCACTGAGGAGTTCCACTTCTTAACTTAGCAGCATGACAGCCAATTTTGCTTGTCTCTTCCCCATGCTGCTCTGGAAACATGTGAAATAGGAAGATCACCTTGATGGGGTCTATGCTAAGTTTATTTCTCACACTGGTGAAACCACTGCCAGGGAGACATCAGCACTAGTCATACTACTTCCCCATTCATATGGTCACTCCATTAGGTATGTTACCAGAGGAGTATAGGAAGCAATGGCCATGCTTGCATGATGCTATCCCTGGGGCTCTCTCATCAAAAGTAGCCTGCACAATTTGTGACCCACCAAGCTGAAGCAGCCTACCAGCCATGCATTTATTTAATGATTTGTAACAGCATCTACATGCCTCTCAATAAGTTTGTTCTCTGGGTACCTTACAAACATGTTAATCTGCAGCCAAAATACAGAACTATGCAAGTAAACAAATCGCACCATATAAAGTTTGGTAGCAGAACAATAGCATGTTAATCTGCAACCAAAATACAGAACTATGCAAGTAAACAAATCACACCATATAAAGTTTGGTAGCAGAGAGTAAAAAAAGCACAGAAAAATAGTGTCTAAAATGTATGGTGGACTATGATGGGATTATATAACCTTCCCTTTCTTTCCATTTCCTGGAACTGCAAACTTTGGGTGTTGTCAAGCACTGTGCATGCTACCGTCAGTGGAAGCTGGTCCACTGGGTCTACTGAGGCACAGTCTTCCCAAGGAGAATGTTGAGATTTCATTTTATTTTTTAATCCCTCCAAAATCTCAAAGCTGCATGCTTTTTCCTGTCTCACCCACATTTTTTTTACTTCTATTTGAACTCAGAGAATCTCTGCAAACATTTCTGACAATCTTCTGTTCTCTGGCCATTCAGCTTTCTGTACCCCTCAGGCAATCCTAATGCTATGACAAAGAGGTCACTCCCGTGTGTCTCTAAGCAGAAAAAACCATATGGCTGATGGGGCTGCCGAAAGGTCAGCACCAGTAGAAAAGCACTTACTCTAACTGTTCTTATGAGGCCCATCCAACACAGCCACTGTAGCAGATATGGAAGGAATTTGGACTGCTTTAGAAACAGCTATGCGGTAGCATTAGCCTGTTAGAAGCCTCCGCTGGTTCTAAGAATGCTCATAGCTGTTGCCCTAAAGGACAGAGACGCAACACTGAGTTCTTAATTTAGCAGTTTTGTGCTCTCTAAACCTTTCAGATGCTGTCTTACAATTGTGAGCCATTTTGGTTTGGCATTTCTTTAGTGCTGTGCCCTCCCCCTCCCCATAATGTGTGCTGGGTGCAATGGCCAATGTGCTCATAATAATTTAGGAAACCAACCAGCAGCAACTGAGGCTGCATTTGAAATGGCAGCACAGAGCCAATGGCAGAGAAAGTGCTGGATTCATCAGCGGATCAAATGGAAAATGGTGTCAAACCAGGTTTCATGAGCATTCTCAAATGTGTGAAGCACAATATTTCAACCCAAAATGTATGTCTAATGAAAATTTCAATAAAGCCCCAGCTAAGTTTTTCATTTGGCACCCCTTCTTATGCACCACAATTCTCTTTAAAAATAACCTAAGTTCCAACTCCAAGAGCTCTTAATTACAAATTTAGATGCAACATCACTTATGGATTATTCATGAACTTCTGGTGGGCTTCCCAATGTTTCCTTCTCAAAAATTTCATCCTATACCTCCAATATTTGTTGGAGGGATTTGCATATTTATTACAAAAAGTACCATCCCTGTGTGCTAGGAAATTTCATTCTAACATGATTGAAACACAGATTTATATTATTACAACAACAACAACAACAACAACTTAAAAAACCAGGCAAGGAGATAACTTGCTGCTCCAAACTGGGAAAAACCAGTTAGAAAACTCACATTAAATTCCCTGTGCAGCAGGCCAACATAACTTGTGACATGCCAAGCTGAAAATAGTCCACCTCCGATGTATTATCAATTCTCACACACCCTATTTCTGTGGTCCCAGGAAAGAAATTATCAAGTTACGGTTTTTCTCCATATATGGATCCTGAGCTACATCTTTGTGGGTCACAAATTGTATAAGTCTGGTCTAGAGCTACTTGGAAGTTAGGCAAGCTTAAGTAACACTGATGGAAGGGATTGTTGAATCAGTGTGAGGGATACCTGAATATTGGAAGTGATGAGTCAAGGTGCCAGAATGGTGCTTGATTGTTCCAGAAACTGATGGAGTATCAAGATTATTGTCGATGAAAGAACCAGACTACTAAATAGATGGATTTTGTCAGGGAACTGATTTGTAAATCCGGGGGACTGTCCCCAGGAAATGGGGACGTCTGGTAACCTTAGTGTAAAACACTCTTATATCACTATAGTAGTCATGGTTCCTCCCCGCTCCCTGCCAAATAATCCTGGTAACTAGTTTGTGAAGGGTGTTGAAAATTTTAGCTCTGCGGGGGCTGATTGAAAAAGCACTACTTCATAATAAAAAGGGTATTTATGCAGAGGGGTGTATGTCCCTTATTTTGAATTCTTCCTCTTATTGAGGTGTACATGGATTGCCACATATTCTGAATTTTCCTCAAATTGAGAAGTCTTGTATGTGGGGCATGACATGTAGGAAGAATGGTAGACTAGAGCCCCATGCACAAAAGAGTTCCTCATGTAGGGATCATTAGATTCTGTGACAGAGTCCTAGAAGACATGTGCCATGTTTTCTGAATGTTTGCATTTGCTGTTAGATTTGGACCTGACCTTGATAGGTTAAATGCAGCAGGTTGTCAAAAGCTTTGATCTGTAGAACCATGCAAAGCTACATTTTTCCTGTTGAAAAGCCCCAACCATGATTCCCTGATAACCTCACCATTCACAGATTATATTTCTGATTAACTTGTGACAAATTGAACAATAAATGTATAAAAATAGCTACTTTAATTCTATCTATAAATAGTAAGGGGGAACATAATGGATCAAGTCACTATATTAACTACCTCTCAGAAATTCTGAGTACACAGCAATTTATCTTGCAGTGCAATTCAAGTGCTGGCAAATAAAATTATAGCTGTAATAAAAGAAAACTTTCCAGTATACAAAGCTAATGATATTTCTGGTAATTAAGATACCAAATAGTCTGATCACTGCTGTTTTCTAAAATACAGTAGAACTGGTGGATGGATTTTTTTGTCTCTTCTCTTTTTCTTTGTGAGTGAATGGATAATAGGCTCACAATTTAAGCTGGAAAATAAACTTGTGTTAGAAGGTTCTTAATTATTTGTCCATTTGGAACACAATTAAAATGTGGCTGATTGGTTAGCATTCACAAGTTTTAAATGAAAACTCAAGTAATCTTTTTAAATTGGATAGTCAATATTTGCTGTGTGATGTTGCTAATACCAGCCAATGCTCATCGAAAACTTGGCTTCAGGTTTACAAACTGAAAGAGCCATTGTTCATTTTAATTTTCAGCTGCACAATTTGTAAGGTATGTTGTTATGTTATTGTAGCCTATTACTTAACTCAGCCAGTAACATTATGTGTATTGTTGGATGATACATGCAGTTTGCTTTTTGCTAAAAAATAGTTTGTTTTGTGTAAGTACCTAATGCTTTGAAATAAAGCCAATATTCTGTAGTTGACCTACAGACAAGTTGATTGGTCTCTTTAATGTCTGTCCTACTGAGCTCCAAGCGCTGAATGTGACAGAATGGGTAGCCGAGTGTAAACGAACACCTTCCCAGTGGAACTATATCTTTGAAGATGTGAATGTTGGGACTTACACATGGATGGGCATACAGCAAAACAGGCATTGGGAAAACATCCAGAAGACCAAAGGTTCCCCACACCCGCATTAAAAGAATATAAAAATGGTAGCTGCTGTATCATGAAAAAAGGAGGAAAGCAATAAGGCAGCCGTAAGAGCAGTGAACTGATGCATCTCTCTCTCTCTCTCTCTCTCTCTCTCTCTCTCTCTCTCTTAGTTTCAGAACAGATGGTTAATGTGAGAGGACCTCTTGCAAGATCAGACGATGTATGAGGGAGTGAAGTTGAGCTGGGATCCATGACAGTCTGTTGTTGGCCAAAAGTATTGGCCTGTTAAAAGTTGGAATTGGGTACCCATTTCCTGCAGTTAGTTAGTTTTCGGTTGGAAAAATTATGAAAACAGGATTCTATCATTAAAGTTTGCAGAAATTCCCACATTCTGTAAAGTCTCGTTCTACTCATATTATTAGGTGTGCCGTTCTTCATTATCTGTAGCAATTTATGTTCATGCACCAAATTGTGACTGAATTATGGAATTGGCTTGATAACATATGATATGAATACATCCAGTGGAATAAAAGCACAGTGTATATATTCCCTCCCCCAAGATTTATACAGACTTTGATAAAACCTTAAGAAACTGCCAATCTATCTGAAATTAAAGGTATAATTCTGACCATCTCACTAGCTTTAGTGGAATGCTCACTAATGTTCTCAAACACGCATATGAATTGTAAGCATAAAACATTTCCCCCACCAAAATTCAAGTGATTTGAGGTATTGGTTAGCATTCTTTAAGTGTATATATTACATTGAGGTTCCTGGAGAGGGTCAGCCTTACCAGACAGTTGGGTGAAGCAGCCTTCTTCTGGTGACGCCATAGCTGGGGAATAGATGAAGACAGATATTGGTGCTTGAAAATCGCAGCAATGCCTTTCAACATATTGCCCTTAGCGAGCTCCATTTTGTGCAGAAAAATGTTTTGCGGTAGCAGTGTTCATAATTCAAGCTTCAAGTGCCTCACACAGGGGCTATAACATTTGAATTATGGCCAGTTCTTCCAGCAAGACACATCCTTACTGGTGGGTGAAACCCACACAGTGGGCCTTCAAGGACCATACTGCTGCAGCTGACATGGATGGGACAGAACATCTGCTAGGTCAGGGCTGTGCAGATGCACTGATGGAGCCAGTCCAACAGTACTTCAGCTTAGCCCCACCCACCCACTCCCTGTCCAGGTAAACTGCAGTGACACCTGTGTTGAGGGGGTGACTCCACCTGACCACACTGACTGCTAGTGCCTATCTAAACAGATTTGACATATGAACCTCCCCTTGGGCTTCACAAGAGGTGTGTTTAATGCACCTGGCTTAAAAATCAGATAATTTAGGTCTATAGAAAACTGCTATACTTTTTGCTCTATGCTTCCAAGCGCCCTTAATTCCCCACTCATTTTTAGTTTTACTTTCAGACACTTCTTCAAAATGTAGCATGCATAAAGTATTGACTAAAATGGCTAGATTGCATTTTCCAAGTTCTGACTTTCCCCTTCATTTTCAAAGGTTTGAGTTTCTTAATTTGCCTAATTAGGAGAGGTTTTTTTGTTTTGTTTCATTACTGCATGTTTCAGCTCCAACTTAATCAGCTTTCACTCCTCATACCAATTAAACCATCATATGCAGGGCACCAGCTCAACTTCAGCAATTAGAGAACAATCGTCTAAGCACTTAAGGCTTGTCTGCTCAAAATAAGGTCACAAGAATGGACAGATGACCTTTAGGAAATATTACTTTACAATTAAAGTACTATGATGAATTCAAAACTATGATTACTCACTTATATTTCAGTTCTGTAGAATGGCAGGCTGCATGTGTATCTTTTCAGTGGCTTTTAAAATACTACAGAAAAAGTCCACTAGCTCAGTTTCATTCCTAACAATTTATCTGTGAAGTACAACTGTTTTCCAATATGCACATAAACATGACCTTTTCAACTAGTGTGCATATTTGCCTTTTAATGCTCTACCCAGAGCAATGAATACTGTTCTATGCAGCACAGACCAGTCTTTAATGTTTCAACCATGGGTTAAAACAGAAAACAATTAACAACTACAAAAAACAATTATCACAATAACAGTAAATCTAATTTAACACATGATGAACAACATAAAAATTTGGCAAGTGCTTTGACAGCTGCCAAAGCAAATCTTGTCATAGGTAAAAGGGCTGCTTTATTACTAGAAGCCAACAAGAAATCATTTTCCTCCCCCCCCCAGCTCAGACAAGTCGGCTTTCCCCTCAAGAAGTGGGTCTAAAAATACTGTCCTGAGCAATGAATTACACTTCAGTCGCTTGTCCAGTACCCAGACTTGGCAAGAGTAAGATTTAACAGAAAGGAGTAGAATCCTTTTAAACATATTTCTTCGACAAAATACAGAGGAGTAGCCTTTGGCCACGTTATGTAATCCCTCTCCCAGTTTTGCAGGGGCTCCCCTCCTGAAAGAATGTGTATCTCTGCAACAGTGGCGTAGCGTGGGGGGTGCCAGGGGTGCCAGCCGCACCGGGCGCAACACTGGGGGGGGGCGCGAGTCCAGAGGGAAGGGACAAGCAATCGAGGCTTGGTTGGGGTGGGGGGTCGTCGTCTCCGCCACTGCTTCTGTTTTCCGCTGCGCTGAGGCAAGCTGGGCGTGGCCAGGCATGCAAGCGCACCGCCTGGCCAAGCGCTGCAGCTTGGGGAGCCGGCGCCTTAGCGCCTCGCCATCGGCCGCGCAGCCGTTGCCCAAGCTCGACAACTCGTGGAGGGCGCCTCTCTCTCTCTCTCTCTCTCTCTCTCTGCCTGGAGGGGAGGGGCTTTCCCTGCTCTTTGTTCCGTTTGAGCAAACACAGCAATGAAACAGAGGAGGGTGGGCAGTAAGACCCTGAGGCAGAATGCAGGAAAGCAGCCGCTTCCTCTTTTCAGGTTTCCCTTCTCCGGTACCTACCCACCCACGTTTATTGCGAGGGAAATCTAGCTGACTGCAGGGAAGGGGTTGGGTGCATGTAATGTGTGACAAAGGCATCAGGTGTACGTCTTGGGTGGAAAGGGTATAAGGGTGGGGAGGTAGAGTGCATTTAAAAAAACCAAAACATTGTGGATTTAAACAAGGAAAATGTAGCATAATCTACTGTTTGTAAGGGCCCTTTGGGATTGGTTTTACCCATCTCAGACAGTTAGCTCATAGTGTAAATAAAGATGGCTGTTGTTTACATTTTTTTAATAAAAGCATCAACAACAATCCTTTTGCACGGTTTGTTGTGCTGTGTTGCAGAACTTTTTGCAGTTGCAGGATTAGGGATGGTGTTCTGTGCTACAGTGGTGTAGCGTGGGGGGTGCAGGCTGGGCCGGCCACACCGGGCGCAACATCTGGGGGGCCGCGCTCCACGGGTTAGGGGGCGCAAAATCCACGGGTTAGGGGGCGCAAATTACTTGCCTTGCCCCGGGTGCTGACAACCCACGCTACGCCACTGCTCTGCAATCCATCTGCCCTAGTACCCAGAAGACAATAGTCCATTTAACCTAGATGAAAAGCTAATGTAGTTTTAGGAATTTTAACTTTCCAGTGTATATCAATTCAGGTTGTGCATGAGACTGGGGTCTGAGATACTTTCTTCACAGTGGAGTTGCAGAATTCTCTCATTTACCTTACCTGTATCTGGATTCAGATGTGTTATGCAGCAAAATACTTGTTCCATGAGAAAACACTACTTGCCAAACCTCTTCAGGATTGAAGCTATATGCTTGGACTAATGGCAAAGTTGTCAGGTTAATAGATTTTCATTTATTTTAGAACTGAGTGGTGGGGATGAGCTCTTTTAGCAGTTTCATATTTTTTTCCAAATGTTCTCTTCAACTACAGGACCAGTTTTGTTAAAAACATGGTGTAGTTGTTCAAACCTTGTGATGAATGCTAACTAGGATTGTCATCATTGTTTGTATGCCCATGGTTGCAAGGGGAGTGTGTTAGCACTAACTATGGTTACTGTCAATGGAGACATAACATTATGCAACAGTTACATATGTGGAATATGTGCGGGAGAGGAGGAAACTTGTAGCAGCACAGTGGTTGGAGTATTAAAACATTTTGGACTTTAATAATTTTTGTCTTTTGGGCTTCCACTCTACACACATTCACAAATGAGCATGAGACTATAATTTGAAAACTTGGCACACAACTATATCCCTTACAAATGAGTCTATTAGTTTTACAATTAAGTCTGAGAGTAAGCCCAATTTAATATAATGGAACTTACCGCTTAGAAATACAACTATAAGAAAATATAAAGTAAATTTACAAGATTGATTATAATTCTGATTTATTTATTTTTGCAATTACAGTGAAACAATAAACTGGGCTCCTGCCAACCTAGCAGTTTGAAAGCACGTCAAGTGAAAATAGATAAATAGGTACCGCTCTGGCAGGAAGGTAAACGGTGTTTCCATGCGCTGCTCTGGTTCACCAGAAGCGGCTTAGTCATGCTGGCCACATGACCTGGAAGCTGTACGCCAGCTCCCTCGGCCAATAAAGCGAGATGATCGCTGCAACCCCAGAGTCGGCCACGACTGGACCTAATGGTCAGGAGTCCCTTTACCTTTACCTAATAAACTGGGAGGATGGGCTTACCCATATAGTTGTTAAACCATTTAAATATTCTCTCCAGCCTGGGAACTGTTTGCAGATAGTGTTCCCCCAACCAGGAGAAATACCTGAAGGACAACACATTTCTTTAATGCTATAAAATGTGTTTTGGATAAAGTTCTTCTAAGTTACCAAGCCCACAGAAAAGTTAAGAACTTGAGGAAGTGAAGGCAATGGTGTAGGCAACGTTTTTCAAATGTTAGGAAGGGGGGAAAGCAGTACTTATCTGGGAGTGGTCACTCAGCCTTATCAACACCTTCAGTTGCATATTGGGACAGTGCTCCACTTATGTGGAGGGATACATCAGATGTAATGTGAGGAAACAGCAGAAAGAATTCAAGGATTAGAAAATATGGATTTTCTATAATGTGAAGAATATGACCATTTTTATTTAATTTTGGCTTAAAATTCTACAAGACAGGCTTAAACAGTATGTAGACTGAGAACTCCCAGAAGTGCAAGCTGGATTTCGAAGGGGCAGAGCAACCAGAGACCAAATTGCAAACATGTGCTGGATTATGGAGAAAGCTAGAGAGTTCCAGAAAAACATCTACTTCTGCTTCATTGACTACGCACAAACCTTTGACTGTGTCAATCACAGAAAACTATGGCAAGTTCTTAAAGAAATGGGAGTGCCTGATCACCTCATCTGTCTCCTGAGAAATCACTATGTGGGACAAGAAGCTACAGTTAGAACTGGATATGGAACAACTGATTGGTTCCAAATTGGGAAAGGAGTATGACAAGGCTGTATATTGTCTTCCTGCTTATTTAACTTACCGGTATATGCAGAATTCATCATGTGAACGGCTGGACTGGATGAATCCTAAGGCGGAATTAAGATTGCTGGAAGAAATATCAACAACCTCAGATATGCAGATGACACAACTATGATGGCAGAAAGTGAAGAGGGTGAAAGAGCAGAGCGCAAAATCAGCCCTGAGTGCTCACTGGAAGGACAGATCCTGAAGCTGAGGCTCCAATACTTTGGCCACCTCATGAGAAGAGAAGACTCCCTGGAAAAGACCCTGATGTTGGAAAAGATTGAGGGCAGAAGGAGAAGGGGGTGACAGAGGACGAGATGGTGGGACAGTGTTCTTGAAGCTACTAACATGAGTTTGACCAAACAGCAGGAGGCAGTGGAAGACAGGAGTGCCTGGCATGCTCTGGTCCATGGGGTCACAAAGAGTCAGGCACGACAACAAAAATACTACAGTGTAGTTGGCAAAATACAGCTTTGCAGAAATAAATATGAAACTCTATAGCATTTAATGGGGGGGGGGTAAACAAGTTGCAAATAATTGTGACATATGTTTCTCCAGGTATATCTTTGTGTTGCTTGAACATTATCCAGTATGTGAAGAAATCAACTCAAAATAGCATTATTTTATAGATAATGGAAAGCGTGAGGATTGTTGCTCTCATAAATAAGGGAAAGGGAACATGACAACAATGGTCGAATGTTTTTCTTTTGAAGGCAATACTGCTTGAGAACATATAATAAATCATCCATCACGTTCCTCCTATTTTATTATCAAACAAGCTAGAAATAAGTTGATTCGTCATGAGTTATGGCATTCATTCCACAAACAAGAATGTAGGAAATTCATTTCTCCAGAGGAAAAGATAAAAAATCATTAGGGAAATATGTAGGCTGTTCAATCAAAATGATTATATTGTATGAAAGTGAAAACAAGCTTTGACAGAGAGTCATTTTGATTTATGGTTTAAATGTCCTTGGTAAATAAAAGCAGTTATGTATGTATGCATTTTGAAATTAGTATTTCCTAGGTGGAAAACATGCAGCAAACTATAATTACTTCTTCTGAATTTCAAGAGGGGAATAGGGAAATACAGTTATTTAAATTTAAGATTGATTCATGTGACAGCAGGATCAATAAAACATGTTGAACAACATTTTGATTCTGCTGAGGTCAATGGTACATTAACATTTACTGAAAAAGAAACAAAATTTTACACACCTAAAGTTTTAACCACACGGAAAGTTCCTCTGCGTAAGTAAAATATAATAGGGCACTTTCAAGAAGTGACAATTACATTTTTCAATTAAATTGTAAATGAAATTTACAAATAAAAGATCTGTATAGAACATTGATAGACAACTTCTGTATTCTCTATGATAAAAATTGTAATTGTCTTCCGGAGCATTCTCCACAAGAGCACAAACTTCAGAGTGTTCTCAGCCAGACAAATTGGCTTAGAGCTGCTCTTGAACCGAAGAGACCCAACATATCATTGGGTAAAATTGAGGGCAGCTGATCTGTATCCAATTCTTCATACAAGCACACTAACCTTTCTCAAAATCTTGCTTTGCTATTTCTTTCTGCTCTTCTCTTTCACTGGTCCTCCATCTGTGTGTTTTCCTCTGCTGCTTATAAAGCAGAAACAGCCCGTCCCATACCTCTTCTCTTCCACCCCCTTCAGTACATCTGAGGTTGCTTTCAAACAGCTGGTGTGGGCAGGTAGCCAAACTACCTTGGCATCTCCCCATGCCTCCTCACACCTCACTTTAAGATCTTCACAGTTAGGATCCACATATGCTCACATTTAACCATACAAAGATATAATCCATACAAAGTTGAAAACAGATAAAACATTAAAAATGTGGAATATTAATTTTTTTTACAACTTGATGACCTTCCCCACTTAAAGGTGAGTCTGTGGACAGTCTTTTTAAACACACCTGTTGTTGGAGCATTAAAGCCAGCTACTCCTGTTTCAAGGGGCTCGGCTCCAGTCTGTGGGCCAGGAGTTGACCATCTCTGGTATAGAATGTGTTTATCTTGTCACAATTGCAACAAGCCAGTAGCCACCATTCAAGGGAGTACGCACAATATTGGATATCTATTTAAGTATTTCATAGTAAAAGCACACTAAAGACAAAGCATGGCATTAATTTTTAAAAAATCAGATCCACAAGTCAGCCTAAAAAAGCATGGTTTGGATCCAGCCTTAATCGTGCTTGGAATAGAACCACTAAAATTAATGGATCATAAGTTACTCGTGACTAACCAACCCACTGATTATTCTCACTGAGCACAGAACTAATTCCTAGACGGCATGAATTAAGATTCAGGAAGGAGAGATGGGTAAGTTGAACCTTTCTAAAAGGGATATTCTTCCCCTGCCTAAAAATTACTATCACATTTCAGTAGAGCTGTGCTTCTCTTGTTCAATAATAACTACAGATGATACTTCTGTAGGCCAAGTGTTCACAGAGAAGAGCTTTGATCTGGGGGCTCTTTGATATTACAAAAACCAGTTCTAACACATTTTGATTAATTAATTAATTTTCTTTAATTTATATGGCTGGGCATGACCCATAGCTGTCAACGTTTCCCTTTTTTTAAGAGAAATTCCCTTATTCCGAATAGAATTCCTCACAAGAAAAGGGAAAAGTTGACAGCTATGGCATGACCTGTGCACACTTTAAAAGCAATGGAGGCATTGTTTTTTTTTAAAAAAGTACACTTTAAAACAACTGTTTTTCAGTTGCATAAATTGTTCCGAGTGTCAGTGACCAGGTTTTTTTTAAGGATCTGGTGCTTTCTAACTTAGTAGCAAAATAAATATATGTGCAGTGTCATGTTGGTTGTATCTTGGAAGAGATAGGCATTAAGCTTGCATGCACTTCTAAACCTCTCACTCTCCGTTTTCAGAAAGAGGCACTTGTAAAAAGATGAAAGAGACACAAGCACGGTTTGGTATGTAGGAGGCCCTTGTGTATGTGTACTGCAGCCACCCACATCTAAGGGCCATTCCTCCTGTTATTTTGCATCACGAGAGCTCTTTCCAATGCATTGTGTCAGAAATCCCACTGAGCTAATCCAAATCTTTATTATGGTCATAGACCAGCATAAGATAAAAGCACCTTCATGCATAAATAAAACATACTAGATAGGCAGTAAGCGAACTTACTGTAGAGGGTACACATACTCATACTCTTGGATACAGTAGACCAACATAAGAGAAAAACACATAAAACTTGTAAAACAAACCCTACTGTGTGGCTAGATATTGTGCTGCTATGATTGACATACATCAGAGGATGGTATGTCCAATTGAGCCCTATCTCCTGGCATTTGAGGCAGCATACTCAAACAAGCTGTGTACACACACTTGTTAACTCTGCATCCAGTGTGCTCCTGCTGTTGATTTGCAAAGGGGTTTCACACAACATTAGCCACAACCCATATCTATCCTGTATCTATCCTGTTGTTTCTTACGAAACCCTGAGTGGAATTCAACAATGAGCTCTTCCAGTCATTCCATCTGTGCAAGCACTGCAGCTTGCCAAATGGAATGATTTCTCCTCTCCTCTCCACACACTGTTCTGGAAGTTCTCCTGACAGCCCCTTGCTGAGCAGAAAACCTTGTGCAGAGCTCATGGGGCTGGTTAGTTGAATCCCACCCACTGTGTTTTGATTCATTTCCCCACAGACCAGCTTCTATCCTAATGGGGGGGGGGGACAAACTAGCTGCCCATTAAGCAGGTAATGTGTGTGTAGCCATTGTGTCTCGAGCAGGGGTGGGTTATCTTTTTTAACCTAGAGCCACAAATACCCCCAGGGAAAATTTGGCCTCAGGCTTGAGGTATCTTACCCCTCTTCTGGTGAATTGATGGAGCACTTACCATGCTGATTGCAGTGAGTAGAACTGGAGACCTCTGAAAATAATCTGTGAACTGTAGTTTGCTTTACTGTCTCATGTTCTCTGTATTAGATCTGAAGAACAGCTGTAGTGTTACAACCTGCCAGACTCCACAGATTTCTATTCAGTATGCGCTGTCCTGGCCAACATGTCAGCTGTAAATCACAACCATGCCATTATATGGCACACTAAGACATACAGGGTGGTGGTGCATTGGGCTGAATTCTGCAATTAATTAAAGAGATAAACTGGTAGTGAGATTTTTTAAAAACCAATTCATAGCTGACATTCTTAATTTGTTTATGAAAATTATGACAAACAAATAGCGGAATTGCTTTGTTAACTGTCAAACAATTGACTTTACCATTCAAGGGGAATGTGTCTGTATGTGACAGAGGGCGCTAAGTTTGATGGATACAAAGCAGGAGGTCTCTGCAAATAGTTCATAAAGTGCTTCTCTGAAGTGCTGATGAAAATGGACAAGAAACATGTAGGATCTGGAAGCTGACAAATTATTAAATGTAGTGTGCATATTTTTAGAGTACTGTCTCCACTTTAATTTTTAACCACTTAGTTAGACAACAGGCAGATCAATCCTATACATTGGTACCTCTGGTTATGAACGTAATTCGTTCCAGAGGTCCGTTCTGAACCTGAAACCGTTCTTAACTTGAGGTACCACTTGAGCTAATGGCGCTGCCGGTTGCACAATTTCTGTTCTCATCCTGAGGTAAAGTTCTTAGCCTGAGGTACTACTTCTGGGTTAGCGGAGTCTGTAACCCAAAGTGTTTGTAACTTGAGGTGTTTGTAACCCGAGGTACTACTGTATTCCTATTACACTGGGGCCAGTCCTACTACACCATTAGGAAAGTTGGCATAACCAATGCATGCTGAACTCAGGAAGGGAGAGGAAAACACACATGCAGAAAAGACAAATCAGGATCCACATGACACAATGTCCACAGTGTCCATAGAAACTGGCACAGTAGACCAATTGGAGACTCTGCCATTTATGATGCAATGTGGCATGCAGACAGGAGAGAGATCCACCCTGACCTCCACCTTCTCTAGCATTCTAACCTCCTCCACTAGTGGTTCTGGGGGTTAGAACAGTTTTCTTTAAAAATATTTTACCCTTGAGAGCAGTAAGCACTTGGCCACTGTAACAGATGAACCCTTTTGAAGCCCTTTTGAAAAGCTCAGTGTTGCCCTTTCCCCCACAGCAACCCATTATCCCCATGCCATATGTATCAATCATTTGGAGTGTAGTCAACAGCCTTTGAAGTCAATGGTAAGATCTACATTGGTTTTTAATGGAACTGATTTTGTGCCTTGGAGTTAGTGCACTTTTTCTGCTCTATTTCAGTTTTTAAAAAAATCAAAAGGTTGATCTATTTTACATCTGAATAGTTTGTTAATGTTTCATAAGTTAAAATAAAGCAAGTACTAACACACTAATGGTGTTTGGCCTTTTGTTGGTTTTAATATTTTAAACCTATAAATAAACAAAATCATACAAATATAAATTGGGGGAAACTGTAGAAAGAAAGTTGTCAAGAACAAGGCTGGCTTTCAGGTCTGTATGTTTCTAACTCCCATGACTAGCATTACCTTTTAGTTGACCTGAAGAACAGAATAGGATTCCACATTTATTTGAAAAAGAAGTACCCAACATTTATCCGACTGGAAGGTCATTGGCTTTAGTGAACCCAAACTTCTTAAAGTTGTAGCATTAAACTACAACTACAGCATTAAACTAACGCTTTGCTCCAGTTATCCACAGCAGAGTGTTCCAGAACTAGGCTCCCAGTTTGAGCCACCTCCTCTGGAACTGTCAAGCATTTCTAAAGCCTTAAACAACTCAGGAATGCAATACCTCAAGGACTGCCTCTCCCCATATGAAGCAGCCTTGACCCTGTGATCATCAGCTGAGACCCTTTTTCATGTGCCTCCCCTCCTCCATGAGAAGTCTGGAGCGTGGCAACATGAGAACAGGCCTCTCCTACGGTAGCTCCTCGTTTCTGGAACGTTCTCCCCAGGGACGCCTGCCTGGCACCATCATTACATACCTTTAGGCGCCAGGTGAAAACGTTTCTGTACATTTCGCCACAACATGCAACAGAAATACAAACTTAAACCCACCAATGAAATCCATAAGGACAACAAACATTATATTCAGAACCTTTAAAAGAGACTGACATACTTCTAAGTATATCTTTATTCTTGTTAGTATAACACATCAGGTATCCTTTTACACCTCAGTTTTGCCCAATGTAATGAAGACCGTGGATCAAAAATAAGGTGTAGCTTCTGGCTTCCTGGTTCTTCTATTTTTGTTGGGATGAGGTTGCATGCATTACGTATGTGAAAATTTTAAGTGTAAAATTAACACTTTGCTGTCAGCATCAGGAAGGCATCATTCAGCCAACTGAAACTGCATTTCCCTGCATTGGCCTTCCCATGTGTCTCATATGTGATCAGCAAATGATTTAGCTCACAGATGCTACTACCTAGGAAACATATTGATAAGCAACTTATTTCTGGTTCGGAGGTTGTCCTGTATTACATGATTTGCAGGGGCGTGGAGTGGCACCCACAGGGGTGTGGTGCGTGTCCTGGGGGCATGGCATGCCACCTGCAGTGGTGTGGTGCCCAGTGCGGGCAGGGGGGCAGCCGCAATGGCACCCCACCGGGATTGTGCTGCCAGGGGCAGTCCGCTCCCCCTGCACTCCTCTTCTTCCACTAGTTCGCATGGGTAGGCAAACTAAGGCCTGGCGGCTGGATCTGGCCCAATCGCCTTCTAAATCCGGCCTGTGGATGGTCCGGGAATCAGCGTGTTTTACATGAGTAGAATGTGTCATTTTTTTAAAAAATGCATCTCTGGGTTATTTGTGGGGCATAGGAATTCGTTCTTTTTCCGTCCCACCCTCCCTAGGTCTGAGGGACAGTGGACCAGCCCCCTGCTGAAAACGTTTGCTGACCCCTGAGTTAACGCTATAAACATACAAAATAATAATAAATATCATCAACAAAAAGGAATACAGAACTTGAGAAATGTTTGATGTAACTATCAGCTGAAGGTTTTAGTCACTGGCGTTCCAATATAGACAATCAAATAAAGGTGTCATTTCATAATGTTCCATGCATTGATGGAGAAAGAAAACCATGCTCAATCAATTTTACAAAATCAATGAAAGGATACCATGTTGAATATAAGGTGCTGGTCATTTTTCCTGTGTGATGTTGTTGTTGTTTTTTTGTGGTTTTTTTTTTTTTTTGTAGAGTGGTAAATTTGTCCACAAGCACAATGTCCCATTCTTGCAAAATTCAAACTTCAAAAATATTTATATCTAGAGATTTCTGATATTTTGCTACCACTAATTTAGCTGCTGTTAGTAAATGAAGGATAGTATCTTTATTGGTTACATTCTGAGTCTGGGGCCTGGGGAATGCCATTACAATTTTTAATCTGGTTATGTGATCCCCCCCCCTTTCAACTCACTCTTAACTTCCATATTTTAAGGTATTGTGTTGTATATCTTATTTTAGACATATTTTAGATATTTCTGGTATTTTATATCATTTCTGTATTACAACCCACTTTAAGGTATTTTGTATGTTATGATATTTATTTGTACATTTGTTGGCTTTATTTTGTCCAGGGCTGTGACTGCATAATAAAGAATCTGTAACTGCATCAGTGATATAGTTCAGCACTGGTCCATGGACCAACTAGGAACATAAATGGATCTCATTTTTGCAATTTCCCTATTTATGGAATTCCCACACAAGGGATATTCAGTTGAACCTATCAATTCTGACTTTTTACTGGGCTTTGTAGATCCTTTTGTTTCAAATTGCTTTTAGGTAACACATCTACTAGTTAAGAACTTGGGCTCATTTTACATTGTTAATAGATATCCCACCACTGGTTTTAAACCTGACTACTGTTTTATTGTGTGTTTACAGTTTTATGTAGGGACGTGGGTGGCGCTGTGGGTTAAACCATAGAGCCTAGGACTTGCTGATCAGAAGGTCAGCGGTTTGAATCCCCGCGACGGGGTAAGCTCCCATTGCTCGCTCCCAGCTCCTGCCAATCTAGCAGTTCGAAAGCACAGTGCAAGTAGATAAATAGGTACCGCTCCAGCGGGAAGGTAAACGGTGTTTCCGTGCGCTGCTCTGGTTCGCCAGAAGCGGCTTAGTCATGCTGGCCACATGACCCAGAAGCTGCACGCCGGCTCCCTCGGCCACTAAAGCGAGATGAGCGCCGCAACCCTGGAGTCGTCCACGATTGGACCTAATGGTCAGGGGTCCCTTTACCTGTACCTTTACAGTTTTATGTAAGCCTCCTTGGAAGGTTTTTCTGTGTTGAAAACAGGCCTAGAAATACTGTAAATTGATGGACTGATCCTATGCATGCTTAGCAGGGGAAGCGCCACTCAATACAGTGAGGCCTAATTCTGAGAATACATGTATAGGCTTGTGTTCTTAATTTGACTTCTGCCCAACATTCACAGGGTTTCAATTCATGTAACTCCCCCCCCCAAGATAAGAGCAATGTACTTTCATGCAAATCTCTTCTTTATAAGCTGAAGCAGTTCATTTTGCTTCCCAAGAATATGGCTTTTTTGTATGATCATTTAAGCATTAGAAATGAGGGAATTGTCTATACTACACTGCAGTAAAGGCCATTTTCTTTCTCTGTATCTTCATTAGTGCAAAATAATATTCACCTATCCATAGTTCTTTCTATATAATGACTCATGAAATGAAGGCTTTGTGCTCATTTTCTGCAAGGAATCATTTGCTTCTCAGGCACCCATCTCTACATCCTTTGTGTTAATGGAAGGAGATCCATGTATATATTTCCATTTCAAACCAATTTAGCACTTTGGTGGATTAATTATTTCAAAACCTTCAGATGAAAAACCCTTTAGAAAAAAATCTCATTTTCTAATGTCATAACCATGATAGTGTAATGGGCCCAGTGAGTCCACTCTAGCAGGGGAACAAAAACTCTGAGGCCTCGGAAGCTTGCCAATACCATTGTGAAATGACAAAATCCATGGACCTTTTGTATATTTCCAGCCCCATTTAGGAGCATAGATACTGGAAGCACTCGCAAATGCCATTTTGGGGAGGGAAGAAGTATTTGGAAAAGGATTTTGATACATAAAGGCATCTATCATTGATTTCATCCAGAACAATGATTTTAAATCAGATTACAAAAAGGGGGTACAACGACAACTGAAATAACAATATATTCAAAACAGCCAGAAGATAAAAGTGAAATTAAAAGTTAAAAGTCAAAACAATTTTAAAAACTTAAGACAATAAAAATTGTTTTAAAATGCCTGCATTATTAACAAAGTTCTTTTTTTATATATATAAATTTTTTATTAGTTTTACAATTTTTTTAAGACAATACAAACATGTAAAAAGACATACAAACACGTATAGTTTCATAACCTTTTTTCATAAACCGTGTTTCTCCGACTTCCCCATACCTCCCCTTTCTGCATCCCAATGTCCAAAAGTTTTTAGCAACTCTAAGTACATCTGTCAGTCCTCTGTCCTCTTACTCTTTTCTTCAATCTAATCTTATTTCGCTGTAACCCTTTCTTACTCAAACCTCGACATTCTAACATTCAGCGAGTTTATAGTAGTCCTTAAGGTAAATTTTAAATTTCTTCCATTCTTCTTCCTCCGTCTCCTTTCCCCGATCGCGGATTCTGCCAGTCATCTCAGCTAGTGTCATATAGTCCATCACTTTCATCTGCCATTCTTCCAGGGTGGGTAGATCTTGTGTCTTCCAATACTTTGCGATGAGTATTCTTGCTGCTGTTGTAGCATACATAAAGAAAGTTCTGTCCTTCTTTAACACCAATTGGCCGACAATGCCCAAGAGAAAGGCCTCTGGTTTTTTAAGGAAAGTACATTTAAGTACCTTTTTCATTTCATTATATATCATTTCCCAGAAAGCCTTAATCTTCGGGCATGTCCACCAAAGGTGATAGAAAGTACCTTCAGTTTCTTTACATTTCCAACACTTGTTATCAGGCAAATGATAAATTTTTGCTAGCTTGACTGGGGTCATGTACCACCTGTAAACCATTTTCATAATATTTTCCTTTAAGGCATTACATGCCGTAAATTTAATACCGGTGTTCCACAACCATTCCCAGTCAGCAGACATGATATTATGACCAATATCCTGTGCCCACTTAATCATAGCCGATTTAACTGTTTCATCTTGTGTATTCCATTTCAGCAGCAAATTATACATTCTTGACAAGTTCTTAGTATTCGGTTCTAACAGTTCAGTTTCTAATTTTGATTTTTCCACCTGGAAGCCAATTTTCCTGTCCTGTTTAAAGATCTCCATTATTTGGAAATATTGAAGCCAATCTTGTACTTTAGGTTTCATTTTCTCATGGCATTGTAATTTCAATTTATCTCCCTCCTGTTCCAAGATTTCCCAATACTTCGGCCATCCGACCTCCATATTGAGTTTCTTCACTGCCTTAGCCTCCACGGGTGACACCCATCTAGGGGTTTTGTTTTCCAACAGATCTTTATATCTTATCCAGACATTAAACAATGCTTTTCTAACAATATGGTTTTTAAAGGCCCTATGCACCTTAATTTTATCATACCATAGATATGCATGCCAACCAAATGCGTTATTAAAACCTTCCAAATCCAAGATGTCTGTGTTCTCGAGGAGCATCCACTCTTTCAGCCAGCAAAATGCTGCTGCTTCATAGTACAATTTTAAGTCCGGCAGGGCAAATCCCCCTCTTTCTTTAGCATCTGTCAGTATTTTAAATTTAATTCTGGGCTTTTTGCCCTGCCAGACAAATTTCGAAATATCTTTCTGCCACCTCTTGAAACAGTCCATTTTGTCAAGAATCTGCAAAGTTTGAAACAAAAATAACATTCTAGGCAATACATTCATCTTTATCACTGCAATTTGGCCTAACATTGACAATTTCAAATTTGACCATATTTCTAGATCTTTTTTAATTTCTGACCAACATTTTTCATAGTTGTCCTTATACAAGTTCAAATTTTTTGATGTCAAATAAACCCCTAGATATTTCACCTTCTTAACCAATGTCAGTCCTGTCTCTTCTTGAAATTTCTCCTTCTCCATGGCTGTTAATTTTTTTTCTAAGACTTTAGTTTTTTGTTTGTTCAATTTAAATCCAGCTACCTGGCCGAATTGCTAGATTATCTCCAACACCCTTTTCGTGCTAGTGTCAGGCTCTTGTAGGGTCAATACTAAGTCATCTGCAAATGCCCTTAGCTTATAATGTTTATCTCCGACCTGTACACCTTTAACCTGCTGGTCATTTCTAATCATGTTCAGCAACACCTCCAGAACTGAAATAAAAAGCAGTGGGGAAATTGGGCATCCCTGTCGTGTTCCTTTTTCTATCCTGAGTTCCTCAGTTACCACATTATTTACAATTAACTTAGCTTTTTGTTCAGAGTATATCGCACCCAAACCATTCTCAAATCCTTGGCCTACCCCCATCCCGTGAAGATTCTTTTTCATAAAACTCCAAGAGATGTTGTCAAAGGCTTTCTCCGCATCCACAAAAATCAGCACTACTTTAGTGTTAATTTTCACCTCTAGCAATTCCAAAATGTCTATTATATTCCTTACATTGTCTGATAGGTGTCTTTTTGGGAGAAAGCCTGCTTGGTCCTTATGAATCTTCTCCATCAACACTCTTTTAAATCTTTTTGCCAAAATGTCTGCAAAAATTTTGTAATCCACATTAAGTAATAATATTGGGCGGTAGTTCTTGAGTTGAGTCTTTTCAGTTTCTGTCTTTGGTATGAGTGAAATATACGCTTCTTTCCACGATTCTGGTGCCCTTTTCCCCTCTAAGATCTCATTGCAGACTTCCTTTAACGGGTAAACCAGCCACTCCTTCAAAGATTTGTAATATCTGGAAGTCAATCCATCTGGCCCTGGAGATTTGCCCAGTTGCATGTCTTGAATGGCGCCCTCTATCTCTTGTTCTGTTATTCTCTGGTTTAGATCCACCTTGCTTTGATGAGAGATCTTTTGTAATCCATATTTATTAAGGAATTTGTCTATATCCTCTTGATTTTGTGGTCCTTGAGAGTAAAGTTTTTTTAAAATAACTCAAAAAGCAGTTTCTGATCTCGTTAGGTTTAGATATGTTCTTTCCGTCCACTTCTAGGTTAGTAACTGTATTTAATTTCTGCCTTTTCTTCAATTGCCATGCCAGAAGTTTACCACATTTATCCGCCGATTCGAATGTCTTTTGTTTCATTTGTTTTATCTTCCATTCAATCTCTTGGTTCATCAATTCCATATATTGTGTTTGATATAACTTAATCTCTCTCAAGATCTCCTGAGACTTCGGTTTTGATCTTAGTTTTTTCTCTCCTTCTTTTATCTTTTCCAAAATCTTTTCCTTCTTCTCATTCTGCTTTCTCTTTTTAATTGAATTTTGTTGAATCAAAAATCCTCGCATCACAGCTTTACTTGCGTCCCAGATCACTCTTTTTTCCACATCGGCCTTTAGGTTTATTTCAAAGTAGTCCTTTAAAGTTTTTTGGGCCTTCATGTGGATCTCCTTATCTCGAAACAGGGTGTCATTCATCCTCCATCTGAATTGACCAGTTGTTGTAATTTTCATTTCCATCTTCAAGGCATTATGGTCGGAGCAAGTTTTTGGGCAGATTTCTATTTTCTTGATCTTTGGAGCCATCCCACTAGTGATCCAAATTTGATCAATTCTGGTCCAGGTCATCATTGCTTGAGAGAAGAAGGTTCCCTCTCTCTCCAGAGGGTTCCTTGTTCTCCATATGTCTATTAGATCCATATTTTCCATCATCTCAAAAAAAGTCTTCGGAAGTCTCCCTTCATTGGAGATTGTCAGTCTTTGTGCTTTGTCCATATTTGTAGAGACTACACCATTCATGTCTCCCATGATTATCATATTGTAGTCCAGATAGTCCGTCAAAGTTTCATGGAGTTTCTTGAAAAATTCCGCTTTGCCCTCATTTGGTGCATAAATTCCAACTATTAAGTATTTTTCTCCTTGTACTTGTATTTCCACTGCGAGATATCTTCCTTGTTCGTCTTTAAACATCATTTTTGGGGCCCATTTCTCCTTTACGTAGATCACGACTCCTCTTTTCTTGACTTTATCCGATGAGATGAATTCTTGTCCTAATCTTTTATTTATAAGTAGTTTCCTGTGTGTTCTGGTTATATGGGTTTCTTGTAAGCAAATCAAAGTTCTTGTCTGGTGCCCCAAAAGACAAGAATATTTGGTGCTAGCATTCCTGGGACACCATTACCAAAAAAAGTGCTGTCTCTTGTTGCAACGAAACCTTACCTATGACGAAGGTGGTATTTTGAGAAGGTCATTGGCTGATGTGGGAAATATGGAACAGGGGAGAACTGTTGGCTAGTAGAAAATAATCACTGGAATTCTGGTGCAGTGCTCATTTATAGACAACTGGAAGAGGAATAATAGAACATGATAAGCATTAGAATTACAATGCAATTCTGTCCATGTGTATTCAGAAGTAAGTGCCATTGTAAGTGTGCATCATTAGTTCACAATGATGGGTGATACTTAAGATACTCTGACTTCTATTTTATCATTTTGAAATGTGATCCACTTTCTACATGTTAATTTATATTTTGTTTTCTTATTTGTTGGCCTTTTGAGTTTATTTCCATTGATACGAGTTTTAATTTTCTTATTTCTATTTTCTACAGTATAGTAAAAAGATGTAATGTTAGCATAGGCTCCAGACAGGGTTAAGTCCCCCTCACAGACTCCCCCCCCAATCACAAATCCAGATTCAGTCTAGATCTGGATAAGCATAATCTTGAAGAAGAAGAAGAGGAGGAGGAGGAGGAGGAGGAGGAGGAGGAGGTTTCAGTTTGTAGTGTGATATAGGTTTAAAATGATTTGTCTGTAAAATTCTGCAGAGACCACCACCTTTACTGTATCCAGGTTGGAATAACAAGCAGGGTCGGCCCAAGTCATTTTTTATTCTAAGCCTCAATTTGAGGTGAACCACAAATGGCACTCCTCTTCCCACCAGGGAAGAAGGGGTGAGTGAAGATCTACATCAGGGACAAGGGCAGGGGGAGAGATTGCATAAAGTTCAACAGAGGAACAGTCTCCATCTGGAGGTTGTGGCCTCTCTTTCCTTAGGAATTTTTAAGCTGAGGTTGGATGGCCATCTGTCATGGATGCTTGAGATGCCGACATTGCATGGAGTTGGACTATATGACCCTTGGGGTCCCTTCCAAATCTAAAATTCAATGATTCTATGATCTACATCAGGATCTGCTACCCTGTGGATCCTGCCACCTGAGGTGAACACCTCACTTTGCCTCAGGGGCCAAAGTAATAAAATTTTTGTCAATAACAACATCTAAGCTCTAGGTTGACCAGTGCAATCTTATGCATTATGTCTATTCAGAAATATGTCCCATTAAGTTGTGCTGTATGGAAACTTAGTGATTCATTGTCTACATCAGATATAGCTTTCTAAATGTCACATACATAATGCACACAATAATTATAATAAAAAATTAAGAACATTAAAAATAAAGGAGGGGTAAAGGGCAGACCACCCAAGACTAAAGTCATCACAGCCCTGCTTTATGCCACACTAATTTGTCTGATAACATTAATTGTAAAATCTGCTTTTTATCTCAAAATTAAACAATAGATATTATAATCCCCGTGTCTTTATCATACTGAGGCTGTGCTGCATGATTTCTGGTGTTCTGAAACATGGGCATTGCTCTAGCTTTCTTATTTGGGAACATATCCTTGACTTTCTGCCAACCAAACTGTCTAGCCATATCAAATGTCCTTAAGCAAACTGCACTTGATTACCTTGGAGACTGCGGCTGTTAGATTCACATGGAGTTTACTACAAAATTGGTATAGACTAATATCCTCCTGTGCCCTACTTCAGTTCTGCTCTGTGTATGTGTGTGTGAATTGAAAAATGATGCAATCTGTGATTGGAAGCAAGTGTGTTCTTATGGCATATATGTGCAAGAGCCGTTTAATGCCAGAGCCTCAAAATGCTTGCATTATTAGATAAATGCACAATTTTAAGAGCAAAGGTTGCTGTGTGTGTAGCTAATGCTTAATCTTCAAGTGCTTTGTACATAACAACTGAGCTCTCTTGGCATATGATGATATGATAGTAACATATAGAATATTTGGCACACTGTATCCTACAGATATAAATAGCTACAACAGCACACAGTAGCACGGCTGGCATAGCTACAGCCATATCCTATGTTACATTTGGCAACTCTGTCAAACACTGTCACGTTCACTTTCTGTTAGTTGCACTGCCACCATTTTAAAAAAATAGATCCTGGTTATCATGCCCTCTGTTTTGAGATGAGGAGATCAAGAATTAATCTCACCTGCTCTGAAAAGCCATTTGTCACTCTGGAGCAAGATGTTTCTGGATGCAGAGCAGTGGCTTGAGCGAGGAACTGCTATCAAGCCCAGAAACCACATAATAGCCTTCAACTCAGGGCATCAGATCTACAAAACCTGCTTTCTTTCAGTTATTTCTGAAATTGGAATCAGTTACGACTTGGGTGATTTATTTGCCAGTTAATTATCACCCAGAACACAAACTGACTGCTGAGGTAAGAAGAGGCATGAATTAACAGGCTGAAAAACAACCCAAAATGCTTATCTAATCAGTGATTAGAAAGTACAATGGATAAGGAAGTTCTGAGGTGTTAAAAATATTCATTTTTTATTACTTGTAACTCTCTGTCCTGTCCATGTGGTGATGGAGGAGACTTACACAATTTTTCCAAGGCAGAGACTGACAAGGGAGAGACTTGAACAATTCAGTTTCACAAAAATACCATTGAACACCCTACTGATTGGTATCATGCAACAATTATTGGATGAACAATTGAAAGAACTCAAAGCTGAGATGTGCAGAACGCTGAATGAAAATGGTTCAGAGAAAAACCAGACCAAAGAAATCACAGAACCTGTGGGGGGAAAGTGTTGATCAAGATCTACCTGAATATGAGAGTGAAAAGGCAAAGTGGGAAACAGCAGAGAAGGAAATGATCTCCACACAGGTGTTTGGAGGACTGAAACAGACAAATGATGGCATTGGGATGCTGTAAGAGAGGAATGGAATTTTGGACAGAGACATTAAGAAACATCCAGAGATGGCAGAGATAGAGCTGAGAGAGAAAGGCTTGTGTACAAGTTGAAGTGAATGCAGAAGAGAAAATCCTCAAGCTTCTGATGATGTGTTTGGAAAATGAATGGAAGAAATGGAAATGGAATTATTTTTTTCCTTTAAATTAAGATGGGAAAACATGGCCAATAGGAAATGGGACTAGAAAATATGGAATTGGATAAGAATTAACAGAAATACAACAAGTAAGTACAGTGGTACCTCGGGTTAAGTACTTAATTCGTTCCGGAGGTCTGTTCTTAACCTGAAACTGATCTTAACCTGAAGCACCACTTTAGCTAATGGGGCCTCCTGCTGCCACCACGCTGCTGGAGCACGATTTCTATTCTCATCCTGAAGCAAAGTTCTTAACCCGAGGTACTATTTCTGGGTTAGCGGAGTCTGTAACCTGAAGCCTATGTAACCTGAGGTACCACTGTAATTGTGTACTATTACTCTGATAAGAGTTTTTGCAATCTCTTGGAGAAAAAAGTCATTGTACTGGATTGGAGAAAGACTATTCTTGACATTTAGCAATAATAACACTAGAAGAACCCCTTTTAGACTATTTGTGTGGAAAGAAGATTAAATGAACGAGATGTCTGGGACTGAAGACTGGGAAAACACTGCCTAGCAGAATGAGGAACAGCTGGACATTACCCTGGAATCCAGCTAGATACTATCCAGGAGTGAATGTTTTGAATATTTTGAATAATCTCTTTATATACATAATTGGCAGACGGAGAACCGGAAATCCCCCTTATTTCTATCTTCTAGCATTCTGCTTATGTTTCTTTTATATGATAGCTTTTGTCTTCTTCTGTTAGCTTTACCCATACTCATGTTTTGTTCTGTTTTTGATGTCCTCTACTCAGAGTTAATGAGGCTACACATAGGAAGGTGATAAAGGACCCTGGTAGGGAAGGGAAGATCTCCCAGGGTGGGAGGCTGGGAGAAGAAAGGGAAGCTCCCAGGTGACAGCTGGGTGGGTGCACCACCTTTTGTGGGGGACAAAGGTTAACATGCACCTCTGATAGAGGATTTTGTTTTGTTTTTCTTCCACTTCTTCTCTGTTCTTTCTTTCTTTCTTTCTTTGGTTGTTCTCCTTTTTTCTATTTTTATTTAGGTTAGTTTGAATTTTATTGTATTGTATGCTGAAAAGTTTCAATAATTTTTTTAAGCCCCAAATACAGTGGTGCCCCGCAAGACGAATGCCTCGCAAGACGGAAAACTCGCTAGACGAAAGAGTTTTCCGTTTTGGAGGTGCTTCGCAAAACGAATTTCCTATGGGCTTACTCCACAAGACAACAATGTCTTGCGAGTTCCTGCTGGTTTTTTTCCCCTCCCCCCCTTTTTCTAAGCTGCTTATCAGCTGATCCGATCAGCAGATAAGCCGCTAAAAGCCGCTAATAGCGCTAATCCGCTAATCCTTCAATGGGCTTGCTTCGCAAGACGAAAAAACCTCTGGACGAAGAGAATCACAGAACGGATTCTTTTCGTCTTGCGAGGCACCACTGTATGGAATGCTCAGAGATGTGGGCTTTCAAGGGGGGGGCAGATTTCCTGTGTGATGACTCCAACTTGTGCACTGGGTTCTACTTCAGAAGACATCTGAATGAGGAAGGAAACATAACACAAATGTGTTAAGTAATGTATCCTTGCGGAAGAGAAGCAGATGAACTGCATACTCAGGATAGCTCTAGCCCCTGAGGGATTGACTGAGCCTCTGGGCTTCTAATTGCCTATCTCCCACAGTACTCCTTAATTTTCTGTTAAAATTAATCACCACTTTTATTGTGTTATAATTAATGTAGATACAGCGGCGGAGTGTATGCCCGCACTGCCCAGGGCAGGCTCGTGGGGTGCACCCCTGAGGGGTGAGGGGTGCAGAGGGTGCCACAGTTCAGGGTAGGAGAAGTGGGGAAGCTGCTGCCCACTCTCCTCCTGTTCTCCACCACAGGGTCAGGCCTGACCCAGCAGCGGAGGTGCTGTCACCAGGCGCAAGGTGTGCCGTGGCCAAGGAGGCTCCGCCCATCCGCCTGCTCTCCTCCCCTGGGTCAGGCCTGACCCAATGGTGAGCGGAGCTGCGCCAGGCATGAGCGCCTCAGCCAAGCTGTAGCTCCTTCTGGCGTGGTGCCAGGCTCCAACGAAGGAGCCTTGCCCTAGGAGTGCCTGTTTGCGCCCCCTCTCAAAATAGCTCGACACCCCTGGTACGCCTCTGTGTAGACATAATGTAGATGTATGTTCTTGCTCAGGTGACTCAAACTCTTAAGTATCAGTGGAAAGGTTTCCTAACCTCTAAATTGAATTTGCATATATTGAAAGCTACCTTTGATTTGTTCCATGATCTCTGCTTTTTCACACATTTCTGGAAGGCATTGTAACTGTATAACCCCCATTGCACTCTAAGCTTTATACAAACAAATAAAAAAAAACCTTTCCTGATTATTTGTTTCATTAGTAACATTCTTCAGATCAAATTTACCTAATCCATGGTTCAGTCTACTAACGGGAAATCAGCTCAGTGAACAAGAATTTATATAACAAAAGAAATGCTCACTTTGGGAATCCTCATAATACTCTGCTCATTGAAAGAAATGCTAACCTCCAGACTTTTTATTTTTTACTCTAATGCTCTCGTGTTTCACTTCGGATTTAGCTGCAAACGAGAGACTCTATAAAGCCCTTTAATCCATCAATCTCCTATTTGCTGAAGTACAACTTTCATGGTGCCTCAAAGTTTGCTTTATTTCTTGTTATTTTTATTTCTTATCACAGCTGCTATCCATAGGCATGATACATTTAATTTTATCGCATATTTTACCATTCTTCACTTTCTAAACAATTCATCTTGAATATTCATTAATGTCTCTTTATTTTAAGAATTTTAGGCATGGGCCTGCTTTTCACACCCACCGTCATGATGCAACTGGCATTGTTGAGCATTTCCTTTCTTGAAATGTAGCTACACAGCTAATATGTTCCTTTTCTGCCTGTCAAGTAACATTATATATTTTTCTTTTCTCAGAAGTTATGATAAGCTCTTTCGGCTATTGCACCACAACTAAAACTATTCAGAGATTTATTTATTTATTACCTAGTCAACTGGACAGTCAAAATGCAGTTTTATTTATTTCTGGCAGTAGCAATTCATGTCTCTAGAAGGGCATTGGTGGACTGGCATTCTGTTTGGAACCTTGTTTTCACGGTTCCTAAAGCAGAGGAAGTTACCCAGAATCAAAAGGAAAAGTTGGGGTATATCAAAACAAGTACCTCTCTTAGTTATATTGGTATCATAATCCACAAAGGAATGCACCAAATTGGAATCAATGCAGAGTCATGTATAAAATGTTGGCCTTGTACCAGAGGCGCCTGGGTTCAGACCCCTTCTTGAGTCACTCAGACATACTCATTCTAACCTACCTTGCAGAGTTGCTGTGAGGATAAACTGGGATGTGCTGTCCTGAATTATTTAGAGAAAGAGCAACATTGATAAATAATTCCAGGATAGCACAGGATATAGTGGACAAGACGCTCACCCTTTCCCCCAGAGCCATGAAATAATTAGTAACAAAAAGTGCACATACTGGTTTCTAGACACGTTCACACACCCTTCTTTAACACCTGTCTAGGCAAGCAAGAGGCATTATCAGAGTTCAAGGCCAGGCAAAAACACTCAAGGGCAGTGAAGCAGACCTAGTGAAGAAATGGGCTGTGGGGAGAGTCCTAAGGGCCAGATAGAGGTGCGTGGAGGGCCACATTTGGCCCCTGGTTCCCAGGTTCCCCACCCCTGATGTTAAGACTGGCTTCTAATTGCCCTTCTGTGCAACCCCAGTGAGAAAGAGCAGCTTCAGGTGGATTAGAAATGGCTGCATGTGTGTCTCTAAAGAGGAATGCAGTATCATTTGTATTCTCTCAACTATGCAGTAGACTAGAGGGACTAGGAAAGGTTTGTTTCTCGCATGGTTGCCTAATTGGACTACTTTGCGTTATAGAGAGCATCCTTACATACAAATGTGAATGGTGTGATAGCACTTTTGGATAAACTCTTTCCTTAAAGGCTTGCATCACAGTCAGTAGAGGATGAATGTACGAGTGGAGCTGTACTTCTAATAGCAAATCATTTCTAATCAAGTAAGGAAAGTGACGTCACTCTTGGTAAATGTAAAGTTGCTTTTTCTGAATCCAGCGGCCAAGTAATTTTGCTCTGCAGTTGAGAGAAATAACAAGGCTGTTGCATCGTTGTCCAGCTGGACTAGAATGGGCTGCCAATTTCCTTGTTTAAGGGCACACAGCTTTATGCAGCCCAGTAATCATAATTGCACCCATTCATGGTTCAGTTTGTTCAACTGTGAAGGAGTGGGAGTGAAGGGAAAGGACCTTTGTGGGATTTGCATTCATTATATCCAAAATCCCATGGCACTTTTCTTTCTAATGGTCATGTGTCTCAAGAGCGGGGCTTTTTTAAAGGATCCTAATAGGTCTGGGCATCGAAATCCTATTGCAATTGACTATTCTATGAGTGTCTATAGTACCTTGCATTTTAAATATCATAATGCTAATGGCGCACAAATGATCTGGCTTATACTGCAAGCACCTTTTGAACTAGTCCTGTGTTAAAAACTGTCCTTCAGTTTCTCAGAGGTTTCCATCCACCGTGATGTAAAAAAGCATTCCATTTTTCTGCCTTGTTCTCAGGGCACTTGAGAATTTCACAAGAATTTCAGCAGGTGCACAGTTCTGAGCTAACCTCCTTGATGCAGGTATCGGAGGATGGTATGTGGTTTTTTTTCTTTCCAGTAAACATATCTCCAGCACTCTGAAGTCTCACTGGCTGCCTGAGCCTCCTGATCTGAAAAAGCCCTGTAAGACTTGCCTCATAATGTTTTTCCCTGGGATTTAATTGAAATGCAGAAACTTGGAAAGGTTTCAGAGTGAAGACCACTGATGAGATGAGGTCACTAGCCTCACGTAGGCAATTTGCAGACAATTTTGGATTAACTTAATCAAATATATTTCACTATGAAATCTTCCAGATCATACTTAAGGGCTTCCCCCCTTTCAATGAATGTCATTACTTCTTGTTTTTAAGGCCAAAGTACCCACTTTTCAAGGGACGCGGGTGGTGCTGTGGTCTAAACCACTGAGCCTCTTGGGCTTGCTGATCAGAAGGTCAGTGGTTCGAATCCCCGCAACGGGGTGAGCTCCTGTTGCTCAGTCCCAGCTCCTGCCAACCTAGCAGTTTGAAAGCACGCCAAAAAGTACAAGTAGATAAATAGGTACCACTCTGGCGGGAAGGTAAACGGCGTTTCCGTGTGCTGCTCTGGTTCGCCAGAAGTGGCTTAGTCATGCTGGCCACATGACCCGGAAGCTGTACTCCGGCTCCCTCGGCCAATAAAGCGAGATGAGCACCACAACCCCAGTCTCGTCTGCGACTGGACTTAACTGTCAGGGATCCTTTACCTTTTTTTTTTTACCCATTTTTCAGAACAGAGTAACATAATAATGTTGGTTTTTGTTTATTTCATAGCTTCACTATATAAATAATAGTTTTGTTTTCTGAATATTTAATATCTAAAGAGTTAACGGGACACACCTAAGCCCTGACTGAAGTTTGTCCTTTCAGTAGCTTCAGAGTTCCAATGAAATATGATTTCAGAAATGTTGACATGTATGTCAAAAAGGGTTTCTGTTTATCTTCTAACGAGGTACCTGACAACCAGGCAAAGGCCCAGTTAGTGGGGAAATCTGCATTATGTATCTTTTATTTCATTGAATAATAATAAATAATAATAATAACAATATTTTCTATAATATTCATATATATAAAATATTGAGTGAAAATAGTTAGGACTAAAATGATGTAATAAATATGAAACCTGTACAGTGGTACCTTAGTTCTCAAACTTAATCTGTTCCAGAAGTCTGTTCCAAAACCAAAGCATTCCAAAACCAAGGCACGCTTTCCCATAGAAAGTTATACAAAATTGAATAATTCATTTCAGACTTTTAAAAACAACCCCTAAAACAACAATTTAGCATGAATTTCACTATCTAATGAGACCACTGCTCCATAAAATGAAAGCAATAAGCAATGTACTGCAGTCACACACACAATCAATCAATCAGTAGCTGAACTGGGTTCCACACAGTCACGAAAACAAAACAAAACAGCCGCAAAAACGAAAACACAAAATAAATTGCAAAAACAGACAGACCTCAGTGTAACACTCAAAACGGAAATGTGGCACTCAAATTGGAAGTGTAACACTCAAAACGGAGCACATTCGGCTTCCAAAAAATGTTCGCAAACTGGAACACTTATTTCCAGGTTTGCAGTGTTTGGGTTCCAATTTGTTTGAGAACCAAGGTGCTACTATATCTTGTTTGCTATTATTGTTTTTTATATGACAGTTCTATATGCTAGAAACTGAGGCAGTGGGGTAATATATTACCAAAAGGTCACATAATTAGTCTAACCACCTATTTTCAGTGATTTTATGAAAGATACATTCACATTTCCTAATCTTGTGGGTAAGGCCCAGTATGCTTAGAGCACAAGTCAACCCTTATATGGACTTTGTTAACCAATCAAACTTCGAAATGTAAATTTATCTGGTTTAAATCATTTATATCTCACTCTTCATCCCTAAAAAGAACAGAGTGAAATGCACTAAAACACAAAGAGAGAAAGGAAAACCTTAAAGTAAAAATATATAGGAAAGCTCAGGATCCTGAGGTTTTAACTACCTTCCTAAATGCAAACAGTGAAGGAAACAACATTTTACTTCACAACTTCTATTGAACTATTTACAGTGGTACCTCTGGTTAAGAACTTCTGGAGGTCCATTCTTAACCTGAAACTGTTCTTAACCTGAAGCACCACTTTAGCTAATGGGGCCTCCTGCTGCCGCTACCACACAATTTCTGTTCTCATCCTGAAGCAAAGTTCTTAACCCGAGGTACTATTTCTGGGTTAGCAGAGTCTGTAACCTGAAGTGTCTGTAACCTAAGGTACCACTGTATATGACTTCTGTGATCCATTTGGGTAGCCTTCATAAACTGACTCATCTTCCATGAAATTTCCCTAAAATACACAAAATACTGTTTCTCCATTTATTATCAATTTTGTAAAATTGTATAATATGTACACACGACAGATGAAGGAGACAAGAGAGACCTTAGTTTCAAATGGTAGGTTTTGGTAACCAAGGTTTCAAGATCCCTGTTGTAGCTTGGCTGTATATTAGAGCTTCTAGACACACCCTTTGCAGAGATGAGTGACACAAAAAGGGGAGTCTGAGAAGTTCCCTGGAACAGGACTTTGAAGAGCCCAACTTTTGGTTAGTCTGCAGAGCCACAGCTTCCAAAAGAGGGTGGCCACAAACAAAAGACTTATTGCTGCAGAATATTGCCTCACACTGGCATCCTTCAGGAGAGTTTTGGGAGATGGTGGCCTCAAGGAAGAACACCCTGCTCCTGTCACGCCATTCTCACATGACAAAGGAAGGGAAACTTTAGTCTTGCTGACCTGGAAATCGCACTCCCTCTTCTACCCTTCTTCCCAGCACTTGACACAACTGTGAGTTTTATACTTCGTATGATTTATTTTTATAAACGTTAATGATTAAGTGATATATAAATGCCTCAAACAAACAAACAATGAAACTGATGTTTGCAGTTAAATAGCAATCTGACATTCCTGAGAGATGCTGGTGCTGTTTCATAAAAAAAAAACCTTTAACTTGATGAGCCCCATTTAACACAAAGGAATTTACTTTTCAGTAGGCATGTATAGGTTATTACCATAAACCAGTTTGTGTGGCCAATTGCTTTTTTATCATTTTTATTTTTAAAGAAGGGAATACAAGAGAAAGCAAAAACACCAAGTTTATGTTTAAAGCACTCAAAATCATTATTATTTGTCCAGACAGATCTAAACCTTTCCCGATAGCACATGACCAGAAGCGTGGGGAGGTAAAAACTGAATCTGGCTATATCTGTTATAACAAGAAGTCACCCTCTGTAGCAAATGCTATTGACTCCTAAATAGGAAATACTAATTTTAAACATGAACTGATATATCCAGAGGTTACTTATAATTCTGTGATTCTTTTGGCTCATTCCCTGGTTAAGGGTTAGATCATTTCCCACATGGTGAGATAATAAACCTAAGGTGAGATAATAAGCATTTAAGGACTCCAGGCCCTACAAGAAAATAACCATATAATTTGCATAAGAGAGGAAAGAGTTCGTCATCCTGATGCAGGGAGAAACAATAAATTTTTAAAAGCAAGCTGATGATGTAGCTGTTCAAGGTCCTGAAAATAAAATAAATCAGTTTGCACTGTGATCCTAATCATACCTCGATATGTTTCTGCAACATTCTCCCTGCTTGAATATTATGCTTTTCATCTTATGCCCTTGTTTGAGATCCCTGGCCTTCTAAATTTAGGTAGATCATGCCTAGAAAGGGCTTTTTTCCTTTTGTGGTATTTGTATGCAGAAAGCTCTTCCTGTGGAAGCCCAACCAGGACCAAATTTAATACCCTTCTAGCATAAAATGAAACAAATCCTAGCAATGCCTGTCCAATGCAGATATTTTCTGATAATGCCCTAAGGGAACAATATTTGGTATTTCATATCCTAAATACTATTGGTTGACACTTGAAACATAATTATTTAGGTTTGGTTAAATGAGTTCAAATTAATAATAAGTTGTTGCTGATATGAGAAAAGTGCAAGTTTGAAAACAAAGTGAGCCATAGAAACACAGACTGATAGAGTTGTGTATTCCAGCAAATGATTTTGTAGGTGCTGTGGGCAGGTGTTTTTGTTTTTTTTTATTGTAACTGTCAATACTCACACTCCTGGTACAATGCAGTGTCTGCTTTTTATTATTAAACCCATCTTATTATGGGCCCTCAAACTCTCAGAGACAAAGCAAGCTGCGTCAGTGCAATGTTACTTTTCTAGAGCTAATGCTAAGTTAATCACTGATTCTGTTAGGCGTGCGCACGGGGGTGTGCTTCGCTTATTTGCCAGAGGGAGAGCAAAACATATTAGTGTTAATTATTACAATTTCAATTCCCAGATCACCTGCCTGAAAATTACAGAGAGAGTTCTGTACATGCAGTAATCTACTATCTATCGTCATGACTGGGTAGTCTATTAGCATCCAGAGCTATGCTGGACATGCTAGGCAAAATCTGCCAGAAAGGCAGTTCTTGAATGGTCACATCAGCATTATTAGCAGAAAATTCATCTGTGTTCTTTAGCAATTAAACATTGCTGGAATTGATTGGATTTAAACATTCATTCATCCAGAGAGTAAAATATCTAATTTGTAAGTGAGCTGTTTTTAACTGAATCCATTTTAATGCAGATTCCTGGGCTATTAAAAAAAGCAAGATCAATAAATCCACAGGCCGTAATGGGAAATGCACCTAATTAAAGATGTGTTTGATTTATCAACACTGTTGACAGCTGTAACCACAAAATGGAGAAGTGGAAATGTAGGGATTACATATTGTGTTAACCTAACCACTAAAATTAATTTAAAAATACTATGTGTTAATATGACATAGACCACTTTTCCATTACAGTATTGTGACCTTTACATGTTCTCCCAGGCACAAGGAATATGCCTGTGCAGCTGGGAGAATGTTTAAATGTGACTAGGGCTGATTGCAGGGTCTTCCCCCACAAAAATCAACATCCTAGTGGGAGAGAGATTCTGTGTAACATGTTGCCATATGTTTGGATCATTTATATGAATGCTCAGCCATTTGGGAGCCATTCATTGATGTGTGAGAACATGTGAAAAACTCGACGTCCTGCCACAATTTTCACTAGATATATGGCAAAATTAACCTTACACCTTAGCAGGATTATACAGATAATCCAGCTAGTTCATCTTTATCCTGAACTAAAAATCACCAAGAACTTTAGCCTTTCTTCCCCCTCTTAGTCACCCTTTTTAAATACCTTTTCCAGATAAATGATACCTTTTGGGGCATGAGTTTAAGCGGAACCGTACTTTGTACTTCAAGTCTGCTGTGAAAACTCTGTAGCATGAGGTCCTTAGCATCAGATGAGTCTGTTATGTTTGGAGGATTTCTCCAAAACATAAATGGTAGAGGTTTATTTTGTATGTCCTTCACATTGTTTCCATTCCCACTGGCTTATGAAAATGGTGACCAATCTGTATTCTGATACATGGATGAAAAATTACACTATGTTTAACTTAATGCATTGTTATTGTGCATACTTAATAATACAGTTTCCCTAGTCCTGTAAACAGATTGTCAAGTGTGTATTCCACCCCTCCCCATACAGTCACAGATGGAGAGGGACATGCCCATAATAGCTTCAAATAAAATCTGTGTACCCACTGAAAAGCATTTTTCAAATGTAGGTCACCCATTGTGAGAACTTGCTAGATGAGCAAGATGGAAATTTTAATTTGTTTTACAATACCAATATCAAATTGTGTGCTTTTATTAAAGTAATTACGTTGCAGTGTAATAAAAGCAATTGTGACCATTCTATTCTGCTCTCCCTTTTGTAGAAGAAGAATTAATAAGAAGGTGTGGTGTGTAACTCAGTCGAGTGTCACTGAAAGTGAGATACTTTGAATGCTAGATTTGGGCTTAGGTGAGCTAAAGTGACATTCCCACTCAGTCATGTACTAACAGGAGGCTAGACTTGGGCTAGTCAGTATCTCTCCAGTTCAGTCCCAGGAGGCAGTTTACTGCTTGTTGGCTGAATGCAGTAAATATTGTACAATACATTATATTTTAGGGGCCTAACTACACGTTGCAGGGACGCGGGTGGCGCTGTGGGTAAAACCTCAGTGCCTAGGACTTAGAATCATAGAATCATAGAATCATAGAATCATAGAGTTGGAAGAGACCACAAGGGCCATCGAGTCCAACCCCCTGCCAAGCAGGAAACACCATCAGAGCACTCCTGACATATGGTTGTCAAGCCTCTGCTTAAAGACCTCCAAAGTAGGAGACTCCACCACACTCCTTGGCAGCAAATTCCACTGTCGAACAGCTCTTACTGTCAGGAAGTTCTTCCTAATGTTTAGGTGGAATCTTCTTTCTTGTAGTTTGGATCCATTGCTCCGTGTCCGCTTCTCTGGAGCAGTAGAAAACAACCTTTCTCCCTCCTCTATGTGACATCCTTTTATATATTTGAACATGGCTATCATATCACCCCTTAACCTCCTCTTCTCCAGGCTAAACATGCCCAGCTCCCTTAGCCGTTCCTCATAAGGCATCGTTTCCAGGCCTTTGACCATTTTGGTTGCCCTCTTCTGGACACGTTCCAGTTTGTCAGTGTCCTTCTTGAATTGTGGTGCCCAGAACTGGACACAGTACTCCAGGTGTGGTCTGACCAGAGCAGAATACAGTGGCACTATTACTTCCCTTGATCTAGATGCTATACTCCTATACTGCCGATCGTATGGTCGGTGGTTCGAATCCCTGCGGCGGGGTGCGCTCCCGTCTTTCGGTCCCAGCTCCTGCCCACCTAGCAGTTCAAAAACACCCCTAAGTGCAAGTAGATAAATAGGTACCGCTTTATAGTGGGAAGGTAAACGGCGTTTCCGTGTGCTGCGCTGGTGCTGAGTCGCCAGAGCAGCTTCGTCACGCTGGCCACGTGACCCAGAAGTGTCTTCGGACAGCGCTGGCCCCCGGCCTCTTAAGTGAGATGGGCGCGCAACTCCAGAGTCGGTCATGACTGGCCCGTACGGGCAGGGGTACCTTTACCTTTACCTTTAACTACATGTTACTAAAGAAATTTCTGATAGGCTATTTTCTTAAAAGCACTCATAGGGTGGACAGTTTGGCTTGTGGATTTGGAGCTGAAGCTGTCCTTATACAAATCATTCCTTCCTGGTGCAACTATTAACTGTAGGGGGGGATGTAAAATGCTCATGTTGTACCCATGTGTTTCCCCCTCCCTTCCTAATAGCATTTGTGCCAAATCACCTCCCCACCCTGTGAATGGTGATTTGCGGTTGCTTTTAGGAAATAATAATAATTTTAAAAACAGTTTCTCTCTCATGGAATTTGCAATTTGGCATTGTGTAATAAATATGCCCTACAAATGATACTTCGTGAATTCCAGCAGAATGGAAGCCACAAGGACGCTGATCCTCAGTATTATGAACCATAGGCTGTTCCTTGTAAAAGCAATGAAAACAAACTTTAACATTTGGAATATCCCAAAAGAGCCCATTGCTGGTGTGACTTAACAGATTAGTTGCCGGAGTTCAGGACCCTGGTTAGCTCTTTCCAGGTAGAGGCTGGATGCAAGGCGCTATGAGCAGCTGCTAAGGTATTTGCCTCCGCTCTAGGCTGCAGCCAGGCATGGGCTTTTATAGCCCTGCAGCTGAGGGATTCCTTCTAGCTCTTGACCCCTTTGAGAGAAGCGCTTGACCTTGTGCCCTGTTACTTAGGCATGGGCTCCTGTTGGCCTAGGATCTTCCTGCTGCCCCTGACTGTCTGGTAGTACTGGCTCAACAACACGCGGCTAGTAGGTTTACTGTGTTCTGAATTTCCATGTATGACCACTCTGAAATGAGTTTCCTAGAAGAGCCACAACATAGGCCAAACACACATGCATGTGCACATGTGTACACATGTGTACAAACCTAGAGCAGCAGTCATGCATAATGTTCTGGGCTGAGTAGTGGAGAGAAAGAACTTCTGCATGTTCAAAGTTAAGCCCATTACCCAGTATCTCACAATTCTGTGCTGGAGGTATATTATTCTTTTTAAGTATACTGAAACTACTGAGAGCCCAGCTGAAGAATGTGAAAAAGATTCAGTAGCTCACACAACCTCTCCCATAAAGCAGGAGTAGAGTATGACAGGGATTTCTTTCTTAGGAATGGATGCATCTTCATTGCTTAAAGAAAGATGGAATGGAACTTTCTAGCCATCCACAAGACGCTTGCACTTCTTTCCACAAGGAACTAATCTGTGAGATTTTCACCAGTCAATGAGTCACAGGTTGAAAATGATTATCCTGAAAGGATGAGGTGTAATATCATGATATCGCACAATACGTTGGTTTGGATCTCAGCAAAAGGTTTTCCAATGAGTGTGATGGATGTCTTTTATTTTCCCTGTTTATAATGGTGTGAAATTGTACAAAGGAACATTTGGGCACCAAGTTAAAGAAATAATATATTCCCATGGTGTCACTGTTCTTAGTGTAATTTATAAGCACTGAGACTCCTTTCCACCTCAGCATGTTATTTATTTGTTTTTTTCTATTAATAAAATATAATTACAAGCCCCCAAACGAGTGTAGTGAATTACAAAGTGAACATAACCATAGATTTCTTCACAGAAAATATGTACCACCACCCACCCTTACTCAACTCAAAACTCTGAAAAATAAGAAAACAAGAAGGAACTAGCAGGATATTATTCAAATCAGTGGGATGGAAATATTGTGCACCCTTACATTAATTATTCCTAAAGGGTTGATCTCAGTCCCAAGAGCACTTCCTAAGAGCAATAACCAGCAACAGTATGTTCTCAGGCTTAAGATCACAGTGGATGATGCTGAGCTCAGGTATTGCCAGGATGAGTAGTGCATTATTTGAAATATTTTGATTCCTGAAATCAAACAAAACTTGCCTTAGCCACTCAACATTTATTGTCATTTCATGTTGCAAATATAAATTCAAAATATTTAACTTGAACAGGAATAATGTTAATAGTAATAAAAGAACCGTGCATTTTTTTTCAAACTCCTTTTAGCTGCTATCAGTTACAAATAAATTCTTTTATAGGAATTTTATGGATGGCATATGATCATAAAATAATACACTGCTTTGGTTAGTAGTGCTGCAAATGTTGCAAATAGTTATGAAAGATGTCTGTAAAGAGTATTTAATGTACAGCACCTGAATAATTTCGTAACATTTGTCTGCTCTACTGTTGTTGAAATCAGAGCACTGCTTTCTTTAAGAAAGCTAGTTCTGTGGAACTGCATGTGTGTTCTAATAATAACAACTAAATATTGTAAAATAGTTGGTTGCTAATTATTTAACATTTGGGCTCTCCATAGGCCTCTGTATGGCTGCTGTTGGAATTGAATGCTAGCTTAGATGGACCTTTCGTCTGATTCAATAAGGTACTTCATAATTATATTGTTTGGGCTGCAACCCATACTGAAACTTCTCACCTGGTCACAAAAAGCCTTTATTTATATAATCTTTGATTTTCTAGAATTTCCAAATCTTGTGACATTTGCACAACCATCATTAGATCAGAACAAGCAGCATTTACCTGAGCTACCTGCTGGCTCAGGAAGGCTCTCCTCCAGAAAATGCAGAGAGTCCAAGCCTGGCAGCCACTATCAATAGAAGTGGTCCCAGAGATCGCTGTAAACTCTTGTTGACTAGCTGGCTGTGCCTATGTGTGCATTGAATAAATACAAGTGTATTGCCCATGCATCTAAGCCAGGGGTCAGCAAACTTTTTCAGCAGGGGGCCGGTCCACTGTCCCTCAGATCTTCTGGACTATATTTGAAGGGAAAAAATGAACAAATTCCTATTCCCCACAAGTAACCCAGAGATGCATTTTAAATAAAAGCACTCATTCTACTCATGTAAAAACACACTGTAATCCTTATTCTTTCCTGCAGTGACAGTTTCCCCCCATGATGTTTTCCCATCCATATATGATGTTATATCCTTCATTCCTACAACTGTTGATGATTCCCGTCATGCCTTGGGAAAAGCGGTTATTCAAAAGTCACTGCATCACTTTGTCCCATGATTTGGCTTCCAATAAACAAGCTGTCTTCGCCATTTTTCCAGCCTAGGAAGAACGGTCTGAATCCAGACTGCAAATAGTTAATCCAAAAACTTCTATTCCTGCAGCTGGTAGACTCCTTTCCTCCCTGCCACTGACTTATGGACAATTGTCCTTATCTCAAACACATTCCTTTTTGGATAATGGAGGTTAAGGAGAACTTTGCTCCATATTTTCAAAGTGTAGCATTCCCCACTCTCTTCCCTCTCAGTTCCTTTCTCTCATACACACAGTTCCAGTTTTGTCAAATTCCATATTTATATTCCAATTTCTTCCCTCCTCACTTGTACAGATTTAAAACACACACAAAAAAACCCCTTGCATACCAGTGCAGGCACACAGTATCATAAATGCAGAGAAAAACTTGGATGTAAGCAAACTGTGGGCTCCCCTCCCCCATTGTCTCTTTCACCGAATAAAATCCCCTCTCAATCCAAACCTTTTAAATCCTTGTAGCTGGGTTCATTTTCGCAGTTTCTTATCTCATCATCTCTAGTACGTGCCTGTACTTTACTCCAATTTTTATATTAAAAAACCCCAATTAGCAGGGTAAGCTGTGCTTCCAGGAACAGGATCGGGGGCTGCGGCAGCCGGAGTGCTCCATGCACCCAGTGCCTTTGCCTGCCCTTGCATTCCATGCGAAAGCGAGTGTCAGACCACCAGGCAAACTCCGGGTGAGAGCCAGGTTCCTTTTCCAATCAAAGAGAATGCAGAAAATGCTGTTCCCCCATCATTTTCTGTTTATCTCCATCTGTCTCTTTCCGCAGTGTTGAGAGAGGCGTCCATCCCCTGGCACACAGGAAACAGGAAGCCTTTCCTGCTCACTTTCCACCCCCTTTAATTTATTTATTATTATTATTAGCAGTAGTAGTATTGCCATTCGCATAAAGCTGAATGGGCACAAATTATGTGTGCATAAGTTGTGTGCTTACTGTATGCGGCCTGAATTTCATTGGAAGAAAGGTGGGATATATGTATTAAAGGTGTGGTGCAATGTAATGTAGATGCACTTCTAAACCTTTCCCTCCCATGTTACAGTTTTCGGGATCAAGGGGGACTTGATAGAAGGAACCTATGACCCATTACTGTAACATGAAAAAGTATAAAGACCATAACATTATCTTAGGCTGTAGCATTACTAAGGGCTCATTCTCATGACCCCATGTGAGGTGGAACATTGTATGGCTTCCCTCAGTAACAATTCCTATAGACAAAATAAAAAAATTCCTTCCAGTAGCACATTAAAGACCAACTAAGTTAGTTCTTGGTATGAGCTTTCGTGTGCGTGCAAAGGGATGCCGGGGCCTGTGCCACCAGCGATTCTTCAGGTATCTGAAGAAATGTGCTTGCACACGAAAGCTCATACCAAGAACTAACTTAGTTGGTCTTTAAGGTGCTACTGGAAGGAATTTTTTTATTTTGACTATGGCAGACCAACACGGCTACCTATCTGTAACTAATTCCTATAGAGGTATTGTCCAGTCAAACACTGCAGTTGTAACGTTTGTATAACAACCAGTTAAGTCCGGTCACTATGTGGTTACTTTCTACACAACTGTTGTCTAGCTCAACAGCATATAATCAGCTCACATCTCCATGATCAACCTCCACTATACTACTACAATTCCAAGATTTATGGCAGCTGAGGTGTACTATTTCTGAATTCAAATTGGTACTGCACTTTATTCTTACTGCAAAAAAAGCTTTACCATTAAGGTTTCAGACTCTTCCCACACCCCACCCTGAAAGGAGCACTGCTTTTCTGTTTCTTCAGAAGGTACTGATCCAGGCATATTTCTGGATTGGGAAACCCAGGGGAGAAACTCCTGCAGAAACAGAGGTCCTGTGCTCCTCTGAGGGGATATTATTTTGCTGCATCTCTGCTTGGAAATGATTGAATCATTCAATCACCCCCAGTGCAGAAGCACAGTTGAAGTACCGGCCTCCAGCTGAGGCTCACTGGAAGAAAGCAAGGCCAGCACAGCGATACATGCAGAAATGTATCTGTCAGACACCTCTGCAAATGGGTACTTTGAGCTCACCAGTGCTCCCAGGGCAGCATAATGGTCAGGATACTGGACTAGGGAGCAGGAAGACCCAGGTTCAAATCTGCCCTCAACTGCGATAGTCACTCTTAGCCTTGTCACGCCCTCTCAGCCTAAGCTGCCAGACAAGGGTGTTTGAGGATTCAAGCGGGGAGCCATGAACACCACCCCGAGCTACTTGGGAGAGGTGCAGAATATGACAAATAAAAATGCAATTACTCCAGTATGCAGATGTTATTTATATCCTGAGTAGAAGTGGTAACCACTACCCAATAGTATTGTATGAAGAAAGCCCCCTGCCTGCCTTGAAGTGGTCATTTCTAATAACAGTCCCTTATGTCATAGATCTCTCCTTGTCTACCTGAGTGAAAACACTTGGGTGGGTGTCTGTTAATGATTAAAACTGGGTCTGTTTTGGTATGCTTGCATCCATGCAAGAGTGATGCATAACATACTGTCAGTGTAGTGTGGGGCGTGTCCTCATGGCACCTGGGGTGCACACACTGGGGGTGAGGTGGGCAATGTGAGGACGATGCAACAGAGCAGCCACTTGCCCTGCCAATCACTCAGACCAGGCTAATGTGAAGGGTGCCTGCCTGTTGTGTCCTCCTGGTGCCCTCCTGCCAGCCCCACGTGTCCTCCTGCCAGCCCCACGTCGCTTTGTGAGGCTGGCATGCCGGATCAGACTCACAAAGCGGCGTGGGGCTGTCAGGGGTGGTGTTAGGAGCAAAATGCGCCCCCCAAAAACTGCACCCAGGGCAATGGCCCCCCTCGCCCTGCCCACTCTACGCCTCTGTGTCCATGCCTGGCTCTTAACAGTGAAAAGTTTAATTATATATCCTTCCCCCGTGTGACGCTATCTTTCATTGATTTTTCAGGGAGGTGAGGGAGAGTGGGATAAAACACTAATTATCAGCCCTTATAGCTATATTTTTCCTCTTGCTTTGTAATGTAAATGAGCTACCTTTATCTCCTTAAAAAAGAAAAGAAGAAGTCAGAGCCTCTATTGGTGTGTCTTCTGCTTTTAAGAGAGGAAGGGTCACCTGACTGCCGCCTCATCCTGCTCTTTTATCCGAGGGAAACCAAGAGTAATAGGTAGAGAGATGGGCATAGAATAGGTCATCACTGCTCAGATGCTTAAAGGACCCTGACTGAAGGAGAGCGGAGTTAGGCTGCTGCTGGGGGGTGGGGAGAGAGACAGAGAGACTCCGGAGCTGCTGCTGCTGCTGCCTGCTTGCCTTCAGAGAGGAGAGAAAACAAAAGCGTTCAGCTGCAGTTTTGTGTTGCTGTGTCTGGCTTTAGCGGAAAATTCTAGACACCCGCGCTGGAAACTCTCAAGCACAGCCGAGGCTTCTTCCCTCTCCAGAAGATTATCTTCTTCCCTTACAAATGGGTTGGATCAGTACAGGTGGCCTCACTACCAGGAGAAGGCAGACTGGCTGAATGAGGACCATGGAAAGGTAGGCAAAAGGCTCTGCTTGGTTTTCCTGCTCTTATTTTTCTCTCCACTCCTGCCTTCCTTTCCTGTATTCGTGCCTGTAGCCAGTGCTTCAGTTTGCTGAGACCCAAAGGGAGAGGGGGTGGTCCAGCTGTGGGCATTTAAATCCCACATTGCCGAATTGGAATTTGTAGCGCTACCTGTAATTGAACAGATGTGGAACCCAAACTTGATCCTGAGTCTCACTTGGCTATATCGAGGATGTTCGGTATTTGCTGTAAAGCTCTGTGCTGCTGTTCTTATGGCCAACCAACCCCTTTCCACTCAGGAAGTATCAGATAATTGTTATGTAGGAAGCAAAAAGCAGAAGAACGAACAATCCAGGGTGCCAGGAAGGCTGAACAGATGCACTGATTATTGGCTCTTTAGCAACAAAGGAAGAATGGACTTTTTGGAGTTTCTTGAGGTGGCAGCATTAGGAAATGAGGGGCAATTTTATTTTGACTGTTTGTTCATTTTATGAATGGCCAAGAGGTTAACTTTTGAAGGCTTCCTTCTTTAGCAATGCCAAAAGCAGCTTGTTCCTTTAGAGTCACTTTCTGGCTGCTATTAAAAGCAGAGAAACCATTAAAAAAATTACTCTGGTTCCCAGTGGCTTAAGAGCTAGAGCTGGGGAAGAGCCAGGATTTGGTGTTTCAGACTTCTGTATCCGCTTGAGTGTGACTGTTGTCATGTAAAATAAAAGCTAGCTATATCTAGCAGACCTCAATGCATTTGTGTTCCTTTCATGGTGAATGATGGATTTCCTTTTGTTCTTGAACATGCCTTTTGCCTCTGCCTTTTGGAACAACAACAAAAAAGCATTGCATCTGAATGCATTGGGGCTTTGTTATTTATTTTAATGTTCGTGAAAGCCATGTATACAAATCTCCCATTGTGTGGTTATGCTCTGCTTGATTCTGAAGTAATCTGGAGGGGGGGCGTAAATTGGGAAAAGAGCTGGTCCTGGGGTAATATTGGATGTTTTTAATCCCTGCCGCCTGAAATGCATACAGAAACTTACATTTAGTGGTAGCGGGCATTCAGCTCCATACCCCACTGAAATCTGCAACACACAACAGAAAGCACCACAAGAGAACACCAGTAAATCAGATTTGTAATGGGCCCTTTAAAATTTTCTCCTTAAGGGGTGACTATCTGGGTCCCCCCTTTGGCCAAAGTAGGATGCAGTCTGAGTGCACAGAGCAGCTGCATGCTGACATTTTCTCTGGATACTAGTGAAAAATGGCTCCACATCTCTTCTGTAGTTCCATGAAGATGGTCTCTGAGTAGCCGTGCAATTGTTTGTTCTAATCACTGTGCTTTGCTGAGGCTGCCTGTCTGGTTAATTTCAGTTTCCTTGTTTGAAACCTCTGCTGTGTATTGTCAGGGATACTTGACTAGGAAGAGTGTGGTGGGGGTGGGAAAGGTTGGTGGGCGTTTTTCCTCCCCCCTTGAAGTAGGAACCCATGGCAATATGACTGCCTCAGTAGACAGGAAATGTTTATTGCAGACGGGCTGTATGAATTCTGCCAACAGCACCACTTCCGACAGTATTAATGGAAAAGAGAAGTGTGTTTAAAATGTACGTGGCTTAGATAATGCACCACCCACTGGAAAGGTGGGGGTACAAAATGCAAAACAGCACTTACTGGGAGCTGAAAGGCATAAGCACCAATCCTTAGAAGATGGTCAATTTCTGAATGGATAATCATGCTTTTATGATAACATCGCTGCTAGGGAATTCAAAAGGGAAAGCTGTTGGTCGCATACAACTAAACATTGAGGAAGGGAGAGAGAAATCTTTCTTTATTTCATTTTGCTTGAAGACAGGCTCATTGATGAAAATCACTGAATCAAAGAGCTATTGAGTGCTGGCAAACCTGAAGCATTGTTGTTGGTTTTGTCTATGTATTCTGGATAGCAGAAGCAGGAGGAGAGCTCTTATAAAAAGCACTGTGTTTAGGGAAAGGAAAGGCAGGGGGGCTGTAGCCTTGACTGCCTTCCCTTTCCTCCATAATGCCATGTGTGATATGATTTGCTGAGCTGTACTGGAGTTAGCTTAAGAGGAAATGGAATCTCCTTCCCACTCCTGCAGAGCCCAGAAAGAGTTAAAAGTGTCACAATAAATAGCTACCAGCGAAAGAGTGGGCTAGAGAAATGGGATGGGTAGTGAGGACATGATATCCAAAAATAGGGGCTAGATGAATTGATGATTGATCTTTGAATGTGAAATTAGCATTTTATAAAAACACAAAGAATACTCAGTACCGAGGCTACAAAATGCAATAGTTTCTATTCAATTTCAGACATGACTGGCAGCAAGCAAGCAGTAATTTTCAGAGCTTCTATTCTCGTGGCACAAATGTGGTGCCAATTACTCAGTATAAAAGGCACAACCCTTCAGATGGTTGTTTAGAAATGGTGTAATGTATCAAAACACTCTTCCCCAATGCATGTTTCAATTCGTTTCCACAGAACTAAAAGCCTGAAGGTGCAGTGTGATTCCACTTCATCAGAGAAAATGGTGAAAATGGACCTCTAAGTGCACACATGCAGTCTGATTAATGCTTTTATAAACGTAGATAATTTCACCATCATAAATGGCCTATTCAGAGGAAAGTGATGCAATTTACAAGGTGGGGAAATGTAAAAAGAGGACTAGCCATCCTTTACGCCACCAGAGAAACAATAATGTCATGCCAACATCACACACCCCTTACAAACAGCATTTAAATAATTGGAACTGTGAAGGCATTCCAGATGCCTAATTTCAGCTGGCCATGTTTGAGCATCGAGCAGTGCAGCTGCAGCTTTGGATACTAGACAATCCAGTTGATTTCCAACTATGTATGTTCATAAGTGTAAACAATGAAAATAAAATGCTGCACAGGCAGAGATTAGTTTTCAAATTTGCACTCTTTGTATGGAAGGGTTTGACAAAGCTGAATACAGGCCCCCAAGAAAAGACAGAAAAACAAAGTGTCTGAGAACAAGTTCATTCTGAATAAAAGCAGGCAGACAAGGGCAAATTGTTGACTACCCAGAACATTCTGTTCATCACCAATGTGGTTGCAGTGAGGAATTGTTTATAGCAGAATGAACCATCCAAATCCATTTGCCCAGAAATGGAAGAGGAAATGTTGCATGTTCTCCATTTCCTAATGTGCAAATTAGCTTTGCTGGGCATATTAACTCAGGCTGCAATCCAAGACACAATTATCTGGGAGTAAGTACTGTACATTGAATGTTATGGGACTTTCTTCTGAGTAGACATGTTGTATAGGATTGCACTGTAAGACTTCTAATAGTCACAGCACTCCAGATGTTTACTTGGTAAAAGACATTTCCCATTCTTTCACATTTGCATGCTGGGTTGGGGCAGTGTTTAGCATTAGATTTGGACATTTGAGAGGCTAGTTAGAAGGAAAGACCATCTTTAATGTGTTCTTTTTCATTTCCTATTACATTTAATGTTCAAAGATAGCAATTAAAAAATGATTCCATTAAGTAAAGTTGCCTTTCCCTTTTCAAAGGCAACTTTGAAATGGCCAGTTTAGGTATTCCGAGAGACTATTCTATTCCTCAGATTAAAATCTTGGGCCTGGAAGAGTATCTTACTGCACATACGTCTCTCTCCACAAGTGGCCATACTCTGCAATAAAGTTTGCACCATCAGGCAGTAAAGCAGAGGCAGATTTAGGGGAACATGACTGATTCGGTTGCACTGGGCACAGAACCTTGGAGGTGCCATAACTATGGTGTAGAATGGAAGGCAGATTGCTTGCCGAATTTTGGCATTGCACATGGTGCTGCTGAAATTTGAGACCTTGGGGTCTGCCACTGAGTAAAGGCTTCGCAGTTAGGAAGCCATGCACTCAGATATAGTCAGAGCATTATATATAAAATCCAAAATGGAGAAGTAAAATCAAGGTGTCTCTTTTTGTTGAGAGCAGGTAGCGTTTTTATTTTTCTACAAATGAAGCTGTAGGAAAACCTTTTATCAGAGTGACGAATATTTGGTAGGGCGACTCAGAAATGAGACAGAGCGGCTCCAAGGGCAGCCTGGGCCATTTGGCCATCTCTGTAGCAAAGCTTAGTGGATTAATGTGCCAGGTAAACCATCTTCTGCTTGCTTCCCTAATATTGAATGAATTTTAAAGTCTTCCTTCTGACTGTCCTTGGGACAGTAGAGGTAAAAGCCTTTTTAGTAGTGTCTTGCTTCACAGACAGGTTTACTTTGTGAGAAAGAGCAGAGTGGCCCTCAAAAACCTTGTGGCGTGCATCCTATCCCTCTGATAAGTCTTCCAGCTGAATGCATAAATGTTGGTGGGTCAGAACAATGACAGGCCAACATAATGACTCATTATGCAATAGGAAACAAAGGCTGCTTTCTCTTGCAGAACAAATATGTTTGGAGCATGGCAATGCAGTAGACATAATTTTAATCATGGCATGCAGCTAGCCATCAGTTAATTAAAACAAGCAGATGATGGGACCATGTTGTTAGTAGTTCAGCACTCCTTTAAAGCACTGGTGCTAGGAAACTTACAGCAAAAATCCAAATATGTGTATTCAGAACAAAGTTCCATTGGATTAATTAAAGTTTTCTCCTAGGTAACTGGTTATAGGATTGAAACCTTAATCTTCAAAAATCTTAGCATGAAGACCACAATAGGGCTGTTGTGTTTCTATGGATTTGTCAGAAGACCTTAGATGTGATGACTGGTGAGGAGGAAATCTGGTTGTAGGAGATCCAGCTGCTTGACTTCAACCCTCAACTTTGTATTTAACTGGAACTGAATAGCTTTACATGTTTTTACATGAAGAAGGTTTAAAATGGGAAGTTCTCCGTGAATATAAGATCTCGTAAATAATGCCACATTTTCTAAAATCTCTAGTCTTGTAATGCCTTGCTATGAGAACAACATACTATTTTGCAGTTATACAGCTTGATTTAGAATCAGATTAGATGACGTCATGTTATAAGTCCAGAGTAAAAATTGGTCTCTTGTGACATGTATAATTTGCAACCGAAGAACATTGGTGCTACTAAGTGGCTAAATAAAGACAATTGCAGGAAATATTTTTCATTGTGCAGAAATTCAGCCTAAGGCCTTTGTACTTCAAGGATCTGATGTAGCACTATTGCTTGAAATGCTAGGCTAGAAGGACTATTTGTTTGATTCTAATGTAACTCATTGTATTTTTATCAGCTGATGTGCATTTGCTAAATAGCATTCTTGCTCTTCAGTTATACAGAGTGTTTGTTGTCAGAATCAATATGCCTGACAATCAGGCATTGTTTGGAATTAGTCATAGTTGTATGTTGGCAAGTAAAAAAAAGGAAAGGTAAAGGATCCCTGGACTGTTAAGTCCAGTCATAGGCAACTATGGGGTGCGGCGCTCAGCTCGCTTCAGGCCAAGGGAGCTGGCAGTGGTCCACAGAAATCTTTCCAGGTCATGTGGCCAGCAGGACTAAACTGCTTCTGGTGCAACGGGACACCATGACTGAAGCCAGAGCGCATGGCAACAGCGTTTACCTTCCTGCCGCAGCACTTCCTATTTATCTACTTGCACTTTGATGTGCTTTTGAACTGCTAGGTTGGCAGGAGCTGGGACAGAGCAACGGGAGCTCACCCCGTCACGGGGATTTGAACCACCAACCTTCCGATCAGCAAGCCCAAGAGGCTCAGTGGTTTAGACCACAGTGCCACACACTCCTCCTATGCTGGCATAAAGTAGATGTGTATATGTCTGTGTGTGTGTGTGTGTGTGTGTTACCTGACCGTGTGTGTGTGAGAGAGAGAGAGAGACAGACAGATAGACAGACTTTTGGGGAGCTGCACAGCTCTGCTTCTCCCACCTTTTCCCCAGAAGCTTGCAGGGATTGCTTCTGCCTAATTTGACAGGGGATCTCTTTACTTGTCAAGGCAGCATTCCTCTGAATGTCAGTTGCTGGAAATTTCAGGTGCTGTTGCGCTCATGTCCAGCTCGCAGGCTTCCCACAGGCATCTGGTAGTTCATTGGCTTGATCATCTTAGTTTGTTATGCTCTTCTGCTTCACTTCCATACAACCTATTTAATGAGTAGTCATCTTGATTTCTTCACAGGAATATTAGGTGATGTTGGCTTTTTACTGAGCATTCATTCATATTTGTTTACAGAGAGGCTAGATCATGGTTTGTTAAAGCAAGTGTTATCCCACATTTTCCATTGCATTTCCCAATTACAGTGGTATCTTGATTTACGAATTTAATCCATTCCAGAAGTCTGTTCTTAAACCAAAGTGTTCTTAAACCAAGGTGTGCTTTCCCATAGCAGCGAGGACTCAATTTACAAATGGAACACACTCAACAGGAAGCGAAACATTTTCTTATTCCAAGGCAAAGTTCCCAAACCAAAACACCTACTTCCGGGTTTGCAACGTTCTTAATCCGAGTTGTTCATAAACTAAGCTGTTCTTAAACCAAGGTACCACTATATTTTCCTTATTGCAAAAACTCCCAAGTTAGCTTGAATTGTGCAGCCTGAATTTGCTGGTAGAGATTGAATTGCACTCGGAAATGGCAACATGACGTGCCCTTACCAAGGAAGACTGTGAGTCCTTGCAACAACATGTGGACGTTTCCTTTTTCAAAAATTAGAAGCCCATGTAGATGGTTCACTGGCAACAAATTTTAGGAGTGGCTCATCCATGACTGCACTTGCACCCCTTCTTTTTGACTGTAATGACAGTCATATATGGAGCACCTTTTGGGGCACCTACTGAGCCCATGCTTCACAAGTGCTAAATGAGCACGCACTGAGAGTAGTAAGGAAGGCACAAGTGGCAATCATGGCATGCTTTGTTCTTTCCCTTTGAGAGGTGCTATGGACTGGGATTAGAGGGAGATGCAAGCAATGAGGTAGTTACAACTGTGCACTTGGGATGGGGTGTCTGTTGGTACCAATACAATACTTCATCCTTTCTTCTCCACTCCCCCAGCTCTTTAATCAATTAACATAGCACTGAATCATTCCCCACTCTCTTTCTCACACACAGACCAAATAAAGATATATAGAGATCTATATCTATCTACCTATATATGAGAGAAATAATTTATGTTGATTCCCCTTTTTTACCTGGTTGAGTTTCTTAAACTCTCAGAATGTGAGACATTATTCCCAGCAGACTTTTATTGTACTACGTCATTACTCACTTGCAAATTAATACACACACACACAGAACACAGACCCCAAAACAAAAAAAACCCCAAAACAAAACCAGGCTACCCCACTGGTTTCAGAGGCTTGGGGGGGGGTTGGTGTTCATTTAGGAAGCTTTACTATTCAGTTCTGCAGATTCAGCAGTCCCGGTGGTTAATCCTGGTTATAACCTTGAGCTGTAAGGAGTGAGGGCATTTAGTAATTACGCTTTCCAACTGTGGATGTTACTGCCTAATACATTTAGAATTGCTCATTCAGTTTGTTCCCTTTAAAACTGAAGTGAGGAAATAGATTTGCTGCTGCTTCTAGGTGTCCTTGACAAGGGTGAGGGATGACTATTGATAAGTTTAATTGACCTAATTAAAAAAAAATTCTGATGACTCTGTTGCTGCTAAAAAGAAACAATTTATTACTTGTTAGCAAAATGTCATCTATCGGTGCAACCATACCTTCTAGAAGGTGCTTAATGAGCGGTGGGGGGAAGAGTGAGAGAGAAGCAGAAGATGGAAAGTGCTGCTTGGATGGGGGCTGGCTTGTTGCAGTCACTGTGGAAATGAGGAAAGTGTGTTCCTCCATATTGGAAGACACATCTGTAATGATACTTGAAGACAACATAAACCAAGAAGGGTATTTGGGCTAGATTATTTTGGTAAAAAAGGTAGAGCAATGCCTGAACATGAGGTGTTGACAAAGACAACCCATGATCTGGACCTTGTGAATATGACTCAGAGTTGGAATCCTCTTTTGCCCAAAGTCCATATGTGCAAATTTCCATTTACATCTGAACTGCAGTGTTGTTTTATTTCAAGACCTTATTTTAAACAGCTGTGATCGCATACTGATTATAAAAAAACCACAGTGTGATATTCAAATGATTGCACATTGACACAGAAATCTTTATTTTAGCAGTCAGAGCTTCAGATGCTCAAGAGCAATTGCAAGATCACGAATCAGTTCAGAGAACATAAACCTACGTCCACATGGTTTTCTCTGTGATAGACAAGGCACTTACCTTGTTTGTGGATATCAGTCTCTGCAAGTAAAAAAAACCCACACCTTTAAATAGTAGTTTGAGAGAGAATATACATTCAAATACTTACTGAAAACACCAATATAAATGCACATGTCTGTTTGTGTGTGTAAGTGCATATTAATGCAAAATGAAATGAATTGTCCATCGCTATTAAGTCTGTAAAACCAGAAACATTTCATAAGCATCAAGAGAAAACTAATGGCTTTCATAGGAAAATGTAAGTGAGATCCGTTATGGGATCACTTAATAATTACCCACCAGCGTTCATTTTTGATCATCAGGTTGGAATCCTTGGCTCAACATTAAAAGTTGAGAGTGAGAGACTGAAGCTGGCCCAGCCTTAGCCTAGTATCAGAAAAAGAAACCACCTGCTCTTGGAGAAGGTGCGTAGCTCCAATGGTCCCAACTCCCCACCTTGAAATTTCTGGCATCTCAGGTAGCACAGTAGGTCAGAGTGGCTGGCTGTTAACCAGAAGGTTGGTGGTTCAAGCCTACCCAGGGATAGCTGTGGGATTCCTGCCTTGCAGGGGGCTGGACTAGATCATCTGGATCCCTTCCAACTTACAATTCTGTGATTCTGTACACATCAGAAATATATGCTGAGATTCCCTTGCTTTTGGCTTTCCCACTAAACACATAACTCTGTCCAGCAGTAATGTGGAAAGAAAGAATGTGACCAAAAAGCTGTTTGATCATGCCACCGTTTTGTCTTATTGACCCTACAACTTCTTTGAAAATTGGCAGTGTCTAGTCTTTTGTTCCCAGTATGTTATCATTTGAACAATATCAGTTTTGCTCCTATTAAAAGGGTGAGGGTTTGCTTCAGGACTCTTAACAAGGGCAGTAGAAGAGGCCATTTCTTTAATATGAAGTGTGATATATGCAATGTATATGGTTTTTTGGAGGAGGGAAAGGTGTGAGGTCTAAAATCGTAATAGCAAAAATGTGACTATCTCCTTATTTGTCCATAAAAATAAAACAGTTTCTAAACACTATTCTATTTTAGTCATCTGTGAAATTGTTCAGTGACAGTTCATTATCACATAAAACCTACCTTTTAATCCTTCCTTCCTTCTTGTTGAAATGTATTATAATAGCGATTTCTGCTCCTTTATGTGTGCCAGTGTTCCCAATTAAAATTGTACCACTTAAAAGAGTTATCCAGACATTGTGGAGATGGGCTTCTATCTCCTAGTCACTGTGGCTACAGCTATACATGGAAAACATATATCAGTAGGTGGTTACCAAATTTTATTTCCAACTGCAATATTTAGTACTGTTATTGAATGCTGCTGCTGGGAATGATTCCATGACCTTCCAGATCCAAGAGGCTATGACATGATTGAAAAGATTTGATTCATCAGGTGAACACCATGTGCACTCCTTTAGATCTTTCTTTGTGTTTGTTTTCTTTAATATTCCTTATTGGTTCATGTTTTCCTTAGTAGATAATACCCATGGTAATAGATTTTTGTTACTGAGTTATGGCTACTTTTGGTGAAGCCAAGGCCATTATTTAAAAGATGCTACCCTCCTTTTACACATGGTCCTTGTCTATTGAGAATGTTAGCCTATATGTGGAAAAACAACCTTTTTGGGGAGAAATTAAAAATGCTGCTCTGTTAGAAGAAGAAGAGGAGGAGGAGGAGGAGGAGGAGGAGGAGGAGGAGGAGTTTGGATTTGATATCCCGCTTTATCACTACCCGAAGGAGTCTCAAAGTGGCTAACATTCTCCTTTCCCTTCCTCCCCCACAACAAACACTCTGTGAGGTGAGTGGGGCTGAGAGACTTCAAAGAAGTGTGACTGGTCCAAGGTCACCCAGCAGCTGCAGGTGGAGGAGCAGGGAAGCAAACCCGGTTCACCAGGTTACGAGTCTACCGCTCTTAACCACTATACCACACTGGCCTTGTGTACATTCCCCCCTCGCCAATTTTGTGTTAGGTTTAATGGCTTTTGTATTAGTTAACCTACCATGACTGAAAAAAGTGGAAAGAAAAAACATTGTCTTAATTTGGGTTGGAAATGACATTTGTTCTGCTCACAGGCTTGCCTTTCATTCAAGAACTAGTCTTATAACCTTGGGCATTTGTTATAAGAGGTTTGTGTTATGTTCCCCGAGAAAAAAAATCCTATTTTGGTGGTATGAATTTGATTTCACCAATGAAAGAATGAGAAGAGTATATCTGATTTCCAGACTAGTCTTAAAAGAGCAAGGAGACCTGTCATTTTTTAAAACCACCTAAAGGAAGGGTTCACTGAAGGTTTTCAATTTGAGATAGGAAATCTAGATTAAAAGAGCAGCTTTGGAGCATTGCTCTCACAAAGGATTATAATTTGAGAGGAGCAATGGTTTTCATGCTTCATTGTTCCGAGCAGTAATGACTCATCTGAAAGCCTGGATGGTGAACAGCCCCCCCTCTCCATACAACCTTTGGGGGCGAAGCAGAGAAAAATATTGGCAGCAGCTGCTGCAGGAACATATGTCTTTCTGCCCATTTGCTGTGCAGGCATCCTGTGTTTCATTGTTATTTCGTTTACTTCCTTGCTCCATTTTTGTTTCTTATTAAAATTTGTTGCCACAGTCCAAAGGTCTGCAGAGATCCAGTGCACTGATGGAGAACCATGAAAGCAGGGATTCTCTTCCTTATCAGAAAATGATTCATACACTCCTCACCATGAGATGGGCAGAGTACTAAAGAGAAGAAAGCAGTCCTTGTTTGTGTGGAGTTCCATATACATAGTAGAGCACCTCCAGGCACAATGCATGCCTTGGGTTTTCCATGAGAATGCATATCAATTTCCCCAGGAAACTTGTGAGACTGCTGTGTGCATTCCTCAGCAAACACAGTCAGAAAAATTCACATACACACAAAGCAGATTCTTTGTAAGTTTGAAATGAAAAGAAAGTATGAGGAAATAGTCACAGGGCCACTTACCATATTATGTTTTCTTTAAAGGTGTGTAAATTCAGAAGCAGAGAAAGGCATATGGAGTTTGATGATTGTATGATGAGACATATGGCTCCTCAATACCTGACGTTTGCATCATACAGGCAGCCGCTATGCTAATGTGCATTTTCTTAATTGCTCATATACTGCACACATACTCATACTACTAGGGAAAGCATGATATGAATAAGAAGTGATTTATCACTTTTGGCTGACCATGGTAGCCAAGCCAAAATGTGTGGCTGTCCTGACCCTTTGTCATCACCAAGGTCAGTCAAAATCCCTTCCTCCTACTCCTCTGGTGATGAGCCAGCACTAACACTGGAAAGATAAGCTGGGGCTTGCTCTGGTGCTAGGCATCCAAACTGCCCAGCCCACCTTAACAACCCAACACCAACTAGATGGGCAGGGACTTTCTCCATAGTTGGACTTTGCTTCTGGACAAAGGCCAATTTTGGAACTGATTCTGCCCCTGCTTCAGTTCCAGAGTACCTTGGAAGGCTAGGGGTCTTCTTGCCTGATGACAATGAAGCGCTTGCTATTGCGAGTAAGAAGGAACATCAGTACATTAAGAAACAGCTGCAAAGGACAGAAGACACACTGCTTATTTACCTTTGGTGGTGAACTAGTGCTACTAGACCTGCTACTAATGCTTTTAAAAGTCAAGTAAAAAAAAATGAAGTGCCAGTACTCCTATCTTGATAAAGGTGCTGTGGGTGCCAACGCATATCAGCTGCCAATAGCAGCAAAAAAAAAGTGGAGGAAGAGGTGACTATACTCCATACTGGTGAGTGCAATCACCAAAATAGTGCTGCGTATTAGTAATGAAATCCTAGCACGCAGGATAGATTCAGGTGTTGATAGGGTGATTGTCCTGAGGCAGCCTGCGTGGACTTTGCACTCTGTATCAGCATTATCTGATGGAAGGAAAGCGTTATCATCATCACATACAAGCAGTGGCCATCAGTAAGGCAGGGAGCATGCAAGTGATGTGCTCATCATAGAACAATAACTGCATGAACAGAAATGCAGATCTCTCTAGAGACTGTGGCAGTCTCAGAGGAGTCATCTATTTAGAATTTTTTAAAGACTAGTATGCCTTCTCAGTTTTTACAAAAGGGCTCACTATCTGATACACCTTTCCTGAGCTTCTGAGGATGGCCTGGCTTTTTGCTACTATTTTTTCAGTGATTTTGGCCTCTCCACCCCTTTCATTTTTTTAACTGAGGTGTTCAGTTCTGAGCTGAATAGCTGCTTAAGGAACAGTTGCAGTCTCAGATTAAATGAATATGCATCCATGTGTTGCCATGGCAATGTGGTGTAGACAGCTCTTCAGTCCTGGAGGAACCTAGCAGGAACACTAACTTCCATTAATATGTGATATTAAAGGCATGGTAAAGCCACAAGCCTTTAATGTTGCCTTAATCTTGGGTGCTGCTTCCAGGTGGTTTTCTGGCTAGATTATTAACACGAAGATCAGGTTATTTTGCTGTATTTGGTTCCATCAACATTCCACACCAAGTCACAATGTGTCTCGTTCCATAAGAAAATTATACTACCAGAGGAGGCAGACTGTGCTGGAGTCCAGTTCAAAGGAGATAGAGGACAGGGGCAGGAACCTGGACAACTCCAAGGGACCAGATAATTAGGCCCATAGCTAGGGGTGCCGCCCTCAAAAAACTCTCTCCCCTCCTTAAATGTTTTACAAACAATATTTAAATCAATAGGAAAGTCTTTGTCAAGAAGGTCATGCCTTTTCTTGTCTCCCAGAGGCCAAGCACACTAGCTAAGCCAAAGACAAGCATGCCTTTTAACTGTCTGCATATCTCATGCAAACCTGCACATTTCCCTAGCTAGCTTGTAGCAGTGTGTGTGTGTGTGTGTGTGTGTGTGTGTGTGTGTGCGCGCGCGCGTGCGCGTGCGTGCACACACACAGGCAGGCTAGGAAATCGTTTTCATTTTTAAAAAATTCAATCACAAGACAGAAGATAGGGCCCACAGGTTTCCTTTGGTCAAGACAACTCAGCTGCACATCTTTTCTCCTTTGCTAAAGTGCATTGTTGAAGAAGAAGAAGAAGAAGAAGAAGAGGAGGAGGAGCTTCTTGAAAAGGCCTTGTTTTCCCAGTCTGGGGTGGGGTGGTGACTTGAAAAACTTGCTGGGGTGAAAAGAGAATTCTGGAGGCTTCTGTTGCAATGCATGGGGAATCCTTTATGGCCAGAATGGCTGTAATCCTATACACCCTGGGTTATATTCTGCTGACCTGTTCACACAACTTAATCCTTTGCCCCTCTGTTCAGAAAAGAAACGTTTACGGCGTTGCTTACAACAATCAGTAATGAGACAGTCATGGTGTAGGTTTGCCTTTGAAGGATAAATTAGAAGTTTTGTAAATACACATACAGTGGTACCTCGGGTTACGAACTTAATTCATTCCGGAGGTCCGTTCTTAACACGAAACCATTCTTAACCTGAGGTGCGCTTTCGCTAATGGGGCCTCTCGCTGCCGCCAGCGTCGATTTCTATTCTCATCCTTGGGCAAAGTTCTCAACCCGAGGTACTACTTCCAGGTAAGCGGAGTTTGTAAACCGAAGCGTTTGTAACCTGAGGTGTTTGTAACCCGAGGTACCACTGTACTTATTGGTGAGGTGGGAGAGAAGAGTACGCACAGTTATAATTTTGTTGGTTGGAGGAGGTGAGAGAGAGTGTGTAAGCAAAGGGGAAGGATAGCGCCAGGAAAGAAGTGGGGCAAATAAGAGAAGAAGGAGAAGGGTGGAAATAGGGAAAATGTAGGATGGAGAGAAAAGGAAATCATAAAACGTATTATAAGGTGCAGCATAGAAGGAACAAGGAGTGGAGCTAAAGGAAGCTGAGGAGGAAAAGTGGAGGGGTCAAGGAAGGCAGCCAGTGGATGGATGGATAGATGAAAACAAAGAGGCGAAAAATGGAAGGAAAGATAGTGCTCTGGCAACCCCAGAATTAGTTCCCCTCTGACCTGGCCTACCACTGCCCCAGGGTCTCTGCAGAGAACAGTAAAAATTATCATTATTATCAGTAGTATCATTAATATAGCCTTAATCAATTCATGTAAAACATTAGCATGCACACAGGGATAAACTTCCCCCCAACTTTTTTTTGGGGGGGAAACCTTTAGGCTGGCTACGAGTGTGCTGCTAAGATAGTGCGAGAAGTTGTTGTCTGTGTAGGGAGCTGGAGCCAATGGAGGCAGTAAGTAGACCAAGAAAACACGGAGTATGTTGGTCTGCAAGCATTTCTTCTTTTTTGCCATCAGTTTCGCCATCTCCACATAGTCCAATAATTTCAAAGTCCACTCACCTCTCTCTCTCTCTCTCTCTCACACACACACACACACACACTCACACACACAGCAGCAGCAGCACTGGGTTTTCTGACAGGGAGGGTCCTGGATAGTGTATTTTTTTTATACCCCCACTCCCCATATTATCATCACTGCTGCTCCCCTCTCATTCCCCTATTCCTCCATCAGTGTTTACAAATAGTGTTGTAAAGGGGGACGTTCCAATGAGATTGGGTGCGCAGTCCCTTCCCTGCTCTGTCGCTGATGCTATTCCTATGTTGGTAATAATGTCTTCAGCCAAAGGATTGGGCTTTAGGGAAGGGGAGAAAGGCAACATGTCTCTTTCTCGAGAGAAGAGAGTAAGAAGCACACAGCAATGCAACAAACAACCTAAAGAAACAGCTGGGAGAGTCAGACAGGAGGCAAGGGGATGGGAACAGCGCGGGCATCCTAATGAGAAATGTGTTCTTATGAAAATAATTCTTCATCCCGTAGCAGTACTCTATACCACAGGACACAGAAGGAGCCATAGCATTGTTGGCAGGGCAGAAATCAAATGAATGCCTTCCCCTCTTTCTGTTCCACTGTTGCTGTCTCCTGTCCCACTGCTAGAATTTGACAGGGATGTTGGGGAAAGGCTTTTAGGTAGACAAAGGAAGCATGGTGTCGATCTCATCTAGTCTTGTTGGCAATTAAAGAGTGGTGGGGATTTCTGTGCACAGTTCATATCAACTGTGGGTGATTGTTGTTAAGTACAACAAGTACTTCCACACAGTTAACCTATCTGTGACTTACTTTGCAATATGCAACTGCTCTGGGACGTATTTCACATCACATATTCAAAGCAGATGTGACAAAATGCAGGATAAAACGGTACAATGTTCACTTTAGAGATATTCATCACCCATTTACCCTTCTGCCATTTTGCTGCATGTTTGTCATGCATACAAATTAGGGAATTGATTTGATTTGTGGTTTATTTTCATCATGTAGAAATGCAGGCACCTTTTAAAAATAAATAAATAAACATTATAAGGAGACAGCAACATGTATAGCAAAGATGTACTACATTTTACATATATTTCAAAATCTTGGTATCAGATCTAACGTGGGTGCTTCGAGGGAAATGACAATCCCAGATGACCTTTTTTGAAAAGTCCTCAAAGTTTTAGCTGGCAGCTTTTATGCCTCATATTCGGATTGCTCCTTATTTAGATTTTTTTTATCCTTCCCTCATTATCACATCTAAAAGTACATTAAGTGTTGTGAAACATGTTACACATGGTGCATTCTTTTCCTGTGGTATTCATCTTCAGTACAGAAAGCGTACAACCAATGTAAAATATATTTTTTTCATTAATTTCATGAAGTGGTACTTTCCAGTAAATGCTATATGAACCTGACAGATCTTTCTTCAAAAGAGACCCATCATTTTTATATTTTGGAAGGCTTACAAGTGAGGCGCTATTCTTTGATTTCAATTTGATTAAGTACATATCAGGTAAAAAATATATCCAATTATGCCTAAACACAATGCATTCAAAAATACTCGAAAGGGATGCTAAACCCAACTTACTGTATTATGACATGTTCAAAGCAAGGGATTACCTGACATAGGCTTAAAATGTGTCGTGCCATTTGCTTCTTTCCTTTAAAACAATAATTTGGTTTCAAAGTCAAAATAGTGCTCCAGGCTAGCTTCAGTGAAGTGTGATACATTTGATTCACTAACTGCAGGATTGTAAGCTTTCCTGGAACACTTAACGGCAGCAAACATGCAGGAAAGAAAACCTTTTTTGTTCTTCCAAACCTTGTAGAATCTAAGGTCTGCAAAGGGGGAGCCTAGTGAGCTACTCTGGAGTCTGGCCCATTAGGGCAAATAGGCCCTGCCCCACTGGCGGAGGAAGGCGAGTGCGGGGCACACTGGGTGACAGCCGTCAAAGCGGGTGACATCCCTTCGCCACCCCACCCCCTGTACTCACTGCGCGGACGGCGCCCAGACACTCGCTGTGCTGGCAGCAGGCGGCTAGGGACGCTCCCCACACAGGTGGCTAGCAGCGTCCCCCACGCTCGCCACGCGGGCACAGGCGGCTAAGGACGCTCGCCGTGTGGGCGGCTAGCCCTGCCCCCACACCGTGTGCCAGGGCGGTAGCTCCGCCCCTGCCCTGCCCCACTAACTCCAATTTTGAATCATCTTCCATAATCTCAGTTTTGCCCATGTGTAACTCAGCTGGGAGAAGGATGGAGGCAAAAGTGGAATTCAGCTGGCTCCACCTCTGGCTCCACCTCCTGTTGGGCTCCCTGCCTTCTGCCTTACCGGTCCAACAGCTACCAGGCACCACTGGTGTATAGTGCAGACCCTCCAAGTGTCCCTATTTTCCAGGGATGTCTCTGATTTAGAGAAGCCATCCTGGTTTCTGATTTGATCCCAGAATGTCCTGCTTTTCCTTAGGATGTCCCTAGTTTCATCGGAGAAATGTTGGCGGGTATGGAGTTATTTGACCCACAAGCTGATTGAAGGCAATCCTGTATTTGTTGTTGTTGTTGTTTAGTCATTTAGTCCGACTCTTCGTGACCCCATGGACCAGAGCACACCAGGCACTGCCTCCCGCAGTTTGGTCAAACTCATGCTGGTAGCTTCAAGAACACTGTCCAACCATCTTGTCCTCTGTCGTCCCCTTCTCCTTGTGCCCTCCATCTTTCCCAACATCAGGGTCTTTTCCAGGGAGTCTTCTCTTCTCATGAGGTGGCCAAAGTATTGGAGTCTCAGCTTCACGATCTGTCCTTCCAGTTAGCACTCAGGGCTGATTTCCTTAAGAATGGATTGGTTTGATCTTCTTGTAGGGAAGGGTTATTTTAAATGTTTAATGTTTTATTATTATTTTTATATATGATTGAAGGTGCCCCGAGTGGCTGGGGCAACTGAGTAAGATGTGTGGGGTATGAGTAGTAAAATTATCATTATGGAATGGGGCGTCCCTATTTTCATCGGAGAAATGTTGGAGGGTATGATGGTTCTGGCTGGTATTTTAGAACAATAGTACATAGGAAATTGTATTGCATTAAGTAAGACAATTGGTCCATCTAGCTCAGTGTTACGCATGTAGAATGACTGGCATCATGTACTCGACCACTGGGCTATGCTAGATGTGATCTAATCACCGTCCACACATAAGTCAAGAAATGGGTAAATATCACCACTTCTATTACTATGGGAAACCTTAGTGTCACTATTCTAGAGCATTGCCGTTCTAGAAGGAAGATGTTGTGCTCTGACAGAGAAGAAGGGGAAATGGACGGCCTGTCTGTAACACAGCATTAGGACTGTACTTGGTAATATGCTTATTATGCTTTGTATTATGTTTTCATCATTACGTTCTGTAAAATGCATTCTTAATGTTGTACACTGCCCTGGGATCTTTTGGTAAAGGGCAGTACATACATTGTAGTAATAGTAATAATACTGCTGACTGCGTCTCTGCTTCTCCTGTGCGGCCCCCAGCCCAGTTTTCTAGAGCCAAAACCATTCCAAGGCACTGACGGCTGCATATGCATTGTAGTGAACACTAGAGAGCCATTGTTTCATTCTTTGGACTTGATCCTGTAGCTCACTTGCCAAATCATTTGGCTGCCACGATGAAATAGGTATGGTAAAGGGCAAAATGGTTGGTAATTTCTCCTTCTAAAATGTGCTGAATGTGTGGAACTTTGGGATATCGAGTCACAGGGATTCTGTTACTGCTTTGCAGCTGATTTATTCTGATTTGGGGATATCTGGGGGAAGGGGATATCTCAGTTGCTTTTTAAGTATTATAGCCACACCAAGGAGCCATTTCCCACCCATTCACCCAAAGGTTAACTAACATACAAAAGGCACACAGTCATGTGGCTGAGGCATCTGAGCAAATCCTTAGCACAAAATATTCACCCCCAATCCTGGCTGAGCAATAAAATTGTGTTAAGCTTCTCTGTTTTTGACCCCACCTATGTGGTGGTGGGTTTGTAGATGCTACAGCTGTGCCATGAGATGGTACAACTATAATGTTTTTAAAAGCATATCTCAATTTTTATTTTTTATTTTTTATTAAATAGAAATGTATCTCATTAACTATCAAAAATGGTTTATTACACTATGATGCACCACACTCAACAGTGATTTATTTAAAAAAAGGAAATCATGTATAAGCGCAAATCATTAACACTAAAGCAAAGCCAAACTGAGTCCAAAGCTTCATTTGCTTCTTGTTGCTGATGAGTGGGTGAGTGTAATATTAGTTCAGTGGGTTATTTAGCTTAAATTTAACTGACTGTTGCTATTATAATCTTCTAACAGAGTGAAGGGCAAAGATGGGAGTAACATGTGTTAATGATATCCAATAGTGCAAACACCCATAATGAGGAACAAACTCATGAATAATGAGTTTTACAATACACAGAGAAAGAGAGAGAGAGAAGGCTAGAGCTATAAACTGCTGTGAAAAACAGGAATACAGAGAATTAGTGTGAAAAGGCAGCACTTCACTTTCTGCAAATTTAAGAACAGGTAATGTGCAATCTGGATGAGGGGGAAAGATAGCAATCCGCAACTGAAAAATCCAGTTATCTAGATGGTCCTCGTTGTTGTACTTTTCATGTGGTAGAAGAACAGGCACATTATTGCAATAATGTCAAGATTAAATAAAGGATAAACACATCTTTACAAAGGACTTTCAAATCTCTGATAATAGAGAACCTTGTAATTTTAGGGCGGACATGCAAAATAATGATATTGAGAAGAGAAAAAGGTGCCAAAGTTGGGATCTTGTTGTACAAGCAGACCTGTATGAATGCCATTCATTTCTGATCAGTAAAATCAAGAGTGATTAAAAGAATTGATTTCATTGGTTTCTGAATGTAGATTCACCCAAAAATCCCAAGCACCAGACTATTTGTTATGGAGAAATCTGGAAAAATAGGTGATGTGCTTGAGCCAGCTCAGACTCATTTCAGGATGTCAGAAACGATTGATCTTCGATCATTGGTGGGAACTCACTGGTCCATGGACCTCATTAGTCTTAGCAGTGGTTCTAATTTTACCCTGACAGTCAGGGGGCAGGTAGAGGCACAGCTGCAGAGGAATAATTGGGGAGTCGGAGCTCACCCCCAATTGTTCCTTGGCATGTGCCGCTTGTATTCAGTGTCATTTCCTTATTTAGTATTACTTTTATACCCCAACTTTCCTCTCTCAAGGTGGCACCATGAGCTGTAACCAAGATATGGGGTGGGGGTGGGAGAGACTATGTTGGATTGAAGACTGCTCAGAGGCAGGTGATTTATGTTGGGACTTCAGCCAATGGAAAAGTGAGTCTTGAGACCAGCCAGACCCTAAAGGATGCTTAGATACCATATGACAGTCATACAAAGGGCAAGAAGGCATTAGTGTTTCTTTAGCACTCAGCAGGCTGAGATTTCTGCTCTTTGACCCAAGGCTCTTGAGCTACACATGCCAACACACAGGGGAGATTATGAAAAACATACATGTTGTGCTTTTTAAACTCAGGTAGAGAGGAAGAGGGAGGAATAAGTAAGTTATCACAAGGTGGTGGCCTGGGGAAACTGTTTATTGGCCAAAAGCATATGAGGCATTAGCTGAGCAGTAACCTTCCTCTGATGATGATGAGCCTTTGGCACATGGTCTGCACAGCCAGTTGTTTGCATTGCTTCTTGCATGTCCCCTCCTGTTCAAACCAGCCCTTTCTTGATTCTTCTCCACCTACTAGCCAGTCTGGTTGCTGGGAATGCAGCCCTGCTGGGGGCATGGACAGTGTGTAGCGCCATATTTGCATTATCAGGACTTGAAAAGGTAATATAATGGCAGTATTTTTCTCCCTTTTTTAATTTTTGAAAGCACACCCCCATACATGGAATTCCTTCATCTTTCAAATGTTCATTTCTGGCAACATACCATTTGCAACAGCTCAGCCAGCTCCACGTCTTCTAAACAGAAGACCAATATTAGTATTAATATACACACTGCCTCTGGTATGCTTTTACTCGCAGCATAGGGGGGTGGTCCTTAAGGCATTTATCAACTTCTCTGTTGGCACATTGGCACAACCTCAAAGAAAACAGAAGGCAGCATTTACAATTTACAAAATACTTTGGGGAAAGAAACTGTAACACAGGCAAAGTAGAAATTGTAAAATGCATTACTTACTAGCAGCTTTATTGAATTGACCGTTTCTTATAACAGAGTGCTTATAACAGAGTTCTTATGACAAAGGCAATACAAAATACTATACATGCATTCCTGGAAGTATTGATTGTTTAGACTTTAGAGGAAATTCTGTTCAGTTAGGCTTCTTCTCCACTAAGCGTACTTAGGATCATAGTCTTATTTACACTTTTCAGCAAAGAACTTGCCTATCTCTAATTCAGCCCAAATATTACAGCTATTTACCTGATTTTCTGAAAATATAAGCTCCTTTCATGCACAGATTACATCATACTTGAAGTGGGGAGGGGATACTGCTGCCCCCATGCAGATGTCCACACATTGGCAGGGACTGCTTGACTGATAGTGCTCACACATGAGCAGCTGCTTGCCCTATGCTGTGGGCAGGGTCTGTATCACACCCTTATTTAATAGTCATAGTAACTGATGCCCTCTTTGCTGGTTTCACACTTGAAGTGGGCTATATAGAGAACGCCTTCTGGTATATAGGTGTCTTAGAATGGTAATAGCAGGTGGTTGCCTATGTTCTTCCAGCACATGTGGGCATTTTGATATCGGGATACCATTAATTTAATTTCTAAACGAAACCTGCAATGCTGTGCCCACAATGCAATTTTAAAAAATTATGTTAGGGACAAAAGTTCATTGCTGAAGGTGGCTTTCCTATGTCTCTTGCAAGTTCCCAGTTCTACAGTCTTTCTCAGAGCTGGCAATAAGATGAGCTACAAATAGTTGCAAACCATTCAGAGTGCTGTTTTTGAGATTCCAAACTGTGACTTTCCCAAGGGGGGGGGACTTCAGGCTGCTGCTGTTCAATGCTACATGCCTTGGACTTCTCCCCCACCAGCAGTAATCAATGACTGAGTGTGCTTTACTATGTTTGGTTGCAGGCAGAAAAACAATGATAAGCTTCACTGGTGCCAATCTGCTTGGTCTGCAGCTTTCAACTAAGCCCCTAAGTCTAGTTTTGTACTTACTGTCTTGAAAGCTTGCCCACTTCCCCCCATACTTTCCAGAAAACATCACACCATAATTCCCTTAATAACTTTAAAGTATTAGAAGATGCCCATGACGCATCAGTCCCCAGCTTGTGTCCGGAGCAAGTAGCTTCATTGCCCCATATTAGTTAAACTACTTGAAAGGGTGCTTTCTACTGAAAAGAGTGGCTGGGGAAACCCGGCCAGATGGGCGGGGTATAAACAACAACAACAACAACAACAACAACAACAAATAATAATCATCATCATCACCATCATCATCATCATCCTATTAAGATTCAACTGCTAGTCCAGTCAGCTTCTGTAGATAAAGTGGGTGGGGTGCCATCTTGTTCTTTTCTTTGCAGTAGCAAAATATTCTGGGTCAGCCCTGGGCTTTGCTATGCAGAATAGTCCTTTTATTGATGTGTTTATAGCAAAAGACACTTTTGAAATTCTGAGTGCATTGTGACTGAAAACAGCTAGATCCTGAGAATGGCAGAGCTGAGGTAATGAGATCACTGAGGTGAGGGCAGCACAGTACTGCAAAAAGTTTGGAAGTAATAGTGATAATAGAGTAAAGGTGCAGAAATGGACGTACGAAACTGAATGATTACTGCCTCAAAGAGCCTAGCAATGTCCACACTTCACTGGAGGAAATGTCACTAGTGCTGATTGATAAGATAGCGTGTCTAAGAGTAGGTGTGAGATTGCTGAAGTATTTTTGTGCAGTCAACAAACTGAGCCTCAAAAACGTTTACTCAAGATCACACAGCAGATGTTGGTATGGTTCAGAAAGAGTCCTGCTACGAATGCTAACTCAATCCTTCTTCTGTTCCAACACAGCTTGATAACCTACGCACTGATCTGGAGTGAGAAACTGCATTTTCTCCACAGAATTTCAAACAGATATACTAATTGATACATAATGCAAGCAGTAAATTGCTGGCAAATGTGCGTGACAGGTTTAACACCCTGTGTCTGTTGGCATTGCTGCTCCTACTCTAGGAATTCCACTTGGCATTCCATTTCACAGTCTACGGAAGGGTCATTGCAGGGAACCAAGTTCTGGGATGCCTTTAAGAATGTGTCACATTCTCAGTGAGATTCCCTCACCATCTCAGCCAACAGACAGGACAGCAACGTGATTTGGCAGGGTCCATTTCCATCCCTTTCTTTCCTTCAGATAGCTTGTGATGCTTTTTCATGTCAAAGAAAATGTGATTGGTGGTCTCGCTAATGAAAACAATGCAAGAATACGATAACGAAAGTCTGGGTCATCATGGAAAGTAATCTCTGGAGAATTGTTTTGCAACCCAGAATGCCATACTAAGGCTGTGCTATAAATCAATGTATTGTCTGATATCGGGTTTAAATCAAATTGTGATAATGACTTTACAATTTATTGCATATCGTGTGTGTGGTATTAAAAAGTCAGCTCTTCCTTGCCTCCTGCAACAAGAAGAAATAGCTACAATTCACTACAGCAGGCTGACTCAAATATCGCCCAGCAGATATCGCCAAACAGAGCTTTGAGAACAGTCTCCGTCTCCCCGGCCACCCAGCCAGCAAGCAGGGACTTCTTCTCTCAAGGCTTATAGAAACCAGGCTGGTAGTTGACCTAGGGGAAACCTGCAGGTTCAAACTTCTGGAGTCCTTTCCCCCCATAAAAACATAAACTTGGGTTAGTAAGAAACAGACAGACAACTTTCTTTGACCCTCTTCTGTCACCCCCCCCATCTGTGTATACTGCTTGTGGGTGTGCGAGTGTCTATGTGTGTCTCCCTCTCCCCTCCCATTGGTGGGGTATCTGCTGCATTTGTTTTTGTGAAACAGCAGCCACCAGGGAGCAAAAAGCACTGCGGTTTTCATTAACCCAGCAAGCACGTCACACTTCATTTTTTGTAAGCAGCAGTCTGCCCCTTGCGTGTTCAGACCCAGAGATCTCCCCCCTAAATAAATTCACACTTGACTCAAATTTTGGTTTTGGTTTATGGCAGAACTTAGGCCACAACTTTATTGATTACAGAAAGTGAGTGGTTGCATAGTGTCAGGGAACTGCCATCGGAAGGACAGGAGGTGGAAGGGCTCACAGAGGTTGGGAGAGACTCAGCAGCTGAAGAGGGAACCAGCAGGGGGAGAGGCGGGTTTCTGAGGGAAAGTGAGCAGGAGGGATGGCTCAGAGACACTTGCAGCGAGAACAGTGGGGAGGTTTCAGGACCTCCTGTAGGGACACCCACTCCTCGCCGGAAACTGTCACGCCGAGAGTCCAGAAGACGCGTTTCCGTTAAGGAGCTTTTATGTTGGAAGAGATTTCGAAAGCAACCACTGTCGGAATCTGCCAGCGACTGACGGAGCCATGTTTAAGGGGCTCCGTTACAGACAGAGGTTTGCGAACTTAACCAAACTCTGAGGGACTTGGATTTTACGCACAAGCAGCTCATCATCCCATCACACATAGGTTCTGGTTCGACTAGCTCCCTGCCTTGCAGGTAGCGCTGACCCAGGGTTCCAGCATAGGTCAGCCAACGGTTGTCCCCCTGGACTCAGGCACTACCACCCAAATGTCCCCCTGGACTTAGGCATGGGCACAACCCCCTCTCAGGGGTTGACCAAACCATTGAGTCCCTGGATTCCTTTAACGGAATACCCTTTACATAGGGATGGCAAGAGCGTTCTCCCATCCCTATCACCTGAACCAGAGCCTATCCGCTGTATATAAATAGGTCCCTCAAACTGTTTGGACTGCGTCCCATTGGCCAGATTGCACCCAGCTATGAGGGACCTACCAATCGGGTGTTGTGGCTGACCAATCGTACCCATCCACAACACAGGGTGTCGGTTTTCCAGGACTCACCACAATACCCTCTTTAAGAGAGGACCCGATTTGTTAAAACTGTACTCTGGGTGTGTGATTGTGTCTCCCTGACTACTCCCTCCCCCCTCTGTTGGTGTGCCCAGATGGTGCTTCGTTTGGAGCCATGGCAAGGAACTTTCTTGGAGGTGCAGGGAGCTGTGCAGAGAGGCTTATTGAGCTCCATTTCTATATCCCCATGTTTCTTTAGCTCTGGCTGCCCTGAAGTGCTTTGTGCGCTCTCTCGCTCTCTCTGTGTGTGTGTGTGTGTGTGTGTGTGTGTGTGAGAGAGAGAGAGAGAGAGAGAGAGAGAGAGAGAGAGAGATTGTGGCTTGCAAGTTGCTTCAGAATAAAAGGGGGGAAACCCCCAGTGTTTGTTGTGTGTGCCTTTCTTTTGGGGCAGAAGCAGCCCACGGGTTTCTTATTAACCTAGCCTACACTGCCAGCCCCATGTTAACCCTGCCAGTCTTCCGCTTTCCCCTCCCCTGTTGTAAGTAGGAGGGAAATACACGATTGAGATGCTTGTTGGCTTTCAAGTTGCTTCAGAGTAAAAGAAAGAAACACCACCCTGCTCTGCTGTTTGAGCCTCTTTTGTGTCTCCCCCCACCTCGTTATGCTCCCCATTTTCTCCTATAAGGCTATGCCAAGAGTGGACTTTGACGAATGCTCTCTAATGTAGTGTAAGGCACATGAGGCAGCCTTCCCAATGTTGAAGGTGCTTGCAAAGAAGTTTTTGGCTATCCCAGGAACAAGTGTGCCATGTAAAAGTGTCTTCAGCACAGCTGGCAATGTTCTTCAAATACAAAGGACATCTCTATTGCCAGAGAAGACCAAAATGCAAATTTTCCTTGCAATAAATATAAATTTCATTTAATAATTTTTGTTCTGTTAAATTTTATCCATTCATTCTGGTTTGGCCTGGTTTATAAAATAAATGCAAATTTCCCAGGCAATAAAAATATAAATTTTGTTTATATTTTGTTCTGTTAAAATTTATCCGATCCATTCTTTCTATTTTGGCCTGGTTTAGAAAAGGAAACTAACAAACAATCAAATAACTGGTGTTGTACGATGTATACATTCAACTAAGACTCAGTAGTGAATTATATTTGAATATCTAAAAGTGTGACACTGAATTTGCTTTTTTCTTATTTAGTAATATAATTACATTTTTAGGAAACCTTGGATATCTATGCTACCAATTACTTCTACAGCTTTAATCTTAGAGAAAATGTGCTATTATTGGTACAGTAGTACTATAACATAACAGTTGTAGCAATATGTTAAAGGTAAGTAAAATGTTATCAGTTTTAGAGTTAGACCCATAAGTAGTAGCAGTGGCCAGGACATTACCATGTTCACCTCTGCATAGCTCCAGCCTTATTTCAGATACCATGATACATTGAAATACCGCAAAGTTTAGCTGGTGATATATCGTGATGTTGAAAGCCAGATATTGCCCAGCCTTGTGTCATACACGCAGAGGTTTCTCTTCTTTGGCATACATGCATTGTAGTGACATTTCCCTTCTCATCACGTGCACTTGGAGATCTGGATCCTTTTGAATTACGAGGTACTTCTTTGAGGCTGACAGATATGTGGGGCACCTTTTCATTCGCTTAAAGAGGCTCAATTTGTGATGAATGCTTCAAAATCGGGTCCTCCCTCAAAGCGGTGAGACCTGGAAACCGACACCGTGTGTTGTGGGTGGGTACTATTGTTCAGCCACAACACCCGATTGGTAGGTCCCTCAAAGCTGGGTGCAATCTGGCCAATGGGACGCAGTCCAAACTGTTTGAGGGACCTATTTATGCCCATGCATGTGACCCAGAGCTTCTTCTTTCGGCGCGTGCATTTGGAACACCCGCCCACCTCTCCCTACTTTTCGGGCTTTGCGCTTGACCTTGCTATGCCGTCGTGTGTCGTCTGTCATTGGGACAGGGGCACGCCAGGAATTTTCCCCACTTGGCTGATTGGCTGTTGCCATTTGGGTTTCGCCTGCTGCGTAGCAAATAGTCACAACTTGTAAGGTTGTGAATAGGCTCTGGTTCAGGTGATAGGGATGGGAGAACGCTCTCACCATCCCTTTGTGAAGGGTGTTCCATTAATGGAATCCAGGGACTTGATGGTTTGGTCTACCCCTGAGAGGGGGTTGTGCCCGTGCCTGAGTCCAGGGGGACATTTGGGTGGTGGTGCCTGAGTCCAGGGGGACAACCGTTGGCTGACCTATGCTGGAACCCAGGGTCAGCGCTCCCTGCATGGCAGGGAGCTAGTTGAACCAGAGCCTATGTAACCAGTCACTTTCTGTAATCAATAAAGTTGTTGCCTAAATTCTGCCAAAAACCAAACCAAAATTTGAGTCTTGTGTGAATTTATTTAGGGGGGAGGTTTCTGGGTCTGAACACGCAAATACCACTTGCTAGACACCAAAGCAGGGGAGAGTGCTGTTGTGGTCAAATCCTGCTTGCTGGGTTCCCACTGGCATCTGGTTGGGCACTGGATGCTAGACTAGATGGACCATAGGCCTGGTCCAACAGGCTCTTTTTTTGTTCTTGCAGACACGTCTAAATGTTTTCTTACTACTGTTGCAAACTGCAGTAGCACCTCTTACTTATCAATGCTCATATTGGTCTCCACATCCACAGCAGGCACTTCACCCTAGAAGGCGCACATTGTCTCCCAAGACAGATGGATGTCAGCCATTTGGAAGCAAGTCATTATTTAGGTCTGAGTCTGGTCTGTTAATTCGAAAACTGCTTCATCCCCAATTGAGAAGCTAAAAATGGTTCTTTCCCCCTCCTCCTCCTCCCCTCTCCACATAAGTGGATGAAATCTGCAGGCAAGCAAGTGCCTGAGGAGTAGATTAAAACCCACCAAATTCCAGGAAGATCCATTCGGGGGTTTTCATGCAGGGAATCTATTACTTAAAAACACAAAAAAACAGAATGGGCCAGGGATAGATATCACACACCCCTCCAGGTTCTGTTGGAACCCATTTGAAAACTGAAGCAGGTGCCTCTGGATAAGAAACCTGCCAAAGACAAATAGGTCCAGGGGCTATAATGATACGTGATTTTGCCTTTGTTATAAAAAAATGGGCTAAGTCCATTTTTCTCACTGATCGCTGTCCCCCTATCTCAGTGAACAAAAAAGAGTGAGCACTATTAGTTTTAATTGTTTGTTAGGTAAAGAATGCTTGAGAAAGAAGTCAACTACCCTAGTAGTCTAGCTATACTTCTTATGCTATACTCTGGAAGGAGAATAAGGACCCACACGAAAAACAACTCTGTCTACTTCTTCAACACCTCTCCTCCAAGTTACTAAGATTGGAGTGGCTATGAAAAATAGTTTACTGTGAAAAACTAGCTGTGTCTGTCAAAATGAAATGTCCCGCCAACATCTCCTTCCCTCTAGGCATTACTCAGAAAAGGAAAAGGAAAGGAAGGGGGGAAGAAGACTAGTGGCATAAGGTGATGAATAACCTTTGGGTTCTTTGTTCCACCTCTAGACATCTTGCTGGCACCAAAGTCCAATTGGGAATGTGAGATCATGACCTGAATCCCCCCAATTCACCTTGTTTTTTGGGGTGCCCACAGAACAGATGCACCACCCTTGTGTACTGTTATCTGCTACTACACAGAGACAGTGAAAGGAAACCTAGAAGGATCCAGCTCTCTGAAATTCTCATGAAGGTAGTACTAGTATACAGTTCACCAGTCTGCAACAATATAGGACAGAACAAGCAAGTATAGCTGAGGGAAAAGGAAGACTCCCCTGTTCTATGAACTCATCATTTTAAATATAATTGTTAATACAACTATTTTGAGACAACAGTGGCATTAGTTCACCTTCTGTGTTGTTCATTTCTGAATAAACTATAGGTAGGGTAATGAAATGGATACGGCAGAGAAAAATGTGTTTTTGTCTCAGTATCAGATTAAGATAATGGGGTCTACAGCATTGTTATGGGACAAATCTGATAATCGTTGTGCTAGCAAAAACCATCTGGCTTCAGTGACATTTTTGCTAAATAGGGAACACAGAATTTGATGTATGTAGGCTGAAATTTCTTTCAGAATGTAGTCCTTCATCACAAGTTGCATCCTCTTAAATCCATTTTCTATATTTCTGATCTCTTGCTTCAGTTTAGTGTCTTTTCAACACGTTCTATCTGTGTGCTGGTGTTTTAAATTTCCTTGTAACTTACCATGACCGGCAACAATTTAGAACACAGATTATGGGAAGTAAAGTGTCCTGTCAAATAATTGCACTATTTGGGAGTGGAGTGGAGAAGGAAATAAAAATAAAAAGTCATGTTAAACTGTTATCTCACTTTCTAACTTTCTTCAACACTTCCCGTGGTCCTTTTCCTTCAGAGAAGGGAGACTTTTATTCCCTCCTTCCTCAACAAACTTCTGTCTCCCAAACAGCTTTACTCAGCTTGCAAAGAATTGCTGGTGCTTGCATCAGTCCACTCAAAATGGCATCGCATGGTTAGGGAGTGGGGCGGGCAAATGAGGAGGCACAAGACAGGCTGTTACCTGTTGACTAGTGGAAGCACTTAAAAGAGGCCAAACAGAGCACCACCTTAAGGGCAAAATTTTAAAAATATGGCAGCTGGATGCTCCCCCATCCTTTAATATTGCACTTTGTTTCCTGTATAAAGGGTGACATGTTGTGAACTCCTGTGAGTAATGAACCCATTCACATGAACTAGTTTTACACAGGCTACCACCAAAAGGCAACTTTTAACTGCCAATCTTTGGTGGAACAATCCAATTTGTGTGTGTAAACATGGACTGAGCAAAGATTGAACACAAAAGAAATAAGCAAGAATTGTGGGGGAATTTTGGGAACATACTGGAATTAGATATAACCTTTGTACAGCACAAAGACCACAATGTTTTAATAACAGCAATATTTAAAGCACCTTGTTATGTACTGAGTTGAATAGGATCCAAAATGCAGCAGTCTGATTCGTCCTAGAACAATAGGATTCAGAATGCAGCAATCTGATTGGTCCACAGCAGCCACCCAATCCAGCTCCAGGTGGAAGTGAATCCGCAACCTGATTGGCCTACAGGAGAATCCCAGAATTAGCCAATCATGTGGGGCCCACTGTGTAAATAATGTATATAAAGCAGACATTCTGGGGGAACTTCCATTCCTCCTCACCACATGAGCTGAATATAGAGCATGAAATCCACTCACAACTCAGAGTATATTTCACACCTAATCAGTGAAAAGCTGCACTGATTTTTATAACGCTAGAAAAATGAAAACTTTTAGGCCATTTTTATATATGATTGTTAATGTTAAGGTATATTGTGTGTATAATTCAAATGTGCAAGAATATATGTTATCTATTACTCTAGAGCAATATCATGTCTGTACACAGTTAGGTATCCCAGAGCTTGAGAAAATTTGCCCTCACTGATCAATCTTGTTGCAAATAAAACATAGCCCACAACAGTTAGCTCATTGTTGGACACATTTCCAAGCAACCAAATTTGGAAAAGCCCTGTCAAATCTATATACTTATTGAGAGCCCTGCGGAGCATTTACAAATCCTTTTCCGTTAATGGACAGATGTTTCTAAACCCTCTGCTTTTGCACCACCCTTCCCAAGAGTAGTTATTTTAGGTTTTACTGATAAATCATCTCTCACACACATTCCTCGCCGCCACCACCTTGCTTTTCTTTAGGCCCAGAATAATGGTTTTAAATAGATTGTTTGCTGTGGTCCTATTTGGATTGCAGAATCACGAAGTTAAATCGTAGAATACAGGGCAGGTAAGAACTGTTTGCTCCTCCTTCCTCCTAACAGCATGCAGTGTGAAAACATCCTAGCCTACTGGGAATGGCAGACATAGGACCTCATGAAGAGATGCTGATGTTTTCATCAAGCATAGGACCTTGAGATGCGACAGAGTGTTTCTGGTGGAATGGAGGAAAGAGGCCCTGTATCTCTTTTCCTTTGTTTTCACCCCCCACCAATCCCTCCCATTATATTAATAAATCTGAAATGAATGCAGGTTAAGAATTCCTGTGATCTAACCCGTGTCTGGATTGCACAGAGTTTGTTTCTCATAAAGGAAAGCAGCAGCAGCAAATAATTGAAAGGCTACGTCTAGACCAGTGTTTGAGATGGCACTGGCATTTGCGCAACAAGGGGGATTCATATTGCATCCCACCAGGGCCTGTCATTGTTTGCACACCCTGATCCTGATTAAACTAACACTAGAACACTAGCAGCACAAGGACTTCCACCAGCACAATCATGCTTGCCCCCTCTCTTCTCCTGTGCCCCCTAATCCGCTCTGGAGGGTCAAATGAACCTCCAGAACAACACAGATGGGAGCTTTTCCACTGGCCTTGCACTGATGGAACAATGTCATTGTGCAATGTTGAATTCAACCCCATATCCTGCTTGTTGTGACAATTGTTGGGTTTTATTAAAGCAATCCAGCCTTTTGCCCAACTCATCCCAGCATCTGTCTCTCACTCTGGTTGGTCACTGTTGGCAACAGGGTCCCAGACTGGGAAGATCCTCGGTGTTATTCAGTCTGGCACTGCTTATGTGCTGCTGTGTGTTCTACCTTCCTGACTTGCCTCATCCACACTTCTTCATTATGAGGGCCTGCGTTTCTGTTTTGTTATGGTGACTTTGTACCAGGGCACTCGGTCTCAACCCACAATGACTTGTTTTCCGCACAGCTCTCTGAAGTCTTGTGCAGATGATCTCCTCATCCTGCCCCATCAATCCCAACATAACCTAGCCAAACCTGGGGTCCATGGCAGTGTCCAGGTGGAGAATAGGAAGCCTGGAACAGGCAATAATGTTGCCTATTCTTGTAATGGAGAACATGCATAGATTCAAGTTCTCTTGAAGAACTTCAATTTAACAATTGTTCAGTTAGGTGTGTTTCACAAGATGATTGTAGAAAAGGTACAACCATAGGAACATAAGTAACCACTTTACAGTGGTTGTTGTTGTTTAGTCGTTTAGTCGTGTCCGACTCTTCGTGACCCCATGGACCAGAGCACGCCAGGCAGTGGTACCTCGGGTTAAATACTTAATTCGTTCCGGAGGTCCGTTCTTAACCTGAAACTGTTCTTAACCTGAGGTACCACTTTAGCTAATGGGGCCCCCTGCTGCCGCTGCGCCGCCAGAGCACAATTTCTGTTCTCATCCTGAAGCAAAGTTCTTAACCTGAGGCATTATTTCTGGATTAGCGGAGTCTGTGACCTGAAGCATATGTAACCTGAAGCGTATGTAACCCGAGGTACCACTGTATAGTGGATTGGATCATTGATCCACTGAGCTCAGTATTGTTTACAGTTACTAGCAGGATTGAATCTGGGGCCTTTGCCTGCAACTAGGCATGGTCTCTGCAACTGCCTTACCACTAACATCATAGCATAGCATTTACAGGGTGCATGTTCTTCTAACTGTGATAATGTATACTCCTCATATTTTAAAAAAGCAATTTCAGAGCTGCTCTTATCCATTGATGTTCCGTTGTATACTTTTGTGATGTGATGTTTTTCTCCTTATAGTGCTGATCACTTTTCAGCCATACATTTTCATTGTAGTAATGACATAACTGTAGTGGAGACTCCAGCTGCATGAACATATATATATAAACATACAGAATCAATGCAGGACTTCCTACCCATTGGAACTAAGTTTTTCTTCTCCATGGGTTGGAGTTGAGTTTGTCGTTGTTTGCTCACTTACACAGAGGTCCCCAAAAGACAGTTTCCACTTCCTCCAGGTCTCTCTCCTATGATTGATACTGTTATATCCCACTCCTCCTCAATCTATTCTTTGATCGTGAAAACGGCAAAATCATAGATTCTGACAAATAAGGTACAGTAAAGTAAATGAGACATCTGATTACAACTACTACTAATATTATAACTAACTGAAAGTGGCACAAGGTTGAACACCATTAAATTTGGCTAAATGACTACTTAATCCATAGGCTTTCAAACTGGGGCGGGGTATTGTTTTGTGTTTGTTATTATGTTACGCGTTTTTGTGCTTTTATATTGTAAACCACAGTATAGTCATTTAATGTTGTTGTTGGCATCAGTTTGTCTTGGGAGACAAGGAAGGAGTGCACCTTTGGAAGTAAAGTCAAATCACTGGAGTGTTACAGTGCCCACTGTGCTTGTAGAGATCGATACAGGAGAGACATGTTTTACTGCAGTTAGGGCAGGTGAAGGCAAAATAATACTACCACTTCTTGAATCTGGATTACTAGCCTATCCGCTTTCATTTAGTGGTCTAATATCTCCTCTTAATAGGAGCTAATTACATTGCAAGATGGTCTTTTGGGCTGCTCCTTATTCGTGTAGGAAGACTTGTAAAGCCGTAATTGTCCTTGCACCTGAACCACAGAAATTGCTTTCCCTGTTTCTGCGTAACCAGCTCACTGTCCATTTGGGACACCTTATTAGTAATTATTCCTTCAGAATAAGACCCTTAAAACTAGACCTATTAAGTCAAGTTATTTTATAGAATGTTTTAAAAGAAAGCTAGGAAAGCCTTTAAAACTTAAATAATTTAGTTTGAGCTTGTTAAATCATATTCTCTAATGACTGAAGATTTTTTCTTTCTTTTTTTAAGGAAAAAGGTTTGCATTCTGATTTCTTTTTGTAATGTACAGTTTCTTTACATTTTATGCCTGCTATTACAATCCTGATTTCTCCTTTTTCTTTCCATCTTTTTCAACATGTTTTCTTTTGTCATTTTTCGGATGTATAAACTTTAAAGAGAGAGAGATTAACGTAATGCCCAAGTATTTTTGCCACAACATCTGCATAACAATAATTGGATATACTTCTTCTTTTTAAGCAAAAAAAAGCATGTACTGGTTTTTAAAAATAAAGCAGTTGACAAAAATCAAAGTACACAATAAAATTAAGTAGAATAGTAAGAATGAAATGGTCTCAACTATTATATAATTTCAGAGTACACCATATAGCAATTTAGCCCAGAACAGCTTGGAATTCTATCACTAAAAGATTTATGAGTGGAGAGTAATTGAGAATAGCACCCTCATCTAAACTTAGGTAGAGATGGGTGTAAATCTCAATTATGTCAGCGTTGCGCTACCATGAAGGCCCTGCTCCAAATCCTAACTAAAAGTAATTGTTTGCAATAAGGCTTCTAGAAAATGTTCTTCCAATGAAATCTTAAGGAGTGGGGTAGTTCACATACGCCGAAGAATTCTGTCTGACATTAATAAGAAACCTACCTGTAGTTATACAAAGGTAGCAGTAATTGGATTTAGGGTTGCCAAGTAACCCATGGAAACCTAATTGGCCTGCTCCTGTGCTTTTAACAGCAGCTTGATTTGCAGAAATCAGTAGGTGAGGCTGTTCATAGCAAGGAGAGAAGTACTGTCACCTGCTAATGCCTTCAGGTCAAGCTGCTGCTAAAGACAGAGAAGCACGGCACTGGTGAAAAGGTTGAAAACTCTAATTGGATGCTATTGAGAGAGCCGTGTTGTCAAGATGTGTAGAATTTGTTGGAAAATAGCTTCTATTGTCATGCTTCTGAAAATCCAGAATAGCAGTGATTGCAGAATACCCAATAATCTCTGAAGTGGAGGGAGCTATTCTTCCCATTTGCTTGGATAAACATTTTCAGATTCCTTAATCCTAGAATGTTTTAATTTGAAAAGTGTTTGCTTCAGACTTATCTCTTGGGCAGCCTGCCATACCCTGCTAGGTTTTGCTACTAGTGCACTTGAAGACATTGCACATGGGAGGACAGAGATGATGGCTCCTTTTTCTTCCTCAGCGCACCTTTATATATAAGGAATCTTTTAGCCTGTCTGCTGGGAGGCTGTTTTGAAAAAGCTCCATTAGGAAAGTCTGAGTGAACAAGACACAATTTCTGTCCCCCACCCCAGCCCCTCATGGAGCTCTGGTTTGTCCTTTTGCCACTGGGACCTTCTGTCATCTAGAAGTAATCAGGCAGAATGCAGGAGTGTTGCTCACAGTGAAACAAAACCATAACATCCCTGATAGTGCCCAACTCACCTCTGCTGTTTCCCATATTCCTTGTCAATGAAATGTACACTATTGACCGTTACAAAAAAGTTCTTAGGCCAAGCTGTCTAAAGTACACACATACTGTATAACACTTTATGTTAGCTAGCCTTAAAAGTGTGTCTTTAAATATCAGCTGCTAAATCCACAGCCAGATAGCTTAAGTAAGTCGTCTGGTTTTCAGGTTTTTTGTTTTATATGGAAATGTTCAGGTCACTGGAAAATAAGGTCACTGCTAAGGATTAGCAACCGGAAATCACTGCTGCATGAAAACCAAGAATTCCTTAAACTTGTTTTCCTGTCACTGTTGAGCTTTTAGTCATCTTCTTCTTTGTTCAGATTGACCATAGTATACAATTACAGGTATAAACCTAAGGATTACACCAATGTCCTGAGCACTCCCAGCCGCCCAATGAAGACACACAACTGAAAGTTTAGTTCTTTTATATGTCAGTGAGATTGTTCTTAGAAATGAATGCCAGTGTAATAATATCTGCCCAATTGCCACCTGATCTGTTTCAAATTCAAAGCAATAGGCAGTCTGTCCCGTTTCACCGCCTGAGGCAAAACTGGAATCTGCTGCCCCATGCTCATTCTGCTGCTACGCCCCTCCACTTCTGCTGCTGAGAGAGCCAGTCTTCCACATTCCTCAAGGCAAAGCCTCTCATTTAGTTCTTTATTGGCAAAGCGGTGGCAGCTAGACTGGTGACTGGGAGCGGCCGCCGAGACCACATAACACCGGTCTTGAAAGATCTACATTGGCTCCCAGTATGTTTCCAAGCACAATTCAAAGTGTTGGTGCTGACCTTGAAAGCCCTAAACGGCCTTGGTCCAGTATATCTGAAGAAGCGTCTCCACCCCCATCGTCCAGCCCAGACACTGAGGTCCAGCGCCGAGGGCCTTCTGGCGGTTCCCTCATTGCGAGAAGCAAAGCTACAGGGAACCAGGCAGAGGGCCTTCTCGGTAGTGGCACCCGTCCTGTGGAACACCCTCCCACCAGATGTCAAAGAGAAGAACAACTACCTGACTTTTAGAAGACATCTGAAGGCAGCCCTGTTTAGAGAAGCTTTTAATGTTTAACAGACCACTGTATTTTAATACTTTGTTGGAAGCTGCCCAGAGTGGCTGGGGAAACCCGGCCAGATGGGTGGGGTATAAATAATATATTACATCAGTTACACCAGCTCCTAAAATGCAACAACCAGCCCTGACACTCATTGAAACATGTTATTTGGTCGGTCACAGCTTTTGTTTCTGAAAGCAGTGGTGGGGTACCCATGGGCCACTGGCATAATTAGGTCTGGAGGGGGGTTCTAATTTGGCTTCCCAGGCCACTTTCCCCAAACCATGCCCACTTTCCCCCACCTTTAAGTGACATCAAATGCGCAGCAAGTAAATATGTGGCTGCAAAGGAACTATCAGAACCTTAAAGTGCACTTTTGATGGGCCATTGGCAATCAGGCTCCTTCTCAGTACCAATCAGCTGATCAGCACTAACATGGAGCCCCACTCAATGGTTCCATGAGGGAGATCCCCATCAGGAGCTCCCTAGTGCAACCAACAGCACTGTCAGCACCAGTCACTGAGAAGCATCGCTCTGGAGTCCATTCACAAGTGGTTTGCATTCAAACTGCTTGCAAACAGACTCTAAAGGCTATGGCTCTCAGTACCCACAAACTGATTGGTGTCAATCAGTGAGCCACTTTCATGTTATCATCTGATGTTGTCATGATGTCAAGTGATGGACAGTTGGTTGGCTCCACCCACCTGTGGGGTGTGCGGGGAGAATTGGGCCTGTCGTTCACATCTAAATCCCCAGCTCTGACTGAAAACCTTGCATTATTTTTGTTGTTTTATTAGGAACAGAATAGTCTTATTTAGGTCCTAGGGGTGAGGATGAGCTTGAAGAAGAACATGGTTTGCATATTATGTGTAGTGGAAGACTAAAATTTAAACAAATAGTGTCACATTTCTTGTGCTCATGTTGGAACAAAGCCCTAAACGAATTAATGTGTTGGTTGTTTGCAGTTCTCTAGCCTCTCAAAAAACACCTTGATGGTGTAATTTCAGTCTCAGGTGTTCTGCTGTGTTCAAACACCCACCTCAGCACATCTTCAAAGATGTAGATGTTAAAGCAGATGTGAGATTAGAGCTTTTCACTAAAGCAACAACAGGCCCATGTCACCAGCCATGAATATGTGTCTGATAGACACTGCTCCAGTCTAAACTGCAGGATGAATCACTTATCCAAAACCTTTGTTTCTGGGCTGACCCCCACCCCACAAACAACAAATGAATATGCAGTGGAAACCTATAGAAACCTAGGTCAGCAGTGGGCAGGTTATTTGGCAAATGTGCTGTAAGTCAGGTCCAAAATGTGAAAGTACACACTGTGGGCTTATTTATGCATCATAGTAAACCAGTCTATGGCTTACCATGACTGAATGTGCCAATTCCTGGAGAGGAGCTTGCACATCCTGTCGTTTAACGAAAGTGCAGAGCAATAGCTATGCTCAGATTTGATTTAGAAAGCTTGGACCATGACTAAGGTCTCTAGGTCATGAGTAAGGAGCAGAGACCGTAGCCATGATCCTGAATTTGGACAACTTGCTAAACCGATTGTTGGTGTAGCTGTCATGCTGCCCTGTGCTAAAAGGACCAGGGAGGAGCCAAACAGGTGAAAGCTCTTTTCGGTAAAATGGTACATTTGCGTGGTCCCAGGAAACCATAGTTTGGCATACCATGACATGTGATGAATGATCCTCACCTGGATTTTAACTGGTTAAAACTGCTTACTGAAGTAGGGAGTATACTGTCGCTGAGCATTGCTCACATAGATAACACGCTGACATTGAGTACTGATGGAAAACACCTGTTGTTACACAAAACTTGCTGATAGCAGAAGATTGGTTATAACAGAGCAAGAGGGCATGAGTCTAAGACAGTGGAAGGCATGGGCCCAAAAGGCGGTAAATCACAGAATGACAAAAAGCAGAAGAGGATAAAAGCAGCACTGGGTTTATGAACAAGCTGGGACCATATGTATCAGGCATAGCCCCAGTAGGCAGGCAGGCAGGGACCCAACTGGCCTACTGTAAGAGAGGAATTTGGGAGTACATGGAATTGTGAGTTTGATTTTGAAATGTTATTAGAACAAATATTCTAGCGAAATATGGGGCACTGCCTTTTTCTGTACAGTATACGGTCTCAGGTTGGTTGTCATTATAAAGAAACAGCAAGCCTTTGCAGATTAAAAATGCCCCTCCCTGCTTTATCTCTGGAGAGTGGATAGAATCCTTTTCCAACATTAACCATGAAAACCATCAGAGATTACCTTTAGCTGAGACTTCAAGATTTTGTTTCAAAATTTTAGTTCTGATTATTACACATGGATGAGAAGATCCCCTAGCATTATTAGGTGGTTGTCTTTTGAAGCGCACTTTAGTTCCAGCAGTGCTACAAGTAGGAAGTCATAGGGGAAGTGTCCAGCAGAGTAACAGGAGAGCTACCCAGTGCGATTTGGCCTATTTGCAACATATAACTAAGATGAGATGGGTGCTGAAATTCAGTAGTGTTTCAACAGCAGCTGGTTTGCTTTAGGATGAAGTGATGCAGATCTCCAGGTGGAGTTGCCATTGTATCAATCTTGACTTAATGCCAGGACTGTCTTCCCATCTCTCACCTATTAGTTTGTGAGATGGGAGAGGAAAAGACGCTATTGAGGCCATGCAACCTGGAACCTGGAAACATCTATTGCTCTTTCCCATTCAATAGTTTCTTTGATATTTTTTGCATCTACCCACCGTTTTTAAAAATATAGTAATATCATTTTTGTAGAGGGAAAATGATGTGTATCTATATGTAGTCAATATTTTTTGATGAACATCTTGGACCCACCCTTTCTTTTGCTGGTCAATGAAATTCAGAATTAGTCTTTGATGCTCATGTAGTGTATGCAATCAGTTGTTCAACTAAAGAAATACATGGAGGGAGCAGGCTCTACTCCTGTATTTGGGTTCTATACACACAGTACAATAAATTGGTGAAGGTTGGAGAAAGCGTTTCCCTTCTACACACTGATCATACCTAAATTTCTGACATCTGCACAGGACTATGGTGTACCAAAAATATTAAAGTCAAGGCACGAGGCATGACACTTGACAAATGCTGGAATATCATTTATTTAATAAGAAAATACTAAAAATAGTCTCTGTTGCAATCATATGTCATCCATCATAAATCAATGTGATTGTGGTGAAATATTGATTTACTCCAATTAGTGTGTGTAACAGGTCTGTGTGGGTTGACAATTGCTGGCTGCTATTTTTGCTTGCTAAATGGCTCCCGTTAAGTTTCTATGGGTTGCTTGTCCCTGGATCTGGAAACCAGCCTGTGTGTTGTGTGCCTTTTCTGTGAGGCATAATGTCCTGAGGAAGAGGGAGACTTGGGATGGGTATCTGCCAGTGCTCTTTAAGTTTTGTGGAAATGCATAAACCATGTTTACTAGCATTTCAACTAAGAAAATCAAAGGTGTGTTTTAAAGTATATACTTCATTAACTGTGTATTAATTTGTTTGAATTAAAAGTGTGCGTGAGAGAGAGAAACATCCTGTGGAAAATTTGAAAAATGTTTTCGTTAATAAAACAATGATTTTTCAACCCAAATTGATGACTGTGTCTAGGTGTTTTTTTCTTTTAGAAGTTGTTTTTATTGGGTTTTTTCTTTAACAGGGTGGAAAGACAGATATAGTCTGAAGTACAGATTCTCCAGAGGTTGGGAGGGGAGGGGAGCCTTGTGGGTCACTGAACTCCATCCATGTTATTACTAGGAAGGAAACAAAGATGTGCTCATTGAGCTTGTGACCAAATCTTCAGAGAATTAAGCAATGTGTGTTTTGCAGACTTGCTTTTTTAAAACCCTTTCCCATGCTTTGTGGCTTGTGGATTTGTGTAAAAATTATATTTTAAAAATAAAACATATTCTGCTTCAATGAATCCAAATGAGTCATAAAAGAAAAACACAATATAGTATGTCAGTTTTGCTCATAGTAGACCCACTCAAATCAATGGATGCAAATCCATTTATTTCAAAGGTTCACTTAGAAAGTGATTAATACTGTATATCACCCACTTTAAAGGAAAATTAAAATACAGTCAGTTTTGCCACACTGATTGGGTTCCTGGCTCTGCCTTCCTGCACAGTAAACAATCTTACTCCTATGTCATAAAGCAAAATACTTTTATTTTGTATCCCAAATTTACAAATCCAAGTTATCTGGATTTTGAAAGGAACACTGAAATAGAAATTTATTCATTTATTTACAACATTTCTATTTGTTGTTGTTGTTGTTTAGTCGTTTAGTCGTGTTCGACTCTTCGTGACCCCATGGACCAGAGCATGCCAGGCACTCCTGTCTGCCACTGCCTCCCGCAGTTTGGTCAAACTCATGCTGGCAGCTTCCAGAACACTGTCCAACCATCTCGTCCTCTGTCGTCCCCTTCTCCTTGTGCCCTCCATCTTTCCCAACATCAGGGTCTTTTCCAGGGAGTCTTCTCTTCTCAGGAGGTGGCCAAAGTATTGGAGCCTCAGCTCCAATTTCTATGCCACATTTCTGTACCACATTTCTATACCACTCATTAATAAAAAAAGTTCTCTGGACATTCCACAAATAAAAATGAAAACCATGAAGTGTATATAATAAAAAACCACACAAAAAAACAACCCAGAACATGGGCATAAACTGTTAAATAGCTAGACAGCATGATTAGAATAAATCTGCAGCAGAAAACAACAGTAGCTGCCCCCATATGACCTCTGAGTACCCCATCCGGTCTTGTGTGCACCATCCACCATGGCAGGAGGTGGGGAGAGGTGGTGTAATGGGAATTGGGGGTTGCTTGTGCGTAAGTTGCCGCCACTCTCGGTGAGGTTGCCTGGATAAACCTTTCCCTGGCTGGACAGTCCGGATTCCGCGTCTGTCTCAGTCACTGGCAGAATCCGTCAGTGGGCGTTTCCTGAACTTCTTCCAACATAAAAGTTCCTTGACGGACAGTCTCCGCCTAGCCTCCCTGCGTGGAAGTCTTCTGCGCAGGGTGGGTGTGGGCAGTGGAGGACCAATGCTCTCCCCGCTGGTCTCTGGCGAAGAGTCCTGGAGCCATCCCTCCGAACCCCGCCCCTGCCCGCCTTTCTCCCTGGTGTAACGCTGATTTCCTTCCCCGGTCACTGAGTCCCCTCTTTTCCTGCTGGGACCTTCTCCGGCATTGCTCGGGAGCCCTTCCACCACTCCTGACTGCGATGGCAGTTCCCTGACAGGTGGGAAGGCACTGGACTTTGCTCCTGTTCTGGACCAATTGGACTGGTATGGACTGCTGCATGCAGAGGTCCCCAAGCCACCCTCAAAAAATTCACACTTCACACATCAATTTTCGTTTAAGGTTTTTGGCATCATTTTGGCCACAACTTTATTAAAATACAAAAAAATGTGAGTGGTTGCTTAGGCATTGGTTGCGACTATCTGACCCTGAACAGGGAACAGACTGACATTCACACGCCCGCAAAGTCAGAAAGGGAAAACATTTTGGGGAGCGAGACGGAGCTGGGTGCCAGGCCCTCACCTCTCCCCAAATGCTCCCAGGGGCTCTTGCATGGCCCTAGCCCCTTGACAGGGGTTTGGACAAAAGCATGGTGAGCCCCTGGATTCCTTTAATGGAATTCCCTTGCAGCAGCAGCATTGGAGGGGCAGGCACAGCCTATCCGTACCCCTCCACCAACCAATTCATAAAACCAATGCCTAAGCGCAACCTTACAAGTTGTGACGATTTGCTACGCAGTAGGCAAAAACCAGATGGCACCAGCCAATCAGCCTGATGGACGAAATTCCTACCAGGCCCCTGCCCCAAAGCAGAAGACCCCATGGCAGGCATAGCAAGGTCAAGCGAACGACCTGAAAACAGGGAGGGAGGGAGGGTGATCCGATGTACGCAGCGAAAAGAGGAAGCTCAAGGCTGCGTGCAGGGAATATATAGGCTATGGCTGTCAATCACAAAATGGCAACCTATAAATCTCCCCAACAACAAGAAGTGCCCAATCGTAAATGGTGAAACACTCTTTCACCCGCCCTGCAACATTGGGTTGTCTTGTTAGCCCCCACTGCAACACGTGGGCTGCATCAATAGGAGTATAGCATCTAGATCAAGGGAAGTAATAGTGCCACTGTATTCTGCTTTGGTCAGACCTCACCTGGAGTACTGTGTCCATTTCTGGGCACCACAGTTCAAGAAGGACACTAACAAACTGGAACGTGTCCAGAGGAGGGCAACCAAAATGGTCAAAGGCCTGGAAACGATGCCTTATGAGGAACGGCTAAGGGAGCTGGGCATGTTTAGCCTGGGGAAGAGGAGGTTAAGGGGTGATATGATAGCCATGTTCAAATATATAAAAGGATGTCACATAGAGGAGGAAGAAAGGTTGTTTTCTGCTGCTCAAGAGAAGCGGACACGGAGCAATGGATCCAAACTACAAGAAAGAAGATTCCACCTAAACATTAGGAAGAACTTCCTGACAGTAAGAGCTGTTCGGCAGTGGAATTTGCTGCCAAGGAGTGTGGTGGAGTCTCCTACTTTGGAGGTCTTTAAGCAGAGGCTTGGCAACCATATGTCAGGAGTGCTCTGATGGTGTTTCCTGCTTCGCAGGGGGTTGGACTCGATGGCCCTTGTGGTCTCTTCCAACTCTATGATTCTATGATTCTATTCTATGATTCTACGTGCTCTCCATGAAGGCGAACACACTTTGTTGTATTATGTGGGGATGCATATCTCTGAGGGACTGTTTGTTTGGACCTTGTTTTATGGTCTGTTCTGTGTGATGTGGGAAAGCATGTATTTCTTGGTTGTTGGGCTTCTTATAGTTGAATAGCTGTACCTGGAGGCTCCAGGTAGAAGGCAGTAGAACGTGGTTGTGGAAAAAGGATTCTGGCATCATGTTGCTGGTCAAAGGGTCTCATTGATTACCTGCAGCCTGCTAGGCAGAGCTTGTGATTGGTAGGGGGCAAGTAAACAAAGGGCAGTCAGCCTGGAGGTGCTGAGTTGCTGGCAGGACTCAAGGGATATCAAAGGCTTTTGTGTGCCTGGGAGAGAATGGTGGCCAAAAAAATACACTGCTAGGATTGTACCGAAGAAGAACAAATGAGAGTATAAGATTCAGCTCTAGGAGAGGATTCCATATAAACATTATCTGTTCTATTGGAGAAAATCATGGTTTTCTGTAACCCTTGCTTATGTATAAACACCGTATTTTTGCCTTGGTAAACTTTTCTGCTTCTTAAACTTGTGTGGCCCCAGCTTATATCAAACACCCTCACCCCCCAAAGTCATAAACCTATAATTTTCCCTTTTATCTGATGGCAGCAAGTTCTTTAAAGGGGGAGGGTGGGCTGAACAGAGAGGCACACTTTGTGTTATCTCATTATCCACTACTCATTTATTAATAAAATGTTCATTCTGGCACATTTTGTTCCAATGAACAGAATGCATGCAGAGAACATTTTAAATTTATTTTAAAGATCCATTTTAGTTATTAAAATAACAAAAAAAAAATAAATCTTTCCTCTTGATAGCAAATACTTGGATTACTTGGACTCCATCCCACAAAATCTCTTATTACCTTCTTGATGCTTGGCTTGATGGTCCCCTGTTTATTCTTTTAATAATTGTTAAATGGTTTCCACCAGGTTCTTAATTACTTTCAGCAGTGCACCAAACATAGCAGAAAAAGTGTATATGACAGCAGAATATAGATTCATTTGTCTCTCATTTGCCATTTTCAGATCTATCTTAAGCTACCATGCATTCAAACTTTATCATAATTGACAATGAAAACTGATGATTTACTGACTTACTTATTAAAAAATATTGCAAATATAACAAAAAGAAACATCAGCCGTTCAAATAAACAATAAAAACTATCCATCATATATATATATATCTCCTAATGAGATTGATTACTACAAGATAAAAATTCAAACATAGAAAGGGCAATGGATGATGGATGTTTATCCTTCCACCACTGAAATATCAGTCTTTTAAAACCATAAGGGCTCATAGCATCCACTTATAATATTCTCCACCTGTTAGTCCTCACACAACATACATATGGTTTTAAAGTGTATGAATATTCACACATATTTTTCCAAAACAAAGTTAAAATGCCTAGTATTTTCTGACCAGGACACCACAGGATGCACTCACACATATGCTTTAAAGAGGCATAATCATCATTACATCACCAGCATCTTGAAAGACTGACTTGAATATTGGAGCTAGCCACTTCCTTACTATAAGGGTACTGTGGAGTCCACCATGCCCAAAACATCATTTCTGCTGAATCAATTCTTCTGAATCAATCTCAATTTTAAATTTAAAGGAAGATTACATATTGATGCAACTTTTCATTGATTGAGCTGAACGGAACATTCTACTTCCCCATTCTGCTTCTCCCTAAGGTCCTGAATATCTGACTCACAGCATTCCAACATTGATATACAGCCATTGTGGGTTTAGGTTTCTGCAAAAATCCAATCATTTCCTCCAATAATGTGGAAAATACCAAGGCACTCAATGCTGGTGGTCTAAAAAGAGACACCAAAATATGCTATAGCTGAAGATAGTGCCATTCAGCACTAGCATGTGTTGTACCTGAGCCACAAAATGGAGAATAACAAGAATTATCTATCCAGTCATTTTAATCGATCTTATATATAAATCCCAGGACTGCCTCTCTTATTTAGAAATCCAGTTTACCCCATAGTTAATCTAACATAAGTATATTGAAGAAGGGGAAGAAATGGAGGCAGTGAGAGATTTTACTTTCTTGGGCTCCATGATCACTGCAGATGGTGACAGCAGCCATGAAATTAAAAGATGCCTGCTTCTTGGGAGAAAAGCAATGACAAACCTAGACAGCATCTTAAAAAGTAGAGACATCACCTTGCCGACAAAGGTCTGTATAGTTAAAGCTATGGTTTTCCCAGTAGTGATGTATGGAAGTGAGAGCTGGACCATATAGAAGGCTGATCGCCAAAGAATTGATGCTTTTGAATTCTGGTGCTGGAGGAGACTCTTGAGAGTCCCATGGACTGAAAGAAGATCAAACCTATCCATTCTTAAGGAAATCAGCCCTGAGTGCTCACTGGAAGGACAGATCGTGAAGCTGAGGCTCCAATACTTTGGGCACCTCATGAGAAGAGAAGACTCTCTGGAAAAGACCCTGATGTTCGGAAAGATGGAGGGCACAAGGAGAAGGGGATGACAGAGGACGAGATGGTTGGACAGTGTTCTCAAAGCTACCAGCATGAGTTTGACCAAACTTCGGGAGGCAGTGGAAGACAGAAGTGCCTGGCATGCTCTGGTCCATGGGGTCACGAAGAGTCGGACATGACTAAATGACTAAACAACAACAACAAAGTATATTGGTCAAAGTGTAACTGATGGGACATAACAAACTTGTTTGAAGTTTTATTTTACAACCAGGAAGTATACAAATTTGGGTGGGGGGGTGCACATTTCTGCTATCCCCAGGCCTGGAAAAGACAATATAGTCATGCAAATTTGTAGACGCCAAGTTATTAACAGCAATATTTGCTAATAGATTTCAGGCTGTGATAGCAACCCAAGTTACGTACACTATATGCACACTTTAAATCACATTCAAAGCACATGCTTTTCCTCAAATAGTAATTATGGGAAATGCAATTTGTTAAGGGTTGCTGGGAATTTTAACTCTGTAGGGGGTAAACTACAGTGCCCAGAATTCTTTGAGTGATCAGGTGGGCTTCATTCATTGAAGGCAGGGAGCAGAAAATTTGAGATTGTGTTCAAATGGCAAAAGAACATACTGCTGCAATTATTGCTTTTGAGACTAACAAAAATGTTTGACAAAATATATTGTAAGTTTGTTTCTTTTTATTTGGGAAAGATGGGTTTTTAAAAAGAAATTTATTAATTGGATTAGAATTGTTTGTCCTCAGTTATAAGTAATTAAAATTGAATTATTTTTGGTTTGAAGTGAGATGTGAGGTAGGATTTTCTTCTTTCTCTTTCAATGTTTTATTTATATTTGGAACCATTGGCACAGTTAGGCAGAATAGGGAGATTCATGGTTTTTTTTTACACAAATAAATGGAATTTAGAATAGCTGCACATTGCAAATTTATTAGTAGTTCTGAATCATCCACACCAGAACTAATAAAATTGATTAATAATGTTGCTGCAATTTCTGGCTATACAATTAATTGGTTGAAATCTGAATTAATACTAGTGGGCACTGTTAAGTCATCTAGTTTATATGCTAAACATCTAGTTTATATGTTTACGTGCACAAGTGATAAACAAGATTTTGCATATATGCAGCGGAGTTATTCAAATGCCTTACAATTTGCATTATTTGCTTTTGGAAATGATTTTTTTGTGTGTATGTGTTTGTACACACACAGAGAGAGAGAGAGAGATGAAAAACAACAATGCACCTGGGATCTGAAAAGCTCTACAACTTTTTGGGAACACCAAATTACTTGGATACTGCTTAGGGCCTTAGGCCTTAGTTGTTGCTCACAATATATATCAATCCAGAGGTTAGAGCAAATTATTGAGATGCCCTCTCCGCTCTCCCTAGAAGAAATTCAGTTCCATTTTCCACTGCATTCAGCATGTTTTCTAAGGATGCCCACTCTGCTGCTTAGCCTACCAAGTGTTTAAACATAGATAAACAGAGACCTGTAGTTTGCTAAATTTCTATTTAACCTTCATAAATATAAATAGAAAAGTTATGCTTATCTTATCTTGCAATGTGTTGTCCAAAACATTGTCTAATATTGTCCTGTATCTTCAAAAAATGCTAACCTTCCAGCTAGATAATTTTGTTACATTATATATATGCCTGTATTTCCATTGGTCTGTTAAAATGAATATTGAAGCTGATTCAGCAAATTATGCTGCATTCGCTTTAGTGGTACTTTTTGTGCCTGATTTCATTACCCAATAGAAATATTTTCCCGCTATATAATTTATTTGAAGACCTTCATAAATATTGCACTTAGGCCTGATGTCAAGGAAAGAAAAAGGATAGGAACATTCTGCTTCACCAATGAAAAGTAGCTAAGAGGAAAAGCCTGTTTTTAATTGGTTCACATGAATGCCTTCTCTACTCCCGATGATTTACCATTGCTTCAAGGAGGGTGGACGGAGAAAAGATTTATAATTAAATTGGCTGGCTGTCTTTATGTCTTCACTGTACAGATGAAGGATGAAAATGCATTTTAATAAAGCATCTCTCTAAATTCTGGTTACCACTGATAACTCTATGAAAACACCAGATAGCACTAAATAATGTGTCATTAAAATAAACCAGCCAGCTGGCAACCCTCCATCTCAAGGGGAAAATAGAAACTGAATATGGGGTTTTCATACAGACTTAATGATCAACCTAGAAAAATTAACTTGGATCTTTTTGTTGAAGTTACTGAGTCAATGACTCAGGCATAGCTAAATTCATTTATTTGCATTAATATTTTCCCCACTTATAGTAATACAACATAAGATACAAAAGAGATTTAACATAGTTTTAAACATTTGTTCTAAACAGATATATTCATATTATTCCAAGATTATTTCCACCTCTGCATGAATATTTGTGAAACTATAAATTTGTTCTCAATTTCTGCAGATCGTAAACAAATCCCTATCAATGTATTTTAAAGTTGCCAGACTTTTTTTTCATAATTAATACAAACTGCTTTATATGGCTCACTTCCATTTGAAGTACTGAATTGATTGTAGGGTTCTCCTAAAGGTCTAAGTTGTCTGGGTGGGGGCAGAGAAAGCAGCTCAAATCTTACCACTTGCAGCCAATCATTATTGTATTCGGTCTTAAAGCCACAGTGACATGTAAGTCAACTTTTCTTGCAAATTGTGCGAAGTTTCATAAGCATGATATGACAGATAAGGGAGAGTTTCCTCTTCAAGGCAAACTTGTGTGTAGATGTTAATATAGCTCTGTGGTTGAGGTGTTTTCGAATGAAAAATGGATGGAAAATTCATGGGAGGCAATTAATTTCATCTCCTCAAGTATGTTATGAAGCACTCTCCCCTTCTCCAACTGTCATAACATTTTATAGTATAATATTAAGCAGTATTATCTACTGGGGGGTGTATCTCAAAATGATCCTATGACTTTTAAAGTAATTAAGTTTCAGTTACTTTAACAACTTAATGGTGACAGGAATCCACAGTGATGTTTTCCAGTGATGAGATAAGGGCTTTGTGGCCTCATGAGCACAGATGGAATATTGAGAGGGTGCCATGGACATCTCCCCATCCCGTTTCTTCTCTTCCCCTTCTCAGATCACTTCCCCCACCAGTCAGATAGAAAGTGTGTGTACAGCCTCGCACACTGCTTTCCCTTGGAGTCAGGGTAAAAGATGGATCCATAAAATTACAAACCAATCTTCTTGAACCACCGTCAAATTAAAGTCTACTACATTGGTAGATTACACAGGGTTGCTTTCGTTTGTCCCTATGATGTGAATTGAAGTTCTCACCCTGGCCACCAGGGGGGGATTGTGTATATAGTTTTCACTCAGGTCCGTGTAAGTTAATTTAGGCGGGAGACCCTGGGCTGTTGTTGTTACAATGTTGACAGCCGGCTGCCTATAAAAGCAGACCAGCTGAGCTGTTTGCTGTTCAGTTCAGTTCCAGCTTACTTATAAAGAACTACTTGGAGAAATCTCTGTGTCGTCTGCTATGTCCACCCACTACTTAATACCTATGATGTGTATTTTTGTGAGTTGGTGGTACTTTGGGTGCAACATATGGAAAACCGTTAACAGTTTCAAGGGAATCCGTTTTTACTAGATCTGGCTTGTATGTTGTCTGGCCTGCCTTTTCTTTCTCGCACAAGCGTGTGTCTTTGACTCCTGCGGGTCTCCACTTCCCCCCCCCCCCGCACACACTATTTTCCTTGCCCTAGTCTTCCATGAAGCTGCCTTTCACTCCTGCCCTATTTAGCTGCTCAGGTAGCAGACTGAACCTTGAAAAGCACACAAAGCTGCAGGCGAAAGTAAGGAGGTGCCTTGCTCTTCCTGCTTCCTCTGGTGCTGTCAAGAAGAGAAAGTCCAACCACTTTGCCACCTCGGGATGAAGCAGGCAGCAAGTAAGGGAAGAGGCTGAGGGGCTTCGTGGACTCCAGGTGAAGTTCTTAAGGACGCCACCGCACCCATGGATGCCACATGGCTAACCTCAGGAATAAGCCATACCTGTTGGTTGATTTGTTATAACAGTTAAAAAAACTGGTAAAGGCAAAACACCATGTATGCATGACGACCCTGTACAGTGAACCAAATTAGTGTAAGGAAAAATACATTGTGACTTTTTCTCAGTAGAAAGTACAGCATCTGCTCCTTTCTTTACAGCTGTTTAGCAAAGAGAGTCTCGTTACGCCCATGGACATTTTACTTAAATGGGCAGAGGATGGTAGGAGCTAATAGTCTATGTGGCAGCCATTTTGTCTGTAGATTAACTACACCGGTGTATACAGAAATTGCAAGGACAGGAGTTCCAGAGTGACAATTAATATCAGGGTTTTTTCCCCCAGCCGGAACTCAGTTGATTGGGCTCCATTGCTGTTATAAGAGAACAAGGGAGGCGTTCATGGTGAGTTCTTTTTTCTAGAAAAATAGCACTGATTAATATGATTGTGATTATTTGTTAGATTTCTTACCGGCCTTCACTGTAAAGTCCCAGAGAGAATTGCAGCCGTGTAGAAATGCAACATTAAAATCAGTCAAAACAATTTTAAATCAAAAGAATGGAGTGGGTTCTAAAAACATGTTTCAGGTATGAAATGTTAGGGGAAAGAGATGTGGCTTAAGCATATGACAAAAGCTACACTATTAACATGCCAGACGCATGTCTGTGGGGAGAGAATGACACAGTTCAGGGCTGTCTTAGAGAATGCTCACCCCCCCAAAAAAAAAAAAACTTTGCGAAGGTGATAAAAGTACCAAGAACCCCGCCCCCAAGTAGAGTCTGTAGGGATGACTATTTGGGATTTATATCAGTGACAGTATTTATTGTCACTAGTATATAGAAACTGCACAGAACAATAACCAAAAAAGAAATATTCATAGAAGTCGTAAAGGTAAAGGGACCCCTGACCATTAGGTCCAGTCGTGACCAACTCTGGGGTTGCGGTGCTCATCTCGCTCTATGGGCCGAGGGAGCCGGCGTTTGTCTGCAGACAGATTCCGGGTCATGTGACCAGCATGATTAAGCCGCTTCTGGTGAACCAGAGCAGCGCATGGAAACGCCGTTTACCTTCCCGCCGGAGCGGTTCCTATTTATCTACTTGCACTTTGACGTGCTTTCAAACTGCTATGTTGGCAGGAGCTGGGACCGAGCAACAGGAGCTCACCCCGTCACAGGGATTTGAACCACCGACCTTCTGATCGGCAAGTCCTAGGCTCTGTGGTTTAACCCACAGCGCCACCTGCGTCCCTTTTCATAGAAGTCTTAAGTTGGTGCAATTCTGCCAATAAAGTTATACCTATATGAGAGGGAGGTAGGACAGTTGCTACAGCAGTTGTCTTACTGTGTCTTGTCTAGTCTTTTCTTTCACTGCAAAATATGAAAAAAATACTATTTAAAAGTCATTTCACAATTATTTTCATTAGTGCCTGTGCTTTATAGCACAATGAATTATAATGTAAAAGCCTACTGATCTGCCTTAATAGTTTCAGTTAGAAGGTACAGTGGTGCCCCGCAAGACGAATGCCTCGCAAGACGGAAAACCCGCTAGACGAAAGGGTTTTCCGTTTTTGAGCTGCTTTGCAAGACGATTTTCCCTATGGGCTTGCTTTGCAAGACGAAAATGTCTTGCAAATGTTCCGCTTTTTTCCGCTGCCCCCCTTTTCTAAGCCGCTAAGCCGCTAATAGCCTTTTAGCCGCTAATCCGCTAAGCCTTTAATAGCCGCTAAACCGCTAATAGTCGCTAAACCACTAATAGCGCTAATCCGCTAAGCCGCTAATAGGGTTGCTTCGCAAGACGAAAAAACCGCTAGACGAAGAGGCTCGCGGAACGGATTAATTTCGTCTTGCGAGGCACCACTGTACGCATATAGCTTGGGTCTAAAATAGAGTGTATTGATTTGGAAGAAGACATTGCAGTTTGGGTATAAACCAGATTTATGAATTTGGGCTTGTTAGCTTTTAGCATTCAGTGTTCCTAACTATACATGCTATACTAAGGATTACACCTTGGAATACAAGCAAATTATGTATGCCCTGATAGGGATCAGAAGCAAATCAGGTTAACTCTTTCTGGCTTGGAACCACTTAGGAAGTTCATCACCTCTTGCAGAGGCTTATCGCTTTAACGGCAGCAACAAAACCATGCTAGCAGGTGTGTTATCTGAATAGCAGACCTGACATTGTGGTTTTATTCTTAAATGCAGCGTATTTTAAAATAGTTATAAGAAATATTCAGAATCATTACTACAGCTTTCCTCATGATCCCCAAGGAACATATCGCAGATCCAAAACAAAATTGCTTGTTAAAGCTTATGCTATGTATCCATAGCTCAATCAATATTTTAAATACGAATCTGGAATGGGCATTGAGTCAGCCCAATGATGACATTCTAAAGGCTAAATTGTAACACGTCTATGAACAATGGGGATGGTGTTGCACACTGTATTCCTGGCATCAGCTGCCCTCTGGAGCAAATTGGAATTGGACTCAGAACTGTCCAGAGCCCCATGGGATGGATACAGTGGGAGGCCTTCTGACAATTTCCCTCCTTCCCTTTCAGCCCCTGGCATAGCCTTCTATACTTTTTCAATGTGGGATCCCCCCTCCTAAATGGAAAGCCTTTCATGGATGGCCTTCCATTCACAAAATGCAAATTCTAGATCCAGTAGCACTTACACCTAAGTAAACACAGAAAGGATTTACTTTAAACTAAATTGCATGAATATTGTGACAGCCCTTAAGTTTTTGCAAGCTTCAACTTTGTCTGCCACCTGCTCTATTAAAATAAAAATACGATATAAAAACAACACAAATATATAAAAACAAACACCATCTATGTATTGTGTGTTGTTTATTGGCATTCAGTCTTGATTATAACCCTATGAAATTGGCAGCTTGCAAGAAAACAAATCTCTTTATGCATATTCTTGTTAGTCAGGCCAGTGCTTAGGTTGCTAATGAATGAAATGACTTAGTCTTAATCATGCACAAATCAAACTGTGATGTATAGTATTATAGACTGTCCTACCTATGAAAGGATAGGTTTTGCTGCACTTTGCCACTTACATTCTGGGTTAATAGTCCTGTGGTCTTGTGTCAGACCATTCTAACCAGCATGATTAGCAATCATTGCAATTTGCAAGGAGTCTGCCTAATGATACTGCATTAACTCATTGTGAGAAACCTGTTAACACAGGACACCACTTCACATCTATAATGCAAATCATGAATTGGTTGGAGCTTTCTTCATGGCAAGACGAAAAGGGCATTTTCAGCCAGCACTTTAAGTATTCATTCATTCTTTCTCTCTCTCTCTTTTTTCATTTATCACATCTTTAAGAAAGATTACATAGAATAGAGTGTATGGTCTGGTTGAAAATGGTCAGCTTTCTTTGTATTTTTCACCTATATTGATACCTATATTCGTGCATACAGATGGGGCAGGTAACACTCGAAGACCTTCTCTTATCATACTTAAACATGCCCCAGTTCAACGTATTTCATACCAATATTTCTTCACAAACATCTCATTCAGCTTCCTAGTGCTCCGTTCCAAAATATGTGCTTGCATTAATCCCTACCACCAAATTGTTTAAAATAGCTTTATCCTGCGTAGTGCCCCACAGCCTCACTCATTGCAGCCATCCTTTCACAGGGGTCGCGGTCTCTTCTTTGTATTCTCATTGTGTTCCTTTGTCCAGGATAGCACTTGATTTGAAGTGCTGCAGACAAAGGCAGAGATACGACTGCAGTACAGTACTGATTTTAATGTAACCATTTCACACGTCTACTCTCTGCCTCCTCCTTTAGACACTATAGGTTCTGAGATGTGACATTTTCCTAATTAACGCAAAGTCTTTTGACCCTCACTATTTAGATGTTACTGTCTCATAATAGTGCAAAGATGAAGATGGTATGGGGAAAATTCTTTTTCATGAATCAAGTGTCTTCTAAGATAAACTATGCATAGAGTTCAAGTGCAGAACCCAGGTATGTCAAGTACTTCCTTAAATGGGTGATATTTAGTCCATTGAAGTGACTATTATCACATAGAATTTCATGGTCTTTGACATAACCTTGCATTTAGCACATGAATGACTATTGTATCCTTAGTCTTATATTCTGTCATCATTCTGAGGGCCTTCAGTATGGTAGTAAGGATGTTTCGCTCATTATTTCTCTCCTGGGATTGTTCTCTTCATTTTCCTTTTATCCCTTTTCCTTTACTCTTCATACAATAGAAACTGATGAAGACACCGACATTTGTGAGCCCTTGTAAAACAGGCTTTGACCAGGGCTAGCTGTGTGCTGCTGCGCTTAATTGAAAATCGTTTGTTGTTAGCTTTTCCCCCTCTCTTCTTTCTTCTGGAGAGGCTGCCAAGCCTATTTGTGATGTGCAAGATTATTAAATAAGGTGAGACACTGTCACATAATAGTAATGGGAAGCAAGTTGGCTGCCAAAAGGGTTTAACGTTTGTTTGCTGAAAAGGACCAGCTTTTTTTAAAAATCTTACCTTGTTTGAAGATGAAAATTGTTCAGTACTTGTTGATTACATTCATTTTGGAAACCATGTTAATAAATACTTTTTAAATGCTAACAATGTTAATATTGATGATTCAGAATAGCAATAATCACCATGTGCTTGAAGCATACCAGTACATTACTGGAGTGGTGAAGAAGCTATTCCTCTTTGAATAGTCCCACACCACTCCAATTGTATCCATAAAGGCAATCTTAATGGTTCTGCTAGATGGTTCTTCCAAGGAATGCCTCTCCCTAGAGGCCAGACAACACTGATAACATTGAACCACATAATTTTGCTGAATGCATTATTGCATCTTGTCAATGTCTTCAGAGGTTTTAGATCAAAGGGGAAATGAACCTCAACAGAACTCTGGCAATACTTGACTTGGATCATGTCCCGGTCTTGATTCAGTCCAGAGAGAGGTGCAGGTAACAGGTTGAATCTGATGTTGGCCAAGAAAGACTAGTGTTATTTATATAACAATTTTCGCTGAAACATGATCTCCTGAACTCATCTCAATGTTTCACTAAAATGTTTTTTTTTTAATGGCTAGGCTGTTGACTACTCATTCAGACTTGAAACACAGTCCCAAGCAATTTACTTGGCAGTAATTTTAAGTGAGCGAGTTTATTGGTGATTTCTCACAGGTAAGGGAGTATATTTATTATTTATATTTTCTTTCATTCAATTTACATCCTGTCCATCTTCCCAAAGGAGTCCAGGACAGCAAAAACACCAATAATAAAAACATGTTTAAAAGCATGCTTTAAAACATTCTCTTAGCCGGTGATTTCATGGTTGCTAGGAACAGTGTCTTTCAAATGCCTGGGTAAACCTAGAGTTAATAGCATTTCAGCATAAAATATTATGCCTACCTACCTGGGAGTAAGCCCCATTAAACTCAGTGAAACTTCTGAGTAGACATGTATTATATTTCACTGTTAGTGATGAAGAGTTGAGCTGATGAAAGATTTTGCATAAAACACAGGGCTGCAGAATGGAATGTTCAGAATGACTGAAGTGAAGAATCGTGGAAGTATAATTGGTGTGTCTCCTTCATCCAGCTGCCTTAGGGACTCTGCTCTGGATTTGTGTAGGGTTTTACAGCCTTTTCCCAGAGTTTTCCTTCTCCTAGATGGGCTACCTTCCCATGTTGATGAGCCCCATCTGCCACTCACTTCCCTGTACAGCGTGTGCAGAACCGCTTCCTTGGTCATTTGACCCACTGTTGATCTGGTCTGCTCAATCCACTGGAGCCTGTCTTTGCATACAGTGGAAGTCCCTAACTCACTAAGGGTTTGAGACCCATCGGCTACCCTCACCTGGTTTAGCCGGCCAGTCGAAGCCTTTCCTGGGGTGTGGCTGCTGTCGCATGCTGACAGCTTATGGGAGCCACAGGTGAGAGCTGAGGGCAGGGGGTGGGGACCAAAGGTGAACAAACTGCCCCAGAAGGAGCACAGCGTGCCCCACGCAGCATTACTACCCCTCCTCAACACCCCATATAAGAAAATAGCAGAACACTAGTTGACTATGACAATTACAAAAAACTATTGCAAAGCAGACTCACTTCCTTTCTTAAAATCGTTCTGGAAATGCATGTCTTTGGCTTTTCATGCCTCAAGATAGTCTCTTGAGTTTTACCTGGGTTTTGTTCAACATGCTTTAGCATTTAAAGGTGACTCAACTGGCTTCCCTGTCAAGGCTGAAACATCAGGGTTCTACAGTTCCTTCACTCCAGGTTCCATCTAAGGCAGGGGTGCCCAAACTTTTTTCAAAGAGAGCCAGATTTCATTAAGTGAATATGCGTGAGGGCCGACCAAAGTTGTTGAGTTGTTGACCTTTTTTTAGGATTGAAGTTGTTGCGCATTCTTTAGGATTTTACCCTAGGAGATAGACTGCCACAGGGGCCGGATTAGGCCCCCAAAGCGGACTTTGGACATGCCTGACCTAAGGAGATATTAACACACAAGATTCTGTACAACAATTACACTGAGGAAAGTGATATAGATTAATGACATTATTGAAAGCCGTTTTGTATTTCAGTATATTGAACAATATGCTGCTGGCCTCCTCAGATTTCAATATTTCATGCCCCCTTTCCATTACAATGGTTTTTCAACCATTTGCAGGGATCAAATATACTACCGTCACATAAAGTTTTTTTAAAAAATCCTGTGGAAAATTGATGAAAATCATGCAAGGGCTATAAAAATCTGCCTTTTTGTCAAATTGCCTGGGTGCATAAAATACTAGCTCAGACTCTAGTAAAAATTTCAAAGGTTGTGCAGATCATTAGTTGGTGTTTAGTTATTGCTGTGTTGAAAATACATCTTTACCGTACAAGCTAATGAGATGTGACACACTTTCTATCAGGAATGCAAGTTTGCAGTAGCCTGATTGCCAAAAGTCATTTAATTATGTCCAGCACCAATGAAAGAGAAAACAATGTCCTCCCTATAAAGGCAGAGTAAAGGAACAACATCAGAAACTTAATAGACTGAGCGGCTGAGGTAATGAATGCCTGTAGGTGGCTTGGTATGCGTTCACGGCCTCAGTCCTTAAATGGTTTCCAATGAATGGAGGAGCTTTTTGCTAAACTGTGCAGCTGACCTGTGCAGCTCCTAACAAATAGTGTGTAGCTCTCAGGATTGAATTTTTCTTTTCCACAAATTGTAATGGGAATAAATTTTCTTAATGACTTATGTAGTGCAGTGCCCTGCATTCTTACTCAGATATGTAAGTCCCACTCTGTTCAATTGAGCTTACCTCCCATCCCTACTCACGTTTGTTTAGAACTGCAGATATAAAGGTAGATTTTCTGCTAAGGAGAACAAAGAAGAAAGAGAACGGGGGAGGAAAAAATGAAAAACGAGTAGGTAGGAATGGATGCATTGTAAGGCACAGAAAAGTGATGATAGTGCAAAACTGTTTTTAACCCTGCATTAAAGATAAACTGATCCCTGGAGAGTTGGGGTGCCATCACAGATAAGACCCTGCCTTAAGTTATACACCAAAGGTTAGGGAGCAGGTGGCACTGTTGTCTAAACCACTGAGCTTCTTAGGCTTGCCGATCAGAAGGTCAGTGGTTCGAATCCCCACGACAGGGTGAGCTCCCGTTGCTCTGTCCTAGCTTCTGCCAACCTAGCAGTTCAAAAGCACGCCAGTGCAAGTAGATAAATAAGTACCACTGAAGCAGGAAGGTAAATGGTGTTTCTGTGCACTCTGGCTTCCATCATGATGTTCTGCTGTTCCAGAAGCGGTTTAGTCCTGCTGGCCACATGACACAGAAAACGGTCTGTGGACAAACACTGGCTCCCTCAGACAGAAGCAAGATGAGCACCACAACCCCATTGTCACCTTTGACTGGACTTAACTGTCCAGGGATCCTTTATCTTTACCTTACACCAAAGGTAGTACAACTTGACAAAGAACCTTTGATGCAAATCATAGTAATTGGACAGGCTTGTGTAGAAAAAGAAAAAGGAAGTTAAAAATGGGAAATGCAAGAAACTAGAATGAAGAAAGACGGACATAGGAGATTGAAGTCAAGGAGGAAGCAAGGAATGTTAACAGTGGTTATTAGAGGAAAAAAGGGAGGAGGAGGAGAGAGGAGGAGGAGAGCTGGTTCTAATACTGTGTGGTGGTCTTAGAGGGGCTTGTGTGTGAATGTGATGGTCTATAGCTAGCATTTATAAGCTGCAAATTGTGTTAAGCATCTTTATTGTATTTGCAAACCTCTGAAGCAAATCAGTCCCAATTTCACTTTATAGACAAAAAGCCAGCCTACCCCCATCCTTTCCCCAACACCTCTGTAGAACAAGACATACCCAGCCATCTGTAGGAGCGAAATCTTCATTACTCTGTATCAGAGGGTCTGAGGGAAGGTAGCTTTCACCCTTCGTGCATCCATGACCCATGAATATGTTACTGAAAGCACATTCACAAAACTCCTGGGCAGATGTGTGATCAGGCCACCTCAGGCTGCTGATTAAAACTTTGGAATTTCCTCTTCTTCTCTGGAAGTTTCCTGACCGCAATAAGAAATAGTATTGATCGGACATTTTTTTTCTTGTTCTTTGGGCAGCTGTCGGAAGGTCTTCACCCAAACCCAGATCTTAAAAAACAAAGTGAGCTCCTAAGGTCTGTGAAAATATTTGCAATATAGGTAATGGCTCTTTTGAAACAGGATTTTCTTGTTCTTCAGTGCTTGTTAAAACTTATAAAGCAGACACCAAGTATTATCACCATTTTAATAGTTCATTGGCATTTAAATGTTCAGAAATAATCTTTTTCACATTTCTTTCTTTCTTTCTGGAATACTCCCATAAGCACATTGGTTAAAGATGATGACATTCTTCCTACTGGAAGAATCTTGGCAGCCCTTATAAGCTCTACCACTTTGTTATTTCAGATAAAAGAAACTATTTATAACTGAGTACTACAGGAAAGTAGCTCATCACATCCTGTGCTACAGGTATTTAATGTGAAATGAGCAATTCAATTAAAGAGGAAAGTGCTACTTATGTTGATGATTCCGTTAATAGCTTTCTTGGGAGAACATTTGCTGTATCAGAGAATTGGAGAACTGAAGGCATTACTTACCTATCTTGACCCATGCGTTAGATAATTTTCAAGCAATTGTTTTGAAAAACCTTGTGGTTCCTTTGTTGAAGAAGTTCCTCAATACAGTGAGTAATAGCAGAAAAGCTTCCCTGGCTAACAACTTGTGAGCCATTACTGATCTTCTCCTCTAGTAGGTGCACCAGGTGTTTTGGGTAGCATTTGGGCACCTTTTCTGTTGTGGAGGGAGTGGCCTGAATAAGGGAAAGCTTACTTCACTTCAATATGTTGGACCCCCTACAAGAAAACATTTTCTTACGTTTAGCACATGCCATCCTGTTCAACAGCCTTGTCATCTCATTGCTCTGTCCCAGCTTATGCCAACCTAGCACACCAGTGCAAGTGGATAAATAGGTACCACTGTGTTGGGATATTAGTGACATTTCCGTGCAATCTGCTTTTTGTCACAATGTGTAGGAAACAGTTTAGTCCTGCTGGTCACATGACCTGGAAAAGCTGTCTGTGGACAAAAGCCGGCTCCCTGGTCCTGAAGTGAGATGAGCACCACAACCCCATAGTCATATTTGACTAGACTTAACCATCCAGGGGTCCTTTACCTTTACCGTTACCACTACCACCTCCAGTTCACCAATGGAATTGGGGGGAAGGAGAGCAAGTGATTCAAAATATTATGGAGATCTTTGTTTCTGATTGCAACTGACCTGATTGAGACATCTGATTACTAGAAGATTCCTTGATTGCCTTCTACCCTATTTGAAGCAAATAATAAAATATGTTTGGCTCTATCAAAGCAGGTAAATGAAATGAGTCATGTTATCTTTAGTAAAGCATTAGAACAAAAATGGTATTGGACAGTAGACTGGTCCAGGTTCACCCAGTGAGCTTCATGACTGAGTGAGGATTTTAACTCTGGTCTCCCAAGTCCTTATCCAAAACTCTTAACTACTATATCACATGGGTTATGGTCAGGGTTATTGCATGTTGAGGACCCCCAAGACACCCCTGAACAAAAACACGTTCACACATCATTTTTGTTTTGGTTTTTGGCATAATTTTGGCCACAACTTTATTGAATTACAGTAAGTGAGGGGTTGCTTAGGCATTGGTTAGCGACTATCTGTTCCCACTTGGAGGTAGGAACAGAACTGACAACCACACCCATGTGGAAGTCAAAATAAAAAAATTCCTTCCAGTAGCACCTTAAAGACCAACTAAATTAGTTCTTGGTATGAGCTTTTGTGTGCATGCACACTTCTTCAGATACACTGAAACAGAAGTTGCCAGATCCTTCTATATAGTGTGAAGGTTGGGAGGGGTATTGCACAGAAGGGTGGTGGGAATGGGAGATTGGCAGATAGCTGAGATGAGCCTGTTGATGACTCTTAACGATTGTGGGTTAGGACTACAATAATACTACAACCAGACTTAACACGGACACTGGCACCAGAGCCTGCAATAAACCCAGATGCCAACTTTGCTGCCACATACACCTGGACAACACCATTACTGGCCCCAACAACATCACACATACCATCTCGGGACTATTTAATTGCTCATCGTCTAACATTGTGTATGCCATCAAATGCTAACAATGTCCTTCAGCTCTCTATATTGGACAAACAGGCCAAACCTTACGCCAAAGAATAAACGGACATAAATCTGACATCAAGAATCACAAAACAGAGAAACCAGTAGGAGAACACTTCAATCTCCCAGGACATTCTATACAAGATCTCAAAGTAGCTGTTTTACTACAAAGGAATTTCAGAAATAGAATGGAAAGAGAAGCTGCTGAATTGCAACTCATTACCAAACTTAAAACCATGGAGAGACCTGGTCTGAACAAAGACATTGGATTCTTATCTCATTATACATGACTAAGCCATTTTTCACCTTCTCACCTCTTGCCTTTTCCTGTAAGACCTATTGCAGTCGTTAAGAGTCAACAGGCTCATCTCAGCTATCTGCCAATCTCCCATTCCCACCACCCTTCTGAGTAATACCCCTCCCCACCTTCACACTATATAGAAGGATCTGGCAACTTCTGTTTCAGTGTATCTGAAGAAGTGTGCATGCACACGAAAGCTCATACCAAGAACTAACTTAGTTGGTCTTTAAGGTGCTACTGGAAGGAATTTTTTTATTTTGACTATGGCAGACCAACACGGCTACCTATCTGTAACTGGAACCATGTGGAAGTCAGTAAGGGTAAGCAATTTTGGGGAGAGAAAAAGCTGGGTGCCAGGCTCACACCTCTCCCCAAATGCTCCCTGGGGCTCTTGCGTGGCCTTTGTCAGGGATACGGATAAAAGCATGGCGAGCCCCTGGATTCCTTTAATGGAATACCCTTGCAGCAGCAGCATTGAAGGGGCAGGCACAGCCAACCACATCCCCTCCACCAACCAAAAAATTAGCCAATGCCTAACCGCAACTTACAAGTTGTGACGATTTGCTACGCAGTAGACAAAACCCAAATGGCACCAGCCAATTAGCCAAATGGTAAAATTCCTACCAGGCCCCTGCCCCAAAGCAGACAACCCCATGACAGGCATAGCAAGGTCAGCGCAAACAAACCCTAAATAAAGGGAGGGTGGGCGGGTAATCCGAAGTGCGCAGCGAAAAGAAGAAGCTCAACGCTGCACACAGGGACTTATATAGCACCCCCATCAAGCAAATAAAATTGCAACAATCAATTTTCCCCAGCAACATTGGAGGTGCCCAATCAAATCCGTGGCCATCCAAACTATCCCGCCCAGCAACAGGGAATGTCATGGTTGCTCCCACCGCAACACGTGCTCTCCATGAAGGAGAACCACTTTGCCATTTAAAGCAATATGTCCTGCAATTACTTATCCTGATAATTAAATGCTAGGGGTCCATCAGCTCATTGTTGCTTGTTTGTGAACAGCTAAAAGTGAAGAGAAATAGGAAGGAGGCAGGGTACAAACAGATTTCACGTAATTGCTGTTGCCTGAGAAACCATTTTCTTGTTGTCTGGGCATGTTCTGAAAAGCTAAATCAATTGGAGTCACAACACTAAGTGTGTGTGTGTGTGTGTGTGTGTGTGTGTGTGTGCAGCAGATGGGGGGACAAACAGGAAAAAATTACTTGAGATTAAAAAAATGAGGACATTAGAAATATATAAGCCATTCTCGCCTTCTTTCTCAGTTCCTCTATTAGCCCCCTGTAGGTTGCTAAAGATTGAATAAAAATCAGAGCTAACAGTATTTGTTTAAGGATAATGGCTGGGGAAGAGTTTGTTTAGAATATGTGTATAGCTTAAGCTAGCAAGCAGACTGCTTGAATTGTATATCCCTTTTTAGAGTATGCTTTCAAAGCAAGAAGCAAGCTCTGTGTGTGGTTGCTAGGGAGGGGGTCGGCCTCTTCGCCCTTCTCCAAGCACCAACTGCTCCACCTTTCCTTATTTCCTTATCGGTGCAAGCCTCCTGGCAGACAAACGTTTTGCCATTCAGATCCTCCTAGGGACGCAGGTGGCGCTGTGGCTTAAACCACAGAGACTAGGGCGGCGGTTCGAACCCCCGTACGGGGTGAGCTCCCGTTGCTTGGTCCCTGCTCCTGCCAACCTAGCAGTTTGAAAGCACGAAGTGCAAGTTGATAAATTGGTACCGCTCCGGCGGGAAGGTAAACAGCGTTTCCGTGTGCTGCTCTGGTTTCGCCAGTCATGCTGTACGCCGGCTCCCTCGGCCAATAAAGTGAGATGAGCGCCGCAACCCCAGAGTCAGCCACGACTGGACCTAATGCCTGCTAAGCCGTCTTGGATGAGCTCACAACGGGATTGTTTAGTGAGTCATTAGCTTATCACCATCATCATTAGATTTATACCCCACACCAAAGGAGCCCAGAGTGACAAATATATCAATGCTAATATAATTAAAACTCCTGAAAAACAATTCACAACAATCCTCTAACAAAGTTTTTAAAACTCCTGAAAGCCATCAGCTGCTCTCAAACTAATAATTTCAGGGTTGCCAGGGACAGTAACTTTCAGCCATCAAAATACACAAACAGGAATATTTTAAAAATTTCTCTTGAAAGTGAATAGTGAGGCAGACTGACACGTCTCTCTGTAGAGGACATTCCACAAATGGGGGACTACCACTAAGAAGGCCTTGTCACAGGTCACAGCCACTTGTGCAACCCCCAGTGGTGGCATCACCAGCAGGACCTCCGCTGCTGATCACAGACCCTCCAAGTGCCCCTATTTTCCAGGGATAGCCCCTGATTTAGAGAAGCCATCCCGGTTTCTGATTTGATCCCATAATGTCCTGGTTTCCATAGGATATCCCTATTTTCATCAGAGAAACTTTGGAGGGTTTGGAGCTATCCAACTCCCCTAGCTGTCTGAAGGCAGCCCTGTATAGGGAATTTTAAAAATGTTTAATGTTTTATTAAGTTTTTATATATGTTGGAAGCTGCCCAGAGTGGCTAGAGAAACCCAGTAAGGTGGATGAGGTATAAATATTAAAATCCTTATTATGGAATGGGACATCCCTATTTTCATCAGATAACTGCTGGAGGGCATGTGATCATAAGACCTGAGATGTTGGATACTGGGAAAGGCACTCTTTCAGGTACTTGGGTCCCGAGCCATTTAGGGCTTTGTATGTTAGTACTAAAAGCTTGTACTGGACCCAGTAACTCACTGGCAGTAGTATTCTAAGGACCAGTGACCCATGGTCCTATTAGGCTACCCCACTTAGCAACCTAGCACCCACATTCTGCACTAGCTGCAGCTATTGGACCACCTTCAAGGGCAACTCCACATAAAACATGTTACAGTAGTCCAGGTGGGAGGTCATCAAAGCATTGGCTCCAGAGACAGCTGCAGCTGTGTTATATTCCTATTCATACTATAGTAATTATTTCTTAAATTTTCATCTATGCATATAAATCAGAATGTGTAAAGTTTTATCCACACTTGTGGGGTGAGATTCATGGCCTTTTTTGGGTGATGAATAACCCTATCCATAATCCCTGAGCCTTTAGTGGACACTTATCCTCTTAAACTATATCTGCAGCCAAAAGACTTAAAGGTGCATTTTAAATCAAAGCCTCTGGTGCTCTCAGGGATTTTGCTGGATAATGTGTTGCCTGGAAGCAAACTTCTGCACTTCACAGTATCCTCATGGCTATGTTAGACTAGTGTCCTTGCTTTTTGAAAACATGGCCTACACAACCAGTCAGTTAATGTTTTCAATAAAAAGTGGATGAGGAAATTTATCTGGAGGATGCCATTATAAATTGTAAAGGGCAAGAAGGTATCCCTCCTGCTGGTCTACAAGTGGCATACCTTATTTAATTTTAGACAGCTTTTGTCCCAATACATCAATCTTTCCTTGACTACCTCCGTTGTTAATCTAATCCTGGCAGTGAGTCATTCCATTTCTTTTGAATTATTTCATTTTATTCTGCGGAACCATTCTTTCCGCTGCTGTTTGAGCAGGGAAATAAGTTATACTGTCAACAATTTTGTTTCCTTAAATGAAATAGGAGTAACTAAATCTGCTTACTACAGCAGCCTCAGGAAAGGTATATCTCATTCATCTCATCTATGAGCCCTGGCGTGCCCATGCCTACACGTCCAGGAGTGTGTGAAGCAGTTGTATATTACTCTCGTTCTCTCCATACTCCCATGATCTGCAGTTCGTTGTGTTTTTGCTCATTTGTTCCGAGTTGTAAGGCTGAAAACTACCATGACATAGTGCTTGCCAGCATGAACAGTGTAGGATTGCCATACGCCTGCTCCATATTACCTTGGGGAAGGATAGGCAAGCCCCTCACCTGTTGACATCCCATTTCAAATCATCCCTTTCTAAGTTCCTTTTATAAGAATTAAACAGACGGTGGAGATTTTTATATACCTTTGTATGTAATGTATCTTTGAACCCCCAAAGGTGAAATCAATATTAAGATAATTTTATGTATTATAAGTAAAGCTGCAAACCCTTCCTGTGAATAAGTCCCACTGAATGTAGTGACCTCTTTCTTTTGTGTAGGTTTAGACCAGGCTTCCTCAACCTCGGCCCTCCAGATGTTTTTGGCCTACAACTCCCATGATCCCTAGCTAGCAGGACCAGTGGTCAGGGATGATGGGAATTGTAGTCTCAAAACATCTGGAGGGCCGAGGTTGAGGAAGCCTGGTTTAGACTGTTAATCTAATAAAGTGTCCTTCAGAATGGGAACTTCCCTTGCTTATGCCTGGAAATTCCTTGCTATATTTTTCTCTACAACTGGTTTTCTGATTTCTGTTACTGTCAATCCTAGCTGCCATCTCCCTGACTCTGATGCCACTGTAAAAAGAACAATTAGTGGAATCCTCTGCATGTATAGGAGGCAACTCCTAGGTCCCTTCAGCCTCACCAATAAAATAATTGAGGGGGCGGTCCCTCAAGTTGATGGGCATTGCCATTCAAATGGCGTCTGTGTGCCACATCTTCTGATCAATTATGCAGGGTGGGGCTTATCTACCCCCCCCCCAATATTTTATTCAAGTTAGCACCCCTGTCTGCATGTCTACTCAGAATTAAGACTCATTGAGCTCAATGTATCTTACTCCAAAGTAAGTGGACATATTATTGTAGCCTTAGTACTGTATCAAACTCTGTAGCTCTGCCAGCACAACAGACATCTGGGTGTACAATGGAACTTCCATTCCTTATTCTGTCCCCTGCAGCCCCCATCTGCCTTCATAATCAGCTGTGAAGGGTTGGGAGACTCTCCATAATAGATTTTGGGGGTGGGGGAGGACAAAAAATGGAAGTCCTGTTGTGGAATTAGAACTCAAATGCAGTCTTGCATATATCCCAATTTGATTATTTCCATTGAATTGAGTGGGACTTGCTTCTTAAAGCAGACATGCACAGGATTGTGCTGTTAGGCTATTAAACTTTATGCCAGCTTTCCCTTAGTCTTTTAGAAAATAAAGCATTCATCCTTATACACTGTACAATAAAGTTGAAGGTTTAGTGTGGTCTGTGATTAGGAGGGGAGGAAAGGAGTGGGATTTATACCCAGTGTGTTCATTTCCCACTTACCCCACCCCGGGGGGGGGGGACAAATGCAATTTCTTTCTCATCCATAGCATTCCTTCAATGCAGCCCAATCTTGTACAACCCAAACCTCCGTTCCATGCCTAGTTTAAGGAATGAGACTCAGAGAACAAATAAGGCACAACATTTGAAACAGAAAGCTTCTGTCTAGTCAGCAATTATCCAAGGTGTTAGCACAGCTGCTTCCATCACATTACGCCAGCAAGGTATTTTACTTGTATAGCTCAGTAAGTAGAACATGAGACTCTTAATCTCAAGGTTGCGGCTTTGAGCTCCACATTAGGCAAAATATTCCTGCCTGGCGGGTGGCGGGGTAGGACTAGATAACGCTTGTGGTCCCTTCCAACTCTACAGTTCTATGATTCTGTGAATATTAGAAATTTAGATGGATAGGTAAAGGGTTAGGAAGATGGAGGTAGAAAGTGTGGGGTTGACTATCATAGGCTTACGTCAGGCTTCAGAAAGACTGGAGTAATTTGGAAGCTCATAGGATGGATATCTCCCTCACCTCCTTGCAGTGCATGCACCATGAACCCAGCCAGATGGGCAGGGTATATAAATAATAAAATTGTTGTAATAAAATTATTGTTGTTGTTGTAACAACAACAACAACCTAGATCCAACTAAAGAGCCTGACCAAAAGATGAGGTTTCATATTTATAGGACCTTGCCTGTGAAGCTGATGCAATAGCAGGATCTGCTTTAGGTGGATAGATGGGTGAAAATAACATTAATAATCCCCACGTACCTTTGTCCCGAGCAAGGCAGGTTGTAGGTCTGTGTGAAACAGAGGCCAGACACAAACATACAGACAATATATGTCCTTTCTGAGATTTAACCTGTTGCATCTCTGTGAGATAAAAAAGCTGATCACCCTGGAGAGAAGGGAAGTCAAGAGTGAGATGCTTCTTAATTACAGAGTTTACTTGAGGATGTGACCCTTTCCTGGGGCAAAAGTACATTGTGTATGGAGCTGAAGGGAAATAAATGAGCATGAGTCTGTTACATGCAAATAAGCACTTTATTTGGGCTGGAAGGAGTTCTTTCAGATACTTGGTCAAAAGATTTTTGAAAGTCCCACTACTGCACTAGGTCAGCTGGAGCACCTCCATCTATACTTTTATGTTTGTTGTTCATTTTTTAAAAATATGATTAAAAAACTTTATATGATATGCACATATAGAATACAGCTCCATATCCTGCATTTCAAATCCATGCAAAGATGTTCAAAGTGGAAATGCTCACTCTTACACAAAACTGGCACTGACATCTCATTCTGAAACTTCACATGAAACGTAACCCATACATATTCATGCCTGCTTAGCAGACTCCAAATTCATATACTTGAGGAAATGTTGTGTTTTCAACATTCAAATAGTTGAACAGATTGCAGTTTATGTATATGTCTTTGACTGACATAAGGCATCCACACATGGAAAAACTCTTCCCCAGATAATTTGCATTGTTATACCCCATTATAGGTTATATTTTTTGGATTACAATCTGTTTTTCACCCCACCCCACCCCTTGAGCTTGTTATTGTTTTCATGAGAGCATCTTCATTGGGTATCCATGTACTTTCATCCATATCTGAAATGAGAAGCCCCTTTTCACCTACTGACCTAGCTTGCAATTCTGCACACAGGAAACCGAAACACTGTTGGCATCAATAGACGCAAGTGGCACGCAGACTGTGCTAATCTTTCCCCAGGGAAACTCACCTGACACCCACATCGTTATTTTTTCAGACACTAAGGAAAACGACCTTTTCTTATTCCAGGACTTCCAGGTATTGTGATTTTTTTTTGGGGGGGGTATATTTTTCCCCTCCCGCTTCTAGCTACTGCTTTATTGTTGCAGTTGGTCTTTCTAAAAAATGTGACATTTTATAAACTGTCCTGGAAGGGCAGAGTAAAAATCCTTTACCTAAATAAAACATAGACCCCCAGTCAGGTGACTGACAACGAGATATATGCATCAGAGCTTGGCACAAGATTTGAACCTTGTGCTTTTGTTCACGTCGTGACAACTATTTATATATTTAATTTTGTTACTGGAAGCATTGTGTATTCAATATTACATAATATTAGGCACTCAAACTAAAATTCATTGCACGCTTCTGGTTTCTACAGATCAAATACACTCAGTTGGCTTCTTATTTTAGGAAATGATGACCCCTAACAGAGCAGCTTCTCAGCCAATGTCATATTTTTGCCTGTGGACATACAGTTGAGGAGATTTAAGTAAGCACACTAGGGCTGTGCATTACTAAGAGCAGGAAAGCCTAGCTGTAAATGATTTCAAACATTCATAAAACACATCTTATGCGATGGTCACATAGGTTAGCATCAGCCTGTCTTTCAGATTCTAAAAATACGCAGAGGATTGCCAGATCATGTATCTATGGCACATATCCTACTACTTCCTGCTCTCTACACAGCCAAAGCTCAATTTCTAAGACACATATAAGAAGATGTGAAGGTTGAATCAGGGTTTAGTGAGCAGCCTGTGCACTTAATTCCCAGATTGCCCCTCTAGGTTCATATTGTTCTGCCCTGTGATCTTCGGATGAAGGACGGTTAAATAAATAAATTGAATGAATGAATGGTTCAGAGCAGCTGAGACAGGACCAGAGACATTTCCTACCTTATCCATATCGTACAGCACCAGCCCAACCGTGAGATCAGGTGAAGCGACCACCTCAGGCAGCAAGATCCACAAGGGCAGCAGATCCCAATGTAGGTCTTTATTCGTCCCTTGTTCCTGATGTAGATCTTCGCTCACCCCTTCTTCCCTGGTGGCTAGATGGATGGGGGAAACCATTGAGTGCTTCACCTCAGGTGCCAAAATGTCTTGGCCAGTGTGGTTTAGTGGTTAAGAGCAGTGGACTTGTATCTGGTGAACCGGGTTCGCTTCCCCACTCCTCCACATTCAGCTGCTGGGTGACCTTGGACTAGTCAGAGTTCTCTGAAATCTCTCAGCCTCACTCACCTCACAGAGTGTTTGTTGTGGGGGAGGAAGGGAAAGGAGAATGTTAGCTGCTTTGAGATTCCTTAGGGTAGTGATAAAGTGGTATATCAAATCCAAACAACAACTCTTCTTCTTCTTCTTCTTCTTCTTCTTCTTCTTCTTCTTCTTCTTCTTGGGTCAGCCTTCATATGTGACACTTAAAACAGCTCAGCCAACCACTGCTACAGTAGGGAATGAGGTCCTTTGATTGACAGGTATGAGATTGGCCAGCTGGGTATAAATAGGACTAGACTATGAACCTGGTCAAGGTAGCAATGTCTAACATATGCTGCTCTTCAGCATCTAAATGCCAGGAGCCTGAGTGAGAAATCATAGACCAGGTCTGGCCACCTATGACTTCATTCAAACCTCCCACAGAAAGGATGAATTTGGTTTGTGGGGGGGATTGCTGCGGAGATTTGAATGAGACAGAAGCAGTCAATAAAAGTGTACTAGAGGGGAGGTGAAAACAACAAGTTTCAAAGTGCTTTGCATGTGTTTTGCCTTTACGAAGAGCGTGCAGTTATCTTTATCAGGAAGGCTGGAGGGGCAGAAGTCAAAAGAGCCTTTTTCAACTATGGCTGGTTCACCAGCTACAACATCTTTCAGACAGAGATGACTTGACCACTCTGCTTCATGCTCTGGTAATTTCCAGATTGGAATATTGCAGTGTGCTCTACATTGAATTCCCCTTAAATACAAGTCAGAAACCTCAGTTGGTTCTGGCAAATAATAAAGACATACCTCTTAATTTGTTTAACACCTATGATGTGTGTTTCCAGGACCCATCTTGTTTGCGTGGTTGTGAATTCTTTTTTCTAAGTTGTTTTAATATCTGCTCCTGTGCTGTCACACTACCCAGGGCTAAGCCATGGTTTGGCTTAGTATTCTGTACAAAGTCGGCCACATGGTTTGTCTTTTGCAGGCAAACCATGAGTGGTAAACCAAGAACAAACCATGGTTACAGTTCATGATTTTTCTGGGGTGACAAGGTGAGATTTAAACAAAGGGATTCCTGCCTCCTAGCAGTTATATTTTCAATGTGTTAGCTGTGTAGCTGGACTCCACTTAGCTTTATAGATGTATTTTTGTAGATCAAAAATTATTTTGCTAGCTTACAGGAATAATATAAGGATAAAAATATTAAAGTCCTACCCCAAATAGATAAAAGTGAGAAGGCTTATTTTAATATCTTATTACCCATGGAGATGGTGTTAAACCGATAAGACTGTTGCTTCCAAAGTCAGGGTTCTTGGAGGACATAAGAACAGCTAAAAAGAATAATCATAGAATTGTAGGGTTGGAAGGGACCCTGAGGGTCATCTAGTCCAACCCCCCTGCAATGTAGGAATAAAAAGTTAACGGTGTAAAAATAATAAAATAATGATGCAAAAGTTATAGAAGAGAATGGCAAGCAGAAAAGTTATGGTTTCATTTACTATGCTAATATTTCTGCGTCTGTAAGAAATAGCTAACCCTGTGCAGGTATTTTATTTAATTTGACAGAAACTTAGATTCAGTAATAGCAACAAGATGGAAACGTTTGGCAGAAAACCAGAAAGTGTAGCTCTGAAAAGGAAAATGGCAATGGAATTTTTACACATATTCATTCATGTCCCCTTGTGATGCACTACTACATCATACTGATTTTATGGCTCTCTTTTGGTAGACTGTATTAAGATCTAACCCTGTGGAGATTGCTAGTTATTAAGCATGCCACTTCAATAATGTTTCAGTTATCTCAAATTTGATGTTTTCTTGATACATAGTGGGTTATATTCTGGTTCCCAGAACTCTGAAGCAGGACACCCAGAATAGTATGTTGTAGAAACTAGCCCTGTTGTAGATATAAGCCTGTTGTGAATACAAGACCAAATCTTCCCATACTTTGCTATTTAAATCTGGTATAACTGCCTGTATTTGGTACCTATAATTCCAGATGTATATGCACACACAGTCCATAAACTCATTGAAAAAATGGCCCTTGAAAAACCATATGCTTATGCAGCCATTCATGTTCTTAGGCTGGGAGCAGGCAGAGTTAAGTCATCTCATGATCACCTTCGTTTGCAAGTTTTACAAAACCTGTTTGACTAAAGGTGATGCTGGAGCAAAATGAATGAGTATGAAAACCATGGAAAGGACAGGGCAGGCTTGATCTGCTAAACTGCAATCCTATGGATGCTTACCTGGATTAAAGGCCATTGTACTCTATGGGCCTTATTTCCAGGCAGACTTCTGTCAGGCAAAACTCTATTGCAGCATGCTTAATTAGAAAAAAATAATAATCCTGCAGTTTCAATGGCATCAGGATTTACTTGCTACTCTGCTAGGCATCTCTATTTGCTTCAGTGTCAGGGAAGCATAATGCATCTGTTACATTCAAGCAGACATGGTGTTGGACCCAACCAAAAAAAGGAAACAGTTTTTTGTGCAGTTTGGAGGCCCTGTGACCTCACAGGAGTAGCCAGATTCGGGCTCCTGGGTGTTTCTGAAATACGCAATTGGAGAGAGAAAAAAAGAGGAACAGAATACAGGTCACTGGGACACAAGAGTAGATTTTTTTACCCTTTCAAAGTTAACCATATTGTGTGTATGTATCTCAAAACCCAGTATCATCAGATTTTTTATTTATTTCAAAATTGTAAATGAATATAAAATATGTCTGTCTGTCCCTTGGAGCTCTTTGAGAGCTGATATCTTTTCAATAGGCTTTAAACAACCACATAATTTCATTTGCAAAGGACATACAAATATGGGGAAAGCAGCAAAAGAGGAACACACAGGAAGAAGAAGAAAAAATACTGTATTTACCTATATTCAGCATAAGCAAATTCTTATACAAGTAAATTACAAGTGTGTGTGTAGATGTTTTATTATTTATTGGGACTGCTACAGTCCTCCATTACACTTCTTATGCTGCTGAAGGTTAGAAAGTCCCTTGTGAACTCTCACAGGTTTCACTCCCCTGTTTTAAAATCATATCAATGCTCATATCAGGCTCATTTTGAGGCAGTGTTAAGTACAAGCAGGGTAAAAGCTGATATCTTTCTGCAAAAGACAGAAATAAATCAGTGAAAAATGAATTTCATAATTAACACAAAATACAGATAACTGCAGCTCATATATCTATGTGTGTGTGTTAGAGAGAGATGAGCCTCATTGGCTTTCCTGTCATAAAATTGCAGTAAGATAATTTCCTGGTTTTATCTGACACCTTGGATGTTTTAAAGGTAAGGAAGACAAATTGTTAAAACAAGACCAACCATTGCAACCTGCATATTAATTTCTCAAGCTGAATTTGGGAAAGGAAATCAGTTTCTGCCAGTTCCACAGGAAGGTGTGGGCACAATTCTGAGTCTGATCTTACCAGATGTGCGGAAAATTTCCAGAGAGATTTTGTTTAACTGAGCTTCAGTTCAGCGGGTAAGACCGGATTTTGGCAAGGCACAGCTGTGGAACAAAGGAAAAAGCTCTCGAACTCAGTGGCAGTGGGGGGAGAGGGGTAATTGTTATGCTGTGGAGGAACCCTCAGATGGGCATTTCCACACACACATTAATAAAAAAGGGCTGAGTATCCACCTGCAATCCATTCAAAAAAACTTGGTAAAACAATCAGCATATATGCAAATGACTTTCCACATCATTTGGTGACAACCTCCTTTATTAACCAACCTTTTTGTTAGTGGGGTCTTCAGATAACAAGATTACAGAAATCTGCGTAAACACAACTTGCTGTGCTTATTCACAGTTACTGGAGTAATCCACTTGGACCCTCTTCTGCACAAATCCCATTAAATGCAGGAGTTTGCCAAGAACATGACTGCCTTAGCTATGTCGCTCCTATTACCAAATACATCAGGCTCCTGAAAGATCTGTAGCAGCTTCACATATGAATATCTTTTGGCGACTCCATGGGTGTGGAGAGCAATGGAGCCACAATGGGCTTGGATTGGCTCAGAATGTTCTGGGCTGCCACCATTCCTCTTGAGGAGGAGAGCTCACCCACCAGGAAGCAAACGTTTTAAGGAGTAAATTTTTAATGGGAGTTTATAAAATCCCAATCCTGATCAGGATTGTGGAAGCAATGATCAAAAGCAGCTGAAGGGCTGTTCTTTTTACCAACAACAGTTCTACTCAAAGTATTGTTTTTCTCTGTGCAAGAGGCAAAACTGAAACTGTACAATGTAATTATTTTCCCTTTTTCATTTTGCCACAGTCAAATGAGAAGTGCAATAAGCATACAGACACAATTTCTCTCCCACCCTCCAAACTGAAGGGCAAGTCCTGCCATGAGCATTCATGTCTTCTATATATTCCTGACATGCATTTGAGAGTTGTTTTAAAGGACACTCTGTGGCTATTAAAACAGAACAAAAGGTTAAATCAGTCCATAGCAGAGTCTGCTAATGGGACATAATCTGCCTTGGAAACTGAATGTGTTTTTCCAAAGGAAGAATCCACCCCAAAGAAAAGATCACTCTGCAACTCCAGATAATCTCTTGCATAACAACACAGACTAGTAGCAGCCAGTCAAAATTATTGGATACATATACATTACTGTGACAGGGCATAAAGAAACTTTTACTGGGGAAGCAATGAGGCAGATCTGTTCATGGTAAGTGGGAGAGCTCTGTCTTGTTCTACAATCTCTTTATAAGAGTCAGGGATCCTCCAGACTGTCAGTATTTTGCAGGAGGGATTCAACCTCATACCAGAAATTTTAGGCTTCTGCAGCTCAAGTGAGTTAACTTGCCCTGGCACCTCAGAGCAACAGATACACTTAAGAAAAACCAAACAGACTTTTTGCTGTTAGAGAAGTGACTGGGAAATGCATTGAGAAGTGGGGAAAGAACAAATGATTAATTGAAGTCATATTACACCTGCAGTCCCCTCAAGCAAATTAGGATGAATGTTTACTGTATTATGTTGTTATGTTCTTTTATAAGCTCAACACAAAGAAAATCAGAATGAATGTTCAGTAAATGCTGGATATAATCTAACTTCTGTGGAAGCTTTGTAAAAGCAAATCAGGAAGAATGCTTAATAAATAGATTGTCTGGGAGGAGCACTCAGGAAAGTACAACCAAAGACAATTCCTAACTGACTTTTTAGAACTGATTTACTGCGGCATATATTTTCATGAGAGTTTATTTTATCAGATGAAGGAGTCACCTCACTGTGTGTGCATGTCTAAAGACAGACGGAAAAGTAGATAGTTGGAAAGAAGATTCCCAAGGGGTGCAGGAAACATTTTTGGATTTGCTACAGATGCGAATACAAGAGCAGAGCAGAATGTATATATGAGCACTCACAGATATTGGTCATGGTGGTAAATTATCATAACAAGAAAGGTGAAACCTACATTTGAACTATTATTTTCTTAAACAACTGTTCCCAATGAATTTGCCTGTTAATTTTTTTTGTTGTCACCTGAGGCTTTGGATCATCATGACTGCTACTGTAGAATCACTGGCTCTATTAGAGATGGGGAATCTGTGGCCCTTCAGGTGTTGCTGCACAACTCCATTCATCCCTGACAATTAGCCTGCAGATGTTGCTGGACTCCCTAATTCCATCTGCCCCAGCCAACATGGCTGTCACTTCCCTAGTCCTAGTTTACAGGGTTGTATTTGGGTATATGCGAAATGTACACTCAACTGTGTTTGAAAGTCACATTCAGATCTATACTCAGCCTTGAGCAAATCTCTCTCAGGCTAGCCTAGTTTGCAGGGCTGTTGTGAGCCTAAAGGATATCAGTGAAGGTGGAATTTCCCTCACCCAAATGGTACAAAGCCATGATCTTTAGCCTACTCCCTCAATATCCCTGACCATCCTCCTGCTTCAGTATCCCATTTTTATCTTTACCTCCCCCTCACTGCACCACACTCCTCTTTTTGCAGCTAACAAATTCTGTCAACACAGCTGCCAACTTTCTGATCTAGCCAGACTGTTCCATATTACACACACACACACACACACACACACACACACACACATATATATTTGTTGACTTCAACCACAAACATAAAGCTCAACACAGACTCAAAGGAAAAATGTTCATCGTCACAGGCTAGCTTTTTTGACGTGCTACAAGACTTTTTTATTGTTGCTGTTTCCCCAAGAAAGTGGTTTCAACTTCTTGTTATATAATGTGTGCTGTTATTGTTGCAAGTTGTGCAAATATTGTGTGTTTGTGAAAAATTATAGCAAGAATGGGGTGTATATATGATTTGTATCTGTATTTTAAATGTTTATAATAAAAAAATAAAACTGCATGTTTGTGTGGCTGAGATGCGGAATCGTAACATTTTAAATCACCTGATATTCATATCAGGTGATACTGGAGAAGATCAGCTGCAGTCCTCCCCCCTCCCCGGCTAATCACCCAAGCGAGTTTGGAAGGCATTGGCAAACTTTTTGCTAGCCTTTAAAAAAACACAGATATACGTCCAAGAATAAATAGCAGAATTTTCCTACTAAACATGTTGGGCACCAAGTTACATATTTGTTTCCTGACCAAAAACATCTAGCAAATAAAGATTTGCTGAGACTGTCAACGTAATATTTTAAAAAGAGGTCTTATTTTACAAATACGTAATTATTGTTTAAAGCTCTAGAATCCATATGAAAACAGCAGCAGGAACACTGAGAAGGCCAGATAACAACTCCAGCTTCCATGCTGCCAGGCAATCTAAAAGATGCCAGAAACAAAAGCAAATGTGCTGAAAATATGTATCTTTCAGAATTTCATGCTGGCAATGCCCATTTCAAGGAGGAGAGGAAGTGAATGAATAAAACGGATGGCTTCCTATTTGTGCCCTTTTGAAAAAATGGGGTCCAATACAACCAGTCTACTACTTTTAAGTTCCATCATCTCAAATGGAAGAATAAAGTGAATGCTTAAAGAAATCAGCGGTGCTTAAAAACTTGGATAGGCAAAACTATTTCTAGGGATGTTTCCATCTCCTTGAAAAGCAACACAGTATGCTCAGCATATTTATCTGAAAAAACAAACATATATTTTATGCAGCTTTAGTTAGATGGTGTTTTTGTCATTACTCATCCATTTTAGACTTCACTTTATATCACGGAGTTAATTGTCTTGGAAGCCACTGAAACCAAGGAGCTGAAACACAGTAAATTCTGGATTGGGTTGTGGCATAAATGTTTATATGCCATTGTGCACCACTGCAAACAGTGTGGGGTGATGTCATGCTGTGTGTAGTTACCGACAGTACAAAATGTTTCTGAGCTTTGTTCCCACAAAGCTGCATCACCTTCTGCTTGGCGGGTTTTAATTAATGCAATAAGAGAGTTAAATACTGAAGAGGAGGAAGAGGAGTTTAGAAGAACAGCAGAGAAGAGAAACACACTTTCCCCTGGGATTGGAAATAAAATAGAGACTTGATGAAGTAGAGAGCTGGGGGACATTTGAGCGATGCAGGATGGCATGATTCACTCATGGTACAGTAGTTGAGCCCACCATGCCTTTCAGCTTCTGCATTTTGTCCAGAATGGCACACACTTCTTTTTTAAACAAAAAAGCACAGCTTTTAACACAAGTGTTTCCTCATCACTTCAAAGAGTCCTGCCTCACTTCTGCATCTAGACTCAGTGGCGTAGCGTGGGTTGTCAGCACCCGGGGCAAGGCAAGTAATTTGCGCCCCCTAACCCGTGGATTTGCGCCCCTAACCCTAACCCCCAGATGTTGCGGCCGGCCCCCCCTGCACCCCCCACGCTACGCCACTGTCTAGACTGGCTCCACAGCTGATCAAGAGTATCCTAGTCAGCCCCCCCCTTACCTGAGCACTTTCCTGTGGCATGCTGCAGCAATTTTATTTCCACCCCCACCCCCACCCCATTTATTTAGAAAAGCATATCTTAGCCTAATTGAAGAGCTATCTTAGCCTAATAATAAAACTGTATATTTAAAAATGAATGTACTATGTCAGGGATGATAGGCTTGCTCAGGGCTTTTCCTCTAGAAAAAAAAAGTGCCGGTACTCACCATGAAGTTGTTACAGTAAGTGCCATACTTTTAACCAGTGCTTTTCTTGCAAAGAAAAACGGTGATGGTACTGCGTACCCCTTGTGGGGGGGGGAGCACTGAACTTGAAGTTAAAAGATAAAAAGTTTTCAGCAGGCATTGAAAACAATATAGCAGTTAGCAAGGGTTCCTGCCTCATCTCAACAGGTGTAGTAAAAAACAGTGATGGCAAAAGTGGTGAAACTAGGAGGTGGAGGTACTGCTTATGTGAACAAAGCGTTGGGGAGCTGCTACATGGCAAACTAGGCAGTCGTAAAAGGATTAAAGGTCAGAATTTAGGATGGTGCAGGAGATTGAACCTGCATAGTGCATTGAGCCAAGGGGCGCAAAATGGAGAAGATCCACTTAGGGACGCCAGATTTTGGCTTCACACTGGGCACCATATTACGTAAGATTACCAGAGTCTGCCCCTGTAAAGCGCCAAATATATTGGCTCAGTATATTTATCTATATATGCACATAATGTTTCTGTCGAACCCTTCAAGTGCCCATGCAACGCTCAGGGTGGCTTTCAAAAATTTAAAATCTCATTGCAATAATTGGCAGCTTTCATTAAGGCTGCAGCATTCAGTTGACAAATGGGTTAGATTAATTTTTTCAGAATAAGTTTTTGTTGTTTGTTTTTGTTTCATCAGTGCACATAAAACAAAACTGCAGAAGGCAAGCACCCTCTTAATAGACACACCCTCTTTTCTCTCACATGGGTGCCTCGTCTAAGATGATGCCTGCTAAACTCATATTAGCTCAGCTAGTTAGAGCGTGGTGCTGATAATACCAAGGTTGCAAGTTCAATCCCCGTAAGGGACAGTACATATTCCTGCATTGCAGGGGGTTGAACTATTATTATAATAATAATCAGGTTGCAGCCATAGATCATATATGAATTTTAAGGAGACACCCTCTGCCCAGTTATTCCCACCTATTGTGTAAGGAAGGAACAGGGTGAAGGGTGAAAACTTCTGCAAACCAAAAAAAAAGTTTATATGAGCAGCCCAATTGCACTGTAAATCCATCCCCAGTTTGCTTGAATGGCCCAGCCATGCTTTTATCATGTGTTAACTTTGCATTTCCGTTCATAGAGGCTGGGAACTGGGGGGAGGGAGCAGATAGGAGGATGTTTGCTGGAGAGAGAATAGGCTGCTGGGAAATATGTTTGAAGGCAAGAGAGACATTGCCTTCAGCCAAATGAGGATGGGACGAATAGGAATACATTTTTAGGATGTTCATATTTTTATTAAGACAGTGTGGCTTTTTGAATGTGCACCCTCTCTCCCCAATCATAATGGCATAGTTAAACTTAAAACCACATCATTCAAAGTGTACAAGGATGCAATGGGAAGGGGAAAGCACGTTGTCTGCCCCCAGACTCTGGAGCTACTGGAGCCCCCAGACTCTGGAGCCTGGGTTGTTGGCTAGTTCTTGCTTCCCTTTCAGCTGTGTCTCTGAAACTCCTTTACTTCTTCCCATAGCACTCAATGGAAACCACACACTTCTAATGGTAGGGGGAAAATATAGTTCATCGTACAGATCTGTAATGTGAGTTTCTGATATTTTTAGCTTCCTGCCACAGTGAGGTGAATCCAAGTATTAAAGAAGAAACTTGTGTATTATTACCACTGCACATGGAATGCATATTACCATATAACCACTTGCTTTTTATTATTTACTGATGACTCCCAAGTGCTTCTTCTGCAAATATTCTCATAGAATGACTCATAACTAGAGCTGCATATTAAGTAAGATTAGTTTCAGGTCGAAAGACTGTAGGAATCACTGTAGGAATCAGAATAAACTGCAAGAATACTTTTAAGTTGCAGATAACTCACTACCAGAATCTTCTGTATAGCTGGTCCTCAGCCAAGATATAGTAATGTGTCAACATTTAGACTGGAGAGTCTCTGAATAAAGATGTATAATCACTATGTCTGATTGCATTTTGATCTATGTTCTACAACTCAGCAACAGACCTGTTCTGCGTGACCTAACTTAGTGACCTGATAAGTGTAATAGCTTGAAATTAGGCTGGAAATGTCTGTCTTCTTTCTTGTAGATAGATGTGTTCACACTGTGAAATCGCTTTAAATGGCATCCTTTTTTGACAGTATCAGCTGAAAAGGCCATGTGCAGGGAAATAACAGAGCTTCAATTGTTGCCTCAGTTAGTAGAAATCTCCTTTAAAAGGAAGTACATGTACTCAATCTTACCCTGTAAAGCAGAGTTGCTACCACAACATTTCACCTAAAATGAACCTCAGGACAAAATTGACCGAGGGGGGTGGAGTAGTCTACTTGGGCAAAACCTCTGAAGGATGTTAAAGGAAGCTAGAAGACTGATGATGAGATGAGCGAAATCCTTCAGGATGGTGTCTCACAACCCAAAGGCTATTTCCCCAGAATAGTTGAGTAATAGAGGTGAGCTACAGTGGCATGAAACTGAGCCTTTCATGTCATTGGCTTAGTTCTGTGGAATGCTTCGCCAACTGAGTTTCAGCAGAAACCTTCTGTTTTAAGCTTTAAACGTTTGCTGAAAACTTGCTTATGTTGCCAAGCTTATGCAGGCTATTAAGAAAAATGTCTTTCCGTAATGCTTGATGATCTCAAATTTTATATTTTTTTATGCAGTTTTTGTTGTGTGGTAGCGGCAAAGCACATTTTTAATGAAGAGTTATATACGAATAAATAAATAAATAAATGGTGTATGGTACATCTCAGTCCAGAAACAGATAAGTATGGTGCATTAGGACTTCTTGCTATTTGGTTTCAGATCCATAGCAACAAAATATGAAAAATACCAATCTACTTTACCAGCCCTAGCACACACACAGTTTTTGATCTGGTTTGCACTGCAATGTCTGCATCGATTGTGAAATTTCTCCCAGGCACCATTCAATGGGTTGGTGAAAGTGCTGCCTTATTCTGAGTCAGACTATTGGTCCACCCAGCTCAGTATTTCCCTACACTATCTGGCAGTGATACTCTTGGGTTTCAGACAGAAGGTGCCAGGAATTGGACCTCAGACCTTCTGCAAGAAACACAGGAACTCTTAACACTGAGCCCTGCCACAAGTTTTCAAAGGTTTCTAAAACTCCTGAACCATAGTAATTTAACTGCTGACCACCTATCCACACTGCTGCTGTAAACACTGATGTTTGAAAATTACTTTCATGAATTGAAAGTGTGCTTGAACTTTCCTGGGAATACAAGACTTGATCGCATAAATTGGTTAATAAGTAGGCTGGTATTGTTTCAATTTTCAAAATATCAGCAACCAATTTCAGTTCAAGAATACTATTTTGGTGTGCATGAAGGCACAGTATGAAGTGAGAGAATAGAAAATCTCAGTACTCCAAGGTGAAATAGCTTTGTATGTGAGATAACTCTGCAAGATTGTATTGCAAATTGACCAGGCAATTTATACAAATAGTCCATACACAGATACTCTTTTGATGCAATGGAACCTCAAAGAAGTGCCTTCGAAAGAATGGAGAAAGGATGTCAAGAAAGTGCATCTTCTAGACTGATGCACAGCCCAAGACGATAGGGAAAATGAAATGTTTCTTAAAATGCTTCATGCATAAATAGAGACCCTTGTTCTGTTCACCTGTAAAGATTGAAAAAGCTTCCCCATTTCTTAACCAACTTCTCATGAATACCAGAATAGATTTTAGATGAATTATATAGTAAGTTCAATGGGAAGTATTCAGTTTTGCTACATAAAATGTGACGCCCCAGAGCTCAAAATCACCATGGCAATACTGTACATGCGCCTCATATAAATGAGTGTTTTCAGTCTCTTTCTTTTGTAGTCTGCTTTTCTTCTTTCCTACTAATTTTTCCTCCTGCTGTAGAAAACTGTAATGCAATGTGTTATTTGGTGCTTCTGCATTCGTTTGTAATCTACCGTATTTTTCGGCCCATAGGACGCACCAAGTCTTTTTGGGGGGAAATAAATGGGAAAAAATTTATTTCCCCCCCAGGTGCTTGTGGGGCCGGCAGCGGGGAGAAGCGCTCTTCTCCCTGCCGCCCGCCTGCAGACCAGGTCCGGGGACAGCGGGAAGACGCGCTGCGCCTCCCAGCTGTCCCCGGAGCTTGCGGGGCAGGCGGCGGGGAGAAGCACACATCTCCCTGCCGTCAGCCTCCAAACCACATTGGGAGACAGTGGGATGGCGGCGTTCCGCCTCCCCGCTGTCCCCCGACCTTGTGGGGCTGGCGCTGTGGCTCTCCTGAAGCCTGGAGAGCGAGAGAGGTCGGTGCGCACCGACCCCTCTCGCTTTCCAGGCTTCAGCGAAAGCCTGCATTCGCCCCATAGGACGCACACACATTTCCCCTTCATTTTTGGAGGGGAAAAAGTGCGTCCTATAGGGCGAAAAATACGGTACATGTGTATGCTTGTACTTCTGCCTTCTGTGTGGTGGGCTCTTTCTTGGACAACATGGGAAAGAATCCCATGAAATAGTCTTGGACCACATATTCCTCCCTCCCACCCCACTGGAAAGTGTCTCACTGCATCAACCTCCTGAGGACGGAGGCAGCGACTAACACAGCATGTCTCAGGCAGATTGTGGGGTGGGGTGGGAATCCCTCAGCAAAGCAGCCTCTTGTGCTACGCCTGCTCCCCACATCACAAAGAGGTTCTAGGACCTATTTCTTTCTGTGTAAGGATTATGGTACCTGGATGGTGGCAGCTATTTATATATTTTAGGACAAATGTGGGGAACCTGTGACCATTTAGCATGGTGAATGGTCAGGAGATGATGGGAGTTGTTGTTCAGCATATCTGGAACACCACGCGTTCCCCCAACCCTGCCTTAGTTGCAAATCGGTCAAGAAATAGTGTTCCATAGATAATATTGCACTAAGAAAGAAGCACTGCTTCAGGCAAAGGTGCCAACTCCCTGGGTGCCTGAGCACCCACAAATTTTGGCGCTGGGCCATGCACACTGCATGTCACCCACTGCCCTGGGCACCCAAGGTCGCAGGGCCAAGCTGGCACTCCTGGCTTCAGGTGAGGGGTGTGGCCTGGAGGAGGGCCCAGTAGGCAGACAGATGCTTGACCCCCAGGTCTGAGCATCCCAACAATGCCTTACATGCTTATCATCAAAACTGTAGTACTGTATGTGGAATTTATTAGAACTTACTTCCAAGTATGTATGTTTAGCACAGAAACACGCATGTGCATTTCTTAAGCTTGCTTAAGAAAGCTCTCTATGAAATCCTTGTGTGCGTACATGCACATTCAAAAAAAAATCCAAGCTGGCAACTGAAACAGGAAGGTTTGTCAAGTTTGTAAAGGTGTGTGTTTGGCTTCTGTGGAGGTTTGTTTTAAGATTAGGATGTTAACCAAGTCGGGTTGCCATATGTCCAGAATTTCCCAGACATACCTGGAATACTGCAGTCGGAAGCAGTGTCTGGGCGGAGATCGGAAAAATGTCCAGGAAAATGTGAACATATGGCAAGCCATGTTGGCAGAATAGTTTTTTCCAATTTCCTTTAAAAATAGCTCAAAAAAGTCTTTTTCACTTTTTGAAATATGGCGACCCAACCAAAGGAGTTGAACGCTCCTAGGATGATTGTAGAACGTAAAATAGAGAGCATCTTACACTGTCTCATTATGTGAACACACCATCAAATTGGGGATTGCTTCTCTCCTTTTTGCTCTCTTTTTGCTTTGCTTAATATGCAGGCTAATTATAATTCCACGAACTTTTAAAATCAACATGTATATGCTTGTTTTGTTCTCCTGATTTTCCAGCTGATGAGCCCTACAACAGGTTTTTGTTTAGCAATTTTATACATTCTGTGCAAATATAATAGATTTTCAGTTCAAGTTCTCCTTTCAGTTAGGAGCGCAGGAAGAAATATTTTAAAACATGGCAATCTAACAATAATAGTTATTATTTCTTAAGTTCTTAAAAGAAAACAAGGTGTTGTATAGAATAAAACACAGAATTAAGAATGACAAACCTTCACGGTCTAACTATACACATGAACAAAAAGGAAGAAGATCAGGAAATGGAAAGACGATGGAACAGGAGACACATTGCAGCTCCAAGAAGTCGTCCCTCAGCACAGGGGGTTCTTCCAGGACAGGGTGGCTTTATTCCTTTATGCTCCAGTTGCAATCAGGACCCGGGGGTGGGAATCCTCAGGTGCCTATGAAAAATGCTCCATTTGTCTTGGCTTTGGTATGGAACAGTTTTCTGGTTTGCTTGACACACTAAGCCACGTTTTCTCTTGGAAAGGGTGAGCTCATAGTCGCTTGCAGCCCCTTTGCTTCTCCCTGGTCCTCTTTGCCACACTGTCATGCTAAACAAAACCAAGGTTTGACTCTGCCTGTTATCTCAGCTGGGACTGGGGACCAAGCCTCCTTCTCACTCTGAACCAAGAAGAAACCTTGGCTGGAGCTCCTGGTTAGTGAATTTGGAGCTTTTCAGAGAGGCCAAGTTGGGGAGCTGGCTTAGCTTCGCATGGCAGCCAAACAGAGCAAGGAGGAGCAAAAGTGTCTGCAAGTGGGCTTATCATGTCATCATGTGAACCGGGTCAGTATGTCAATGTTTAAAATATATTTTACACTTTTTACTGATGATATATATGGTACATTATAGCTCAGTTGGTTAGAGCATGGTGCTGATAATGCCAAGGTTGAAGGTTCGATCCCCATATGGGGATCAGTTGCATATTCCTGCACTGCAGGGGGTTGGACTAGACAGAGGTCAGCAAACCTTTGCAGCAGGGGCCAGTCCACTGTCCCTCAGACCTTGTGGGGGACCGGACTATATTTTGAAGAAAAAAAATGAATGAATTCCTATGCCCCACAAATAACCCAGAGATGCATTTTAAATAAAAGCAGACGTTCAACTCATGTCAAAACACGCTGATTCCTGGACTGTCTGTGGGCTGGATTTAGAAGGCGATTGGGCTGCATCCGCCCCCCGGGCCTTAGTTTGCCCACCCATGGACTAGATGATCCTCAACATCCCTTTCAACTCTACAATTCTATAATTCAATAATTCCTCTATGTTCCAAGTACTTCTTTCATAAACCTTACGGCATTTCTCTAAAATGGGCCTATAGCTACAGTATATTGGGGGGGCCCTATAGCTACAGTATATATTTGGGGGGCAGGTTTGCTAATACTCTCTTGAGTGAGTTCATGACTCAGCTGAGATCTGAACTGAGGACTTCCTAGCTCACCGTCACAATCTTAACATGATACACCAGCAGCCAGCAACAGTTTTTCAAAACAATTAGCTGAGATAACAACACAAATTTTGTAGACTTAAATCAGTGGCGTAGCGTGGGGGGTGCAGGGGGGGCCGGCCGCACCGGGCGCAACATCTGGGGGTTAGGGTTAGGGGGCGCAAATCCATGGGTTAGGGGGCGCAAATCCACGGGTTAGGGGGCGCAAATCCACGGGTTAGGGGGTGCAAATTACTTGCCTTGCCCCGGGTGCTGACAACCCACGCTACGCCACTGACTTAAATGCGTGGAAACCTTTGGAGCAACGGTTCCAAGCTCACAAGCAGAGAGATGGAAGCTTAAAACCCGTGAGGTTTTTATGGGTCAGAGCAGACTGTTAAAGCTATCTGGCCTTTTAAATAAAGAGTTCAACTGCTCGATTTAGGTGCAAATATAGGTCAAAGGGGGTTATTAAAACAAGACGAATCACAGAATTGTAGATCATCATCATAATAAAAGCACATTATTTTGAATAAAAGGCATGCATATTAATTCTCTTTCCCCAACCAGGCTCTTGTTGGCATGAAAAGCACAGCAGCCATTTGGTGGCACTCACGGTCACAGAAGCCTTTATATGGCCTCACTTCCTTGCAGAATTCTTAATCTCCAGCTGGCCATTTCAGACTACAAAATCACCAGCATTTACGGTAATTGCTCTGCAGCTCCTTGTAGTCTGCTTTCTATATGCTCCATATAGCATCACTGGCAGCCCTAGCAGCATACAGTCTCTATTAGCATTCTGCAATGCCAACAGCTTTGTGAAAATGCAGATTGTCACTGCAGTTTCTTTCTCTCTCTTTTTCTTAGCCAGACTCAGGTTTATTAAGATAGATTCATCTCACTTTCGTTGCCCTCATCTTCTCTTGCTCATGGCCCTGACCAATCTATCAATGCTCCTCTTCTCTGGATTTTCTTAATGTCCTCCGCTGACTTGATTATCTTCTGTCAAGAGAAGCAGGCAAAAGCTAACCTATCAGGGTTTGGTAACTGGGTATGGTCTATGTTGGTGTTACGGTCTTTTAGTGAGGATTCCTTTTGAACATGAGCTCCTAAAATTTGGGAGCACCCCTTGTCAGGAAATGTGAATGTCACTGTGAAGAGAGGTGCTAATAGGATTTTCTGGGCCCAGTTCACTTATGAAGCTTGAGGCCTTCACCATACCCAGAAAAAAAAGACACATATTTACATAAAATCCACATATGCTAATTTATTATGTATAGATGCATATTTAGAAACAATACAATGCAATAATGGCTGTGAACATAGAGGTGAAGTCTTATCCCCGTTTGGACCTCTTTGTTTTGCAGTAGGAAACTTTTAACCTATAAATAACTATTATTATTATTATTATTTATTAAATATTTATTTATACCTTGCCTTGTCCCCTTACGGGGCTCAAGCCAGCCTACAGATAAAAACAAGAATCACTAAAAAAGGTAGAAAAAATAATTTAAAAACAATTATACATAAAAAATATGTGTATATATAAAAAATCCATTTAAAATATACAGGTTAGAATAAAAACAGTGTGGCACCTGCCCTTTCATTAAAAGCAGGCAGTTCCCCAAAACCTGTTGGAACAAGAAGGTCTTCACCTGTCAGTGGAAGGACAACAAGGGAGGAGTCAGTCTAGCTTCTCCAAGGAGGGAGTTCCAGAGTCTGGGAGCTACCACAAAGAAGGCCCTTTTCTGCCTCCCCACCAAGTGTGCCTGTGAGGGTGGCAGGACTAAGAGAAGGGCCTCCGCTGAAGATCTTAAAACCAGGACAGATTTGTATTAGGGAATATGTTCTTTCTTTAGCCTGGACCTACGCTAACAACTTCATAGTGAGCACCGGCAACCATTTTTATAGGAAAAAAGTGCTGGTCATATGCTCCCTAAAACCAGCCCTGGTCAAGAGTCTGCCTGCAGCTCTTTGAGCCAGTGGAAGTTTCTGAACTGTTGACTCACAGAAAAAGACAGGCCACACACATGGTAAGATGTGTGCCAGACAGAATGTCAGTAGGTGAAGCTTTGCCCAGAATTGTACTAGAAAGAATATATATAGTTATTATTTTATTGTACACTCCCATGAGAGTTTTTACTGATGGGCACTTTGAAATTCTTAAAAATGCACAAGTCAATATATTTATTCCATAGTTTGCATTAACTGCTGATCGGTCATCCTGAATTGTCATTTCTTCATTGGCTTTTAGATCTTACTTTTGCCGGAGGGAGGTTATCGATACTAGGCGCTGGTTCTTTTGTTCAAGCCCAAGAGTGTTAGACTTGGTAGCTTCACTGGCCCAAGCCGTTTCACTGCATGAGGCACAGGGCCTTCAAGCCCAACCCAGTTCCAGATGTAGCAGCAACTGGATCTTCCACCAGTCTTGAGGACACCAGACTCGCTTATGGGGCACACACAATTATACCCTCCAGTATAATGAAATGGGCAGGGGGTGAAGTTGCTGCTCCCCTGAGACCCCAGGACCTGCTGCATCGTGAGCCCTGACTATTAGCTGTGATGGGAATCACTATGTTCAGGGGCAGTCTATCTGTGAATAACAGGTGCTGTGCAGAAAGAAAAGGACAAAGCTATCATGTTCAGTCCCTTCTTCTAAGTGCCTGCAGGCATCTGTGTCACGATTGCTGAAAACAGAATGCTGTTTCTTTGAAAGTGATTCATGTGTTTAGAAGAATTGAGAGTGAAAAATACTCATTTCCTAAAGTGTAGGTTTCCCCCCCCCCTAAGCTTTTCCAAGAACTGCAAGTAACTTAATTGAATTCAGCTGACAAATTTATAAGTGAAGCAGCTGCAGTGTATGGGTCTTTCAGCAGCCTGAGAAATATCCTTATTGCTTCAACCATTAACCCTATTACATCTGCCAGATACATTTAGGCTCTTTGGAGATCATCCACACTTGAAGGAGGCCGGACAGTTTCAGTGTCTTTTTATGTCAGAGCTGGCAGCTCCTGCTGGGTGCAAATTGCTCTGAAACACAAAAAAATACAACAGGATCAATGAAGATTTAACACATGATTGAACAGAGCCTTGGGATGTTCGGGATGTTCTGTACACGCTGCCTTGCTTCATACAATAGATGTCCCAGCAGCCAGTAAAAATGATTGCCTTCATTTTGCACTCTCAGGTGCTTCCCAAAAGTTTTAAAAAATTGTAGCAATGTCCCCTGAGTGAGTTTAAATACACCCTGTTAACACAAAGTCTTAATAGTTCCCACTGAAATAGTTTCTGTGTTTTACCACAGAGTTAGTGTGCTGCCACCAAATCCCTGTAAGCGGCTTCTGCTCCATGGCGTGGTCTCCTGTAGGTCTCACCCAGTACCCTCTCCTCCTTGAACAAATAAAAACATTAGAGCATCTGAAGGTAGTGTTGAGCACTGCATTTAAATCATAAAATACATTTCTCTTAGGGAGATACTGAAGTCTTATGCCAGGTGCCACCAAAGGATACACCTTCCATAGGAGTACTGTAGTAGATAAATCCTTATCCAAAGGTTTCTGAACTACAATTCCCATCAACCCTGACCATTGTCATGCTGGCTGGAATCAATGAGCTTAATTCTGATTGGCTCAAATTAAGTTCTGTAAAACTGGCTAAATACGTTTACTGATTATTCCTGGATCAGGATGACTTGATCACCACAGTCCAGGCGCCGGTAGCCTCAAGGTTGTATTTCTGCAATGTGTTCTACTTGGGATTAACATTGAGGTGGGTTTGAAGGCTGCAGCTAGTTCAAAATGTGGCTGCTAGGATGTCTTTGTGTAGCAAAATTAACTTTTTGAGGCTGAAGGAAATCTCCACACGGTGGTGAGAAAACAAAGGGTTTTATTGCTATCAATAAAGGCTCAGTGGGATCACTCTCCAAAAGCCCAAAGGGGTGGGGTCTGATTAATATACATAGTTGTTATCTGTTAAAGCAATACATATGCATAAACTTCTTCCAATCTAAAGTTACAACACAATACTAATTATCCCATGTATGGTCTTTTTCTTCATTACATATTCATTAGGCAAGGAAACAGAGGAGACTCTCTCTAAGCAGCCCCCACTGCAAGTGGTCTCTTTGCATTCCTTTCTACCTGAGGGGGTTGGCACATTTGAGCACAGCACGTCTCATTGTCAAATGTAGACACTTAGGAATGTTGTTTACAAGGTTGGGACTAAAGCTGCTCCTAGCACAAGATAAGACACTACAAAGAAACAATAGACATAAGGCCTCTAGCCTGGCTAGTTAGCTGAGCTTATAGGCCTCTATGTGCATCATTTGGGATCTGGGATCTATACAGGCTGCCAATCTACTACTGGGCCAAGTTCAAGGTTTTGGTAGTAACATATAAGACCCTATGCATCTTACAACCAGATTCCTTACATACCCAATAGCTTGATGTGTTTTGCAAGAGAGTCTCTCTTTGAAGTCTCCTAAAATAGAGCAATTGCAGAAGGGTTTTCAGTGTAGCTGCTCCTGATTTGTGGAATAGCATCCATGTTGAGCTATGACAGGCACCTACTGTTAGCTGTTTCCCAAAACAACGTCTTCCTGGCCCTGTGATCCACAAGAAGGGTTCCTTCTCCCAGACATGCCAGTGTCGTATGACTTGGATCCTAACTTTCCTTCCATGAATGGAGCACAGTTCTCATTCATAGAACAGGGTTTTCCTGCCTCCCGCTTCCCTCTGCACCTCCCTGTAAATCTTTTCCTGGAGGTTGAGGTAACCCTTGAGAATGACACCTGTGTCTTACGAGAATGAGGAAGCAACTCAAGAGGCAAGCCCCATGTGGGTTTGGGGGAGAATCTCCAATCTCCTCTCCAATCTGAAGTAATTCTGCATGTGCTGCCCAGATTGTGTTGCTTGTGAAATGTAGCCCCATAGTCTGCAGCATCCAAAAAGCTGTATTGATGGTCATGGCATTACAAGGCCAAGGGCAGGAATCTGATAGTACAGCTTTTGTGCATCTTTTTTGCTTGCCTCTCTTTCTTAGAAATGTAACCACGAGCCCCTGAAGCTCCCTCCCACTTTGCACAACATTCTTTTCAAAGTAGCTATGGAATAACATGCTTTGATAAGTGTTGTTTTCTCCAGCACCGTGCAGCTGGAAAGCAAAAGAGAATACAGAATACCACAAAGAAAAGATGTCACATATGTATCTTCTTAGTACACAATGTACTCTGGATGCCACTATTAACTAAAAGCCCAGTCATGTCAAGTGCAATTTAACTGCAGGGCATTGGCCTTACGTCTAATGTTTTCTCTCTTTCCCAGATGGGCGGTGGGAGGGAATCAATATAGAGATTCTTGTAGATGATAGTCGTTCAGCAAGTGCTACCAGCAACAAATCCAGTTGCTCGTGGTCCCAAGGCCATAAAACATTTTTCAGTGTGAGCTGGGCCTGGAAACAATCAAGGCATTGTAGAAATTCAGGAAAATGGAAGCTGCACATGTAATAATATGCAGAATTTGGTTGTGATTTGGAAATCACACACAGGGCAAAGAGCTGCGTGTTCCATTTCACACGCACGCTGGGGATTCTCCACGCCTCTCCCTACCGCAGTCCCTCAGGGGACAAGACAGGGTAAGAGGAGGCCAATTCTGATTCTTAATTTGCAGCATCATTAGAAATGTAGGCAGCTAAAAAAAAAAGCAAAGACATTACCTTGTCGACAAAGATCCGTAGAGTTAAAGCGATGGTTTTCCCAGTATGGAAGTGAGAGCTGGACCACAAAGAAGGCTGATCGCTGGATAATTTATGCTTTTGAATTATGGTGCTGGAGGAGACTCTTGAGAGTCCCATGGACTGCAAGAAGATCAAACACATCCATTCTGAAGGAAATCAGCCCTGAGTGCTCACTGGAAGGACAGATTGTGAAGCTGAGGCTCCAGTACTTTGGCCACCTCATGAGAAGAGAAGACTCCCTGGAAAAGACCCTGATGCTGGGAAAGATGGAGGGCACAAGGAGAAGGGGACGACAGAGGACAGGATGGTTGGACAGTGTTCTCGAAGCTACCAGCATGAGTTTGACCAAACTGCGGGAGGAAGTGGAAGACAGGAGTGCCTGGCATGCTCTGGTCCAGGGGGTCACGAAGAGTCAGACACGACCAATCGACTAAACAACAACAACAAGGTGGGCATGCAGGCCTGCTGGTTTTCTTTTACTTCTAAGATTTGGGAGCAAAGAGGGGAGGACCTGGTGTTGTCCAGCTACTGTCAGTATGCTACCAAATTTAAAGGCAGCCGTGGAACATGCTTTCAGGTGATTCCTTCCTACCCATCCATATCAAAAGGATAGTGAGCCAGCATGAAGTACTCAGCTTCGCCCCAACTTCAAACCTGATCTCAGAGGAGGAGCAATGGGAGTGGGAGCGCCCCCCTTTCCACCAAACAGACACCTCAACTTGCCCTCTGTCTCTGGTAACCCCATTGGTCAGGTTCCTCCTCTTTGTCAACTGAAGCCCAGCCTGAACCCCATAGACCTCAATAACAATAATTCTGAACCAAGCTGGCCCCTGTCTGAATAGCAGTTTTCCCATATCCCATTTTCAAATTTCAGTGAGTGGATTTGGGTGTGGTCCTATTTTTGTTTATGTTGTGCTTTGGTTCATTTCATTCTTGTCTCTCTCCTTCATTCTCCTTTCCTAGTTTATTTATCACTCTGTCGACAAATTTAAGTGCCCTTTCTCTTCACCTCAAGTATGTCGATATTTCTTGCCTCGTTTCTCAAAAGCAGCACATTAATGCATATTTTTATAGTAGCACACTTTTTCACCTCATACTTCACTGCATTAATGGTGAATGATATCTCTTCTCCAGGCAAAAGAAATACAGAGATTTCTCTCTCTGTTGTGTTTTATTGTTGAACATGGAATTTAAGGTGTTAGCTTATTTAAGTCAGCCCTGTTTCCAGAAGAAGGCGGTTGGGGACATGCACGTACTGTATTTTTGCTTTATTATTATTATTTATTAAATTTGTATATCACCCTATGCCCGTAGATCTCAGGGCAGTTCACAATAAACCCCCCCCCAGAAAATACATAATAAAAACAAAAATGAAGACAACCCAATAATACCCCCTTCCCCAACACATTTTAAAAGGGCATTGGATATCAATCAGCCAAAGGCCTGGTTAAAGAGGAATGTTTTCTCCTGGCACCTAAAGGTGTATTATGAAGGCGCCTTGGGAAGAGCATCCCACAAACAGGCAGCCACTGCAGAAAAGACCCATTTTCATGTTGTCGCCATGCGGACCTCTTGTAGAGAAGGCGCACCAAAAAGGGCCTCCGAAGATGATCTCAGGCCCACATTTATCAAGGTACTTGGAAGAACTTCTTCAGATCAGTGAGTCTTACTTCTAAGTCGGCGTTGTTGTTGTTTACTCAATTTATATACTGCCCTTTATCAGAAGATCCCAGGGTGGTGTACAACATTAAAAACACACTGCAGAACATCAATGATAAAAACATATAGAAAAAGGCTAAGGAAATTGATATTTTATTATTTCAAAATTAATGGTGATAAAAATAATAGCTTTGGTCATGTTCATTCAAATTGTTACACTTACAGGGATATGTTTTTCTTTAAAAGCACCATTTGGAGGTAAATTGAGGTATAGGAGGTATTTGCTCTTAATTGAAGAGAATCATATGCTAGTACACCCATTCACAAATGTACATTTTGCAGCTTATATGAAGATGGGAAAGGTGAGCTAATAATCTAAAAGTGCACTAAGCAGACATCAGCCTAGTTATGACTTGCCATTAGCAGGCCTGATTCACACTTAATGCTAGAGAGAGAGAGAGAGAGAGAGAGAGAATAAAAGAAAGGAAGGAAGGAAGGAGTACTGGCTGAGTTTATGTCCATGTAAACCTCTTGACTGAAGAGTATATTTACTTTAAAAAAAAAGACTCTGTGAGATTCATCCTAACTAGAAATGTCTGAATTTGCAAAAAATGAAATCTTAACAGAAGCCTTTGAGGCTTACAATGAGAATCATTTCTCACCTTTTGCATCCTGTGAATTGGATTTGAAACAGAGCCCTGAGACTAAAATTGGGAGTTTTTCTGAGCCACTGAGCTACATCTGATTGTTGATTATTAGAACCTAATTGATCCAAAACTGGGTTAGCCAAATGACATCTCACCGATATAGCTGCAACCATGTTTCTGATAAGCTGCTTGCGAGGTAAATGGTGTTGAGGTAATTGATTCCTGGCTGATTCCTCAACTATATTTTTTTTAAGGGAATGTGAGGAACCTAAGAGAGGGGAGCAGTTTTATCTAAATAACTTCAACTGTCATTATCTACGTTAAAGCACCTTTACTAAACAGCTTTAGCTAAAGTGGCTCAATTCGAGTCAAAGTGCTTCAGCTGCAGGGGTCAGCAAACTTTTTCAGCAGAGGGCCGATCCACTGTGCCTCAGACCTTGTGGTGCGCCGGACAATATTTTGAAGAAAAAAATGAATTAATTCCTATGCCCCACAAATAACTCAGAGATGCATTTTAAATAAAAGGACGCATTCTACTCATGTAAAAACACACTGATTCTCAGACCATCCATGAGCCAGATTGAGAAGGTGATTGGGCCGGATCCGGCCCCTGGGCCTTAGTTTGCCTACTCTTGAACTAGAGCATGCTTTTGCCCTGGTTCCTGGTTCTCACACTTTGCCTTTTGTTTCGTCCTTGCCAAAGAAGGTGACTGGGGAGACCAAGCCAAAGGACAAAGAAATCCTATGAATGCAGAGCAGCTTAGTGTCTCTCAGAAGAAGAAAACGTTGGACTTGTACTCTGCTGCCACACTGCATAACAACATAAAACTCATGCTTTAAAGAGAAATGTCTAGTTGGGTTGGGGTGAGCCTAACAAATATGACACCAATACATTTTATATATAAGTTATTTGTTGTTTGTACAGGTGCATTGCTACATGGCAGAAGTTATACCCTGCTCTCAATGAGTAATATCCCTTTTATATTATTAGCTTGTTTTGCAAATGCTGCATTTGTCCTTTAAACATTCTTCAGTGTTAAGAACATATTCAGCTTAACTGAATGGGTAATGTATCAATCTGCCACAGGTTATCCTAGACTCCAGTGTTGATTTCAAGGAGATAGAAGCACCTACTTAGTTTAAATCAATGGGCTAGGTCATTTAGGCCACATTGTGCGTACCAGAAGGCAACAACTGCACCCGCACCCCCTGCTTTTTATATTAAAAAAACTCCTGACTATTGCAAAACATTTTAACCATTGGCAACCCAGTCAGATGGCCGGCATATACATAATAATGAAATGATAGTTAGTAGTAGTAGTAGTAGTAGTAGTAACAACGCATGCCTTGAGTTCCTTCTAAGCTGCTTCTTACCCTACATTTTGGACAGCGCTGGGGCCACTGTCGCCTCCCAGCCTTCATTGCGGTGTCTCTGTTTTTCCTGTAGAGAGCAAAGAAACCTCTTTCCTGTCTGTCTCTTGCAATCTCTAATATCCAACTTTTCTGTAATGCTTTTAAAATACATTACTGAAAAATGACCCTAGAGGGGGGCACTTTATGAAAGGATTTTGGGGCACCTGTAAATTCAATTAAAGGAAGCTCTGTCTTTTACAGATGGTTGCTATTAGCTTCTCTGAATCACTTGCATTATACTGTCTTTTGAAATGGCAATTTGCAGATTGAATTTCTACCAAACATCACTTCTCTTCTTTTCATCTTTAACTGAGGAGTCACAAGCATTTAAACGCCAAGCCTCCTCTGTTGCTCTTAAATATTGAAAATCACACAATTACCCCAAAACTATGTAGAGCACATTTTTAGTGTTCTTCTTCAATGTAAAAAGCTGTATTCATTTCATTCCTATATACAAACACTGTTACAAATACATACCCACATACATGTACCCACGTGACAATAATCTTCGATGCTTGATTTAACTCAATGAATTCACTTCGCACCTCTTACTATTAATGTTCTCTACCCTGTGAATATTATATATTAACAGCTTGAAAAGCCTTTTTTGGCAAAGATAATGGAATAAAGATGTTTTATGGGTTAGGAACAGAGCTAAGAATGAGCTCCTTTGTAGATGGGTTTAATCTTCGGTCAGGAGTACTCTTGAAAGTAGATTCATTGTAGGTGGAATTGGGAGTTTGCCAACAGCACAAAGATGACTCAATTAACACTTTGATTGCTAGCCTGAAAGTCATGGTGTTTGATCTAAAAACCATGAATGGGAAGCAAATCACTACTAGCATTCCACACTAACAGAGCTGTTCAGTTTGTGAAGGTCCTTTTTGTATGTATTACAGAAGTTCTTGTCTTTCAGTTCCACTGTTTGCATGTATTTCAGTGCAAGGTATAAAACGTTCTTTCACATGTCCTCCACATTTCAAAGGGCACTATTGGATCAAACCTGTGCTATATGGTCATGAAAATGCCCAGCAGGTCACTTCTGGCACTGACTTGCATTGTTATCCTATGAGGATACCACCCTTGCTGCCTGAAGTGGAGCAAAGCTAAGCCATGCCAGTCTGCACCAGTTGCAGATTGGTGCAATATAGAAGCAGAGAATTGTAGGGCTGGAAGGGACCCTGAGGGTCATCTAGTGCCATGCAGGAATCTCACTTCAAGCATCCATGGCAGATGACAAGATTCTTAGCAAACCAATAAGCATAGGAAGCACTGCTCCTAAAGAATCCTGCTTTAGACCTTTTGGATTGGAACTGCTATTGGACAGTTGCCAAGGCCGCCTTTGGGGGGAAGTGGTGGAGACTAGGGCTGGGTGACATGTGGTTTTCAACATCATGATGTATCACCAGCTAAACATCGCAATATACTAATATATCATGATGTCTGAAATAAGGATGGCTGGCTGCATGGTTTTTCCTGCACTGTGTTTTTGGCCAGTGCCTGCTCTTGTGCTTTGCTGCCCCCTGCATGAGGCAGGCGAGAGCTGAGCTGGCAGAGTTAATAGGGGCTGCAGGAACCAAGAGAAGCATTGGCTGGCTTCACGGTTTCCCCCACATTGTGATTTTTGCATAGCACACACACGAACACACACATCATGATTCACAATATATTGCCAGGTCAAAATTATGAAACCGATATCACAATATGGACTTCAAACTGGTTTAGTGTTTAGTGTGGCAGCACCAACACTTTCGAACACCCAGCCTTTTGATTTCATTTTTTTAAAATAAAATTTTTATTGGTTTTACAACATTTTTTTCTCAATACAAACAAATAAAAAGACAAACAAACATGTATAATTTCATAACCTTTTTTCCATAATCCTCCTTTCTCGGACTCCCCCATACCTCCCCTTTCTGCATCCCAATTTACAAAATTATTTCAGCAGCTTCTAAGCAATTTTATCAAATATATATCCTCTTAATCTTTTCTTTAACTTAATCTTATGTCACTGTATCCCTTTTTCTCTCAAAACCTCGGCATTTTAGCATTCCTCAATCTTATAGTAGTTCTTAAGATAAATTTTAAATTTCTTCCAGTCCTCTTCCGCCGTCTCTTTCCTCTGGTCACGGATTCTGCCAGTCATCTCAGCCAGTGTCATATAGTCCATCACTTTCATCTGCCATTCTCCCAGCCTTTTGATTTCAGGCAGGCATCTTCACTGTATTCCTTTTGGTGCCTGCTGAAGAAATTTTTATTTAGACAAGGCTACTAAAAGGTTGTGGACGCGGGTGGCACTGTGGTCTAAACTACTGAGCCTAGGGCTTGTCAGTCAGAAGGTCGTGATTCGAATCCCTGCGACGGGGTGAGTTCCCGTTGCTCGGTCCCTGCTCCTGCCAACCTAGCAGTTCGAAAGGACGTCAAAGTGCAAGTAGATAAATAGGTACCGCTCCGGCGGGAAGGTAAATGGCGTTTCCGTGCCCTGCTCTGGTTTCACCAGAAGCAGCTTAGTCATGCTGGCCACATGACCCGGAAAAACTCTGTGTACAAACGCCAGCTCCCTCGGCTTGTAAAGCAAGATGAGCACCGCAATCCCAGAGTTGTTCGCGACTGGACTTAATAGTCAGGGGTCCTTTAAAGGTAAAGGTAAAGGTACCCCTGCCCGAACGGGCCAGTCTTGACAGACTGTGGGGTTTGTGCGCCCATCTCACATTTATTGGCCGGGGGCCAGCGCTGTCCGGGGACACTTCCGGGTCACGTGGCCAGCGTGACATCGCTGCTCTGGCGAGCCAGAGCCGCACACGGAACGCCGTTTACCTTCCCGCTGGTAAGCGGTACCTATTTATCTACTTGCACCCGGAGGTGCTTTCGAACTGCTAGGTGGGCAGGCGCTGGGACCGAACAGCGGGAGCGCACCCCGCCGCGGGGATTCGAACCGCCGACCTTTCGATCGGCAAGCCCTAGGCGCTGAGGCTTTAGCCCAGAGTTGTTCGCGACTGGACTTAATAGTCAGGGGTCCTTTACCTTTACCTTAATCAAAGGTTGTAGGAGTTTGAATTTGTTTTAGCCTATTTTTTGCAGTTTTAACCTTCTGTATGTTTTTAATTATGGTTGCAAAATGTTTAATGAAAATTTTATTGCTTTATTTTTTTTGGTAACTGCATTGAGGTTTTATCTCCAATCAAGTGGCATATAAATCTTAAGAAAGAAAGAAATGTTATACCAAATTAGGACCATTGGTCCAGCTAGCTGAGGACTGTGCATGCTGCGTAGGGTTTCAGGCACGAGTTTTCCCCAGCCCTTTGTGGAGATGCCAAGCATGGGACCTCTTGCATACAGAGTATGTGCTCTGCTCCTGAGCTACGGTCCTTTTGAAAGTCTTTCAGAGGCAGGCATCTGCATGCAGGCTATTGATTTTTGCTTCTCTGAGTATTTTATTATGCCCCTAAGAATAACTGGGCCTATGGAAGTCAAGCTGAAAATAAGGAGTCATTACACTCATTACACAATACGGTCCCAGCATATTGCTCTCTAAGACCCAGTTCCTACATGCAATGACTATCAACACACTTGCTTTCATTGCTTTGGGGGCTGCCTGGGACACGATGTCATGGGGACATTTATTTGAACTGTGATGGTGTATCTGTATCCATTACATGCACATCATGTAATGGAGCACCAGTGTGGCCCCTCCCTTTTTCATTGTAACTCTCAGCTAGGGAAGGATTTCTAAACTTTTATGGTGTTGTGTTTTACTCTCTTACTCAGAGCAAGTATCATAAACCGTTGGAGCTTCCTGCCTTGTAATACATGTAAAGTCAGTTTCCTTGAAAATAATGTTCACTGTTTGTGCCACCTGGGAGTTTAGAAGAACAAGACAAATGCAGAATACCTCTGTTTTATGTTCTTCTGACAGAGATGAGTAGAAGTTCTCAAGTTTTATTGCTTATGGCAATATTATCCCTATATAAAGTAGCAAAGCAAGCAAAAAAAGCTCACTAAATATTGTTGAGGTTTGCTATGGCAAGGTGTATTCAAGGTCATACTAAGGTTGCATCTGATGTTTATTAAAGATTAGCAATCTAATTCTGCAGGAGCCCTCTGGCTATATTAAGGCATGATCAGCCTTGCATACATCTGTCAGTAACAAGCTGTTTCAACTGCAGAACATGCATTCACTCCAGATACGTGTCCAGCAAAACCAAAGAGCATCATATATTGAGGAGATTTCCTTGCAGTCCTTCTTGCTATAAATTGAACAATAAAGATGTATCTTTTACTAAGGCTTTTCTTCACTTTAATAGTTTATTTTTCTGTGCTTGGAAATGACACTGAAGGCCTCTCCATATGAGCAGTCAAAAAGCATGCTCCAACCTTATTTTAGGCTTCGGTACAATGTGCTCTGTTTGCTTAAGGGAATTGGACTGAAGTGCCATCAGTTCTGGTGCTGGGCTGTTGCCTGGAGGTAGTAATGGGCTAGATGTGAGCCACTAAACTGAAACTGAATCCAGACAACATAGAGATATTGTGTGTTGCAGACTCTCAAGTCTGAGAAATGCATAGATGACTGGTTCTAGATGGTGTTGCGCTCCTGGGGCGGGGGGGGCACTACATAGCTTGATGTTATTCCTTGATCCAGTATTGCCACTTGACACCTAGCTCATTCTTTAGATCAAGTGATCTAGTAATGGCTGGTTCACCAGCTTTGGGCCTTTCTGGATAGGGGTAGTCTGGCTACTACGGTCCATGCTCTTGCAACCACCAGATTGGACTAGTACTGTGTCTCAATGTAGGACTACCCTTGAAGACTGTTTGGAGGCTTCAACTAATGCAGAACACAAAGTGCTAATGGGCACCAACTGGCCAGGCTCATATTAAACGAGTCCTTAAATATCTGCACTGGTTGACAATATGCTTCCAAATCAATTCAATTTGTTGGAGCTGTGCTACTAGAGCTGTCCCCCTTTTTAAGCAGTCACAACACAGAAATTTTATCCCACGCATTGACCGTGAATTACAGATTCAAAAGGGGGGGGGGTGTCTCTGCATATCTCACTGTAGCATTTTATGAATCCAGCAGTGCCCTTAAACAATTGCAGGAGCGGAGATGCTACCATCTGTCTGAATCAGTTTTGATGGGGAAATGTGTGGCCTGTGCACAAACAAAAATATGTGTATTATGCAAGGAACAGCTTATGCATAAACTCCTTGAGAAGCTCTACCATATTTTTCCTGGTTTTCTATCCTTTGACATCTCTCTGCCGCATAGAGCCATGCCTGCTAAGAAAGGCACCCCCCCCCCAAAAAAAAAATATGCATCTCATTTTCTAATAATCACTAACAATATTCACATGAGAGACATAGCAAATGTTCAGAGGTAGCGAATACATTTGCATAAGTAAATGAGTGTGCAAGAACCGAAGTCTTCACTTCTAGCAGACATTATCAAAGTGCTCTAAGTACTGACAAAGATAGTAAGACACAGACTATTTCCCGTGCAAAGACCACAGAGTAAATTGTATCTGTTGCACCGAATGCAGGGCAGTTTGCTGAATTCATTTGTCCAGCAACGCTACTCATATTTCCAAAACCAATACAGATGGTTGTATTTCAGTAAAACTAGGCTCTGTGCTTTCCCCCGTGGTCTGTGGATGAAAGCCACTTCTCAGACATTGGAAGGTCACAGTCAAAGCAATTATTTTAACATGGTGGATAGCATGACACTAGAGAGGGTATAAGCAGTATGTCACATGTATTGAGGCTTTGACTTGTGATTCCCTGATTCCCTACTAGGTTACAAGTATGTACCTGGACTCACAAATACACAGCCGTTACTCGTGTATGTCTATAGACACACTGCTGAGAGGTTTAGACTCTTTTGCTGGAGGTGCAATGTGTGCTTCTCTATGAGTATGTATTTTACAAGAAGCTCTCACTTGGAGGAATAAAGAAGCTTGGTTTATTATACAAAATCTAAGTTACAGGGTCTATCAATGCAGCTTCAGACAGAAAAATTCTGCAATGCATACTCACCTTGATCTAAAGAATGACAGTGTGTCTTAACTGTTTCCAAAGCAGTATACTTGTCCTTAAAGCAAAGCAGAAGGGTCTGATTCGGGGGGGGGGGGTGCTGGGTAAATTCTGTCCTGTTGGAGCTAGAAGAGCTAACTGGCTACTAGCAGAGCCAATTGCCTATCTGGGTTTTTGCAATAATATTCTTCCTAATAGGGCAGAGAGAGGCTTTGAAATGAACAAGTCCTGCCCCTTTCTCACCATTGCCCATTCTAGTGAGAAAATGACCGAAAACTGGTCATCCTGCTTGCTTCTCAGAGTGAAAGATGGTGATAAAAGGTAAAGGGACCCCTGACCATTAGGTCCAGTCATGACCGACTCTGGGGTTGTGCGCTCATCTCATCTCACTCTATGGGCCGAGGGAGCCGGCGTTTGTCCACAGACAGCTTCCGGGTCATGTGGCCAGCATGACAAAACCGCTTCTGGCGAACCAGAGCAGCACACAGAAACACCATTTACCTTCCCACTGGAGCGGTACCTATTTATCTATTTATCTACTTGCACTTTGATATGCTTTCGAACTGCTAGATGGGCAGAAGCTGGGACCGAGCAACGGGAGCTCACCCCGTCGCGGGGATTCAAACCGCCGACCTTCTGATCAGCAAGTCCTAGGCTCTGTGGTTTAACCCACAGCGCCACCCGCGTCCCGAAAGATGGTGATAGTGAGCCTTTGACTGAACCTGGCAATCTCTTTGTTTGCTCTCTGCCTGCAAAGTACCTTTGTGGATGGCTCCCATTGAGGAGTTGAGTATCCTGTCTTCTTCTTTGCCAATCACTCCTAGCTGAGGAAGATTGTCTTCCATAAACACAGTTTTAACAGTGAGTCCATAAGTGACTGTGGAGGCCAATTCTGGATCCACATGTTCTTCCGCAGTGGGGACATAGGTTTCTGGGTGGGAGTTGATCACAGAGAAGGTTTGCCAAGCATGCCTTCCTCTTAGCATGCTTCTCCTTTCTGTCCTGAGTTTGGTTGTCTTCAAAACCCATGACACTTTTGGTAAAGGCTGTTCTCCAGTTGGAACTCTCGGAGGCCAGTGTTTCCCAGTTGTCAGTGTTTATCCTACATTTTTAAAGATTTGCCTTGAGAGAGTCTTTTAATCTCTTTTGTTGACCACCAGCATTATGCTTTCCATTTTTAAGTTTGGAATAGAGTAGTTGCTTTGGAAGACAATAATCAGGCATCCACACATGAGCAGTCCAGTGAAGTTGATTGAGATGAGGCTGGTATCAAGCAATGTTCAAGATGAAAACTCTCATGTCATATTAAGTCTTGTCAGTCTTGTTACTTATGCCATGATCTACAGAGATAAATCATAAGTTTAGATTCACACTCTTCTGTTCACAGCTGTGGCTACTCACCAAGGGAGCTAATTAGAGGAAGAAACTGCTGGTTTGCCAAGGTAGTTTGACACCCAGCCCTGTCCGCATTTGGGTGTGTTTCTCATTCAAGCTGAAATATTAATACTATAGGACAAAATCCCAGTAATCCAGTGGTCTTCTTTGGAGTGAGTCCAGGATGGTCTATCTAGCAATGCGCACCAGTCTTGATCCCCTTCTTTTCAGCATTCACTTATGTTTAAGTGTGATTTTTAATGCAACTGCTGCACCAATTTCTAATTACAGTGGTACCTCAGGTTACATGCGCTTCAGGTTACAGAGTCCGCTAACCCCAAAAATAGTACCTCGGGTTAAAAACTTTGCTTCAGGATGAGAACAGAAATCGTGCTCCGGCGGCGCAGCAGCAGCAGGAGGCCCCCATTAGCTAAAGTGGTGCTTCAGGTTAAGAGCAGTTTCAGGTTAAGAACAGACCTCCGGTACGAATTAAGTACTTAACCCGAGGTACCACTATATTAATCAAGTACCTTGTGCTTAAACTAACTATATCTATTTTGTTGGAAAAATCATACTAATTGCAACAATAGCCATTTACGCAGTTTGCCTCAAGCATTCTAAGTACTCCACATCTATCATGTCATTAAACCTCAGAACAGCCCTATTGCTGATGTGGAGCTGATGGGGAGAGAAAAAGTGGCTTGCCTTAAGGCCACCAAGAAACTAAATTTCTTGTTGGCTCCCCGTCAGACTCTTTGTGGTTGCACCTCTACCTGCTTTCAGAAGCCCTAGGCACAGTTTCTTCTTCTTGCATAAACAAGAAGAATGTCTGGAGGTTGTAAACCCTCTTTTCCTCCACCCTTCTAGTTTATCGTGTGCTGGCTGGGAATTGGCACATTTCCTGTCTGAAGGATTGCATTCTCCACTCCCACATTCTAAATGCCTTAGAAACAACTAAGAAACAAAAGGCGTATAAATTATACAGCTCTCCCATGTGGATGGCTTTCAGCTTCCCATCTGCCACACAGAGAGCCCGGAGATTGTCATGGTGTCAGCAAATTGAGCATATAATTCAAACTAGTTGGGAGTACATCCCAAACAAGCAAATTCCAAGTGTCAGGGGGGAAAGGAAGTATTTGAAGGCAAAGTAACCCCCCAGGCTTGGAAAACGGCAGTATTCCGCCTGACCTCCTAGCAACTGTTGTGGTGGGGACAGGGTCCTGAGGAATAAGGTCATCAGCTCCAGATATCTTGGCCCCAAATGATTTAAGTCGTTGGATGCTATGTTATGACACTGGGGAGCTTAGAGCAATGGTAACATGTTCAACATAGCAATATAGCTCTTGCACGCCATGTCGACCTAGAATTCTTTATTTAGCAAAGTGGGCGGGGAAGTATTGCTTCCGGTAGAAGATCAGAAAATATATACTTTGAAATGTACAGGGCTATGCCAATTTAAGTACATCAAAGTTAGTTTAAACAGTTTCACTTGGTTTGATTGTTTATTTAAATCATTTTTACTTTGTGGCTTATATGAGATCAATAGCATACAAGACAGTCCCTGCCCTTAGGTTTACAATCTAACAAAAACAACAGAAAAGGGAAAAAGGAAGGAGGGGTGACAACTCAAGCACCAGTTCCTGATGGGGAACTTATGGCCTGTGGGGTCTTTTTTATTTTACCATGTCTTTCCGGCTCTTCTTCAAGTTCTGCACTGGCTAGAAGGAGGAGGACGAAGAAGGAAACAGCTGATCGCGAAGTTCCATTCTAGATTGGCATGGGCATAGCTCGGGGGACAGTATTTGCCCCCTAAATCAGTACAAATCAATACAAATCTCCGGTTCTGCCTCCCTAACAAAAGCCTGCCCTCTCCCGTCAAAACCCCTGACTATGACCATGTAGATTGGGAGGTAGGGCGGCTTTAGCCCTTTGCTCCCCATTGTGAGCCCAGTGTAGATCAGACCTCTCACACCTGCAGCTTCCATTTCCAGAAATGATCCCTTGAAACAAATGAATCCAAATACATGCAAAGATTGTCAAAAGCTATCAAGGTCCCAGATGTAGGGATGAGAGAGAAATTTAATGACGACCTACCTATTTTGTGTTTCTCAATAAAATGCACATATGCTTTGAAACGGGCACTTCTGTATGTTATGTGCAAAGGTTTTGCCAAGAGTGTGAGCTCAATTGTGTTTGTCTACTAAGGGCATTGTGTGAGGTTTTTGACCCCACCTGCTGCTGCAGTTACCACCCAGTTAATGCAGCACTCAGGCTGAAATACGGGTGGTCTCTCAGCAGCAAGTGTGCAGCTTGCCCCTGCAACTGAGGGGGTCGAGGCAGCATGCTCTGTGCGTGCTGCACGCACACACATGCTGTGCAATGTGCCGACATCATGCGTACATGCCACGGGGCATGCTGATGTCACTCATGGACACTGCGTGATGTGCTGGCACATCATGTGCACACTGCGTGGCTTGTGCTTAAGGCAGGAGCATGTCACGGAGCATGCACAAGAGAGGGAAGCACATTGTGTGGCATGCATGCACAACTGCCATGGAATTTTGAGGGGGCTAGGCTCCCTCCTTGAAAATTTTGGGGGTCCCTCAGTCCCCTGCCCCCCAACATGGCGACCCTGGTCAGCGGGGTAAACAGACTGTGCCGCATATTTATAGAGGTGTGCTTGCACCTGCTAGGCTCTCCTTGCATATCTGTAAATAAAATAAATATAACACCAATGGGTATGTCTCGAGGATGTGCTCTTCCAAAGGCAAATAAATCCTTATTGTGTTATCCCTGAAACTAACCAGTTGGAGAAATTGGGACAGTATACCAGTAACTCTTTTTTAAAGCGCATGGGTAATAATGGCCCTTTGTAATTCACTTGTGTTTTTATTGTGTTGTAGTTTACCTGGAACCACACTTCCCTTTAATTGCTCTGAGCAGCTACAGCAACATCAGGGTTATGAAGTGCTTTCACAAAAGATGCAAATTACACGTTGAGAGACAGAGAGTGAGCGAGCGAGACAGGCTTGATTTTGAATAGCAATTGCTTTTCAGCATCAAATGTGGCAGCATTATAAATAGTACGATGTCACTTAGTGCAGAATAATAAAGACAGACTGTTGCATTATTTGTCAGAATTGGCACACTCATGGTACCATCAGATTTTTCAGCCAGCGAAGTTGAGGAATTGGCCTTATCATGGCGCAGCTAGTAGACAATCCCAAGTAGTCCAAAAGTGCTTGTTGATATAATGACAGCAAATGGTTTCACTGCTCAGTTAAGGGAGGAAATAGTCCCGCCCCCAAAGACATCTAAGTAGACTAATAGTGTGATCCGAGGAAAGGGAGATTCTGGGGACAAAGGTTCCATTAAACTGAATGGGGGGGGGTTGAGCTGGGACTGGCAGAACATGACAAAGCTTAGGTTTTAAATTTACGAACCCGTCACAGCTGCAAGTCCATTGGGGATATGGAAAGCATTTTGTTATACATCATGTCCTCATGCTGTCTTCCTCGAAAATGCTTTTGGAGCTCTACAGAAATATTGTAAAATTAATGAATGATAGAATGATGTTGGATAGCAATTAAGGGGTTTCCAGCTGTAATGATTTAAGAGAATATGAAAAAAGGGTTATAAATGGGTTAAAATTTAATGGTAAAAGCTGGTTGATAATGGGCTAAAATGAAAAAAATTAAGGTTAGACCGTTAAGACAAATTATAGAAAGAATTTGCTGAAATAGTTAATTGAATTAGAATACAAAAAAGGGAGGTGTGAGGAGGTTGATGAAACAAGTAAATCAAAGGTAAAGATATGGAATACTGGATGTGTGTTTTAGTGTTTTTGGTTTTTTTTGCTGTATTGTTGTATTGTTTTCTTTATGTTTTTCTTTTTATGTATTGTAATGTATGTTCTGTTAAACTTTTTATTTTTTTTATTTTTTCTTTCTTTTGTAATCTTTAAACTTCTAATAAATATCATTTTTTTAAAAAAGAAAATGCTTTTGGAGCATGCATGTGATACCATGGTATCCCATAAACCATTGTGGGAGTCACATTCAGGGATGATTCTTGGTTCTTTCCCATTTAAAATGGAACTAGGGGAGATTAGGCCCCCAGTGAGACTAACTTTAGCTAAGAACAGAGAAAATGGGAGAAGAGCCGGAGGAGAAAAGACAGGATGGAGGAGATGCCTCATGTACCCACACCATTTAACTCAGAGGGCTGGTGCAGCAGATCCAAGGTGCAGCCTGAATCGAAGCTGGTGAAGCTGCCAAATGGAATGATTCGGTGCTTTTTTTCCCTAGAAAAATATGTGCCGTTACTCACCATGAAGTTGCTGCAGTAATTGCCACACTTTCTAACAACAACAAAAGAGGTGTTGGTACTGTACTCACTGTCAAGCAAGTCTCCAAAAGTATAGGGTGAAGCAAAGTGATGTAACAGGGAGGGATGTCATTAACTCTGACCAATAAAGCAGTACAAAAGCTCCAACTTCATCTTATTTGAGTTCATGAGAGTAGAACCAGTGGAGGGCAGGAGTTTTGACGTACCCCTCCTCCGGCCAGGGGCCATGTCCACTGTCAGTAATATGCACACCTATATGTGAAGCTCTGCAATCTGCAGCAAATAAATATTGTTGTTAGCAACCTGTACTTTTTACAAAACCATACAATAAACCAAACCTAAGATAAATCTTTCAGACGTCAGATGCCTATTAATGTGCATAATAGCAGTTTGTGTTTTCTTTCCTTCAAATTAGGCACTACAAGGCCTCATAAGGAGGGGGAAGTCCCTGGTGTGGATTATATTTTCATCACTGTTGAAGATTTTATGGAACTAGAGAAAAGTGGTGCTCTTTTAGAAAGCGGGACATATGAAGGTAAGCTGCGTTCTTTAATTGCAAAATCTGCTTTATGTTTTCATTATGTTTTCCTCCATTTTCTGGAATTACATTAGGACATCCCATTAGATTGTATCATAGCACCCATTATCTTAAATTTATGAGCAGCCAGATGGTAGTTGTGAAAGTATTTTTTTCCCTATGAAATATCTAAATGCAAATGGGCTCAATTTAATTGGAATTCATGTCAGTTAAGGAGAAGGGAGAATAAAAAGTGAAAGCTAAACCACTCAGCACTCAGCAAAGTTAAGGCATTAAACAAGTTTTTTTATTTAATTAATGAAATAAGGTATAATAGAATACATACAAAAAAGACAATGTCCTTGGACAATAATTCACAAATTGTATAAAACAAATATTAATAAATTAAAGCGTTAAAGCTGAGTCAAAAGGATTCCACAAGGTCAGAGAATCAAGGAAGTTAACAAGTATACCTTTATATTTGTATCTGAACATTTGGGTGATGTTCAGGATGGAGGCTGGGGCCATCTGCACTATAGGGAGGTGTGTGTTCATTCGCATGTGTTCATTCCTGTCTTCTGAACACAGCAACCAGAGTCAGGCCAGTGTCCATTTGGTTGTCTACCCTTCCTTTGAGATTCTTGAACATCATCATGCTTCATAATTGTTTGTGATTATCATTACACCAAAAACCTGAGCCTAACTTGCAAATGCTTCAAGCCAAGCACTGCTCATTGCAGTGCAGAGAGGGTGAATGAAAATGCTAGATTGAGGTGGTCGGTTCCACACACACACACACACACACACACACACACACACTACTGCATGGTACCCATACATTATTGACGATCTTGCAGATAATTGTGTAAACCGAAAGCTGAATCAGCAATTTTAAAATTGATGTCATGCAGATTCTTGTAAAACATTTTTTTTTTTTAAGAAATAAAAATCCTAGCACCTTAACTACATGGCAAGTAGATATGGAATTTCCGCAATGGGATTTAAAAAATATCTGCTTGAGAAGTGACAAGCTGGCAGCTTAATGATACCTCTAGGGTTACTGTTGATTCACCTCATGTCAAACTTGTTCAAGATAAAAAAAAATAAAATTGTGTGAAATGGAAGTATGTTGCATAATACCGGAAGAGGAATGGAATGGAAATGTGCAAAAAAAACCCAACACCATAGAAACTTGTCAACAACATGTTTCTTATAGGACATAAATGCAGTACCACATTATATCATGTCTTTGGTCTTTTTTCACTGCTTATCCCTAGATATTATAGGTTTGCAAGCTGTGCATTAAAAACACGCACATTCTGTAGAAGTCTAATATATTGGGTGGTTTCATCTGTCTGTGAAGGAACAGTGTAGGTCTCAGATTTATAATTTAAAATCATGTTGGTTTTGCTGTCTAGGAACTTATTTTTCCCCATCAGCAGCTGGGACTGGAACTAATAGTCCCAGCCTCTCCATCAGGAAAATGACACTGGATGCACCATTCCCACCAAGGAGATGGTTCCAGGCAGCACCATTTACCCACTGGAGATGCTGAAAGGATTACTAGTCCTTTCAGTCCTGGTCTCTGACAAAACAAATACATATATAAGACATTCTACTGCAGAGGTGGAGAACTGTTTTTAGCTTGATGACTGGATCTGGAAGTGGCCCACAATTCATGAGCCATTTTCGACAGAGGGTAGGTCCAGCCACCTGCCATCATATCAGAAGTGATTGGCGCTGATAGCAAGCCACACTTTATCTGTGGGCAAGTGCAATGTGGATTCAAACCATGCCAGCAAACAGACATTTTTCCTTGGCAGACTGGCAAAGCTGCCTACAGGGCTGGTCTGCAGCAGGAAAAAATGCCCCTTTGAAGGCATAGAGTCCAAACTGCATCTGCAAATGGACAGTTTCAAAAGGGGCTTGCAGTTTTCAGCTCCAATCTGCTCTTGGATGCTTTCAGCAAGACCAAGGAACAATCAGGAGCAGACTTTAAGCTCCCAGTGTTTCATTTTCGGATACATCTTTGCCCGTCCCGCATATGACATCAGGTGTGGGGCAGATGGGTGTAGTTTGGGGAAAATGACCTCACAGACCAAATTCAGACGCCTGTCAGCTAAATTGGGCCCATGGGCTGGAGGTTTGCCACCACTGTTCTGCTGGGAGCATCTACAGCTGCTACCTCTGCCATTCCCTTACGCCAAAATAAGTTTCTTCTCATTGAAGAAGGGTGAGGTACTGGTGGTCACAGCAAGTAGGGCTATGTTTCCCCACTTATGGGGCTGTCATACATCCAGATTTTCCAGGATTTCAAAGGCAGAATTGACACCAGGGAGGATTTTCGAAAGGTGGCGCTTTCTCCTGGTTCTTAGGCAAGTCAATTAAAAAACCATGTTATTTTGGTGGTCTTCCTAAATTTTGGGGTCTTTCTTCCCAACAACTTTTGGGGTGTCCTAGTTTTTACTTTTTGAAAAATGGCAACCCTACATAAAAGAACCTTGCTTACCCCAGTCTTCCTCATAAACATTCAGATACAGGGCTCTCTTATGTAAGAACCTTCCCTTCATTTTTTTGTAATATTCCTGGTGACGGCTGCACAGTGAGAGACTAAAGTGCCATCACTTTTATACCAGAACTGGTTACAGTATTTAACTGTCAAATATATCAAGTATATTTATTGACAAATACATCCAGAGGCTTAAAGGAACATATTACTAACATTATTTCTGTCCTGCTGACCTACCATTTAATTGTAGGATGTGGTATCTTCCAATGAATGTTCTTGAAGGCACATTTCGAGCTAAGAAAGTTTGGACCTGAATAGCACTTGATTGCAAAACCACCTTGGAAGCGTATATGGCCTAAATGCCAAAAAACATGTTGCAGTGTGTTGTATAATCTTACTTAGACAAATGCTTCTGTGCTCCAAAGCATGATCCTTGGGAGGGGATAATTTGCAAATGAAATGAGAGGCTTTCCACAGCAAAGATTCTAGGCATGTTTCCCAGCAAAGGTCATTTTTACCTCCTAGGCATGGAGTTTAAGGGGAGCAAAATTTCCTTGCCCTCCCTGCCCCCTTCTTCCCTCCTTGAGGAAGCTTAGCTATCAGATTAATATTACACTCCTTTTCAGTGTAGTGTGTAGCTTTAACTTGAGCTATCGGAGGAAGAACAAACTGTTTATATAACAAATAAATAAATAAACCTGCTGTTTTCTAGGGGGAGGGGAGAGAATTTGGATGTGACATCAAGACATGTCAAACCCTTTGTGGAAAATGGTCAGTGTCAAGAGACTTTCATTATTGCCACTGGCAAGTAGACACCTGACTCAGCTTACTGAAGTCACTGAAAAGTTCCTTCTCCATTTACCTCCATCTTCCTCCTTTCACTTTTCTGACAGCCACAGATCAGGGGGCGGGAGGGGGGGAGGCGGGCAAGGACTTTTTTTTGCCTATAGAAATCTGTCAAAAAGATGTCATCTGATCTGATTCATCTGCCAGTTGATCCCACTGTTTCCTCTCCTTTCTGTTGAGGCAGTCTTCAAACCCAGCTAATGTTTAAGTGTGTGTGGTACAGACTGCATTTCTTACTTAGGAAACAAAGCTCTGTTTCCAAATTCAGCAATATTGGTCTTCACAGAAGCTGGGAGAAATGAGCGGCATCCCAACTATAGCATCCATGTCAGTATCCTGTTAAATAACTTGAGATGATATTGACTGGAACCTATATATGTTGTCCAGCCATACGGGAATGTTAACATTAACCTGTTTCTTGCCAAGTATGTTATAGAGCAGGCATGTCCAATAGGTAGATCATGATCTACCAGTCGATCACTGGACGTCTGCGGTAGATCACTGGTAGATCATTGGCTCCCCCCAAAGAAGCTGAGCAACTGTGGCCCCCCCTTAAAAAAGCTCAAAATTTTACCTCCTCCCTGAAAAAATTCAACAACTTTGACCTGAACCCAAAAAAAGGGAGTAGATCACTGCCAGTTTTTAACTCTGTGAGTAGATGGCAGTCTCTTGGGAGTTGGCCACCCCTGTTACAGAGTGTTAAATATGCAGTATCTTCCATAGCAGATCTTCATCATCATTTTTGACTGGCTTCTCAAAGCCTTGCTCTTTCAAGGAGGAAGGCCACCGTCACTCTTTCCCACCCAACGCACACCCATAATTCAGACACACACATGGTTTTCTTTCTCAGTGGCAAATGCTCCTCTGACCAGTTCCCTGGTTCCACAGGGATTTCAGGGACTGAACTGGCGATCTTCTGCGCGCAAGCCAGATGTTCTACCCCTGAGCTGCATCACTTCCCCAGGCTGAAGCAGGGACCACTGAAGTGCTTTGTTCAAGGTGCCCTTGCAATTCAGATGTCAAATGAACAAATAAATGTTACAGACATATCGATGAAGTGAAAATAATGTTGCGAGGCATACCATAATTTCAGGGTGGGATGATGCAGGTCAAGCTTGTATTCACAGGGTATGATTTTACACAGAAAGCAGATCCTTTTAAGTTTCTCCCTCAAATTAACTTTACTTATTTGTTTACCTGGACCTATTTGTCTGCACTCTGGCAGGTTTCTCACACAGGGTACACCTCTCTTAGGTCTGAAGTTTTCTGATTTCTGCTGCCGAAAAGTTACAAATGTTTCCTTTTTTAAAAAAGACCACATGAAAAAAAAACTTACTTTAGAAGTGCTGAGCACAAAATCCCCTGGACCTAATTGCCCATATTTTAAAAATTCCTATTAGCATAAATGAAGGCTCAAATCACTATGCCATCTCCAAGGCTAGGTAGGGGTTTTTTTTGCCCTTTTGAAATGTGTGTCAGGATCCTTCAGGCTTCGGATCCTGCCAGTCCAAGGCCTCCCCTACTGGCTGGCACTACATCTAGACCTGAGGAGCTTTCCACAGGTGTGCTAGACGTATCAGTGCCCCCTCATCACCTGAGCTCTTCTTTACCAGTACCACTTCTGCCACATCCATGGCTCCTCAGGGTTCCGTCTTAAACCTGTACTTAAGCTTATTCAAGAAAAATGATTGAGAACTTGAAATAGTTAACAGGAGCTGGATCCTTCCCATTATAATTTTCTGTATCTTCAGCACTTACAGCAGTCATAGCAGCAACACTATGTAATCAGTTATTTGTTCAGTATGCAGTCATGTGCTGTACTGAAAAATGAAATTAACTTTTAATTATCCTTTCCTCTGTTTTTCCCCTCTCTCAAGAGATAACTTTGTCAATCTTGTTTGTATTATCAAACTGTGAAGGTGACTTTCACCAGTATCTTGCATGCATTTCTAAACTTCTGCAGTTTAGAGATGATTTGACAGATGGTTCGCAAACCTGCCTGAGGTGAATTTTACCTACTGTATAAATATTGATTGCCTTAATAATTGGCATTCTGTATCTCAGCATCTTAACAAGATATTTTTCTCTAACAAGCTTTGTGGCATGGGAAAATCTTGATTCAATTAGAGCAGTATTGACATATTGCCTAAAAGAGAAATGTAATGTCATCACTCCTATGAGTGAATTGCTACTCAAACATGTGCAGGGGCTGCTGGACTGAAGTTCTTTCTGCCGGAGGTCCCCTGGAATATATGAAAGCTTCACAAGAGTGGCTATTTTTGCACAGCTCCAGTTCATTTTTGTGGCACTTAAGCAGGGGAAGTTGTTGAAAAACAATTGTATTCATTTTCACCAGAACACATCAGTATGTGCTTCAAGAAGAAATCCCCTGACATTGATCCTGGGTTTAATTATAAATGGTGTAATTGGATTATAAATTGAGATAAAACAATGTGCAGTATGTATTCCATTTATGGATACAACTATTTTCTGTGGTGTTTGGCTGGAAGAGGAAAAAAGGTCTGATTTTAGTTACTTGTTTTTAATTGGATCAGGGTATTCCTTTTATTGGATCAACTAGTCATCTAAAATATTGCATATAAGCTTTCAATGGCACATTCTTCGTTAGGCAGTGATGTGCAGAACAAAAATAGAATCTAGAAGCTGATTTCACATATTATTATTTTTACGCAACTGTGCCCCAGGGAGTATGTCTCACTATTCCTAGAATTCACCATCCAGAGAGGTATGCATGCCAGTTCTATACACAAATGGAATTTTCTTTTTTTAAAAAAAAAATTGTTTATCCCCTTCTTCTCCTTAAATAACAGCAGCAGCAACAACAACATCTAAACACTGATCTGAATTTTGAATTGGTAGGGTTCAGGGTGGGAGCTGCAGTATAGAAAACAAAACACCACCCGTTATGAGCGCTAGTGGATCTTTTTGAGCCCATTGAATGATTTCGTTAGATTTCATAGATCACAGGGGAGCCCAGTGTGGCTTCATCAGCAACTAGTTTTCCCCTCAGAAATACACTTTAAAAAGTGAGTGAAGGATGACGGGTGAGTGCTTTACATACCCAAAGAAGCATATGCTGGCAAGTTTTATTCCTTTGACAAATTCTTCTTCAGATCTCTTTCACACCTTGGCTGGCAGCTGCAGACCAGCTGATCTCACTCAGGGGATCAGATCTTGCCAATAGGGCCGCAGTTGTCGACCCTCTAAAGAATGGCACATAACACACAGAGAGAGATCTGCTAAAAGTGTAATTTAATCCAAAATCCAGTTGTAATGTGGAAGGCATCTGCTTAGACGAAATATGCTGTATGAATTATGAGGGATAGCATGTGAACTTTCTTGGGAGGGAGGAGGTCACAGCTCTAGGCAGTCGAATGCAAAGTACAAGGCAACTTGAGAGGGTTCTCTTCAGGTGAAATTTCTGTAGGAATTTCAAAGTGTATTTATAGCACTGAATTGCTGTAGGTCAGTTCTGAACCGCCCAACACACCTATCTTCTGCAGACTACTATCGACTACTAAAACTATATTTCAGTGACTAGGAAGAGCAGTGCTTTATGCACACCCAAATGATAAATATGAAACGAGATTTGTCTAGGCCATGAAATTTTTACACATTATTGTAATAAAAAAGTCTGGGCTGAATAATACATTTAGTCCAGGTCTTGGAGGTTTACTGATATTGTCTTGGGAGCTGTTCTGGTTATTGAATTTATGATTGGGTATTTTAATTTGTATTTATTGTAAGGTGTCTTACAGGTTTAAATTGGATTTTCTTTTAAGTTATGAACCACATTGGGATTGCTATGAAAAGGTGGTATTATTTAAAAGTGGGTTTTTTTAAGTAAAGTAAATAAACAAACTCATCTAATACACTTCAATGAGTGTTAGTCAGAGCTGAACTCTTGAAAACGTTATTTTCTTACATTAGGTATCTTTGTAAGATAAATAACTATTGTATCAGCAGTGAGATGGGTTTGGGCAATTTCTAAGTGAAGAAAAAGATGAAATGGGGGAAAACACAAACACACACACTCCAGTAAATATTTTTTTGATTGGATGTTTAGGTTTTACACTTCTCTTTTCACAGTTACAATTTACAACCGCCTTGGAAGTTCTCCACTTTTGCAAGACTTGATAATTGGGCTCAGAGAGGTCAGTGAGACACAGTTCTCCCTGGTTACATACAATATTTTTTTACCCCGGCTTAGTTTTATACCAATGTCAGTGTGGTGTAGTGGTTAAGAGCGGTAGACTCGTAACCTGGTGAACCGGGTTCGCTTCCCCGCTCCTCCACATGCAGCTGCTGGGTGACCTTGGGCCAGTCACACTTCTCTGAAGTCTCTCAGCCCCACTCACCTCACAGAGTGTTTGTCGTGGGGGAGGAAGGGAAAGGAGAATGTTAGCTGCTTTGAAACTCCCTAGGATAGTGATAAAGCAGGATATCAAATCCAAACTCTTCTTCTTCAATGTCAAACATAATTCTGCTGAAAATTTTGAAGGCAGCGTTATGACACATCTTATATTATGTTCCTGTAGTTGGTGCTTGAATGCCTTCGTTTGCCAGCATCCATGGAAAGATGGAAATAGAGGAGTTCTTAACATTTTCAGGTTTTTTACAGGGGTTTTCAAGGGTTTCCAGGGAGTTTGCAGGCTTTTTCAATGCTGTTCCCAATATATGTGATTTCACTTAAACTTGTGGGGCCTCAGAACATAAATGGGGAGTTGCCCTTATTGTGTTCAATCTCTGTTCTGTGCATCTACTTTGATATTTCTGCATATGGCACTGGACCTTTGCTATGTATAATGTTTCGAAACTGTGTTAGATTCTGTTTGATTTCTATTTTCTGTACGTTGCTTTGAGGTTCTTTTGAACAAAAAGCCATTAAGGAATTATGCCGAGTGTGTTTCACCGAGTGACAGTTTTATTCAGTCAGAGGACGATTGTCAGCAACTATATGTCCTCATCCTTTCATTTAGGTTTGAAGATATATATCTTACTGTGAGCTGAAAATTGACCCAGCTATATGATAGCGCAACAATCAGATCACAGCTTCACAAAACTGCTAGCTGTAATGATCATTGAATTTGCTGCTAATTGTTTTATTTTGTGAGCCAGCCCAGAGAAAGTGTCAAGTACAGGAAGAGGGTATTACAGATTAGAGCAAATTCTTTTTAAAAAGATTTATTACAGCAGGAAGAACAAGCCCTAGAAGGACAATTTACTGTAACACTTCATCTCTTATAGTACTACCATATATACATAATGTGCTATATTTAGCATTTTTTTTTGACCCTCCAAGTATCCCTATTTTCCAGGGACATCCCTGATTTAGAGAAGCCACACTGGTTTCTGATTTGATCCTGGAATGTCCCACTTTTCCTTAGGATGTCCCTATTTTCATTTAATAAATGTTAATAATCCAACCCCCAAGCAGTCTGAAGGCAATCCTGTATAGGGAAGGGTTAAAAAAAAAGTTTAATGTTTTATTCTGTTTTTGTATATGGTGGAAGCTACCCAGAGTGGCTGGGGCAACCCAGTAAGATGTGTCAGGTATAAATAGTAAAATTATCATTATGGAATGCAGCACACCTATTTTCATCGGAAAATGATGGGAGGGTATGTTTTTGGTTTCAATTCATTGTATTAAGGTAGAGTATTAATTAGGCCATTTTTAAAAGTAGAAATGTGTATATTACATCGCACACAACAAATTGTGCAGATGTATTCTTCAGTTAAGCATACTGGCACTTAATCTGTTATTATTCATTTGCTGTTTGCCAGAAATGTGGAGCTCATTTGGCATTTGTTAGAATTGGCCCAAACCACACATCTTTTTTCCTTTACACACATGGCTAACCATACACAGAGGTCCATATAGTTTGGCTTCGTGATGGAAGTCATTCTTGCAAGGATAATGTGTGAAGCAGACCATAGTCAGTTTCACAGTTCTCTAAAACTGTGAGCATGTAACTTTTCTGAAGGTCTTAACCTAGTCTTAATTTAAAATGGGGTCGGTTTGTCGAGAAGGTGCCTTTCTGAGGCCTTTTAGGAAGGTTTCCTGCAGACTTGAGAACTCACTGGCTCCTTGTCTGCACGCATCTTCCTCAAGGAGCTCTGTCAATTCTGGCGGTAGCAATTTTATCAGTGCTATGGGGCAGAAAACGACTCCCAGCCTGAAAAAGATTAAAGGAGAATATCCTACGGGAATCGTTCATATTTCAGAACGTTTCTTCAGAGTTTTATCTTACATATACAGAATCTTTGTTAGCAATATTTACTTTAACAGAACAGTGCTTGTAAATAATCTTTTAAAATATTGTGTTTACTGGCATGATAGCTCAAGATGTTGCTTTTGAAGTGCGGCACTCTGATTAGATAAGGGAGATCAGCAAAAGAAACTGCATTACCTAGTCCCAGACAGTGAATTTCACAAAAACTATTTTATTATTCACAAACATCCTCACTGATGTCTCTCCCCCCCCCCCCCGGTTTCATTATTAAGTTGTACAGCAGTCCCCAACCCAATTTCCACTAGTTGCTTTCTACAACTTCCTATCAGTTGGCATTGTTTATTTAGACTTTAACAACAGTACTTGAAGTGCAGAGCATCAAACAATAATTTCCTCCCATTTGTTGCTTCATTTCTAGGTAGGTTGACTCTAACTTTGTGTTTCTGTTTTGCAAATGTAATCACCTGCCTGCTCACCTGGAAGTGGATACAGTGGTGCCTCGCAAGACGAAAAGAATCCGTTCTGTGATTCTCTTTGTCTAGCGTTTTTTTCCTCTTGCGAAGCAAGCCCATTGACGGATTAGCGGATTAGCGCTATTAGCGGCTTTTAGAGGCTTATCTGCTGATCGGATCAGCTGATAAGCGGCTTAGCGGCTTAGAAAAAGGGGGGGAGGGAAAAAACCAGCAGGAACTTGCAAGACATTGTCGTCTTGCGAAGCAAGCCCATAGGAAATTTGTTTTGCGAAGCACCTCCAAAACGGAAAACTCTTTCGTCTAGCGAGTTTTCCGTCTTGCGAGGCATTCGTCTTGCGGGGCACCACTGTATAGGGATAAAGGAAGTCTCTTTATACTGGCTCAGTAATATCCATGCTAGGTGGCATTTGCTGTCCAGGGTTTCCGATAGAAGTATATCCTATTCCCACCTGAAGATTCGAGGGTCTGAACATAAGACCTTCTGTGCACAAGAGACAGGCTCTATCACTGAGCTACAGCCCAAGTGACCAAGCAGATGGATCCATGCAATCCTGCAGCCTGTGAGGCTTTGTGAATGTACCCTAATCCCTGCTTTTTTGACTGAGACAATACTTGTGCCTTTAGAATAGTGACTGGTTAAAGATTTTATGGAGTATGTACAGCAAGACTAGATGGTGTTCCTTGTGCAAAGTATTGGGCGCACTCAGAGTATGGATAAAAAAGAGAGAGTTTTATTCATTGGCTGCATTTCATCCTCACACCAGGGGAAGCATGGCTTCTGCAGAAAAAGGAAATAATCTGTGATCAGCATATTTATAGCCTTGCCAGATTCCTGCTGAGGCCTATGAAGTTTCTGGATCTACAGCCCAAGGAGACAATCTCCCTGCAGATTGAACTACAAGATTCTGAAAAGCCAAGCTATGGGCTCAGAAGAAATCACAGTTGTTCTATGACTATAAATTTAGGCAGGGGCACTTGTAATAAGCACCATTCGTCTTTGTGGCAGAGCATGTAAACATAAATGCATAAAAATAGCTTGCTTTATGGCTTTATGCCTGTGATCCTAGAATAATTCCTCACTATACAGATGTTCAGGAAGATGCCTAGATACCATTGGCATTTCCTTCTCCTAACCGTGGGCAGAATTGTTCCCTAGTCTGAGACAGCTGCTGCCAGAACATTTCCTCTGTTTATGTGCCATATGAACCCTTTATGATGTGCAGGGACGCAGACTTGTAAAAAATATTGGGGGGGGGGCCCGGGAAAGCTCATGAATAATAAATAAGCTCATGAATATGCAAATAAAGTGGCGCCGCCTCCTCGTGATCGAATAGGGGAGAGCGTGCTGCGCCTATTAATCAGCTCCGGAACAGCTGATATGCGGGAAACGTGGGGCTAGCCGGAGAAGAGAGGGCGAGCCCCCTCCGCTCCGGCCCTAAACCACTGAAACCGCCAGGAGGAAGGAAATTCCCCCCCGGCAGTGCCTTGGCAGTGGCGGTGGTGCTGCGAAGCAGCGAGGCAGGAGCCCCCGCCCCCGGGGATTCCCTAATCTCACGGGGGACGGCCGGGGCTCTCCGACTAGGGCGCGCGGCTGGCTGGCTGGCGAGGGAGCAGGTGGGGAGGAGGCGGGGGACGGCAGCGGCGCTCTGCTGGAAGGGCGCCCGAGATTATTGGGGGGGCTGAGCCCCCCCAAAATTTTTTTGAGGGGGCTCGAGCCCCCTCAGGCCCCATGGAGTCGGCGCCTATGATGATGTGACATTAACATACCCTATTCAGCAGATTGGGTGACCAACTCACATAAGTTTTCCAGAGCCTACCTGACTAAGTTACATGACATGCTTATACAGGTCAGCTACTTAACTTGCCTTCATTGCAGTGTGAAGACACCCTTGCATATCAGAAACTGAAGACCTCGATATTATTGTAAATTTCACCCAAGCTCCTAGATAACAATCTATTCCCTTAAGATCTGAAATATCAAGGCAGAGGTGGGGCACTTCCAGCCAGGGTTCAAGTTGGCCAGCATAGCCATTTCCCCCAAACTTTAAAGGTAAAGGTACCCCTGCCCGAACGGGCCAGTCTTGACAGACTCTAGGGTTGTGCACTCATCTCACTCTAGAGGCCGGGAGCCAGCGCTGTCCGGAGACACTTCCGGGTCACGTGGCCAGCGTGACAAGCTGCATCTGGCGAGCCAGCGCAGCACACGGAGCGCTGTTTACCTTCCCACTAGTAAGCGGTCCCTATTTATCTACTTGCACCCAGGGGTGCTTTCGAACTGCTAGGTTGGCAGGCGCTGGGACCGAGCGACGGGAGCGCACCCCGCCGCGGGGATTCGAACCGCCGACCTTTCGATCGGCAAGTCCTAGGCGCTGAGGGTCACTTCCAACCAGGGTTCAAGTTGGCCAGCATAGCCATTTCCCCCAAACTTTAGAATCATAGAATTGTAAGGTAAAAGGTCTGGTGACTTCTGTTTCAGTGTATCTGAAGAAGTGTGCATGCACATGAAAGCTCATACCAATAACTAACTTAGTTGGTCTCTAAGGTGCTACTGGAAGGATTTATTTTATTTTATTTTTTATTTTTTTATTTTTTTTTTGTTTTTTTGTTTTGTTTTGACTACGGCAGACCAACACGGCTACCTACCTGTAAAAAAAAAAAAGGTAAAGTACCTCTGGACTGTTAAGTCCAGTCAAAGGCAACTATGGGGTGTGGTGCTCATCTTTCTTTTCAGGCCAAGGGAGCTGGCGTTTGTCCGCTTTCTGGGTCTTCTGGCAGAAGAGGACACTGTTATGAGTACCAAAGCACCATTTACCTTCCTGCTGCAGCGGGAATTGTACAACGTCCTTCTGTCCATTAGCTGATGTCACTGGGTGGTAGCACATTCCTGTAGAGAACATGCTGATGAAGCAGACCCCCATTCCCTTGGCTTAGCTTTGGCAGGTGAGCAGAACCACCCAGCTATCAGTCACCTGATGTCTTCATGATGTCACCTGTCTGACTGGTGGATGGCTCCACACACCTGCCAAAGTTGGCTTGTGAGGCTGAGAGTAGATAAAAATATTGCTGGTTAGGCCATTACCTGCATTAATGATATGGTTTGGTCACCACTGAAACCTGTTTAATAAACCTCATTAAATGGAAACCTGATTAGCCTTCATTACAGTTAAAAATGAAGATGTAAGGCTTAACCATTGTCAAGACAGGGTGAGGTATTGATGACAGAGGGAGAAGGGATTGGGGAATGGAGTGCAGGATCCCAGAGTCAACTTTTGATTCCAAACCTAATGATCTAGTATAGTGCAACATTGGTCTACATTTCAGAACATGTGGAAATTAATCACTTCACCTCTATATTGCTCAATCTTCTCATTCTTTTCTCATTTTCACATCCTTTCTGGAAATGAAAATGTAATAATTCTAATCATTTGGAAAATAATATTCTGGGTCCTGAACTTTCTTTTATTTGTATAAAAAATATCTCATGGAGGGGAAAATATTGAGACACTCCTTACCAAACACTTAAAAGGTTAAACTAGGAAAATAAAGACAGATAAATACTGTTCAGAGTGTTTATTATTTTAAAGTGTTTGATGCATGAACATTTTGATAGACTTAACCTCCCCATTCCTTTTTATTCAAGTGCTTGAGCCTGGATTGCACCAATCTTTTATATAATTGATTTCTTTGTTTTTTCTGTTTGGAAGTGTTGGTACTTGTAAAGGGATCTATGAGTCTCGGCAGCGAAATGGGTAGACACCATTTTCAAGGAGCTGGCATCAAGAGTGAGCACTCCCACTTCAGCCATCTCTTTCCTCACTGCCAGCTGGACGTAAAACAGATTTGACCAGCCAAGTACAGTGGTGCCTCGCAAGACGAAATTAATTCGTTCCGCGAGTTTTGTCGTCTTGCGATTTTTTTCGTCTTGCGAAGCACGGTGTCGGGAAAGTTTTGGAAAAGCTTCAAAAATCACCAAAGTCTTTAAAAACCTCAAAAAAGGCTACCACACCGCGTTCTGAGTTGCTCCTCGAAGTCAAGTCGCAACTGTATTAACGGTGTTAAGAAAATGGAAACAAACTTGCAAGACGTTTCCGTCTTGCGAAGCAAGCCCATAGGGAAAATCGTCTTGCGAAGCAGCTCAAAAAACAAAAAACCCTTTCGTCTAGCGAGTTTTTTGTCTTGCGAGGCATTCGTCTTGCAAGGTACCACTGTACATTACTTGTTGGTCTTACCTCTTGAAGCATGTTTATGTGTAGGGCTCAGCTGAAAGGGCCCCATCCTGCTATCATTGGACTTCTAATCAGAAACAAAAAGGAGTCTTGTTTCAGCAATTTCCCCAGCAATTTCTTCTCATCTGTTTATGAAATAGCTGAAATTGTATTATGTCCATTGATTAGCTGGATCGCACATGTGATTGCCCTCGCTTTAAATTGGCTTCACCCAATCCTTATTGGCTGGCATCCGTCTGTCTTGGGAGACAGTGGAAGAGTGTGCCTTCAGGGGCAAAGTTGCATTTCAGATCCTGTGTTCAGAAAACATGGTTTTAGGTTGGTTTACATTAAAATGCAAAGTGAACAAATTTCTTCCTTATCCCCCGTAGGCAGTATGTGATCTCGGATGGGCTGAGGAGTGATGAAACAAAGAATAACAACAGCTGCCAATGCAGCAGGGGTTGGAAGAAATGGCTGTGAACAGTAGCAAGCAGCCATGAAAGATATATGTTGAAAGGGATTTTCATAGAGTTCTCCCCACTCATCCCATCTGAAAATTCTACTTTTAAGCCAGGAAGCAAACTTGAGAAGCATTCAGTTCAGATGTGTAGTCTGAAACATAGGGTGCAACTGCTTCCATAAACAGCAGCACTCCCCGCACCCAGTGCTAAGTAAATCCAGATTTGCCGAAGCTATAAAATTGTTCACTGCTTCCCTGTCCTATGGAACATAAGCAGCCTCCATTTTCTGCATTGCAATGAATGTTAAAGAAATTCTGCAGAGGCCTCTACACTGAGATTTGTTGGCATCTAGGGACGCGGGTGGCGCTGTGGGTTAAACCACAGAGCCTAGGACTTGCCAATCAGAAGGTTGGCGGTTCGAATCCCCGCGACGGGGTGAGCTCCTGTTGCTCGGTCCCTGCTCCTGCCAACCTAGCAGTTTGAAAGCACGTCAAAGTGCAAGTAGATAAATAGGTACCGCTCCGGCGGGAAGGTAAATGGCGTTTCCGTGCGCTGCTCTGGTTCGCCAGAAGCGGCTTAGTCATGCTGGCCACATGACCCAGAAGCTGTACGCCGGCTCCCTGGGGCAATAAAGCGAGATGTGCGCCGCAACCCCAGAGTCGTCCGCGACTGGACCTAATGGTCAGGGGTCCCTTTACCTTTATCTATCTTTAGAGACAATGGAGTGTGCTTCCAGGGGTGAAATCAAGCTGCTGTGTTAGTGACCAAAGTTACCATGGCGGGGCGCAAGCCTGGGTAACTGGGTATGGAGGTCTTGGTCTTGGGCTGCCCAGTCAATAAGACCCCCTTCTTGGCCTCACTGATATGGTCCAAATGAAAGCAGAGCAATGCCTTTGGCACCACCTTGGCTGCAGGAGTTGCTGGAAGGAGGCATACAAGGTGCCATCCAGAGTCTTTCATCTCCTAGATGGGCTGCTTTCCAAGGTTGATGAGCCCCATCTGCCCCTTATAAACTGGGAAGTACTCGTATAATGGCAGCAATCTGCAGATGAATCTACAGCTCCTAAATACTTATAAATGATTGTGAATTCCCCTTTTCCTATAGTATTGACTTTCAGCCAAACGGTAAACAAATTATTCACTGTAACGTCTGCCCAACTAGTATTTTCATCTTCCATGTAATTAAGCATTCTTCTTCTCAGAACTATATGCTTACATGGCTTTGAAATATAAGCCACTAAACTGAAGAGTGATATCAGTGTTCACTGTCTGCTAAGCACTTCTTTATCTCTGTGTCAGAAAGACAGGTATTTAACGGGGAAAGAGAAAGAGAAGGGTTGAAGCCCCAAAGTCTATTTTTGAATTGATTTGTTTCAAGTATTTTTATACCACCTTTTGGTATAAAATGATAAGCATGTTCAAAATATAGGCCACCTATGAAGTATTTGTTTTTCGTGAAGTGGTTACAGGCAAGTATCTCTGGAAAAACCTAAGGGTTTTTGTTTCCTTCCATACATTGAAATTTTAAATTCCCTGTTTGTCTTGCAGCTAACTGGAGGGCCAGGTAGAAAAGAGTGTAGGATGGATGGTGCAGAAGAGGGAAGGTGTAGTTTGTGTGACAATATAGCTGTCTTCTCCCTGACTCTTAAAGGTCCTTGAGCTTTGTACAGCTACAACTAACAGATGGAGGGCACTGTGATTTATTCTTAAAACTATAGCAGATGTGTGGCCAAGCTCACATCTACACATATTCAACAATTGTGTCTTTCTGTCAAGATCTCCTCATCACTACCTTACCTGAAATATTGCTTGTCAAATTTCAATGGTTATATATAAATAGATACCATAAAAAACCATAAAAAACCATAACCTTTCTACGATATAGGACTTATTCAAATGAATGTCAAAACAGTATACCAAAGACCAACAATTTACTGACCAAATTTTGCTGCCGCCACTCCCAATAGTTGCACTTAATTGCCAAATTCCTTCAAATAAAAAAGGGTTTTATACTGATACTTTGTTGTTGTTGTTGTTGTTTTTAAAGGAAGTATAGCATGCTTTGCTATACTTATATATAAAATATATAGTATTTTTCGCTCTATATATAAAATATAGTATTTTTCGCTCTATAACACGCACCTGACCATAACACGCACGTAGTTTTTAGAGGAGGAAAATCCGTAGGCATGCCACCCGTAGGCATTCCCTCCATAACACGCACAGACATTTCCTCTTACTTTTTAGGAGGAAAAAAGTGAATGTTGTGGTGCAAAAAATACGGTAAATCTCTAGGGCATGAAGGGCAAGTACCACTGAGAGCTCCAAAACCACAAAGTCATCAGGATTCTTTGAAAAGTTAAATTGGCCAATCTCTTCCATTATGCATAAAATCCATTAGAGTTTAGCTGCCTTTTCCAACAGCCCCCATGCCTGGCTCTTTTCCAAGGCAACATTCAAGGACTGCATTGCTCCTGCTGACCTATTGTTGTCTAATCTTGATATGGCTGGAATGTAATATGAGGATATTCTTTGCACCCTGTTTTGATTTTTTTTAAAAAAGCCACTGCAAATGACTCCCTTCAGAAGCAAATTAGTACTTGAGCCAGGTTTATCAATCAAACGCACACAAACGCACATGCAGACACAGAGATACACATACCTTTTCTCTTCCTCACTGACACTCTCCAATGCCGTACATTCAGATCAGATGCTTCTTATTATTCTTCTGTACTGTTTGGATTACTCGAGCCCTGCATGAGCAAGAGAGTAAATTCAGAGCGCTTTTGTGCCATTATTGTTGCCTAGGAAACCACTTCCTTTTTATTTCAGTGCATGGGACATCTGTGTCACTTTGAGTCTGGCTTGCCGAAAGACAACTTCGCAGCAGGGTGTCAGGGGATGAAAAGTGGAATTAATGAAATCTCAGTGCTTATTGTAAATAAAGAAAGGCTTGTGTAAAGTGTTTCCAAAACTATCTAGTGACCTGAGACTCCGGGTACCTTAGAATTGCTGAGCAGTGTCGAGGTGTGTGCATTTGTCTTCATTAAACGAATGGAGATGAAAGCTTCTTGATGCCATCAGATGTATCTTGGAGAAAGATTGCTGCTTTTCCAGACACATTATCCTACTGTTAGTTAATGACAGGCTCCATAACTTGAACCAGCACAAGTCCATCACTATCTGTCTTCCTTTCTGCCATACAGTTTTCTTGGTGAAAGTAGGCAGCCTTATGTTGCAATATGCACAAGCAAATATAGGCAGAACTCCTGCACAATTCACTGTTGTTTTGTAACAAGATACATTTGCTGAAATTCCCTCTTCTACCTAACTATTGAAGGTGCAGAAGGAACCTTGTCCTCTTTTACACATGGTCATCCTATAACTAACACATGGTAGGCAATTGGATAGAAATATCTGCTTTGTAAGGTAGTGCTTCCAATTTTCCAGTAAAGTTACCCGTTCTAGAGTAGAACGTTGTAGTTATAGGTTACTTGCAAATAGATGAATAAGGTGTACTTTGTTGATGAAGATCAAAGAGTTCTTGTATGCACAATGCAACATGGTACTGTATTGTGGGTCCTTCCACATTCCTGAATCAAAGCGTGGTTTCAGTAACCCCCTTCTCCCGAGTAAGATCAGCCTCCTAACTGAAAAAAAGCCTCATGTCTCTCTCTCATGTCTTTAAATTGGACTTGCACTAGACAGCTCTTCAAAGAGAAAACTCTTTCAAATAGAGAAGTGTCCTCTGTAAAATAGGACACATGGCCACTCTCTTTCAAACTGAAATTATTATTATTTTATTATTTCCCGAATTTTTCTATCACCCTTCATCTGAGGATCACAGGTTTACAATATAAAAACACAAAAATATACAACATAGTAACAAACAAAACAATTAAAACCCCACAATTTAAAAGGCCATAGATAGTTTAATTAACCAAAATCCTGGGAGAAGAGGAATGCTTTTGCCTGGCACCTAAAGATATGTAATGAAGGCGCCAGGCGAGCCTCCCTGGGAAGAGTACTCCACAAGCAAGGAGCCACTGCAGAGAAGGCCCTGTTCTTGTGATGCCACCCTCTGGACCTCCTGTGGAGAAGGCACATGGAGAAGGGCCTCAGATGAAGATCACGGGGTCCAGGTCAGTTAATACGGAGAGAGGCAGTCCTTGAGGTACTGCAGTGCTGAGGTGTACAGCTTTATTTGAGGTTTATCTGGGACAGGCATCAGCCGTTGGCCTGACTGGGCAGTCACTGAAATCCACCTTTGCAGGGGCCCAGTGGCTAAGAGCTCCCAGACTTCTGCTGGTCCTTCCTACTCCTTTGCCTTTCCCTCCAACCTAGAGGTAAGGAGAAGTATCAGCTTCTGCTTCCTTACTTACTCCCTTGCCAGCTTTCCCCTTGGGAAGCAAGCAGGAAGGCATCAGTTGGTGACAATGACAACAAAGAAGAGACAGGCCCACCCTGAAAGAATCTTGCCTAAAGCCTGGCCAGAAACCGGAGCCAGCAATGGGTTCAGCTCACTGTTAGTTTTATCTCCAGCAAACAACCCAGAAAGTACAACTCTGAGAGATGTGCTGATCGAAGGTATTTTTTAAAAAAAACAAAATTATAATGTGTAATTTCCAGCAAATGTAAATTGCAGAGTTTATCATCTAATAAATAGTTTACAAGTGGTGGTGATGCTTTATACTCCTTTTTTATTGGTTTACATTTTCTGATTTGTGGAACATTGAAAAATCTATTCCACCACCCATCCCACTTAATAATTTAAATTAGCTCTTCAGAAGGATTTTTTTGGGTGGACGATCCAGCAGTTTGGATAATGTATTTAAATATTCTTAATCAGAAAGATTAGACATAGGCCTTGCTGTTTCAGCGATACCATAACTTATATGCTGATTTAAATGCTTTGCATGTCAGCTCATTTGAATCATAAATGACAGCCTCCCACTTTGTGAATACCCACTAAAGAATTTTTTAGTGACCTTTTGAAAGAAAATATAATTATGCCTTGAGCAGGTACAACAGTAGCTTCAGAAAGACAAGGAGCTCCAAGAAGATGGGCAGTTGGCATTCTCTCTGCGTGCCTCTCTTAGTGTGGCTATGAGCATATTGTTTATTTCCTTTTTATCATACAGGCAGGGAATTGTGGATTTGGTTGTACAACTTCCAGATTTTTAAGTGGTCTTGTTTTGCTGTGTGAGGAGACCCGAACTTCATGTGCACACCTAATCTGCCTAATGTGCTTTTGGCCATAAGAAAACTGCAAAACAGACAACTCCCTGGAAGGAGCATGCTGTTTGGTCTAGAAATGCAAAATACCCATTCTTAAAGCAGAATCCCACTCTCCCAGAAAGTAGCACATCATTGCCTGACTCATAATGGAGCAATGCTAGCTCTAGATTTGTTGTTGATCTCTTGATTAGTGAGACACAGGCATGGACACCAACAAAGGGGCACCTGCAGGAAATTTCGGATTGCAAGGAGACACTAGGGAAGTTTGAAGGGGGCATACATAATAAGCTTGGGGAATAGGAGTGTAACACCAAAGGCAGCAGTAGCAGACAAGTGGGGAGGCAATATAAAATGCAAGGTGGATATGAAATATTGTGCAATGGTATTTTGTTTTGTTTTGTATCCATGCTACATTTTTATGCTAAGGAGCTCAGCACAGTGTACATGGAGGTGGATTTCAGCTTGTAATGGCTTCTTGATGTAGAAAGAAGGTGACTGTTTCAATATATCATCCAGTGAGCTTCATGGTTGACGTAGGACTTGGACTCAGGTCTCTTCTTTTAAATTATAAATCCATCCATGATATTACACTGACTTATTTAATCACTTGTCACTGTTGTAGTAGTTGCTTCATAAAAAGAACAAAGGTCCCAGTTTGATCTCTTCTTCTGTCTGGCAAAAATGGGAAAGATGTGAAGTGGGGGGGGGGGAGAGACAACAAATCAGTTACCGTATTTTTCGCCCTATAGGACGCACTTTCCCCCCTCCAAAAATGAAGGGGAAATCTGTGTGCGTCCTATGGGGCGAATGCAGGTTTTCGCTGAAGCTTGGAGAGCGAGATGGGTCGGTGCACACCAACCCCTCTCGCTCTCCAGGCTTCAGGAAGCTATCAGCAAGCCTGGGGAGCCCACGGGAGTTCCCGCAGGGCTCCCTAGGCTGCGGATAGCAGCCTGCTGCACGGAGCGCGGGGAGCGCTGAAGCAGAGTGCCCCGCGCTTCGGGCAGACATCGGGCAGCCCCACAAGCTCGGGGGACAGCGGGGAGGCGGAGCACCGCCATCCCGCTGTTCCCCGACCTGGTTTGGATTCCCTGACCTGGTTTGGGGGGGGGAATAAAGGGAATTTCCCCCCCTTTATTTCCTCCCAAAAAAACGAGGTGCGTCCTATGGGATGAAAAATACGGTAATTAAACACATATTTAATACTACTTTGTGTTTAAGAAACTTTTTAAAAAATCAGTGCAAATTTGAAATCAGTTGTTAAAATTAGTGCAGTTTTGAAAGGTTCAGCCAGTCATCTTGATTCAAGATTATGTCCAATTGTATCCAAACATAGATGAAACCTGATCCTTAATGCATAATTATATATTTCTAAAATATATAGTAAAAGCTAGAAAACTGATATATGCGGCACACACATTATATAATTATGTAAACTGTAATAAACATCAGGGACAATAAAAGGGAAAGACAGGAAAAGAAGTAAGCTTCCAGAACATTTTCTAAAGAGAAGGTGATTTCCTAAGTTTTGCTAGTTATTAATTGCTATGGATTTTCTAGATATTGTTGACTTGCATAAAAACCCAATATAAAGTCTGACTTTTTAAAATCCTGGATTTCTTGCCATCACTGATGGCTAAACCAGAAATAACTTCCTCAGAGTGCTGTCTAGTGAGCAGGATGTACTTGACTTTGCGAAAGTGGTAAATATCATTTGTCAGAAAATTCACAAAGGAATTCAATATCTTCTGAGGGCATACAGCAACTTGGAGAAGGAAAACAGCATGTAGCACGAAGTGAAATACCTCACAAAGACTCACCCATTTAATCACACAGATTTCCTGTGAGTTAACAAATTGGACACAAGCATTTCATGACTTTGAAGGCAATTTACTAGGTGAATGTGAGATCTTAGGGCATAACATATAGTGTCAGGAGTGAAGAGGAGCTAGAAAACAGAAAGGGTGTGGAAAGCAGACCAAGCAGTTACCTCATCAAACCTGCTCAATAGATCTCTTGCATGTTCAGATCAGTTCCTACGTCAGGGATGGGGAACTTGTGGTCCTCCAGATGTTGCTTCACTTCAACTCCCATCATCCCTGAGCGCAGGCCAGGCTGGGTAGGGCTTATGGATGTTGGAGAACAGCAGCAGATGGAGGGCCACAGGTTCCCCATCCTCATCTTCTTGACAGAAAGGTTGTAGGGAGAGGCCTGTAGCTCCCTAAATATAGCATGTGCTTTGCACACATGAGGTTTTAAGTTCAGTCTCCAGTATCTCCAGTGCAAAGATATCAGTAAAGTGGGAAGACACCTCTGCATGTAATTCCACAGCTAGTCAAGAGCCTACACACCCTGTTGTGAACGTGGCAGCAGGAGCATCTAACTGGCTCTGCTGGTGTGGTTGTAAGCATGCTGACCTCACAGCTGTGTCCCCTTTCTCCTTCACCGTTCCAGGACGCAGCAGCAGGACTCAGCCCGGCCACCATGCCATCTGCTTCCACCTGCATAGCTTACATTCTGTCGCTGGGATTTTCAATTGGATGTGTTTATTTGCAAATAAATTTCAAAGCAATGTGCAACAGGGTTTACAAGAGCAAATCATATGAAATGATAATGAGAGCACATCGGACAATACAAAACATGACTCTGCTGTTTCATGACAGTGGGTGTGGCTGGGATCACCCCTCAGGAAAGGCCTATCTGAATCAACGCAACTTCGAGCAAAGCTTTTCCTGGCTTCACATGCCATGGTTTCACCATTTATTCCCAGCCTTTGCTTCATATACTCCACCTCTCCCTTCTGTACAGCTTTCACTTGCTCCAGTTCTCTTCCTGGCTTTATGGTTAGGTAAACCAAAGCTTGCTGTTAGGTTCAAACTGGCAAACTGTAGCTTACGCTTGCCTTCCAAAACAGGATGCACTTTGGACCATGTTTACCAAATCTGGCTTGGAGGGCAAGCACATGCCATAGTTCTGCAGTCTAACAATACACTATGGTTTTTCCCTAACCAGAAAGTTAGGGAGGGAAACAGAGCACATGTTAGATTGTCTCTTGCATCTGAACAAGCCCACTGTCTGTTGTGTATTTTCCAAGTGACCAAGGATCATTGTCTGTGGATCCTGTACATTCATACCTCAAGTTGCACCCGCTTCAGGTTGTGTGTTTTCGTCTTGTGTCCCACAGCAACCCGGAAGCACTGGAATGGGTTACTTCCAGGTTTTGCCGCTCACACATGCACAGAAGCTCTAAATCACGCCTCGCGCATGCACAGAAGCACCAAATCGTGCCCCGCGCCTGTGCAGGTGCAGTGCTTCGAGTTGCGGGCTTTTCACGTTACAGACGTAACACGAGGTACCACTGTAATTCAAAATATTTTCCTTTCTGAGACAGGGGTGGAATCTAGAGCCATATAAAAAACGCTGTGGAAATGCTTTTTTTAAAAAACATTTTGAAAAATATATTGAATTTACCATAAGCTCACCATTGCCATCTAGTGTCACATTTGTATAATGCACTTGAAACACGCTTAAACCATTATATTTGCAGCTGTATAGCTGAGCCCATAGTCCATATTGACCTCTCAAGTACATGACCAGTGCTTTCCCCCCATGAAGTTGTTACAGTAAGTGCCACACATTTTAACAACAAAAAAGAGGTGCCGGTACTGTATACCCTTGAGTACTGTGTATGACCATATCATGTCTGGTCAAGAAGATTGCATTCACACTGAAGTGTTCTCATCAACTTTGCAATAGAGAAATTGATTTCTCCATCTTCAGCCTACTGTGATCTACCAGGCCTAACACAGACAAGTTGCAGCATGCATGGTCTATAATATTACTGTTAGGAGCACTCAGAAACCAAAGAACATCCTTTCACTTGCACAGGACATTGCTAATTTATTTGCAGGTTAGTGAGAAAAGACATTAAAATCCAAGGCAATTTGATCTGCAAAATCCTTCTTATTGGTCAAATTAATAACATATAAGTTAACTCCCCCCTCCAAAAAAAAAGCCCTTTAGAATGTTTTGGATTCCTGAACAGTCTTCCTCCTTAAGTCACCAGGGGCATTCATCTCACCCCTCATAGATATAGAAGCAGGAAAACACATTTCTTCTTTCTGCCCAGTCCGTCAATTTGTCCATTTCCATATTTCCAAAACCTTACTTAACCATTCTTTTTAGTGGTTGACCAATGGTAGATAGTTAAGTAAACCACAAGAAAAAATATGAGGATAATTCATTGAATCTTGGTGTTCATGTGTTCATGTGAAGGAAAACGTACCATCAGAAAGCATAAGAAAAGGAGGAGACTGGTAATACAGTGGTACCTTGGGTTACAGATGCTTCAGGTTACAGACTCCGCTAACCCAGAAATAGTACCTCGGGTTGAGAACTTTGCTTCAAGATGAGAACAGAAATCCTGCTCCGGCGGCAGCGGCGCAGCAGGAGGCCCCATTAGCTAAAGTGGTGCTTCAGGTTAAGAACAGTTTCAGGTTAAGAACAGACCTCCAGAATGAATTAAGTACTTAACCCGAGGTACCACTGTACAAGGAAAACCTAGGGCAGAAGACAAGACGAGAACAACAGGTGAAAAACAAGAGGACCGCTCATGCTTGTAAGATAGAAAATAATAATCTCAGCAACAGGCTGTCAGTATACAAAGAAAGAAAATGGTTTGCAGAGCCCAAGCAGGCAATAGAGTCTTACAAAAGGAGGAACATCATATTTGCTTAACAGCCACATGCACAGCCATGCCACTGTGCAGAGCCCAGGAAAAAAATGGTCCACAGAGGCAGGCACTAGCAACATACACAGGACTTGACATTTACTTGGCCCTCCTAATGTTATTGGACCACAGGAAATTGATCATGACCTAATGAAAATGAAATTGCTGAGAAAAGTCAGTTGTTGTTTAGTCATGTCTGACTCTTTGTGACCCCATGGACCAGAGCACGCCAGGCACTTCTGTCTTTCACTGCCTCCCGCAGTTTGGTCAAACTCATGCTGGTAGCTTTGAGAACACTGTCCCACCATGTCATCCTCTGTCGTCCCCTTCTCCTTGTGCCCTCCATCTTTCCCAACATCAGGGTCTTTTCCAGGGAGTCTTCTCTTCTCATGAGGTGGCCAAAGTATTGGAGCCTCAGCTTCAGGATCTGTCCTTCCAATGAGCACTCAGGGCTGATTTCCTTCAGAATGGAGAGGTTTGATCTTCTTGCAGTCCATGGGACTCTCAAGAATCTCCTCCAGCACCAGAATTCAAAAGCATCAATTCTTTGGCAATCAGCCTTCTTTATGGTCCAGCTCTCACTTCATACATCTCTATTGGGAAAACCATAGCTTTAACTATACGGACCTTTTTGTGCCTTATTAACATTTTAACAGCACTCTTGCATTTGATAGATTTCTGTTTAAATGATGAAATATTTGTACATGTACTGTACATTTCAATTTCCTCTGGAAAGCAATTTAAAATATTTGAAAATATTTTAAGGGGAAGGCTAACTCAATCCCCCCCCCCCGTTTTGAGTCAAATAAATATTACGAGAAAGGAGTATACAGATACTTCTACTTAATAATTTCGCTGATTGACTGAGGAATTTGTTTTAGCTTTTGAGAGAGAATAGATAATATTAATATTAGAAAGGCACTGTGTAAACCAATTAATCATCCCAATAGAAGTGCCATTCTAAAACAGTAATAAATGCATATACAAAAACCGTTGAAGGATTTGCAGTCACAATACTATTGTTCTGTCAAGTGCTGTGTAGCTGGAGCCAGAGGCTGTGCACATATCAGGTGCTCTTTGGATTACCTGGGACTGCTGTTCGAAGGACCAAACTGTGGGCTGTTCAAGCTGGGGCACCATCACAGCAGCCCCAAGGCCTCAGGTGGCACAAAAGGGTCAATCCCATGCCACAGTCTTATATAGTCACACACACACACACACACACACACACACACCGTCCCCACATCTGCTGCTGACTTTTCTCAGGGCAACTAATTGCTGAAGCTACCAGATTTTGTATTTTGTGTTTTTTTATATTGTGATTTTGCGTTGTGAACCACCCTGAGACCTATGAGTATGGGGCAGTATGCTAATCTAATAATAATAAAAATTCACGCATTTGTGCCATCATAAAATATTTTATTTCGTTTACATAACCCTGTTGCTGCAGTCCATGTCGCTGATTGGTTTCAATCCTGAAAAACTAGAACAGTCAATTGTTAAATGCATTTTAGTTGATTAGTGTATTTGAGTGATTACACCTGCATTGCACCAAATTACACCTGCATTAGTGTAATTTGAGTGATTAATCTATTAAAATTAGATTTCACTGTATAACCAACAATTCATGTTGATGCTGCAAAGAAATGGAAAGAAGTGCAAAGTAACTTTTCTTTAAAAACCTCTAACTTTTATTGGTGGTTTGATCTTTTCCTGTTTATGAATAAGAAAAAGAACGATGTAACGCCATCATCTCAGTATGCTACTTTGTAGAACTCACAGTTCTTTATTTATGCTGTAATAACAGTAAGAGTAACACTTGGTATCTTTCTATAGTACTTTAAAGAGAGCAATTCCTGTGTAATCTTTGCTGTCCCTGTTAGTCTCTGGAAGTGATTTTCATCTATGCTGTAAGCTATGTTATTTATATTTTTCTTAGGATAATTTTTTTCCCCAAAAGTGTAAAACACACACACACAAACACTCCAAAATACCCTTAAAGGGGTTTGGTCCCAAATACCTGAAAGACCACTGCCCGCCTTACAAACCTTCTTGTTAAGATCAGCAGAGGAGCTGCCAATTGGTTCTTCCACTGCACTCAGAAGTCTGTGGAGGGGAGGAGGGGAGCGCAGGAGAGAGCCTTCTCCATGGTGGCCCCTAAAAACCCTCCTCAAAAAGTGGCATTTGGCACCTTCATGATGTAATTTCTGTCACATGCTGGAGATGCACCTTTTCATCCTGGCCTTTGACAATATGGCATGATATTTTTGCTTGATTCGAGCAAGTCCTGGAGTTTGCCAAATTATGGAGTAATTCCAGCTTCATTTTCTTTAACTAAGGCAACATTCATTTCAACCAAATTCCATTTTTTAGTTCAATTTTAATTAAATCTCAATTTCTAGCTATATTAGTCAGCAGACAAATCAGATCTATTTTTTTAATATGAGGGGATGCACACCTTTAATTAATCCAAATAAAACCAGCAATAGAATTATGGTTACTATGAAGTCTAAAATCGTATTTAAAATATTGTTTACTGTGATCAAATTTGCCATAATTTTTTCACAATGTGCCAAAGGAGAATAATACCTGTATCGTAAATTACATCTCTAGCACACAGCAGAATAGTTGTGGTGTACTTAATTTTACAAGCATAAGGTATAAGCAAGGCATCATTTTTACATGCCTTTACCATCTTCCTGTAGAGTTTTTAGATTAAAACCAGGAACATTACATGAAGCTGACTTGTTAGTCCATCGAGCTCAGGACTGTGGCAAGTCACTCTCCTAGGTAAAGTCTTGTCCATACTTCTTACCTGAAGCAGAGATGCCAAGATCACCTGTTTAGTGTGTGGTGCAGGATTTTCTGCAAGCAAGTGATGTGCTTTGCCCCTGAGCTATGAAATAAAGCTATGAAACAGTAAGCGCTAATAGGGATAATGGTCTCATGTTTTGCCTTCCCCACTCCTCGTTAAGCAGTCATGAGTGAATTCCCATCAAGTTGTATCCGTCATGAATCAAGTTAAATTATTTTGCCTGCACTGTGTGCCTGCCCATCCCTTTCACCACTGGTGCTCCTCATGTATACAAGGCCCACAAATTGGGCTGGAGAGTGGAACCAGTGCAGAGGTGAGCCCAGGAATTGTTCACCACCATTCTAAGTGTTTATCTTTTGCCCCTGGCTCTAGCTGGCCTTCTAAATAGAAAACAAAGAAACCAAGCAGATGCCGCAAGTCTGAATGATGTTCATCACTCTGTGTTTACTTGCCCCATTTAGGAGTTTATTTTGTACACTTGTTTATACAACCCACAGTTGAACAAAGAATGTCCCTCCAGCCTTTCCAGCTCATTCATTCATTCATTCATTCATTTAGAAGCAAGAGCATTCCAGGGCCACCTTTCAGACCTAAACAGGGGCCCCCAGATTAGATGTGTGCTTGTGCTGCAATAGATACATTTGCAGAAACAGGCCTGCAAACCATTGCATCAAGAAGGATTTATAGAACTGATAGTGTTTGTTTCCAGTAGCCAGCGGACAAAAGTTTCAGTGAAAATGTATCAAAATTGCATGTGTCCGAGAAAACAGGGTGGGAGATGAGACAGAAGAAATGCAATCAGCCCCAGGCAAAATGGCTTGTCAATGAGAAACCAAAGATAAGAAGCATTAATCTGCCATGGACATTGATTCCAATCTGCACTGACTGTGTGACTGTCTTAAACTTCAAAAACATTTGGTTGCCCTTGATGAAAGAGATCACTTTTTGGTCTCTTAGTTAGCAAATTGTTGCATGCCAATTCCACTTGCATTGGAGATATTGATCTAAGTGCTTATAGAACATTAGTAGAGGCTAATAGGAAATCACATCGTAATCCCAATTTATTCATTAAACTAATCCTCTTTCTATTACTGATCGCCTTACATGCCCTCCATCCCTTAGAAGCCCTACATTTTGTTTTTCTCCTTGTGTTGTGCTGCAAGACTCAACAGCTTTCTCATCAGTTGTACTATTTAGATTGTAGGCAGAATCCACCTGAAGGCCAGAGCATGCTCATAGTGGTGGATTTGGGGCTCTCAAATTTCAGCATTGCCCTGTGTGATGCTAAAATGCAGCACGCACACACACCCCACCTCTCACACTCCATTCTACAGCATTGTTTTGGCAGCCGCTGCAGCATGACACACAGTGCAACCATACCGGTTGCACTACGCTACCTTTTGATGCCCAGTAGTGCTTTTTGAATAACAGTGTGCTGTCTGGGGATAGTAGACTGCAAGAATCACCAGAAAACCCACCTGGCATGTGAAAAGTAGTTATCTTTGGATCCTGGCCTGAAACCATGATAAAAAGTGTAACAAATGGCAACTCATACTCTTAGTGACTGGTGTTCTTTAATCTAGAACTAGATCTATGTCTAGTACACCTCATTCTTTGACTAGGTCTTAAACAAAAATATGTCAACAGAACACTTCATTACATGTCTACTTGGAAACAAGCTCCTCTGGCCTTGTTAGTATATTCAAGCTAGCTTGGTGCTGTACAGTACATAAACTGTGGTCATTTTGTTGCACAATTGCTCTTGCCGTGCCACTAGGAGCTAAGTCCTCAGCAATTTAAGCCCAGGATACCTTAAGGACTACTTTATCCTGTATGCCCCGGGTCAATGAACAAAATCACATGGGGAGGCAATGTTAATTCTCCCTATCCATGGACCAGAAGCGTCAACAAGGAGTTGTGTCTTCAGTGGGCCCAACTCTATGGCACTCTCTCCCATTTGAAATCAGGCAGGCATCAGATTGAAATGGTTTAATATCAGGAGGCCTTTGCACCACAAGCGATAATAATTTCGTTTTTGGAAACTAGTCTGAAGCCCTGTGAGAAGTTGGAGCTCTATAGTGATGTGCAACTTTGAGAAGGGGAGAAAGTTTTTGGTAGTTTGGGGCTTTCTTCATCCTGTGTTCATAAAACGGCATGATGTAATCTTGTATTTGCGGGGTGCAAGGGCAGTAAATACTCCTAGATCTTAAAGGGCACTCAGCACTGTTACCAAACATTTAGGGACAAGGCTGACAAAAATAATTAGAATTGTACTTTCTGACATAGCTAACAAGGACCGAAGCATGCTTACCAGAAAATAAAGGGCATTCATTTTTAAGAGCAACATTGTCTCAGCATCTCTGCTAATTCACAAATGACAAGAAGCACACCTTTAGGGAACAGGACAAAACTCTGCTTTTATGTTACACCAAGAAAGCAGACTATTTTCAGATTCCTTGAATCACGTATGCTCCAAACTAAGCAGGGCTTTGGTAATTTGGCTTGGCAGTTTCTAACTCATGATGACATTTACTTAAGGTAAAAACCACTGGGAATGATTGTTGCATTGAACCCTGTGGGACTAAGTGTCTGCCAGTAAAAGCCTGATTGCCAAGAAAAATGGAAATTGCGGAACAACAACAACTTTATTATTTATATCCCACCCAGCCACTCTGGGTGGCTTGCAACAAAAGATTAAAAATACATTAAAACATTAGTCATTAAAAACTTCCCTAAACACACCAAAAGTATATATTTTCTACAAAAGAGATATGGAATCTTAATGGCTTGTGTCCGGAGGCTACAGTCCTCTATGAGGATCTGCATGCATAATCCCAATTGACTTCAGTTTGATTTAACAGAAATGCGGCTATACAGGATTTCAAGCTCAAACTGCAAAGGACTTTGAATTCTGAGCAAATCTCCTGCACTTCGAGGCAACCATTTTTGGGCACAATCTGTATAACATTTGACTGAAAGCTTTACAAGAGAAAATAGTCAATATGTTGTCCACTGAGACAAGACTTTCACCAATTCTGCTTCTCCAGCTTCAGAGAAACACTCACAGAGAACTGAAATATGACTCTAGATTCTGCATGGGAAATCACTTTGAGAGGTTTGGGCTGCAATTCATGCTCCATTTGTTCTGAGGAATCAAATGAGATCATTTCAGGAAGCACTATGCACATTTTAAGATAACAAATGTTTGGAAATTGTGTACATACCACATCCTGTAAATGGCTTCTGAGTACCTAGAACTGAGGAACAGTTTATAACCAATGATAAAATGCTAGGGCTGGCTGTCAGACCCACAGAGGTTTCCAGCTCTTTAAAATCTTTCAAATCAAGATGAAATCAATCAAAATTTTGAACTAAGGGAAGTGAAAAGTAAAGATGGAAGAAAGCCAGATGTAGCAAGCAACAGGAACCTGTCAGTTATTGGCTTGTTACCTATTCTGATCATTTGGTTGTGAGGAAAACATCCATTCCAATCTAGAAGATGCTTTATATTTTTGTCATGCATAAGGTAAAATCTCAGCGCCTCAATCAGAGTCCTCTTCATCTGCCAAATTGACCAAAAGGGTGCCAATAGCTGTGGCAGAGCAAAGCAATTAGCAACTTACTCCAAGAAGAAGAAGAAGAGTTTGGATTTGATATCCCGCCTTTCACTCCCTTTAAGGAGTCTCAAAGCGGCTAACAATCTCCTTTCCCTTCCTCCCCCACAACAAACACTCTGTGAGGTGAGTGAGGCTAAGAGACTTCAGAGAAGTGTGACTGGCCCAAGGTCACCCAGCAGCTGTATGTGGGGGAGCGGGGAAGCGAACCCGGTTCCCCAGATTACGAGTCTACCGCTCTTAACCACCAAGGGACTACTGCATTAGTCGCAATGCCTGGGTGAGAGAATGGTGTCGGAGGATGGATTGGGGTTTGTTTAGGAACTAGGGAACATTGAAAACATGAAATGTTAAAACTAAAATGTTTTACTGTTGGCATTTGTAAGCCGCTCTATGAGCCCTGTCCGGATGAAGAATGGTGCCCAAAATGCGCACATGCACGTTTGGATGAAAGAAGAATTCTGGCCTCTCAAATGACAAGTGAAGTGTTTTGTTTTGTTTTGTTTTAAAGAAGTAGCAGACAAGTGAGTGGTTCTTGCTCTCTTCTGGGTGTGTGTGGGGGGGGCGTGTCTGGGAACAGAAAGCATATCTAACATGCACAGCCCACAAAGCTGTGTGCAGGCCAGTTGGAGAGGATGGATGCCCAAAGTTACTTTAAGCTCTTGTTTATCAGGGCTCTCCAGAAATTACTGAAAGCTGCTTTCTCTGGCAGAGCTCCAGCATCACTGGAAAACCCCACTTCAGCACATCTGTCCTCACTGGCATAAGCAAATGGATCCAGCCCATTGCTGGTGGATTACTATGTCAGCTGTTCTTTCAGATTTGAAGGGGGGGTCCAGCTAACTGTCTTGAGGATGAAAAGTGAACTTTCAATGCCTTTTTGATATGTTGTCATACTTCCCGCTTCCTATGGTAACCGCAGATTCTACTACTGTGCTCATTTCAGTGATAACTCTTCCACTTTCTTGCTATTTCTTGCAAGCCAGGCCAGGCGAAGGAAGGGCAGCCCCCTCAGGCGGCTGATATAAGATGTCAAACAAGAGCAGCAAATAGTTATTTAATTTATTATTGTTGTATTTCTGCTGTCAGGGGGAGATGCCCTCGTGGGATTTTTCTGCCCCATTTGCCAGAGTAATTTCACTAGCCCTGGTCACTCCACAGCTGCCCCGCAGGCCACAAAATGCAGACTCTGGTTTCAAGGAGCATATTCCATCCCCCTCACCACCACAGGTGAAGAGTTTGTGTGGTCGATTCCAACCAAACATTCCAACAGCCTGAATAAATGAATTAATGAAGATTTATGTCAAATGCTGTAGTCACCAGATAAACTGCTATATTCTGCACTCACTCAAGCATCCAAACCGCCTGCAAGAGCAATTCTGAGTAGAGTGCATTAGAGGAGTCACATATGATTAAGTATTGCAGTGAGGAGGAAGAAATATTTGCAACCAGCTAACAATTCTGCCCAGGACACAGAAGTGTCTGAATGAAATTACAGGAAGGAAAGGATTAAGAAAAAAATATGATTACATAACCTTAATAATAAACCAGTAAAAAGCCTACCAAATGTTTAGAAAGTGAATGCAAACCAGGGATAGTTATGTACATGGCTAATAAACAGTCATTTTGCAGGGGGTGGGGTCTTGCTATATGGCCCAAACCACTGAGAATGTCCCCCTGCTCTCCCAAAAATACCATTATTACTTCTCTTATTAATAATAATGAAAATATTGGTGTTAACTTCAAATTATCCATTTTTCAGTTGCTGTTTTATTGCAGGGGTGGCTGAACTGAGGTCCCTAGACACTGCTGGACTATACAGCTCACATTATTCTTGACCCTTGGGCATGCTGAGTGGGAATTCAGGTCCCACAGCATACATTTATTTATTCCCTTAAAATATGAAGTATAAATAAATAAATGTGTAAAATCTGTTTAAATCATGACAATAAACACAGCAGGACAGCAGTCCTTTTATTAAAAGCAGTCAATACCTAAAAGCCTGTGGGAACATCTCTTGGGCCATAGATAAGCCACTCCTGCTTCAGAGCTTCTAGAGAACTTTGTAACTGCCTTTCAGTACTTTGCATGTGACTTTCTCTGACACATTAATGTTTTGCTGAAATAAATGTGAAATTGTGCCTTTCTGTCTATCTGTCTTAGCAGTGGCTATTTAAAATGTATTTATTGATTTCATTTACGAAATGTCCAGTGCCTCTACTGTAACATCATGGAATCAGTTTGAGTTGACGTGGCCTTCAGATGTGGACCAGGTGCCGTCAGTGAAGCACCCAAACGTGTCCCACAAACCATGGCCCCTCTGGGCTTATTAAAGCGTGTAAAGAGGGGGAGGTGGCATGGGCCTAGGTAAAGGCATCCCTACAGGAATAAGTGATCCCAGACTTCTTGAAAACAGCAGTGACTCAACCACTTCTGAAAAAGCTGTAATCTGTTCACCTCCTACTAATCCAGACTGAATTACTGCACTGTACTCTGTTTCTGGAAACTGCAGCTGGTACCAATTGCTGCAGTCCAGCTTCTCCCTGGGGCTGATTATCGACGTCCAAACAGGCAGGTCCATATGAGAGAAGGTGATAAAACCAGTGGCGTAGCGTGGGGGGTGCAGGGGGGGCCGGCCACACCGGGCGCAACATCTGGGGGTTAGGGTTAGGGGGCGCAAATCCACAAGTTAGGGGGCGCAAATTACTTGCCTTGCCCCGGGTGCTGACAACCCACGCTACGCCACTGGATAAAACCATCACAGAACTGTAGAGTTGGAAGGTACCCCAAGGGTCATCTAGTCCAACCCCCGCAATGCAGGGATTTCAGCTAAAATATCCATGACAAATACCTGTGGTCCTGGTCCTAAGCCATTCAGGGCTTTAAAGGTTAAATTAATAATTTTAGGTCTTGAGAAAAGATCATTACCTTGTACAGTACAATGAATAATCACGTACTCTGGCTAAACATCCTCATAGCAGTTGTGCCAGTAAAGGCAGCGTGAAGTTGTGATTAGAGTGTCAACCGGCTATGGCTGCGGGTAGACTTGAGTTCAAATCTTTGCTGAGCCGTAGAGTTCCCTTTGTAACACTGGGTCAGCCAGTATCTCTTTCCTTGCAGCAATCTGTATACCCATCGATGTCGCAGTTAACTCTTTTGACGGAATAAATAAAAAATTGGCTTTGATAGGCTTGCTTAGCTCAGAACATTTGTGCTGAGGATTGGACTGTGAATTTATTCTGCCTCAAAATCCCCAATGTTTTTGCATTTCACATGATGCTACCTGTCTGAACCATTTCAAACTGTCTCTCCGACAAAATACAATTTCAATTAAAAATAGCAGAACAGCTCCATGTTTACAAATGTGCCATTACTGGCTCTTCAGGGAGCATAGGCAAGAGGAAGGAACAGATGTGTTTTAAGAACTTGAATATGGTGCTGGTTAAAGATGAAGCAGTAATCCACCAGTTTCAATTTCTAGCACAGATACTGTCTTGCTGTTGCAGCCAGTTATCCAAAACCTTCATTTTCCCAGATTCCAACCACTTTACCCCTTGTTGTGAGTAAAGGACACTTGGCATATTAATAACTGGGCCAGAGAGATCTGTCTAGCTCCCCCTAGTTAGTTTTCCTCACCTTTTAAAGACCTTTCTGTTTAATTTGGGCCTTTTCCACATTTGACCATTATTTAGTTATTGATCCAAGTTCCCCCTGTTTGAATTAGACCAGTGTGGTTCACAGATACACTTACTTGAATTTGTATATGAAGCGCATCTTTGATCTTTCCCATAGCACCAGTAGGCATTCCTTTTTCTGTATTTCCTCACCTTGTAACTCATTGATTCTGTGGTGCCAATTAAATGCTGATAGGGCATGCATGCAGATAGCTGTATGAGTGCCTTGGTTTAAAACAACAACAACATTCCCCAGCTAGGAAGTGCACAGAAGCACACAGGCAATTGGAAATTCTCAGCTGACAATATTTGATATGGTTTGTTGTGCAGTTCTCTGTGCAGTTTTGTGCAAATATAAAGGAAATATATGCTATAGTCCTCTGTTCAGGAGGAGCACTGAAATGAGGAGCACAGCTAGAAAAGGAATGAAAGCAACTTCAACTTATCAGTGCACACTTCCAGATCAACATTGTTGTGTAGTGTCTGACATAAAAATAAATAAATAGAAGTGGTCTGCTTGTGCATTTTTCAGATTTTGAGAACATATGAGAGATGAAAAACAAATATATAAGGCTATATTCCATTCAGTAAAAGTAAAGGTAAAGGACCCCTGACCATTAAGTTCAGTCACGAACGACTCTGGGGTTGCAGCGCTCATCTCACTTTATTGGCCGAGGGAGCCGGCGTACAGCTTCCGGGTTATGTGGCCAGCATGACTAAGCCGCTTCTGGCGTACCAGAGCAGTGCATGGAAATGCCGTTTACCTTCCTGCCAGAGTGGTACCTATTTATCTACTTTCACTTTGATGTGCTTTCAAACTGCTAGGTTGGCAGGAGCAGGGACCGAGCAACGGGAGCTCACCCCATCACTGGGATTTGAACCGCTGACTTTCCGTTCAGCAAGCCCAAGGCTCAGTGGTTTAGACCACAGCTCCATTCAGTAACATGCTGCAAATAGTTGCAAGCACAGCTAGAAATGAAAATAAAGCACTGAGTGTGGAGTGGGCATGGAAAGGGTTGTCGCAGAAAGTGGCAATGGATCCACCTATCCTAAAATACTAAACTCAGTTGAGTAGTTTGGAGCCCAATTTTTCCCAGTTTATCAGATTATACCCAAATTTACAGGGAGGGAGTCTCAAGATTTGTGTTGTTTGAGGATTCAGCTAGATTGGTAAAGAAAAGGCCTTTTATATGCATTGCATATGCAATATAACACTGTGACACCAGATGGCGCTGTGGAGTCCTATCTTTCCCTACCAGATTTCCCTGTATGAGTTTACAATGCGTTTGACTGAAATGCTTCTCTGATGTGTCTAGATCCAGCCTGGGAGTAACGTCACGTGGGCTAGTCAAATAAAAGAGGAATGCAAACAGCTACAAGCACACAGTCAACTCTGGTGTGGACAAGCTGATTATTTTACTGGTTATTGATTATGTTGTTGGTTGTGGTTCATTTCACCTCTGTTTTATTTCTAAGTGTGTGATGGAGTTCTTTTTAAAAGTTATTTCATTGGTTTTTATTTCTTCACCTATTGTTAGCTGTCTTGTGCACTTTTACTGTATAAGATGAAAGCCAGGACTGCATCACTCTCAGGGGAATGTACATTTTGATACACATTTGAATACAGTGGTACCTCAGGTTACATGCGCTTCAGGTTACAGATTCCACTAACCCAGAAACAGTACCTCGGGTTAAGAACTTTGCTTCAGGATGAGAACAGAAATCGTGCTCTGGCAGCGCGGCAGCAGCAGGAGGCCCCATTAGCTAAAGTGGTGCTTCAGGTTAAGTACAGTTTCAGGTTTAGAACGGACCTCCAGAACGAATTAAGTATTTAACCTGAGGTAAAAGGTAAAGGGACCCCTGACCATTAGGTCCAGTCGTGACCAACTCTGGGGTTGCGGCACTCATCTCACTTTATTGGCCGAGGGAGCCAGTGTACAGCCTCTGGGTCATGTGGCCAGCATGACTAAGCCGCTTCTGGCGAACCAGAGCAGTTTACGGAAACGCCGTTTACCTTCCCGTCGGAGCGGTACCTATTTATCTACTTGCACTTTGACGTGCTTTTGAACTGCTAGGTTGGCAGGAGCAGGGACTGAGCAATGGGAGCTCATCCTGTTACGGGGATTCGAACCGCCGACCTTCTGATCAGCAAGTCCTAGGCTCTGTGGTTTAACCCACAGCGCCACCCGCATCCCTTTAACCTGAGGTACCACTGTACTTATTCCTCTCTATAACTAGAGGATAGGAACTAGTTGACATGCATGCGCCAGACCTCTGTTATCACGCACGACAGCTTTTGCAGCTGCTTTTTCAGTTCAGATATCCAAAACACTCTACAGATGTTTCATGGAAACCTAAATCTGAGAGGAGACAAAGCTGAAAACTATGCTGAAATAAATGGGTAGTTTTCACACAGCTCCATTTGTGGTCTCCTTGTTTTCTTTTCTTTTTTTGTCCTAGACAACTACTACGGTACTCCAAAGCCTCCAGCAGAGCCAACCCCATTATTGTTAAATGTAACAGACCAGTTACTCCCCGGTGCAACACCCAGTGCTGAAGGCAAACGCAAAAGAAATAAGTCGGTGAGCAATATGGAGAAGACTGGAATAGAGCCCCCAGAGGAAGAGGAGGAAGAAAGAGCTGTCGTCAATGGAAACGGCATGGTAATAACGCCAGGTCAGTGCTTTTCCTCTTATTATGTCCCACGTGGATTTCAGCTCCTTGCCATTGTAGCTAAAGGCAAAAGAGCAGTGACGTTACAGCAAGCAGCATGGCGTGAAATTTATGATAGCTAAACTGAGCCACCCAGTGCTGCTCAGAGGACCAGGCCAGACATTTTTTTAAAAAAATGGGAGACTTAGAATAGGCAACAACAGTGGGGCCCACTGGCAATGCTGGATTTAGAGTGCTGTGGGTGGTTCCCCACCCCACAGGGCACCAAGTTGAGGGGGCACATGATGATGATGATGATGATGATGATGATGATGATACAACCTAAATTTATACAAGTACCTACTCAAAGTTAAGGGGCACCAAATTTTGTCCTCGCTTAAGGTGCCATATTATCAAAATCTGCCGTTGGCGGATGCCAGGTGCTGAAACTTGGATATGACCCCAGAATCCATTATTTCATTGACTCAAAGTCAGGGCTTGCAATTACAGACACTGCTGCTTTGCCCTGCTTCTGTCGCTATGTCTTGAACTGTGACCGGAGATCATGTCGTTTAAAGTGTAGGTGTGGTCTCTCCCAGCTGCTTACTTCTCTGATAGTTTCTAGCCATCAAGAATCTTTTCTGGCCCACACTTGCATTGCGCTCGGAAGAATTCAAGTCATTTCTGTATTGGCTTACCTCATACTTGAGGGAGATCTAGAAGGTTATCAAATTGGGTCTCTCAATCTGCCTTTTAATGCACAAAATTGTTTTTAATGTAAGAAATTAATTGAACAGTTCAAAAGTGTGCATCACATAAAAGATTCTGAAAACTCTTGAGTTTTCATGTGTAGGAAATAGGTGTTTCATTTGTCTTACGTAGAGACAGAATATATGTGATTTAGAACCTAATAATCCTATTGAAAAAAGAAGTTTCAATAAAAAGAGTGAAATATTATTTCCCGAAGCATAGATTGAAGGATAAATCATTGCATTAAAAGCTTCTGAATATACAGCACATAAAAAACAATAAATCCAGCACCTAATCTTTAAGAACTGTAAAAATTATATACACATGGCTTTTAATACAGGACTTCCTTTTTTCCATTTGAGGAAAATAGCACATTCAATTTGAATGATTCCCCCCACCTCCATAAAGTATCATTTGTTTATTTATTTCCATCTATAAATGGCTTGCTGTAAAATATCATGAAGTGATTTAACAATAAAGACATCAACAATAAAACAAATTCATATATTAAAACAATTTGATATATAAAAATGATTTCCAATCTCATACAGAGATGCATACAAAACGTGACCGATACAAGTATACAGTGGTGTATATACAAGCCATTGCCATGCATAAGGGGGAAGCCACGAGACACACTGTTCCTTTCTTGGCCACCAAATTTCCACTAAAGAAGGCAAAAGTGAAGAATTCTGCAGGAAGCACAAAAAGATAAGGGTAACAGAACTGAAATTCATTTAAGGTGTTTTTTGTGTACACCTCCTACCAGGAACCAATAGAAAACATTAATTCAGTTTGTTAGTTGAGCTGTGCTGCTCTTTATTATGCAGTGGATAAAGCTGACTAAAACCAAGGTGTAAAGTTGCTACTGGATTTCACCTGAAACAAGTTTTCTGTTTTTTAAGCACACGCTGGAGGTTTCTGCTTAGATGTTCCCAAGCAGTTTTGTGGGAAAGGAAAGGAATTCTGATAAGGCCATAGAGATTTGGGGAGGAGGAATCACAAATCACGAAGGCGCCATGCACTTGCATGGGGCTATGCCTTGTTGGAGAGTGTGGGGACTGTTTCTCAGTGAGCCTCCTTAGGTTTGTGGCGCACGGCAATTTGTCAGCCAGGGGACTGCCTTCATTTACATTGTGCGCTTTGACTCACTCATTGAGTCATTGGAAGCCATTACGGTGGTATCTCGGTTTAAGAACAGCCCTGTTTACGAACTATTTGGTTTATGAACTCCACAAAACCGGAAGTCGTGTCCTGGTTTGTGAACTTTACCTCAATCTAAGGACAGAATCCGAACGGTGGAAGGGCACCGGTGGCAGGAGGCCTCATTAGGGAAAGCATGCCTCGGTTTAAGAACAGTTTCAGTTTAAGAACAGACTTCCGGAATGGATTAAGTTAGTAAACCACTGTATTTGCTTTATTCTTAACTATGGTGTATTTCATATCCAAGCATATACAGTCATACCTCGGGGTAAATATGCTTCAGGTTGAGCGTTTTCAGGTTACGCTCCATGGTGACCCGGAAGTAACAGAACACGTTACTTCCAGGTTTCACCGCTTGTGCATGCGCAGACACTCCAAATGACGTCACGCGCATGCGCAGATGTGGCAAATTGCAACCCGCGTTTGTGGTTGCGTTTGCTTCAGGATGCAAATGGGGCTCCAGAACAGATCCTGTTCGCACCCAGAGGTACCACTGTATATTTTTTGCTTTTAATTTTATATTGTTAAGCAATAACTATTACATTGCTTACCCTAAGTTATGACATTTACTTTGATGGCACTCACTCTTTGATAGTGTGTGTTGTTCTCTCAGGTGGTCGTCCCTTAAGGGAGACAAGAGAGGCCAGATGGTTCATTTCCAAGGTTGTAATTCCAATGCCATTCCATTGTTTAAAATGCTTTAAATGCTCAAATGGATCTTCAAGAGGAATGCAAAGTGGGAGCAGAGAGACAATTTTCATACCTCTTTTTTACACAACTAGAAAGATCTCTCTCCTAATTGCGAGACCTATTTCCAAGGAATTCAACTTGCTTTCTTTTGCCCTTCTGTGCAATATTTTGCATGCCAGCTGAGCCTCCTCTGTTCCCTGCAGTTCTTAGCTGCAGTCATGCTTTCTGTTGCCTACTGTGGGGAAAATGTCAGATTCGTGGGGTAGCTGTCAGCTTTTAGCTAGCAATTTGACTGATGAGATGAGAAACAAAATGGAAGTCACTTCCCCATCTCCCAACTCAAAAGTAAGCAAGGAGGAGAAAGCAGGAAGTATGTTACTCACTGTAGGGAAACAGAGGATTTTCTGGAAGACTTGCAAAAGCACATTTATGTAATTTTATCTACACATACAACCCTTATTTCTGTAGCAATGAAGAGGAAGGTGGTTTTCCTAAACAGCTAATATTTGCATTAAGATGTACAGAGCAATTCCGATGCATTTTCTCCTCCTTTTAAGCTTGTGCCTCTGTCCCCTGCGATGTCCAAGTGACTAAGCCTGCAGTGATTAGGCACACTTATATGGAAGCCAGAGCAAAACTCAAACATTACAAATAAAAGGAGGCTGTTTCAGAAAATGGTATCTCTCTACCAAGTCTCCTCCCACTACTCTGTAACATGTATAGGCACACTTCATTTTATTCCGCTTTGCTCCATTGCGCTTCACAGATATTGCTCCTTTTGAGGTTGTGGGTGCTGCAGAGGAGTTTGGATTTGATATCCCGCTTTATCACTACCCAAAGGAGTCTCAAAGCGGCTAACATTCTCCTCTCCCTTCCTCCCCCACAACAAACACTCTGTGAGGTGAGTGAGGCTGAGAGACTTCAGAGAAGTGTGACTAGTCCAAGGTCACCCAGCAGCTGTATGTGGAGGAGCGGAGACGTGAACCCGGTTCACCAGATTATGAGACTACTGCTCTTAACCACTACACCACACTGGCTTTCAGCAGCAGGCAGCCTGGCTGCGTCCAGGGAAAAGAAGCCCCTGTTGCCACCACCCCTCTTCTGGCCACCACAGTGGAGTCGGGTTTTCCCCCTCCCGTTCCTGCAGCCAGGATGTATAAGAAGTGCTTTGATAATTTATATGAAGTGCTATATTAATGCATAGGTGTTCTTCTTCTTCTTCTTCTTCTTCTTCTTCTTCTTCTTCTTCTTCTTCTTCTTCTTGTTATAAATGATAGACAATTCAAAGGATGGATAATTTTATAAAACATTGGACAACTAAATTGTGAACCAGCAGTGTGAAAAGCATGAGGACTAGCAACTTGTTGGGGTGCTGTTATATCTTGTTGGGGTGGATGTTAGTCTAGGAAGTCATCAGCTGCTGACTTTCTCTCATGGGGGGGGGGAACTATCATGGGAAGACCAGATTTGCACTATTTTTATACTCCAGGCTTGAAGTATTTTAATTTTTGAAAGTAGGTCACCTAAAGATGTAAGAACGTTGCCTCTGGTTACAGGAAGGAAGCTGGATTAATTTAGAATTTCATTTTATATCATGGGAAACTTGACCTATGTTTAATATATTGACTTAAGTTATCCAGTTGTTGGATTTTAGATAGATAGATGATAGATAGATAGATAGATAGATAGATAGATAGATAGATAGATGATAGATAGATCTAGATTAAAGATATAGATTATAGATCTAGGTCTAGATATATATGTGTATACTTAAAAGGTTTGATTAAATGAACCCAGGCAATAGAATGAAGTTTTTGTGAAACCAACAAATATCAACTCCTCCCCCATTTCCGTTAGTTAAACTATGGATTGTCTCCATCAGATCACATAGCTTTAGGGAGGTAGCGAGTTGGAGGAAAAGCTACCTTCACTTCATAATTGCTGATGACCAGGCAAATATCCAAAGGAAATCCCTCAGGACTTCAGGAGAATTATCATGTGTAGCAGTAAACATTGAACACCACCCCAAAGTGGATTTTAATCAGATAAAAAAGCTTGTGAACTCATATTCCTGGGGATTCTCTTCCTTTGGAACCAGAAGAAAATGGAGGAGCACCATCTTTTTCTAAATCCTGTGCAATTTAATTAGTCATTGGAAATGACTTGTCCTTCCTAAAATATGCAGCAATGGAGCTGATTGATGCATGAGAATTTGATGCTGGTGCTTAATTCTAGTGACTGTTTCGTAAATGTTTTGTAATCGTTACTGTGATCCTGGTTTTTATACTGTTGTTTTGATTTATGAATTGGCTGAACTGTAGATTCAGATGCGGATTTTTGAGTGTTTGCCACCTTGAATTTCCTTGGGAAAATCTGTGGAATATCAGTTTTTGAAATAAAATAAATATGCACCTAGGCATTTTTTGTCTTTAGACTTTAAGTTCCATATTCCATATGTGAATTCTACCCTTACCATGGATAGCTGACAGGATCCTTCCCACAATGAAGTGGCTCAGCAGAATCAGAACTTCCAATTCACTGTGTTCTTAATCCTCATGCACCAAAATTTGGTGGGACTTAACTAGGGTTGGTCCACAGTCTATGAGGCAGCTGTCTAATCGTATCTCACTCATGTTCCATTGCACAGACCCAGGCCATGGCTATTTTCTTGAGGTTTGGATAAGTGATACTCCAAACGAGTGGGACTGTGGCCCACAGAGAGCACACATGAAATTAAAATGTACAGCCCACAGCTCCTGTTTTATATTTCTTCCTGCTTCAGCCTAGTTTTAATATTTTCACAGGGAGAACTTCAGGTGTTTTTTGTTTGTTTGTTTTTTATTGTATTACTACAACTGATACTTCAATAGCACAAGAATCTTGACACGCATGTCTTCTTCTCTTGTGCAGAATCAAGTGAGCATGAAGAGAAGAGTACAGGTGCCTCAGGTGAAACCTCCTCACAGCCTTATCCTGCACCAGTATATAGCCAACCTGAAGAGGTAAAAGAGGATATGGATGTAACAAAGCAACCCAAACCAGAAGAAAACGATGAATTGGGCCCACTGCCTGACAATTGGGAGATGGCTTACACAGAGAAGGGAGAAGTCTACTTCATTGAGTAAGTACTTCACATTTGAAAAAAGACATGTGCCATACTTAATGCAAGCTACAGAGTTAGTAGCAAAGTTCTATAGATGGCAACTTGGATGTAAGGTCCATTGAATTCAGTGGGTCTTACTCCTAGGTAAGATTGCAGCCAACAGATTCTGAACGAATATGATAGGGACATATGTGAAATTAAAATATTTCCTGTGACCACACAGCTAATATATTGCTAGTTCTTGGAACAAAACCATATTGAGATGAAATGTGTGGCTTATAGATTTCAATGTTTACCAGATCTCATATTTATTGGTGTAGGGTTGCCATATGTCTGAAATTTCCTGGACACAGCGGGTATTCGTCCCTCTTAAACAGTGTCTGGGTGAAAATTGCTGCCATGTCTGGGAAAATCCAAACATATGGCAGCCCATGTCGGAAGTGCAGATTTTGGTGAATTTCATTAACAATAGCCCAAAACCTCATGTTTTTATTTTTTATTTTAGCTTTTGCAAACAACTTTGGCCAAAAAAAGTACAACTTTTGTGTCCAGATTTTTACTCTTTGAAATATGACAACCCTATATTGGTGTCAGTACCAATTGTAAAGTAAGGATGCCCAGTCACTCCCAGGAGAGATGTGTGGCTCGGGTGCGCTGCAGGCCCCGCGGTAAGTGCTGCCCACCATTTTGTCACCCCCCTCAGTGGGGACACCCGGGGCAGAACGCACCTCCTGCACCCCCTTGCTACGCCCCTGTGTGGACCTACACAATATTTGCTGCTTTCTTAGTTTATAAGTTAAGAAAAAGACTTACCATATTTTTCGCCCTATAGGACACACTTTTCCCCCTCCAAAAATGAAGGGGAAATGTGTGTGTGTCCTATGGGGCGAATGCAGGCTTTCGCTGAAGCCTGGAAAGTGAGAGGGGTCAGTGCGCACCGACCCCTCTCACTCTCCAGGCTTCAGGAAGCTCTCTGCAAGCCTTGGGAGCCTGCGGGAGTTCCCGTCGGGCTCCCTAGGCTTGCGGATAGCAGCCTTCATCTTGAAGTCTGGGGCGCGCTGCACACCTGGTTTGGAGGCTGGCGGCGGGAGAAGCGCGCTTCTCCCTGCCACTAGCCCCCCAAGCTCGGGGACAGCGAGGAGGCGGAGCGCCACCATCCTGCTGTTCCCCGACCTGGTTTGGGCTTCAGGCAGATATCCACAAGGCAGATATCCGCAAGCGCGCTTCTCCCCGCCGCCAGCCTCCAAAGCAGGTCAGGGGCCAGCGGGATGGCGGCGTTCCACCTCCCTGCTTCTCCCCACCGCCAGCCCCACAAGCTCGGGGGACAGCGGGGAGGCGGAACGCCGCCATCCCGCTGTCCCCTGACCTGCTTTGGAGGCTGGTGGCGGGGAGAAACACGCTTCTCCCTGCCGCCAGCCCCACAAGCTCGGGGGACAGCAGGGAGGTGGAGCGCGCCTTCCCGCTGTCCCCTGACCTGCTTTGGGCTTCAGGCAGATATCCGCAAGGCATGGGAGCCAGGTGGGAAGTCGTGCCGGTCTCCCAAGGCTTGTGGAGAGCTACCTGTTCTGGGGGCTGGGGTCGGGGGAAGCTCGGGCTTCCCCAGCCCCGCGCCTGGGGCGGGAAAATATTTTTTTTTCTTTATTCCCCCCCCCAAAAAAAAACTAGGTGCATCCTATGGGCCGGTGCACCCTATGGGGCGAAAAATACGGTAATCATAATAAGTCCATCAGACTGTTAAGTAACAAATATGATATCAGATATTATATCATAAATAAATAATATTTATTTATGTAAATAATAGTAGGTTGAAATGTCATGCTTGTGCTGCAACCAATACCAGCCTGTTTTAATGTTTACCTTTTTGAGTCAATTTGCTGCTACTCTCCCACCCACCGTCACAGTCTTTCCCCACCTGCTGTTCTCCCCATTGTCCCCTGCTGCACTTTGGGCCTAGCAGCTGGGCAGGGGCAAAGGATGTTGCCAGTACACAGCACCAGCAACTGAAGTTGCAGCTATCTGCTGCTACTTTAATTTGTCTGGCATTCCCAAATGACAAAAGAGTAGCTGCAAAATGAGCCTGATATTTCCCCTCTTTACAAAACACCTTCTTGCCATTCATGTTGGGATGGAGCTTCTATTTATACACCTGGCCACAATCCAGTGCTCATCTGTGTGCATATTAGTCTCATTGAAATAAATGCATTATAGCTTCAATAATCCTCATGTGGTTGTCCCAAGAACACACAGGAAGTGTCTGTTTGAAAATGGGATTTGATCTCTTTAATACCAACCTACCAAACTAAATTATGGTTTCCTGTAACATGAACAAGCCTACAGTAGTGTGCATTCCCTTTCCCACTCTCCTCCTCTTTATGCACCAGAGGAAGAGATCACAATATTGCCTTTATATCAACTACAGCTCCCTCAGCCTGTAATGCCTAAACTTGAAGAACTATGGTTAATGTAACATGTGGTTTGGCCCTAAATCACAAGGGGAACTGTAGGGAGGAGTTTGTGAATAAATGATTGCTCAACATCTGAATTTTATCCAGTATCAATATTGGGTGAATAACAGAAACCTGTGGCAGCCACTGTCTCTTCTAGCTGTTCTATAGCCATACTGTCCACATAAAAAGCCTTAAAACATGCCCACAGTGGACACTAACTAAAGCTTGGATTCTTATGAGGTAGAGATTTTCTGTCATTCAGAAGAGTGATTTTTTTTATCCCCTTTTGCCTAGAGTTCCAATCTCCTTTTTTTCTTTTATTCTCTCAACTCTGTTCTGTTTTTGCTATTGCTTGAAATATCCATCACTTCTAAGTGATTTCTTCTCTAATGCATATTGAGTGTTTGTAATTGTTTACATTTGCAGACCCACTCATTAGCCATCTAAGCAAGCATTTGTTTTGAATTGGTTTTAGTAATTGTAATAGTCTAATCTCCTGGTGCATTGTAAATTACATATGTAATAAAGCTTTTGCTTCCCTTTCCACCAAACTGAAGTCATTATTTGAACATAACATTTGGAAGGAATGTTTGTCATGATTAGCAGCTCGCAATTTTCAACCCTCATTGGTAGTGAAGGCTGTACAGTAGAGGTCTTGAATGCTACCCATATTTAATAAAGCAAAGTGAATTGCCCAGGGCTTTTCAGCCAGTTCATTACCATTAGATTAGTGGGTTCATAATTAACTGGTCATTACCCTATTATAGCTGTATCACAGTGACAACTCACCCTGTTGGTCAAGAATCACTGTCCCTCAGGACTTCAGACGATTTCTTGTTGTGACACTTGGCGGCATCTTTTCAGCCTCAGTGGCTCCCTATGTGTTCAAAAAGCTATGGCTAGAAGGTATTTATTTCTGACTAGAAGACGGTTCAGTGGTATCATGGTGAGCAGGCAAGGAGGTCTCTGAGCAGAGGTGTGTCAGGCAGATTGTGTTAAGAAACTCCCCGACTTCCTGGTTGTAAGCGTCTTACAGAATATTCAGAACCTAACGTAAAATGGTTTGTTTCACATATAGTCTCCTCAATTAGGAAGCTGGATTGGGGTTTGTATTCAGCAGGAAAATTCTAACACTTCAAGCAAGGGACAAGGAGCCTGTCTCTCTCTCCTCCCCTCCCCACCGTGCCAGATGTTGTTCAACTCCCACCATCCTGGCATCTCTGCTTTAGACCTTCTAGCATGTCTGAGGCTTGGTTTTCTGTATCTTGAAAGCACTTTTTCCTGCTCCACCTGATCAGGCACTGTCAGGGAACTGACATCGGAGCTAGAGGCGGAGGGAAGGCTCTCAAATGATGCTGGAGAAGGGCCCAGCAGGGAGAGAGACAGCTCCGCAGATGGGGAAGGAATCAGCGCAACACCAGGGATATAGAGGGGCTGATGGGGGAATTGGCGAGAGGGCTCCAGGACTCTTCACCGGACACCAGCGGGGAGAGCACGGGTCCTCCGCTACCCACGCCCACCCTGCGCAGAAGACTTCCGCGCAGAGAGAGTAAGAGGAGACTGGGTGTCAAACAACTTTTATGTCGGAAAAGATTTAAGAAACGCCCACTGACGCATTCTGCTAGCGACTGAGGCAGCCACGAAGTGAAGGGCTGCCCAGACTGAAAGATTTAGCAAGGCAACAAAGCCTGGAGAGGCGGCAACTTACGCACGAGCAACCCATACACATTACAGGCACCTACTATCATTATTTTTAAAAGTTGTGAGTATCAAAGTGGGTCATCTAACCAGTCTAAAACATACATCGAGTCCCTGCCATAAACTTGTTTTATTAATTCAGTCCCTCCAAACAATAGGGCTGGGAAATGCTGCTTTATATATTTACAGCCTAAGCAGGGATTTCAGAGAGAATACCGTATTTTTTGCACCATAACACTCACTTTTTTTCCTCCTAGAAAGTAAAGGGAAATGTCTGTGCGTGTTATGGAGGAAATGCCTACAAGTGGCATGCCTACGGATTTTCCTCCTCTAAAAACTACGTGCGTGTTATGGTCGGGTGCGTGTTATAGAGCGAAAAATACGGTACTTTCCATTACTAGTGGGGTGCAAACTCCTCTGTGGCCCCTCCTACTCTTTGTTGTAGTCTTCTTATTTGACCAGGAGGCAGATTGCTCACCCATCTAACCTTTGGCATGGTATAATTCTCTATGAAGCTTCTGTTCTTCCTTCCAGCCCTTGCACCCCTTTTCTCTTCGTGGGTAGTCCTCTACTTGCAATGGTTTGGTCTGTGAGCCCCTCTGCAAACAGGCTCTGTAGCATTTATACCTTCCTGCTCCTGTCATCAGCCTTTCCACATATACAGCAATAATTAGTTGGAAAGCAAATTATGTCATCTTGCTACTAAGCAGCTGCTGTGGGAGAGTGAGTTTTCATTGCTTTTTGGAAAATCTTTCTAGCAAGGTTTGCAAATGCACGTTGTATATTAAAGAAAGGACGTAAGGAAGGAACTGCATTCTATAAAGGGTTGTTGACCCACAGTCCTTTAGAGCAAATAATAGATGAACCAGTGCTGACTGCTGGCTTTTCTCTCCTCCTGCCACACCATGTCTCTCTCTTCCCTCCATCCTTCTGCCACCCCCTCTTAAAAAAAAAAAAAAGAACCACACTTTCATTGTATGTGGTGGCAGATCCATGTGGCCCTTTCAGCTTTCTCTCCCTCTGATCTGGGCAAACCACCTGTACCCTAAAGCAGCTGAGACTGTAGAAAAAGCGAGGCATGGCTCACAATTGGCTGGGAAGCCACAGTCAGAAATCCTTGCATTGTGGCCGTGTGTGGCCATAGAGGTTTGCAGGGTGTGCAGTTTTTGAGTCCCCATGGATTAAATTAAATATTAAATTATATGCAATCATTTTGTTAAATGCATCATTTATGATAGTTTTTAGTTGAAGATGTGAATTTTCTTTGAAAAAGGTGTTAATTTATTAATTTATGCGTTCTGAATTCATATACTTCAAATGTAATTCAGTTTCCTCCTATCATAATAATGTTTCATCTCTGGTCAGAAAGTATGTTATTGGATGCTGGTATATAATCAATCTGAATTGGAAAGGCCCCCTCATAAGTGGGGCCCCACATGAATCGTGCCAGATGAGCTTTGGCTGTGGCCCATAGGTTCCCTATTCCAGCTGTAGAGAGACTCCTTCCAAACTAATTAGTGAATTTAGTACACAAGCTATAGGAGATTATAAAGAGTTGGGTTTCACTGGAAGCTTCCCCCCCCCTCCCAGTGATGAGGTCAGCTGGATTCTTGGCTGACCGAACAGTAGCCAGCTAGGAAATAAAAAGTTAATGGCACTGAAATAATCATCTCTTTCTGGGTACTCTTCTTGTATCCTTCCACTCCATCCTCTCTGCCAGTGATAATTTGCCTTCAATGAATGCCTTGAATGGATCGCCTTGAATGAGTGCATGAGTGGCACAAATGCCTTGAATGAGTGGGTGAGCAGAAGGTGACGTTTAGAAAATAATTCTTGGTTTTCTTATTTCAGAAGTTTGCTGTAATTGAAGTTTTGGGTTGGTGAAGGTTAAGCTTTAAAAGCACAGTCTGGGAAGTTGAATGCAAGTGGGTAGTATGAGTTCAGAGGAGTGGAGGCTCCAGGGTTATAAATACTCATACTCTTTGCAGCAGAGTGAATGGCTTGCTTTCTTCAGCCAAGGGGAGTGGGCAGAAGAGAAAATCACACAGCACTGTGGGGTTTTTTATAGGTACAACCTCCAGGTATAGGCCGGTATATAAATTCAATAAATTAATAAAATACATACCCTCCAAGTGTCCCTATTTTCCAGGGACAGCCCCACAATTACAAAGGCCACCCCAGCTTCTCATTTGATCCCAGAATGTCCCTATTTCACATGCCAGTGACACCGTCACCAAGCTTGGGAGGAGGATGAGTCAGCTCTTGTTCTGCGTGGCAGCTGCGATGGACCATCTTGTTGCCTTTCCATGGTCTCTTCAAGGCCTGGTGACAACCTTTTTAAAGTTACAGATAGGTAGCCGTGTTGGTCTGCCATAGTCAAAATAAAAAAATTCCTTCCAGTAGCACCTTAAAGACCAACTAAGTTAGTTCTTGGTATGAGCTTTCGTGTGCATGCACACTTCTTCAGATACCTTCAGGTATCAGATACCTTCATGTGCATGCACACTTCTTCAGGTATCTGAAGAAGTGTGCATGCACACGAAAGCTCATACCAAGAACTAACTTAGTTGGTCTTTAAGGTGCTACTGGAAGGAATTTTTTTATTTTAACCTTTTTTAAGTTCATCAGGCATTTTAAGTAAGTTTTATAATTCCAGGTTTAATTTGAACTATATAGGAACCTTACTGTCCATTGCTTAAATGTTACGGTATTAAGCAGCATATACATTGCAGAATTAACTACTTATCTCAGAGTAAAGCAGCCAGACTTAAAACCCAGGGCACCACCATTTGCATCCAGACTGTCCCACCAGTCGAGTCGTGAGTATAAATTAATAGGAGCAATGCATCTGGATTTTTACAGGGCACTGATATATTTTCCCCATCAGCACTACCTTTTATAACAAAGGGCTTACATGCATTTCTAAATTAGTCGGCGAATGCTACATAAATAAAAACCTTAATAATTCAGCAATATGTAAACTAAACAGTACAAAGTGAACAGCCTCCCAGGATGTGTTTAATAAATAAAACATGCATTACAAAGGACTGACAGTGTGCAAGAAAGAGGAGGAGTAATGAGATGATAGTATTAATAAGAAGAATTTAAATTCCTTTAAAATATGGAACTAATATTAATTTCTCCTTTCTGGTTTACGGTCCTTATATTGCTATCACACTACAAATTCACTTGGCTGTAAAAAAAAGGATAAGCATTTTTCAAAAATCTTGTTATGTAGCTCCTTAGCTATTCTAAATATCCATTCATTTGGGAAATGGTTCTCTTTGTAAACAGTATTTTACCAGCTTAGTCAAATTCTTTCTTTTTAAAAGGCTATGCTGGGCTTTGTAGAATGAGCCACATTATTACTTCCAGTTCTGCAAAATGTACTTTTATCATGGGAGCGGAATTAGATATGGAATAGATAACAGTTGGTTCATCAAAGCGTCATTAATCATCCTGTTAGAAAATGGAGACTACACTAAGGCACACTTCAGTTTGCATCTTATTCTGAAAGTATGGCTGCTGAGAAATAATTGTCCTATATTTACGAATCCTTGAGGTCTAAAATAAATTTTAAACTCAAAACTCCAGCAAATGGGAATAGAAGACTGTTGGTTGCACCCCCTTTCAGCTGGAGAATCCTGCACATTCCTTTTGCCCTAGATGAGTTTTGCATTTTCAATTAGGCTAACTTGGCAACATTCTGGTTGATTTTAATAAAAATAGCTGCTTTGAGGACAGGGAGTTTAGGCTGCCAAATTCAGAGGTCGCCTTCCACAATTTCTCTTACACCTCCTTCAAGTCTACTTAGACCAGTAAGCAAATCAAGTATATTGATTGCAATTTTGCACCAACCTCTCCCCCCCTCCCCCACTGTATCGGAAGGAATAAACTTGGTTCCGTTCAGCATGTGTCTGATCAGGGTGATCTCGTTTCTTTTCAGCCATAACACAAAGACAACATCATGGCTGGATCCACGACTTGCGAAAAAGGCTAAACCTCCCGAAGAGTGCAAAGAAAATGGTAGGCTATTAAGTTTTCATTGTTGCTGCTAAAAGAAAGAGAGAGAAATGACTTTTATTTGCTTGTACTGTAGATTGTAGAGAGTATTTAAGGAATGAGGGGGGAAAGGCATTCAATTACTGCTGTAGTGGTGTGTGTTCCTCAGTTCTTAAGGTACCATGTATTTCTGCTTCTCTTCTATGTAATATCTGTTCTGAAGTTGATATCGATAATAACAAGTGTGTGGGTAAGGGGGGGTGTAATTTGTAACATATTTGACTCTTGGGCTGCCTTTTCTCTTATCTGGATCTGCTTAGATCCCAAGCTTTTAAATGTGTAAAGCATACAGTGCCGAAAGCTATTGTGACAGAGATGGTGCATGCATATTATGATGTGATTTGCTTTGCAAAGTGGCAGTTCTGTGCCAGTTAAGTAGTGGGCAGTTTAAATAAACCAACGTTTACTTAGCGGGAGGGAGAGGAATGAGAGGAGGGGGGGAGGGATGTCAGATCGGTTGTTTTTTAGCCCCTTGGAATCGTGTACAACAGTGAACAATTATTTAACTATTGTCCTCTATATGACTGTTAGTAAAACCATGGTGATTAGTGTATTTGTCAGGACTAACGACTGTTACCAAGTAAATAATACAGATCTGTTTATCTTCATAAGCGACCCATTTTCCCAGGTTTTCCAGTACAAGCAATGTGCATGCAAATTAGGTTGGTCAAGCCATTTTAAGTGCTAAAAATAGCTGCTGAGATTTTTTTTTTTTATCATCTATAATTATATTTAGGGTACCAGGAACAGGAATTTTGTGTGAAGCAGCCCTTTCTTTAAAGTAGCTGGCTACAACCTTAGAATTACAGAATCAGTCAGAACCTCAAAACCCCCAGGCTGGATAAATTCCCCAGAGGTCCTAATCCATTTTCTGTTTAAATACTAAGGAGAAGAACATATCCAGATTCCCCCGGAGAACTTATCTTTTCGACTTCCATTTGTATCTGTTGTTTCTTATCCTGCCTTCGAGAGCTGTAATTAACACTTGCTTTGTGTCTTCTTTATGACAACCTGTTAGATATTTGAAACAGCACATCACTCACCCAAGCATTTATGTTCTCTGAAGGTGAATTTTCACTGTAATTTTATGTGAAGAAAGTCATCATGAGGTGGCAGATTAACATTGATGTTGTGAACTATACTGTAGAAAATGTTAATTTTTATCATTTTTTTAAAAAAAAACTAAAACAAAATAATGTAACTCCATCCTAATTTAAATAAAGTGAGCTCTTGCAGCTTTTCATCATAAGTTGTGTGTTCCAAACCTGTTTTTTCTTTTTCCTTTTCTGTTTTCTCTTTGGAATTCCCTCAAATTTCTGTGCTCCTTAAACAGCAGCTAATATATGCTTCTTAAATTCGATGAGATGCTCTAGTCTAAGGAACATCTGGTGCTCTGGAGAGTGTTGCCATAACCACCAGTCTCGTTGCTAATAAGGTGATACAAAAAGTAAACTTGGGCCCATTTTTTCCTCAGAAAGCAATTTTCTGAAAGATTTTTGAGAGAAATGTTTTTCGAGCTTCAGAACCGTTCAGCCATTTCCTGGAGAATATTCGGTGAAATGGCCACCCCAGTTTCACCTTTTCTGAATTTTGAGTGCATCTGTCGATCTGGTTTTAGCATTGTTTAATGTTGTTATTCTAAAATTGTTGAAGGGAGCAAATGGGGTTGGTCTTTACTCCTTCTCTTCATCCTTCTACAGTTTCATCCAACAAAACAAAATTTATCAGAAGAGGGTTTTCGGAGTGAAACTGTTGGAGAATTTCACTTCCACTCTAAGAATATTTGGGGAAAACCCACCCCAATTTCAGCCAGTTCCAACATATATCTGGTCCAATAAGGTCCTTCTTAAAGTGATGGCCTGTGCGACCGAGACCTGAGATCTGTGAAAATTGGTACTTAGCTATCCACAGGCATTTGCAGTTCCTACATATTCCTACATAATTTCCACCTCAAGAATATAGCAAAATACATTTTAAAATGCATATTTTGAGAGAAAATTTAATCATACCATACCTATTTAGATCTGTACAAATAAATGTGGAAATATGGTGGAGCAGATTTATGGAGAAACCATGCTCCACCCTGGACCCAAACATTCCTTTTCTGTGCCTTTTTTGGCCTTCTCTAAACAGGTGTCCTCTGGGTACCCCAGTACCCTCAGAGAGAATGGCTAATGCTTAGGGATAATGGGACCCCAAGGGTCATCTATTCCACCTCCTTGCAATGCAGAAAGCTCCACTAGATCGTCCATGGCAGTTGGCCATCCAGCCTCTGCTTAAAAATCTCCAATGAAGGAGAGTCCATTACCTCCTGAAGGAGTCCATTCCACTGCTGAACAGCTCTCACCATCAGTAAGTTCTTCCTTTAAGGGGTGCTCATCCTCTTCAGCTATTTTAACCTAAGTTTGTGCTGGGGGGGGGGAGAACAGTATATTCACAAGATTAATGAGAAAATAAGATGAGTTTGAAATAAACAGTAGGGGGTTTTGTTTTTTAAAATTTGCTTTCTTGATAAATAATAAACTGAGTGGAAAACAATGAAAGCCAAATGATTTCATTCAAAACATGGATTTAGGGACCAAACATGCCTAATTTATAGAATATGCCAGGTAGTTTCATTTTTTGCTATTGTTATCATTCGCTTTGTTGCCACCTCCCTTCTCTGTCATTTCTCCCTTGCCACTTTGGAGATGTATAGATTGTCTGCCCAAGCAGTTTGTACAGCGGAGGAATTGAGGGTGGAGGGGTAGGTGAGACAAAGTGCACAGAAGTCCCCCCCACATCAGCTTTCTTAAATAAAAACAGTGGCTCCTTGTCCATTAATCCTTCCATGCTAAACATAAGCAACTTGTCTGGATGGCATTGCTCCCCCTGGATGACATCCTCCCCAGACTGCCTGTCACTTACGGCAGGTTGCATGGTGGGATAATAATAATAATAATAATAATAATAATAATAATAATAATAATAATAATAATAATTTATTTGTACCCCGCCCATCTGGCTGGGTTTCCCCAGCCACTCTGGGCGGCTTCTAACAAAGATGAAAAATACACTAAAATGTCACATATTAAAAACTTCCCTGAACAGGGCTACCTTCAGATGTCTTCTGAATGTCAGGTAGCTGTTTATCACTTTGACATCTGATGGGAGGGCGTTCCACAGGGTGGGCACCACCACCGAGAAGGCCCTCTGGCTGGTTCCCTGTAACTTGGCCTCTCACAATGAGGGAACCGCCAGAAGGCCCTCGGAGCTGGACCTCAGTGTCCGGGCAGAACGATGGGGGTGGAGACGCTCCTTTAGATATACTGGACTGAGGCCGTTTAGGGCTTTAAAGGCCGTTTAGGGGTACATCACTGTGAAGCTTCAGGAGCCCCACATTCTTCACATGAGCACATTTCTGTGTTCATTAATGTACAATGGAATTTGGTGTGATGGTATGAAGACTAAATGGCAATATACCTCAGGCCACACATAGTTTTGAATCCCTGACAAATTATTTTCCTAACCTTGAGTAGAACACAAAGTAAGTGAACCCTAATTCAATTCTGTTTATTTTTTATCCTCCAAAACGAGTCAGCAACCTAAGGCCCATGGGCCGGAAGCAGCCCACAGAGATCGTTTGACCAGCCCCTGAACCGAGATACCCACTCGTGCGCTGCGCTAAACCACGCAGTGCAACGACTCGCTTCCGCGGTGCCAAGAATCGTGTCTGCACATGTGCAGATGCTGAAAACCACAAGCACTCACACGCGAACATGATCCGGCCCATGGAGGGATCTCTGCGGGGCTGATCCATCCCATGCAAGATGAACCTTGCTGACCCCTGCTCCAAAACATGCCTTCTAAATGCATGAGAGGTTTAACATAAAGACTTTTATGATCCTGTTCTTGACGTTGTGTCCAAGCCAATCTTAATTTTTATTACTCCATCTCTTCTAGGAATATTTCACAAAAGCTCTTTGAACCTTACTCACTAGTGGAATGGGGGTGGCATGCTTCACATTGCAATAAAAATATGGTTTTCACTGAGAATTAAACCAAAAAACCTGAAGGGTCGTTGGTGGGCTTTGTGAATTTATGCCAGACAACATTTTGCTCTTTGTATGTATCCGTATGCCTTTGTATGTCTGATCGTAAATATATTGCTGTTGGGACAACAATTGACTAAAGATTGCATAGATTGTATAGAGAGTTTGTTTAATACTCATTAGATAGTTTTGTGATTATGAAATATACATGTGCAGCCATCCTAACCGGCACAGTAGCTATGGATTTTATCATCAGATAATGGAACACCAGCACTAAACACACAAAATGCATTGTAAGAAGAAATCACAGCCTTGGTTATTTTGTTTTCTCTTCTTTGGCCCAGGAGATGGACACTAGGTTCCCATTCACTTGGTTTTCACTTTGCTTGATGTTGCAAGGGGCCAATGGGATTCTTAATTTCGATGATGAAAAGGGAAACCAATATATATTCCTTTTGTTTAGCATTTCTACTCTTTTGAAAGACATATAAAGGCCAGGAAGTAGTGTTGTGTTATTCATGAGAAAAAAACTGCATGATTCTGTTCTCCAGGGATCAGAGGTAGAACAATATTGTGCATGTGTGGGCTTCTCTTTGTATTTTTCACTTAGGAACGAGTGCCCAAATAAGTTGCTTGGCAAGACTATTGTCAATTGGCAGGCATGCAGAGAAAAGTTCTATTGACAAAATTTGCCACACCCATAGTAGTTACTAAGCCCTTATATTGAGGTGCCTGAGAGGGGACACTGGCCATTTGGAGTAACTCTAAAATTGTGCCCATCTGAGATGGATCTCAAACCAGCAACTGATCCTTGGCACCTTATATTCTGTGGCCAGCCAAAGACTAATGGCCAGCCAATCAGGCTAGTGAAGAGGCATTGTGCTCAATAAAACATCTAACCTAGCCTCTTAGTCTGAGCAACCAGCTGCACTGATTAGCAACACCAGCTCTGCCTCACCTGCATTGCATTGTACATATTTCACCTCACCTTTCCTTTTCCTCGAACCTGCCCTGCCCTGTCTCACCATGATCCATCTCACTTTATCTTTCCAATCTAGTGTTGGAGCTCCAGCCTGTCCATGACCACACTTCCTTCTTCTTATCAACATGGTTGTTGCCTTGTATTTTGCCATCTCGGCCTCATGCCAGATAGGCTCCTACAATCCTGCAAATTAAGAATGTTGTACTTGATTCAAATCAATATGTGGCATTTAACGCTCACCATTCCACTCCATTTTCTCTGAGTCCTGTGGTTGCCATCTTTAAGCACAGCCTGAAACCCCTTTTGTATGGACATATGTAGTGAACAAGGCAAAGCTTCATCTGCTCAGTTCATCTCTTTCACTCACACTTTTTTCAGCATAAAAGGTCAATAGAAGCAGGGTGGCTTCCTAAACTCCCGTAGATGTTCAGTAGATGCAAACAAACACAATAATTCCCACCATTTTCCCTTCACAGATAACTCTGTCATCAACAGGGCAGCATTTTATAGGACATACCCCATACAAAATTTCACAGATTTAACATGGAGTAATCTAAATGTGTAAATGAGGGTTGAAACTGAGACCCAGGGTTTTTCTCCTATGCTGACTGGAAGAGCCTTAAGACATGCTACTGGATCATGATGGGTTTTAAAGGCTCTTTCAGTCATTTTAGGAGAAAAGCCTCTGGTCTCTGTTTCAACCTTCATTTACACGTTTGGATATGTTTTTGACACTTAATGATCCAGCTCTTTCCGAGAGATGCTCTGTTTTAGGACAACTGCTTTGAGGTCCTTGACAGACCGTCCAGGAAAACAGGATTTCCCCCCAATGTATTTTTATCTGCTTTTATTATCAGATTTATGTGTATTCCACCTTTTTCTTATACATAAGCCAGTCTGGCCTGATTAGATATCACGTATTTGACATTTGTAGCGGTACAACACATTAGCACTTTGAGTGTAGTTGATGTAAGCGCGGAAAGATTTTTCCTGGCATTTTTGCCCCTGTATCAACTGATGGCCTGGAGAGAATAAATGAAGTGCCTGCCCAGGCTAAGTATCTTGCCTTGTCGTTCAATCAACCTGAGCACTAGAATAAATATCAAGGAGAGAAGGCAGGGAGCCCCGCTTCTAGTTTGCCCTAGCAAGTGAATCTCAGGATTATAAGGAAGCTGCAGTAAAATATTTCAATTCATATAACTGCCACACACAGAGACAAAACCCTGGTCAAATCAAGGGGAAAGAAACAGCTCGGGCCATTATTGGCATTCTGCTTGTTCCTCATCTTCATAAGAGTTATTCTGGAGGTTGTACTTACTACAACCTGAAAATAATTAACAGCAAAAAATATTACTCTGCAATGCCAATATATAAAAATCCGAGCCAAAGAAGCTTACTGACCTCAATGAAACATTTTTAAAAATGTATTTTTATTAGGTTTTCAGAAAAATACAATGAAATACAGTAGGACCCAACTATACCCACAGTGGAAATCTAAATACAGTTTAGGCAGGGGATTTTCTCAGCAGAAATGTAGCACACTTTTTTCCAGTTCTTTTCCATTACAAACACTTTAAAAATCATCTCAGGCCTGATCCTATAGATTGTTATCAAACACCTGATGCAAACAGTCAAAATGATAGCTGCCTCCTTGCTGTTGTCAGAAACCACATGTTTTCAGACATACCTCTCCTTCATGAATTTAAGCATTTACCTCGGAGGCACACGGACAAAGAGAAACTCTCCTTTCCATAATGTGCAAAGCAGTTCTGAAGTATTAGCCTTCTCCGTGCACCTCAAGTAAACTGGGACACAACTGACACCTTTTTAAACCAGTATTTACAGACACACACACTTTAGCAACCCTTCTTGAACACTTTACATGTTGGTATTTGGTGATGTATAAGAGCTCCGTTTCAAATCCAAATGCAACACCTATTGGCTTCTTACACTGTGAGAGAACTGCCTTTTAAAATGTCGCTTTAGATGTTTTGGCCGGTAATTCTTAAGAAACTTACAAACCTTTGTGGTAGAACAAAAAAGCAGAACTTTGCCTTGACAGGGCACCCAAACCAAAGATGCTAATCTCTTTAAATACAACTCAGTGACCCATGAGCCGGTACATGATTTCTTCTGGCTAATTGGGAATGTACGGTATTCACAAACTCACGTTTGTTTTGTGATGTGAAAGGCTCACATTTTTGTCAAATTCAGGCAGGAGCTTAGTGAACTGTGGGACTCGGCATCTGGGAGTTTCTGAATATTTTATCTGAAGTAATGAGGAAGATCATGTGATGCGGAATCAAAGCAACTGCTGGAGAGAGAGCCAGCTGGGTGCAGCAGTTGTCTATCAAATAGGTACTCGATTTTGTCTCTGTGGAAAAATTAGAGAACATAATGAACAAAATTAGAAAACCTGTGGAGTAGCCTCCGTGGATACCCATTAGTAAAAAAGAAAAGAAGAATTGATTTTATTAGAGTAAAATTTGTGGAAATTCATTATTTCTTTATTCTAAAGCTGGGTGGGGAATCTGTGGAAAGAGGGCCACATTGACTCTCAACTGAATTCTGTGTGAGTAGTAAGGACGATTGATCAGGAATCCATCAGGTTGCATAAATCCCTCTGGGCAGACCATCTCCATGCCTTCCCATACCCTCCAACATTTCTTTGATGAAAATAGGGACAGCATAAGGAAAAGCAGGATATTTTGGGATCAAATCAGAACCAGGACGGCTTCTCTAAATCAGGGACATCCCTAAAAAATAGAGGCACTTGGAGGGCCTGCCTTCCAGAGTGGAGTAGCTGTATTCAACCCAGACCTCACCACATCAACAGTTACCAATCTTCTCTGGGGCAAAGACCAGGTTGAGGGTATGTCTGGCCACATGGGTCAGGGGTGAAGGGGTTCCCCATTCCAATTTTTGGCCTTCCATCAACTGTCTCTTGCCTTGCACACTACCAGTATCATTATTTCAGAAACATAGTCATGAGACTGTCCTAACCACAGAGGGAAACTGGGAAAGTGCCCTGGGGTGCCAAGATGTCAGGGGAGCCTGACTCAGCTACGTAAATGTTTTGCAGGAAGAACAACTGCCTACACTTGCAGGAAACACGCAGAGTGATGAAAGACTAAGACCCAATAAGCATAAGGGGAAATTGGTGCTGAAGCACCTGCAGTTTGGGGAGAAATAGATAGAATGCTTGCTGAGTCCATTCCAGTTTCTGTAGGCCACACCAGTGATTTGACACACAGAAACAAATCTAGTCCACTCTCTACCAAAACTTTGTATGGTGGAATGACTTTCTTCTACTCACCTCTAAGTATGGTTGGACTTAAGTCTCGGAACCTTTTGAACTACATTTTCATCTCTTCCCCCAAAGAGAGCTTACTCTAGCTCAAAACATGCTTGAATTCCAGATTTAGCAATACATTCCATTCTGCACCTATTCCGTTTTAATCTCCTAAGGAAAGTATGCACCCTCTTCTGAAAATAAAGCCAATTAAAAGTCCTCAGCAATGAAATTTATGTGATCTCATTAGAATTCCTGTAGGTGGCAACAGAAAAGTCTATATCTAATATATCAGGCATTTCGTCTGAGAAGTTTACACTTCATTCCACTTTCTCTGCATATATCCAAGCAAATATGAATATCCCTTCCTCTTGATGTATTTATAAGCAGCTGGGGTTTCTTCCCTGTCTGACAACTTACCAGAATTGCCATATGGCAACGCCATTTAAATGCTCCAGAAAGATGGTCCAAATGGCAATAACTACCATTCCATTCTTTGTTAACATAATTAAATGGTGCAGGTTTCCAGTTTCTGTCACTCTGAATCTGTACACAGCAGGAAAAGACATAATCAAGCTCCCGCAACAGTACCAGGATTCATTCCCCCTTCCATCCTTTGTTCCACCACAAGGATAACAACGGTATTTTGTCTCTCCAACTTCACAACTAGAAAAATATCACTTGTGATGCTAATACATTTGTTCTCTTAAAAATAGAAACAGGTACAAATATTATTTCACCGTTGATGTATGCTTGCCATTATCTTTATTTGTTTATGTTTTTAGATATGTTGTAAGCTGCCCAGAGTAGCTTACAACATATTGTTGTTTTTATTGTTGTTGTTTCCAACCAAAGAGTTACCAGGAATTTTTAATATATTTTTTACTAACTGGTTTTACTGGCAAACCTCAGTATTTTCTAAATAACGTAGGTCACTATCAGCCTGACCTCTGGTTAGTCATGTCATTGTGGCTTATCAGGAGGTAGATGGAAGGAGGAGGAGGCAGCAAGGCTGGTGTGGTGTAAAGACTCCAGCAGAGCCAGTCTAGCATTCCTGCTGGTACATGTGCACTGCGCTGAATTCTCACTTCCCCCTCTACCTCTCAGTAAGCAGCACCAGCACAACTAACCACCCCACCTATTTTTGCAATTGCAGTTCATTATGTCTTTATCATGGGGAATGCTTTCATGGACCAGCAACTATGTCATTAGAGTAGATTTCACTTTTTGAAAGATTATGCTACACAAAAAATTGTTAGTTTTTTAAGGTGCCGTAAGCCTTTTTCCTGGTAAGTAGTTTAATGTTTCACTATGAAAAAAACGATCAAATGGATATTGAACCTAGCTACAACCTTTTTCTACTCAAGAATGCTCTAGTGGCATTTAACCCTTTTTGTAGGATTATGTATTATTATCTGTTAAGATAACTGCCCAATGAAAAGAAACAGTTTGATGTGCAATGCTCTTTAAAATGTATTATATTCATGACACAAAATCAATGCAAAAGGCCAAACTGCATTAATAACATTTTCACAGCAATACAGAGCACTTAGACATCGTTTCAGTACAATTTTCATTTTTATGATAATATATGTGATGAGAAAAAGATAGGAAATAAATTGTAAACCCTGCCATTAAACAACAGGACCAATGTAAATTTTATATCATAAAAAGCATCATCCCAAAAAAGGGTTTTAGATTTACTTTGGGATATAGCTAAGTTTAGTTTCCCCACATACATTGTTGTTTATGTAAATGTGTTTACATTCACTTTCGTGTTTACATATGAAGCCCCCAAACAGCTTGCAACCATAGGGTTGCATCCAGAGCTAGTGTAAGCAGAAGGAAGCCTTGTAGAAGGAAATGTCCCACTGACTTCTCTTCTTCATTCCCCTGTGACCCTCTTCTTAGAATCAGGGAACCCTTGACAACAATATGAGATGGAGACCAGGAGTCTCCTGGAGGAGTGGGAAATTGTCCAAAAGTGGGTGCAAAGCGCCTTTCATAAGCATAGAAAGACCTTGGGCACAGTTAAATCCTTATCCATCTTCAACCTACTGCAGACTTGTACTTATACGTAAGTTCCAAGTCAAATGTGCAATAGACAAGTGCAAGAGAGGTGTTCTGGGTTGCACTAATTTGAGCCACATATTCTGGGCATGTCCAAAAATCAGGCATTTCCGGGCTCAAATAGTAAATGAAATTGCAAAAGTCACTAGATACAAATTGCCTCCTGACCATTTAACCATTCTCTTCGGATATGTGAAAGGTGTCATTCATCCTGATGATAGAGAATAATCATACACTTATTGACAGCTGCTCAATTGTCTATTAGTTATAAATTGGGAGACACTAATCCACCATCTATTTAATATGGGCTCCTAAGGATTTCGGAGTTCGCTTACAAGGTCAAACTTACTAATATTATAAGAGCCAGGAAGGGCGGACAACAAAAAAATCAATTCATACAGAAGTGGAATTTGTTTTTCTGGTATTGGAAAAATACCAGAAAACAATACAGGATGTGATGAAGATGTATGATATACTGTTGTTGTTGAGTCGTTTAGTCGTGTCTGACTCTTCGTGACCCCCTGGACCAGAGCACACCAGGCACTCCTGGCTTTCACTGCCTCCCGCAGTTTGGTCAAACTCATGCTGGTAGCTTCGAGAACACTGTCCAACCATCTCATCCTCTGTCACCCCCTTCTCCTTGTGCCCTCAATCTTTCCCAACATCAGGGTCTTTTCCAGGGAGTCTTCTCTTCTCCTGAGGTGGCCAAAGTATTGGAGCCTCAGCTTCAGGATCTGTCCTTCCAGTGAGCGCTCAGGGCTGATTTCCTTCAGAAGGGATAGGTTTGATCTTCTTGCAGTCCATGGGACTCTCAAGAGTCTTCCAGCACCAGAATTCAAAAGCATCAATTCTTCAGCGATCAGCCTTCTTTATAGTCTATCATGTTTCATGATATACTAGGAATGATCTAAGAGCAATCTTTTTACTCCACTACTCTGTGTCTCACCCATCTTACAGGGGTAGTTAAGTGGGTTGTGTTTTATCTGGATGTGTTGTGTTTTGGAAATTCTATAAATGAGTAATCCTGAATGTGTGGTTGTTGTTGCTATTTCATTACTCCGAATTTTCCATATAATGATTATCGTAAATATTTTTTTCTAAGAAAAGAGGGAAGGATTATACTTTGATTTTAACGTAACTTAGGTGCACCTCTTGTTCAGTGGATTGTATCAAGGACTAATAATTGAATAATTTGCTTGGAGTTTCAGTCTTAAGATTTTTTCTTGAGCTTTTTTATATGCTCTTGATCTAGGATTCAGGGATTATCGGCTTTAAATAGTGGAGAGTCCTTTCACCACTCACTTAAGTCTTTGGGGCATCTCACATCTGGGGGTGGTCCTTCTTTTTTTGTGCTGAGGTCCTCTTTGTCTTCTTCCACATCTGTGCCGAAGTCGGAGACCCCTTTTCTTTAAGGTTCAAGCCTTTTTTTAAAAAGCATTTAATCACAATTTTACAAGGATAGCCAATCTCAAATGAAAATTCTTTTTCCCCCCCTCAAAAATATGAAACACGACAAGACACAGAATACTTCTGAGTCCATAAACACTGTGAAGGGCTTATATGAATAGGATTAAAATAATGTTTGTTTGGTAAGAGCTAAATATATCCCCCATTATTTTTGAAGTGGAAGAAAAATAGAATGTACTCTCCCTTCTGTTTGCGAACAGAATCAATCTTTTTAAAGCTTAGACAAAAATAGCAAGCAAATATTATCACTTTTTGCCATTTTGAACGTGCTGACTGCCAACATAAACACAATATCATCACAACAACATTTTTCAATTTTGGTTGGCACAGAAAATTCTTGATAAAATGGAAATTAAATAATGAATCAGAACTTTCAAACAGATAACTGAAAGGTGATGGGTGTACTATTTATTAATCTTTGTGGGCACTGGAGTGCTTGTATTAGAAAATAATTTCCCAAAAAGAAGATTATTTGTTTGTACTACACCAGTACTGGAGAATGGATTTAGGGACAAGCTCTAGGATGTACAGAAAGCTCATATGGAGCACTTATCACAGGCTTGGCCAATGCGCATGGCACCTGAGCACATTCTGGCCATGGCTGACCGCCAACACATGCCAAGGTAGAGGCAATGGAAAGAATGCATATTCTCTGCGCAGAGTGTCATTCCCCCATGGAAATGTAGTTATAAGGGCATAGGAAGCTTGCCTTATATCTAGTTAGACCACTGGTCCATCTAACTCAGTATTGCCTTTCTATTCTGACATAGTGGCTGTCAAGGGTTTCAGGCACAGACTTGCCTGGAAATGCCACTGACCATTTGAATGCAAATCATGTGTGTTGTACCACCAAGCTATGGCTCTTCCCTTCCTTATAAATGAAGGGCATTCACTGAGTAAAGGAAAGTGTGTGTTTTCCCTCTCTCAAGACACTGTGAACAAATAACATATAGATTACCAGTGATTTTTTTTCCAAGAAATTGTACTGTCTCACACGATCTCTATCTAATAATCTGGTTCACATTAAAAAAACCACTGAGGCTACATTTGTGCATGAACACTGTCCTGGTCTGTTTGACAAAATGGCACAGCAATATGCTCTAAGTTTGATTCGGAAACACTGCAGAAAAAGCACTTTAGGCTCTGCTTTTCTAAAGTTTTGTGTAACTTGATCTCTCGTGTGTGTTTTGCATGGATGCTCTAAAATGGTCAAACATAATATATAATTACATAAATAGTTGGGTTATACACCTTTCTTTCTAAAACACATTTTAAAGCATAAATACATAAAGAAGTGTAAAATAAAACAAGGTAAGAGTATAACAAAAATGAGCTGCTCATCCTTGTTTTTTTTAGGGGGTTAAAAGTACAACTGAGAGCTAATTAATATCATACGTTACCCTAGACTGAATTTGCTAGACTTTTGCACTTAATAAGAGTCCCCAAAGACTCTGCATATTCTGTAATATGCTACAGAAAACATATAAAACACAGTAGACGTATGAGAATTTGAAAAGAGAATATATTTCACTGATTTTCCAAAGAATGAAAAATTAATTTGATTCTGCTCACAGCACATCAAGATGGCTCTAATTTAGGGGATGAGACAGAGTTATTCTTCAAGTTTTTGTTCTTTCTAGGAACAAGGAAGAATATTATGGTAGCACATAATAGAACTAAGAAACTGAATCTTATTCCCAGTCCTTTGGTGAGAAGGCCATATATCAGAGCATCATGTAAGCTTTAGGAAGTAGAGTAGGGAATAGACATATTGGGATAACTCCCAAGCATACCATGCTCCAGAGAGAAAGGGTAAGTGATCTAGATAGAGTTCGACCAAAGCTCTTGGATGCACTTTCACTCTTCCTCTGGGATATAATCATTATTTATTCACTTACCAAATCCCAGTAATTTAGGATAGCCACTAGCAGATGTAAATCACATATCTGGGTTCCATGTTCCTTAAGAGTCTCACAATAAAAATACTCCACATAGGTTGATCCAGTGAAACAGCAGGAAGGAAAACTGAAGTTCATTTTGTAAAGTTTAGCACCGCCTCTAATTCACGCTAACCAGTTGCAGTATTTACACGCAAGCAATTCCCCCGCCCCCATAAATCAGACTAGCTAATGGCTTTGTAGTTTTTGCCATTTCATTTAGGTGAAGCTTGGCTCACTTCTGTAAGCCATTTGGAAATTTGCGTTTTGCAGGTGCCTAGTTTCTATGTGCACTATGTTAGTATGATGTAATTAATTTGTGCTGAGTAATCGAAATTAATTAATACATAATTACGTACTGTAGTAGCTGTTGGGGTGGGGCTCTGCTGCTTACCTGGCCTGGTAACAGAGTCACTGCAGATTACTGGGAGTTAGAGTAGCAGAGGTGAGGTGTCAGCCAGGTTGGCACAGTGCAGATGCACTGGTGGGAGAGCTAGATTGGCTCTACTGGTTCATTTGCTGCCACCTTGCTCATCTCTCCCTCCCTCCTGGTATTCCACAGTGACTCCCGTGCTAGGAGGTCAAGTAAGCAGAGCAGCCTCAGTCCGCCAACCACTAATGCTTACATCAAAACACACAATATTATAGAGCTCAGTATTTTGGAGAGACTGTGTGGGCTCCTTGTGCCAGTTTCAGAGGGGCTTGTCACCAGCACTACATCTTTTTTTTTACAACCACTCTGATCATTAGTCTCTGTGGTTGCCGAGTTCCCTGTTGCTAGTTCACATTTCCTTTGGGAACTGATAGACCACAGAACCAACACCTTTGCAACAGAGGCCCTCTCTGGTTTAGCTGAAGAGAGAGGTGAATGCTATCAGTAAGTGGAAAACATAGGGCTCAAGGTTAAGGCAGTGTGTAGCAGAATTTAGGAGGCTGGTGTTTCTTGGAGTCTGTGGTGGTGATGCTGAGAAGGAGGCCCTGAATATTCCATATCCATTTGGGAAAACATGTAGGCACTGCTTCATGACACCAACAATGTTTTCCCCAACCTTTTCATAATCTTATAGAAAGTTGAGCAGTGAAGACTGCTTGTGGAATGCTTTGCCCAACTTCGAAGTAGCCAGCCTTTAGACCAGTTTGCCATTTCCTGCCTGGAGATAAATGTCTCTATAGGTCTCTCCCTTCTGGATCACCAGATGTGTCTCCTGCATCTTCAGTTTTGCCCACTTTTGGAACCGTGCACTAATTAGTCAAACCTTTTCATGCTGCATTTGGTGCTCTAATCTTTTACAGGAAAGCTTCGCTCATTTGAAGAAACATGCTTTCAAAGACTAGCTTTTTTCCTTTGCATTATCATTTTAATGAAAACATGGCTGTCAGTATTTCAAAAACCAAGTCTTGCTCACATCTCAGAAGCTGAGGTTTCCATGGCAGACAGAGCTTGGTGTTTGTTAACTCTTCCTCATGTGTAGGCAACTGTTCTTACTGCTGCAAGTCCTTTCTGAGCACAGGGAGTGCTGGATACATTATTAAATAAATTCATCTGACCTTGTTCAGGTCAGTAATTTCCAAGCCCAAATTTAGTACATTGCAGCCTTTTCTGAATGTTCAATGAATGTGATATTTCTCTTCAAATTATCATCATTGCAGGTTCCATTGAAGATACTGGCTTTAAGCTCCCTCACCGCACTACCCTTTGCAAGTATGTGTTGGTACCCAAGGCATGTAGGAGAAGGTTAGGTTGTTCCTATTAAGTGCTCTATTCTTTTAACAGCCTTCAATTAAGCCTTGCCACTAGCAGAAAACTCATTAAATATTATTTACCTTTTAAATAAATAGGGTGACCTTGAAGTAATTAATTAAAAAGCAGTGTGACAAGGCATTATCAGAGGAAACATGGAAACAAATCCTGCAAACCTTAATTATGTTAACACTCTCTGTAGTGGTTGCTATACGAAGTACCTGTGTGACCCAATATTACAGAAGAGCCAAACCAGCTTGGCTACAGCCACTGAAATCCACCATCATCTCTGGGTGCTGCCAACGTGCAGGATGACCTGGAAGTGATCATAGAATTATAGAGTTGGAAGGTACCCTGAGGATCGTCCAGTCCATGGGTAGGCAAACTAAGGTCCGGGGGCCAGATCCAGCCCAATTACCTTCTAAATCCGGCCCGTGGATGGTCCAGGAATCAGCATGTTTTTACATGAGTAGAATGTGTCCTTTTATTTAAAATGAATCTCTGGGTTATTTGTGGGGCATGGGAATTCGTTCATCCCCCCCCCCAATATAGTCCGGCCCCCCACAAGGTCTGAGGGACACTGGACCGGCCCCCTGCTGAAAAAGTATGCTGACTCCTGGAGTCCAACCCCCTGTACTGCAGGAATATGCAGCCATCCCATATGGGGAATCAAATCCGCAAGGTTGGTGTTATCAGCACCATACTCTAACCAACTGCCATGGCTCAAATGGAGGGACCGTAGCGGCAGTCAAGATCAGTCTAGATTACATTCCATGTGGGTGATCTTGAGTGATGGGCTTTGGCAATGAAGTAGACAGCAAGAAGTGGGTGCAACTGTTGAGATTTCATGTAGTAGTGGATCCCACCACTCTCACCCAAATGCAGAAGATCTGGCTACCAATTGTGGATCCCACCTATGCATACATGCTATAACCACCAAAATGATGTGGTTTTTTGCATGAGCTAAAACTTTGACACTTGGAGACTCAGGTAGAAGTTGAACAAATAAAAATTGATAAAACAAAGAATGTGTCAAGAGATAACGTTATTTCAGAAAACAGTTAACTTATTAATAATTTTACTAAATCTAGTGGATGTTACAGGTTTCTAAACGAGGTAGTAAATGCTTGGCTTATTTTAACCTTCAGTTACTTATTTTGAGTTCGATGTTACAGGTGTCTAGACAGGACAGTAAATGTTCAGCTTATTTCCAGCTATTTCACTTCAGTTCCTTAACTTAGTTGTTGCATAGGTGTTATGCCTTAAGACTTTGGTTCTCAAGCAAGGTGGCACTTCCTGTCTGTTTCCCAACCATATATCAATCACACGTGTGAAGTCTTTTGAAAAGTATAACAGACCAAGGGATTCACCACACCATCCCTTAACTGGTTTGGGAGTCTTCTCTTTTAGAAGATCTCTGCTCTCCTGAATGATATGAGACACAAGTAGACTGTATCCACACAGCTTCTCCTTGCTCAAACTCAGCCCTCCAGTTAACCCCTGTCTCAATACTCTCCCAAGATACAGTGGTACCTCGCAAGACGAATGCCTCACAAGACAAAAAACTCGCTAGACGAAAGGGTTTTTTGTTTTTTGAGCTGCTTCACAAGACGATTTTCCCTATGGGCTTGCTTCGCAAGACGGAAACGTCTTGCAAGTTTGTTTCCTTTTTCTTAACACCGTTAATACAGTTGCGACTTGACTTCGAGGAGCAACTCATAGAACGCAGTGTGGTAGCCTTTTTTTTGAGGTTTTTAAAGACTTTGGTGATTTTTGAAGCTTTTCCAAAACTTTCCCGACACCGTGCTTCGCAAGACGGAAAAAATCGCAAAACGACAAAACTTGCGGAACGAATTAATTTCGTCTTGCGAGGCACCAGTGTACTAAACACTGTATTCCAATCTAAGCTCAGAGACTCCTTTGTCTAACTGTAGACATTTTCCTCATAGTGGATGTGACACACAGATCAGAACCAACTCTCCTTCTCTTTCTTCATCCATCTCCCTCTCTGAACTCTCTCTCAGAAACGGCTCCTTTTATTCCCCCCTGCCCGTCTTGGTAGCCAATCAGAGAGAGGCTCCACCCTCTGGTGGAATTCCAAGTCACTGTATCACCAGACTCTGGTCTGGCTCAGCTGTCCATCACAGATGCATAAAAGAAAATCACCCAGGATAGGTCAGAAACAGAAAAATCAGTGGCCCTCCCAGAGGAGGCAGGAGTCCTTCAGCTTTGCTTCACTGGGCCTATGAGGGAACTGCAAGTCACTGTCACTTCAGCAGTGGCGTAGCGTGGGTTGTCAGCACCCGGGGCAAGGTAAGTAATTTGCGCCCCCTAACCCGTGGATTTGCGCCCCCTAGCCCTAACCCCCAGATGTTGCGCCCGGTGCAGCCGGCCCCACCTGCACCCCCCACACTACGCCACTGCACTTCAGACAGGCCAGTTAGTCTGCAGGCAAATTCTTCCTGGCCCTAAATACAGTGTCCAAAGAACTTCCATAACAAGGTCTCACATACAGGTCTGCCTACATAAGCATAGGAAAAGAGGAGGAAGGGAGTGATGGAGGGGAATCCAAAGAGAACTGAGACTGGAGCTTGAGCACGGCTGACTTTTATAGTCAGGGAGCAGACCAGAGGGAAGAAGTATTCTCTGTGGTCTACTCCCAAACGCCCCCCTGCTTGCTCACAATTTTCTGAATAATAATAATAATAATAATAATAATAATAATACCTTTAATTATATCCCGGCCGAAGTCGGGCTCAGGGTGGCTAAGATCAGATGTATAACATTAGTATAAAATCAAACATTAATTAAATTACCTCCTAAAAACAGGTCAAAATCAAATTAAAGTCTAATTAGATGGCTTTCCACAGGGTTCGGGTTGGGAATAGTAAGTACTCATCAGCCCAACTGATTACGCTGATCTTATATGGGCCTGTGAGAATGCTGGGAGGCTTCTTTCATATTAGTTCTTATACAAAAGAAAAGGGGAGTCAGGCTGAGCCCTGACCAAAGGCCTGGTGGAACAACTCTGTCTTGCAGGCCCTGCGGAAAGATGTCAAATCCCACAAAGCCCTGATCTCTTGTGGCAGAGCATTCCACCAGGCTGAAAAAGCCCTGCCCCTGATCAAGGCCAGCCTAATCTCTGAGGCCTGGGATTTCCAGGTTTTTTAATATGCACATTTTTAAAAAAAAAAAGTCAAAGAGATGCCAAATTCTACAATTTCATACATGGCAAATACATGGCCATTTGAAATTGCCAGCAGTAGCTTGGTTTCTGGCTTACGAAGTCATCAAAGTCACCAAACGAAAAGCCAAAATATACCCTGGTGCTCTGCTTTCACTACACCGGCATTTTGGTGATTTTGTTTACCAAAAGTAAACCATAAGTCATTCCAGTGGATTGTGAGAACAAAACTAGACCACATATGTGCTCTAAATTGATATAAGAGAGTGTAACATAATTTTCCCTTAGATTATTTTATACTGTGATGTGTAATAAAAGCAAAGAGAGTAAAAACTTCATTTTCACTTTATGTTCATTCTTTTTAAAATTGCCCTATAATTGATGTTACTAGCATGGATAGTACTGTTATTTATTATTTTGCAAAACTTTTTTGTCTGTATCCCTGAATTTTTAATTGGCCACTTGAAATGAAAATGTAGATCCACAGGCAATAAAACGGAAAATTTACCTCTGAAATGGATGCCTTCGCAAAGGCATTTGAATGCTCAGAAGTGCTACTACTTGATTATCCACTGTTACTCTTCAGTCATGCTACAGGTCTAGTTGGCTTCTTTGTATAAGGTTCTTTATTAAGCTCTCTAGGGGCTATGTGATAAATGCATAGCAAAAGCATAGCACACCCACGCTAGTACTTTCCTTTTCTAATGCATTGAGTTTAAATGTTGTTTCTATGTGTTTGCAAGGATTCTGTTCAATTGCAAATTTTAGCTTGGGTTATGAACTTTAAAGCAGATTACAGTGTACCCTGCTTTTGATGCAACTACAGAATAGCTAGTTTTCTAGCCAGGGACTCTTTATTCTTTAATTGGAATATTCTGCCTATTGTCGAGGGAGAAAACAAAAGATGTTCTAGCTAGATAATGAACCAAGTTTCTACAATACAATACATTCTAGGATAATCAGCATTTGATTATCAGTTCAGTCATTTAATATTCACTCTATTTCTGCTGGCATATCTATTATAAAGATTGGGATCCACTGAAACATGAAATATTGGTTAAGTAAAGATTTGTGAACTTCTCCTTGCTATATGGTCAATTGAAAAGTAACATTTGCCCCTGGGTCACCAAGCCTCTATTGCAATGTTTCTCAAACTTGGATCTTCAGCTGTTGTTGAACTACAACTCCCATCATCCCTGACCACTGGATTCCTCAGCAAGGGCCAGAGCCTGAGAAGTACAGTGAGGCACAAGAAAGGCTCAGCTGCCAGCAGACCTCTGGTTCACAAAATTTTCAGGCTTCCTGGGTGCTGTCCAGGGTCCTGAAAATTCCACCTCTTGGTTGCCCTCTTTTCCTTCATCACCATTAAGCAAGCTGGGATAGTATCCAAAATGGAAGTGAATAACAACTGCTATCTAGAGTACAGTAGTACCTTGGGTTAGGGACGCGGGTGGCACTGTGGGTTAAACCACAGAGCCCAGGGCTTGCCAATCAGAAGGTCGGCAGTTCGAATCCCCGTGACGGGGTGAGCTCCCTTTGCTTGGTCCCTGCTCCTGCCCACCTACCAGTTTGAAAGCACGTCAAAGTGCAAGTAGATAAATAGGTGGGCAGGTAAACGGTGTTTGCGTGCGCAGCTCTGGTTCACCAGAAGCGGCTTAGTCATGCTGGCCACATTACCCGGAAGCTGTACGCTGGCTCCCTCAGCCAATAAAGAGAGATGAGCGCGCAACCCCAGAGTCAGATACGACTGGACCTAATGGTCAGGGGTCCCTTTACCTTTACCTCGGGTTAAGTACTTAATTTGTTCTGGAGGTCCGTTCTTAACCTGAAAGCACCACTTTAGCTAATGGGGCCTCCTGCTGCTGCCATGCCGCCGCCACACAATTCCTGAAGCAAAGTTCTTAACCCAAGGTACTATTTCTGGGTTAGCAGAGTCTGTAACCTGAAGCGTATGTAACCTGAAGCGTATGTAACCCGAGGTACCACTGTACTAGCTACCATGAGCGCTCTAGGAAAAACCTGATAATGCAATGTATCCCTTTCAGCACTGTGATGTATATCACCACCTACTACATAGGAGTGCCCTCCAGGCAGGGGCGTAGGAAGGGCAGTGTGGGGGGTGCAAGCCGCCCTGGGTATCATCCTTGAAGGGGTGACAAAATGGCGCACCGTGGAGGGTGGCACTTAACACGGGGCCTGGCCTGCAGCGTGCCTGAGCCACGTGCCTCTCCTAGGAGTGATGAGATGGCTTGGGGTCCCACGCTGCCCGAAACAGCAGCATGGAGCTTGCGTCCGCCATGAGCAGCTCGCCACAGTGCCCCTGTGCGCGGATCGCTGCCCTGCCCCCATGGGCAGCTTGCCCTGCCCCCGCCACGCCAGGTGCTGGAGCAGCTAGCTATGCCCTTGCCTCCAGGGCTGGAGCGTAAGGGAATTATGGCCAGATTCAACCAGGTGGCTGCACTGCTCCCCCACCCTGATTCACCAAATTACCCTGGTAGGGATGGGAGCTGTACATGAGGAAGGGGGTGGGGGTGTTTGAATTCTAATTGAGTTTGCTTTCTTTATAGGCGCAAGGGACAAATAATATTTATTGCTTAAAATTTATATCTCACCCTTCCACCCTGAAGGGTGTCCAGAGGAACTAGAAACATAACATCTGATAAAACCATATAGAATGATTAAAGGAAAAGATGCAAAGATGTCCCCTTCCAAAGGCCTAGACCAGGGGTGTCCAAACTTTTTTCAAAGAGGGCCAGATTTGATGAAGTGAACATGAGTGAAGGCCGACTTGAGTTGTTAACCTTTTTTAGGATTGAAGTTGTTGAGTTTGGATTGGAGTTGCTGGGCTTTTTTAAAGGATTTTACCCAAAAGTTGTTGAGGGATTATTCCAAAGTTGTTGAGCTTTGTTTAGGATATAGAGCTTTTGGGGGGGATTTTGCCAAAGGAATTAAACTGCCACAGGGGCCGGATTAAATTGACCAGAGGGCCAGATTAGGCCCCCAAAACTAACTTTGGACATGCCTGGCCCAGACAAATTCTGCCTAAAAATAGCCAAGGAGGGGGTCTGCAGTGCTCTCAGAATTGGAGTGGTGTGTTCTTCTCTAGCTGATCTACTCAACAGTTAAGCCACCTCTTTCTGCACTAGCTACACTACATTTGCATGGCCAGCTATGTCCACATTTTCATTGATATGTCTGAGGCCACACTTGCATTCCAGGAATGGCCATACCTGGAAAAACAGACAAAACTGGGCATAGGCACCCCTCACCACCAATGTACCCTGTGTTTTGAGTGACAATTGGCATCAAGGAGGACCCTCAGACAGCAGGGGTGTGCTACCCCACCAGAGCAGGTTAAGTCCATAATTCCTTGACCAGAGAACCAACCACTCCATCCATTCAGATTTAGGGTATTGGCCCTCCCAGACCATTACACTGCACCTGAAGCTCCTGACTGATAGCTCCCAGTGGCATCATACAGATGTTGGAAAGCATATAGCAGGGATCACCAACTTGGCTCCCACAGGTGCCATAATGCCCATGGGCGCTAGGTTGATGGCCCTTGTGCATTTCTTTATTTTAAATTATTTTCATTTTATTCTTTGAGAGGGACAATTGAGATTTTTTTAAAGAGAGTGATGTCCCTATCCCAAGAGGAAATCCATGTGTGACTGTGGTAGGTATATGTGCAGTGAGTGGTACATGTCCAAGATAGGGAGCGTGGTGTGGCCACTTTGCATAGTTTTCCTGGGACTGGGGAATGCTCTCTGTTATTAAACAGCAACAACATTGGGAGTGTTGTGGGAATTAATACTGTGTCATTTCCACAATTAGGACTTGCAGGACATATGTGATTTCCCACAGCAAGCATGTCCAGGTGGGTGAGGAAGTAACAGTGTGTTACGTCATGAGGCCCATGACAGCCATTTCATGTTGTGCCTTGCTCCCATTGAAGCCATTTTGTGACTGGCACTTTTAGCACTTACTCAAAAATTCCCCACTGGTCCAAAAATGCTTGGTGACCCTTGTAGAGGTTTTTTTTTTTAGTTCCATTACATGCAACATAAACTCTGCCAACTCTTATTTGTTACAGGTATTTGTCTCTCTTTTTTATATGTGGCTCGAATACATAACATTGGTTTTTCTGTTTTAGATAGTCATGAATTAGTTCTTCTTTTATTTGGAAAGTTTGGTCCTTTGACATTAACTGAAAATATCTTCAAGGAATTTGTGGTTATTATTCATACGCTATAAGAAGAGAAAGAGAACTGATAAAATACAACTACCTATTATCCTCCTGATCTTTAAGAGTAAATGTCATTGCTGTTGGACAGAGTTGTTAAAGGAAAATCAAAATAATTGTTATCTTTGTTGGTGTATATTTTAAGTCCTTTATGGCTGATCCTATGCATTATTGCCTGGAAGTTACATTGAACTCAGTGGGAGTTACTTCTAAACAGACCTACATAGGATTGATCTGCATAGGTCTAAGCACTTGTTGAGTCTCCTGAAATGTTTCCAGTATTCCCCATATGGTAGATATTTTTAATTGAAATTGAATATTCAAATTGGAATCTAGGTTTGTTAGTTAAAAATTGGAAATCCCAGTCTCTGGATAAATGTAATTGAGAACTATAATGTCATGGCCCTCAGTCGTCAATTTCCTCTCCCCATACAGATCTTAATCTAATGGGTCGGATCCAAAGGTTCCCTTCTTCCGACGGAGGAAGCTTTCCTCTGACAGAGGAAGAGAATAAAGGTAATAAAGCAAAATTAACGTAATAAAGGTAACTAACATGTCTCTGGGTTTATTTAGTTTTTAACAATGCCAGCACCTATCCAGAAGGCTGATTTTATCCCTGCCACTGCAGGGCTGTTTAAATAAAGAAATGCAATTGATACTCTTGCAGTTGTAAAAATGCTTCTGATCCCCTGGACGCATCTGCAGCTAACAGAAGACAAGGGGAGGAGATTTCTACTGATTCCTTCTTCTCTTCTAGCCTCCCTGTGCTGGAGGGTCTCCTAAATATCTGGAGATGATTTTCAGGAGGCACTGGGGATGTGGGTAGAGGGTGAATTGGGGGAACACCAGTTGCCTTCCTCTCCTGCTAGTGGGGAGGTTTCCACTGGATCAAAAGCCCATCTGTGAGCTCAAGGGCACCAGATGTATTCAGCCTTTTCATTCTGCCCATTCTAAAATTTAAGTAAGTAACTCTACCAAATAATTTCCTTCTACTGTCTCAGGAGTCCCATGAATTCTTAAATTATGTCTTCTTGTTTCATTCTGGATTATTTCTAGTTTTGCCCCTACTCTATTTAATTCTAATTTATACATACATCCTGCATCCTTTTTATTTTTTTACCAGCATAACTGTCTCTTCCTGATAGTGAATATGTGTTTCACTTAGGTGTTCAAGATTTACCCAATTTGGCTTCACTGAGTGAATTTTGTCCCTTATAATGTTTAATTTTCCATCTATTAGTTTACCTCTGTTTTGAAAAGTAAACCCTTAATTTTGATCCTACAACCTTCCCTCTTGTTATTTGCTATCTATGATGCTTTGTGATTTATCTTGTTTCTGAATCTTCTGAATCGTTTTCTAAGTCTTAAATTATTTTTTCCCCATTTCTTTCAAGTGTTTTGGTTTTAAAATAACACCAGTCAAGATTCTCAATTCACCCACACCTCCCTACCGTGACCCCTTCCTTCCCCTTCCCTGATCCTTAGCATCATTCCTCTTGGGTGTATTCTTCCCGTTTTTTGAACATATTTTACTGTCTTAGCCCACTTTAGATATTCAGCCATATGCTGGAGAAATGAGATAGCAAGGGGTCAATCAGATATGTCTGCTTAGGAAATATTTCCTTAACTTATTTTACCCTTATCTCAGTGTAAATTCAATCAAATAACAGATTTGAGCTATTCTGTTTGTATACAGCCCAAAGTAAAATAATCCTTCAATATTATATAAAAGAACTAACAACTCTAACAAATCATATGTTTAATTGGTAAAAAATAACAATCCATTCAAGGAATAGCAATCATGTCAGACATCTAAATCAGCTTAATAATTCAGATTATTCATATTAAATGCAAATAACAAAGAGTAAAAGGCAAATAATGTAAGACTTCCTTTTATCCAAACATAAACAAATGAAAGTTCCTACAAGATGTCAGAGTAACTGAATACAGTCTTGTTTCTTCTTCATGTCCAAGTAAATAGAAGTAGAAATCTAAACAAGGCTAGGAAATAACTAAGTTGTGTACTTTTGTTAACTTTTGAAATCTAAACAAATACAAACCGGTCCAAAAAGCTGGAGAGAATAGTGGAGTCCACTCTAGATTTTATTTCTATAAATAGAAATCCAATCAAGGGGACAAAAATAACTATTGTACTCATTGTGCTTGTTAAGATCCATACACACAAACACAAATTAGACGGTAGAAATAAATGCACTCTTGTTCCATCTTCGTATCCAGCTAAACAGAAAAGAAAGTCCCAATACAGAGAATGGCTAACAAAGTGATCCTAAACTCTGGTAGGGTTCATCAAGACAGAGAGGCAGATCAACTATCACATGCAAAACTGCTCTCACTTCACAGCATCCATGGCAGACGGTGGAGGTGCTTGGATTGTTTGTCTTGGACATTTTATTTTAGCTGTGATAGCTCCAGGTTGGTGCAGCTGAAGAAACCAAGTGGGCCTCCTTTTTGGGAGTTGGACTGCTTCAAGATCCAGCAGATCTTTGGCCAGCCCTGTTCTGCCCACAATGCTCTATTTTTGAGAGGGGGGAACACACGAGGGGTGTTGAATCTGCCACGCTACAGCAGAGACCTCCACAGTGACCTGTGTCCTCAGTGCACAGTGTACTCCTTCTGCTTCTGTATATCTAAACAAATATAAAAAGACTTCACATAAAATGAGAGAAGCAACGGCATGCTGAGTGGACCCTAAGGCAATCATTCCATCAGCACAAGGATCTCTGCCGGCACATCACTTCAGGAGGGTGCAAAGAAGGAGAGAGAAGTCCAGTTGTGCAAGTGGAAATCTATCCATTGAAAGGATTTGTTAGCAAAATACCACCCACTGTTTCACTGAATAGACAAAGCTATAAATTCAAACTACTATGTGGAGACTTTTCACTTGGTTATGATCAAACAAAACAGAAGCATACCGCTAACTGGGATCATCAATATCTTCGGTTGTTTCATCCATGTTCAGCCAGATCTCAAAGAGATAGATGTATTATTTTAGTGTTTTTTGGGTTTCTGTGGAAGCCGCCCAGAGTGGCTGGGGAAACCCAGCCAGATGGGCGGGGTACAAATAATAAATTATTATTATTATTATTATTATTATTATTATTATTATTATTATTAGTCCAGGAGTCAGCAACCTTTTTCAGCTGTGGGCCAGTCCACCGTTCCTCAGACCATGTGGTGGGCCATACTATATTGGGTGGGGGGGAATGAACGAATTCCTATGCCCCACAAATAACCCAGAGATGCATTTTAAATCAAAGGACACGTTCTACTCATGTAAAAACATGCTGATTCCCGGACCGTCCGTGGGCCGGATTGAGAAGGCGATTGGGCCGCATCCAGCCCCCGGGCCTTAGGTTGCCTACCCCTGTATTAGTTTATGGCAGCAAATTGTCTTGTAGCACATATTTTTTGAGCACATTTATTTTGTGAACATAGGCTTCTGTGGATCCCATTATTATTCACTTAGACTGTGGGAGACAGTGGAAGACAGGAGTGCCTGGCATGCTCTGGTCCATGGGGTCACAAAGAGTCGGACACGACTAAATGACTAAACGACAACAAAACTCCTACAATATTTGCCTCAAATAGTGTTTTCAAGTTTTGACTTAGTCTCAGTAGGTTACATCCTTCCAAATGCAGACTTTTATTTTAAAGAATGGGGAAATTATAAAGATGTATTGATGCTTGTTCAGTATAAAACTGGGGCCAGGGAAGTTCTAAACACAAAGAGCATGCTTCAATATGCCATAGAAACCTCAGTTAACTTTCTTCCTATGCAATATTTTGGACCATGAAAATGGCAACTATATGGCACAGCTGAAGTACTTCTTTTCTTTAGTTTTGAGAAGTTGTATTATTCTGAAATAAGGAGTGTTTGTTTTGCTTTCATTGACCCTCTGCAATAAGATATAATCTTTGAAATCAAGTTATGCCATATAGACTTCACTACATTTGCCAGGGATCCATTCTGCATTTTCAAATGAATATTAACATAACTGGAAACTTTTACAAAAGGTGCTAATAGATTGTTTCTTCCCTTCCCATCTGCTAACATATTCAGAGAGGCTAAAGGCTTTTAAAATATAATGATAAATTCAAAAAAACCCATTAATTAAACTTATTTATTTATAGCATATATAGAGGCTACCCCATAACCATTTTCTCTGGGTGGCTGGCAAACATAAATTAATAAAACATAATAGTAAAATCTAATTACTGTTTTAAAAAAATTGCCGCATACCACAGATGATCCATTAACACAGTAAGAATGACAGTAAAATCAGGCAGCAGCAAGATCTAAAATTACACACTAAAAGCCTGCCATAATATATAGACGTGAAAGGATGTGCCTGCTTCTCCACATCTGTTCCTCAAGCATCCCGAAATTACCCCTTCATGGCAAGCTACGCAGCTTTCCCCTGAAATGCATCTCCCTCCCAAATCATATTCTAAGATGTATGGAATATGTTGTTGTTGTTTAGTCGTTTAGTCGTGTCCGACTCTTCGTGACCCCATGGACCAGAGCACGCCAGGCACTTCTGTCCTCCACTGCCTCCCGCAGTTTGATCAAACTCATGCTAGTGGCTTCAAGAACACCATCCAACCATCTCATTCTCTGTCGTCCCCTTCTCCTTGTGCCCTCCATCTTTCCCAACATCAGGGTCTTTTCCAGGGAGTCCTCTCTTCTCATGAGGTGGCCAAAGTATTGGAGCCTCAGCTTCACGATCTGTCCTTCCAGTGAGCACTCAGGGCTGATTTCCTTCAGAATGGAGAGGTTTGATCTTCTTGCAGTCCATGGGACTCTCCTCCAGCACCATAATTCAAAAGCATCAATTCTTCGGCGATCAGCCTTCTTTATGGTCCAGCTCTCACTTCCATACATCACTACTGGGAAAACCATGGCTTTTACTATACGGACCTTTGTTGGCAAGGTGATGTCTCTGCTTTTTAAGATGTTGTCTAGGCTTGCCATCGCCTTTCTCCCAAGGAGCAGGCGTCTTTTAATTTCGTGACTGCTGTCACCATCTGCACTGATCATGGAGCCCAAGAAAGTAAAATCTCTCACTGCCTCCATTTCTTCCCCATCTATTTGCCAGGAGGTGATGGGCCCTGTGGCCATGATCTTCGTTTTTTTGATGTTGAGCTTCAGACCATATTTTGCGCTCTCCTCTTTCACCCTCATTAAAAGGTTCTTTAATTCCTCTTCACTTTCTGCCATCAAGGTTGTGTCATCTGCATATCTGAGGTTGTTGATATTTCTTCCGGCAATCTTAATTCCGGCTTGGGATTCATCCAGCCCAGCCTTTCGCATGATGAATTCTGCATATAAGTTAAATAAGCAGGGAGACAATATACAGCCTTGCCGTACTCCTTTCCCAATTTGGAACCAATCAGTTGTTCCATATCCAGTTCTAACTGTAGCTTCTTGTCCCACATAGAGATTTCGCAGGAGACAGATGAGGTGATCAGGCACTCCCATTTCTTTAAGAACTTGCCATAGTTTGCTGTGGTCAACACAGTCAAAGGCTTTTGCATAGTCAATGAAGCAGAAGTAGATGTCTTTCTGGAACTCTCTGGCTTTCTCCATAATCCAGCGCATGTTTGCAATTTGGTCTCTGGTTCCTCTGCCTCTTCTAAATCCAGCTTGCACTTCTGGGAGTTCTCGGTCCACATACTGCTTGAGCCTTCCTTGTAGAATTTTAAGCATAACCTTGCTAGCATGTGAAATGAGTGAAATTGTGCGGTAGTTGGAGCATTCTTTGGCACTGCCTTTCTTTGGGATTGGAATGTAGACTGATCTTCTCCAATCCTCTGGCCACTGCTGAGTTTTCCAAACTTGCTGGCATATTGAGTGTAGCACCTTAACAGCATCATCTTTTAAAATTTTAAACAGTTCAGCTGGAATACCATCACTTCCACTTGCCTTGTTATTTGCAGTGCTTTCTAAGGCCCATTTGACTTCACTCTCCAGGATGTCTGGCTCAAGGTCAACAACCACACTACCTGGGGTGTACGAGACATCCATATCTTTCTGGTATAATTCCTCTGTGTATTCTTGCCACCTCTTCTTGATGTCTTCTGCTTCAGTTAGATCTTTACCACTTTTGTCCTTTATTATGGTAATCTTTGTACGAAATGTTCCTTTCATATTTCCGATTTTCTTGAACAGATCTCTGGTTCTTCCCATTCTGTTGCTTTCCTCTATTTCTTTGCATTGCTCGTTTAAGAAGGCCTTCTTGTCTCTCCTTGCTGTTCTTTGGAAATCTGCATTCAATTTCCTGTATCTTTCACTATCTCCCTCGCATTTTGCTTGCCTTCTCTCCCCCGCTATTTGTAAGGCCTCGTTGGACAGCCACTTTGCTTTCTTGCATTTCTTTTTCATTGGGATGGTTTTAGTTGCTGCCTCCTGTATAATGTTGCGAGCCTCCATCCATAGTTCTTCAGGCACTCTGTCCAGCAAATCTAAATCCTTAAACCTGTTCCTCACTTCCACTGTGTATTCATAAGGGATTTGGTTTAGATTGTATCTTACCTGTCCAGTGGTTTTTCCTACTTTCTTCAGTTTAAGCTTGAATTTTGCTATAAGGAGCTGATGATCTGAGCCACAGTCAGCTCCAGGTCTTGTTTTTGCTGACTGTATAGAGCTTCTCCATCTTTGGCTGCAGAGAATATAATCAATCTGATTTCGATGTTGCCCATCTGGGGATGTCCATGTGTAGAGTCGTCTCTTGTGTTGTTGGAAAAGCGTGTTTGTGATGACCAGCTTGTTCTCTTGACAGAACTCTATTAGCCTTTGCCCTGCTTCGTTTTGATCTCCAAGGCCAAACTTGCCAGTTGTTCCTTTTATCTCTTGATTCCCTACTTTAGCATTCCAATCCCCTATAATGAGCAGAACATCCTTCTTTGGTGTCACTTCGATAAGGTTTTGTAAGTCTTCATAGAACTGGTCAATTTCAGTTTCTTCAGCACCAGTAGTTGGTGCATAAACTTGGATTACTGTGATGTTAAAAGGTCTGCCTTGGATTCGTATCGAGATCATTCTATCATTTTTGAGACTGCATCCCAGTACAGCTTTCGCCACTCTTTTGTTGACTATGAGGGCCACTCCATTTCTCTTACGGGTTTCTTGCCCACAGTAGTAGATATGGTAGTCATCCGAACTGAATTCGCCCATTCCCGTCCATTTTAGCTCACTGATGCCCAGGATGTCAATATTTATTCTTGCCATCTCATTTTTGACCACATCCAACTTACCCAGGTTCATGGTTCTTACATTCCAGGTTCCTATGCAATATTTTTCTTTACAGCATTGGACTTTCCTTTCGCTTCCATGCATATCCACAACTGAGCGTCCTTTCGGCTTTGGCCCAGCCGCTTCATCAGCTCTGGATCTACTTGTACTTGTCCTCCGCTCTTCCCCAGTAGCATGTTGGACACCTTCCGACCTGAGGGGCTCATCTTCCAGTGTCATAACTTTTATATGCCTGTTGTCTTTGTCCATGGAGTTTTCTTGGCAGGGATACTGGAGTGGCTTGCCGATTCCTACTCCAGGTGGATCACGTTTGGTCAAAACTCTCCACTATGACCTGTTCATCTTGGGTGCCCTGCTCGGCGTAGTTCATAGCATCTCTGAGTTCTTCAAGCCCCTTCGCCACGGCAAGGCAGTGATCCATGAAGGGGTATGGAATATAGGCAGGGTTTATGGTTCTCGTACACTCCTGCTCCATATTGTTGGTGGCGGAGACTGCTCTAGTTTCTTGATTTGTGAATGTTCCTTTAAGGGAAAAATATTTGGAGAGTGCCATTACTAATTATTAATTATTTCAAGCATAAAATAAAGTGGTTTACATAAGTGCATTAAATGTACAGTGGTGCCTCGCAAGACGAAAAGAATCCGTTCTGTGATTCTCTTCGTCTAGTGGTTTTTTCGTCTTGCGAAGCAAGCCCATTGACGGATTAGCGCTATTAGCGCTATTAGCGGCTTATCTGCTGATCGGATCAGCTGATAAGCGGCTTAGCGGCTTAGAAAAAGGGGGGGAAAGGGGAAAAAACCAGCAGGAACTCGCAAGACATTGTCGTCTTGCGAAGCAAGCCCATAGGAAATTCGTTTTGCGAAGCACCTCCAAAACGGAAAACTCTTTCGTCTAGCGAGTTTTCCGTCTAGCGAGGCATTCGTCTTGCGGGGCACCACTGTAAGGCAATTCCTGCGGGCAAGCTCATAATATAAAGGTCATGACACAAAGTTTGCTTCCTCACCAAACTGCAGTCATGGTCACTTGCAGGATCAAGCTGCATCCAAACCGTCAGTGGTGTGTGAACAATGCACCAGAGAGTAATAGAAGGAGATAGACCATAGAGAAGGAAATGGCTAGAGCAGTCTACACAGGCCACTACCAGCCAGAGTAGCTTCATGAGAGGCCACCTACACTTGGGGAGATTCCAATGAGCTTTGAAAGAATTATGTTTTCTGAAGTGGGGGGTGGGGTGGGGGAGAGAAAGAAGCTAAACACGGAAAAACACGAGAGGGGGCTGTTTTCTTCCTAGCATCATTTTGTTGTTGTTGTTTAGTCGTTTAGTCGTGTCCGACTCTTCGTGACCCCATGGACCAGAGCACGCCAGGCACTCCTGTCTGCCACTGCCTCCCGCAGTTTGGTCAGACTCATGTTTGTAGCTTCAAGAACACTGTCCAACCATCTCATCCTCTGTCATCCCCTTCTCCTTGTGCCCTCCATCTTTCCCAAAATCAGGGTCTTTTCCAGGGAGTGGGAAAGCATCATTAAGATACCTCAAAACCTCATGGTTTATGAGCAATTATTGTTCCAGCAGCATTTACTGGAAGATGGATTGGGCTGGATTGCATTAAAATTGTGACCAAAATCAACATTATTTTTTTATCAGCCTGCTTATCTCACAGTTTCATATTCAGCTAATCTCTGTTTGCTGAAAACTGTTTCCATGTATTAATAGCACAGAAAGCATAACATCTCAATGTTGGCCTTGTGTCATGTTTGTATCTACGCATTTCACACACTTATGTACAGGTGCTCCAAAGACTTGCACTTTGCATTTTACTCTGCTTAATTCTCAACCATGTGTGAACAGGAATTAATGGCCACATCTTGCCTACTATTCAGCTGGCAAGTCTTCTTTTCCTGGCTCTCTTCATCAGTCATGCAGTGCTGTTAAATAACCGGATTACTTTTTAGGGCACAAATTGAGCCAGCAGAGACACACACGCTTTTCAGATAACTTAGCACACTGAACTGAATAAGACTAAACTGGCTTAAAGGCATGGATCCAGGCTTCTGCTGTTTTGTGAATCAGAGTCTAACAGTGCACTATCCCAATAGCAGGATTTGGTTAAGTGTTTATATGTGATATTTACTGCAGAACTGGGAGGCCATTATCAGAAGATACTAAACAGCTTCTGTGCCTCACATTTGAATGTGGGCATTTATTATCCTTAGGACAACTATTTCACATCAATACCTGCAGTAAATATGTGTGTCAACAAATTCTAAACCTTCCATAGCAAACCCGTTAATTGTGGCTTTATCGGGATTTCCAAATATGATCACCAGTAAACATCAAAGTGCCTTTATCACACAACTGCTTCACAGAGACCAACACATAGCCCAAAATAATGTTTGTTGATAAGACTGAATATATTAAAATAACACTTACAGAAATAACCTGAAATGCCAGTGGAAGTCAAAAAATACAAATCTAAGCTTAAATCACCAGCACATTAATACACCATAAGCCATGGCAAAACAGATTTATAGACTCCAAGTGAATAAATCCAATTTATAAGTGAAACTCTTCAGATCTTCAGAGAAAATAATTTCTGGGGCTTCCTCCTGTACTTGGTGGCAGGATGGATCAGAGCCAAGAAACAGACTCTAAATTCTGGCAAGACTGTGGGTGGTGGTTCCTGAGTCTAAATAGTTGGTCAATTGCCTGCTTTGAACGGGGTCATATTTATTCTGAAAGATCAGCTTTGTAGTCAGGAATGCTCCTGGATCCGTCTTTGTCACTAGAGGCCCAGCTGACCTCAGTGGCTAGGTAGGAGCTGCAGCAATTCTGGACTAGAATATCCTGACCACTGTTGTCCATCCATGCACTGGTATAGTGGTACCTCGCAAGACGACAAAACTCGCGGAACGAATTAATTTCGTCTTGCGAGGCACCACTGTAACTTCTAGGTTGAATTTTAGAAAAGGTAACTCAATGTAGGGCTGTCCTAGAAGCTAGTTTGGAAGCTGCAGCTGGTGCAAAATGCTCACTGGAGCAGGATATCAAGCAACCACTGTTGAAACAATTGCACTGACTGCCAATTAGCTACTAGGCAAGATTCAAGGTGCTAGTTTCAGTGTATAAAGGAATCGGGCTTTTAGTGTTGTGGCTCTTGCCCTTTGGAATACCCTTCCTTTTCCTCTTTCAACAAAACTTCTCCAGTCTGCATCTGTATTGGATAAAAAAGAAAGAAAGCTCATACCAAGAACTAACTTAGTTGGTCTTTAAGGTGCTACTGGAAGGAATTTTTTTATTTTGACTATGACAGACCAACATGGCTACCTATCTGTGACTACTTGTTGTTAGATAGATTACCATTGCTTCTAGACTCAGCTGTCCTTCAGTGGTCAGGTAAGCCACGTGAAATATCAAAATGGTACATCTCATTCAGTTGTAGGTTCTGGAACCTTTAATTTTGGCACCCCTCTACCAAGCCATTTCTCAGGCTAAATAGCCTACCAAATTCCGAATCAGATCAACACCTCTGCCGTGCTCACACAGAAGTCCCCTTCAGGCATCCAGCATTAAATGTGTGAATGGGAACTCATGTACGAGATGGACTGCCCTGACCACTCAATGCCAACAAGTGCTTTGGCCATGGCCCCTCAGCACAGTATGATAAACATGAGTGTGAAGATCCCCCATAGGGAGAGCCTTGCATACATTTTTCAGGAGGACATGACTGGAGCATAAGTCGGTATCTAGGTGGTGAGGGTGGCTCACTCATTCATAAGGCTGGCTCACTCGTTCACACATTCGTACTGAACACATGAATGCTTTTGTAGCAGTTAAGGAGAAGAGAGCTTAACTATGAGCCTGGTTTCAGATGACACATTAAGCCAAGCATTGGTTTAGCTGCTGTAAGGACCAGGGAGGAAAGCGGCTTGGATCTCCTCCCTGGGAGCCGTTCTGTTTGCTCTAAGCCATGGTTTGGCTCCGTGTTTCATGTGAATGCAGCCTCTTTGAGTGTCCTACCTTAATGGATGGCAATTAGCATATCTGCTTCTTCTATTTAAGCTGCAGTAAGGATGCGGGTGGCACTGTGGTCTAAACCACTGAACCTTGGGCTTGCCGATCAAAAGGTTGGCGGTTCGAATCCCCATGATGGGGTGAGCTCCCATTGCTTGGTCCTTGCTCCTGCCAACCTAGCAGTTTGAAATCACGCCCCCCCCCCCAAAAGTGCAAGTAGATTAATAGGTACCACTCTGGTGGGAAGGTAACCGGCGTTTCCGTGCGCTGCTCTGGTTTCACCAGAAGCGGCTTAGTCATGCTGGCCACATGACCCGGAATACTGTCTGTAGACAAGCACCGGCTCCCTCGGCCAGTAAAGCGAGATGAGCGCCGTAACCCCAGAGTCGTTTGTGACTGGACTTAACTGTCAGGGGTCCTTTACCTTTACCTAAGGTTTATATCCAAAGGGATTTAACAACCTGACACTGTAAGTACAGCTCTAATTCCTAAGCTGTTCTTAAATATGGAGGGTTTAACCCCTGCACATGAAAATGATGTTATGTCCTCTCAAAAATCCAATCATATTTATATAGCAATAAAAGGTATATTGTTGTTGTTGTTTAGTCGTTTAGTCGTGTCCAACTCTTTGTGACCCCATGGACCAGAGCACGCCAGGCACTCCTGTCTGCCACTGCCTCCCGCAGTTTGGTCAGACTCATGTTGGTAGCTTCGAGAACACTGTCCCACCATCTCGTCCTCTCTCGTCCCCTTCTCCTTGTGCCCTCAATCTTTCCCAACATCAGGGTCTTTTCCAGGGAGTCTTCTCTTCTCATGAGGTGGCCAAAGTATTGGAACCTCAGCTTCATGATCTGTCCTTCCAGTGAGCAAAAGGTATATTACTAAAATGATATCTTGGGGTGTCTACAATAACCAAAGAAATTAGTAAAACCACATGGAAACATAAATGCTCCCTTAACACATATTTTTAGATATCTGCAAGGAAACAATAATGCATATTTGGAGAACGAGGTTTAGAATGAGAACCAGTGTTTGCCAGCCTGGGCTGTAGCTCAGTGGCAGAGAACCTGGCCTCATATGCACAAGGTCCCAGGTTCAATGTTCAGCACCTCCAGGTACCATTGGGAGAGACTACTGCTGGAAATCCTGGAGAGTTGCTGCCAGTCGGTGTAGACAATATGAAGTTAGATGGGTCAAAAGGCAGCTCCCTGTGTTCCTATGGTATTCTGCTACGCTGGGGAGCCAAGAAAGGGAACTGTGAAATCATCTCATCTTAGGCATTTTTAAAGATGAAGATGGATGTCATAGTTTGAGTATATTGCTAACATTTTGTTCTTACTGTTAAATCCATGTACATGTTTCCATTCTCAAGCAAGCCTGGGGGTGAGGGGTGGAGACACAGGGCTGCAGTTTAATTAAATTCAGGAAATGTGTTTTTCTTTCTTTCATATGAATATGATTGGCTAGTGCTTGTGACATCACTAAAAAAAACCTGCCTATTCTGAGAACATGATTTTTTTAAAAAATGTAGATGAATGATGCTCACCTTTTTTTTAAAAAAAATTGCTTAATCTGGACAAGCCACCTGATGCATGAGGGCAGGTGAATTCATTTGTGTGGCAGGCGCATTAGGGGATCTGTGGAAATTAACTAGGATAAAAGGACCAATGCAGCTGGAATCCCTCTGGCAATCTGAAGTGAATGGTACCATACCCAGCCCACCTGAGCTCAGGCCAGGAGCTGGTGCCCCCTCTCAGGACCCTTATGCTTAGATCGTGCCCAATGCCATTTCCACCTAAGTTGTAACAGATAAGTTGGTTAAATGCCTGCTGCCCAGTGAAAGTAAGGTGAAAACCCCTCAAGTCTGCCTTGGTGCAGAGTGAAACCCCAACCACGAGTAACTGGATTGGTAAGCAGTCCAAAGAGCAATGATTAAAAAAAATCAGAGCAACATAAAAAGCAAATATTTTTAGTTATTGAGCATTTTCTGGTTGCTAAAGCTCTGAGAAATCAAGTGGAAGTTGCATTGCAAACCGGACTAAAACTGAATTAAAGAGGCATTAACAAATGTTACTTGGAAAACAGAATAAGTAGCAAACATTCAGCAGGGGTTTTTTAGAAGAGAAAATGCCGTGAAAAGTACATAACTCAACTAAGCACATAACTCAGCTATCTCAATCTTCAGTACCGGTCTCGATAAGAAAATTAAATTGTTTTCCTGTTGGCTGGAGTTAAAGCTTCCTCTAGTTTCAGATAAGAGACTTTTATCACACCGTTCTACTTCCTTTCATTGCGGGCTTTGTATTTGTCTGGCAGATGTCAAGGATAGGACTATTTCTGGCAAGAACAGAATGCATTCAAGCCAAATGTTCTAGTTATTGATAATATTGCATAAGAACTGCATTAGTACAATAACATGCAGTTATTCAGATAGAATGAAAACGTCTGCTATCCCACTAACACCACAGTGTTATACAGGTCTACCAGGAAGAAAGCCCCATTGAGTTCAGTGGGGCTTACTCCTAGATGAATGACTACAGTGATACCTCTGGTTGCGAACACTTCTGGTTGCGCACACTTTAGGTAATAAGCTCCGCTAACCTGGAAGTACATGATCCTGGAAGCAAACTTTGCCCCTGGATGCAAGCGGAAATCGTTCAAGCCTAAAACAGGCTATATCCCTAATTTACTCCAGGAAACTGCTGAGCCAAATTCTCACTTCTTCCATTGATCTGTGTGCAATAATCCTGGATGCCCCATATACCTAACTTTAAATCTTGACTGCATATTATTGTAGCCTCCCTAATATTCATTATCTCTATGCATTTTACACTTCATCCTTTCTAACACTCCACACATGCATTCTTCCTAGTGCTGGATCCATTGGGCCAATGTTCCCTTAAATATTACATTTACACACATACATGGTTCATTCTGGGAATATGAAGCACGGAGGTCTTTGCTTGTATGTTTGTTAGTATTATAAGCATCAAGCCTGGTTTACACATGACAAACCATTATTTGTTGCTAACAGCATAAGCCAGAATGAACACTGGACTCACATGCTACCCCACCCTTCAGGCAGAAGAATAGAAGATTTAAAGCTTTAATACTTGTTCTGAACCTAAAATTCCCATTCATCCAAACTCAGGAAAACGTGGTTTCTGAAAATTGCAGGAAGCAACTTTGTACTGTACCTAGTTAAACAATCATTCCACCTTACTCAATAAGGTTTACCGAACAGGGAGCTTACACATGGCTCTCCAGCTGTCATTAGACTCCAACTCCCATCAGCCCAGCCAGCATGGCTGATCACCAAGGATAATAACTGTCGTAATCCAATTGCATGTGGGAGGCCACTGGTTAGTCACCTCTGGTCTACCTCATCTGACAGGGTCTCTCCAGAGTGTCAGACAGGAGTCATTCCTGGACATGCCTGGAGGTGATGGGGCTGAACCTTCAATCTTTTGCATAAAGTGTGCTTTCCCAGTAAGTAAGCTATAGACCTTCTCCAAGCTAATATATCCAACTAGGATATGAAAGGATGAAACAGGAAACTAACTTAGAATAAATCTCCTTCCCATACATACAAAGGGGAGGGTGAGAATGTGAACCTGAGGCTTATGTAGACTTATTACTGTTCATAACAACCACCACTGGTTGTTCTGTCTTGACCACGTCACAGTTCCTTATTACTCAGGCTTCAGATGTTCTGAAGTTCAATATCTTCTAAATCACCTTCATATTCTCCTAAGCTAAACTAGGACAAAACAAACACTTATTCATAATCACATAAGTTGTGTAGATAGACCAGTGGTATGGTCTTTGCCAAGTTGAGTTTGTCATCTGTCTATATTCCTGTGCACTTCGTGTAATAAAGTTCCTTCTGAGATACCTGCTCAGAACAGTTTTAATTAGACCATTTAGCCTAAGGGAAATGTGTTACTCAGGGCTCAGGATAATAAAAATGACTGCTCAGCTGTACTCAATGAAAACTTTGGTGTTTAATCCAGCAATTCCACTAGGTTTCAATTTCTTTCATTGAATAAAGTTTATCTTCCTGTTTGGTTTTATCCTGTTTTCCCCTAATTACTGAGGACAGCTGTGTTTAATGAGATCTATAAGATCTAGACTCTCTCCTTCTCCTGCCAATCCTTCCTTCCTGTCAGGGCTGGAATCAGGCATAGGAAGGCAACAAAACAACAAATCAACCAAAGCCAGTGAAGTTAATTATTTATTCAAGGAAACAAACCACAGCCCCAGCCTAGTGGTCTCAGCAACTCTGGGAGGTCTTCCCCCGGTGAAGCAGTTGCGAGGACTGAAGGCCTCAGAGTCTGACCTGTGCTCTGCCGCAGCCTCTTCCTGTTCACTACACCCTGTTACCTCTTCTGCTTCCGGCAAACCCCCCCTCCAGTCTGCTTCTTCCCTCTCCGATCACCAGTCTGCTCCCTCCCTCTGACCATTCATTGTCATCCCACCACCAATCCCCTGGTTCTGAGCATTCTTCCCCTGAGAGTTCCCTAGGGGGTTCCCTGGCTTGTGTCTCCCAGACTCTTCTGCTTCCAGCCAGTCCATGACACTTCCCTTCTTTTTTTCTTCCCAGCTCATTACTGGCAACTCCAGACCCTTATGTACTGTTCCTCTTTCCTTCCACCCCTTAGGCAGTGCATTTTCCGTCTGTATTCTTCCAACACGTTTTGCCCCTGGGCAGCTCCACTTCTGATCCCAACACCTTTGCATTTTGTCTGATCAGTCAAGGAGTCAGACAGAGTCTAACTGTGCCTGCCAGGATCCTCTCACATATACATAAAGACAACACCTAGACGAGACCTTTGAGTCTAATACTAAAATAAAAGCTGGCTGCATATGTTAGCAGAGTGGAGTCACCTGATAGGATCTGGCAGCTACAAAATTAGTATTGCTGGATTGCCCCATGTTACAGACTTGGTCATTAAAAACACAGCAGCTCATTGTAGGAATGGAATGGAAAGCCTTCAAGGGGAGACATCCCTTCATATCCTTTGCTTAAGGAGCGTCTCCACCCCCATCGTTCTACCCGGACACTGAGGTCCAGCACCGAGGGCCTTCTGGCAGTTCCCTCACTGCGAGAAGCCAAGTTACAGGGAACCAGGCAGAGGGCCTCCTCGGTAGTGGCGCCTTCCCTGTGGAACACCCTCCCACCAGATGTCAAAGAGAACAACAACTACCAGGCTTTTAGAAGACATCTGAGGGCAGCCCTGTTTCGGGAAGCTTTTAATGTTTGATGTATTATAGTATTTTAATATTCTTTTGGAAGCCGCCCAGAGTGGCTGGGGAAGCCCAGCCAGATGGGCGTGGTATAAATAATAAATTATTATTATTATTATTATTATTATTATTATTATTATTATGGCTTTCCCTGTCTAATTTTTGTACACCATACATTCTGTACTGGACTACACATGGTAGCATATTATCCACTGTGTATGATAGGAAAGGTGCTTTGGCAGACCACTTAGCTGGGACCCTAAAGACCCTAAAGTTCAGTTCCCTGCTCCAAGCACACTCTGTCATCATGAATTAACTATTAAAACTATATTGTACTTCACACATGGTAATTCATCACTTGCTTGTATACATTTTGTGAAGATAAAGCATCATTAAGGAAAACTATTAATTGTTTACTAATAAAGTGCATTGTGATTCTTTTTGGCAAGGGGTCACACTGTGCCCTTTGCTGCCTGTGAAAGGTCTTAAGTAAGTATCTTCTCAAAGATATACCTTGCATTGAAGACTGTTTGCTCTTACTGCTCAGTACTTGTTGCACTGGCTTGGTCTCTCCCCATTGAATGGCCGCCTTAAACATTCCTACATCTCACTGGATGCCATTGCATACCTGCACCATATTGTGGTCCTTCTGGTGATGTAACCCCACAGCAGCCATTTTATAATTAGCACCCTCAGTGATTTCTCAAATTTAAAATGTGCCCACTGACCCAAAAAGGTTGGTGACCCCTGTTTTAGGCATACAATGGGGGTGGGGTATTCAATCAATTCTCCCACTTACTTTGCCCTGCATATCTAGGCTGTTACCAAATCTTTATATTCCGTTCCACACCTTGAGCGCTGCACTCTCTCTAACTGGGTTCCCTTTTGTGATCCCAATGCTTCTATTAATTCAGTATACTTTTGTTGAAATAATCCTTCTTCCATTGCTACGAACCCATCTTACGTTTCTGTGTACCAGACCCCTGACATTTACTATGTCAACTTCAAATCCCTAGACATTATTCTCCTTCTACCTTCCCTGAATTACTTTCTTCACTTCAGGAAAGTTCATCTGTCCTTCCATCCCACCCACCCACCATCTTATCCCAGGAACAAATTCCCTGCTCATTCTGTCTGTCAACACAATCCATCTTATTGTTTGTGGGCTTCCTGGAAGTTTTTGGTTAGCATACCACAATTTTCAACAGTACATGGACACTCCTAAGTGAGCCCACGTGAAGAGTTGGACTTGCATGTTTCTTGTGCATGGCTTGAATTAGGACTTCCGTGTTTACTTTCAGTTTCAATGAAATCTGTTTTAGCATTCTGCATGAATCAGCAATCCCAGTTTACAACAAAGATTAGCTACTGAACAAGCCCAATTCAAACCATGGATTATGAAACTGGCTTGTTAAACTAAGCATTGTTTGTTTTAAACCAGGATTCTTAATTTACTCATAATGCTAAACCAAGATTATTTGACTCTGAAAGAAAGTTTGGCACATAGGAAGAAGAAAGAGAAGGGGAATAAGTGGGCCTGGTGTTTCGTTCATGTCCACTGTGGCTCATACACAGAGAGGCAAACTGTGGTTTGGCCTTACATGTGAACATGCGAAAAACAGGGTGCTAGATTAGCTGGGCCTTTGGTCTGGTCCAGGGGTGCACTTCTTACTTGTGTTTGCTATAGTTTTAAAAATCTGTCTTGTGTGGATTTGTGGGTTTGTAGAGATGAATAAAGACAGACAACGAGATGTTTTCTTTCAGAGAGCTTGCGTGTGTGCCAGATGAAAGTGAGAGAGAGAGAGATTCTTTTTTTCTCCAGCCTCACAGCATCTCCTTTTATTCAAAGTTACAACAAGCATGGCCACGAATGTGCCAGTGGCTGATTGGCTCAATACAAGACAAAGAAACTGAAATCCTATTGGCTCATTTGTATGTAAGGCGGGCTTACATAGCTCCATAGATCTTTGGCACATGAAAGACAGAATGTTAGAGCTGTATTTAGACAGGCATATAAGCTCTTAATCCACCTATGACTAAGATTGATAATGTTATGACTAAGGTGTTTACTAATGTTTAGATTGTTATATAAACTCACACAATTAATTATACATTGAGGATTAACACATCATTGTGATTTACACATCATTGTGAACTAAAGGTGAACTAAAGAAGACAAGTGTGGTATGTAAGGAATGATATACAAAAAGATCTGTGCCAGGCACAGACCTTTAGCCTTGTGCGTGAAAGAGAGGGAGAGAAGCGTGATTGATTATAAACAGGCCTTATAGTCTGTTTTAGAAGCAAAGAGAAGATAGAAATAATTCCCAGAATGCAGGAGGAAAAGAACCAATGTTTTACTATGCTAGGCACATAGAAATAACATGTCTACATCTCCTCCTTTTTTTTCTTCTTTGCGAGGTAAGGCAACTAGGTGAATAAAGCAACAATACTTCCGGATCAGTGGTTTGCCATCAAATGCCGGAAATAATACTGCTAGGCTTGATGGGGCAAAAGTACTTCAAGATTAGTGGTGTGCCAACGAATCTCAAAATAATCCTACCCACATCTCCCCTTTTATTTTTGTTTTTTACTTACTGGTGGCGTTGCCATTTCGCATAATAGGCTGCAAGGAGCGCGCTAGGTGGTGGTGGAGGAGAGAGAAGGCGAGAAAAAAGATTTGTAAGGCTAGGAATGCATTGGAGAAAGCAACAAAACAAAATTAATATACCTACAATAATAATTACATAAAAAAAGGCATTGCGTAGCCAATCGAGATTAGGGAGCCACGCCGTAGACCACAAGGAAAAGGAATCCCAGAGTCCGGAAAATCCGATATCCTTTTTAATGTGATGAGTGAGATTTTGCAAATGAGAAATTTGCCTTTGAACGGCCTTAGAATTGTCAGTGATGTTAAAACAGCACATTTCCTTGAATTGTTCGCAACCATAATGATGTACCATGAGTAGGTAGTCCAAGGTAGATTTCGACCTTAATAAACCGTTGCGAAGTTCGGCTTGCTCTGTGTTGAGAAGATGAAGCGCCTTAGACGTAATATTCAGGGATTTTGCTGCAGAGCAAGCTAAAGAATTAATATTTGCGCTATTACGCACAGCCAAACCTGGAACACCTAAGAGAGAGACAGCTAAAGAGATGTACTCAGACCTGCTAGGGAGAGAGACAAGATCATCACAGTCATCAGACAATTCAACACTACGCTGATGTCTAGAGTAAGAGAAATGATGTTTTTCAGGCAATATGATAGACAGACGGCTTAAACAACAAGGTGTGCCGTGACTAATGTTTGCCGGAATGTAATTGAAAGTGTAACCTGGGCAGGACCAAAACCAGCCTGCTGGCAGTTCTGTGTACTTATATATATAAGAAATGTTTACATAATCAGAGCAATTGAAGTTATTTTTGCCCATTTTCACGCAGTTCTGTTTCGTACAGTTGACCATACGTGCACAAATAGCATTATAAGAGGCCACATATGGTGTTGTCAAATCAATAGCTAAAGGTGGGCGTTCACGCATTTGCGTGCCCCAATTGTGATAGCCTTTATATCCAAGGGTACGAAGTGAATCATTTTGAGGTAGGAATGAGAAAAACCAAGTATCATTCTGTATGTCATGAGGATCATGGCAAACTGGAATGAGACAAGAGCCAAGGATATCACCAATGGCTACTTGCTGAGTAAGGCAAAATGCTGAGACATTGAGCGTCCTTGCAAACGATTCCCATACATTTAACGATGTGGAATCACCAGTAGGAAGAGCTGAAGTAGAGAGAGGCAAAATTAAAATACTGAAAATGAGAATTATCATGGAATTCATATTAAGACAAGCAATGAGGGATAGAAGCTGATTAGTAGGGCTTGCTTCCAGTTGCTGTTCTCTCCTATACTGTTCAGCTTGTAGAGAGAGCGATTTTATTTGGCCCCACGTCACTGGGGGATTGCGATGTCCCCGCTTACGAGTCCTGGGGGGGCTGGACGTCACATCGCGGGTGATCTGGAGTTGGTGGTTGAATTGAGGCAATGGATCCGGAAGAACCTGTCGCCACGCCATGGTGAAGCCGAATACAACGTGCAGGAACCCACCGAGCACCCTGTGGAGTAGAAACTGCAGCGTAACCCTTACCCCATGTAATCAATTTCACTGGTTCACTCCACTCATTGGAGGGTAGAATTTTATAGCGCACCAGTGGAGCTGGAAGAATTTCCTTTTGCTGGAAATGCTTTTGAAGACGTGTGTAAGATTGGTGATCCTGTATGGAGATATTCAAATGATTAAGAGTAAAGAGTACACTTGACAACCAACTTTCCTTTTCTGAAAGTGAGTTTGGAATGCCTGCTTTCTTTTCCTGCCTGTTCAGTGCAGTTTTCAGGGTACGATGAGAGCGTTCAACTATAGCTTGACCTTGAGAATTATAAGGGATGCCAAACAGATGATGAATATCCCAAGTTTCACAAAACTTAGCAAAGCCTTTTGCACAATACGCTGGGGCATTGTCAGTTTTTATAGAATGAGGCTTGCCCATAACTGACATTGCACGAACAAGATGATTGCAAACATGCTTAACTTGCTCTCCTCTTTGAGGCGTAACCCAAAGGTAGCCAGAGTATGTGTCGACAGAGACATGCAGAAACTTCCAGGGTGAAAAAGGGGCAAAATGGGTTACATCCATTTGCCACAATTGATTGGCTTCCAGTCCACGAGGGTTAACACCAGGGCTGGGATGGCCAATCTGATTGGAGCATTGAGGACACTGCTGAATAATTGCACGCGCCTCTTCCAATGAAATTTGAAATTGGCGGCTAAGGGCTTTTGCATTTTGATGATGAAAAGCATGACTTTCTATAGGAGAGACAGGCAAAATCTTTAGCAAAGAATCTGCTTTTGCATTTCCATCTGAAATGAAACCTGGAAAAGGTTGGTGAGAGCGAATGTGCACTACAAAGAGTGGGTGAGAACGATTAGAAAGAAGCAGTTGCAAAGACAGGAAGAGACTCAACAAGTTATCATCTAATAAAGGACTTACATAACTGCCTTGCATTCTACATATGACGTTTGAAACATATAAGCTGTCAACAATCAAGTTAATTGGTTGTGAGGAAAAATAATGCAGAGCTTTTACAGCAGCTGCAAGTTCAGAACGCTGAGCAGACTTTTGTGGGAGAGTGTACAGGCTATGCCACTCCTCATTCTGTTGCCAAGCAACAACTCCTCTAGAAGGAGCCCCGTCAGTGAAAACAGTCAGGGCATTCAAAGGAACAGGGGAAATGATAGAAGAGAAAGACATAGGGAATTGCTTGCTCATTTGCAGGCGCGTATCGGGTGGAATATGACAATCCACCTGACCCACAAAATCAGCGAACGCACACTGTAAATCCATGCTCGTGGAGAGAGCTGTTTCCCATTGTTCTAAAGGCATAGGGACAATAATTTGATTACAATCAACACCAAAAAGATGCTTACAACGTCGTCGTCCCTTGCTAATGAGCTGAGCAAGGAGATCCACTAAAGGGTTTACTGTGTTTCTTGGTGCATGATGTAAATAAAGCCATTCTAGTATATGAACTTTTGATGGACCTTTCTGAATAATTGCAGCAAAAGGTTGTACAGAATCCGTCATTATGACCAAATCAGGCATAACATTAGGAATCGCTCGATCCACCCAATGAATACGCATGAGTGCTTTCAACTGTGCAACAGTTTTGAGTTGATCAGAGTTCAAGGTGATTTGCTCACCTGGAGATTGATGGCCTTTTAAGGCTGAAAACAGTGGCCTTAGCACTTCAAGAGGGATTTTAAAATAAGGCCTTATCCAATTAATGTTTCCCAGCAATTGTTGCAGTTGTACATATTTCATTGTTTTTGAAATATGAAGTTCAGGGATTATTGGAATAGAATAGCTAGCTATCATTTTATGTCCTAGATACTGAAAGGGGGGAGATTCCTGAACCTTCTCTGGAGCTATTTTTAAACCATACAAAGACAAACTGGTTATTAAATCATGTTTCCAATTAGGGGGAAGGACTGGAGAATAGAAAAGGATATCGTCCGTATAATGATGAATCTTAAGATGTGGGTACTTAAGACGAAAGGATTGAAGTGCCTTATCCACAAAATATTGGCACATAGTGGGGGAATTTATCATTCCTTGTGGCAGAACCTTCCAGTGATATCTCTCAGATGGTCTACAATTATTTAATTCTGGAATTGTAAAAGCAAAAAATTTGCGATCCTTTTCATGCAGGGGAATAGAGAAGAAGCAATCCTGCAGATCTACTATAGCCAATTGATATGAATGTGGAATCATATTTGGATTAGGCATACCACATTGCAAAGGCCCCAAGGGTTCAATGATGCTATTTATGGACCTCAGATCGTGCAAAAATCTATATTTCCCATTTTTCTTCTTAATTACGAAAACTGGGCTATTGAAAGGGCTGACAGAAGGTTCTATATGGTCAGCTAATAATTGCTGATCGACCAATTGTCTCAAAGCAATCAATTTCTCTGTAGTAAGAGGCCATTGCGGAATCCATATAGGATCAGTGGACTTCCAAGTAAGTGGAAGCACAAACTTACTCATTTATTTGAATCGTTGCTTGTAATTGTTGCAACAAATCTCTTCCCCACAAATTAAGATGAATTTTGAGCACACAGGGCTGAATATATGCAATAACTTCAGAGCTATCAGGCAAAGAGACAGGCAGCCACTGTGCGCTTTTGCAAGAAGCCTGATTACCTCCCACGCCCCACACTTCAGGAGAAGTTTCAAGCGGCCAAGTTTGTTCCCAAAAATTACTCGAAATGACCGAAACATCCGCACCAGTGTCTATCAGACCCTCTAATATTTTTCCATTGATTTTATACTTACGAAGGAGTTTCTCTCTTCCAATACGTTGGGTCACAGCTAGAAGCTGAGGGGAAAAAGATAAAGAGAGCTTGTGCAGATTAGTGTCAATTGCATAAACAACATCAGGTGGTGAAGGCAGCATCACCAAATGAGCAAAGGATTCACCCTTTGTTAACTGCATGGGCATATGGCTCCAAAATTGAACCATGATTGTGCCCACATAGTCAGGAGGCAAGGCACCTGGGATGACATGAATGCCTTGTTTTGCAGCAGAAAATTTAGGTAAAATTAAACCTGTGATATTAGAAGGAAGTGGACCTGCCATTTGGCTGGCCATGATTATGATTTCACCAGGCAATGCAGTGTTTTTGGTCTCTTGATTAATCAAATCAATGGCAAATTCAGAAGGCATATTTTTAGTAACTTTTGCAGCAGCAGAAACCAAAGGCTGACATCTCTCTATTCTTTGGGGCCCAAGAGACTGGGCCCACTGAAGTTTCCCTGAGACCTACATTGATTTGCCCAATGATAGCCTTTTCCACACTTTGGGCATTTTTTGGAAGGTCTGGTCGTGGTATTTGCATTATTATTCTTCTGTGCAGTCCCACCTTGGGCCTTGCACTGCTTTGCAAAATGACCAGGACGGTGGCAATTATAACAGTTTCCTGTTTGGATTACGGAAGCCTGAAGTGCATTGGCAAACAAAGACATTGTATGAGATTGACTCCCTACTTCCGAACACGCTTTTATCAAATCTGCAAGGGAATATGTTGAACGGCTTATGATTGATTGCAGCATTTTTTTACAGTCCGTGTTAGAGTTCTCATAAGCCAATTTTTTTAGCAACTCATTCTGAGCCGTTTCATTATCTATCTGTCTACAGATAGATTCCTTCAGTCTATCCACAAATTGATGGTATGGCTCTGTATTCTGCTGTTTAACATTTACAAAGGAACTCAGTGGCTGACCTGAGACAGGAATTTTACGAAATGCACGCTGCACGCAAGTTGCAGTGCGCTGAAAGTGTGAAGGTGACAACACGGCTTGGGCAGCCAGGGTCTCAAATGGAGGAGCGCCGAAAAGCTGGCTTGCTGTATGCGTTTGATCAGCCAGAGCTATGGCGGCATGTTTAAATTCATTTTCAAAAACTAAAAATTGCGCTGGAGATAACATCATTCTCATCAAATCTTTCCAGTCAATCGGAATCATTGTAAAAGAGGTAGAAATTCCCTCTATAATTCCCATTACATAAGAAGATTTAAGACCTGAATCACTAATGGCTTTCCTGAGATCTTTCATGACAGCATAAGGCAATTTTTCATGATAAACTTGCAATTGCTGACCTCCAGGAGCATTTTGATATGTGAGAGGAAAAATTAATGGCATTTCACCAGCCCATGCAGCTGTTTCTTCCAATGAAAAAAGCCCATCTTGCTTAGCCTGTAAAAGCCCAGCACGGACGGCTCCATATTGTTTTGGCAAAGCAGCATGGTCTAAAGACAAAGAGGAAGGGACAAAGGCATGCTGATTTGCTTGTTCAGGCAGAGAAGGGGGGCCGAGGGGGATGGGGGGGGAATTTGTAAACTGAGACGACGCAGGAGCAAGGGAAGGAGAAAAGGGAGGGGGATTTTGGCTAGGTGATGAGGGAGACAAAGGAGGCAAAATCAGAGGGTATGGCGGGGGGGGAGGTTTCTGCAGTTGCCAGCAATGGAGAAATTGAAAGAGAGGCCTGTTCTAATTTCGCAATGGCCGTTGCGCATTTTTGCCATGTGAGTAGACAGCTGATTTGAGCACGTGGCTCAGAAAATAAAATTTTGCCGATTTTCTCCCATGTGCTAATTTGCAATGAACCTTCTGCTTGATAAAAAGGACATTGATGAGTTATTTCCTGCAGTAGCTGTTCAATCTCTTTTAGAGAAATTTGGACTTTGTCTATTGTCTGTCTTACTAACGAAAGAAGCTCTTTCGCGTGAGCCTTTTGCACCTTACTTAAATCCCCTCCCATACTAACGAATTAAGCGCTTTAGACTTTTTCCCAGTCGGATTAGTATGAGGAATGCTTTTGGCTCTAAAGGGATCTCTATTGGGATCTGATTACTTACCCTTCTTCAGGATCACGTCAAGGGGTCACCAGATGTGGATTTGTGGGTTTGTAGAGATGAATAAAGACAGACAACGAGATGTTTTCTTTCAGAGAGCTTGCGTGTGTGCCAGATGAAAGTGAGAGAGAGAGAGATTCTTTTTTTCTCCAGCCTCACAGCATCTCCTTTTATTCAAAGTTACAACAAGCATGGCCACGAATGTGCCAGTGGCTGATTGGCTCAATACAAGACAAAGAAACTGAAATCCTATTGGCTCATTTGTATGTAAGGCGGGCTTACATAGCTCCATAGATCTTTGGCACATGAAAGACAGAATGTTAGAGCTGTATTTAGACAGGCATATAAGCTCTTAATCCACCTATGACTAAGATTGATAATGTTATGACTAAGGTGTTTACTAATGTTTAGATTGTTATATAAACTCACACAATTAATTATACATTGAGGATTAACACATCATTGTGATTTACACATCATTGTGAACTAAAGGTGAACTAAAGAAGACAAGTGTGGTATGTAAGGAATGATATACAAAAAGATCTGTGCCAGGCACAGACCTTTAGCCTTGTGCGTGAAAGAGAGGGAGAGAAGCGTGATTGATTATAAACAGGCCTTATAGTCTGTTTTAGAAGCAAAGAGAAGATAGAAATAATTCCCAGAATGCAGGAGGAAAAGAACCAATGTTTTACTATGCTAGGCACATAGAAATAACATGTCTACAGTCTTGAATCCAAGATGGCATCAATATGCACTTTCTCATAAGTGAGCCTTCTCCTTATCAGCTACCAGGTAACCCTCCATCCCCCCTTCCCATCCTGATCACTTCTTCATTCTAATCTCCTTCCAGTTCTGCTTATCTTCTTTACATGCTATGTTTGCTGGACTGTGATTGCATCATTTATCTGGCCTGTGTAGCTCAATATTGGCTCTTGATAAATGTTGAGTAGTGGGAGTAAAAGTCATGTGATCAAAGTTCAGTTCAGGAAGAATCAGGACACAGAGACAGACCACAGGTGAGAGAGGCTGCAGGCCAAGGCAAGTGTCTGAGTCCGGTGTTCTCTCAAAAAAAGGGTGAGAGAATTCAACAGGTTAAACTTCATTCATATCCAAATACCCTAAACCAGGCATCCCAACCTTTGGCCCTCCAGATGTTTTGGACTACAGTTCCCATCATCTCTGACCACTGGTCCTGTTAGCTAGGGATCATGGGAGTTGTAGGCCAAAACATCTGGATGCCTGCCCTAAACATTATTTTTCATTTTAACTTGACCTTTATGCACATTGACACCCTCTCTGCCTGAAGGGGGAGTGAGGGAGAAGACCACTGCCTTTCCATTCCCCTGGCCTGGGCTTCACATACTGTCCTCCAGGAAGCAGGGGGAAGATTAAGTCCACCTAGAACACTTAAGAAGGAAGTCCCAGGTACTCTTTCTTATCATGAAAATAAAGTATGCTTCCTGCACGCCAGCAAGCAACCCAAGACATATTGCATGCTGTCACTTTTCTTACATTGTTTTTCACTTCCAGCAACAAAAATACCTTACATAAGCCTCTTTGTATGCATCGGATGTTAGACAGAAATGCTCAGTGACAAAAGCAGACAGGGTAGCCATATGTTGCAGCACAGCAGCCTGCTAGAGTCCATTAACGCCCTTTCACCACCACCAGAAAAAAGCTGTAAAGATAAATGTTATCTAAAAACATCCTGCTAACAGAGTGAAATAAGGATAGGGAGGCGTTCTTAAATTAAACACGAAGAGGACACAATCTGTTCTTCTCCTGGGTCACCAACAAATCCAACTTTTCTCCCTGACACTCTTCCTACTTTTCACCCACAGCAGAAACCCGGTTTACCTCCTGCTGCAGGGAATGTTTCCCAGGCCTCCAGGGAATAAGGATGGTGGTTGCTCTTGCTTTGTGTTCAGTGGCGTAGCGTGGGTTGTCAGCACCCGGGGCAAGGCAAGTAATTTGCGCCCCCTAACCCGTGGATTTGCGCCCCCTAACCCGTGGATTTGCGCCCCCTAACCCCAACCCCCAGATGTTGCGCCCGGTGCGGCCGGCCCCCCCTGCACCCCCCACGCTACGCCACTGTTTGTGTTTGTTCTCTTCGTAATGTAAAGCCACCTCTAACCCTTCAGGCAAATTTGACACATTAGAGTTGAGCCATGCAATTAAACTAAGCCGTGCTACCATATTTGTTCTTGCTTGGGTGCTGAATGGTGTTTGGATTGAGGGAGGGATGTTGTCCCAGATTCATCCAGGGCTAATAAGAAAATATCCCATACAACTTCAGTTAGTTACATTAGCTGGATTTTTGTTGTTTTTTTAACCTTCTTTCCTCCTACACTCAGGTATGGAGAATCTTTAACCCTCCAGATGCAGCGGAACTATAACTTCCATCATCTATTGCTATTAGGACTTGTTTCCTGGGGCTGATGGGAGTTCTAGTTCAGCAAAAACTGGTGGGCCAAATGTTCCTCACAGCTGATATAACTTAAATCTGACAACCTATACAGTCATACCTGGGAGAAAGTCCCATTGAAGTCAATTTGGGATTTGCTTTTGAGTACACACGTATTCAGTTGCACCATTACAAAGCAGTGCTATATATTGCTACTCAAAGGCAAGTCCATTTAATTCAGTGGGGCTTACTCCCAGGTAGGTGGGTATATTATTGCATAGTTACTTAAGCATACTTACTAGGGAGCGTGCTCCATTGGATTCAATATGACTGTCTGGAATTGCAGCTGTTAATTTTTATATTAATAATGATTGTTAATTTTTAAAATAAAGGAAAATATGATAGCTAGAAGTCTCAAAGTAATGGTACAGAAACAGGGTAGCGTGGATATCTGAATGATTTTTCATGTGAGGCAGTAGAATTTTCATAATCATTTACTGTACTTTTAGTCACTTTTCTTTACACAAAATGTACCCCCAAAATAGTTCAAAGGCCTGGATAAACACAAACGTCCTGCTTTCACATTAATCTTTGGTTTTTCTAAGGAAAAAGACACCAACTACAAGCATTTGTATTTAAATACATATTATGTATTTTATCACAAAATATTTTTTTAAAAAAAACACATTTTAAAATGTATTTTATGCTATAATATGCATTTGTCTTAGGCAGCATTTTTGAGCCAAGGACAGTTACACAAATTTCAGAAAATTACAAAGTTTGAAGAATAAATACATCCAGTTCCACACATTAGCCTTGGGGAGAGAAGATCAGATCACTTCACAGTGTAATGCCCAGAAATCGAATTCCTCAAGTATTGTTAAATCCCAGCCACCAACTCATGGGAGCAACAGCATCAGAGCAGATACTGAGCTTATTCTTACTAGTGATCATGTCATTTTGTTTGGTGGTCATCTGATGCCAGTAAAACATTGTTTTATGCTCCAGTGGCTCAGGGGTGAAACAATTACAGTCATACCTCGGGTTGAAGTAGCTTCGGGATGAATATTTCTGGGTTGCGCTCTGCAGCGACCCGGAAGTAATGGAGCACGTTACTTCGGGTTTCGCTGCTCGCGCATGCACAGACGCTCAAAATGAAGTCACGCGCATGCGCGGAAGCAGCGAATTGCAACCCGTGGACAAGGGTTGCGTTCACTTCAGGATGCGAACGGGGCTCCGGAACAGATCCCTTTCGCATCCAGAGGTACCACCATACTTACTTTTGAGTAGTACTTCTTCTTGGTTGACAGAAGAGACTTTCTACGACAACTTCCTGTGAGAACTCCAAGAGGACCTCCACCACAGTTTTTGGTGTGACTCGTGTTTATGTTGTTGTAACACCATTTGAATTTTATTTCAGCAGCATTTATGAGCAAGAGTCACTCTTTCAGATAGGGCAATATTTGGTTTCACCCTGACCCTCACAGCTGAGAAGAAAAGCACCACTGAGTAGAGCATTCCTGAGGAGGGGCAGACTTCCTCTCTTGGCATGGCTTTCCTCCCGTCCCACCCAGAGCAGGAAAGCAGCCTGCACCAAAGCAAAAGAGACTGGTGAATTAGAGTCGATTCTCTACTCCCATGTATTCAAACAGGTAGCGTTCAGCATCAGCCAGTCTAATACACACAAACACACCTTTGGCCAAAGCCATCTGCTTTAGCTATTCCCACTCAATATCAGCAAAATGATTTTCCATGCAGTGTAGATTGGTGTGACAGGAAAAGCTAGAATCCTGGAACAGAGCTGGTTCAGGCTGTGCTGATTTGACAAGCAAACAAGGTCTCAGCACAAATATATCAAAGTGCATCAGCTTTCGATGCCTGCCTGGTACCCAATAAGGAAAGCTCTCTTAATGCACCTTCCACATATGTTGCATTTGTTCCAAGATTTATTTGCTCTGTAGGTCTGTAGAGATTGTTTTGATCTCTTTCTGCCTAAATCACTCTTTCAGAAGAAAAGGATTGCCATTACATTGGCATCTATTTTTCCAGGACCCAGGTTTCCAGGAAGTCTATATCTTGTTCATGCCTTTCGGACAATAGTCTTTGAGTTCCAAGGTTTCTTATTCCATGGTGGCTAATTGGATAAGAGTTTTCATTAACCAAGCCCCTACACTCTGTTTCTGCAGTAGTAAGAGAAAACTCTCCAGAGGTAGCATTCTTCTTCTTTGGTGTTCACTCGTAGCCAAGTAAGATTGTCTTCCATGAGGTCTTAATGGTGTGTCCGTAGGTGACTGTGGAGGCCAATTCTAGATTCACATGTCCTTCCACAGAGGGGACATAGGTTTCCAGGCGGGAGTTGATCATGGTGAGGGTTTGCCAAACATGCCTTCCTCTTAGCTCATGTCTTCTTTTCATCCTGAGTTCGAATGTCTTCAAAGTCCATGACAACTATGGTAAAGGCTGTTCTCCAATTGGAGCAGTTGCAGGCCACTATTTCCCAATTGTCGGTGCTTATACTACATTTTTTTAGATTTGCCTCGAGGGAGCCTTTAAACCTCTTTTGTTGACCACCAGCATTACGCTTTCCATTTTTAAGTTCGGAATAGAATTCCGAACTTTGGAAGATGATAATCAGGTATCTGAACGACATGACCAGTCCAACGAAGTTGATGTTGAAGAATCATTGGTGATCTTTGCTTCTTCCAGTACACTGGCATTAGTTTGCCTGTCTTCCCAAGTGATATGTACTTTTTTTCAGAGACCGTTGATGGAATCTTTCAAAGAGTTGGGGATGGTGTTTCTAAGTGGTCCGTGTTTCACAAGGTTGGTAGTACAATAGCTGCAGGAGTTGTGGCTTTTGAACACCATATTTTTATTTATTGTCGCAGTACCTTATAGTGTACATATATCAAGAAGATGTTCCAGCTGAAGTGAATCTGAATAATTTGTTGCTGAACTAAATTATATGTTATTCCATTATAAAAGACCAATGTGCTTACTCTTGATCTTTTGGGGGGCAAAATGTGGATGCCCCCTCCAAGGAACTGATAAAATACATGCTAATAGCATCATGTCATTGTGCAGCAGGGCAGAAATGTGATTGAACTGATTTTCCAAGGCTGTTATGAAAAGCAGTGGAACAAAAGGAAGAGCTAATATGTCACCTCAGAACGTTAAGAGATGATAATGCTACAGACTCAGTCATAACAACTTGGCAATTGATTCCAACTGAAACACAAGTGTCAGACCTTTATCCTTGGTTTTGGAACTCACAGTTAGACTTCTAGCTATAGTAAAGATGTCAACTGTTCATAAAACAACCTGGAAGCAAACAAAAGACAAAATTGTTATTGTTTACCTAACGAAGTTTGTACTCTTGTACCTGCTTGTTTTCTATCATCTACACATAGTTGTAACCACCTTTTGAGATTTGATTTCTTTTGTTGTGTTATTTTAAATTTTCAATAAAAATGAAGTATAAAGCAAGACAGAAGCATGAGATGACTTCGTTGCAGTTGTTTTTGAAACTGTGTTCCCTGAGGTTCTTTAGAAACTTATCAGGGATTCCTCAAAGAGAAAATCAATAATGTGGACAAGCTTATCTGAAAGACAACTTGTCCTTTGCTATCAGTCTTTACCTGCAATGTATAGGCACTGGAGAGTGTTGGTGTCTTCCAGGTTGCACTCCTGCTTCACAGAGCACAGGACTGATGTCCAACAAGCCTGGTTCGTTCTCCATATGAACTAAGCATTGGCCCTAGAATTCCCTGAAATTCTGTGCTATGCATTGTAGTCCTGTGTTAGATAGGTCAATGTAAAGAGTTTTGTCGAAGGCTTTGCACTGGAGCTCCCAGAGCGCTGTTGCTTTAGCAGTGAGGCAGCTCAGACTGAGAACTTTCATAAGAGCTGGAATTTATACCCCTTTATAGCTCTCAGTCAGACCTTGATCCAGGCAAGTTTTTGCATATGTTTCCTCCTTCAAAGTAGCCTCATGCACAGCAAGCCAGCCACTTTGCCAGCAACCCTGAAGCTCCTTCCTAGCTCACCAACTCCTCTGCCCCTGTGGGCTTGGAGGTAGTAGGTACAGTGGTACCTCAGCTAAGAGATGCTTCAGGTTACATACGCTTTAGGTTACAGACTCTGCTAACCCAGAAATAATACCTCGGATTAAGAACTTTGCTTCAGGATGAGAACAGAAATCGTGCTCTGGCGGCGTGACAGCAGCGGGAGGCCCCATTAGCTAAAGTGGTGCTTCAGGTTAAGAACAGTTTCAGGTTAAGAACGGACCTCCGGAATGAATTAAGTACTTAACCCAAGGTACCACTGTAGTAGGATGTCCAATAGCTTCTAGGAACCAAGGCAATTGCTATGGGGACCTCCAGTCCTGGGGTTGGGGTGTGTGGATCTGATGGCTTCTCAAGGTTGCTGACGCTGCAGGGATAAAAGGCTGGTGGGGAGTGCTTCTTTCAAGGCATCCTACGTTCCAGGTCTGGGTGAAATGAACCTTGGGGGCAGAAACTTTGAAAACCATAGAGGTCTGGTCTAAAACCTCATTGGTAGGTAACCTCATAGTTGGCTTCAGATGAGAGAACTATAATTTAATCCAATGAAGGACTCGTAGAAAGTTGAATAATATTGTTGACTAACACAATTGCATAGCACCAGATTTATAGTTTCAGTGAAAGGTGTTGAGACAAAACAAATTGTTCATCTGTTCAATTTTAGTTTTGCAGGTAGTCACACAGGCCATGCAAAGAATATTCTTTTCAAGTTCATAACATTTTGGAAAAACAAAATAAAATGCAGATGATTTCAAGTAACAGGGTTTTTGTATGCATTTTTCTATCTCTGCCAGGGACGCGGGTTGTGCTGTGGGCTAAACCACAGAGCCTAGGGCTTGCTGATCAGAAGGTCGGTGGTTCGAATCCCTGCAACGGGGTGACCTCCCATTGCTCAGTCCCTGCTCCTGTCAACCTAGCAGTTTGAAAGCACATCAAAGTACAAGTAGATAAATAGGTACTGCTCCAGTGGGAAGGTAAACGGCATTTCCGTGTGCTGCTCTGGTTCACCAGTCATGCTTGACCACATGACCCGGAAGCTGTATGCCGGCTCCCTCGGCCTATAGAGCGAGATGAGCGCCGCAACCCCAGAGTCGTCCGCCACTGGACCTAATGGTCAGGGGTCCCTTAACTTTTTTACTATCTCTGGCACAGACACCCAACATAATCTGTATGCTTAAGACTAAGAAAAATATGAATTAATGTTGCTTAATTAAAATACAGTTAGCTCTTTTTATAGCTATTTTATTTTTATCCTTTATAGAATAAGAAAATGTCATTTAGCTAATCATCTTATTATTTTTGTCAAGTGGCATATTAATTGGACCCAAAATTTGCAAAATGCCCTTGTGTCATGGTAAATGCAAACAAAATGTGTCACTTTTAGATTAAGACCAGATGCCTCTTTCTCAGGAAGGCTCCCTTTTCTGATGATGCTGTCAGAAGAAAACCATTTAGAGGCAGACAGAGTGAGCTAGTTTTGGCAGATGGCATTACAATTCAAATAGAGGAAAATAAGCTTCCAAGTGCGTACATACTTCCTTGTCATTCAAATGCATGAGTATTGTTCAACATAATTTCTAAACTTGGAATGACTCAATACAAATGCCTTCATCTGTATATCCATTGCTGTTGTACGATGATGAGGAATAACTTCTATGACTGCTAGTTGTTTCTAGACGGCAGTAATATACAACAGAAATGATTCTTTTCTATTGTGAAACAAACAAAACAAATTTCAGCGAGGGCTTCTTAAAAATGTATATATGTAGTAAAATGATGATCAAGGGATGAAAACATTTCACTTTACAAAAGCTCTGGGGTTTGGGTAATGGTAATTGTGTCTGGAAAGGTTAATGAGCCCAAAGAGCTTGTGAGAAGCACCTGAACACGCGCGGGGCAGATGGGCTGTATAAATTCCACGTCCTCCAGCTCTGACAAAATATGGACTATATGACACCCACCTGCCTTTTCCTCTGGAGGATAATTTTTTTCTTGCTTACTGGCAAACAGCTGATGGGGCTGTATTGGTTCTGCACAATTTAATATACAGCATGTACTTTATTCCTCTATCTGTACTGATTCATTTTAAGATGGATAAGTTTCAGGGCAAGTTTGGCTCCGTTTTGGTCATCCTGCTGCTACATCTGGACAGCGTAGCTGGAAGCAGCAATGGAATCAGAGAAGACAAGTAACTACTTTTAGGGATGCTTAGTCAAGGCTGGGGTGATGGTCTTGGCAGGGGAGAGGGATGCCCTCAAGGCACATGCTTTTTGAGCTTGTGGCTTTGCTGGTTTGGCTGTGGTATGAAAGAGGAGCCAGAAATCTGCTCACACAACTCTTGATTCAAGCCTGTGTTTACCTTTTTAATTAAAAAATAAGTTATGTGAAAAATTGTGATGTTTGCTTTTATACTGTGCAAGATGCAAGTGCTCAGGTTTTATGTTTTGTTGAGTAAAATTGTTTTTTAAAAAAAGAGTAAAATATTGACAGAAGCACTTACCCAGGCTGGGTAAATTTTATCTGAGTAATGCAGGAAGAAGAAGATATAGAACTGGTAGTAATTTTTGTTTTTTTTTAGTCAAGTGTAATTTGGGTATAATATATAGCTGTCAAACCAAATCAGCCTCTAATTTAATCATTGAATTGATTAAAGCTGACAGGCATTTATAGGGTAAGTCGGTTTCAGCTGAGCACATGTTTCTGCAATGTGAGGGGGAAGTATCCACGACTCCATGACAATATGCGTGTTGTGGTTCTACGAAGACTTTTGGAGGCCTTTCTACCTGTCCCAACATCCCCTGAAATGTTTTAGTTAAATTATTATAATTTAGTTTTGCTTTCTAAGTAAAATTGCATAGAAATCAATAAATGATTGCCAAGTACTTGGAGTAATATATTATTTTTTCAGAAGGCAAAATTAAAATTCTTTGGTTTCCCAAGCTAAAAGTTAAGCCATCACAAAAATAACAGCAGATTTGATCTCTTCACACCCACAAACATATTTTTCACTGAAGAATTTTGCAAAAAAATAAGTTTCACCCTCTAAAATGACATGCCCTAGACTGCCTAGTTCATTATGACATGCCCTAGTTCATTATTTATCATTCTTCAAAGAGTTGAGCAGGTAATTTAAGGGACTATCCTGTAGTATCAACATAACTGGTTTGTAAAGTAGGTCATCCTGAAAGACAGTGGTGTATCCAAAGCCAGTGCCATAAATCAGTGGTCACATAAATCAGTGGCCTGGCTTTGGATAAGGCAGTGTCCTCTGTCCTTGCAGTTCTTCATAGAAGAGAAGGGATGTGTACCTAGAGAACTGTTTGTGCTGGACAAGGGAGGTTATTTATTCACTCTCAGAGACTTGCCTCTAATAAGCATTTTACAGATAAACTTGTGAAGCATCCCATAAAGTTAAAATGTTGGAATTCAGTGCAGTTAGTGTATCTTAGCATCAATGAAAGTTGAGGTCTTTTTGCTGCATTGCTAGCTGAGGAGATAAACGTGCACACATACAGTTTACTATTTCTCAAATGAAAAATAACCACAAATTGGCTTAGAATAAAAATGCAGGAGACACGTCTTCAAACAGTAGCTCTGCGGTCAACTCTTATCTTTTGGCCAACCTTATCTTTCAACCTTCAACTACTAGCCCAGAGTTTGAGCTCTACTAATTCTGTTTTACTGGCCTGCACAGAATTTTAATTAAGCAGAGCTCACATTTTGCATCATGGACGCAGAGGGAATTAACACATACCCTTGTGAAGAATTTATATGGCTTTTTAATGATCCACAACAGTAGTACTGAAATTTAATTTTTGTAAAACCTGCAGCTTGAATGGATATAATATAGTTAGCAGTTCTACACTTGCCTTTTAAAAAACTGGGTCCTTTATAATACTTCCAACTCATTAAATTTTTACAGACTTTTACACTCGAAAATGGGATTTGCAATCTGAATTCTTCATTGTTTGCCCACCACACAAATACCATTATGCATCATTGCACTGGAAAAACATGCAGGAGTAACTCATATATTTTTCTTCCCCCGTGCAAAAAAAAAATCACAGAATATACAAATTTTACCCCTGAAAAAGAGGACATGTCCTGGAAAAAGAGGACACATGGCAACCCTGCCACAAGTGAGCATCCAGGGGCCCCGGACACCCATTTCTGGTTATGGCCCAGGAAAAAGGAGCAGAACATAAATAACATATCATAAAGCAACAGTAACTATCAGTTCTATCTTTTCTCATAGAATCATAGAATCCTAGAGTTGGAAGAGACCACAAGGGCCATTGAGTCCAACCCCCTGCCAAGCAGGAAACACCATCAGAGCACTCCTGACATATGGTTGTCAAGCCTCTGCTTAAAGTCCTCCAAAGTAGGAGACTCCACCACACTCCTTGGCAGCAAATTCCACTGTCGAACAGCTCTTACTGTCAGGAAGTTCTTCCGAATGTTTAGGTGGAATCTTCTTTCTTGTAGTTTGGATCCATTGCTCCGTGTCCGCTTCTCTGGAGCAGCAGAAAACAACCTTTCTCCCTCCTCTATGTGACATCCTTTTATATATTTGAACATGGCTATCATATCACCCCTTAACCTCCTCTTCTCCAGGCTAAACATGCCCAGCTCCCTTAGCCGTTCCTCATAAGGCATCATTTCCAGGCCTTTGACCATTTTGGTTGCCCTCCTCTGGACACGTTCCAGTTTGTCAGTGTCCTTCTTGAATTGTGGTGCCCAGAACTGGACACAGTACTCCAGGTGTGGTCTGACCAGAGCAGAATACAGTGGCACTATTACTTCCCTTGATCTAGATGCTATACTCCTATTGATGCAGCCCAGAATTGCATTGGCTTTTTTAGCTGCCGCGTCACACTGTTGGCTCATGTCAAGTTTGTGGTCAACCAAGACTCCTAGATCCTTTTCACATGTACTGCTCTCAAGCCAGGTGTCACCCATCTTGTATTTGTGCCTCTCATTTTTTTTGCCCAAGTGCAATACTTTACATTTCTCCCTGTTAAAATTCATCTTGTTTGTTTTGGCCCAGTTCTCTAATCTGTCAAGGTCGTTTTGAAGTGTGATCCTGTCCTCTGGGGTGTTAGCCACCCCTCCCAGTTTGGTGTCATCTGCAAATTTGATCAGGATGCCCTTGAGTCCATCATCCAAGTCGTTGATAAAGATGTTGAATAAGACCGGGCCCAAGACAGAACCCTGTGGCACCCCACTAGTCACTCTTCTCCAGGATGAAGAGGAACCATTGATGAGCACCCTTTGGGTTCGGGCAGTCAGCCAGTTACAAATCCACTGAGTGGTAGCATAGTCAAGACCGCATTTTACCAGCTTCTTTACAAGAATATCATGGGGCACCTTGTCAAATGCCTTGCTGAAATCAAGGTAGGCTACATCCACTGCGTTCCCTTCATCTACCAGGCTTGTAATTCTGTCAAAAAACGAGATCAGGTTAGTCTGACATGACTTATTTTTCAGAAATCCATGCTGACTATTGGTGATCACAGCATTCCTTTCTAGGTGCTCATGAAGGAGTATAATCATGAAGGAGTATAATCATTTATTCATTGAACATACCGTATTTTTTGCTCTATAAGACTCACTTTTCCCCTCCTAAACAGTAAGGGGAAATGTGTGTGCGTCTTATGGGGCGAATGCAGGCTGCGCAGCTATCCCAGAAGCCAGAACAGCAAGAGGGATTGCTGCTTTCACTGCGCAGCGATCCCTCTTGCTGTTCTGGCTTCTGAGATTCAGAATATTATTTTTTCTTGTTTTCCTCTTCCAAAAACTAGGTGTGTCTTGTGGTCTGGTGCGTCTTATAGAGCAAAAAATACGGTGCATAAAAACACTCCCTTGCTGTGCCGAAAGGAGAAGTGCTTTGTTTAGTAGGAATGAGTAAATTAATGGATATTTAAAGGTGTGTGTAGAACCGAGGCATCTTGCTCTCCCAAATACAACAGAGTTGCAGTGGTATTCCTACCTTTAGGATAGATACAGGATTACTGCCTGTGATAATAAGATAACTAACATCTAGAGCATAAAACTGTTATGAGTGATGAATTTTTTTTATTACAGTCAGGGTCCAGTGGACCTGCTTAACAGGCAGTATAAAGTTGTGTTTTTGCTTCTTCCAGATTGAAAACCCCCTCTTCTATCTCTTTAGGTTTTAAAAGGCTAGGGTGGGCTTGGTTTGCACTTTCGGAAGATAAACGTCTGAGAAAGTGTGACTGGGGGTCCAGCTCACCCACCTCAGTCCCATCCTCGTATTTGCACACAGGGGATCTTTTGAAAGGATCTTTGCACGGAAATTCCAATCTACACAGGACTTTCTGTGCTCTCCAAGCGCCCCTGTTTTCTAAGGACAGTCCCGGAATTACAAAAGCCACCCCAGCTTCAGATTTGATGACAGAATGTCCCCATTTCCCCTGCCAGCATCACAAGAGAGCCTTCTCAGTAGTGGCGCCCGCCCTTTGAATGTGAAGGAAATAAGCAGCTAACCTATCTTTAAAAGACGTCTGAAGGTTCCCCTGTTTAGGGAAGTTTTTAATATTTAATGCTGTATTGTTTATAACACTCGATTGGAAGCCGCCCAGAGTGGCTGGGGAATAAATAATAAATTATTATTATTGTTGTTGTTATTATTATTATTATTATTATTATTAAGCACCAAGCTTGGGGTGGGGGATGACCTAGCATTTGTACAGAGCAGCAGCAGCTGCAGGGAGAATCCCTTTGCTTCTCCATGGCCAGACTCCTCCCTTTGGCATCTCATGACTGCAAGGAGGAGGAAGGGCAGTCGCTGCCAAGGCGCCAGCCGTGCGTGGCGCGCCAGCTGTGAGGGGCAGGGCCACCCTGGATGGGAAGAAAGAGGAACGGAGTCTTAATTAAAAAAATGCTTTGTGTATCTGCATCTAATCAGATCCCTTTCTAAACTTTATTTATTGGTGTGTGCTTTTCTACCAAATCTACCAAAGAATAAAATAAAATAAAATAGGTATTTGAGGGGTTTTCTGAGGACAGGGGAGGGTGCCGTGTGCCTGTTGGTGAAGTGGTGCTTTGTGGGTCGGGGTGGGGGGATAAAAATGGGGGGGGCAAGGGGGGTCAGTTAGAGGGGAGTGAGAAGTGTTCCTGAGGAAGGTTGGAGGGTATGCAACACAATATGTAATCTCAAAACTGGCGAGCAAAGACTGTATGGATGGGGTCTGGCACACTAGGCTTTCTGCAGACACAGCCCATCCAATTACATCCAGTGCACAGGTGTGAGGCTGATCTAAGGGAAGAGATGGTCACATGTCACATGACATGTATAATTCCTACTCACTTTGGAAATAACACACCCATATAATTCATTTGTCTGTTTCAAACCCAACTGCACCATCCACTCCTGATTGTCACTCTATACTGACTGACAGAAACTCTCCAGAGTTTCAGAGAAGATTTTTTTCTCACCCCTGCCTGGAGATACCAAGAATTATATGCAAACTGTTTGTTCTGCCACTGAACTAACTCCCAATATCACTGGGTACCCTCTTATTTTCCACTCTTGCAATGCTTTGCAATGAGGACAAAGTGATTAACCTATTGAAGATGGCCTAGCTTTCCCGTAAAAAGCCATCACCTTTACAGTGAGTGTAATATTTATAATGCAATAGCCTTTTCTGGTTGTAAAATATGATAGTGCAATTAGTGCTGCTGCAGTCTGGTGAGTGGAGTTAAAAATAAGCAAGCACGTGATTAGTTTCAAATAAAAACTTTTATTTTTTCCTGATGGTATCATAAATAATCTGCAGTTCACAAAATCATTTTCTCTGGTTGAGCGCAGCTGTAATCCTCCTTCAATAACCACCCTGTGAATTGGTTTAGGCCGTAACGTACAGCTTTGTCTCTGTACTGAATTGGGAACATTCCTCTTGCAGGTGTTGTGTAGTGATGGTGTTTTGTTTTGTTTTTTGTTTTGTTTTGTTATACAACATTTTCCGTGTTTAGTCTTTTGTCATCTATGGCAAAGACAATTTCTTGGGTAGAAAAGACTCTCCCTGATTTCCCTGGGCAATAATATCGTAGCTGATATGCTACTATTTCTGGCACAGACAACTGCACAGTAAGAGAGTAGCTAAAATTCTTCTCAGAGGGTGATTACCCTGCATTTTCATGCCAGCTTTCGAGCTGGAGCTACTTGTGACTGCCATGGGATATGTCTAAAATTTGGCATTGGTTTTGAGCACTATATTTAACTTTGTAATGTGGTTGCCACACTTGACAACAATACTCTTTCATTATTATTAGAAATCTTGGCATCCTGTGCTGTATTTACTGAGAGGCATAACTCTTTGTTTTTCAGAGCTACCATATGGCTGGGAGAAAATTGATGATCCCATTTATGGCACGTATTATGTTGAGTAAGTTTCCAAGACCAATATTAATTTACTATTAATCTTGCATAAACTGTTGTCTATGTCCCAGAACAGTGCTTCAAATTGAGAAGATGTGTACCCCACTGTTTTTTGTCTACACATTGAAATGTGTCAGGAAATAGAAGGCTCAATAGAAAATATCTGCTAACTTCTAACGTGAAATCTGGAGAAGTTGGGATCTCCATGTGTACCTCATCACATACTGTAAGCAACTGTTGAGGTCTGAAGCTCCTCAGCCCGTTTGTACCAACATAACAAATCATCTTATTCAAAAATCCACAGCTGTAGACAATATTTACATGGTTAGCTACAACAAAAAATATATGTGGATTTTATAACTCAGCTGCCAAACCCAAAGCTGATGTTCCACGGTGACATCTGAGTAGCTAAGCCAAGAACAGTGACTAGGTGACTGGATACTGCTGCCTGTCAAAGCCACAGAATATTTTAAAGGCTGCTTTCTCTCACCTGAACCTTCAGTTGTCACCTGAGGCCTAGCTGTGTGTCCTGCTGCCTTTTGTGTCAGAAGTATTGGATGAGATGCAGGGCCTTCTCAGTGGTGGCACCCAAACTGTGGAACCCTTTTCCTAGAGGGTTTTCTCTTTAGGCTGCAATCCTGTACATATTTACCTGACATTGAATCCCACTGAATTTCATTTGACTTACTTTTGAGTAGATATGCAAAGGATTGTGCTGTTACTCACTTTAAGGCAAATGGTAAATTAATTATTTTGTCAAGTATTTGATCTGATTTGTGTGTTTTTTTCTGCACTGTTACATTTTCTCTATGCTTTTAGATGTCCACCCATTCCAACTATGTCTGCTAAGATGATGACTATGAATCAGATAAAATTATATATATATTTTGTTATTCTGTAATATATAAATTCTATCTATGATTATGAGCGTTGAATGGCAGGGTATAAATGTTATGTTAAATAAATATTAGTGTGTACTCTTGTGTATTCACTAGCAGTAGTGGAACATACCGAAAACCATTTTGTCATGATGTTGCATCATCTTTCCTCAAATCTTATATCCCATAATAATAATTTTATTATTTATACCCCGCCCATCCAGTTGGGTTTCCCCAGCCACTCTGGGTGGGCTCCCAGCAGAATAGTGAAAATGTGATAAAACATCAAACATTAAAAACTTCCCTAAACAGGGCTGCCTTCAGATGTCTGCTAAATAACAACAATAATTTTATTATTTATATCCACGTCCCACAGACAGTTCATAGTACCTAATTCATTATATTAGGCAAAGTTGCATACGGAATGTGTGTGTTGGGTGAAATGTCCACAAACAGGCATATGAGTTTCATGCAAACTGATGTGGAAATGAGGAGAACTTAGTTAAAGACTGGAAAAATTAGAAACAGGGAGATACTGAAATTGACAGATTCATCTATCCTTCTCTGACACTGGTCAGTGGCTGGACAGGCAGTTACCTGGAATCACAGTTTGTCACCTTTTCCATCATATATAAAAGGCAGGAAATGAGATTTGCCACTTCAATTATATTCCTCAGCTATTCGCAATGCCTGTAAAGGAGGAGAATAAAATATAACCTTCTTTTAGTTGAAGAGTTTTAATTGCACACAAGCCAACATTTTGTACATTCACTTACATGACATTTACCATGGAAAATATCACTTCTAATATTTTCCCAACGTAATCTATGTTTTCAAAAAGCGTTATGTGTAGGCATCTTCAGCTTGCTCTGTGTGCAAGTAGGTTATAAGGATAAATTGCTTCTATAAATAGGCAAAATTAATTATCTTACCCCAGTGAGACACTATTCCAAATCTGCAAGCAATAAAAGAGAAAGAAATGCAAAGGAATGCTTCATTATTTGCATGCACGCGCACACACACTTTTTAATGTATTATGTATATGTAGGAAGAGCTAATAAAACCATACTGCCAGAAATGCATAATCATAAAGAATAAATCTCTGTGAACATTGGATTTGACATTGGCACTGCATTATCTTATAGTGGAGATGGGCATAACATTTGTAGCGCAGGTTTGGAAGTAAAGGTAAAGGGACCCCTGACCATTAGGTCCAGTCGCGGACGACTCTGGGGTTGCAGTGCTCATCTCGCTCTATAGGCCGAGGGAGCCAGCATTTGTCCGCAGACAGCTTCCGGGTCATGGGGCCAGCATGACTAAGCCGCTTCTGGCAAACCAGAGCAGCACACGGAAACTCAGTCTAGCTTCCTGCTGGAGTGGTACCTCTTTATCTACTTGCACTTTGTGCTTTCAAACTGCTAGGTTGGCAGGAGCAGGGACCGAGCAACGGGAGTTCACCCCATCTCAGGGATTCGGACTGCCGACCTTCTGATTGGCAAGCCCTAGACTCTGTGTCTTAACCCATAGCGCCACCCACGTCCCACAGGTTTGGAAGTACCCTCAATAAATTGAGTCAAACTGTTTCCCTTGAGTTGTCAGATTTTAAGAGCATAGCTTTCCAGAATGTTAGAGATTGCGATCAGGAGTGGTGCCTGTGTACAATTGAACTGCCTGTGGTAAAAAGGCAGCTAAAAATTGATTGGCTAACAGGGATGTGACCTACAGGTGCACACCATAATTTCTGGATCATTTTTGCGACAGCTGTTCATTGCAGGGAGGGCAGTTGATAAGCTGAAGGGCAGCCCTATAATTGGATTAATGTACACCTCTTACCTGGCCTGTCTGTATCAAAGGGATTCCAAGCATGTCCCTCTTCACCGGGATCAAGGCTTAAGCCCAACATTCAGGGCTGCAACTGCTCCCTGGCCCAAGACAGATTTCACGGCAAAATATCTCCTTTCTAAAACACTTCTTCAATCCTGCTCTGTGTGGCGACATTTGGAGCCTATGCACATCATGTTTCTACTGGATTGATGACCGCATTACGTGCGATTCCTGTAGGTCAGCTACCCACCTGGCTGAGCCACATAATATTCTGGTTGGTTAGCTAGTACATTACCGCATCATATTGGCCTTGAGCAAAACGCAATTTCTCTGCTTCAGTTCACCATTAAAAACAAACAAACCAATGTGAGTTATAGTGTGTTGTGAGGGCAAACACCATGAAGGCTATATAACAGGGATGAGGCATCTGTGGTCTTCCAGATTTTGTTGGACTCCAACTCCCATCAGCCCCAACCAGTGTGGCCAGTGGTCAGGGGTGGTGGCAATTGCAATCCGACCACATCAGGAATGCCGTGGGCGAGATACCCATTGCAGATCAGAAGCACTATGCAAAACTATCATAAGTGCCTGAAAAATACAAAGTAGGGACTACTGAAAGGTTGCTTTATGGATCATTTTGCAATCAGCACTAGCCTAAATGTATCTTCAAGCTCTTCATATTTGCCTATGGATAAAAGAAAAGTTACACAGTATATGGACTTTAAATTGCATGAAATGAATCTACTTAGTCAAGTTCCAGGAAGCAATTCTCAAAGGCAGTAGAATCCATCCATAGGGTAGCAAATTACAATGGAGACTGCCTAATAGATCCTCTGCCTTAATTTCTTTTAAAGTTGTCCCTTGAATGAAGCGGGAGTCTTATGAGACAAATCATTACCTACTTTCCCCATGATTTCCCTTTTCCCCTTTCATTCTTTCTTTGGTCAGCATATCAGGCTTCTAAAGAGCAGTTTTGTTTCTATTAGCAGCTTCCAATTTTGCTGTCAAATTTTATTTTGTCATAAGTCCTTACGGGCTACTTAATTGTTTCTGACACTGTTTCTAGCTACATGCAAAAAGCTTCTCTGCTCCTTTTAAAAGCAGGAGGAGGAAAAATCACTACAGGAGACAAGGCTTTAGATTGGGAAAATGGAAGGGAGAAAGAGGGTGCTTAAATCACCCGCCCACACTTGAGCCTCCTGCTGGCTGTTTCTCCACTTCAGATAATTTAAGCAAACATACTTTTGGAACAGGGACGCGGGTGGCACTGTGGTTTAAACCACAGAGCCTAGGACTTGCCGATCAGAAGGTCGGTAGTTTGAATCCCCGCGATGGGGTGAGCTCCCGTTGCTCGGTCCCTGCTCCTGCCAACCTAGCAGTTTGAAAGCACATCAAAATTCAAGTAGATAAATAGGTACTGCTCCAGCAGGAAGGTGAACGGCGTTTCCGTGCGCTGCTCTGGTTCGCCAGAAGTGGCTTAGTCCTGCTGGCCACATGACCCGGAAGCTGTACGCCGGCTCCCTCAGCCAATAAAGCGAGATGAGCGCCGCAACCTCAGAGTTGGCCATGACTGGACCTAATGGTCAGGGGTCCCTTTACCTTTACCTTACTTTTGTAACCTAGGAAGTTGCCTTATAAGACTACTGGCCCACCTAGTTCAATGGACTTCTCCAACGTGGTGCCTTTGGCCATGCTGGCTGGGGCTGAAGGGAATTGTGGCCTGGGAAGACGGGGCTACATGGACTGGCAGCAGCTCTGTACAGTTTCAGGAGTCGCTTCCAGCCAGGAATTGTCCCTGGGAGTTTTTGCATGGGAACGAGGTGTTCTACTACTGAGATCCATGTTTGTGGGAAGCAGCACACAAATGGCCCTCTGATGCTTTGTTACTTTATTAACTTAAAATATTTTTAGGCTGCTTTCTGGGCTGCTTTCTCCCCAACACATACCCTACTCTTTAAAAAAAAATGTTTAAAATAAGTGCCTGTACATATTGCAGCATCTATCATCTATCTATCTATCATCTATCATCTATCTATCTATCTATCTATCTATCTATCTATCTATCTATCTATCTATCGATCTATCTATCTATCATTATCTATCATCTATCTATCTATCATCTATCTATCTATCTATTCATCTATCATCTATCTATATCATCTATCTATCTATCATCTACCTACCTACCTATCATCTATAAAAGGTGTTCTGGTCAAGACCTGCAATATGATGAAGCCCTGGTGGTGTTAAAAGTGCAGCACTATCATGTTCATAAAGACTTTTATCGTCAGCATAAAGATCTGTGTTTTAATCTGCTGTCTAAGCTCAATAGGCTTGAAGTGAAAATTGCTTCCCATTTTTCATTATAAAAAGTGACAGTGTAACACTTTCCTTTATTACTGGTGTTTAACAGATGACTTGGTTTTTAAGGAGACAATATCCCATTATAATATAGTGTCTTAATTATGTCATAAAAATGGATAAATCATAAAAAGTTAAATTGCGTAGCAAATTTGGCCTTTTGGAGTGGGGGGCGGGGAATGCTCTCCTCAGCTTTTGAAGACACCTTCCTTCTTTCCATGGGTCAGTTCACACAACTCTCAGCCAGGGGACCAGCGTAAGTTTGCAGGCTTGGTAGCAGCTCTTTCTTCAGCGTCTTGTGTAGAGTCTAATCAGGAAGGGCGCTTCCCATTTGGGAAATGGGAAGAGTCACTCTACCTTGCTGCTGCTCCTGCCACCACCTACCTGCTCCTGCCGCCGCCACTGCTACTCTGCTGCCACTCTGTGCCCTTGGCAGCACCAATTTCAGGCAAGATGGCACTGATTTTGGATGAGATCTTGTCCCAAATTGCGTGGGGCGATTTCAAGTGAGATCTCATTCCAAATGGACACAGTCTTGCCCAAATCGGTGCCGGTGGTGGTGGTGCTTTTCCACTGCTAGTGGTGGCAGAGGGTCTGGCAGGGCACCCACGGGCATGCTGCCTGGGAGGCTTCTGCTGTCTCAGGCAGTGGCCTCAGCCTGCCTAATGGCTGGGTAAGCTCTGGCTCAAAAGATGCTGAATGGAGATACTATGAATTGAACTTAGGACCTTTCACACACAAGACCATGTGAAATATCCCTGGGGTATTTCTTTCTACAGGTATCGTTCTGTGATTAGTTCATAAAGAATAGTCACAATGTTAGTGGTATCCTTAAAAATATCACCTTTTAAAAGTTGTAATTGGCCAATCTAGTGATGCAGAATCTGTATTTGATGCAAATGTTGATGGTGCAAATATTACACTTTCCTTTTGAGGGGGTGGCTTTTCTCACGGTGGTGAATGTTATTCTTTTCATTCATTAATCTTCTCATGTGGTTGCAAGACTCATAAACAAGGCAGAATATATCCACAACTAAATTACTCCTCTCTGTCTGAATAGCTGTCAGAGGACAGGCCTCTCTTTGTATAAATGTTCTATTTAAATGACTGCCCTGTCCTTATAGAAAATGAATCCTTGGAAGGGAGAAGAGGGCCTTTAAATCGCCCATCAGCACCTAACAGGCCCCTCTTAACTTCCACTCTGCATGCGATTCTCATCAAGTTGGAATTTGTTAGTCCCATTTAGCTGAGAAACACTTTCAACCAAGTAAATATATGTGTTGTAAATCCCATTGATTTCATCGGCACCTACCTACTTACCCAGACTGCACTTTTAAAGCTTGAACTGACACGTTTGTTAGACTGCCTTCTAGCTTCCTCTCTGTATACACCTCAGACCATAATTCCTACCTCGTTGGAAAAGAGTATTTATTTAAAGGTGTGATAAAAAAGAGCATTCATTATGTTCTGTGCAGTGGTGGTGGTCAGAGACAAATCTGCTAGCAAATGTTTCAACGTAGAAAACATTTCAAAGTATGTTTTTTTTTCTTTAAAAAGTGCATTGCCAACCATTTTTGGGGTTCTGAGTAAGAGTTTCCATTCAAAGAAACTGTTAATTATTCTCCCCCCCCCACCTCATATTGGTATGTGATCTCATTCACCTGTACTGATGAACACCTGTGGGTTGGTTCATGTTACGGAAAGACAGTCCTTGAGGTAACCTTACAAGGCTTTATAGGTCAAAACCAGCATTTTTAATTGAGCCTGGAAGCTAGCATCGGTGTTATATGTTCAGACTGCCCTATCCCAGTCAACAACTGGGAGGCTGGATTCAGCACCAGCTGCATTTTCCAATTTGACTCCAGAGGCAGCCCAATGTACAGCACGTTGCAGTAGTACAACACAGAAGTTACCAGAGCACAGGAGACAGAAGTTAGACTGTCCCTGTCCAGATAGGAGCACAAAACCTGAAGCTGATGGAAGGCCCTCTGTGCCACCAAGGCCACTTCAGCCTCAAGCGACCGTTCTTAATGTTCTTGCATTGACACGTATCATTAGACTGTGCATATTAAAAAATTAGTAGCATTGACTTTGCATGGTTTGCTTATTTGTTTGTTTAGTGCCCCGTCCTTCCTCCAAGGAGTCCAGAGAGACATTCATGTCTCACAGTGGCATATGATAAGCTGGAAGGTCGTCATGGTCCTTCATAGACCTTCACAGCATATGAACCTGGAATTCCCCACATCCAAGCCCAGCACTCTACTACACCACATTCAGTTTCAATAATCATATTTCCAATAGCAGTATGTATTCAAACGAATCATCTCCAGAATTCTCCTTAGGCTCATGGGAAGCTGAGTTACACGACTTTATACCCAGTCAGTCCATTAGCATTTGTCTACACTGCAGAGCCTTTCTTAGTTCTACCTGGAAGTGCCAGCCAGGAGCTGAACTTGGGATCGTCTGCATTCAAATCATGTACTCTATGGTCCATCTCAAAATTACATTTCTAGGGTTGCCATACAGTCAGAAGCAGTATCCGGGTGGGAATCAGTAAAAATGTCTGGGTAAATCCAGACGTATGGCCAAGAAAAGCTCAAGAAATTTGGGTAAACAAAAAAAAAAGAAAAGCTCAGCCAACAACTTTCCCCTGCTCCCAAAGCAACCTTAACAGTTTCCTGCTAAAGGACCTAAATGTATCCTGACAAATTGTTCGCTATAGTGATGCCTCAGGTTTGCTTGCTTGAGAGAGTGCAGCCCAATGATCACTGTTCAAAACGCAGATTTGGAAAAGGATTAACTGGGATTGACAGCCTTACCTTTTTTCCCCAGCCACATAAATAGAAGAACACAATTTGAAAATCCTGTTTTGGAAGCAAAGAGGAAGCTACAGCAGCGTGCCATGACCAACGCAGAACTTGGAACCAAGCCTATGCCGGCTCAAGGTTTCCGAGGTACAGTATCATGTCAGTGCACCATATTTAAAACTAAATTAATTCCATTAAATTTTCCAATTCTTATGGCAAAATGATCAATATATAAATATAGAAATGAAAGCTCTATTTTTCCACAATTGAGAAGAAAATATGAAAAGAAATGTTACCCTTGAGTTCAGCTCGTGTTCTTAAATTTTCTGTGATGACAAATCCAGCAAGAACATGTTGTAACTGAATATTCTCCCACAGGGAGTCTTACATTTTGTTATAGTAAACTTTACCGGGGGGGGGGGGTGTGATCCTGTATGGGCCAGCCTATATAAGACAAAACAAAAGTTAAATTTCTTAGCTGGTGGGATTGTTCTTGTGCATGGAAACAGAAAGATCAAATAAAAATAAGTGTCTTGGGGTTGCACATTTGAGAAAAGTAGGAAGCTTTTAAAGTCCAAGAAGCAAGAACCCAAAGAAAAATAAAAAGCCCTGAACAATGTGGGTCCAGAATGACACCCGAGCCCTTATATTCCAGTGATCTCAATCACTGAGATCCTCCAGAGAGCTGCTGTTCATTATCTCCCATGCTTCAGACACCAGCTGGCTTCAACTAGAAGTCAGGCCTTTAGCATTGCTGGTCCCATGCTATGAAATACTCTTCTAGCAGAGATTCAGTGGCCATTCTCTTTTTTATGCCAACAGGCCTGTTAAGTTCTTCTTTTTTTCCAAGATAAGCCAGTCATTTTATGATTATTTTGTATTGCTTTTATGTATCGTACATTTTATTGTATTTGTATATATTATTGTTCACTGCCTTGGGATTTTTTGTGAGTGGGTGATATATAAGATGGTTATAAATACAAATAAACTTTCCATAGAAAGAAAGAGGTGGTTTGTGGGTCCTCTGCCCTGTCAGCTCAACAAGTAAGTATGCTTAGAGCGGCTCTCAGTGTGCAGGGGCACATAGTGTCTCCTAGTCCAGCTGTGGGACCAAAATGGGCAGGACATTAAATATGTGAATGCAGTGAACATTCCTGTTCTCCCCCCCCCCCTCTTTAACAAGTTTAGCTGCAGCGCCTGGGGAAGGTGTTGGATTGGATTGGATTTGATATCCCGCCTTTCACTCCCTTTTTAAGGAGTCTCAAAGCGGCTAACATTCTCCTTTCCCTTCCTCCCCCACAACAAACACTCTGTGTGGTGAGTGGGGCTGAGAGACTTCAAGGAAGTGTGACTGGCCCAAGGTCACCCAGCAACTGCATGTGGAGGAGCGGAGACCCGAACCCGGTTCCCCAGATTCCTTCTGGGGATAATAGCACAAGGAAGGAGACTTCCATCAGGATCACAGAGTGGGTGGAAAGGCAAGCCCAAAGTTTATATGCCATGTTCCTCACCCTGCTCATCACTCCCCACTCCACAGCTACTATTGTTAAAGGGGGGAAACCAAACCCATTAACTGCATTCAAGCATTTAATGTCATCTTTGTTTGGGCCCAGTGATGTACGGTCAACCTGGACAGTGTTCTGTCAGAGGAACTTTACCTCCCATTGAAGCTGGCGGCACCTTCTTAGGGAGCTGTTCCTCACGTTTGGAGAACGATGGCTTTAGAGCCCTGCTTGTTGGGAAGTTTTGAGATTAAATATCTTGGTGATGCGGAAACATGCTGGTTAACAATCTATATATGGGTATAGAGATTATTATTTTTTACCTAAGCTTGTAGCCAAAGAATGAGGCTTCTTCTCCTTTATAACAGTAGAAAGCTCCTCATCAACATTACCTAGGCCCAAACTTGTTCACCCGTGCCCAGCGCCTCAGAGGTCTCGCAGTGTGAGTGACCTGTCTCTGTATCGGCGGGACATTGCTGGAGTTTACAGGCTTTATGGTATGTTCAAGTGCTGCTATTTACCTAGGCGGCACTTTTGTAAAACAAGTAGTGAGCTGCACTTTTTTTTAAAGGGGAAAAAAACACCCTTTTCACCTTTCCCCATACCTTTTCTTACACAATAAAGCACAGAACAGAGGCACTGGATGTCAGGTGAGGCCATTTATTTTGCCTGCTGGTCTTTGTCACACTTTACACAGAATCACACTGAAAGTTGATGTCAAGGTCACAGAACCGTCTCACAAGTTGCAACTGTTCTCTATCCAATACTAAAACCCTGCTTGCTCACATAATGTGTATGCTTGTGTACACACACACACACACACACACACACACACACACAGTGTGCCTAAATAAGCAAATTCCACTGCTATTTGGAATTATTTTACAAAGCTACTTCAGTAAATTAAAAAAAATGACTAACTTTTCTTTTACAACTTGCAACAAACAAAGAACTACAACCTTGTACTCACTCACTTGGGACTAAGTCTTATTGTATTGAATAGGACTTAATTCCAATTAGTCGTGTGCATAGGGTTGCACTCTAAGACACTTTAGACAAGGAAACCCTGCCTTTGCTGGTTTTTACCTTCAGTAGAAGATAACTCAGTAATGCTTTTGTTTCACTGGGAATGCTTGCACTTTTATGTTGCTTTTATTTTTCAAAACTGCCACCCTGTTGCCTGCTGTTGCTTCTGCTGCACTCTGGGGACCCAGTCGTTTTGTTTACAGCACGGCCAAAACATTGTTTGTTTTCTCTTTATGTTGACTGATGTAGAAAAACCGCTCTTCACCCGTGATGCCTCACAGCTGAAAGGGACTTTCCTCAGCACGACTCTTAAAAAAAGCAATATGGGCTTTGGATTTACCATCATTGGTGGGGATGAGCCCGATGAGTTTCTCCAGGTGAAGAGTGTCATTCCTGATGGGCCTGCAGCACAGGATGCCAAAATGGAAACAGGTAAGTCGGAGGCTTTCCTCAATTTAGAGGAGGATGGCTTAAACTTAGCACCCATTGTTATTTCCCAATTGCTATCGGTGGCCTGTTTGTACATTAGACCTTTACACACAGAGAGCAACCAGTCAGATTGTTCTTCCTCTGTTCAGACATTCCTACAGAGTTAACGCCCCTCCTCTGTTTATTTGGTCTGTAGGACTGGCTAACTTCAAATTCAGACAGGCGAGCTAGCACTATGTTTTGATCAAGCAAGAGGTTGAAAATGGATCGATTCATTCTTGCTTTCTTGGAGAATAAGACTATTTGGGAGGTAGCAACTTTATTTAACAGATGTGTGTTTATTTTACACTTTCAGTAATAATATCTAGGGGTCATAGTCCAGCAAGTCACAAGAATGCCAGATTTCAAATGGCACTTGGACGTATTTCCACTTCTATATTCAGTCATGTGAAGTGTGTGCATTTATGCTTTGCTAGGTCACAGCTTAATGCTTTGTAGAGTTCCAAGTCTGCTCTTAGCCATCCTGTTTGATATGTGAAGGGAAGAGACGTTTGAGATCCAAGGTACGACTGTACTTGAAATTGAGTCTTGAAGATAACATGGAAAGAGGTCACTGTGCCTGTGGACCAATTGCATTTGTTCCACTTCCACTTCTACTTCCTTCTGAGTTCACGATCACCAGATATTTTCCCTGAATCTAGTTTTCCACACCAGCTTTGCTGTTTCATTACTAAGAGTGCTCCAGATTGTTGTCTTTACATATTCCCTAGCCTTCGTGATTTATGGGGAACTCTTATCTGATGGTGTCTCGCAGATCTGCATCTTGGTTTGTCTTGTATACTGGATATTGTTATCTTGTTGTTTTGGTACTTTGAATTCTGAACATGGAACAGAAGTAAACTGGATATAAAAGCAGATAAGTTTCAAACTGCTCAGCAGGGATGATATCATAAGGCTTGTATCTACAAGCAGAGATTTATGTTATACATGGACTTTTCACTCACATAAGCAAACTGTTACAGCAGGATTGGGCAAGATTTGAAAAAGAGGGCGCTGCTTGAAAGTGAGAAAAAATATGAGCATATATAGGCACTGTGTTGCAATGGAATTAATGCAAAATGGGTCTATGTCCTTTCCTAGAGCAAATAGTGAAACGCAGTTGTATGTTGCCTAAAATATATTGTGTTTAAGGCTCTACCAAGCACACCCATAACTTCAGAAACATTTGATATTATGAGAGTAACATAACAGAGTCTTGTTGTTTCTGATTTTTCATGGCACCCTTTGTCATATCTATTGCACATGAATATGCTGTGTAAAAGTAGCTCTTGTGTAAACCACCTTAAGTCCTTCCTTTCTTTTTTTCACTGTTGTATTTGTAGAGAGCTTCCTATGGCAACCATTTACAACCATTATGATCGTACAATGGACAATCGTAACATCAGATTTTTTGAGAAATTCAGATTCTTACATTCCTCAAATGAAGTTACTCACTAAACCCTGGTCTCAGCTCATATTAAGATGACCTTGCAGGCACAGAGGGACTTCATAGCCCTGGTGTTCATCTTTTTAAAAATTAATATTTCTGTTTTACTTCACAGTAATTCTTTCACTTTCATTCAATCTGAGCTTTCTCCAGTGCCAAGATAATACCTGTATATTCCCATTTATGTTAAACAAAATCTCTGGATAAGGTATTTTCTTGTATTTCAGAGTTATTGAATTCAAATCCTCTTGAGGCTTCAGTTTTATTGCATTTTCTTCTGAGCTTCCACCCTCCCCCCGCCTTCCTTTCTGAGCTAGGCAGATCTCTATATTTTCTGCATGCTGTTGAAAACCTTAGATAAGCCACAGTTTCAAATAAGATTTCAAATATTGCAGAGCTCAGGACTTTCTTGGTTTGTGATGAAAAATAATGGGATATGAATAAAGAGCAAAATATCATAAAATGGGCATTGGTTTGGGGCCTATCTAGAAGAGTTTAAATTTGCAGGAAGAAAGCTAATCTTCAAATAAAAGCTTCAGTGTTCCATCAATATGTGTGCTTCTGGAGGCAAGTATTACTTACAGCCACTAAAATAACATTGCCTGTTTATTTCCATTGTTCCATTGCCGTTTTCCCTTATCTTTCCCCCTTATCTTCACCTTTTCTCCATGAAAAGTTACCTTCATTTGTTCATGTCTCTACAGTACATTATTCCATTGCTATGCTATTCAGTTGTTCTTGGGTATAGACTTCTATTTTCTATCTTTCTGTCTGATACACTTTGCTTCTGTTCTTATTCTAATTGCTGCTTTCACCCCAGTTGTTTATTGAGCCTGTGGGCACTCTGGTGATCTTTATTACAACTCAATTCTAGAACAGTTCTGTGCGCACATTAGTTTCTGGGACAGGCTCAAAGGCCTTGAGCAGATGCAAGGAGGCAAGTGGAAGTCTGGGGAACTAGCAATAGCTACTGCCTAGTCAAGGCCAGAGTGGCGCATAAACATTTCCCTAGTGGACCAGTTAAGGTGGCAGGAGGACTAGGAGATTTGACTTGCCAACAAAGACATTTCTGTTTATTAAAAAACAATAACACACCAGCCAGAACATAACGCACTTTTGTCTGTCTCTCTGTGTGTTTTAGACTCTCTTTTCTGCCCCACTAACCCCAGCACCAAACATAGATCAGGCAAGTATCACAAAATGTCTTTGGCTTTCACTGTGATCAGTCGGCTGTGCTACTGCACCAGCTACATTTGGCATGCCCTCCTCTGTGGCCAGGAGTGCCTTTTCCTAGCTTTACCTGCTTTGCCAGCTACAGCTGTTGTGTGTTGAGGTCCCCAAGCCAGCCCCTAAATAAATCACAATTCACACAGAATTTTTGTTTAAGGTTTTTGGCATAATTTTGGCCACAACTTTATTAAAATATATAATGTGAGTGGTTGCTTAGGCATTGGTTATGACTATCTGTTCCCGCCCCGGGACAGAACTGATTTCCGGACACCAACGGAAGCCAGTAAGAGAAAACAATATTGGGGAGAAATGGAGCTGAGCCACAGGCCCTCACCTCTCCCCGCATGCTCCCTGGGGCCTGCCGGCCCTAGCCCCATTCCAGGGATTCAGATGAAAAGATGGCAAGCCCCTGGATTCCTTTAACGGAATTCCTTTGCAGCAGCAGCATCGGAGGGGCAGGCACAGCCAACCCTTACCTCTCCATCCAACCAAATTTTAACCAATGCCTAACCACAACCTTACAAGTTGTGAAGATTTGCTACGCAGTAAGCAAAAACCAAATGGCACCAGCCAATCTGCCAAATGGACAAAATTCCTACCAGGCCCCTGCCCCAAAAGCAGGCGACCCCATGACAGGCATAGCAAGGTCAAACGCAACAGCCCTAAATTGGGGAGGGTGGGCGGGCGATCTGACGCACGCAGCAAAAGAGAACGCACCACACTGCGTGCAAAGAATATATAACCTTCGGGCCAACCCACAAATGGTAACATCAAAATCTCTCCAACAACCCAAAATAGCCCAATCACAGTCATGGCCATCCAAACGGTCCTGCCCAGCAACCAAAAGGGAGTGTCCTGCTAGACTCCACCGTGAGACGTGCTCTCCTTGAAGGAGAACACGCTTTCCTAGACAAGAGTAGCCTGGCCATGGTAGTCAATGCATTGGTAGCCTTGAGGCTGGATTATTGCAGTGCATTCTATGTTGCTGCTCTGGGAGTTCCAGCTGGTGCAGAATGCAGAGGGTAGTCTGCGGATGAGGGAACGTGGCCACCCGCATCCGTTATGTCCACCCATTTGCTAGCAAGCCAGGTTTGAAATTCTTGTATTAATTGAGAAAGCTCCAGACAACTTAGATCCATTGTACCTTAGATACAGTGGTACCTCGCAAGACGAATGCCTCGCAAGACGAAAAACGCGCAAGACGAAAGAGTTTTCCATTTTTTGAGTCGTTCCGCAAGACGAATTTCCCTATGGGCTTGCTTCGCAAGATGAAACGTCTTGCGAGTTCTTGCGAGTTTGTTTCCATTTTCTTAAAGCCGCTAAGCCGCTAATACCCGCTAAGCCGCTAATAGCCGTGCTTCGCAAGACGAAAAAACTGCAAGACGAAGAGACTCGCGGAACGGATTAATTTCGTCTTGCGAGGCACCACTGTAATTACATGAAACCTTAAATCCCAGTTTGACCACTGACATAATGTCACGGTGTTCCATTGCACCAGAAGCAGTTTAGTCATGCTGACCCCATGACCCAGAAAGCTGTCTGTGGACAAACGCCGGCTCCCTCGGACTGAACGCCACAACCCCATAGTCGCCTTTGGCTAGACTTAACCATACAGGGGTCCTTTACCTTACCTTACTTTACCTTTCCCATGTTCAGGAGCATCTTTTGGTCAATCTTTTGGTGAGGCTTGTTTGAGAGTGACATGAAACAGAGCCTTTAATGCAGGGGTAGGCAACCTAAGGCCCGGGGGCCGGATCCTGCCCAATCGCCTTCTCAATCCGGCCCGCAGACGGTCCGGGAATCAGAATGATTTTACATGAGTAGAATGTGTCCTTTTATTTAAATGCATCTCTGGGTTATTTGTGGGGCCTGCCTGGTGATATAATATAAATAATAAATACCGCAATATAAAGGAATATATCACTTCCCTAGATTACAGGACCTAGACTATTGTTGCAAATCGCTTAATGTGTTTCTGCACATAAAAAGTGATGTCTTCTTGTTATGTCATTGTATTTTGTGTGATAAACAAAATAAGAATGTTATTAATAGTTGATTCGTTGTGCTGGAATAATATTTGCAGAGTTGGTAGAACTGAACATTTTTTTAAAAAAAATCATCTTACATAGCGAACCCTCTTATGCTTTGTTTTAAACTCTGAGAATGGCCCTAAACATTTTTTTTGATAGTTGCACTTTCTTTCTGATAAATCATGCAACACACAAAGTAGTCAATTGGTGTTAAGATATAATAATATACATTATTCACCTTCTGGCCTGTACTGGCTGGGGATACATATTTCTTGTAATAATTTCCTCTGTGTGTTAACATTCTGGAGAAGCAGTGTGTGTTCTTACTTAATTATGTGTGTTAAAAAAAGCATGGTTGGTGATGATTCAGATCAGATATGGTCCATAGAGTGTTTTGATCTTTCTTGCAATACTGGGGGAAAACAGACGTTTATCCTCATTCTTTTGATCAGAGCTTGTTCTAAGGAAGGAATGGCTTGTTTATTTTTGTGACTTATATACCATTTTAAATAACCAAATCCATAAAATTACAGTAATAAGATGACAAGCCAAAGGTAAATGCATAATATAAAAATGCAGTTTTTAAAAATCCAGTAAATGTTAAGCAAAGCATCAACACAGAAAAACCAATCAGTGCGATCAGATAATCAAGAGGCGGGGAAAATCTGATGAAACAAATATGTTTTCAGAAGTTTAAAGCCTGCCACAGTGGCTGCCTCCCAAATTTCATGAGGAAGGGTGTTCCAGAGGGTCCCTGCTGAGAAGGCCCACTTTTAGGATATCACAAGATGACAAGGGGCCAGCTGAGCCTCCTCTGAAGTTTGTAGGGATCTACAAAAATTTGCACTAAAGTGCTGATGAATTTTCACAAGAACTTAAAATAAAATAATCCTCAAACTGTTATGGAAATGTGGAAAACTGAAGTCAAGATTGGAAAAACAAGAAACTGAAATTGAAATATTTGTCTATCCCTAGTCAGAAATCCTTCCAACCAGAAAACCAGGCTGTTTTCAGAGTTTCTGAAGTGATGGCAGAGAATGTGATTTCATCTTCATTTTTTAAATACAGTCATACCTCATGTTGCGTTAGGTTCATGTTGCGTCTTTTCAGCTCGCGAATGTGGCAGCCCCGGAAGTGTATACATCCAGGTTTTGCCGCACGCACAGAAGCGTTCTGTACGCTTCACATATGCGCAGAAGCGCCGCTCTAGTTGCGGACTTTTCGGGGTGCGAATGGCACCCCGGAACGGATCGTGTCCGCAACTAGAGGTACCACTGTAAAGTGGCATTATTGTGGTGTCATCTACATGGGAGGATCGACCTGTACCATCTTTCAGTGTGATAGGCCATCTCCCTTCTGTGAGACCCTACAAAACGTAACATGATATGGAGCTTGTTCATTTATTTCTTATCTTCCTCATAGCACCAACCATGCAGCTGTCTATCCTTAACTGGGCCTGGCATGCTGCAGACGGGACGTTTTATAGCCCTTCCAAGCTGTCATGATTTCAGCCTGCAAGAAAGCCTGGAAGACCATAGCCCTGTGAGCTCTTATGAGGCAGTTGCCGGGGGAGGGGGGGAACGGACTCTAATGAAAAGCATAGCTGACAACTCTTTGGTTTTCTGTTTGCACAGGATGACAAAAATCTCCAAATTGGAAATGGTACTTGTCACAATTTAATTTCCCAGTTGATTCACTAATGGCAAATTATGTGTATTGTTTCACTACATGAGGTATCAGGAGGGTGAAAGGATCTGGTGGTCTTGTATAACGAAATGACAAGCAAATGAGACTTCGTAATGATGTATAAAGATTAATAACCTAGAACTGTCTTTTGAAAATGTATCATTTCAGCATTCCATCTTTGGTTTCAGCTTAATGGTACTGCATTTTTACATGTTGTTGTTTTATGATATAACCCTTCACCCCATCGTACTTCTCCAGCATATACTTTTTATCAAGTAGGCAGACTTCTATCTTTAAACCAATTGCAAGTCTCTAAGTTGAAAGTATGTGGACCTCCACTAATAATAATAATAATAATAATAATAATAATAATAATAATAATTGCACTTGGAGACCAATACAAGAGAGGCATGCTTTATTGCAGCTGGGGCAGTGATGTGTGGTGATTTATTATTATTATTATTATTTTGGTAGGGCTACAGTTAGGGACGCGGGTGGCGCTAGGGACGCAGGTGGCGCTGTGGGTTAAACCACTGAGCCTAGGACTTGCCGATCAGAAGGTCGGCGGTTCGAATCCCTGTGACGGGGTGAGCTCCCGTTGCTTGGTCCCTGCTCCTGCCAACCTAGCAGTTCGAAAGCACGTCAAAGCGCAAGTAGATAAATAGGTACCACTCCAGTGGGAAGGTAAACGGCGTTTCCGTGTGCTGCTCTGGTTCGCCAGAAGCAACCGAGTCATGCTGGTCACATGACCCGGAAGCTGTATGCCGGCTCCCTCAGCCAATAAAGCGAGATGAGCGCCGCAACCCCATAGTCGGTCATGACTAGACCTAATGGTCAGGGGTCCCTTTACCTTTACCTTACAGTTAGGGCAAGAGACACCAGGTAGTGAAGACGATGGGGGGGGGGTGCCACATGCGTGAGCATCGCACCTCCCTCCCTAAGCTGGGCAGAAGCTTCCAGGGCTTTGGGAAGAAGGCACCAGGGGAACATCTAGGGGACTAGACTAGTTCCCTAGTCCAATGAGATGAAGGCACCCAGTTTTGCTGTTACAGAGGCACCATGGCGTTTTCCCTCTCTATGCTCCTCCCAGTGGTCATATGCAAGAATGTAAGATAACTACAATGTGTTGTTGTTTAGTCATTTAGTCGTGTCCGACTCTTCGTGACCCCATGGACCAGAGCACGCCAGGCACTCCTGTCTTCCACCGCCTCCTGCAGTTTGGTCACGCTCATGTTTGTAACTTTGAGAACACTGTCCAACCATCTCGTCCTCTGTCCTCCCCTTCTCCTTGTGCCCTCCATTTTTCCCAACATCAGGGTCTTTTCCAGGGAGTCTTCTCTTCTCATGAGGTGGCCAAAGTATTGGAGCCTCAACTTCATGATCTGTCCTTCCAGTGAGCACTCAGGGCTGATTTCCTTAAGAATGGAGAGGTTTGATCTTCTTGCAGTCCATGGGACTCTCAAGAGTCTCCTCCAGCACCATAATTCAAAAGCATCAATTCTTCTGCGATCAGCCTCCTTGATGGTCCAGCTCTCACTTCCATACATCACTACTGGGAAAACCATGGCTTTAACTATACGGACCTTTGTTGGCAAGGTGATGTCTCTGCTTTTTAAGATGCTGTCTAGGTTTGCCATCGCCTTTCTCCCAAGGAGCAGGCGTCTTTTAATTTCGTGACTGCTGTCACCACCTGCATTGATCATGGAGCCCAAGAAAGTAAAATCTCTCACTGCCTCCATTTCTTCCCCTTCTACAGTGGGGAAGTGAACTACAGTGTAGTGAAACTTTTTTTCCCATTCTCTTGAAAAGTGTTATCTGAACTTATGAGGACTTGGTGCACTCAGCCTATTTGACTATCATTTCAAACTCAAGTTTTCGCTTTCCCTCACAGTCTGTAACTTCATTCCTGCCAAGCCAAGTCATGGTTTAGTGGCACAGAAACGAGCCCTGGGCAAAGTTTAGTGGTTTCTGTGGCCAGCGATGGAGCAGAGCTCAGCCACTTCAGTGGGGTGTAATTATGGTGCCTGAATTATGTATAGCTCTACATAAATCAGTTTTCTTCTTTTGAGATTTGCAGCTAATTTGTACTACCAAGCACATTTCCTATGTTAGTAGTATGGAAATTTCATGACTGTCTCAAACTGTGAGGTTATAGATCTTGGTTTTTGCTGGTATGAACTGTAACATGGGCATGTCATATGTCACTTTAAGATCACCCATTCTCTTCCATCCTCCATCACATATGAGTGGAGGAATTGTGTTAGTACCACCAAGTTCCCAATGCATATGCTGACACCTTGGCAACCCTGCCTCTCTGTCCTGTTGCCACCTTACTTGTTTCATCCTCTAGTCTAGATTCTGGGCCGCATGGCACTCATTCTATTGCCACCTTTCAATCAAGGCCCACTTGGGTCAAGCCCTTAAAGTTGGACAGTTGCTCCGAGTCTGTTCTTCTCCTTTCGTTTGATCATCAACACTGCTATGTTACACATGAGGTGACCAGAAGCCTGTTTGTAAGTAGTTGCAAAAGGATAGATAGACTTGAAGTAAGATGTTCACTTCATTATTTTCTAGAAGCTACATTCTTCCTCTTCTGTCCCCGTCCCCCTTTTCATTCATGTAACACATGATGTTAAGTAGGCTTTGGCTGAGAAAAGCAAGCTGCCATGGGGAGAGGCAAGCAAGCTGGGGGCTCTTTCTAGTTCCTCTCATATTGACCATCGGGATTCACTTCCACTTGGAGTTAAAAGGCTCATAAGGGAAGTGGGATATCAGTCTACCTGACAGTCTCTTGCATGGCTGGACTGCCCAGGCTGGCAGTTGTGGAAAGATGGGAGTAAAAGACCCTCTTCCATTACATGAACAGTCGACCCATCTATCACGTAGGTTATCCTAAGAGTTTTTGGAAATTTCAGAGTGCTCTAATCTTTGAGATAACTTCTATGCCCTGCAGACATATATAGATATTTGAGGTCATTGGTACAAAATGCTATAAATACGGTAAACTAAACCTACTCAAATGCTAATATTCTTTGCATATGTGATATATTATACTGCCATGATGTATTATACTGCCATATAAATAGCCCTTGAAATAAGCATTATGAGCAATTTACTAATTTATTTTGCTCTTGATTTCTCAGTAGATACAGAAATATTATTGTGGAGTAAATTAAATGGCAAGTGTGGATATCAGCATATTAGATTACATGTCTTTTCCAATTTATCAAGATAGCTAGATTCACATGGTAGAAAGGAATTTCTCCCATCAGAATTTTCATCCTTAACTTTATTCTGCTTGTGGTTTTATTAAGAAGAACTTCTCTTATAATACAGCTCTCAGTGTGTGTGTGTGTGTGTGTGTGTGTGTGTGTGTGTGTAGTGTTGTTTGGATCCTCAGACATCTGACATATTTACTTGTGATAGCATATACGTCTATGTCTGCATTAGCACTCTTTTTAGTTTTATATCAGTTTTGTACCTTTTTTGTTCCAGTACAAAGCTTATGGGTTCCTGTGGATGACCTGTTTATTGAGCTTTTATCCAGTTTTTCTTGCGGAAAGGTTACACGGAGGTTAGATTATTGAGCATTTGTTCTTAATGGTTTGCAAGAAGGTTATACGACAGTGAGCATCCAACCTGATTTGCTATGTATTCCAATTAATCACCCATTCACTCCACACTTTTCATTTCCTCATCACTTTCCTAACCGGGGAAAAATCTGTTTCTTTTTAAAAGTGGATTTGTTTTGCTAGGGCAACAAAACGCTTTTATCCACTCCAGCTGAGCAAACCTAAATTTACTGGTATGCACTTGAAACCCTCTTACAAAATACTGACAATATGAAGACGACCTACATTTCTAATACAATGCATCCTTCACCTCCTGAAATTATGAACCTGGACTGTCAATTTTTGCAAACTTGCCCAGTTATACCTATGCTGTCAATCATACGCTACTGTTAAAGGTAATGTGTCAGGAAATGCAGGAGGGTGACAGATTTGTGTCTACTCTGAAGTAAGTTTCATTTAGTTTAGTAGTGGGACTTATTCCTAGGTAAAAGGCCACAGGATTGCAGCCTAAGTGTTTTTGAAAATAGTCAGGGCTCCGAGAATGGAAGGATACTATTATGGCTGGGAAGAGAGACAGTGTGCTGCTTTGTCATGACCAATTGCATGAAGGTTTATTCTCCTTTAATGTATGAGCTACAAGATTTCTCATGAAACCTCTCACAAGTGGAATGCTAAACAGGAAGCATGTTGTCTCTATGAATAGCCCTGTTCAGTGTAGTTCCCGGGCACAACTGAGAATCCCTTTTTGTCAGGGAGAGGGTGAAGAGAGTTGGAAGTTGTTAAGAAAAAGAAATCAGAGTTCTGGTTTGCAGATAAAAAGAAGCTTGGGCTGTAGATTATATAGATATTGATGTATTTAGAGAGGAAGAGGAAGAGCTCAGAGACCAGCTCAACACATTTACACCCATCTTGTAGCATATGGAGTGAAGAACTTGCACTATATTAAAAGATCTGCTGATTGCTTTTCTATAAACTAAACATCTGAAATGGTGGCCCATGGAAGGTCACAGCAGAGAACTGCCACGGCAAGCACAACTCTTGCAGTTTTACTTGCATTGTGGTGAGAGGCATTTGCCGCAGTCTTCTGTATGTTTCCATTCCCAGCATCATGCTATTTAACAGGGCTGGCCAGCTGCAGCAACGCCTGCACTGCCTTAAAAGCTCAGAGTTTCAACATCAAGACAAATCTGTTGCCTTTCCCAAAGCCCTACCATAATTTTATCACCCTCTGGGGTAGAAAAATCTGAGACTTGAGAGCGAGCTTGCATCTGACCCATAGAAAGAGAGGCTGGTGTTGGAACCAGGATGCTGCCGCTTATTTGTTTCATACGAGGGATAAAACTCCAGATTTGGAGTCTAGAATGATTTCTTCGTTCTGGCACTTCATATTATTTCCATGCTGGTATGCTCATACCTGGCTTGAGGGACCATTACCAGTGTTGAAGGGAAATTCAGTTTCTGAATATGGAAATGGGTGGCATCTTAAATGTTGGGAGGCATCTTCTCCTTTGCCTCAGGCAACAAAATGTCTTGAATGGCCCTGGGGAATCTTGTTCCACAGAAATCTTACTGCAGCATATCTGCTCTCTGACTATTGTGTAGTTTTGATTCTGTAGGTTGATCGATGGGATCATAGAATTGTAGAGTTGGAAGGGACCCTGAGGATCATCTAGTCCAACCCCCTGAAATGCAGGCATATGCTGCTGCCCCACATGGGGATTGAACCTGCAACCTTGGTGTTGCCAGCACCACCCTCTGTCCAACTGAGCTATCCAGGCTAGAGCTGTTAGGTGGAGACTTTTGGCAGGGGTTTCTTTTGATCTCCTCCTGGCTTCATGATTGTATGGCTCACTTGTTTAAGGAGACACATCTGTATGATTTTGTTCTCTGGCCTGATGTTTAGATGCCCAAAGGCTTGAGCAGTTCCTTCTTAAGTAGTGCTGCTGCTGCTGCAAGTACTACATATTTGTCAATGACAGACATGATGACTTTGGTATACCTTAGTCGTGACCATAACTCTTCAAGATGCTGTGAGGGCACAGAATCTATTTATCAAGCTCATGCATATCAAATATAAGTCATTCTTGCAGCTAACTTAACATTAACCAAATGCTAAGTTTATCTCTGAGTATATGGAAGCATTTCACAGGCACCATTCCAAACTTCTGCACAACTTCTCTCGCTGAAGACCTGAGCTATTGTATTGCTATTGTCCTAAGAAGTAAATTGCCTGCCTTCTAATTAAATATAGGCACTTTTGTTTGCTCTCATCTGATACAAACTTACAGACATTTGCTGTGGCCATTGAAATAACTGCTGCTGTTAGCATTAAAAAAAGAAAGCCACATATCAGTTAATAAATCACCCTAAAGGTATAGGAAAGTGTTTAGGATTCCTCCCATGAGGGGGTCTGCAAAAAGGAAACAACACATGATACAAATAAATAATTTAAGTTAAGAGATAAAAGGGTTGAAAGCAAATAACGGAAAACTTATAATCCATTATATGTTCATGGAGTATTATAAAATCACAGGTGCCTCACAATAAGCATTATCTAGTTATATAGAAGGCTGATCGCCAAAGAATTGCTGCTTTTGAATTATGGTGCTGGAGGAGACTCTTGAGAGTCCCATGGACTGCAAGAAGATCAAACCTCTCCATTCTGAAGGAAATCAGCCCTGAGTGCTCACTGGAAGGACAGATCGTGAAGCTGAGGCTCCAATACTTTGGCCACCTCATGAGAAGAGAAGACTCTCTGGAAAAGACCCTCATGTTGGGAAAGATGGAGGGCACAAGGAGAAGGGGACGACAGAGGACGAGATGGTGGAACAGTGTTCTCGAAGCTACGAACATGAGTTTGACCAAGCTGCGGGAGGCAGTGGTGGACAGGAGGGCCTGGCGTGCTCTGGTCCAGGGGGTCAAGAAGAGTCGGACACGACTAAACAACTAAACAACAACAAGTTATATAGTTAGGACTCAAAAAGACAACAGCAACACGTCTGTGACATAATGGAGCTCTGGGTCCTTTTTCCTTCTGAGGAAAGTGCAGCAAAGAGCCTGAGTGGTGGTGTTGGAAAAGTCTGAAAGTTGCTAACAGGTGTGGATGAAGGTGCTTGATCCTAATGCTGGTCAGATGACTACAGAAAGATGTGATTAGTAAACTTGGGCTAAAAGAAGAAAGGGAGTTGTGCAGGGGGCAGAGCTCCTGATAAAGGACTATGAAGACTCTTCAGAAAGCCTGGGTAGAAAGAACAGCTCTTGCTAAGTGGTTGTCATTACACGCAGGTGAATCTCAGGAATGAGGAAGTATTGATGTGAGAGCCTGTCAGATTGTAGCCTCCGTGGGGATATTCTTCAGGAGAGAGTGAGCTTGAGACACTTCAGCAGCTAATCTTCAGCTGCATCTTTTGGCTTCATGCAGGGCAAATAGTTCTACTTCTGACGGTTGGCAAGGGCACACCTAGTCTAAAGGTTGAGGAAACTGCATGTAGCCATGGACCTTTATGTCTTGATCAATAGAGCTAGCTTAGTCAGATCTATTACTAAGACACTATAACTATTTTTATATATTACTGTTTTAGCTCTACCTTTGTATCTTGTCCTTCCATCAAAGAACTCATGGAGTTGGGTGGTTGGGTGATTGGCCAAAGTCCACCCAAAGGTCTTCATGGCTTCACAGGAAGTTGAATCCCAATTCTTGTTCCAATTCCACCCCTCCATTACATTGTCATAGTGTTGAGAGCTTCCCCTTTGCAATCCAGGACACTTCAAGTATTGGGCCAGTGTAGCAGATGCTGTTCTACTGAAGTGCAAAAACCGTTTTCATGTTCACTCATGCTTCTGAGAGGCTAGGATAAAGAAAAACTAAATAAACAGAAATGTTGGATCAACATTACATTCAGAATTGCAGAAGCGTCATTCAGTTGGAAAATCAGAACTGCCAGATAAATGTATTTCAGATTTCAGTGTCATGCTATTTCTTGGAACATTAAATAAAGCAGTACAGTGCAGTCCTAAATCCTGAACATTTCCCCATGTGCGCACATGCACTTCAGTCAGATATAATGCAGTTTTATTCACATGCCATTAGACGAATGAACACCTCATATATTTTTGTGTTTGAATTAGGCAGCCCTTCTGTTCCTTAATTTAGGAGATGGGATATCAAAAGAAATTGTCTAATGTTAACATAGGCAATTTCTTTTTAAATGGAGATAGCTTTTAATCTTTTACATATTTTTTGGTGTATGAGACCATGTGCACCTGACTTAGCTGTTGCTCACATTCTCTAAAGCCTCCCTCATTTTTTCAGCCAGGTAGTATCAATTCTAAAACTAGTTTTTCATCTTACAGATAAATAAGCTATATTTGAAGTGACCAAGAAACACACGCCCCATAACCCTTTTTATTTTAATAGAAAAATTTAAATAAATCTCTGCCTTGAAATTCTAAAAGGCTTAAAGTAATATGAAAGCATATCACTGGATGTTTTGCCTAGGGATGTTTTGTGCTCTTTGCACATGTTTTACTACAGCTAAACAAGTTGGAATTGCTTTTAAGAGCATAGGGTGGTATGCAACTAAGTCTGTGTAAAAAGGTAAAGGACCCAGTGGCGTAGCGTGGGTTGTCAGCACCCGGGGCAAGGCAAGTAATTTGAGCCCCCTAACCTGTGGATTTGCGCCCCCTAACCCGTGGATTTGCGCCCCCTAACCCAAACCCCCAGATGTTGCGCCCGGTGCGGCCCGCCCCCCCTGCACCCCCCACGCTACACCACTGAAAGGACCCCTGGACAGTTAAGTTCAGTCCAAGGTGACTATGGGGTTGCAGCGCTCATCTTGCTTTCAAGCCAAGGGACCCGGCATTTGTCCACAGACAGCTTTTCTGGGTCATGTGGTCAGCATGACTAAACCACTTCTTCTGCAAAGGAACACTGTGATGGAAAGCAAAGCACACAGAAATACCATTTACCTTCCCGCCGCAGCAGTACCTATTTATCTACTTGCACTGGCGTGCTTTCAAACTGCAAAGTTGCTAGGAGCTGGCACAGAGCAATGGAAGCTCACTCCATTGCAAAGATTCAAACCACCCACTTTCCAATCAGCAAGCCCAAGAGACTCAGTGGTATAGACCACAGTGTCACCCGCATCCTAAGTCTGTGTAGACCGACTGAAATAAATAGAATTGGTCATGGTTAATCTAACTCTATTGATTTCAGTGGATGTACTCTGAGTGCGACTCTCTTGTTGGATCAGACCAAGATATCCCCGTTTTAACTGTCTCATCCAGGTTCCTCACAGCTAATCAAATTTCTCTTTCCAATACAGGACAGCCCACTAGTAAGTCAGCGCCTTGTCTGTTTGTCTGTGGCATCTGATATTCAGCAGTTAGCTACCTCTTCACGTTCAGGTTCCATTTAGCCATAGCAGACGGCATGATGGGGCTGTCTGCATGCAGAGGGTCGCAAGGCCAGCTGGCTAGCCCCAGCTGGGTTGTCTCCTTCCAGCCGTCCCACTGCGAAGACCCATCTACCTCTGATCTGTTGTAAATCAGCGACCCAGGCTTCAAAACCAGGGCACACTATATCAGCAGAGCGAACTGTGCACACAGAATAGGCGTGAGGCTTGTGGAAGCATACTACAACCACAGATTTATTAATCATAAATCAGGACAAAGAAACATGTCGTCTCTCTCTTGGTCTTCTCTGAGAGGCAGAGAGAAAGGCAAAAGCTATACACACAACGGGAGTTCCCAGCAAGCTGTGCTGGTATGTAAACAGACATGTGACATGCAACAGTTCCATGTCTTCAGCTAAAGGTGGAATGAGATTTTCCAACAGGGGCTGCACTGCTCACCTGACCAACATCTGGCTAAGTCACTGCTGCATACCAGGCTGAAGAGGAGGGATTGAGGCAGTGGCAAAGTCAGATCACTGCAGAAGCACTGACAGGACACTGATTAAAGCGTGTCCAGACGAGGTGCGGGGCCCCCTGGGGGATATCATCAATTTGTCCCTTGGCACCGGGATATTCCCAGGGGAACTGAAGGAGGCGGTGGTGCGTCCGCTCTTAAAGAAAACATCATTAGATCCCTCAGATCTATCCAATTACCGCCCGGTCTCTAATCTTCCATTCCTGGGTAAGGTGATTGAGAGAGCGGTTGCTGAACAGCTTGGTAGGTTTCTGGATGAAACATCGGCTTTGGATCCATTCCAGTCCGGCTTCCGCGCTGGTCATGGGACCGAGATGGCTCTGGTCGCCCTAACAGATGATCTCCGCAGGCAGCTGGATCGAGGCGGGTCGGGGCTGCTGATTCTTCTAGATCTGTCAGCAGCCTTTGACATGGTCGATCACGAACTCCTGGACCACCGCCTTGCCGACGTGGGGATCCAGGGCACAGTCCTTCAATGGCTGCGCTCGTTTCTCTCTGGTCGGGGACAGAGGGTGGCGCTTGGGGGGGAATTGTCATCACGCCACTCCTTGGTGTGTGGAGTGCCTCAGGGTGCGATTCTCTCCCCGATGCTTTTCAACATCTTTATGCGCCCCCTCGCCCAGCTTGTCCGGAGTTTTGGGCTGGGCTGCCATCAGTATGCCGATGACACCCAACTCTATCTGTTGATGGATGGCCATCCTGACTCGGCCCCAGATACACTGACCAGATGTCTGGAAGCTGTGGCTGGATGGTTAAGTGGGAGCCGGTTGAAGTTAAATCCTTCGAAGACGGAGGTCCTCTGGCTGGGGCGGGACGATATGGGATTGAGGGGGCAACTCCCATCTCTTGCGGGGGTGCAATTAGTGCCAGCACCGGCCGTTAAGAGTTTGGGTGTAATCTTCGATACCTCCCTCTCTATGGAGGCGCAGATTACAGCTATAACAAAGGCGGCATTTTTTCATCTCCGCCAAGCTAAGCAGTTGGCCCCTTATCTCTCTCGTCCTGACCTAGCCACTGTGATCCATGCGACGGTCACCTCCAGACTGGATTATTGTAACTCGCTCTACGTGGGGCTGCCCTTGAGACTGACCCAGAAACTCCAGCGGGTGCAGAATGCCGCGGCGAGACTCCTTATGGGGTCTTCGCTGCGAGAGCACATTCATCCAGTATTATACCAGCTGCACTGGCTCCCGGTGGAGTACAGGATCAGGTTTAAGGTGCTGGTTTTAACCTTTAAAGCCCTATACGGCCTAGGACCCTCGTACCTACGGGACCGCCTCTCCTGGTATGTCCCACAGAGAAACCTACGGTCAGCAAATAATAACATCCTCAAGGTCCCAGGCCTCAGAGAGGTTAGGCTGGCCTCAACTAGAGCCAGGGCCTTCTCGGCTGCGGCTCCAACCTGGTGGAATGCTCTGTCACAAGAGACTAGGGCCCTGCGGGACCTGACATCTTTCCGCAGGGCCTGCAAGACAGAGTTGTTCCGCCAGGCCTTTGGTCAGGGCGCAGCCTGACCCCCTCCTCTGGCAACCTGCACAAAATCTTGCTTAATCGGTTGCCATCAATTTGATTTTAACTAATTTTATAATGAAATATTTTTAGAATGTATGATTATTTGATTGTTTATTTGATTGTTGTTAGCCGCCCTGAGCCCGGCTTCGGCTGGGGAGGGCGGGATATAAATAAAATTTATTATTATTATTATTATTATTATTTGCACCATGCCAACCTCTCCGTTCTGGTATGCAGCAGTGACTCAGCCAGAGGGAGGTCAGAACAGGAGTATACAACTGTGCCATCTGTTATTGTCCTTTAGCTATCATGACTGATGTCCATTGATAAATCCATGCCTCCTGAGTTCGTCTCACTCTTCTCTAATTTCACACAACACAGTCACCTCTCTAGGGGCTCCTGCAAATCCTGGATGTGACATTAATCCCACATAAATATAAATAGCAGCATGTACATGGGATTAATGCACATTTAGGATCATACCCAGAATGATTCACATAATTTCCTTCATGGAAAGGACTTTGCTATTTAAAAACAAAAATCTGTAGCATGCATGACGCAACCCCAGTTTTCCAGAGCCCACTGTTGTTGTTTTTATTGGGTAGCTGTAGTTACAATGACTGTAAGACACAATATCAATGCTGTAAAGAAATAGCTAAAGTCGCAGAACTGAATTACTAAGCAAAAAGTGAATGTATGCCTTTTGGTTAGGCATCTCTCATTCTGGTGCATTTGCTTTAGCTGATGTGCCACAGTGCTTTTCCTGGCTTCAGCTGCAGCTGCACCCAGCGTTTGGCAGGGTCTGGCTGCCAGACAAACAGGAACGTCTCATTCTGCCCTCAGACGCACAGACTTCGTTCAGAGTCTTAACCACTGACAAATTGCTCATTTAAGGCCATATATTTTAAGCTTCATGGCCTTTACAATAATGGACCTGTTTCGTAACTACTGGAAGACAACTGGCTTTGTATTCAACCGGATAAGAATTTAAATCTTCATCATAAATATGGTCAAAAAATTCAGGTAAAGGTAGATGTGTTTTGAAGTGGTGGGATTAGTATCCCTTCCTGTCTCTCTTTATAAAAACAGTTCACTTATCCCCACTTTTGTTTTCCCTTCCCATGGAGCCATTTTCTAGGGGAGTTCGGAATTGTGGGGCAGCACAGTTAAGAAGGCAGTCAAAGATATTCATCGGCTGATGACACATGGCACCCTGCCAGTCTTCCTGGGCAGCAACAGTGGCTGCTTTGTAGTTACCTCATGCTTTGTCATATAGCTAAGCTTTTAGGCTGCTGAGAAGCTTGCAGAGCTACTTCCCCGCTTCTGGGAGCCATTACCTAGATAAATGTGAAGCTTCATGTGGAGAAATAAAATACAGCATCCACAGAAGCACAAATGTATTATAAATTTTGACCTCTTTACATTTAAAAACCCAATTTTGTGTGTGTGCAAGGGTTTCTCCACATGCAGTAATATATTTCACTGCTCCCAAATAGCAGAGTAAGTGTGGAAGACAATTTTCACTATGCTCTTCAAATCCACTGATGCCCTGTCATGCAGTTCACTGGCTCCAGGTTTTTTATTATGATAAAGGGCTTCCATACGCAAAGCCAAGAACAGGGTGGCTTATTTTACCTACCGAGAGAGAAACCTTCTGCAGTGAGTAGAGCTGTTCTTATTTCATGTGGTCTCGATGAGAAAGGATTCATTATTTATGTTTATTATACGTTTCGCTTTGGCACAGTGCAAGCTCCTAAGACCAGTTCTCCCCACAGGATCTGGTCCCGAAGGAGAAACCTGCCTGCTTTTTGTACTCGGTATTCATTTTATGGATTCCCTTCTTAGTGCTATCCTTGCAGTTTTAAGCTCCGCTGTTTCATGTTTACCACATCAGCAAATAATCAAAGCCTTTAGATTCTCATAATTTATTTTATACTTCCTTTCCTGAAGAAGAAAAAGTTAAATGCTTTCATTTAAATAGATCATGCCGCTGTATGTAGAATACAATGGAAATGTAAATAGCCTCGCCGGCTAATCCACATCTGCCTGTGTGTAATTACCGGATGCATGCTGGTTAAGCACTTTTTCTTTTTCTGAAAAGCCAGCTTTTTAATTAAAACATGTGCACAGGGTAAAAGTAGAATTATACTAGGTCTCTCTCAGAAAAAAAAACCTATATAAAATGGCAGATCCTTATCAAAAATATCCACTTCCTGTCATGCTCAACAGCTATGTTTCTTTTATTTTATTTAACCAAATATACTTTTACATTTCTAATAAGCCTGCTACAATCTCTCTGGGCTTGTATCTTGTTCCAGGCCACATTTCTGAAGGCAGGAGGAGATGTGCTGTATTATGGAAAAGTGAGGGTGGGGTGAGACAGTCCCACCAGCAAACACACACACACACACAGAGAGTGGGCTGCTTAACTGCTTAATGTTAACTGAACCTTCTTCTAAGCCACAGAGGCACTGAAGGGTCAGCAAGCAGAGGGAACTAACCAAAGGTATCGTAGATCAACAACTCTGATGTCGTGGGTCAGCATTTTGTTCCCCTCAACGTGCCAGGTACCAGGTTGTGGACTGGCACTGGTCCAAAGAGCCCCACTTAGTGTAGCACTGTTGTGGATAACTAGTTTTATTTTCAGAAATGCCATGATTTGGTTTACGTATTTACATAGAGGCATTTATAGCTCACCGTTCGCTCTGCGTTTGGGCTACGCATCGCTCAGTGCAATTACATCACATACCATCCTCCACCTCCACCCCCAAAACCCTGTGAAAAAATCTGCGTCTTGAGCTGACATCAGAATGTATACCATGATGAGACCCAGTGGCGTAGCGTGGGTTGTCAGCACCCGGGGCAAGGCAAGTAATTTGTGCCCCCTAACCCGTGGATTTGCGCCCCCTAACCCGTGGATTTGCGCCCCCTAACCTGTGGATTTGCGCCTCCTAACCCTAACCCCCAGATGTTGCGCCCGGTGCGGCCAGCCCCCCCTGCACCCCCCACGCTACGCCACTGATGAGACCAGACACATCTTGGAGGGAAGGGCATTCCACTGTCTGGGGCACTGTAGAAAATGCTTACTCAAGCCCCACAATCCCAAAACTGCAGCAGCATTTTGGGTTCTACAGCCCCTTAACAAAAGAAATCTAAAATTCAAATATAAATAAATACACATTGCAATGGAGTACAGTATTGCCCTGCTATGTTGCTATTATACACACACTTAAAAAAATAAAAATACAACCTGAGTGCAGTCATCACATGTGGATAGCTTCCTCCAATTTCTGTTGTGTTTCTAGAGGGATTCCATCTGGATAAATCCCCCCTGTGAGTACGGCTCAATTCTCCATCACTATATATTTTGAGTTGTCAAATAGCTCTGCCATGTCTGTATCAGGCAGTCATTTTGGTTGCCATAAGATTATGTCACGATGTACTTTGCCTTTGGTGTCCTTAAAGACATTTAAGTCCTTTCTAGACCTACAGATGTGGCCCATTGTTGCACTGCCCTGATCCACTGCCCTGCGCTTACTTAGACATCAGAATTCAGATTTTTCCCAATTTGAAACATACGTTCATAGCTTTGATGCTTTGCTTGCTACAGTTGCTCACAGCTGCTCAGAACAGATGCACAAAGTGAACAGGATGGAACCTACCAATGGTGGTGATTGTGAACTAACCATGGTTTGGTTTAGCAGGTCATTAAACCTGGGGAAACTACAAGCAACAGCCAAGGTTTGGATGAGACAAACCATGAACCTTGGTTTGGATGACACACTAAGCCAAACCATGGCTTAGCTCATAGTGGCACCCTAGCAGCATGACCAAAGCTTCCAAAATCTCCTTCCAGTTTGATGTTACAACACTTCAGAAAGACAAAAAGCTACAGATAGTGTTATGGATTTCTCAGGAGTCCATTCTTTTGCCGTTGCCTATTTAATTCTACAGATGTCTGCAAAAATGTCATTTATTAGATCTGTTTTAAAGCTAATTGCAGAGTGGTAAGGTCTAACATGTTCAGTATACAGCTCTCTCCCAATCAATGCCTGTTGCTTTTATAGACACAAAATCCTAAGAGATTATGATTGGCACGTTTTGGCAATTGATTCAACCTTCATCTGTAAAAGCACACAGTTGTGCCTTTTCTTTGCTGCTGCTTTCAGTGAGCCAAGAGAAATATACAGGGGCCCTCTATCTGTAACTCTATTATATTATATTATTATATATAGATTTGTTGTACCTCTCTGCAACTTCATGGATAAAAAGTAACCAGAGATGGAAAGTAAGACCCAAACACAAGCATTTGAACTTGATCTATTATGAGATGGAAAATTCAAGTGTAGGTGGATTGCAGTTGAGGAGTGGAACTAGAGTTTGTGCCCCGGCAAGCCTCCCCCCCCCCCCCGCCGCCAGTGTGTACCTAGACTGTGGGAGAGGCCATCAGAACCTTCCCTCCTGTCAAGTTTGTATCCATTCTTGTTCATTTATCTAATTGTAATGCAAAAAGCTATTGCTGGCAGGTCCAGGATGAGCTAGTGAATGAACCTTTGATGTGATGGTACTGGCGCATCCGGGTTTCTTGCAGGGTCTGGTCCCTGTGTATATTTGGGTGTTGCTGTTGAGCATCCATTATAGATTAGGGAGCTCTCTACATGGAAGGACAGGTCTACCACCCTGGACTTGGGAGAGGCAAGTATCATTTTCCAGGATGGACTATAGATTATTGATAATATATTGGAATTTTTTTAGGTAACAGCACATGGTGTTCTATCACTGTCTCTTCTGGCTCAGTCTTGAAGCAGATCATTCTGGGTACCATTCTGTCCTTGTTGAACGGCATTTTTACTTTATTGGATTCATAGTGTGATTTTTTTTTTAAATGCCTGTTGCAAATCCTTACAGTATGTCCCTGTCCAATGATCTGGAACATATGCAGTGGTATCACAGGGATTGGCTACAGAAAAATGGATCTTGTAGTGTCCTCTGGAAGCTAGAAGTATGTACTATAGATATGTTCAGCAGTCAGTGCACACACAAAATAAGCAATGGATATTGGCAGGAGGTTAAATGCTACAACCTTTCTGAAAATAAACATGACTGAAAACATGTCACATGCAAAATAATAAATAAATCCTGTTTCACAAATGTGTTTAGAAGAAAAGGATCCAACTTTGAATAACAGTTTCCATAAGAAATTGGAAAATAAAGAGGATATTGCTTTTCTTTGTGTCTATGGGAGAACAAAAACTCCAGTTCTATGTACACAACAGATGAAAAGTTCTCTGTTCCTAGTAGCCTCTGTGATTTATTTTTAATTTGGAAATATTTCAAAACTTGAGGTAAATCCATGCCACTTTTTCAGCTGCTAACATTATTTTTTCAGGCCAGCATACGTTATTGTGTCAACAGCTGCAGCAAAATGGTGATCCCTTTTGGAGATCCCAAACTGATTCACTTTTTTAAATTCAAGAGTAGTTGAAGTTATCTCATATCACTATTTTTTTCTCTTTCTAGGTGATGTCATTGTCTATATTAATGAAGTTTGTGTCCTTGGGCATACTCACGCAGATGTAGTCAAACTCTTCCAGTCTGTTCCCATTGGTCAGAGTGTCAACCTGGTGCTATGTCGTGGATACCCTCTGCCCTTTGATCCTGAAGATCCTGCCAACAGCATGGTGCCACCACTTGCAGTCATGGAGAGGCCTCCAGTAGTAGTAAATGGAAGACATAACTATGAAACTTATTTGGAATACATTTCTAGAACTTCTCAGTCTGTTCCAGATGTAACAGATCGGCCACCACATTCCTTGCACTCCATTCCAGCAGATAGTCAGCTTGATAGCACATTCCCACCACCTGTTCATGATGATAATGTATCAATGGCTTCTTCTGGGGCCACGCAAGCTGAACTCATGACCTTAACCATTGTGAAAGGGGCCCAGGGCTTTGGCTTCACTATAGCAGACAGTCCCACAGGACAGAGGGTGAAGCAAATTCTAGACATTCAGGGGTGCCCTGGTTTATGTGAAGGTGACCTCATTGTTGAGATCAACCAGCAGAATGTACAGAACATGAGCCATGCAGAAGTAGTGGATATACTTAAAGAATGTCCAGTTGGAAGTGAGACTTCTTTGATTATCCATAGAGGAGGTAAGTCTAGAAAGCCTGCACAATTACAATAATATGTATGAAAGGATCTAAAATATGTTTGCTATGTCACTGTGTGGAAGAAAGTTCTCTTCCTAAATCTGGAAGGAAAAAATGTATACCTACTGAGGCATGTAGGCAAAATGTGATATTATAGTGTAAATTGCCCTTCTGTTATGTTTTGAGACATTTAACACTCATTAGAATTTTTGTCTTTGTAAGTGGAAAATGTAGGTGTTATTGTGCGCCCCAGCTTCTTCTTCTTGTTTTTTGTTCGTTTGTTTTGTTTATGCATGATGTTTGTACGTAGAATGTTACAAGATGTAGAGTGTTGCAGTATTTAAGTGTAACTCTCATATGCCGATTGGATCAAGAGACCTAATGATCCACTCAACCAAGAGTACATGGTTCATATGAAGCAGGTTGTAAATTCACCCACAACATGTTCAGATGATATATCAGTTGATTCTGAGAGTGTTCTCTGATTTGGAAAATCTAATATCTCACAGAGTCCATATTAAGAGATTTAGTTACATATCTGATTGTTCTCCCTGTGGCATAAATATATGATTACTTATATCTACAAGACTTTTATGAACAATTACTACAGATTAGATTTAATTAGAAGTTACCCTGTGGAATTAAAATTGACTGAAAAGACTACCCAAAAGAGATGAAATAGTAATATGTATGTAGAGCTGACAAAACTTGTAAGTTTCATTGCAGCTGTAAAATTGAAAATGTTTTTTCAGCATTTTTTTCAAGAAACCAATAGTAGCAAGCAAAAACGTATGTGATTTAATAAGAAACTAGGATGGCAGTCCTTCTGCCTTTCTGTATATTTGTGTGTTTTATGAGAGGAGGTTTCATCCCTTCCCTTTAAACCATGACCCCTCCTGGGCGAGTCCCTGTCGCACTGGGCTCAATAAAGTCATTGAAATGAAGAATACTTATTTATGAAGAAGCAAAGGAATGTTTGAATGAGTAGCATTTGATTTAAGAAACCCGCTTAAATACGTGTATTAGTTTTGCTTTGAATTTCTCGGTATAATTCAGTATGAATTCTGAATTAAATCTATGCTGGGGAACATTGATGAGACCTCCGGGTATAGGGCGGTATATAAATTCAATAAATAATAATAATAATATTTCTTACCCTATATTTTGATTGCATTACATCACTGCTACTGAGTCAATTTCTCCAAACAGTTTGTATCTAGACTGGATGTATTTAGTATGGGTAGATCATGCTCATTTGAATATGAATCTGTTATCTCTTAATAAATGTTACCCTTTTGCACATCTAGGCATAGGATAGGATTTTCTTACTGTTTCAATGTTTCTAGAGTCCTGTACTCACATCACATGTGCGTACACTAATTATGCATAAGGGGAGAGCAGAATTGTGCTCATAGGCCGTTTTCCCTGCCCTCATATATGCAGTTGGATTCCTTGTGGACAGCTTGTGTACATTCACTTGGTACATGTGTAGGTTCTATGCCAATATTATGCATGTAGGTGCCGAACAAAGCCACACATTCATCCTACACACATGTCATGTGTGTGTGTAGGACTAGTGTGAAGCAGTGAATTTAATCAGATGTACAGTAGGATAGCATCTTGCATGATATTACTTTCCGGGATGTAATATGTAAAGGCAAAATCACTTAAAGTCAGAGCAACCCCCCCCCCTCGGGACCACCTCCAGGGCTGGTGCAAATTTTGCGGGGCCATCCTAGGTTTTACAAGAACTCACAGAGCCCTCTAAAGCCCACACAAGATGTTCCCAGAGCCTGGGAAGCAATGTGGAGGGTTGAAAAAAAATGCTCTTCTCATGCTTGATTTTCCCATTGCTTGCTCTGGGAGCCTTCAGAAGATCTTGTGATAGCCTCCAGAGCTCACGTAATACTTCACTGTGTCCGGAAAAACCTGGTGTAGAAATAGCTTCTTAAGCTCTCCTCCTTGCTTTCCGGGTGCTGGGAAGCCCTCGCACCATCTTGGATGGCTGCTTCTGGCAGTCCCCCCCCCCTTTCCTCCACCCCACTTTTAATTCTTTTTGGCCAAACACGTAAAACTGTGATCACCTAAGTAAAAACTTGCAGTCCTACTGTATAACTATTTGAAACATCTAGAATAAAAGGCTGTGGTGCAGTCAATGACCCCTAAATAAGACCAAATATCAGAAATGACTTAAAGGGGGGAAGACAAATTTCAGCATTTTAAGCAGTGAATAGCAAAACAAATGCATAGTGGTTTAAAGCAACCATTTTTTAAAAAAATTGAAGAGATGAACATATGAAGAATGAAGCTTTGGTTTATTGAAACCATTACTGGTTTTGGAGTTTAACTGTTGCTCTTCCAAGTTAGCTCCTGACAATTTTTTCTGTTTAAGATATATTTTACTCAAATGCAGAATTTTGAACTTTTACTACTCTTTTTCTGTTTTTAACAGTTCAATCCTATACATGTCTAGTCAGTAGTACGTCCCACTGAGTTAAGTGGGGTTTACTTCCAGGTAATTGGGCCTTGGACTGAAGCCTAAATTACTCTCGTGGTGAAGCTGTTTAATCCCTGGTATTTAACATAGTAATAAAAATTTGGTACCTAAAAAAATATTCTTTGGTGCATGTGTTTTTTCATTGGTGCCTCAGTGGGGATTACTTTTGAGTAGACATGCATTGGATTGCATAGTTAGTGCCTTTAAAAAACCCGATCACGAATAGTTGTCTATGAAATACTTTCCCCCTTTACACTGTTGTAACTAAAGCAGTGATATTGTACATCTATAGACTGTCAGCATTTCTTGGGAGCAGACAATAGAAAGCTGTAGTGTTTTATGTACAATTGACGTAAAATGGAAAATAGGTTTTCTGAACTGGAGACTGTGCACATCACCTGAGGCTTATTGTAATCATTTATGCAGTGAATAAAGGACCCCCTGGTTAGATCACTTGACAAAAGCCTGTTTTCCACAAAGCTAAACATTAAGTGCATGGGGGGGGGGATAATTGTAGCCTGTACATGCACCCAGGCTCTACCATGCGCTGCCTCCCGTGGCAAGCCATATCTATTACAGAAACCTTCCTCAACCTTGCAGCCCCCGTCATCCTAGATCATTGGCCGTGCTCTCCGGGGCTGATGGGAGTTGGAAGGCATCAGGTTGGGGAAAGCTATGTTACAACGACACAATTTTCAGTTCCTGTGTGGTAGTGCAATAAACATGGGCCAAGCTATTTATTTATCTGTTTATTCAAACATTTTTATCCCTCTCTTCCACTCAAAACTAGCTACCCACCAGCTTGCAGCAAGTATACAAAACAAGAAAAGTAATAGTAGTAATAGTAATAGTAGTACAGTGGTGCCCCGCAAGACGAATGCCTCGCAAGACGGAAAACTCGCTAGACAAAAGGGTTTTCCGTTTTGGAGGTGCTTCGCAAAATGAATTTCCTATGGGCTTGCTTCGCAAGACGACAATGTCTTGCGAGTTCCTGCTGGTTTCCCCCCCCCCCTTTTCTAAGCCGCTAAGCCGCTTATCAGCTGATCCAATCAGCAGATAAGCCGCTAAAAGCCGCTAATAGCACTAATCCGCTAATCCGTCAATGGGCTTGCTTCGCAAGACGAAAAAACCGCTAGACGAAGAGAATCACAGAACGGATTCTTTTCGTCTTGCGAGGCACCACTGTAGTAGTAGTAGTAATAATAATAATAATAATAATAATAATAATAATAATAATAATAATAATAATAATAGGAGGAGGAGGAGGACAGCAACAAGAGCATATACAAAAGGGTAATAAATGAACAAATCTACAGAAATGCTTGCAAGGTCACCTTGGCTCTGGTAAAAATACTTATTAATGCACCTCCTGCGCATGGTTACCTAGAAGTAAGTCTCACTGTGTCCTACCAAGTATATTTAGGGTGTCAGTTCCTCCTGAACACACGCAGTAGGGCGGATAGTCTATCCTTCCCAAGAAGCAAACTCCAAAGTCTGGGCAATGCTACAGAAAAAGGCCAGTTGTGACTCCCAGTTTTTTGCACCTCGCTGAGCAGAGGGCATTGCACCACGTGAGCCTGTTGAAGCTGCTGGCCAGCTTGCCTGGCAGCACTGCAGCCCCCATGGCTAGGGAGGAGGAGGATGAGCCCCCTGAGGCATCTCTCAGCCCAGCGGGAACTCAAGGAGGAGTGGGATTGTGCTCCCCTTTTGCTGCCATCCCATACTGCCTTCTTCCTCCTCCTCTAGAGGCTCCCCACTGAGGGCTTTAGTTGTCACTGGTTTACAGGGCCAGAAAGAATTTTTACTCTCAACCACAACTGGCCCTTGGTGTGGAGGTTTTGGCTTTCTTTCAGTAGGTAGTAAGCAGCTGTTAGGCATCTTATATGCATAGTCACAACTTGATGGAAATGTGATGGGGTAGGCTTTAAGTATAAAGGAGGACCCACCCCATGGAGGCCCTGAGGTTGCAACCAGCTCCCAGCCCTAGCTAGGTTACCAGCTGTCCCAGTCACATGGTCTTGCACCATGCTGGGTCCTGAAAGCTGGACAACTCCCATTGTATGTCCCAGCAGGGCCTGCAGGGCCAGAAGGCCTTGTCCAGACCCACCTGCTTTTGTTAGTCAATAAAGCTCCCATCTATGGTGCCTGGTGTGTTATTGGCTTATGTCCTCTCCTATCCCTGAATGGGCCCAGACAGCTACCTCACAGTCACAGATTTGGTCTGCATTGTTGCTGTGGGACTTGCATAGATCATGTCAAGCCCATGTTCTCAATTTAAAAATGTGAATAGGTTATTGAAAAAAGACATTTCTGTGACCTGCTTGAACCATGTCCAACCATCTTTGTTGCTTCTTCTCCCATTTTGCTTCTCATTCCTTCTCATGCCTTCTGTTGCCTCTCCTATTTCTAGCATCCGACTGCATAAGCATTTCTCTTTTCTGTTTCCTCGGAATATGCCATGCCCTAGTGCCACTGTTCATTTATCCCATAGCCTCTAACGAACCGCACTTAACTTTTCTCCTTGTCTTTTCATGGCTTTGCATCTCAAGATTCTATCAGAATCTTAGCAAGCTCAGCATCAAAACAATTTCACTTTCACACATGAAGGTTCTCTGGAAATCTTTTGATTGTAAAGAGACTGAGTGGTGCAAATGTTTCCAGAATGTCCGATGTTATGCTGTGAACTGCTCTGAGATCTTCAGACAAAGGGCAGTATACAGATTTCATAAATAAATAAAATAAATACTGCGTGTCAACCACCTTCTATACCACTGGAACAAATATACACCTATGTGAACTGATATAAACATTTGCTCATGTTTATTTATTCACGTCTAAGCACCCTAACATTTGTATTAATAGCTTTCATATTTTGTTGTGCATCTCTGTAGAGCAGTTTGCAATTGCTTCATATTTCTGAATTAGAGATAGGGAAACATAGATCATTGTGGGGAGTCTGTTAATTTGTTGAAGACAAGAATGAGTATTATTTAGTAATAATAAACAGTGACAACAAAAACTATGTTAATTGCACTCATAAAGTAGCAATATGGAAATGTCACTCCTTGTTATAAGTTTCTTTGTGCTATGTACTTTTGTATAATATTGCTTTTGTGTTAGATATGTAATTTTCCTATATGTTTCATGACAGGCTTTAAAATTAGTGGATATAGCTGTTTTTATAACTAATAATGGTAGCACAGCCTCCAGACATTTGCTTAAGAAGTATATACTAAACTTAAGTGGTAATTGTGTAAATAAATTGAAGGGCCAGCTATCAAGGGGATATATATATCCTAAGTTAACTTCCATTAGCATTATTGAGGGTTGCATTGCACACAGTAAGAGGAAACACATCTCCGAATAATGCTTTTTATTAGACAGAAATATTCATTTATGCATATGTAGATGTTGGCATTCCTGTTACATAAAATATTGGAACTACACATTAAAGCCTCTGTATGCAAACTAAGGCTATAGTGTGCTGTTTTAATTCTGTAGCTATTATGAAACTGCCAAGAATAGCTTTAGGACAAAATTTGAACATTTATTTCCATATGAAGTAGCAAAGCTATTTAGTTATGCAGAAAGCAATTGCTTACATTGGATATTGGTCAGGATCTGAACTTTTGTCCTTGTTGAAAGTCTTGTACAATGTTGAGTGTGGAGTGCTTGGAATTTCTTTGTTATGGATCACTGGGGGAAATGGCAAATTTTGGAGGCATATCCAATCATCACAGTGGGGTAATGGTTTAATGCTCATTTGGAAGAGAGAGAGAGGCAATAGCTTGAAGGGAAGCAGGATTCCTGTTGATTTTTGGACTTGAAGCATATTGCCCAAGAACCACCCAAACCCAACCTTGCCTATCTGATGAGATTGGCTTAGATCAAGGAAGGGGGAGCTGCGACCCTCCAAAAGTTGTTGGGCTCTAACTCCGAAATAACCAGTGGTCAGCAGTAATGGAAGTTGGAGTTGAACAACCTCTGGAGAATCACAAGTTCCTTTCCCTAGCTTAGATGACACTTTACAGTGAGATGCCATTAGGAATTCCTGACTTTCTAACTGAAAATGTTGTGCTTGTGTATAAGGGTGTATGTAAGATTTAGCTAAATATGTTGAATGTCTTATCTTGTGGTCCACACAGCATGTGTAATATTCTTTTTAATCTCTCTGTTGGGCTTCTGAGCTTTTGTTGGCGTACATTGTGTAGATGATGTGATTTGTAACCTCAGAACAATATTTTGTGGCAATAACAGAAATAAAATGAGATAATATTCTATGAAACAAGTGAAATCATTTTTGTGATAGAGGTATTAGATGTAGCGTTTCTTTGTGATAAATTCCTTTATCATTCCAAAAGCATGAAAACTTTCTTCATGCCCCCTCCTTAGATCCAGTTAGCTGTGATTGGTGCACATTTTGAGGCAGCAACTGCCAGTGGGGTTCAATTCAGCTAATTGAAAGGTTGTTGCAGGTGCAGAGAGTTACAATCATGTTTAATCCCATGATGTTCAAAAGCCCAATAGACAAGCAGGTGAGGTGTGACTCCACCTTGCGTCTATCTCATAGCTTCCCACCATATAGAGCAGAGATGGGGAATTTCTGCTCCTCAAGAGGTTTCTGGTCTCCAACTCAGCCCCAGCCACCATGACTGGTGGTCAGGGGGGTGGGAGTCATAATCAACAGCATCTGGAGTACCACAGGTTCCCCATTCCTGATGTACGGCAATGTTGACAGTCCTTGCTATGTGGATGTAAGTGTAAAATTGCGATCTGTGGTGTCAAACCAAGCATTGTTTCAAAAACTCCTGTTGAGTAGTAATCTCACATAAGTGAAAACAAATGCTAAAGCAGCACTGTTCCAGTGTCAGCTTTTCACCTATCCATTTAGTTCCATAGTTATTTTTGGCAGACTCCACACAGATATATGGCACACTTAATCCAAAAGAATTTTTTCAAAAACTTTTCAGAAGATCATCGATTTACCACTGTAAAAAAAATAAAACCAAAAGTCATAAGAAGAATTTCTTCTTATTATGAGACAGACAGACAGACACAGATAGACAGATCTGTGAAAATAATAATGTTTATCTTCATGTTCCTGTTTTCAAAATGCTTCACACCCATTGGGTTGTATCTAATTTCTACTCACAGTAGACTCATTGAAATTAAGGGACCTAAGTTGGTCCTGTTAATGATGTCCTCCAGTGTGTCTGGCTATCAACCAGAAGGTTGGTGGTTCAAGCCCACCCAGGGATGGCCATGGGCTGGACTAGATGAACCTCAGGGACCCTTCCGACTCTACAGTTCTATGAATTAATTTCAGTGGGTCTACTCTGGGTATGTCTAACTTTGGATGCAACCCACTAGGTATATAATCCTAGCAAGAGCCCTGCAAGGTAGTCCAGTGTTATTATCTACAGGTTGCATTTTTAGTGATCACTCTAAGGTGAATTCTTCCTGGCTGGGGTAAAATTTGAAACAGGGGAGGACACCCACACCATACATTTAAAGTACGCTCAATGCACATTTAAAGCATGTGGTTTCTCCCAAAGAATCCTGGGAATTGTAGTTTGTTTAGAGTGCTAGGAATTGTAGCTCTGTGAGGGGAAGGTTAATGGGAGGGCATCATATCCTTTATAGTGTAGATCTGCCCAGGGACTTTTCAAATCATGCTTATATTTTTACCCACCCTTTTCTCCTGCATACATGCTGCATACTTTTGACTATTTTGTGAGGCTAACTCCAATTCAATCTATTCCATATTCTCTTCACGTGGGCCTTCATTTATACAGAGCATAGTTTTTTATAGGCAAGGAAGACATTTCTATTTAAGTAACAGTGTTACTGTGTGAATTCAGCTTACTGAGTATTGTGACATCTTTTTTCTCTTAAAAAAAATAAAATGATTCCCTGCCTTGTGCTTTAGCACAGTAGAGGGATTTAAGATATCTAATTATTATGATTTTTTATAAAAAAAATCAATGTATGAATTTTCAGTATGGGGAGAAATCAGAGACTCCACATGTGAGTCTTAAAGCCCAGGCTTTGTCATTTTCTTTGAGGCTAGAAATAATTTACATTTCAGCATTTCTAACAGAGCAGTCTGCTAATGTCTAGGGGAAATAAATCGATGCAGCAGCTTCTTTTTCTTTCTTTCTTTTTTTAAAGAGTGAAAGTAGCTTATGCTAAATAATTCATCTGGGATTAGCTTGCCTCAAAAAAAAAAATGCAGATAGTTTTGCTACTTCAGTATAATCTACATGTTTTAAAATTCCAAAAGTTAGATGAAACAAGGTTATGAAATACTAGTTGTTCCTCATGTCCTTGTGGGGATACTTTCAGAATTTTTTTCCTGAAAATTCTATGTCCATTTTATCTATCCTGGACTCTTATCTTGCCTTGCAGTGAGCCTGAATTAATTCAGTCCAAGGAAGTTTCAGTTTAGTCCTGATTTTGCCCCAATTAGAGTCTATTCCAGATTAAGCCCCACTCTCTCAAAGAAGACCATGTTCTTGCATTCTGAATGAGCATATTCTGCTCTAGGTCCTGTGTGTCTATTGCAAGACCTGTCAAAATCCTGATTTCTAATCCTCTGTGCAAATTCTGACCCTTGAGTGGAGGTCTTGGCCCTAGAGTAGAAAGGATGGGGGTGGTAATCATTAAGCATTCATGAGATATAAGCTATAGGCTAATATACACACTTACTAAGGAGTAAATACCCTTGAACAAAGTGGGACTTACTTTTGAGTAAGGTATAGCTGCATTTCACTGTAACATTGTGGTTTTTAAAACATTTGCTTAGTGGATTGTCTTGTTGGATTTAACCCTGATTAGGATTAGTCTGTAACTTTAAAAAAAATACAATTTATTGATTCCTCTTTAAAACGTCACAAGACTCTGTTGTTTCTGCAGCAAGAAACTAACATGGCTACCCCTCTGGCAAGTGACTCTTTTGATGAAAACAAAGGAAATTGTGGATTTGAAAGTAAGAGGGGAAACAAAGTCTCAGTTGCAACAAAAAAACAGGGGGGGGGGACATGTTTGTAGCTGTATGGACAGGACAGTTCCATAGATCAGTGTTTTACCCATAACTTATGTCATGTTTAAATCAGATCTCAATATCTGTCCCAAACATAGGGTGGGGCATTTTTAATAGCAAAGAGAACTCATAGGAAAGTAGCGCAGCTTAGCTTTCCCAGCCAGAATATCAGATAGCAGATATTCTTCTAGTCGGAAGAAATGCTTTTGGAGGCAGGACTATGTATGGCAAGGTAAGCAGCGACTGGGGGAGCGGTTGATTCGCTGACCCATGGGCCTACCCCATCTTTCTACGCGCTTGGGACTGATCTCTATTAAACATGGTAGATTTGCAGCTATAACAGCCAGCCTGGTCCCTAGGCAACTCGTTTAGAAGTGCAGTACAAGTATTTTCAGCCTAGTGCAGAGTGCAGAATTCTACTTCTGTGAAACATAACTATCTTGGAAACCCATCTTAAAGGTGATAAAATGACCTTGAGATTAGATACATACATACTTCGTATCTTTTATCTGCCAACCCATATTTCATAGTATGGAGTAGGAAATATTTTTATTTTTAAAAACCCTCTAAAGAAAGTGTAATCAATTAATTGCTTTATTCAATTGTATGTGATTATTATTACCGGTATTTACAACATTACAAAGTTAAGCACACAACTGTAATTTTATCTGTATTTTTAGTATGAGCTACAGGCTTTCAAGTTCAATTTGAATCTAGTAAAGAAACTTTTAACCATGCAGTCCCTCTTAAAGTTTTGTCTTTATTTACCAGGACAGTATTTTCCTACTTTTTCTGGCTCCTCTTCCCCTACATAAGTACTTTTCCTATTTGCTTTTTGAAGGTGCCTTAATTAGCTCTTAGTACTGCATGAGTTGGGACGCGGGTGGCGCTGTGGGTAAAAGCCTCAGCGCCTAGGGCTTGCCGATCGAAAGGTCGGCGGTTCAAATCCCCGCAGCGGGGTGCGCTCCCGTTGTTCGGTCCCAGCGCCTGCCAACCTAGCAGTTCGAAAGCACCCTCGGGTGCAAGTAGATAAATAGGTACCGCTTACTAGCGGGAAGGTAAACGGCGTTTCCGTGTGCGGCTCTGGCTCGCCAGAGCAGCGATGTCACGCTGGCCACGTGACCCGGAAGTGTCTCCGGACAGCGCTGGCCCCCGGCCTCTTGAGTGAGATGGGCGCACAACCCTAGAGTCTGTCAAGACTGGCCCGTACGGGCAGGGGTACCTTTACCTTACTGCATGAGTTGATAAAGTTGCCTTTCTTTGGGGTTTAGCTCCTTCCTCTGAGTCTCTAGAACAGAGAGGGGGAACTTGTGGCCGTTCAGCTGTTGCTGGAATGCAGCGCTCATCATCTGTGATCACTGGCCTTGCTGATGGGAGCTGGAGTCAAATAACCCCACTATAATTCCAAGAGAATCTCACTGGCATAGACACACCTTGCCTTTGGTCTGCATTAAGAATGCAGATGCTACATAGTACATATCCTGCTTTTCCTGTGGTGCAACAATGGAGGTGTTATTTCAATATCTTAAGACAGTTATGCTTTTTCTGCTAGCATATACTTAACAATGACTATCCTGACCTTTCAGCCAGTGGAAAGCATACATCCTAAATCGGATTCACTCAGCACTAACCTCTACAGCACTTAAAAGCCTTTTTTTATTCTATGCTTCTGTGATGGCAATATACCCCCCAAATAGTGGTTCCAGTGCCATGCAACCAAATGGCTTAGATAAGAAACAATTAAATTTTGCAGGGGTTAGTACTAAGAGAATCAAATTAAGGAAATAGGTATTTTAAAGCATCTTTTGAACTAGAGCCTAAAATAACCTGGATATCTGGAACATATGCTAAATATATAGATGTCTAAATAATTCAGCCTAGTGTATATTTTTAAAAAATCTTAATGTTTCCGTGTGGAGCACCCTTGGGGCTAGTAAGCCTAGAGCAGGGATTGCCAACATGGTTCCTTCCAGATGCTGTATGCTACAACTCCTGTCATCTCTAACTATTGACATTGCTGGGGGGGGGCTGATCAGAGTTGTAGTCCGCCAACATCTGGAGGGCCCTACATTGACCACACCCATCCTAGAGGCTTTTTGCCCTTCCCTTCTAGTTAAGATTTTCGTCCCCTCTGTTCTGGCTTGCTGGTTTCACACAAAAATTCATTGCTTTCCCCTCTCATTAGCCTTGGTTTTATTTTCTTAAAGTGGTTTGTATTTGTATAGGGGTATAGTTCGGACAATTGTATCCCCATTACCAGTTCCTGGTCAACAAAGATTAATAGATCTTTCATGTGTGTATAACTCTTGCATTCAGCCTTGGACAAGTCACAAATTTAGCAAGGGACTGCAATATTCAGTTGATCTCAAGAATGATCCATCTGAGAGTGTCTTTTTATGAACCACGTCCACGTTCTAGAAATATAGGGCTAGGTTGACTTGGAATACTTAACTATTGAATTACAAAGGTTCGCACAGTAACGCTTGCTTCTCTGCTTCACTTTACCATGTTTTTCTGGCCCTGCCTAATTTCAGCTTTAGACTTCCGAAACATTTCCCAAGCATTAGATTTGCTTCATGTGCCCTCTGCTTCTTAAAATGGAGAGGTTCTCTCAGGGCCTCTCCAGATTTGTGTTTTATTGCAGATGTATTCTGACTGCAACATGTTCTCGCTACAATAATTGTGCATCAGGAATTGATTCATTCTGCTTTATTAGTTGTTCTGCAATGCTCCCCCAGTGCCATCACATTATTGCTGTCCAGAGGGGCTGTAGCACAAAAAAGGAGGACAAAACAAGAACAAAGAGTTTGTGATATGAAAAGTTATGGGTTTTCCACAGGAAATTAGAGGGTTTATGGTGATTGAAAATGAAACAGTATGACTGCCCCAAAACCTTTGCAGGTGCAAGTAGCGTTAAAAACAGGGTTGCATAGGATCACCCCAATAGCGTTATGAACATCACGAATGCATACTAAAAATGATGTCCGGAGGAGCCCTCCATGCTACATAATAAGACAAACACAAGCTTTAAATCAGAAGATTGACTTAAGATTTAGATCAGAGGAGGCTAAAAAAGGGGGAAGGAGAAGAGGCTACAGCAACTGAAGGACTGTAGCAGAGAAAGGACTGTCTGCAACAGAAGCAGGACAAGGGTATAAAGCAAAAATCAGCAATTAGCAGGCTGTTTATGACTCCTGAAGGGAGAAGGATGCTATGGTATAGTGTAAAAGGTGTCCCAGAATCGAATGAGAGCATGAGACTCTTAACCTCAGGGTCGTGAGTTTGGATCTCATGTTGAGCAAAAGATTCCTGACTTGGAAGGGACCACGAGAGTCATCAACTTGATAACTTCCAATTATTCTACAAGAAGGATCAATAGCAGTCAGCACTTTGTGGTGATTGGAAAGACCACATATTTCCATACATTATATTGTGTGGCACTAATTATTTAAAAAATGAATGAGAGCATAGAAAGGCTACGCTGATGAAGCATCCCACCAACATAATTGGCAGGAGCTTAGTTTCCATATTAAATGAGCACATTAAAAGAAGAAAGAAAATGCATCTCGTAGCGTATGACACTCCCATCTCCTTCTATAGCTCTCCATCTCTCTTTGAGACAGAAATTGATTCAGACTCTTCAGATTTAAAAGACACTCTTAACAAAATGGAAATAACCCTTCCATACTGAGGAAGCTGGAAACAGTGCAATAAAACGTGACATGTTAAATTAAAGAACATTGCAGTTCTGACAACCATGAAGCATTTGCAGGCCTCATAAGTAACTTTAGTCCCACATCCCAATTTTTTATTGGTGTTTGTCCAATGAAGGGATCATCTCATGCTCTGAAAGGAAACAGCAAGGCAATTAACAGAATGCCATTCACCAGTTTCCTGTGCTTTGAAGAAACTATTTTCATTGGGACTTACTCTGTATTGCTTAAATAACATCTCTTCCTCAGAGAAGTGCTTTAAATGCTTCAGTATTGAAAGAATTTGGGGTGGGGGTTGAGCTCTGTCAGTTTCAGAACTGCAGCACAAGTGCAAAAAGTAATGAAGATACTATGGATAAAGTTATAGCCCAGTGAAATAAGACACCATCTTTCCCTCGCCCAACCCCAGCATGCATGTATTCATGAAAAGAGCCTAGAAAGGGGCATTCCATATTAAGGAAAATTGCTTTGCAGAACTGTGGTTATTGGGCAAATTCACATGCAAAAAGGTGTAGATTAGGATAAATTTCCTCTAAAATTCTGATTAATTTTTTAAGCCTTTTTTATTTTAAAAAAATGCAAATTAATGTGGAAACTGAAATTGACAGATCCACACTTGGACGTATCCCATGGACATGCAGAATTCACAAAACTATATGCATATATAGCCCATCTGTATTCAGTAAATATCTAAAAACCTTTTTTTTTATTTATCCAGGCTTTTGGATAATAGTTTGATTAAGTTTTCTTCTGGTTTTAATTTCTGTGTATGCTATAATGATGTTTTGAATTGTTCTGTGTAATTTTATGGCTATAAGTGTCCCTGGACTCCCCTGGGGATGAAGTATGGGTTATAAATTTCATATGTATGTTATATAATATACATTTCTACATTTGTTTATTACATCAAACAAATGAACACATGTATATTAGATAACATACATATGAAATTATGAACTAGAGTTTATTTCAAAACGATTCTCTAAATTTTTATTGATTTTAGATTACATTCACATTTGTAGAAAAATCAAGATTCTAATCATTTAATAACAGCAAAAGTTCTGATTCAAATAGTTTAAGCTTCGTGTTTTTACTATCTTTAATTTCATGTCTTCCTTGCTGTCAGGGGCACCATCTCTAGGTTACCCTGGGGGCCGAAGCACCCACAAAAAAATGGTTTTGGGTGCTCAGCACCTACACCACAGGGGCCCCTGATGCAACTTCTGATGGCCTTGTGAAGCACTGGAAGTCATGCCCAAGGCCTCATGAGACCTCAGAGATGCTGTGTGAGGCCTTTTGAGACCCTGGAACCTGACTTCCGATGCCACCAGAAGTCAGGTTCTGAGGCTGCGGGGCAAGTGAAGTCATAACCTGGGACCCCAGACTGTGCCCCTGCTTGCTGTGGGCAAATATTAAGGGGGAAAATGTAATTTGTGTCAACAAAATAAAAGACAGGAAAAGAAAACTAAGTTGAATTATGCCCGGGCTAATTAAAAATAGATTCAACATTCCCAAAGTATTTATTTACAGTTCCAACAGAACAAGACTTACAGCAATCTCCATCGATATATAAATTCCTTCTTTGAACTTTAACTCTTAAAACATGTTTACAGCACTAACTGATATGGGCCCCAGACAAATAAAAATAAATAACTTAGAAGCCAGACTCAGTTAGTAATTTATGTGAAGTATATTATTATTTAAATAAGATCTAATTACTCTGGTCATGTAGGGCATCTGCAGAGAGAGAGAGAGATATCTGGCATCAGCATCCATCACAAAGCTGCATGCCTAAAAAATGGAGTATTTAAATGCTACATTGTTAATGCACTTAGGTTTCCTGTTGTTACAGAAATAGGTTTCTAAACACAAATTAACGTTAGTCAAAAAGATCTTGACAGCTTAATGCATCTTACAACCAGGAGCTGAAACTTGATATTTTGTAATTCAGTGGTAAATCTAAGCACCAGTAGCAAATTAATAGGATATCCCACTGGTCCCATTGGCAAATAGTAAGCTCTTTGATTGCATTTTCATCTTCTTGGTACCACCACTGTTGTCACAGAGACTCAGACTTCCTTTCTCCTTTTGATGTGACTTTAAGTTGTCCTTCTGTGTATTATAATAAACTGATGCCTTCTCCTTGTGACAGGCAGCTGCTGCTACAATCTGCCCCCACCCCACAAAAAATATAAATTGTGTGAAAAAATCTAATTCATTTCCTGCCCATACCCACTAAATCTTTTAAACCAGCATAGATGATTTAAGTCTGATCATGCAAGCTGGTTGCCGAGTCATCCTCAGCCTCTGATTTCATTACAGTTTGAATGCATTTTTCTGCATTGGGCTCTTATGGTGCTATACTAAAAGCCTCGCTATATCTAATATTGCATAGCCTTTATACATCTACATGTCAGGTGATGAGAAATTGTTGGAAGTGCCTAAAGGGGGAAAGGTTTGAAGGGGGGAGAAGCATGAGGAATAACTGGAAGGCAAAAATAGTAGATAAGTGAAATTATGCATGGATGCACCATGAAAAAAGGATGGCATGGTTAACTCAAAGGCAGGGGTAGGAATTAAGAGCACAGGGGTGAGACTGCTGCTTTCTGCCTTGAAGGAGACGGAGGATGTGCTCTTTAATACCAGTCACTGAGTAAGTAAACTGATCAGTGTGTTTCCCACAGTTCAGAATCTCATCCTCTCTCTGCTTAAAGAAAACACTATTTTAGTACCCCACTTCTATCATCTTCAATGCACTTGTTCTATACTTGAACTCTCCCCTTTGAATGACTCCCCCCCCCATTTCCCAGCTGACTTTGCTGCAATGGTGTTCGGGGTCTTTTGATACAGCATTATGCTTCAAAGCACCCAGGCAGGCTTTTCTTTTGTTGTGGATCCTACTTTGCTCATATTTTCTTTTCAATGCATAATGCTAGATGAGCTGTCGGGAAGGGCAATGATGATTTATTTACCAAAGCTCTTCTCAATCTTAAGGCATTCGGTCTCTCCCTTCCGCATGAATTAAACTTCCCAATAGAGGATATTAGCAGTAGCTCCCCCCTTAAAAAAAAAAAAACTTTTTATTGTATCTGCAGGCTTCCATTGCCTTTTGGCATGTTACCAAAAACACCTGCATTTCATGTGTGCTTTCATATGACTGGTGCCAAGCATTGCACATATGAGAACTCATAGTAATTGAATGTCTGAAGCAGAGATGAAGAACCTATCATCCCATAGCTGGTTACTGAGCTCCAGTTCCCCTCAGCCCCAGCCAGCAGGGCCTCTGGTCAGGGATGATGGGAGTTATAATTCAGGTCAGGGGGCTATGGGGACTAGGCTAGTTCACTAAATGTTTTCCAGGCACCCCTTTCTCAAAGCCCAGGAAGCTTCTGCCCAGCTAAGGGAGGGAGGCACGATGTTCACACACACATCACCCCACCCTCCACAAGCTGGTGCCTCTGGCTCTAACTGTTCACCTACAAAACATTTCACTGCACGCCTGTGATTCAGGACCATCTGGAGGGCCACAGATTCCCCAGCCCTAGTTTCATGGCACTTTAGCCTGCACACGCACTATTCATGGTAGGGTATCGGAAACAGAATGCCTCTGCGCTGCTTTAGCTACCTTAGCACTGAAGGCAAATCATTTGTACAAATCATTTCAGCTCTGATCATCTGTGCTTTGTGTCAGCTACTGTGTACCCTTCTCCAGACAGGCCTTTGGAATAAGCAGCTCTCTTTAATTCCATGCTCTGCAAAGTGGTTGCGCTGTCTAGGAATTACAACCTAGGAATCATTTTAGCCAGAACCACCAACGCATCCGCGGGGTTTAAATTTGCTACTTGCCTCTAGAGACTTTGCTTCCTGGAGATCATGGGAGGCATATAGTTCCATAGTGTCAGGACTGTAGTGATAATATTGGCACATGTGGGAAGAAAGGGGTTAGAAGATGCTTAAAGGAGAAGGCATACACCAACATATATGTGGAACATAGGAAGTCGCCTTATCGAAAGTCAGATCATTGTTCCATCTGACTGGAAGCAACCCTCCAGTATTTCAGTCAGGAGTCTTTTTTGAGCTGTACCTGAAAATGTCCGGGATTTACATGTTCTCTGTCACTGAGCTACAGCCATCCCCCATGTTAGTGTACAGGGCCAGCCCACCTGTGAGACATTGTGAAGGGATCAATTCACATCTCTTGTTTGCTTCACCATTCCATATAGCCAAGATGCATTTAGACAAGTCAAGTGACCAAGGTCATAACATTCCTAGTCAAATGACATTCTGGTGTTTGCTATGTGACCTCTTTGTTCGATAGCCTTTCTGTTTGCTTCCTTTTTCTGTTCCCTTCCGTTTGTAGATTGTGGACCTTTGGTCGGATAGCATCTGTGTAAATTGCCCTAGTGCTATCAGTGTTGCTGTGAGGCTTAAGTGTAGCACAACACTGCCACTTTGGTTTACAAATTTAATAAATAATGATAATGTTCCTGATGCTCCTATTCAAGCTATTGACCACAATCCTGTAAATAAGGCCACACATCCACATTCTATGACATTGTTCTGGGTGGAAACATTTCATTGCATGCGCTGTTGGTTAGCGAAGTGAGAGCTGCTTACTGAAAACTTTTGACACTCGCAAGCATTTTGCAAAGGAAGCTGTGAGGAGACCGATTGTCACAGATCTACCATCTGCTTGTAACATTCCACCTTTGCTTTTAGAACAGTTTAATCTTAGACTCTCCTGTGTAGATACTAACAACCCAGAGAGCAAACCATTTTTCAAGGAGAAACAGCTGTGGTTGCAGAAGCATCAGCTAATAGCGGCCTGAACTTTCTTTGTTAATTTCTATTGTACACAGAGGAGAAACTATTTTACAGGTCTTTGTAAGCTACACCTATTTTACTGGACTTATATTTGGCCTTTCAAATTGTACCCCATAACATTCTTTTTGCATTGCACTCAAGAACAAGCAAATACCATCAATAATGGGAATGAAATTCAATAAGTTCAGAACCCAGTTATTTATTTTGTCTGTTCTTCACTGTTTTCCAGAGTTGGCCAGACCCCACTTCATCCCATCCCACTTTGAACTCTCATACTTTCACTTTCTGTGGATGCTGCCTAAACTTTCCAGCCTTTGTTCAAGATGTCATCCTTGATCATTAAGTCATTGGGATGTTTTAAAACTAATGTATTTATTACATTTCTCTTTTCTATCTAAGAAGAGAAATACATGGGCTTTGCAAGTCTGTGAGGCACGTTAGACTGAGAGACAGTGACATCTCCAATGCAAACTATTAACCACTAAGGATGACTTGAGATTTGAACATGACTTTTTTACATTCATACCCTATATTCCAATGTCTCAAAATAGTTTTCTGAAGCTGGATTCAATAGCCAATTCTGCTACTCTTGTTTTTATTTCAATTTACACACTACTGTGACTGAACAATAGTGAATACTAGTTTATACTTCTCTGAACATGAACATGAAAAGATTCCTTGGGAGACTGTTGGTCCTTACTGATTATATTTTTTAAACCACAGAAAGTTTCTTAAAGTCACACATGCAGAGACAATTCACAAAGCCATGGGAAGCCACATAAAATGGAGAGCAGTCTGTTCCTTTCAATGGAAATTAGCTCATCATGGCCAACATGTCATCAGCTGACAGCCAAAGCCCTGCTGGGAAGCATAAGCCCTTTGGGTTGCCTCAGTAACTGCTAAGGTCTTCTGAATGATGATTGTTGTGCTTCAATATAACCTCACAATTAGCTGTAGTGCTAAGCTTTCACACAACACACTCGGGAAGCAGGCTAATTGACCTGCTCAAGGAAGGGGGTTACCCTCATCCATGGGGGTGGGGTACGAGGCTCCAGACCATACAATCTCAGCCACCTGTTGGGAGCTTTGAGGGTGGTGGAGATCATGGCCACCTGTGGGCTGCTCTGCTCTATAAAAAGCATTTGCTCCAGTGCCTGGGTGTGGACAAGCCATCTCCTTGTTGTGGAGTCTGTTCCACAGACTGCTGGAAGCAGGGAGCCTTCAGACCTTTTGTTGTGAGTTTGCTTTTCCTTTAAATAAACTACTAAGACCTGATCAACCTGTTGGTGTGGGAAGCCTTCTTTGGGAACCTGAGTATCCAGACCCTTGTGAGCTCTCCTCTGGCTCTGTGGGATACAACACCTCCCTTTTCTGCAATGAGTTTGTGCCTACTTCTTAGGTAACATTGTTGATCCCCTGGTGCTTGCTGTTTTAAGTACTCAAATACTGAAAGGTCAGCTTTGTCTTGTACCATTTGATTGGATGATTTGGTGTCATATATTGAAGTGGATAATGTTTTGAGGGCATAAGCGTGACCATGCCATGTGTCTGTTCGAAGTGTGGAGTAGAGGTTGTATCCTTTGCTGGTTTGATCTCTCAGCATTAAACTATTAGTAGTAGTGCCTCATTTAGGAAATACAGAATTCTAAGAAAGCAAATAGTCTGCAAATAGTCGGGGGTTTTTGCATACATAGCATACATTTAAAGCACATCACCCCAGGATTCTTGGGGGTGTGCTATAAACCTATGCAAGTAGAGGCCAGTGGGGTGTGTGGGCAGGGCTGTGTCACTATCCTGGCTTCCTAGTGCCATGTACCACTGCTGGCTACCAAACGGGCAAGAGCAAGGAGGTGGTGAATCCCAGGTGGGAGCATTGGATTGGCTCTTCCAGTGTGCCGTGCTGAAGTTCCCACTGCTTCCCTCTCAGTAACTGGCAGCAGTGCCCAGCACTGGGTGCAGGGATACAGCCACACTGGCTGCTACTGTGTGTACACAGCCCAAGAACAAAATCACACCCAAGTGTGGTGCTATAGGCACAAGGGGTTAAGTGGGTGTTGCAGTGAGCAGATCTGCCACCCTACAACCCATGAGTTTCCAATCTGTTTTGAGGGAGGGGAGGTTTTTGAGTAAGTGGGAAACCCCCCCCCCCATATTAGCCATATCTGAGTATACAGCTCTGGACACATTATTTTTTAAATCTGAGCACTCTGCTGGCATTGTGTTCATAACTTTTATCTATGACCACACCATGGAGATCATTAAGGAGAATTGCTCCCTGTTGGCCTGGATAGATTGTTCTGCAGCTTTCAAATATCTGGAGTGTTTGGCGATTTCACAGTCACTTCTAAGCATACTCTGGAGTAACTTTGCTCAATCAGGAAGGTTTCAAATGACATAGATGTTTTAATTTTAATTTTCATTGGGTTTTATGCATAAACAAAGAAAACAAAAGTAGCAAATACAAAAAAAAACCCCCAACTCCTCAGCAGACACCTACCAATTATATGGAATTTGCTGCCAAGGAGTGTGGTGGAGTCTCCTTCTTTGGAGGTCTTTAAGCAGAGGCTTGACAACCATATGTCAGGAGTGCTCTGATGGTGTTTCCTGCTTGGCAGGGGGTTGGACTCGATGGCCCTTGTGGTCTCTTCCAACTCTATGATTCTATGATATGTACACAATTCTATCCAGTGGGTGCATAATCAGAAGTAATCTATCTTGGAATTTACTCATGCATTCCAAATTTCCAAGAATCCAGCAGGCAGCTGTTGAAGGATTGTTTGCACTGGTAGCATATGTTAAAGCTCCACCATAAGGCTCCAACATAGGGATGTCCAATTCCATAATAATTTTTTATTATTATTTATACCCACCCATCTGACTGGGTTGCCCCAGCCATTCTGAGTGGCTTTCAACATATATAAAACATTATAAAGTTTAAACTTAAAAACCCCCAAAAACCTGCCTTATACAGGGCTGTCTTCAGATGTCTTCTAAAGGTTGTATAGCTAATTACCTCCTTCCCTTGGTGTCACATAACCCTATACCCAACATTTCTTCGATGAAAATAGGGACATCCTAAGGAAAAGTGGGACATTCCAGGATCAAATCAGAAACTGGGATGTCTTCTGTAAATTTGGGACTACCCCACATAGCAAGGATAACATCTGGAGTTTCAATTTGCTGTAGACTACAAATTATGAGGGTTTGTTGTTGTTTTTTCTAAAATGGTAATGTCCACACATTACTATACCAAACTGCAACATTCGAACCATGCAACATTTTCTATAATCGGGCAATAGATATAGCGTACAAGAGTTGTACCCCATCTTGGGGCTAAGCTCTGACGTGTTTTTCCTTATGTGGGCCAACACTGACTTTGCTGGTCTAGAGCACTGCAGATTTGTCCATTTCACTTCTTCAATCTGCTCACCCATATCTGTCTCCCAAACTGCTTTCAATCCTCTACAGGAGCTTGTCACAATTTCTGTTAAGATCTTCTAAATACTTGAAACTAATCCTTTGCTTTTAGAGCTAGCATTAGCAGTAAGATCTTCAAACTCTGTAAGAGGCCTTGTTGTCTGCATCCATGGGAGAATGTCACAATTTACATAACAGGAGCCATCCCACCTTGATGTTTCCAATACCAACTTGAAGTTGAACTTGCACTACTGGGGAATCATTTTGATAAAAATCACACCCTCTGTAATGCCCCCTCTGTTGCCATTTAGCTATAACTCTTCGAAGTGTCATATCAAGTTCAGTGGTGCCTCGCAAGACGAAATTAATCCGTTCCGCGAGTCTCTTCGTCTAGCGGTTTTTTTGTCTTGCGAAGCAACCCTATTAGCGGATTAGCGCTATTAGCGGTTTAGCGGCTATTAAAGGCTTAGCGGCTATTAAAGTCTTAGTGGATTAGCGGCTAAAAGGCTATTAGCGGCTTAGAAAAAGGGGGGGGAGCGGGAAAAAATCGGAACACTCGCAAGACGTTTTCGTCTTGCAAAGCAAGCCCATAGGGAAAATCGTCTTGCGAAGCAGCTCAAAAACGAAAAACCCTTTCGTCTAGCGGGTTTTCCGTCTTGCGAGGCTTTCGTCTTGCAGGGCACCACTGTACTTTAATCTAGGGTGGTTGGCTAACGGAATCAAAGGAGAGCAGGCTTTGCTGCCATTTTTGTCAAACTTGAAGCATGGAGAGTGTGAATATATTTCATATATGTTTGAGAAAAGAAGGTGATAGAGCTTCAAATGGTCAAGACCACAGAGGGCTCTTATTTAGCCTTTAATCCTTTATTTTAATCCAGTTTTTTTGAACTTGACAGATCATATATAACTTAGAAAGTTGAAATGCATTGTGGTACATGCCATTATTTGGGAGTCGCCGTCCTCCCAACTGGTTTTCTATACAAAATGAAATGATATTAATAAGCATTTGTTTTTGCTGGCTTTTATCAAGAAAAGCTAAATAGGAGCTTCATAGAGTATTTTGTGGTTTAAAATACTAATTTATTTTGCTCTGCTATTATAAGCACTATAGGTAAAGCTGATTAGAATATGAAATACATCGATAGCATTTTTATACGAGAAAGACCTGTGGAGTGCAGTCAGCCATAGGTGCATTGTAAACCACTGAAAACCAAGTTTTACTGATCTTCTTGTTTACATCATTTGTCTTTGCAATGAAACGAGAGAAGATTCATATTGAGCCTGTAGCTCCTACCAAAAGGGGTTCTTTGGTGTGTGACATTTTCATTTGGGCATTCTGAAATCAAATCGTACAAGGGATCCTTTATGGCAGGGCCCGACAGGTTGGACTCGATGGCCCTTGTGGTCTCTTCCAACTCTATGATTCTATGAATGTCAGTTGTGGTTGACTGCAGGCAGGCTTTCAGTGGGACAGGGATTCTTGCCGGGTCTTCAGTGCCATTATTTTTAAGAGGTCCTTCCACCCCAACTCCCCATTGGTTCTCACTTCCACACTAGTGTGCCTTTTTGTCAGCAGAGTCCCACAATCTCCCACGACGTTTGTGTCATCACCACAATACCATTCATGGTCATTGCACCGGCCTAGACTAGGGGCAGAGCCCACCAAATACAAACTTAACAGCCACTGGCCTGTTCCTTCCTTTCATTGGAAGTAATTCTGGCTGTGCAGAAGAGCTTGTGCAATGGGACTTTGGTGCTCCCCTGACAGACACCCAAATGTCTGTCCCCTGACAGACACTCACCTGTCCTGGATTAGCAGGAAAGAAACTTCAGAGGTCAACAGAAGTGGGACATGAGAACAGCAGCTACTTCCTCCCATGTTATCTTGGGTCATCCTCCCAAATTTGATGGCTGCTACTGTCTATCACAGTTAAGCTAACCACTTGGCATTTGGAAGCTCAGCTAGGTCATAGGAACATGGAAAGCTACCCTCCCATCAGATGTCAAGGAGACAAATAGCTATACAGTGGTGCCCCGCAAGACGAATGCCTCGCAAGACGGAAAACTCGCTAGACGAAAGAGTTTTCCGTTTTGGAGGTGCTTCGCAAAACGAATTTCCTATGGGCTTGCTTCGCAAGACGACAATGTCTTGCGAGTTCCTGCTGGTTTTTCCCCTCCCCCCCTTTTCTAAGCCGCTAAGCCGCTTATCAGCTGATCCGATCAGCAGATAAGCCGCTAAAAGCCGCTAATAGCGCTAATCTGCTAATCCGTCAATGGGCTTGCTTCGCAAGACTAAAAAACCGCTAGACGAAGAGAATCACAGAACGGATTCTTTTTGTCTTGCGAGGCACCACTGTACAACTTTTAGGAGACATCTGAAGATAGCCCTCTATCGGAAAGTTTTTAATGTTTGATGTTTTATTATGTTTTTATATGTGCTAATGTCTACCCAAACCCTTCTACGTTTCCGCCTATATTCTCCCCTCACCCCTGGCAAGAACAGTGGTGATAGCAGCAGCATTCGTAGTGGCCAAATCCAAGTGTAACTGGCTTGCCTACAAAGGTAGAAATTGTAGCTGTATATGGAACAAGACTGTAAAACAGCAATCAGTGAAAGAATCAGAACAGGCACAAGTACCTTTTCCATTACCTGTGTGTGAGAAAGAGAGACAGAAAGAGATAGGCTATGTATGCCTGAAGGCACTTGATGTAGCAACCTTGCTTGGTTAATGGCTGGACGTGAAACTACCTAAGATCCTGATGTCCACCATCTTGAGTTCCATCGTGCATATATCAGCATCTCTTATCATGTCCTCCTCTCTCTGTTCCACATGTTTTGCCTCCTCACCTTCAAAATTATAGGAAGGGCTTCGTATGACAGTTTCATCATTTCCTTCACTGGGTGCAGGAATTTTATTTTCAATATAAACTCTTGTTTTTGCACCTACACACACACCACTTTTAACAGTTCTCTGAGACGTGGAGGGGAGGAAAAGGGGAAACTGGGACATTTTGGGATCAAATCAGAAATCAGGAGGCTTCTGTAATTCCAGAACTTTCCCTGGAAAATAGGGACACTTGGAGGGTATGAGCTTTTGTAAAATGACCACTCAAGATGACTGGGCCCTGTTCTTGTTACCCTTAGCACTTTCTCGGTGAAACCCAGGGAACCAGGCCCAAAATCTTTTAAGCAGAGTGTGGTTGGAGCTGTAGTCTATGACTTGGCTCAATGTCTTGATTTATCTACTCTGAATGCACTTTTAATGGTTTTCTACTCTTTAATTGTAGTATTGTGACTGTGATACAGTTGTTGTCAGGATTGTGTCACAGTTTGTGGTCTCCTGTGTGGATAGCATTATTTGGGAGGAACTTCAGGGAACATGAAATAACGGCACATCTTAGGTTGACAGGTATCTCATATCTCACCACTGAACAGCCAAAACTAGTTCCTAGGGGTGTCTTTGATCCCTGGTTTGTCTCTGGTTAATGTCCAGGTATTTTCATTGGTATTTTTAGGGATTAGCATTAGACTTGTGGATTTGTATTTGCGTAGGCAGGTCACCCTGAGGTAAATGGGGTACATGAAGTCAATGTCGTTGCTTCTGCCTCTAAAAAACCATTTTCTGACTGGCTCTGCTTTGCATATTCTGGGCTCTGCTAATGAAATGAAATAAAAATAGATCACATAGGGCTGGTCAGCCCCCGTGTTCCATGACACACCCTCATTATTCTGAGTTTGAGAGACTGACAGCCTATTAGACCACCAAAGTGTTTCTGAACAGCTTATGCTTTCAATCACCTATAACATGCTTTTGACCCCCAAGGTAAAACACTTTAATTTTAGCAGCTTGGGGGAACTTTTGATGATGATTTTTATTTGTGAGATTAATGGACCACTAACTGTTGCCATTTTTCATGCTTGCTATCAAGGTAACTTGCTATAATTTTCAAACCAGCTGTACCATTGGGGCATTCTTTAAAATACATTTAACCTTTTAAAAGCATATATGGGTTTTAAACTGTTTTTCTGGTCCAACTGCTGGTATCTTTTTTTTACCGCTTTGCTTTGCGTTTCATAACTCCAGTTTGAAATGCTTCTGCATTTTCTTATGAAAGATTTTCCCTGTGATTATAAATTGTTAAATCTGTAGCTCTATCCAGACTAATTCGTGTCCTTGAATCCATGTGTAAGAATCCTAAATCTCTCCAGGGCTATCATACTGTAGGTTTAAATTATGGGGGGAAAGTAGGTTTGAATTATGGAAAAAACAAAAACTGTTTTCAGTGGCCATTTGTGTTCCTTCATAACCAAGGTCAACCATCACCAGCCTTGTCTCACTCCTGCCCAAATCCTGATGCTATTTTGTCTTCTGTGTCCATTTTGTCTCTGGGTGCTTAGCCCAGCCCCTGCGCTGGGGGTCTTCTGTTAGGGTCAGGTGGTGAAGCTCCATGAAATCCATTCTGTTGATCTGCCAGGAAGACAGGAGAGACTGCTGATTCCAGGTTTAACTTGCCCTTAAGCATGCAGGAGGAACTACCTGCTTATATTAATAGTTAGGGTGAGTTCAGAAGTTAGAACAACTCTTTATTGTTTAAATAAAAAAATTCCTTCCAGTAGCACCTTAAAGACCAACTAAGTTAGTTCTTGGTATGAGCTTTCGTGTGCATGCACACTTCTTCAGATATCTTTATTGTTTATTTGACTGCAATACTAAGTTCAGTAGATTTTCTTCAAAAATCAATTTCTTTGGTTAAAGTGCAGTTGGTGTGGCTTAATCCCAGGGGACCATGAGCACTTTGTCTTGAGCCTTTTAGCTAAGCCGTAGAGTCCTATTGCTCTATATTCAGTGGGTGGAGGCAGCTTCAATCAATTGGGTTGTTCTGTTGTGGGTTTAATGCATACTCTCCAACATTTCTCCAGTGAAAATAGGGACATCCCATTCCATAATAATAATTCTATTATTTATTATTTATACCTTACTCATCTGACTGGGGTGCCCCAGCCACTCAGGGCAGCTTCCAACATATATAAAAACATAATAAAATGTTAACCATTAAAAAACCTTCCCTATACAGGGCTGTCTTAAGATGTCTTCTAAAGGTTGCCTAGTTACTTACATCATTGGCTTGGGGGGGGGGCTCATAACTCCATACCCTCCAGCATTTCTCTGATGAAAATAGGGACGTTCTCAGGAAAAATGGGACATTCTGGGATCAAATCAGAAACTGATATGGCTTCTGTAAATCCAAGACTGTCCCTGGAAAATAGGGATACTTGGAGGGTCTGTTTAATGATAAAGGTGGGGCACTTGGATGCCTATGTAAATTGGTCTTCCTAGTGACCCTCATGCGGTTCTGGGGGGCAGAGAGGATAAGAACTTAAGGATCCCTGAGTACAACACAAGGGCATGGTACCAACTAACCAAAGGGAGTTGATTATCACCAATGTGCCCCCAACATGCATCCACAGAAGGGCCGGCCCACCCAAGAGGCAAAGTGAGGTGACTGCCTCAGACAACAGAATCCACAGAGGCACCACTCCCTGATGGAGAGCTGTATTCCCACCTTGCTCTTGATGTAGATCTACACTCATTCCTTCTTCCCTATCAGGGAAGGAAGCACCATGTTGTGGTTCTCCACAGGTGCCAAAATATAATTGGACCAGCCCTGGTCTCTTTTTAATATGAAAACAAAAACCTAGAATTTGTCCTTTAAAATATGAAGACAGTACTGCCACAAAACTGAATGTAAACCTAACATGAAAACAATGACCTGTACATTGGGAAAGAAAGTTTTTGATTAAGTGAACTAAAGGTTGCATCACGCAGGACCTTGAAAGTATGCGCCAAGATCAATTATCCCCCTGGAAAGTGTCAGGCAACCATCTGTTCCTTTGCAAAATAACCGAGGAAGCCATATGCGAAGAGGCATTTTGATGATAAAATGGAATAAGCAAAGTCTTATGGACCTTATCGTCCATGCATCAAGTGATGTGGAAACAAGATGGCATCCATGAAATCAGCAGTGACTGACTTTGGCCTTCCAGAGGTTGCTGGACGCCAACTCCTATCAGCCCCAGTTAGCATGGCCAGTGATTAGAGATTAAGAGAATTGTAGTTCTGAGAGACAACAGGCTTGCGACCCCTACCTTAAATTTCATTGTAAAGGTTCTGAGTTAACTCACTTCCAAACATTGACTAAACTAAACTACCACCAACCTTACTCGTTACTAGCATCCAGAATAATGCTCATTGCTGAAAATTTCCAGAAGCTTCAAAAGAGTGCACAACATCTTAATAGAATGTTTATACACACACACACACACACACACTGGTACCTTGGGTTACAGACACTTCAGGTTACAGACTCCGCTAACCCAGAAATAGTACCTTGGGTTAAGAACTTTGCTTCAGGATGTGAACAGAAATTGCACAGCGGCGGTGCGGCAGCAGTGGGAGGCCTCGTTAGCTAAGTGGTGGTTCAGGTTAAGAACAGTTTCAGGTTAAGAACGGACCTCCGGAACGAATTAAGTTCTTAAGCCGAGGTACCACACTGTATGTGTATGTTTTCAAAGTGCAATAAAGTAAAATGAATGTGACCAGGTAATTTGTTCATTTGCTGTAAGATTGCATCTTAGATTAGGGTTCAACTAAAAGTTGGACTTTGCCCTTTTCCTTCGCAAAGGGCTAAACTGAATGCAAAGACAAGTGTTCTAGCTATATCCCCACCCCCCATCCCCCGCTTGTCTTTATTATTCTGGTTAATAATAAGGCTTTATTTGTAGTTGATGCGCCTAAAGCTTTTTCCAAAGAGCATTGCACGTATGTACTTACAATGAAGTTGGGTGCTAAGTTTCGACAGCTGAGAAATGATAAGGAAATAGCAGCATGGTTAGGGCAGTATGCTTCCCTAGTGTAGAAAAAAGGGGGTTTAAAAAACACTCTTAAAGGTAAAGGTAAAGGTACCCCTGCCCGTACGGGCCAGTCTTGCCAGACTCTAGGGTTGTGCGCCCATCTCACTCAAGAGGCCGGGGGCCAGCGCTGTCCGAAGACACTTCCGGGTCACGTGGCCAGCGTGACATCGCTGCTCTGGCGAACCAGAGCCGCACACGGAAACGCCGTTTACCTTCCCGCTTGTAAGCGGTCCCTATTTATCTACTTGCACCCGGGGGTGCTTTCGAACTGCTAGGTTGGCAGGCACTGGGACACTCTTAAGAGGGTTTTGTTGACAAAAAACACTCTTAAGAGGGTCTAATTCCCGAATAGCCCAGTGAAGCTTCTGCTTCGCCTCTGGGCAGTGGCAGCACTGCTGGGTTCCAGGGTGGGGCAGAGGCAGGGTGACAGTGAGGCAGGAGCGATTTGGGATCACCTTACCACCTCCCTGCCCTGTGCCATCTCAGAGCGTGACAGCAATACTTCTGGTGGGAGGCCAGGTCCATGGCGCCACCCCTCCCCACTAGTTGTTCTCATGGGTATGGAATGGAGTATCCTGAACATGGAGCAGGGGCAATTCACAGAGTGACACTCCCCACCTTGTCTCTGTATAATTGCATTAAAGGTAAAGGGACCCCTGACCATTAGGTCCAGTCATGGCTGACTGGGGTTGTGGTGCTCATCTCGCTTTATTGGCCGAGGGAGCCAGCGTACAGCTTCCGGGTCATGTGGCCAGCATGACTAAGCCGCTTCTGGCAAAAGCAGAGCAGCGCACGAAAACACCGTTTACCTTCCCGCCGTAGTGATACCTATTTATCTACTTGCACTTTGACGTGCTTTCGAACTGCTAGGTTGGCATAAGCAGGGACCGAACAATGGGAGCTCACCCCATCACAGGGAATTGAACCGCCGACCTACTGATCGGCAAGTCCTAGGCTCTGTGGTTTAACCCACAGCGCCACCCGCATCCCAATATAATTGCATTACCCATCTTTTTAATCAGCCTGTTTTCAGAAAAGTTAACTGTGTGTACTTATTAAAACATCCCATTCTATCTTTGGCACTCCTGCAGAGGCTATTTTGAATACTGAAAAGAAGAGTAGCTTCGTGCTTCAGGTGGCAATTGTTAATTCAATTAACAAGAAATGCCATTTGGGGTGGAGTCTATCTCTATTAAGATCAGTGTGGGTTTTGACGTTGACCTCTGTGGAACTGAACCATTTGTTTTTATTTTATTTTTACTCCACTATATTTATTATTGACATTTTCCTCTTGCTCAGTAATACAATTTTTCTGGGTGGCTTACAAGAGAAGCTGGAAAACAATTACTGTACACAGAAAAAAATAGGCTGTAAAAGGATAAAATCTTATACAGGGTAAAACCAGCAGGTACAGCAAAGCTCACAATAGCACCTGCTGCTGTAGCTTCCATGGTTAGCTAGATGTTTGGGAGGTTGCTGCCATGTAGAGCTTTTCTTGCTGGGCTGAAAGTGTGTCTGGGTCTATCTGCTGTTGGTCCTGTCCTCCTCAACGTCACAGCCTTTCTGGTGTCCTACGCCCCCCAGGTATAGTGGGATACACAATCATTTTAGTTTGCTAGTATTTGTAGCTTCATGTTTCTCTATTTAAATGTACATAACTGTTATGCAAATGTATCTTATAAACACATCCCAAAAGTGGAGAATCAGGATAAATGCAGCCATTTCAGAGCTGAGTCCCTGAAGCTACAGGGGCTGTTTTGTTTTGTTTACTTATTTATAAGGGTGTTTTTTTGTTTTGTTTTTTTACCCGCTCTTCATCTTAAAGTCCCAGGGCGGATTATAACAATGTAATAAACAATTATACAGATAAAACAGTTACAATTATAGAACAAATAAAACTGTTCCATGTGGAACAGAACGGCTCCGCAGCTTTGTTCCCTGGTCTCTGCTGCTAGGACACAGCTTTTTCACTCTGAAAATAAACATTGAAAGTGAAAGTTGGAGGAAGAAAGTGGCTGGTCACTGTTAAGTTGTGGGTGAACATATCAGACGACACAGCGATTCTTCAAACAGCTCTTCTTTATTCAGAGGCCAGAACAGAACTGAAGGGCTCAGTCAGCCTGCTTATATAGAGCTCCAGTACAACGTTACTGTAGCAACTTTCTAAAACTATCCAATCACTGAACGTCACTTTCGATCCTTCATTTGCATAACTTTCTACAGTATCCCCCTGCTGGCCCAGGGTGAGAACTTCAGTACATAACAGTCACACTGTCAGGCTGTGGTGGTTCCAGGGCTATGAGGAGCCGGCGAAGCAGAGCAACACCCTCTTTCAAATCAGTAAGGAATGATTGGTTCTTGGCCAGTGCTTCAGGTCCAAGGCCTGTGAAGTAATTGCTAAGGACAGGGTCAGACTGATCTACATGGATGTTTAATATAGCCAAAACCAAGGGTGACATTGCTTTACTGAATCCTCTGAGTTTCCTTGTGAGATGAACCTCTCTCCAAAGGAGATATAACACATGACTGAAGGTCACTGTGCACAGCCAGAATCCACCAATGGGTTTTTCCAGAATCTCCTGCTGGGAAAAATTCAAGGCCGTTTGCCACAGGAATGAAACTGCCTGGTATACCAAGGGAGACAGTGAGTGGGGTCTTATTCATTGATGGGCAGTTACCATAGGTGCTGCCAGAGAGCATATTTGCTCTCCCAGCTGGTAACTTTATTGTGATTAAGATGTTCTCTCTTGCCATTGGTGATATATGAGCATGTTTTGTCATAAAAGCCCTATCCTAGTTACCCCAGCAATCTGATCATAGAGATGAATGGTGGTGGTTTCAATTGATGGTATATCACCAATGCTCTTCCATTCCCTGGGTGAGATTTGGGCTGAACATGGCTACTTTGCACTACAGGGGTGGGGGACCTATTGAGAAGGCCCACTCTAACAGAGTCGTGGAATTTGATGGATTCTGGAACACTCTTGTTGAGGTTAGCGTCACACCATGGAATGAGAATACTGTTATAATTACATTTTCATTTTACAAGCAAGGAACATTAGTCTAGCCATTCTTTTAAATACCACAGAATGTTAATGAATATTTGATATAAAATCATTCTCTCTGTTTCCAGTTCAAATCTTCATTCATTCATTTATTCTTACATTCATATAACCAGCCTTTCTTGGATCATGGAGTCCAACACAGCTTACGAGTGGGTCCTAGGCAGTCACCCCATATCCCATAATGACAGAGCTGCAACAAAAATGGTACCACCAACAGGCAAGAAAGGAAATATCAGTTACTCCCCCCCAAAAAAAAGCCAAAGAAGGAAGGAAAAATACCCAAGCAGTCCCAGAAATACTCAGTGACATTGAATATTGAGTGACTGAGGACGGAAGGAGGATGAAGAATACAGTATAGGTGGAAAAACAGTAGAAAGAAACATTTCATTGTCTAGATAGGTCATTTCCTGGCTCACACTGGGAAATTATTTTAAAATGTCACTAGGAATGGGAGATATAACTGGTCGTAAATATTGGTGGGAAAGTCAGATTTTAATGTAGCTGTGAGTCTGCACATACATACACACACCAACAATCCATAATGGAGTGAAAACCCAAAATGGGTGGGGGACTCAAAACAGGCCAGTAAGAACTGCACATGCTCAGTGAGTGTGGAATGCTGATGGACTGCTGGATGGGTGGGCATGGAGTGAAGTCAGGGGAACCATCAGTAGAAGGATTTCACACTGTCCCGTTTTGCTTCAAGGCCCAACTTCTCACTCTTAACATTTAGATCAAATGTAGACATCTTCAGTATATTGATTAAATATCACAGCAGAGGCTTGGATTCTAGCTTTTCATTCTGTGAACAGAAGGTGCTTTCCTACACAAATCCCCAACACCACGCTTACATAGACGGGGGGGGGGGGCTTCTGCTGCTCCCAGAAAGGTCCCCTAGGTGAACTTAATTCTCCTTCCAGGAATGAGCACACTGTCTGTGAATGGAGAAAACTTCCAGTCCCAGTCATAGTTCCCATAACATACTAGAAAGAATTAAATTTTTCAAGGCATTGTTTTCTAGTAACACAAATCCTGAAAAGGGGGGGGGGAACTTAGGTGGAATCTATACCTATATAAAAAAACATTCTGAAAATGCTTCTTTTTTAAAAAGCGTTTTAAAAAGTACATTGAATTTTCCATAAGGCTCACCATCGTCATCTAGTGTCACATTGTATATTGCACTTTAAACACCCTTAAAACGTTTTATTTGCAGCCGTATAGCTGAGTCCACAGTCTTTGGACAAATGTTTCTGGACCTTCAAAAATCAGTATGCGTAAAGTCAGACACTTTTCCATGAAAAAAGCCTTCCGCTTTTCATGTACTTACTGCCTGAAACTTGTTTTTAACATAGAAGCCACATATAAAGCAATTCTTTTCAGTGTGTTCTGTTACCAAAGTAAATAACAACAGGTCTTTTCTTTATTCATTTTATAACCTCCCTAAAACATTTAGATATATTCTTATCAATATTAACTTTCGTAGATTTTCACGGGTACAGGAATGCAGGTTTTGGTGTCTTCGGGTGTCTTCCCGTGTAAGAGTCGGGGTGTCTGGGCGACGTTTCGACGAGGTCGAAACGTCGCCCAGACACCCCGACTCTTACACGGGAAGACACCCGAAGACACCAAAACCTGCATTATCAATATTAATTATCAATATATTGCTCGTTCCATTCTCCAGTAAACAAGCCACATTTCTACAAGTTGAGTTTGAAGTTTTTGGTGTTCATAAGAAGATAAGAAGTTTCTTAGGAGAAGAAATAATTGCAGGATTATTTATGCAGAAAAAAATGACTTATTCCTTGATTAATTTGGCAGTGTTGCTTGATGACATAATTTAAATATAATGTAATATGTTTTATGTTATAGTCAAGTATTGTAGCTATTCTGAGTTGTCAGCTGTGCTCAGTGGTATCTGCTGAGTACCTTGAAATCCACTCTCTAGGTCCCTGTACAACTTGAGCAAGCAGTGAATTGAATTTTGGAAAATTGTGCCTGACCATGCTCTTTCTAAAGATAATGTCAAATGTATTTTTGACTCCACTGAGTAAACGTTAAGGTGACCTTGGATGTTCAGATTAATAATATTCTTCTAGGCCCTTCTATCTTCCGTCAGGGACTATTGTATGCTCTCATCAAAATTAATAAAAATTACACATATGAACAAACAACAAAGAGGTCTATTGTTGTCCAGTCTGCATAATAAAAATAAAACAAAGATGCACTGATGTTTTCTTTTCTTTTCCTTTCTTTAGGATTTTTTTCACCATGGAAGACTCCAAAACCTGTAAGTTTTCTTCTCAAAGTCTTTGCATTATAACATGTGATTATGTGCTAGTTATTGATTTTGAGTGCATTCAGTTTCAGTGGGAGAGAATTAACTGGGTGCTTCAAGTGGCAGTCCTATAGCCCAAGTGCCATTCCCTCAGTGAAGAGGGAGGTCCATGAATGGGATGCCACCTATGATACCAGAGGGCCGGCCCCCACCTCCCTGCCCCCCGACTCTAAAACAGAGGATTCCCAGGCTTGTGCTGCTGGGGGCAGCCATGTTTATTCAGGACCCAAAGCCTTCCCAACACATCCACAAAATTTCCCTGGAAATTTCCCTCCCATTATAGCTACTGAGTGGGAACATCAAATTAACATCAGTTAAGATTGAGAACAATACTATTTACTTTAGCTGGATTGTGTATTATGTGGTTATTTATCAGAATGCCTTTCTAACCATAAACACCTGGAAAGAAACCCCATAGGACTGGATGGGGCTTCCTTTTGAAAGCATATGCTTAACATCAATCAGCACATCTTACCTCTTCAGGATTTTATACCGTCCTCATTTCAAGCAAGTTTGCCTTATGATTGCAGAGTGGTCACAACGTGGAAGTAAACCTTTTTGAATTTAGTGGGGATTACCTATGGAACAGCATTCTTAGGATTATATTGTGACCTTTGTTCCTGTGTTTTGACCTGGAACCACCGTGCTTCCTGTGCTTCAAAACTCTCTGCAAAAACAGCTAGCTAATTAGTATTTCTTCCTAACATCTAATCCTCCTTGCTTCCACCAGTCTGTTCAGCATAATTCACAAAGCATTTCTCAATAGGATTAGCCAAAGGTAAGTAGATTATATTAGATCCTGGCTGCCTCGTGGCCTGGCTGCAGGCAGGTATTTGTTATCTAAGCTAGGCAACAACATTTCAGACCTGCAGGGAAAACTCGAGCCAAGGAGGTTCAGGGCAGAAACCCCGTTTTCAGCCAAAGGGCCATGTTCTCCTCTTGGGCAACCTTCTGAAGGCCAGGCAACAGACATGGGCTAAGGCCAGCCAGAGGCCAAATAGCAGCAATGGTGGTGTCAGGAGGGCAGTTTGTGGCTCTGCCCCACCACACTGGCCACTATTGGGAAAAGGGAAGCAGAACGAGAGAGAGAATAAGAAATAAAAGCCTATCAGCTGGCAGTGGTTTCATCCCTGTCTTCAACTTGTTGACAAAGACCTTCAAGCATTTCTGATGTGTCAGCTAAGCACAGGCCTCCTATAGAATATTCAACAGTCAATAGTCTAGCTACTTTTCACATGGTGAATGCAACATATTTCTGTTGTATTTCTCTCGAAGGGAATAACAGAAATGGCAAAAGGAGTAAAATTATTTATATTCTTCACTGAGGAATGTGGCCCTCATGATGGAAAAGCTTCCCCACTCCTGTTTTACATAGTACGAGCTGCCATGTACTCTGCAAATACATCAAATCCTGTTTGTGGAGACTCTTGATGGGGAGGGCAGGGAAAGAGAACCCAAGCTGCTTCAGCCAGGTACAGATGAAATTCCTCAGCAAATCACCGCCCAAATCCCCACTGATGCAAAACACGCTTCTTTTAAAAAAGTGCTGATGGCTGTGGTATTGCTGACTGAGACCACAGGACAAAGATAAAATACAAACCGTGCTTTACCTTGTAATAATCACATTCATTATTGATAAAATGCTCTAGGCTGCAAACCTATACATATGTACTTGAGCGTGAGCCCGTGAAACCCAATGGGGCTGATTTCTGAGTAGGTACAGAATGCAAGCTATGAACCGTGTGGGCATTGTACAGTTTTGTATAAACAAGACTTCGCCCTCGCCTGCAGGTTTTTAGTCTAAACCTTTGTTTTCTGCTGTCTGTTATTTATTATAGATGATGGAACGATGGGAGAATCAAGGCAGTCCGCAGACAAGTTTATCTGCTCCAGCTATCCCACAGAACATCCCCTTTCCGCCTGCCCTTCACAGGAGTTCTTTTCCTGATTCAACAGAGGCCTTTGACCCAAGGAAACCTGACCCATATGAGCTGTATGAGAAATCACGAGCTATTTATGAAAGTAGGCGTAAGTGACAAATATGGTCCCCCTCCGCAGAGCACTCGGAAACTTTAAACATTGCCTTATACACGTTCCAAAGCTGGCACAGTGGCACTGCTTGCCATAACTCAAAGCAAACCAAATAATGAATCCAATTAGTGTAGATATTACCAAAAAAAAACCCACTGCAACGAGTGCCTTCATACATTTATCCTAAATTTGCCTCCATTTGAGAGTGTCTTCTATCTATGTCTCTACTGATTAATTGCAATATAAATAGACGGGAGCTCTGCAAAAGCCATCACTGCTTTTGGTTGGTGCCTGTAATCATTTGCTTGCGTGTAAATTGGCATTTTGTTTAGGTTACCTGCTCTGACTCTCCCGCCCAACAATGCAGAACAATGAATGTCAAGTTATTTTTACAATGCAACCTTTGCTATATTTCACAATGAAAGCGCTTGAAAACTTACATCTATTTTCCCTGGTGTATTTGCAGTCCTATCAGAATGCTGTATTGAAAATAAGACCCACACGTTTTATGGATATTATAAAGTGTCTTCCGGCATCTTACAATAGATACAATACAATAAATACAATATTTACAGCTTCTGGTCTCCCAGGGCCAAATTAGATGGAACAATGGCTGAGTCAGGATGAAAGAAATGAGCAAATGAGGAAGTTCTTGTGGATGGGGGAGTTTTGTGGGTGCGAAAGAGAGGCCCATGCATACAAAGAGCTTTCTGCTAGAATGGGAAGTCATATTCTCACTCCTTTATGTGTGTGAGAGACAGACAGACAGAGCATTATTTAGACATAGTGCTAAACTGTGGCTTAGTGTTATGCCTGAATGTACTCATAGTCTCATTCATACTTAAGGCTCCTGGTGTTTGCCTCCTATAAGGAAGCACACAGCTTCCTCGGACACTGCATTACACAACACTACACTAATGTACGGGATGCGGGTGGCACTGTGGGTTAAACCACAGAGCCTAGGACTTGCCGATCAGAAGGTCGGCGGTTCGAATCCCCGCAATGGGGTGAGCTCCCGTTGCTCGGTCCCTGCTCCTGCCAACCTAGCAGTTCAAAAGCATGTCAAAGTGCAAGTAGATAAGTAGGTACCGCTCCAGCAGGAAGGTAAACAGTGTTTCTGTGCGCTGCTCTGGTTCGCCAGAAGCAGCTTAGTCATGCTGGCCACATGACCTGGAAGCTGTACGCCTGCTCCCTCAGCCAATAAAGCGAGATGAGCACCGCAACCCCAGAGTCGGTCACGACTGGACCTAATGGTCAGAGGTCCCTTTCCCTTTACCTTTACCTTTACACTACTGTACAAGAGAGTCTCCCAACATTACAGTAAATACATTAGCTGTAATCTTTGTGGGCTTCAGCCATGGTGTTTCTCAGAATTACCTTCATTTGGGCCTGTATACAAATGTGGACCAAGAAACCTGGAATGGAATTAGTAATGACCCTATTCAAACCCATTTTTAGAAAACAAGCTTGGATTGATTTTTGACTTGCCTTTTCCCCTTGGTACATCTATTGCTTTAGTGGCAGAATGTGGATGTGGTGCTGAAAGGTTATTCCCCAGCGAACTCCCTTCTGGGAATGGTTGTCAGAAGGAGTGACGGGAGGACCTGTAATTAGCAAGCACTTTTTGAAACTCAGCATCTTTGCTTAAAAGATACTTGACTTGATCTAACACTTTAAAGACAGGGCAGTCCTTTTCCCAATAATTGCTCCCCATATGGGAGTCGCTCAACAGTAAATGAAATATTTTCACAGAGTCTTGCACTTGTTATTCAGCAGAGAGGCTCTTGAATAAAACTACTATAGACAGAGTCGAAAAGTAAAAAAAAAGCTTGAGAGATAAAGAAGAATTAAAGAAGGCATAAATCAGTAGAAGAGATTATAACATGGGTAGGCAAACTAAGGCCCGGGGGCCAGATCCAGCCCAATCACCTTCTAAATCTGGCCTGCGGATGGTCCGGGAATCAGCGTGCCTTTTTACATGAGTAGAATGTGTCCTTTTATTTAAAATGTATCTCTGGGTTATTTGTGGTGCATAGGAATTCGTTCATTCTGCCCCCACCCCCCAAAAAAAAATAGTCCGGTCCCCCACAAGGTCTGAGGGACAGTGGACAGCTGCTGAAAACGTTTGCTGACCCCTGGATTATAATCTTCAGCCTGGGACAAAAAATATATTTTCAGAGGATTACCCAATATCAAGTAATTTGTAAGGGTCATATTTAATTCATATTTTGGCCTAAATGTCATTTCAAACCTTCAAGTTAAGCAAAAGGTAATTAAGTTTTGAACCTTGTAGCCTATATTAAAAACTGTTACAGTGGATCCCAAATGTTCCTGTGTACCTGAAAGAACATCTGCACCCCCATCGTTCAGCCCAGACACTGAGGCCCAGTTCCGAGGGTCTTTTGGCTGTTTCCTCATTGGGAGAATTGAAATGACAGGGAACCAGGCAGAGGACCTTCTCAGTAGTGGCCACTGCCCTGTGGAACGCCCTCCGAACAGATGTCAAACAGATAAACAACTACACAAGTTTCCGAAGACATCTGAAGGCAGCCTGGTATCAGGAAGTTTTCAATGTTTGATGTTTTGCTGTGTTTTTATTATGTTGGAAGCCATACAGAGTGGCTGGGGCAAATCAGTTTGACATCTGATAGTAGGGCTTTCCACAGGGTGGGCGCCACTGGTTCCCTGTAAGTTCAGTTCTTGCAGTGAGGGAACCGCCAGAAGACTTTTGGAACTGGACCTCTGTGTCCAGGGATGGAGACGCTCCTTCAGGTCTACAGGACCAAAGCCATTTAGGGCTTTAAAGGCCAGCACCAACACTTTGGTGAGCTTACAGAGGCTGCTCACCAATATAATTTTGCTTCATCTGGAAATGAAACAACCTTAACCTCTTACGTTAAAATTTATGCAATTCACACACCTGACTTCTTGTCAGTCTGCTCATAACACTAACGTCACTGTTTGGGTGGATTGTGATTCATTTTAGGAATGAGTAGCAAATTATCTCTGGAGACCATTGACCCTCCTTATAGCGTTGGACTCCAACTCCCATCAGCCACAGCCAGCATGGTCAGGGATAGTGGGAGTTGTAGTCCAGCAACATCTGGAGGGCCACAGATTCCCCACTATGGCCATAGATGGTTTTGAAGCAAACTGTTTAGCACCAAAAAAATCAAAATATTGTGTGTTATTGTTCTCATGTGCTGCTTAGAGGCTCCCCATAGGCATCTAGTTAGCCCCTGTGAGAACAAAATGCTAGACTAGATGGACCATGGATCTGATCAAGCAGGGCTTTATGTTCTTGAATAATGAAGGAAGCATTAAGAACAAACACAAACATTGCAGAAAGCCTTAATCAAGGGTTCCATTGGCCAAGCCAGCCTTAAGACTACACTACCATATGCCCTTCTTCACATTGCTACAATACATTGTTTCGATTTCTTGTGCCTGCATTATATTGTCTTAATATATTAACTAGATTGCCTGTTTTATTGGGTGTAATTTCCTTCCTGAGCAAGACAATACAGAAAAGTGCCCAGGGAACATTCAACATCAATTTGAAACCCCAACCGGTTCGTGGTATGCTGCAGCAATTAGACTGGCAGGGGATCTGCAGAATAATTAGCCCAATATGTTGCATAACATCTTACGCCAGCAAAATTTCCACTTTGGTTGTGAGCACCCTTTCGTCATGCAACTCTCTTATGCAAAGTTTCAGAACAGCCTTTTGCTAGCAGAAAGGGCTTTGCACCAGCAGAAGGGCAACAATTGGGTGCAGTCTGATTTGAGTGATTCTCTTGAAATGTGCACCTGAGCTTGAGCAAATGCACTGAGGCTTTTTCGTTCCTTTCCTCGACTTCATTTTCCCTTTAGGGTGCAATCCACGGTGCTCTTTATACTGAAGAGATGGGAGGGTCATTATAAGGCTTGCTGCATTATTTCCTTGAATGTTGGCCAATGGAAGTTTCCTCTTGCCCATATAGTCCTGTGGAAATATGTTATAAGTTCAGCAGCCCATGGTTATCATTAGCATATTTTTTAATGCTGATATTGCTTAGATTCCAATACTTTTTCCCAGTGAGAGCAGAACATGCATCTTTCTAGTGAAATGAGCTGTATTGCTTGCTAAACTAAGGGAAATTCTAGAGGTGATATTAAATGAGCAAAAGAGGGTTTGGGGGAGAGTGGGTTTTATTTTTCATTCTATTTTGCATAAAACGTGCTTGAGATGCTACACCCGTCCTCACTTCCCTCCCTCAGTTATTTTTCTGCTTTGAAAATTGGCTGCTGGATTTAAAGTGAGAGTTTCCCTGAAGCGTTCTATATTAAGACATCAATCATGCACCGAAGTATAAAGTTGTCAGAAATCCACAGAAAATTCTAAAGTACACAATGGAATATCCTTTGTGTTTTCCATAACACAAAACCATTAAGCAGCTTTGTGTTTTTGAGGTTACAATGCTTGTGAGGTTACAATTTGTGTTTAATGTGTGTACATACAAATACATATACATAATCAGAAGCACTTCAAATTGCAATCCAAGGCTGATGGGTGACATGCAAGTGCCATTAAACAGGAAAACAAGATGCTGCTGAAACTTAAAATGTGAACCATGAGATATTCAGCTTTAACTAAACACACACACACACACACACACACACACACACACACACGAACTAAAAAAGGTCACTAACAGCATAACCCTACATATGTCTACTCAGAAGTAAGTCCCACTGAGTTCAATAGCAATTACTCCTGGGTTAGTTGGTATAGGTATACAGCCTAAAATGCTTATTATTGTAAAACCTTGTAATGCTTGTTAGTGTGATGAAAGAGGCTACAAATATTCCTGAACTTCTGGGTATTATAAAAATCCAGTCAGAGAGAGTTTCTTACTTTGTAGTGTTGATTAGTATATACAAGGTTGCGAATGATGTAAGACTCATTTCAAGTTTACTTGAAAGAGATCTCCTATACGCAGATTTCCCTAGTACGAAAAAGGGCAGAATTAATAACCCTAAACATTTACAGCCTGAGATTTATTAATAGCTTTTTCTGTAAATGACTTGCTCCTGCATTTTAATGCATACTTCATATTTTCTGTCTTCGGATGTAAAGCTGCAGGAGATTATTAGAGAATTAGTTAAGTATATATGCAATCAGGCAGATTGGCTGAAGAGCATCTGTAGTATATCTCTTTGAAGGAGAGTGTTAAGTAAAGGAGAATGTTAAGCCATTACAGTGATGCCTAAGCCCATTCTAGCCAAAAGGATGGGCAGGACAACTTATGAGTTAGCAAGCAGAGTTATTCTATACATGTAAGCCCCACTGAGTTCAATGAGACTTACTTCAAGGTAAGTGTGCATAGATTCACAAGTCACCTGGCACCCACTACACTGAGATCCAGCGCCGAGGGCCTTCTGGTGGTTCCCTCAATGCGAGAAGTGAGGCTACAGGGAACCAGGCAGAGAGGGCCTTCTCGGTAGTGGCGCCCGCCCTGTGGAACGCCCTCCCATCAGGTGTCAAAGAGATAAATAATTACCTGGCATTCAGAAGACATCTTAAGGCAGCCCTGTTCAGGGAAGTTTTTAATATGTAACGCTGTACTGTTTTAACACTGATTGGGAGCCGCCCCGAGTGGCTGGGGAAACTCAGCCAGATGGGTGGGGTATAAATAATAAATTATTGTTATTATTATTATTATTACACTCATTATTAGCTACAGTTGAAATATAAGAAGTGCGAAATCCCTGCTTTGTCCCCTTTGTGGCATTTCTAAGAAACTAGGACCAGATCAGAACCTCTGGAGGAATATATTGGGGGGGGGTCGTCTTTGCCCTTATTGTGGAAGCTACACTCTCCTTCCGCTCCCCATGGAGGAAGCAGCTACATGGTTTCCCATTGTATTGTCTGCTACATAACAATCAAATTAACACATGTCCTATGTATTTTGTCTGGTATGCTGTAGGCAATTTGTGTGCAATATAATTAACAAGTTGCCCTTTACATATATCTCAAGGTGACTTACAAACGTACCATTAAAAAGAGCTAAAGCAGTTTTTAAAATGGTCCCAAACACAATGATTTATTTTTACAAGAGGGTGATGAGAAGATACAAAGAAGTTAAAGGTAAAGGGACCCCTGACCATTAGGTCCAGTCGTGTCCGACTCTGGGGTTGCTGCGCTCATCTTGCTTTACTGGCCGAGGGAGCTGGCGTTTCTCCGCAGACAGCTTCCGGGTCATGTGGCCAGCATGACTAAGCCGCTTTCGGAGAACCAGAGCAGTGCACGGAAACGCCATTTACCTTCCCACTGGAGCAGTACCTATTTATCTACTTGCACTTTGATGTGCTTTCAAACTGCTAGGTTGGCAGGAGCTGGGACTGAGCAACGGGAGCTCACCCCATCACGGGGATTCGAACCACCAACCTTCTGATCCACAAGCCCTAAGGCTCTGTGGTTTAGACCACAGCACCACCTGCATCCCTACAAAGAAGTTAGAGCTTTGATTAAAAATAAGGTTAAGAATATGTTCAGAAGATGGGCAATAAGTAAGCTTGCCAAATTCATCTCTCTTCCCCTCCTCATCTCTGTAGCTGCATTTTTACACACTGGTTTCAGCAAGCCCTACCGAAACCCTGCCATGAATGGCGAAGAATGTTACTATGGAATAGTTTCCCCCCATTGACGAGGGGGAATCAGAACTCTGTTTTCAAATTTAGTATTTCACGCATTACTGTTTCCAGTGGACTAAATATAGGCTCAGGTACCTCAACTACATGTTAGAGTGACCACGATCTCTTTCTTGGCTGTGAGTGTCAAGTAGAGCACACATGTTATGTAACATTTCACTGGCAGAATAACCATTATTTGCTTTGGGGGGCTCCTGTGAGCTACTATGGCAACTTTGCAGTCTGTGCATATCCGCCTCCCACCCACCTCCCCAAAATGACATGCTAAAAACTAATGTTTAGAACGGCCTTTTTTGTCAGCCATTCAGTAAAATTGCCTTCATTCTGGGGGGAAATGTAACTAGAGTTTCTTCCTGCCCACTTTTTAAAAGCACATTTAGATGTTGGATAATACAAAACATATATTTCTCAAACTATTCTGAGGAAATCATAGGCTAGGGAACTTGTGGCCATCAGTCCCATCCTGGCATGGCCAACAGTCAGGGACGGCGAGAGTTGTGATCCAGAAACCTTCAGTACCACATCCCTGCCGTAAAGTATCTTCAAGGATCATAAGCTATTTGTCCCACTTCCTGCATGCATACACACAAAATACACATTTACACTTCTTTCTCCAGATCTAGGAGATGTGATAGTTCATACAGTTTGTGAATTTAAAATAAGAATTAACCCTCCTGGCATCACAGGGAATATGCCTCAAATGGAGAGGAAAATGTAAGCAGCAAAGATTAAACTTTTCCCTGTGCGGCTCATCTTGGCAGAAAGAGTTACTCGTCATGGCAAAATGTTTTTGTTGGTTATAGAAGCTGACAATGTATCCAAAAGCATTTCCAGATGAGATTATGAAAATATCAGCATTAGAGAAAGTGCTGTGGATGAGAAGTGGTTTTGATTGCTGGCTGGCAAGGCGGCCCCAGAGGAGTTACACTAATAGAAAGTGTCAGCTCTGCGACTGATGGCTGTATTAAAGACGTAGCAATCAGCTTCTCTTCAACCCGGCACACATTTACAAAAAGTTGCACAAGTTACATTTGCAGTTAGACAATTAGAAGGCTTTTATCTGAGAAGCGATGCAATGGGAATTTCACCGTGTAACTGAAGGAATGAAACATAAACCAGCCATCATAATTTATTATCTTCTAAAAGTACAGTCCTACAGCTCTAAGTCCCACTGTGTTCAATGTAGCATTCGTAGGAGTGAATCCTCACGGTGTATGTCTGTGTAGAAGTGTACCTAGGATGACAGTATCCTGTGGCAAAGATTGGACTGATACTGGAAAGAAGGGGAAGGCATGAGAGTTGGCTTCCTCTTCCTATGGATCAGAAGAGGCTCACCCAATAGGAGGGAGGTCAACGTAGTGCAGGCTTATCAGCAATGCCACTGCCAGGAAACTGTAATAAATAACATAAAAAACTAGTGCTGTGTCTCCACCCCACTGGGAAGCTGCTTCTACTCTGGATGTAGCATCCATTGATTGCCTTCTCTAGTCTTGATATGTCATCCCTACAGTGCATCAGCTCCATTTCTGAATGGTGGTTTGAACTTTCATGTGATCTGGCCTCTGATAGTTTTCTCATACTAGCAAGAACCTTCGTTTCGGCACTTGTTGTGCTGGATCTAATAATATCATGTGGCCTGATTTCTTTATTTTTTAAAAAAAGAAATAATATAGGGAGATTTTTTTTCCAAAAAGTCTGAGCAAAATAGACCAACTCTGTAACAACTATTCAGTCATTTTTCTCCCAGATTTCATATTCTGTTTGTTTACAAAATATGCATATCGGGCAATAATCCATATAATAAGAAATGTTTTTCTCGGGGGGGAAATGGCAGCCAGAGATTTCTAGTTTAAATAGTAATTATTCAAACATTGCATTGTAGAACCACAACACTAGATGTATTCCTTTCCATGGAAACAAAGCTGGAATTAATAATTTTATTGAAATATATATTGTCAGACACAAGTAATTATTTGGAATACCTAACATGATCTACTGGATGATGATTATTCACCAAACTAATTGATTTGGCGGGGGGGGTTAGAAAAAAGGTATATGTAATTCACTGAAGCTGGAACTGCAGAAAATCCCCAGATATGTAGCCACTAATTTCTCCAAAATCTATGATCGTTTCCAGCATATATGCTACGCACCAATTCAAGATTGGGAACAAATGAGTACACAAATTGCAGACAACCTCACTTGGGGCAGGGCAGGACATCTCGTTATGATCATGAAGACATACATTGCCGTTCAATCAGCCTAATCAAATTATGCCCATCTAATTTTGGACAAATATTAAAAGCTGCTTCCTTGGAAGAGGGATCAACTGTACAATAACTCTGGAACTGTAGCTCTGTGAGCGGAATAGGGGTATATAGTTCCCAGGATTCTTTGGGGGAAGCCATGGCTGTTTGAAGTGGTATGATACTGCTTTAAATGTAGAGTGCAGATGGCGCATCGCTGAGTCTTCCCCCCACCCACTCACTCTACTGATGGTTAAGAGCAGTTCTAGAAACAGGGTTGTGCTGTATGCATACATCAGTATTCCAGCAGTTTGAGTACTATAGCTTCCCCCAGAGCATGCTGGGAATTGTAGTATGCTGAGGTTGCCGGGGGTTCTCTGTCTAAAATCCCTAGCTTCCTGACAGAAGCACCATGTCCAGGTTTCCTTGGTGAGAGTGAAGACCAGACTGGACCAGTTTAAGAGCCAAGCTGGAAGACACCACTGAATTTTTTAAAAATAAAAAAATAGCTGGGGGAGGAGCAATTTTCATCAGGAGTACAGTACACAAAGGGAAGATTTAACTTTACCCTTCCCAGACTAAATCCTTGAAAATCACCCCCAAAGCGAGTAAAGCATTTTTTTAGAAGACTAATAGGGGGGCGTTTCAGCCACTGATGAAAGGGTTAAACTGTTCCTCTGTGCATAGCAGTCCTGATGAAAATATCCTTCCACTCCACATGTCAATGTCATCATCATCATCATCATTTTATTTGTATGCCAACAATTAAAACAATGCTCAAGGCGGCATTCAATATGTCTGCTATTGTAATAATAATAATCATCATCATCATCAACATCCCTAATGTTCTTCCATTCAGCATCAGGAAAGGTTTTGCCCTGAATCTGCAGTGTAAATCCAGGCTTCGTCAAACTGAAAACTTCCGCACTAGGCTAGATGTGGCCCCTCAGCAACAGCTGCTTGAGCATTTGGAGATTTCTCCAGACTTGAACTGAGGGCTGTCACACATGAGATTCAGAAGTATTAAAGTGTCTGTGTTCATACGATTTGGTTGTGCTGTAACTGTGCTAGCCAGAGTGCCTCCATTTCTGCACATAGCTCTTGCTTGTTCCTGGCTTTTGTTCCTCTTAACCCAGACGAGATCCCCACATATGTATGGGCAACTGCAGAGACTGTGTTTATGTTCAGAAGGACAAGTCTATACTTGCCTGTTCTATTACTCAACCATCCAGGGATCAGGTTGTGCCCTGGGGCAGCTAATAACCAAGTTTTCCTGTAAAGTTATAGTCAGTTCTATTTGTCAGGGTTTGGAGGGGTCTTTGGTGTTCAGTCTTCCATCACAGCTGGAAAAAAATGAAATCCATGCTGTGCATCTCTGCAGAAGAGGTAGAAAAGAGCATTAATTTCTAATTCCTGCCATCTGCTTTTGTGACCAAACAAGCTATAAACTGCCTGCACATTGTGAAACCTAATGAACATAGACACAACTTTGTACTTTTTATTTGCCTGACTAAAATAAAATGAGTAGATGTGTATAGGGTTGCATTGTAAATCTTATCAATGTCCCAAAAAACCCTTTAACATATACATTGAGCAGGGCAGGCTTGTTTCATTTGAAGTATTTAACTTAATGCTGAAGGCTGTCATTTGAAAAGAAAGTGTGCTATTTTTTTATTTATTTACCAACTGCATGTTGATAACAAGCAACTGACATATCATTGAATTGAAGTTACTTCTTAATTTGCTCTGTTTTCAAAGAATGTATCTATACAAATATGCTTCAGCTAAACCAGACACAATAACGTGAGAAAAGTCTGTTCAAAGATTAAATAAATAAAAAGAGTTTGCTATTTCATACTGAAGCAGAAAAAGCAGAACTGCATATTTACATGTCTAGACAAATTTATTTCACCTTTAATTCCACATTTTCCTATTCAGAGCAAGTGCCACCCAGGATTGGTTTTCGCATGGATTCCTCCGGCAAGTATTTCTCTGCCTTCATTGTGCTAACGCAACTATTGTCCATTGCATGTCCTTGTGGCTGTGCTTCTTTTAATCATGGCTCAGGGGTCAGGTAAATCATGAGTGCCTAATCACCATTCTGCGTTGTTTTTCTCCTTTAAAAAGACAAAGACTTTTCATCTACTAAATACCCATTATGGGAAGGAGCAGGAGTTCCTTTAAAAAAATCTCAAAACATATATGTGGAAACATGTAACCATGTTTCTGATCATTAGATTAATAAGCTTAATAACATATCAAAGTCCAGAGGATTTGTGTTCACATTAATTGTCATTTAGGCTTTCACAATTATATAGCCATCCTGCCTACAGAAATGGTGGGATAGAGGGAGAGATGGATCCTGTTCTATAACTGTCATCCTTGTAGAGAGCCAGTGTGGTGTAGTGGTTAAGAGCGATAGACTTGTAATCTGGGGAACCAGGTTCGCGTCTCCGCTCCTCCACATGCAGCTGCTGGGTGACCTTGGGCCAGTCACACATCTCTGAAGTCTCTCAGCCCCACTCACCTCACAGAGTGTTTGTTGGGGGGGAGGAAGGGAAGGGAGAATGTTAGCCGCTCTGAGACTCCTTTGGGTAGTCATAAAGTGGGATATCAAATCCAAACTCTTCTTCTTCTTGTATGTAATTTATATTTTTATTATTATTTTTTTAAAAGTAGCGCTTCACTTCCATGCCATAATGGTATCAGTAGCAGATGGCAGGGCAAAGATGTTGGCTTTTTGCAGTATGATAGCGCTGCAGAGAGCTTGCTGGGGAGACCATGCATTAAAAAGGGACTCAAAAATAACTTAAAGAAGGTTTTAATAAGAAAAACAAAGACTCCATTTACACTAAATACATCAACAACAAACCAGACCCAACCACCAACCCATCCCCCAGGGTAATGGGAGAGCTAGGTGCTGCTCCTTATATACTCTACCCAATTCCTGACACAGCTTAATCAGTACAACTCAGCAGCACCTGCTATGTTTCACAGCTGTAAAGCTGGGTCTCATTATCTTGCTCTGGCCCTTGCTCTGGCCCCTTAAAGACATACACATCGGGTGGAACAATGAAATGTAAAGAAACCATTCAACAAGGGCATCACTTCTCACTTGGCCTCCAGTTAGTCAGGTCACCACAGCTTACCAGGACAGAGTGGGAAGGGCAAGGCAGCAAGGTTGGTTGGGTGCAAATGCAGCAGCAGAGCCAATCCAGTGCTCCTGAAGGTGCATTTGCACTGCACCAACCTGGCCTCTCTCTCTCTCTCTCTCTCTCTCTCTCTCTCTCTCTCTCTCTCCCTCCCTCCCAGTAAGCAGCAGCAATGCAAATGACTAGAGTTCAGGTAAGCACCAGTGCCCCACCACTGTGCACTGGTGGGCTTGGTTTTATGACGAAATACATGGGCATATGGATAAGTTCACAGAACAACACAACCCCCTGATCTGACAAACCGAAAGGGTGAAGTGGTGCTGTCTCTATGCCTGGCTCTGCTTGGCTCCTTTGGGCTCCACCAGCAGAAGCTGAAAGCATGGGAAGTGAAAGCTATAGCTACCAGCAGGAAACTCTCAAAACGGGATGCTTCTGAGGTACAGTGGGAAGCAGGAAGGATGGAGATGGCCTGGCCAAGGATCTGCTGTGTCCTAAGTTGGTTCAGCAATCAGCAGTGCACACAAACCAGTGGTCCCCCCTAGCTTGTGGGCACAGCAGGACTGCTGGGTGAAGCGGTGGCTCCTTTTGTCATCTTCAAAGAATGCATACAAGGGAGGGCAGTATGTTGTTATGCTAATGAAGGCTACTGCTCTTTTTTCATCAAGCTGTACTAGTGATATATTTAACCGCTGGGCCTCCCTGCTGGAAAGAGGGGCATTTCTTGAATTTCTGCACGCTATGGAACTGTTAATGGAAGGTTCATGAGGCCTGCCCAAAGTTCACAAACTTAACCTAAGCCTCCAGGTTGGCCTCCCCAGTATTTTTAATTCTTCTACTTTTCTACAGTGTTTGCTTGAAATATACTCGGAGTCGAGAGTGGATTTCATGCTCTTTATTCAGCTCATAGTGGTGAGGAGGAATGAAAGTTCCCCCGAAATATCTGCTTTATATACATTATTTACACAATGGGCTGCACGTGATTGGCTAATTCCGGGATTCTCCTGTAGGCCAATCAGGTTGTGGATTCACTTCCACCTGGAGCTGGATTGGGTGGCTCCTGCGGACCAATCATGCTGCTGCATTGTTCTAGGACCAGACTGTTGCATTTTGGATCCTCTTGTTCTAGGACCAATCAGAGTGCTGCATTTTGGATCCTATTCAACTCAGTACATAACATTGCTCTTTAGTTGAATTGAAAACATTGGATTGGATGCAAAGGTTGCCTTTCTCTAAAGGAAGAAGCTTCCTCTAGTGGATCCAATTCATTGCATTTCCAAAAACATTTGCATTGGAATTCTACTTCTCCCTCCTTGACATTTTGTCTCTCAGGCAAAGACAAAGGGAAAAGTCTCCTCTTGTTGCCACTTCCTATTATTTAAAGTTGGTGACCAGTGAGCTGTTTGCTTTACAAAGCACCATCTCTGCCTAGAGGGCTTATTGTGCTCGGATGTTTTGGTTTCCGGGAAAACTGAATAAACATGGGCACCATTCCTTTTCATGAAGCTCTCTATTTATTTTCATTACAAAGCAGACAAGATTCAAGTACAGAAATATATAATACAGCGTTTCTAGCTTAAGCCAGTGTGAAAGGTTAATCCCCTGAAACATTTGTGAGGCCTCCATTCATAAAATACAACTTTCTACATTTATCAACAATAAATTGTTAAGAAGTGCATGGTGAAAAATTCAGCTTGGAAAATGGTAGAGTATGCATATCCACGGCCCATATTGGAGCCTACTGTTATTTATTAATTTGTTTCACCCACAAAAGCCAATCACTTCGATTTTTAATTATTACTAAATGACCCAGTATTTATTTTGCTGAAACGTATTTCTGAGTAGCTTCAAAACGTTACTTTGGGGACATTCCATAGCAAATCAATGAACATGGGTTGAATTATTAATAGTTATGGATTTTACTATACATGTTGACTTTTTAAAAGAATTTTTAAATTATTTTCTTTGGGACATATTCTGACCGTGTCCAACCTGCTACGCTACAATAGTTTCATATAGGAATTGCTAACAGTCAGGTCAAAGAGCCCTACTAATACAAATGTCCCAGGAATAATTCTGCCAGTTCCAAAGGGCAAGGATGTTCTTTTTAAAAAATAAATAAATCACATTTCACTATTGTGGGAGGAGTGGAATGTATAGAGAGCCACCAATCGCTGCTGTTTAGAAAAAGGGAAGTTTTTCATTCCTGGAACAACCTCCTTCCTCTAGACCAGGGGTCTGCAACCCGCGGCTCCGGAGCCACATGTGGCTCTTTTACACCTTTGCCGCGGCTCCGGGGCGGATACTAGCGAGGGGAGGAGGCGCATTGTGCGCCCCGACACTCGCCACTGTGGCGGGCGCTGTACTGGCTGTGACGTCGCATGGGGGCAGTGCGTGCGTTAGTCACGCACCGTCCCGACGTCACCTTCCCACCCGCTGTCAGATCGGAGGGCAGCGGCGCGCATGCTTTAAATGTCGCAATGGTTTTGCGGCTCCCAGGTGTTTTTTTCTTCGGAAACGGGTCCAAGTGGCTCTTTTTGTCTTAAAGGTTGCAGACCCCTGCTCTAGACCAGGGTGGTCCAACATGCTGCCGTCCCAAAGCCAGGCAACCAAGGTGCTGGGCTTCCTTGTGCCCAAAGCCTAATATTTAGCACTTTCTCAGCTTTGGGAAGGAGATGGGAGAGCCTCACACCTCCCCAAAGCCCGACACCTTGCTTAGCCGGGGGTGTACAATTTTGGCCTGTGTCAGTCCAGATTATTATTATTATTATATTAAAATTTATATACTACGCTTCATCACAGGGTGGTACTGCAGTCACAGAAAAAGCTGGCTGCTCTAGCGAGGGGTTGCTCCATCCTTCTCCTGCCCACACCTTCCTTCCCTGATAGGGGAGCTTCAGAGCACACACTTATTAGCCTATTTTGCTGTTAAAATCAGAACTCCTCTCCTGCTCTATATGTTATGTGGGCAGGTCCAGATTTAAACCTATATAACTGTCAACATCACAGCTCATCTGTCCCTCAGCCTCAATTTTTACAGGTGGCACTAATGACAGTGATCATGAACCTTCAGAGCAGGGGTTCTTCAAAACCGGTATTTCAAATGACAGGGCTCAAAGTTTTTGCAGCAGGTTTCTCATGCTACAAAAATCTCCCTGGTTTTAAACAATGCGTTTCCACCAAGGAACAAAATTGGTTTATGGAGTTCACTGCCGCAGGCTGGCTTGCTCAGATGCCTTTCAAAGAGGAACAGACCAAACCAAGGAGAATCAGTCAATGGCTACTTGTCATGAGGACTATATGCAGATTCCATGTTTGGAGTTCCTTTGGGGAGAAGAGCCCATTTCCTGTTTTTGGGCCTCCCAAAGGCAATCTGGCTGGCAACTGCATGAAGCAGGTTGCTGAACTAGATCGACCACTGCTGTGATCTAGCAAAACTTCTTGTATGTTCTTAAGGCATTCCTTATGGTGGCAAAATAGTGGGAAAGGAATGGCAGGAAGTCATATGTGCATGATTAAAAATGTTTACACCACTCCTCAGACATCAGGGTAAACCCACTTATTTCTAAATAGAGAATTTCTCATTGGAAGGAGGAAAATGCAATGTGCCTCTTAACAAATACTCTTATTCATATTCAGAATGCAGAGCAGTTGATGTGTAGCAGTCAATTTTCCTTCATTCAGAGTTACCTTGTGGCATTTGATTTGATAGTTCCATCTTCAAGTACCCGTGTTTTCTTCCTGTCTGTATTCAACACACTCTGTCTTGTTTCTGTTTGCATCGGCTCTGGTGGGACTGTCATGTATCATTTAATGATCTAAACACTGGGCAGCTCTGTTTTTTTGTAGAAAGGAACTCAAAGCATTTTACACCTAAATGACATCTTATCTTATACCAGGTCCAGATTACAAGGAGTTGGATGTTCATCTTCGGAGAATGGAATCTGGATTTGGCTTCAGAATCCTTGGAGGAGATGAACCCGGACAGCCCGTGAGTTGTTTCTTTTGACTTTCTACTCTATAGCTTCAGCATCTTCGCTATCTGTCAGAAAAATATCACTTTGTATAATGGTCATACTGGAACGGCACTTTTTCTTGTTCAGACATTGAAAAAGACAGGACTCTCTAGCTATCAGCCTCTCCATCTAAAATCTGTCATTGTGAATCAGTCTGTATTAAGTTACCAGGAGTATATTCTCCAGCCTTTTACACAGTTCGTTTTCCTGTGACATCTTTCAATTACTGACTTACATGACATGATTGGCTTCCGCAGATGGTCAGGGCCTTGCATTTACAACAGCCAAATAACATTCAAACTTAGTAGGAACAAATGAATGTCATGCTTTGAGAGACACAGCACTGAGAAACGTTTGCTGGATAAATACAGTATTTTGAGATTTGAAACTGCCCACTGTTTATATTGCACATTCTTGAGAAAATGTAACAGACATCCTGAAATGAGGCATATTGCCTTCTGAAGTACACACAGTAGTGACTTCCATTAGTCATATACTGGAAGATTGCGGTATCAAAATAGAAACGTTCCCATGATAGTTCTCCTCAGCCATGACAAGCTTAAGGACTTGTGACTTTTAGTACATCACACATAGAAAAAGAAGTAGTAATCGTTTTATTTTACATATTCTGGATGTATTTTTAGCCCTTTAGCATCCCAGTGTACAATAAAGAATCTTAGAATACAGCTTTAAATATTATTGAATGCAGATAGGATAGGAAACGAACATTTCTGGTGCCTTCTGGATTTTGTATTTATTTGTACTAGCCAAAATAGACCTCAAAAATCTTTCCCTTCCCTCTGCCTTCTATGGTGAGATGCACAAGCTATCTCAGCATATAACATTTGTACAACTGACTGTGGAGGAATGACATTGTGGTCATAGATTGCAATGGCATGCTACAATGGCAAGTATATCTATGACAATTTACCTGTCTTTTGACATCATAGCATTTTGAATGTGCAGACATCACTGATGGCTGGTGGGATGGGACAAAACACACAACACTGAGATGTCCAGATATGGGCCAGTTGCTTTCCATACATAGAAGTTTTATATACCAGAATTAGGAAGTGGCTACAGGAAAGTGGGGTTTCTGTCTGGTACTTGTAGAATTGGTCTGTGGTTATTTTTAGTGCTTAAAATTCTTTTGTATATTTTCTATTGTTGTGTTGCTGTTTTAATGCCTTTGTATATTTTGCAATGCATTGCGACTTCTTTGGTGTTGTTAAGTCACTGCAAGACTCTTTGCAGTAGATGCATAACAAATGAAATTATAATAATCATCATTATCCAAAAAAGAAGGTGGCAGATCCAATTTTGTCTAGAAGTCAGAGATCGAGGTTGTAATGTCCCTGCTACATTGCCTTGCCCTTGCCCATAAAACCACACTGCATTCTAGCCAGTTTTGCAACCATAAAATTGCTGAAGACCAGAAATAAAAATAAAAATGTTGGAGTTATATCAGGGTTACATAGCAATCAAACATGTTAGTGCTAATGTTGGAATCCGAATGTTGGAAGCTATTTACACTGTCCTATTTTCAGGGTCATGATTCATGACAAGTGCTTTGGTAAATGCTGGATTCACAGGAAACTTTGACACAAAATGGGGCAATGGGGCTCTTTCTAACACACACACACACACACACACACACACACAAATTTACCATACAAGGTCTAGCTGAAAAGATAACTTGATAATCTAAGCAATACATAATTCACTGGAAGTTAGTAAGAATTTGCCAGAAGTGTTGTAGCCAAACTCTTGCGTTTGGATTGTGCTGTTATTCTGTTTACAAACCAAAATATAAAATTAGAATTTGATCAATCCCAGATTTATTGAATCAAGGCACTCCAGAGAAAGCAATAGGGAAGAGGAGAGTGGGATGTTCAGGCACAAGTCTCTTAATTGGTCTAATAAACAACATCTGCCCTGCACCTGGGGGAATTTATGATAATATTTCTTTTTGGCATGTATGTTGTCATGATGTCTGGATGCTGGCATGTGGCTGTAATTGCATAGATTCAGTATGATTTTAAGAGGAAGCCATAAAATCCAATATTGCAATTGGAGACAGAGAGTGGTTGCATGATTTGGAAACACACAAAGTTTTGCTCTAGCACATGAAAGAAAGAAAAGAAATGTGAAAACTGGCTTGGACACAACTTCATTCCAACCAGCTGCTTAACTTTTCAATCAAATAAGGCCTGAGAGATGCTGAAGAAGCTTTTTATTTCTCTTTTTTTAATCTTTATCGTTTTCAAAAAATGAGTATTGAATTTTTCAGCATGGGGTGGAGGAATTAAATCTTTTGCTTGTTTGTTGCTTTTTTGTGGTGATTGCCTTAGGGTGCACAACTGAACTGAAGCCACCTTTTCATAAAGAAACCTTTGAAGGATGGAGATATATAAAAAATTCAGCTAGTTTTAAGTTAGCATTCTGATCCTAAATGGCTGCGCTAGTACATTTCCCCATGACGAAGCTTAATGTTGCAGCAGGCTAAGCACCTATTGACTAATATATTTGCTAATGGCTAATGCTAATGGCTGTTTCACCCGTGCATGTACCTCTTTCAGTGCCTTATCACTAGATGTCTTCACTGAATGACTGACTCCACTGGGTAATATTATTCATATTATTCATAGTCTACGTTGCAGTATCTTTCTAGAAGTAACTGATCATGTTGCACATGATGGCTCTCAAAACTAAGGACCTTACTAGTATATTTTCCATCTCATGCAAACACACAAGTTGCGTGTGCATGGTGCAAGTCTGAAAGTATAGCAACTTCCATGATGCTATAATGTTAAGTTCCTGTAATAAAATGGCAGAGGTTGCTATGGCTTGACTGCTTAGATTCCCAGCTCACATCTTATATGGTTCATTCAAGCCTGAATGTATTGTGCAAATTAGCTCTAAAATACCAAAGGATTTCAAAGCAGTTTTCAAAATGTTCATTTCCCCTCTACAGGGACCAGCCACTTCTTTGATAGCACAAATCCCCAATCAACATTGTACAACAAGAAATCTATTATCGCATTAAAATGCCAAGAGATGTGCAAAGTGGACAGGATCAAGCCACTGTAATTGTCTTATCACAGAGTCTGTTCAATAGGTTTTGCAGTGACCCACCAACTCCTTATTAAACCACATCACTGAAGAATGTTATTTATCTAAGGGACAGGGGAGACAGGGTTTAGAAAGTCTAATCTTTAGATGTTATGCATTAATCCTCTTTAACAGCCAAACACATAGCCTTGCCCTGAAACTTTTGTGCCTGCAGTGTCCTTAATTATTCTAATTTTTGTAATTTCATGATCTCTCTCTCACACCCACACCCACTCACACAAACAGGAGTGTATTTTCTACGAAGAAAGTGAGCCAGCGCTGTAATTCTTAAAATATTCATTGCTGTTTGGGTTATTAATCTCATTACTCCTTTAGGAAAAAGTGTAACATTAATTACTACTAATTGCTACAGTATTTGGAAAGGATTTGGGGGCATTTCTCATAGGCTTATCTGAGCACTGGCATTTTGGCGGCAGTATGTTGGACACCACTCTGCAACAGAGAAAAGTTTTGCCTATGCATCACCAGAAAGTATTGGAGATTTCTTTGCTGCCTTGCCCTTTGGATTTATGCTTGTAACACTCCTCCTTCCCCCCATTACTTAGATTTTAATTGGAGCAGTAATTGCCATGGGCTCAGCCGACAGAGATGGCCGCCTACATCCTGGTGATGAGTTGGTCTTCGTCGATGGAATTCCAGTGGCTGGCAAAACTCACCGATATGTGATTGACCTCATGCATAATGCAGCTCAAAATGGGCAAGTGAATCTAACTGTGAGAAGAAAGGTGCTACCCACAGGTATGTTCAACTGAAGGGAAACCAAATATTGCTAAGAACTGGGACGCAACTAAGCACAAATCATACATAAAATGTTCGGGGGGGGCATTAATATTCAGAGAGATGTTGCTTTTAAAAGAAAACAGATAAAATGTTTGTTTTTCAGCTTTCCCTTACAATGTTCCTGACACAAATGCTAAAGTATTTTGGTTATTTTACAGAGACTAGGAAAGTAGAACTGACATAGAACTGTACTAGTCATGAGTCACCCTGTCCATATTCCTTTTTCTATTGGCTCTGTGTTCTTCCCACCATCACCTCACATGCCGCCCTCTTGCTAAGTCAACTGTCCTGTTTACCGCCATTGTGTGACCAACAGACCTCAGGCAAATGAAATAAGGGTCAAGATTGTTAGGTCTCCGGGGCCAGAAGTGATTTCATGAGTTTTCAGCTCATACCCATTCATTAGGAGCACAATGTAAAAGCCTTTTAGCACAAACCAAACAGCAGCAGGTAGAAATAGGGCAGCTGCCTTGTCAGCGTTATAAAGGTAAAGGTAAAGGTACCCCTGCCCGAACGGGCCAGTCTTGACAGACTCTGGGGTTTGTGCGCTCATCTCACTCTATAGGCCGGGAGCCAGCGCTGCCCGCAGACACTTCCGGGTCACGTGGCCAGCGTGACAAGCTGCATCTGGCGAGCCAGCGCAGCACACAGAACGCCGTTTACCTTCCCGCTGGTAAGCGGTCCCTATTTATCTACTTGCACCCGGAGGTGCTTTCGAACTGCTAGGTTGGCAGGCGCTGGGACCGAACGACGGGAACGCACCCCGCCGCGGGGATTCGAACCGCCGACCATGAGATCGGCAAGTCCTAGGCGCTGAGGTTTTACCCACAGCGCCACCCGCGTCCCCTTAGTATGTCAGCATTATACTAAAACCTAAACCATAGATAACAGAATTATTTCATTCTTAGACATTTAAGGAGTCGTCAGAGTGGTTTTGTTTTTCTAGATATAGATAACCCAAAGATGAGGCCTTAACTCGCAGTTTTCATCTGGAGTATATTTCTATGAGTCTGCTCACTTCTTTGCAATGTTGCCATATGTGGATTTGTGTCTGACATCTCAAAGCCTGCTGCCTGTGGGCCATTTCAGACACAACACAGAAACAAATACTACCGTGAACAGGGAGCTAAAGGCAATCCTGTACTCTGATAAGAATACCAATAGGTTTCTTGTGTTTTCAAAAACTGGTTTGACACATTCACATTTTACATTTTTAGGTGCACACTTAGAAAAAGGTAATGTGTGAAGAGGAGGCCATATTTGTCACAAGTACGCTGAACTGAGCAATTGGAATAAGCAGATATGACTTTGAACCCCTTTCTGTCTACTCCTTCCCATTCAGTAAAGAACTCATTCTACCCTGCTTACCTTGCTAGCTTTGCCTTCCATTCCTACACATTGTAGCTGATCAAAACCTCATATTTCCAACCCCATCTCATTCTTCACAGTGTCATCTTCTTCTTTGGCACAGTCCTATGTCCCATTGTTAGCCGTATTGCAGTCATTCCAGTAAGGAGACTGATGTTCTTCTGTTGACCATTATAGACTCCTGGAGTCAGAAAAATTCTCTCCAGCCTGGTGCAACGCCCCCTAGCAGCTCCCCAAACCTTAGGAAAATGGCCAATAGCCAAGGTAACACACAGCACCTGATGATTAATTCCTTGAGGAAATTAATTACGCTTCTGCTTGTGCGGGTGACCACTTATATTTGTTGCTGGTCCTTGCTGCTAACTGCATGTCTGGAACTTTCAGTTGAAGGAACTTCTTCTGGTCTGGAACTTGTAGCCGAATATTCTTTTTGGTGGCAAATATCAATCACGTATTGAGTAACAGGAACCTGTCTTCAGAAAAACAATTTGAATAGGCTATTAGCAAACCTCCAGGATGCTAGAGAGAGAGACAGTAAGCAAAAATCCTCCCCTAAAGCTACGGAGGGGTGGTGAAAGGATTTTGTGCGTGGGTGAACTTTGGAGAGGGATCTTTAACTTGCTACTAAATGAGGTGGACAAGTTTATTTTATTTATTATCTTACAGTATATTTCGTTTCATTTCATTTCAATTTATTTATTTATTTATTTATTGTTTCATTTTGTGTGGGATTGTATGGGAAAAGGATGGCTGCCTCCGTAGGCAATCAGCAAAAGAACCCCCGCCCATCAAAGTAAATGATATTCATGCACATTCCCCCCCAAAGTACTGGAAGTTCTCCCAGCCTAACTTTGTGGAAGACAAAGTCAGGGTGTCATGCCCAAAGTTTGAGCTGAAGAGTCAGGTTGTTGACAGCCTTTATAACAGAATATTAGGACCAGTGCTTTTTTTCTGGGCGGACACAGGGGTACACATACCCCTAAACATGTTGTGAATCTAAGTTTGACCTCCTTGAGGGGCAGTATTTCAATATGAGTAGGAAAATGAGAGTACCCCTAAACATATTTTTTTAAAGAAAAAAAGCACTGATTAGGACAAAACTAAGAGAGAAACCCTGACAGTCACACAGCATGCCATCATTACCAGAGTGCCCATGACCCTCCAGGCAGATGGACCCACACGTGCACAGACCCACACACCCATTTCCAGCACTCTGCTATTTTTAGTTTGTGCCTCAGCCATTCCCTCCTGGGTAGCTCAGGTTTGTGGGCTGAAACTACTGTTGCCACACAGCTCTGTCATAGTATCATTATAGCACAAAACGTCAGTCCATTTCTCTAATTGACTGTGTGCTCTGGAATGTAGTATCCACTCACTAAGTTCATACAACAAAGCGGGGGCACTTGGTAAGCTCCAGCTTGAGAATGAGAACTTCTAGCAGATGAGTGGGCCATGCTGAATCTTCACCAGCTTCTGGCTGTAGCCCCAGTGAACAAGCATATCATGTAGGTGATGGGTTTGAGAGCCATGTCCCCAATGCATAGCTGCTATTAGGAAAGATAAGCAAAGTCTCCTCCATAATCTTCACTGCCCCACTGCCCACCCCCAAAAAAAAACTAAAACAGGCCTGAGGAAGCACTCTTGAAAGAGCAAAAACCCAGTTGGAGGAAAGACAGCCAGTGCTTCATGGCTGGGTAATAAAGGTAAAGGTAAAGGGACCCCTGACCATTAGGTCCAGTCGTGACCGACTCTGGGGTTGCGCGCTCATCTCGCTTTATTGGCCGAGGGAGCCGGCGTACAGCTTCCAGGTCATGTGACCAGCATGACTAAGCCACTTCTAGCGAACCAGAGCAGCGCACGGAAACACCGTTTACCTTCCTGCTGGAGCGGTACCTATTTATCTGCTTGCACTTTGACGTGTTTTCAAACTGCTAGGTTGGCAGGAGCAGGGACCAAGCAACGGGAGCTCACCCCGTCACGGGGAGTCGAACCGCCAACCTTCTGATCGGCAAGTCCTAGGCTCTGTGGTTTAATAACCCACAGTGCCACCCGCATCCCTGGGTAATAACTTTCCCCAAATCTCGGAAGTATGTTCGAAGCTCTTGAGAATGAACACAGCATAGAATATTGCAAGAATGGGAGGAATCTAATAAAGTCCAGTCATGAAACAACCACACAGGGAAAAAGTATGTTTGGGCTTGTTCATTCTGAGAGCATTTAATAGTCGGGTCTGCATCTTAGATTTAAGGAGCCATAATACCTTCAGAACTTTAAAAAAATGAGGAAAAGAAATGCCAGGTATTGAAACCTGATCAGGAAAGAGTGACATTCCAATGTACAGAAGGACTAAAATGCTAGTCTTTGTGGAGAGCATACCCAATCTTTAACTCTCCCTCCCATGGACAGATTTTTCAGAATAGATGGATATCCAATAGCAATATAAAATCGGCTCTACCTGGTTTATCATTCTTTCCTGTACTTAATGGGAATCTGTTACATTCATTTATAGCTGAGTTAGCACTCGGTAATTCTGTGGGGTAAGATAATTTTCTTTCTGTTGCACCTGCAGTGACATAAACCGTATTCAGGCTTCTAAAACATGACAGCCAGAAAATGAGATCTTTCTTGTCACTGACGATGGCATTTAGCTGCAGGTCTGGTTCAATAACTTTGGGAGATTTTCAATTCTAACATAGCAGCATAATGATTGTTTGTTTTTCTTTCGTCTCCCTTGCGCGAATCACTTTGTTTCAGAGTTGTACAAGGACTGCTAGAGGACATGCTTTCCTGCCTGAGAAAAGAGAGACTTATCCTTCATTCAGAGAAACTTGATTTTGCACTTTGAAGATTTTGCTTGATATGTTGTGATGTGTGTGGCAGAGAGAAAGCTAGTCAGCTATTTTGTAATATGCATCTTTATCAGTTGGAGGAGGGGAAAAACACATTTGATTTTATCTGAAATTAAAGCATTCCAAATATGGACCCATTATCTGTTTTATGAGTGGAAGCCAGCTTATGGCTGCAATCCTATACATACTTTCCTGGGAATAAGCTTCACTGAATTCATGTGAATTCATGCATAGGGTATGAAAAGCATCATATTATTTAATCCAGGGATCACCAACCTCTTTGGACCAGTTACAGATAGGTAGCCGTGTTGGTCTGCCATAGTCAAAATAAAAAAATTCCTTCCAGTAGCACCTTAAAGACCAACTAAGTTAGTTCTTGGTATGAGCTTTTGTGTGCATGCACACGAAAAACACACAGGTATCTGAAGAAGTGTGCATGCACACGAAAGCTCATACCAAGAACTAACTTAGTTGGTCTTTAAGGTGCTACTGGAAGGAATTTTTTTATTTTCTCTTTGGACCAGTGGACAGAATTTTGAGAGAGTCAAAAAAGCCATGGGGGAGGGGGGTGGCATAACACCCTATGAGCGAGAGAGCCCTCCTGGCATCATTATGCTTCCCAGGGAGTGTCAGCTGTGTCCTGCTGCTACTGTTTGTAGAGATCACACAATATTGATTTTACACACAGAGAGAGAGATACTATTGCTGTCTAATAGCCACAGGGAACATCTATCAGTACCAGGGAAGACATACAAGATAGCTACGCCACACTCACTCTCATTTCACCTAAATTTATCGGAAGGTACGTGTACATTTTGCCCCATAACTTATTTTCTAGGAGGGCTAGAGAAATACTTTTTTAAAAAAAGAAAAAGCTCGGCATCTGGAGCACCTGCCCAGCAGTGCCAATCAGTCTTTATGGGTGCTGGGTTGGCAACCTCTGGTTTAATCACTAGTTGTGCTAGAATTATCAAGAGTTTTTCATGTCCATTCTGTTCTTGTTGAAGAGAGACAATAACATTTTTGTCCGGCTTTCCTCTAAGACTTCACTTATTCAAAGCTAGCAGGGTGAGGCACAAGGGAGGCTCTATGGCAGCCCTAGGCAAACTGGGCCCTCCAGATGTTTTGGGACTACAACTCCCATCATCCCTAGCTAACAGGATCAGTGGTCAGGGATGGTGGGAGGTGTAGTCCCAAAACATCTGGGGGATCGAGTTTGCCTATGCCAGCTCTATGGCTGATTGGTATGCTGGTTTGACATCAACTGATAGGAAGTGCCTACAGAGGGTGATGAATACAGCACAAGATATTATGGGCTGTCCCGTGAATCCGCTGGATGAAATAGCAGAAGAACGTTGCCTCAGGAGAGTGAGGAAAATTCTCTGGGATGATTTACTCCCTGGCCGGCACTTTCTTGATCACCTGCCCTCAGGCAGAAGATATAGAAGCATGATTAGTCGCACCAACAGGGTAAAGAACAGCTTCTATCCATGGGCTGTTAGGCTGCTGAATGAAAAGATAACAACAGGCCAACTGTCTAATAGCCACAGGGAACATCTATCAGTACCAGGGAAGACATACAAGATAGCTACGCCACACTCACTCTCATTTCACCTAAATTTATCGGAAGGTACGTGTACATTTTGCCCCATAACTTATTTTCTAGGAGGGCTAGAGAAATACTTTTTTAAAAAAAGAAAAAGCTCGGCATCTGGAGCACCTGCCCAGCAGTGCCAATCAGTCTTCATAGGGGCCGGGTTGGCAACCTCTGGTTTAATCACTAGTTGTGCTAGAATTATCAAGAGTTTTTCATGTCCATTCTGATCTTGTTGAAGCGAGACAATAACATTTTTGTCCAGCTTTCCTCTAAGACTTCACTTATTCAAAGCTAGCAGGGTGAGGCACAAGGGAGGCTCTAGGTCAGGCACAGGCAAACTGGGCCCTCCAGATGTTTTGGGACTACAACTCCCATCATCCCTGACCACTGATCCTGTTAGCTAGGGATGATGGGAGGTGTAGTCCCAAAACATCTGGGGGATCGAGTTTGCCTATGCCAGCTCTATGGCTTCCTGATTGCTTACCTGGATGAGGACGGGTACAGTTTGCCCTCCCGATTCAGCCCCAGGGAGCATGGCCAATGGTCAGGAACATCTAAAGGGTACTGTGTTGACCCATATAAGAATGCTTTATAGAACTGACCAGGAAGGAGAGAGGATCATAGTCTAAAACTTTTCTGTGGCTGGTAGCTCTGAGTGTTCATAGTGAACCAACCTCTCTCGCTGGTACCATTTTCATTTTAGCACCTGGAATGGGTTACACTGCAGTGTGTTCAGTAGCTCTTACTGTATTATTAATCTTCAATAATTAATCTTTCATACTGCATTACGGTGTGGTACGCTGGTTTGACATCAACTGATAGGAAGTGCCTACACAGGGTGATGAATACAGCACAAGATATTATGGGCTGTCCCGTGAATCCGCTGGATGAAATAGCAGAAGAACGTTGCCTTAGGAGAGTGAGGAAAATTCTCTGGGATGATTTACTCCCTGGCCGGCACTTTCTTGATCACCTGCCCTCAGGCAGAAGATATAGAAGCAGGATTAGTCGCACCAACAGGGTAAAGAACAGCTTCTATCCATGGGCTGTTAGGCTGCTGAATGAAAAGATAACAACAGGGCAACTGAATTCCGGGTTTGGTGGGTGTGCGTCAGTAAACGAGGGGAATTAAGACTAAGAGAGCTGAGTGGGGGGTTCTCGTGTAATCTCACTGTATGCAAGTTGTTCAAGTGACAATAAAGTATTTCAATATTTCAATAAAGGATCTGCCAGAGAAATAGAGCTGTGTTTTGTCCACATTTTATTTTTTTACTTTTTGCTGACCACCAAAGATATACCATATTTTTCGCCCTATAGGACACACTTTTTCCCCTCCAAAACTGAAGGGGAAATCTGGGTGTGTCCTATGGGGCGAATGCAGGCTTTTGCACCGACCCCTCTCGCTCTCAGGCTTCGGGAACACATCCGCAGCCTAGGCAGCCCTACGGGAGGTCCCGGCAAGGCTCCCCACGCTGTGGATAGCAGCCTGCCGCCCAGCGCGAGGGACGCCCTGAAGCAGAGCGCCCCCCGTGCCAGCCCCACAAGCTTGGGGGACAGCGGGGAGGCGCAGCACCGCCATCCCGCTGTTCCTCGACCTGGTTCGGTTCCCCGACCTGCTTTGGGGGGGGGAATAAAGGGGGGGAATTCCTTTATTTCCCCCCAAAAAAACTAGGTGCGTCCTATGGGACAGAGCGTCCTATGGGACGAAAAATACGGTAAATACAATACTACTTCCATCCTTCTATGTTCTCTGCATTTGTATGTATATAAAGTATATGGAGTATCATAGAATTGTAGAGTTGGAAGGGGTCCTGTGGATCATCTAGTCCTAGCCCTTGCAAGGCAGGAATATGCAGCTGCCCCATGTGGGGTTCGAACCCGCGACCTTGGTGTTGTCAGCCCCATGCTGATGGGACCAGTTGAGAGAAGGCTGGTCCACGATGCAAGTGAAGCTAAGGATTTGAGTTCTGTGTACAAGGACAGGTTTTCTTTTCGTAAGACAACCTATATTTGATAACAGGTTCTTATTTGGGATTAATCTTCCCTGAATTAATCCCTCTAGTCCACAAACATCTTTTGAATAGGCTGTTCTCTTTTTAAAAGGGAAGTCAAGCAGTTAATCCCCATTACTCTGTTGGTTGCCTGCTTAAATTTTTCTAGTTTGAAGGCAAATACCTTAATATTGAATTAAATGTTGAATTAGACATACTTAATAGACATAGATAGATAAAGAAATGTCTGATTCATTTCCTTGGAATTCAACACCCATTATTAGTAATGATATAATTTTATATAGCAGTATTAATGTGCTATCAGTGTACAGCATGTGCCCAACATAAGCAACCCACCCCCACAGAATATAGTTTTAGTCTCTCACTGGGGGGAGCAGAGGTGCTGTGTGTGGCAGCAGTTGTGGAATTGCTTGCACGATTCAGATTATTACTTAATTTCCATAGTTTCCAGTCAATGCTCTGATGGTACCTGGATTCTGAGCTTTCAGGTGGATTCTTAGAGCAGCTTAAAGTAAAAGCTGAAATCCATACCAATCAGACCTATGAAAACAATACCTACCATTTTAAAACTCCTTGAATAGAACCTAGAGCAAGGGCCACAATTAAAGTGGATTGATCTTAAATGCCTGGGAACATAAAAAGGTTTCACGTGGTGTGAAAAAGATGCAAGTGAACCTTCCTGGTAACTCCAGAGCTAGGATGCCATCGCTGAAAAGGCCACCACTGTTTTCCTGTCTCAGGCTTTCTGCAGCCTTCATTGCCAAAATGTTTCTACTTGCCTTTGCTTGCTATTGTTATCAGTGATAACTGTGGTCACTGACTTGAATCATAAGAAGTCTGGTCTATGGGAAAACGTTATAGTGGTCCATGTACTGCTAAGGCAGAATTAGGGTGGATCAGTTCCAATTAGAACTGATGAAGTATTCATTTAAATAAATCCACAATAGACAAGATTTAAATTGAGTCAGGTCTCACTAGTAATTACCTGCTCTGATGTTATGGCTCTTATTTTGGATCATATGTACTAGTTCAAGGAAGGGTCCCTTGATTGTTTTGCTGCCTTATCAAAGTGGATCCCTGTTACTAGATCCGGTCCTCCTATACTGGGTGCAGTTTTGTTTAGCACGCCCAGTATTTTGTGTTCTAGAAAGCCAGATAGATTCGAGTTTGGTGAGTGTCTGTTTCAGTGGCGTAGCGTGGGTTGTCAGCACCCGGGGCAAGGCAAGTAATTTGTGCCCCCTAACCCTAACCCCCAGATGTTGCGCCCGGTGCGGCCGCCCCCCCCCCGCCCCCCCACACTACGCCACTGGTCTGTTTTGTCAACAGACAACCTGGATTCTTAATCTTTGTGTGATTTCTGTTTCAGGAGAACCATGCCCTGAGAATGGCAGGAGTCCAGGCTCTGTGTCTACGCACCACAGTTCTCCAAGAAGCGACTACGCCACATATGCCAACAGCAATCATGCTGGATCAAGCAGCAATGCTACAGCCCCAGAGGGCTTTGCTTCGCACAGCTTGCAAACAAGCGATGTTGTCATCCATCGCAAAGAAAATGAAGGGTTTGGTTTCGTTATCATTAGCTCCTTGAACAGGCCTGAATCTGGATCTACAATAAGTGAGTTACTTTTTTTCCTGTCAATTGTTGTTCCAATTCCTTTACAAAAATCCTATAAAACTTCCTTTTGCCAACTGTACAGTGGTACCTCGGATTAAGTACTTAATTCGTTCCGGAGGTCCGTTCTTAACCTGAAACTGTTCTTAACCTGAGGTACCACTTTAGCTAATGGGGCATCCCGCTGCCTCCGCGCCACCAGAGCATGATTTCTGTTTTCATCCTGAAGCAAAGTTCTTAACCTGAGGTACTATTTCTGGGTTAGCGGAGTCTGTAACCTGAAGCGTCTGAAACCTGAAGCATCTGTAACCCGAGGTACCACTGTATATGCAGCTAATCCATTGAGTTCCATTTATTCATAGACTTCGGCATTTATAAAGTTGTATATCCTTGCGTGCTTTGGGTCAAGAGACCAATTATTTCACACAGTTCTCTCTTTCAAACGTTTCCTGCCCATGATTTAGAGAGATTCTATTTGTATGGTTTTGTCTCCTTATTAGGCTGTGCTCTGAAATAATAAAGCTGCCAATAAGGCATTAAGCACTGTGTACATCAAACAACCGGACTAAAAAGAGTCTCGTTGTTTAAGACTAGACAAATGAGAAACTGAGAGAAACTGAAACTAGGGTTGCCTTATTTCAAAAAGTAAAAAAACAGGAAACCCTGAAAGTTGTTGAGTTTTTTTAGGAAAACCCAAAAGTTTCTGAGATTTTTTTTAATTTTTTTTTTTACAAAAGTGCTCCCAAAAGTGATTTTCACTTGCCTAAGATATAGGACAAAGCGACAGCTTTTGGAAATAGCAACCCTACCTGACATTCATTGAGGCATTCTGCAAAAAGAAGAAGCATATTGCCAGTTGAATACACTGAGTCTTCTGGCATGATAAATGTTGACATGTGCTCCCATGGGTTACCTGTGAAGCAAATAAATAAATTTTAAACGGTATTTTAAACAGTAGGCACTTGCTGGATAACCTTCAAATTTAAATTGTAACATGGGATATGAGTGGCCCTCAAAAGAAGCTAAACAACAATCAGATAGATATTATTACTGTGACTATTATCTAATTTTACTTAATATGTTAATTTGAACAGCAGGTGTGGCTTGATTTCATTGTGGAAATTTGCTGTGGGTTTTTGTTTGTTTGTTTTTTGCAGTTCCCTTGATGGAAGCATGATGTTTTGAGAAATTACTGGGGCTGTTGCTGCTCACAGAGCCATTTTAAGCCTTAAGCTACTTGAATTCCAAGAGGACTAGGCTGGAAGATGCCACTGGATGCAATCAAGAGAAAGCTAAGTGAGCTTAAGTTCAGTTGAAACCAATGGGATTTAAATCCACAGTCAAGCACTTAAGTCCCATTGATTTCATGGTTAACTTTCTCTGGATTGTGCCCACTGTATTTCAGCATTCACCTCCCTTCCATATAGCAGCATCTGACTGGGTCTTTGTGCAGAGTTTTTCCGGATTTTTATTCCACTTTTCAAAGGACTGTCAAGAGCAAAATGTGACTTTCTGGGTCAGCTGCCCATGGACTGCAGAAAATCGTCATCACTGGGACATTTAAAACTGGGCCTAGCAGTTGGGAAACAATTTGAGGTGATTAAACCCCCTCTACACACACAAATGGATAGGGAAAATTGAAGTGTGTTCATCGTTTAAGTTAAATAACTGTGAGCAGTAGCCAATCAGAGGATTAGGCTGGCAACCAGAACTAGCCAGTTAGAAGTGAGGGCTTTAATGATGTAATTGGCTTTTCAATCAGAGAGGGAGAAAAGGCTTTAGTCATCCTGTCCCCAGTTTTCCTGGCCCTGTTGAATACAGAGGATAATAGTCTGGGTGAGCAAGCATAGGATTATGCTATAAGTGCATTATTAAATAATACAGGCATAGGCAAACTCGGCCCTCCAGATGTATTGAGACTACAGTTCCCATCATCCCTGACCACTGGTCCTGTTAGCTAGGGATGATGGGCGTTGTAGTCCCAAAACATCTGGAGGGCTGAGTTTGCCTATGCCTGAAATAATATATACAGTGGTACCTCTAGCTGTGGACATGATCTGTTCCGGGGTGCCGTTTGCACCACGAAAAGTCCACAACTAGAGCGGCACTTCGACGCAAGCACAGAGTGCGATAGAGCACTTCTGTGCATGTGCAAAGTACGCAGAACGCTTCTGCACATGCACGAAGCACGCAGAAGTATACACTTCCGGGTTTGCTGCGTTCGCAAGCTGAGAAGACACAACATCAATCTAACGCAACATGAGGTATGCTTGTATTGTGAGAAGAGGTAAAAAATTGAACCATATGGTTTTTAGACTTGTATTGATTTTTTAAAGTAATTGGTTGGTATTCAATTAAGTTTTACTCAGAGGAGATCTATTAAAATTAATGAGCACATGAAGCGGATCCCACCGCTACTACCAATTGTGGCAGATCCCATGGCTAACACCAATTGAAGGCTTTCAGACAAGACCTACCTGGAGATGCCAGGGATTAGACTTGGGACCTTTGGCGGGCAATGCCTGCACTGTGCAACTGAGCTATGGCCCACCTCATATGAGATGCCAGGAAGGAGATGTTGCGTTGCTTTCACAGTTGACTAAAATAGCAACATAGCAACTTGCTTTTAAATTCTGTTACTGCAAATACTATTGTCATTTAATGTACACTTGTTTTATTTGCAAAATAAAAAAATGTTGTTATTATTAGTTTCTTATGTAGCATCTCAGTGTTGCACAGAACTATAGAGAGTAAAAGAAGCAAAAATAACCCAGTAGGTCCCTGAGCCCTGGGAGATGATCATTTATTGGACAGCCAATGCTGTTTGACATTTTCACAAGCAAGCTTTCAGAGCAACCAGCCAACCAGCCATTCTTTTTTTTTACCCTACATGGTGTGCCGTAGCATTAAACAAAGGAAGCGAAGAATAAATATTTAAATATGTTCAGTAAAAATGTTAATGTATTCACTGCAAGCCAGCCAAGGGGAGAATTCATTGAAAATACCGGTATGGAAAGAGAATTGTCTGTAATGTCAGGTAGACATTGTCTCCCTGGTCTTAAATAGAGTCCTGCAGTTTTATTTGCAATTGTTAGAGCTGCCATGAATAAGTACAGCCCAAGAAATACCCACATAGGAGGTAACCTTTGGGACAGAACAGTAAGCAAGATTAGTTTGTGCATTTTAAAAAGGTTTTATCAGCACCAGCTTTCTCCTTGTATTATTGGAATTTTGTAGGCCTGGGCATTGGAAACAAGGTGATGTGCTGAGGGGACTTGAACTGGGAGATGCCTGGTTCTTTGCATCCCCATGGGAACTTGCCAGAGGAGGGAGATATGAGTTGCACTTCAGTGCAACCACTGCAGCCAGAGGTCAGGTGACTAAAGGGACCAATTGGCTTCTGCCTGATCCCATAAAGCATCTGACTTGGCTCCTCCATCTAAGCAACTCCCTCAGGCATTGTTCCAGACTACCAGTCCCCGTTTACTCCTTAGCCTCTTCCCTGGCTTGACTACCTGCCCAGTTGGTACCTGCCTGTCTGTCTCCAGATCATGAGCCTTGACGAGTCCAGAGGGTCTTCCTCCCTCTCTAATTTCTTACTTGGTAGCCTGGCACCAAGTCCGGTCACATAAATGCTCAATAATTTAAGAAGGTAGGTGTGACAGCCATGAGAAAAGTAGGTGAGCCAGAGCAGGTCTCCTTCAATGGCCAGCCCTTTATGGGGAGCAGGCAAAATAGAAGAGCATATTGTCTATCAGAAAAAGTAATGTGGCTTTCCCTTGCAAGGGCCTGTCCTCAAGTGGCCACGATGTCCAGTCCTCAGCTATCACACAGGGTGTAGACTTCTCTCAGAGTGCTTGCTGCCACCACCTACTAAAAACATAAGATAAGCCTGCTGGATCAGGCCAATAACCCATCTAGTCCAGGATCCAGTGGCTGGACAGATGCTTGTACTACTACTACTACTACTACTATTATTATTAGAGCCCAAGCTAGCCTGTAAGCTAGGCATGAGCGTAGCAGCACTCTGCCCACCTGCAACTCCCAGAAACGGGCATTCAGAGGCATACTGCCTCTGACAGTGGAGGTTGAACATTGCCACCATGGTTGGTAGCCATCAATAGCCCGGTCCTCCATGAAATTGCCTAACTCTCTTTTAAAGCCTTACCATTTGGTGGCCATCATTGCCTCCCGTAGGAACATGTTCCATAGTTGGACTTTGCACAGTGTGATGAAGTGCCTCCTTTTCGCTTTCCTGAATATTACAGGCTTGGAGAAAGCAGTAGGACTCTCCTTTTATACCCTGACTCAAGCATATCTACACCAAATATGTGGAATGAGATAAACAGAAGCAGCTGCAGGCCTGGCCTCCCAGCAGCCAGTATTGCTGTCATGTATTGGGATGGTGTGGGGATGCGGCACAGTAGCAGTGACGCTGGGACAGTGCCAGTGGGGCAGCACTACCAGTGGCGTAGCGTGGGTTGTCAGCACCCGGGGCAAGGCAAGTAATTTGCGCCCCCTAACCCGTGGATTTGCGCCCCCTAACCCTAACCCCCAGATGTTGCAGCCGGCCCCCCCTGCACCCCCCCACGCTACGCCACTGAGCACTACTCTGGCCTCACTGCTGCCTTGCCCCAGACCTGCCCTGTCCTTGTACACAGTGCAAACACACACACACACACACACACACTCCCTGGTGGCCACTCCTGCCTTGGGATCCATCAAGGCCAGAACCCAGAGAGTTAAACAGAAACATAGATTTAATTAAGGAACAGAACATTCAGAACAAGTAATATTTCTCTACAGAGTTCTTACACTGCTAGTTTCCTGATTAAACATCACTGTCTATCTTGAAGTGTCATAACAGCTATCCTAACTCTATTAAATACCATCTCGTGTTCCCCTCAGTCTCTCTTGTCTGTCACAGCCAACCTCCACTCTGTCATTCTCCAGCAGACATTATCAGTCACTCAACTCTAACTCTGCCCAGCTATCCATTCCACTCCACTAATGCCAGTCATTCTTCCACTACCTCCTCAATCACAAGAAGCGATCCCAGGGCCTCCGCCTCCAAAACAAATCCTCCCAGGGCATAGGCAGCTTCCAGCCATGCCTTTCCCAGATGCATAGCGACAAGGAGCTGTGCGGTCTAGCTCACCTGTTTCCTGCCACTGAGATTGGTGGATTTGATATGGTTCATTTATTTAAAATAGTTACCCAATACCTCTGCACTCTGAAGAGAGCCCTCAGGGCAGTTTGCAACAAATACCTTAACACAGTAAGAACTGAGAGCAGGAAAATCTTAAAGGGTATACGTAGAAGCATCATCAAAAGAAGAGCATAGCTGTCAACCTTCCCTTTTTGGCAGGAAATTCCCTTATTCCAGTGCCGTTTCCCGCTGCTATCCTGGATTGTTAGATATCCCGTAGACTGTCCCCGGGACAGGTGAGGCCACTGATCCCTTATTTTCAAATCTGAAAGTTGACAGCTATGAAGAAGAGTATTAAAGCATCATTTACAAATCCTTAGAAGCTTCATGAAATGAAAACGTTTCCCTCTGCTAAAAACTGTTAAAGACAGTCACACTTCCTTCAGGGAAGTGTTTCATAACTGGGCTGCTTCCACCAAAAAAGCCTTGTCCAACCTGCCCAATATGGCAGCAGGGCAGAGAGCAGTGCTTCAGGTGATAACTGCAACTGGCAGGCAGGCTCATGTGAGAGGAAGCAGACCTTCAGATATTCTGGTGCCTCCCTCTTTAGAACAGGGTTGGGGAACTTCAGGCCAGAGAGTCAAATTCATCCCTCCAAGTCTGACCCTCGGAAATCTCCTCAGGTCATATCCCTTGCCCATCCCTACTCCTTGAAATGTGAAGTGGCTGAAATGTGTCCTTGAATGTTGATAATGCATTTTGGTGGCCTCGATGGAGGATATCAGGGAGTGTGTGCCCACTTTCCACACTGGCATTTGTTGCTCTGTCTGCTTTTGCCTCTGGCATGGGACCCTCATTAGGTTGCCCAAAAGAGAATGCTGGGCTGAAAACAATCGGTGGGGCAGCCCAGGCAGGGCAACATTGCTCTCTTGACTTCCCAATGCTGGGTGTCACTACCAAGAGGTACAAGGCAGCGGGGAGTTCAGTGCCGTGTGGGCACAGCAACAGGCACTTCAAATTGACTCTGCCACTGCACCTGAGAACTCCTCACCCCTCCAAAAAAAAAGTCCTGCATGTACACAAATAGCCCTTACGCTGGTTTTAACCCTTGAGTGAGGGATATACGGTTACGGGACAGTTTCCATCCTCACTTCCTCATATCTAGCATAGCTTTAACAAAAATGTTTCAATGGAAGTATGGCAGGGCCGGCCCACCCATGAGGCAGACTGAGGCAACTGTTTTGGGTGGTGGAATCCTGCAGGGTGCCGCCAGAGAAGCAAGGAGAAGCAGCAGCGGCTTCCAGCAAGATCTTGCAGAGCTCTCATGAGATCTTGTGAGGGTTCAGTGAGATCTTACCGGAAGCCTGACCCCTGGTAAGTGAAGCTTTGGCAGGGCAGGGAGACATCACCTTCCCATTTCATCTCAGGGGGCAAAACGGGACAGGCCACCCCGGAACTATGGCATAAAGCCTTTATTCAAGGAACATAAGGTTCACAGGAAGGGAACATCAGGCAGTATTTTCTCACATCATCTTCCTCTGATAGCTGTGTACGTCGCATCTTCTGGCTGCCCCACAACTCCTGGAGTTTCACTGGTGAAGACACATGAGGAAAAGGCCGCGGGAGTGATTGATAGTGGGTGTTAGACGGCAAAAAGGCATCTGAAGGGAAACAAGCTAAGCATACTGAGTTATGTGTTATATCTCCCAATTAAATCATGGCATGCTGGGAGTTAAAGCTGAATTAAAGCTCTTGCACCTATGGAGAATTGTGGGCACAATAAATATTCATGTGATCAGCTGTGTAACATATTGGAAAGGACAGCTGGCTCAGGAGGGTTTGTTGGCTTAGTTTTCTATCGGTTTCTGTTTACATTGCAAAACTATTGTAAGAAGTTATAATCTGCCAGAGGTTATAGTACAGATACAATACAGGTTTGGATTCCCCAACACACACACTCACCTGTTCGCATCTGACATTTACCCAGTGTACAAAAAGAAATGTGAGAAAACAGGCAAGTGACTTTTTACAAAATACAATCTCTCAGCTGTTAGGGGAAATACATACAGAACAGATGAAAAGACACCGTACTTGTAAAAGTGAGAAACATTATTTGTCACTGACACCAGCTTGTAGCGATCAGTGCTTTCTGGGGGCCTGCTGTGATATTAGCCGGAGCTCAGTATGAGTTTAGTGATTTTCTGTCAAGAGAAATAATTTTTGTTTTAAAAAGAAGAAACAGAAAGGTACGGTGTTTTCTTCAGCACCCAGTGTTTCTTCTAACTTTCTGCATGCAAATTTGGAGGGAAACAAGAATATATTAACAACTCGGCATTTTTTATATTGTAATGTTTTATTGTTTTGCTCTTATTTTTCTTGTAATTCCCTTCAATAAAACCATGCAGTGATTTTGGGGTGAGGGTTAAAATAGCACATTGGAAGATTTTCATCCCATGATCTAAAGCAGTGAGAGGGTGCTCTACCCTTCAATGAAGGACACAGCTCTGTACAAATATCCCTTGGTCCTTATGGAGCTCCACAAAAGTGGCCTTCAAAAGATCATAGGACTGAAGTGCCTCATGGTCTGAGGGCATGTGATGCAGCCATCTTGCTGGTGCTGAGCAGCTCTGGCCTGGCCAGTGTCTACATGGGAGAGATTGTCTGGGAATCCTATGTACGGCTCTTTCAGTTCCATGGTGGAAGTTGGGTGACCTGTATAGATGAAATTATAGACATAGATATGTATTATGTCTGTGTGTATGTGGTACATATCTATATCAATAGGTAGATGATAGATATCTTCAAACCAAATATATGTAATTAGCTGCAGCATAAAATAGGATATTCCACTTTTTCTGTTATTGAAGAATAGGTAGTAACATTTCGCCTGATCTTCCCCATTTCAAAACTGCCTTTTGTTCTGGCTTCTGATTCCAGTCCAGCGAGCCCCTTTGGACATACAGAAGGGCATCACTTTACCAATTGGTTTTTCCCATGCTCTGCCTCATTCTGTACTTTATTTACTTCAGAAATTGCTTCTGAAGCTCTTCTGAATTTCAGAAGCCACTTGAGACGCCATGTGGGGTGGCAGCGAATGTGCTGTCAGGGAATGAAAGGATTAGAGTCTCTTGGGGTCTGCGGAACTGACTATAAGCTCCTTTCGATTGGAGAACACACCTGGAAATGGGAGCTGACATAATAGGCAGCTAAAGGTCTCTAAGTCTATAATGGTTTGTAGAACTGTGGGAGACATGATTAATACAGAAGAGAGGTTCATTAGCACTATGGTAATTAATATATGCACTGACTGTTAGTATTTGAGGCTGCAAGTTATACCATCAGTGTTCCTCCCATTCCAAGTGTGAAAGGATGGACGTGGCAGGGAAGAGGCTAAGCAGAACCTTTCTCATGGCAATTCTCCCCCTCATGCAGAGACTTTGTTTAAAAATGCTCTATGCATTTTTGAAATGGGAATAAGTTGTTGTTGTTGTTTAGTCGTTTAGTCGTGTCCAACTCTTCGTGACCCCATGGACCAGAGCACGCCAGGCACTCCTGTCTTCCACTGCCTCCCGCAGTTTGGTCAAACTCATGTTGGTAGCTTCGAGAACACTATCCAGCCATCTCATCCTCTGTCGTCCCCTTCTCCTTGTGCCCTCAATTTTTCCCAACATCAGGGTCTTTTCCAGGGAGTCTTCTCTTCTCATGAGGTGGCCAAAGTCTTGGAGCCTCAGCTTCAGGATCTGTCCTTCCAGTGAGCACTCAGGGCTGATTTCCTTAAGAATGGATAGGTTGGATCTTCTTGCAGTCCATGGGACTCTCAAGAGTCTCCTCCAGCACCATAATTCAAAAGCATCAATTTTTCGGCGATCAGCCTTCTTTATAGTCCAGCTCTCACTTCCATACATCACTACTGGGAAAACCATAGCTTTAACAATACAGACCTTTGTTGGCAAAGTGGTGTCTCTGCTTTTTAAGATGCTGTCTAGGTTTGTCATTGCTTTTCTCCCAAGAAGCAGGCATATTTTAATTTCGTGACTGCTGTCACAATCTGCACCGATCATGGAGCCCAAGAAAGTAAAATCTCTCACTGCCTCCATTTCTTCCCCTTCTATTTGCCAGGAGGTGATGGGACCAGTGGCCATGATCTTAGGTTTTTTGATGTTGAGCTTCAGACCATATTTTGCACTCTCCTCTTTCACCCTCATTAAAAGGTTCTTTAATTCCTCCTCACTTTCTGCCATCAAGGTTGTGTCATCTGCATATCTGAGGTTGTTGATATTTCTTCCGGCAATCTTAATTATGGGAATAAGTAGGAGTAAACAAATGACAATGTAAATGGCACTGAAACTACATGTAAACACGCAGAGGTCCCCTACTCTTATGGTAGCTTCTTGAGAGCCAGTGTGGTTTAGTGGTTAAACTAAATCGTAATCGTAATCTCCTCCACCTGCAGCTGCTGGGTGACCTTGGGCCAGTCACACTTCTTTGAAGTCTCTCAGCCCCACTCACCTCACAGAGTGTTTGTTGTGGGGGAGGAAGGGAGAGGAGAATGTGAGCCACTTTGAGACTCCTTAAGGGGAGTGAAAGGTGGGATATCAAATCCAAACTCTTCCTCTTCTTAGAGCCGAAAGCAACCTGGGATGGTAGGGAAGGGCTTGCTTAATCCTTTCCCATCCAGCCATTTTACTGCTCAGAATTCATTTCCTTAGCTTTTTCTGCTCTTACAGGAATAGCTGCGGCTACCATTATCTTTTCTCCGGCAGAGTGAAAAGCAGCTGGGAAGTGGGGATATTGACTGGAAAATTTGCCAGAGGAGAAAGAATTGAACTGCCCTTCCTGCCCCCTGTAAATCTATTCCTGCTGGTCCTCTGCTCAATACTGCAAATCTCTGAGGCTGCTTTTAGTTTTGGTTTTGGGGGGTTTTTTTAACAAACCAAGGGAACAATACATGTGCAGACACAGGAAATAGAAAAGGAGGGGAAAACAACAGTAAATAAAAGGGGTAGGAAGATACATTGCAAAAAGTGGTTTTTTTAATAAAAAGAAGAAGCAGCAGCAAAGAACCATATAGTTTTTGCAGTTAATGGATGGATGAATTGGCCATCGACAAATGCAGAGCATGAAACAAAAGTTTTACAAACACCAGTAACTGGGGTATTTCGTTCATCTTAAAACAGATGCAAGGAGATGTTAACATGGTGGTATTTACAAACAAGTGATTTCTCCCATGTGCATTTGAGAGGTGATCAAAACCAGTTCTGTACCAATGCCTAGGCTTGCCATGTTTAAAAAAGTAAAAACCAGGACATCCTGTTTGTTTGTTTTTAGTCAAACCATCCGGATATATGGCAGCCCTAGCAATGCCTCCATATAAATTTTCATTGACTCTTAGAACTCATTAGCACAACCTTTTGATCTGCACACTTGAATGGCCCAGGATGAATTATAAAGCTTGTGGGATAATACTCATTTGCTGCTGCTGGGCTGAACACTGCACTTCATTATGTGACTGTAACTGCCTCCTAAAAACTGGAAATAGCCAATCCAAACTGTACTCAGTACATGCCTGACTACAGTCATACCTCGGGTTGAATGTGCTTCAGGTTGAGCGCTTTCGGGTTGTGCTCTGCGGCAACCTGGAAGTAACGGAGGACGTTACTTCTAGGTTTCGCCGCATGTGCAGATGCTCAAAATGACGTCATGCGCGGAAGCGGCAAAACGCGACCTGTGCACATGTAGATGCACCGTCGCGTCTTATGTTCCATTCAGGATGCGAACAGGGTTCCGGAACAGATCCCGTTCACATCCCGAGGTACCACTGTATAGTGGTCAGGTTTTCTCCAGTCTTTTGAGTTCACAGTAGTACAGGACAAAGGAAGCCCTGGCTGACTAAAATCTGTGGCTACTACAGGCCTGTCCAGTAAATCTGTTTCAACTTAGATCCTAGAATTAATAAATCAATAGGGTTTTTTTTAGAGTTTACATATTGTTGTTTTCTTTTAAATTGAATAATTTGCAAATATCCAGACTATCTTGCATTTCCTTAAGTGTGTCTGTAAAGCAGAGCATTAAATCAAATTACAATTTGCTTAATTAAAAGGGCTTCAAATACTAAAGCGCTAGAAATTAATGAGAAGGAATTAATTCTGTACTAAAAGCCACGCATCGCTATTTTGTTTCTTGAAAAAAGCCCTATGAAAGCACTTTTTGCTTGAAAATAAAACTATAGTTCATCAGCAAGTTTCAGAAGTTGTATTCCTGATATTGGCTGAGGAAGTGTTTTAGCATGGGGCAGTGGTGAATTATGTTGCAACGGTTAACATCAACAGGTTTAGATGTAAAAATGGATGGACTTAGAGCTGAAGTTCAAAATTATATTTTCTGAACTTGGGTTGAATCCAGATATTCCCTTCTTCCAGCAGAGAAGCTCCTTGTATTAGAGGGAAGGAACATTTGGATCCAGCCCCTTGTGACAAAATCTCCATTCATTTTCCCATGTTTTTGTTTGCATTCTAAGGACCAAAGGTGCAATCCTGTTGTGCCTACACATGTAAAACAGCATGAAGAGGTGCCACGTAGAAGCTAGAGTAGTCCTGACCTCTCCTGCAGCATTTCTGCTTTGCAGGCCTGCCCCACTATGGCTGGGAGCTTCTCAAGTCCTTCCAGGTCTCTCCTAAAAGTATCTAGCAGCATCCCCTGCGGTCCTGGCACACAGGCTGCTGGAATAAACAGGAGCATGCAGAGCCCTGGAGGAAAATAAGTTGCTTGATGCTCCCAGGTTAGGCATGGAAAGCCATTCTGTGGTGTGTGTGGCCTGGTTGTGATGCAACACACTGCATACTGCAAAGGTGACCCTGGGTTTTCTGTTCACAAATCAGTGCTTCATATATATAAGAGAAATTAACAAATCTTAGGTTGTGCCTGCAATGTCTAGTTACCTTTTGCCTTCAATATGCTTTTTCTCTCAAACTAGCTTTGGGATGCTTGCCTCTTTGTGCAATATTTACAAGCATTCCATATTTGTTTAATTTTACCTCCTCATTTGCATTGTACCGTAAGAGGAATCAGCAGAGGACAATCATAACCTTTTTCATTGGACAACTTTGTGATATACCCAGCATGATCAGTCCTGGGTGGGGTTACAATCCCTGTGGAAGAGCAGTTGTGTAGTTTGGGAGTGCTCCTTTATCTCAACCCGGGGTACTACTTCCGGGTTAGTGGAGTTTGTAACCCGAAGAGTTTGTAACCCGAAGTACCACTGTGTGTGTGTGTGTGTGTACAGTGGTACATCGGGTTACAGACGCTTCAGGTTACAGATTCCGCTAACCCAGAAGTAGTACCTCAGGCTAAGAACTTTACCTCAGGATGAGAACAGAAATCGCATGGCGGCAGCGGGAGGCCCCATTAGTTAAAGTGGTACTTCAGGTTAAGAACAGTTTCAGGTTAAGAACGGACCTCCAGAACGAATTAAGTTCGTAACCCGAGGTACCACTGTCTGTGTGTGTGTGTGTGTGTGTGTGTGTGTGTGTGTGTTGCCAATGAGAAAGGGTGGAGCAGAAATTTCCTAAACCAAAAAGTAAAAAAATGTAAAGTCCTTTGAATCTCTGCTCTTCCAACTGAACTTTAGTCAGCTAAATGGACGGCAAAGGGGAAATGCAGGAAAGGAAGGACATTGTCTCCTGGTTCATCTTGAAAAGAAGACTTATCCCTAATGAATGTCACGACTTCCAAACTGATGGTGGATACTTTACTTTGTTATCGGCATAAGCTCCAATAATGCTGATTTAGCTGTTGAGTTTTTAGACAGAAACCCAAGCGCACTGAAGTGGACGTGCATTCGGGGGGGGGAGCTGAATGCTGCAGCTGCTTACAAAGCACAGTAAGACCGTCTAGACATTTCCCAGTGGAACCCATTTTGCCTACATGCAAACATTGGTTTACTTCCTTGTACCTCCTATCTTGTATCAACTGCCGTTTTAGGTTAACTGTGCGGGTATATATATTTTTCCTTTTCTTTTCTAGCTGTACCCCATAAAATAGGCCGGATAATTGATGGAAGCCCCGCTGATCGCTGCGCAAAGCTCAAAGTCGGAGACCGGATCTTAGCTGTGAATGGCCAGTCTATTATTAACATGCCTCATGCAGATATTGTGAAGCTAATTAAAGATGCTGGTCTTAGTGTAACTCTTCGCATCATTCCTCAGGAGGGTAAGTAATTGACCCTTAAAACCCTGGAGGAAAATAGAAGTAGCAACCAATTAATCTGAACTGCACCCCTGGGAAAGTGAGGAAGTTTTTATATGTGCAGCCAGTGCGTGGCATTATATAAATGTTACTGCTGGATCCCCGCAGACCTTGCTAGAAGAGAATCTGAGCCCTTCAAAAACACTTCAAATGGCAAAAGTATCTGTGAACCACCAGGAGAGGCCTTGATGAAGCACTGCAGGGTCTGCTCCTTTGCCTCCTGGGAGAACTAACATTATACAGCAGTTGGAAATAATCACTAGCGTCCCCTGTTCCATTTTCACCCCACTTTACATAATTGCAACTCCACTGACGTCAGCTCTGCTTGGTTTTTTCCCCTCCCAGTTGTGCAACTGAGAACAGATTCAAAACCACAGGAGCACAAACAGAATGACTCTTCAGCATTAGGAACTTGTCCTTCCAATGGTTTTGTACCTTGTGTACTCACAAAGTGGGTGTTAAATTCTGCCCAAAATATGAGGAGAGCATTCTGATCTAATGGCGGTAATTTTGCTCATACCTTATTGCCTGGAAAGGCATAAATTCATCCTCCTTCCCCACTGAAAGCAACATAAGATATAGATTTTCCCTCCCCCTCCCGTTTATCAGTTTGTCTTATGTCACTGAATAAAAATATTTTTAAAATATAATATTTTTCACCATTTTATTAACTTAAAGAGGCTGGATTCAAAAGTTTGTTGCACATTTATCACTGAAATCAACATGAAAAAATCACAATGTTCCATTAAAATAAATGAAAATCAAGTTTGACTAACTTCATCTGGATCAAACCCAATGATAGCAAGACTGGCACTACCATTAGGCATGATGAATGGCCCTCCTTGCTCAGAAGGTTAACGGGCCGCTAGCAAATGATTGGTCATTTTCATTTATTATATTTTTACCATTGTGAGACATGCTCTGGATTTTTTTGCCTCTAGTACAACAATGTCTCTGGCCCTCCCCACTGATAAATCACAGTTCTCTGTTGTTGTTGTTGTTGTTGTTTTTCTTCTATAAGAAAACTTACCTTTCAAGAAGGCTGGGGGCACTTTGGGGGGTGGGGCTTAGAACCCTCTGAAGGCAAATCAAGTGTCTTCCTTAACTGCATCATGTGAAGGGCCATTGCTCAGTGATAGAGCACATGCTTTGAATGCGAAAGCTCCCAGGTTCAGTACCTGGCATTCTCCAGGTAAGGCTGGGACATTTTCCTGCCCAAAGCCCTGGAGAGCTGCTATTAGTCAGTGTAGACTAAGCTAGATGGGACCAATGATCTGACTTGATATAAGGCAGCTTCCTGTGTCGTTTGCAACCCAGTGCTGCTCCCCTACCCAGTTCCTGAATTTTGGTACTGATAGCTAGCAGTGGGTAGCTGGACAGCAGCACTTACCTGATGCCCCAGTGCTGGCATTGCTGCAGGGCCCCAAGAGAGGGAGGGGCAAGGAGGTGATGAGGTTGGCACAGTGCAAACACATCGACAGGAACACTGGATTGGCTCTAACTGTGTGTTTGCACCACACTGACCTCTCTCTTGTTATGCCTCAGCAACCCCTGCTGCTGCTGCTGCTATGGGCTTATGCAGAGATAAATATGGTTGCAGACTATGCAAGACAGATTGGAGAAAAACACATTTCTCTCTAACCATCTCTGCCCACAAAGCAATCAACATTTGGCGCGAGAATTGGGTTCTTAGAGGTACAGGGAAAGGAGATGAGTTCTGTTTCATTAAGTAGTCTGTGTAGCTTTACATCCCAGTAGCACAATACTAAAAGACTAGAGATGTTGAATACATAAGTTGTGTGATTCTGTAGCAGTCTGTGTTTCTGCATGGATAACTTCTTTGCTTCCTGGATATATTTTCCCTATTGGAAGTGCTACAGTATGAAAAAGAACACTATATCACATACACATTTACAAATATCTGTTAATATCTTATGCACCTAAGAGGGGCTGACCTTGTTTGGCAATGGCAAATGTTTAGCTGAGTTCAAAGGCAGCTGATCTAGCCTACATAGTTTTGCTTTCCTGCCTGTTTTATTTGTCTAAATGTGCACTGCCCAACAGATTCAAAATGGATAATAGCAATTGTACATTAATAGCTTGCTAGATATTTAGGTGCTTAGAAGTTGAACAGAGCATGGAGAATAGAAGAAGGAAAACCTAAGAAAACTGCAAAGAATATTGTGGCGCCTTAGAAGACTGACAAAGATTTACTGTGACATGGGTTTTTGTGAAGTTGGGCTAAGAAAAAGCAGGGTTTTTCTGAAGATGTCTCTGTTAACCCTACTCTCCTCCACTCATTCAAATGCATTAGTTCTATTCCAGTCCAAATCCTTCATCCCCTTCTCGCTGAGTAAATTAGGCTGCAATCCTGTGCACACTTCCTCATGCACATGAACCCTGTGGGAAGTCTGTGATTGGTCTGTTAGTCATTCAAAACAGATCTTGAACATAAATTTGGGAAAGCTATTATCTGTGGCCAAATGGTTTTGAATCCAAGCAAGATTTCTCTCTTCCAGTTCCCTTTCCTTTCACTGTCATCTTCCTCTCCTCCTTACATCATGCTTCACAGGTCCAGGGGTCCAGATTTGAAACCTTGCATGAGCATGATACTATCTATGAAAATCTTCCATCTGATACTGTTGTGCTCACGTTTTAGACGTGTGGGCCTAAGCTGTCTAAAGTTTCTACTGCAGAGCTGTAGCTCTCATTTTCTCTCTTTTTCTCAAAATGGAACCTTTCCATATTTCTCTCTGCCCTTGGAAGGAACTCTGAGAAATGAAATGTGTATGTCAATTCCAACTGGGTTTTGAATAACACGCATGCCAGCCAGAGCAGGATGAGATTTCAAACACGATCAGATGAAGCTTTCTAAGTTCAGGTGTCTTAAAATCTAATTACAAGCCATGATAATAAAAGCAACAGAACATAAATTGCCTGAGATGGGGTATGACACAGCAATGATTGCCTCCCGTTGCCCTTTACTAAATGCCACGCGGTGACAGCTCTCTAATCACCAGTCTTCCGTTATGCAGAGCTGAACAGCCCAGCTTCCGCACCCAGCTCAGAAAAACAGAGCCCCATGGCACAGCAGCACAGCCCCATGGCTCAGCAAAGCCCCCTATCCCAGCAGAGCCCCATAACACAGCCAGCGCCTCCACAGCCTCTCCAGTCCCAAGGACACGAAAACAGGTAAGGAAAGAGCAGGTGATCCAGCATTCTGCTTTCTCCAGGTATACAATGAAAGACTGTGATTCCCTAATGGTGGGTTTGGGAGGCCCTTTGGGGGAAGTGAAGGGGGCGGCTGAGATGTAGTCAACATTTTGGCTCAGATCAGAATAGCCCTCCCACAAACAGAAGGGCTCTTTCTGTTCGCAGAAAGGACCGTGATCAGGAGAGGCTCCCACTCATGGAAGGAGAAGGGAGCAGTTCCCCCCAAGTCTTCTCTTCTGTTTCACTCCCCACATTGTTCCTGAGCATATTTTTAAGGAACAGAAGGAGCTACAGGGAGTAAGTCAGGGAAGTACCTCCCCAACTCTTTCTGTGAGAGGGACCATTCTTTGAGCAGAATTCCTCTCACGGGCTACCGGCATCCAGCCCTTTATGCTAATGAAACAGTGCATAATTTGGCGATTACGTATCTCTTGCTGTGAGTGGAACCTAGCGCAAATGGCACTTTGCCTATGTAGTAATTGCCAAAGCTTTCATTTAATGACTTTTGACATGATTTTACCTTATTCATGTTAAGAATTCTTATGGTACTGCCTCAGAATATTACATCACTGGCTGCACTACCCGATTCCTGACAATATGACTTGCATTGTTGTCATAAAACACCTTATCATGTGAAAATGGTGCACAAAAGTTACTTTGATCAGAAGTGGTCATGAGGGTCAAATATGGTTATGATGCTGTTCCATCTTTTTAATCTTAAAATTGACTCCCTCTCATGAGCCACACAAACAAACCAGTATTAGAAATCATTTTCTCAAGCAAATTTACAGCTTTCTTGGTTTATAGCAGATCATTAATCTCCAAATCATTTCTCCATGTTAGTTACCAATCTACTTTTTTGTATCCTTCATGGACACAAGTAAGAAAGCTCTACCTTAAGAGAAAGTATCAGGTTAAAACTTCTATGGCCATTTTCTAATTTCCAGACAATTATATTTTGTCCTTGAATTAACTTTCGTCTTGTAAAATGTGACCTAATACATTATCATTATAGTCATTCACATCATTGATTTACCAATGTACCTCGTCCAAACCTTGACCCAACAGTAAATGACAGTTTCCAAGTTCCTACACAGTGTTATAAAAAGGACTAATTAGTTGTGGTTCAAGTACAATGCTCTGTATGTCATATTCATTTAACACTCCTACAAAATTAAGGCTGCAATCCTAAACACACTTAACTGTAGAAGCAAGTTCCTTTGAAATCAGTGGGGTTTACTTTTAAGTAATGTGCTGAAGACTGAGATGCTAATGATCCAAAATCTTTATAAGGTACTTTAAGAAAGCTACTTTAGGTGCATCCAGTGGGAGCTTTTGATTGTTAACTTCTTATACTTTTTGGAGAGCAGACCTCCTGATGCCTTAGCACAAACTGCTTCTGAACATATTTTCCATTTCAAAAGATTGTAGGGCATGATCTGAAGGAACCCAGTGCACCAACTTTGCTGAAGCCAAGTAGGCTTGGCTCAGGATGGGAGGCAATCTTCTGTTCCTTGTGTATGTTGCCTTGGGTTCCAGGACAGAAGAACAGTAAGGCATAAATGTAAAATAGAAATAAAGAAATGTTGCTACTACAAAGGATGAGGTTAAAGAAACACAGGATCAGAACTTCTGTAGGTGGGTGAAACTAGTTGTTCAATTCTTTGGATCCTTGACATTGAGTAGAGAACAGCTCAGTTTCATGTGGCCTTTGAGCTAATGTCATCTGGGTGGCAAGAAGAGAGAAAAGGGGGAAAGGGGTGGCTGAAAGAGTGGAGAAATGTGGGAGAAAGGGAGTGAAAGGCGTAGCAGAGAGGGAGAGAGCGATGGCAGACTGGGGGTGACCCTACGCCAGGCACAGGCAAACTCGACCCTCCAGCTGTTTTGGGACTACAATTCCCATCACCCCTAGCTAACAGGACCAGTGGCCAGGGATGATGGGAGTTGTAGTCCCAAAACATCTGGAGGGCCAAGTTTGCCTGTGCCTGCCCTGCACACTTTTGACTGACCTTTGAAGATGCATGTGAATTTTTATGCAGAGTTATTTTTAAAATATGGAAAGGGAAACATTGCAATAAATGCCCACATTTATTTTATTTAATCTTCAGGGCAAAACTAGACAAACATTTACATTGCGCTTTCTGAAAATGAGTGTGCATGGGTCTTGTTCTTAAGGGAGTGATGTCTAGTGACACACCAGCTTCAAAGAATGAAGGTACTGCCAGTCTGGACTACACTAGAGCACAGGTGTTCCCCCGTAACAGCAGCCATTTGAGACAAAGCACCTACAGCTACCGTAGGACAATCAAAGAGGGAGAATAAGTATGTCCTCACCAGCAACAGCTAGAGAGGATGGCGCAGGCAGTGCAAAACAAAAAAAAAGGCTGACTGCCCAGCTACCACCAGTCACATCTGTCTGAGCCGCTCACAGTCTCCACTCACCATTTACCAACCGTGGGCATCATGCTTCTAACTATCACCTTGATCTGGTATGATCCCTCCTGACACAGATCATTTCCCACCCAATTCAGTTCAACTCATTTTGCAACCCAGAAGTTTGCTTTTCTTGAAACGTATTTAACAGCTACCAAGTTTTCAGTTTAAAGAATGCCTCACTAAGGTTCCAGCGTAACAATTCTTTATTGCTTAGTTATAGGTCAGAGGTAAAAGCACGGCAGGATGTGAAGCCCGACATCCGACAACCTCCCTTTACAGACTATAGGCAGCCTTCAACGGACTATCGGCAGCCTCCATTAGACTACCGACACCCTCCAGTTTTGGATTACCAGCAACCGCCACCTCTGGACTACCGACAGCCTCCGTTGATAGACTACAGGCAACATTCTCCTGACACCAGGCAATACCCTTTATCAGATTACAGGCAGCCCCAGGTATCTGTCTGTTTGTATCTATCGTTCTAATAACGTTTTTCCATTGAACCAAGCCCAAAGCCATTCACGATGAAGTTTGATACTTCTGTCTGTTGATATTTAATTGAAGTCTCAAACCTAGTGGTTTGCATGCAGGAAAGGAAAAGAGATACCATTCAGGGGTAGCGCATGGGCTTGGCGTGTAGAAGTTTCCCAGGCTCAATCCCTGACTTGCCCACATAAACAAAGGCAATGGGAAAGGGCTCTGCCAGAGACTCTGGAAAGCTGCTGCCAGTTTGAGTAGACAATACTGGACTAGTTGGACCAATGGTCTAATGAGTTAGTATAAGGCAGATGCACAGGATCAATTAAATTTTGAATGCATTGATATGGGCAGTATCCAACTAACATGTTCCTCTGCACAAGGATTTCTACTTGTGCAGTGGGCCTTCCCCCAGTTTCCTCCCCTCCTCCCCAAATCTGCTCTGGAGGATTGGGGCAGGGGGAATCCTAGAACAGATTTTGCTACTTTGGTAGAGTTGCCATATTTCAAGAAGTAAAAAATCTGGACGATCAGGGGCCCAGCAAAAGTTGTTGAGCTTTTGATCACCAAAGAAGTTGTTGAGCTTATTTCGGGCAATCACCACAAGGAGCCACCGGCCACTGAAGCTGCACTGAACTGCGCTCAGCTCCACAATCAGCTTCCTCTTCCTCCTCCTGTCACCGCCACCGGCTGGGGGCTGCTTCTCCCCTCCTTCCCCTCCACAGCAGGAGGAGGAGCCGGCCAGTAGAGCTGTGCTACACTCAGCTCCATGCTTGACCTACTCCACCCCCTGATTGTTCTGAACATTGGGGAGAGCACCCCCAAACTGGAGGGGCAGCAGAGCAGGGCCCCTAGGAGTTGGCTCCTATGGTGTGGATAAGCCCCAAGATCAAACCTCTCCATTCTGAAGGAAATCAGCCCTGAGTGCTCACTGGAAGGACAGATCGTGAAGCTGAGGCTCCAATACTTTGGCCACCTCATGAGAAGAGAGGACTCCCTGGAAAAGACCCTGATGTTGGGAAAGATGGAGGGCACAAGGAGAAGGGGACGACAGAGAATGAGATGGTTGGATGGTGTTCTTGAAGCTACTAGCATGAGTTTGATCAAACTGCGGGAGGCAGTGGAGGACAGAAGTGCCTGGCGTGCTCTGGTCCATGGGGTCACGAAGAGTCGGACACGACTAAACGACTAAACAACAACAAATTCCTCTGTGGGGAAGCATTCAGACATGCAATCCTCCCTCACCCTATAGCCTAGGGAAAGCTTTCCTGCTTGGTTTTGCTAATTTTATAAAGTGGGCCTGAAAGGAGGGGGAAAGGAAATTTACAGAGGGAAAGAGAGATTATTAATGCATCATGTATAATTCAGATTGAGAGTGCCTTGGTGATTCAGAAGGGCAAGAAAACTTCTGTTTATGTATACGTTTTCTAAAAAAAATTAAGAGAAGTGTTTAATACCCTCAAAATCTCCTTCACAGCGTTATCTCCAATCCACAGTTGAAATACTTAGAGTTAAGCTGATTTGCATCCCAATCATATAACCATTTCCATGGATGTATGTCCCATTTATTTCACTAGGATTACTTCCAGGTAAATATACTCCAGCCTCCTTGGTTTTCTTTCCACTGACCAATCTGCCTGGGACAGATCTTAAGGAGCCACCATAAAGCTATGGTTTGTGACACTGATTCGCCATAGGTATTGGCACACCCCATTCAAATTGCTTATCTGCTGATATAATGGCTGCATTCAGACATCTCCCCCAAAGCTGCAAAAACATAAAAAAACAGCCATGTACCCAGATCAGATACTTACCAGATAACAACAGCCTGTGTGGAGAAATAAGTACACTCCTTTCCTCTTCAATACACATCAAAGGCTGAAAACACAACTGCCAGATTTGCATGATTCTTCCCAGTAAAAAAAAAACAAAAAAAAAGAATGAATGATCATTGGAATTGGACCTTTTTGAGTATCAGCCTCCATGTGGACTACATGTATCACACATAATTTTAGATCCCTGCTGCCAACTAGTAAGTGTTTGAACCAGGCTGTAGCATCAAACATTAAAACAGATGTTGGGAACATTTGGCCTTTACAGATATTGCCGAACTACAACTTCCACCATCCCAGGCCACTGGCCATGTTTGCTAGGGGTGATCGGAGTTGTAGTTCGGCAACATCTGGAGGGCCAAAGGTTCCCCATGTCTGCAGTAATTCAAGCTGAGTCACAAGTATTTTCATTTAATTTAGCTTTGGGTTGAAAATTGTAGCCTCGATAAAGAAAATCGCTCTCCATTCATTAAAATGATTCATTTCCCCCCTGTTCTTTGACCATACAGGACTTTGATTATTTTACTGTGGACATGGAGAAGGGAGCCAAAGGATTTGGATTCAGCATTCGAGGAGGAAGAGAGTACAAAATGGACCTCTATGTGTTGAGGTTGGCAGAAGATGGGCCAGCAATAAGAAACGGAAGAATGAGGGTAAGCTGGGTTGAAGAGGCGGGAGCTAGCAGAGGTACTTGAAAGGAACGGCACAGTCCAAACCCACAATCTTGCAGGATTAGAGAGTTTGGATTTGGCAGATCTTGGGCTGTCCCAGTTTAGCAGTGGCTCGCCAGTCTAACGTAAGACAGTGTGAGTCCCCAAAAGGGGAAAGGGCAAGGAGAGACTTCCAAACCCCTTTCAGGTTTGTCATGTGACCAGAAACCTGGTGAAACGTACACTGGTGGTCTACGTCATTGAATCATGGAACCACAGAATTGTAGAGTTGGAAGGGACCCCAAGGGTCATCTAGTCCAACCCCCTGCAATGCAGGGATCTCAGGTAGATCATGCATGACAGATGGCCATCCAACATCTGCTTAAAAACCTCCAAGGAAGGAGAGTCCACAACCCTCCCAAGGGAGACTGTTCCACTGTCAAACTATTAGAAAGTTTTTCCTCCTGTTTAGTAACTTGAAGCCATTAAGTCATATTCACCCTGAATTGAGTTTTTACTAGGGGTGCACTATGGTGGCTTTCTATACTACTACTACTACTACTAATAATAATAATAATAATAATATTTTTTAACTATTTATACCCTGCCCATCTGGCTGGGTTTCCCCAGCCACTCTGGGGAGCTTCCAACAAAATATTAAAACACAATAGTCCGTCAAACATTAAAAGCTTCCCTAAACAGGGCTGCCTTCAGGTGTCTTCTAAAAGTCTGGTAGTTTTTTTTTCTCTTTGACATCTGGTAGGAGGGTGCTCCACAGGGCAGGTGCCACTACCAAGAAAGCCTTCTGCCTAGTTCCCTGTAATTTGGCTTCTCGTAGTGAGGGAACCGCCAGAAGGCCCCCAGCGCTGGACCTCAGTGTCAGGGCAGAACGATGGGGGTGGAGACGCTCCTTCAGGTATACTGGACCGAGGCCGTTTAGGGCTTTCAAGGTCATCACCAACGCAAACGTACTGGTTGCTCTGCAACTATCATTGAACAAAGTCAAACGTACTTTGAAGAAAGCATGTGGAGGCTCAGGATGTCAGGCTGTGATTTTGTGTACACTTACTTGAAAATAACTCCCAGCCAGACTCAAAGCATATAGGACTTTGCTGCATGAATGCTGCCCTGCAACTTTTTCTCTTAAGCCTCTCCCTCTCCAGAGTCTTGAGGTGGGACTTGCCCATGCCTTCAAAGTATAGAGTCTTGAGCTGGGATTTATGCTATAGCTCCTCATCTGGGAGGGAGCCTCATTGACCTCAGTGAGCCTTCCTTCTGGCGAAACACGTCGTACAGTATAGGATTGCATTGTCAGAAAGTTAAAAAGCTGCCTGTGCCTGATTACTCATGCATAATAGTCCATGGAGCTCATCCAAATGTTCAGCGGCTGCTCTTTCTTCTTGATGCAGGAAATAGCTTCTCTTAATGTAAAGTTATTTTTAGCTCTGGAAACCATAATTTTGCAGTGATCTCTATGCAACAAAGGGTTTTCTCGAGAATTAATCTATGAGACAGCACTCAGGGACTTGAGAAGGGCAATATTTAAATATTAACTACCAGCCTATAGAGTATTTTGTTTACTTTTTTATTGCAAAAGAGAAAACTATGTATTTGTTGTTGGGCTTTGTGTGAATGATCAGAAAGAGAGCGGAGAACTAAAAATAGATGCATTCATAACCATTCCAAAAGTGCTGTCCTTAAATAGGGAAGAAGTAACACAAAGATAAACAAGTCTCTTCCATCATGCATTGTGGATTTGATGATGCCTCTACTTCCTGATACCCCCGGGTTTGTTTGGCAATTTCTTTCTGACAATATATAAGCATCTTATCGGGGGGAAACCTGACATATCTTGCACCTTTCATTCATGACATTCTGAATTGGGGGCAGGGAGGTAATCTTCCTAATTCTACACTCACTCATGCTAGCTATAGTCCTCCTCCATTCTGAAGCCAACTAATTAAAGATTGGTTGAGGGAGTTTCTTTAGATTACAGCAATGTCACTGAATGTTATTTCCACGAGAAGGACAGAGGCATGAGTAACTCTGTCATCTTTGTATTATATACAGGCACAAGGACACACGTTACAGAAAGCTGCATGAAGTCATAGATGTAGGTGCTTCATAAGAATGTCTCTGTCTCCTGCAGACTTGAGCATGGGCCAAAATTGCCCATGCCTTCAAAGTATAGGTGGTGCTTGAGCTATTGAGGAGCTAACTCTGGTGGTTTCCAAACACTTCACTGTAAATGAGTGCTTTGGGGAGTGTGTAGCCTTTTGCATCGCACAGTGAGAGTTTGTCATCATCAATAAAGCATTACCCCAAAGCATTCTACCCTGAGGTATCTGTGAGTCAGAGAAGGCTGCAGTTGGCTGGGATACTGGAGCTCATTCAGCAAACTCATGCGAGAGAGAAAAGCAGGTGAATAAAAAGAAACAGCAATCCTGCGTTTAAGACGATGTGCAAGAGCCTCTTTGGTGAGGCTCACTGGATGGGTCAATAGACTCAGTACAAACAAACGAACTAAGAATGATGGGTACACAAGACTGATGGAACTGAACTCATCAGAGATTAGAGAAGAGGTGTTCATTTATAGAAGAAACACTGGGAACACCAAAGGGTAAAAAAACAATTGAAAGTGCAGCCGGGAACAGAAAGCAAACAGAATGCATTTGTATTCAACAAGTGCAACAGATCAAAGCCTCCTGGGTGCTGAGAGCAAAATTACAGTACAATCTCATTTTCTAGTTGCCCCAGACATTCGGCTAATAAGATATTTGAGTAAACAGAACTCTTTACTTAGGTTACATTGATATAGAGATATTCAAGTCAACATACAGCCAATTCAAATTACCTGAAGGTGTTTTCTTTTCTGTAATCAATGTTTCTGATATGACGGTGCTCTAGTGGTTAGGAGCAGTAGACTCGTAATCTGGTGAACTGGGTTTGCTTCCCCGCTCCTCCACATACAGCTGCTGGGTGACCTTGGGCCAGTCACACTTCTCTGAAGTCTCTCAGCTTCACTCACCTCACAGAGTGTTTGTTGTGGTGGAGGAAGGGAAAGGAGATTGTTAGCCACTTTGAGACTCCTTAAGGGAAGTGAACGGTGGAATATCAAGTCCAAACTCCTCCTTCTTCTTCTTCTATTCAACATGTTTCTCTGCTGCTAAGGAGTCTAGCAGTTTCTGCCAATTCCTGAAATATGAGTGTCATGTTTGAAAGCTTATCAGCTGCTAACTATCTTAGCCCTATGTGTCCAGCTTGCATACATCATGGGCTCTGTTCAGAGTTTCTAGTGAATGTGCAGAGGATGTCGGGGCCAGCCAGCGGGCACAGTCTTGCCCACCTTGCTCCATGTACCCATTGCACACACTCAGCCCATCAGCCTAGAAGGTCACTGGGTGACCTTGGGGCAAGTCACCTGCATCTCCAGCCTAACATGCCCCAACAAAGTTGTTGTGAAAATCTCCGAGGATAAGTATAGTGCCCTGATCATTTTGGAGACAGAGAAGTTTACAGAGGCTGTCTATAAATATATAATCATGAACTAGGAAGCCACTCGCAATTAAGATAGTTCCTGCCTGAAAATTGTGCATCGCCTGTGGTCTGAATCATACATTTAAGTTAATCTGCTTCTAATAAACCTCAAAACTCACGATCTATGTTTAACCATCCTTTGTTTTCTGAAGCAGACTCTGAAGGCATTTGAAGGACTTTATCCTAATTCCCTGCTTCATATATCATTATCCAGTTTTAGCAAAACTGGCCTTGGATTCTGACTGCTCTGATAATTCTTGAAACTAAATTGAGCACTAATGCCTTAGTTACACAGCACACAAAAGTGTGGCAAGGCACCAGTTTGCTAGCTTTCCACAAACACTAGTCCCAAGCAGGCTTGTATTGACAAAGAGACATAAATTGGCCAGATTTATTGTATACACAACAAAGAAATGCAAAATGAGTTCCTCTAGGATGCTAAATCTGTTTCAGCTGTGCAGTTGATGCTATCATAAATCAGAAGCAAATAGGTGATCCATTATACAGTATCTTTACACAAACTGAGGACAATCCACAGAATCTATTTCAGGAAAAATAAAAGGGAAGGAACAAGATTGCTGTTATATATGGTTGACTTGATTCTCCAGAACAACTTGGGTTGTCTTGTTAGAAATGTCTTTAAAATCTCATGGGTCAGAGGAAATCTTTAACAGCATCCACAAAAGAAAGGTCAGCTAATAATCTCAACTTTTAATGTAACTTTTTTTAAAAAAATGAAATTTCAAGCAGAATTGTTTTTGAGACTGCATTATCTGCTGGAGTTATACACACTTTGGGCTCTGTGGAGAGGATTAGCATGACCATTGGTAAATTATACATTGTTGTTGTTTAGTCATTTAGTCGTGTCCGGCTCTTCGTGACCCCATGGACCAGAGCATACCAGGCACTCCTGTCTTCCACTGCCTCCCACAGTTTGGTCAAAAATTATACATTAGTGTTCTGGAATAAGTTATTTAAATTATAGCTCTCATCTAAGATGCTGCGCAACATTCATGCTTTAAGGCTTCTGCCATTAGAATATCACAGGCAGTAATCTAGAAAACATTGCTGCCTCACATTAGTGCAGCATGCTCCATACCATAAAAATAAGGGGCATTGTAATGATATGCTATAGCTCAAAATATCCTTCCTGGAGATAATAATAATAATAATAATAATAATAATAATAATAATAATAATAATAATAATAAATGAATAAATAAATTATTATTTGTACCCCGCCCATCTGGCTGGGCCTCCCCAGCCACTTTTAGTGTTTTTTGGTTTCCATAGAAACCAAAAAACACTAAAATATCATACATTAAAAACTTCCCTGAACAGGGCTGCCTTAAGATGTCTTCTGAATGTCAGGTAGTAGTTTATCGTTTTGACATCTGATGGGAGGGCGTTCCACAGGGCGGGCGCCACTACCGAGAAGGCCCTCTGCCTGGTTCCCTGTAGCTTTGCTTCTCGCAATGAGGGAACCGCCAGAAGGCCCTCGGCGCTGGACCTCAGCGTCCGGGCAGAACGATGGGGGTGGAGACTCTCCTTCAGGTATACTGGGCCGAGGCCGTTTAGGGCTTTAAAGGTCAGCACCAGCACTTTGAATTGTGCTCAGAAACGTACTGGGAGCCAATGTAGGTCTTTCAAGACCGGTGTTATGTGGTCTCGGCGGCCGCCCCCAGTCACCAGTCTAGCTGCCGCATTCTGGATTAGCTGTAGTTTCCGAGTCACCTTCAAAGGTAGCCCCACGTAGAGCGCATTGCAGTAGTCCAAGCGGGAGATAACTAGAGCATGCACCACTCTGGCGTGGCAGTCCACAGACAGAGAGGGTCTCAGCCTACGTACCAGATGGAGTTGGTAGACAGCTGCCCTGGATACAGAATTGACCTGCGCCTCCATGGACAGCTGTGAGTCCAAAATGACTCCCAAGCTACACACCTGGTCCTTCAGGGGCACAGTTACCCTATTCAGGACCAGGGAGTCCTCCACACTAGCCCGCCCCCTGTTCCCCCAAAACAGTACTTCTGTCTTGTCAGGATTCAACTTCAATCCATTAGCCGCCATCCATCCTCCAACCGCCTCCAGGCACTCACACAGGACCTTCACCGCCTTCACTGGTTCTGATTTGAAAGAGAGGTAGAGCTGGGTATCATCCGCATACTGATGGACACCCAGTCCAAACCCCCTGATTATCTCTCCCAGCGGCTTCATATAGATGTTAAAAAGCATGGGGGAGAGGACGGAACCCTGAGGCACCCCACAAGTGAGGGCCCAAGGGCATTTGAACCAATTTATAAAAACAGAACATGATTCCCAGTGAGACAAATGATAAGCTCTTTGTGACAAAGAGCAAAGGCCTGGTAAGCAGAGAAAACAGTGAGAGGTATCATTATGCCGCACAGCTGTATGGATGTCAGCTCTGCACACCTCCCTCTCCATCCCATGCACAGGAGCTGACTGGACTGGCGGCTGACTCTTCCTTCAACACTGGCAATGGGGTACCATCGCCCACCTGCGCCAAAGGGCAGTTTAGGATATTCCTGGCAGGTCATGGGACACACAGCTCTAATCTCTCCAGCTAAGGGCAATGGCCAGTGGCCCAAGAGGAGCTTCCACAGCTCCCCACTCTACCAGCCACCTGAGGTGACTTCCTCACTCTGCCTAATGGTAGGGCTGACCCTGCTCAGTAAGAAAAAAAATGTCTGGGGTGGAAAAGACTTGGGGAAGGGAAGGTCGTGTGCAGATCTTGTCTGGGATCAGGAATTTAGGTGGTGTTGCCCTTGAAGACAATTCAGAAACTTCAGCTGGGCAGAATACAGCAGCCAGAATCCTGATTTGGATTCCGTTTAGAACTCAGTTTGTTTCTGGATTGAATTTAAGGTGCTCACACTAGCGCGTGGCCCCAGATATCTGAAATGCCTCTTCCTTGAGTCAGGGACTGGCTGGCTGAAAAGGAGTGGTGGGAAGCACCAGCCAGGAAGCCCCCTAGGGAAGCCTCAGAAGAGGAAGGCTTGGAACCAGGGGAGTGGGGCACTGAGGACAGGTCAGGGGGAGGGAGGGGAGGAATGGCTGGAGGCTTGAAGATGCGAGTAGATGTGAGCGAGCAAGAAGAGCCAGGTGCAGAAAGCAAGGCAGGCTTTGCTGATGAAACAGGTAGAAAGGACAGCATCTGCAGAAGTAGCCCAGGAGCTTGCTGTTCCCAGTGGTGTAGCGTGGGGGGTGCAGGGGGGCCAGCCGCACCGGGCGCAACATCTGGGGGTTAGGGTTAGGGGGCGCAAATCCACGGGTTAGGGGGCGCAAATTACTTGCCTTGCCCCGGGTACTGACAACCCACGCTACGCCACTGGCTGTTCCTACTGAGCAGAGAGGGCTTTGCATGTAGCAGAACAAAGGGCACAGATAGTAGATAGGTAGCCATGTTGGTCTGCCATAGTCAAAATAAAAAAAATTCCTTCCAGTAGCACCTTAAAGACCAACTAAGTTAGTTCTTGGTATGAGCTTTCGTGTGCATGCACACTTCTTCAGATACACTGAAACAGAAGTTGCCAGATCCTTCTATATAGTGAGTAGGTGGGGAGGGGTATTACTCAGAAGGGTGGTGGGAATGGGAGATTGGCAGATAGCTGAGAGAGCCTGTTGACGACTCTTAACGACTGTAATAGGTCTTACAGGAAAAGGCAAGGGGTGAGAAGGTGAGAAATGGTTTAGTCATGTATAGTGAGATAAAAATCCAATGTCTTTGTTCAGCCCAGGTCTTTCCATGGTTTTAAGTTTGGTAATGAGTTGTAATTCAGCAGCTTCTCTTTCCAGTCTATTTCTGAAATTCCTTTGTAGTAAAACAGCTACTTTGAGATCTTGTATAGAATGTCCTGGGAGATTGAAGTGTTCTCCTACTGGTTTCTCTGTTTTGTGATTCTTGATGTCAGATTTATGTCCGTTTATTCTTTGGCGTAAGGTTTGGCCACAAAGATCTCAAAGTAACTATGATAAAACCAAGGACACTTAATTTGGCAAGAGGGCTACCAAATCCATGTGGACTCTAGACGGTCACACCCTTGAGCAAGTACCCAGATTTAAATATCTGGGATTACTTATTGATGGGAAGTCAGCATGGAAACCCCATCTGAAAGCAATTACGCTAATATCTGGCCGTTCTGCTGGGCAGCTATCTAGGTTCTTCCATTCAAAGGGCGGGTAGTTAATCAACCCAGTTATTAACCCATTGGCCTGATCCAGCAGGGCTTCTCCAACATTCTTATGACTTGCTTGAGGCCACCTAGTAAGTGAAGGGCTAGAGCAAAAATTCAGCTGAGCTACACCAGCCACCAATGGCAGCAGCCTGTGCATTGGATCTGCTGTTACAAGGACTGCTTTAATGAGTTAACTTTCACCGAGAGAGGGCCTTTCAGCTCAGGAGAGAGGGAGCCCCATGCTGTGGGGGAACTTGCACAATGCAGGGCCCTTCCCAGGCTGCTTCTTTCTATCAGGAGGAAGGATGAAAAAAGTAATAAGATATTGAATATTTAATTTGGAAGCTACAATGCACGTATAAATAGGAGATGTCACTTTCCATAGGGTAATTAGTCTCTTTCAAGAGGTTTAATTATAAAATGCATTAAGGAGATGGCAGACAGCAGTGCCCTTTGTGCACAATCATCGGGGGCTGTTTTTACCATTAAATTTCCCCACTTAACACAGGTTGAAAGCCCGCACATGCAATTACCTACATTTCTGGTGCAGCAGGGAAGCAGCACACCTGTAATGAGTTTTTTTTTTTTGTTGGCAGAGGCCTGCTCATTCAAGAATGGCACAGCAGGCAACTAGCTTTAAGTTAGGCAACTGTAATTGCTTTGACACGTCATAAACCAACCACGCACGTCGACTGAAAATATTTACTAACCTGCTAAGCACATCTAGTAACCTGCGTTCATCAAAAGGCCCAATTAATGCCTGTCTTCCCCACTGACCCCACCACAAGTCAGCTCTTTCCTCAGTATTCCTTCGATTCCAATTCCTAGATCTTTATTCTGTTGCCGATTTTCCAACCTCTCACAGGGAAGTTGGAAGCTGAGTCAGAGCCATGGTTCCTCTGGCTCATTATTGTCTGCCTGGCTGACATAGGCTCCCCAAAGTTCATTCTCTTGGAGTTCCTGAGGAGTGAACCTTCCCTCCTCCAGGAATACTTCACGCAATACGTTTCCTCATTGTAAAATGATTCATGCACGTACACAGAGCAAAATGTGTGGTGGGAAGAAAGTGAGGTGTTTCTCCCTCTTCCATAATACAGTGGTGCCTCACAAGATGAAAAGAATCCGTTCTGTGATTCTCTTCGTCTAGCGGTTTTTTTCGTCTTGCGAAGCAAGCCCATTGAAGGATTAGCGCTGTTAGAGGCTTTTAGAGGCTTTTAGTGGCTTATCTGCTGATCGGATCAGCTGATAAGCGGCTTAGCGCTATTAGCAGCTTTTAGTGGCTTATCTGCTGATCGGATCAGCTGATAAGCGGCTTAGCGGCTTAGAAAAAAGGGGGGGCCAGCAGGAACTTGCAAGACATTGTCGTCTTGCAAAGCAAGCCCATAGGAGATTCGTTTTGCGAAGCACCTCCAAAACGGAAAACTCTTTCGTCTAGCGAGTTTTCCGTCTTGCGAGGCATTCGTCTTGCGGGGCACCACTGTACTAGAACCGGGTCATCCATTAATGAAGCTGCGGTTTCAAAGATTCAGGACAGACAGGATGGAGTTCTTCACACGGCGCATAGATGACAATGGAATTTGCTCCCACACAAGATGAAGCAATGGCCGCCAACTTGAATGGCTTTGAGAGAGGATTAGGCAAAGTCATGGAGGATTGGGCTTTGCATGGCTACCAGCCATGATGTCTAGGTCCTACGACCACAGTTGGAGACAGTGTGCCTCTGAGCACCAGATGCTGGGAATCACAAGTGGAGAGGTGCTGTTGCGCTCAGGTCCATCTTCTGGGCTTCCCATAGGCATCTATCTATCAGAAAGGTTGTTTTCTGCTGCTCCAGAGAAGCGGACACGGAGCAATGGATCCAAACTACAAGAAAGAAGATTCCACCTAAACATTAGGAAGAACTTCCTGACAGTAAGAGCTGTTTGACAGTGGAATTTGCTGCCAAGGAGTGTGGTGGAGTCTCCTTCTTTGGAGGTCTTTAAGCAGAGGCTTGACAACCATATGTCAGGAGTGCTCTGATGGTGTTTCCTGCTTGGCAGGGGGTTGGACTCGATGGCCCTTGTGGTCTCGTCCAACTCTAGGATTCTATGATTCTATGATCTCGTTGGCCATTGTGAGAACCGGATGCTGGACTGGGTGGTCTTTTGGTCTGATCCAGCAGCCTGGTTCTTTTAAAGGCAGCCTCTATAAACCATGCAGCTGTACAGAGACATTGCAGGATCTTTCTGGGCCCCTCTAAAATTTATTTATTAGATTTGTGTACTGCTCTTCATCTGAAGATCAAAGAGCGGTTCACAACATAAAAATACAAAGTGAAAACACAAAATACATAAAAAAGCAAAACAAACCAATAACCCCGCTCCCACATACATGCCCAAAAGGCCTGGTTGAATGAAAAATGTATTTGCCTGGCACCTAAATACATGTAATGAAGGCGCCAGGTGAGCCTCTGTACGGAGAGCATTCCACAAACCAGGAGCCACAGCAGAAATGGCCTGTTCTCATGTTGCTACCCTCTAGACCTCTCATGGAAGAGATGCCTCAGAGGATGATCACAGGGTCTGTGTCAGTTCCAATGGGCAGAGGCATTCTTTGAGGTATTGCAGTGTTTAAGGCTTTATAGGTCAAAACCAGCACTTTGAATTGGGTCCAGAAACTAATGGGCAGCCAGTGCAGTTGGGCCAGGATCGGTGTAATATGCTCAAATCCTGGTGAGCAACCTGGCCACCGAACTCTGCACCAGGCCAACTAGTCTTCCTCGCCCCCAGCCACCAAAAGAAATGCTTGCCCTTGCATCTCATGTAGTGCCAAACCAGAATCCTAAGGACAAAGCAATCAGAAAGGCAGTTCTGCTGGATCAATATAGATACGCTTATCTGGGGGAACCTGACGTGTCAAAGAAAATAATAGAGCTATTTACTGGGAGAAATCTAGTAGGAATTTTATTAATGATTTACCTGCTAAATAGAGGGTTAAAAGAAAAAAGTACATACAAATGTTGCATACATCTGAGTCTCTTTATTTTAATGGTTTTTAAAAGCTTTACAATTTTATTTGTAATTAACCTATCAATAAAAATGTCACTTAGATGCTCCCTAGGAATATTATCTCCTCATTATTGTCACAAAACAGGCCGCTCAATTTCATAGCTCAGTTGTTCTAGAGCCTGGCTGGAGAATCTGAATTAATCTGAACTGAAATGACTTTTTCTTTAAAGCAACACACTCTCCTGCTTTCATAAATATGAAAGAAAAGAGTAATTAAGATGCAACTTACAATGGATCAGAAATGCAAACGAAGTTTTTGTGTGGGGGTGTGACACGAACACTGTGTTCTGATGAAAGCCTGCATTTTATTTTTGGGGTGTGCCGACATCAAGCAGTTAGGTACATTAGTGACTTGGCATGGTATCTCCCACTGTGCCTTCCTCTCCACCCCAAATATCATCGCAGATCCTTGGCTCCCAGCCCCCTTGCCACCCAAGCCTTCCCTTTCCTAAATATTCCTCCCTGAAACAACACACATTTCCCCCACTTCCCAATAAATATTCCATGCATATGCGATGTAAAAGATACAGCCAAACATTAGGCAGGTTTGTACAATAATTTAGAAGTTAATACAGCAGTTTAACGCCCTCTACTCTCCATCTTAACGGATTGTCCCAGAGTGAGCCACAGATAGCTAGCGCTGAGGGAACAACACTGTCCTTTCCAGTGTGCAGAATAAACACGTACTGTACCATAATGTGTCAAAATCATCTTTGCTCTTTGTGTTCCTTAGCACTCTTAAGATGCTGGGTTAGTTTCTCTGTAAGATTCTTCCACAATCTATTCAGCCATGCCTCTGTAGAGTCAAGGTAGTAGCTGTTTTCCATTAGTATTACAGTGTTGGTCTGCCATAGTCAAAATATCTGAAGAAGTGTGCATGCACACGAAAGCTCATACCAAGAACTAACTTAGTTGGTCTTTAAGGTGCTACTGGAAGGAATTTTTTTTATTTCCATTAGTATTAATATTCTTCTAGCTGCAGACATTAAAAAGTTTAGAAACATCAATGCTAACATACAGGTCCAGCTCCAATCAGATGGGTCAGGATAAGGTAGCTTCATTTGGGGGGGGGTGGAGAGAGAGAGAGAGAGAGAGAGAGAGAGAGAGAGAGAGAGAGAAATCATTCATATTCAAACATGACTTAGATTTCCACCCAAAGTCTGAGTTGATTTTCAGATGCCTCCCATAGTGAGAATTGTCTCCATGCTCTCAGGGGCAGCTCTCCCCATGCTGAGCTATTGCAGAGCAGGTGTGTTGCTCTGGTATTGATAAATGTGCTTATTTAATCTGCTCAGCTATGTGTCCTGCTCTCCAGCAGCTCTACTTGTTCAGAAAATCCCATCTAGGTTTTATGACATTCTGTGCTGCAGTGATCAAATGTCCCAACAAAATGAGCTGCAGTTTTCTTTAGCTGGAAAGCATGGATAGTCAGCTGTTGTTCTGTTGATACTGTGCTTCTTTGACGGAGCCCACATGCTCTTGTTGATGTGGGTGATAACCTCTGGCCCATCAAGACGCAGGAAAACAGACAGCGGTGGGGTTTAGGGAGTCCTGGTGTCGCATTCGCCGTTCTTATCAGTGTAGCTTGTTTGACAAATCAAGATACTCGTTCGTGGGGACTACTTTCTAACATGTTTCTCAAAAGAAACACAGGCAGAGCAGTTATAAATAAAGAGTGCACATATGGCATAAAAGAAGCAGCTTGTGACCTAGGTATGAATTATGCTGAAGTTAAAAAAAGAAGGCCAGCTTATTGATTTGCTATCTTATATATTTCTGTTCCGCTTTCAGGCAGCTCATAGGCTAACAGCAATCCAAAACAGTAGGAACAGCAATAAAATAGCACAAAACATAAAAATACATTAACAGTAATAACAGCAGCAAATAAAAATCTGCTAAACCAGGGAGTTAATTTAACTTGGGTTCAAATTTGCACTTTTCCCATGCGGTGGGTCAGGGAGCAAATACCTGACTCAAGATTATAACTGAAACCATTCATTCAGTGTACTGATATAGATTGCTTCTTTCAAAGAATAATATCTTCATATAAAAAATAAGTTGAGCTTTGAAGACATGGCGATGTAAAGGAAAATGCCGTACATTCTTTAGAAAATAATGACGGATTAAGAATGGCATAAGAATAGGGTTGTAATTACAGCGACAAAGCAATCAATAGGGTTGCTATTTCCTACCCTAACTGAAGATTGGGCCTCGTCCTCACTTTTGCCAGGCAGCACACTTTTCAAAAAGAATGTCTTAAGTGCCCTATCATTTGCTAGGATTTGATTTTCTTTTAGAGCTGGGGCACAATCCATCCCATGTTAAGCGCTTTTCATTCTCATTGATTTCAGTAGGAGAAAGTTAAGCACATATTTAATTCCATCACGAAAACAAATGGGATTTAAATAATGGGCTGACTTTGCTACGTTGTGCCGTTGTTGTTTCTTACTTTACTTTTATTCCATATCTTCTCCTGGGAAATGTGAAAGCCTAAAATTGCATGGGGAGCCTTCAGTTTCAGACCAGAGCAGCTCTGAACAGGCCCATCCTGTTCCCAGGACTGAGGACCTTCAGAATTCCCCAGCTGCTCAGGATATGCAGCAAAATGGTTCTTGTTAAACTCTATCATTACCCATTACTACAGTTCTGTTTCTTAGGTCCCGAGCATCTGTACAAGTTACGGTCTGAACTAAATGTGGCTTATGGGTCAGGGAGGAGAGAGACCCTAGGATATGACTGAGGTTAATGTTACCTTCATCTTTAATTCAAGGCAGGAGGAAAAAATATGTTAAGGTATCTAGTACATCCAAATGCATTAAACGAATGATATGTGAATGACACTGTGTGTTTATGTGTTTCCAAAATTAAATGCTTCATTTCCTTTCGTCTAACCTGGCACCCTTTTTTTCTGGCAGGTGGGGGATCAAATAATTGAAATTAATGGGGAAAGCACAAGGGACATGACGCATGCCAGAGCAATAGAACTAATCAAATCTGGCGGCAGGAGAGTGCGGTTGCTACTGAAACGTGGAACCGGGCAGGTCCCAGAATATGGTGGGTTTTCATTTTTATTAGTATCAATCTGTGGTTCTTTTGTCTTGGAAATTGCATCTGTTCAGTGCTATGTGTCAATTGCAAATATGTCAAATCAGTCCGCATCCCTCTGGAAGTACATGCCATAATGCGTAGTTAAATCGCTGTATGCCTTTTGTAGATACCTACCAGCAGCAGAGGTAGAATTGCATTATTCCCAGCTACACAAGGCCCAAAAGACCCATTAGATGCAATGCTTGACAGGGGAAGAGATGCTATAAACTCCTAAGAAGAGTTTCGTCAATGATTTTCAGGTAGCTCTCTCATATACAGGCTGCATAACCTTGTTGGGGAGAATTACATAATTCAATTGGTAATCAAAACAACAAACATTTGTGAATACTATCATCAAAAGAGGTTTCCAGAGTATGCATTTTCTTTTTCTATTGATGTCTATTTTGAATTAGTTGCCAATTTTGCTGCTTTTTGATCAGTTTCGTTTGTGTGCAGTGGGGGAAGGTTAAAATTGCTTTCAGAGTAGTGGTTTTAATGCGCTTTTAACTGTTTGTTTACAATTGGGGGGGAATTGCAAGCTGTTTGGGGAACCTAATAGACTAGAAAACAGGAACACAACACAAGTTAGCAAAAAGTATAAACATGCATAATATATCATTAAGATTGCCCAGCCTTGTCTGTTTTGTATCCATGCAAAAATGCAAAAGAGCTGCACTAGCCAGAGGAACTAGGCAGAGGTCAATAGCTTCGCAGCTCAAGGGAGGCTTTGCAAAGCATTCTAAGTCCCAGGTTTTAAAGGTGGAGTCAGGGTACCTGGAGGGTTGGACTGTAAGGACTGTGTCCCTGGGATATTGCCCTGTGGGCCGTGGAATAGATCCCCTCCAGCTTTAAAGATACAGTTCCAATGGCGGAGCCTTCCTCCCCAATTCTGCCAGCTCCTCCAAAGCCTTGGTCCAGTCAAAGCTCTGACATGGGAAGAGCCCAAAAGGGCATTCTGGGAAGTGTTGAGGGCATTCTGGGAAGCAGCTTAGATCCAAATGAATCCCCAGTTGGGAAGATATTTAGTTATGCTTCTAAACAACTTCATTTTCACTACCACCCAGTTAACTAGAGCCTGGCAGCACTTTCCGTAAAGGAAGTAGAATTGCATGTGTATTTCCTTAAGATTTTGCTGTAAAATTCACTGGAGATTATAGACTGAGAGGGACTAATTATATAAAAATAGTGCAAAGAATGTAATCTCCATGTTGTCTCTGGGAATGCAGTATTTGGGTAGAAATAAATAAAAGATTCTGTTACTAATCCAGAGGAGTTGGGAACAGAAAATCCCAAATGTAGCCTGATCATGCCCAGTCATTCATGGATTTGATCAGGATATCTCTACGGGAGAAAAAGCTTTGATTAATGCTCTGGCAGTGGAGTTCCTTCACAGAAGGATGCACCAGCTAATAGCTTAAGGAAAATGGATGTTGCATATCTACCTCATATCTCAAAACCTGTTTATTGAGGATAATAATGGCTAGAGGAACCAAAATCTTCACAAGGGAGAATGAACACTATTCTCTGAGTTGGGGGCGGGGAATCAACATTATAACAAATGGCTTCAAAGCAAATAACTAGGGGAATGGCAAGACATCTTTAAAATACATGAAGCGGCAGGCTTGCTATATATATGTGTATACCCAATTCATGTAATTCATTCAGTCAATTGAGTGTGCATCTATATAGATGTCTGCAGAAGCTGCCCACATCACAGTTGGTAGGCATTGCCACATACCTAGTGGCAAGTTCACACAAGATTCCAGTATAACTCCACACATGAGATTGCTTTACTGCACGGGTGTCAAACACAAGGCCTGCGGGCCGAATCCGGCCCACCAGGCCTCGTCATGTGGCCCGTGTAGCCGCCGCTGGCCGCCAGCCTTCACCTTTTATTCTCGCTTTTTCTTTTTTTTTTTTTACACAAGAAAGCCGCCTCTTCAGCGCATGCGCGGCAGCCTACAAGCCAGAGAATGTCTGCCCTCTAGCGGCGCCGGCCGTTCTACACAGGAAACCTCCACTTGTTACAGATACAACCGGCCCTTTGAGGGTGACCAAACTGCTGATGCGGCCCCCAATGAATTTGAGTTTGACACCCCTGCTTTACTGCCTAAAAAGTGGTAGTTTTGATTTTACAGGATTGTTTATGAATAGTTTATTTTTGCTTACTCATTGTGAGGAAGTTTAATATTGTAATCTGGTTTCAGATAGGTCTTCCCAGAAAAGCAGTTTTAAAATGTTAAATAAAGAAATGCCCTCTACGTCAGTGTGTGAGCTGGCCCTTAGCTCTAAAACAAAACAGAAGATGGCAGCCCACAGAAAAACTATCCATTCAGTACAAGTTGAATCGGGCTGATTATTAGCTACCTTCCTTCATTTGTTTAACTTTGAAATGGCTGCCTGCCTCCCAGTTTGCATAAACACACTTAGAATTCAACGTGGCATCTTCCCAGATTCAATTTCAGCCTCCCAAAATTTCATTTCATTTTGGTAGCTGACTTCTGTGGCTGAGTCCTTATCTTGTTTTTCAGAAGGTAGTTCAATTTTCCAGCTAATGTGGAGGTTTCTGAGATGCACTGCAGTGCAAAATGCCCTAATTAAAGACTCTTAGGCTTGATCAGGAATTAGAAATAGTATCCAGGGCCAACAACTAATCTATTTTTAGCTTTATACTCGAAAAATAAAGTGCTGCTGTTCAGTGTCCACCAAAAAGGGCATGTAAATTTTGTAGCATATTTAAATCAAAGCAGGCAAGGGAGCAATTAAAAACATTGTCATATTTATTCTTAAAAATATATCCCACTTTCCAGGGAAACTCAAGACATCTAACTGATTAAATAGTCACAACACACACAAACACACACATAGGGGAATTTGGTAGAAAAAAGAGGTGCTGAGACTCATATGTTTATAAAAGTGTCATGGCTGCTGGAGGCCATTGCAAAATAACCTGCTTTTTCTACATTCAGAAACAGTTGCAGTAACGATACAGATAAACTCTCCCCCCCCCCCCATTTTTCTTGCTAATGCCTAGGCCAGCCTTCTTCAAACTGGTGCCCTCTGGATGTTTGGACTATAGCTCCCATCAGCGCTGGCTAGCAGTTTAAAACCCCATCCTTCCTCCTGTCCACTTCCATGTCCCCTGACTTTAATCCAGCCTGCACAGCTGCTAGTGAATCACCAAGCGAAAGGCTCCTCGCTCACTGTGGCTGCCAGGTGCTTCAGTTTCGGTGTTTTTGCAGCCTCTGGGCAGGCAATGCAACTCAGAGGTTGGTGAAGCTTGTCAGAGGCTCCATTCTGCTTGGTGAATCAGAAGTCCTGCAGGCCTGTCCGAACCCACATTGCCTTCCAGAAACAGGCCCCCCCCAGCCTGCCTCCCAAAGCACATCCATAGCAGGCCCTTACAATATAGTACAGGAGTCCTATATCGATTTTTAAAAATTCCACCAAAAGCCTCATCCAACTCACACACTCTCATATTAATGTTGCACTGTTTATTTATTTTTGGGTCTGTATATTTATTTTGAATTGTTGTTGGTGCTGTTGCTCATGGTGGTGTTTTCATTACTGAATCGTTTTGGGAGGGGGAGTTGTCACCTTTTACTTGTCCCCAGTTTAGTGGCGGGGGTTAATGACAAGGCTGAGTATAGACGATACACTGGCATACAGGTGGTCAGCTCTAGACCACCACAATAAAGCAAATATCACATTGAAGTGAGTCACTTTTTTGTTTTGTTTCTCAGTGCATATAAAAGTTATGTTTGGAGCTACTGTGGTCTATTAAGACAGGCCCCCCCCCCCCCCGGCTGCAGGGGCGGAAGGGGAAAAACCCGGCTCCAGGCCAAGCCATGACCCCTTCCCATGGCCAGCTGCTCCCATGTCCTCGTAAGGAGCAATATCTGTGAAGGAAAGCAAAGGCGATAAAAATGAGGTCTGCCTGTATTAGATATTGCATTTACACTCAACCTTTTATGAAAGAATGCCCAAGGCAGCAAACAACAGCAGAAAATAACCAGCCCACATGACATAATAAGCAGTAAAACAGTGAAGCCACATAAAAACCAATTTTTAAAAGGTTGCCAGTTTTAAAATGTTGTTAAATTAAAAATACAGATTAAAACACAGCAGCAGAGAACAACAAATCCACTCACAAGGCCAAATGGCTGCTTAAATAATGAAGGTTTTTACCTGTCCAGCCATCAACAAGGGGACTGGATGTCCTCAAAGAGGAAGTTCCAAAGAGACTTCCTGTAATTGGTCTCGGTCAACAGACTGGCTACAGCTTTCTGAACCAGCCAAAAGTCCCCAGTCTTTAAAAGTAGCTCCACATCAAGCATATTGTAACAATTCAAATACCTAACACACCTGGGGATGAGAGCAGTTGGCATGCAAATCTCTGCTGAGCAAAATTGCTTCTGACCACCACCCCAACCTAGGTGGATTTATGAATTAGCCCCAAACTGCAGGCCTGATTTTCAATTAAAAAAATAGCCCATACAAGTACGCCTTGATGCTATAGGGGTTTTCGTAGGAACTGCCCTTCTCCTCCTTGGTGCAGGTGCAGCCTGCCAGTTGTTAAGTTGTGGGTGAACATATCAGACGACACAGCGATTCTTCAAACAGCTCTTCTTTATTCAGAGGCCAGAAGAGAACTGAAGGGCTCAGCCAGCCTGCTTATATAGATCTCCAGTACAACGTTACTGTAGCAACTTTCTAAAACTATCCAATCACTGAACGTCACTTTTGATCCTTCATTTGCATAACTACCGTATTTTTTGCTCTATAAGAATCACTTTTTCTTTCCTAAAAAGTAAGGGGAAATGTGTGTGTGTCTTATGGAGCGAATGCAGGCTGCACAGCTATCCCAGAAGGCAGAACAGCAAAAAGGATTGCTGCTTTCACTGCACAGCGATCCCTCTTGCTGTTCTGGCTTCTGAGATTCAGAATATTTTTTCCCCTTGTTTTCCTCTTCCAAAAACTAGGTGCGCCTTGTGGTCTGGTGCATCTTATGGAGCGAAAAATATGGTATCTACAGTATCCCCCTGCTGGCCCAGGGTGAAAACATCCAATCACTGAACGTCACTTTCGATCCTTCATTTGCATAACTATCTACAGTATCCCCCTGCTGGCCCAGGGTGAGAACTTCAGTACATAACACCAGTCATGGCCCCGAAGAGGAGGCTGTAGCGGCACATTCTCTGCTAGCTTGTACAGCCCTTTCTCTCCTCTCCAGAGCGACAGCTGCCAAAGAAATTCTGGCCAGAAATGGCATGTCTTGATCGTTAGGTCTCTGCCGAGGAGAAGAGAGCTGACAGGTTAAGCAGGAGCTGTGTTAGCACTGCATTATGCACAATAAGTGGCATTCCATGCATCCTTCCCCTTTGTGTGCACACTGGGGGAATCGTACGCAGTCATTAATGCAGCTCAGAAACAGGTCCATCAGTACCACCTAATCTCAAGTCAGTTTTGGGTTTCCTTCACACTTTAAATTTGTTCCGATTTAGGATGGTTTTATAAATCGCCTCAAGATTTATCTCATATTTCTTTAAGATCTGCTTCTCAAATATGTCTGTAGAATACTTCATTCTTTCACTAATATTAACCGCCTGCATGCCTCTTTGTCTGACTTTCATTAGAAAAAATAAATTGGCTGTTACTTGTAAGAAACCTGCTCAGCTGTTCTAATAAGCTAAGAATTCTTTGCAATGATAATAATAATAATAATAATAATAAATAATAATAATAATAATATGTCTTGATGTCACTGGTTCTGTTAATTCTAATGATTGGTCCTAGGCTGTTCCTCCCCTTCCTTTAGGAATGGTATCTTCCAGCCTCTCCATGTGCATGAAAAGTGACAAGCATGGCTCCCCTTATTTCTACTTATTGGGCCACCCTAAAGACACGGTGTGTAAACTCTGCATGCATATTTATTGTTCTCTAATATGCTTTCATTTTACAGAATTGTTTTAACTGAGTCTTTGACAAGTTTTCTCTTACAACTTAACTTGTTTGGTACCTCTGTTAATTCTACAATCTCCTTGAAATTGAAAATATTTTTAAAAGCAAGATAGATCAAAGTGCATATTTTTAACACAAAGCCCTGGACATATATTTTGATTCGATAGATAGGGCTTTCTTTAACCCTGTTATTTCCCCAGCATCCCTGTATTTCAGGATTTTATATATACTCATAAAGTTGATAAAGAATACAAGGGAATCTCAACAACATCCTAAGGTGGCAATCCCATGTATAGTTAGCATATACCTATAGCTTCATTGACTCATTGAGACATTTGGAATTTTCAAAAAGGGCTCTGGGTGCCACCATAAAATTGCTGTCACAATGGCTTTTGCCAGTCACAAAATGGCTGCCGCTGGAGGCATGCACAGAAACACATTGTTGGGCCTACCCCTCACTTGCACATTCTGTGCATGGGTTTCTTTGAGATTGGGAGAGACACATGGTAGAGGGAGAAAACACAAATCCCAGAAAGTAGGGTGGCCACCAAGCACAGATTTCTCCCCAACCCAGATAGAAGGGGGAAACCAAAAACAAATATTGATTTCCCCCCCCCAAAAAAAAAAGAGGAGCAGGAGGAAAATAGCAATTGCACATACTTTGACCCTTACCTTTTGGGTTACCCCACTTCTCTTCCTCCACCTCTCCCATTTGGTCCCCGCCCCCAAATATCTTTTTTCTCTGTCTCCCCATCACCTTGTTTTCTGCTTGCGTGCAGATCGCAACTTAGAAAACTGGATAGCGGAGGAAGGAAGTGGGAAAGAGAGACACTGTTTCCCCTTCTTCTCTCAACTCTGTAATTTCCAAGGCTGAGATGTTCATTTCTCACTCCCTATGAGAGGGTGGTGGTAACCCCTAGCAAAATGGGAGCACAGAGGCTTCACAGGCATTGGGAAGGCTTTCAGGAGTGGCATTGCATCTGCGCATGCCACAGTGGGGACACTTGTGCTAAAACATGCAGAGAGCCTTTGGTTCACATATAACATATATAACACATATACAGTGGTACCCCACAAGACGAACGCCTCGCAAGACGGAAAACCCGCTAGACAAAAGGGTTTTCCGTTTTGGAGGCGCTTCGCAAAACGAATTTCCCTATGGGCTTGCTTCGCAAGACGAAAGCCCATAGGGAAATCTCCGGGACAGCGGGGAAGCGCAGCGCGTCTTCCCCACTGTCCTCGGACCTCCTCCAAAGGCTGGCGGTGGGGCGGAGAGACCTCCTCCCGCCGCCAGCCTTCGGAAGCCTGCTCCAAAGCCTGGCGGTGGGGCGGAAAGACCTCCTCCCGCCGCCAGCCTTCGGATGGCTGTCCTGAAGACTTGCGGTGGGAGGAGGGTTTTCCTTCCCACCGCCAACATTCAGAATGCTGTTCTGAATGTTGGCGGTGGGGAGGAAAAACCCTCCTCCCACCGCAAGCCCCGGGAACAGAGGAGAAGCGCTGCGCCCCTTCCCCTCTGTTACCGTACCTGTCCTGAAGGCTTGCGGTGGGGAGAAAAGCCCTTCTCCGCACCGCCAGCCTGGCAAGCGGTTTCCATAAGAACGCATTAATTGATTTTCAATGCATTCCTATGGGAAACCGTGCTTTGCAAGACGAAAAACTTGCAAGAAGAAAAAACTTGTGGAACGAATTAATTTCGTCTTGTGAGGCACCACTGTATAATGTTTCTCATTACATCCAGACTTGGAGGACCTCTGGTTAGTTCAAACTAGCCAGAGTTCCCACAGTTCATGGAAAATGAGGCTCCCTAAAGTTTACTAAAGTAAAGCATAATTCTGTATTACATCCCAAAGCACAATTAATTTTCAAATGAACATAAACTGCCTTCCGCAAACAGTGTTTGTGTGGGGATACAATTTAGGACTATGTAAATTTCACCCCCTTCTAAGTCTCTTAGGAGTCTTGTGGTCCAATCCTATGCATGTTTACTCAGTGATAAGTCACTCATGCGCACGTAGAGAGGATTGCAACCTACCATAGATTGTCCCAATTGGCTCTTTTTTGCTCAAATTTCTCTCTACTTCCCCATGCCTCAAATGTTTGTATCATTTTGTCACGCTTTGCTGATGTCCAGTGTAGTACTTCTTATATGTAATACAACTCCCATGATGCATCTCATGTTTAGAATCATGATGGAACCTTCACTGCTTTCATAAAAAGAATGCAAGATGCTTTTGTATAAACTAAGAAATACCTTTTTAAAAAATCTTTTACCAGTAGGTCACGTTTCATTGCTCATCTCTCACCTTTACAGTGAAAAGATGAGAAACCTTAATAAAACCTGATGAACTCTAGCTGACAGAGTTAAGGCTGCACTCCCATTCATGCGTATTTGGGAGTAAATCCCATTCAATTCAGCAGGACTGAGTATAGGAGTGCAGTCTTTAATTTCCCATAGAAAATAATGAGGAGCCTACAAGTGGCTTGTGCTGATCAAATTTCCCCATCATAAAACAAAAGGCATGAATCCTTTATGAAAGACAGGACAACATACAAAATATAGCAGTCCATTATCGTTCTAAGCACTGTATTCTACAGTGTTTCGTTTATGTAGTTCATTTGAAATGTAGTTTGACAGGGTGTTGACAGAACAATATACTGGGGTGTGTGCAAGCTCACTTTCATCCTTTAATTAAGAGGTCAAAATAAAGCACTTTCTGCTTGGGTGAATTTTTCCGTCTACCCAAGTTTTTCAGAATGAATTTTTCCTGTTCTTGAATAGCTAACACTGATGGCTTTCGGATGTGCCTAGCTTTGAATTCACGCATACAAAAAGCATGGAGCCAAAATATTCTCTATCCCACCACTCATTTCCATGCTCATCAGAGCGTCCCGCAAAGAAACGGTGGTTTCGGAGTTCAAGCTGTGGAAATGTACTTTTAAAAAAATGTCACAGCATTGCAATTTATTTAGTTTAAGGATTGGCAGTTTATTCACAACATTTTTTAAGTTCCAGCTACATAGTCAGTATCTGTGTACAAAACTTGGGCAACATCCGAAATAATCACTTCATAACATGAAGGTACTGAGGCCAATACAACAGAATTAGTTGTGCACAATTAAAAACTTAAGCCCCATCTATTTCAATGGAAAATAAGCACAATTCATATTTACTGGCTTGTCTACAATAGCTTTACCTTCATTGTGCAAAAAGATCATTTCAAACTCTGTGAATTCTTTACTTCATTATTAACTTTTTTTAAACGGTGAAAACTAAAGTGCAAAATTACCGTATTTTTCTGTCTATAAGATGCCCCCATGTATAAGATGCCCCCTATTTTGGGGGACTCCAATTTAAGAAAATGGGGGGAGATACTATCCGTGTATAAGACGAGCCCAAATTTTGAACATTTTAGAGTGAAAAACCATAGTCTTAGACATGGAAAAGTACTGTAAATGTGCAAGTCCCATTAATTTAGTCAGACAACTATATCTGCTGAATTGTGCTGACAAAAATTATTTTCAAACTCATTAGAAACTATTATCAACTCTTACACTTAAAATAATAATAATATACCACTCTTGATAACAAAGTCCACTTGCATGGCTGCAATCCAGAAACCATTCAAGATCAAGAGTAAAAAGATTTCTGATTGCAGTCTGATTTGTTTTACCTGTTTAAAACAGCACAGCAAATGGTTCAGAATGAATGGAAATAAGCTCCGTTTGGTGCCATAAATGTATGTTTATTTTCTAGTCTCCAGTAAATTATTACAGTTACCATGACAAATGTATGTCAAAATAATATAACCTGTTCACAAGTTTTGAAATGCCAAATCATTGCAACGTAACTTCCTCTGTGATCATGGTTCCCTTAACATCTGTGTTTTTTTTGCGTGTGTGCCAAGAGAAGGAGGTCTACCTCTCCTCACGCCCTTCACCAAGCATACAGGCTGGATTAACCATTATGCTAAGTACCTTTACAGAGTGGAGCTCTAACTAATCTGAGGGCCTTGTTGTGGCTGAGATCTATCTGAACATTTAGAGGGTGTGTATCCTGCTTTTCTCATCTGAAGAAGGTGCCCACATAACCCCAAAGCTTCCTTCTTTACCACAATTAGCTCAATCAAAGAAGCTGGCTCAGTCATCTGGACCACTTTGAACCATTTAATTTCTTGGGACTGGCATTGCAATCACAGATATAATTACTCTTTCCTCTGCGTTGGAGTGTTTTAAAATTCCTCCCACAGCACCGTTTTTATCAATAGAGCATGAGCTTCCGTGAGCAATTACCCTACTTCACCAGATGCTGGACTGCAACTGTAGGCCGCAAGTCAGAGAAATCAGTTAATGGGTTGTTTACACTAAAGTCTTCTTTGGTTTCTAAAAGGGCTATTACCTCCTCAGTGAACAATGCATTTGAGAATACCTGGTAAAAAACAGTCAGAAATTATTCTCATAGCTTTTAGTATGTCAGAAAAAGCCTTAATTAGATTCTGTTTCACATGGTCACATTCTTGAATAAGTTCTGCTCCCCTAAGTTGTTTTTGTTGTTGTTGTTGTATATTTATACCCTGCCGTCTTCTCTGATGAGACTCGGGTTCTGTATGTCCAACAGAATTTTCCTTCCAAATATGGCTGCACTGAGGTCTCTGGTGGAGGGTCTGAGGAATTTACATGTTTGTTTGCTTGTTTGTTTGTTGCATTTTTATTTTTTAAATGTCAAATTGTGCTTGTTCTTTTTCTCAAATATAGTTCCATCCATGCAATGAGGACTGCTAATAGGCACACAGAGCTAAAAGAACTAGCGAACCCATCCAACATTCTGGGAGGGCAAATTGGGACATGACTTCCCCGCTGCTGCTGCCTCCACACCATCCTGCCCCGGCCACCTTTACACACCACCACTGCTGCCGCCCCACCCCCCATCTCACCACCGGACGCCCTTATCCAGCACTGTCACCCACTGCCCCCCATACACACACATACGTCAGGATGCAACACCAGAGGAATAGGAGAACGTGGCACCAAAAACACAGGTCTTCTGGTTCCCAGGCTATTGTGGTACCGCCTTCTGGAATTATGGCAGAGGTGGCAGCGGCAGTGGTGGAGGCCACGGAGGCGGAGAGAGCTAGAACGGGAAATCTGGTATTGGCATCAGAAGTTGGGATGTCTTCTGTAAATCTGGGATGCCCCGCTCAAAATGAGGCAATTGCGCCTTATGCACTAGCGAGATGCAAAGTGGATGAGATCTCCTCCCTGGGAGCAAGCAAATCCCACTAAGCCATGATTTATCTTTGCATTATGTGCAAACACAGCTATTCACAACCCTAGCAGAAGTGTGGGCATGAATTTCACAGTTGTGCCATAGATGGTTCTGTTAGGTTAGAACTTGTTGGAGGCTCTTTCATAGCATGTAGTATATTGTAACCATACCACATTCCCAGATGCAAGGACATTAAACCGTGATGGCTCAATCTGCCCAGCCTTGGGCCCTGAATAAAATAGACCTCTTTGTAATGTATCTTAGACCCATTTTCAGATTTGGCTTGTTTTTCTGTGAAAGCCCATTCCTGAGTACAAGATTAAATGGAGAAATATATTACATGTGCCAGGAGCGTGTGACTGCACTTCATGGCAATTCTCATGATTTCAGGAGCTTCAAAATTGGCTGTTCAAAATTGGAAGTGCATAGAAACATGACCTGGCTTTTGACCGTGTGATCTGTTCCTTTGAGGTCAGGCGTATGTAAAGTTCTACACACAGTACATTCCCATGTACACACAGGGATCCAAACCTTGTATCATGGCCTTAAAAACTAAATAAAATAAAAGATTCCAAAATGAACTTTTGGGATTTGCACTTGAGGCCAATTGTCGCTTCATTCTTTGAAGACACAAACAGATTATTGGCGGCCACCACTGTATATAGGCAGGCGCATCATGCTAAGCACATTGGTTTTATAATTTCTGTAGCATTTGTCAGTTTAAAAGGGTTTTATATTTCATAGCTCATTTATTCCAGACAAAATCAGGTAGGTTAGATGGAACATGGGGTCAGCTACTCAACAGCTCTTGATCTCCATGGCTGAGTGGCTGTTTGAAGCCGGGCCTTTTGCATGGCTTTAAAATGCAAAGGTGGAGTCTGTCTTCTACCCTAAACCACCTCTGTTTTACCAACAAGGCTGTGGAATTCTTTACCTCTGGAAGGAGGGACACCAGTGGCTGCTGGACATCAGAGAAGGATCAATCTATCAATTTTGGTTTCTCTCAGTTTCTCATTCTTCCAGTCTACACCTTAATTTGCCTTTGTTTAAGTTCTCACAAAAATTTGGCAGCATATTAGTGCTTCTTCTGATGTAAATGATTTTGTATGCAGTTTTGCCTAAACATACACATTTTTACCTGTTTATAATGCATTTTTAAGGGATGCATTTTTACCTGTTTATAATGCATTTTTAAGGGACGCGAGTGGCGCTGTGGTCTAAACCACAGAGCCTAGGGCTTGCCGATCAGAAAGTCGGCGGTTTGAATCCCCACGACGGGGTGAGCTCCCGTTGCTCGGTCCCTGCTCCTGCCAACCTAGCAGTTCAAAGGCACGAAGTGCAAGTAGATAAATAGGTACCGCTCCGGCGGGAAGGTAAACGGCGTTTCCATGCACTGCTCTGGTTCGCCAGAAGCGGCTTAGTCATGCTGGCCACATGACCCGGAAGCTGTACGCTGGCTCCCTTGGCCAGTAAAGCGAGATGAGCGCCGCAACCCCAGAGTCGGCCACGACTGGACCTAATGGTCAGGGGTCCCTTTACCTTTACTGCATTTTTATACAGAAATTGTCCTAATATACAGTATGCATTTTTGTAGACGTTATTTTGTTGGAGGACTACATTACCAAATTCAGAGAAGCATGAGGTTTGAAGGGTAGCTTCTTATAAATTTGTATATTTACCGGTAAATTTTGGGAAGTGCAAATTAAGTAGGTTCTCTTTAAAATGCAAAGTGAACCACTTTCTCTCCACTCTCCCACTCTCATTCCTAGCAGACAATTTCCCCCCCCTTTCCCCCTTTTTTACTCTTCTAGGTGGTTTGAAAATATATTTTTATTTGCATTTAGCATATAAACTTTGGAATGAATTGTTTTCTTGCTGCTTTTCTTTGTAAACTGTGGCTGACTAGGGTGGAGGCAGTTATGGAAGGTTTTGTTTATAATTGCTAGTTTCCTTTTTAAAACAGTTTTGTTGTTTTTGTGACCCTGTGTGGAAAAGCAGCAGTTGGGTGCTTTAAATGAATAAGGGAATACCCATCTCCTCCCATTGCAAGCGTCTTTAGTTGCGGTTGTAAGTGTTGCTGCAAGTGCTGCCATTGTTGTGGCTTGAAATATTTTGCCAGGAGAGGAACAGCCACCACCCTGCAAGTTGGAGAAAGTCCACCCTCTGTTCTGACTCTTCGCTAAATGACAATGGCCTGAAAGTACCTGATGCAGTTTCACCTCAGAAGCTGAGCAGATCTTAACCAGGCCAGAAGACTTCTAAGGTAGCACTTTAGTCTTTCTAGGGGAACAAGACGCCAATGAATAAAACAATCAGCATTTCTGTTTCATCAGTATGCATAAAGTGTGCGTGGCTCTGCACTACAAATTGCAGCAGTCAGAACCCGAAAAAAGTGAGAGCGCATCTAATTTTAACTGCATGCATCCTTGGGGCATGTCCCTTTGTTGATAGAAGCAAATAATGAATCGTGGAGCAGTGTGCAATATTGTAAGGAGATCAGTTTTTTGACCAGTCTGCACTCAGTCAGGTGGCATAAATCACAGTGCTAAAACCTCTGAATATTCTTCTAAGTAAAAGATAAAACCACACAGTAAACTGATGTTAATGAAGCATAATAGCTACATACACAAGAATTCTAGACATTCGGTGGTGATGTCAGTGTCTGCCATTCATTCTTGTTTATGGGGGGAAAAGGCCAATGGCATGGAATGCTCAATGAATACCACATAGAGGAAGATAATTTTTAATCACTTTTCCCCAGAAAAGTGAAACTCAAAGCAGCTTACAAAAATTAACATTAAAAACAAGGACAAAACAACTTAGCATCGTGTGTGTGTGTGTGTGTGTGTGCGTGTGTGTGTGGTGTTGGCATCTGTCTGTCCCAAAAGACAATGGAGTGCACCTCTTGGGGTGAAGTCAAACCACAGCATTACCAGAACAAGCCTGGGCAGCGTGTATAGAGCTCCTGGGCTGCTCAAATGACAAGACTCAAATCTCAGCCTTGCTGATGTGCTCCAAAGGAAAGCAGAACCGCACATCTGGCACCAGCTGGGCTGCAGGAGTTGCTGGAAGGAAGCCATAGAAGGCACCATCCAACCATCTTTGGGACTCGACTCCAGATTTCTGTAGGGTTTCCAGCTCAGCCATTTCTTGTCCCGAAGATCTCCTGCAGGGCAGTGGAGATTTAGGATCAGAGTTTTCCTTCTCCTAGATGGGCTACCTTCCCAGGCTGATGAGCCCCCACCTGCCCCTCATTTCCCTCTACAACACATACAGAAGCCGCCTTCTTAATAGGAGTATAGCATCTAGATCAAGGGAAGTAATAGTGCCACTGTATTCTGCTCTGGTCAGACCTCACCTGGAGTACTGTGTCCAGTTCTGGGCACCACAATTCAAGAAGGACACTGACTGGAACGTGTCCAGAGGAGGGCAACCAAAATGGTCAAAGGCCTGGAAACGATGCCTTATGAGGAACGGCTAAGGGAGCTGGGCATGTTTAGCCTGGAGAAGAGGAGGTTAAGGGGTGATATGATAGCCATGTTCAAATATATAAAAGGATGTCACATAGAGGAGGGAGAAAGGTTGTTTTCTGCTGCTCCAGAGAAGCGGACACGGAGCAATGGATCCAAACTACAAGAAAGAAGATTCCACCTAAACATTAGGAAGAACTTCCTGACAGTAAGAGCTGTTTGACAGTGGAATTTGCTGCCAAGGAGTGTGGTGGAGTCTCCTTCTTTGGAGGTCTTTAAGCAGAGGCTTGACAACCATATGTCAGGAGTGCTCTGATGGTGTTTCCTGCTTGGCAGGGGGTTGGACTCGATGGCCCTTGTGGTCTCTTCCAACTCTATGATTCTATGATTCTTGACCATTGGATCCACTACTGGTTTCGTCCACCCAATCCGCCAGAGCCTGTCTTCATATGCAGCAGAAGTAACCTAACTCACCAAGAGTCTGAGACCCATCGGCTGCGGTCACCAGGTTTAACCAGCCAGTTGGAGCTGTTCCCAGGGTGTGGCCACTGTCACTTGCTGGCAGCTTCTAGGAGCCCCCGAAGGGTATTACCCCTCCCATGTCTCCGTGTTTTTTTGTGTTGGTCATACCACCAAAAGATAAGCAGAAAATTAAGGTCCAAAGGATAATAACGTTTTTGCCTGGCACCAAAAAAGCAGATAGTGATGGCATCGGGGAGAGCATTCCATAAACAGGGAACCACTACTAAGAAGGGTCATTCTCCTGTTGCTGCTTTCTGCACCTCCCTCACAGAGGGCACATGGAGAAGTGCCTCAAATGAGGAATGCAAGGTCCAAGTTCATTTATGGGGTGGGGGAGTCCCCGCATGTAAATGTACTGAGCTGAGATATTGGGCTGCTGGGCTGCATAAGGTTTATAGGTCAAAACCATCACTTTTAATTGGGCCTAGAATCCGATTGATAGCCGGTGCAGTTATACCAGGATTGGTGTTATGTGCTCAGATGGTCTTGTCCCCATAGTTATTCTGGCTTCCAGCACCAGCTTTCTTGTGACAGCCTTGACTGTGCTAAGATAGTTCATTCATATTAATATATCGTTCCCAGTAGCCATACTCTTCATTTCTACCAATTTCAAAAACCCATGGTGTGGAAAAGAAGAGATTAATTAAATGGATCAAACTAGTCGTTAATAACATTGTTCTGCAGCCTTCATTTCAAATATGATATCCAAAATGTTCTTGCCGTCTTCTGCCTCTGGGTGAACAGCTATTGAAGGATTTAATAAATAGGTGGTAGCTGGCAGTCTGGAGACAAAACATACCTGAATTGTAAAGTATGTGTAGTGGATTTCTTTATATTTGGTGTTTAAATTCAATGGGAAATGAACATCGAAGGGGCTAAATAGGAAGATAAAAGAGGGAAGCCTCAAGCTGGCACTACGTAGAAATGTTCTTGTATAAAAGGGTTATAAGAAGCCCCACAGTTTGATAAACTATTTATTGGGATAATTGGAATTTATCATCTCCCCTCCCCTTTTGTAAAGGGATTGTTTTGAAAGTGTTCCCCTGGAGGGTCTCTCTTACAGCAGGCACTTGGGAATAGTGCCTTCAGATTAGACCTGCATAATGTTATGACCCCACCAAGCCCAATAAACCCATCAACCATGTAGGGCAGCCCACCACCAGGAAGGGCTTGAAAAAAAGTCTTGTTTTGTTCTTTGCTGTCCCTTGAGAACCTCAAAAGCGGGAGCAGAGACACTATTGACAAGCCCCCAATACAAGGCTGGTGGACTTTGATTTGTCTATGGTTGGATCACAAGATCTGCAAGCTTGCCGTTGGGTCTGTGTCGTGGGATTTGATCTGAGAAGTCCTCTGCCCTGTGAGCAGCCTATGGGCAGGATCTGCTGGACGAACGGGCTGCCAGAAAGGCATAGGAAAGTCTCAACTCCAAGGGATGAGTCTACCATGTTGCAGAGTGTCCAAGCAGTCAACTGGACACAGAAGAAGACGGAAGATAGAGGAGAATTATACAAGAGCACACTGTATGGCTCCTCTGTCTCCGTGGACAGAAAAACACAGCCTATACTACTGTGTGGGAATTATTTTTGTAGATCTCAAAAGCAAAAGCATCTAAACTAGTTCCCAGAAATTGCCGGCTTGGAAGATCAGTAACCTCACAAACTTTTAGCATGGCATATTACTGCTATGCCTGGTTTTAAGAAGAAGGGGAAAACACCATGTCAGCTCTGGTCATTTTTGGAAAGAGGATAAGGTCCTTCATCCCACAAAAGCATTTATGACAGAACAAATAGACAGAAGCTGAAATCTGAAAGCATTTGATCTGGCATACCAGTAGGAAAGACAAGGAAAAATGAAGAGCTATCTGAGCAGAAAAAAAATAGGCTGAGGAAGAGTGACAGGCCTTCAAGCCAACATTGTTCAAAGCCTTGGCAGGAAATTACAGAATAAGAGGCTGGTAAAAAAAGAAAGGGGGCACTCTTTCAGCAGAGTATTACATCAAACATAGGCTCACACCTAGTTTTCCAGGTTTTCCTATCTATTAGCTGTTGTTAACTGTTGCTTAATTGATAAGTTCAGGAGTGTTGTCTGTGAAGCTCTGGAAATGTAAACTGCTTATTGGTTGCATTGCTAAATATGCAGACAGAGCGATCCTAGGAGAGGCCAAGGAAGCACAGAGTAGAGGCTCCCTCCCTGGACGCACAGCCCTCCTGACTCCTCCTGAGCAGGGCAGAAGGGGCAGGGAGGGAGGGAGAACGGTTGCCTTGGTCATTAACAGTGGGCTTGCGTAAGGGCACAGAAAGCAATCAGCATAAAGGCGCTTATGCCTTCAGGATGGTGGCTAATAAATTGTGCACTACTTAACTCCTAAATTATTCCACGTATGTAATATATAGCCCATTTACTAATTTATTAAAGTTACCCCCTTTATTACATTATTTATGGACCCATCTTATGACTGACTCTAGCTTAATTGGAGTAATAAAAACTAATCCAAAACTCATTATAATTTCAAATTCCACAGCACCTTGTGATATAGTTTTTGCAACTCTCTTCCTGCTCTGCATAAGCTATCTTCTGGCAGGACTTCTTCCTCCCCAGATGTAGTTCATCTGCAGAAGGAAAGGAAATTATTAATAGGAAAGTTGCCTTTTTAGTTACTTTAAAGATATCAAAGCATTAATGCGAGAAATTGGGGTGGCAAAGCTCAAAATGTGTGATGTGCTGGAGCACATGCATGAAGCCTTTGACACCTCTCCATGCAGCCTGCCCGGTCCTGTGAAGCTGCGCTTCCTTTCCCCGCATTGACCAGCCATCAGCTGATGCGGGGGAATAGATTACAGCAATTTTGGCGTCATCAGGCTCACTGGGAAGTGGACACGTTAACCTAATTCCCTCCTCCACACTTCTGATGCACCCCAGGTCGCTAATGGAAGCATGTGGACAACAATCTTGCCTGCATCAAGAGCGCTGGAACGGGGGCAGGTTAAAGTTTGGGACAGGAAGATGTGGGAAAAGTGGTGTGTGCATGTTGTAAGCGGGGACAAGGGGTTGAAGATGGTGTTGAAAAATCATAATACTTCATTCTTCCGTCATGATTCACAAGTTAGAACTTAACGTGAATAACTGTGAGAAATAGAAAAGGGAAAGTTCAATAGAGGTTTCATGCTAATTCTGCAATTATTTTCTTTCTTATCTATCATCATCTTTCAGATAATGAGACCCAAAAGGATATCTTTTCCTGTTCCTGAGTGTGTAAAGTTGCTGTTCAATAATAAAAAATAATAATGTGGAAAACAAGTCTCACTGCTTTTTAGAATGTTCTTGTTCCATTAGAATCAATTCCACCTGCAGCTGAAATGAGTTTTGAAAGGGGGGCTGACTCTTGATCCATTGGTATCCATCTCATGGATATGCTGGTTGGATCGTTCATTTTCCCTCACTGTGGTGGGTTTTTTTGTAGAACATTTATCTTTATTCCTTGTGAAGCTAGTCTTTTGCTTTCCAACATAATACTTACAATGTATGTGGAGCATCAAGGATTTTTCTAGAGACTGTAGTGTTTGAGCTGTCATTTCAAAAACGTGGGTTGCAAAAAGGGAATTGGCGATGTCTTTGAATAAAGACAACTTAAGGACCATAGAGCACTCTCTCAGCAAAGACTTTCCATTGTCTGTTACGGCTCTCACCTTTCTCAAACAGGGGGAAAAAATGTAAAGATGCAAGGAAGGAACAGGGTTTATTCTAATGTGCAGCTAGACACATTTTATTCAGTGTCAATATATGTGTGCAGTGTGAAATCGTTTTTTGTGCAGTTAGGCAAAAGGGATTTAATAAGGAGCTAAATAGTTTCTTAAAAAGTAAATGAAAAGAGATAAATAGAAACAGAAAATGAAAATGAATACTGGTTCCTTTCATATCTTCATAAGCTTATAATAATAGTGTGTATTGGGACTATTTACTTGACTAGTAAAAAGCATTTATTGATTCATATTTAATTCCGCTACAAACAGTGTATGTAGGTATGCAAAGCAGCTGAAGGCAAACCACAGAGAGTCCCCTGGTTACATTCTGAGGCACCACACGTGTTGGTGAAATCGTGTATAATGGAAACGCATTGAAAAAGCCTGCAAACACCCTGTTCTGCCCCCGTTCCTCCCTCCTAGTGATGTTTCAGTGACATCTCTATGACGTTTCCAGGTCACTTCCGGGTTCGGCGTGATGCACGTATTGTGCACAGTGGCATAGCGTGGGTTGTCAGCACCCGGGGCAAGGCAAGTAATTTGCGCCCCCTAACCCGTGGATTTGTGCACCCTAACCCTAACCCCCAGATGTTGCGCCCGGTGCGCCCGGCCCCCCTGCACCCCCCACGCTACACTACTGATTGTGCATATATTGTGCACGTATTGTGCGGCAATGGAGGGGGGCCTGCCTGTAATTGCAGTGCTCAGTAACATCCCTGTTCAGCATCAGAGAGTTAGAGGTGTTTGAGCTGTTATTTTAATGCATGTGCAACAAGGGCATAGTGGCTGCCAGGACCTTGCAGAGGTTGTCTGAGGCCCAGGGCAGGAGTCTCGTTAGAAGAAAGCCATAAATTCAAACAAAAAAGCAGCGTGGGCAAGTGTACCTGGCTGCCCTCGCCTTGCCCTCCGCACAGGCCTGGTAGCTGCTCTCCTTCTGGAGAGACTCAGACCCAGGGAGGCTGTGTGAACAACAGGATCAGCCGTGGAGAGACAAAGAAGAGAGAAGTTGAACTAAGCAATATCTTAAATCACGATGGAAGGATTTGGGGCTGGAGCGGCTTTTTGTTGCCTGTTCTTAATTGAACAAAGTCTGCTAAGTGTTTCCCAGGCCATCATCAAAACAAGCTTGTAATATATCTTTTTACAGGCTTTTTTTTTAAAGTAGCGTCTTCCAGGGCTGTGATGTGGAAGCAGCAAAACAAAGCCGGTTGTGACTCAAAGATCTGATTGAGCAAAGGTTGCAGGAAACCCTAGTTACAAGAATAGCTGGTGTGCTGAGATTTCAAGCCGAAAGGCTGAAATGAAACAAATTCTTTGTGATCTATGACACCATCCCAACCTTAGCATTGTGGTCTTTACTAGCTGCATCTGCAGTAGAGAGTAAAATCCACCGCCTTTCTGGCAATTGCATAGACAGAACATTCTGGGACATGCTTAGAGGCCGATGTAGAGCTGGCCGGGGCTAAGAGCATGAGCTATAAATCAGGAATTCTGTGGTTGAAATCTCTCCTCAGCTTGTTCATTAGCAGCACCACATTTAGGGCAGTGTGTATGGTTCCCCCACACAGAGCGCTGAGCCAAGGGGGCGCAAAATAATGATAAATAAAAAAGGAATTATTGTGAAAATAAGAATTATGTAGGGGAGTTCACCAACTGATGTCCTCCCTCAGCTCACTATATTACCAAAGTCTGTCCCTGATCTTAAGTAGGCAATTCTCTCTTGACCTCAACTCCAGTTTACTGTTGTAAATATTAAATAATACCAATAATAATAATATCCCTTTTGGTCACTGCAAGATCTGGGATTCCATAACTGTAGGAGGGAGAACAGAAAAGGGCGGGAGCTAAATATTAGTTCCCTTTGATTTTGTCCATGATATGAATTCCATGGATGTCTAAGCTAGAACTTCTCACCCCTGTAACTTCATTCAAATTGTGACCTTACACTGCATTCCTGGATAGATTTGTCTCAGGGGATTGCCCAGTGTAGATGATCCAAAGTTATTAAATGTTTTCAATCTCATGCCTGTGAACTATGGAAGCCGTGAGGTCCTGGGGTTAGAACTTAGGGTTTAGCTCTAAGAAATGTAGATTCAAATCCCCGCTTAGGTGTGACTCTCCCTTTGTGGCGTCTCAACAAGTCACAGTCTTATTAGACAAAAGTCTCAGTGAAACAGACAGGCCACTCTTAATGCCCTGGAGAGAAGATTTAAAGTATTTGTTTATTTATTAAGACATTTATATATCTTTCTCAAGACCATAGGGTGTTTTAAACTTAATAAACAATGTACTATACATTCATAATACCAAATTAAAACAGTCAGTTATATAAATACAATTCATAATAATGAGCAATATATAATACATAAATAAGAAGCAGTGTCCAATTATTCATAATGTCAAATCAGCAATATAGGAAACCCTCCAAGATCCAGCCCATAGAAACAAATTGTTGTTCACCATGTCACAGTTTCTGCGCTTCTAGTCAGAAACACTGCTAAAACATTCATCTGATGTTTGATAGGATTGCAGGAGCTGTGAAGGAAAAGATACTCTATTTCATTTATGTCTGTGCAAAGTGTTTAAGAATAAAAACCTCAGAAATACTACCAAATGTCCCCAGAATTTTCCTGTAAGCACAGAAAGAGAAAAATCATTAATCCAATGGCTCTAAAGCGTAAAATTGTGCATTTTTCATGTTTATATATGTTATGAAAAGCAATCATCTTAGTAATGGTTGAACAATTCCAAATGAGCCATTATGTTTTGAGCAGAGCTCTTTAAAGGTTTTCCTTCTGAGCAGCAAATCACTTGATCTTAATGGCCTATGATACACCCTAGAGATTTTGAAATCCCCATCCCCAAAACAACACAGGTAACAGTGGTGGTGGTGATGATGATGATGATGGTGGTGATGATGATGATAAAAAACAGCAAAGGTGGTAATGACTTCCTGTGTACCCTCAGCTAGAGAAAGAGGAAGGCTGGAAGTCATAGGTTCACAGGCAGGTCATCAGATCAAGAGAATTTTCACCTGGGTCTCAGGCAGGCAGGATTTGAGGGCAACATGCTAAACCAAGCCGTAGTTTAGCTCAGTAAGGTACAGCAGCCAAGTGGCCACATGCTCACACATTCACACATACCAATGGTTTGACTTAGTGCGACGTGCAAACCAGCCATTGTATTCCCGTGTGCCAAGCAGAGTAGAAGTATCTGCTCACATTCCCCTTGTTCTCCTCCCTGTCATCTTCTCACTGTAAAATGTTGGAGTCTAAGCCCCTTGGGGCTTGTTACTAAGTATAATATGAGGCGGAAGGGATTCAAATCTGTTAGATAGCTCTGCACTTGCATATAATTCATGAAACTAAGTTTGTGCCTGATAATTATTTATACGTGAACGATAATTTGGTACAGCCTTGGATCAGTAGATACTGATTAGACCTGAAACTGGTGTGGAGTTTTCCCTTCCCCTTCTTCAATAATGATTTGGAGAGGCAGATTAATGGAGTTGTTTGTTAACTGCCTTTATGAAGATGGATGTTTTTAAATAGAGCTCTGTTGAATTTTCGCCTTCATTTTGAAGGCAAGCTGTATGAAGCTGTATGAAGGCAAGCTCAAGGGATGTGAAAACCACCCCCTGAGTAGGGAATGCATGACTCTGTCTGTTTCAGTTTCTCTCTGTTTCTTGTTTTTCTAATCTAAAGTTCAGTTCTCTACATTCCCATATCAGTTTGCAATTAAAAAACAAACCATGTTCTCATGAAAACTCACCAGCTTTTTAGTGTGAATTTCTTCTAAGACACACATTTTTGTATGCAACTTGCATCCAATTTTGTATCCAGTCATAGAATTAATTCTAAGATACAGGTTTTGCAAAGCAATTTTCTGTAATAGAATGCATTTTATGCATACTTTACCATAGCATATGCATATTTGTACAGATTATTGGGCTGAAGAACTGCACTGCAAAATTCAAAAAAGTGTAAATTTTGAATGATGACTGTGTTTTGTTTCATGTCTTGCTTCAAAAGAAACATGTGGATTTTGTGGGTTTGCTCTAAGGTATGAACTGAGTCAAATTCCACCCTCCCATTCCTACCCACAAGAAAACTCTGTTTTCCACTTTGTGCTGTTTTCACACCTATTTTTGAAAACATTGTTTCCCTGGTCCCCTGCTACTTCGGTAGCAAACTTATATGTTCATCCAGCCCATCAGGATCATGTAGTGACTGTTATGTCATCACAGTGCTATTCAGATTTGACTGCATGGTGACATCAGGGAAGCTGGATGAAGATGTAACTCAGATTTTGCCAGGTTCTAGATTGAACATGGAGTGCACCAGAGGGGCCTCGCTGCAGGTGTTTGCCTTGAGCCCAAAGGAGCCTCCAGCCAATGGGCCTAAAGGCAAAAACATCTTTTTACTCACACAGGTAACAAGTGAATGGACATACTCTGAAGCACTGCTCTAAATTGACTTTTCCTTATTAAGTGTGCTCTGATGAGTAGATTGTACCTATATTCAGATGCGCTCTCGTATTCCCAGATGTTTATATGGAACATCTCTCTCTCTTTTGCCATCTGTAGTTAAGTTCATCACCATTGCGCAATCCAGCACAGCAAAGGTAATAGAGGTGCCTCCCATTTCCCCCGGGAGCATTTTAACATCTTTTTGGGCATCACCAAATCACCAAGTCTATGGGTACAAGAATGTTCACAAAACCCACCCACCCCAGTTCAGTTCATCTTATTTTTTTAAGTGGATTGGCAAAGATTTTCCCACTATATTCCACTGCTGTGTCATTTTGTCTCACATCTGTCCATAACAGCTGCAGAAACAAGGAGCCGCAACTCAGAATGTGTGAATTCAGGAACATACCTCACTATGTCCCTATTATGTGAATGAGACGTATTCTTGAATGCACACATTTGGAAATGTGGCTCCTTGCTTTTTTGTTTGCTTGCAAGTTTTTGGCCTTTTACAACACAGCAGCATCCATGTTTATTTGGAAGTACATATCTGTCAGGGGTTCAGAAGCAGAGACGCAGAGAAGGGTGGAAACAGAGAGCGAGGGGGAGGAAGCCGAAGGGAGAATGAGTGATGATGACGACCCGAGATCTCCAAGCCTAAGCAGTGAGTCAGAGGACTCCCAAAAGGGAGCCCCAGTGAGCAGAGCAAGGGGGGGATCCGGAGGGACACCCCAGGAGGAAGGGAACAGAGGAGATTCAGAGAGCAGCAGCTGGAAGTCGGGACCCACGCTCAAGACTGAGAGCAGCAGGGAGGAAGGCAGCCAGGCATCGGGTTCCGGAGGCCGTCAGCAGGAGGGAGGGCACGAGTCAGGGGTGGTCACGCCCTCCTCAGAGAGCGAGGCAACGGTCAAGAGGAAAGTAGAGAGTTGGGCGCGCGCGCCAAGTTCAAATGCAGCGGAAGCTGGAGCAGTAAGCAGCCCGGAGAGTGAGCCAGGTCCCAAAGCCCGCCGAAAGGAAGCGGAAGGATCAGGGGGGTCAGCGTCAGAGGAGAGTAGAAGGGAGGAGTCCCAGGGGGGCAGAAGGACCCAGAGACGTAGGGAGAGGCGAAGGAGGTGGAGCAAGGCTAGGGTATTAAGCTGGTGTGCAAGAGGCGGGGACTCAGATGGGTCTTCGCCGACCTAGGGCAGAAGGTGTAGAGCTGCACGCTGCAGTTCGGAAATGAAACCTGTAACTCAATAAAGACTCTTTTAAAGTGGACGCTGTGTGGCGTGGTCCTATGTGAGCTGGGACCTGGTAGCAGCTCTGACAGTAAGACCCATCTCACCAAAGCTTCAGAAACCTGAAACCTCGCAGCGGGAGCAGAAGCCGCTAGGGGAGGAAGAGGGGTGTCTGTAAGCAAGCTCACAAAGGTTAGCAAGATGACGGAAGAACAGAGGATCTCCTCGCTGCAAGAGGCAGTGACCCAGTTGTCCTCAGAGGTATTGGCTTCCAAGAAACGGGAGGAGGAGACTACAGCCGCCTACAGAGACCTACACGCCAGGTTTGAAATGCTTGTTAAGCAAGGGCAACCGGGACCCAGACCGGAGGGCGTGGGATTGGCACGGAGAGCAGGAGGGCTTGTGGCTCACTTCGATGGGACTTTGCAACAGTACCCTAATTTTAGAGCAGACGTAATGTGCGCACTGCAACTGCTGGCAAAAGACTTTAGAGATGAGGAAGAGAAGGTGGGGTTCATATTGTCCCATTTGCATGGGGATGCCAAAGCCTGGCTGCGCAATTTGTGGAGGGATAAAGATCCGGCGCTTCAGAATGCAGATGCCTTTATCAAAGCGATGGATGCGTGTTTTTTGTCTACTATTGATGTGGATCTTGCCAGACGGGAGATTCATGGACTAAAACAAGGGAGGGCGAGCGTCCGGCAGTATCACGCCCGATTTTTTGCGCTGGTCAGTGCTTTAGAATGGGATCGGGATTCGCCCCCTGTCAGAGACCTCTTCTGGGAGGGTCTAAGTTCTGCGGTTAAGGATGAAATTGCAAGGGGGGAGAGGCCCCGAAGCACGCAGGAGGTGGTCCAAAGGGCGCTGACTGTGGGGGTGAGGCTGGAAGAACGTCCATGGTGCAGAGATGAAGGACGTGGAGGGCGCGAAGCAGCGAGAAGTTTCTCTTTCGTTCCGAGGGAAGCAGCGCGTGCGCAATCCACACCTCCGCCAGGAGGGGGAGGGGAACCGATGGAGGTTGGAGGTGCAAGGGCTCAGTCAGCAGCCAGAGCCCTAGCACCGGCAGCAGTGAAAGCGAAGCCTCCTAGAGGGAACAGGAAGTGTTACATCTGCGAGGATCCAGGCCATTTGGCGAAGGAGTGTCCCCGGAGGCTCCACAAGCACACTGCAGCCTCAGCAATGGTGACTGCAGCAACGCAGCAAGGAGAACCACAGCAGGGAAACGACGATGTCTGGCTGGAGACGGAGGCACTGGGGCCCAGCCAGACGCATCTGTGAAGCAGCCCCCAGCGATATTGCAACCCACGGATCCCCTCCCACCCAAACCAGTGGTGCAGCTCACAGCGTCTCTCCAGCTACCCAACGGCGTCACTATCGAAGTGCCGCTTTCTGTGGATTCTGGAAGCAACGCAGACTTTATAGCGCAGAGCTTTGTGGAGCAGCACGCTATACAGCTATTGCCTGCCACTCTGCCCCTGCAAGTCGTCACAGTGGATGGCAGAGAGTTGCTAGGGGGGCAGGTGGTGAAGCAGACGCCACCAATGGTGATGCGCCTTGGCAACCACAGGGAAGTCATCAGTTTTAATGTCACCCAACTGTCGGACACGCCCATTGTGTTGGGCATGAGTTGGCTGGACAGGCACAGTCCGACACTGGCTTGGTACCAGAGACAACTGATCTTCGGCTCCTCTTATTGCGCAGAACACTGCATCCTGCCCCGACGGGAGGGAGAGGAGGAGGAATCACAACTGCAGTTGGGAACGTTGCAAGCGGTCCCCCACAAATACGCGAACTTTTTGGAGGTCTTCTGCGAGAAGGAGGCGGACAAGCTACCCCCTCACCGGCCATATGACTGCAAGATTGACCTCCTACCGGGGGCGACGCTGCCGAAGGGGCGGCTATACTCCATGTCTGAAGATGAAATGCAGGAACTCAAACAGTTCATCAAGCATAACCTGGAGCGTGGCTTCATCAGAGAGTCCAAGGCAGTGGGGGGCAGTCCCGTTTTCTTCGTGAAAAAGAAAGACACGCCCCAAAAAAGACTCGTTGTGGACTACCGCCTTTTGAACCAGATGACCAAACCGTCTGATTACCCCATGCCCAGGATTGACGACCTCCTCGCGACGGTGCGCAAGGGACGCGTGTTCACCAAGTTGGACCTACGAGGGGCGTACAATCTCATCCGCATGCGGGAGGGCGATGAGTGGAAGACGGCCATGTTCACACCGCTGGGCACCTACGAGTACAGGGTTATGCCCTTTGGATTACAAAATGGCTCTCACTGTTTTCAAGCTTTTATGCATCACGTGTTGGAGGGACTCCTCTACAAGACATGCGTCTGCTTCCTGGATGACATCCTGATTTTCTCGGACTCGCAGCAAGCTCACGACCGAGACGTGAGGGAGGTGCTCAGCAGGTTGCAACAACATAGACTGTACGCCAAGCTGGAGAAGTGCCAGTTCGACACGAAGGAGGTGGATTTCCTGGGATACAAGTTGTCGGACAAGGGGATAGCCATGGACAGCACCAAGGTTCGTGCGGTATTGGATTGGAAGAGCCCGCGCAACCGGAAGGAGGTCCAGCGGTTTGTCGGCTTCGCCAACTTCTATCGCAAGTTTATCAAGGGGTTCGCGATGCAGACGGCAGCAATTACGGACACGCTCAGCTCCAAAAAAAAGAAATTCATCTGGACGGAGCAGGCGGAGCAGTCCTTTCAAGCGCTCAAGCGTCTCTTCGCATCGGAGAAGCAACTGCTGCATATCGACCCCAGTAAACCGTTGAGGGTAGAGACAGACGCGTCAGACAGAGCCGTGGGAGCTGTTCTGCTGCAGCGAGACCCGCAGGGGGTGTGGCGGCCGGGAGCGTTCTACTCCAGAAAGCTCAGCAAGTCGGAGCAGAACTACACCATCTGGGACAGGGAGTTGCTAGCCATTCATGCAGCTTTCAAGGCGTGGAGGCACTTCCTAATCGGCGCCAAGCACACGGTGCAGGTCTGCACGGACCACAAGAATCTGGAGCACTGGCGCACGGCTCAGTTCCTGAACCAGAGGCAGATACGTTGGGCGGAGTTCTTTGCTGACTTCAATTTCCGAATAGAGTACGTCCCAGGCGACACCAACATCATGGCGGATGCACTGTCCCGAAAACCGCAATACCTAGAAGAGGTGACGCCAGCGGCGGCCATGCACATCTTCGCACCGACGGCGTGGGCGTGTGCCTCAGCTACAGTAGACCTGGATGCGGTGCGACGTGCATTGCGGGACGACTCATTCGCACAAGACAAGATGGCGGAACTGCTCAGAGGCACGGCTACCACGGACGAGTTCCAGGTGCGGGACGGCTTGCTCCTACGCAAAGGGGCTGTCTATGTACCAGGAGACGACCTTCGCGCCAAGGTACTGCAACAGTTGCACGACGCACCCACGGCCGGTCACTTTGGCACAGAGAAAACGATGGAATTAGTCGCGAGAGACTTCTGGTGGCCCAGGCTGAGAGGGGAGGTCGCGGACTACGTCGCGAGGTGCGACACCTGCCAGAGGGCCAAGCCGGTACACAGACCACCGGCGGGACTGTTAGAACCGCTGCAAACGCCGTTTGAACCGTGGGAGAGGGTGGCCCTGGACTTTGTGACGGATTTACCCAGCTCGAGAGGCAAGACAGCTGTGCTAGTGGTGGTGGACTTGTTCACCAAGATGGCACATTTCATTCCGTGTGCGAAGGTGGCCACGGCGGAACAAACCGCCAAACTGTTCATAGATCACGTGTTCAAAGTGCATGGCCTGCCACGGTCTATCCTGTCCGACCGCGGACGCCAGTTCATCTCGTCTTTCTGGCAGAAGCTGATGGGTTTTCTAAATGTCAAGGTCAATCTGGCATCAGCAAGACACCCGCAGACCAACGGGCAAGCAGAGAGGGTCAATGCCATCATGCAGCAGTACCTGAGATGCTATGCCAATCAACAGCCTGCGACGTGGGTGGATTACCTGCCGCTAGCCGAGTTCGCTTACAACAACACGAAGCACGTGTCCACAGGAGTGACGCCGTTCTTTGCCAACAATGGGAGGCATCCCAGAACCTTCCCGGGACTGGAGAGAGTGGGGGAAGGAGAACCACAGACGGCGGACGCGTTCGCGTCAGAGCTGCAGGCGGTCCACGATCAACTCAGACGGCAGCTGGAGCTAGCTAAGCACGCCTACAAGGTGCAAGCTGACAAGCACAGGCGGGTTGGCGAAGTGATCCAAGTGGGAGACTGGGTCTGGTTGGCAGCCCACGCAGTGCCGACCAGGTCACTTGCCAAGAAGAAGTTGGGGCACAAGCAAATCGGTCCGTACCAAGTCGAAGCGCAGATCAACCCGGTAGCATTCCGACTGGCGCTGCCGGAGGGTTCCAGAATGCATCCGGTGTTCCACAGGTCGGTGCTCACTCCCTACAAGGCACCTCACAGGTTCCAGGAGCCAGGGACGGCGCCAAGTCCGCTCCGGGAACGGACGGAGACGCGGGGGGTGAAGCACCAGGACCACATCAACGAGGTCACGGAGATTTTGGACTCCAGATGGGGGGAGGAGGGAGTCGAATACCTCTTAGCCAGAGAGGGCACCCGGGCCAGCGCCAATAGCTGGGTACCAGACTACGCTTTGGAGGAACCCCTGCTCAAGGACGAGTTTCATGCCCTCTTCCCACACAAACCCATGCCAGCGAGCTTCTTCGACGACTGGTTGTTCACACCCACACTTTCTTCCAGCACGTTCCATGGATTCGACTCAGAAGGGGAACCCGCACGGAGCACCCGTTCCCCAGAAGGTTCACCGGCAGGTTCGGCATCAGGCAACTCGTATTGGTGGGACGATCGACCAGAGGAGCAATGGCGCAGGAAGTGGCTGGAGATGCCAGGTCGAGCGACCGACGCAGAGACTGACATGGACGTGTTCGGGGAGGACCTCGGGTTCGAGCACGGCGGTACAGAGATGGAAGAGCAACAAGTCAACGTCGACGACCGCGAGGGGGAAGACTCGGAGGTTTTCAGTTGGCGGCCACCCACGGGGAGCGACCTGTATCCAGCATTCCCTCCCATGATGATGGAGCACCCAGCACCCACACCTGACAGCGGGGAGGGGGGAAGGGGGGGCTTCGAGGGGGGGATGGATGTCAGGGGTTCAGAAGCAGAGACGCAGAGAAGGGTGGAAACAGAGAGCGAGGGGGAGGAAGCCGAAGGGAGAATGAGTGATGATGACGACCCGAGATCTCCAAGCCTAAGCAGTGAGTCAGAGGACTCCCAAAAGGGAGCCCCAGTGAGCAGAGCAAGGGGGGGATCCGGAGGGACACCCCAGGAGGAAGGGAACAGAGGAGATTCAGAGAGCAGCAGCTGGAAGTCGGGACCCACGCTCATAACTGAGGGCGGCAGCAGCTGGAAGTCGGGACCCACGCTCAAGACTGAGAGCAGCAGGGAGGAAGGCAGCCAGGCATCGGGTTCCGGAGGCCGTCAGCAGGAGGGAGGGCACGAGTCAGGGGTGGTCACGCCCTCCTCAGAGAGCGAGGCAACGGTCAAGAGGAAAGTAGAGAGTTGGGCGCGCGCGCCAAGTTCAAATGCAGCGGAAGCTGGAGCAGTAAGCAGCCCGGAGAGTGAGCCAGGTCCCAAAGCCCGCCGAAAGGAAGCGGAAGGATCAGGGGGGTCAGCGTCAGAGGAGAGTAGAAGGGAGGAGTCCCAGGGGGGCAGAAGGACCCAGAGACGTAGGGAGAGGCGAAGGAGGTGGAGCAAGGCTAGGGTATTAAGCTGGTGTGCAAGAGGCGGGGACTCAGATGGGTCTTCGCCGACCTAGGGCAGAAGGTGTAGAGCTGCACGCTGCAGTTCGGAAATGAAACCTGTAACTCAATAAAGACTCTTTTAAAGTGGACGCTGTGTGGCGTGGTCCTATGTGAGCTGGGACCTGGTAGCAGCTCTGACAATATCATTGTGTCCAATGAAGCTTACTTCCACGTAAGGGTGCAAAGAATTGCAACCTTAACAAAATAAATTGCTTAATTACAGAAAATCATAACACCTGCCCATAACACCACAGCCAATGTGTTAGATCCAATCTTAAGTTAGTTGGTCTTTAGACCAATTTAGATAAATGGGGCAAGTTAGTTGTGACTTAAGTTTGAGTGGTTTCAATGTGAACTAGCTTCAACTAACATAGTCTGTATTCAGCTAAATCAGTCTTTTTTCATATATAGAAGTGCTTTCTTTGTGTGACATGTGTAACATTTGAAGTGGCCACAAAATGATCACAGGATCTGCAGAGCAGCAAGAACATTAACAAGCCATTATGAGCTGTGGTTATTTTAGAAGAGTAAGGACAGTGCTTTCAGTGAATTACAAAACAGATAGCGCTCCAGTATGAATTTATCTCCATTCTGTAGGGTCCATAGCATAATGGTTAATCCAGCCTATTTTTACCAGTGTTTGTATTCATAGCAAAGTTGAGCCTATGTGTTTAAGGGTCAAACTACACACGATGTAGGAATTCCCTGATTGGAGCTCTCAATGTCTTTTTATTTTAGAAAGAGCAATCATGAGAAATGGTTTGGGGGATAAATTGGATTAGGCTTATGGCACTGAGGGAAGGAGGGGGGGTCTGTCTACACTTTGCCCCTTGAATCAGTTCCCTAACTTAAAGTGCCCCAGAAAGCTGCAGAGCAGGTGAGCAGCTAAAGGAGATGGGAATTCCAGTCACAATTTCCATGTCATGTGTAGCCTGCTGACCCTAAGAAGCTGACACTTAGAGCTGTTCACAATGTTCCAAAGTCAATGATCACAATTTCCATTGGCATGATTTGTCTTGGTTCCCCACTTCCTCTCACCTAAGGGGGAGACTTACACCTGAAAAAAATGTCTCTAGAGTTTAAATTTAACTACTAGGAATTGTGATGCAGGTTCAGTGCAAGAGCAGTGGAAATAACTGTTGTTCCTTTTTGTTGCAACAGACGAACCAAACTCCTGGAGTTCTCCCTCTGCCACCTCCCCAGGTCTGCCGGAAGTAACTATTTCCCTTGATGACATTGTCTCACCATTACCTTCATCACATCTAGCCCAACCCTCTGACCCTTCCCACCAGATAAACCCAGAGCCAACATGGGATATCAAGAGGGAACATGATGTAAGAAAACCAAAGGAGCTTTCAGCAAATGGCCACAAAAAGAAAAGGGTAGGTGAGCAGAGAGAGAGGTCTGCAAGTCCTAAAAAAGTAGACAGGTCAAAGCACGAAGAGGCTTCTCGGAAAGGAAGCTCAGAAGGCAAGGGTAAGGCTGGCGAAAGCGGCCGGCCGGCGTCAGAAAGCAAGGCGGTTGGACTGAGCACAATGGCCGAGGCGGCGGTACGAGATCTTGGGTGTGCAGGAACCAATGATGAACTGGCCGGGAGATCCAAGTGGATGGAAAGCAAAAGAGGAGGATCGCTCGGTGCAAAAGATCACAGTGCCACAGCTGCCCCAGGGAAGAAGTTGGCTGCAGCTTCCGAACACGTCAAGCTCGATTCCATTGGTGCTACAAAGACATACAGTAGCAATAGCAGCAGCTCGCATGGAAGTGACACGGATCACAGCCAGAAGGAATCTGAACGGAAGCTCAGTGAGTTCCCACGGAAGGGACACCTCCACTCCATTAGCACACGTAGCACGAACACGACAGCCCGGAAGGCAACTGTCTCACCCGGACCATGGAAGATTCCTGGTTCTGACAAGCTACCTGATGTACTAAAATCTGGCACTTCAGCTATGAGCAGATAAATCAGGGACTGTTGCCTTCTAACTGTTTCGCAGTGATGCAGAACATCTTTCTTAGCGTCTGTCTCACATTGATTTACTTTAATTTATTTTAACTGTCACACACACACATACATGCTCAAAACACTGAGAAATGGAAACAATAACATGTATTTCCATGACAGCGTGCATAGCATCCTAATAAGTTGAAGCAGCATATAGTCACACAGTATTTAAATGTGACCCTAAAGTCCCCCAGTTTCATTTCAGAGACTTTGGCAGCTATGGAAGAAACCAAAATAATATGAAGGACAGTCAACCACAAGGACAGTGCAGTGTAGCTTTAGTATGTTGTTTTCCACTGCATGAAGGACTTTGGATTTTCGTTCAAACTTTATATCAAGAAACTGGAAGAAGTTAGAGCAATCACAAACTGGAACATCGCCTTAAATAAAACTGCACGGAGAAAGCTAAAAGTGGAAAAAGAAATCTTTTATCTGAGTTAAATGTTGTAAATAAATTGTTCTCAACATATCCAGACAGGGGTTTGAAGCATTTGAAATTGTATATCCATGACATGTCTCCACTGTTAACACTTTGGAAAAGATCACCCAAAACCAGTAGCATAATTCGTTATGCAAGGTGTGCAATCCTAGTGGATTAGCTGGTGCGATACCATTTCTACTGCCATTTTTGTGAACAACCCATATTTCTGTATGTTGGGGTGGAATTGTATCCACAAACCTAGCCTCAAAAAGGAGATTGCCACAGGTTACTCACACTCCCCCCCCCCCATGCACCAGGATTACTTGGTACCATACAAATTTTGACATGGAGAACTGTAACATGCAGTTCCCAGACCACTATGATGAGAAGGTGATTCTTGAAAGATTGAAAAATGCAGTTTCCTTTCAGAAAGCCTCCATCTCCTGCAGGAACTATTAATTGCCTCAACACTTGTCCAACTCTCATTTAACACAACTATCCTTGAGTTTTTGTCTCCCATCACACGCTAAGAAATTCTAAGGCAGAGCTCCAAGAGACATGCTCATCCGTTATCTGAAGTCATATATACATCAGGCATCCAGCTCTTATCTTGCGTCCATATTTTTATTCAGAACATTCTTGCTTTTAACTTTCGAATCTCAAGTGCCATGAGAACATTTCAACCCATGCCAGTGAAGTACAGCTTCTCCAATGAGCTCCATTAATCAATTCTTTATCCCTGAGAGGTTTGCTATTTTCCCAGCAACAGCAATACAAACAACAGCAACTTGGTAATAATGTGGGAGTTTTTTTAATAAACAAAAAAATCACCAAGATAACTATGCTTAGGAAGGATGTGTTTGGCAAACTCTCGTGTAACTGGGAAATACATTGCTCGATGATGGAGCAAAAATCCTGTTGGTGGAAGTTTTGATTTGGAGAAGACTGTGAGGCAGTGATGGGATGTTAGCCATTCTGGTGATGGGCAGAGCAGGAAAACAGCCTCATGCTAGCTCTCCCAGCTTCATTTTTCCTCCAGGAGATACGGAGGCATCGTTCTACCATAGTTGGGAAAAGTCAAAAGAAAGGATTTTGCACCTTTTAAACAAGATGCTTATTTTAAGAACTAGTCCCATTATAATTTTTTAAGAAAGCACAAAGATATGTAGCTGTTTACAAAATATATATATATATAGTTTTTAATTAAGAAATTAGAGATATATCTTTATCCTCCAACCTAGACATTTGGCATAATTCGCTGTTAATTTATTAAATCTGGATGTTGGACAAAATTTCCCTAATCCAAATGGAAATGCACATCCATCAATATTATTTCCTATTGTATAATGAACAGAAACAAACAGCATTGGGGGGTAAATAGTTGAGATTATGCTTGCATAAACTCCGATTTGCACAGTGCCCAGCAAATCCTTGTGCAGTAATTGCTTTATGCGGTTGTAATTGATAACCTGTGAAGACAGCACATCATCTAAACCCCATTCCAAATAATATTTCTGTGTAGTGTTAGCTGTGAATTTACCTTGTACAGCTCTATCGCTATAAATATAATTCCATGTATTAATAGTCACAGAAAGGCTGTGAGTGAGCAACTATTTTTATGAAACGCACCACTATGGATAAATTAACTTTTACAGAAATCTTGTTTACTGTATGATATTCTAAACCACTCAAATAAAATATATATCCAAGAATCTTTTTCCCAACTTATGCTGTGTAATACTTTTTTTATTGGGGGGGGGAGATATATCATGAAAATACTGTTTGTCTCCATGCACATCCCGCTGCAAAGAGAGTGCCATTTTTCTATAGGACAACCAAGTCATCACACACTTTTAAAACCAACCTGCAGATTGAGCCTTTAAAACCAACCTGTAGATTGTAGCTGTGGTGTCGGTGCAGAATTGGGCCTCGACAGAAGGGGAGGAAGGATTAACCCACAACGCACTCAACAAAAATCCCTCCCCAAATCTGCTATTTAGCACAGGAGGAACAATCTCACTGGCCTGACATGCACAGTCCGAATATATGGAAAACTGGCAGCTGATACACATGATCTCAGCGTATCCTGCTTGGTCTGTATGCAGAACCCCACAGTTATTGCTCTGAATGGCTTCTCTCATTTCCCTGCCACCCCATTATATGCAATATAATGCCTAAAGCAATGTTCTAGTGGTGCAGCTTCCTGTCTGGCTTTGAAGGGAGTTGTAGTCGTACAGCATCTGAAAGTCTCCCAGCTCCCCATTCTCACTCTAGGATATAATGGGAGGGGAAATATGATGGTCAGCAGACACAAAAACTTTACAGAGCACCATTATCTGTGGTGACTGCTTCACTGCTGGCTTTACCTTCTTTCACTGCCGCACCTGAGAATCTCCAAAATGAGAATTGCTGACTGCTGACTGCAGAGAGGGTGGTATTGAGGGCATTTCTGCTCAGCCTTGAGTGAAACTGCGCTTGGAAAGTTAAGTGCCAAATCTACAGGTTTTGTTTTACCTGGGGAATTACTCATTATATGCTTCTTTTTATGAATAAAGCATTTTAGAGACTAATCTTTTTTAACCACTAAAGGTGCCTTCTTAAGGCCTTTCAGTGGCGTAGCGTGGGGGGTGCAGGGGGGGCCGGCCGCACCGGGCGCAACATCTGGGGTTTAGGATTAGGGGGCGCAAATCCACGGGTTAGGGGGCGCAAATCCATGGGTTAGGGGGCGCAAATTACTTGCCTTGCCCCGGGTGCTGACAACCCACGCTACGCCACTGAGGCCTTTGCTTGTGGTTGGAGGCTAGAAATGGTGGAACACCTGAGGTGGAAAAGGTGTGTTAAAAGGGGGGCGAGTCTCTCCCCCCCCCCCGCCCCAATCCCCTCTCTGTACAAATACTGGCTTGGTGGCAAGTCAGTCCTATTTTTCTAGAAAAAGAGGTGCTGGAACTCCCCACAAATGCCTCCCCTGTTCTCTTATAATGGGAATGGCACCCACCTGAGAAGTGTCGGAACTGCCTTCTAGTGAGTTCCAGCTGGAAAAAAACCTCTGGCAACAACTTTATACAAAAATAGTGATTTTCATTTTGTTTGGGCTTGACACAAAAACTGTTTGCTGAGACAGCTGAGTGGACTGAAGGCACACAACGTCAGCACCTGTTCAACACCTGCAATTGGCAAACAAATTGAAAACTCTGGTTCAAGCTGTATACTCTGCTGAATGTGTAGCAGGCAGCCATGTCTGCCCTTTCCCTCGAATTCCTGGCACAAGGGATTTGTCACGGAGACCACAACTTGTGGGTTGGGGAAGTTTATCCCTTCCTTCCCCCAGGTGACTTCACGTGGCACCAGCCCCCTGAATCGTGGGGGAAGCCAGGCAGTGCAAACAGAGACAGTGCAATCAGAAAATAGGTCTGATTAGGCTCCCCTACGCAAACAGGTTTGCACATAAATCAGCTTTCTTGACCTGAGAGAGACAGCAGAAGGGGGCATCCATTCAGGGCAAGATAAGCAGAAATGTGCATTCATCCACATGGTGTTTTCCAGGCAGCGGCTGGATGCTTCCTATACAACTTGGCATCTTCACATTATTCACTGCAATATCTGCTCTTTCTGAGCAGAGAGATCCATTGATGGAAGCACGCTTGGTATTAATTTCACTTTTAATCGTGAAACCAGGACTGGGTGGTGGTATTTAATTGTGTGAAATTTACAATATTTTACCAATACAAACCAAATAGGTGGTAGTATTAACTCCAGGCTAATAAAGCCTTCCTTCCTTCTGAAGGAAACCCTATGTACGGTATACAGAAAGCTGACCTTCTAGACTTTTGTTGGGTCACAGAGCCACCTGGTGGCAGCAGAGGGGAAGTGTTAAGAGATCTGGAAGGTGAAATCGGTTTTATTTCATGGGTAGGCAAACTAAGGCCCGGGGGCCAGATCCGGCCCAATCGCCTTCTCAATCCAGCCCGCATGTGGTCCAGGAATCAGCGTGTTTTTACATGAGTAGAATGTGTCCTTTTATTTAAAATGCATCCCCGGGTTATTTGTGGGGCCTGCCTGGTGTTTTTATATGAGCAGAATGTGTGCTTTTATTTAAAATGCACCTCTGGGTTATTTGTGGGGCATTCCCCCCCTAAAAAAATATCTGGTCCCCCACAAAGTCTGAGGGACAGTGGACTGGCCCCCTGCTGAAAGTTTGCTGACCCCTGTTTTATTTGATCAGTTAGCCAAACTAGAAAGAACTTGCAAGCTAGAAAGAACTTCCAAGTCCTGTTTGGTTCTTTCCACTGGGCATTTAGATAAAATAATAAACAGACAATATACGGTACTTCTTGTCAGGTGAGAATGCATACCCTTTGCAATGAAAGTGGAATTCTCTCATTTCAAATGTAAGTGAGTTGGTTGTAGTAGCCTAACGGCAGTGGGGCAGAAACAGAATTCTGTGAAAACTTAAAATGAAAGAAGCAACACTCTCCCTCAGTTCTAGGATCCCAACATTAAAGCAAAATATTAGCTACACAGCCATAGCTGAAATAATGCTCTGAAACAAGTTCTTATTCCCCGCTCCCCCACTTGAAACCTATTTAGAGATGAATGAATCTTACCCAATTTCCTGTAATACCAGGGGGCGTGGAGATCTGATCCAGTTACAGAGGTGGGAAAGTTTAATATTCAAAAAGAGGCAAGAATAGTAAGGAGCAATTTTGTACACAATCCGTCCAAAGTTAAGCCCTTTGAAATCTCATTGGTTTCAGAATAAAGTACTGCTATTACTTCCCTTGATTGGAGCACTGTGCTTCTGTTGATGCAGCCTAGAATCGCATTAGGGTCCTTTTGTTTTGTTTTTCCTGCTGCTGCTGCTGTTTTGCACTGCTGATGCACATTAAGCTAGTGGTCTAAGACACCTCGACCATTTTCACATGCACTACTGGCAAGTCAGGTGTGTCCCCCCCCCCATCCTATATTTGTGTACCTCGTCATTCCTGCCTAAGTGTAGAACCTTCCATTTGTCCTTGTTGAATTTCCTTTTCTTAATTCTTTAATCTGTTGAAGTCATACAGAATCCTGATTCTGTGGTATTAGCTATCCCACCCAGTTTGGTGTCATCTGCAGATTTGATGAGCATCCTTAATAATAATAATAATAATAATAATAATAATAATAATAATAATAATTTATTATTTATACCCCGCCCATCTGGCTGGGTTTCCCCAGCCACTCTGGGTGGCTTCCAACAGAATATTAAAATACAATAGTCTATTAAACATTAAAAGCTTCCCTAAACAGGGCTGCCTTCAGATGTCTTCTAAAAGTCTGGTAGTTGTTTTTCTCTCTGACATCTGGTGGGAGGGCATTCCACAGGGCGGGTGCCACTACCGAGAAGGCCCTCTGCCTGGTTCCCTGTAACTTGGCTTCTCGCAGGGAGGGAACCGCCAGAAGGCCCTCAGCACTGGACCTCAGTGTCCAGGTAGAACAATGGGGGTGGAGACGCTCCTTCAGGTATACTGGACCGAGGCCATTTAGGGCTTTAAAAGTCAGCACCAACACTTTGAATTGTGCTCAGAAACCTGCTGGGAGTGGAAGAAAAAGAAAAAGAAACGTGCTGGGAGCCAGTGTAGGTTTTTCAAGACCAGTGTTATGTGGTCTATTCCTTCATCAAAGTCATTTACTCATTTTCTTCCTTCTGCAACTCTCCAGACATGTTATCTCCTTCAAGCAGGATGGCCACAAACAAAGGATCTGCATAAAAGTTGCATTTGCTAATTTATAGGTATAGATGCAAATTTAGATTCAACTGCAGGGCTGCTGCCGGAACTCCCCCAAGCGTGCTGGGCTGGTTTGCACACACACACACACACACACACACACACACACACCTTGTCCTGTCTTAGTGAGCACAGTGCTCCCATTGTGAGGGGGGTGCCGTTGCTCTGCCCCCCCCCCAGTGATGCCACTGCTGTCCTCACCATAGTGGGTAAGACTCTGACCAGCTGACCCACATGTTTGCTCAAGTCAGATGCTGGTGTCACTAAGTGTTGTGGATCTGCCTTCCTATGGCACTTTATTTTTAAAACCAGTCCCCTAGCAGGTGATGGACTGGCAAGGAGAAAATACCCCTATGTGGTCAGCTGCAGAAGAAGTAAACCAGGCTTTAGGCTTGTTTTAACGTGCATCAGAATTAACAGAAATATGAAAAGCACCTTGTATAACTTGTGGCCTTCCTGCAGGACTACAGCTCCCATAGACCTCAACAAGTCCAGCCAGGTCATGGATGATGGATGTTGTAGTCCATACCCTCTGGGAGGGTATGTTTCCTCATCCCTGTCATAACAATGAAGGCAACCAGCTGCCATTGCTATAAAACTCAGGAAATAAAATCTCTTTGCTTTCCCCCTTCTAAATCCCGTATTAAAATCTTCTGTGCCTGAAGAGCACTCCCTTTCCACTTTCCCTAAGATGACCCCCTCAGATGTAGGATTAATCTTCAAATGGAAAGTTCACCAGAGGGTCAACTCTTACAGCGGTGGGCTTTGCAGATTAGACATGCTGGCGTGAACAAAGGAGAGGGATAATAGCAGACCAGCCCTGGTGCTGCTGTGATCTGCTGAGCAGGGCCAAGCCAATGAATAGCTGCTGGGCTTAGGCTAAAAGTATTGCCTTTGCTGTAGAACATTATATCTCTGTTGATTTTCAACCAACATGCTTCCCCGAGCTGGAATTTCATCCAGTTGCTAGATGAACTGGAGGATATATATCTGTCTTCTATCATAGGGAAGAGGGTATTTTTATACCCTCCTTAAATTATATTCCCATGGTGGAAAATAATGAGAATAAATTGGTTAAGAAGAGTAAAGCTGCACACAAACACACAAAGCAGCATAAAGCAGACAGCAGGACATTCCATTTAAAAAACTTGGGAACATGAAAAGGCTTTCACCTGGCATCCAAAGGATAACAAGATAGATGCCATGTGACTCTCTCTGGGTAAAGCATTCCACAGTTGAGGAAGCATCACCATGAAAATCCTCTCTCTGATAACCAGCCAGCTCACCTCAGATGGGAGAGACGCCTGCAGGAGACCATTCATTGAAGCTTTTAATGCACAGGTATATACATACAAAAACTGATGGCCCTTAAACTATTCCCATGCTAAGCTGTAAAGAGTTTCAAAGCTCAAGACCAGCACTTTGAATTGAGCCTAGAAATTGACTGAGTGCTGGTTCTAACACAGACCGAATATTACCAAAATGCCCAGGCTAGCAATCACATTCTGGACTAACTGTAGTTTCTGAGCAGCCTTCAAAGATAGCCCCATGTACATTGCACTACAATAGTCTTAAGCTGAAGGTTAACCAGAGCATGAATAACTGTGGCCAGGCTATCTCTGTCTAGGTAGGGTCAGAGTTCATGTACCAGATGAAGCTTGCAAAAGTCACTCCACTCATAGACACAACTTTCTAATGAGAAAGGTGAATCACTAAAGACTCTTAAAGGGTGAGCATGTTCCTTGGGGGGCACTGAGTGGTGAAGACCACTCCCTTGGGCAGATTAACAATAGCTACAATAACGCCCTCTTGTCTTAACTGAGTATCAGTTTATTAGGCCTCCGCCACTGCAGCTAGGCACTGAGTGGGCATTTAATTCATCTGAATTTCAAGGAAAGAACATTTCACCTGCCTGTTGAGAACATTTCACCCCAAACTTCCAGATGAGCTCATGCAGCAGTGTTATGCTGTTAAAGAAAATGTGACACAAGATAGAGCCCAGTGGGACCCCTCAGCAAAAGTAGGCCAAGGTGTCAAACAGGAGTCTTCCCGAACAGCCCGCCATTTCTGAAGTTATAAATTTCAGGAAACAGTCATCCAAGTAGGAATAAAACCACGGCAGCACAGTGCGTCATATCCATGCCAGTCGGCTCAGAAGACCATGACTGATGAAAAGCTGTCAAGAACAGGAATCAACAGGGTCATAATTCTCCTCCTCCTCCTGACAAAAGGGCAAACCTAAGCAGTGCCAAAACCCCAGCCGAAGTCCCTGTAGAAATTCAGTCCCATCCAGGCATGGCTGAAGTCATAAAACAACCACTGTATCAGTATGGAAACAAGCATTGCTATAGCACAATGAGAGTTTGGAATTTCATCAGAAACAAGTTCATTGGCGGGAGGGCCCTGGCTGAAGGTCAGGGCGGGTAGTGAATAGATTCGGCAGCTGAAGAATGGGGAGACAACTCCGCTGTGAAAATCAGTTGAAGCAAAGAGCTAAGACGGTCTGAAGAAGAGGAGTGACAGATTCCAGAAGGAGCCTTTAGGAGAGCTGAGGCCAGAGAGACAGCAGAGCAGGTTGCAGTGGAGAAGAGAAAACTTGTTCTGGACCAAATGATGAAGACCCCAGAAAGGCTGAAAGGTACCTAAAAGGAAATGTGAACCCTGATCACAGGGAAGGACTTTTATTTTACTGGTTACCTTCAAGTAAACATAACAAGCTTTAATGCATTTTATTTTACTTCCAAGGAAGAATCTATGATCTGCTTTGTCCCCTGCCTAGCTCCAGCTACCATGTGTGTGACAGGTAGGGTTGCCATATTTCAAACAGTGTTGTTGCGCTTTCTTGCCATTTTTCTTTTTCTTTTGTTTCGCCCAAAGTTGTTGCAAAATTGGAAACAAATTGCCGTTTTTGAGCTATTTTGGGGGAAATTGGCAGAAACAGCACTTCCAACATGGGCTGAAATACGTCTGGATTTTACCAGACATTTGCCCGATTTCTGCCCAGATGATGCTGCCGACTGCAGTATTTCGGATATGTCTTGGAAATTCCAGACATATGGCAACCCTAGACAGGTAAAAGGGTCGATAAAGGTATTGAAATGAATGGAGACAGCAAAGGAATAAAAATAAATGTAAGTTGGCAACTTGGAAGATAAGAACATACCAGGGCTGTGGCAAAAGGGGATTGTAAAAGGTGTAGCCTTCCTCCACAAGGTTAGCTTGCAGATTGGCTGGTTTCCCAGGGCGGGCATCTGATTTGATTCCAAAAGCTGCCCATCTATGCAATGATGCCTCCCTGAACCTGCCCCCTCCCCACGTGAATTGAATGTTTGGTAGTAGGATTTGGCAAGTCCATTTGAAGTTCATTTACCGCCTAAAACTCAACTGGAGCCTCTGCAAACCTTAGATGCATAGCTTTGCACCGGGCCCCATTTTGTAATCACACAGTGTGAGATGGAATAGTGGCAGAGTCTTTTGAAGACGAAGAACACCCTGGAGTGGGTATCAAGTCAGAATGAATTGATTGGACTAGAACAGTGTTTCCCAACCTTTTTTGGGCAAAGGCACACTTGTTTCTTGAAAAAATCTCGAGGCACACCACCATGCCAGATGGGGAAAGGTCACTTTTTACTTATGTAATAAAAAAATAGTAACAGCATAGAAGGTAATGGTTAGGCTAGCATTCCTCTTCCAAATATGCTAGGTTTTTATTTGCAGGGACTGTTCTACATGGGAAAGCATTCAGCACTGTCATTCTCCCATCTGCCATCTGAATTGGTACTATTCTGGGTCAACTTACTCTGCTGCATGTGTAGATGAAAATGGCACCAAGTGTGGGGGAGGGGGCAGAACAGGTTTCAGATACAGGATATTAAGCATACACGTACTTCAGATTGAACTGGTTGCTTGCTTTGCAAGTTTACATTTCCCAAATGACTGCCTTGGCAAGCGCAATACCTACCAGGCTCAACGCCGGTCTCGCGCTGCCGCTTCCCGCGCTCTCAAGGACCCGGGAGGAGGAAGGCGTGAAGGCAATCCCGAAGGTGCGAAAACCTCGCGCATGCGCAGGCCTTCCGCCTGCGACAGCCCAGTAGGCCGGCCGAAGCGAGCGGCGATGGGATGTGGGAGGGAGGGAGCTCGCCGCCCCGCGTGTGCCTATGTGGGGCACATTACAGCCCCGTGACGTCAGCGCCACGCAGGCAGCCAGGCAGGCAGACGGCGAGAGCCCCGTGCTGGGCGGCCTCTCCTCGCCGCCGCCGCCCCGCCTCTTGCCGCCCGACTCGCCCGCCTCCCTCCCACGGCACACCAGGCAACGTCTCGCGGCACACTAGTGTGCCGCGGAACACCGGTTGGGAAACACTGGACTAGAAGCCTCATTTAAACTCAGGACTTAACCTGGGTTTTGTTCTGCTAAGAACTGTAGCCTATAGGAGTGGCAGAGAGGTGTTTTAACAGCATAGTTCTGTCCCTAGCAGCTACAAGTACACGTTCAAAGAAGTTTGTTTTGGTTTACAGATGATATCTGCGCTTTACATTGAGGGACATCTCAAAATACCCATTTCAAAGAAGAAAAACTGGTGGTGTTCAAAAACGCCTCTTGGCAGTAGAGTATGGATTAATCAGGAACCGATTGCTGATGGTGACTTTTTGTGGTAAAGGGGAATCCTAGAAATGCTCTGTGTGGCCGTCAGCTTGAGCTTACACAGAAAAGCAGCCATTTGGGCTTTTAAGATGACTTCCATCCCATTTGGCTGCACTTTCAGAAAAAACAGAAAAGAGATTCATTTAATTCATGATCATGTCTTCAGGGCTTAGGGTTTAGGACTATGATTGTGCTAGAATGAAGTAACCTCATAAATAACTTTCATTAACAGATAGATTAAGCTCATTTGGGAGCTGTTAGTAAATAATGACTTCTAAGGACTGAACAAGCATAAAAGGAGACTGCAGCTGCTAAACAGAAAAATATTTACATTAGATCAAATGAGATGCAACAACGGAACAGTCTGGCCATTGTTTGTTAAAACACTGAAAATAAATACACCATTTTTATTTTGTCTAAAGGGAGGGCAAATCCTTTTAGGAATATTTAAAGGTCTTTTTGCACCTAGTTAATACCTCACATTCAGAGGAATTTGAGACTGAAATTAAACAGTGCTTTGTTTTCTTTATGAATTGTGGTGCCTCAGAAGTGATTTCCAACATTCTCCCGCTGTGGATACAAACTGCAGGCAAAGATTGGTAGTAGCTGGCAAGATCATTCACCATTCCTCAGTGAAAAGCAGTCAAAGAATCCCAGCTTCCCCCAGCAACCAGAAAAAACATCGTCCTGTTGCTCTAATATTAGGTTCTCACACCAAATAGCAGTCAGTGAAGTTTCTGCCCAAAAACTAGCTAAGAAGCACTCAAAAAAAGCCGCGGCAGCTAAAAAAGCCAATGCAATTCTGGGCTGCATCAATAGGAGTATAGCATCTAGATCAAGGGAAGTAATAGTGCCACTGTATTCTGCTCTGGTTAGACCTCACCTGGAGTACTGTGTCCAGTTCTGGGCACCACAGTTCAAGAAGGACACTGACAAACTGGAACGTGTCCAGAGGAGGGCAACCAAAATGGTCAAAGGCCTGGAAACGATGCCTTATAAGGAACGGCTAAGGGAGCTGGGCATGTTTAGCCTGGAGAAGAGGGAGGTTAAGGGGTGATATGATAGCCATGTTCAAATATATAAAAGGATGTCACATAGAGGATGGAGAAAGGTTGTTTTCTGCTGCTCCAGAGAAGCGGACACGGAGCAATGGATCCAAACTACAAGAAAGAAGATTCCACCTAAACATTAGGAAGAACTTCCTGACAGTAAGAGCTGTTCGACAGTGGAATTTGCTGCCAAGGAGTGTGGTGGCGTCTCCTTCTTTGGAGGTCTTTAAGCAGAGGCTTGACAACCATATGTCAGGAGTGCTCTGATGGTGTTTCCTGCTTGGCAGGGGGTTGGACTCGATGGCCCTTGTGGTCTCTTCCAACTCTATGATTCTATGATTCTATCTCCCCTCCCCCCTTTTAAACAGAACGTAGCAATTCATTGGATTATTCATGCCTTATCTTTACTTTGGCAAGTAAGCCTCCACGACTCTGGTTGTTATGTCTGCAATAAATAATAAAGTGCCAAATAATTTTAGCATAGGAAGGTGCAATATATGAAATAGCCTCAAGTCTGTAAAGTTTCAAAGATATGCAGACTCTTGGAAAGTAATTAGGTAGAAAAAACAGTACTTATGTGTTCCAATTCAAAAATGTGAAAGTTGCACTCAAAATGATTATTATAGGCCATTTTCTGGGGCTGAAATGTTGGTACAGGTCTGCTCAGTTTCATGAATGACCGGCCTTCTATTGTTCCGAGGGAAAAGACCTTTTCCACCTCCACACTGCCTCCTGTGCTCTGCAATGACAGGTGGCAGCATTTGAAAGCATTCAATCCCAACTTCTGCATCATACTTTTCAACCGAGCTGCCAAGCGGTACTTTCATCTGATTTCCTGTTGGAACAGGGCCATTAAAGACAGCATCGGTTCCTTCCACTTATAGATCAGGTGGCCGCTATTACCCGATATGGGGATGGCGACATGCCAGTCTTCACATGCCAGGATATATACACCCACTTTATAACTTACGCTATTCTTGCGCTTTCTTGTGATAAGCTACGCCTGCACTGCATAAGAAACTAACTTCTCGTCCTGCAGTTATATAGGTGTTAACCCAGAAATGCAACAATGCTCAACCCAGGTAAATGTAAACAGGATTACAACTTTAAAGGTTAGTGTTTTATTTTAGTTTATTATCTTTATTACTTTAATGGTGTTTACTTTTTCAATATTTAATACTTCACTTTTCTAATTAGGACCCTCAAGGTAGATTAGACTATCCCAATTAATAAGCCTTCTTCCTGCCCAAACTAGGCATTGAAATATGAGCAAAGCTTTACATAATAAAAATGTGCTGAATTAATGTCTTCGTTCTTCTCCTCCTCCAACTGAATTGTACTGAAATTGTATTTATCTTACTACTTTATGCTTCCTGTAAGGCCCCGCTAATTTTGTTACAATAAAAACGCAGTCCAATGCTTGGTTTAATACCATCATCCACAGAATGTTTTATTCCAAGCCTGATCATGCTGTCTATTACAAACATGTGTCAGAAACAGTTTGCACGCCAGATCTGCCACTTTTTTGCTCACCTCTATTTTTCCAAATAAGGGACGTAAAACACACTTAGCATTTCACTTGAATGATTGATGTACAAAATGGCAACCATTTAAAACATACCTGTTTTGATTGTGAGGTACTTTTCATATTTGCAAGTCCTCATTTCTAGGTTTTTTCATGCTGTCCGAATTAGTGCAACAATCTAGAATACTGCTAGTTGCTGAGGTATAGTGTGGTTACAATCAAACTTCTTTGCAGTCAAATTGCCGCTCCTCTTTAACAAGATCATAGTCAACATTTAAGTGTCTAAAATCATTTTAATTCTTAAAACAACTTTTTAATTGAAAAGGGGGGGGGGAGTGGCAGACTGTGGAAACAGAGTCATTCTTTACCCCTACACAACTCAAACTGTTCCTTTTTTTATTAAAATGTATTCTGTGCAAAATTTAGTTCTGTGCAGGCCTGTACCGTACTGGGGGGGGGGGGATATAAAACAGGCAATTCCTAAACAACAATCCCAACATCAGACAACATAGAGGAAGAACAATAGATCACAGAACCTAAGTTTTGTACATTATGAACTAGACATAGCATGTTCTTAAAGCTCCAGTAATACATTCCTTGGGGGGTGAAAAACCCAACAATAACAGAATGCACTTTGGTCATTATTAACATTATTAAAACATTAGTACAGAAACAAATAAAATATAAAATGTTTGTGTTGCTTTATATATAAAAATACCTTATACCACACAAGTATATATTGCAGTAATTCTGGAATTGGGAGTTTTGGAAGGTTCGTTATTATTTTCTTCAGATCAGCTACATTATTTTCTATTGTTTATACATTCCAATAGTTTTTTTTTGAAAAAATAAGCACAATGTACACAATATCCAGTTCAGAATATTATATGTATGCTCAACATGATAGCATTGTCCCTTTTGACATGATGTTTTGAATCACACTTCGTAGCTCAAATTGACGGCTCTATAAAATTTTCAGCTAAGCCTTATTGAAAGGTAAATGGAGAGACTGTCAACATAGTGAACCAATAGCTCCACAGATGCCCTTACCTGTGTGCTCCAATACATACACTGAGCATGGGGATTATTTATCCACTTAAGGGAGAGCCTGCTTGGTGTAAATCTATATATATTTGTGCGTGTAAAGTTGGCCACTCCACTGAAGAGGATGGGACAATCCCAGAGCTCTCAGGTAGGCACACAGTATCTGAGGCAGCACTTTGCTAGATCACAGTGGCTCGGTTACAGGTGTCATCAGTGTTCAAACTTCCACTTCCTAATTTAAAATTAGTTACTTGATGCTAAAGAGAACACCGGCTAATGTTATCTGTAAAGTGCAGTCCTATATGAAGCCCTAGTGATGTCGGTGGGGCTTATTCCTTGGGGGGCGGGAGGGATATACAGAATTGCAGCCTACGTCTTTTGGAAATTTAATAAAAAAGAGATACGCCATGGTCATGATCTGGCATCAGTCCTAAAAGCATCCTGCTGAAATCACTGCAGGCTGCACACTTACCTGGAAATAAACCCAATGAACATTCCAACTTACCTCTGAGTAAACAGCAAGCTAAGCCAGAATGTTTAAGTTCAGTGGGATTTACTCCAAAGCACATATGGATAAAATTATAGCCCAATTTTGCAATTCAAGAGGATTAAATTGAATAATCAGTGCTCACTTCTAAGCAGGATTAAGACCGAGTTCTGAAAATGACGATTTCAAAAGTTGCTTATCTTACAATTTTTTATATTCCCTGTGTGGTATAAGTCACATATACTACAGTGTACTATGGGAGAGCATTCCTACATAATATCTTGCAAATGTAACACTATTGCACCATAGTCCACCATAATATATTCTATTTAGTATATATAAAGATCACTATTTAAGTAACAATAAAAGTGCACATATTGAGCGGCACAGTCAGAACTGTGCAAACAGCCCAGTGTCTCAAATAAATACTATAGCTAATTTTTATCAAAATATCTTACAGCACAGTAACAGTTTACAGTTATTGCTCCAATAAAAATGTTATCAAAGAGCACTTGTTGACCTGCTATGTAATAATACCTTAGTAATCTTCAACAATGCTTAAAACTTCAGATCAATATATTTTGGATCCTGGAATCACTTCAGTAAGAAACATGCTGGCTCTAGCATTTATATATATATCTATATAAAAATGTAGTTAACCTGGCCTACTGCATTGTAATTACAGTAAATGTCACTTTCTACTGTAACCAACAATATGCTGGTGCTCTGATACTACCCCTGAAAGGAAGGTACAAAATAAAATGTTTAAAACATTTTATAGTACATGTTCAATAAAGTGACTTCAGCATGACATTGATGTAACAAGAAAATCTGAAGTATAAAAGCCTAGCATTAGGGCTTCACCTTTAACAACAGATGAAGCATATTTGAGCAATTTAGTGTGACCAATTGCCAGGATCTCAAGTATCCGGATATCCATTTTTTACCCTCTCAATAACCAAAGCATATTAATGTTTCAAAATGAAATACAATGTCAGCTAAAATAAAATTTACAAAAATGAAAAGGTAAAATAAATATTAAGATTGCACAAGACAGTCAGATGTAAACACTTCAACTTTGCAAATGATAATCCATGTAGAGATTGAAACTTCTGAAATAAAGAATCAGCAACTGCTTTGAGGCAGCTTAGTCGATCAGTTCTCTTCTCCAGAGGATTGTGTCCGTTTTCCTTTTTTGGGAAAAAATGTCAGGATTTGATCTTCCAGAGCTGAAGATTAAAGCAGCAGAAAACATATTTAGAAATAAGATCAACTGCAGGTTTTGGTTTTATGCTGTGCTTAGCTTGTCAATAAGATTGTGTATTTATTTATTATGTTTATATGCTAGCTTTTCCTCCAAGGAACACAAGGGGGTCTGCACGATTCACCTCTCCCCCATTTGAATCTCACAACCACCCTCTGAGTTAGGTTAGGCTGTGAGACAGTGACTGGTTCAAGGTCACCCAGTGAACTTAATGGCTGAGTGTGGATTCAACCTCTGGTCTTCCAAGTCCTAGTCCAATACTCTAAACACCTACACCCACACTGGCTCTCAGTATTTAAGTGATCTGCTAACATGTGGAAGAAAGCTACGGCTAAAAAATGTCAAAAGGTAATCAACCACAAAATACAGTATATCTCTCTGACACACACACGCACACACAGAGCTATCTTATATTGAGTCAGAGCATTGTTCATCTATCCTACTATTGTCTACTATGATTGGTAGTAGCTCTCTATGTAAGGCAACCTTTTAGGCTCTGTGCATCAGATCCTTACCACTATCTGCATTGCAAGTCAAATTTGACACAAATGATGTCATGCTTTGAAGTCCCAAAGCCAGGACTTCAAAGCTCAATCTTAGCACAGCTAATGTGGGGGATGGTCAGCTTTCTCATGTACCAGAATCAACCTTTCGCCATCCCCAAAGCGAGGCAAGCGGGGCAAAGCAGAGGTTGAGAAGGAGAGCAGTGGGCTGATGGGAGGGAGAAACCAGCTCTTTTGCCCACTGCTGCTCTTGAAGCACACATAGCCAAAGCAAGTCGCCGTCTCCTTCCCTCAAGAACTGGGGGGAGGGAGAACAGGGGTTCCCCACACTTGGTCTAAGTCCTTAAGCTGGTCTTTCCCATCTGTGCTATCCACTTCCTTTCAAGGAAGATCGCCTACCTAAAAAGCATGTGCTCTGCCACTGATGAATGCTCCTTCCCTCAACTGTACACAATAGTATGCCATTGTACAAAAATCTGAAGCAACTCATGTCATTATGAACATGGAGTGCTCTATTGTAGAGGGTTTTTTGAAGGGTTGCCCCAAGTAAAGATTAATTTTAATTAAAAAAAAAAACAAAATTGAAAATAGGCTGATGCAATGATTCCACAAACCAGCAGAAACAATGACATTTGCTCTTTTTAGCGATTGCTATTTTAGTTAAGCCACTATTAAAACACTGCACTGTGTGGCTTCATTTTAATATGCCCTGAGCTGCAAATAAATATTCATTGTGCGGTGTACTTAGCAGTGAACCAATTCAGTACCACAAATCATGATGTCATAACAGTATTCCAGGATAATTATTCTGGTTTTCAGGCAAATGCACGAATGCAAATATTTAAGAAGTTCCCAAAACGTGTAATATGTTTGCCTGCTTTATATAACACAACTGACTCAAAGAGAAAACCAGTACTTTTGATAGGAATGAATCAATTACATTAAACAATGGATTTCTTTTTTAAAATAAACACCAGCCAAAATTACTAATTAAGGCAGAAGTAGGGAAAAACATTTAATACCTTTAGATTAAATCCAAGCAAGTCACTGATAACACCAGAAACAGCAGACAGAATGACAACTTGAGTGATGTTATAAAGCAGAGGATTCATTGTCAATCCGTATAACCTGAAGGGGCTGTCCAGTTCCTAGGAATGAGAAATATATTTTATTATTATTATTATTATTATTATTATTATTATTACCCCGCCCATCTGGCTGAGTTTCCCCAGCCACCCTGGGCGGCTCCTAATTGAGTGTTAAAAACAATACAGCATTAAATATTAAAAACTTCCCTAAACAGGGCTGCCTTCAGATGTCTTTTAAAAATAAGATAGCTGCTTATTTCCTTGACATCTGATGCGAGGGCATTCCACAGGGTGGGCGCCACCACCGAGAAGGCCCTCTGTCTGGTTCCTTGTAACCTCACTTCTCGCAATGAGGGAACCGCCAGAAGGCCCTCGGCGCTGGATCTCAGTGTCCGGGCTGGATGATGGGGGTGGAGACGCACCTTCAGGTATACTGGGCCGAGGCCATTTAGGGCTTTAAAGGTCAGCACCAACACTTTGAATTATGCTCAGAAACGTACTGGGAGCCAATGCAGATCTCTCAGGACCGGTGTTATGTGGTCCCAGCGGCCACTCCCAGTCACCAGTCTGGCTGCCGCATTCTGGATTAATTGCAATTTACAAGTGGAGGCCTGTGAATTTTCACTTAGCTGGAGGAGATGCCACATTAGTGGCTTACTAGGTTGATGCTTTAGGAGCAGTAGTCCTTGCCTGAACATCTCTCTCCCCCCCCTCCACCTCTAAATGCTATAGCTGCAATGACTTTCATAAGACACTGCTGAGACACTTGAAGTCTGGAACCGTGGGGCTATGCACATATATGCTAAGCAAGTAAACAACCAGTGCACTGCAAACATAGCTGTATACAATTCAAAAAGAAATGATACATCTGTTTTTAGGGAAAGTGAGAACTACTAATAGGCCTCAAACTAATCATGGACAACAGTATAGCCATATCTTATTAAGCAGCATTTATTTTTAAGTAAGTATGCTTATATTCCATGTTTATTCTTACCTTGAGTAATTTTGTAGCAAGTTTCAAAACATTGTTCACTAATGTCAGTTCTTCTTTCTTGTTCGGCTTCTTTTCCATTTTCAAGTACAAATTGATCTAACCAAAAATAGGTTGAATTTTATAAAAAGAATTCACTGCCCAATTGCCAGTACGCTTCTAAAACTCTGAAGTTTCTTTCTCACTATCAGCTAACTAAAATTTATTTAGAAAATCCGTAACTACACTTCAACGTAAGGTTCCCAGGAAAGCGCATCATCATTATTGTTTTTAACCAAATGGAAACAAGAAAGCCACAGCGAGCAAAATTGAATAGAACAGTAAAAATATCAGTTAAAACAAGCTACACAATGTGCTGTCAAAAGTCAAAAAAATATCAAAGTTGTTGCCAGGCCACCTGCTCTGGGAAGGCATTGAAACCACAGGATGTCACAGCTGAGAAGACCCTGTTGCAGGTCACAGCTCACCTAAACTCAAGATAGTAGGGAACCTAGAGGGCCTCTGGAGATGAACACAGGCTCAGGCTGTAGAAGCTGGTTTGCTTACTTTATAAATTAAGCCTTGCTCCGAGTGGTTTAAAGGCTAAGTCATCAGCACCTGTACTGCACTACAGCCACCATATTTATGAAAGAGTGCACAAACACAGAATTCCTGGTTTAGTACTTTCATTTACAGTGCTATCTCCGGTTACAAACTTAATTCATTCCAGAGGTCTGTTCTTAAGCCGAAACCGTTCTTAACCTGAGGTGCGCTTTCGCTAATGGGGCCTCCCGCTACTGCCGTGCTGCCAGCGTGCGACTTCTGCTTGCATCCCAGGGCAAAGTTTGCAACTAGGAGCATCTACTCCCAGGTTAACAGAGCTCGTTACCCGAAGCATTCGTAAGGACATAACCCGAGGTTCCACTGTACTTTAAAAGCTGATGAAGCAATGGGACCAAGTTTTCCATTTTACAAAATGGTTGTAGGTACTACCACAATATGTATTGTTAGAAACTCAAGTCCATGTGTTATTCAAATAGTCAAACATATCTGAATATCTGGTGCTCCTCGGCAGCATACTCTGAAGAGTAAATCTGCTTATTTGTGGACCTGTGTCATGTGAACTGAAAGCAATATGTATATAGTGTAATAGCATTATTGTTTATATAGACTTCAAGTCAACTAATCTTTAAATGCATGATAAAACAACAGTAAGTAATCTAAAATATCTCATGCCTACTCTATACAGTGGTGCCTCGCAAGACGAAAATAATTCGTTCCGCAAGTCTTTTCGTCTTGAGAAGCACGGTCCGTCGCAACTGCGCCTCTTCAAGCGGCTTTAAAAAAAAAGCGCAAGTCGTTTTCGTCTTGCGAAGCAAGCCCATAGGGAAATTCGTCTAGCGAAGCAACGCAAAAACGGAAAACCCTTTCGTCTAGCGAGTTTTTCGTCTTGCGAGGCATTCGTCTTGCGGGGCACCACTGTACTAGCAAGACATTTTTCGTTCACTCGTCTTGAAAAGAAACAAGACACAGTGCCAGACATCACTGCATGTTGAGATGCATTCATCACTCTTACCAAGAGAGTTCTCACCTGTTCAGTAAGTAATATTGAGGTATTGCTGTATTTTTTACTTGTTTCAGACCCAAGTGTAACAAATCTTAAAAGAAAGAGAGTTAATGAAATGCACCATATCACTAGTTCCCAATTGTAATGGCAATCAAGGAAGATCTCATGTACATGAAGTAGCTGAAAGGGAAAATAAATAAAACAAACTCAATGTAGGAAACACATTCAAATTTATCTGGACTTCACACAGAATCAAGTTATCATACAATGTAGATACTTTTACAATGTAGTTAAAGTCTAAGCTAAAGACTATACAATGCATAGTTTATTTTGTGTAAGTCTCACTGAATTCAATGGAGCTGTGTAAAATTACAACATTGTCTAGGGCAACCTCCATTTGTTTCAGTGTGTTTGCAGAGGAGAACCTGATGCACTGTTCACTCTGGTTAAAACAGAGCTAATTAAATATCATTTGATTGATCTTCATTGGTCTTAGAACTGTACTGTTCATGCAGGCGTGTCTGTGTACCAGGGTGTGCAGCTGCTCTGTGCTTCCTGAGTCAAATCACAAATCAACAAAGCAGCTGGAATCAGATCAGGGCCCCCACAAAGCCTGGTTTTGTTTTTCTCTATTCTCTAAATCCTTATACCTTTCAATATACAATATATCTATGTTTCTGTACTCGAGTTCCATGGGTTTTGCAAGAAGCAAGACTGTCTAAATGGTGCCTTTGAAGAACTGGAGGACTTTTTTGGTTAAAGCAAAGCAGCAGAGGATTATTATTTTAGTTAAAAGCTTATTTTAACTTCTTAAAAAATTGTGCCCTATGCTGCTTGTGGAAAAAATCCTCCTGAATTCTTCAGCACTCCACAGGCAGTGATCAGGATGGATTCACCTTGTAATGCAGTAGTGGGGAATCTCTGGCTTGTGTGTCTAATTAGTTCAAGCAGTGATCCTAATTTGGCCATGTCCCTTTGAAAGCATGCTATCAGTTGTAAACAGGGGCTCTCTCTCAGCATCCATCAGCTTACTGGCACTGAGAGGAGTTCCTTTGAAAATGTAGCACCAATCACTTGATGGGCGCTGAAAGGGAGACCCTAGGAAGTTGCCAACCAACATCATAATGAACAGTCAGTCACATCTTATATTAAGGTAAGAAGGTACAAGACAACCCCCCACCACCGCTACTCAAAAATATGAAACCAGTATAGATTTTGGAGTTTTAGTTGGCCTAATAAAGCTATTTGCTTTAATATGGATTAGGGAAGGAAATGAATATTTCTTTCCTTTGCTCACCAAAACCCATGGACCTATTTGTGTGCAAATTAGCAGGCTTAATCCACTTTGGAGAGCTCCTGTGCCTGAAGATTTAATCTGCTTCTGCCAAAAAGGGGGGAATACAGCCGTTTTTAGTACCCCCTAAGTGCAAATGTGGAACACAGAGCTTTGACTGGGCTCATAATCCAATCATGGAAAGACTGGAACAGATCAGTTGTTGTTTTAAGTACAGATAGGAGGCAAATAGTTGATCAACATTCAGGCGTCCTGCAAATCTTTAGACCCACCCACACAGGCAGAGTGTGTACGCATATTTTCTGGTTAGATAAGTTATTTTACCACAAGGTTTTTAAATTACCCGTAAGTAAATCGGTTCTTGTCAGGTTTTCCTTACCTGTGCACAGCAGATAAATACAGCCGAAATAGTCAACAAAAAAGCAGATGAGACTATTACATCAACTGACCGTTGAGGACCTCGACGCTGAAAATAAAAGGGAAACTTAGTGAGTAATTCTCTGGAGGCATTAACCATAGAAACCTGGTAAATGGGGTGACATGTCTATAGACTGATCATGCAATTAAATGACAAGTTTTAAATGCAAAATATCAAATACTTTCTTCCTATGGTTTAAAGGAGTATGGTGTTAAGCATGCTTATTAATAATGACAAGGGAGAAATAGTGGCTGGGGGGGAAATTGTTCTAATAAGATAGCTTTGTGCCATGAAATGATATTGTCTTGATCACAAGAGTCTGAATTTCAGTTGCATCACCACAATCTCTTGAAAAGCCATTCTCCAATTACCATGTGCTGCAATCCACCTCCTACAAGTAATGCGTGGGGGGGGGGCATAAAAAGATCTCTGCTATCAAGCTTACAAGTCACCTACAGTAATGCAATGCATACAATTCTCTCTGAAAGTTAAGCAGCATACAAGCAGGACACAGAAAAAACACTATTTCTAAGACTGGGGACAGCAGGACATAAGAGAAATTAGCTTACTGTAGGATTCCCTGCCTTGTGCATGGGGTGTAGACATATGAAATATCAGTTGCTTAGAAAGACAGTAAGACCTAGACTTGAAAATGCCAAACAAGAGTTCTCGAATTAGAGGAGGGACAATGAACTGCTATGCTAACCTGGAATGGTAGGACTCCTCAGCTTTAGGTTTCACTGCTAAGTTCTTCCAGGTGAGTAACCCCCTACTTTTAGGCCTTTTAGCTCCCTCTGCTGGATTGTAAGACAGCTAAATTAACTACAAAATGGTCTTTTTTCTTTAACGCACTCAACAAGAACAAAACTGGAGGCATTAACAATGTGTTTAGCCACACAGGGGACAAGGGGTAGTTGAACAACATTAAGGTGTCCTGCTATGATTATTATATAATACCACTGCTTTGATGCAAGATGAGGCAATGGGAAAGTTTGTATGATTATATATCAGCTTAATAAATCAATGTATGAACACCTTTTCATGAAAGCCCTTTACTCAAACCTAGAAACCTTTCATTAACTAAAGTTTCCTGTTTCATCTAAATTGGTAATCCACAGTTAACAGCTTTTGAACAAATAAAGACATAAAGCCTACTCCATGATTTAATATATTACTTGTTCTGAACTTGTTAATCAGAGTTTCCTAGCTCACACAAAAGGAAAAACTATTGTTAACAGAATATTTTCCTCCTTATTTGTCTGCCAGCTTGCACAAAGGGAGGACCCAGATCACTGCTCATGTGGTCAAAAGACTCAATCATATCTCAACTTATTTACGTGGTTCGAAGTGATCAACACTTCTACGATTAACAAATATTTTGTGTAGTAAACTTTTTTGGGTATTTTTTCATTGTTTTGAGATAGCAAAAACATTCATTTATCATGGAAGAACAAGCCAGCCGCAGATGATCATACTGAGATGGATAAGATGACACTACAGATATTGTGGAGCTGCAATATATCCCCTCCAGTGACCCTTGAACAGCAGGAGAAATGTTGCCTGCCGTTGATATAGGAAAAAAGGGAAACCAAGTTCCACCAAACCTGTCTCTCTTTGAAATTGTGCGGGAAACTTTGAGAAGCCCTTCAAGTTCTGTAGAAAAATCTACAGAGGTACAAAAATGTACCATCTACATACATATATGGAAACATTGAGTGGAGGGAAAACATTATTTAAATAGTATATTCATAACACACTTCCAGTATAATTGACTCTTGGATGAAAGATCTCCTCCCACAGTGGAAGCTCTGCCAATGGCTAGCAATGTAATAGTACCAGCATTTGCCACTGCAAAGAGTACCGTATATTTTGCTCTATAAGACTCACTTTTTCCCTCCTAAAAAGTAAGGGGAAATGTGTGTGCGTCTTATGGAGCGAATGCAGGCTGCGCAGCTATCACAGAAGCCAGATCAGCAAGAGGGATTGCTGCTTTCACTGCGCAGCAATCTCTCTTGCTGTTCTGGCTTCTGAGATTCAGAATATTTTTTTTCTTGTATTCCTCCTCCAAAAATTAGGTGCGTCTTGTGGTCTGGTGTGTCTTATAGAGTGAAAAATACGGTATTTCCCCCACACATGGAAGAGGGGGACGCTATTCTTGAAACGTAAAGTATGTGCTCCAATGCTCCAGAGAGCAACCAAACTGAACCCGAAGGGGGGGAAACAATCAAAAACAACACAAAGTGTGGGGAGGGGAGAGAGAAAATTCAACACAGTATGGGGAAGGGTCTTGTAACATTCAGCATCAGATACGGCACCATAGCAGCATTTAACAGATGCCTGTGACACTAACGCAGAAACATTCTCTACACTGCTGGAAATGTAATGGTGACATATGAGGACTAAAATAGCACAATTTCCCAGAAACATCTGTCAGAAGTGTTATTAATAGTTACATTTTTAGTCCTGTGCTTTTTAAAGTCCATCAAGAAAACAACCTTCCTTTTTATTTCTTCCTTGACTAAGGCAAAGAGTCAGCCAATTTATAAAAACAACTAAAAGGCATTGTCCTAAGGTTTCTTCTTTATAATTGAGGCTTCTTTCCACAATATTTTAGACTACAAAAATGAAATTATTATGCCAAACTGTGTTGTTTTAAAACCACTCTGCCCAACCAGAATCAAGAAAGCATGGCCTTATAAAAATGTGACCTGCTAAAACTAAGACTGGCGGAAGATCTCAGTTGCTCACCTCTTGATTTTCACAATGAGAAATACTTACTTACCTGTACTAGCTCAGGAGAAATGCAAAAATTCAGAAGAGGGCAATGCTCAGTATTAAGTACTGTCAGTATAACACACATCTGGTTTAAAAGCATATACGGCAAACTAAAAATAAGGGCCAACAAACCTTTAGATAGGAGCGGAGGGAAAGCCACATTTTAATATTCTGCACCTTCTTTAGTCGAAAGTGAGGAACCTCAGACTTCCGTGCCCTTCTTGCAGATGTTAGGTGGCCAAAGAGTTTGGCAAAAAGTAGCCTCTGTAAGCGATAAGTTACTTTTAGTGAATTAAGAACTGAAATGCATTTGGAATACCAATACAGATTTTTAAACCATTGTAAAGACATTGTAACTTTAGATACTTTACATACTGTCCATACTTTAATATTGTGGTCAAATTAAAGTTGGAAATTTCCATTTCCATACTTTATATATTAATTCAGGTATAAATCATAAATAATAGGAAAATAATAATTTTTATTTTCCTTTTAATTCTATTTTATTTTCCTTTTTGATTTTTAATTCTGTAATTTTTTTGAAGAAGAGGTTGCAAATCTTAAAATAGTAAGATAATAAATATCTAAAACTGTGTTCTATATCAAAAACATATATGCCAAAAAGCAAAACATAATAATACATTGCAGTTTCTTTCTTCATGTGAATGAGGAGTTTGCTGCAAATGCCTACCTGTTTGTAGGTTCTCTCAGCCACACATAATAAAAAGAAGAATATCCATACAAGGGAAACACGAACTATGAAGCATACTATAACCATGGAAAGAACCTTTATGTCTCCATTTGACCCAAATGCAATCGTATAAAGTTCAGCAGCAGAATGTGTAGTTAAATGCTCCAGATCCTTAGCTTGGGAAATTCGAAATACAAACGGTGTTAAACCCAGGATTAGAGAGACAACATTTCCAAAAATCTGATATCCTATTCCTGGTACATAGTTGTTTACCTAAAGATGAGAGAAATATATATTTTTAAAACTCAACATAACAACAACAACAACTTCTTATTTATACCACGCCATCTAAATACTATAAACAACAAAACCCCAGCAGTATAATATAAAGTAGCATGTTAAGAAATACTGTTTAGTGATTGTTTGCAAAATACGCTTAAAATATGTAATATACCAGAACGATTTTCAAGTTTGTTAAGACAGAGTTAAAAGGTCAATATAAAAAGGCCAATTCCTAGGACCTATACATATAGGTGATGAAGGGCCAAAGGATCAAAAATGATAACAAGTTGCATTCTAAGAATCTCAAGCAAAATTCCACTCATGAAATTCAGTTTTCATAGAATAGAATGACAGAATTGTAGAATTGGAAAGAACCTCAAGAGTCATCTAGTCCCAGCTCCCTGCAATGCAGGAATCTAAACTAAAGTGTCCACGGCAGATGGCCATCAAACCTCTGCTTAGAAACCTCCAAGGAGGGAAAGTCCACAGCCCCCCAAGGAAGACCACTTTATTTCTGTTGTCATGCCTCCTACTCACTGTAGATCCCTGATGTTCCCCAAAAGGGAAACCCATGGGAACAGTATAGGATATGGAGGAGGGAAGGGGATAATTAGCAAAAATCAAGGAAATGCTCCTGCTTGCACAATTAGTCTATTGAATCCGACCTAATATTTCTGAAACTTTGAAAAAAAAAGTTGTTCAGGTTAGCTAGCCTTTCATGCTCATGTGTAGTGGTGTTCTAGTTTTACAGGGTGAACTAATTAAACCTACTCAATTTTTATTCTGCCAATAAATTGTGGGTCTTTTATTTATTTATTATATGGGCTACTAGTGGTCAGCTGCTCTGTGTAATCTGAACACAGGGCAAAGGAAGTGAGGCGAACTCTAGGCAGGTCTGCCCCGCTTGTGCCTAAAAAGAAAAGATCGTGTCCACTTTTATGACTGAAAACGAAGCAAATTGAAACCTACAGAACTGCAACATGGTACAGAAATCACTGTGCACCCCTTCAGGGAAACTTAAGTATCTTTAACTTGGGTAAAGCCAAGTAAAATATTTCAAATACATACTCACTCTGTTCATTATCATGCCACTGATCTCAAGCACCGACATATCAGCCTTTTTGCAGTCATTACCTTCCCAAACAATTGCGCTTACTTTTTCGAGCCCAGGATTAGAACTATGAAACCAGGGCAAGTGACTCTGTGTAAAAAGAAAAAAGGGGGAAAGGAAAAAAAGAAGGAGGTGTTATTCTGGACAGTGTATAGTAAGCACTAATTTACCATTACAAAAAAGTATTTCATTACCAAAAATGCCTGTTTGCAAATAACTATATTTTGTTCAGTTTACCTCTTTTTCTGCCACAATTAGAGTTTGGATTTGATATCCCGTTTTATCACTCCCCTTCAGGAGTCTCAAAGCGGCTAACAATCTCCTTTCCCTTCCTCCCCCACAACAAATACTCTGTGAGGTGAGTGGGGCTGAGAGACTTCAAAGAAGCGTGACTAGTCCAAGGTCACCCAGCAGCTGCATGTGGAGGAGCTGAGACGCGAACCCGGTTCCCCAGATTACGAGTCTACCGCTCTTAACCACTACACCACACTGGTTCTAACTCACAATAGATTTGACAGGATACGCAATGTGGTCTTTTCCCACTGACCTGGTGAAATGGGTCATCTCTGTACTCTTTCTTTATACATGCGTTAACTTGGGAGTTTTCCACATCTGTCTCACTGGTGCAAGAGGAGCGGCACTCTGCACAATGCAAAAGGTCCTCCCACAGCACATCTTCCGTCTCAGACTCTGGTCTTGTACTCTCAGAATCTTGTCTGGAACTTGAGCATCGCGAACTGCAACTAGTGCCTGATTTAGGGATATCCTGAAAGACAGACGTTGCATATTTGAATGAGAACATGGTTTTTTTCTTGTTTCAATAATAAACTCATTTTTTCCTAAAACTGCATTTGCTTCTTATTCCAGATTCCTGTTTGGATCTATTTTGTAGCTTGACATGGGAGTGGGAACTTTAGCTAAACCCTTTCCAACAGAAGAAAAAAATGTCTATAGACAATATTTATTGGAACCAGTAGTCTGGTACGCTGGAAGAATGCAAGGATAACAACCATAACAACCAGTACTCTGGTATGCTAAAGGAATGCAAGAAATCAGCTAGGTAGAGCAATTTCACTTAATCACAGTTTGCTGAATAAAACAATGGACAGCAAGTGAATAAGATAATCAGAAGTTAATAAAGAAGGACATTTAAGAATAATTATATTTAATCATGTATTATTAAAATCAGAGAGTTGGGGAGGTCTATTCAGAGGAGTTAAAAGATTTCTGATTGGCTTAGATTTGATGAAGTAGGTTGTAACTGCTATAGGATGTCTTACTGTAAGCCTATGATAGGTTAATAGTAATCACGTGTGTAGCACAAAAATGCTTAAGAACACTGCTTATTTGTGCCATGTTGCAGTCTCCCTTTGATTTTTCAGGAGACTCTCCCTTGGGACTCTCTCCTAGGACCCTCGTACCTACGGGACCGCCTCTCCTGGTATGCCCCACAGAGAAACCTACGGTCTGCAAATAATAACATCCTCAAGGTCCCAGGCCTCAGAGAGGTTAGGCTGGCCTCAACTAGAGCCAGGGCCTTCTCGGCTGCGGCTCCAAACTGGTGGAATGCTCTGTCACAAGAGACTAGGGCCCTGCGGGACCTGACATCTTTCCGCAGGGCCTGCAAGACAGAGTTGTTCCGCCAGGCCTTTGGTCAGGGCGCAGCCTGACTCCCTCCTCTGGCAACCTGCACAGAATTTTGCTTAATTGGTTGCCATCAATTTGATTTAATTAATTTTTATAATGAAATATTTTTAGATTGTGTGATTATTTGACTGATTATTTGATTGTTGTTAGCCGCCCTGAGCCCGGCTTCGGCTGGGGAGGGCGGGATATAAATAAAATTTATTATTTATTATTATTATTAGTTGTGCCAATAAAGGAATAGTTTTCAATCAAAGCCTGTGTCTGCTTCTTACTCCACTGGGACCCCAGGCCATTATAACCCTAGAAATGTATTCATACTCATTTAATGCCAAACATTAGTCTGTTTTAAACATTCAGTTGATAGCCAACTTGAATTAAAAATCAAAAACATACCTAGAGGCCCTTTTGTAAAAAATAAAGCCTTTTTGCCGTGCAAAAACAGACATTTGGTATTTAGAATTAGTGATGTCTATATTTCTAAAATAGTATGTCTTCTGATAATTTTCTAGCTTTATAGCTCTATTACAAACTCTAACAAACATAACAAAGCACTGGGTTTGTTAGCCCAATGGGACATCTTATTCCTTGCTCTAATATTGCCACTTAGCTCTGTCCTTGTTCCCCCTTGGTGGTTGTCGTTGTTGTTGAGGTTAACACAACTCATGCTATGGCTTCTACACCAGTGTAGAACAGCCGTACACATTCTTGTACTACAACCACCCAACAAAAAGAAAGAGCTGACACCAAGAGAATATCTCTAGAAAGTCAATTTTGCAACCTGAATAGGCCTATCCGTGACAGTCACCCACTTGGCTGAGGCCCTCCCCCTTAAGAATATCAACTCACTAAACAGGGAAGCTGTTATAGATGGGAAATAATTTTTCCAATTATATATCTTACTGCTTTCATGAAAGTTTGTTTGAGATCACTGCAAGAGCATACCTCCACAGGGTAATGTTTCTTATAATGATGGGATTTCCTATTCCGAAATGCGCAGTCACTGGAAGCACGTTCTGCATTACGGCGCAAGGGATATCCTACTTCTGGTCCCTCTTCGCTTGAAACTTCATCAGATACATTTGCCACTGTTCTGTGATTATCCTAGATCAATTAAGAATTGGGTGTTAGTAAAAACTATTTTTTTACTTCAAATGTAACATAATTCCACTTTGCATGTATTACAATTATTCTCTATACATCTTTATAATCGTAAAATCAGACATAATATTTCCTCCACCATCACCATAGTACTGTTACTATGCAACAAGGTCATCTGCACACTGCTTACTGAAGAATTGCAGGAAAAAATTCAGAGTACATGGTTAGCCAACCTAACAGGTATCTTCTGTATTGTTATGAGCTTGTGGGTGCTAGACATTTCTAAATTCCTACATCTTGTGTAGCATGTTCCACAGTTTCACACGGCACTGTCTGAAGAGAGGTCAATCAAGTCCCTTGAAGACTTAAGTCAAGGGACTTAAGAAGACTTCTTGGAGAGACAAGCTTGTACAGCAAGGAGTTCGCTATGGGCTAGCAGGGACATCTGGCCAAGGATGCTGTGTGAACTGCCCATTCTCTTTTTCTCCCAATCTGATTGGCAAGTAAAGTACTCTGCCTGGGTTGCAATCTCTAAAGAGCAGAAGGAGCACTTTATCTTCCAATCAGGAGATAAAATTCCTAACCAGTTCTTTAGAGATCCTCTGTAAAAAGCAGAGAGAGGGATATTTTTTCTCTGAACTTAGTGCTAAACATAACAGGTCTAAGACTGGAGGTAAATCCTGTATGGTCTAAGATTAAAAGGCTGTGTTTTCACAAACCACAACTCTAGTGTTGCAGTGGGGTGACTTTTACTTTGCACAAAAGGTTCTGTGCAAAGTCAGCACCCTAGACCGGAAAAGTAAAAAATCAAAGAAATTGGGTGTGACAAAAATCCTTGGCTAAGAAGATCCCCCTTATATTTCCCACAATATTTTCTTTAATGTCCCTAAGTGGACCTAATAGTTAAAAGGTTTGCAGCAAGCCAGGATATCAGACTAACTTCAGCCTATGATTTAGTATCCTGGCTAATTCCAAAGCTGTTAACCAATAATTGTGACGCTACAGGTAATGGAAGATTTCGTTGTTTTTTGCTGACTCCTATAAATATAAAGGGGTTGTGTTTGCGAGCAAAAGACTTGTTTATATTTCAGCCTATTCATATGAGATCTGATCATCTAAAATGCATGCGAGAGAGGGAGGGAGGGAAAAAGCATTAGGTGAAATGGCCTTTTTGTCTTAGCCCAGCATGGGAATTCTTGCATTCTCATAATATGAAAATATTGATGCTGAACTATAAAAATATTCTAGAAGACATGAGACACTCACTTTGTGATGATTTGTATTACTGAATGAATTTCTGACAGCTCCTGTGCTCCAGCATGTCTCTTCTGATCTGATAACTTCACACTGCGGCTCCTGGGATTGTAAAACATCTTCATTGTTTTTACTGGTCTTTTTTCCATCAAGTGAGACATACCCATTGTCAGTCTCTGTTGACTTGTCTATTGAACTCTTTGCTTTCTTTGCTCTAGAGTTAAACATATACATAAAATAATTGTTTGCATTACAGTTCCTCCGTATCTTGTCTCCCAAATTTCTATGCTGTACAAGAACAGAAACCTGCATGCAACATTTCACATATGAACAGATGATACATTTTAATCTACCAAGTTCCCCCAAAGAATCACTAATTCGGGATATATAAATCTGCCAAAGTCAACTGCTAGTCTTGAAGGCGATAGGTTTGGATATGCCCATGAACAAAGCAAGTCAGAACTTTGTCAGAGCAACAAAATAATAATGACTGTCATGGTTCCCCCTTGAAAACATGTCATTTTGAACCATCCATGGCTAATTGTACCTTATTCCTCTATAAATTTATTTCTATGTACTACTTAAAGCAATAGTAGAGTATAAGGCCTCTCTAAGCAGCAGAATCTCAACAAAAGGCTAGATGAAGGTGGCTTGGAACACGCTGCTTATTTTATATCAGCTAAGTTACTTTATTTTGCTTATTCTGTGTTTTGTTTCATTGGTCCTTGATTTGATTGTATATTCTGCACGGCTTTGGCACGGGAGGGCAGGATATAAATAAAATGCTATTGTTATTGTATTTAATAATTATGGTCTACGAGGTGGGGAGAAGACACCTCTTGATGGTAGTAGTGAACAGCATTGCTGCGAATGGCATCCTTGGAAGGGAAAGTAAAATCTCTTGCTTTCACCACTGTGTGGTTGCATAAACATTTTACAGTCCTGTGCATGTGCCTAGGCCAGAATGGAGGTGAGGAGAGGACAGGTGGGCCAATTGGCATGGGCCTATGATTTTGAGGAGACCTACTCCAAGTCCCCCTGGTAGAGGCAAAGGGGGACCTTTTGGTAAAGATTATTGAAATGGGGCCCACATTTCCCATCAGATCTGGGCCTATTACCAGTTTTGCACAGCCCTGCTTGTCCCCTCAGGAGGAAACTGATTCCCAAGGTAACAGGGAGATAAAACACAGTCCTTGTCAACTCTGCCCTTATGGCAGCATCAAAGAGACTCTTCAGATCTATCTTCTTCATACAGAAGACAAACTGGGAAGTTGAGACCTGGGACTCTTCCCCACATTCTAGTTTTCAGCCAATCAGCTTTCAGCACTGCCTACTGGGCCTCAGTCCACTAATTAATTTGGATCAATAATTGAAGCAAGAAGGTAAGATGTGGGTATCAGTAAAGTAGAAACTAAATACAAAGTATATCTGTCTGAATTAATCCCTCAAATCACAGTGTTAAAAAGGTCACAGCTATGAGAAGCTGAGGTTCCGAAGGACAGCCACACCTTTTAATGCTAATCTGCATGTGCGCACACACGAAAGGGATTCAAAAGAGAAAGAATCTGAAACATCCACTGTTTTAAAAATATCCTCTATTTCAAGTCTATAGGTAGAACATAACCCAGAACAAAGAACAAAAGAAGTCAACAAAACAAACACACCCTTAATTTGTTAATGCCTGTGGTCAATGAACTGGAAAGTAAGCCACTATATTAAAAAAGAAGCAAAGTACAATCAACAAAGCAGAGAATTAAACTACCTTTTTGCCATAATCTAATCTCTTATGAAAATCTAATACAATCTGGCTTTCTCTTGAGTAGCAGCTCTACATGGGGGAGTGCAAAACCTTGTGGGGAGGTCAGGCTTCCAGGCCTCTGATCCTGTACCCATTAGGTTAGAATCTGTAGGATGAAACTTGGTGAACCAGTTAAACCAGTTCCTTTGTTATGGTAATAGCTACTCAGCTAAGTGGGTACTCATGGGACGCGGGTGGCGCTGTGGGTAAAACCTCAGTGGCTAGGGCTTGCCGATCGTATGGTCGGCGGTTCGAATCCCTGTGGCGGGGTGAGCTCCCGTCCTTCGGTCCCAGCTCCTGCCCACCTAGCAGTTCAAAAACACCCCTAAGTGCAAGTAGATAAATAGGTACCACTTTATAGCGGGAAGGTAAACGGCGTTTCCATGTGCTGCGCTGGTGCTGGCTCGCCAGAGCAGCTTCGTCACACTGGCCACGTGACCCGGAAGTGTCTCCGGACAGCGCTGGCCCCCGGCCTCTTGAGTGAGATGGGCGCACAACCCTAGAGTCGGACATGACTGGCCCGTACGGGCAGGGGTACCTTTACCTTTTTTTACTCAGCTAAGCACCCATCATCAGCATCTTAGAGAGGAATGGGTGGGCCATTTCCCACTTCACTTTACTGGATGCCAGGTCACTCTAGGATGGAGAACAACAGGCCAACAGTGGATGTGTTTGGGTTTTGACCAAAGTTGGAAGAGGCTTGAATTGCTCTGTGCTGGACCCAAAACTATGGCTTCTCCCTGGGAACCTAATGGGGAGGCAAAATCTGCTGGCGTGTTAAAGCTGTGAGCCCCTCCACCTCATTCTCAGGTAGTATATATGTGTAAATAAAGACACATATAAGAAAATCATAAAGATACCAGAGTCTCAATTGACCTTCATTCCAAGGAAACAAAATCCTGGGTAAGTGCTGGAACCCCAGGAGTCTTTCGTAGCTCAGTGATTCAGATGCGTGCAACAATATTTTTCCAAGATAGTCATTTGGTCAAAAGGAATTTTGACAGAAAGGAAGGCAATGAGGGCCAGAACAATTGCATAAATTTCCTCAATGGTCAGCAGGCAAAGTTGCTAGACACTTCTGTTGTTGGGGAGTTTGCACGAAAATAGTCAAGAAAGCTAAAAGATGGTTAGAGAACATGCCTCACACTTACTATCCTGCTCCAGCAAGAAAGAGGGAACAGCAGCTGCATTTTTTATGTAGGACTGGGGGAAGAGGTGAAATTATAAGCTTTGTGATCTGCAAAGTCTCTTTTGAGGGACTCTATCTCAACATTGGGATGCGGGTGGCGCTGTGGGTTAAACCACAGAGCCTAGGACTTGCCGATCAGAAGGTCGGCGGTTCGAATCCCCGCAACGGGGTGAGCTCCCGTTGCTCGGCCCCTGCTCCTGCCCACCTAGCAGTTTGAAAGCACGTCAAAGTGCAAGTAGATAAATAGGTACCACTCCAGCGGGAAGGTAAACGGCGTTTCCGTGTGCTGCTCTGGTTCGCCAGAAGCGGCTTAGTCATGCTGGCCACATGACCCAGAAGCTGTACACCGGCTCCCTCGGCCAATAAAGCGAGATGAGCACCGCAACCCCAGAGTCGGTCACGACTGGACCTAATGGTCAGGAGTCCATTTACCCTTTACCTTTACCTATCTCAACATCTGATGTCGGACAGCGGAATTTGCTGTTTGTAGGAGCCTTAAGCTCATCCTGTATATATATATTTTTAAGAAACTTAAATATTACAGGAATACCTTAAGCCTCCAATGAGACTTTTTCCCAAAGAAAATCAAAGCCAGCTAAATGTGGTTTCCCTGGAACTTCTCGCCACTCAGGGAAACAAGTGTGCATTTTGTTTAAAACTAGAAGTTAGAGCTCCCCTATGAGGAAAGGTTACAGCATTTGGGGGTTTTTTAGGGAAAAGGTAAGAAGATGTGACATGATTGAAGTTTATAAAATTAAGCATGGCAGAGAGAAAGTGGATAAAGGAAATCTTTTCTCCCTCAAGCCTAACACTAGAACTTGTGGATATCCAATGAAGGTGAATGTTGGAAGATTCAGGGCAGATAAAATATGGTAAGATTGCTCAGCAAATACCTGAAACCTGTACTTCCACGTATGCAAAAGGAGAAAAGCTAATCATATTATTTCTACTGTAATTTGTTCCACCTAATACTGAAGCACTAGCAGTAAGACAAGGAGGAACAACACCATGAAGCTTCAAAAACCAAGTTCTGCTGTGATCTACCACTACAAACAGGCTCTTCTGAAGAAAAGTATCAATGAGTTGCCATATTTAACATTGAACAGAGCCTTCAGTCAAAGCACTTTGACTTTGTGAAGGATAGCTTCAAATAACAATTGTTTAACTGTAAACAATCTCATGACTTCAATATTATTGGATTAGCTTTCTCTCTACAAACAAATTTTCTCACTGTGTCATATTCTAGTTTCTTTTTCAATGCTTCTCAAAAAAAAAAAAAAAAGAGAGAGAATATTTAGAGTTCTGTTTAAATTCACTGATGCTAAAGTCAGCCGTCCAAGCATTTTCACATGGGAGCTTCAAGCTTACTACATCAAATACATAATAATGTATAGCTTTTTAAACAACCCAAACTCTCCATGTTTTGCAACATTTCCTACAAAACAAAATTAAGTTTACAGCTTTGAATTTCCTCCATTAGGGTATAAAAGCTGTAAAAATAAGCCAGTTTACATGCAAAGGACTCTGAGTCGGTGAAGGAAGGGAATTTTTTTTCAAAATGCCTATTTTTGTATTGTAGATGATGCATGTAATTGTGTTGGAAGTCATGAATATTCTGGCACTGCATAGCTAGATCACCATTGCTCTGAACACAGAGCACAGCCAAAATGTATTTAAATATGAAAGATTTCCATACCTTGCAAACTTCTTTACAGTGAAAGATAAATTCCATTGTGTAGAATTTATTAGAAACATTTCTACACAAGAATGTTGAAATACAGTACATAATCAAAACATTAAAATAGAGGATGAAAATGCAACTGAAAAATTAGGGCAGAATTAAAATTGTAATAATTGAGCTGAAGCACAAGCTAAGGCAGAAATGTGTTTTTAAAATTAGAGATGGGACCTCTATTGCCTTGATGTGCTTAAATGGCCTGCCAGAAGCAACATGTGATGATTATAGGCCATAATTTTAGTTTATAGAAAACAGCATAATCATATAAGAGCATCAGTGTGACACATGTTAGTATAATAATGCTGAACACATAAAATGTAAAACATGTAGATGTAGGAAGCTGCACTATCCTTTTTTTCCGACTGCTTAATACAAGTGCATTAATATAATTGTTTCTCAACCGTTTGGAACAAATTTTAAAGAAACTAAACATCATTGTTTGGCCAGATGCATAGTTAAAAAGCAGGCTATATAATTTACATCTGCAGGATATAATAGCTTTTAAAGCTACATATATTACACCAATCAACAAACCTTAGCTTTTTTTGTAATCTAATTGGAGCAAACACCTTTGTTGCTTTTGCTTGCTAGTCAGTCATAGACTGCATCATTTCACTACTGCATAGGTCTTCAGTAGATGGCACATGATCCACAACTGCTTCAATGACCCACTCTAAAGCTTATTTATGTCATACAATTTATATACCATTTAGTGGTGGTGGTGGTTTTTTTTAAAAAAAAATCAAAGTGGCTTACAAAAAGGCTAAAAAATGAAATTATCAGTAAAAAGAACCCAGTAAGAACAACAATGTAAAACCTTCAAAAATAATTAAAATCAACAATAAGCTAAAACCAGATTAAAACACATGCCAACATTCAACATGTCTTGACAAGCTTGCCTAAAGATAAATGTTTTTAACAGGATTGAGAACTTTGCCCCAGGATGAGAGCAGAAATCGGGCGCTGGTGCCATGGCAGCAGCAGGAGGCCCCATTAGCAAAAGCGCGCCTCAGGTTAAGAACGGTTTCGGGTTAAGTACAGACCTCTGGAATGAATTAAGTTCATAACCCGAGGTACCACTGTACCAGCCCTTATACTTGGAACAAATGTAATACAGTGGTACCTCGGGTTACATACGCTTCAGGTTACATACGCTTCAGGTTACAGACTCTGCTAACCGAGAAATATTACCTCGGGTTAAGAACTTTGCTTCAGGATGAGAACAGAAATCGTGCGGCGGCAGTGGGAGGCCCCATTAGCTAAAGTGGTGCTTCAGGTTAAGAACAGTTTCAGGTTAAGAACGGACCTCCAGAATGAATTAAGTACTTAACCCAAGGTACCACTGTATTAACTCTTTCCCTCACAACTGCAAACCACCAACACATAAAATCAGGAGGGGAGAATCCCTAAAAGTAGGGTCTATATTGCAGGCTGAGACGAAAGATGAGCCCAGATCTGGAATGGCTGAAGACCACTGCATTAATGAACTGAAACTACAATATCAGAATATGGAAACCTACACTGCAAGACAACTAGCAACTTTAGAAGAATAGAACCTGTTGTTTTTTTATTATTACTTTTTCTTGCCCTTTGGCAATGGTTGCACAATATTTTCCACCTAAATAGTTTCTATATATCCACTTGGCATTTATAAGAAAAGTTGTCTTCATTTGCCAAAGTCAGAAGAACACAGCCACAGGTGCTGGAATACTTTGACAGGGTTATACTAAAGCTAGCTGGATGTACAGAAGAATGTCAGCAGTACAGATGAACGATTACTTTGTCAGAAAAAGGATAGTGCATCTTTAAGACATACAAAGCCTTGAATAAAATACAAACCCCGATAAAAAGAAAGCAGCATGCCAGATATCTCTGAAGACAGCGCCAATACTGTAAGAGGTGCTTGTACCGTAGCTCTGCACTGCTCCTTCCTGTGTGTTATCTGTGGTACTAGAGCCATCTCCTTCCCTATGTACTTCCAAATGTGCTGCTTTCCTTAATTTCCTTCATCAGAAGAGATTAAAAGTGGAAGGCATCTCGTAAGTGTCATTCGCTAGCACTACAACACGGTCAGCGTTCTTGTAAGCATGCAAAGAGCTCTGAATTCAGCCACTGGCTGGGCTGAACAGACAGTTTGTTATTGTACATGAGAAAAGTTACATTTTCGTCAGCGTCTTCTCTAAGCACAAAAATCATCCCTCTGAGCTACACAGCACCAGTCCAGAAAAAACAAAAATATGAGCACATTATGCATTTAACTAATCACTAACAGCTTCCTGCACCCCATTAGTTAGTTCTATTGTGTTGATACCAATAAGAGATACCAATCTATTGGGTGCAGCTTAAAAAAAAATCACAACAGTATTTATAGCAGTGAAATTTCATGAGAAGGTCAAACACAAATAAAAGGAACTTAGCAGAACAAGAATACCCCCACCCCCCACCATTTTTTAAATAATGCATAATGTCAGATTTTAAGCCTTTTTCAAAAATACCGTATTTTTCACTCTATAGGACACACCGGACGATAAGACGCACCTAATTTGGGGGAGGGAGGAAACAAGAAGAAAAAAATTCTGAACCCCAGAAGCCAGAACAGCAAGAGGGATCTGGCTTCTGGGATAGCCTCTCGCTGTTCCGGCTTTGGGGACAGCCTTTGAAGCCTCCGCAGCCATCCCCAAGCTAGAACAGCGAGACGGAGCGCTGCGCGGTTCTGGCTTCGGGGACAGCCTTTGAAGCCTCCGCAGGGCAGCGGGGTGCCTTCACCCCGCTGCCCTGCGGAGGCTTTGCGCAGCTAATCCCAAGCTAGAACAGCGAGACGGAGCACTGCGAAGCGCTCCGTCTCCCTGTTCTGGCTTTGGGCTTAGCCGCGCAGCCTGCATTCGCTCCATAAGATGCACACACATTTTCCCTTACTTTTTAGAAGGGAAACAGTGTGTCCTATAGAGCGAAAAATACGGTAGTTTTGATTCTGAAATAAAAAGTAAGCACATGCATAAAAGGCTCACTATGTTAAAATAAACTGTACCTTCGCCTTCTCCCTCCTGTACTTGGAGGTGGTTTAGGGGTTCTTGTTGAAACAATCTGGCAATGCACAGTTCCAAGAAGCAACATGAGCCATACAGGACCTACTACTTCAGTCAGAGGTATATTATGTGTGGCTTCTACTGTATAGAACAAGACTACTGCAGCAACTTTCAAAGACATGGGGGAAAAACAACCAGTGAAGAATTAAATCTGCAACAATAATTCATAATTAAACAAATGATACTGTTAATAAGTCATTTTTGTTAAACTCAGAAATAAATGTGATCAAACCAAAGTTAAGTATAATTATTATTATTATTATTATTATTATTATTATTATTATTATTATTACTATTAATTATTTCTACCCTGCCCATCTGGCTGGGTTTCCCCAGCCACTCTGGGCGGCTTCCAACAGAACACTAAAATACAATAACCTATTAAACACTAAGAGCTTCCCTAAACAGGGCTGCCTTCAGATGTCTTCTAAAAGTTTGGTAGTTATTTTTCTCTTTGACATCTGGTGGGAGGGCATTCCACAGGGCGGGTGCCACTACCGAGAAGGCCCTCTACCAGGTTCCCTGTAACTTGGCTTCTCGTAGCGAGGGAACTGCCAGAAGGCCCTCGGCGCTGGGCCTCAGTGTCCGAGTAGAACGATGGGGGTGGAGACGCTCCTTCAGGTATACTGGACCGAGGCCATTTAGGGCTTTAAAGGTCAGCACCAACACTTTGAATTGTGCTTGGAAACATACTGGGAGCCAGTGTAAGGTCTTTTAAGACCGGTGTTATGTGGTCTCGGCAGCCGCTCCCAGTCACCAGTCTAGCTGCTGCATTCTGGATTAGTTGTAGTTTCCGGGTCACCTTCAAAGGTAGCCCCACATAGAGCACATTCCAGTAGTCCCATTGAGAGATAACTAGAGCATGCACCACTCTGGCGAGACAGTCTGCGGGCAGGTAAGGTCTCAGCCTGTGTACCAGATGGAGCTGATAAAATACAGGAAATTTAAACATATGAGCAAACTCTCACTGAAATCAATTCATCTGAAAAGCTTGGTTTTTTTACAGTGCTCTATTTGAAGAGTTAACATGTTTTCCGATATTGTTGTGACAAAACCTTTTAAATATAAGCAGTATACATCAAGATTACATTATACTACACTGCATACAAACAACTAAAATGTTTGGCACAAGCTTTCAGATCTGCTGATATCAGAAGACAACTGGAAAACATATTTAAAACCATGGTAACAGTCACAACAAATTAGGATTGGGACAGGCATATAATGCAGAACATCTAATATGTGCCTCAATTTGTACCTTTGGGCAAGTTAGTACCTTTGAAGGAGCTGAAATAATGTATCAATGTAACTGATTTATTGCAGTGCTGCATTGTGGATAATTAATGATCAAGGGACTGTCAGGAACAGTTTGTGCTGAGCTGCCCTCCTGCCACTGGCATCACTGCTGCTTACCTGGATGGAGATGGGGCAAGGTCAGTGCACCAAGAGCTCACTGTCTAGGTAAGTGATGCCCCCCGCCAAGGGCCACTGTTGGGGGCTGAAGCAACTCCCTTATAAAGTTACAACTTGATGGCTATATCTTATCACCAGTATCAGAGGCAGTATTCCTCTGAATACCTGACAAACATGACTATGAAGGCTGCTATTGTGCTGATGTCCTGTAGGCAATGTTGACGGACCATAAGCATGTGATTGGCAACGGTGGACTAAATCGACCTTTGGTCTGATCCAACAGGGCCTTATGTTCTCAACAATTTTAATTTAAATATTGCTGTATAGGTATTATCACACTTAATAAAAAATAAATAGCCGTGGGTAGAATAATAACACTATCTACTATCATATTTGAAACAGGTGGTGAGGAAACTGTCAGTATAGAATACATTTTAATATAGTTTTCTAGTGATATGAAATCATTGTCTAAGCTCAAGGATAAACATTGTGTGTTCTTTAAACTAAACTGTTTCTGTTTCCCTTTGTTAATTTCATTATGTTTCTGTGGAGTGCCAAAATGACATCCTTCTCTCAATTTCGTTTTTTATTCTTACACTGTGAAGTCCTTTTCTTAGAAGTTAACATTTTCGGGAATTGCTGTAATTTAGTTTCATCCTTATAGCAGCTTCTAACTTTTGAGGTAACGAGTTTAAAAAATATAAATGGAAATGCATCATTAGAACTCTGAAAAATAAGATTTGGTCCATTTTTTGATCAATGCATTTTTAAAAAACTAATAATGTCTTCTAGTTATACCTTGAAGAAGATAAAGGACAAGGAGCCAGAAGAAAATAACCTTTGATGTCACTTGTAGCCACCACCTGAAGAAGAATGGGAAGAAAACCACTCTAACAATCCCCTTTCTAGTCAGAGATGTCCAGGGACTTTCTGGTTTAGCTTTAGCAAATGCAGAGCCTAAACAGAAGACAAACAAATCACTTAGGTTGCATAGCAATATAGACAATTTACAATTACCATTTGACTAAGATAAAATCCTAAGACTTTGCGTGAGATATATATGCCATATTTACATGGAACATATTCCTGTGTGTGAAGCTGAACCTCTAAAGCTGTGTACTTTCAGCAAAATAATTAGTAGTACTTCATAAACAACTGTAAATATATTTTGTCCTATATGAAACATGTGTCTGGTACAGGAAATCATATGCGGGAACTGTCTCTAAGCTGGGAACAGAAGTGCAGACTGCCATAGCATGACACATGGGAAATACCCAATGGAATACTGAGTAATTCATCTTTCTACCATGTAAAACATATAATTATAGTATAATGCTATGCATGTTTAGAAGCGAGACTTATTGTGCTCAATGGAGCTTTCTTACAGGAAGATACATACAGGACTGCAGTCTTATTCAGTGCAAAAATTCCAGTGAAAAGCCCAAGTTTTCTTCCCCTTTGTGTTTTGGAATCCAAAATTCCAAAATATGAGTGGTGCATACTTATAGAACAGAGGACTACAGTAATAGATGCAAATGCAAATAGAAAAGGGGGAATTTATTTCACTGAATAGAACACCAAAACGTGCCAAAGGGATAATAAGCCTGATGCTGACAGTGGATAATAACAGACCACACATACCTGCCACTATTCCTGGTTCTTTTGCAAGAGCTACATACATTTCTACACATATTTCTACAAAGAAAAAGAAAAACAGGACCCAGTCTTTCTTCTACAGCAGGGTTGGGAAACCTGTGGGCCTCCAGATGTTGCCAGATTACAACTCTCATAACCCCTGACCATTGGTCATGCTGGCTGGTGCTGATGGGAGACAGAATGCAACAACATCTCGAGGGCCGCAGCTTCCGCATCCCTGTTCTACAGGAACAGAATAGCAGAATTAAACTAAGCTGTGGATTTAGATCTCTCAAAGTTAGTACTTTATCAGGAACAGCAAAGATAAAAATTCTCTTTCCTATAAATTACAGGGGACTCAGGACTAATCATCTGGTATGGAAATACTGGGTCAAGTATGCCAGGGCTAGCCAATGCAGTGCTCTCCAGTGGTTGTTGAACTACAGCCCCCAGCATCCTCTGTAATTGGCTGCACTGGCTGAGGCCAATGGGAGTTGTAGTCCCACAGCATTTAGAAGGCACCACATTGGCTCTCCCAATGTATGCCATTGGTTTCTTTTGATTTGCAGCAGGGGAAAATGATAGGAAACTAGCACTTGGGTGGCACCTTTTGAGATTAGTCACAATCAGGTGCTAGAGGCGTTCAGTGCTCCTGAAATCACAATTATTAAATGTCTTATGATGAGGGAGACTCCCTCTAACCTCATCTTGACAGGTGATATCAAGTCATGAAAGTGCGTTATACAACAGCTATGTGAAATTTCGCTACCTTTATTGGAGTTACTTCCTGCAACCTGAATTTCACTGCTCTGAAGAGGGAAACTACTTGGAAGTGAATGTATCTAACACGGCATGTTGTGCACAAGCAAGTTCAGAACTGCAGCAAAATTTAACTGCAGGCTATTACTTCCAAGTTCACCTTGCAAATCCAGCCTACCCTTGATCTAAAAATAAATAAATCTGAGAACGCACATTTGAGCAGCTTTCTGGTTTCTTTTAATCAATTACACATGAATCTGTCCACAGAGTTGTTACATTGCAACTGCCCAACCTGCAATAAGCTGCACACTGATGGGGGTATAACGAGGCTAGGAAATACACAAACACCATATGTATTCCCCTTTAAAAAAAGATGTCCCCAAATGCACTCTACCATGTAAAACAATAAAATAAATAAATAAATTGACATATTGATCAATACTGCATTCCATATTTAATAGATCCATTCCTACCTCTTACAAGATCAACATCTATGAGATCTGGCTTTACATGCCCAGTTTTCTTTGGCTTGTTTCTCAAACCCTGTAATATGCAAATAATATTGGATTATTATTATTACAATTAAAGGAAAAATACATTTCATATAAGCAGGGGCCAGTAACTGTGGTGAACTTAAAGTTATCAGGTTTTCATCTCCTGAGCTGTGCACTATTTCCTATTTGAAATCTACTTTTAAGAAAGATTCCAATTTGCCATGTATCTCTACTAATGAAAAATATTTTTTGCTTTAAAAATACAAGTATATTGCTGATGCAAATACAAAGGTATAATGAAAATTACTGTCCTTTTTATTATATTGCCCAGAACACCTAAATGAGTTTATTAAGTTCAATTATGCAACCACATACGAACACACACATGCTTGCCAGAGTTAGTAAATACTTACTTTGACATCTATTTCATTTTGCCTTTAATTTTCAAAGAAACATATCCACTAGACTTTGAAATTCAAACTGTGGTACAAGAATAGATGTAAACTTATTACAGCCCTCTTCCTAAGTGTTTGAAGTTTGTCTTTCTCAGAGACAAAACGTACATCATGAAGCTTCCAAGCTAAAACTTGTGTAAATTTACAGGCTAAGAGAAAACTAAAACAAAAAAACAAAAAACAGAACACACCACAGTATTAAGTATTTGTTTCTAAAGTAAGGATCTAAAACAAGTTTCTAAATTAACTTGTCACTTTGGAAAAAAATATCAGAACATCCAATATACTGAGGACAAAACTTACTATTCATCCTGCTTTAGAGAGATTTCTATAAAGTATGGCAAAACCTGGTATTAGATCACACTGACCCTTCTGAACTACTCAGTAGCCCCCCTGACCCATCTCAAACTCTACAATTGCTTATAGCACACATGGACAACTTTTTCAGTAGCAGCCTTTCAACATCCTCTTTACTGACAGGTTCTGTCCTACACTGACATTCTCCAGAGCTGGTGCTAGATACAGGGCTCTGAATATCACTTTGTCCATCTCGTAACCTTCAGCTGCACCCTGAATCACATGCAACAGGAGAGACCACTTATTTTAATCCTGTTCATACTCTGCTAGAAGTTGTTAAGTATCATATGCATTTTCCTCTTATGGAAAACACACACTGGAATTTAGCTTAAATGCAAAATATTAATTAATTAGCTTAAATACATAATAGATGCCAGATAGATAGATCGATAGATAGATCCCTGAACGATGTGGCTCAGTAGCCACAATACGACCAAATTCCAACATACAGATGCATCTAAAATGGACAGCTAAGTTCACAATACTCATAGTGGAGGCCTGCAGCCAAAGAATTGGCAAGTATTTTTAAATCAGTATGTGAATCATAGATTGCCAGATCACAATATTCTAGTGATAGTAGAAGCCACAACCAGTAGGATTTGCCTGTCAGGTTCTAGAAGAGCTATCAAACCTATACCCATGGTCCACAATCCCAAGCTTATACATTCCCCTCCTCCACTGTTCTAATATGAAGTTTTGCTGCAGTCCTTACATAATCCTCAGCTATTTCTTACTGTAGCCTCATTTCTTCCTTTGTTTCCTCACATTGTGTTTTACATTAACACCTACTTTGTCTTGTTTCCTTTCATCTGTCTCTTGGCTAGTGCCCTGGCACTGCAATATGCTATGGGACATGGGGAGGACACTATATAGATTTTCCTGACTGGAAGGCTGGGTTTTCTTCAGAGCACCATCTCAGTCTCTGTCTCCTCTGCTCGTTTAACAAAGATTTATTCACCACTCCTTCCCTTTAGGTTCCTGTTTTTTAGTCTCCAGGTCTTTTAGCTTCCTGATTTCCTGGGATGTGTTCAGCCTGCCCCACAAAGCTACAAATCAGTGTTCTAAACTCCAATTGTTCTAGGCACATTTTACGACAGGGAATTTCATTAGTGTGAGCAGTTTCTGAGCTCTGGGCGCAGTACTGTGTCTAAGATTTCAGATTAAAACTGCAGAGTGGAAGGAATGGAGGACCTTTCTCTGCCTCCCCACTTCCGGTTACTCTCTGAAGACTGGAATAGTGAAGAATACTGGATAAGAGACCCTCTTAAGCAGGGGTCAGCAACCTTTTTCAGCTGTGGGCCGGTCCACCGTCCCTCAGACCATGTGGTGGGCCAGACTATATGGGGGGGTTGAACAAATTCCTATGCCCCAAAAATAACCCAGAGGTGCATTTTAAATAAAAGGACACATTCTACTCATGCAAAAACACGCTGATTCCCAGGCTGTCCATGAGCCGGATTGAGAAGGCAATTGGGCCGCATCTGGCCCACAGGCCTTAGGTTGACGACCCCTGCTCTTAAGAATATTAGGGGGGTGGGCAGGGGAAGGACTAGACCATGTGAAAAATGAAAATATTTTTGCTGCAGTTCGTTAATTTTCAGCTTTGTATTCTTGTTATAAAAAAGCACACCTAGACATTCCATTGTTGTGCCCATAACCTAGGTTTAAGGTGCCATTTAGCTCCTAGCTTCCATATCTCAGTTTCTAACACTGCTACAAATACCTCTAAGAAATTTAACACTAGCCAAACTGGACAACACCCACTTCCCAGAGATGGTCACTTAGCACCAACTTTGATGTGCTTTTTGTACCAGGTGGAATTTTTACCTTTCAGATTTGTGTTTGCTTGGGCATTTTAATCCTGTGTAACTCTGCATTTTGTTTGAACTTCTATTCTATAGACCCCCTTATGTAGTTGAAGAGCAGGCTAGAAATGGTTCACTAAACAAAATTAAAACTTTCTTTTCCCTCACAGAGCTGGGCCTGCAAACACTGACAACATTGTTCCCTGAACTGTTTGGATCTTACAGCATTCCAGGCTATCAGATCAGCTCAACTAATCAATGTCAAAAGCTTCACTGCTGCAACCACAATAGATTATAGATCTGCCAAGAGAATGTAGAGCTCCAGTTAAAAGGAAATTGAGAAGGTAGTTACAGACACTTGGAAGTTGTTTACAATGATAACAGGGCTTCAAGTTAAACATACACCACTTATTAGATAAGGCAAGTTCAAACAATTATCTGTTAAACTTCAGACTAAATGAGACTATAAAAGACAAGATTACTTCTTGTAAAACTATTAAAACATGAACACACACACACACGCACACACCCAAGCAAGAAGTCTGGCAAACCAAACATAAGTTGACAATAAGAAAGCCAAGAAGGAACTTTATGAGCAACTTCATAGTGATGTAAAAATGACTAACACTGGTAGCAGGGTAGCAAACAAGCTGTACAATGGAGACATTAGACCAAAATAAATAAATGGAGTACTAAAGGAGACAGGAAAACTGCAGAAAATCTTAATGAAGCTGAAGCATACAAACTCATGAGACATTATTTTATGGCAGAACAAATATATATATGTTAAATTCTGTAGTGGTAAGAGGACAGAGAATGTATAACAAGCCACCTATGATGGTTGCATTTTGCAAACATAGCAGTCATAATCCAGGAGGGTAGGTTATTTCATCAATCAGAAGCTGAGTAACACATAGGAAGCGGAGAATAGAAATAAACTTATTTATTTGGCAGCAGAGGCATACTGTGGGCCTTTCTAGTTGCTGAGCTTTACCTATGGAAATTCTGTAAAAGATGTTGTGTTATTCAAATAACAGCACAGTTTTCAGGTAACTCTAAACCAAACAATGGTTTAGTGTGAACAAGCAAACATGCAGGTTCTTGGATGGTGGCCAGCTTCTCACACAGTCGTGCTGCTGCTGTCGTACCACTCAGAACTAAACTTTGGTTGGGCTTAATGTTACGTCAAATCCGAATCTTGATAAAAAGTGAGAATCTTCCCCTTCTTTTTACCCAAAGGAAAACTTGATCCCATACTGCGAGTGATGAACTCATTATGAATCTATGGGATTTAATACTTCAAATCATTCCCAGTTTCAGCTGCTGAGAAACCTTTAGAAGAGTTTCCTTGTCACTCAAATATGGCACAACTCAAAAGAAGAACAACAGAGTAGCCAAGTTTGCAGATGACCACTATTAAAAATTGCAAAATCCCAGATTACCACAAGCTTCAAAAGGATATTTCCAAACTGGGTGAATGGACCACATATGAGATCCAACAAAAGCAAAGAACAGAATTATGTGCATGAGAATTAAAGCCTAATTTCCCATATGTGGGAGCCCATATGTGCTGATATGGTCTGAACTGACTACCAACAACCCAGACCAGAAACATCCTGGGGCCATAGTGGAAAATTCACTAAAGAAGTTAGCGTTGAGAATGGTTAGGAAAGGGATAGAAAGAGAAAACAAATAACTAATGTGATTAGAGACTTGTGTCCAAAGAACATTTTTAATTAGGCAGTATACAAATCATAATAAAGAATAAAATAAAGCAGCCAATAATCTCATTTTATAAACTGACGTGCACAAATGTAGAATTTTGTACATAGTTCTAGCTGCCTCATGTAAAAATGAGAAGGTACAGACAACTTTATTGCTGCTTCACTATACTTATTCTATAGGTCCATTCAATTGTTCTCTTTTAATGCTTATCTGTTTTAAACTCACTCTAATGTTTTTATTATACTTTCAGGTATTATTCTGTAAGCTACATTCCGGCTTAAACAAATGAGCAACTGAAATGATAAGAGGATTGAAGTGTTTCCTCTGTAAAGGAAAACAAAAGTTTAAATTTGGAAAAGGATTATCGAGCAGAACACTTTATACCACTGGTTCTCACAAGGTGTAGCAGGAGAAGATGGCAAGTGTGCCAGGAAGATTCAAGGACAGTCAATATTATATTTTGAGAATGATACATGTTCCTATGTAGCTGCATTGTTTTATATTTTCTGGATATCCCATGATCATATTATAAAATAGCACTGCTAGGCTAAGTTGTTTCTTTTTATTTTCCAATTCATTACTTATCAATTTTTTAAAATGGTGTGGTGTGAACAAATTTTTATTCTGAAAGTGCAGCCCAGAGAAAAAAGTATGAGAAACACCGCTATATACATTTATAAAATTATTTGTATTGCCTGTATAAAATAATTCATCCTCTGTCCAATGTTATAAGTTTAACATGATGTATTTAGGACAAACAAAAGTAGCTGTATTCTATGCACTGGATAAAACTTACAGAATTCATTGCCAGAAAATGTTGCCATCGACATCAGCAGATATATATATAGGCACAAAAACTAAAAATTAAGCCTTCAAGTTCAGGCAGTTTGTAATCTTCCTAAGGGCATCTGGTAAGCCAATGACGGAGGCAGAGTGCTTGACCAGACGGACCTTGGCTTGTTCTTACGAGATCTCCAATGAGATCTAAGAGCACATCAGTTGAAATCTCAATGGCATCAACTGGCCTATTCTGAGAAAATCTGGTGTGTTTTTATGTTTCAATACAGTACTTTGTTAGTGAGTCATCCTGCCCCTGTAAACAATGAAAGTACTTGCTCATTGCCCCCTGCTTCAATATCCCCTCCCAGCACTACTACTGTGTGTTCATTCTTCTGTCAGGAAAAAGAACGGGTGTACATGCAGCAGGCACAGCACTCTGTCAGTCTTATCTCACTCCTCCATCTCTCTTCCCGACAGAGGAGATAACACAGGTAGCACACACAACAACCCTATCGCTCAGCTGTGTTTTCCCAGCTGATGAAACACGGCCAGTCTCACAACTGAATGAAATGCATGCAGGTTGGCACCACCAGGCAAGTGCATTTTCCACCTGGTTACTTGCACTGAGACAACAGTTTCAAGGCGAGAAGCGTGTTACAAAGTTATCTATTACTGTCTGTTTGAAAGGACAGAGTTTCGTGGAACAAACCACTGGATTCCCAATAGTTAGCTCATAGCACTCAAGCCAACAGAAGCTTGATTTTAACCTTTTTCAAGTGCAGCACATTCAGAGCTGGAATCTAATGGTTGTTTTCCATTTCATTTCTGGAAAATGAAAAGGTGCTGTTTCGGATGGTAATGATATACGAAAATATGGAACCACAACAGATGGCCAGAAGGTATAATATCATATCAAAGGAAGCAGGGGTTTATTATAATCCCAGCATTACAGTTTCTTGTCTCTTTAGAAGAGTGGGTGAATCCTTAAATGAACCAAACAACTAGCCCTATGAATGTCTATTCAGAAACAAGTCCCACTGAGCTTAATGGGACTTAATTCCAGGCTAAAGTGTAGGATCACAGGCTAATTGTTTTAAATGGAAAACAGAAGTGATGCTAAAGCATTTAGATGCTTTTGAAGTAGTTACTTATTCATCAGATACTTGAAGGCTTTTGTTAGTCACACTAAGATGCAGAGACACAGTTAATCTACAAAAGCTGTTTTGTTTAACACAAATTTCCATAATCAAGTACTTACCAATTTAATAAACTGTTCAAAACAATGACAGGATGAAAAATGAGGAAAAGTAAACTGGAACTATAAAGGTAACCATGTGATAGTCAGTGATATCTGACCAAAAAGCATGTAAAATATGAAGGGAATTATCTATGATATAGCATAAGGCAGCTTAGTGCAACATAACTAAAAACACCCCAGTATTATTTTTAAGCACTGTAACTGGGAGTTCCCCAAGTAAAAGATCTATCCTAGCTGTTTCCTTTACGGAGGCTCCTCCACATAAAAACTCACATCCACACCAAACAGCATACAGTTTTGATGCAAGTGAGAGACAAACCCTAGCCAAGATTCCATAATCTAAAGACTTCCTACACCCACAAAATGTCCTCTCCCACCCTAACTCTTGTACCAGTTTTTTTCATTTCAGTAGAACTTCTTTAAAGTTTAACCCACCCACCACAAAAAACTGCAGATTGGTAAGGATTACCATTACTATCACTACATGATAACAAAAGAATTCACAAATGCTATTAAAATAATTCACAAATGGAACATCCTTTGTCCTGGGGGGGGGGGGGGAACAGCACACACCTGTGTCACAATGAAGTCTTATCAAAATAAATTCTGAATTACAATATATCCCTGATTTTCAAACTATATACGTGAGAACTATGTGCTTTATCGTGCTTTCTCAATGACAATATAAATAACAGAGGACAAGCTTCTCAAAAACTTCCCTGCTGCTTAATGACTTTCCCCTATAATACACATTTGAGGGGGACATTGGACATATTCTTGAGAACACATAGCTGTCATAGGACAAGAACTAGCCCAAAGGCACCTTGCTCACACCTTGCACCAAAAAAAGTGCACCCCAGAATCCTCTGCACAGGAGTTGTGCAGCAAATTAAATGATTTGGAGTGAGCTTGTTAAGTTTGACATTCAGTACCATAAAACAATAAAAATAAATCTAAACTTTACCTTGATTTCTCTTTGTTCTACAGATTTTTCCCATATTTGCTGGTCATATGCCCCAATCTAAACAGGAAAGAGGAAAGTCTACATTAAAATGAGATCATTCACAGTATAATCAGAAACAACACCCGCACACCCTCACCACACTTAAAGTCTCCAAGAAAGCATGTGGATCCAAGACTACTGCCAGAAGTGTTTCTGCCAGCGGTAGTCAGTGTAGTACTCCAGAACAGGGCAATCCAGAGGCAAGGCCAGCTTTGGGTCTTCTGGATCCTAAACCATTTCCTGGAGGTGGGACAAGGAAAAAACAATACAAGCACCTCCACTTTCGGCCCTGGACAATAGGAGTCAGCAGGGCTTTAGATGTGATGGCTGATCTACTGTTCTGCCCCGGTGCTCCCAGATACTGCTTAGGACTGTCTGACAAATAAAGCTACTTTTCTCTCAGAATCTGCTTTGTGCCCTACATGTAGTCTATGTGCCTGACTACTCGCAGGATTTCTTTTAGCATCAGTTGCAGACTTACATTGCTGACAGAAAAGGAACCAAAACAATAGGCCTGCGTGTGAAAATACCAAATCGGAATCTACATAACATATCAACAACTGCTCCATTCGCAGGATACTAGATATCTGTGAGGCCCTGTACGTAGTTTCCGCTACGTGGCCCAACTCATTTGATCAGTTCCTGTTCCTGTCTGTATGCTTAAATAAGGACCATGCCTGGGTGTCAAATATTAGGCAGAGAGGCTCCAAACCTTCAGCTGTAGTAGATTTTATTAGAATAAAAACCAAAAAATCAGGTTGCACTCAGGATGTCACTGGAAATGTTAAGAAGCTATTCAGACATAAGAATGGCATTTCAACTACAAACCTTAAGCTCTTACACACACACATACACACAACCAGCAAAATAAAACATGATTTGCATCAAACCATAGTTTACCTATGCACACTGTCATGCATGATTCTTGTTTGTGGGCAAAGTATAGCTTGCCACTAGCCTGGAAAATGGGAGAAATTAATCACTACACATAACGGGAAGCCTGAGGCCTGTAGTTATAATATTAAACTGTGATCTAGCTTTATGCTTGAACAGCCTCAAAGAGAAAAACAACCACAGCTTAGCTTCATTTTATAAAGTGGCCACTGACTTTCAGAAGAAGTTACATGATTTGCAGTGTATGTTCCCTTAAATAATTCTTTGCCCAATATTATTTTCCTGGTTTTGCTATAGATTTAAATATTCTCTTCAAATACCCTTTCCTCCCATTTCAGACTTTTGGTGTTTGATTGTTTTTATTTACCTCGTTTTTGTCTTTTCAGCCACACTGAACTGTCATCACTTCCTCCACTAGTGGACTCAAGTGGCGAGCACCAACAGAAAGGGAACCAAACAGAGCACTGAGAAACAAGCAGATCACTATGCTGGGGAGAGTGTGGTGCTCTGCTTGGTTTACAGCAGGCATAGGCAAACTTGGCCCTCCAAAAGTTTTGGGACTACAACTCCCATCATCCCTAGCTAACAAGACCAGTGGTCAGGGATGATGGGAGTTGTAGTCCCAAAACATATGGAGGACCGAGTTCGCCTATGCCTGGTTTACAGTTTATATTATTCTGGGAGGTCGGCATAACTTGCCAGCAGCTGCTCAAGTGGAGTGAGGATACACAACATCTGTTGCAGGTGCCACTTGTTTCACAGCACTGATCAAACTTGACCACAATGCTGTTTGTTTCATCATGTTGTTGCGGTGAGAGTGTTGCACTTCAGAGTAGAGAGAACTGGTCAAAGCCCCACACAGAACTTGAGACACTTACTATGTTTCGGCCTAATCTAACTCACATGAAGTTCATAATCATCCCTGCATGTATGCTTTCCTCAGGGAGGCAGGATATATAAATGTAAAAGATAAGTAAAATACATTTCTAAAGGAAATATGCTTTCAAGAACAGATGACTTTTGCATGGACATCAAAGTCGTACTTTTCTGAAAATTGCACAAAACACAGCTCTAACATTATTTCAAGAAGCTTCTTCTTTCCCATAAAAGTTTCAGCTATTTTTTCATTAAAAGTCAACCACATTTTAAGCCTCTTCTTGGTGGTTAAACCTGGTTTTGCCAAATATTCTGCCTACTTATACTCTATTTGTAGAGACAGTTGCAAGTGTGTAATGAATCCAACACTCAGTGAAACAATTCCTATCTGTCAGGCCTCTAAAAAGGATCAGAAGATGTTTTGTATAGTAGGCCCTAACATAACCCTCAAGGTTAGAGCAAACCTTCGGAAAATCCAACTCTTATGTACTTCAACAAGGACAAATATATTTGAACAAAACAGGCTATATTTTCAAAGCATGTCTACAACTGTATACACCTTCCAAAGTAGTTTACTCACCTCAGACTAAGCCCCATTGAAGTCAACGAGACATACTTCTGAACAGATATGTCACTAACAATGCAAAGCCTGCTTCAAAAAACTGAACTACTCTTGAGATTTCTTTCTGTCTGACTCTCTTCCCTCAGACATATTGTTCATAACCAGAGTTATGACTACCATGACACTTTTAGCTGTATTTAATAAGCACTGATACTTCTGAAGTGTCACTAAGTAGCTCAGCATTCATTGTTTAATTAAAAAAAAGCTGAAGACAAACATTTGATCTCCTAGGATACTTGTGCTGCAATCTTAAACTCACTATTTTTATTATTTCATTTAATCTCTTAGTCACCCAATAAATGTCACTCATAACTATGAAGTAAGTTACTAGGAACTTGATTTATTTTTAAGCAAACATGTTTAAGACTGCATTGTCAAGAGGTCAAATGTTCACCTTAAGATTTCAAAGCATTTCCCTAACAACACACCCTCAGAAACAGCCTCCTACATTTTTCTCACTAGACCTCCCTGGCCCTGCATGATAGGGAAACCCCTGGCTCTGTTGTTCAGTTCTATTTACAGGGAGGAGAAAATGAAGGGATATACTATAAACTGTCATAAGTCACATAATAGAGAGACACGGGTGGCGCTGTGGTCTAAACCACTAAGCCTAGGGCTTGCCAATCAGAAGGTTGCAGTTTGAATCCCCACAACAGGGTGAGTTCCCGTTGCTCGGTCCCTGCTCCTGCCAACCTAGCAGTTTGAAAGCACCTCAAAGTGCAAGTAGATAAACAGGAACCGCTCCGGCGGGAAGGTAAACGGCGTTTCCATGCGCCGCTCTGGTTCGTCAGAAGCGGCTTAGTCATGCTGGCCACATGACCCGGAAGCTGTACACTGGCTCCCTCACCCAATAAAGCAAGATGAGCGCTGCAACCCCAGAGTCGTCCGCGACTGGACCTAATGGTCAGGGGTCCCTTTACCTTTAAATTGCATAATATGCATAAGAACACAAATATGCTGAGAGGGAATACTGAAGACAGACTAATGCTGAAGAAATAAAAGAAGAAGATGAGTTGAAAATGTTGTTATGTGGTCATGGGTCAGTTGAATGACTGGAGGGTAGTATCTGGTTCCCATATAACCTTGAATAATCCAAGGAGGTTCTGTTTTCATTTGAATATATAATCATCCTAATTTCACGGCTGCAGATGGAAAACACAGCAGCAGTTCAAAAACAACACACAGAGTGGAGCTACAACAATGGTCTTCTCTGTCAGCATGATTAAGTCTAATTTTTAGGCTCACCTCCAGGATTTTTTGAGCCTTAAGTATGAGACAACCTTAGACCATTTGGCCCTGCCTCTCTCTGCTTGGCTTCAGGACTGAGTGTGACTGCATGAACGCCACCAGCCAGTGATATGAAACATTACACAAGGTCAGGAACGCAGATGGCACAAAGCAGAAAACTTTCCTCTTGTGGGGGAAGTGATGGGAGAAGTGTAGCTTACTGCAAACGTCTTACACGAAATAAAATTTGTGGCTTGCAAAGCTGAAGATACTGTTCTTTTTTGTAAGAGAGGCTGAAGAGAATAAGCAATTCAATCAAGAACTGACAAGTGGAGTCATATCTTATAAAGATGATAGGAGCACTAAACAACCTAAAGGTATATAGGATTTTTATTTATTTTTGGCGGGGTGGGGGGACAAGGTAAGGAAAAGGAAGTGAGAGGCTTGCTAGCACTAAAGATACAGGGAGGACTTTATTATGAACCGCCAGGAAGCCTCCTAACCTCTTACCATGGTTCACTGAAAATTTAACAGTTGCCACTGCCATTATGCCACTCAGAGAATGCTCACGTTCCAGTACATATGTGATAATTGCCAAACTGAATGAGTAAAATTTATTACGATTTAGTCATCACACCAGCCCTTTACCACAACAGGAAACTAAGTATGATAAACTACAAATCTATTATGTATTGCTGCTCTGTCAAAAGGAATGCTCGCATCTTCAACACATGCTTGTCAGGTACAATGTATAGTTGTGGATGAAAAGGAATAGGCTTATTCAATCCAATAGCCTCAGAGTTTATACACTGTTTTTTCAAGTATATTTCTGACTTGCTTTAATCTGCATGTTGACGGTCCAGAAGGATAACATGGTTGACAGTATCAAAAGCCACTGAGAGATCCAGAAGAACCAGAAAATAGCTTTCATTTCTATCCCTAGCCTGCAGGAGATCATTGACCAGTACAACCAGGGCAGTTTGAATCTTATGGTGGAGCCTGAAACCTGATGAAAAGGATCCAAATAGTGCATATCCTCCAGACAAGGCTGAATGGGATACTTGAGACTAGAATATAATTGGCAATAATGGTTGGGTCCAAAGATGTTTTTTTTTCAAGAAGCAAGTTTAGTAACAGCTCTTTTAACTGTTCCAGGAAGACTCCCTCACAGAGAGAAGCATTCACCACACCACAGACTCCATTGCCCAGCCCTGCCTGGCTCGATTTTATGAGCAAGGATGGGCAAAGTGAAGAAGGATCAAATCAGCACCAGGAAGCCTTTGCTAGTCTTCCTATTCTCAACCTATTGGTGGCCACATGAACTGCCATGTACCGTATTGGTCCAAATATAAGCCACACCTTTTTTTCCAAATTCCAATCCGGAAAATTTAAAGTGTGGCTTATATTTGTGACCTTATGATATCGCTGCTGAAACAGCTGCCCAGGAAGGCCATCAGGGGTGTGGGACAACGGCGCACTGCCCACCCATGACTCCCAGGCCTCCCCCAGCTGTCTCACTCCCATACATATAGGGTCTCATCCCCATCAGCAACCATGCTGCAAGATTCTGCACTTTGCAAGCCAAGCACAAGAGAAGTCCCACATAAAGATTGGATTACTGAAATGTACTTTAAGTGATCAATACTGAATTACTTTTAAATTTTTGACCTAAAAGACAGCATATTTTCAGTTGTTTATTAAGTAGTAAGTTCCACTGCAGTCTACATCTGCTGTGATCTGGCCCGCAGGAACCCTGGCAAAGTAGAATGCAGTAACTTCAGATTATAATGAATAACAAGATGAAAAAATCTTTTTTAATAATTCCAGTGGCACCTTTAAGATCTACTAAATATAAGCTTTCAAGGTATGAGCTTTTGTGTGTAATACACTTTTTCATTCTTTCATTCAGATTGTTCAGGTTCTCAAAACTCATCTACATGATGGCTACCTTTTACTGTACTAACATCACAATATCAGTCCACCTTAACACATATGCAATTACCATTTTGTTAACATTCCAATTTCCCCACATTAACCTAAACTGGACCAATTCCGAACTGCTCCTGAAACTGTTACTAAACCAATACTAGCCTGAATCAGAACTGCAATTAGCAGTTGAAACTACAATGAAATCAAAACAAGAAAATTAAATGGCTTGGCTTCCTCATTTGAAGGAGAAATTATTTGATGCAACATAATTCTGAAAAAGGATATAAACATACAGGGCACTATTTGATGTCAAAGTTCTGCTGCTAAACCATAGTTTAATGTGACCAAACAAGCGGCAGCAAATCTTGGGGTTGTATATCTATATTCCCTTCTCCTGCATGAGGCATGCTATAAAGAGTTCAGAAGCCTTTGCTTCTGAATTTGTTCAATTACGTGATCCAAAACTTTAACTCTGGTTTATTTGACACAAGCCAATGCCAAAACATGGTTTAATTTGCGCCCCACCCCCAGGGCTAAATTTAAACCAAAAAGGTTTTAAATATGACAATTACAAAGGTGACATATTATTAAGATGTTAAGATGACTACTGCTAAGTGACAAAGCCATGCTCTGTAAATCTGTTTATTTCCTAATTCATGATTCATGCCTAAACAATCCCACTCATCATCCATTTGTGCCTAACAGGCAAAACTCCAATGAACCAGATTAAAAGGATTTGTTTCTAGAATAGCAAACTAGCTGCTGGTAACTGAGGAAAGCAAACAGCTGAATTCTGATCACGCCCACTTTCAGGCCGCCTTGATTAACAAAACTTCCTTTGAAGAGAATGTTGCATCTTGGAGGTCTGAAAGCTTTTAAAAGAATGAGAAAAAGGCTATATATTACAAACAAAGGCAGAACAGCGCTGTAGCTTCGCTGCTCAAATTAGAGCACAATATAGAAAAACGGTAAATTTGATCTTTAGTCCAACAACTTGAGCAAAAACCTGTGACTCAAAAATTCCATTAAACAAGTGGCCATGGCACGTTTTTGTCTTCTCAAAGAAAAAGCCTGACAATGGCCGTTTTGGAGCATAAAGCTAAGAACTATAGTCTAGTTCTGGGGTGCCAACGGAGTGCTCATGGGCACAATGGTTCTGCTGAGTTTATGCTGTTGCTGCAAAGCAACTTAGCCCCCCCCCTCCACACACTGCTATCTTCTTTGTGATGTGATGAGGGTGGTTGCTTTTTTTCTCCTTTGAAAAGGATATAGCACTGAAGGTAGGCATTGGAAGAATGACTCTCACTTCCTCTTTTGACTCTATGTGCTTTTCAAGGGCCAGCAGAACAGAAAGGAGAACACTGAAATGAAACATGGAAAAGGAGGGAGGGCAGGACGGAAAGGGGAGGGCAAGCCTTCCAGCTTGCAGGATGTACTTCGTTTTTTCCTTTGCACACACACGTTGGGTACAATATGATGGATCTTCTTCAAATTGCTTAATTTATAAATCGTGTCAACTCCCGCCCCCTGCTGAAAATATTACTATATATAAATATGGTGATAAGAACTATTAGTATGCACACACCTTTCTCTACATTATTACCTTCCTGTGTTTGAGTGCTTTGACTCTCAATAAATTCTGAAAGCAAGCAAGCAGGCAAACAAAAGTGAAAATTCAAATATTACAAATAGTTGTGCAAATTACTTTAATTAGCATAAAATACCCAACTGTGAAACATGGAGATCATAGTCACAGAATTCTGGATTTGCTGAAGAAATTCTGCTAGTATCATAACTGACTCCCTAATTCTTCAGGTTTCACATAAAATCTGGAGGGACTCATTTAGAATGGTCATTTTGCTGTGATCTTTCTTACAACATCACAAAATGTCTCTCAAATTAACCCAATGCAGACAAATTAAGTATGGCACAGTGCAAGGATCACTGCTTTAAAAATTATATCTACTGATTCATTCTTCCCCATTACTGTCCTGTGGAAAGAAAAATGTGTATTCTTTCCAAGACTAAACTTGAGCTTTGTGACAGACACCGATATTCACTTTAAGCATAGGCTGTGATAGTATCAACTTGTAGTCCAATACTCACGAAGCCTGGTGTTTCTAATAGAAACAATAAATATTTCAGAAGACATTTATAATTCATGTCCAAGAGGACGACCATTCTCCAAGATGATAGCCCAAGTATAAATATTGTTTTAATCAACCTGGCAATATTATAATGGCCTTTCTTAAAATATTTTAAGCAATAGAAAAATGTAAGCAAGATTTAAGCAGCATTAATTCTGCAATGCATATTTAGCCTCTTTGTTGGGAAGGAAAGCCCAGGTGAAGTGACAGTAGATGTACTTCTGGATGAACGTCCAAATAAAACTACAGTTTAAGGAATTAATATCACTGTATTAAAAACATTAACAACTATTGTATATAAAAGTTAAATTTGGAATGTTCACATGGCGAGTCTAAAAAGTAAAGGTCAAGTCACTTGTATGTAGAAATCTATTTTCAGCTGTATTATATCCTTTAAAACCATTTCTGTTTTTATAAATTCCATGTCTTTTAAATCACAAAGTGATTACATTACAGTTTTAGTTGAACCATCAAAAGATATGACATCTGAAGGCAGCCCTGCATAAAGGGAAGCTTTTAAATGTTTTATTATGCTTTTATATATGTTGGAAGCCACCCAGAATGGCTGGGGCAACCCAATCAGATGGGTGGGGGTACAAAAATTAAATTATCACATCCCCATCATGCACTGAAAAGTAGTAACAGCATCAGCCATATCTGTTGCAGTTGTTTTCAGTAAATTGTTGCTCAATCCAACACAAGAATGTTTTATACAGTGCATTTTATACAGTGCATACAGAGCACAATTCAAAGTGTTGGCGCTGACCTTTAAGGCCCTAAATGGCCTTGGCCCAGTATACATGAAGAAGCGTCTCCACCACCATTGCTTAGCCCGGACACTGAGGTCCTCCTCCAAGTGTCTTCTGCTGGTTCCCTCACTGCGAGAAATGAAGTTACAGGGAACCAGGCAGAGGGCGTTCTTGGTAGTAGCACCCTCCCTTCAGATGTCAAGGAGATAAAGAACTATACAATATTTAGAAGACATCTGAAGGAAGTCCTTTAATGTTTGGTGCTTTATTATGTTCTACATATTCTGTAAACCGCCCAGAATGGCTGTGGAAACTCAGTCAGATGGGCAGGATATAAATAATAAAATTGTTGTTGTTATACGTGCAAGTCCCACTTTCCAAACACAATGCATTCCTAGCAAATAATTCGTTAGGCAAGTGTCTGCATAGCGAGTTGATGATTTCCATTGTTTTCTATGAGAACATTTCCAATCCATGATTTGCCCATTCTCTTTGCAGCCAATCAGCAACAGCAAAACGAAGGAAATACTGATTTGCCAATTCTCTCCTGCTCCCCAATTTGTTTGTTATCTCTCACTCCCTCCATGGCTTTTGCCTGAAATGGCTGGTACTGACCAGCAAAACAAAAACAACTAAGGAAGTGCAAACTGTTCAAATATCTGAATCAGCTGTTCATGTAGAGAGGTTTGGGTATAATACCTTATGTTCCGATAACAGATTTCAGGTAACAAGTGTTCCAATAGGGGGACCTGTGTGTACATAGGAGCATTCCATGCAATTGTGCATATAGATGAAGAAATAGGTTAGACTCTTGTTAAGACTACTCCTTTCACATCATAGGCCTAATCAGAGAAGTGAATGGAACTGTGCTCATGCAATGGGACTTTTTCCTGGCTCCTCATCACCACAGTCTCCTGCTCCCCAAAAAAACATTCTTGAGGATCAAGGGATCTATTAAAATGATACTGCATTGCAGAAGCAGGACAATACGATATCTTTATTGTCATTGTCCCATGCAGAACAATGAAATTGACAGGACAGGGAAGTTGGGAGAATTTGGTAGACTTCCTTTGCACAAATGCCTTTCAACTCACACAAGATACTTTTAGATCCAAGTCACAATAAATTGAATTCCGAAGGAAGTCTAATGTTCATTAGGGTGTATCCACAAAATGCAAGCATGCAAGTCCTTACTTAAGATCCACTCACCTTAAGTAATGCTCAATGACCTTAACATGAGTCAACATTATGGAATACTTGGTGATGACAAAGAGGTGGCTCAGCGCCTTAACGTGCTTTAAAAAAAGTTGTCTTTGTACTGCCTTTCTAAAAACTCAAAAGCAGAAATTGTGTAAATTTTTATTTCTGTGTTTACCTTAATTACACCAAGCAGAAGAGTGGTGCAATCGACAACAACAACCCATATATTTACTATTATTATTCAGTAAATTTGTACGCTGCCCTTCATCTGAAGATCTCAGGGATGTTCACAACATAAAAATAAAAAATGAGAACACATATTTTAAAAATCTCTGTTTCCTTCCATGCAAAATGCAATGCAATGCTTAGTATCATTGTTGGAGTTCAATGGGGCAACCATCTACCTTTTGCTAACTTCCTGATTAGCTGTGATCCATTCCAACCTAAAAAAAGAAAATTGTGTGGCACTGTTCTTTTGTTTTGATCTGCCCCTCTCATGACTCAAGGGGAAAACATGTGTTTTCAGATAATCCTCACCCTTGAGGAGGCTTAAACAGTTGGTTGCAGGAAACATCAAAATGTTTGGTATGCTGCATTTTAAAGCTCCAGGACACTCCTAATTGTGCCATGTTCTACAGCAATGGTTGTCATCAATCACATTTATTGCTTAGACCTGCTAGTCTACCCTTGGGCTACAACGTTCATGAAGACAATGCAATAAACTAAATATGCACATCTGTTCCCATCACCTCCCTTCCTTGCAGCACATTTCCCCTGAGAAATCTGTAAATGGCTGCTAGTCATGATAACTATATATTAACTCTCCAGGATCAGAGGTATCATACCTCTGACTGCTAGTTGCTGGGGACCAACAGTGGGAGAAGACCACTGCTTATGTTCTGCTGCTGGGCTTCTGAGAAGCATCTGATGTGATGATCAAAGATTCAGTGAGAACTCACTGCCTTTAGTATAGACAACACTAGAGATGTGCTACCTATACAATGGTACCTCAGGTTAAGTACTTAATTCGAATTACGGAAGCCATCCCGGTTTCTGATTTGATCCCAGAATGTCCCAGTTTTCCTTTTTCCTCCCCTCCACATCTCAGAGAATACAGTGGTACCTCGGGTTAAGAACTTAATTCGTTCTGGAGGTCTGTTCTTAACCTGGAACTGTTCTTAACCTAAAGCACCACTTTAGCTAATGGGGCCTCCTGCTGCTGCTGTGCCGCCGGAGAATGATTTCTATTCTCATCCTGAAGCAAAGTAACCTGAAGCACTATTTCTGGGTTAGCGGAGACTGTAACCTGAAGCGTATGTAACCTGAGGTACCACTGTATGAGTTATTTGCTCACAGATGTAACAGATGCATTATCACCTTAGAATAATCTTGCTTCATACTCATGAAAAGTTATTTCAGTTACAAAAAGAGAGGATAAAATCTTAGCTTATTTATCACTGATTTTTCAGTTGCGTTTCCCCACATACCGTACAAAAGTGTCCACATTTAAGCTTTAAATATCACTTCCGGGGTTGACGCGATCTGGGAATGGCGGATTCCCTCCGAGCTCCGGAGGGAATCGGCTCAGCAGGGGACGGGTCTTTGCCGTGCCGGCGACACGGGGACCCTTAAAACCGCAGGCGCGGTGCCTGCGGACTGAAGACTCGGCGGGTGCCTTAAGCGCCCCCCCTGATTCGCGAAGAGCCTTTTTAAAGGCTGCGGAGGGGATACGGGGGGTGGCGCGGCACTGAGAGTCCATCGCTACCTCTGCTGAGCGAAGCCGCGAGCCATGACCGGAGAGCGCTGACTTCCTTCCTTGAAATTCGGCTGAAAAAACAACCCGTGAGTAATTTGGACTTGGCTTTTAAGAAATTTATCCACTGAATTTGAGACGATCGGGGGATGTGCTAAAAGGAAGTCCGCACCCCCTACCTTGCAGACAATCTAGAGCAACGAAAAAAGAACTAAGCTGGAGTGCCTACCCTGTAAAGGGTGAGTTTTAAAAAAAGACAGTGACTTCCAAGATTTGGAAATTTTGAGCAGGAGAGAGGAGTGTTGGATGTTTTATGCTCTGTTGTAAACAACCCCCCCTCCCGGGCCCGGGAGCGTCCTGCTTTGGAGCTGGTTTAAGAAGTGCAGAGTTTGACAGCTGTCAAAGCTGTCAAACGGACTGTTAATAGTGGAAAATTGCTACCTAAGTTACCTCTGGATTAAAAAGAGTTACAATTGATCTAAAATTGTTGGAAATAAAGAAACAATAACAAGACAGAGGACTGTTGGGGAAAAGAATACTAAGTAACCAGATTCCCTCTAGAGGGAATTCTGTGGAACTACAATGGCTGTGGATGGAAAGATACTGGGAGAAATCGAAAGGATGTTTTATTTGGTTGGAATCTTACAAGAGCAGACTACGGCTATGAGTGAACAATTGATGACCTTGACTTCTGAAACAAGTAGTCCTGCTGAATGTAACGAGGACCTCAATGAGAAAGAATCCACAGCTGAACCAGAAATGATAATAAAAGAAGAGGAGAAGACAAAACAAGAAAGAGAAGAAGTGATGTGGGAAAATACTGAGCAGAAGCTGACGCCTGTGGAATACAAACAAGGAGATTATTGGAGTAAATCTACTATAAATCCACGAAAGATGCAGAAGACGAAAGTGGAGGCCCTGGGAGTCTATGAAATTAAGGAATTTAAAATAAAGAAATATAATCGGGGCCTCCACATAGACTCTGACTTTGATTACCTTCAAGATTCATGCCTTGTGGAAACTCTTCAGCAGCTGTTTGCAAATATGGGAAGAGACTTTGGACTGATGGTGAAAGAACTCTTTCGAGATGTGACGACTGGCATAAAGGATTACCAACAAGACCGGCGGAGAGGGACTGAAAGAGACTGGAGGGCCTCGGACGTGAGGAACCCGGGCTAATAACTGTTATTTTGGACATGCTTTGGGAAGGGACGCAAACCGGGGATGGGAGGGAGGGAAAAATTAAGTTCTAACAACACTCATGATTATGGGATTTGGTTAAAAAGATCATTATTCAAGACAAAATGGGAAATCGATGGAAGGGAATTGAGGTCCAACTTAGAAAAAATTAATTTTGTTTGCTTTTATAAAAGGACTAATATTAAGACAGGGAAATGCCAATTTGCTGACATAAATTTGGAAATGGGGATGCAAGAGAGGGGGTAGGGGGAAGTCAATGACCAGGGTTAGGAAATAACATTTTCGGGAAAGTATATATGTTTGTTGTTGTTTTCTTTTTTTTTCTTTGTTTATGTGTTTATTTGTTTTTTGTGTTTTTGTATTTGTCTATATAAAATGTGAAAACCCAATAAAAATTTTATAAAAAAAAAAAAAATAAGCTTTAAATATCTTTCGGCCCCTCCAAGACCAACTGTGTAGAGAACCAGTTTCTAAATAAATAAAGTGGATGCCACTCATGAAATCTTAATGTAAGACATACACAAAATATTTTTCTATAACCAAACCGCAATAAAGATTAAACAATTCAGCTCTTTCTATAACCAAGATTGGTCTTTCTGCTTTATCATTATATTAAACTGAAATTCAGTAACATTACAAGTGACAATAACAATATATCTTTGAAACCTGTAACTGCATGGATATACCGTATTTTTCGCCCTATAGGACACACTTTTCCCTCCAGAAATGAAGGGGAAATCTGTGTGCGTCCTATGGGGCGAACACAGGCTTTCGCTGAAGCTTGGAGCGCACCGACCCCTCTCACTCTCCAGGCTTCAGGAAGCTATCAGCAAGCCTGGGGAGCCCGCGGGAGTTCCCGCAGGGCTCCCTAGGCTGCGGATAGCAGCCTGCTGCCCAAAGCGGGGGGCGACCTGCTGCAGCGCGCCCCACGCTTCGGGCAGATATCCGCAGCCTAGGCAGCCCTGCAGGAGTTCCCACAGGGCTTCCTAGGCTGCGGATAGCAGCCTGCTGCCCGGAGCGTGGGGCGTGCTGCAGCAGAGCGCCCCGCGCTTCGGGCAGATATCCGCAGCCTGCTGCCCGGAGCGTGGGGCGCGCTGAATCTGCGGCTGGGGGGGAATTTTTTTTTCTTTATTCCCCCCCCAAAAAAAAACTAGGTGCATCCTATGGGCCGGTACGTCGTATAGGGCGAAAAATACGGTACATTACAGTGGTACCCCGCAAGACGAATGCCTCGCAAGACGGAAAACCCGCAAGACGAAAGGGTTTTCTGTTTTGGAGGCGCTTCGCAAGACGAATTTCCCTATGGGCTTGCATCGCAAGACGAAAGCCCATAGGGAAATGCTGGCGGTCGGGAGCAAAGACTTTCGCCCACAGCCGGCCTTCAGAAGAGGACCTCTTCTGAAGGCCGGCGGGGGGCAAAAGTCTTTGCTCCCCCCCGCCTGCCTCCCCCCCGCCTGCCCCGGGCGATCTTAAAATGCTGGCGGGCGGGAGCGAAGCGTTCGCTGCCGACCCCCAGCATTTTAAAATCTCCCCGTGTCCTGGGAAGATTTTAAAATGCTGGGGGTCAGGAGCGAAGCGCTGCAGACCCCCAGCATTTTAAAATCTCCCCGTGTCCTGGGAAGATTTTAAAATGCTGGGGGTCGGCAGCGCTTCGCTCCCCACCCCCAGCATTTTAAAACGCTGTTCCGAAGTGGGGCGGGGGGGCGGGAACACCTGGCCCCGCCGCCCCACTTCGGAAAGCTCTTCCGAAGTGGGGAGGGGGGTCGGGAACACCTGGCCCCGCCGCCCCACTTCGGAAAGCTCTTCCGAAGTGGGGAGGGGGGTCGGGAACACCTGGCCCCGCCGCCCCACTTCGGAAAGCTCTTCCGAAGTGGGGAGGGGGGTCGGGAACACCTGGCCCCGCCGCCCCACTTCGGAAAGCTCTTCCGAAGTGGGGAGGGGGGTCGGGAACACCTGGCCCCGCCGCCCCACTTCGGAAAGCTCTTCCGAAGTGGGGAGGGGGGTCGGGAACACCTGGCCCCGCCGCCCCACTTCGGAAAGCTGTTCCGAAGTGGGGTGGGGGGGCGGGGACACCTGGCCCCGCCGCCCCACTTCGGAAAGCTGTTCCGAAGTGGGGAGGGGGGGCGGGGACACCTGGCCCCGCCGCCCCACTTCGGAAAGCTCTTCCGAAGTGGGGAGGGGGGCGGGGACACCTGGCCCCGCCGCCCCACTTCGGAAAGCTGTTCCGAAGTGGGGCGGGGGGGCGGGGACACCTGGCCCCGCCGCCCCACTTCGGAAAGCTCTTCCAAAGTGGGGAGGGGGGGCGGGGACACCTGGCCCCACCGCCCCACTTCGGAAAGCTCTTCCGAAGTGGAGGGGGGGCGGGGACACCTGGCCCCGCCGCCCCACTTCGGAAAGCTCTTCCGAAGTGGGGAGGGGGGGCGGGAACACCTGGCCCCGCCGCCCCACTTCGGAAAGCTGTTCCGAAGTGGCGGGGGGCGGGGACACTTGGCCCCGCCGCCCCACTTCGGAAAGCTCTTCCGAATTGGGGAGGGGGGTCGGGAACACCTTCTGAAGGCGGGCAGGGGGCGAAAGTCTTTGTCCCCCCTGCCTGCCTTCCCAGGGGCTTTTAAATCGCCCCGGACAGCGGAGAAGTCCTCCGCTGTCCGGAGCGATTTTAAAATGCCGCCCGCCAGCATTTTAAGATAGCCCCGCACAGCGGAGAAGTCCTCCGCTGTCCCAGGGTTTTTTAAAATGCTGGGGGTGGGAAGAAAAGCCCTTGTCCCCCCCCCCAGCCTTCAGAAGAGGTCCGGGGACAGACTGTCCCCGGACCTGGTCTGAAGGTGGTTTCCCTAGGAACGCATTAATTGATTTTCAATGCATTCCTATGGGAAACCGTGCATCGCAAGACGAAAAAACCGGAAGACAAAGAGAATTGCGGAACGAATTAATTTCGTCTTGCGAGGCACCACTGTATGTTGTTCAATTACTGAATATGGATCAAAACAAAAAGTATGGTTGCTATCATATATACTAAGAGTTTACTCCTCCTTCAAGTGTAGATTCTGATGTAACCAAAAGAGCACCATGTATACGTAAGAGGGAAGTGCTATCAGGTTCAGAGCAACCCCATTGTTTCCAGAAGTACAAAAACTATTTAGGGAAAATACCTAAATGGGGAAACTGAAAACAGCTCAATGAGGACTAAGCATGCTCAAAGGGCCACATAATGTTGACTAACTTGGGGGTGTGAGAAATGGCAACAACCAGGGGAAATAGTATAGGGAGAGAATAGGCAGCTACTGCTGCAAAACTGTGCTTGAAACGACAGGTCCTCCTATCCAAATGTTCATTATACGAAAATTCACTTATCCAAACATGAGGAATTAGTACCCAAACTTCACTATACACACTACAGATTCAGATCTCCAGATCTGCATGCAGTACTGTAAACAAATAAGCAGCCTTAAAAAAGCCTTCCTTTTTGCTGGTTCACAGCAGCCATTTTGTCAGAAACCATGGGGCGGGGGAAGATAGGAAAAAATGCTCTCTTAACTGTCCATTCTTGTCTGTCTTTTGCAAGGTCTATAAGGACTGAACGGGTGGCTCTCTCACTTCTTTCTAAACTTAAGGACACACTTATTCTAATGTTATAAGCAGAGAGCACAGCACAGAGCTTCAATAGAGCAGCTCTGTTTAAGTACTGCACCACAGCAACTTTTCAAGGATGTCTTCCCCCTATTCCTTTGCATCTTCCCTGAGGCTGAAAATACACCCTTACTCTTGAGTAAGGCTAAAATGCAAAGCAAGCTCCTTCTTCTCTTGCCTTTTCAGAGTTCCCAGTCTCTGAGGAGAAAATACAGATGAGGAGACAGTGGGCAATGTAGGAGCAAAATGATTCTGGGGGAGGACACATGGCAGAGCACAAGCAGATATAGAAGGAGGCAAGCAAGCACTCTTAACAATTACAAGCAGTACTAGCTAAATACCAAACCAAAGTGAAGCTCTCTTTTATTAGATAAATCATTGCTTACCTTTTTCTGGTACCAGACTATAGCATCTGTTACTTTGGACGCCATTTATTCTATGACATTTATACAGTAGTCATTTTAGCTGTAAAGAGAAAGAGGCATAAGTTTACATTCATATTCTAAGAGAAATTTTAAATACACACACACACACACACACACACACGCATACTATTCTAATTTAAAGTTGGATGGCTAATCAAGTGACCAATCAAATACCGCTAACTGACCACTTCTTATTCAACCCAGTTCAATTATTGCAAATATTCAATGAAACAGAGATTGTCCTTATGCAAATGGCAGAGGGCTAATAGGAACAACAGGAGTACAGGTGTTTTGCTCCCAGCGCTGCAGGAGCTAGGGACGGTCTCTCTGCATCACACACATATGTACTCCTAGTTTAGAAAGAGGCATTAGTTTTCATTCAACTCTTTCTGAAGGGTTAATGTCATCTTCCTTCCAAATTAGTTTGTGTGGCTTAACTCCTGCTTACTGTTTGCTTAACTGCTGACATCTCTGAACAGGAAACACAGGATCCAGGAGGAAGAATGAAGTAAATGTATAAACTAAGTCAAGTCTACTTGGGTTGCCAAGATGGTCAGAATTTTATAGGATAGCATTGGGAGCTGTGCTTGGGTTTCTGGAGGCTTCATACTAGAAATGCAAGCACCAAACTTCTCCAACCATTCTGCCTGTTAATAAGCTAATTATGGAGCTGGTTGGTAGCTTTTGCAGGGAGCAATCAGCAAGATCAGAACTATGCATGCAAGGGAAATGGTACTGGGGCTAATTTCAAAGCTCTGGTTTTGAAGTATAAAGCCCTATACAGCTTGGGACCAGGCTACCTGAAAGATCATCTCACCCCTTACACACCTAATTGATCACTGCGCTCTGCAATTTAGTGACTCCAGCAGATACCATCTTATCAGGAAGTCTGCCCTGCAGAATGTTAGAATCGGCCTTTAGTAGTAGTAGTAGTAGTAGTAGTAGTAATAGTAATAATAATAATAATAATAATAATAATAATAATAATAATAATAATTTATTTATACCCTACTCATCTGGCTGGGCCTCCCCAGCCACCCTGGGTGGCTCCCAACAGAATATTATTATTGTTGTTATTATTATTATTATTAATAATAATAATAATAAAGCAACAAAACACCAGACATTAAAAACTTCCCTAAGGGTGGCACCTACCCTTTGGAATTCCCTCCCTTTGAATATTAGATTGGTGACATCGCAGTTACCTTTTTTGGCACCTGAAGACTTTGAAGAAGTCTTTTAAGTTGAAGTCTTTCCCCAGTCTGCATCAATTGTAGACTTGTTCTAAAATGTGTTTTTAACCTGATTTATCACTTGTTGTTTGCCATTCATGGCTCATTTGGGATTCCATTGTATACTACTGAGACAGTAGGTCTTATGGCTCCTTCCATATCTTCTGGGAAAAGCAATTACTATTTGCATTGTGCTATATTTCCAAAGTGCTAGTCAAGTGATGACTACACAGCCTTGTGTCCTTGTTACTAAGACTGAGATTTTAACTTCTTCCTTTTAGTGAGCTGGTTTTATTATATTTTGTTCTTTTTTGTTTGTTATTCACCTTGGAATTTCTTTTTAAAGTGAAGGGTGGTACATACATTATTTTAGTAAAATTAATAAATAAGTGAACGTGCACATGTTGCTTGCTGATACTCTCCACCAGGCGAGTAAGAAAACTGAGAGAAGCAGCGAGAGAGTGAAATGCTGTACTGTATGTATCTCAGAAGCAACATGACTTCTTACAGTGAATGTTTGCCTTGACAGAGGTAATTAGACAATTCCAGTCTTAATTCTATATTGCAATCCTGTAGTGCAATTATGAATAAATAATTCTGAATGGATGTCACAGAGTTTATGACTTATCATAGTTGAGTTGGACCCCCAGATTTAAGTTTTGCACAGATAAGGAATTGTATGCATAGCTAAAGATTAATTTGAAATTCCCTCTGAAGCAGCTCTCACTCCTTAAGAGACAAGATGAAAGTATTCATCTTAAGCTCAGCCCTGTAAAATCGAGACACTAATGATTCTTTTTAACAGAGAACAAAGTTGTTATCTGGAGAACATCTATGAGACGCATAAACAAGGACCTGAACCATCAGTCATTAGACACATTTGGCAATCAGCAATAGAAATTTTGAGATTTCATCTACGCTCCTATCACATTGTCATTACAGTGATTAATGAATCCATTTTTATCAAGGCAACACTTACCAAGGACAGCTACAGTGGTGCCTCGCAAGACGAAATTAATTCGTTCCGCGAGTTTTTTCGTCTAGCGAATTTTTCGTCTTGCGAAGCACGGTGTCAGAAAAGTTTTGGAAAAGCTTCAAAAATCACCAAAGTCTTCAAAAATCTCAAAAAAGGCTACCACACCACGTTCTATGAGTTGCTCCTCGAAGTCAAGTCGCAACTGTATTAACGGTGTTCAGAAAAAGGAAACAAACTTGCAAGACGTTTCCGTCTTGCGAAGCAAGCCCATAGGGAAATTCGTCTTGCGAAGCAGCTAAAAAACGCAAAACCCTTTTGTCTAGCGAGTTTTTCGTCTTGCGAGGCATTCGTCTTGCGCAGTGGAAAAGCAAATTCCTAAATAGGTTAATTCTTGAAGGGCTAGCAAGGTGCCATTCATAATTGCTGCTCTTGTTCAGGTCAGGAAGTAGCCCATATTTTGAGTACCTGAAAACAAGAGCCCAGTGCACAGCGTGATCCTGCTCCCATGCTGCAGACAAAGCACAGAAATTACAGTCACACCTATTATATAGCCTGCACCTAGATCCAATTCTTAACTATGTCATCAGTATTCAGTCAATGTACAGCCCAATATCAGAATGTGGATTATATACAGAGAAGCAGTATACGGGCCAGAAATATTGTGCACAACTTACTCACAAAGCACAAGTGCAAACTGGTCTTAATTATATGTTCACTTCATATGTTCCTAGAAAGGAAGTGAAGGTTGAATGAAGGGCTCAGGAAAATACTGGTTACCGATAATCCTGGTACAGTGGTGCCTTGCAAGACGAAAAGAATCCGTTCTGTGATTCTCTTCGTCTAGCGGTTTTTTCGTCTTGCGAATCAAGCCCATTGACGGATTAGCGGATTAGCGCTATTAGCGGCTTTTAGCGGCTTATCGTCTTATCGGATCAGCTGATAAGCGGCTTAGCGGCTTAGAAAGGGGGGGAGGGGAAAAACCCGCAGGAACTCGCAAGACATTTTCGTCTTGTGAAGCAAGCCCATAGGAGATTCGTTTTGCGAAGCACCTCCAAAACGGAAAACTCTTTCGTCTAGCGAGTTTTCCGTCTTGCGAGGCATTCGTCTTGCGGGGCACCACTGTACTTATTTTTTTTAAAGGTACTTCTCACCCTTCTCTATAAAACAAACTCGCTGTTGAACCAAATCTAAAAAAGAAAAAACCCACAGCAGCATAATTACAGAATCTCAAAATAATAAAGTAACAAAACCAAGCAAATTAACAACCTAACCAAACTCAGCTCCTACAGAGAACCTCAGCAAGTACCAAAAACCTTCCATATAAGCTAGGTTTTCACAGTGCTCACTGAAGTATATCGTGTCAGGGATAGGCAGGGGATGACATTCCACTGTATCAGCACTACGACTGAGTAAGTGTGAGCAGGACCTCAGATGAAATAGTTAAGTAATAGCTACATTACAGGTAAAACATGATTGCTGCCAGGGCGGGAGTCAGGGGCAGGTCAGCAATAACTCACAAGATGTCAGTGAAGTTAACTCTTTATTCAAAGAAACAAAAAGAGCTCAGGTTTTGTAAGAGCACAGCAACTCTTCCCAGGAGATCTTGTCCCAATGAGGCAGTTGCAAGGACTGAAGGTCCCAACCTTCCCACCACTCTCTAAGATTCCTTCTCCGCTGGCTACTTCCCAAGCAATCTGAGACGTCTTTGCTTTGTCTGTTTTTGCTACCTCTTTGGGTTCTGGGAGACCAGTGGAGAGGGAAACTGGTCACAGCAGGAGCGAGAGACTCCCTGGCTTCTTCAGTAGCCTGCCTGATCTCTGCCTCTTGGCTCCCCTCCTCTCCAGCCTTCTACTCCCAGTCTGCTCCCTCTTCTGCCTCTGACCACTCATTGTTGTCCCACCACCAATCTCCTGGCTCGGGGTGTGTGTGTCCCTTCGGGGTTTCCCAGCTGGTGCCTTCCACCACTCCTCTGTATCCAGCCAGTCCCTGACAATTGCTAAGGCATTATAAACCTTACAACTAAGATTAAAACTATAAAGGAGCACGGTTGGTGGGACCCTTTACTCAGGCTGGAGCAACAGTGACACAGGAATCCTATTAAACATGGTTCATCCCACTGTAGTGATTCTGATATTCTGGATTGCTGCTGTCCTAGAAGTGCTAGTCCTGTTGAGTCAGCTCTGTGTAATGTAAGAACACCCAAGGGCCTAGCGCAAATTAGTGCCAGTAAAAATGTGACAGCCATCGTGTTTCACCAAGTTGTTATGCAGGGGAGACGACTGTGAGGATGGCACATGGCACCAGAATCTAGTTAATCTCAGTGGACTGAGGCCTGGTACAAGCCATGTACACCCTACGATAGATTCTCATCCCCACCCCCTTGGCTCTTACCCTTTTGACTCCATTAAATGTTACCTAACATGAGCACGCGGGATGGGGGTGGCGCTGTGGTCTAATCCACAGAGCCTAGGGCTTGTCGATCAGAAGGTCAGCAGTTCGAATCCCTGGGACGGGGGGAGCTCCCGATGCTTGGTCCCTGCTCCTGCCAACCTAGCAGTTTGAAAGCACATCAAAGTGCAAGTAGATAAATAGGCATTTCCGTTCGCTGCTCTGGTCTGCCAGAAGCGGCTTAGTCATGCTGGCCACATGACCCGGAAGCTGTACGCCGGGTCCCTCGGCCAGTAAAGCGAGATGAGCGCCGCAACCCCAGAATCGTCCGCAACTGGACTTAACGGTCAGGGGTCCCTTTACCTTTAACATGAACACAGATACCATGACTTTAATTGCAGTAGAACAGCCAGCAGTAACATTGGCAAACCTCAAAACTGAGCCCACTAACGTAGGCCTTAAATATTTTTATCTAGTCCTGTTGGCAGACTTCTTCCACTGGCTAGAAGTGAATTTCTCCCCATTGCACATTATTCAAGGCTAGGAGATCAAAAAACTGGTTATCTAAAAGGTGTACGACAGCCCAAGCTAGGCTGTCCCAAATGAGTCTTAATTTAGGCAGTAGAGACATTATTTTTATTGCACCTCCCATTCTTTTCCCAAACTATTTAAATTGTTGTTAAATATTTGTAAAATGCCACATTTGCTAAAACCCTCCTACTCAAACTACCAAAAAAGTCACTTTATTTACCTGATAACAATAGTTCTTAAAAATTACCACCAAGACAGTTTGTCAGTATGAGCAAAACAACCCAGTAAATCTTCACAGGATTAGAAACTCCACAGTTGGTGCTTAACTTCAAGTAACTTCTGTAGCTCTGCGGTTTCCTGTTTCTGCATGTGAACTGCCTATATTCATGTTCATTTTATCCTATGTCTTTTACATTTCATTTTACACAAATAACTTTCTTGGGACCAGTTTTTCTATTTGCAGTATATGTATAAACTCTACATAAAATACACATAATAGAATATGCCATTTTGTGAAGCCACATTTTACAGAATAAGGACATCTGAAGTTATGACCATCAAGTATGTGTTAAGTGAGACTTGCATGAAGCAAACATGTTTAGGAGTGGGCTGCAATCTTTAAAGTTAATGGGTTTTCACAAAGAATCCAAGTGGATGTCTTTAGCATAAGCCTGGGTACAATGGCAAAGGCATGCATAACCTTTGGATATCTTTAGACAGATGTGAAAGAAACCAGTGTAGAACTATTCATAGAAAACCAAATACAATTATGCACAATAGTATTTGTATAATAGTAACAACAATAAACAATTGTGTCCTCTAGATTGCATTTTCGCAGAATTACCAGGTTCTGTTCCAGTGCACAAAAAAAGTTTAAAGTTGTGTTTCCTCTTCCTGTTAATTTGTTTTAAGACATAATGATCTACTGTGAAATCTAAGGAACATACATGCAACTTATTTCAGGTAAACTGCTCTCTAACTGCTCCACTGGAAGTACTAGAATATACCCATTAAATAAATTGCAGGGACAACAAATAAACCTTACATTTTAACACTACTAGCTTTCAAAGTGCTTTTTTAATGCTGGCAAAATATAAATATCTGATTAAGTTAGTTGTCAAAATACAAGTCTCTTCTTCACAGAACCTCATGTTTGTCCACCGCTACTATCAACAAACTAGCAGGTTTTTTCCATCCACTTTACAGTTGTAGGTTCAAGGGAAATATTATGTTTTTTATTGTGTACTTTTAAAGGGAAACAGGTTGCTTACAAAGCTGAAAGTGACTTAAAGGCAGGGGAGCTGGATCCAGAGTTGCATGAGAAGGCTGCTCACACACAATGGGGCTTTCATGCCCATTCCTCCCCCCCCCCCCATAGCCTTTACCTACCCCATTCCAGCAGATCCCTTGACTCTTCAGGATGGCTGGGAGGAGGGGGGTAGGAGGCTGCAATAGGAAGGAGAGGCGGGGAAGCCCCATGTGAGAGCAGAACTTTGTTCACATGACTTTGGATCAAAAAAGCATAAAAGCAGTGACTGAGAAAGGAGACTAGTTTAAAATAAAATGCGTAAGAGGTTAGACAAATTTGTTGAAGTAAACCTTACCACTAAATACAACATGATCCATTCTCTAAAGCACTGGGTTAAAGACATTTAAAGTTTGGATCATGTACAGCGTATCATATACTATATTATGTTGGTACTGGGACCAAGGAGCCCCAAAGTCTGTCTTCGGGAGACAAAATTATGTATCTGACTGGGATAATTAACTCAGCCCAGCTAAATGATCATATGCTCTTATTTTATGCCTTCTAACTTTCCTCATTCTACAATGTCATGTTTATGTTAGTCCAAAAATTACTGTGAAAGTGTGGCTAAGAGCTACACAGCTAACACTCTAAAGCAATACAGTAATTTGATAAAACAATAATCTCTATTTTATTATATTGATGAAGGCTTGAAATCTAAACCCATGAAACAATGTTTCATGTTTCAGTTAAGGTGCTGTGTTTAAAATATCATCTGGCAGCACTTTTATAACAGCTTCTTTGAAGAATCACAACTTTCGGTTTGTAAAGAAGTTCCTAATCCAGAGTTTTTACAACTTGAGTTTTAGTCATGTCAGGTACTAGGTAAACTTTGCACGCAGAAGTGTAGGGTATATCATCTTATATGGACATTGAACTAAATGAATCTCAGCACATTTAGAGAGACATTCCCATTTCTCATCTAGCAGCAGCAAAACTTGTTTTGTGCTGGACAATTTAGTGGCAGGACATTTTTATATTTAAACCCATAAGTGATCCAAAAGTTTTACAACAAGGAGCCAAGTATATTAAATCATCATTCAAAAAGCTTTATACCACTTGCTATATTTGTAAGAGTATTTTCCCCTTCAAATTCTTTGGCTCCACTCAGCAGCCGCCTTGCTGACTAAACAGACAGCCCCAGATGTTGTTTTTAAGCTAATATTCATTTCATTCTGGAACACCACACATACTGTGAGATGCCTGCATATAAAATGCTGCTGAATGTCTCTTAATTTAGGAAGGTGAAAATATGATTTGGACCTTTTCTACTAGATTTGACAAAGGATTTCAGAGAAGTAGGTTATTGGATAATAACAGCCTTTACTAAAACATTTTTGGAACAACAAAAGTGAGTCATATAATTCTTCCTATTTTGTTAATCTTTCAGGAATATTGATGAGTTCTGTGTGTATATGTTTGCGAAATAAGTAATGTAACAGGTTATAAAAGCATACAGCCTTCAGAAAAATTCCAGGATTGTCACAATACTAAGTACATCTCAAACATTCAGTTCCTCAAAATACTTAACTAGTTTTCACACTCAGCTATACCATTAGATCTTATATTCACTTATATTTATAATCCTTGGTACTACTCAATCATGGCCACACGATCCAAATATGCCCTTTTAAAATGTGTTTGGGGGGAGGGGTTATTGGGTTGTTCTTGCTTTTATTTTGATTATCTATTTTGTGGTTTTTATATCATGATTTTATCCTGTGAACCGTCCTGAAACCTGCGGGTATAGGACGGTGTGCAAAATTAATAATAGTATAAAAAAATAAATAAACAGAAGAAATACATCATTGTTTTATACACCCTTTACTCTTGTCATGTGAAAAATGATAGGAATCTATAATAAGAGCTTATTATTGAGGCACTACAAAATAAGTACACAGTGGAGTCCTTGTCTATGGCAAAGTTCTACTGCAGTAAATAAAATCATTCATCCATAAGGCTAGTGAAAAGAAGGACTTCCCATTGCTTTCTAGTAGCCTCTGCCAGCAGATCTATGAATGGCAGCACTTTGCCTGCACAACTGCAGCTTTGTTAATTTGATCTGAAACAGAGATGCTAACTTCTGCAATATATGAGCATGCTTCTCTACATCATTACTATACATATGCCTCATTTGCTACCATAGTTTCACTTATGAACTTTTCCACAGCTTAGATCAGGACTGGTGAGCCTAACTAGACCTCCAAGCATTGGAGACTGGCTTGCCAGTCTGCTTTGGGCAAACCATGTCCACCTTCCACACTTTAGGCATCATATGTGATATCAGATACAATGAACTTCAAGCCAGAGCTAAAATGAAGAAATAGGAACACCCTCTTAAGTATGTTTCCTTTCCTTGCTGTCAATTGCCAGCTTGAATTCAAGCTAGTGACAAAAAAATGTTCTTCTGCAGTGGCTTACTGTGATCACTAATCAACTGATTGGCACTCCATAATGCAGCTGAACCCTACCTAAAGCAGGATCTCTTGGTTCACCTAACATCCACTGACAGATGACTGACAGCCCTGGCCACCAACCAAGAAGGTTTTGGGGAGGCAAAATCCAGTCATATTCTTTCTATTCCCCATCACTTTCTTAGGCAAATTCCATCACTGATCAAATTTACAAGCATCCTTTTCACAAGCACCATATATGTTATTGCGGCCATACCACCACTCAGTCAAGTTTATTCTCGTAGTCTTGAGATGAATGTAGTTGCAGACAGGTTCTGCTGTGGACCTGTATGGTACATGTCCTGCTTCTAGAACTGAGTTGCACTGTTTTCATGATGCCTGGCCTGTTTGTGTTAAAAACCTTTGTTAAGAATGCCATATAAAAGCTATTTTTGAACTATCTCAATTCTAAGTATCCTGGTTGTCTACAGGCAGGACAAGAATATGTTCAGATCCAAGCTACTCTCCCCAGGGTATAATATGCTATCAAACGTTCCCAAGAACTTGGTGGTATAAACCTCAACCGAACCCATTTGCCAGAACAACTTTTCTCATTCCTCCTAGGGCTTCCTAGGTACATGGTGGTATGAACATCAACCGAACCCGTTTGCCAGAACAACTCTTCTCATTCCTCCTAGGGCTTCCTTTACTTGGCACAAACTTGTCATCTACACAAAATGACTATCTTTTTATCACATGAACAATTCAGAGATTAACAAATAATATGGTGATCATGAGGTTAAAGAGCTCAGTCCCTTTCTCACTTTTTGTTTACAGCATGGGAACTGTTACAAACTGAATCACACAGCAAAAAATTATTTTTTGCTACCATTGCTCCTCTGGAAAACTGGGGCATGTTGGCAAGGAAAGGACTCACAGATAAGGGATAGCCATTATGGTGCTACAACATCCATAGGTCTCAGCCAGCATGGTCAATAACCAGGAACAATGAGACTTGTAAATGGCAGGGAATCACACTGCCTCTCTGTGCTACATCTTCTCGCATTATTTAAGTGATGTATGAAGGAGTCCCACTGTAGTGATGCAATGACACACATGTAACATGAGGGACCCTCAATTAGTAAGAGAAGATGTCTCTTTTTAATTTATTTATAAAATGGTCTGCTACATGATTATTATTTTTTATTCATTCTAAAAAGGTTTGCCATCCCATTCAGTGATCTTCCATTTTTCTGGGAAAACCAACTGGTCATTTCTCTATTGTCAGGAATCAGACAAACTGTGCAACTAGTTCTACACCCCAAAGGTGTAGAGGGGCTAGGGGAACTCCCTCCCTTATGATGACCCTCTTAGGTATTTTTTCTGAAGTCTAGAGGGGGAGACATTATTTGATCCCCATGCCTCAATCTCTCCACAGCTACTGTATGTGCGTGGCTGAGAAGGGCAATCTTTTCTCCATCTCTATATTGCTTTTTTACGCTTGGGATGTCTATCATCTACAGCCACCAATGTTAGGTCCCAAAGAAGAGTCTCTTTTTAGCAAGCTGCCTCCCTGCCCCTCTTCTTCCTTGTACTTGGTTTGGTAAAGTTCTCCCAATTCAGTCACTTTCCTAGCACACAAGTCTAGCTGCATTAGTCTTGGTAGAATGGGAACTTACTAGCCAAGTGGAACAGCTGCATCCATATGCCAGTTTTGAACTCCAGCAGGAAAATGAGAGTGTGGGGGCCTGGGGACTGAGTTGAGTTCATATGGCCATCAGGAACTTGGGCTAGATCGCCTTTTGGGGCAGTGACAGAACTTCTGCTACAAAAGAAACACTTAGAATAGGGATGGGGGAACCTGCAGTCATTCAGATATTGTTAGAATGCAATTCCCACCATTCGCTATGGTGGTTGGAGCTGAAAGGAGTTGGAATACCACAACATCTGAATGGTCACAGCTTCCCCACTCATAGCTTAAGGCTAGCAGGCCTCTTTTGAGGTGAAAGTCCAGAGTGGAGACATGAAAACAATTGAATTCCCTAAAGTTCCCTTCTAGGATTTAAGGAGCAGTAGCAGAAAAGGTTCCAACCCATAAAATGAGGTGGTATTGTTATTAAATATTATTCTGGCATAGTGCAGGGTGCCTGTGTAATGCAAATAAAAAAATCACAACCTGAAAGGTTCGTCACTCCTATCTTGTACTATCCACCCTGTATCTCAGTTGTTGAATACAAATAGTAAAAATACTTTCCTGAAAGATTCTCTAATGAAGGAGCCCAGCAACTGAGGTATTTCCCTTTGCAGACGCCACATCCCATAAGTATAGCGATAACAAAGGGGAAGATGATTATTGCTGCAAGGTTTTGTTTGTTTTGTGCCCCCAGGTTTTTGTTATAAAAAAAGACACTAAAAATAACACCCATGAGGACATACTTCTCATATTTTAGTGCAGTTATACAGGCTCCTGTGAGTAGGCACCGCTGTGTGATTTATGAGGCTCAGTGGAAGATACTAAACTGGTGGAGGTCAGGCAGGAGGTGCGGCTTGTGGATTCTATTCAAGGAATCTCTAGCTTTTCCTGGTAATTCAGCCATTGCCAAACATACAGTGGGCCTTTGGGCTTGTATTTTCCAGCAGCAGCTCTCAAAGATTGGCTGTTTCCAAAGCAGCTTGCAATATGTCATGTTCATCCACTATTCAGAATTTTTTAAAAATAAAATTACTAAGCTTGCCTAAAGTAGTCCTTTGGAACCAAGCCAAGGAATTTAACACATTAATTCCTGCACTGGGACATTCCAAAAGTAGATCAAGCCCCCAAACTACATTTAATTAAAAGTGAAATAATATGCACACATATTAGAAGTAAATCCTACTGCACTCTGTGGGAGTGCATGGAAACATGGACAGAAATCATACTACAAAAGTGTATAAAGTCTGTTCCTCAACCTCATGGGCTGATGTAGTCAAAGTTCAAAGGATTTCTAAGGATATGGTTTTGCCAAGTATCAACTTTAATCACTCTAGAGATCACTGGGTCAAGTATCCATTTGCCGCTGGGTGAACTAAAGACAGTATGTGATGCAGACACACAGAATTTTAAGGGGGTTTTCAAATGAAGTGGACTATTTAAATCACTTTATTACAGCTGCATTCCTAGAGAAGCAGCTTGTCGATCATTCGTCTAAACTGCAAATCAGCATAATCCTATCCTTATTTTAATGTAACCATTGTTGCAAATTCTTCATATTTTTTCAGCAGTAATAGTGTACAGTACTGCCTAATATGATCCATTAAGAACAAAGAGAACTATACAGAAATCTTTCTCCAAAGGCAAATTGGATTACAAAGATTTTACATAAGGATTTCTTTAAACACTCTTCTTATTTGTCTTCTCCCACCAACAACATAAAAGCTTTCATTACAAATACAGATTTCCAAAATTAAAGGTTTTATTTGGAACACAGGAATTGAGTTCTAGAACACTTGACAATATAAATTTTCTGTGAAACAAATTTTCTAGGGAAAGACAAGTTAAGAAGGAAAACAGAGACTGGTCACCAGAGACTGGTCAGCCAGACGGAGTCATACCAGTAAAATTTCTTGTAAAGAAAGGCCATGCCTGCAAGGATCTAAACAAACAATTCAGGCACTTAAAAACTGCTAAGAACAGTGCACCACTAAGGTTTAATGAAGTCCCTAAATGATGTGAGGTACCTAAGACATTGCAAAGAATAAGCCATTAATATCTAAACTTACTTAACAAATAAAACAACAACACCACACTGACCACAAGGCCCAAATACACATTGTAAATGATACATAAGTGAATATCAAGAAGCTGGAGGGAGGGAGAGAATCAAACATAGCTTTTGTGGTGTTTCAGTACCCCATATTTTACTACAATTACTTGTCCCAACATCCTAGAGCAGATCCCAAGCAATATTTTAGGAACAATTTTAATACAGTGGTTTGGCAGATGTTGCCAGTGAAGACATTCCAGGTGAAAGGTTCAACATGGTCTGCCTGTAAAACCGACTACAGAAGTTAGCATCCTTTGACTAAAAGAGATGGGAGACCGTGGTGAGAAAGAAAGGGGGAAGAACAACAAGTTTGGTTGTATAGATGGTTGAATTTAAGAGCAAGGGCTATGAACGACTCACCTGCTCTAAAGAGTATGAACCCAATACAGCTTTACTGAACTATACCTGGACAAAAGAAAATCACCTTATTTGACTGGCACAATGATGCAACAGACTGTGCATAATCTTGTGGTGCAGACTACAGAAATTTTGTTGCGAGTGACAGAAAAGCACAATGAAGATACTGATAAGGGGGGGTGCACTGATAGAAAGGGAACAGGGTCTCAATATCCCCCCTCTCTTTTTTTCTTAGTTGTTTCTCTGAGAGTTGTGAGCATGTGAAGGATCTGGAAGAGACACATCAGCACATGCACAAGCACCCCTGCAGCAAAGGACGCAATGGCAGCCACCAGGACGGCCTAGATGAACCCCCCACACAAACGCACAAATCCACAACGATCGGAGCCGTTACCTGAATCCTGTGGGAGCAAGCAGAACTCACAAACACTTGAACCCGATGCAACTCAAGCACAAACGCTGGACGAATTGCACGGAGGAGCACAGAGGCCGAGCTGGCAGCTCATGGGAAAAGCTCGGGGCTATAATAAGGCCAGCTTTGCAAGCGCCGCCGGGCTTCTCCGGGCTGCCCGTCGCCTCCTCCTCCTCCTCCTCCCCGCTCCGCTTTCCAATTACAGCAGCCCAGGCTGCCCTGTCCCGGCGTGAACCCCGCTAGGCGCCGCACGCTGGCCGGCCGGCCGGCCGCCCTCCCCGGTGTCCCTGGCACCGGACCCGCCGGGCGCCTCGCCACACGCGCGGCACACCCCTCGCCCGCCCGAGGCGCCACTCGCACCTGCGGAGGAGGCTCAGCAGTGGCGTAGCGTGGGTTGTCAGCACCCGGGGCAAGGCAAGTAATTTGCGCCCCCTAACCCGTGGATTTGCACCCCCTAACCCTAACCCCCAGATGTTGCGCCCGGTGCGGCCGGCCGGCCCCCCCTGCACCCCCCACGCTACGCCACTGAGGCTCAGCCCCCGCCGCAAGAAGGACCCGATCCCCTCCCGGGGCAGGAGGCGCCTCTGGACATCCCCACCCCGCCGCCTCTCCCGCTCTGCCCTTCCCCTCAGCCGTCCCTTCCCGCGCTCTGGGAGAGACCCCCGCCATACATCCCTCCCCCTCGGTCGCCTCAGCGCTCGCGCGGGGGGAGCGGGGTTCGAGTCTCACCGGGTCTCCGTGCTCGCCTCACGCGGCAGAAAGGGGAGCGGTAGGGGGGGGCGCCGCCGAGGCAACCGTCCGCCCGCCTGTCAGCCCGTCGGTCCCCTCAGTCAGCGGAGAAGGGCACGAGCCGCCGCGCGAGGCAACAGCTCGCGGCTCCGGGGGCGCGCGCTCGCGACGGCAGCAACAGCGCGCTGCCGCGGGAAAGGCGGCCCGTCAATCATCGCCCCTCCTTCTCTCTCTCTGCCTCTCTCTCCGAGGAAGGGGAGGGGGGAGGGATGCGGCCGGAAAAAAATGCAGCGCGGGGGCAGCCGCTCTCTTCGACGCCGACGGCCTCAACATAAACAACTTTCCTCATTGGACGGCGAGCCCCTGGAGAAGGCGGGGCCGAGGCGGTTTCAGCGAGCGTTTCACCCAATGGCGCCAAAGAAAGCGGCCCCTCGGTGAAAAGCGATTGGTAGCCGCAAAACGGGCTTTTTCAAAGCGGCTGTGATGGGCAGCTCTTCCCGCGAGTAGGAGGAGAGGGAGGAGAGAGCGTAGTAAGTCACGCTTCGACAGAAATGGATAAGGAGGGGGGGGAATCTTCCTCAGGCCTGTCCAATGGGCACTTAGCGAAGGCGTGCTGCCCGCGAGGTGGGATTCGATGCGGACAACCCAATAGGCTTGGAGCAAGCGACATGACAGGCACCTTCTGCAACCAATGAGCGTGTCGTGCGGGATGTGACGTATATCTCATCGGCCGGTCGGCTCTGGGGCTGTCGGAGCAGCTTAGACGTCGGCTCCTCTTTTCTGGCTGGTTTGCCCGAGGCCTCGAGCGGTGGGCGGTGATGAAGCGAGTCTCTGGGGCCCCGTCCTAGGGCAGCGGCGGCTGCTGCGAGGCACGCCGGAAGCGTGACCGGTGGGTAATTTGGAATTAATGGGGTATTTAGCTCAGGGCGGTGGTGGTTGTGGAGTCCCCTCCCCCCCCCCTTTTGTCCCCGTTGGTATGTCCCCTCAGAGATTCCCTGTCTCTTACTTGCTATGGTTGAGCCCCCCCGGGGGGGCCGGGAGATACCATTCCACGGGGGGGGGCAGTCCCATTGAAGTCAGTAGAACATTACTTCTGAATACACATGGATGGGGTTTTTCCTGACCTGAGTGTATTCAGTTGTTGCCCTCAAAGTGGGGTAATAACCATATATTTCGCGCCATAAAAACTGCAAGAACTTAAATAGCTTCTAGCAAGCTAGCTCCATTCATGGCTCATAAGGCTTCCTAAAAAGAAAATTAGAGCTATTCTCCCCCTTAAGGTGATCTAGGTCAAGGGCTCAGTGGGAAGGAGCTGTGCCAATAAACGTTGCGTTTTGCACTTCTCATATGTATGTTTTGTGCTTTGGGAAATGGTTCTGTGGCCTCTGTTGATGTCAGAGCATAGGAACTGAATAGCTGCCAACTTTCAGATTTGAAAATAAGGGATCAGCAGCCTCACCTGTCCTGGGGACAGTCTACAGGATATCTAACAGTCCGAGATAGCAGCAGGAAGCAGCGGGAAACGGTGCTGGTATAAGGGAATTTCCTGCCAAAAAAGGGAAGGTTGACAGCTATGCAACTGTCAAAGTTTGAGGCATTGTGCTGCTACTGTGTTGCAGGCCTGAGTAGCCTTATGTGCTTGGTGACTGGATCAGAAAGCGGGTAGAGAGACACCATCCATTTAGTATTTATAGATGGAGCCTGCCTTAGGTAAATTTGTTTTGACTGGTATAGGAAGCAGCACAGTCTGATTGGCTGCAGATTCTCATCAGCAAAGAAAGTCAGTGGGGAGAAATAATGGCATTTGGGAAGTTGGTTGGTGATGGAGGTGCGAGGCAAAGACTGAGCTGAGGTGAATGGTTGACATCTGAATATTCAGCTATTCCTCTGCAGTGTGGTAACTATACGTACTTTGCTTCAGAAGAAGGGAACCAAGAGGCTACCCTGTGTTAAGGTCTTGCCAAAAAATGGTTTTAAAAAATCAGCTGAACTGTTCAAGCTGCTAGAAGTACAGTCAGAGGAGCTTTGGGGTCAGAGGCAGATTGCATCCAGTAGCGGGACAGGATTGTGAGAATTTGGCTGGGGCAGAGATCAAGAAATCAAGGGAATTTGACAGGTGTCTGCAACAGTATCCTTTGAGTCCATAGAAATGGTCATCAAACATTTTTAACATCCAAAACTAAATATCAGTACTGTATTCCCTTATTCAAAATAAAAATTTCCTTCCAGTAGCACCTTAAAGACCAACTAAGTTAGTTCTTGGTATGAGCTTTCGTGTGCATGCACACTTCTTCAGATACACTGAAACAGAAGTTGCCAGATCCTTCTTCTGTTTGAGTGTATCTGAAGAAGTGTGCATGCACACGAAAGCTCATACCAAGAACTAACTTAGTTGGTCTTTTTTTTTTTTTTATAATAATTTTTATTACATTTTTTACAGAAATAACAGAACAGTCAAAGAGTAAAAAGAAAAGATAAAAAGAAGGGAAATAAAAAAGAAAAGAAACACAACCACTTCAATGACTTATTTCAAATTTCCATTGGACTTCCCCCGTCCCCCGCACAATGCATTCTTAACAATAAATTTATCAGCAAATTATACCCTTATTTCGTGTATTTCTTTATATTTTCAATTGCAGTTTAGATTTAAATCTCTTGATCACCATATACTCTAAAAATATACCATAATATCGTTTTTACCCATTTAAATCTTGGTTCTTTCATAAATCTTATCAAATTTCATAAATATTCAAGTTTCGTTACTGGAGCTAAATTCCCAATCATACGACATCTTATGTTTCATATAACTTATAATACTTTTGCAAATAGTCTTTGAATTTTTTCCAGTCCTCCTCCATTGCTTCTTCTCCCAAGTCCCGGATCCTTGCAGTCATCTCGGCTAGTTCCATGTAGTTCATCAATTGCGAGTGCCAGTCCTCCAGTGTGGGCAAATCTTGGGTCTTCCAATACTTGGCGATAAGAATTCTTGCTGCAGTTGTAGCATACATAAAAAAGGTTCTATCCTTTTTAAACACCTTCTGGCCGACAATGCCCAGAAGGAAGGCCTCTGGTTTCTTGGGAAAGGTGTACTTAAACACCTTTTTTAACCTAACTTAGTTGGTCTTTAAGGTGCTACTGGAATGAATTTTTTTATTTTGACTATGGCAGACCAACACGGCTACCTATCTGTAACTGTATTCCCTTATGTATTTAAGAAACATTTTGTCTCCAGTGTTGGTGTCAGTTTCACACCTAAACCTATTCTTCCTAGCTACTAGGAGGCTTTAAGGGTACATGTATTCTTTTATTTACATTTTAAAAGCATTCTAAGCTGGCAGTAGGAAAAGGTCACAGTGAGGTACTTTTGAGTTACTGTGGCAGGGAGATCCATAGATCCTGAAATATAAAAATTAAATATCTAAACGGTCATAAAAGGTAGGACCAAGGCAACCATTGCCCTATAATCTTTAAATAAAGTCTTTTGCAGCCTGTCTTCTTTTATTAGGATTCTGTTCCCTGCCCCTAGCTATGAGTGTGAGATTACATATTCAGGATCCCTTTGCATCAGATTGGTTATGCCTTATTAGTTAAGGCTTAAGTAATAAGGCATAACCAATCTGATGCTAAGTGTTCCTGAATATGCCATCTTGCTTGAGGAGTAGCTTTCTACATTAGATGGTCCAGCATTCTCCGCAGTCATCACAAGCAAATGACTGCCTTTCTCTTGACAACCATATACATAACTATTGCTTACAATAGCAAAGTGGAATAAATAATTTTAGTGCCTTCATTAATTTTGCATACTGTTTTACAATGTCTGGATGCTGGAAGCAGTGTACAAAATGTCTAATGTACTATGATTTATAAGAAACTTTGTTAGGTGGTGGTACCAGTGGTCTGGAAAATCTTGCATAAAAGGTATCTCAGTCTACCAAAAAAAAAAATCTCAAAATCCAAATCTGGAGAAAAGGGTGGGTGTAAAAATTACCCACAATTGTAATATGGGATATATGTTGAGTAGTTGTTATACAACTATTTTGATATGGTACTAGCAAGAAATAAATCACCAGATTTCTTGGTGGGTGCCAAAATATAACTGATAGTTATAACATTTTAAGGCTGCAGTCCTAAGCATGTTTTACTTCTGAGCAGCATGGTTAGAATCAGGCTGAGTGAAATTATTTCTCCCAAATTTGTAGAATTAATATGTGGAGTTCAAAAGCACAAGAGAAACATATGAGCTTTACTATAGTTTAGTGTGAGTGTCCACCTTCCTTCCAACTGTGGATCAAAAGGATTTTCAGAGCCTCAGAGGTTATTTCGCCTTCAGAAAGTACCTTGACACTTGGACACGTTTCAAGTCCTTCTCATCCTCAGAGCCTTTCTAAGATGTGTTTATTTAAGTGGTCTTGCTTCCCCATTAATCCCTCCACCATCAGGTGTTTAAATAGCTTGTCCATTCCTTCAGTTAATACCGGTACTTTTCCTCCTTCATCCCACCCTGTGTCCTAAGTTGCTTGCTGAACCTTGCCCATTGCCCATTGCCTGTTTCTTTATTCTTTTATTTTACCGCTGCTCCTTCACCATCTTTGCTCCCTTCCTGCTTGGAACTCCCTCTAAACATGCTATTTTTGCTACACCTTTATCCTCTGGTTGGTTGAGCATCTCTCCTCCAGTGCCCACCTCCTGCCCAGCCTGTTCCAGTTTGTTTGACTCACCTTTGCACCTGACCACCACACACTGACAGCATGAGCAGGGAGCTGTTGTGTCTGTCACTCATGACATTTGGTTCCTTTGTTAATGAGCCTTAATGTTTTTCTGTTGTGTTTTCCAACATCTGTACCATGTGGCCACAGACTTTTTTCTCCTCCAACAATTGGATTTAAGAGTCTAGGGGTCACATATTATGCAGACCTGAAGGAAGATAACAGTATGTTTTTAGCAAGCACCTGAAGCATATTACAGCTGGTGCTTGCCTTATTTCAGAGGAGGGATTGTTCCACAAGCTGGCTGCCAGCACCACCAAAAAGGCCCTCCTCCACATTGCTGCAAGATGGACTTCAGCAGGCTGCAACACAACCAACAGGGCCTCATGCAAAGTTCTTAGAGAGCGGGCAAGTCTATACGAGGAAAGGTGTTCATTCAGGTAACCTGGTCCCAAGTCGTTTGGGGTTTTCTAAGTGAATAGCAAACATGTAACCTTATATGGCTTCATATAAAAATGGCAGGCACAACTGTTTTTGCTTAAGTCAACATACGGGAGATAAAGGGAGCATAGCGCTAAGATTGCTCCATCTGCAGAAGCATTTCTTCTTGCTCAATTGAATAATCTCCCATTTTCTCCCACCTTGCACTGTTCTTGGGGTTTTCCTGACAGACACACAAGCCACTTTCGGGGGCAGTGGGGGGGCCCCATTGCGCTAGTGGAAGTCCTTGTGTGGGCTTCTACAAGTGGAACTAATAAGTTGAATCCAGCCACAAATGAAAACTAGACTTGGCCCAGAGACTGTTTTCTTTATTTTTAAATTGCAAGTTGGGTGAAGCTTCATTTATAAACCTAGCTTGATGGTGTGTGATTTGTTTGTTTTTGCTAGACTTACTGATATCTCCCCAGTCCATTTGTTTTTGTTCTGCTTTATCCTAGGGTCCATCTTTTCTACTCTTGCCAACTACCCACTAAAGCTGTTTAAATGAGAATGTCCTTGGCGCAGAGAGTGCTGCTCACATGGCTCTTCACATTGCTGTTCCTTATCATGTTAGTGTTGAAATTGGATGAAAAGGCACCATGGAACTGGTTTCTCATATTTATCCCAGTTTGGATATTTGATACTATTCTTCTAGTTATGATAATTGTAAAAATGGCTCGCCGTTGTAAGTCTGGCTATGACCCCCGAAATGGGTCCCGTCACCTCAAGAAGAAAGCTTGGTACCTTGTAGCAATGCTGCTTAAGTTGGCCTTCTGCCTTGCCCTCTGTGCAAAATTGGAACAACTTGCTGAAATAAAGCTAGCTTATGTCTTTATTCCCTTTTGGGTGTTGCTCATTGGAGGGATAATAGAACTTGGATACAACATCTTCTATGTACGAAGGGAATAACTTGTCCATAGACTGGGTTTATCCTTTCATCAGCCAGCATCACATTCCTTAACAACATTAGCTTGCTATAAGTTTACAGCACCCAAAGGAACTACAAGTAACAGCTGTATGTTGACATTCTATATGCCGTTGGACTAGACTCTTCAATGTGTGGAGCACAGCTATCTGATTTATATGTATATACTGTAAATAAATCATCAAAATATTTTCCAAGTATTCTCTCTATTTATCCTTCTGTGAGTGTGTGTGTCAAGTTTGTGTCTAGCGTGTTGAGTCATTACACTATAGAACTTGCCATTGCACAAAACTAAATTGAAATGGCTTTTCTGTAAACGGCTGGGAACAGATGGCCAACTTCTGCATTCTCAATAGTCACTTTATTCTCCAGACAGTGAGCTGAAGGCACAGAAGTAATATTTTTGTACACAAAGTGGGTTTACTTGCAACTAATCATGTTGTAATACTAAGAGGAACATAACAGTTACAAAGCACGCAGGCCCTAGTTGGAACATTGCTTGCAAAATCTGCAAAAGATTCAATGATAGTGATCTTTCTTGTAGAAATTTGATGCTTTCCCATCTTACAAATGAAACACTGCAGGCAAGCATTTTAAAATGCTTTAGTTTACTCTACTTCAGGGTTTTGCGAACTTGGGTCTCCTGCTGTTGTTGGACTACAGGGATGATGGGAATTGTGGTTCCAAAACAGCTGGAGACCCAAGTTTGGGAAACCCTGCTCTAGCTAATAGGAACCTTTTTGTGCTCTTAAGATTCAAGCATTGTAATAAATGTATATGCTTAATGCGATATGTTAACTAGTATTTGCCTTCACTTCCTCATTTTTTTCCTGTCCCTAAGCTGCCCAGTGTGAACTGAATTGACATTAAACTACTGTACAAACTCAAACAGTCAGGAATCACCAAGTCTTAACACATCATCCTACTTGTATCTCCTCTACCCTCTTCCAAGGGGCACAATCTTCCTGTTGAGGAAGAAAATAAATAGGTCAAGGGAAGAAAGAGAACACAGTGCCAGAAAATATATTTGTCACACTGTAGCATTATAGGAACAAAACCTGGGATAACAATAAAAGCATGCTTTTGTGCTCCACACAATTGCCTCTGTGTAGTAGGGGTGCTGTGTAAAAGAAGACATTTCACAATGTTCGAAGCAGCTGGCAAATTTCATAAACAGAAGAGTTTACTTCCCTGTAAGTGTGCTTTGATCATAACCGCAGAATGAATGGGAAGAATATTCCACTTGCCAATGACTAAGGTGTACTAGAATCCAGCTGCATCTCCAACTTAAAGATACTCTTGCCTTACTTGACAAAAGACACACCAATGTTCTTATGAGTAGGTTTGTTTTTTCTCTCTTTTCCAGGCCAGTGAATTTTTTTGGTCTCTTGTAAAATATGAAATAAGATGGCAGAATGGTTTTGCTGGATTGAGATGTAGGAGACATTATGAGTAGACACAGCTGTCACCTATTTTGTTACGTAGCTGCAACAGTTTCTTACGTTTCCTTCTGTAAAATAATTAATGGATTGTAATGAAATTTGTGCAAGCCAAAGTCCAGTCACAATGGGGTTTTCTCCTCACTGTTGCAGCCTTGAATCCCATGTCAAGCTTTTCTGACTCTCAGGAAAGGCAAGAGGGGTATGAAGGGTGCTGCAGTGAGGGAAAAGCTTCGTTGTGTGAGTGGATTGATGTGCACACCTGTTTTGAAACAAACCATAATATTATGCTTATAGAATTACCTGATCTTTACAAAATGTCTCCTGTCGCTGTCCCGTTGTGGTAACAAAACAGCAGTAGCCTAAAGCATGAAATTCTATAATCTTTGCTAAAACTTATGGTTTTTGTTGAAACTGCACTGAAAAGGATATATCAAGAACTCTGGCCAAAAGTTTCAATATAAGGAATAATTCCTACTCAAGAGTAAAATGAAAAACGTGTGTATTCTGCTAAGAATAACAGTTTGAAGCTAGTAGTAAATTTAAACACAACGTGTAAGTACGATAGTAGGAATTATTCCTTATATTGAAACTTTTGGCCAGAGTTCTTGATATATCCTTTTCAGTACAACTTATGTTTTGGCATGCTTTAATAAGGGGAAAGATCTAAACAACTTAATGAGAATCACATAGAAGATTCTCTGGAAGAATCTGTAGGACTGTATTTTGCACTTACTTCTGCTTCCTATTACACAACTATGGGTGTTGGGTGCCCATATCTTATTTAAGGCTTTAATCTTGTATATCCTTAACCAGAGTCATTTTCACCCAGGTATTTTTGTACAGAATTGCAGTCACATATACCCAACTATGTGTGCTTAGTCAGATTTAGTCATTGTTTGTGTTTAAAAACGCACAGATTAATGATATTCTTAAGACTTTTAGTTACCTAAATAGTTATAGCTATGAATAGTTATAGCTATAGAATGAAGCAGCCACTTCCATAATTAAGATGAGACTTCTATGGCTAACGTTACTATATTACTGTTGGCTTGTCAGTGTTTTTTGAAATATGGGCACGGTGAGCTATAAACTCCATGTAGTTTCTGTTTATATACCACGCCCTTACCAGGGCAGTTTGCAAAAGATTAAAATTAGGACAAATCAACCCCCAAAACCATAAAAGACACTAACAAGCAATATAAACAGACTTAGCAGAATTTTAAAATCAAACAGCAAATAGCAGCAACACAAGAGAGGATTTAAAAGCTTTGGGAAATACAGAGGTCTTTGTCTGGTGCTGAAATGATGTTTCCAAGCATATCTGCAGATCTTAGCATACACACAGACACATGTGGAGATAAGCGGTCTTCCAGTCCTGTGCATCTTCTATGCCAGGGGTAGGCAACCTAAGGCCATCGGCCGGATGCAGCCCATTCGGCTTCTCAATCCGGCCCATGGGCGGTCCAGGAATCAGCGTGTTTTTGCATGAGTATAATGTATCCTTTTATCTAAAATGCATCTCTGGATTATTTGTAGGGCCTGCCTGGTGTTTTTACATGAGTAGAATGTGTGCTTTTATTTAAAATGCATCTCTGGATTATTTGTGGGGCATAGGAATTCGTTCATTTCCCTCCCAAAAATATAGTCCAGCCCACCACATGGTCTGAGGGACGGTGGACCGGCCCATGGCTGAAAAAGTTGGCTGACCCCTGTTCTATGCAGAGTGGCACAAGCTGGTCACAGCTTCTGTTGGAAGTAGGTTACTAGTCTAGATGGACACGGTCTGATGCAGGGCTTTTATGTTCAGAGAAAAAGGCTGGTGATTGGCTATTACTATACATTCCAAGTCCAATGTGCATTATTCCCCCATAGGTTGCATTTTTATGTAATTGTTGAATAGTACGTACACACACACACACACACACACACACACAGCACGAGGAAGCCCCAATAAAGGACCTTCCAAAATCACAGCTGGCTTACCACACCTATGTAGGAAAATCCCTGAGCTAAGCAAGAATCTAGATGTGATGAGCATCCTTATCACACGATCATGCTTGATAAAACAAGTCACCTTCACAGCACATTAATTTACACCCCACCCTTCACAAATCTCAGAATGGCAAAAACGTGCAGCTGACAAGGCACCATGTATGCCATCTTGAGCTCTTTTGAAGAAAGAAAGAACTTGCAGGCTATATTCCAAGGGGCACAAACATCTAATCATCTGGACCTCAAAAGTTATAAAAGTTATCCCAGTTTAAAAATTGCTAAACACATAACTACAAGAAAAATGGAGGCCCCTTCTCATCTCAGTACTATTTTATTTCCTATTTTCTTTTTTGTTTGGGTTCAGATCAGGGTTTGGAACCTAATTAAGATCCAATATAGAATGCTACTGTGGTGAAATTGCCATTTGTTTAAGCATATGGTAAAGTTTGCTTTTATAAAATGGTAAGTTTCACAGCATGGGGTAATGTAAATTTTGAATTATGTGGTATCAGCTCATGGCAGACAGTTGCAAAGTTATGTGGCAGCTTTGAGAAGCAACACTATGCTAGAGGCTTAAAAGCTGGCAATTTTGATTGGATACTCTGGTCTGATTAGGAGCTTCTGCCTACATCTCAATGGATATGAGGTGGTCTGATGCAGGGGAGGGAATTCTACTCCACTTTCATCTGATTGGCTGAAGTGGGAGTCAGCTGGAGCCTAAATATCTGGTTTCTGCCCATTGTAAGAGGTGGTTGTTGCTGGTGGGGCAGCCTGGAAGGAGGAAGAAACAGAAGCTTTGGGGGCACACGTCTTAGAATAACATTTCTTCATGTCAGGAGGCCAGCTGTGTTAAATTTTCTGTGGCTCTTGCATACAAAAAGCAAAACAAAAGTCCAGCATCATTCAACTCAAACAAGAGCCCTATGGAAGCTCCTGATCAAAGCATACACCTAGAGGCATTTTTTAAAAGAAGCAAAAATTTCACTTGGCAGCAGTATTATACGTCAGAAAATGAAATGAAGGATTAGAACAAGTGTAAAATATAACAAACTTGCACAAAAGTTAAAAACACACAGGTTAAGTTAGAGCATTTGTTATTTTATTTTTGTTTTGATGGTGCACCAACTATATTTACCAATAGAGGTCTCTTGCTACAGTAGGCACTAAAGAAGTGTGACTGAGAGTAGTGAGTTAAGACGATAATGTATTAGTAAGAACTGGTGACTGAGTCAGGCCCTCTCCTCAGGATATACTAGCAATTATGTATGTCTCCATCTTATGCTGTTTCATTCTATGAAAAACTTGGAAGTCTGAGAAGTTGCTCTGGCAGCACAATCTTCTACATGTTTACTCAGAAGTAAGCCCCACTGAGTTAATTTAGACCTATTCTCAGGCACACGTACATAGTATGGAAGCCTTAATGATTCTTACAATCATCTGTATCTGCCTTACCAGTTACCAACCTAATAGTGACATTTCTTGATGCAAGTATGAACCTTGAGTTTAAAACCTCTACTTATTTCTGCCTGGAAAATGGTATAGGGCCAGATGTAGGTGAATTACATTTGTACAACATAAAAACCATCAGGTTCTGAGCCAATTTATATGTTAGCATTTATGGAAGAGGACAAATCACACAAAATTGTTTAACAGCTTAAATTGTCTGGCTATTGTTAATTTGTACATTTGGATTTGGGGGGTTTTTTGGGAGGGGGGTCCTGCTTCCTATAATAAACTCCAGCTCCATTATTGCAAGTTATATTTATTCCAACTTGAGTCCTCAAGTAAGTTTCAATGTATACAGGATAGAATGCCAATGATAGGATGTAATAACTGGGAGAGAGTGAGCTGAGGAGACTGGAACTGGTGTCCACTCAAGATTTAGAGATTTAGGTTTCGGGAGCGAGCAGGGCTTAGAATCCATCTCATAGGAAAAGGTACTTTATACCCAATTACGCTCAGGTAGAGAGCAGCTAGCTGAACGGAAGATACATAGGGCAACATCTCAGGTGGTAAACAAAAGTTAGTCATAACCAATTACTGCTTAGTTTGAGGTGAACAACTTGGAGGTTTAAGAGTGCTCAGGTTTTAGCGCTTTAAAAAAGGAGGTAACACGTTCAGCCCATTAGGTAACTAACAAAAGATATCGCATCCCTTTCAAAAACTTCAAAAAGATGCAGATCCCTTTCCCCACCATGTTGCACTGTGCTTTTAGGACTGTACCACTTCAGAATAAAGGTGAAAATGCACGCTGCAGTGGCCCCCCATGTCAACAACCCTTTGCACCTATCAAAGTAGAATATTTGGGAAAATATTTGGGAAAACCTTCAATAACTCCCCAATATGGACTACATCTCAATCTGGATTGCGAAGTGGCACAATCCAAAAAAAAGCTGTACCATATAAGATAATAGGGAACTGTATTATACCCCAACACTTGTCCATCTAGGTCATAGCTATCTACAGACTGGCAGCAGCTTTCCAAGGGTTCAGGTAAGTCTTTCCTAGCCCTAACTGGAAACGTGGGTGACTAAATTTGGGACCTCTTACATATGCAATGTATGAGCCAGAACCCTTCCTTCAATTTTACTGAATGCACAAGATGAGCCCAAATTGTAGTTCATATTACTAAGATGCACTGGGGACAAAAAAAGGGCCTCGTATCTTTGCAGCATCTTGCCTTGAAGTGTGTTTATATTTTTAAATCTGAAAGGGGAAGATGTTATGGGCTGTTAAACCTTTGCTGTAATTAAGCATTCTGCGTGTTAACTCCTTTCAAAACCTATGAGGCTTAGCAGCAGTGGCCATGCTTTCCAATGGGCTGGGCAAACTCAACTGGCTGCATCTACCAAAGAAGCCAATTCAGTAATCCAAGAGCTAAAGACAAAATTAAATACCCTCTAGAATACAGCCCTAATGTATAATTGTGCTTTAAGTACACCTATGAAGATTCTGTGTCTTACATTTAATCAAGGGGCCTTCTTAGCAGTAGTTATACAAGTACTTAAAAATGTAAATTGATTATTGTATTCAATTATGTACTGCTTTTCTCCAAAATCCCCAAAGTCCAAGTTTCGGGTTGTTCTTTTGGCCTTTGCGGTTGTGGATTAAAGCATAAAAATATGCATGCAGTTTCAGCTAAAGGCTAAGAATCAAAAACTTGATTAGGTTCCCTCAGAGGTCAGGTAGGTCACACATTCCAGTCACCTTCCATCTTTGGGCTCCTATCAATATTTGTCTGCTGTTCTAGAATATGAAACTTCAAAAATTATACAAGTATCCCTGTATGGTATGCCAAAACATTCTAACTGATTTTTTTGTAATGTGTGCGATTTTTTCCCTTAGGATTCCTGACTCATCTCTCTTCATGTAGGGAACACCAGGAAATAGTGGGATCTCTGAAGTTTATCATAACTGTATTGTGAGCAAAGTACCTGTCAATGTAAGATAAGATGACAAGAGAAGTTCATTGCATGTATAACCACCACATGAACTACTCATCCAAATTCGCTTTGAAAGTGAAACTGTGCATTTTAACTTAAATGTCTAAGATTTTTGTTTCATCATACAATAATATTCACTTTCTTGCAAAACTAAGTGTTTTGAAAATTAGCTCAGAAGTTTTGAGGGTTTTTTTTAAAGAGACTGAAAAATAAAACCCATTATTGTTATTATGAACCTTTATTAAGTGGCTCACATTTCAATATAAATCACACTAAAAAGATTTTTCTTTAAAAAAGCTATTTACACTACAGTGCTGACACGTTAAAAAGGAAAAAAAAATTGGTATAAATAAGCTCTATGGAAAAGCCTGGAATTGTCAAAAAGAATTCTGGCTTATCTTACAAAAAATATATGTTAAATGTCAGCTCTAGTCTAAAACCTACAACTCATATTTAAAGACTTCTTTATGTTACACCTGCAGTGTTTACAGTGCATCTGGCCCTAAGTGCTTTGATACTTTCACAGTTATGGACAGGCACTGAGGAATGTTACAAAGCTACATAAACTATTTTCTGTAACAGATGTGAGGCAAGTAACAAACCTGACTCACAGAATTTAAGCATCTTTACATTATTATGTTTAAAAAGGAATTTAAAAATATATATACACACACAGAACAACTTCAACACAAAAAGTCATCTTCTTCTTTGCCATGCAGACTTGAATATGCTGAACTGCTTTGTCTGGTATCCTCCAGGTTCACATGACCCCCCAGACCCAAGCTGTCCTGCAAGTCCTTGTCTTCAGGTTCAAATTCAGAGGCAGTTTCAAACGTAGACCCTGTCAACTGACCATGATCCAGCTTTGCTTTAACATTCTGACATTCCATAACATTAGGTGCGACTGTCTTTTCTGGAAGATTAACAATAATTGGTTCCTCTTTATTTTGGAAAGATGCAGCAGGTTCATGTGTGCATGAAAATTCCTGTTTGACATATTTAGTTTGCAGAATGCCTGAAAATTTAGTGTCTTCAGAGGCATTTATACTCGCTGCGTGGATTACACTGTCAGTTTGAAGTCCTACAGCAGAACATGTGGGATCTGTTGGCAGGCCTGCTTCATAGATGCTTTGATTTTCTCCCTCTGAGTGGTAGAGCTTGAGCCGAACATGCCAAGCTAAACTGCACACAGCCGAAACTGTCTTAAACTGATGCACAACATTCCTTGGAATAAAATAAATATCGTTATCATACAACTGAATTCTGGCATATCGAATGCCTTCCCTTCGTAATTGGTTAAGTTTTGCATCATCAACCCACTGGACACACTAGAAAGAGAGAGAAAAGAAAATTAATAAATGTTTTCTGGATCATGGTAATTCTCAAGGAAATAATTATCAAGTCTTTCAAAACACTTACCTGTGAAAGCGGAGGTTCATGCAGATCTAGTTGCATTCGTTGAACTACCTCTAAGAAATCTTCTGCATGAAAGCAAATTACATCTTTGGTTATACGAGGTTGTTGAGGCCTATACAAAGGGGAGAAAGTGTTGCCATCAAGGTTAATAAAGTCATACCTCAGGTTACAGACACTTCAGGTTGCACGTTTTCGGGTTGCACACCGCGCCAAACCCGGAAGTACTGGAACAGGTTACTTCCGGCTTTGCGCATGCGCAGAAGCGCTGAATCGCAACCCACGCGGCGCTGTGGGTTGCGAATGTGCCTCCCACACGGATCGCATTCGCAACCCATGCGTCCCCTGTATATTAAAATCAGCCAGCTATTTGCTGCTCTTGTAAGCACAAAATAAAACACTGAAAATATACAAACAGTTGTTTTTTAGTTTGCAGAAGTTTGCAGTTTGCAGAAAAGTAACAACAGGAACTGAAACTTATTTTTTATAACTAGTACTAACACAGCCTTTGTCTTCTCATGCTAATATAACAGGTGTTCAGGTGTGTTACAACTATTACAACTTCCTTGTAGAAAGCATAACCTTTTACTGGGGCCTAAAATCAAAAGGGATGCGGGTGGCGCTGTGGTCTAAACCACTGAGCTTAGGGCTTGCCGACTGGAAGGTCGGTGGTTCGAATCCCCACAACAGGGTGAACCACCATTGCTCGGTCCCAGCTCCTGCCACCCTAGCAGTTCAAAAGCATGTCAAAGTGCAAGTAGATAAACAGGTACCGCTCCAGCCAGCAGGAAAGTAAACGGTGTTTCCGTGTGCTGCTCTGGTTTCGCCAGAAGCGGCTTAGTCATGCTGGCCACATGACCCAGAAAAACTGTCTCCGGACAAACATCGGCTCCCTCGGCCAGTAAAGTGAGATGAGCGCCGCAACCCCAGAGTCCTTTGTGACTAGACCTAACAGTCAGGGGTACCTTTACCTTTTAGTTTCACATGAGCCACAGGATACTCTGGCAAGTATGCTAATTTATTTACTTCTTCCACACAGCTGCAATGTACAGCATCTGCAAATTAGTGTAAATTAGAGATTGCAGTGCTCAGGGTTCCTTGTCCCAGAAGCTACAAATTAAGTTATGACCTGCTTATATGTCACACTATCAGTCTCCAAAACATTGCTATTTTTAAATCATAATTGTTTATCACATTCCACTATCCTCTGATATTTCACAGCTGTTAAAAAACACACACACGAAGAAGAAAAAGCTGGATTTACTTTCAAATCCAGTTATCAGAAGGTAGGCAAATGCTCATTTTGCTTTCTTAACATTTCATCTGTGTTTTCAATTAAACTGCACAATTCAGCCAACTAAGATTTCAAAAACAGATTAGTCCAGAGCTGAAAATAGAAGAAAATCACACCTCAAATCAAAAATCATGTCCATTTCCATTCTGCATGGCAATTTCCATTCTGCATTAATACTTACTAATCACCTCCGTCACTATCTTGCCATTTCCTATCCATTGTGCCAACGTAGATTTGATATGGAATACTTATCTGTTATAGAATGCATCAAACTAAATGCACAAATAGCATTTATCTTTAGGATTTTTGACTCCCTATATTAGGATCAGCAACTTGCAGCAATTCAGGGCCAAATCTCTTTTGCATACCAACTCAAGGCCAAGAGTGATGACAGGACTATTAGTTGGGACCTATCTCAGCACTGTCCAATTCATGCAGGTATTTTTCAGATGTTTATCCTGAAAAAAACCTGGCAAATACATACCACTCTCCACAATGCACTGCCTTTAATACTCCCACAGCAGCTGTAGTCTGTCGTTCAAACCCTTGTCCTATGTGATCTGCATGGGCTCGTGTCCTGTCTTCAAAAAGCATTTCACGAGGTTCACTAATACGAGGTAGGTACTGCAGGTTTTTTATTTCATTGGTTGTTCTGTTAAAAGGATGGGGGGGAAGAAAAATTAAGAATAATTGTCCATTTTCCCCCTCTTCATATAAAATTGTTAGCACGTTATTACACCAGTAAAAAAGGAATGCCCTCCAATATACAAGGTGGTTTAGAATTTTTGTGCAGTGATTGAAAACAAATGAACAAGCTAATACACACCCGCATTTCTAGATCTTTTTGTACATTTCTTGTACACAGTGCAATGTTCATTTGATATTATAATTGCATTCTACACACAAATTAGAAATGGAAAGACTGCTATTCTATGGGACTGAGTTGCTCATGACCACCCTGATGGATTGTGTTTAACAAGAGCAGGACAAGGGGAGTGTAATCTTGTTCCCACGTCTAGTTCTCTAAGGTTTTTTTATACCATTTACCATTGCACCCTCCTGGACTGGCTCTGTTGTTGTTTAGTCGTTTAGTCGTGTCCAACTCTTTGTGACCCCATGAACCAGAGCAAGCCAGGCACTCCTGGGACTGGCTCTATGGGATGGGAATTGGGGGCACTGCGCTACCTATGTGGCCAAGTTCAGACAGTAATAATAGAAGAGTGCTTTTCAGTCCCCTAGCAATTATGCTCTAGGCAATACGAAACTACTGGGAGCAGTCATAAGGAAATTAGGGCCAGGTGTCACGAGTAGGATAACACTCAGTTCTAGTTCTCAATAACGACTGAATCAGGAGATGCCATGCAGGACCTAGGCCAGCTGAAAAATTGGCCAATAACCGTATTTTCCGCCCTGTAGGACGCACCGGCCCATTGGGCGCACTTATTTTTTTTGGGGGGGAATAAAGGGGGGGAATTATTTTTCCCCCGAGCCCCAAAGAGCAAAGAAGCCATAACAGTGAGCGGGATGGATCCCGCTGGCTGTCCTGGCTTTGTTTTTGGCCTCGGGGCTGGGGGTCCGGGAGCGAAGGCGAGGTTGCGCAACCTCGCCATCGCTCTCGGAGCTTGTGGAGCTTGCTATCCGCAAGCCTTGGGAGTCTGGCGGGAACTCCCGCCGAGCTCCCAAGGCTTGCGGATAGCTGCCCTAAGCCTGGGGTGCACAGTGCCACGCTCCCCGGGCTTTGGGCTGCAGGCAGCTATCCGCAAGCCTTCGGAGCCCGCGGGAGTTCCCGCCGGGCTCTGCAGGCTTGCGGATAGCTGCCTGAAGCCTGGAGAGCAAGAGGGGTCGGTGCACACCTCTCGCTCTCCAGGCTTCAGCGAAGGCCTGCATTCGCCCCATAGGACGCACACACATTTCCCCTTCATTTTTGGAGGGGGAAAAGTGCATCCTATAGGGCGAAAAATACGGTACATCATGTGTCTTGTAAAGACCTAACTTTTTGCCTGGTCTTTCCCTGACCCGTAAGTTCAGGGAATGTTTTTGACTGCCTGAATTCCTGGTTTTTTGATTTTCTGTTTATGTTGTACCCTATGTTAAAACTATTAAGTGACTTAAAACTGTTTGATATAAAAATAAATAAATCATAACAATCATTGATGATGAACTAGCTGCTACCCCAGCTCTCTGTGATCATTTACTTTCTCCCTCTATGGAACAAAGTGCTCTTTTTTGAGCTCACAAGGGCCTAAGTACATCACTTCAGAGATTAATACTGGCTGAAATTGGAGCCAGCTCTATCCAATTCAGTCAGTAATTCTAGAACCAGAGCCAAGTATTACAAGTACACAGTATTAGTGTCTATTAAGAAAAGAAAATATAACATGTTTAGTCAAAAAGGCCTGAACTTAAAGAATTAACAAGCCATTTATTACAAGTGGCAAAGCACAACATAACCAGAGACTGAAAAGACTTTTCCGGCACAACAATAGACAATTGGTACAAAACAGTTTAGGAAACAGCCCTCCTTAAGAAATAAACTACAAATAAACTACAGTTGACACATTGACAGATGAAGAAAGATGGCTTTACCCCAATATAGTTTAATTTCATAACATATTCCAGAAAATGAATAATCCCCCCACCATCAGCATTTGGCTCAATCTGGTTTATCTAAATTTAAATGTAAACATAAATTATTATATTCACTTTGAAACCCCCCATTCATCATTATACAAGCACTCTATATTGTTTCATTGGTAACTTAAGAGGAAAAAATGACTATTACTCATACTTAATCTAAGCACAACCACAAGGGCTCCTGATTAGGCGATTAGCTAAGTGATGTTGAATGTTATCTGTTAACTCTGTTCTATCCTGTATTTTTATCCTTTTTTTTATCCCCTTTGTTTTTGTTTAACCAATCAATGAACCAAGAGCTTATATACTGACCACTAATAATGAATTGTATGTCATAGATATTACTGCAAACTTATTGTGTATTTTTGTGATGTATGAATGATATGAAAAGACTTGGTCTATTTGTATAATTTATTATTCCTATGATCCTTGATTTTTAAAACCCAATAAAAAGTTATTCAAAAAGAAGAAAAAACATGGGCTTAAACCAGCCTCCTCAAAAATAACTTACAACTTTGGAGACAAGGGACTCAGCTTTACAACCACAGATAGTGTGTTTTAAGTGCAATATACAATGTGACACTAGATGGCAATGGCGAGCCTTATGGAAAATTCAATGTATTTATTATTTTTTTAAAGCATGTTCAGAATGTTTTTTATATGTGTGTAGATTCCACCAAGGTATTTTTTGCTTTGACACACTCCAACTATTACAATCTTGCCAGAGGGGCTTTGAACTTGATGTCTTTTTGTACCAGATGAAGGTATCTTTATTTACTCAGGATTTTTAGAGCTTTGGGGATTCTGAGATTTTTTAGCTTCAATTTTTAAAATTCTTTTTAAATACCTTATTACTGTTTTAACGGCTGTAAGCTGCTCAGGAAGTTTTAAACTCTATAGTATGGAATCAAATAAAGCCAGATATTTCAGCATACCTTTTCCTTTTGAAAGGTGACTTTGGCATGTCTGCCACAGGGATCATTTGTTCTCCTGGACGTACCCACATAATAGGACCATCATCACTATCTTTACGACTCTCTAGTTTCAAACTAGAAAGTGTCCCCCATGGCAAAGTACACTAAGAAGAAACAGTTATTTAAAGGTTATTTAAAACACCACCAATTGAAACATTTTCATTAACTCACAACATGAAAACACTGCATATCTTATTCTACTGCAAAACAGGGGCAATTTCATCAATGTAGAGGACCACAATTTTTCTTCTGCATTTACTGTATTTCCAATTCAAAATAATGTCTACCTCAAAGATAATATTATATCTATATATAAATTGCATTGTAGCACACTGTATTCTGCAACCTAAGAATCTGAGTGCTTTCAGTGCTCCTTGAAAATTTCATCAGGACTGCAGGTTTCATAAGAAATTAATAGCCTCAGTTATGAAGAACTTGAACTGGCCTTCAAATATGAATGTAGAATACAAATTGAAAAATCAATACCTTTAATTGTTGCCTTATACCTAATCATTTGCCAGTTTTGGAAGTGACTTTCTGAAACAGTGATTCTTAACCTTTTGGGGATCATGGACCCTGAAAGCTATTGATTGCAGAAAAATGCACATAAACACAAAATGTTGCACACTATTTATTTTCTTGCATTGCATTATATTTAATTTTAATTTTGCATGCAAGAATCCCTGTATTAAAGACTTGCAGATTTTGGATCTAATCTCTTCACCATATTAGAAGTGTCATTTTGTTTATCATAATAAACAAAGTTTTAAGATTTAACAAAACTATGCAAAGTTACTTCCCCGATTCCCTTTCTTTCTTACTTTTAAGAAAGGTGAATCTTCCAGCATATCTAGGAACTCTGGAAAATAGTCCCCCACTTCCTCATCCACTGCTCCAACAAGGCTGATTTGTCTCATTGGGCCAGCTCTGTATGTACCATGGGAATATGTTCTTTTTACCTAAAAGAAAGTCATATACAGTAAACAAGGGTCAGTTTTATATACAGAATAAATTACAAAACAATTTACATTTACACAAATATACAAAATATTTTCTAAAGCACAGAAGTACAAATTAAACATTTTTAATAGTACAGTGAGAGGAGATCTGAAGTTAGGACCAGGCTAAAAGGTGGCGAGTGCAATGTTAGTTTAGCATTTCAACATAAATAAAAGATCATACTCAACATGAAATGCAAAAAAACCCACAAATGGTAAAAAAAAATTAAACAATGCAAGTAAAACAAAAGGTAGCAGATAATAAAAGGTGGCTACATTAAAAAAAAATGTTTATATGTATTTTAATAACTTAGTTTTAATAAAAAGGGTTAATTTATATTTTAATATTTTAGTATAAAACTGTTGCAACACAACTGAAAGAGATAATGAAAAATATCTGACTTTCCTTTGTCTCTTCAGGAACAAACATAATAGAAGCATAGGAAGAGAATATGCATTTTATGTTGCACAATTATTTACAAGAAAAGCAAGAAAATTACTATTTATACTATAAAATACATTGCCTTGTTTGAATAACTAACTAATATATTCTGCTGCGTAGAATATCAATAAATTTAATTACAAGGCTGGAGCAAGGGATTAAGAAAATGATGTTTACTGAACCAACATTAATATGCATAGCAGATTATTTACCAACCAGTATACATTCACTTCTCCTGTGCTGTCTAATGCAAACCCTAGGATCTTATACATTTGCCTTCCTATGCACTGATACAAAAATAACAGAGAAGGCAGCACTTTTCATTAAATGGTAATGTATTCTAAGTTTCTATGCAGCAGTGTCTGCTTTCTGTTCTTTTAAAATGAGTCCACATCTAATTTCTAGATGCCTAATTTTTATAGCTTTGTGCCTATGACAATTTTAAATATGCGTTAATATATCTATCCCCCCCTTTCATTACCTCATTTCCCACTCTCTTGGACATATGCCCTCCCTACAACCATCTGTTCTCCACTGACACAAATGCAGTGACTTCTTGACCAGCAATCAGCCTGTCTAAATGTCAGCAACACAACAAAATGCTACTCTCAAACACGACTGTCAAGTAAACATGTTTCCTCCACAGAAACTCCAATAGCCAGTTTTTGTTTAATAATCCATCAGCTAACACTGTTAAGAGGGACGCGGGTGGCGCTGTGGGCTAAAGCCTCAACGCCTAGGGCTTGCCGATCGAAAGGTCGGCGGTTCGAATCCCCGCGGCGGGGTGCGCTCCCGCTGTTCGGTCCCAGCGCCTGCCCACCTAGCAGTTCGAAAGCACCCCCGGGTGCAAGTAGATAAATAGGTACCGCTTACCAGCGGGAAGGTAAACGGCGTTCCGTGTGCGGCTCTGGCTCGCCAGAGCAGCGATGTCACGCTGGCCACGTGACCCGGAAGTGTCCCCGGACAGCGCTGGCCCCCGGCCAATAAATGTGAGATGGGCGCACAAACCCCACAGTCTGTCAAGACTGGCCCGTTCGGGCAGGGGTACCTTTACCTTTACCTTTAACACTGTTAAGAGTTTAGGCATAGATGATTTAGATGATTTAGCTTGCCATTAAGAAATTTAAATTTTCCTAGGACTTTCTGTCTACATACAATTAGTTACGGCAACATACTGTAGTCAGATTTAAATTAAACATGCAGTGTTGAAAGATAAGCACTCAGGCTGGAAAAAGGCACTTCCAGCTCTTGTTTTGTAGCAAGATGTTTTAATATTTTGTCAAAGGAATGGATAGCATAAAAATGAAGACATAGATAACAAACTACGCTTCTTTCTCTGTGGAAGGCCTGCAAACGCCATCTTGCAGTGTTAGAAACTCAGATATATAAGCTAATTGCCAAATGGCACCTTAAACCTAGGCTGGGGTTGCCAGAACAGACTGTCTAGGAACCTTTTCTCCCCCCCATGGAACTTATTATACTTATTATATTTATTATTATTTTCATTCCATTCCTATACCGCTTTCTTTTTTAAAAAAATTCAAGGTTGTTTACAACACATTAAAACATCAAATAAAACAATCTAAAATAAAACAAATTCAAGCTTTAAGGAAATAGTTCAGATTCTTCTTTAAATTACATTTTGCTTTGCTCTTATTTATTTACCTACTTAATTTATATAGCTGGACCACAGCAGAAGTACTCTAGGAAGTCAGTGTGGTGTAGTGGTTAAGAGTGTCAGATCAGTGAGAGATCAGGGTTCAAATACCCACTCAAGTCAGGAAGCTCTCTCGGTGACCCTGGGCCAGTCACCTGCCCACCTCACAGGGCTGTTGTAGAGATTAACTGAGGAGGCTGTGAAACATGTACTCCTTGGGGAAAAGGTTGGGATATAAACGCAATAAATAAGCTCTTCTGCTTACCTGCTTAAGAAAGATAGAAAGGGCAGCCACGTGGAGATGTCAGTCCAGAAATCTCCGCATGGTCGCAACTGGGCCTGTGTCAGTCATCTTGGTAGTCAAGATAACCTCAAAATTAATTGATAGTTGCTGTGGGAATGAGCTCATACATGCTTTGATACGTGCCACTTGGCTTGCTTTGTTACTATGCTTATCAGTGAGGCCTGAGATGCTGGGCTCTGGGCTCAGAGAAGGAAGCGATATGTAAGCCTTGGACAGTTGCCACCTATGCCTTCAGGGGTCACGTGGGTTGAGGAGAGGTTCTGGCCAAGCTGACATGTGCAGCAGCTTTTTGTTAAAAATAAGGCTTAACATTTGTGGACAAATCTTGATGACTGCTTGCTTCCTGCTGCAAGTGTTTGCCCCGCATCATTAAGGGCAGAAGGGCTCTGCATGCTGTTTTCATGTTACTTTTTAAAAACGATAGAACTTGCTGTTCTGGGATTCTTGACATCCAACCACTTGCATCCAACCACTAGGCTCTCCCTTGAGCCCATGGTTCAGATCAATTTCTCACCCCAGCAAATGATGTTTTGTATGCATCCACAGTGACATCAAATAAACACTTTAAAAGTATGCTATATGAGAACCAAAAAACCCTTCAATACAGATATGACAGAAGCTAAGACAAAGGTTATAAATGGAATGAATGAATACACCTAAGGCACCATGCGCCTCATCGCCATTCATGTATGGAGAGTTAAGTCAGCAGCACATCTGACTGGGCAATCACAACCTGACTGGTGTGCATGGCAAATGTGTTTATAGATAATGGAACATGTATGCACTGCTAACACGCAGGAACTTCATTTGTGGCTTCTATCATATCTGTTTTGGTTGCACCATATGAAAAACATGCACAGATTTTTCATTAATTGTATCAACTGTAAGCCCTCATTTTGGCTTTTGAGAGATCAACTGGGCTTCAAAAATGAGGATTCTTAAGAAACATGTTAAATTTTGTGAATGTGTATCAAAAGTTACCGTGCTTCGACAAGAGTCAAGAAATTAACACAATCTAACTGTACAAAGCATATAATGAACTTAAAAATAAAATTTGATAGCTGCTTTTCTAATTAAGTAACCATAAGACTTAAAAATGCAAACTATTCTGATTTAAAGAACGTCATTCTGCAGTTTATAGTTTTAATTGCCCCCTTTGACTTAAAATACAATAAAGGTTCTGTACAGATGGCGGTTTGGAGGCTGTTGTTGTTTGCTACTGTTAAAATTAGCTTCAACCTGCTGGAAGGTAACAGAATATTATTTTCATGTCTTCTTCATATTACATATCAGAGCCCTAGAATTGCAGAGCGAGTTCTATGTGTTCTTACTAGACAACTAGAGAATACTATTTTCTGTTCTGCTGGTAAGATGAACTTCTCTTAACCCCTGCCACTAAATGTTAATTCAAACCGAAAGTGCTTGCACTGCTTCCAAAATGTGTTCAGGTTAAAGCAGACTCTAGTGACTGTTGACCATATATCTTAACAGGTGATGTTAGAGAATCTGTAAATAAAGCCATAGTTACTATACCTTAGTGTATTACTACCTTTGGATCATAGCAACCTCAGTGTATATCTAGATTTTACTTCTATTACAAAAAGCTCATCATACCACTCGGATTAAATAAATTTGCAAATTGTTTTTATATGAGTGTAATTAATATTGGGCTATATTGGGAGTTCAATTTAGTAAACTCAGGTTAGGGATTGCAATATTTTAAAAATAAAAAACAAGAGAAAAAGCATATACTTTATATAAGTACTGTATTAATAGAAGAAGGAATGTTAATTTATTTTGTAATTAATGAAAAATAGAACCAAATGGGATCCATTTCATTCAACATACTTGTTATAAAGTAAACATCACTAAGCAGTGAAATGAATTCAGAGTCATTATCCAATTAATTTCATTTGGGAGCGGTGCTTATCTTTCTCTGGAGGAAGCAGCAGGCCCGATTTTAGTGATGACTTAGCACCTACCATTTTATTTTTCCAAAATTCCCTGGATATTGGGAGCGGAGTGGAAGTTAACATTAGGGGTTGTCATGTTTTCCCCAGAATGCCCTGGAATGATTCAATATCTGGGGCACGTTGGAAGGAAATGGCTGATACCAGAGCACCTGCCAAATCAGCTCTGCTGCCATGTGATTTTAATGCAAGAAAGTATTCTGAATAATGAAGCGGGGGAAATTCACACCCTAAGATGCTCATGTAAGATGCACAACTCTGCTCATGAGATCATTGTTATGTCTCAGCATCCTATTATGACAGCATTGCCCGGCTTACGTACTCAGTACACGTCTTCATAGTACTTTGCTGTGTCCATGGAATAAGCCCTTCCAGAACACAAGCAGTTAGGGAAATTTAACTCATGTGGTGTGCAGCAGACAACTCTGTCCAATGGGACTATGGCCCTATTCTACCAAAGAACAGCCTGATGTCAGTCTGGTGCATTCTGCTCCAGCTAATATAACAATCAAAATACCAATGAGCTAAGTGCTGGTAATGTTCGTATTGTTTAGTCGGTGCAGTGGATTGCCTTTGTAAGGTGCTCAGGGAGCAAGAGACAAGTTAAAGACTTTACCGAAAAAGGCTTTCTTTATTGAAAGAGTGCTAACGCAGCAATTAACTGGATTTGCTAGAAAGGAAGGTAGAGGCAGGAGAATGTTTGGGGGGGTGAGCTGGTGGAATGGGTAAAAAATACAGCTTGCACATAAAGGGGTGGAAAAGAATGGGTATAACTGCAGTAAGACTGAGAAAAAGGCAGGGAAATAGGAGGAGCAGGCGGGTTACTACCTTGCCTTCCACTTAGGCTCTGAACGTTAGAGAAGAGGTGGTGATCCCAGGAAGCAGAGGGACAGCAGTCAAGAGCTCAGAAAAAAAGAAGACTCATGAGAATAAGAGTCTGGAGGAGAGAAGGAGCACAACTCAGGAATGGAGACAGAGCATGGGCATGTGTTCTCTGGTTGGCTTGGCTAGTTATACACTTGAGCACTGAAGACATTGCAAAAGAAAGGGGCATGATTCTGGATAATGCTTCCCGGATACAAGAAACAGTCAGTTGTCCTAAGTTTGATTAGCGGGGGGGTGGGGGTGGCTGTGGGTGATTAGCTTTTCTACAATGAGAGTAGCATTTTGTGTATATGTTCTTTCCTCATTAGGGTTAAATGGACAATAAATTAGGTTTATAGTAAGGCTTAAATCACATTATATAGCAAACCAAGTTAGGTGGTGTACCTCAGGATGCTATCGGAAGAAAGGCTGGAGCCACTCCCCTGTCCATTTCAAAAGAGAAGGCTTCCTCTCATGTGCCCAGTGAGTATGACCAGTGGTGAGAAATAATTGAGTTGTATTCCAAAAAACCTGAAGAGCACCAGTTTGGGGAAGGAGGCAACAAAGAGCAGGTACACTTGCAACACAATTTGTTCTTTGTGACAAGGTTACTAGAAAAGCACTCAAATAGGAGGGGAACCTGTTCCCTTGGCAACTACAGTTACATAAGATTAACAAAATGTAAACATGATCCTGGACTTACAGTTACTTTCCTTAATATAGCACTGTCATTAACCCTTCACACTCATGTGAATAATAGTAATCTATTCCTTCCAGGAGAGTAGCTTGCTATACCTAGTCGATTTGATCTTGGTTTTATGCAAGCTCACCATAGTTTGCCTTTTTCATATGAAACAGTAAATTAGATCAAACCTATCCATTCTTAAGGAAATCAGCCCTGAGTGCTCACTGGAAGGACAGATCGTGAAGCTGAGGTTCCAATACTTTGGCCACCTCATAAGAAGAGAAAGACTCCCTGGAAAAGACCCTGATGTTGGGAAAGATGGAGGGCACAAGGAGAAGGGGACGACAGAGGACGAGATGGTTGGATAGTGTTCTTGAAGCTACCAGCATGAGTTTGACCAAACTGCAGGAGGCAGTGGAAAACAGGAGTGCCTGGCGTGCTCTGGTCCATGGGGTCACAAAGAGTTGGACACGACTAAACAACTAAACAACAACAAAAACTAGGATTGAGAATTACTAATTGCAGTATACAAAAGAGGAGTGAGTGTGCAAACTTAAGGCTCCAGTGCTAAACTATGCTTTTCTGTTGTATCTCAGCATCCTATAAATATTACAAAATTGTATAAACAGCTACCCTAGGCAAGAGAAAAAAATTGTCATCTTACTCTAGTTTATCACAAGCTGAAACACATAGGTATGGCTTTTCTGGTAAAAGAGGGAAGAAGTGAACACCAAGCATAGTAGTTTAAAACCATGGAATAGATGTAAACTTTTTAATTAAGCAGACTATCCAAGTTGCTGTTGTTACTTGTTTTAGGCCTATCAGCATGCTTCCAAAATGGAAATTTATCTGCATCCAATTATAGTACAGTTCAAAAGGGAAAACTGCAAAGAGAACTCAAAAAACAAGAAAACACAGCTATACATAGTGAAGCACATGAAGAATTTGAATCATAGAAGAATGCTGCCCATTTTCTGGTACCAAGAAATTCATGCAAAAAGGTTTTAGAAAAAGAAAACTTAAGGATTTTTGTGTGTGCAAACAGAAAGGGTTGGATCCCCAGATTCCTCACATGTTCTGTGACATTTCACTAGTGCCAGACGGAAGGGATAAGTCTATTTTTACAGCACCTTCTTCTCTTTTCAGCCCAAGGAAAATCTGCTTTGAAGAGTTGGGGGACTCTGGAGGAGCACCAGAGGTGGTGCAGGGCACCGTAAAGGAAGGGTAAATTGACAAAAGCCACAGGTCAATTCTGTGTCCAGGGCAGCTGTTTACCAGCTCCACCTGGTACGCAGGCTAAGACCCCACCTGCCCGCAGACTATCTTGCCAGAGTGGTGCATGCTCTGGTTATCTCTCGCTTGGACTACTGCAAAGCGCTCTATGTGGGGCTACCTTTGAAGGTAACCTGGAAACTACAACTAATCCAGAATGCGGCAGCTAGACTGGTGACTGGGAGCGGCCACCAAGACCACATAACACCGGTCTTGAAAGACCTACATTGGCTCCCAGAACATTTCTGAGCACAATTCAAAGTGTTGGTGCTGACCTTTAAAGCCCTAAACGGCCTCGGTCCAGTATATCTGAAGGAGCTTCTCCACCCCCATCGTTCTACTTGGACACTGAGGTCCAGTGCTGAGGGCCTTCTGGCGGTTCCCTCGCTGTGAGAAGCCAAGTTACAGGGAACCAGGCAGAGTGCCTTCTCGGTAGTGGCACCCGTCCTGTGGAATGCCCTCCTACCAGATGTCAAAGAGAAGAAGAACTACCAGACTTTTAGAAGACATCTGAAAGCAGCCCTGTTTAGGGAAGCTTTTAATGTTTGATGGATTGCTGTATTTTAATATTTTGTTGGAAGCCGCCCAGAGTGGCTGGGGAAGAGCAGCCAGATGGGCGGGGTATAAATAAATAATTAGAATTAGAAGAAGAAGAAGAAGAGTTTGGATTTGATATCCCGCCTTTCACTCCCCTTCCGGAGTCTCAAAGCGGCTAACATTCTCCTTTCCCTTCCTCCCCCACAACAAACACTCTGTGAGGTGAGTGGGGCTGAGAGACTTCACAGAAGTGTGACTGGCCCAAGGTCACCCAGCAGCTGCATGTGGAGGAGCGGAGACGCGAACCCGGTTACCCAGATTACGTGACTACCGCTCTTAACCACTACACCACACTGTACTTATTATTATTATTATTATTATTATTCCTCTAGCAAGAAATTTCTGGTCCTTTCTATGAAGAGAAAGAGCCCTTCCACATTCACAGGATGGCCAGCCTGGATCTAACCGAATCAACCATGTATGAACAACTTGCTAACTGCTCAAGCACACATAATTTGGATGTTTCCCATTCTTCAATGCAGATATTTTAAGTAGCAGAACATATACTTTTGTTTCCAAGAGTAAAATTCCTGTTTCTATAGTGAAGAACACAGTAGAGCTACACCTGGAAGCCCTATGATTCATGTCACGGATTTATTCTAAAGTGCTTCCAGTGGCACCAAAACTATGCTCTCAGAACTTGGGTACAATGACATTTTGTGGCCAAATCTTACTCTTAAAAGTATCATAATATAAGGGAAGACAAGCCCTATCCTTGTGTCTGGAATTTTAGTATATCAAGAGTCAACAGTTTTGCTTTTAATGTTGCTGAATGCAGGCATTTTGTCCAGCTATCTAAAGAGAACAGAATAGCCAGACATGGCTATGACTTAACTGTTCTATTTTTAATCATTAAATGAGTCATGAATCTACTGTTTACCTTCAACCAGGAATAAACTGACTTGCTTTTTAAATGACTGCTGAACAGTGGTTCACTCTTATAATATTTACCCAATAAAAATCCCCTTGATCCTTTCACCAACTGTGAAGGAAAATGTAATATCCATAAAGTAATAGGAATGAAGATGTCACAAATTGCAACATTTTTTACCTTCATGTTGAGAGGTTTTGCTGTTCAGTTTTACATTTCTGCCAAATAGCGCTCAAGGCAGCTTAATAAATTCCTGGACACATAGAACCAATGCAAAGCCCAAAATAAAATCAATAAAAGCTACAATTAAAACAATTCAGCAGCCTGTAAATCAACAGATCAAGGACAACCGACAAACACAGTGAAGCAATTTAAAGACTATAATGAATTATGATTAAACCAAATCAACCATAACATTTACGTAAGAATTGAGAAGAGGCTAGTATACATTCATACTCTTCTAAGGAATAATGTTTTAAGTTGATAACATTTCTATCAGATCCAGGCCAAACCTGAAGGTGGTATGTATATACACTATAGGAACATGGTTTGGTCCCAAATTTGATTCAAGAGCAACTGTGAGACTGACAAACATATAAAGGACATCCTTTATCAATAAGGGAATACTTACTTAAAAAGAATTCAGCTATGGCCTATTCTGCCTATCAGGAAAGGTATAATTACAAATAGTCTGTTCAAGACAAATTAACAGATCATTTGCACATGACGATATCATAAAACTGATGTGTCAGTTTTGATCTGTGTTCTGTTTTATTATGTGTTTTATTATATTACACTGTTACTGGCTGCAACATTAATCCATCGTTTGATTTACAATGTTTTCAAGAGAAACTGTACTTAAGCAATTCAAAGAGAATGCAATCTTCAGCCAAAAACTTCCCTGAATATACAGCACAAACAAGTCCTCTCTTTTCAGTGACCCCATTTGTCCATTATTTTAAGCTATGGTCAGAAAACTCCATGGCATACTGTGAATGGGTGGTGTACCAGGGCATGCAAGCTGAGGAGCTGGGAGGAAACAAGCCACATCACTGATTAGTATTATCCTAAACCTAGTACTTCTAGCTCATTTCTCCCAAACAAACCATTAGCAATAACCCAATACCCAAAGTCTGAAGAAACACAATCCATGAGCATTGGTTCTCGTGTAAAAGTAAGCCAGCACTGTGGTTGCTTTCTTCCTGGTTCAGCAAAGGAAGAAACAGGCCAGGAGCATTTTACTACACATAGTAGTACACTGCTTGTTCACAGCAGGGGTGGAGGAAGGGGGGTACGGTGGGGGCCATCCACCCTGGGTGTCCCCACTGAGGGGGGTGACAAAGTGCTGGGTGGCACTCACTGCGCGGCCTGCAACGTGCCCGAGCCACGCAACTCTCCTAGGAGTGATGTGGTGGCTTGGGCGCCCGCAGGATCCATCCTGCCCCAAAAGATCCGCCCGCTGTCTCCTCCTCGGCTGAGTGGGTGGAGGCAGGCTAACTCCTCGGAGGCCCAGCTCACCCTGCCCCATGTCCGATCAGCTTGCTCTGCTGCTGGCCACGGGGCTTTCCCCCCACCCTCTCCATCGGTGGGGGAGCGTGTGCCTGTGCCGCTGCCCCCTGAACCCACCCAGGCTCAGGCATCACCCTTAAAGCCATGGCCGGGAGGCAGAGGCAGGTGAGAGGGAAAAGCGAGCTGTCCCACCAGCACTTGGGAGCTGCACAGAACCACTTCTCTCTTCGCTGACACACACTCTGGATCTCTTAAGCACCTACACTCAGGTATTCATGGGTTTCTTTTCTTGAGTAATGGGCTGTGTTTTTGAAGCTGCGAACAAATTAACAGGGTGACTCTTCCCTCCGTGTGTGTGTGTGTGTGTGTGTGTGTGTGTGTGTGTGTCCCCTCCCACCTTTCCACATCTCCCTGCTTAACTGTTTCCTGCCTCGCTTTAAATCCTTTCTTACAGGGAAAGAGACCTTTGGGAAGTGATTTTGCCCTTTTGGCTCCTTTCCCCTAGAATTATAGTATTGTAGAGTTGGAAGGGACCCTGCTGAGGATCATCTAGTCCAAGCCTCTGCAATGCAGGAATATGCAGCTGCCCCATCCTTTTTACATTTGCTCAGCCCTCGTTTTCCCTCCTTCTTCTATGTAAATTTACATCTCTCCCCCCCCCCCAAGATGCTAGTCCTACTCAGAGCAGACTCACTGTAATGGATTAAAAATCCAAACATTAATTTCAAAGGGTCTGCCCTAAGTAGGATTTAGTTGGATGCAGCCTGTTATTATGACCAAAGCATCTTACCCAAAAATATCTGCACAAACCAATTTATCTGAGTGCATTATTCTCGGGGGAGAGGGCCTCACTTATTTATAACTGCTTAATCGCCTTGCCGGGCCTTCCCACACCTGTGGCGAGCCCCACTGGGCTTTTCCACGCCTGCAGCGAGCTGTGAAAAGGCCCAGCGGGGCTTGCTGCAGGCAAGCGGGGGGCACCTATGACACCACCTAAATCCACTGTACTTGAGCACTATACTTATGGCTGTCCACAGAAGCAGCGTGCAGGTATGAGAGATTACATCCTCCCTTATTGCTCCTGATTTGCACTATTCTTGGGTGCTTTTGCTAGGCAGGAATAGGCACTTGAGCTCTGTCTGTGGTTGAAGCAAGAGAAACAAAGAACATGATGAGGCATTAAGTAAAGCAAAGAAGAGGTGGAGTCTGAGGTGACAGGAACTGAGTTCCTTCCCACCCCCTTGGGAAGTGGGGGGGGGGAGAAGAGAAGGACAATCGGAGGGAAGGGGAGGACCATGGCAAATTGACAGGACTCCTGCATGAGGAACAGCAAAAGGGCCCCAAACACGGTGGCCTTAGCTATGACACTGACTAAGTATCTTATTTTTTCCTTCTTTTAATAATTTTGGGGGGGGGGTGACAAGAAATTTTCCGCACCGGGTACCACCTGAACTTGCTACACCACTGGTTCACATTAAACCAATGCATGCTAACCAGGTCTTTGTCTTCTCACAGCTGATGACTGGAAATGCACAGAACACTAACAGCTGAAGGAGTTGAGAAGCATTTCATTTTCTGAAGTTCAAAAGCTCAATGCTGAAAAATAAGAGTTGGAAGCTATGGAGTTGTTATGACACCAATTCATATTAATGTTGGGGTATTATGGCATTTTCAGGGGTGGAGCAGGATATACCGAATTTTTTGCACCATAACACTCACTTTTTTCCTCCTAGAAAGTAAGGGGAAATGTCTGTGCGTGTTATGGAGGGAATGCCTACGGGTGGCGGGGGGATCTGCTGCAGTTGTGAGCAGAGGATCCATGGTTCCCCTTCCTTTCCTCCTCCGTGGCTCGCTTTGAAACAGCAAAGCGGGAGAAGAGCTGCTGAGTGGGGAGGAGAGGGGGACAGAGAGCCTGCTTGCTTTAAAGGAGCAAAGCGGGAGAGGAGAGGAGCCACTTACACGAGTGTAAGCGGCTTCTGTCCGGTTGGTTCCTTTAAAGCAAGCAGGCTCTCTGTCCCTCTCTCCTCCCCACTCAGCTCACTAAATAGCAGCAAAGTTTTTCAGCTCGCTAAGCCGGGGATGAGCGGGGAGGAGGGAGAAAAGCAGAGCCTGCTTGCTTTAAAGGAGCAAAGTGGGAGAGGAGCCTTCTCCCCTTATACCCTTCTTCTTCATTATTAGCAGCATCCTTCTCCACCCACCCCACGCGTGCTTCTTCTCCCCGTAAACCCCTCTTCTGTATTATTAGCAGCATCCTTCTCCACACGTGTTCCTTGTCCCTTGAGTGCTTTTCCTTCCCTCCCCACTTAAAATGTGGTTACAAAGCACAGATCCACATGGATCCTCAGGATTTCTGCACTGGGTCACCCCAAATTCACCATCAGATCACATAGCATGTCCATGGCTACATCTTGCACCAAAAAATCACGCACCCACTGTTGCCTGGGGCCACAGTGGTGCAAAAACGTGGTTACAAAGCATGGATCCACATGGATCCTCAGGATTTTTGCATTGGGTTACTCCAAACTCACTGTCAGATCACATGTCTGTGGCCACAGCATGAACCACAAAAATCATACATCCTTTGTTTCGTTTAGAATTTTTTTTATTGTTTTCCTCCTCTAAAAACTACATGCGTGTTATGGTCGGGTGCGTGTTATAGAGCGAAAAATACGGTAAATAATGCAAAACAAGTTGACTTGCTTTAAATATGCATTAGATTGAACTGCCAGCCCCTCTGGATCCAAAGGGACCAATTCCTAAGGAATCTTTCATAGGACTGCAGCCATAGCACATACAACTATAAATGCATCATTTTACCAAGTCCAGGTCATGCTACTCAATTGCATGCTAAGGAAAAGTTCAGAAAATATTCCTAAAGTCTTATAGAAAAATCAGTTTTTAAAAAATAAAAATGGATGTCCAATAAGTTTTAGAAGGTGCAGGAGTAAGAGCTACCCACACCCAGAAGTATATCTGCTGTGTTTCTCCATTAGTCATGTTTCTTCTGAGATTGGGTCATTCTGCTCTCATTAAATTATTCCATCACATTCAACGCCACTGAAACAGAAGAACTATCCCTTACCCCACCCACAGGCTGATTGGAAGGAACTACACCACAATCAACAAATTATGCAGCGATGCCGCAGGCAAGCTTTTCTGTGAGTAGGTACCTCATACTCACACAAGTCTTTAATTATTCAATTTATCAAACATATTAGCCTGTCCAACTACAGAATTTGGGAATTATTATTGTACTAATATACATAATGGAGAATACCTTCTGTTCCTGCATTGCATACGCGGGGGGGGGGGATCTGACTGTATTTTCCTTAGTCAACTCAATCTTCTCCTGCTAACATATTTCATTTATATAAAAGAAATTAATCACAGTATGAAATATTTTTTAGAAAGTGGAAAAAAACCTCTTACCTGAGCATGAAAATTTGACATAGTCGTTGTCTCTATATCTTTCTTTCCCAAAATCTCCATTTTCACTGGCGAATTGGGAAAATTAAATGAAAAGTAGTCTAAAAAGTCAGGTAAGTAAGTAGCTGCCCCATGAACAATTCCCATTACATAGTAAGCTGCACAGTTTTCATTTTCACTAAAAACCAGACCCACAAATTCTTCTGCAAATCTCTCCATCTCCACAGGAGACAAGTGGGAGAGTTCATTACTGTAGGCATGGATAACTGAAGCACCTCCATTAGGCTGGTGCTCAATATGAATGAATTGTTTGAACTCCAACATGTCCAACCTTTTGAGTTTATTCTGAACCCGTGGCTCCTTTAACGAGACAAATGGAAACTCACTGTTCTCTGATATCTTGTACTCAGAGTCCTTCTTGGGATCCATATTTTTTCCATTGAAATCCTTAAGATGATTTTTGATTATGCCTTTGGCATCTTGATCCTCAGTGTCACAAAATAATCCCGAGCAGATGGTCTGAATAGATTTACTGTACATTTTTGGACGCTTCCTTTTTTCACACTCTTTATGCTTCTTTTTCTTTTTCTTCTTTACTTTTTTAATCTGTAGATCTTCTGCATTGCTTTTTGGTTTCTCCTTTATACCTGTTAAAAAAAGAAATATTTTCATTTTTGTATGTCTAAAGAGACATGCCAAGAAGATGAAAAACTGATTTACATGCACAGTGAAGTGATATGCCAAGTGAGGTTAAATAACTCAAAAAATTTTTACTTATTATCCCATATTTTCTTCAAGGAGCTCAAGGTGGTGTGCATCATTTTTGGCACCAGAAGGTTGGGGCAAGCTGGCAAGCAGAGTCCCTCAGAATGCAACTCTCATGTAAATGGGGAGTTGCCTATAGTACAATTTTCTAGGAAAGCAGGCAGCTGCTATACAATAGACATTTGTGTGTGCTTACCTTTCTGAAATAATTTCATCTCTCCATTCTCTTTCTTAATTTCAGACATTAACCTGTGTTTCTTCTTTTCTTTCTGCTTTTCCTTATCCCTTTCTGCAATTTTGTCTCTGATGGTTTGATCTAAAAAGGAAACAATTCATATTTAACCAGAACTTTACACAGAAAAATTACCACAATTATATTTGGTATAATAAGTAAATATTCTACAAAGTTCTAAGGCTCTCAGATATTGAGAAGAGACACTTTATACATAACGGTTGTGGGGCTTACTTAAAAAATTGAAACCAGCAAGTATATTCTACATCTACCATATGACCAAAACTCCTGAATTGACTCTGAGCCACAATTCTACGAGCCTAATAGATTAGATTCCCAAAAATGAAGAGAAGCCCAAGCCCCCGGAAAACAACTTAACTTTTTAGGACGTATGAGGTGATATAACTAGGATAAAGAAAATAATGAAACAGGAAGATTTCAGTTCTGCTAAATCAGGTGTGTTCCCAAGCATAAGTTATTATTGTTATTTTGTATATTATATCCCAGCCTTTCTCCCAAAACTACTAGTGTAAATGAATAAAAACATCTTCAAAACAGTGTTTGAAATTAGCCAGGCAGAAGCCGCATTTTGCAACTATCGGCCACTTGCGACCAAGTGAATGCCTGGGTGCCAGGATGGCGCTTGACATCTCCATCTGGAGATGCATGTCTGGGGATCACCGGATCTTGACTGTTTTCACACACTAATACCACATTCTGTAGAATTCTCTCTGTTATACAGTGGTGCCTCATAAGACGAAAAGAATCCGTTCTGTGATTCTATTCGTCCAGCGGTTTTTTCATCTTGCCAAGCAAGCCCATTGAAGGATTAGCGGATTAGTGCTATTAGCGCCTTTTAGTGGCTTATCTGCTGATCGGATCAGCTGATAAGCGGCTTAGCAGCTTAGAAAAAGGGGGGAAGGGGGAAAAACAGCAGGAACTCGCAAGACATTGTCATCTTGCGATGCAAGCCCATAGGAGATTCGTTTTGCGAAGCACCTCCAAAACGGAAAACTCTTTCGTCTAGCGAGTTTTCCGTCTTGCGAGGCATTCGTCTTGCAGGGCACCACTGTATTTCATCTGCACAATTGGAATGAATTTCAGGAACCAAAATGCTTTTTCTTGTCAGCCTGAGCAGAAGCAGTGAACAATGTCATATTTAATTGTTGTAGCTTATCTTCACCTACCCCACCCCACTGATCTGCTCTGCTCACAGTTGTGAAGAACATTCTTATGCTACGAACAGTTCATGTCACCATTAAGAAAAAGAGGTAGAAATAGATACGAGAACTGTCCCTGGATCAAGTGACTTTTCTTCTTTAAGTTCTGAAAGTTCTGAACTGAGCTCAAGGTTGTCATCTGAACTAGCCAGAAGATTAACTGTTGAACACAGTTGGTCCCTCATTAGAGCCATCTTGCCCAGAAATGGCAACCAGACATTCTGTTTTGGTGACTACAACCTTGGTTTAAGGAGCTATTTGGTGCCTAAAATGTATATTGAGTTTCTAACACTGATTCAAAACTATTCCAATACAAATGCTTTAATGATGATTTGTATGCTTGCTTTTCTCTACCCAGTTACAGACATGGCCAAAATTGTGGAAACCTTTTGGAAGATATGTATTTCTGAGGTTTGATGGCTTATAACAAGTCATTTTTATAATAATGCCATAAAATTATGTATCATTAGAAAGAATATAATGCAACAAACTGTTTAATTATCTTTATTCTATCAAAAGTTATACACAAATAAAAGACGTTATACACACACACACACACACACACACACACACACACACACAAAAAGGGTATTTTGTAACTTCTCGTCATTTCAGTTAGTACTTAGTTTAGAAACCTTTTGCCACAATTACAGCCCTACAACACCATCCAATGGAGTTAACCAATGATTTTTAGTTTGTCAGGTTTTATAATGTGGAAACAAAGATTATATGGTTGCTTTTATCAATTGTGCTTTATTCCTTGGTTGCTTCTGACTAGTTTCTTTAATCGACTGCAGATTTCCCATTGGAGTCAGCTCAGGGCTACTGTATCACTTTCTAGACATGGGATGTGGTGACACTGTGGTCTAAACCACTGAGCCTCTTGGGCTTGCTGATTGGAAGGTCAGCAGTTCAAATATGTGTGGCAGGGTGAGCTCCCATTGCTCTGTCCCAGCTTCTGCCAACCTAGCAGTTTGAAAGGACACCAGTGCAAGTAGATAAATAGGTACCGCTGTGGTAGGAAGGTAAATGGTGTTTCTGTGCACTCTGGCTTCCATTTTGGTGTTCCGTTGTGCTAGAAGCAGTTTAGTCATGCTGGCCACATGACCTGGAAAGCTGTCTATGGAAAACACTGGCTCCCTCAGACAGAAGTGAGATACACGCCGCACCCCATAGTCGCCTTTGACTGGACAACAATCCAGGGGTCATTTACCTTTACCTTTTACCTATCACTTTCTAGGTAACCAGTTAACTCTTTTCACTCTGTTTGTCACTGATCAGGTTTGAGTTAAAGAAATCCAATTATTGTTACATAGGGCAGCTGTGCTTTCTTCTTCTGGTTATTTGGCTATAACTTTAGTTTTATTGGCAACCTGATCTTGCAATATGAATGGTGGGTACAATCTCTCCATAATGGAATTAACAAGGATCTAAGATACAGTGGTGCCCCGCAAGACGAATGCCTCGCAAGACGAAAAACTCGCTAGACGAAAGGGTTTTTCGGTTTAGCGTTGCTTCGCTAGACGAATTTCCCTATGGGCTTGCTTCGCAAGATGGAAACGTCTTGCACTTTTTTTTAAAAGCCGCTTGAAGAGGCGCAGTTGCGACGGACCGTGCTTCGCAAGACGAAAAACATCGCAAGACGAAAAGACTCGCGGAACGAATTCTTTTCGTCTTGCGAGGCACCACTGTACACCTCAATACTGGAAGCAAGGGGATATGAGAAAGAAAGAAGTGTTCTTTTGTGATTGTAGACATACTGAGTCAATAATTGTGCACTATAAAACTGTTCCTATCCTTTTTTTCCTGTAGAAATAGGCCAGCAATTCACTTCAACCTCAAAAAGGGAGGGTAAAGGGGCAGGGAAAAAACTAAGGGCTTGAGTCATGCATATAAAACCCCTAACTTGCTAGGAGAATGGGGACAGACCACCAATGAAAAGGGCAGACTTTAATATTGCATAGAAGAAGAAGAAACACTCCAGTACTGGTGAAGGGGAGGGTTAAAAAGAGAGCCTTGTTTTAATGGTGGAAAATGGTTTGGCCACTGCCTACAGAAGCCAAAAGGTGAAAGTGAGTGAGGCAAAAATAAAAGGGGGGGGGATAGAATTCCCTCCACTCGAATAAATTAAAATCACATTAATTAGAACAAATGTTTAAAAAGGAACACAGTTCCCTTATCTGAATGTGCTGTCAGGGCTTCCCAGTCCTTTGATGGCACCTGGCCCTTTTAAGTATGCCCCACTCTGCACCAGCTGGCACCCACCGGGCAATAACTCCTGAGAAGAACACATTCGGACATTGCCTGGAGACTCCACTTGTGGAAGAAGGATGAGGCACTCTCCATCAGCTGCCAAGAAGGAAGGGGAGACAGGGCGGATATAAAAAATCTTCAGAAAGAGAGGAGAATGTGGGTGAAATCCAGTGGAAATACAGGCAACAGGTTAGATAATCAGGCTGCCCAAATAAGGCATCTCTTCGGGTATTGGCTTAAAGTGATCCTTGCTTCTTGTGAGAGGTCTTTTTCAGGCAGTTCTCCTAAGTCCCATCAGGTGTGATCTGAGAGCAGCATTAGAAATTAGCCAGGCACCAGGTGCATTTTGCTACTGGCATGGGTCCAATTGTGACCATGTAGAGATTTCTGGGTGCCAAGTTGGCAACCACAGTTAAAAAACCTTTGCCTTAGTCCATAGATAATACAATTTCCATTGTGCTTGTTTCTCCCTCTTCCATACTGGAAACAAGTTAATTGTTGTAAGAGCAAGCTACAGTCAAGCAATGTAGCTAAGATCATCGAATCACAGAATTGCAGTGCTGGAAGGGACCCTGAGGGTCATCTAGTCCAGAATAGACATTCTGTTGTGGTGACTGCAACCCAGGTTTAAAGCGCCATTTAGCCCCTCACTTGTATATCTGAGTTTCTAACACTGTCTGAGAGGTGATACCAACAACCTATGCTTATCTAGCTCTCCTGCTCCCTGGGGAAATAGTAATGAAATAGAAAAGACTCCATTCTCTTTGGGAAGGAGCCTCTCATGGAACTGTGAGGCAGCTCTGGGAAGAACTGATGAACTCAGGGCTTGGAACTTACTGCCAAGGAGACTGGTCAGGAAAAATAAGACTTGGTAACAAAATGTTTTGTAAATGACTTTGGACTAATAGAAAACCAATAAAATGGAATTAAAAAAGACAACAGCTTAGATATTCTGAAGAAACCACAAGACTGAAGCAGTCCTGAGAAGAAGAGGTAAAGGACTTGCTGATTGGAACAATCTAGGGGAAGCAAATAATGTGAAGTAATACTGCTGGAAGGAAACACTGCTGAAAGCTGACTAGACATGAGCTAGTGCCTTTGTTTGGACCCCTTTGCTTGGCATGGTCCATGGAAAGCATGGAATATGCCCCCTTTGACATTCCTCTTCCACAGGAGCCACTATTTTTACAAAAAGTTCTCATTTAAATCAATACTGTTGGAAAATTTCTAATGTAATCCATTACAACTGTCCTGAGCTCCCCTGCCAACCCACTGCTGGCTCAATATTAAGTCCTGCCAAACTGACCATATACAGTCTATTCAATTACCCTGGAGTTGTCATGTGGAATCAGGAAAATAAATCTTTTTTTAAAAAAAAAAACCTTCAACTGAAGCAGCCAACATGTGAAGTGACCTTTCTTTTTACCAGATATTGCCTCTGACTCAACCCTTTTGCTTGCTTTTGGTGGCAATCAGATTAACTGGAGTGCGATCAAAAGTTCCCGATCAGTTGAATAGATCCAATCCCTGTCAAAAGCAGTGGGAAGGTCAGAGTCAAAGGCACTATCTGATAAAAAGAAAAGTTGACAGAAAAAGGCACCATGTTCACACAGTTCCACATTCAAGATGCAATGGCAAAGGAATAATTGGGATTATACTATTGCCTTAGAACACACTCCTCTTTGTTCCTTTGCAGCCACCATTTTAACTTTCCTGTGTCTGACATCAGGTGATGGGAGTGGGTGTTGTCAATAAAAGCCTTTATTCTGTTTAGGCCTTGACTGAAGTCTGGTACTTGCAGATCTCTGGGTAACAGAGAACATGGTTTCTGGTGACAACTCAGCTCTCGCTAATTAGGATGAGATCGTGGATTGAGTGCACCCGTGTTATCTAGCTATGGCTGGTAGCTAGCTCCAGGTCAACATGGAGACCTGCTTAATTAACAACAACTGTGCATTTGTGAGAATGCAGCAACTCAAATACTGTAAATTTCCAGCCAACCGAGCTTCTGACCAGCTGGGAAATTTGGGTTCAGTTGCTAGACCATTTTTTATATGTCCCAGTTGTTCCTATGCGGAGAACAAAATAAGCTCCTGACAAGCTCATTTAAACAAATGTATATACTGTACATATACTGCAAGTTACTAGAAAACTTCTGAGTTATAATATACAAGTGACACAAAATAAGCAGTAATTGACCAAGCATTTCAAAACCTACAAGTGAACAGAAGTTTTTCCCATCTGTTTTAAAATAATGTAGGATGCCAAAAGCAGCAGCTGGTTTGCATCAGCTGAGAGAGGGCATCCCACTTCAGCATTAAAATATTATGCAAGAAGCACATCAAGATCAAAGGCAGCTAATGCAACAAAATTCCACACAATAAGGACTGTCATCACAGAAAGAGGGCAAAGTTACTGCATCATTGCAGTAGAGACAGAGATCTAATCACAGGTCATTGTACAAGGCACTATGAAAACAACTCCTGCTCTACACACTCCAGGCAAAACTCTTTTAGCAAAGCATAAAAAGCACAAAGAAAGAAAGAAACTAATCACTTTCAAAAAAAATTATGATGTAATAACTGTATGCCAAATTCATTACATGCACTATGACACAGAAAGCTTTGAATGATAGCAAGGAGGCTGTACAGATATTTATTAGCATGTTCCTTTTTCATTATCTCCCAAGAGAGCAAGGAAAGATGTTTGAAAAGAGTTTGTCAGCAACAATACTAAAAATATAACAGACTTCCAGCTTATCAATTTATCATTAAAAATTGAAAGCTTTCATTTTTAAACTGTAGAAACAACAGACCATGAAGATGGTTTACAGCAACAATGCCAACCATTTTAGTGTTGAAAGAAATGGAAAAGGCATTCTGAAACACACCATTGTGTATTGGGGATGGGTGCTTCACCAAGCCCTGAAATCTAAGTTTTACTGCATTACTAAACAAGGGACATACATAGGATTTGGAATCAGAAGAGTAATTACAAATGTTGAAAAATACAGACTACATTCAGGTATTTGGTCCAGGAGTACAATCTGGCTGTCTGACATGCCTTGACATTTATGTTCACGATATAGTCTTTCAAGTTCTAGATCAGTTAAAATGTGATGAATTTTTGGAAATATACATGAGCAAGGAACTACACAAACACGTGAAATAGTAGAAAAGCTTATTTAAACTTCTGCAAACTTCCTACTTTCTCATATCCACAAAGATCAGCATGAGGGTTAGAATCAGAAATTATGGGTTGTTATGACACCAATTAACATTTAATAAATAAAATAGTCATGCTAATTATTCTGAAGGGTGGGATAGCATATAAACAATATTAAAATTTCCCACTTCTAGACATTTCCTTCAAATATGCATCAGACTGGGTCCAACAGGGCTGACTCCCAGGTAAGGATGCAAACCTGTGAAAACATATGATAAAAATCTGAATTTTTTAATAGTATTATCAAGAGTAGCTAAATAATTATAGGATGCAGCTTCAATCTGTCTGTGGCTGCCCTGTATGGTGATTCATTCAACTACAGGCAGCAGCCTTCTCAGTAATAAACCTTCCATACTAACATCCCACTCATGCTAACCACTGGATCTTTGTCAGTAGGAAGAAGTATACAAGTTTTGTTTTCAAGGTGAGGTTTGCTCAAGCAACAATGTCTTCCTGACCATTGGCATTTTCCTACATCTTTGGTTAGTCACTGGTCTTGACTTCTCCTTTGTCCCATAGTTTCCAGTTCATGGCTCACTCCAGACTCCTGCCCACAGCACAGCACTGACAATATCCAAATATATTGCTACATCTTAATTATAAGGATATTTTATGAGCTTTCTTCACTGAAAGGTACTGTATATTCTTTGTGCAGTATGTTACTGAGGTCAGCAAATCATATATAAACCAAGATTTAAAAAACTTTCCGAATGTTTACTGCTGTTGATGGGTTTTCAACATTTCCTTCCAATTTTCTGCAACAGTAAAATACTAAAATATACCCTAGTACCTTCAAGAGTAGAAGTCTGACTCTCCTTCTCAAAAACATATTTCTCATTCATATATATATATATATATATATATATATATATATATATATATATATATTTGCTTTCGTAGATTTTCACGGGTACAGGAATGCAGGTTTTGGTGTCTTCGGGTGTCTTCCCGTGTAAGAGTCGGGGTGTCTGGGCGACGTTTCGACGAGGTCATATATATTCTCTCTCTCTCTCTCACACACACACACACGCAAACATATACACAGACATATATGCACATATACATATACATACACACACACCAACAATACAACCCTATGAGCCAAATTATATATGGTATACGTTCTTAGCTTGAGTTCAAACAGGAAGTGTTTTTTTATTATTTATTTTTATGTTTTCTGCTACATTTCAATGCCCTACAGACAACTCCCAATTTATGCAGGGGTTGTGTTCCAAGTGAAATCTCATATAACACCATTGAAAAAGCATGGAAACACCCCATGCTGTTCCCATTCCCCCCCTTTTTGTGATATTTTTGGGTCACTTCCAGGTTCAGTGTGATGCGCATGTGCGCACAAAAATTGGATGCACCTAAAAAGGCGGCTGCCTGTACTAAAAAAAATCCATTATGCCTTCAAAAATGTATGGAAGTTTACATCACTTGTCTTGTAAAGGTAAATAACTGCATGCAATTTTAGCCGGCATAATGCACACACTGCATATGTTTTGGCATTCTCTGCTATTCCAGTTCTCTAATTCTGGGCACTCTCATATGGTGAGTACAGGAATTCTGCAAACTCTGGAACAGCATCATTTTTAAAATTGTGCTGTTTGCTCCCATTCACTACAACAAAGCCACACACTAACACAATATTGCTATATCACTGATAGCTTCAGCAGTCTCTCTCAAAATGCATGGCTTCTAGAAGTGTGTATGACCACTGTTTTAATATTAAATGCAATGTGGTTCCAATTCACTTAATTGAAGACATAAAGCTAAAAGTCAAATGTTCATTATGACAAGATATTGAATGTCTGTTCCATCCTTCCATATAAGCAGTTTCAAAGAGAGAGTTTGTTTGGGACCATTGCATCCATAATTTGCAGCTGGACAGAAGGTTGCACCACTTCCATCTCAAGTACTCAGTTGCAAAACACTTTCCTTCCCTACTCATTTGCCTTCCTCTCGCAACTGCTACTAGCTGCTCCAGGGGGAGACTGTCCCAATGCAAAACACCTCAGATATTGTCACAACCTCCTACTGTCTCAGGCAGTCTGCTGCAAGGCGTTGGTGCCTCCAAAGGAAAAGACAGAAGCCTGACAGTCAAACAGTGAGGAAGAGCATGACAACCTTCCAAATTTGATCTGTTCATATTTTAGAGAAATATATTAAGACAAAGCTTACAGCACAGTGAACACACTTTTGAGATCTCTTTATGTATCATGCACCTCTGGCTTTATCTCAATTAACTTGCAAAGTCAAGGAGTCATTCAGGAGGAAATGTTGGCAAGAGATTATCAGATAAAGGGAGGAACTGAAAGGTCACAGATAAAATAGTGACAGCCTAAGTAAGAGGGAGAAGATATTTTAAAAATTGTCGTAGACAGTTAGAAGATTACTAAATGGCATTAGAAATGTTTTACAAACCTTAAAAGTTTTACCCTGGTCAGTTCTTTCCAAACCACATAAAGTCATCAAACTTTCATAGTGAAAAGAAACACCTAACTGTAAAATCTCCAGAAGTGAAAGAATTCATCCATTCCATTTATATGCTGCTTTTCTGCCAAAAGGCACCCAAGGTGGTTTACAATTTTAAAGGACTAAAACAAATGACACAACATTTAAAACTGGCTGGGATGGGGGGACTGATCTCCTTTACAACTACAGTTAAAAACATGCTGGTGATATTATTTTTCAAGTACCGGTAAATGTAATTGAAGTAGTGAGAAAACATTAGTTTGTTCCAGGGTCGAAGAGTATCTTACGAACATCATGCACCAGGTAACTTAGAAAAACCTGTGCCCTGCAACTACTTGAGCTCTACTCATGTGCAGTTTTCATATTATTTATTAATACTTATTACAAAGATGGAAAGAATGTTCATGCTTTTATGTAAAAACAGTTTTGTCCTTTCTTCTGGAAATGTCTGATCATTCATTTTAAATAAATATGAAAATGATCAGGAAGCAATTAAAAAAGGTGATTGTAGCATCTTGGCAGGTATACAGGGGGGGGAGACCTATCTCCTTTTTTAAAAAACAATTATACTTTATAAAAGGCATGCAGGATAAATAATCAAGTTATTTGATTATGATCATTTATTAAGTCTATTAATTGCAAAACTAATGGTTTTTTAAATAACTATAGCAACCAGTTGCCCTACATGATTGTTTAGCAAGTCCATCAGTTTCAAAATAGAAAACTTACCTGTATCAATTCACTATACCTAGCAATAGAAAGCTGGTATCTATTGACTCACTTATATACCCAATTTCTTCCTCCAAATTTGAACCTAGATTTGGGCCACATGGATAAGCAGCACAAAGGAGCAAAACCAGCCGTTGCAATCCAAGTTTTGAACCCAAATACCAGTTTCTTAGTTGTCCACCAAAATCTCAAAGATTGTCTCTTGTCCATTAACTTATGGCAAGTGACAATTCCTTTCACACAAGCAGCAGGCCTCCTTTCTAATTTGCTTCAGCTTTTCCTTCCTACAATATCAGCATTGATCATTCCAACTGTAAATGCCCCTTTTTGTTCCACATTTATCAGAACGGGAGCTCATCTTTGCTTTTCCAACTGCCAATCACCACAGGCTGCAATATGTCTGCTTTAGCAAAGTTAGAGCAAAGCAAAGCAGGCCTGTACAGGTTAAACAATAGACTCTCACTTTTTATTCCCAGCATTTTATCTTTATGTATGAAGCAGTATTTTTATTTGGCAGAATATTCCAGCATGCAATTCTGCATCTGAATCCCAAAGTGGCACTGTCTTTTGAGTCTCATGAGCTATTCCTGAATGTCTGAATTAGCTGAGAGAAAGAAGAGCCAACTGCTGACAAGAGAGAAAATCTTGTGAAAGCAGGACAATGGGGAGAGGTGAGAAGGAAAAGAAGGGCATTCTGGAAGCAATAAAAAACAAAAACACTTGTGCTTAATCTAACAGGATGTGTTGATGTGTGTGTAAAATATTGGGGGAGGGGTCACTTATCATAAATAAAAACTAGAAAATGTGCTCCTCTGCAGGTTCTGAATATAATTTTGGTTCCCAGTTTGCAACTCATTGTCTACCCTATAAACTTAATACATACATACATAAGGTAAAGGTAAAGGGACCCCTGACCATTAGGTCCAACTCTGGGGTTGCGGCACTCATCTCGCTTTACTGGCCAAGGGAGCCAGCGTACAGCTTCCAGGTCATGTGGCCAGCATGACTAAGCTGCTTCTGGCGAACCAGAGCAGCGCACAGAAACGCCGTTTACCTTCCCGCCAGAGTGGTACCTATTTATCTACTTGCACTTTGACGTGCTTTCAAACTGCTAGGTGGGCAGGAGCAGGGGCCGAGCAACGGGAGCTCACCCCATCACGGGGATTCGAACCGCCGACCTTTTGATCGGCAAGTCCTAGGCTCAGTGGTTTAACCCACAGCGCCATCCGCATCCTACAGACATACATGCATAGACTTAATGAATAATTTTTAAATGCCACAATGGATTAAGCATTTAGAAACATGAAGAACTGTGCGCTGCATATGGAATTTAGAGCAAAGGAGATGTTCTATTGCTTATGCATATCACAGCAAGCCAAGATTTGAAGTTAGAAAGACTCTCTGGCATTAACTCAACACGGATTATGTAGCACTTTGTACCATTCCCAATTCTAGATGTCAGTTTCAGAGATTGAGAAATAAGAAGCATCTTACAGATGACTTCATGTCATCAGCAAAGTTGTCTTTTAAAAAAAGTCTTCTTCTCCAATTACGTTGTCAGTTGGGGCATCAGTTAGTTGATGCTGCATCCATCCTTTGCCACAGATTTGGCACCCTCTCCTCCCTTGAAAGCATGACCTACTTTATAAACTGTCCCCAAATTTCCAACATCTTCACTAAAAGAATTAGTAGGTTCCTTATGTAAACTATCATTTATGTTAATTTGAAATGTTTCATTGTGTGTTATTAATGGAAGTGTGCCCTCTTAAAAGCCAGGTAAACAAAACATGTTCTGACTATGTATCATATGCATCAATGTGGACTAGTGTTGTAAGAATAAAGTCATAAAATAGCAAAGCCAGAACCATTCCCCCCCACACACACACATTAAGATATTTTTAGAACAAATAAGACTGAGAACTGATATTTTGAGTATCAAAATTTTTGGAAACAAAGCACAGAGTGACAGAGAAAATGAAATATTTGTTCAGTGTTTGTAAACTATTTTTCAAGAACTAGAAATATTACGTCCATTTTTCCTGTATTTATGAAATTTAACATAATATGAAAACAAAAGAAAAGAAAAACCACATATACAGGATTTAAAAGCTTAACAGACATAATCTGTAAAAAAATGGATAAATTATAACACTATACAGTTGCAAATCATTAATAAATTTATTATTCAATAAACAAAGATAATCTTTCTATGAACCTCTTGATATAAGATCTAAAATAACTTTTTGGAAAATATGTTTAACAAAATTAACTATTTCCCAAATCTTCTTAAACCACCCAGATTTGTGTAATGCATGTTTTCGTACAATTAGCAACAACTATTTCTAAAAGTGTAAGCTACCAATAACCGAATGATTAATTGTAAATATACCTGTTCTACTTACTCTTTTAGAAAACCTAGTAAAACTTTTCCAGAATCCAAAGTTAAACCAAATTAAGGGGGTACTGTCTATTAGACAAAATCTCTTTTCATGCATCTTTAAAAAAGCTGTGTTAAAAAATTATCATGAGAAGACTGTCCAACATATTTGAATAAATAGTACTAGGTGTATGTGAAGTTAAATACCACCTACACTAAGTTTTCATTTAAGTCTGTGCTGATCAAATTTGTTGCTTCATAACAGAAAATTCATATCCATTCTTTATCTTGCATATTGCAATTCTGACTTTTCTCATTACTGTATTTAACTTACTCATAAGTAAGTCCCATTGTGTTCAAAGCATTTACTACCAGTTAAGTGCAAAGAGGATTAGTTTCATTTTGCACAAGTTCAGTACTGTCATTTTGGCAAATATCATTTTGATCTACATCAGTTCAAAACACAATATTCAAGACATTCCAAGTGAAATCTGAAAATAATAACATGTAAATATATATTTACTGTTCTGGTAAGAATAAGCAGTAACATTTTCTGTATGGATTTATGTATCTTGTTGTAGCACAACTTTCAGAATCTGATTGGCTTTTTCACTAAAATCTGAAGGTCCACCAAACAAGGATGGGGCAGAATAGTTAATCAGAAAAAAGGTGGAAACGCTCTTAAGAATTTAGGTACAGGATGTTTCTGAGTCTCAGTCCAGAAATTTGTCATCAGCACTAAAACCAAATTCACTTGAATAGTTTAAGCATTGCAGATACTGAAAAGGAATCTGCTGGTGTAAGAGCAGAAAGACAAGATAATAAAGTAAAAATAAATTCTGGCTCTGTGAGCCATTTCAAATGTCTAAGCAACTGCTTCAAAAGTTTTGCACTTTTTTAATTAAAAAGTACTGTCACATTGATTTTATTTTCTACTATAATATAAATGTTGTATTAAATTTGGTTCTCTTCTTTTCTATAACTTTGTGATCCTGTTTTGTATTTATTTGTTTGAATGTTTATTAGAAATTGCCCATGTTATTTAGCTGAATAGTAAAAATAAAACATTAACTTACAACTAAAACAAGTAATGATTAAATCATTTAAACAAAGGGCTAGGACAATGAGTTTAGTCATATCTTGAAAACAGAAAGCTCTATCCTAGCCATTTCACCATGAACGCATTAACATAATTAGATCGTTCTAAATTCATGATCTCTGTGACAGATACAGACTTGACTTTTAAACGAGTTCTGTAAATGTCAAAACTATCCCATCAGTGACCACACAACATTTTTAAATAAACATAGACTCATGCTAAAATTAAATATATAAATAAGGCCCTACAAGAAATGATTTTCTTGTTCCCTGGGCAACAACAGGGCAACTCCTCAAGCTTTGGAAACCTTTTGTTTTCATAGCTCACACTCATATGTTCACCCAACTTCAGGACATTAGTTCAGTGTGGGTTGAGACGTGGACATTAAACTACTGTGCAGAGACACTGAGCAACCCAACCCCTTACCCCTCCTTCTCAAATAAGTAAAAATGCAGGAACCAGGATCCTGCCTCTCAAACATGGAAAGCATTTCTGTGCATGTTAGCTCTCTAGTAACCAAAAGAATTGAATCCAACAAATATATTCAGAGGATTTACAGTTTAAGTAGTACAGAATATATAATTGTTCAGATACACCTTGGCTTAGATTGACAGCCATGACACCTTAAATTGCAGTCTATGAGACACAACATGAAAACAACAATTCTCTGACAACATCTACCTCTTTTTTTATATTCATGTGTCAAGGAGAGGGGGAAACGTTACAGCTATTCAGATTAAGATTAGCTGTACTCTGCATTTCCCAATTGTGTAGAGTTTAGTTATGTTTCTTTGCTTCTGTATTAGAAAAGCTCTATAACAGCTAACCCTTTTATTGAAAAGGATTCTGAAGTGTTATAAAATCAATTCATCAATGCCTAGTAATTTAAAGTTTAGCTTTTGAAGCAATATTTTCACACCTCCTTTGGAAGCATTGGTGTTGAACCTGGTCAGACACAAGCAGATGGAGATTTCTATACGAGAAGGCACTTTAGCAGTTAGGAGTTTTCCAAGAAGTCAAACAAGAGACTAATTGGTGGAGCCACAGAGAATCTCCCTCTTCCTTCCTTTCAACGACACCAGAAGTTTTCGTCTGCTGTACAAGCAAGGAAAAGTTAGACTACAAGTGCTTCTGCAGCAACAGAACCCCTGCACTGTTCTAGAGCTTGGGTTTCTGATGTGGTACTCTCAGGCACAAATGGGTTCTTACTAGAGGCCGGGTCATTTTCCATACTCCAGAAACACTCCCTAGTACAAAGCACTTTTATAATACCATTTAAACATGCATTAGTGCTCCAACACTGGGAAATCAAGTGATGAAATCCCTGTGAAAGGAAAAGGAGGCCTGGATAAATTACAGTGGTGCCTCGCAAGAAGAAAAGAATCCGTTCCGCGAGTCTCTTCGTCTTGCGAAGCAAGCCCATTAGTGGCTTAGCGCTTTTAGCGGCTTAGCGGATCAGCTGATAAGCGGCTTAGCGGATCAGCTGATAAGCGGTTTAGAGGCTTAGCGGATCAGCTGATAAGCGGCTTAGCAGCTTGGGAAAAAGGGGGGGGAGGAAAAAAACCCCGCAGGAACTCGCAAGACATTTTCGTCTTGCGAAGCAAGCCCATAGGAAATTCGTTTTGCGAAGCACCTCCAAAACGGAAAACCCTTTTGTCTAGCGGGTTTTCCGTCTTGCGAGGCATTCGTCTTGCGGGGCACCACTGTACTCTTGACACACTAATCGCCTGGACTGTACTTCATATTCAGAGATGCATAAGACTATCCAGGTTGTTTGGTCAGCTGTCACTACCATAAGAAACAAGCATCTTTCAGAAAGTTTGCTACTACTCTGAAAAGCCAAATATATCTACAATTTATTACATTTTATTCCACATTTCCTCTAAAAAGGAGGTTAGACTAAATGACTCTCGGGATACCATTCAACTCTACAATTGTATGAGTCTATGAAACACTTTAGTGTGGAATACATAGTTTCCCTTCCCTTCTCTCCATTCACACAAACACTTTTTACTTTCTTGTAACTTTATAAGATAGGTTAGGCTGAGAGATAACAACTGGCCCAAGGTCACCTAGTAAACTACATGGCTGAACCTGCTTCTAGCCAATCCAAGTTCAACACTATCTGACACACCATGCTAACAACAATCTATGGGTTACAAAAGCTCTAAGTGGAATACAACATTAATTAGAAATATTAGGAAAGCATTCTTCATACTGGTGTGATTAGAAGACCAGTCATGTATTATTATTTTTACTAGACTGAATGTCTAGAGTTTTTTTTTCCATCTGTTGTACACCAAAAGCATGACAGATGGAATAAAGTAAATCAATTATTTTCCAGTTTACAGAAATTTTGCTATGTTTACCTGGATATAATACATATTCACACTACAAACGTGAATAACCTGTGATGTGCCTCAAAATTGCTCTTGTACAATCATTAAAAGAAAAATGTGATACCTATAGACTTAAAGATAGAAGCATTCTGGGTAAGTTAAAAGAAGTGCAAGGTTTACTGCTGTGCATTGAAAGCAAATGTAAAGTTAAGCACTGTTTGAAAAGGACAAGAATCTACGTACATGGTTTTACAACTGAAGTTACATGTGATAGGGCAGCCATATGGCTTTTATACACGTTTGCCCAGTTCACACATGAAGTTGCAGAATGCTGGTGGTGGTGCCTTTTTGTTTTTTACATGAAAGGAGCATACAGGTGAGGAGAACTGAAGTATTTCCTGGTTTACTTTACTGTGCTTCACTGGTTTACTGAATTTTGTCCCCAACTTGGCTTCCCACCCAGGATCAGAGATGGGCTTAAAAAAATTGCTCCAGATATCAGAGCATAACAAGACAAGCTGAAAAGTGGATAGTTTCACTCCACTCACCCTTGAGCTTCATTTTATATAAACAAACTCCACACCCACACCTTATACGTGAAGAGGGCAGACACGTGGCAGCCTCATCACATTTAGTCAGGTCGTCAAGTATTTCTCCCCCACTCTATGTAGCCTTTATCTGTGATAGATATTCTGCCACTAAACAACAACTAAGACCAATGTAGTGCCGTTCCTTACAAAAAGATCAATAGGAACATCTCATTTGACAAAAAAATTGGATTAATATTTAAGGACACAAGTGAACCTCAGCATTCCACAATGATTATTTTTCAATGAACTGACGAATCGAAGGCTGCAATCAAATGTATATCTGACAGTAAACCCTAGACTCAGTGAGACTTATTTCTGAGTAAATATTTTTTACTCAACACTGTAAATCTCCTTTTAGTGTAATCCAGAAATTTCATAGATCAATACTGTCCTCTTGAATCAACGGGTGAGCTGCAAAATGCAACTTTGCAATGTTAACCACCACGAACTATTCATCTCTAAAATGTATCCATATCGACTTAGCACTGTTCTGGAACATAGTCCCTGCAGCACTACAGTTAAGGCTTGCTAAGACAGAGGTGGGGAAACTTCTCTTCCAAGCAACATGCACTGTAGCAGAGGTGAAAGTGGGCAAAGCAACAAATGTAATTTTTGCCTTTCTATAGTATGCTAGTTTCTACACACACTCCTCTTTATTCTCCACCCAGGCAAGCAAGGCGAATTATCAGAGCTCAATGACATGTTTCGGCCATGAAAAAACTCTTGGGAGTAAAAAACAGGGTTAATAAAGGATGTGGTCTGTGGAGAGTTCTGAGGGCCAGACAGAGAGTCCTGCAGGCCAAACATTCCCCATCCCTGTTCCAACATGTTAAATTCTGTTGCCTGCACTTCTGAAAAAAGGAGTCCATTTCTATACACCAGCTAAGATGGATACTACTAAACTCCTGTTGGCAACAAATGTATCAGTCTGTTCATTTGCTATTCTATTAAGCAATAATTGTGTGTGGTTGTGGGGTGCATTTAGTATTCTTGCCAGCTGCATGCATGGAAGAGAATATGCATGTTTGTTCTTAAGCTATATTATGGTGGTCCCCCTTGACATCACTCTTGTTATTGGCTTGCAGATTTCCAGAAGTGCAAGTCAAGGAGCTAATCCCGCCAACTAACACTGATCCTACCACACCCCATTTCTTTGCACCTGAAATTTATGCAAGCCTATGCTGGTTCAGTTATATAGATTTAGCCAAGCTGCCTAAGTTCCCTATACTGAAGTAAAGAGCCAGACTTCTCAGCTGCATCAGTACCAAGTGGAGTCTAATAATGCTGCAACTGGGCAAGGTCAGTTAGACAGTTAAATTGTTTGGGAACAAGTGCAGTTTACTTCCCCATAAATAAGCACAAAACTGGGCTAGCTGCATCCTATCCAGCTCAAAGACATATTGATATTAGATAGGATATCAAACAGCTTTTATATGATCATCCCATTGGGATTTTAAAAGCAGGCGAAGTTGCGCTCAAGTTTACAGCACTTTTACAGTTTCCATAATCATTAGGTGACTGCATTATGGCTGAAACCGTATATGCTGCAAAATACAAGTCAGCCATTTCTAGTTTTAAAATGAAAAACAACATTTTGAACTCAGCACATCATTTTGAACATTCAAAACACTTACACTGCTGTAATACGCTTGGCGTTCCTACCACAGGGCATGAGCTATCAATATTAACCCACTTAATAAATGCAGGCTTTCAACGAGACATTAATGTATATACTCATAATCAAAATTTAATCTGAACCATAAAACGGCATTTCATTGTTAAGATGCCCATCTGACTCTTTGCCGCCAGCTACAAGGCACCCTTATTTCCCTAATAGGTCTGAAAACCTAAGGCCTCTGGCAGCTTCCACCCACGGCAGTGGCCGTTTCCACACCCCCTTTTTGACAGGAGCCGCCAGACAGCGCTGCCGTTGCCGCTTTCCCTGCAAAAGGTACCCGCCACCAGCAGCACGACAGACCCCCCGCCGACGGAGCCCACCAGCCTCAAACCACCCCCAGGTGTAGCCCCGATAAGACAGGGCGAAGGGCACCCACCCACCCCCGCCGGAGACACGCGGCCAAGCGGCGAGCCAACGTGTTCGCTCCATGTGCCGCCGAGTCAGCCATTCCGGTGTCAGGCTCGCCGAAGAGAGCAACCATTTCCTCCTCCTTCTCCCTCCTGAACGCGGCTGCTTTCCTGGGAGCCCCGAGTCGGCGCGGCGGGTAGGCCGTTTCCCCGCCGCCGCCGCCGCCGCTCCTCCCGCCCCGCTCTCGACGTCTCCCCGCACCCCCGGGCCTGCCGGCTGCCTCCCCCGGCTCACACTCCGCTCACCTTCCTGGCTGTGGCGGTGGCGGTGCTGCTGCTGTTGCCGCAGCAGCAGCGCTTTCACGTCGCCGTTCTCCTCCCGGCCAGCCGCGCTCGGGCCACCGCCGCCGCCTCCTGCTGCCGCCGCCGCCGCCGCCACCATCGACGACCCCGGCAGGGCCCCCAGTTTCCTCTTCTCCTTGTCCCGCTTTTCCTTGGGCCTCTTGGTCTTGCTGCCGCCTCCGTCGGCGCCCGAGGCCAGGCAGCGGTGGGAGGGCGGAGGCGGCAGCAACTTGTGGGGCAGCTGAGGCGGGAAAACGAAAGACCCGCCGCCGCTCGCCGCGCTCCCGCCGCCGCCGCCGCCGCCCGAAGAGAACGCCGTGAAACTCCACACGGCGGGGCTTCCGTGTCCGACCGGGGTTGGCGCCCCTGGTATGTGCGGCGGCGGCGGCGGCGGCGGCGGAGGCTGTTGCTGCTGCCTATTACTGCCGCCGCCGCCCTCGCCGTTAACGCGCTTAGGCCCCTTGAGCGTCCGCTCTTCTGCTCCCTTCATGCGCTTGGCAGCTGACGGGAAGCCGCGCGGAGAGGCCCTGCTCTCTGCCGCCAAGTTCGAGGAGAAGGGCTCCGGCTGTGGCGCTACCACCGCGCCTCGTCCGGGACTCGGTGGCGCCGCCATTTTGAGATGCTGCTTGTATTTACCTCACGGCGCTCGTCGCTTGAGAGAGCCCGGGCGGTAGAGGGAGGAGGGGAGAGAGAGGGGGCGGGCTCACGGCCCGCGAGCGCCACGCTCCCCTCCCAATGGAAGCGGCGCCAGGATTGGACGGACAAAGAAAGCCGCCAATCGCCGAGCGGGGTTTGAACTCGGGCCGCTGCGGCCCGCCTGGTCGCTTTCCCGCAGCAGCAGCAGCGGCTGCCGCCGCGAGTGGCGCAGTTAGAAAGGGGAGGCCGGGCGAGTCGGAGCTTGTCGCGGATTCCGCGCGTTACTTCAGGTGGTTTAGGGGCAGCGAGAGGCGGCGGCGAAGCTGGAGAGGCGACCGGCCACCTGGGAAAGGGCGGCGGAGGCGGCGTTTGCGTCTTCCATCTCTGCGGCGGGTTAGATTTCCCTTCCTCCGCGGCGGCTGGGCGGCTGCGTTGCTCGGGTGGCGGAGCGCGGCTCTTCCCACGTTGCCCTTCAGAAACGGGTAACGTTCAGCCGAGGGTTGCAGGCGAGACGGCTTTCGGTCGCCAAAGACAGGCGTTTGCGCTTAATCGGGCCGCGCTCTCGCCTCTTGAACGGGGCTTCTGAGGGCTGAGCGTGCGGCGCTGAGGGCGGCAGCCATCTTAGAAGAGGCATCTCTCCCTCCCCGCTTTCCTTCCCTCTCCCTCACACGAGAGAATTACCCCTCCTAAGATGGTGCCCGTGTACAAAAACCATAACGGTGTCGTCGTCGTCGTCCGAGAACAGTATGTTTTTATTTCCAGAGATATACAGAGGCGTGTGTACATCATTATTTTTGAGAGCTCTATAGCAGTAGGTTGCAGTTAAGGCCTCCTAAACTCAGGGCGGGGGACTTGTTTCTGAGGAGGCGGCCTGACTTAAAGCCTAGACATAGTGCTTTCAGGGGGTTAAAGCGTTTCATGCGCGCTGCCTGGCTGCGATCCTGACAACAGCCCCGCAAGGCAGGAGTGGGGGACCCGTGGTCTCCCGCATTTTGTTGGGATTTCAACGCCCACGTGCCCCAGCCAGGGGTAGGTAAGCAGGGATGGGCGTTGTGGTCCAATAACACAAGGACTCTGTGAGGAAGGCATGGCAGGGAGGTGGGAGAGGGACTGATGCTGAAGAGGAAGGGGGCAGGTGAGATGGGCAGAGGTTTCCACTGCAGGGCCACCAGCAAGGACACTTGCCTGGAGACAAACCCGGTTGAACACCGCGGGCTTTGCTTTTGAGTAAACATGCGGAAGGTTATGTTGTAAATTTTGTGCAGCAGCCATAGACTGAAGATAGTTAAAAGTGGATTAATTGCCTCCCTCTTATGCTTTATATATATCCGCATATTAGATTTCTGGCACTGGCAACTAAATCTTTGCATTATTGTCTTAGGGTAATTTAAATGTCATTACGCCAGCAATATCGCCTTGAAATTTTGCTTGGTTGCTTGTCTCTAGCATTTTTGTATTGTCTTATTTTGCTATGGCTGTATGCTAATGCAATAAAGGTTTGATGATGCCTCCCTCTGTTCTTGCAATAACTCTGGTTAAATAGTTGATGAGGTGATATATTCTTGCCCTGTGACCACCTCAAGCGGAAATCATTTTTCCTCCTTATAATGCTGGTGTACAGTTACAGTATGCATAATTATGTACTTGTGTGTGTGTGAACACTTTTAAAACTCTAAAAAAAACCTGAAGTTCGTCCTACACAAATGCTATTTTAAAAGTTAAGAATAAGATCAAATATAGTATACTTGGGGGACCTTTATTAAATAATGCTTAAATATAACATTGCCATACCTGAAAATAATCTAGCTTTCTTGCTCTGGATAGTGGCTAATGCAAATAAAGTTTCTATGTACAAATGTCGCTCATTAAAGATTTCCCTTGACCCACTTCCAGTTATCGTAGGAGGATTAAATTGCATGTGTATACATGTATACACCTCTCCATAGGTAATGTGGTAATTTGTAGCTCTGAACTCCTAACAGTTTCTGTGCTACAAATGCTAATGTGGAGTAGCGTCTGATAATGGAACCAGTCAAACGCAGAGCGGTTATCAGGTTCCTGTACTTGAAAGGGCGCACATCACAGGAGACGTTCGATGAGATGAAAGGGACTTATGGGGAGGATGCCCCATCGTATGACGTCAGTTCAAGTGTGGCAGGACTTCAGTGGAAACAGCTCCCATTCCTGGGCAACCACAGTCCACCATTGATGAAGACACCATCCAGCAAGTGGAGGCTGCCGCTTTGGAGGATCCCTGCATAACTGTTTGCCTACTAGCTGCAGATGTCAAGATCAGTATGGGACCAGCGCGGAGTAGTGATGATAGATTTCCTGGAAAGGGTATAACAGTTACTGGACATACTACACTTCACTGCTGCAGAAATTGCAGAAGGCCATCAAAATCGAGAGGCCATGAAGTTATTTTGGAAGGGCAAGCTTTTTCCAGACAATGAAATGCTGATTTCTCAGGTCAAGTCGTGGCTTCTGAGGCAAACTGCTGACTTCTATAGATGAGGTCTCCACAGCTGCATAAAGCAATGAGAGAAGTTTGTGACTCTTGCTGATAGCAATGTAGAGAAGGACTAATAATTGCCTAGTTTCATTTGTCTCAGTCCGTGGGAAGTACGTCAGAGGAAATCTTTAATGAGTGCCTCTCGGATGTATTCATGATCTATCTTTCCATCATTTCCACCATATATGTATGAATCTCCTTTTGTTTTGTTACACAACCAGCACTTTCCATTCACCTTCTCTCTTACCATTCTATTTTCCCAAAGACTCCGATAAATGAATCCAAATTGGATGGCCATTTGCCATGGAGGCTTTAATTGAGATTCTTGTATAGCAGGGGGTTAAGATTAGATGACCCTATGGATCTCTTCCAATTCTGCAATTCTTTGATTCCATGAAATACTCGTTTGCACTTTGTGCTTCTGCATAGGCCTAATATTATTGGTATTCCTCAAAGCACTACACATGTCAAAATTTCTGCTTCATAATACTTTTCTAAATGGGGATTCTCAGTCCTCCTTACAGGCTACAATTGCTGTTATTTATTTTCACTGTTTTCTATCTAGATGAACTTAGATATAATTTCTTGCCATTCTTGTCTAGTGTAAAACTTGTAAATTTTGGGACAGATATATAAGCTAGGCTCTCCCCCCTCCCCAAAAAAATCATTCAAAAAAGCCCCACTCCAATCTATCTTACGCTATTTCCACATTCAGGGCTAAACATGTCATTATTATTTTTTATACAGTATGTGTAGCATCGTCCTCACCTTCATCAACATCAACATCTTCAAGAACCTCAAGGCAACTTGCATATAAAAACAAGAATCACTAAAAACAGAAAAGTCAATCTTTAAAATACAATTAAACGTTAATAGGATTATAACTGTATACATATATAACACCTGTTTAAAACATTACAATAAAAACAGCATGGCACGGGCCATTTAATGAAAAGGAGTCAATTACGAAAAGCCTATAGAAGCAAGAAAGTCTTCACCTGCTGGCAGAAGATCAGCAAGGAGGAAACCAGTGTAGCTTCTCTAGGAAGCAGACCAGATCCAGGTGCTTTTGGAAGAAATTGATTTTCTGGATCCATTTCAGTTGGGGTTTAGGCCCGGTTTTGGCACAGATTCTGCTGTGGTCACCCTCTATGATGACCTCTGTCAAGAGAGAGAGACAAGGGAAACACATCCCTGTTAATTCTTCTCGACCTCTCAGCGGCTTTCAGTACCATCAACCATGGTATCCTTCTGGAGCGACTCTCCAAACTAGGGGTGGGTGACACCGCTTTGCAGTGGTTTCAATCCTACTTGGATGGTTGTTCCCAGAGGGTGTTGCTTAGGGAATGCTTTTCAGCCCCACTGAACCTTCAATGTGGGGTTCCACAGGGCTCAATCCTATCCCCTACGTTGTTTAACATCTACATGAAACTGCTGGGTGGGGTTATCCAGAGGTTTGGAGTATGTTGTCAGCAGTATGTTGATGGCACTCAGCTCTATTTCTCCTTTATATCTGCAGGTGAGGCAGTGGAAGTGCAGGGCCAGTGTCTTGCCTCAGTAATGGACTGGATGAGAGCCAACAAACTGAAGCTCAATCCAGATAAGACTCAGGCACTGTTAGTGGGTGTTTCCATAGAGCAGATAAGCAGGGGATCACCTGCTCTTGCTGGGGTTACACTTCCTCTGAAGGAGCAGGTTCATAGCTTGGGAGTACTCCTGGATCCTTTGGTGTCACTTGAGGCTCTGGTGGTCCATCTAAGCTATTTTTGTAAAGGGACCTCTGGCAGTTAAGTCCAGTCGCGAACCACTCTGGGGTTGCGGCACTCATCTCGCTTTACAGGCTGAGGGAGCCGACGTTTGTCCACAGATAGTTTTTCTGGGTCATGGGGCCAGCATGACTAAGCCACTTCTGGCAAAACCAGAGCAGTACACGGAAACACTGTTTACCTTCCTGCCGGAGTGGTACCTATTTATCTACTTCCACTTTTGGCGTGCTTTTGAACTGCTAGGTTGGCAGGAGCTGGAACCAAGCAATGGGAGCTCACCCTGTTGCGGGGACTTGAACCGCCAACCTTTTGATAGCAAGCCCAAGGCTCAGTGGTTTAGACCTATATCTTGATAGGGATAGCCTAACTACTGTTGTCTTATGTTCTAGTAACCTCAGGGTTAGATTACTGCAATGCGTTATATGTAGGGCTGCCTCTGAAGACGGTTTGGAAACTTCAGCTAGTGCAGAATTCAGTGGCCAGGTTGCTCACTGGAGCAAGACAGTATGAGCATATTACACTGATCCTGGTCCGACTGCACTGGCTACCAATTAGTTTACAGGCCCAATTCAAAGTGCTGGTTTTGACCTATAAAGCCAAATGGCTCAGGACTGCAATAGCTCAAGGACTGCTTCTCTCCATATGAACCCTGGGATCAACTTCTGAAACTCTTTTTCGTGCCTCCTTGAGAGGTTTGGAAAATGGGCCTTCTCTGCAGTGGTTCCATGTCTGGAATGCTCTCCCCAGGGAAGTTCGCCTGGCATCTTCATAATACACCTTTAGGCACCAGGCAAAAACGTTCCTTTTTAACCATGCCTTTGGTTGATTTCATTGACAAATCCTAAGCCCTTTTAAAACTTGGGGTTTTTTTGGGGGGGTTATTAGGTTGTTTTTATTTTGATTATATATTTTGTGGTGTTATATTTTGATTTTGTTCTGTGAACCACCCTGAGAGCTCCGGGTATAGGGTGGTATAAAATTTAATAATAATAATAATAGGAGTTCCAAAGTCTGGGAGCAGCCACCAAGAAGGCCCTCATTACAGTTCTTCCTTTAATGAACCATTCTTATATTTGTTCATATATTTATCAATTACTTCAATTAGTCAGTGGTTCAATTACATCAATTGCTATTAGTCTATTCACTAATAGTAGTTTTAAAAAATAGTCAAAGAATAAGATCATTGGTCTTTAGTCTATTTTTCCTACATTTCCCCCATGTTGCCGCCTTGTTGCAATAGTCACATTTTTAACAGGCTAGTGGTTACTAGAAATCTGTCCTGTGAATTGCAGTCATGTCTCCCAGTCACTATGCTGAAAGAATGCAGAGATTATAGTTATATTCCAGGTTAGTCCAGAATGTATGGTATCTGTATTGGGTGTATAAATCTATTTCAGATTTTCCTGCCCTAGTACAATTATTATGGTATTAATACCATATGACTATTTCTGGGTAAGTGGTATCCTCATGGTTTCCATAGTTCCTTATATAAAACTTATATAAAAAGAATAAGGGTGCAGATGCTGCAGATGTGTCATGAAGCAGTAAAGCCTGCTAAACTTTATATGTGGTTTTGCGGGGGATTTACAGAAGGAAATAGCAGGCCTAGTAAAACTTGTATTTGCAATCAGTTTAAAAGCTTTAAAATGTTTTTTGACATTCTCACTCTGCAGGACCAGTAGTGTTTAGGTTGTGAAACCTGCAGCCCTCCAAATGTTGCTAGACTACAGGTTCTTAATCACTGCACATTGGAACAGTAGTGGACAGTGGAACAGTTAAGATTAAATTATACTAATTTCTGCCCTAAATAGTTATTTTTAAAAAGCTTACAGTAGAAGACTAAGGGTAGTAGTCTTCTAGACATACAATGGTGCCTCGCAAGACGAAATTAATCCATTCCTTGAGTCTCTTCGTCTAGCGGTTTTTTTGTCTTACGAAGCAACCCTATTAGCGGATTAGCGGCTATTAAAGGCTTAGCGGATTAGCGGCTAAAAGGCTATTAGCGGCTTAGAAAAAGGGGGGGAGCGGAAAAAAATCAGAACACTTGCAAGACGTTTTCGTCTTGCAAAGCAAGCCCATAGGGAAAATCGTCTTGCGAAGCAGCTCAAAAACGGAAAACCCTTTCATCTAGCGGGTTTTCCGTCTTGCAAGGCATTAGTCTTGCGGGTCACCACTGTATTTAAATTAGTGAACATGATGAGTTAGGTTCATTAATTTTGATGGCTCTTCTCTGAGTAAAACTCAGCTGACTGCCATGTTTAGCATAAAAGTGGCAAGAGAACAGGCAGCTAAACTGATTTTTGCTGCTAATTTGACTACACTTTGAAAGTGGCAGAACATCTATTAGGCTTCATATCTCTTTGCCCAACTTAGCTGAATTGGTGGGTTTTGTGATGGCAACTGTATCCAATGTAAAAAAATTGCCTCCCACAACTTCACAGAGCTTTATGTGGTACTGTTCTACAAAAACATTTGCATTTGAAAATAAGGCAGCATAGCAATAAATCCCGTTAAACTCTTTGGGATTTATTTCTGGGTAAACATTTAAAGGAGCAGTCTTCACATATCACCAAATTGTTCATTTGTTTGGGATAAGTCGAACATACTTAGTAGTTAACTTAGGGTGGGGATTGCCAGTGGTGGTTAGTCTCACCTTTTTCAGACCAATGGCTCAGTGTTTTTTGTTGTTTTTTTAACAAGGAAAAAAGTGGAATGTCTAGTTTCTTTATAATTAAACTTGTCTCTTACACATACCCTAATGATCAAGTAAATTGAACTTCTAAGTTTGCTTAACAATCACTGGTCAACAACAGATTTGTTGTCTGCATTTTTCCAGCTGATTTAGGACGAATCTGATACGCTGAATCCAAAAATCACATTGGTTTTGCTCAATCAGGTCAAGTTTTTGAGCTATGGCCACTTGTCTTTTTTTACGTTTTTGTTCACATGTACGCTTGTGTGGAGCATTTTAGAAGAAGTTGGTGGGGGTAAAATGCCATGTCGAATAATTGTTTTGATTGGAAATGATTATTTTAATGACAAGAAGTATTCAGGTCCGATAGTTCTGGGTGATTATGTCGAAAAGGGATCAGTTTGAAGTCATAAAACCTCGAAATCTTCCATAAATTGGTGCGGCAAAGCATAAAGTTGGGGGATCAAAACTAAGTTAATGGGGCAGGCGCCCCACGAAGTATAGGAAACTCCACCTATTTTTGTTTTGTGGGTGAATGAGATGACTTCAGCCAGAAGATCGTGCAGAAATAAGCCCAATGTGTTCTGCTACATATGTGGAGAATACACCATTGCTCCTAATAGGAAGCCAGTCACAAGTTTCATAAGGCGTGCTTACCATTCTTAATTTGGTATTAAATTTGGTGATCAGGATAAAGCTTGGGCGCCACACATGGTGTGCAAGGCATGCACCGAGACTCTACGTGGGTGGACCAATGGCAAGAGGAGTCTGAACTTCCCATGGTTTGGAGGGAGCCGACAAACCATGTCACTGACTGCTACTTCTGTGCTGTTGATGTGACTGGGATCAACAGAAAGAACCGAAACAGCCTCAAGTATCCTGATCTTCAATCAGCAAGTCGTCCTGTAGCTCATTGTGATGAAATTCCAGTGCCTATCTTCGGAGAACTTCCTGACATTAGTGACGAAGATGCCTCCAGTGTTGAAGGACATGAAGAAGTGGTTCTTGAAGATGATGCTCCACATCCATTTTCCCAAAAGGAGTTGAATGATCTAGTTCGCGACCTCAGCTTGTCAAAGGACTCTGCCGAACTATTGGCATCCAGATTGAAGGAAAAAAACCTCCTCTCTGACAGAGAGACTCTGAAGAGAGACCTCCCTGCCGCTGAGCATTCCAGGAGTTCCAAGAAACTGAAGTTCAAGCCCTGAAGTTTGAAAAATGGTGAAGCAACATGCAATTTACGTGTACTTACCTTTATCAATGCCCACCATTCAGTTTACAGTAATCGATGTTTCTATCAGGTAATCAATATATGTTGTTGGAAAAACATTTTTTTCTCTTAAAAACATATTTAGGATAATATGTGTTGACAAAAATCAGCTGATAATGCCACAAAAATGTAATCGATTTTGTCACAAGATCTGATTTTTTTCACATCAACATAGCACAAAAACCTGACCTGATGGAGAGAAACGGATGCCATTTCCTGATTCAGCAGTGCAAAAATACCCTAAATCAGTTGTAGAAATCTAGACAACATTCAAAAAGTAAAAAATTGTTGCCCAGTGATAGTTAAAGCATTTAAAAGCAATCATTTTCTATTTGTTTTAAAATAAGTACTGTAAGTAATATATCATTCATTTTGCCCCCTCTTTCTATGCTCACAGAGTTCATCTCTGACTAGAAAAAATTGTATTTTGGCTTGTCTATTAAATGTTGCAGGTTTAAGGTGCTTTAATGTGACTCATGAGAGACTTCTCAGTTTGAGAATTACAATAAATGAGGTAGAATTTCTGATTAATACTGTTTTAAGTATAGTCCAAACTTGGAGGTATGAGTAGGCTAAGGATACAGCATCCTATATAATAGAGTGAACTTGATGAACAAGTTTCCAAAAACAGGTTGATTCAGCTGCAACTATTCCTCAGAGTTACAAAAACAAGCCTAGCTCTTCCTGGGCACGTACCTGTCTTCTTTTCTCCCCTCTCCCTCCCTGAGCCTGTGCCCCTGTGGAGAATTTGTAAGCTCTTGGTTCCATTTTGGATTACTGCAGGATGCTGGGTTGACTGAGTCAGGATGAACTGTGGTTAATCACACAAAAATAGTCTACAAAGGTTCCTTGTTTTCACTTACCATAGCTAAGATTGGAAAATGTTTAATTTTGAGATATGATGAAGGGTGTGCAAGGGTGATGGGAGGCTAGATGTATTGTCCCATGTCACAGCATTACATGTTAGGATGCAGCCACTGGGAGCGGGCATAGCAGTTATATAGGTAGGATCCAGAGAATGAAGAATATTGTCTTGAGTTTATTCTATACTTTTTCACTGTTGTCACACGGATAAGGCAAACTGGCTGTTTCCTGACGTCAGTCACATTACAGTGTAAGCAGTCTAATGTAAATTTATGAGATAGCTAGGGAAAAATTGAGGTGCTGCAGGCAAAGAATGAACAACATGTGGATGAACGTATTTATCCATCTCAACTTATGGGAACCAATAATGAGAAAATGCACAGTGCATTTGTCTCTGGAGCTAATGACTTCACTTGGTGACAAAACACTGCAAATTTTGCATTGCTTGTTCACAAAGGCAGAATTTGAAAATGCTTGTTTTCTTTTAAACAACATGCCAAACTTCTTTCTTTCAAACTCCTTGCTTAATTGACCTAGAAAATAACATGCACTGCAACTGCATGGACTACAAATTTGTTCTTCCTCCATAACCTAAGATTTTTCTCAATTTGTCCCTCTTTAAGATCTAAAAGTCACAGAAATGGATTGTAATTTTTTTGTCCTTTTTTGGTATACATTTTGAGATAAGGTCAAGACTAATGTTATGTATACTTTCTGCATTGCATTTGATGGGACTATCAACAAAAGAGAACATTAAAAATGACATTTTAAAAATCCATACCAATTATTTTATTTTCTATCAATATATTTATAATTGCCTGAGATGACCATTTGTGGAGTATACATGGACCTATGCATTTCAGTTCAAAAAACCTGGCATTAAGAAACCTTATCTACACATGATAGTTTTGAAATAAGTTGTTTTTTATAAGAATCCCTAGATATTTTGTGGAATTATTTTGACAAATTATTACAGCTCGTTTTAGTGGCTTTAAAAAAATCCAGACTATGATTGAATGATTTTTATAGTTGATATTGAGATAGCACAGTTTCTTACCTTCAACATTTCCCTCCAAAATGTAAGTTTGTACTTAATTACATTTCATGAAATATGGAATTCTTTACTCAGGGATAGAATTATTAAACCCCAAACTATATATAAACTGAAATATTCCCCAAACAGATCACAGTTGGTGCCAAAGGGGAGCAGCAGCATGTAGTGGTTGGCAGATCACTCCCCCCCCCTTTTATAGTAGGAGCTACCACCCCGCCCACTTACTTGTCCACCCCACCTGCCTGCCACACCCAACCCCTTTATACCTCTTCCTCTCCTGATACAACTACACAACTTTTAGCAGACATCTGAAGGTAGCCCTGTAACAGGAAGTTTTTAATGTTCAATGTTATATTTTATATGTGTTGGAAACCACACAGTGGCAGGGGCAACCCAGCCAGATAGATGGGTGGGCTGTTACTACTATCATCTCAGCAGACCTCCCAGTCACAGCTGCTACTGTCATTTTAAACAGCAGTCTTATCTCCCCTTTCCCTCCCTAGCAGCCATGGTGGTGGCAGCAGGATTGGGTGGAGGGCGGGAGGTGAAGTGGAACTTTCCCCCTCTGCTGCCCCTCCCCTATCATCTATGGCAGCGACGGGGAACATAGAAATGCTTGCAAAGTTTGCACCATACTGATCCTTTCAGCCTTGGAAGTCACTGGTTGAAAGGCTCGGTGTGGGTCACCTTCATCTCATGCCGCCGCCACCACCACTGTAAATCCAGTGGCTGGCTTGTCCGAACTGGTTGCTCACTCAGGATGCTTGCCCACTTCTGGGGACACCCACCCACTCACTGGCCTGGGTCACCCATCTTCTCCCTGCTTGGTCTCGGATGCTGCCATGACGGCACAGCAGTTCTTGGGCTAGTGTATTGTCATGGTGCAGTTTGCAGTACCACCAATCAGAAATCACACAAACTGCTGTGGGATTATATTCTTATAATGTTATGAATGAGGGGAGACCACCCCTGCTTGCTTGGTTTGTCAACCCCACCCACCTGCCACACCTTGCAGTCCCTTATCAACCCATCCCCTCATAGTTCCTTCAGTTGCACACAAACACACTGAACATTTCCCTAAACCCTAACATTTAACTCAGGAATTAGGCCATTATTTTAGGATCTGGTTACCTAAAGATCCTCTGCAGAAACTCCTGTGGAATTTCATCATACACAACAAGGAAGAGGACGTTTTCTGTTGTGGCACCCAGTCTTTGAAATAGCCACCCCCCAGAAGATATGTACCAAAAGTGATGCAGTTTTGGCACATTCTGAAAACACTTTATGTACTAAGGATATCGTCCAAGGTGGTGTCCTCCAAATGCTTCAGACACAATTTGCACTCTTCCTGGCCAAGGCTGATGGATTTGTAGTCTAAAACATCAGCATGATTTCAGGTTGGAAAAGACTGCTCAGTAGAAAAGAAAAGGGCCCAGCTCTCTGGCAGTGCTAGTCTGAGGACTTGGATTTATGAAAGCCTAACCTCCACTTCCCAGTTCCACTCAAGACATCACTTAGCAGTTGACTACTGATCCCTGAATTCTCATGTGACCATATTCTCATGTGACCATCTAATTACAGTGGTGCCTTGCAAGACGAAAAGAATCCGTTCCGTGATTCTCTTCGTCTTGCAAAGCAAGCCCATTGATGGATTAGAGGATTAGCGCTAGCGGCTTATCAGTTTATCGGATCAGCTGATAAGCGGCTTAGCGGCTTAGAAAAGGGGGGGGGAAAGGAAAAACATAGGGGAAAAAACAGGAACTTGCAATACATTTTCGTCTTGCGAAGCAAGCCCATAGGAGATTCGTTTTGCGAAGCACCTCCAAAACGGAAAACTCTTTCGTCTAGCGAGTTTTCCGTCTTGCAAGGCATTCGTCTTGCGGGGCACTACTGCAGTACACCCACTTATAGTCAACATTCAACTTTTGATGTGTGTGTGTGTGTTTTTTTAAAAAAAAACACCAAAAAAAGTCAATCCTTCCAGTTATTTGCTGGAGTCTTTTCTTCATTTGCCGCTGGAGTCATTTTTCAAATACTATAATTCTCTTAGACTCTTTGAACTCAAACACGATCTCACTGGGAACTCAGCCTGATTAGCTCCCTGGTTTTGGCACCAATGTCTGTAGCCACTCAAGCCATCATTGCCCTTTGAGTCTTTTTGCTGTGGCAAAGGAAACCCTGCTGCCTTTTGGAAAAATTCTTACTCCTGGCTCCATTTGGCATTGTTTTCAGACTACAATGATACCGCAGTTTACGAACAGCCCAGTTTACGAACTTTTTGGTATAAGAACTCCGCAAAACCAGAAGTAGTGTTCCAGTTTGCGAACTTTACCTCGTTCTATGAACGGAAGCTTAACAGTGGCAGGGCACCGGCAGCAGGAGGCCTCATTAGAGAAAGCATGCCTCGGTTTAAGAACGGACTTCCAAAAAGGATTAAGTTTGTAAACCGAGGTACCACTGTATAAAGAAAAGATACGTTGCTCCCCCTTTTAACAGTTTACTCACCCACTTTCCAATTACCATCTCATTTCTCTGCCTCCCCCCCCCCAAATGCCTCCTTTGCCTCACACATCTCATCCCTTCCCCTTCACCATCCCTTGCTTTTATTATAATGAATTCCATTTTGTGGAACAGCTTTCAGTAGTTAAATTGTCAATTGCTTTTTGTTTCACATTCTCAATAAAACTTGTTCCCTGGGGAAAAATCTGATTCTGTTTTTATTTCCTGTGAGTGCCTTATAAGGTTGCTTTGCTACTAAAATCATAAGTAATACACACCGGTATTTCAGCAAACCTTTCTGACCACAGACCATATTCTGGCATAAATAGAGCCATAGTCACAAAGGGGCCTCTACCGCTACAGTCAAATTTGTCTTCTCTCCTACCTTCCCAAAATCATTTTGCCCAAACAAAGGGCGGTTGTGCCCGTCCTGTGGAACGCCATTCCGTCAGATCTCAAGGAAATAAAGAACTATCTGACTTTTAGAAGACAACCAAAGGCAGCCCTATATACGGACGTTTTTAATGTCTGATGCTTTAAGTTGTTGGAAGCCACCCAGAGTGGCTGGGGCAACCCAGTCAGATGGGCGGCATAAAAATAATAAATTGGGATTAGTAGGCTTCAGGCCAGTTTAAACAATTTCCCCAAGCAAATAAGGAGTTCCACACATTTGGCCTGACCTGTGTAGTCAATAAAAATTTTTGACCACTGTTATTGCGACGATTCCACTTGTATGGGGAGAAATAGTGTCTTGACACCACTGAAAGTCAGGAACAATTTCCCCTCAAGCCTCTTGGAGAAAGGGGTGCATGCTGTAACAGGTGTGTATGTAGTCCTCTGGTTCATTATTCGTTCCTTTGAAATTTGTTAGCAACCACTCCTGGACTAGATCAAGTGCCACGCTGTTATCTTCAGACCCTGACGGGGGCATTTTAGCACCCAAGATGGGAAAGACCAATATTAATTTTAATCTGAAGTTCTTACACAGTATGAAGTGCCTTACTGAACTCAAAAGACTAATCCTGTTTCTGTGTGTGTTAGTTTGGCAGGACTTTTATATGGAAAAAATGAAAGCATAAACTCATATTTTAACACTATCATATCTCTAGAGCATCATTAGGTTCCCCCCCCCAACTGCTGCCCTGTATATGATATCTGTGAAACACCAGTAAAGAAATGAGTTATTTAATTGAAATATTCTCTAATACAGAAACAAACACATATGTGTAGTGGATCCTTATGAGAATAAATCTTGAATCTATATTTTCAATAGTGGAGTAGAAGAGCTGGGGGAAAAAAATCACATCTGGCAACTAATGTGCCCTTTTGGTTTCAGATAGTACATGGTCATATTGGGGTCATCCGGCTGTATAATTTGCTTCAGGTGGTTAATTTGGTCAGAATCAAGTATACAATTCAAAGTTAACACTAAATACATTACTTCTGGTAACTGAGCCACTGGAGGGATGTGGAAAATGTGTGTCTTGGGCTTTTTAGGCTCTTCTACCCATGTACTATCTGAAACCCAAGGGGCACATTGGTTGCCAGACGTAAAATATATTGGCATTCTTTTTGGCTCTCCTACCCGACTACAGGAGTTTTACACACACATCATGTGAAGGGTAAGAGCGAAAGTCATTGGTACATTGAAGTTGTCTCAATGATCTCTTACCAGTGTGGCTCTGAAGGGCTTGTAAAATAAATATACACTCTTAAATGCTTTCTTTTTAGAAGCTGATTCTACATATTCTTAAAATATATTACAAATGATAACTAGAGTGAGTTGAAGTGTTCTCTTTTTTTACTGGCAGTTCAAATAAGTTGATATGCTGATCTCAATCAGTGAACATATTCATGCTAAAATCTGATATTTTCAAGGCACTTATGGACTCCATGACTAGATGAAAACCAGGACAAATTATGACTGACAGTGAAACTGTATATAATATAAAAATAACCTTTTGCTTACAATTTACAAAATGTATTACAATCTTCATCTCTGCTATCCTGTAATTGTGGATGTGCGCCCAACTTTTTTTTTTTAATGAAAACTATTTACTAAAACATTAGGGCAAATAATTTACAAGGTACACAAAAAAATTAGGTCATGCAGAGATTTCTTACACCTTCTGTTAATACTTTATGATTGCAGCTTTATCAAATTATATACCTGCTTGCCCTGTACATATACAAAATAAAGTGTACATGGTAATCAAACGTTAGCAAAAAAGTCCATAAACTCAATTTGTCAAAAGTTTCACCATATTAACATGTCTATAAACAGTGTGTAACAGGTTAAAAGACATTAAGGCAATAATACTTGAAGTAACAAAATAAACCATATGTAATACTTTCTCCTAAATGTAGTAAGGCAGATTGATGGCCCCAGCAAAGTTAGATTACAATACTAGAAAACACTCTTGTGAATGCTTAATGTTTGTGTGGATGTATAGAAGAGTGTACCATTGTGTAGTTGCATGTACACTGTGTTAGTCCCAAAAAATAAAAAGTGGAATACTATTTATTGATCGAGTTCAGTGGCACTTGGAATATTCCAGTATAATTTAAAAATGTCCATTTGTTCTTGCATCATGTCCATTCTGAAGGTGGTTCTCTCGGTCCTCTTGGTTTTCCACAACGGTTACCAAAACCTAAAAAAGGGAAAGGGGAAAAGAACTGTTATAAGTTGAAAAAAAGGAATGTAGCAAAAGAAAAGAAATATTACTAATGAAAAGCCAATATAGGAAAACATATAAAAGATAGGACTCCGCTGTTTTGAAACAAGTTCTCAATCTAAGGGGCTATTCTTCAAGTGTTCATTATGCTTCAAGCCCAAAAGAGCAGAAGAAATGGGAAATGGGAAAAGGACAAAATAAGCAGGCATGTTCATAAAACAACTATCACAACCCGTGGGAATAATAAATTGTAAAAATTAAGAGTCTGAAATACTTCTTACATGCTCAGCTTATTCACAAACTGAAGTAATTTTCACAGTTACTGACTGCATTTAAAGTAATCTTTCCTGCTGAACCTCATACAGATTAATGGCGCTAAATTAGGCCCATATATCTTAGACCTTGTGTAACATTTTAGTGTCACTAGCCTAACAAAGTTTTATCCTAGTTTGACATCTCAGCTATGTGCTGCAATTTCCACAATTATTACTGCTTATCCGCAATGAATTAAACCTTTAGCTGTTGCAAAAGAGATTTTGTGGCTACCAAGAAATTAACTGTTTCCTCCTGATACATTAACCATTGGTCAAATAATGTACATCATGTATTTTCAAAAGCCACCCTACAAGAGTTATGTACAGATCAAGTAGTTTACAATAAGCAAATGCTAGAAAACAACAAAAAGCCACCATTTACCAATATCTGTAGTCTCAACTGGAAGTTCTGGTGTTGGACCTCTTTTAACAACAGGACTGGAAAGAGGAAGCTGAGGTATAGTATCAATCTGTGATTTGTCTGCTATCTCAGGATGATCTGGGGAGGAAAAAGAAATTCACTGATGCATAACCATATTTGCAATTCTAAGTATTCAGTTATAAAAACTAATTTCTGTTAATACCCAGTTTTGTCCTAAGTATGGGTTAGAGTGTTTCCAAAGGCCTAGTATTATAATACTAAAAGCAACTTTGTAGATATTGCCTTGATAACTGAAATAATTTGTTCCTTAAAGTTACATCCATGTTAAAAGGCATAATTCTGGCTTCAAGACTAGCATGTCAAAGTCTCACACATTGGAAGACAAATAAAAAAATATTCTGAGTAATGCAAGGAAGGGCATCTCATTTCCTGCAATGGCATGTGTAAGTGGAGCTATCAATATTGTGGTGTAATTTATATGCCGGATTGCCTTGTCCATTTGTGAGCTGCATTGTAATGGCCATTGGCAACAAACAATAAAAACCTGACTGATTGCGATGAAATGGGAAGCAGTTGCACTGAGAGGGAGTTGTGAACATGAAGCTTCTAGATCAAGGCATTCATCTGTCAAAGTCTCATTACTTGAACAGATTATTTTTCAGAATACTGGCATCCTACTTCAGGAACTGTTAATTAACCAGTGTTTGGTCAGAAGCTACTCTCCTGTATTCTGACCTAGCTTAAACAACCTTCACAAGGACAGCTGCTATTTATAAACAAAAATACTGGTCAAGTATGAAAACCTGTTCTGCTCACACACAGGATTATTCAACTCCCCCTTTCAAACAACAGTCCCCTATGTCCAGTCTCAGAGCAGCAGCCCCACAGGCCTAAGATGTTACAATCAGAATGCTATTTTGCTTTCCCCATACATAAGTGGAATGACTTTCTAGATGCATCTAGGGTGAGAGAAATCCACCTATTGTAGCCAAGGAGCAGCATATTTCAGTAGCTCAGCATCTCATTTCATTAACAAAACATCTCGTCCCTTTTAAAGTTAAAAAACGAATTGCTTACCAGCATGTGGAGTCGCCATTTTCAATCCCTGTTAACAATAGAAATGTTTTTATGTTGGTTCAAAAGTATTTTACTGATTCAGATAATGATTTTTTTAAAAAAATAAATACGCCACATTCTCTAATATTTCCATTCACACATAAAATGCCTAGATGAAAAAAGAAAACATAGCACCTACCACTTTTAACAGTTGTATGAAAGAGAAAGTTCCTTTTATGCATATATAAATTGATTTTTATCTATTGATTTGTCTTACCTTGTGGGCTTATAGCCGAATAAAGTATTATCTATCTATCTATCATATATAAAAGGTTCAGGAATGCTTGCTACTTTTTCACCTGGCCACCGTATTCATATGCTAGATGCCTATGTTCAATTGGAAGTATCAACTTTTTAAAAATGTTACTGCACAATGAAATCCTGAGAAAAGTAAAGGCTGATCGTTCCTTTGGTACTTCTGCCACTGCAACCATAACATCTAGGCAGTTTCAAAAGAGTGGTGTTCTTCAGATGCCAGTAAGTCTATATACCACACAAAGAAGTGTGGCATATGACGAAAGCTACTGGAGTTCCAACTTCAGCAGCTACAACCAGCATTTCCAGCAGTCAGGGATGACAGTATCTGGAATCCAATAAAAACTGGAGGACCAGTTCCCAACCTTAAGCTTTCTGTTGTCATTCATATATAAGTGTGTGCGTGTGAGTATTTGACACACAAACACACACAATGAAGCTCTGATTTAATACTTCATTATTCTTAGGGATTTGTTCACGTTTTAAAGTAAAAAAACAAGGTAGCAACTGTTTATGCCTTAACCCACACATCCCTATTTATCACAGCTTCCCTTCTCTTTCAACATACTCTAGGGGCTTAAATTACAATACAGTATGATAACTCCATGGAAAACATTAAACCCATAATGACATTTTCTGCTAAAAATAAAACAAGACAACCATACATGCCAGAGTTTGCACATGCACACACAGTAAAATATCAGTTGCTTTCCTAAAGAGGTTGCACAGAAAATCTTCCACGTTGGGCTCAGGTGACCCTTCTGGTTAGCAAATTCTAAATATGGGGGAAGACAAGAAACTCCCACCCCAACCTTCCACGCTAATCTTGCTTTCTTCCTAAATAGTACCCCCAGCAGAAGCTCTAGAGTGCAGCTGACGTACTGAGACCTATTAGGTTTACATGGGAAGCAGCTATTCCTTCAGTGGGCTAAACTTCTTAAGCTAGCACAATCAATTTGGATGAGGGGAGGGTAAAGATTTTATGAAATCATTTGGATTGAAATCAAAAGTCAAGTGATACTTTGGGGAGCTACCAGAAAAAGGAGTGATCAAGCAGACACTTATTCTGCCCTCAAAGGGTCTACCCCAGGGACTGGGAACCACTTTCAGTCAGAGGGCCAGAACCAAAGGTAGCCAACCCTCCAGGGACCACACTGTTATCAAGTATGGGAAAGAAGCCATTGGAAAACACTGCTTAAATTGTGCTCCCAGTTGTCCCTTTGTGACCTGGTGCCAAATGCAAGCTGTGATTCTTTCAGACAAGAATTGGATATACTCTGGAGCTCCCAGTTGGAGCTCATGGTCATTCCTTTGCACCCACAGTTTATCCATCTCATTCCTGATATCATAGGATGTCGGGTGAGTGACAGCTGGGCATGGCCTGCCCAAAGCAACCTCACTGGAGAAATGGGGAGACCCAGTGGGGCTAATTAGGCCTGGAGACTAGAAGCTGCACATGGCTGCTGTACATCCCTGAAGCATATTCCCAAAGCTAATATCCCATACTTACTGTACATTTTGGTTGATCAGAAGGTTTCTGGTCTTGCAAGAAACTCCACTCAGCAGATCGTGGAAGGATAACAGCTTTGGGGGAAGTTGTGACTATGAAAACCAATTTTAAAATACATTATTCAGTAGACATGCCACTGTACAAATTCAATAAAACAATAAAAGCTTAACGGTTAAGCAAGATTGGTAGTTACAGTATTTTTAAAATACACAACATTACAATATGGGGATTGAAAATGGTAGTCAATGAATTTTTCTCAGTAAACCCACTGAAATTAAATTCAGTGGGTCTACCAAGTAAAAATTAGTTGAATAGCCTCTTGTATATTGACGTTTCCCAATCTAGCCTTCCCAAAGCCAGTAACTGTCTAAAAGGGAGAACAATACAACTGTAGGAGCACAGTCCCATATAAACACAGCACAGGGCACTATGGTGGGTGCATGTATCTTTCTATGCAGTGCAGCAGCCAGAAAAATTTTGCCATAGGTAACCAGGGTAAGTGGAAGCCCACTATATAAGCCAAAACAATAATGCAGCAAACTAAAATTACCTGAACATCTGTTTGTCACTACATGCATTATCCAGCTTCTGGTTACCTCAATAGCTATCGCTATTTGGCCAAAGTGCTCCTTTAATGCACAAGTCTGATTCATGACTTTTGTGAAACCAACACAGTACAATGAAACTCACTCTGCTCACTTGCAAGCACAAGAGATTCTGGAGTTCTTTCTGGTAAAGGAGGAGAAGACGACTCTTCAGAAACACCAGCATCTAAAGTCACCAAAAATTGAGAACACCTTAACACTTAAACAGATACATTATGTAAAAGAGTGCCTGGGACAAAATAAAATATCAAATCATTTGTAATAAAGGTTTTTTTGTGTGTTTTTTTACTGAATATACTTTTCACAGTCTGGCATAGCCCTGCTGGCTTTGTACAAGTGTGTTTTGTACAATAACCACAAAATGGCTGGCTGCCCACAATGGATTTAGATGCCTTGTCTGATGTATTAATTCACTTGGCAAGATGCCTATAGTAGGCAGAAGCCGTGGAACTGCAGCAACAGATTAATGCTTTTTCATTAAGATGACAGGATGCAGACCTTTAACCAAGCTAACCATTAGATTAAAATGGATCCAGCCTTTCTACTTTCCCAGGAAAGTCATGTAAGTAATGGCAACTGAAATTCTTTCATGCTGCAATCCTATACATACTAATGTGACAGACTTCTAAATGGACATACAATAGAGTTGTGCTGTCAAGGCATTAAAACAAGCAGTTTACAGAGCTTGGCTGACAATGCCTATGTTACAGTAGCGGGTAGGGTCAAAATATTATACTTCTGGTTTCAAGCTGCATATTACAGCTAGAAGTTGTATTAATATAAAGTTACAAGGAAACACTGCCTAAGTAGAGGAGGGAAGACCCATTGAGGCTAACGGGACTGCTAAAAAGTCAGATTTGCACAGCAATGAAAGACGCATTTAGGATGTTCAATCGACTTTCTGAAGAATTTTTGCTGGACAGATTCAATCACCATTGTATTATTTCACAGACAATGAATATGTCATGTAGACAATTCCTTTCAAACGTGGAATAGACTTTCAGACTTAATCCTGGAGTAAATGTGAGAAGTTCTTTTTTCAGATGTGTTGATGTCTTCAAATCCAAGATTTTGAAACAATTGTGAACAAAATTAACCAGGTATAATAATCTGAAAGCAGAAGCTGTGGGGCTGCACATCTACAGCACCTGAAGGAGATAACCTACTAAGAACCTGTGCATAAGCAGTAGAAGAAGAGCTGTTCTCTATTATTTTACTTCCCTTTACACTTCTCACCTGTTATAACAGAGCATAAGTGCTTGACACTTTGCTTCTAAGGCAACCAGAACTATAGAATATAGCTGTGATCTACCACAGACATCCAGTGATCTACCAGTAGATCACGAGCCACCTGTTGGATGTGCCTGATCTAGGTTAAACAGGTTAATGTGGTTTACAAGTGGATTTGTAATTGTTGACAAGACTTGGCAAAAGAGTAAACATCTACTGGTTTATAGAACAAGTCATAGTCCATAATACAACGCAGAGGCAGCATTAACGTGCCACAATAAACTAGGGTAGCGGGCTCAGTGTGACTTATTGCAGGGATGGCAATGCACACCTACCTTTCCTGTACCTGTGATATACAGTGTCAGGCACAGGAACCTCTGGGAAGGAACCCACTTTCCCACACCTGGCAAGGAGCGAGCAAGGTGACTGGATGCAAAGCCACAACAGGTGAGCCAGAATCTAGCTGAGTTACGGCAGCTAGCAAGACAGCTGGGCACACTAGACCTGTCAGTACCAAAGCTAGGCAGATCACATGCACTGTCTCTTCCCCTGTGCCCAACAGCTACACCAGTCCATGGAGGAAAAGAATGTCAGTAAAGCTGCTTGGAAGAAAGTAAATGAAAGCTGGTTGGATTTCTAGAGAGTAGGAAGAAGGTATGTTGCTCCTTCCCACTTCTCTGAAGCATCCCTGTACAGGGCAAGTAGGGGAGTTCTTCACCTCCCCACCCACCTTCAGGATTCTAGAAGACATTAAGGGACTTGGAGTGGCCAATTCCATTTCTCTACTTCAATCCTCCCCATCCCACCCCACCCGCAACATTCTGTGCTCAGCAATCCTAAATATCCAAAAATCTTGGAAGTCACCAGACAACAGGACCCACGTGGCAACAATTTTTTAATGCTTTTTTAAAAAGAGGAAGCTATCTTGTACCACTGGCTCAACTAGCTTAGTACTATCTAAATGACTGGCAGGAGCTCTCCAGGGTTTCAGAATGAAGTACAGTGGTGCCCCGCAAGACGGAAAACTCGCTAGACGGAAAACTCGCTAGACGGAAAACTCGCTAGACGAAAGAGTTTTCCGTTTTGGAGGTGCTTCGCAAAACAAATTTCCTATGGGCTTGCTTTGCAAGACGATAATGTCTTGCGAGTTCCTGCTGGTTTTTTTTTCCTCCCCCCCCCTTTTTCTAAGCTGCTAAGCCGCTTATCAGCTGATCCGATCAGCAGATAAGCCGCTAATAGCGCTAATCCGTCAATGGGTTTGCTTCGCAAGACGAAAAAACCGCTAGGCGAAGAGAATCACAGAATGGATTCTTTTCGTCTTGCAAGGCACCACTGTATTCTCAGCCCTATCTAGAGATACTGGGAAATGAACCCAGTAAGTTCTGCATGCAATCCAGTTTACATCTGCGAATCTCCAGCTCCAAATGTGAGCCTTTTAGCACAAGTAACAGTTTCAGGAGAGGGAACAGTTTCTCCTCCTGAAAACCCAGTCCCAGCATTTAACAGCCCCGGGCTCATACTCCAGAGCCCTGAAGGAGCGCATACCTTACATTTTGGTGTGGGTTCCAACTTGTTCCTTCTATTATTAAACCCAGGCAATTCCACACCTATTCGGGTGGAGCTATTTCCACATACCAGTAAAGTATTAATTCTTTAAATTAGAAAAACAACAACAGTCCAACTGCTTTCAAACAAAATGTTAAATGCATACACTGAAATGAAAGGAAGGAAAGGGGGAGCAGGAAAGACTTATTTAAACCCCAAACATTTTATAGTATCTATCCTAAAGGTCAGAGCAGATGCATGTGCATGCGCAACAAAAGAGATAAAGCACAAACACTCTTTCTACAAATACCTTAATTAGAAGAATTAAGGAAATACCACCCAAGTATCTAGACAACTACTGAGCAAAACAACTAGACCCAACAGAGATATAACAAATGTGTGTTTGGCTTGCTAATGCATTGTGTGCATCTGAAACACAAACTATAGAAACAACAACACTGGACACCGATAAAATTGGAAAGACCCATGAGGTGGCCCATTCACATGCAGCCCCCAGCCCCATGGCATCTGATCTTAGATAAGCAGTTCCCACATGGCAGCGGCTGCATTTGAAGAACACCTGTGAGGAAACACTAAGGACAACAGGAGATGACTGGTTACTTCCCGGACAAATTGCCAAAAAACCCTGTTTCCTTTTCCATTAAAAAACATGCACTACTGAAGCTAAGCAGCACCTTCAATCATAAAAAACACAGGGGAAAAGCATGTTACCGTAATCTAAAGCAGCAGTTTGACTGCTTTTCTGGACTCTGAGATTTCACACACAAAATTTGTATGTTTCAAACCTTAGTAAGTGCCTTGGAATTGGAGAAGGGAGGTGCACACCAAGAGATCACTCCCTGTCACAAGTGGAGAAGGTTTATTACGGAGGACAGATTTTTCCTTTCCCACTCTCAGGAACACAACACATACATCTTGGAAAGGGAATTGTGTTTGGAGTGTTAACCTCCTCCAGGCTATTTGGAGAGATTTCAGGAAAAGGAGGACCTCTAAAAAACCTCCACCCTCCCATTCTTTTAGCACAGTAAATTGAGGCTTCAAGAGGGCAGAAAAAGGTGTCCTTTTCCCTCTTCCCCCTCCTGAAACCTCTCCCAGCTTTGCAAGCCCTAAACAATTCTATAAAACTTCTGTGGTAACTGGTGCCTGGAAAAGGAACACTGCAACCTTTGGTTACGGTTTCCTGCCAATCCCTCTAATAACTATTTTAAATGGATCAATGCCTATCAGTTTGGCTAACACAGCTGCCCAAAGGTAAGTTAGTGGTTTAGACTCGGGGGATTTACAATGTACTCATAAGTCTATTGTGGTTTTTTTTAAAAAAATCAGCCTTACAAGGATCCAGGTGTTTGTTACCCACGCAGGAGAGCTGGTTGCTTAAGCTAACAGAATTGGAAGCTGTCACTAACAGTCACTGCCCCCTCCCCAACTAGAGAGCCTCTGAATGACAGCTGCTGTTCCCTACTACCAAGGCTGGTGTTTCCAAGGCCAACCTGAACAAATTAATAGCCAGTCCTACTCCACTTCCATGTTGGCTCTTGTTTATGAAAACTTCCATGTACCAGCTTTCACATAAACTTCTTATTTCACTTCTCCCCCTCCAGCCCCTGCCCCTAGCACCCCCTGTCACACTTCAGATCAGATTTTTGGGAGCATATAGGGGGCCCAAAAACAAGGATTGCTTGCTCACACTATTAAAACTGACTAACAGAATAAATAAAATAGCAGCAAACATTATGTCAAAGCGAACATATTAAGTTATTATGGTCAACTTGTATAGATACCCAGCAAAGATCTGAGAAAATAAATGTTTTTAGCTGTTACCAAAATGTGATGAGTGTTGGCACCTACCTTCATAATATGCACAACCCCTTAGTTTTCTAAGTTGGATCCAAAGGTTGCAGAAGGATCTTTTTTAGCCGCCAGCCAATTCCAGCTGCAACCCCAACACCTACTCTAGAAAGTTGGGGAACACTGCTGAACAGTGTGGTCTGTGATGGACTCACTGAAAAGCACATGGATTCAGTATGTACGAGTGAAAATGTGCTTGTGCAAGGCACCTCAGTCCAATTTTGCACTCCCACATCACAGCTGATGTTGTTCAGGAAGGGATGGGGGAAATCCTTGCACAAGGAAACTTTCTCTTTCACAAGCTTAGGATCCAACTCTACAAATTTAGTATTTCTAATATGGATAGCATCTAGTAAAGCTTACCTTTATCAGCTATGATTGAGGCATCCTGTCTTGCAATGGACATGGGCAATACTTTTCTAGCAGAAACATTTTCTGCGCCAGCAGCCACAGAAACCGTGGCACTTGCAGTTGAAACATTAGACATGCTTTGTGTCATAGACACATCAGAGTTTCTTTCATCTGTATCAGAATCATCAGAATGCAGAGGATTTGTAAAACAAAGGGGTACTCTAACTGGAAGCATGCCACTGTGATAATGATCCGCTGATTCACTGAAAGGAGCATCCATTTGAGATGGTGAGTTCGAGACTACAGACAGATTTTTAATCCCATGACATAAAACAGCTGGAGATGTGTCCTCTGGTGTTGATGTTGGCTGTACATTTTTTGTCCCTTGTAACGACCACATAGCATGTCCCTTCTCTTTGAGAGGCAAACAGTCTGGTCTTTGCAGAGGATCAGAACCCACCAGACACTGATGGCCTTCAGGTGAGGATGTTACAGCTTTATTCAGTGGCTGCATATTGCATTCTATGCAAGAGTTTTGGAAGGTATCTGTAGGAGCATCTCCTGAGCCTTGTTCCTGTAGTTTAGGTGTCTTATCCACCGCACAAGATGAGCCAGTCTTAATTTTGATTGCATGTCCCCTATTCAAGAGGGTGTTCCCATCAAAGCTCCTTGGCCCCTCTTGAAGGGGTACCTTTTTAATTTCAAAACTCAAGTTGCGCTCAAGCTTTTTCTCTACACGTTCAGAGACTTCATTCTTCCCTGGATGCTCTTCTGACTTATTGTAGTTTTCATTGAGGTCTGTTGGATGCTCTGAAGAAACCATGTGCAGAACAGGCTTCGGATGGTATCTATCATTGTCCTGCCAAACAGTTGTTACTGTTGGATAAGCTGAAGGAGGGGATGGGGTTAAAATGGGTGGCACTGGATGAGGCTCTGGAGGCTGCAGAATTTCTTCTTTTACATCTCCTTCTACAAGGCAGCTAAAGAGAATAATTGTGTAAGTACTCCATAATTAAGGATTATGTACATTTATTATATAAGCTACCTATTCAGGATATGAACTTTAAAAACCCTTTCTCAGAATGACGTTCACAATAAAAAAATAGGCACATTTTATCCAAAATAGTTAGAACGTCAAAATCCACAAAATAGGAACCAAATGCTATAGTTTTGTAATAATCCCAGGAAACAGAACTTTCTTCAAACACCCTTAACTTTTACATCCAATATTTGAATAAAGGTCAACCCAGAAACACATTACATATCAAGAAAGCATTTAACACATGAAGAAAAGATGGTATCATGCTGTTATTGCCTATGGGCAACCACCAGAACCTACTATTTATTGCTTAAAATCTACAATAAAGCATGCGATTATCAGCAGTCTGCAGGAAAGCCATGCCCCCTTGTGGCAAAATTTGAAATACATGTGTTGGAGGGGCAGGGGTATAATGCTTACTGCAGCAAAGCAGGACGACTGCACCAGCTTCTATTAAGTTTGACAGAACATTTGAATGCCTTCCTGATTATGACATTCCTGATATGATGGTATAACCCCTCTATTATACATATAACATGGGACACAAGCAGTCTATAGGAAAGCCCATACTTGAAATAATGTATAAGGAAGACTATCCTTGGATTAACTGCTTGATTCGTGCAACCTTGTTTTGATTAGACTGCTGAAGTCTGAATTAGGCCACAGTTATATAATTTTCCAGTTTATTGCATGTAGATATGAAATACATTGATTGTCAGAGGTCCATAACCCTGACATTCACCCAGGTATATAGAATGTAGCAAACTAATCTACAATATATTTCCGCGTTGTCTCTCTTGTTGCCACTCGAGACGTTAGCAGATACACACACAATACTATCATTTATGGACTTGCATGCCTTAAGATCCAGAAAGTATGTCACCAGGTAGATCTATTTTACAGAAAATCCAGAATATTTTTAAGCACAGCTTTCTCTACAAGCATCAAATGACTACACTTGCTTCAAGGATGAATGAAAGGACAAGAATGTTGAATATGAAACAGGATGAAGATGTTTGTAAATGCTTAAAATGGAACAGATGACAGGCACAGAGATAGTAAGAAATCATTATAGAAGGGCACTTCATGGAAATCATGAAGCAAAAAGCACATGGCTGACATAATAAAACTCTTTCTTTAGCAAGATGTGATGAGCAGTAGTGTCTGCTGACGGGCAAAGTGAGTCTCATCAGCCAGGGTGCTTTTCCTTCATTGAATTAGGAAAATAAGACTATAATGCAACGTTCAGTGAAATCTTTAAAATTATTATGTTAACTTGCAACTCAGTAAACTGAATCTGTTGGGAGGGTGTGGCCTGGGAATGTTTTCCCCTAACCTAAAAGAAGTTGCCAAGAAGTTGCATGCCTTCTTAAACATCTGACGGACTACCAGACTGGAGTCTGATGAGAGTACTATAAAACTAATATTACATAAATACAGCACCCTATGAAATGTTCCAAGGGTGAAAGTGAAACCATGTGCCTCTCCAGATGTTGTTAGACTACAGCTCCCCCTAGTCCCAGCCAGTACTGCCAATGGTCAAGAATGATGGGAGTTGTAGTACAGCAACATCTGGAGGTTCTCCATTACTGCCTTACACCAATAAGCTGACTAAATTTGTTCTTGGGCATATGCTCATCTGACCGGATACTAAAGGAAATAAAATGGGTCCATAATAAACGATTCCCTGGGAGTAGTTCTCCAGGAGTACCTGCGAGTTCGAGGTGGCTTTGGTGGAGGTGAATCCTGTTTCTCAAGCTCTCCAGAACTGGCGGTATTTTCTGTGCCAACTTCATCCTGTCAAGAAAATTAAATCCCCAAAAGTTTTATTCTAAGGTTAAGAGAAACATCCACACAAAAACCAAAACATACACCAGCTTAGGATTGCGTTACTGTGCATATTGTGTTAAATGTGAGCACAAAGAAATACTCTATGAATGAATAGTATCATTTCACATGGCTCAAATTTAATAGGGAGTTTTTCGAGTGTGACGATATAAAGGAATCAAAATTATAACCTACAACACATTTGTTCTTCATATTCTCATCTGAATTATGTTTTATGAATATGAATAAGTCCCAGTAATGCCAAATGCAATCAGTAAAAAGCAGGTCCTGGGTTAGGGAGGTGGCAACATTACAGGCTTGCTGTGAATGTGTGTGTTTCAACTTTGGGTGGGCTTCCCAAGGATCCCTGAGCTTTCCTTTGGATCTCTGCTAGCTATCCAAGCCTGTCCAGTGCTGATCCTTTCGATCTCAAATTTGGAAGTGGAAAAGATCACCGCAGGGTGGGATTTGCAAGGAGGCTGGGTTATCCAGGTGAGCTACAAAGGAGGAGGCACAGGGATGCTCTCAGAGCACAGAAAAATTCTCCTGTTCTGCCGCTGGAATAAGCAACAGAAGGAAGCTTGCATTTTGAAAACTTTCCTTTAGCAGCAGTAGTGGGAAGGGGCAAAGGGGAGAAATAATTCTGTCTCCTCTTCTGTTTCCCCCTTGCTGCTGCCACCACTGCTAATGTAAACACACTAGGAGGGAGAGGGGGAGAGCAAGAGACTTTTGCCCCTTAAGGGAAAAATTGTAGATCCATCAAAAGCAGAAAGACCGCCAATGCTCCATAGCACAGAGCCCTCTAAAATCAAATCAAAGGCCTTCAAGCCGCCATGCCATGCATTCTGCCTCCCAACTGTAAGTGCTATGGATAGTGCAACATGAAAGACCAGAAAAGACCAGGCATAATGCACTTTGCAGACAGAGCAGCACAGTGGGAAATAAAAAGCAAAAAAACCACTGCATTTCTGTATCTTGCTCTCCCAAGTCCAGCTCACACCAAGCACCAACTAAGAAAAGTGGGGAAGACATAGGCCAAAGCTGCAATTTTCCACTGGTCACAAGCTTCTTCGCAATAAGAGAGCATTCCTGGAGATACCACTGCAAAGAAGAGGGTGACTGAGGAATCAAGCATTGGCTGGAGGAGCATAACTTGCAGACTCTGTGGCCCATCAGCTGAGAATCACTGGCTAGACCCAACTGCAGCCAACATGGACCAAACAATCCACATGACATTACGAAGTACACAGTTTTATAAAACTCTCATAATATTTATCCACATTCTTTTTTAGTAACCCAACAAAATTTAGTTGAAACTGTAAATAACAACAGATGTGTTTATTTTCTTTATTATTAATTGCTGGATCATTGTATTACAGCAAAATTGTACCTTGTGAAAATTCCTAATAAAAAGTCCCAAGTCAGCCAACAGATTTGAATGTTATGAGTACAAGTTTAAAATATTTTAATGACTGTTTAGTCATTTACAGCCCAGTGAAAAGGCCAGCTACTGCTGAAGGATCTTTACATAATATGTTTAATAGCGAAGTAGTGACAGACTATATAAGACTTCTGGGAAAGTGTCTGAACAAGGCAAAGAGAGAAGGCAGGACCAGGGCTTATAAAAATAAAATAAAAAAGGCAGGTAGATAGAGAGGTGTTAACTCAAAATATTCTGCAATATATAAGCCAGGCATAAAATATTTTCAAATAATTCAGTTATGAGAAGCAAATATTTCTCAACTTTGTTTCAAGGCAGCAAACAGAGAGTTTATGAGAAAGATACAAAGGAACTGAAAGCAAATCAGCTTGTATAGAACGAGGAGGGTGAAAGGAAGAACAGAGCCAAGGGCAGACTACTAGAGATCTATGAAAATAGACCCAGGAGCTTATATCATTAAATAAGATTAAAAGCAGTATCTACTGAAAGAGTCAAATGTACCATATAAACCCATCTAATTCAACATATTGCCTTAGCATCCAACCCCTTGTTGCCATTACAGAACATTAACAGAAGTGCTTTTGTTTAACTGCTCAAGGACGAAGATTTACTCATACTCCCTGCACCATCAGCTACATTCTCCTTTGCATTAAAGTATCATTGAGCAGCCTAATCCATTTCATGTCATGTCCTCAATTAATGTACCAAATGTTATGGCTACTGAACATGTGGATTAAGACATTAGCTTCTGGCAATCAAAAAAACAAAGCAAAACCCAAGAAGGTATAATGCATGTTATGAAGATGAGCTCATCTACGGTGGGGAAGAACAGATGGTGGTCTTACAAGAGAAAACCTTTGCCTCTTTAAATCAGATTTTCTTCAGCCAACTTATTGCCTATTTTCCTAGGCAAATGTTATTCTATTTTATTTCAGTAGCTACATTTAAGAAAGAATTTGCTTTGATGCAAAAGATATTGTGTAGCCCACAAGAGCTTGGTCTAGTAATTTTCAAAAGCTGATTATATGCTTATGAACCAGAATGTGGCTTATGGAAAAAAATTGGTCCATTGGCACTGCTGGGAAAAGCCAATCTCTACGCTGAAATGGCTGGGCTTTAATTAAAACAGAGGGGGGAAATAACGCAACACACACAGGCATGGCTTTGTCCACACATATTTGTGATGCAGCAGCCATTGTGGAACTCAGAAAGGAATTAAAAGTTCTTTTCTGCCAACAAAGAAGCCACTAGATTCGGCACAGGAACAGCACTCAATCTCCCACATACATTAAGGGAATATAAAGTATGAAATAAATGATCCCAACAGCAGGGACACAAATGGTGATCTAAGTTGTCAAAAATTCACAGGAGAAAATGGACAACTTGGTGAGCCCTTACTTAAAATATTTAACAAACTCTCTTAAAATGTGAGGTTTTAATAGCGTTGTTCTATTTCTATTCTAAATGGGGCGATAAGCAAAGCATTAGGGCCGATGTGGAACACACTTCTTTAAAAATGCTTATTTTGGTTAATGGAAGAGAAGCTCCTCCAGACAATTTACTTTATACTTCCTGGATGGGTGTAAATTAGGTTTCTGCCTACTAGAACTGATGTGATGCCCTGTTAGGAAGACAATTGTGTATCAAGACCCCAACCATCATCAAATGGTTTCATTTCATCAAATAATAAGGATGTGGCCAAGAAACCACAGAGCCTAGGGCTTGCCGATCAGAAGGTCGGCGGTTCAAACCCCCGCGACGGGGTGAGCTCCTGTTGCTGGGTCCCTTCTCCTGCCAACCTAGCAGTCCAAAAGCACATCAAAGTGCAAGTAGATTAATAGGTACCATTCCGGCAGGAAGGTAAACAGTGTTTCCGTGTGCTGCTCTGATTTGCCAGAAGCAGCTTAGTCATGCTGGCCACATGACCTGGAAGCTGTACGCTGGCTCCCTCGGCCAGTAAAGTGAAATGAGCGCCACAACCCCAGAGTCATCCACGACTGGACCTAACGGTCAGGGGTATGTTTACCTTAAGAAAGACTCAATCATGTTATGCTCTTTTTAAAGTCAAATAATAATAATAAATGCTACTGTGGTCACCATCAGTTCCTCCCTTCCCTGTGTTCTCAGTGAACTGGAAAGAGAGGGAGGGAAGGGAGCCATCTTTTCCCGTCTTTTCAGCCAAATACGGAGGGAGCAAAACCAAAGACTCCTACTGCTGTCATTACTTAGTTAAAAATAAAGATGACCCTTTTCCCTAGTCCTCAGGCACATGCAGAAGACGGCTATCAGCAAGTCTCTCTTTTTCCTTCCCCAGTGCCTTTAGTCACTGAAGAATAATTTCTTCTGGAAAAGCTCTGCTGTGACAGGCCAAAGGCTACTCCAGCAACCTCACAGGGCCTGATCAGAAACCTATGATAAGCCCCCAAGCAGGACATGTGCACAGAAGCCCAATCCTATTACACTGTTGCTGCGGACCCCGCATCCTGAGACAACCCCCTCCCCACATTCTCTGCAATTCCTGGCAAACTTGGATGAAGGTGCCTGGACGTGGCGAGCTACTAAAGGTAAGATGTAAGGTTCTAGAACTGAACTGCATCTCCTGGCTTGCCTCAGCAGGCCCACTGATGACTAACACCCAAGAAGATTCTTTCTCCCAAGCATTTTATGTTTACCTCCCAAACTAAGAGCCAGAGAAGTCTGCAGGAGATCTTTGTGGTAACTATAAGCAAAGCAGTTTCAGAGGGAAGATCAAGGCTTTGTCTGCGTGTGGTTACTTTGCCTGGATCAGTCAGTCCAACAAGAGTATTGTGCAACATCCTTTTCAGCTGTTATTGTCTAGAAATAAAATATAGTCAAGAAAGTTGACACTGGTAGAGCATGTTGGACAAGAATGTGCTCCTAAACTATACTTAGGCCAGGCCAGTTCAATCCTATGTGGACTACTAGAACTTGTTGGGGGTGGAGGCAGTTTCCAGCTGAGAATTAAAGGGGCGGGGCAGTTTCCAGCTGAAAACAATAATCCTTACGTAACTTGGGTATTCAGCTTTATTTTCATTAACTCAACACTATGATACAAACCAAAGGCACAGCCCTAATGAGTTTTTTTCCATTCTAACTGACAACACAGCATCAAGGCCTGTTTCTAATAATGCATTAAATAACTGAGAGGTTTGCTCCGAAACAAACCTACTATGTATCATTAGGTTGGATAGTTTAACCTCTCTGAGTGCAGTGGTACCTCATTCCAGAGGTCCGTACTTAACCTGAAACTGTTCTTAACCTGAAGCACCACTTTAGCTAATGGGACCTCCTCCTGCTGCTGCTGCTGTGCCGCCGGAACACGATTTCTGTTCTCATCCTGAAGCAAAGTTCTTAACCCGAGGTAATATTTCTGGATTAGGGGAGTCTGTAACCTGAAGCGTCTGTAACCTGAAGTGTATGTAACCCGAGGTACCACTGTATTATCTATTGTAAGTCATGCCAATATCAAAAACATAATTTGTCAGATAAGTCCCTTGTGTCGTATCACACTAATTATCATGGGCCAAAATGCAATGAGACATGCTCTCAACACTGCAAATGCACCAGAAATTTCTGCCTCCCCTTCTCAATGCTCCTCCCAGCAGCATTCAGAAAAGCTTCTGCAGAAACATCAGGAACCCCCTAGAGTGAGACTCCTCAAGACAGGAGGGAATACAGCCAGAAATTAAAAATATCCACTTTCACACCTTACCCCTTGGTGCAAGTGTGGAAGCACTTTCTGATCACATACCAATGGAATGAGGTGGGGAAGAGAAAAGAGACTGCATCCTGGCTATGCAACCAGTGCTGAAACAATAATAACCACAGTAACAGTTTCAAGAAGAAAAAGAAGACAACGACTTTGGTTTCTTTTCAAAAGAATTCAATAGAATAAAGTTTGTTGCAGTAAACTGACCCCATTTAGAAAGAGCCCAATTGGCAGCAAACTCATACAAACAAGCATTGATTTCAACACCATATTTACTCGAATGTAATGCACACCTTTTGGGGCCAAATTATATCACAAAAACTAGGGTGTGCATGTGATGGCGCATTTACATTTGCCAGCAAACCCTTTTTTGGTTTCAAGGTTTTGAAAATTGAGGTGAGCATTAGGTTGATGGCGCATTACATTTGAATAAATACGGTATCTTATTACCACAAACAAAAAACTAAGATGAACAAGGGTAATTTAACAATAAGGAAAAGCTACTATTTCAAATCACACGAAATATGACAAAAACACCTACCAGCCCATCTGCAATTTTCCAGTTTGCACAACTTTCATATTTTTGAAGTTGCTTTTCAAACAACTGTGCTATGGCTCGATGAACAAGTTCATACTGTTCCTGGGTACACGATAAAAACAAAAATTAGCATACAAATATATAAGCAGTATTTCAAAGCCACTATTTCACAAAGTGATGATGTCACAGCCATATACTCAACTTCTGAACTGAAAGCAGTATTACCTTAGTCTGTACTGCGGAATGTCTTTGTGTCCTCATTTCTTGTATTAAATTAAACACATTGAATTCCTCTGGTATTTTCTGAAATACAAAGGAGCAGAAGGTTGTCCACTGATGTACTTTGGCTCAAATACTATCTAGAAGTCACAAAATGCTTCAGTATTTAGTATTTCTATTGCGATCATGAACTAATTAGAAGTAACAAAAGGAAAAGGAAAATAAACTTCATTGCTGCTATGGGAAAAGGTACTATCTAACTTAAAACTCATTTTCAAATTATGTTCAATTTTGCACACTGAGGAGAACTCCATTACTCCCCTATAAAACTCTACTCTCATGACTGGCATAAGATGACCTAGTTTTGCAGCATTAGATTGCTATAAATCCTCCTTACCCCAGCTTTCAACAAATTCCATGTATAATCTATGGCACAGATGGCTCCTGTTCTTCCACACCCAGCACTATAGTGGGAAAAGATGAACACCATAAGAGAAAAGGAGGCTTAAAACTTTGCGTTTCTGTTCATACCTACCAAACACTTAACAGGAGGTATCCTTGAAAAGCTATTTTAGAGTTGATGTTTAAACAATTCTGAACTATCACCATCAGTAGTGGTTTGTGTTTTCATATCAAAAGCATAAATCTACAATTTTGCTTCAAGGTTTTATCTATTCAACATACCAATCTACACACAAAAATATGTCCCTCTTCAACAAACACATTGCCAATACATATAAAATGGGACTGTATTGTAACAACAAACATAATAACCATCTACAATTGTTAGGGTAAGCCACATAGGCATTTTCTACATACAGTACATCAAAATGAATCAGTCCATCTATTTATCAGCTGGTGACTATTTACATTTTATTTCAACTACAGCTAAGCACAAAGGGTGGTTGAAAATAAAAAACTATCTGTGAGTCCTATTCTCAAGATACAGGACTGGTTTACATATTACAATAAATCATAGTTAAAACCCAACTGTTGTTTAATGTGGACCACACAGCATGCTAGTGCATGTACCTGAAAAGTTATTGCTCTGCTCTACTGAGAACCAAGCCAGAGAATAGTATGTCATAACATCCGAATATAGGGTTGTGGTTTGTTTCTTTTCACACATCCCATGAATCGCAACAAGGTTTGCTCTTGGCTTAGGACTTCAATCAATCAATCAAATCAATAGATTTTTATTGTTTATAGCCAATGGCCATCACAATACAATATAAGCACAAATCACACAACTACAGAACAAAATACGTCCTTTTGAATAGTGCAAGTGCCAAACCCTAGGGATGCTGACCAGAATGTATGGTTTCTTAAAAAAAATTCTGGACATTGTAGATTTGTCTAGGTCTGACATAGGACTTATGATTTATTAAGGGAAACAAATAATGTACCATGGTTCAGCTATCATGACAAGTATGACTCTGGCTTGTTTACTAGTGGCGTGGCAGAAGCGGAGTGAAAATCTTTGGGCAGTATGCATGAGCACGCTGCTTGTACACATTTAACCGCAGTTCATAACTATGGTTTAATGCAGTGTGTGAACTGGGCTGTGTCTCAAATGTTTTCAAAGACAGTCTGCACAGAAGTCTGTATTTAACAAATATAAATCTGTTTCAAGCCTTATTACATTACTGTAGTCCCCTTTCCTCTGTCAAGAACTCTAGGCAATGTGTTTTTGAGAAAGTATTCCTAGATTTAAGAAATTCCTATAATACTCACAGAATAATTAACGGGTGTTGAAGACATGACAAGTTAAAATATAAAGGATGCTTTGAATTAAACACACTCTAAAGTACAATGTAGCCGCCCCCCCCCCACAAAAAAACCGTTACAGAGACATCAAGATTGATATCACACACAGTGACAACTTTTTGAGTTTAATATCTATCTCATCATATCCCAGGATCCCTGGGAGGGATAGCAACAGTTTTGAATGAATATGTTACACTCACTTTTACAAATGTCTAGAAACAGAAGCACGTTTACCCCACAATGAAGATGCACTCGCTGCATTTTATCTGTCTCTTGTACTTAAGGTAACATGCTTCCTGTATAAGCATACTTTCTCTCCTTCCAAAATAATAGGCTGGGTTTGGTTACCTCTTTTCCCCCCACTCAATATTTATGTATGATATTTATTTACCACCCACTAACGTAGGTTCCAAATAAAATTACACAAAAAGTTATTACTGCTGCAACAATGTTAACATTATTCAGTAATACAGTGCATCCTGATATGTACATATCCTATAATACTACAGCAGTATAGCAATGAAAATATCAAAGAGATGCACTAGCCATAGATTTTTACAAATGTTTATGCATCCATGTTAATATGATTCTGCTGCTTTATCCTCAAGATTAGGTTTAGTACCCTCAAACTATCTTGAGCTCACCAGCTGATTGCAATGCACTATTAAACTTACATACACAAAGGCAACACATGAAAGCCATCAATTACAAAGTTAAAAAATAATACTTTCTAGGATCCCCCATCTAAATTCCTGCATGAAAATTTTAATTTGTACCTGCAGTGTATGCAAATAGGAACATCTTCATGCTCCTGGTATTCCCTCATTAAGCTGATCATGTCCAGAATAGAATCAAAAGATGATGGAACGTCATGGTCAGGCCAATTCACATAATGAAATTGATAAACCCTACGTGTTTCCTAGAAGAAAAAAAGGTTGTGTTATATCTTTGGACAGGGGTCAGAAAACCTTTTCAGCAGGGGGCTGGTCCACTGTTACTCAGACCTTGTGGGGGGTCAGACTATATTTGGGGGGGGGGGGATGAATGAATTCCTATGCCCCACAAATACCCCAGAGATGCATTTTAAATAAATGGCACATTCTACTCATGTATAAACACGCTGATTCCAGGGCCATCCATGGGCCGGATTCAGAAGGCGATGGGGCCGGATCCAGCCCCCGGGCCTTAGTTTGCCTACCCATGTCTTTGAAGGTTGGCTTGTAAAAACTGTCCATTTTGGGAGCTGATCAGGTACTCAGAGAAAAGTAAATAAAAATGTTGTAAAATACCACCATTAAGAAATATTTTTAAAGAAACAATGAAGTAAATAAGTAAGTGTAGGAGCTGCTTCACACAAATGGCTCACAGTATAGAGCTCATGAGGTTACATTTTACGTGGTAAGCACAGCACTGCCAGCATCTACCCAGAACAGACCAACAAGTTTATAATTATTTTCCTACATAATGAATATAATTTTAATAAATTTATACAAACCCGAAGACTACATATGGTGTCTCTGAAATAGCACAAGTTGCAAAATTTGCTTCACTTAAAAGTTGACACAGACACTGGGTCAAAGCCCACGTCCTTCAAATATTAAGCTTCTGTTTGTTGAGCCTTTACAAATACACTCCAGCCCATTCATGGCACCTTAGGCTCTTATGCAGGGCTACTGACAACAACATAGAAACAGGTTCTGCCAGAGGTAGAATTTAGAACCAAGCAGTGAATTCAGCTACCTGGGAATCACAGCTTTAAATTTACAAGGCCTAGAAACATTTCTGCAAACTATACAAGATGAAGCAACAAAACCCCCATTAAGCTCAGCCCAGATCCCAATGCGCACGACACTCAAATTTATTAAAGCTGAAGAAAAGTGAAGCCACTCAAGTGCCTCATAATGCACTAAGAAGCATTTAAGCCACACAAATTAGTAACTGAAGGAGCATCATCTCAAAGTCAAGATTTGAGTTGAGCTGCCGCTACCCCAAACGACCAAAAACTCCTTTTGTGTCTTTTGGATGCCAAGTTACTATTAATTTTAGTATTATTTATTAAATTTGTGTACTGCCCTATACCTGCAAGTCTCAGGGTGGTTACAACATAAAATCACAATATTAAAACACAAAATACAAAAAGTTTTCAGGACGGTTGACAGTTGGAGGCATTACCCTGCCAGTTATCACATGTCGCAAGGCCATTTCAGCCCCACATTAACATGTTGTCAAAAGGGGCAAAGTGATTTGGTACACAGAAGACATCAGACTAACAATGCTATGTTTAAACCAGCTGTAATATAGAGCTTTTAGCTTACTTACATTCTGAAAGGCTAATAGTAGAGTTCTAATATAGTAGTCTGTTCTGACTTGCTCAGCTTCCTAAATGAAAAGGGAATATTTGTGAATAGAGGGAAACGTCACAAAATTTTAGCTTAGTAGTACAGTAGTACAGTAGTAAAGTAGTACAGTAGTACTTTACTCACTCAAATCTAATTTACTCCTAACAGAGGTATTGTATCCACTTAGGTTAATCTTTAAAAATAGCAGAATTCAGAATCACACCATTCATAGGAGCACATGAATGAATTTTGATTTGCTTCACTTGTTTTAAGTAAAACAATAACCAGAATTTAGGTTCTGTGCCAATGTAGCATTAACCATAACTAAAACTGGAAATTTTTGGGGAAAGTCATATCTACACTGACACTAAGCCAGAGTGGTCAGCACTTGTGTGCTATAGTTCCTTTGCATAATGAGCTAGATCCAAGCAACCATGAGTGGAAGGAAAGTAATTGCTACTGTTGTTCCACAAGATCTTGGAAAAAGCTTGCACGGTGCTATCATAGGAGGTTTTTAATTCTCCTGTTTCTGATTGTCCAACGAGTGTGAGCTCTTGGACAAGCAGAATGACTGTTAAGAGAACATTGCATGGGAAGTGAAACTGAATCTAAATCTAAAAAAAGCATAAAAGATCCCTCCTGTGAGACTTCTGCATCGAACCAAGAGTCGCCTGCCTGAATCTTTCAGGTATTCTTTTGCACACGTGTGCATAACTTACCCTGCTTTTCTTCCTTATTGGTTTTCTCATTTCTATGACACTATTATAATAAACTAATAATAATAATAATAATAATAATAATAATAATAATAATAATAAACAACTATTATAATAAACTTATAATAAACTAAACAGAACCACATTCTCAGTATAAAAGGCCATCTTTCTTCTATGGCAGTTGATTCAAATTTTGCTACTTATGCCTTACCACGGCTTTCTTAAAATTCCTTGTAACCTATAGGCTTCTGCCCTACTTCCCAGACTCTACCATGAGTTATGAGTAGTTCACCAATTCGTAAAACACCAGCAGCATACCACTTGACTGCTTTTCCCCATTTTGCCTAATGAAAACCTTTTTTCTATAATAACGTTAGTTGATGTTTTAATTATTCAGTGGTCTCATTTGCGCATAATACTAACCTATTGTTTAGTATTACAAGAATGGAAGTGGGCAAGGAGTGGGTTTGCTCCTTGTCCCCTCTAGCATGTCTGCAAGGAGGTCAGAAGCTTTAGTTGGCAGCTTTCAACTGGAATTGTTTCAGCAAATCATAGTAAAGACCAACCACAGTTTGTTGAGGCACTGACATACGCTATACTGTGGTTATTTAAAAACAAAAGCTCCTGATTTCTTCTTTGTAGACGTGTCAAATGAGAAGAGAGGGGGGATGTAAAACACCAAGGTGAGTCCAAGTTTATTCCTGTGGTTGTAAACCATGTCACCACTATGACCACAAAACCAATGCATAGTTTGCCTTGTTTCAAAATGTTCCACACAAATGTAAGCAAACTCTTCAAATTATTTCATATAAAAGAATATCAATTTGGCATCATTGAGGCTTATGGACCAGCATTTCCTCAGAATTAGAGCCATTCAATATACTGTAATTACAGTAAGCCCACAACTTATGCAGGGGTTCCATTCCAGGAATCACACCTCAAGCCAAAATCACGTATAGTAAAAAACCATTGGGTGCAGTGATGGGCAGGATTGCCAAAGTCGTTTTTCCTTGAACTCTGCCCCCTTTGTAATTTTAATGAAAACAAGTTAAATACATGGGAGTTGCAGGCTTACTACAGTTAATATATACATTTCTTTAAGATGGAATTAGAACTTTTTAAATTTTTTTAAAGCATCAATTAGTACTGCACTATCATTAACAAAATACTTACACAAGAAATATGAAATGGTCCAAAAGAAACACCTTCTTCCCCATACAGAGGCCAGTAACGTTCACATTTTTTCTGTTACCAAAGAAAATATAGTTACCAAAAATATAGTTTAAAAATAAGCACACACATTTATGAATATTTACAGACAGTTGGATTTAAATGGGCAAGGTCACCCTTGCGAATACACCCAAGACCTTCATCTCCCTCTCAGGACTTTTTATGTGTTTCCTTTTAGAATCTGGAAGCTCTACAGTGGTGCCTCGCAAGACAAAATTAATCCGTTCCGCGAGTCTCTTCGTCTTGCGGTTTTTTCGTCTTGTGAAGCACAGCTATTAACGGCTTAGCGGCTTTAAGAAAAAGGAAACAAACTCGCAAGAACTCGCAAGACGTTTCGTCTTGCGAAGCAAGCCCATAGGGATATTCGTCTTGCAGAATGACTCAAAAAACGAAAAACTCTTTCGTCTTGCGCGTTTTTCGTCTTGCGCGTTTTTCGTCTTGCGAGGTACCACTGTATAGGAAAAACTGCTATTTGCTCTGTTCATGCACCCACACTGTGCAATTCCATTCTAAAACCATTTGTTTCTTTACACCTTCCTACACTAAGCTTAACAGAGTGGCAAGAAAATGTGCTAGTTTTCATTAAGTAACAAATGTTCAAGATTTACATGGGAATTCCTCAAGTAAAATGAGTAACCTGTACAGAGATTTGATTGACTGCATTATCACAGTAACATATTTAGCAAAGGCCATATACAAGCCAGCGCTATTAATACATACCCTTCCCATTTCAAACTCCCGGCAAGCCATCACAATAATCTATTAAAGAAAGAAAGAAATGTGACTGTACAAAGTTTCCAAGAATCTGTGCTTTAAAAGCCTTTCCAGGTGCATATTCATATACTGACTACAACTGAAGGAGGATACTGTCCAAGGACTTAGAAGCAGGCCAGACACTATATTATCCATGTGCCAGAGTTTAACAAAAGAGTGGATAAACTTCGGGGGGGGGGGGTCAAGGACAACATTTGCCCTTGTGCCAATCCTCTGGGGACTGTATCAATGTTATATACCACCCACTTCTAAAATCAATCAATCTATCAATTAAGGATTTCATCATCATGCTGTTATGATAGTTGCATCAGCATTTGTGCCTGCAATGTTCTCCTGACCCCACAGAGCCAATTCTGGGGAGGGGAGGGGGAGAAGGTGGGGGGAAGCCCTGTTGCACGACAGGGACTCACAACGATTTAGCTGAAGCTGTCCCCAAATTCATGCCCCATCCTTCTTCTAAAAGGAGCTTAGGACAGCAAACAAATACAGTGGTACCCCGCAAGACGAAAGCCTCGCAAGACGGAAAACCCGCAAGACGAAAGCCTCGCAAGACGGAAAACCCGCAAGACGAAAGGGTTTTCTGTTTTGGAGGCGCTTCGCAAGACGAATTTCCCTATGGGCTTGCTTCGCAAGACGAAAGCCCATAGGGAAATGCTGGCGGTCGGGAGCAAAGATTTCGCCCACAGCCGGCCTTCAGAAGAGGACCTCTTCTGAAGGCCGGCGGGGGGCAAAAGTCTTTGCTCCCCCCCCCCGCCTGCCTCCCCCCCCCTGCCCCGGGCGATCTTAAAATGCTGGAGGGCGGGAGCGAAGAGTTCGCTGCCGACCCCCAGCATTTTAAAATCTCCAAGGGACAGCAGAGAAGTCTCTGTCCCGGGGAGATTTTGAAACGCATTTTAAAACGCTGTTCCGAAGGGGGGGGGGCGGGCACACCTGACCCAGCCGCCCCACTCCGGAAAGCTTTTCCGAAGTGGGGAGGGGGGGCGGGGACACCTGCCCCAGCCGCCCCACTTCGGAAAGCTTTTCCGAAGTGGGGAGGGGGGGCGGGGACACCTGACCCAGCCGCCCCACTTCGGAAAGCTTTTCCGAAGTGGGGGGGGGCGGGGACACCTGACCCAGCCGCCCCACTTCGGAAAGCTTTTCCGAAGTGGGGAGGGGGGGCGGGGACACCTGCCCCAGCCGCCCCACTTCGGAAAGCTGTTCCGAAGTGGGGAGGGGGGGCGGGGACATCTGACCCAGCCGCCCCACTTCGGAAAGCTTTTCCGAAGTGGGGAGGGGGGGCGGGGACACCTGACCCAGCCGCCCCACTTCGGAAAGCTTTTCCGAAGTGGGGAGGGGGGGCGGGGACACCTGACCCAGCCGCCCCACTTTGGAAAGCTGTTCCGAAGTGGGGAGGGGGGGCGGGGACATCTGCCCCAGCCGCCCCACTTCGGAAAGCTGTTCCGAAGTGGGGAGGGGGGGCGGGAACACCTTCTGAAGGCGGGCAGGGGGCGAAAGTCTTTGTCCCCCCTGCCTGCCTTCCCAGGGGCTTTTAAATCGCCCCGGACAGCGGAGAAGTCCTCCGCTGTCCGGGGCGATTTTAAAATGCCGCCCGCCAGCATTTTAAGATCGCCCCGGACAGCGGAGAAGTCCTCCGCTGTCCCGGGGTTTTTTAAAATGCTGGGGGTGGGAAGAAAAGCCCTTGTCCCCCCCCCCAGCCTTCAGAAGAGGTCCGGGGACAGACTGTCCCCGGACCTGGTCTGAAGGCGGTTTCCCTAGGAATGCATTAATTGATTTTCAATGCATTCCTATGGGAAACCGTGCATCGCAAGAAGAAAAAACCGCAAGACGAAGAGACTTGCGGAACGAATTAATTTCGTCTTGCGAGGCACCACTGTACAGTGGTACCTCGGGTTACATACGCTTCAGGTTACAGGCTCCGCTAACCCAGATATAGTGCTTCAGGTTAAGAACTTTGCTTCAGGATGAGAACAGAAATCGTGCTCCGGCGGCGCGGTGGTAGCGGGAGGCCCCATTAGCTAAAGTGGTGCTTCAGGTTAAGAACAGTTTCAGGTTAAGAACAGACCTCTGGAACGAATTAAGTACTTAACCCGAGGTACCACTGTAAGTGATAAAACAATAAAAAATCTTTTAAAATGTTTTAAAATTAAAACCTGCCTAAATAGGCTTGTATCCAAAGGAAACAATGGCAAGTTAACAAAACATGTATTGTGAAAATCACGTCATTTCAAATGTGACAACTTGCTGACAGCACAATCTCCTCTTTGTTGAGTTGTTTATATGGATATCAATACAAGTGACCTGCTGAAGTGAAGCACAGGTGCTCCACCGTTTAGTGAAGTCAGTCCTTCTCCCATTGTGAATTTAACGGCCACATGATCTTACAGTTCATGTTCCTCCTCTTCTGCCCAGACACTGTAGCTCAGGGGTGTGGAGTGTGTGGCCCTCCAGGTGTGCTTAGATTACAACTCCCAGAACCTCTTACTACTGACCATCCATGCTGGCTGGAGGGCTGATGCGAGTTGGAACCCAACAATATCTGGAGGGTCATACATTCCCCATCCCCAAGTTAGGCAAATGCATGCTGGCACAACAGACTTTGGCTTTACCCATTCAGCACATCACCAATCAAACTCTTATTGTCACAAAGACCCCTCTCCTCAAAGTAGGGGGGATGTCACTGATCTCACATCACAACTTGGAACACAGCACGTCAGAGGAAAATGTACTCCACTTTCCATCCCTAAGCTTAGATTAGAGGATGAAACATAAAACAAACGCTGGTTCCAAACTGCTCAGAACGAGAAGTAGGGGCAGAAGTTTGCTCACATCACAGAATGAAATAAATATTGGGTTAGCATACTTACTGCGACATTGTACTCCCATATCATCCTCCAGAAGTCTATTACTGTGTTAGCTAGTGGTCCTTGGGTGGCAACATATGCTTTTGGCCCATGCACTCCCTAAAATTTCAACATATAACGGAATGCAAAAACAGTTAAAGGCATGCTTGAAACAGTTCTTAGACACAAACTCTCCCAAGGATGCTTCGACTATGGGTGTGTTGAAAAGGTTTTGCATTTTCAAAACTGATCTATTCAAAATGTCAACATGCTAATCTCTTCAAAAACATGAATAGAAATTTAAAAACTGATAACACCCAAGATAAACCCTACAGGATATATACCAATTTTACTCTACATTAGATAAGTAAACAGGAAATTCCAATACAAAAGTTCGCTGCTAATGCTCAAATAACTGAATAACCAATAATAATATATATCCTCCAACGAATCTTGGTTACAAAATATTTGTGAAGTTTCCCCTTAGCTGCTCGCTCAACATACCTACAGTAACTGGGCCAAACATTCCATTATTATTTTTTTCAAATGCTCTGCTATTTTTCTCCCCTTTGAGTATTTTGCTCAAAGTTAAACATCAGTTCAGGTCAGTGGCGTAGCGTGGGTTGTCAGCACCCGGGGCAAGGCAAGTAATTTGCGCCCCCTAACCCGTGGATTTGCACCCCCTAACCTGTGGATTTGCGCCCCCTAACCCTAACCCCCAGATGTTGCGCCCGGTGCGGCCGGCCCTCCCCTGCACCCCCCACGCTATCCCACTGGTTCAGGTGGTTGATAGGGAGAAGGGGAAAGAAATGCCACATCCAAGGGCATTAAATACTCCAAATCACAAATCATTTCATAGAGATGCAGGAAGGAGATACTGAATTCTCCTTATGGGAGTGCAGGGATGTTAAAAATGCAGTACTGTACTGCATTTTATTCACACCTCCAGGTAATCTTTTTTAGTCAAAAAATAATGCATGAGTTTCATGCATTTGTAAGACCAAGAACAGAAATTAGCACCAGGGAATTATATACCTCAATAATTGTACCCGTGTGCTATTTTACATTACATTAAACTTTAAATTGGAAACATAATCAAAAATTTGTTTTATTTAAATGTATTTATTTGGAATCCTTATCCTAGTTGCAGAAAGTGCACAGGAGTGTTGAGTGTAGCACCATTCAGTATTTTTCAAGATAGCTCAGTCGGTAGAGCATGAGACCCTTAATCTCAGGGTTGTGAGTTCAAGCCCCATGTTGGGCAAAAGATTTCTGCATTGTTGGGGATTGGACTAGATGACCCTCATGGTCTCTTCCAACTGTACAATTCTATGATTCTATGAAGACATTCACAAATAACAAGGACCACCACACTATATTTTAAAAATCCAATGAGTTACAGGACTGCAAAACCCTTAATAAACGTCACATAGAATGCATAACTGAGAAAAACAATGGATTAAACCCAAACTAGTGTGAGCCAAAGAGTTAACTGATTAGCACTTTTCTGTGAACTGCTGTGCAGGCAGGAAGGCAGACGGAAGACTTTGCACAGCATTGTATTTGGAGCCTCATCATAGTATACAAAGAGATTATGTAACTCCACATCTGAATATAGGATTATGGAATTCCACATCGCAAAGCAAGCCAGAAAGAGGAACTATATGCACTCCACCCATCAAGGCTTGCTTTGTACAAGGGGCTTCATGATTTAAAGTGGTCATTCTTGCAAACCACAAGCACTTTGCAACACAGAACTCCATGCATCCCAGCCTTGAGGACTTGTTCCACAATGGGGAAGTGTCCAGATTCATGCAAACACAGCTATGGAATTCAGAGAAAGAAAGAATGATCTTGTGTAAATGGATGTACAATGTTTGTTCAAACTGAAGAGCCTATTTTGACCTAAGCCACTGCACCAGGGTCATGCGGATAGGTGGAACCCAGAATCTTTGAATTGTGATTCTTGTACCGTCAGCCACTGCACAGGGTTCCTCCGCTGCTTTTACTAACACAAGCCTATCTTATATATGTGGTAAAGCACAAGTCCATCTTATAAGATCTCTTTGCGTCTCAGTGGGTACCTGGTTCAACAACCTGCTCTAGCAACTAACCAGTAACATACAGTGATGCCTCGCAAGACGAAATGAATCTGTTCTGTGATTCTCTTCGTCTAGCGGTTTTTTCGTTTTGCGAAGCAAGCCCATTGACGGATTAGCGGATTAGCGCTATTAGCGGCTTTTAACGGCTTATCTGCTGATCGGATCAGCTGATAAGCGGATTAGCGGCTTAGAAAAAGGGGGGGAGGGGGAAAAACCAGCAGGAACTCGCAAGACATTGTCGTCTTGCAAAGCAAGCCCATAGGAGATTCGTTTTGTGAAGCACCTCCAAAACGGAAAACTCTTTCGTCTAGCGAGTTTTCCGTCTTGCGAGGCATTCGTCTTGCGGGACACCACTGTATAATGAAGTGTAGACAGTGCTATTTTTCTAGAAAACGAGGTACCAGATCTCACCACAAACACCTCCCTTGTTCTCTTATAATGGCACTGGTGCCCAACTGAGAGGGGCCAGAATTGAGTTCCGGCTGGGGAAAAAACTCTGGGTGTAGCAGACATTTACGTAGCTCTGGAAGTTCATAAAATATGCCAATGAAACCCAGTGTCAGTAACTAGCATAGCCTGACAAACAATGAAGTCCCAGGGACGAACCACAGCTGAGGTGAGCCAAGAGCTGGGCCAAGAGTCTCATGCTCTACCAACTGAGCTATCCCAGCTACGATACAGTGGTGCCTCACAAGACGAAAAGAATCCGTTCTGTGATTCTCTTCGTCTAGCGGTTTTTTCGTTTTGCGAAGCAAGCCCATTGACGGATTAGCGGATTAGCGCTATTAGCGGCTTTTAACGGCTTATCTGCTGATCGGATCAGCTGATAAGCGGCTTAGCGGCTTAGAAAAAGGGGGGAGGGGGGAAAACCAGCAGGAACTCGCAAGACATTGTCGTCTTGCGAAGCAAGCCCATAGGAGATTCGTTTTGCGAAGCACCTCCAAAACGGAAAACTCTTTCGTCTAGCGAGTTTTCCGTCTTGCGGGGCACCACTGTACATTCTATCGATCAAACCATTGTTATTTTATATTACTGTAATAAGAGATGTTATCTTTGTCAGTGCTGTGAATTATCCCTGTGATAATCACTGCTTAATTGTGTACTAGTTTAGGAGGTCAGCCTTCCTTCTTTTTTCATTCTTTCTTCCATTTTTTCTCCCCCCCCCCACACACTTTTTCTTTTTGCAATCAAATTACACAGAGCCACAACATAATCACATACAATACTTTGGCATCAGTTTGGTTTTCTGTAAAGAAACACGTGTTAAGATTTTAGAAGTTTTATTATGTAATAAATCTATGTTAATACATACCTTAATAAAATTTGCATTGATGTAGTCTGAATCTTGAGGGGGAGTTTTTAAAGTCAGTTTAACTCTGCTGTGATCAACTAAAACATAGCAATTTTAGGAAGAATTATTTTCCATGTTAACAGGTATTCTCCAGCAAGAATGATAACAAGTTCTTACCCAAGAATTTTTCCACTGTATCTAGGCACTACTTTAATCTACCCTAAGAGAATTCCTCACTCATTTTCAGGACTGCTTGCTCTTCACATTTCTATTTATTTCACTGCAGAACTCTGCAGGACATAATTCTATATATTTTCCTTAGAGAGCATTTCCTTTATTAATGAAGTTACTCATGAACCACTGGATATGAAATTCTGGGTTGGCTGATAGTTCCAAGTTCTATGATGAGGTAGCAACTACTTTGCCAGTACTGGACTGTTTCAAAGCATCTTTCTTTCACTTCTAGGTATTTAAGCAGTTTCCAGGCCACCTTATTCTCTGAATGTCCAGTGAAAATGTTGCAGATGATAACATTAGAAGCAAAATAAGTTCACACAAATGAAAATGTGGAACAGTATAGACATTAACTCAAAATATATTCCCCACCCAGGGGCTCTTGAACAACTTAAATTTAACACACAAGCACAATGTATTTGAGGCTGGCTAAAAAAGGCACCTACAGCAAAGGATCTACACGGATAACTCCAGATGGTAAACATTAATTTTTATACTTGTAAAAATATTTTAAGATGTGCAATTACAATAATGTATTAAGTGTCCGTGTGTTCCTCTATAGAAAGGATAGCACATTTAGTTTTTCCAGCAACACTTTATAATTGCTTGCTTGCTGCTCAGCGTTAAAGTTGCATGTTGAAGGCAATCCAAAATCACATTATCAACTTCACAGAATAGACTGACAGTCATCTAAATACTAATTCTTAGAGAGAGAAAATCCAATTTCATTTGCAAGGTTGTTCTATATTTTGAAGACTTGAGGTTGTCTTGTAAGTCTTTGGTAATACTTGTTTCAAGGTGTTGCAGGTTATTTGAATTGCAGTCTTGTCCTACTGTTCCTGTTTTACTTGTATAGATATAAGCAGGTTGCAGAAGAAAACACTTCCTTAAAGACCCGTTGTCAAAGTGATAGATATTCCAGTTATGCCCTGATGACAACTAAGACCTTGATAAAAGCATTTCCCAATAAACTTCTCTTTGCCAAACACAAAAAACACGTAGCACTACTGACACAGAGGCCTCATTTGCGCATAGTACTAAGCCAAAGCATGGCTGAGCATGAATGAACAGGCATGCTATGGTGCACAGTCAGAAAATCACAGCTGCTTCACTCCTCTTCCCCTGCTGCCACATTGCCATGAAGACCTGGGCTCATGGTTTGTCTCTAAACAAACCACGATCTGCAAGCAAGGTTTGTTCTGGGCTTGCTACTTGTAGTGAGTTTGGGAAAGTCAAATCATGGCTTAACCTCTAGCAGAACAACAGCAGCAGAAGCCAAGTAAAGCAGCTAATATTTTCTAACTGTCCACCAGCACACTTCCTCGTTCATGCAGAGCCATGGTTTAGTGCAAACCAGACCAGATAGTTTAGAACAGGCTTCCTCAACCTCGGCCCTCCAGATGTTTTGAGACTACAATTCCCATCATCCCTGACCACTGGTCCTGCTAGCTAGGAATCATGGGAGTTGTAGGCCAAAAACATCTGGAGGGCCGAGGTTGAGGAGGCCTGGTTTAGAAGATCTGGTAATAAAAGCTACATTTGGAAATAAAGGTTACATTACACTACAGACATTGTTTATCCAGTAATTATATTTTGGGCATTTTTCTGTCACCAGCTAGCTTTTGTGCTGCTCAGATTTCTGTTACCAGTTTTCACTTCTGGGCAAGCTAAACTTGCGAATCAGAAGTCCACACAGAACTAAAGAGGATCCAAAAGTTCAGACTTCCTCAGCCAAAAAAATTCAAGGTCTATGGCCAAAATTTGATAAAGAAGATTGTCCAATATTTTAATAATGGCCAACGTTTTCTGCAACAACAACATATCAACTAAAAACATATTGGCAGACCGTATTTTCAGTGTTTATATGAATTCATCATTTTTTAGTGTCAGACTAACATGGCTAAAATTCTCAATGTTTTATGAGGGTTTCGAACAACAGGATGTTCTTCGAGCTTCATATATGTATTATGACAAAATCAGTCTGTCTTTATTCCAGGTTCTGCCTGTTTTCCAATAAGATTCAGACTAACAGAGTCTTTCAAGAAAAATAGCATTCTGAAATAAATGGGTATATTTTGTGAGTCAGAAAAGCTTTTTCTGCATTAGTTGGAAGGTTAAAGTTATTAACAGATTTTTAGCCTTGGAAATGGTTTTTAAATAGCTACTGGGAGGCTGACACACATACAAAGAAACATTCACTTAGGCAGATGAAGCATCTTAAAAAATACCCCTTTCGGCAAATAATTACTATCTAATTTACCTATTCAAGAGATCTTAAATGTTAACAGGCAAGATATCTTAATAAATGTTATTAACATGTCTCTCGAAGGGAAAAGTCAGGCTTACATGGCAGTATGTCCTTGTATCTGTTCTTTTTCACATTTTCTTCTTTTTCTCCAGTGACTGTTGGGTAGATCTTTTCTGTTCTATACTTCGTTGATAGCCTCCTCAGTCTCTGTAATTAAAATGTTCTGGTTTAAGTTACTTTTTCAGCTGCTCCTTTTTACTTTTCCAGAAAAGTAGCCTCTGAATAGGAGTAAGTTTAACTAGTCGTCTCTACCACTATTACTCTGCACAGCTATCCTTCTCTGAAGTCCACGTCAAACAATGGAACTGCATACATCAAGGAAATTTCACGAACAATGTGGAACATATAGCATAAAGCTTTCATTTCCTACCTTGGTCACACATTACTGTAACAAAGAAACTTCCTTTCATATTTAGAAGTTGGGGAGATGTCCCTTTTTTTTTTTTACTTGACAGCATAGGGTGTTATAGTACAAATCGTTTCAGCTAGTTACTACTGTAACAGCTACAGGATGTTGGCCAGCTGTGAGAAAGGCTCAGGATCCAGCAGATCCCAGACTGGCTTGTCACTCCCACCCTCATTGCCTGCCTGCAAAATGGGGGGAGGTTGGTGGCAGCAAACACAAGTGAGTGGAGAGGCGCCTCTGCTCAACCCAAACCCCACACAACCTGGCTTAAGACAGATTTAGATTGCAGACTTAATCACCTTAATCACCATATAATTAGATGTACACTTTAATGAAGTAAAATCCATTTAATCGGAAAACACACCAAATTTTGATTCTTTTAAGGTGTCACAGTACACCTTATGGTTATGTGTTTTCACTACCCTATCAGAAAGATTAAAAAATGGAAATAGAAAAGGTATAAAGAAGAGAAACAGAAGTTATGAATGAGAGAAAGAAGGGGAAAAGAAATAATGCTTGTGGAAGGAATAGACCATGGGTAGGCAAACTAGAAGAAGAAGAAGAGTTTGGATTTGATATCCCGCCTTTTACTCCCTTTTTAAGGAGTCTCAAAGCGGCTAACATTCTCCTTTCCCTTCCTCCCCCACAACAAACACTCTGTGAGGTGAGTGGGGCTGAGAGACTTCAGAGAAGTCTGACTGGCCCAAGGTCACCCAGCAGCTGCATATGGAGGAGCGGAGACGCGAACCCAGTTCACCAGATTACGAGACTACCGCTCTTAACCACTACACCAAACTAGGGGACGCGGGTGGCGCTGTGGGTAAAACCTCAGCACCTAGGACTTGCTGATCGTCAGGTCGGCGGTTCGAATCCCCGTGGCAGGGCGCGCTCCCGTTGCTCGGTCCCAGCGCCTGCCCACCTAGCAGTTCGAAAGCACCCCCGGGTGCAAGTAGATAAATAGGGACCGCTTACTAGCGGGAAGGTAAACGGCGTTTCCGTGTGCTGCGCTGGTGCCGGCTCGCCAGAGCAGCTTCGTCACACTGGCCACGTAACCCGGAAGTGTCTTCGGACAGCGCTGGCTCCCGGCCTCTTAAGCGAGATGGGCGCGCAACCCCAGAGTCGGACACGACTGGCCCATACGGGCAGGGGTATCTTTACCTTTAGGCAAACTAAGCCCTTCTAAATCGCCTTCTAAATCCAGCCCGTGGACGGTCTGGGAATCAGTGAGTAGAATGTGTGCCTTTATTTAAAATGCATCTCTGGGTTATTTGTGGGGCCTAGGAATTCATTCATTATTTTTTAAAAAAATATAGTCCGACCCCCCACAAGGTCTGAGGGACAGTGTGCGGGGGGCCCTGCTGAAAAAGTTTGCTGACCCCTGGAATAGACTATTTCAGAATGGGTGGCATTCAACACTAGTCCTACTCAGAGTAGACCCACTGAAGTTAATGGATGTGGCCAACTTAGGGCCATTAATTTCAATGGGTCTACTCTGTGTAGGACCAATGTGGAACTCAACCCAATGAAGATAATTGTTTGAGAAACAGGAAATACACTGTTTCCTATGGCATAGTACAGGTTTGAGGAATGTCCTCACAGCTAAACGTCTGGGGGCTGCATGCTGGCAGCGAGTAAGACCGATGCAAAAAGTCAGTGCGGACCACCCAACACACAAAACTTCCTCTCTCACAAGTGTGGATGTGTATGAATACAACATCTACCCACACCTATTTTCAAACATAACACCCCCCCCCAATATATACATTTTCTCCCCACCACACACACAAAAAGGCATTTTTCAGGCCAGATTGTTGTGCAAGATAGGGTAAGGAGGGAAGCAGAGAAGAAGCCTGGTCCATAGGCTGGAGGCTTCCTAAATCTCACCCCTGGAATGGCTGATTTCCATTTTGTCGGTTCAAAACATTCAGTCTACTTTTAGGCCATGGATAACAAGTAGATTGGTATCTGAAGAAGTGTGCATGCACACGAAACCTTATACCAAGAACTAACTTAGTTGGTCTTTAAGGTGCTACAGGAAGGAATTTTTTTATTTTAAGTAGATTATGAGCAGCTTTAAAATGAAGAGGCCACATTTTCTTCATATTTGAGACTTACGTTATCGATGTAGCTTCTATTTATTTGTGGTTATGTAGCTGTTTTTTTAAATAAATGATTCAGTGCCTCTTATCTGCTTATTGACAGTAATAGAAGCTGTTGGTGGTGGTGTGTGTGGCTGTGTGTGTGTGTGTGTGTGTGTATGAGTGAGAGAGAGAGAGAGAGAGAGAGAGAGAGAGAGAGAAAGAGAAGTGTTGTCACATATGAGAGGGAAGATATTTTTTACAGAACAATGTACTTCCTGGTCTCAGAGTTGTCAGCAATGTTATCAGTTGCTGGAATGTTATCAGTACACTGCCTAACTCAAATGGCATCAAAACTTTAAATTATGAGCCAACAGACAACTTTTGGAGTTTTCCATGACAGTTTTGCACTACGCAACAGCTGATGAGGTTAAATCCAGTGCGCACAGAATTAAAAAAAAATTTAATATCTGCAATAGACACCCATCCTTACAAAATCAAGATCAGACTGCAGAAGCTTATGTTATTAGCTGCAACCACAAACAAGCATGTTTTAAATACAATGCATCTTCCCAAAAACATTTGCAGCCAATTTCCCACTTAATTCTGAAAAGGAAAACAGATGTTAATCTATTGGAATATTTAAATTATTTCTTGAGTTGAGTCTTGACCTGAGTCCCCTATAAGAGGGGACAAATAGACAGAGTCTAAGGGGCATAGGCTGGGCTTCCAATCTGGGGTTAGAAACTGAGATATAAAAGCTAGGAGCCAATAGGTCGCCACAATAATATGTCTGGGTGCATTTTTAAAAAAAAAAAAAACAAGATTAAAAAGCAAAGGAAGACAAGATGGGGAATCTAGCTGAAGATGGAATAAATGCTGTGCACAAAAGACAAATTATTTGAAAACACAAAGGTAATAAAGTGGGGAAGCAGTCTAGAAAGAGATGTGACTGCAGTTTTGTTCTAGCAAAAGTAAAAACCAAACCTCTTTTACTCAATTAGAGAGGGTAGTTTGCCAAAACCTGTATCTTTATAAATTTGTGAACAACTCAGCATAGATAATTTATTTGGATCTTTTTCCAGTTTGTGGTATTTGGGGGGTTGTAACGAGCCACAGCAAAACAGATCATACAGAGAGCACAGTCGGACTTAAATTGAAGCATGTATAGTACAGTAACACCCAGTGCAGTTCACGGCTGAGTGGGGATTCGAACCATAGTCTCCCAAGGGCCTAGCCCTACTGCCACTCTAACCACTACACAACCCAGGCTCTGAACCTTTTTTTTTTCAGATTGCAAAGTCATAGCTTCTGTGATGGGTGGAGCCACCAGAGAGGGCCAGTCTGCCCACTCATGCCCACATAATGAGACTAATTTCAATGTTCTATTTTTTAAAATTTCTGTAAAGGAAAGCATTTCTCTGTAAATGGCACAGGAACACTCATGCAAATCTTTTTTAAAAGTTAGGGGGATGCTCCAGCATTTCTCAAAACAATTCCAGCATTATTCTATCCTTTAAGAGTCATGGGGACCAGGAATGCACACAGTATTCCAAGTGCAGGTGCACCATTAGTGCAGTATTACGCCATTATATTTCCAGTTCTGTTTTCTAGCCTTTTCCTAATGACCCCTAAAATATAATTCCCCCTTTTTACTGCTGCCACAACCCGGATAAACATTTTAATTGAGCTATCCACCAAGACCCTAAGAACTTGATTCTTTGTCGGTCACCACCAGCTCAAACCTCACTGATATGTTAGGATATCTTCCCACCCCCAATCACTTTACGCTTGTTAACACCGAATCAAATTTATCATTTTAATGCTCATTCACCCAGTCTGGGGAGATCCTTTTGGAGCACCTCACAGCCTCTTTTAGTTAAAAACTATTCTCCTTTTTGTCATAATTTCCAGTATGCTCTCCACACCTCCATGCTCAACCTGCATTCCTAGAGGAAAAAAATGATGCAGCAGAATCCAAATAAAGGGGGGAACATTAGAAATCTTTAAAATAATCAGCCGGCACAAGACACACACATTTAACCATTTGCAGCTTGTGTTTGTTTGCAAACCACAAGGTGCTTTGTGCTTCCCGCCCCCATAATAGAAAAGCAAGTTCAACTGTCTGAAAGAGCTTCTTCTGTTTGTTTGTTTGCTTGCTTGCTTGCTTGCTTGCTTGCTTGCTTGCTTGCTTCTGCAAATCGTGCAACATTGGAAAGGCTCCCTCTGACTCAGCAAATCAAAAGGCTTCCTGAAAAAGGGAAGGCTTCAGTCACAAAGCTGCTCTTCTGAAGAGGAGATATCAATCTCAAACCGCGTGACTGGGTAACTCAACCTGGTCACTAGGTGGTGCTCCTGAGTTACAAAAAAACTGGCGACAAGCTAATTTCGAACACTGTGCCAACCCATCAGAAATTTTTAGGCCAAAGTTGAACAGCTACCTAATAGGGATGCTCCAACAGTGAATTTCCTTATTGACAGGTGTTTGGACTTTGTGACCTTTGGGGTCACTTTCAACTCACTGATTCTATCAGGGAGGGAAATCGAAGTTGATCTGTAGATCAAGTCTGAAGGTCACCACAAGCTTGTACAAACTTATTTCCCTATATTTTTCCAGACTGACCAGATCTTTACAGTGTGCTGGAAACAATCAGAGGCATAGTTAGAACTGTCTCAGCAATGAACTTCTAGAAAAAGCCCTCTTTGGGAACAGAAGGAGTGGTTGCACAGGAAATTCTAGTACCCGGAGTGTGACATACATTGGCTACATTCAGATGCATTGTTAAACCATGCCTCTTTCCTCCTCTGTAATGAGCTCTGTAAAGGGGCGCAGGTGGTGCTGTGGGTTAAACCACAGAGCCTAGGACTTGCCGATCAGAAGGTCGGCGGTTCGAATCCCCACAACGGGGTGAGCTCCCGTTGCTCGGTCCCTGCTCCTGCCAACCTAGCAGTTCAAAAGCACATCAAAGTGCTAGTAGATTAATAGGTAATCTGGCGGGAAGGTAAACGGCGTTTCCATGCGCTGCTCTGGTTTGCCAGAAGCAGCTTAGTCATGCTGGCCACATGACCCGGAAGCTGTACGCCGGCTCCCTTGGCCAATAAAGCGAGATGAGCGCCGCAACCCCAGAGTCAGCCACGACTGGACCTAATGGTCAGGAGTCCCTTTACCTTTACCTTTAATGAGCTCTGTAGCTTCTGCTTCAGATTAACCACAGTTTGCTGCATTGTCCAAACCCTAAGTTTAATCATAACTATGGTTCATGAAAACAAGGCATCTTAACAAATGATAGCTTGAAGTTGGCTTGTCTCCACTAACAATTTAAGGTTAACTACTATTTGCAACATAGCAAGCTGTGGCTAATTTATAATGAACTCTCAGATCATGAAAGTTTCTAACCTCCTCCTTGTAGCCATGCTGGAGAAGGAGTGTGTGATCCTTGGAAAAGACCGGGCTTGCCTTAAGATGCTAAACTATGGCTGCATCTGAAACAGAGAGGGATGCAATATGCTCTCAATATAATCCCTAGACTTCCACCTGTTATTCTCTATGCACAGAGATGCCAACTGGGTGGGGCAACAGAAAAACTGCCAGTGGCACTGAGATACCAGGGACAGCTTGGGGTGCAGGATGGGAGCAAGGACCATGCTACAAGCTTGTACAAGGTCCAGAGGCATTATGCTTAGACACTGACTGTGGGAATGGTCTGGAAGCTAAGAGGAGTGAAGCACTTATGCTGGGAAAAATTATGATAGATCTTCCATGAAGATAATATTGCAAAGCATAGCCAATTTAGGACATCAGTGTCCCTAAGAGAGCAGCATGCCATGAAAGTAATCCATCAGCTCCTGGTGTCTTATTTTTCACTGCATCAGCACCTAATCAGATCAACAGACAATCTACAGTGCCACACGATGCTTACTTACTTATCAAATTATTGCTCTGAGTACCTTTTATTCCAGATAATGCTTCTTTGGCAATCTTTCCCCATCTGTTGCATCTGAACACAAACAATTATTGCTATATGAACATTTGTTTTATTTATTATTATTATTGAGATTCCTTTCTCTAGTATGAACACTGCTGCAGGTTTAAGGTAAGGGTAAAGGGACCCCTGACCATTAGGTCCAGTCGTGGCCAACTCTGGGGGTTGCAGAGCTCATCTCGCTTTATTGGCCGAGGGAGCCGGCGTACAGCTTCTGGGTCATGTGACCAGCATGACTTAGCTGCTTCTGGTGAACCAGAGCAGCACACGGAAACGCCGTTTGCCATCCCGCCGGAGTGTTACCTATTTATCTGCTTGCACTTTTGACGTGCTTTCGAACTGCTAGGTTGGCAGGAGCAGGGACCGAGCATCGGGAGCTCACCCCGTCCCGGGGATTTGAACTGCTGACCTTCTGATCGGCAAGTCCTAGGTTCTGTGGTTTAACCCACAGCGCCACCCGCGGGTGCTAAAGCTGGCTATGATCTCAAAATTTGCTTTAAATTCTCTCTAGTTCTCCCTACATTCAGGTGATTAAAATAGCAATTTTTAACACCATGATTGTACAAAGATTTTCCCATTTTAAAGTTCTGAAAGTCAAGGCTACTAGATGACTTCCACTGGCCCTCTCTTAATGAAATCTATATTGCCCCAGTAGTTTGTAGGGTCACACCCATTATGTGTCTGCTTCAAACCTTATTTTGTTAACTTGCATTCCCAAGGAAAAGCTTTTAACTGAATTTAGAAATTAAGAACCAAGGCAGCATTCTCTTTTCTAATCCCCATCCCTGTAAACAAATATACAGTGGTACCTCGGGTTACAGACGCTTCAGGTTACAGACTCCGCTAACCCAGAAACAGTACCTCAGGTTAAGAACTTTGCTTCAGGATGAGAACAGAAATCATGCTCCGGCGGCGTGGCAGCAGCGGGAAGCCCCATTAGCTAAAGTGGTACCTCAGGTTAAGAACAGTTTCAGGTTAAGAACGGACCTCCAGAATGAATTAAGTTCTTAACCTGAGGTACCACTGTAAATGTAAGTCAAAAGTTGCTTTCTTGCCCTGCAAGTCCAGCAGTGGTGACCCTTTGGCTCACAGGCATAATCTGGCCTGACAGAAGTCCCAATTTGGTTCACAATCTTCCTCAATTCACACCCACTTGCCCTAAATCTTATATCGTCTCCTTGTGGCCAGTGTTAGAAATTAGCCAGGTGCCAGGCACGTTTTGCTACTGCTGTGGGTCCAATTTTGTCTAGGGGGCGTTTTCTGGGGGCCAAGTTTAAAAACTTTTCCCTTAGTTCATAGTAAATACTATGTCCATTTCCACTGTGTGTGTTTCTCCTTCTTGCATACTGGGACAAGTGAACTGTTGTAAGAGCAAGCTACAGTCAAGAAATGTAGCGGAGATCATAGAATCACAGAACTGTAGCATTGGAAGGGATCCGGAGGGTCATCTGGCACAACACTCTGGCAAATATTCCGTTGTGGCAACTGTAACCTAGATTTAAGTTGTCATTTGGTACCTAGCTTTTATATCATTGTTTCTAAAACTGCAGGTGGCCTTTGCCCGCATGGCTTGATTTCAAACGACCTGAGCAAAAGCAGCAGGGTTTGCAAGTACCACTGACATGCCTGATCACCTGAGCCTTCAACCATGTGCTGTGACTTCAAGCCACACAGGCAAAAGAAAACACTGTGCCCGATTTCATGGGGACATCAGGTGCTTGACAAAAGGGCAATCCCACCCACCTGGCAAAATGCCTATGGATGCTGGGGGAGACCAGTTCCAAACACCTGATCTAGTTATCAATATAGTTTAGAAACAATGTTAAACTACTTTGCTGGGAGGGGGATTAGGGCGGCATGTAAATTTGTACTTGACAATGCCCACCGGCTAAGAGGAGCATTACAAAAGCAGAAGGATTCCACCAAGGCAGAAGCCCTGGTCTTTGCCTAGGAGGTTAGGTGAGCTGCTACCAACAGAGCACGGAAACCCACAAAATTAAGCATTCTGATTTGAGGAACTGATGACTTTGGAACCCAGAGGTAGAGGTAAAGGTAAAGGGACCCCTGACCATTAGGTCCAGTCGTGGCCAACTCTGGGGTTGTGGCACTCATCTCGCTTTATTGGCCTAGGGAGCCGGCGTACAGCTTCCGGGCCATGTGGCCAGCATGACTAAGCCGCTTCTGGCAAACCAGAGCAGTGCACGGAAACACCGTTTACCTTCCCATCGGAGCGGTACCTATTTAACTACTTGCATTTTGACGTGCTTTCGAACTGCTAGGTTGGCAGGAGCTGGGACCGAGCAATGGGAGCTCACCCCGTTGCGGGGATTCAAACTGCTGACCTTCTGATGGGCAAGTCCTAGGCTCTGTGGTTTAACCCAGTGCCACCCGCATCCCCTTTGGAACCCAGAAGGGTCCAATTAAGTGATTTATAAATAAATAAATAAATAAATAAATAAATATAATAATACACAGGGGGGAAACTACTCCCCACACCTTCTTAATCTGGTCATCATGAGATCCACCACTTCTCCCAGACACCAGGCTTGGATTGCTGTTTATGAACGGAAACTACAATAGTGAATTCTGAATCTATTGAAATTTGCCATGATTATTCAGTCAGAAATCTCCAGATGCTCTCAGTTCATGGTTTAAAATGTCTCACTCACAAATCCCCCACTGACACAAATCCAGGCATTTATTCAGAATGAGCATTTTACTTTACCCATTGTTTTCTCTTCTTCCTGACCCTCGCTCAGCAGAGGAAGCATACAGTACATGCTAGCACAAACAACACAGGCCATTTCTTCCAAGAGCCTAATCCACACTACAATTCACAGAAAGACTCGTTGATGCTTCACCAAAAGGTATATATGTTTTTGTATTGTAACAGTGTCAAAACAGATAACAAAAAATTGATGCAGCAGAATCCAGATAAAGGGGGCAAACCTTTATTCTTCCAAGCAAGCCAGCAAAAATAATATTATGAGTTTTTCACACATGGCTTCTCCATTTTGGTGCTATATCTGTTAAATACATCATGACATGGTGTAGTATATTGTGTGCTGTTTTCATCCGAGGTTGTATTTACCTAACTTTAAAACCTGCTATGGAGCAGATGATTGTTATTCTATGTAAAACCACAGAATCCAAAGAGGATTTGCTTTCTTTTTCTCATGACTGTTAACAGTACACAGGTAATTCTTGTGCATCTTGTCTTCTTCAAATTCTTCCATTCTTCTTCTATACCAAGTTGTGTTTTTTTAAAAGCCATTTTATGTTTGGAAATATACTAAATAAAGTAATATAGTAGGGATCATTATTTTAATCTGTGCAATTTTACAATTCTCTAAAACTCCTTAAATAGGAAAAATTCAGCACTGAAAGCTATTGATCTTATAGAGAAACACTTTTCAATAATGCATTTTGTATAAATGTATATGGTGTATTAATTTCACATGCTTTTGTTTTTCATTTACTATGAAACCTGACATTCATTATGTCGGGAACCAGTATTGCGTCCATGTGTTTCAATTTTGAAATCTAGCTAGCCTGTAGTAAGAAGTCCAATATTCTGGATTACCAATTATAAATATGAGTAGTTCATGAATGTTTATACCACAATACTTTTGTCCTCAAGGTGCCACAATACATAGGATAAAACGGCAGAAATGGAGGGAGAACCCAACAGCCCATGGAGTAGGTTGGGCTTGGAGTGAGAGGAACCTAAATTACTCAGTGAGGTTCACAGCTTAATAGGAGTTGAACATTATGCTGCCACACTGGTTCTCGATATACCCAGAATATACAAACAATTGAACATGAGGACTATAATTCATTTAACCTCCTAAGCATTATACATATTTTCTCCCCAACATATCAACTGAAATTACTGTGCAAGGCACTCAAGTGTGGGTTGGGGTGCTAGTTAAGGACTAGGTTCAAAGCTGTTTTAAACATTTCAGAGCAATGTCAAATGCCAAAATACAAGATCTTTTAAGCTGTTAAGACTAGGACTAACATCTACAACAATAATAGCAACTAATATGCAAATATATTGCTGCTCCTTTACAAGTTGCCACACATACACCCAAAAGAAACAAAACACCCCCCCACACACAAAACTTATTACAAAACCACCCAATGAAGGCACTGTTGGCATCTGTGAGTTTTTGTTCTTTTGTTTTTCTAGAATACGGATATGTGAAAGGCTTTATTTAATAAAATCAAAGTGATGGGAATCAAGATGCTTGGATTAATTTCTAGTACTTATTTTATCCATTTGTTACATTAAAAAGTTTTCCTTTGGATTACACTTGATCAAACTCTTACTAACTGCAAACACTAGCTGACAAAACCCACAATTATGACTGAGAGTTTACTGTATTTTTCGCTCTATAAGATGCACCAGACCACAAGACACACCTAGTTTTTGGAGGAGGAAAACAAGAAAAAAAATATTCTGAATCTCAGAAGCCAGAACAGCAAGAGGGATCGCTGCGCAGTGAAAGCAGCAATCCCTCTCGCTGTTCTGGCTTCTGGGATAGCTGCGCAGCCTGCATTCGCTCCATAAGACGCACACACATTTCCCCTTACTTTTTAGGAGGGAAAAAGTGAGTCTTATAGAGCAAAAAATACGGTATTTCATGTAATCCACTGCAATTTGTTGGAGTAGGCAGTGCCTAAAGTAGAGCTTCAGGCTTGTAACACTCTGCCAGCCGAGTGCAGATTTGTTCTAAAAGTAGCAGATGTCTCATGGAATATATATAATACGGAAAACATTCTGATTTAGTTTTTCCTCATTTTTTTATTGGCATGGGAGCTTGCATGGTAGATAAAATCTCAGTTCAAAGATGAATTATTTTTAGACATTGAAATCAAACTTTCTAAACAACTCCCATTACAAACTCTTCCATTTAAGAATCTTAAACCATATCTGTTGAACTCAATAACAAATCCATTGATATAACCCTGCTCACAGGGTTTCGTCATACATTGTTTTTTAAGCTAGGGAAACAAAATTAAACCCAGTCCAATCAACTGTATATTTTGCATGCCAAGTTTTCCGAAACAAACATTGCAACAGAGTGCTAATCCTCTGCCACTTCTGTTTTTACTACATAGTGTACCTAAGCCATTTTCATTTGTGCCCAAACATTTTACCTCTTAAGATGCTTTTTATACTGGGCTAATGTACATCAGCCCTCAGTCATGAAAGTTTGATAGCAAGAATTCCAGAGCCTTTGAAGACCTATGGTGTCCTGGGCCTTTGAGGATCCCATTTTTGTATTGAAGGACTGGTACACTTCAATACAATCCTTTTTAATGCTCTCTTTGTGGGGCAATCAGACACTTCAGAGGCTGCAGCCATGACCAAATGTCTAACTTTTATTTATTAAGAGGGGCTGGCCAAAACATATTAAACCCAATAAGCACTAGATTCAAAATTTCTGTTATCACCTTTCAAGTCCTAAATGGCCTGTACCTATCATTATCAGTTGGTGTGAGAGCCTCTCTATCAGAGACCGCATAATCACTTAAAAGTAGCAATAACAGCAAAACACAAAAGAACAGATCCATCAGCTGTAGCTCACCACAGTCAGAAGAACTGAAGGCTCTTTTAAAAAGGAAAGTCTTTACTCTTGAGCAGAAGACTAGCTAGGAAGGGAATAAGTTGCTCTGTTAAAGCAGCAATTCCAGAGTATGGCTACAGCCACTAAAAACGCCCTTTCCAATCTGAGTCAACAATGCTTTTAGAATACGTACAAGGATCTGTTGTTAATAGCCAGACAGGCTGATTTTGGAGGAAGAGGTCATTCAAGGACTCAGGTTCCAAACTGCATTGTTGCCATTACGGTTACTCAGTTGCAAACATTTGTATCCAAAGGGAATCCAATTTTTACACCAATGGAATGAGTCATTAATATGGAATCCTGTTTAGTACACTGGTGTTAGAAAAAATGCTGGCTGCGCTCTCTTTCCAGAGTTTAATACTGGTATGAAAATAATCAGGAGAAAAGCCACAAGGAACACAGACGGTTCACTGAAGCTCCTCTACCCTCTTTACGGAAACTATTACTCCATAGTACTGTGTTAGTAAAAAGGTGCCTTCAAAATTATGTCTCTGTTTTAACACTGATTGTCTTGCAAGTCATAAGCTAGTTAAAGTAGTTTGACTGTGAAAACATTCTAATAAATGTACAACTCCAAGCCAGATGGGGTTTACTACAGTGTCATTACACAAATACCACCAACTAAAGACACAAATACCACCAACTAAAGATTGCAATCCTGTGAAGGAAAAGTACAATTTACAGCATATTTGTAACACAGCAAGTTATGCTAGTATAAATATGCTTACATTTTTTTTAACTATCCAATGCCTTTACCATACCAAATTGTTTGGGGCACCAACCTTCAGGATACTGTAGCTAACAAAAACACGACCTTATTCTTTTAAGTTTGAGCAGCAGGAAGATATAACAGGTGAGTGATTTGCACAGCCATAAACAATAGGTTTTAGCTACCAAAGGACCTATGCAAGAATGCCTCTACTTAAGCCAAAAGGGGAAAAGTGCATTCTACTGTTATATAAATTTGTTATTTGTAAGGTAATTTTTTAGCTCGTCCTTCATCATATGGTCCCATAACAGGTTACAATACAAGTACAATAAAACCAATCCAACACAACCTATAAAAGGAGTTTAAAGTACAGCATAATTAAAAGCATCCTGGGACCCACAACTTGAGCTGCTCACTTGGTACAGTGTTGAAGAACTATCATCCAGTCACTAATACTCCCTTCTGCAGCAAGATGCTCAAGAGAGTGGTGGTAGCTCAACTACAAACATACCTGGAAGCAAATTATCCCCACCCCAAGGTTTTTATTAAAGTTTTCACAGTACAGTGGAATAGTACCTAGAACAAACTGAATCAAAAGACAAGAGAATGAGAAAAGAGGAGGAAGGAAAAAAAGAACAGAGCAGTGTTTGAAATTGGCCAGGTGCCAGGTACATTTTGCACATGGCCACTGACCACCTATAACCAAGTGAAGATGCCTGGCCACCAGAATTGGTGCCTGACATCTCCACCATCTGGAGGTGCATATCTGGGGATCATTGGATCTTGACTGTTTTCACACACTAATACTTCATCCTGTAGAATTATTATCAGTTATCTATTATCTGCACAACCTGTAGCCCAAGCAGGAGCAGTGAAAGTTACAGTTAATTGTAGCTTGTCTTCACTTATCTCACCCCACTGCCCTTCTCACAATTGTGAAGAATATTCTTACGTTATCAGTCCCATGATGAGGCCGGAAACCTAATTGGAAGGGGTTCAAATAGTCTGCATCCTCCAGGCCTGTCTGGAGTTGTTCAGCAATCATCTGCTCAATCACCTTGCCCAGAATTGAGGCTGGGCGATAATTGGCAATAATGGCCGGGTCCGAAGAGGTGTTTTTTTTAAAAAGAAATGGTTTAATCACTGTTTCTTTAAGCACGTGGGGGGGGGGGAGCCCTACAGAGGAAAACATTCACCACCCTACGGACATGGCCAATTGCCCAGCCCAACTTGTTTTTATAAGTCAGAATGGGCAAGGAACAAGGTGGTCAGTTTCACTTGTACCATATTCTCGGTGGTAACAGGTTGAAATTGATTCCATACAACTAGACCAGGCAGAGCTCTGTGTCCCCGCTTCCTGTTACCACGTAGGAGTCTCTCACTTTCCGAATAATATGAGTGATTTTATCTGCAAAAAAAAGACTGCAAAATCGCCACTGGAAATCTTGGAGTCCTTATTGGACTACAATGGCAAAGGTGGTTCTGTTAGACTACAAACCACCTGCGAGTCTCCTGCTGTAGATGCAATAGGGGCGGCGAACAAAGTCCTCTTCGCTGTCACTACTGCCACTTGGTAGGCTCAATGTTTGAGCTCTAACTTGTGCTTGTTCCGATTCAGAGTGAGTTTTTTGCCACCAGCGCTCTAGCAATCTCAGCAATTCTATCATCACTCTCAGTTCTGAGGAAAAACATGGGGCCATTCGGGCTCCATGCAATCAGAGAGGTTGCTTCGGAGCCAGACAGTCGATAGCCCTGGTTAGCTCCTTATTCCAGCGAGCCACCAGGGAATCAGCTGAAGGGCCAACAATATGGGATAAGACATCCCCTACCACTCTCTAGAAGCCATCTGAATCCATTAAGTGGCAGGGGTGGGTCCCACTTCCCTGCTGAGGGGAAGAGTCATGAATAAGTCTAATTGCACCAGGAAGTGATCTGACCATGGCACTTTTTTTGTTTCATTGGAACTTAGTGTCATATCACCTACATCCATGGTGGTAATCACCAGATCTAAGGCACGTCCACAGCTATGGGTTGGGCCAAACTTATTCAGGGGCAGACCCATGAAGGCCATGCTTTCCACGAAGTCCCAAGCAGCCCCTTGTAAGGTTGTGTTGGCAAGGATTTTTGGGCAGGAAATCCTTGGCGTGGGGGAGAGGCTGGTACATCAATAAGAATCCTGTACTGCCCCTATTGCCCAACTTTAATGTGACAGTCCTTCAGATAGTTGAAGATGGCTATCATATCACCTCTCAGTCTCCTTTTTTCCAGGCTAAGCATATCAATTCCCATAACCATTCCTCATGAGATTTCATTTTCAGACCCTTTATCATCTTGCTTGCTATAAGTTAAAGGGAAAAGACATAAGTGATCATTAGTTAATGGTCATGCAGAACAATAGCACAGTGAACAACCATATTAAATACACTGCACTACACTTCAAGCAAGATAAGTTTCTGCCAGACACCTATACACCATGCCATGAAATAAGAGTACAGACTCAAACACTGATAAACTGACAGCTACCAATTTGACAGTCATCACTTTAAGAAAATATTTTGATGTACTGTTCAAAAGTGCTATTAATTCAAATTCTTAATAACTAAAGCAGAATAAATATCTTATTGCTTTTGACAGAGGACCTGAAGATGTTCCCATTTAGAAGACTAAAGCTTAAACTACTAAAATACACAACATTTAACATAATCTGTATATACCACTACACCGCATTGGCTCTCTAAACAGATCATAGTGAAACTCATACAGGATACATCTTCGATGTCATAGAGTCTAGTAATATGAGCAATCTACTAGAAAACAATGCAGGAAAATGCATAAGTTATAGGGGGTCAATTAACTCAGTAAAATACAACTACTGTGTCTTCCAGCTGCACCTAACCATTACTGCTCAATATGTTTATTTTCCTTATATTTTATCTTTCTTCCAATTTGTTATAGGCAGTGCAAAAAATCCCACCTGACCCCACCACGCATTTTTATTCTTACAACCATCCTTTGAGATAGGCTTAAGGCTAGTAAGACAGTGTGGCTGTCCAAGGTTACCCAATGAGTTTTCCAATGGCAGGGGTGGGTACTTGAACCCAGGTTGCCCAAGTCCAGCTCCAACACTCTAACCTTTATACCACATTGTCTAGGATCACAGTACATCCAGTGGAAAGGCAATATAATTTCAATACTGTCTAGTATCCACTATCACAATACCTTTTTTCCAGAAGATCATTACTTTAACACCATTAATAGCAATTACTACTATTAACCTGAATACAGTTCTCACTTATTCCCACTTCAGCTACCATGCAGTGTTCCACCCTTTCAAGCTACTACATTATGGTAGCTCCAATGTAGCATCAGCTATTTTGAAGCAGGAAGCTCTAACCACATTACGCTTCATATTTCTTCCAGCAAGTCCTCAGACAGTGTTACTACAGCTCAGCAATCACTACAGTTCTTGCTGGTAGCACTACACCCATGCATCCACAATGCTAGTGTTTCCCACTCAAGCATACAGCAAGGCATTTGTGCTTGACATGTTTCTGATCTGAATTAGTCTAGTTTTAATATCCAACTACATTCAATAGTAAGCCTCCCAGTTTTATAATTGCTATTGACCACATCCTTGGGATGCAACACGTCTCACAATTAAGACCATTCAAGTTCTAAAGAGGTCAGTAATAGCTGCATGAACCTGCAGACTTAACCTGCACTTAAGCAGACACATTCTGTACAATCCTTAACACATCCTCCTATAACATGACCTAAGAGAACTGCCAATAAAGTCTGTTTATACAAATTATGCAATTTCTGCATATAATCTTAGTTTAGGGTTGCCATACTTGAAACAGTGAAAATCCGGGCAGAAAACGACACTGTGGGGCATATGGCAACCATAGTTTGCATTATTGACCTGCATTTATAGTATACCTGTTAGAGTGAGCAATGTATTACTCCCAGTCCTTACACAGCAGTTGGAAGCTAAGCTTACATATCTCCATATTGCAAATAGGGGTGGGGATGGGGGGGATTTAGTTAACTATAGGAGTTGTCCCCAAAACATCTACTGAGCCAACACTTAAGGTGAAATGTAAACAAGTGTTGGTTCTTAACTCATTTAGAGGGGTGTTGATAGAAAGGAGTGAAAAGACAGGCCTTGTGGCAAAGAACTGTAGATTAGGGCTACAGGTTCCAACTGATTTAAAATCTTGAATAATTTTAAGTGCCCACAAGTTAAATTGGGCCGAAGTTTTCAGAAGGTGTTAAGTACTTACAAAAATCACAGAGGGCAGGTGCCATCTTAGAAGACGCATCCCCCCTTCCTCTCACCCAAGAGAGAATGCATCTGAGATTATGCTTGTGGCACATGGGTGCATCATCTAAAAGACAAAGCAAGAATGCTGTTTTCTTCAGAGCCACTGTTTTAGTTGCATATGCAAAGTCAGATTGTCAATAATACAATTTTTGATCAATTTTGATACATTTCAGTAGCACTATGCTACGAATTCTAGTGAAGCTTTGGAGATTTCACACACACACACACGCCCAAAAAAAATCCTGCCAGCCACAAGAAGAATATAAAGTCATAAAGGCAGATTTGAAAGTATATAAGTGCTAGTTATCTTATTGGAAAAATATGTGCTACAGTTTTCCAGATGTTGAATTCTTCATCAAATTGCCATGTCATATTTTTATATGGTTGATCACCTCCTTGGGTAACTTCACACAATCATATTTATATAGAATATTTCTAACCCACTCTTCATTAACATAATCACAGAACCTGTTACGTAAAAGAAAACTTTAAAACATCAATATTTTTAGGCAGGCTTTCTCCCAGGCAGACATTTGTTTGACAACACTAGAAACATTATTGACATCTTGGAACTCTTACAAACGAACACTAATACTAAAGCTGTGTTGATTTTTATAGATGCGGAGAAGGCCTTTGACAATATTTCTTGGAAGTTCATGAAGAAAAATCTTGAAGGGATGGGAGTGGGACGGGGGTTTGAAAATGGCATAGAGGCAATCTATTCAGAACAAAAGGCTAAATTAATAGTTAACAATGTGGTGACAGAAGAGTTCAAGATTGAAAAAGGAACATGACAAGGTTATCCTATTTCCCCTTTGTTATTCATTTCGGTCCTGGAGGTGCTCCTGAATATGATTAGAGGGGACCGGTTGGTTGAAGGGATTCAGGTCGAAGCCAAACAGTATAAACTTAAAGCTTTTGCAGATGACTTGGTTTTGACACTGCAGGAGCCAGAATCTAGTACGAAAAGGGTTTTAGAATTGATTCATGAATTTGGTCGGGTGGCGGGTTTTAAATTAAACAAGCAAAAGACTAAGGTTTTGGGGGGGAAATTGACAACGGTAGAATCAGAAAGGTTTCAGGAAGAGACAGATCTAAAAGTGGTTAAAAAGGTGAAATACCTAGGGGTCAATATGACTGCTAAAAATCTGAATTTATTTAAGGACAACTATGAAAAGTGTTGGACAGAAATTAAAAAGGACTTAGAAAGCTGGTCAAGACTAAAACTTTCCTTGTTGGGCCGAATTGCTGCGATAAAGATGAATGTATTGCCAAAAATGTTGTTTTTGTTTCAGACCCTACAGATTGTGGACAGAGTGGAATGTTTTACAAAGTGGCAGAGAGATATTTCTAAATTTGTCTGGCAGGGCAAAAAGCCACGAATAAAATTTAAAATACTAACTGATGCCAAGTCTGGCAGGTTTGCCCTGCCAGACTTGAGGTTGTATTATGAATCTGCAGCTTTCTGCTGGCTGAAAGATTGGCTTCTTCTTGAGAACACTGAAGTCCTGGATCTGGAAGGGTTTAATAATGCTTTCGGATGGCATGCATATTTGTGGTATGACAAGGTAAAAATCCATAAGGCTTTTAAGAACCATATTGTCAGGAAGGCTGTGTTTAATGTCTGGACAAAATACAAAGACTTATTAGAAAACAAGACCCCAAGGTGGCTGTCACCAATGGAAGCCAAGGCCCAGAAAAGACTCAATATGGAGGCCAATTGGCCGAAATATTGGGAAATATTAGAAAAAGAAGGAGATACTTGGAGATTGCAGAGTTTTGAGAAACTAAAGGACAAAGTGAGAGATTGGTTACACTATGCCCAGATTAGAGAGGTTTTTAAGGTAGATAAAAAAACAGGTTTCCAGGTGGAAAAATCGAAATTAGAAACAGAACTGTTAGAACCTAAGACCAAGGTACTTTCAAAAATGTATAACTTGCTGTTGAAATGGAATACGCAGGATGAAACTGTTAAATCAGCTATGATAAAATGGGCACAGGACATTGGGCACAATATTATGTTTGCTGACTGGGAAAAGTTATGGACCACCGGAGTGAGGTTCACGGCATGTAATGCCTTGAAAGAAAACATCATGAAAATGATATACAGGTGGTACATGACCCCAGTCAAGCTGGCAAAAATATATCATCTGCCTGATAATAAATGTTGGAAATGTAAAGGAACTGAAGGAACATTCTTTCACCTCTGGTGGACGTGCCCAAGGGTTAAGGCTTTCTGGGAAATGATCTATAATGAGTTAAAAAAGGTATTTAAGTATACCTTCCTTAAGAAACCAGAGGCCTTCCTTTTGGGCATTGTCGACCAAGGGGTGTTAAAGAAAGATAGAACCTTTTTTATGTATGCAACAACAGCAGCAAGAATATTCATCGCAAAGCACTGGAAGACCCAAGATTTACCCACACTGGAAGAATGGCAGACGCAACTGATAGACTACATGGAACTGGCTGAAATGACTGGCAGAATTCGGGACCTGGGAGAAGAGACGGTGGAAGAGGACTGGAAAAAATTTAAAGACTATTTACAAAAACACTATAAACTGTATGAATGTTAGGAGAATGCACGATTGAAAGTAACAGGGCAGCAGTAATTTGGTTGTAAGATATATGAGAATAAGTGAGGTTCAAAGAAATGATGAAATTTGAAGCAATACTATGTTCAAACCAAGCAGTTAAGTTTACGTTAAAGCTATTTAAAGGTTGGGACATAATATCTGAGATTTATAAGATAAGATCTGAAACAAGGTAATAAATTGCTGTCTATAGCTATGTGACTGAGAACGCAGGGAAGGGTGATGCGAGGAAGTCCAAAGATTATGAAAATACGACTGAAGAACATTTGTATTTTATATGTATTTTTCTTTCATTTTTTGCTTATTTCTTAACTTTGCTTTGACTTTTTCTGTGTGTATGGTGATGGTATTTTATATGTTTGGTGGTTTGTTTGTTGTTTAAAAAAAATCTGCAATAAATATCTTTTTTTAAAAAAAACACATCAATATTTTAACACATTTAACCACCTCCCAATGACTGTACCTGTACATATCAAGATTGGTCAGGTATTTTTTAACATAAAAAGTGTCACATGTTTTGTGGTCTATGGTCCTGTCATGGAGGCATTCAAACAAACTATTAATTCTTGCTTCTTATATAAAAAGTTATATAATCAAGGGACACCAGCTTAAAGATGTCTTGTGGTTATCTGTTGGAAAGAGACAACGATGTCCTGTGTTTTACTACAGGCTTGCAAATAACCACTTGCCTGGTTGCCTGATGCAAGTATAAATTACTTCTAGATACATTATCAAGTCTCTTCCTTGAAGCTTCTCTCCAGCATGCAACTTGTCAATGCAAAGGGTATTTTGTGTATGGGCCAATCTATGACATGCACAAATGGCTGCCTGCTACTTCTCACAGCACAAGCATCCAAATGCAGTCTGGGATGCCATGGCTGCCTCTTAAGTGAGACCTAGCTATCGTCTTATTTTCAGCATAATTATCTGCACAAATTTAGTAGGCATGGGCTTATCTTGCTCTTCTGTTTACCTTTTTCTGCATGGCTTGAGGCAGTCATTTGGAATTCATTTGAACTGTGAATTCCTGTCCTGTATATTAAACTGTTTAAGATTACCTATCAAGCGGAGAGCTGCAACAATACTTTATTGTACATCCAATAGGATTGGCTCCTATTCAGAGCTCCATCCAAGACCAGGAGCCGTGTAGCACTGTTTAGGGTTTACACTGGGAGAAGACCTCCTCTTCTCTCTCCCTGCCCACTCCCATGCTGTAAAGTACTGCAGAGTTCAGTTTGGGTGCTGGTTGTCAATCTGTGTTTCATTGCTGTATCTCATATGGGAGGGTTCTGGAGCTCTGAGGAAAGGAAAATCTGTTTTCCGAGTCTCTCCCTCCTGAAACCTCCCCAAATAATGCAGGGAGGGAAGTTTAATCTTAGGGTGTGCAGTTCACTTCCTTCATTCTGAGGCAGTTGCTAAAGTCTGGAACATTTGGTTCACAATGCATGAATCTGCAGAAGAGCAGTATCACCCAACTTCAAATCCAAAGAATTAGGTTTTTTGCACATTTTTTCCCCTGATAGAAAATACCATTTAGCTTCAATAGCACGTTCCCTTATGGGAAACAATCAATGGAATTCACAAGGTATGCACAAATAAATAAATCCATTTTCATTTTGCAATTCTAGAAGCCCAGGTACTATCAAACTTATTTTGGCTACGCCCACATGCTATTTAGCATGCAGTTTGCTCCTACCATGAAAATGCATGCTTTTGTGTAGTGCTACTAGGACTCATTTGTTATCAGTAAAAATACAGCTGTGGCCACTAACACTAGAGAAGTTACAAGAAGCCATACAAGGTGCACTTCTTATAGTAGCAATTGGGGGGGAGGTTAAAAATGAATGATTTTTTTTATTTAAATCAGTTTTTTTATTTAAATTGGATTTATTAAAATAAAATGCTTTTGGAGGAAAAATATTTCTTAAGGTAGTTTTCTATTTAAATTACATTATAATCCAAAGGCTATTCATCAGGAAAAAAGGATGTTTTTAATTATGTAGCATGAGGCTTTATATGCAATGCTTAATTTTTTTGGTAAAGGAGTTCCATTAAGCCATTGACAATGTCATGCTCTTCCAGAGGTTTCTGTAAGATTATTTGGGGCAGTTTTTCTAACGAGAAGATATTATCACAGATGCTTGTTTTTGCAGTTCTCAAAAGCATGAATTTGTGTCTGCAGTGATAACATGCCTTTTCTTTACAGGAAAGATGTCTTAAAATAAACATACAGAGTTGAGGGGAAAACCTTAATCCCATTGTTCCTTTGCAAATTATATACACAGAATCAGCCCCTTACCTCTTAAATGCTAAGTTACAAAAGTTCCAATAGATTGTTTGGAGTGGAATAGATCTGCACAAGGAGCTAAGTGTGAAGCAGTAAAAATGAAAGTGCAACCTTGTGAGCAGAATACTCCACAAGTCTTGGGATCTTTGTGTAATAATAGCGCAAGTCAGTTGTATGCCTGTGCAACTCAGACTTGAGGCAAATGCTGAAGTCACTTCAGGGCTGGCAACCTCTTCCCAATCCCACTGGGTTCCAACAACTTCACTAACACTTAACTGTACAGAATAGGCACCTGAATATAGAAGCAAATCCAAAGGGGTGGTGGTGGAAAAAGTAACTGGGACCTGTAAGTCCTTGGCGAGACCTTGAAGTACTTGCCAGTCAACTAATAAGAGTTCACTGGTTCCAGGCCCTGCTTCCCAGGGCTCGCCTGACATTGTCCAAACAATAAAGTCTCCTGCAGCAGGAATTCCCGAAGTTCTCCACTCCAGTCCTCGGTTCCCCTTTTCCAGCTTCTTTCTGCAAGCCTGTTCCAGCCTAGACCTACCAACTGTATGTCTCCCCCTCACCCCCTAGACAAAGGAAGACCAGCCTCTCCAATGCCAGGGCTGCTGGGAGATATAGCCCCTATAAATAGATACCTTATTAAACCCTCCAATATTTTCATAATTACCTATGTATTTCTAATAGTATAACCAAATCAGTAAATTTGATATAACTGTAAAAACTACCCTGAAAATTTATTATTCCAAAAATGAAACCTTATACCAGCAAGAATGAGTCTTTCTGTAAAAAAGAAAAAAGAAAACAGTGATTTAAATCAAGTCTTACTGACTACTGATTTAAATTGTGATTTAAATCAAATCCACCCTGGTAGCAATTCCTTCCATCCTTCTCCAGATCTGCCGTTAGTCAATGTACAATCATGCTTAACGTCTATTATTCCAAGTCACAAGAGCTCTCTCACCTTCCCATTATGGATGAGTGTGTTAATGCTACAGCTCACTGTTCCGCAACAACACCATGAAGCACTATGCAATATTTTACATGTATTCTGCAACCGTGTATATAAAACCACATCAAGGACAATTCATCATGACTCCTACGCACAACTGCACTACAGTGCCCGTTACTAGAGGCAAGGACACTGCAAAGTATCTGGACATTACTTCCAAGAAGAAGTCTGGTCAGGCCTTTCACAGAGAGTTCCCATTAACCCACCCTTCTCCAGGGCCCAATCACACAGCTTCTGAGGATCATGCTGATCACTTGCGTAAGAGTTTATCATCAGTAAGCTAAAAAACATGTTTTGGTGGAGTGATGACCTGAATAGTAATTAGCTCTGGAGCGAGCACTTTCATTTTCTCACCTGCAGACTCCAGGATGAAGTTAGACAACTTGCTTTCAAATGTTGAGTAGCCATTAAAAATTCAGATTAAGAATCTATCAACTAACCTTTAGAAATGCTGAACTAGCCTAGCCATCAAATCCAATACCGACATGGAACTACAACAGTTCCAGATTAGAAAGCATGCATTTTAGCCAAACTAGGAAGTGAATCAATGTGAAACAAGTTGGTTAGAGCATTGTGCTTATAATATCAAGGTTACACGTTTGAACTCTACACAGCTGCCTATTTCTGCACTGCAGAGAACTGGACTAGATGGTGCTCAGGATCCCTTCCAGCTCTACAATTCTATTATTCTGAGTCATCTTTTTTCAGTAATTCAGAGTCTTTAATGAAATACACAATAGAATATATTAATTTGGCTACTATATACCACAGCCATCCAACAAACTGGCCAACTATTCCAAATGTAAACCCATGGATTCAATTCTCCACAACTGCCAAACCAAAACGGTAAACTCATCAGAAGAACAAATAATCAGCCAAAGCCATTTTTAAACAGCCACATTTTAGCATCCTCCTAACACAAAACAGTGATGGGGCCATACAGACCTTACTTGGCAAAAAAATTCACATAGTGGATGCCACTCCAAGATAGCCGTAATCAAGGGGTTCCAAAACTGTGCTCTGCAAACGTCATTTAGGTATTCCACAGCATGTCTGTGAAGTTTGTTTATTTCTTATATTGTGTTTCATTCATTACTATTTGAATTCCATAGAATTAGCCCTCATTACTGCCAGCTATGCTTCAGAGGAATGAAGGAACCAAGTGGGACCTCAGATAATGATTAGAGCATGAAGCTAGTGAAATTGCTAACTTGACTTAAAAATACTTTAAGTAGCATTCAACTAACTATTAGAGTAGACTCACTGAAATTAATGAACATGACTGCCTTAGATCCTTCCATTTCAATGGCTCTACCCCAAGTAATGATTAGTTGAATACCACCCCTTTATAAAATCAAGCTTTTAAGTAGAGTGACAATCTACACATTTTATTTATTTCTTATATTTGTTAGCCACTTTTCTCACAGAGTGGCCCAAAGCAACTTACCAATTAAGAAGAACCAATCAAAATCTAAAAACAGAGCTATAAACATACAGATCCCAACCCACAACAGGACCTTCAAATTAAAAGCCAAAAAGCTCAGATAAAGAGAAGTCTTTGCCTAGGACCTAAAAATAAGATGGCATCAAGCATGCCACCCTGGGGAAAGCATTCCACAAGTGGGAAGCCACCACTGAATTATCTGATAGCAGAGGCAGCAATGAAGACTCCATACTGTGCTTCTTCAGCCAGCATCTGCCAAAATCAGAGCCTGCGGGGCAACTGAAGTTACCAATCAGGAACAATGCTAGTTTGGCAATGTAAAATTGAAACCATGAGTAATTCGCTATATGAAGGAATATAAAGACACCTTTCAAACTAGGTGTAATGACCGCATTGCCAGAACTAAAATAGGTACACCAGCAGGCAGAAGGCTCTCAGCAGTGGTATGCTTGGCAGGAGTGTTTACTAAAGATAGTGGTAGCAGACCAAAACAGGCATGAAGCTCGCAGGGTGATCTTGGGCCAGTCACAGCCTCTTAACCTACCCCACAGGGTCGTTGTAAGGCTTAAACGAAGAGAGGGATGAACCATGTACTCACTGGAGAAAAAGGTGGGTTATAAATGCAATAAATAAGCTCTTCTGCTTAGCTGCTTAAGAAAGTTGGAGAAGCCAGCCAGATGAAGATGTCAGTTGCCAACATGGCATCCAGAGATCTCCACATGGTCACAATTGGACCCGTGCCAGTTGCAAAATGCACCTGGTGCCTGGGGAGTTTCTAGCACTGCTTCTCAATTAATCCCTACCCTGTGAGATACATTAAGAGGCTGTTACTGGCCCAAGGCCAGTATTCAGTCATGAAGTGAGCTTCATGACTGAGTGTGGTTTTGAACCCTGATCTCGCAGGTCCTAGTCCAGGGGTAGGCAACCTAAGGCCCGGGGGCCGGATGTAGCCCAATCGTCTTCTCAGTCCGGCCCAAGGACGGTGCAGGAATCAGCATGTTTTTACATGAGTAGAATGTGTGCTTTTATTTAAAATGCATCTCTGGGTTATTTGTGGGGCATAGGAATTCGCTCATTCCCCCCCCCCAAAAAATATAGTCTGGCCCACCACATGGTCTGAGGGACGGTGGACGAGCCCACGGCTGAAAAAGGTTGCTGACCCCGTCCTAGTCCAACACTCTAACCACTGCAGCAAACTGGCTTCATACATTACTGCTATGGGGCTATATAAATTAAGTAGGTAAATAAATATGGGGAAAGCAAAAAGTCACTTAAAGGAGGATCTGAAATATTTTCCTTTAAGTTTGAATCTGTTTTATTCTGGATTGTTTTATTTGATGTTTTAATGATTTCGTGATTTTATATGTGTTGGAAGCCGCCCAGAGTGGCAGGGTATAAAAAATGTTATTAGTATTATTATTGTTATTATCATCATCATCATCATCATCGTGTTGTAAACCGCTTTTACAATTTTTCTTTAAAATATAAAGTGGTATAGAAATTAAATGAATAATAATAGTAATAATAAATTTCATTGTAAAAAAAAAGGCTCCTAGACATTCCATCGTGGCAACTAAAACCTTGCTTTAAGGTGTCATTTGGCACAAATTAGTTTATATATCTGAGCTTCTAACACTGGGACAAATACTTTAGGAACATCTCTCCCTATACCAGTGTCCCCATGTTTTAAGATCTACAAGGGAGGGTCCTTCTTGTCCTGTGACTGGTTAAGGCCACACTCTGTTTTGACCTCTCTGCTGTGGGATGACCCCTCTGTGACCATTACCTTGCCAAGAACACCTGATCCCTTATAATCTGTTAGTGGTCTCCCAATGTTCAGAGGCTTGTAGCTCCCATTGCAGGCCCAGTCCTCTGGAACTCCACCCTACTGAGATTAGACAGGCTTCCTCCTAGCTGCATTTCAGGTTTCTGACAAATACTTTCCCATTTCAGCAGTTTCCACATTCCCTGACCACTGGCTATGCCAGCTGAGGCTGCTGGGAGTTGGAGTCCAATAACATCTGACAGGCTACGGGTTAGGCACCCCTGCCCTAAAAGAAGTAGGGAAAGTGAAATAAAAGTCTTAAGGAAAGAGTAGCATGCAAAGTCAGAAGAAAGCAGGATCTTGTAAACCCTTTAATTAAAGTGACTATGTGTGGATTGTTTGGACAAGAGTGTTCAAAGCAGCACACAGGCATAGGAGAATGTGAATTGAAGATATTAAATTTCGTCAAAGGAAACTTACACTAGCTCTGAAAATGCAAGCCTATATACAGCCAATACATCTTTAAAAGCCCTTTTGTTCTGAACCATGCTGGGAACCAATTGGTTGAACTGTAGTATATAAATCATTTTCCCTACACCTCCACATTTCAATACAGAAACATCTTTGATGTGATTAGGAGACATATTATTAAGTGTTATTTTTTTACAGGGACAGGTTACTTAAAAGGAAGACTCCGTTTCAGTAAAAGCATTGGCCAGTTTTAGCAAGTTTGTTTTACAACAGTGCATTTACAGTACAAAAGCAACCATCTGGCATCACACCCGGAACCAAGTCCACCCACATTAGCACTTTCATTCCTTCTTGCTGTATAAATTCAGGAAAGAGACAGTACTAACAAGCCAAGTCCTCTTGTTCAATTTCATGCACTTAACTAATGAACGCTAAGTTAAGAGCTAGACACATGTTTCCTTATTCCAATAAGGGATTTGTCGAGTTCTTTATAAGAACATTGCAACTGGTTAAGAGAATAGTCATAGTCAATCCCATTTATTTGGTATTTCACAGGAAATAGTAATATTTGTGCATTTCATGTTCTATACAAAAAAATGTAAGAACTGTAATTAAACACACCTATACACTCAGCTTTAAGCAGTAGATACTCCAAACCAGTGAAGTTTAAAGCCTTACGGAATGTGCATCAGGGTAACTACTTCAAGTCAAGTAAAACATGCAAGCTTTCCCCTCCTTTCAAATCCTTTTCTATTTACCTCAAGAACAATAGAACCCTTTCAGCCAGAAGAGCCATTCCTCTTTCCCATGCCTCCCCATCCGGGATGAGGAAACCGCTTCCTAAAGCCCACTTCCTCTTCCATGCCTCAGACCTGAAACAACTTTCAACAGCCCCTTGGTCTTTCGCAATATCCTGTAGACACCTCCCTATATTTTAGGAAACCTCTTATTTGTCACTTGCATCAGAATTTTTGTGCACTGAAGCCATCAGCTCAACCAGAGCTTAACCAGAATGCTTCTACCCCGAAGCGAATAGAACAAAAATGAAATGAAGGCGCACGATAATATTTCCAGTTGGGTTAACCAAAAAGCCCTTCCTTGCCAAAGGCTTGCCATTCGATATTAAACATTTGCGACAACCTTTATAAGAAGCTACATTGTTTTCAGAATTACAGCTAACTGTCATCCGCCAGCCGGCAGAGTGAAGCAAAAACGAAGGAGCTGTAACGATCCATTTGGATAAATATGGTCATAAGCCGTTATCTATGCACACAGAGATAAGCCTACCAATAAATGGCTGCAAGGATAAAAGAATGAGGATGCTGCTGGAGATTTTGAAGGGGAGGGAAGAGATGATGTTGGCAAGAGGACTGGCTCCAAGGAAAGCACAGAGGTTTTGCAGTAGAACACAAAAATAGGAACCGGGAACTGAAATTTCGATAAATGCCCGCTGCAACCCCAAGATGCTACTGTGTTGTATATGCAGAGAGAGCACTTTACCTGCAGCAGGATTGCTTCGCAGAACTGGGGAGAAGGAGAAAGGAGATAAGGAATCTCCCCTCTGGCTTCATACATTTCTATTTGTGGAAGCGGCGGGCAGGGTGTAACGGGGGGGGAGAGAGAGAGGGAGGAAGGGTGGGATCGCAAGCACAATGGCAGCAGCAGCCCCTCACATGCCACGGGCATCGCGGAAGCTTCCCCGCCACATGGAGCACCAGCAGCCCTACAGCAAAGCTGAGGGAGCCCATTCACGCCAGAGGCTTTCTCGGGGGGGGGAGCGGGGGGAGGATGCAGCCCTGCAGGCTCCTTCCAGCTCCCTCCTTCTCCCCACACGGACCCGGGGGCGCGATATGATGGGGGGGGGGGAGAAACCGACAGGCCAGGATGATGCACCTTCACGGAGGGGGGGAGGGGGAGGTCAACGGCATCGCCTGACAAGGCGCCCCGCCCTCTCCTCGCCCCACCAGAGACGGAATTCAGTGCGCACAACCCCCCCCCCGCCGCCTTCTCCCCACCCCCCCAAACCCAGCGTACCATGAAGTCGGTGGCGAAGTTATCCTCCCCATTGTGGTCGGTGTCCTTCATGGCCTGGACTCGCTGGATGAATTTCCTCAGGATCTCCTCTTGCTCCATCCTCCTCCTCCTCCTCCGCCGCCGCCTGCCCCCTTCCCTCCGCAAAGCGGGAGAGACCCAGCCTGAGGAGACGCCCCGCCAACCGGCTTTCTCGCTGCTGCTGCTTCCGCCGCCGCCGCCGCCGCCCTGGCCCTCCTTCCCCAGCCGCCTCCCCGCCCCGACCCCGAGCACAACCACTTCCCCGCGGCGGCTCAGCTCAGCCCAGCGCCGCCCGGCCGCCCGCCCGCCCGATCCATTCTCCTCCCTCACGGCCCCTCCCTCCCTCCCTCGCGAACGCAGCCGCCGCGGCCGCCAACACCGAACGCCGGACGGCGGCGACGCCACTCGCCCTCTGCGGCGCAGGCGCAGCGACGCCCGCTCCCTCCCTCCGCTCCCTCCCACGTGTGGATCCGCCGCGCCCGAGCTCTCGGGCCCCGCCATTGGCTTCCGCTCTCAGAAGCCCCGCTGGCGATTGGCCTCGCTGCCCGTCAATCCCTTCCTCCTCCTCCTCCTCCTCCTACCTCGGGAGAAACTTCCTTTTCCCCACCCCCCACCCCTAGAATTCCCTAGCGGGTAAGGTCTTCCTTGCGCTTGATAAATAGGACTCTGGGATGTACCAATGCGTTTGCGGGGGGGAGGGGAGGGGGGAAAGGTCGACTGTGGTTTCGCTAAAAGAGACCGCGGGAAGGCAGTGCTCCGTCTTCGCGCCCGGGAGGCTGTAGGCATCTCTGGTTTGCCCGCAGAGAAAGTGCCTGCCAGTATATGGCACGTTTAGGAAGCTTATTTAGAGCCCCCTCAACACGTTTGCGTGTACATAATAAGTAAGTCTGGCCTTTAATAGGACTTGCTCCCCTCCCTGAGTGTGACCCCTCCGTTCACAGCCTGCAAGCCCAGGTTCAGACGTCTCGCTCTTTGGAAAAACAAAGTTCCCGGGCCTGCCATCAGGCATGCAGCTAATGGGTCTAATGAAAGCACAGCCCCAGAACATTGGTATCACTTTAACTTACTGCGTTCCATCATACCTCTCCTCCCTTTCGTCTGTTGCCCATAGGCTGGCCTTCACCAAAGCGAGGTTTAACGTTTTTCCCTCCAATGTCCTGAGACATAGATTCTCCAAGGGCCAAGCCTCCGCCATGTGCGAATGTGATAAGGAGACGCCGGAGACGCTTCAGCACATTATGTTCACTTGCCCCTTATTCAAGGTGCCACGGGCAAATTTGTTGGGATCAATCATACAGAAGCTAGAGGGTACCCCACCAAAATTCCACCTTGCCCAAATCTTGCAGGATAAGGATACCCATACGACCCTGAAAGTGGCTAGGTTCCTGGTCGCTGTCCTTACCCAAAAGCGTTGCCAAGGAGCACCACAAGCTAATTAAGGCGCAGTATGCCATTCCATCTTATAGTATTTTATTGTTATAGTAGTGTTTTAGCGGCTGTTTTTCCCCACGTGCATAAGCTGTTATTTATGTCTTGTTTTTATTTGTATGGGCCTACGACCGTAATAAATTATTATATATATATTGGCCATACAATCGGAGAATGCACGGGGCGTGGGTTTTATTCCTTCGTTTCCCCTCATTAACCTTCCACACTATAAATGGTGCGCTGCCATACGAGGTCTCTCGAGGTGCTTTTTATAACGTTCTTTAATTCCCGCTTTTATAAATCGGCAGCTTCAAACAACTCTGCAGTCATAGTTGCAATACTGTAGGTATACGTTTCAGCTTTCCACCCGCCTGTGCTGCACCCTGCAGTTTCTAAGCTGAAAGAAAACTATATTTTGCCCTGGCTCTGCGGGCAGTGAAAGCAGAGGCCATTCAGAATAGCATGAATATGTGGTTTCACGTTATTACAGGATACAGATAAGCTATACACTGAATCTTTACCAAATATTCACTAATAACAAGATGAGCCTGTGTTCCAGAAGGCTGAAAACCTGGGTACAGAAATAATGTTCAAAATTGGGGATAGTGTATATGCTGCCCCACAACAGCTTCATCCTGTCCATGTTGACTGGGAAGTAAATCCAACTGAATGCAGACATAATGTACAGTATTACCAAGCAAAAATGTACAGTGCACAACTCTAGTAAGGTGGTGCTCTAAAGGTCTGCTTTGTAGACCTCTCTTTCTCTGAGACCTGAGGGCTCCTGGTGAGGTCAAATTTAAGTTTTACAGATACAAGAGGTGGGGCCCAAACAGTAGGGCGGTTCATATACATATATATATATGCCTGCTCCAAAGGTCTTATCTTACTACACTAAGGATTATATAGCTACATCTGAAATTTCATGCATATCAGTAAATATCTTGACCCTCCTCCACGAAAATAGCTGTTTACTTGGCCATTTTCCTCTGTCACGCAGGCTGAAATTTCAATTCAGTGGAGCAGGGACAAGATATTAACTGATATGCATGAAATTTCAGATATAGCTATATAATCCCTAGTGTAGTAAGATAAGACCTTTGGAGCAGGCATTAAAAAAAAAAGTTTTTAATGAACCACCCTACTAAACAGTGAAGAACCCACACAAGTGGAGCTCCTTCCCAACCTCAGGGAATATGCTTCCATTAAAGCACATGTAAAACATTCTTTAAACCCATTTATTTTGATTTGCTTTCTCTTAAAGTTTTTTTGCTAATTTATATTTATGTTTTGGCTATTTTATAATGGGATGCTGTTGACCTGTTACTTGATTATACTATTTCACATTGTTGTTTTATGTTAAATGTGTTTGTGATTATATATACTGTAGTTTTATGCTTTAGGAAAGCTGCTTGTGTGGCTTTGCCCTAAAAGGCAGACCGAAAATAATAAAATAAGTAACATTATTCATGAGTCAGTATTTAGTTGGACAATAAATAAATGTAAGCCCCTAACCGTTTCAGCTATCGCCAACAGTTCATCACAGGCGACATGAGTAACTAGATTTCTTTCTCTGAAAATACAATAGCTCAGCTGTGTCACAGTGACTATTTGGGGAATGGAAGGAAGCGCACCCTGACTACCAAAGAAGCCGGGTGACATGATGGGGGTGATGCAGAACAGTTTGATGTAAACAGGAAATGGAACCAGGATACAAACTGAACAGCTTCCCTATCCAGAAATTTCATTTCAAAATAAATCCCTTGGCTAAGAAGTTGAAAGAGATGGATCCTGCATAGCAAAAAAAGATAGAGCAATAAAGTCTTATTGTTCACAAATATAAGACATAAAAAGCAATTCAAAAGGAATATGACTGTATGATTAAACAAAGTCCACTTAGAGCAAGAAAAAAGTTACAGCCTCCACCACCCAGGCATTTTAGAATCATAGGCTCTAGAGCTGGAAGGAACCATCTGGTCCAATCTCTATGGACTACAACTTACAACTTAAAAGGGATAAATTGCCTTTTAAAATGTGTTTACTGAAACAGGGTTGTTGGTTTTATGCACAATGTTGTATAAAATTTTGCTGTGTGGCTGGCGGAGAGTTATGTGAAGGGTGAAGTTTGAAATACTAAAGCCAAATAATACTTCCCATAGATCCCTGGGAAGAGGGGTTGACTGTTAAATCACTGTGGAAATTGTAGCTCTGTGGGGTGATGAAGAGCAATATGTAAACTCTCTTACTCAAATGCCAACCTCACCTAGTATACACATTTGACTTTGTGTACCCTGTTTATGCCAATGAGGCTGCAACGACTGAAGTACAGTGGGATATCTGTTTCAGCTGGGTCTAAATAAATGCAGTCCCATAGAAAAATCTACTACACTAAAGAAGAAGGGGAAAAGGCCCTTTCTAACCCACAATCAGGCCAGTGTGGAATGGTGAGGCCTAACACCTACAATGAATCTCATCCAATGGCAATGCTGGAGTGAATCCAAAGATTGATGTGAGATGGAGGAGGAGGAGGGAATAGGAGTCTCCTAACAACTCTCACGGGTGGCGCAGGTGGCGCTGTGGTCTAAACCACTGAGCCTAGGGCTTGCCGATCGGAAGGTCAGGGGTTCGAATCCCCGTGATGGGGTGAGCTCCCTTTGCTCAGTCCCAGCTCCTGCCAACCTAGCAGTTTGAAAGCACATCAAAGTGCAAATAGATAAATAGGTACTGCTCCGGTGGGAAGGGAAATGGCGTTTCCATGCGCTGCTCTGGTTCTCCAGAAGTGGCTTAGTCTTGCTGGCCACATGACCCGGAAAAACTGTCTGTGGACAAACGTCAGCTCCCTCAGCCAGTAAAGCAAGATGAGCGCCGCAACCCTAGAGTCGTTCACTACTGGACTTAACTGTCAGGGGTCCTTTACAACAACTCTCAGCACCTTTTACAAGCCATGGCTGTTAATGTGGTACCATAGTGATTCAGTTGTATGCTGTGGACATAGCCTGAGACTGCATACACATGATTTTTTATTTTAGGATGAATGGAGGCTACTTGTTTTTTTCTGTGTCCTTCACACACAATCTAGATCTATGACATACAGTATAAATAAGTTAGGTCTGCTGCTGCTGAAGCAGAAAATTTCTGACTAGAAGATAAAGAAGCTGAAGGAGAAAGTAGAAGGTCTGGAGCAGGTGGAAGTGTCAAGGCAGAAGAGAGGAAGGAGCCTAAGAAAAGCCTGGAAGTATCATCTTCCCTAAAAAGAGTGAAGTCACAGGCTTAAGCAGAATATTGGCAAAGAGGCCACCAAAATGCTGTGAGTTCAGCAAAGAGCTTATGGAGCCAACCAAACAGAGAACAGTCTGCAAGCTTGGCTCATAAGAAACCAGAAGAAGTCCCCGTACTTCCTCAGGCTGCCCACAGCTGTGTCACATTCAGCTGCATTTTCCACACCCAGATTCAGGTGCAACAGGTTTGTTGAGTTTCCCCATATTTTGGACTTCCTGGGGAAGTTTCCCTCCCCTGCCCCCGCTCCACTCACAGCTCTTTCTTCACCCTCTGTCCTCTTCTCCTCCGGCTGTGGGGACAAACTAGCTTAGTGAAGGTGAACGAGGAACCTGTCCACACTCTTGGTGAATCAGCAGAACCCAACCATGAAGATAATACCAATTAAGCACTATGCAGACTTTTGAGGGTACTGGCTCAGCTTCTGATCATAGCCATCTCCACTGTTTTAGTACAAATAAAAAGCCAGGCTTGATAATGAGCACATTAAAAACCAATGTCCTATGAGCAACCAAAGGATGTAATTAAGAACCCATTATCTAGTGCCTCTGTAGATGGTGAGATCCATTTTAAGATGTTTAATGATTTCCCCCTTCAACTGTCCTTGGGAGACCATGCAACCCAAGTGTGTGTGCTCACTCAGAAGTAAGTTCAGTTAAATTTGCAGCCTAAGCATATTTCCACAGAGATAAACCCCACTTAGCTGAAGGGGGTTCTTTAGTGCTATCCTACACATATCTGCTCAGAAGAAAGTCCGACAGAGTTAAAGGTTTCTTGCTTTGAAGTCGGTAAAGAAAGGATTGCAGCTTTACTTCAAGATTGCAGCCTCGTTCCCAAGGAAGAGAGCATAGGATTGCAACCATCGAGAAGTTTTAAAAAATAATTCCTTTGTTGTGGACTTCCAATAAGCATCTGGTCAGCATCTGGTCGGCTGATCTAGTAGAGCTCTTATTATATTCTTAAGTTAAATTTATTCACAGTGTTTGAAAAAAATGTATTTTTACTTTGTTTTCTATTAGATAATTGTCATTCTGCTAGTCTGCATTACAGTTGCTAGTAATGCAATGGTAGAATACAAAGGTCATGTTTCCTTCAGTGCAGGTCTGTAATTGGGGGAAGCAGCAGTAGGAGAAGAATTAGACATCTTTTCTCCTACTCACAACCTCTTCCATGCAAATAAAGCCCTTGCAATGCTAGTCTGGATCTAAAAAGCACAGGCCACCAGTGTTTGGAAATGCAATTTGACTAGGTATGCAGTTCCTCATGAGTGTGTTTTCACTAGGCGAAACAATAAGTTACCGTATTTTTCTGTGAATAAGACTAGGTTTCCCCCCTAAAAATAATGTCAAAAATTAGGGGGGGTCTTATACACAGATACATCTCCCCCCCCCCATTTTCTTAATTTGAGTCCCCAAAATACATGGGGGTGTCCTATAGACGGGAAAATACGGTATTTGGATCTCTCGGAGGCTTTCCATAACATTGACCATTGTATTCTTTTAGAGAGGCTGTTTGAATTGACTGTGGTTGGCACTCAGACCTGGACAGGCATTTGCAGAAGGTGGTTCTGGAGGATTTGTACTCAATCCCTGTATTCAACATCTATATGAAACTGCCAAGTAAGGCCGTCTGGAGTTTTGGAGTGCAGTGTCATCAGTATGCCAAGGATGACACACAACTCTGATTTGTCTTTTCCCTCAATTAATGGATGCAATAATTGGCTGGTTTGAGCTTCAGTTTATTGGCCCTCATCCAGACCATGTTCTGTTCAGTGAGCACTCAAGGCTTACAGAGGAAACAAAGCAGTGCGCCATCAAGAGGCCAAGGCAGGCATTCAAGATACCCGGAGCACCCACAGGACCTTGGAGAGCTCCTAAGGTCCTGCTGAGGTAGCTATAGGTCTGCAAGTCCCTGGATCCAACTAAAATCTTACATGGGTTCTCTGTTAAAAAAAACCAACCCCTGTCTCTCCAGAGGATATGGCTGGCTCCTAAAGGGCCTTCACCTTGTTTTACAGTCTTTGGGTCCTGAGGGTCTGAGGAGAAGTTGGAACTGTGGGAGATTTCTCCACTGAATCAGAGGAGGGCAACAGAGCTGTGTGTTCTAGCTTGGAAGACCCTGGCAGGTCTTGGAAGTTCTTTCCCCTAGAGCTGAGACAGAACTTGGTCCCCTTCCAAGTCCTCCCTCCATCGCACAGTACACAGTCTCCAGACAAGGGGTTATGAAAGAGAAGATGGAGGTACTGTTAGTGACTAGTTAGTCTTTCCAGGTGACTGATGTTCAACCTGTTCTGAAGAAGGTTGCACTCCCCAGGATCATTTTAAAAGTGCTTCTTATCACTAGAAGCACAAGTGTCAGCTGTAGCTTTGAATGTCTGAAGAACAGAAGAAGAGCTGTCCCATTTACACAATGGCCAACCAGGTGCCTGGTGGAAGCCAACAAATAGGACATGAGATCAACAGCACTCTCCCCACTTGTACTCCCCAGCAAGTGGTACATTGGGACACAGGTGGCCCTATGGTTGAAACCACTGAGCCTCTTGGGCTTGCTGATCGGAAGGTGGGTGGTTCGAATCCATGCAACAGGGTGAGCTCCTGTTGCTTTATTCTAGCTTCTGCCAACCCAGCAGTATGAAAGCACACCAGTACGAGTAGATAAATAGGTACAGCTGTGGCAGGAAGGTAAACGGCGTTTCCATGCGCTCTGGCTTCCGTCATGGTGTTCCATTGCACCAGAATCAGTTTAGCCCTGCTGGCCACATGACCCAGAAAGCTGTATGTGGACAAATGTTGGCTCCCTCCACCTGAAAGCAAGATGAGTCCTGCACCCCATAGTCGCCTTTGACTGGACTTAACCGCCCTGGGGTCATTTACCTTGCTTACCTACACTGGGACATAGGCAGATGCCTTTCAACAAGTCAGAAGTGGTCCATCTAGTTCAATATTTTTGACACTGACTGGCAGCAGCTCTCCAGTGTTTCAAGCTGGAGTCCTTCCCAGCCCTACTGCAGACATCTGGGATTTAATCTGGAGTGTTTTGCATGCAAAGCATGGAATCATAGAATCGTAGAGTTGGAAAAGACCCCAAGGGTCATCTAGTCCGACCCCCTGCCTGCAATGCAGGAATATCAACTAAAGCATCCATGACAGATGGTCAGCCAACCTCTACTTGAAAACCTCAAAGGAAGGAGAGTCCACCACCTCCCAAGGGAATCCGTTCCACAGCTGAACAGCTCTTACTGTCAGAAAGTTCTTCCTGGCGTTTAGTCGGAATCTCCTTTCTTGTAACTTGAATTCATACTTCCATTTTCTGAATAAAGCCTCTTGCCCCCAATAAGCATTTTCTTGGAGAAGAGCGCTTCTCCCCGCTGCCTGTCCCGCAAGCTCCGGGGACAGCTGGGAGGCGCAGCGCGTCTCCCCGCTGTCCCCGGACCTGATCTGAAGGCGGGCAGCGGGGAGAAGAGCGCTTCTCCCCGCTGCCGGCCCCACAAGCGCCTGGGGGGGAAAATAATTCCCCCCCCTTTATTTCCTCCCCAAAAAACTTGATGCGTCCTATGGGCCGGTGCGTCCTATGGGGCGAAAAATACGGTATTCTACCTGATCTTTGATTGTTGTCTTTCTGAACAAACCTCCAAGTACTCCCTCTGGACTTTTTATTTCAAATTACTTTTTGCCAATCCATTCCTTTTTATGAAGTTTCCTCTTTTGAAGTCAAATATTATGGTTTTGGACTTTCCTGGCAATTTTCTGCTTATACACATATCTCCTCCATGGTATGGGCAGCAGTGCCACGATGGCCATTATGTGCTACTTATCAGTGAACTTTCAAATCATGTGGAACAGGAAATATGTCATCCTAGTAAAAATAAGGCAACCCTTTTAAGCATCTCATATGGCAACATGAGCCTAGGTTTTAGCCCCCTATCCTCCACAAAATAAACAATGTTATCTCTCATTGGTCACAAACTATAACATCTGGAATTATATTTAATGAAGGTATCATATTTCCATGTGTTTCACTAAAATAAATTTGCATGATGCACTGCCAGACAAACAATCAATAGGGCTCTCTCTTTCTGCATATCTGTCATCCAGTTCAAGGACCAAAATGGGAACTCCATCAGTCAATGCCATCTGGATACTTGATATTCTCCAGAGAGGTTTTTGCCTATAGATCAATGGACCAATTATTAGCATCTATAAACGTGGTTTGTCATCCATGGCAGCAAATACAGATAGTATTTCATCTCATCCCTAAGCATAGCACAAGTCGACAGGGAGAAGACACAGTGGCGTAGTCATGCAATTTAACTGTTTCAGTAGACTGTTCTGGAGATGACCCAGATGAAAAGGAAATTATTCATGCAAAAGGAGGCAGAGAGAGCCTGCAGCGCATTGGTACAAGTTATGTCTCTCAAGGGGACTGGGAACTATGCAACATACTGTTCAGGGTGCCTAAAAAAATTCAAATCACACGACCTAAGATGAGTTATGCCTTCTGCTACACTTGAAATCACAGCACATGACACAAAAAGCTTTCTTTAACTGGAAAGAATGAAGTTCACATTTAGCAAATTATACAACCAGAATTATTTTCCTATATGTTCATGTTCAGATATTAAATCTGAACCAAAACTAGGGGACTGGAGGAGATGTTTAAATAAAATTCACCTAGACAGAACCAAAATATACTGTAAGGTGATAATTTCGTTCCAGCAAAATATCTCCTCTTTAAATATTTGCAATACTTTAAACATATTTTAAGGAGGAGGGGGAATAATCTCATTAAGCAGTCATTAAACCCAACTAGACAAGTATTCACTGTCCTGGTTATAATGGCTTGTGTGATTGGAAGGTATTTCTGAACACACCGGGGAAGCAGGGGGCTTTCTACTGCAGTCTCCAGGCTGCCCCAGATGACCCAAACCTGCCCCAAATCTTAGGGGGTGCAGGGGACAGCAGAGGGAAAGAGAAAACACAAACACTTCTGATAGGAGTTTTATGGTCTTAGATATATGGTAATGTTCATAAGTGTACCAACCAAGCACATACAGAGATCAGCGCAGTAAGGCCAACCTGGAACCATTTTGATTCCTAAACTGACCAAATGTTTTCTCTGCAAGGTCAAAGTGGGAAACCTCCCCATTGTCTCTTTCCTCACAAATCCTGTCTTAAGGACACATTTAAGATATGAATAGGGTGTGAACCTGTGACCTGGCCCAGGAACTAAGTATTTATCACTACAAAAGAATGGCCAGGCTCCCCAGGCAATCCAATCAAGTAACCTGCCAGACAGGAGATAAACAACAACAGGAGAAAAACAATATTCAAATTTCTGTTTTAGACCGCCTTTTCTGTGATGTAGGTGTGATGTATCTGAGGGGTGGTCTTAGGTTACACCCCTTCTGTGATGTATGTATGATGTTTCTGGGGGTGGTCTTGATCTACAGGATGCAGTGGCGTAGCATGGGGGGTGCAGGGGGGCCGGCCGCACCGGGCGCAACATCTGGGGGTTAGGGTTAGGGGCGCAAATCCACGGGTTAGGGGGCGCAAATCCACGGGTTAGGGGGCACAAATTACTTGCCTTGCCCCGGATGCTGACAACCCACGCTACGCCACTGACAGGATGGCAATTTCAAAAGTCTTTATAAGGCCTTGCATGCCATTTTTCTGGGTCCCTCCTCTCTCCTGCGTGTGAGGGGAGCACCCTGTTGCAACAGATCAATAAAGATCAAGCTTACTAGCTGCTTTGCTTCTCAGTATTCTCTGGTTGGCCTCTGTTATTCTCTCCTACCAATAGGGAACCTATGTAAGGACTCTATATGGGCTCTTGGATACCCCATAAGGGAAAAGGGCAATTTTTGTTTACAACACACTCTACTCAGTTTCTGGGACACAAATTATATGTCTATGTTATTTATTGACTTCTGCTCTTTGGAAATGCAGTACCTATTTCATAACTCTAGTCATTGGTATTTTAAGAGTTCCCTAACATTCAGCAGAATATCTCCTTTTCTATGCTCCTTCCTGGTTTGGGGTATGTTCACCTTACTGGCTTGCAACACAGCGAGGTCATTTCCTCCTCCTGCATTTCAAGCCAAATTTGCATGGAGTTCTTCACATCAGAGCGGGGGCAGGGATGTCTTCACCTGACAAAGATGACCTTTTTGGTTTCCCTGATCCTGCACCCTCTCTGCAACTTCTATTCATTAAGCTGTCATCTGCGCCCACGCAACGGCTGTTGGGGTATGTTCACATTGCCACTGACTTTGCATTCAGTTTTGTAATCAGACTGAAGTTGATTTGAGCAAAAATACACCAAACAGCGGTATTTGTTAGGAAACTACAGGATCAAATTAGCAGAGGCAGTGCACTGGGTGCCGTGTGAACTCTAATGTGAGCATACAGATTGATGGGGAACATTTTCCCCACCCTGCCTATTTGCTAGTCCTGCAAATCTCTCTCTCTTTCCCATTTTCTCCCACCTTTTCATAACTTTCTCCCCACAACACTGACATCACAACTGATCCCACAAGGCAGAAAGAATTCCTCAGCCTGACAATTTTTTCGTAATCTGTCTTTGGACTGAACAGCAATATGCACAACAAGCATATTGTCTGTGGCGTGGTTGTATGCATTTGGACTGAGGGGGCAAGAGAGTGGGCATGTTTTTTGGTGTCTCCTATGTAAGGTGGCAGTTTTCCATGCCTCCTGAAGCAGAGTCACAGTCACCCACAGTTGTGACCTTTAGACCAAAAACCCCCATACAACTGTAAGGGCTTGAGTCTCACACCCTGAGACACAAAACTTAGGAGGGGCTGTAGAGGTGGGAATTTAGAAATCCCTCAGGCTCAGAGTTTTACACATGTGTGGGCAAACTGCAGAAGCCAATGAAGTACAGTGGTACCTCGGGTTAAGTACTTAATTCATTCCGGAGGTCCATACTTAACCTGAAACTATTCTTAACCTGAAGACCACTTTAGCTAAGGGGGCCTCCTGCTGCCGCCGCTGCACGATTTCTGTTCTCATCCTGAAGCAAAGTTCTTAACCTGAAGCACTATTTCTGGGTTAGCAGAGTCTGTAACCTGAAGCGTATGTAACCCGAGGCAGCGGCATAGCGTGAGTTGTCAGCACCCGGGGCAAGGCAAGTAATTTGCACCCCCTAACCCAGGGCAAGGCAAGTAATTTGCGCCCCCCCAACCCCTAACCTGCCGCGTCAGGTGATCTGAGGTGAGTTGCCGCTGACGCTGGCACCCAAACGACGCCGCTTGCCCGGAGGAGGGGGGCAGAGAGGCGAGGAAAATACAACATGGCCCAGCAGCTGCAGCAGCAGCGGCGGAGACGGGGCTGTGAGGAGGAGCTGCCTGGCGCGTCCTCCACGGCCCTGACGCGCGGGGACCGCGACGAGCGCTGAGAGCCGCTGCCTGCCGGACGCCTTCAGCCCGGACGCGCGCACAGCCCATCGGTTCCGCGAGACATGCAGCTCTGCTACAGCCTGCGCCCGAGGCTCTTCGGCAACTCCGGAGGCAGCGAGCGAGCACCCCCCCAGATGTTGCGGCCGGCCCCCCTTGCACCCCCCACGCTACGCCACTGACCCGAGGTACCACTGTATAGGGCAGGGGGAGCTGGAAAGTTAAGGTTTAGATTGTTTAGTTTGTTGGTGAATAATGAGAATGTCATTTGTGATAGGGTATGAATATGCGGGATGCGGGTGGCGCACGGGATGCGGGTGGCGCTGTGGGTAAAACCTCAGTGCCTAGGGCTTGCCGATCGTATGGTCGGCTGTTCGAATCCCCGCAGCGGGGTGAGCTCCTGTCCTTCGGTCCCAGCTCCTGCCCACCTAGCAGTTCGAAAGCACCCCTAAGTGCAAGTAGATAAATAGGTACCGCTTTATAGCGGGAAGGTAAACAGCGTTTCCGTGTGCTGCGCTGGTGCTGGCTCGCCAGAGCAGCTTCGTCACGCTGGCCACGTGACCCGGAAGTGTCTCCAGACAGCGCTGGCCCCCGGCCTCTTAAATGAGATGGGCGTACAACCCTAGAGTCGGACACGAATGGCCCGTACGGGCAGGAGTACCTTTACCTTACCTTTTTATGAATATGTATTCAGGAAATGTTCACCTTGGGGGGTGGGAATTCCTGGGTGCATACCATAATGCCTAAGGCAGACAATTAAGAAAAACTTCTGTAATAGTCAGCTGGTGATCAGTTTTAATTATTTTTCTTTTGTGAAACAACTTTGATTTTTAAAATGAAACTGTGGTATTTAAATATTTGTATAAATAAAAGAACCACCTCTCTACTAGCCTGTCCTACATATTGACCTACTAGTGACCTCGGATGTTGCTCTGAGGGACCACCCTTTGAAGGTTGAGAAGTAATTCATTGTCTCCATTAGCCTTTTATAAGCATCTCCTGAGTATACGCCATCAATCATAGCAAATTACGGTAGCCTTGATTGCTTGCTAAGTTGCTGGATGTACATTTTTGCTCATTACTGGGCAATCTATCCTATTCTCTTCTGAATTAGCATTGAATAGGAAATAAGCCTCATACTAGCTTTTAAAGGTCAGAGTGTCTGTAGAAACCTATTTGATGTGCATTTCATCCATCTATTTCAGAATAAAAACATTACATATCTATTTCTATTACCCCAAATGCAACTGATTTTGATCAAATTATATGGGATCACTGGAACTGTAATCTGAGATGTGAAAACAGAACCCACTTTTTGGATGGATGTATAGGAACAACAATAGCAAGTGCTACTTCATGCAGACTATTACACTATTCTACTAATGTTTAGGTTTTATTTAAAAATATACACATTTTTAATCATATACAGGCTAGTAAGAAATGTTCATCACAGTGATCTGAGCATTATCTATTTTAATTGCTTTGAAACACCACGTCTCCCAATATTTTTGTACTCAAATCATTTTTTGTAAAGTATGTGCAGGCTTATCATATCCATGTTGATCAGGACAGGCCAAAGCTCAATACAACAGCATCCATTTTGCATGCAGAAAAAGGTTCCAGGTTTAATCCCCATAACTGCCAAGTAGGGCTGGAACAGACTCCCGTCTGAAACCCTGGAGAGCCATAGCCACTCAACAGATGGATGGACCAATGATCTAACTCATTACTACGAGGTTAGTCCCACCAATTTTAATAGGGCTTATTCCCAATAACGGTACAATAGAATAGCTACCTTCATTTTGACTGAATTGTTATTAACATGTTTCCCCCCCATTTTATACAGAAAAACTATTCCCTATCCTCCCCTCCCTTCAGAATACATGAAAACATAGCATTTACTGAGAGACAGGACAGAGGCGGGTTTAGGGCATCCGCTGGGTGTTGCAACTGTGACACAGTGAATTGAACAGAACAGAAGGAGAGAGGTGGGGGTGCTGAATTTTGGCCTTGCCACTGAAATTTGAAAGACCAAAGGCTGTCCTTGCATAGGAACCCATGGTGGCTGGTGCCCATTGGCATGGATGGGCAGAAGGGAGAGAAGCCAGTAGTAGGCAATGTTGGAGTCAATGACAGGCAGAGCCAACTAATTCTTGTTTGGCTCCCATCCTGCTGCCTGCTGAGTTCGTACAATGGCAACACTAAGCAGGAGGAAGCTGACCGTCCGTGCCACATCCTGAACTGGAGCCTAGCTGTGGTTGGGTTTCCTTGTCTCCCAAAGGTCAAATATTGCCAGCCTGGCTGCTCTAACCTCTCCAGCACTTAGTCCTCATGGCGTGAAGAAAGCTTGCTTAATGTCATAATATTTTAAAATTAAAGACTAGGATAAACAAAGAGGGTAGGGATTTGCTGAACCAACAAACCGAATTGGAATACAAAAAAGGGAGGCGTGAGGAGGTCCGGGAAATAAGCTAATGAAAAATAAGTAATGGAAAGATGGAGTTGATTTTAACCATTTTTTTATTTTGTATTTTTTTCTTTTTTCTTTTGTAATACTTTAAAATCTTAATAAATATTTTATATATATATATAAAAAGAAAGCTTGCTTTTCCAGTGGTGCAGAATTATACATTTGGCAAGGGTGGGTGCAAAAGTCAGGCCTTGCAGTTGGTTGGGAGGTTAAAATCATTGGTTTTCGCAACAGGGACATTACACATAGGTTTCTTTGGGTTTGCAAAAAAGAAGTTCCTTTTCAACTCTGTTAACCACTTCACAGGCAACAGGAGGGTGTGTGTTTTTTAAGATGATCCTTGTTTGCAGGTTTTCTTCTGGCCCCTTAAACAGTTAAAAAAACACACACACAAAGATTGTGATATATGCATTTGTGGTTTACAATGGACTGCATCAAATGCATTAACAATGCACTCCTACGCAGTTATTCAGAAATAAGTCCACTGTACAATGGGGCTTAAAAAGGTAAAGGTAAAGGTACCCCTGCCCGAACGGGCCAGTCTTGACAGACTCTGGGGTTTGTGCGCCCATCTCACATCTATAGGCCAGGGGCCAGCGCTGTCCGCAGACACTTCCGGGTCACGTGGCCAGCGTGACAAAGCTGCATCTGGCGAGCCAGAGCCGCACACGGAACGCCGTTTACCTTCCCGCTGGTAAGCGGTACCTATTTATCTACTTGCCCCCGGGGGTGCTTTCGAACTGCTAGGTTGGCAGGCGCTGGGACCGAACGACGGGAGCGCACCCCGCCGCGGGGATTCGAACCGCCGACCTTTCGATCGGCAAGCCCTAGGCGCTGAGGCTTTAACCCACAGCGCCACACGCGTCCCTACAATGGGGCTTATTCCCAGGTATATCTGCATAGCATTTTGCAGACCAAGTGTTATAATTTCTGGGTGGGTGGTAATACCATTTTCTGGCCCCAGCTAGGCTCCCCGCAAAGCAGTTGACAAAGAAGAACATATTAAAACACAAAACTTAAAAACACTTCTACTGAAATTAGTTTCCATTTTCTGTTGCTTTCCAACTTTTAAGAGTTCATTTCTCGGAGCTTTTATTGCTCTCCCTACTTGCAAACTGCAACGTGCGTCCTTCCTCAGCTCTTCTTCTGTGGTTTAAGCGTGGGTGGAATGCAAAAAGCTATCTTTAAGACCTGATTACAGTGTTCAAAATGAGCACCACCGAATACAACTCACGGCAATTCTGACCATGTCCTTATGGCACGGCAGGATTTTAAATATATCCTTAGCATCTGGTACAATATGAAAGCTCTAAACTAACAGTGTTACTTTAATGCCGGGGTTATCCTAAACAGATGATCTGGCATCGTGAAGTGACATCCTGGGCCTTGTGTACAGCATTATCTTCTTTTGCTTCCAAATCATGCTTCCCAAAGAATCTATTTTAAGGGCCAGAAATGCTACATGCATGCTTCAGCCTGTATTTATGCATTGACACAAATGACTTCAGATTTCACTTCTGTTCCCTATAGAAGAAGAAGAGTTTGGATTTGATACCCTGCTTTATCACTACTCAATGGAGTCTCAAAGCAGCTAACATTCTCCTTTCCCTTCCTCCCCCACAACAAACACTCTGTGAGGTGAGTGGGGCTGAGGGACTTCAGAGAAGCGTGACTAGCCCAAGGTCACCCAGCAGCTGCATGTGGAGGAGCAGGGAAGCGAACCTGGTTCACCAGATTACGAGTCCACCGCTCTTAACCACTACACCACACTGGCTCTCTTAATTCTTTACTTCTTTATTCTTAACTAATTTGCAGGGGCTTTGGCTAGATGACCCTTAGAGTCCCTTCCAAACCTATAATTCTATGCTTCCCTTGCCTCTGTCAGTACTTTCCCCCTTTAAAGAGAGAGTGTAGAGCAGCCCAGCTGGTCAAGGTTCCACAGTTGGTACAGGAACAGAGGAAGTTACCTTTAATGGTGGACAATGGTACTATGGCGCCCTATGCAAGGCCAAAATTTAACGCCCCTCCAAGCCCTTGTGCTGCCTTCCCAAAGGCGGGTAAGCAAGGCGCTAGGCTCTGGGAAGGAGGCATGAGGCTCTGGGCAGGGTCCTAGGGTCCTCCCATCTCCTAGCTCACACTGGGAAAGTGCTAACTAGGCTTTGGGAAGGAGGCTGGAAGTCTCTGGGACCCTGTCAGAGCTTCATGCCTCCTTCCCAAAGCCCAGCACCTCGCTCACTGGGCTTTGAGACAGCCACCCTCAGCTTAGTGCCATGTGCACCCCTCACACAGCTATAAATCTGCCCCTGCCACCTTAGACCAAGTCAGACTGCTGGTCGGTGTAGATCAGAATTGTCAACAGTGGCTAGCAAAAGCTCCCTGGGTTTTCTAAGAGGAGTTATTCCCACCTATTCACCCCACGCCCAGTATTGAACCTGGGACATATTGAATGTGCATTACCACAGAGCTATAGTGCTGTATTTATTCACAAGTTTTTAGCTTGTGAAATAATGTTATGCCATTTTGTGCATATCAAGAGCATTCTCCTCAATTAATCTGATCCAAATCTCCAAGCCAAGTTGAGGAAAGAAAGTTGTGCTGCATACTGACTGGGCTTAATGAGACTGCTTCTGGAAAAATAGACTTAAGTATCTCCTTAATTCAGTCAGTATGTATTCAAAGAGCTTTGATCAACCCCAGGGGGAGCTAGCCTGTGAAAAGAACAAAGAGTCTTAAGAGATGGAAAGGGACTGAAAGAAGAAAAGAAAATCTCTCTCTCTCCAAGGGTTTATACTTCTGCTTCCACCTCATTTAAGAATCTAGGAGCCACTTTCTTACAAATACATCCCAGTCGATGAAGATACTTTTCAAAATAAATAATTTTGTGATCTTTGACAGGACCAACCAAGAAATACTTCAATCAAATGATATGTTTTCCTAAGTTAAAAGTTAGCACACTAAAATGGCAATGCAGTGCCATATTTTTTCTCAAGTTATTTGCAATATTTTAAAAAGTGTACTGCTGTTTTGTGAGTTTTGGAAGCGTAGTTTTCAATTAATTTGAATAACTTTAAAGAGACCAGAGAACAATCCACACACATCGCTCAAATCATCTTTTCCAGTCCTCAAACCCAGGCTACACATCACTTACAAACAAACACACAAAGTAAAAGCCCAGCTACTCCTTGAAATGGGACGCGGGTGGCGCTGTGGGCTAAAGCCTCAGCGCCTAGGGCTTGCCGATCGAAAGGTCGGCGGTTCGAATCCCCGCGGCGGGGTGCGCTCCCGCTGCTCGGTCCCAGCGCCTGCCCACCTAGCAGTTCGAAAGCACCCCCGGGGGCAAGTAGATAAATAGGTACCGCTTACCAGCGGGAAGGTAAACGGCGTTCCGTGTGCGGCTCTGGCTCGCCAGAGCAGCGTTGTCACGCTGGCCACGTGACCCGGAAGTGTCTTCGGACAGCGCTGGCCCCCGGCCAATAGATGTGAGATGGGCGCACAAACCCCAGAGTCTGTCAAGACTGGCCCGTTCGGGCAGGGGTACCTTTACCTTTACCTTTACTCCTTGAAATATGAAAGCCTAGCCTAGTTCTGATGGGAGCAATAAAGTTTGGAGAGCTGGTGGAAACCCTAAATGGCTCAAGACTAGGATATCCAAAAGGCCATCTTCTCCCACAGAAACCTGCCTGTAAATTGATATCATTTTAAAGGCCATCTTATAAACCTTAACAAAAAAATATTTGGTTGGTGGGAACATGAGACAGGGCCTTTTTTCGGTAGCACCCTGGTTGTGGAATTTGTTCTCAAAGAAGGAGAGATTAGCATGATCTCTGACTGTCATTTAGGTGGGCACTGAAAACATTACTGCTCCACATAGGTTTTAATTTAGGATTGAGGCTTTGTTTCTTTTGATTTTCAGGTTTTAGTTTTAATTTCTATTATTTATTATGTTTTAGATGCATATATACAGAGAGAACTTTGGGAGTCCTCATTAGTGCTAATAAGGAGTCCAATTTTTTTTCATAAATAACTATCTGAGTTATTATAATCTATATGGCTGCATAGAGAAACCAGTACACACAAAGATATACACAGAATAAATGGTAGGAAAAGGGACTGTTACCCTCTGCATACCTCTTATAAGCATGAATCACTACATATGGCAGCATAGCTAGCATGTGGCCTTTTCTGTTGGGAAAGAAGTAGCTAATTACCACCGTATGGTGAAGTTACTCACTGTATATTTAACAGTGGAACCTCCCATAGCAGTGAAGCTGTTGGGCTGGCCATGCATTCACCTTTACAGTAGACAGGGCTCTATTTGAAGGACTATATAGTCTGTCTTAAAGATAAAAAGGGAGAGCACAGGACTTAAGAATGTCCATAAATAGTTAGCACTTGGTGACAGGTCACAATTTCCCCCACTATGGCAAGGGGTTGCACAACTTCTCTTTCTCTCTGTTGTGATAGCTGAACAGCTGCCATCTTATTGTGCACAATTTTTGGTGGCTCAGTTTGACCACCAAAACCCTCTGCTCTGTAGCTAGATATGAATGAATCAATTTATTTCAGTCACTGACCAGAACGAAAGCTATATATAATACTAAAATAATGCTTTTAGCCTGAATCCTCTTAATTCAAATTATATGTTGGGAAATAGCTTTCCCGTTATAAATTCAATCTGGAATGTTTTCTGAAGAAAGAGGCAATTTCAACTGATACTGATATGAACTTTTATCTGAACAAGGATTGCAAGTGAGGACACGTCATACTCCTGTTATGAGAAAATGCCGCTCTATTCACAACTAATTGTTACACTGCCATGGCTTCCGGCAAATGATATTGTTTACCACTTCCTTTTAACATGATAACCCATTAGGTTCAGCAAAAGCACACAAAGACTGGTGTGCTGGTTTCGCAACATTTAAAACAGTAGTATTTAAACCAGGGGAATCTTATCTGAGGAGCACAACATTATCCTCATACTTCATGTATTAGAAAGCAGTTCATTCATCATTCATGTTTTTCTGCTTTAAAGCTTCTTGCTACCCCCACTGCAAATGATTCAGAACCAAATATAGTCAGGTTTCCTCTTCTTAATCGGGACCTGCAATCCAGGCAGTCATGACCAGCTAATACTTCACATGTGTATGAAGCTTAAAGTTAGGAAGGGGGCTGAAAATAATGTGAATGTTATTTACGAGGCTGATTGAAAAGAACTTTTCCAGTTGGTCTGATTCTGAACCATAAATATTTCAATAAGGATTTTGTTAAACATATGCAGATAAATAATTACCTGACATTCAGAAGACATCTTAAGGCAGCCCTGTTCAGGGAAGTTTTTAATATGTAACGCTGTACTGTTTTTAACACTGATTGGGAGCCGCCCAGAGTGGCTGGGGAAACTCAGCCAGATGGGCGGGGTATAAATAATAAATTATTATTATTATTATTATCTTGTCTTGCACTGTCTATTCCGTGTGACAGTGGCTTTCTCGAGTCTCAGGCATTTCCCACCTAGCTGAGCTCCTGGGGATTGCTCATGGGAACTGACACATGCAAAACATGTGGTATACCACTGAGCTCCGCCAGCTGTTTCTTGGTATCACTAGTAGCACTTGCAAGAAAGTGTTCCATCTGCATTGTACACGTAAAGCAGTATGATACCACTTTGAGCAGCCACGGCTTCCCCCAAGACTCCTGGAAGCCTTAGTTTGTTAGGGGCAGTGGCGTAGCGTGGGTTGTCAGCACCCAGGGCAAGGCAAGTAATTTGCGCCCCCTAACCCGTGGATTTGCGCCCCCTAAACCTAACCCCCAGATGTTGCGCCCGGTGCGGCCGCCCCCCCTGCACCCCCCACGCTACGCCACTGGTTAGGGGTTGCAGGGGGTTGCTACGGTCGGGCAAAATACAGGACAGGTTGGGGTGGAATTGGGGGGGCTAAAAAGTACTTTACCTGCTGCAGAAATGACTTCAAGGCACTCCATTACAATGGCCCATGGGGGTTACAGTAGTTTATTCAATAATAAAAAACAGGCCCATGCAAGACCCCTGTTCCTCGCTCTCTGACTTGAGTGTCCGTCTCTGACCCACCCGTCTCTCCCTGCGCAACCCCCCCCCTTCTCCATTGCATCCAAAAAGCTCTTGCATGGTTGAATCCTTGTTCTGCAAATTTTCTCCTGCTACGGTATTTTGCACTGGAAAGAGACTTCTTCGTCCTGGAAGGTTTGCACATGTCGATTTGTATGCAGAAGGTTAGAACAAGGGGTCCTCCTGAAATGTTTTTGCATTTAATCTGTAACAAGTTCTGGAGCTCCAGCCTATCCCGCCCGTTAGGCGGAGCACTTTAAACCGCAGCTTACTTGTTTTGCTTTCACACCAACACCCGGTTTCTTTTCGGGAATGGTGAAACTTAGCTTCTCGGCATTCAACATGGCGAAAAAGGGAAAGATCGGGGAGCTTAAAGGTGCGCCTGCAAGCGCCACTCAGGGAAACACTCCCGGTGCAATTTAAACACTAACGGGGCCCCCGCGCGCGTCGTCGTCCCCCCCCCCCCGCCACTGCCCAGCAGAAGCAAGAGGCGATTTCACCCCGCAAAACCGACGCGCGACCTGGATCCGCATTCAAGATGCAGATAGCGGAGGAAGGGGGCGGGCGAGGGGTGTTTACTACGGGCTACTCCGAGCGCATGCAATCCTAAGCGGTCCCTGGACAGGATGCGATGCATTTACTTTCGGTTTGCCCATTCACCGCCCCAGTTCCAGACCTTCCGGCGGCGTTTTGGGCCAACCCTCGCGAACGCGCCCAGCCAGCCATTGCCGCCGGCGCTGCGCGAGGGGCCGCCCGCCGTTGCGCAAGGGGCGCATCTCCCGTTCCCCGCGCGTCTCGGGGGAGGCGCCGGCTCCGGAGTTTGCAGGGCCGGCGCTTCCCCGAGCGACACTCGGCGCGTCCAATAGGCAGCGGCGCCTCCGGCTAGTTTGGGAGATTCCCCGCGAGGGGCGGGCCCGGGGCAAAAGCGAAAGGCGCTCGGGGAGCCCCGGGTCCCTGCAAGGCGGGCGAGGCCTCAGGCGGCGTTGGCGGGGCATCCGCCGGGCTGCTTCTGGAGGCTGCTGCCGGGAGGCTCTTGCGGGGCTGCTGCTCCCGGGCTCCCCCTGGGCAGAGGCAGGAGGGGCGATGCTGCTGCAGCCGAGCGCCCAGTTTGATCCTCAGAGAGATGTGGGGCCCTGGCTTTCCGAGCAAGCGGCGCTGCTGGGAGACGCGGATGCCGGTGAGGGTTGCTGCTGCTGCTGCTGCTATTCTTATTCTTATTTTTCTTCTTCTTCTTCCTGAACGGTGTTGCGTGGCGAGTTCCCGCCCCCCCCATCAGGATAAATAAAGACACGAGACACCATAATTTAAGGTTAAATGGGCGAATTGGGCCACAACTTTATTGAATTCAGGAATGAGAGGCATTGGCCCTAACGAACTATCCGGCTCCAGCCCATTTGCTGGAGACACGGGGAAGGGTTAACACTATATCGGGGGAGTTTCCTGCCGAGGCACGTCCTGTCCTTGTTGCCCGCTCAAAAAAAACCCCTCACGACCTGTTAAATGTGTTCTCGAGCCAAACTGCAATTTTTGGGGGGAATTGGGGCGGCGGGACTCAGCTGCTGGCTCGCCTTGTTCCGCTCCGGGTTCGTACTTGGGAAACTTAGAAGCAGTTTTCCCAGCGCAGGGAAGCCCCGGCCAGGTGACAAACGTGCCTCGGCCTCAGCTCAGGGACCAACGTTGCTCAGGCAGGTGAGCTGAGTACCTGTGAGCAGGAGTGCGGCGGCAAAGTCGGGAGGGCAGGTTCCCCTCCCTCCCTTCTCACAGCGCTGCCCTCTTCTAAGAGAACCAGAAATAATCTTTAAAATGTCTGGCTGCGGTACCCTGAAAGCACATTCATACAGTGGCGTAGCGTGGGTTGTCAGCACCCGGGGCAAGGCAAGTAATTTGCGCCCCCTAACCCGTGGATTTGCGCCCCCTAACCTTCACCCCCAGATGTTGCGCCTGGTGCGGCCGGGCCCCCCTGCACCCCCCACGCTACGCCACTGCATTCATCGTTTCCCCTTCTCTACTCCTCAAAGAATTCTGGGCACTGTAGTTTACCCCCTTCACAGAACTACTATGACCAAGAAGCCATAAACTACAGTTCCCAGAATTCTTTGAGGGAACGAATGGGCTTCAGGTGTGCTTTGAATACAGCCTTCCTCTGCTTACATTAGAACAGGATGCTTAAAACGGACGTTTAAACCTGCTGCAAAACACCAATCGTCAGTCTTGATCAAAAACAGTGATAAGCTGATCCCAGAGGAGACGATAATTCCGTCTAATAAAATCCTTTACAAAGCTGAAGGTCACTGTAAGTAAAATTGGGCTATTGCTTTTTAAAGTGAATGTCTTATATACTGGTGCTGTTTTGTATATGGTTCTACGAATGATGTTGTCTACCAAACGCCAGCCTCCTTTCAAAACACAGAATATCACCCATATAGGAAGACAGACAAGTTTATGTACTATGCACAATCTACTGTAGCAGCACATTATTTTCTGACCAATAATGTATTGGCTCTTCCCTAAAATAACAATGATGATCCTAATCACAAGCAGACTACTATTGTATCACTTTGTCTGACGTAGAACATGAAGAAGCAGGCAGCCTGCGGGTCAAACTAGACATGATAAAGGAGATGTGTGATTATATCTATGGTCTCATTAAACCTATCATAAATAACAGCTGCTTGGGTGGTGGATGAGAAGTGGAATCTATTCTTAGGACGGGAGGGTTGTATCCAGCTTATCTTGTACTCAGAGTAGATTCATCAGTGGACTTAATTGAAGCTATTCAGTGTTTCAAAACAAAAGCCCGAGAGAGACAAAATATGGGGTACTTCCAGCCAGGAGAAAATTTGGTCATTAGAAACACAGAGATTGTGTAGATCATGTGATTGTGTTGGAGAAGCACTAATGGTCATGTCAACACCAGAGAAGTTGAGAAATGTGCTGTTTTTGTTTGTTTTTTTAACTGCAAATAATTTTGTTTTGCAAATAATAATAATAATAATATTTATACACTGCCTATTTGGCTGGGTTTCCCCAGCCACTCTGGAGAAACTGCAGTACAGTGAAGAACAATTGCAAAACAAGAAGTTACAGAGCCCCACGTGTCATTATTACAGCATATGACTGGAGAAGTGATAACCATTGAAATCAGATAAACAAGAACTAAAGCAGCTATCTGATATAAACCCTCAAAAACCCAGTGTGGGTAGTTGGAGGTCATGAACTCTCAAGAGAAGCATTTATGAAAGTTAGGAGCAGAAACCATACTGTATCAAATGGATTAGGTGTACTTTGACCCCTCAAACATATCTAATGTATTGAATGCAGAGTTTTGCAAAATTTTGGAACCTGAGTGTGGGTGGACAAAAGGGACAGGCTTCAAAATGGAACCAGGTTGCAGCCATTTAATAGCAAACCAGTTGTAGAGCAGTTACAGATAGGTAGCCGTGTTGGTCTGCCATAGTCAAAATAAAAAAAATCCTTCCAGTAGCACCTTAAAGACCAACTAAGTTAGTTCTTGGTATGTGTATCTGAAGAAGTGTGCATGCACACGAAAGCTCATACCAAGAACTAACTTAGTTGGTCTTTAAGGTGCTACTGGAAGGAATTTTTTTATTTTGACAGTTGTAGAGCAGTTTTTAATCTGAGCCATGGGAAAAAAATTATAGGAGCAATGGAGCACCCAGTTTGGGAGGAATTGTTCACAAGAGATGAGCATGATAGTGTTTCTGATTCCCAAATAGCAGTGGGATAGAATAAGGCAACTGAACTAGGTGTTCAATAGGGCATAATATCCAGTCAAAGAGACCAGAGGGCTGTATGGGAAAACACACATGCCACAGGCATTTGGAGATATAGGTCTGGATAAGCCAGTTCTAGGAAGTTGCTGAGCCAATATGGGAAATCCACAACAAGGCTTGGCTTTAAAGGTGAGCAAAGATACTTTAGGGAGTATTCTAGTGGAATGCAGAGAACCAGTGGGATATAGTTGTATCTGTAAAAAAAACCTCTAAAAGAAGGACAGGGAAGGGCATATGGTAATGGTGGGGTGTATCTCAGAGGGAATAAACTAGAAATCTCAGATGAAACAGACTCCCCTCCCCTGAAGCAAAATGCTCAGGGTGATCTTGAAATGGAGACCAAGTTATGTCAGGTCGTGGTTTGCTTATATACAGCCTAGGACCTTGGTGGTAACTTAGACCCAAAGGCCCTCAAAGCAGTGAGCAGCATAATCATGTTAAGAAATATAAATTAAAAGTGCACTAATCATCAAAACAAAACACCTGATAGCGGCCTACCCATAATAGGGGTTGATGGTTGAGGAATATGATCCCTAGTGGTAACTGGCTAGTATTGTAGTAATAGATGGCTTCAGTTACCCTAACACAGACAGCGTGAATGTGTCTGCAGGTTATGGCAAAGAGGTAAAAATTAAAGATAACTTCAGCAACTGTGTCTTGGAATGGTTAGCCATGGAACTTGCCAGAGGAGAGTTGACACTGGACTTAATTTTCCATTTGCGGTTAAACCATAGAATGTTGCCCCAACATGTGGCAATGGATTCCAGTTTAGGTGATTTTCAAAGTTGGGTTAGATCAGTGAATCTCAATTTATCTGATGCAATAGACCTGGAATCCTCCCACCATATTTGCAGGAGGGACCAGAACCATATTTGGACCTTGAAGCATCCCATCCAACCTGGGCTGTAGTGGAGTCACCAGGAACCAGCAGTCAACAGTTTGTGGACTGGCACCAGTCTGTTCACCACCACTTTGAAAGGCACTGGATTAGATGACTGTAATCTGCTTACTTGAAAAGTGAGTTCCAGTGGTGTTTCCTCTTAGGAAACACTGCATAGGATTGTAATCAACACTATTTAAGAAGGAGCAGTGCAATAAAGAACCCCAGTCATTTTCCAGGAGGGGTGTATTTCAGAACATTTGCTCCTGAGTCAAGCATTTTTAATGAATTATTGCCACAATATATAAATACCTGGAAATCCCTGTTGTCCTTGCTGTGTTTTTGATTCTTCCAAAAATTATTAAGACACCCGTTGTGGAATTCCTTCCCAAAAGAGGTGAGATTAACCACATCCCTGGTAGTGTTTAGATGGGCTGTGAAAACATTCCATGTGGTTTAATAGTTTACTTGATGGTATTTTATTCTTTTTTGTAAACTGCGTTGAGGGCTCTTGCTGGGGCCAAAAAATAGCGCGCGCGCGCGCACGCACACACACACACACATATATATATATATATATATATATATATATATATATATGAAGACAATTTTTTAAGCAGACTCTGTGACTGTTAAGAAAGTCCTGTGTCTTCTCTGATTATTTCTTCAATATGTATCTCCACAAGTAGCTTAATACAAACTTTAATTTTTAGAGTGAAACCCGCTTTGTAAGGTGACTTTTTTGTGTTTGTAAAAAGAAAAGTGTGATGGTTTCCTTTAATTTGCTTAGTCCTGGCAAGCATAAAACTTGTTTAGTAAGTATTTCTGGTTGAAATCAATGATACTTAAAAGTACTTAACCTTTGGCTGGATCCTCCCCAAAGTTACCGTAAAGAGTTGCATAATCTGTGTGACTGCCAGGAATGGCACATCGAATTGGAGTGCAATATCAGATACAGCCTGAAAGCTCTGGAAGTGTAGAGTTTATTTTTCTTTTTAATTTAACCTTCCTTGAAATATGACCCTGTTTTACCTTTAGCATTATAATGCTGGTGATTCACACAAAAGACTTGAGAATGCTCAAACCGAAGCATGAGAGAGCAGGAAATCCTTCTGCAGATTCAGCTTCCTACTAACTGTCTATCATGTGCACCAGTTTTCCTTTGGTGTGTCACAACTTATCTTGCTTCCATTTTTCTCCTGTTAAAAATGTGGCAAGAGAATATTTATAGCACCTCTCTCTCTTGACTTCAAACTCTAAATGTGTAACAAGGAAATGCTAATTAAACTACAGTGGTACCTCAGGTTAAGTACTTAATTCGTTCCGGAGGTCCGTACTTAACCTGAAACTGTTCTTAACCTGAAGCACCACTTTAGCTAATGGGGCCTCCTGCTGCCACTGCGCCGCCGGAGCACGATTTCTGTTCTCATCCTGAAGCACAGTTCTTAACCTGAAGCACTATTTCTGGGTTAGCGGAGTCTGTAACCTGGAGTGTATGTAACCCGAGGTACCACTGTAGAAGGATTGTTCAGGTTGCAGGTTATAGCATTTTGCAAGAGGTATTACTCTGGGTAAGGCAAAACAATAAATTAGGGCTGTCATTCAATTAAAAAATAAATAAATCTTAGGCTGCAATCCTGTGCATGCTTCCTTGGGAGTAAGCTCCCCTGATCTCAGTGGGGCTTGTGTTTGAGTAGACATGCGCTATGAATTGATAATCACCAGTGACTTTTAGCAAATTAGTCCAGCAAATAAATTTGCTTCTGGATTAAAGCAGAAGTAAGAAGCACACCTGCATTGTGGTTCATTCATGCTCATGCCATGGGAGGCGTCTTAGAGTCTGCATGCTATGAGAAGGAGGTGAGGACCACTCCTTTAAAAACTGCCACCAGTAATCTTTAGAAGTATGAAACGATTTCTTTTAATTTTTTAAAAATCTACCCCGTCAAAGAGGGGCACCTTTTTAAATGATCAATGTCAATTGGTTAAATGTTGCAGCCCTCAAAAAATTGTGGCGGATTTTGGCACAGTGGATTTTAAATTTACTATTATTATTGGTTAGTTATAAAGCGTTTCATATTTGTGGGTTGACCTGTGCTAAGGGTTTGGGACAGAGAATGCTTATATTTCCCTCCTGACTACAAGGGCCAGCCCAAGCTGAGGGAGAGCAGCAAATGGTGACTGCTGCTCTTGTGCTGGCAGCAATCCCAACCCACTCAGATTCTGTGTTCCAATTGAGGATGGGCAAATCTGTCCATATCAGTTCCTCTTAGTTTCTAATTTTCCCACTCTTAAGTTCAGTCCTCTACATTTCCACAACATTTTCATATTTACAAAACAGTCCTTGTGAAAAATCTTCAGCATTGTAGTGTTTATTATTATTATTATTACTATTATTACTACTACAACTATATAGGGAGCTCCCCATTCGAGTCATGCGTGACTGCTGACACACATGCCACTTTGGGCATTGGAAAGGGACAAAGTGGGGGCGGAACAGGGCAGGGTGGGCTAATGGGCGTCCCACCATTGCGTGTGGTGCCTTGGAAAGCAACCCTTGAGTAAATGGGGAGTTGCCTGTATGCTCCTCAGCCTCTTGAGATAAGTTTATGTGATTTTCAAAGTTCCTTATAGATGAAATCAAATCTCCCATTCTGCTGTCCCACCAGTTAACAATATCCACGGGACACTGTGGCTTATATTACATTAGAAGACTAGAATTCTAAACAATTTCCCCATTCATGCTGAAAGAGCTGCACTCCTAATAAGGCCACTAAGCAATAGTTTAAAACTACTAATTATTCCTATAACATGACATGACATTATTGTCCTAATGACGTTTGTTTGTTTGTTTCTTTGTCAGTCTTTTTTAAAAAAATATAATTGAGCTTAAACTGGCCTGAAGCATCTTATGGTTGTTATTTCAGATATTTTGGGGAATAACTTGGAGACACTCCGCACAGTTAACGTTGAAAGAAATGGAAATATTATTTATACCTGGAAGGTAAGTAAAGAAAGAAAGAGAGATAAGACTTAAGAAATGGTCTACATGATGCTATGTCTGCTTTACTGGAAGTAACACTGACTACAAATGGGCATTGCACTCAAGTAAGGCTTGGTGTGTTATATAGCAAATAATAAGTGTGTCCATCCCTTCATTTAATTTAAACTTTAATTTTGCTCTGAAATTAGAGATCTTATCATTACAAAACTGATTAATTTGCAATGCTGACTTCATATCCCACTTCGTTCATAATCAGTGGAGTGCTTCTATTTAGCACATTTTGGACTGCAGGGCTACATACACTTACCTGGGAACCAGTAGGATTTAATTTGAACAAACGTACATAGCTGTCCTCCTATCTTGCCTTTCACCACCAAGATGCTCTTGGAAGTGCACCACTGTGCTTATCAGACCCTTCCATTGGGACGACCGATTATCTGTAATCCCTCCTAAAATCCAGTCCTATTTATTTAACAATTTGTACAACTCTCTTTCCTTGTTTGCTATCAGCTGCTGCTCAGAAGGGTTGGAGCAGCAGGAGTCAGCAACCCTTTTCAGCTGTGGGCCAGTCCACTGTCCCTCAGACCATGTGGTGGGCCAGACTATATGGGGGGGGGGGAATGAATGAATTCCTATGCCCCACAAATAACCCAGAGATGCACTTTAAATTAAAGCACACATTCTGCTCATGTAAAAACATGCTGATTCCTGGCCCGTCCACGGGCGGGATTGAGAAGGCGATTGGGCTGCATCCGGCCCCCAGGCCTTGGTTTGTCTCTAGTATCAAATGCCTCTGAGCTTCAGAAGAGTGGGCAGGGTTGCATTCCCTCCGTCCAACAGTGGACAGCTTTTGCAAACTGTGGCAGCTGAAGTAGTTTCATTTCTGAACAAAGACTGGTCTTACCCAAATTTTCCTGGAACTCTCCCACCACTGACTGACTGCTCATGATCATTGGGTCATGCAAATATGTTTTCCAGCAACTGCTGTCTTCTTAACTGGCAAAACTGGTTGAACCTGGTACTTTTAGACATGCAAAAATGTTTTTCGCCACTTTGCTCTGGCTTTTTCCGCAGACCACTGACCAGGTGCTTTATCACTGAGCTGTGACGCCTCCCCTATTGTGCCCAGACTTTAAAGCATGAGATCCTTGTTGTTTTTCCACAGACCTCTGATCTGGTGATACAGATTGGATGTGCCAGTTAGTTACATGGTGGCAGTGCACAGCCCATGTTTGTTCCTCCAATAGTCTGTCCAGCTGCTTTTAATTTAATTGTTTCTGTTCTGTTAACAGTGGCCTGATACATAGCAATCAAACATCTGTTTATCTCCATACCAGTACAAACACCACATGCTCAATTTCTTTCTGTTGAGCTGCTGTTAAAGACACAGAAATGGGGTCAGTCAAAGTTGGCAGCCTTCAGGCGGATGGTCACACTGCGTAGCAGAATTAAGAGGAAGTAAAACTACTAGGTGCAAAGATGAGATGATTTAAAATGGGTTTCCAAATTTCCCAACAGGTTTTGATGAGTGCTTTTCCTTGGGAGAAAAAAACCCAAATCTATAAGTTCATTCAAAATTGTATTGACAAGGCATTAGAATACAGACTTATGTGCCTTTTCTCTTTCTCCTTACCATGAAAGGGAAAAGGGAGGATATATTTAGTTGAGGAAACTGAGAGAGAAGGCATGACAGAAGTAGGATTGTCTATGTGTGTGCCTGCTCTCTCGTTCTAGCCTGGCCTGCTTTCTGAGTCTCATAGCAGCATCAAGAAGTTAAGTAGGTGGAGGATTATCATCATCACTTTTATCTTAGAGATGGGCAACCTCTTCCAACTCTATGATTCTATGATTCTATCCATATGTCAGGAGTGCTCTGATGGTGTTTCCTGCTTGGCAGGGGGTTGGATTCGATGGCCCTTGTGGTCTCTTCCAACTCTATGATTCTATGATTCTAACCTGTGGCCCTAGGACCACACACAGGTCTTGGTCTAATATCACCTCCCTGCTCCCTGTAGGTGATCAGTTCAGGCTTTTGGCGAGAGCAACAGATTCCTCTCCCTGGCTGTCTGCTGGGCAGGAAGGAAGAATGGAAAGGAAGAGAACAAGGACTCCTGGCTGTGGCCTTTCTGATTTCTGGCCTCTGCCACGTTTAGCACTGATCCATGGTCCCTGACATTACCCACAAGGAGAAAAGCTTCACCTCCCTTCATGACAGGGGAAAATGTAATCATATATTTTGGGCTCTTAAAGATAAGGGACCAGAGCTGGTGAAATTTGGACAATTGAAGATAAATGGTTATATTATTACAGGTGACACTGAATGTTTTTAAAATGTTCTGTTCTCATGGCTGAATCACTTCCCTTGCAGGGGAATCAGGCGCACACCTGTATTGGATTGTATGAGCCCAGTAGTCAAAAGAACCAGGTAAGCTTCATCCACCATATAGAATAGGGAGTGTTATAGAGCTTGGCTGTGTCCAAAATCAAGGCTTTTACAATTGCTACAATAAAACCAACAAGCATGTAAAATCTATAACAGATATATACACACACATATATACAAATGTTTATAAAATTATGAATATTGACATATCATTATAAAGCAGCAGTACTGACTTCTCCAGAATCCTCATAGAAGAAAAAGGGTTTGGCCAAGATCATGACACTAGAGGGAAGAAGCTTGGCAGATCTTCTAGATGGGGTAGGATTTAAAGATGCAATGCAGCCTTCGGGTAAATCATTCTGTTATTAGACCCTCAGAATGAACCTCCTTAGGGGCTGATTTGCCTGAGGACCTTAATTGGCACAGTGAGGGTCACATGGCAGAAGTAATTCTCCTTATGAATTGGGGCTTGGGTTTGAATCAGTTTTGGCAGGAAACATGCAGTGAGTGGCAAGTGTTGTGGTGTTACATGTTACCTGGCTTTCTTCAATGTATATGAATGGCTTCATTCTGTGACACCTACAATTTTTATAACCACCCTTGGGTGCAGGTCCATGCAGGCAGTATTGCAGGTCAGGGTATGAGCTATTCGGAGATACCTTTTCTCCAAAAGGGACTCAGTTCCCAACACAGATGTAATTGAGAAAGGTCTCCCTGGGCACTGCTGCCACCCAGGAGCCAAGGCAGGTCCAGCAAAACCATCATATCATAAACCATTATAATCAGGGAGAGAATGTGTAGTTAAAGTCATATCCCTAAAACTGCTCATAATCTCCTCTACCTCCATGTGACTCCTTCTTGGATTGAACCATCATCCTGTTACCATATCTAGACACAGTGATTCACAGTCAAGATAAGACCCAGCATTAGAGGGAAAGCTGTCAGAAATTGGCATCTATTATAACTATGAGAACTTTCAGAATAAATAACTTGAACAAAACATGACCAGTAGATAAGATGTGCAGGTGTTGATTGGTCAGGCATAAGAGGTAAGATACCTCTATTCTCTATACTTCCATAGCACAAAATTGCTTGGTTTTGAGGGTATGGACCATGGGTAGGCAAACTAAGGCCCAGGGGCTGGATGCGGCCCAATCTCCTTCTCAATCCGGTCTGTGGGCAGCCCAGGAATCTGTGTGTTTTTACATGAGTAGATGTGTCCTTTTGTTTAAAATGCATCTCTAGATTATTTCTGGGGCATAGGAATTCATTCATTATTTTTTTCAAAATATAGTCTGGCCCCCCACAAGGTCTGAGGGACAGTGGACTGGCCCCCTGCTGAAAAAGTTTGCTGACCCCTGGTATGAACGTTAAGGAACCTAGTTTTAAGGGGGTTGCACTAAAACTGATTTGGATGCGGGTGGTGCTGTGGGTTAAACCACAGAGCCTAGGACTTGCCGATCAGAAGGTCGGCGGTTCGAATCCCCACGACGGGGTGAGCTCCCGTTGTTTGGTCCCAGCTTCTGCCCACCTAGCAGTTCAAAAGCACGTCAAAGTGCAAGTAGATAAATAGGTACCGCTCCGGCGGGAAGGTAAACGGCATTTCCATGCGCTGCTCTGGTTTGCCAGAAGCGGCTTAGTCATGCTGGCCACATGACCCAGAAGCTGTACGCCGGCTCCCTCGGCCGATAAAGTGAGATGAGCGCTGCAACCCCAGAGTCGGTCATAACTGGACCTAATGGTCAGGGGTCCCTTTACCTTTTATGGAGACTAAAGTGTGTGAATGTAAAGAACAAGGAGAAAGAGAGAATTAAATGTAGTCAAGATATACTTGCTCATAAAATGTGCAAACATTTCCCCCCAAATAGCACTTATATACTTTTGAAAAGGACTTGCACGTGATCAGCTGCTCTGTCAACAGTGAGATGACATTGCTGGGTAAGCTCCTTCCTGTTGCTTTCTCATTAAAGTTATGTTCTGTACAGTGTTAGAAACTCAGATATATAAGCTATGTGACAAATGGAACCTAAAATCTAGGTTGCAATCACCACAATGGAATATCTATTTGCCAGGGGGTTGTAGTAGATTAGCCTTGGGATCCCTTCCAATGCTACAGTTCTATGATCTCAACTGCATTGCTTGGTCTTACAACAATTCACTTGCCCCAGTATGCAAGGAAGAGAAACACACACAGTGGAAACGGAAATGGTATTAACTATGAACTGAGGGAGAGGTTTTTAAACTGTGGTCGCCAACTTGGCCCCAGAAATCTTCACATAGTTGCAGTTGGACCCACGGCAGTAGCAAAACGCGCCTGGCTAATTTCTGAGACTGGTTCTGTATGAAGACTCCTTGTATCTTGTTAACTTGTAGCATTAATCCTTCAAGTGTTGCAGTGTATTCTAAGTTATGCCATTTTTAATGCAGGCTTTGGCATGTTAGCATGCAGCGTGGTGAGGGAGTGGGCCTGTAGGTTTCACATTTGTACACTTAAGCATTGTTTAGTGTAACATGAATGAGCAGGAAGGAATCTTGGGCTCCTCTTCTCCCCTTGCTCCTCCAAGCCCAGGAGGAGGAGGAGTTTGGAAACATGTGGTTCCACATTTGTTTATCTGCAGATAGTTACACTGGCCAGTTCAATCAAGCCAACTTCAAACCACGTTATTAGAGTTGGCTTGTTTAAAATAAACATAGTTAGAATTAAGCACAGTTATGGTCTGGCCAACACAGAATACTGTCATTAATCAGAAGCAGAAATCAACGCTTCTGAATTGCTCCTAGTCTTGCAGGAGGAGGAGAGGAGGGGGAAGTACGAAATTCCAAGGTTTGCCTTATCTTGTTCCTTCTCATGCCCATGATGCTAAATTATGGTTTTAGTATGATGTGCACACATGAGTATTCGTTTTTAAATATGAGCTAACCACCATACATTTTTATTATAGCATTGCTTTAAAGTAATATAAACATAGTAGTAATACAATTGCGTTAGACAGGCCACATTCATTCCCTAGGGCTGAGGATCCCCACCACTGTAGCAATATCCCTTGAAAGTCTTGTTAATTTCCCTCAAACAAAAATTGTGGGAATTCAATATATGACGCTTACAATTTCTATATATTTGTTGTTATTAGCAGTCAGTTTTCTCCAGTCAACAACAGAAGAAAGAGCAAATCTCTTGTTTCCTCCAGGTACTTAAAACATTTGATACACCTTTAAATGGATGTTGGATATAATTTACAAACAGCAGACTAATTTATGTTAATTCTGCTTTTATCCTAGTGTCTAAATGTTTGACCTTGCTGATTGAAATTCACCCAGTAAATAATGTGAAAGTTTTAAAGGCTGTGGATAGCTGGATCAGAGTGCAGGTAAGTCATATTTGCAAACTTTTCATGAATAGGTGTGTAGTAACAGCCCTTAGGTTTCTTTTCTGTGCCAAAGTGACATAAAGCCTGCTTTCTATCTTAAATAGAATTTAACAACAACAACAACAACAACAACAACAACAACAACAACAAATTATTTGTACCCCACCCATCTGGCTGAGTTTCCCCAGCCACTCTGGGCGGCTTCCAACAAAGATGAAAAATACACTAAAATAACAATACCATTCTCTCAATTAGACTATGCAGTACACCATTAGCCAGCTATCTAGCCTCAATACAGCAAGCCTGTTATCTTTGAACAATTTCCTTTTACAGTTTGTTTATCCAGTTGCAGAAACAATTGCTTCTCCAGCAAGCTACCTGTTGCTAATTTCAGAAGATAAATGTAAGTACTTAAATTTAAAAAGCATTTTGATAAAATGTACATTTTGATTGTAGGTTGGTAGGGTGTTCTGCAGTGTCTTGTCTTTTCCTGCTTTGGAGACAATATGGTTGTAAGGTCCATTTCTCTTCTTAAATCTTGCTTTAGGAAGTGTTGGGAGAAGAAAAAGATCTAAGCCTGAGTGACCTTCATGGGTGGCATTCAATTTTAGAAAACCATCTCTGATTAAATGCTGGCGGCAGGGGGAGGTCTCTTAAAATGACCTTGTGGTTGTGAAAATGCATTGTTCTGTTCTTTCCAGAACCTCCTGGGTTGTTTGAAAAAGCATTAAGTTTTATAGATGAACTGTGGGAATGGTTTCACGCAGACCTAGAACCACAAGAAAGAACTCTGTGTGGCTGGAAGCTTTGTTTCTTGTCAATGCATCATGACTTTCAGATCTGTTTGTTTATGAAGGATAACCGACAATTTGCCCTCATTTGTAAAAAAAAATGTTGTTGTGTCCCAATTGCAAATTGCCAGGTTGAACATTAGCACCAGCACACAGAGTCTTAGAATGTGGCATTCGGGCTGCCATCCTATGCCCATCTTCCTGGGAGTACCATAGAACTTAAGTCTTAGTAAATAAGCAGAGGATCGCACACTAAATCTGTACTAGTATGCTTTCGGAAACTCAATATTGCCACCAGCATTGTGTTATTATGCAACACTCATGTGCAGATATGCTGGCACAAATGTGCTCATCATTTAGAAGCAAAATATCCATTGAATTGTTTGATGGTCTGTGTGTCTGTAGTGCATAAATAGTCACAAAATGACATTGTTTTTCAATTTTAAGATATTGAAAAAATCGACATCAAAGTTGTCAGAGAAGGAGACAATGTGGTAAGAAGCTTAATCCACTCCCCTTTAATTCTTTTGTTCAAGTGGAATTGGTTGGGTTGATATTTTTATGGACTGTCATTGTGTAGTATAGATAAGGTCAGCAACTAGATGGCCAATTCAGCCCCCAGCTGGAGTACAAGTTGGCAAGATCTTGCCATTAATCTAGTTTGGTGACTCATAGTCTTGGCCAGGGGTCTGCAACCCGCGGCTCCGGAGCCACATGTGGCTCTTTTACACCTTTGCCGCGGCTCCGGGGCGGATACTAGCCAGGGGAGGAGGCGCATTGTGCGCCCCGACACTCCCCACTGTGGCAGGCGCTGTACTGGCTGTGTCGTCGCATGGGGGTGGCGTGCGTTAGTCACGCACCGTCCCGACGTCACCTTCCCGCCCGCCCGCTACATTGTAAGGGGCATGTACGCTGGTCACTGCATTGAAAGGGGGCATGTACGCTGGTCACTGTTTTGAAGGGGAGTGAAGAACACACACACAAAAAAAGGTAACTTGTTAATTTAACGTTTATTTCTATTGGGAGGAGTAATTCTGAGGGGTCAAACAAAGAAATAATAAAAAGTGACAAAAAGTTATTTTTATAATGATGAGTTTTGCGGCTCCCAGTTTTTTTCCCTTCGGAAACGGGTCCAAGTGACTCTTTTTGTCTTAAAGGTTGCAGACCCCTGGTCTTGGCTGTCCTCCTAAACTAGCTGCAGGATTATTCAGGTCAGGTGTTTTTCTACATGCTGGGGATGGTCGGAAAGAAACATTACCTGCATTCTTATCTAAACTGCACATGTTGAGTTTCTGGGAGTGTTACCTGAACAGGTCTCTAGTTACTGCAGTGTATTTGATTTGACACACATTGTTTCACTTTTTTCCTGATTAATGCTGATTTTCTGTCCCTTCTAGATGATAGAAAATGCAAGCCAGCTTTCAAGACAAAGAATTGTTGACGACATCTTTTGGGCCCAGTGGGATACGCTGGAGCAAACATTATTTTACATTGCCTCAAAGGTTGAAAATATGCAATATTTTGTTGCTTTGGTTATGCACTTGCATGCTATTTATTCAGTGAAAATGTTACATTTTAAAATAGTAGCAGGGTTTCTGATAATAAGGGAGATAGAAATGTGTTTTGAAATATACCTCAAAATTAGACTTCCATGCCACCTGCCATTTATGCCCTGGTAGGGGGAGGGGAAATGTGATTACCTACTGGAGACGGAACGGGATCCTGTATTACTGAGTTGAATATTGGGAATCTAGTAGTGAGAATGGATTCTTGAGTGACTAAGTGTTGATTTTGCAAAATTCAGCAGAAGCTTCTCCCCTATGTGTCTACAGTTCCATGTTCATCTCTGGGGTGAACACGAGCAGAGTCTTCAGCCATGGAATGAATTGCATTTTATACCAGAAGGTATTAGCAATCAAAAGACTGCAGGCCAAAGCTTAGAACAATTGATTACGAAAGAGAGTGATTAATATTCAGTTTGTGATGAAAGTAAAAGATTGGTTACAGAGGCAACATTCAAATTGGATTGGCAGCTATGGGGTGAAATCTACAAAGTGATAGAGGCTGGATGGATTCAATGCCAAGAATTCTGGGGAGAGGGCAGCAGGACCCAGCGAGACATATGTGGCTGAATCAGATTAGGGTGGGAAGTTGAACTATAAACAGCTCTTTCTACCAGCAGCGTGACTTGATGGAGGAATTGAAGAAGCAAAGAGGCAGAAACGGTATGAAAGAGGAAGCTGGAGGGCAGAGAGTATCTCTCTTACAGCAAAGGCAGGGGGGAAGAAGTTTTCTCCTTTAGGGGACAATAACTATAAAGCCCTTTAGGTCAAAGCCTGATGTTACACATGGCTTCTGCAGTTGAAGGCAGCACTATTTCTGAATACTAGTTGCTGAAAATTGCAGCAAGCTTGGATCCTGTTTGCGGGTTTCCTGCAGGCATCTGGTTGGCTACGGTGGGAACAGGATTCGGGGCCCGATGAGCCATTGGCTTGATCTAGAAGGCTCTTCTTAGAGGATTGTAACGTGAGACAACAGGCTGTGCTTTCCTCTGGTCATTAATTAAACTGAATACAAAATGACAAAAAGATGGAGTGGGGGAGAGCACCGGGAAGACTGATGTTTTAGGGCAAAGAACTTCCCTGCGGGAGAGAATAATAGACTCATGGAATTGTAGAGTTGTAAGGGAACTCAATGGTTATCCAGTCCAACCCCCTGCGATACAGGAGTTGCAGCTGAAGCATCCATGACAGATGCCCATCCAGCCTCCGTTTAAAGAAGGAGAGTCCACAACCTCCTGAGGGAGACTGTTCTACTCTCGAACAACTCTTACTGTCAGAAAGTTCTTCCTGGGAGGTTTATACTAAATGAAGAGTGACAAAATACAAGATTCATTAGATAAGATATTCACGTTTCCAACCACAGTGCAGAGGTCTGTGGTGTACAGGCAGATTGCAGTGGGCATATATTTGCATTGGGTCATGTCAGTGAGTGCTGATCTGCTATGGGCACAGAGCTTCTACCACCAGGGCTTTGAGTAGGTCCAATCATGATGTGGGTTGGAGGTCAAGTAGAAAGAGAGGCACTTGTATGTTCTGGAAGTCTCATACTGGTGTGTGGGGGTGTTGAATATATACACATAGACATACACACATTGAAAATTGCCAGCAAGAGTCCACTATTGATCTAAACTGAGGATACCCAGTACATGCTTCAAGTTCAACTTCTCTCTGAGTGCCTAATGTATCTGCATATTAGCACTTGAAAGGCATCAGGGAGATTTCTAACTTAAGGCGCTATGGCCAAGCTTAAAATGACAGTGAGTCGGAGTTCCTTGGTAGCAAGCCTGTAAAAATGTCATTTTCCTGAAAGTAAAAAAATACTGGCACCAGAAGTGTACCCAGGTGTGCAGATTAGGGTGCCCTTCTGTCACAGCCTGGCATCTCCCCCCCCCCCAAATAATTCAGAACTGCTGATCTAGCTATGAGGCCACATTTCATAAGGACTTGCAGGAGAGGTATACATTTGTGGTGGTTTTTGCTGTTGTTGTTAATAGAGTTCCTAGTAAGGTAAAGGTAAAGGGACCCCTGACCATTAGGTCCAGTCGTGACCGACTCTGGGGTTGCGGCGCTCATCTCGCTTTACTGGCTGAGGGAGCCGGCGTACAGCTTCCGGGTCATGTGGCCAGCAGGACTAAGCTGCTTCTGGCGAACCAGAGCAGCGCACGGAAACGCCGTTCCTAGTGCCAACTGTTAAAAACTGTGCAGGGCAAATGTACTTAACCCTACTGAAATGTTGTTTCAAATTGTAGACTGTAATTTAAAACTAAAACACACACACACAGCTGCTCTAAGTTTTCAAGATCCACTCTGAACTGAGAATAGTGTTTGCAGTTTTTCTAACATGTCTGTGCCAAAAGGCAATGGGAAGCAGCTTGACACCCACAAAAGGTTTCCTCTTATGAAACTGCAAACAATGTTTTATGGTAAGCAAAACCATAAGTATTTACAGACAGAAGGTAGACAGTCTGGGGGAGGCAGGAAGGAAGTATCAAAGCTATGTTGTGGTGAATTTTTTGTACTTTCTTTCTGAATTGCTTCAGGGCACATATGTTCAAAGAAGGGTCATATATTTTAAGGATGGAGAGCTTTTAAGGGCAGAATTAGATGTTAGAAGGTCAAACACAGCTCTAATGCTTTTTCTTCTCTCACAAATTGGGCTCTAAAGCTAGCAATGAGCCTGGCTTTGTAAGGAGTAGTAGTGTAGGGAGATGCATTAGGGGGAAACTATGGGTTCAAGAGCAGAGGACAGAATTAGTCTCCTCATGCATGCATTCCCATTGACTTAGCCAGCATGAGCATGCTTTGCCAAGATAATGTCCAATTCTTCCCCAGTGGTTTAAATGTATGCCAATAAAGTTTCTCTTTGTTGTAGGAATCAAGGGACACACTATATTGCATCCAGTTTTATCCTGATAAAAACTTTAAACCAATAGTAAGTTCTATTAAGCTTTTATTTGTTCAATTCAAAATACAAACATTCTGTTGATCTAGACTGCAATCGTAGCCTTATTTACCTTGAAGTAAAGCCCATTAAATTCAGTAGGACTTACTCCTGAATAGACATGGTTAGGATTGTGCTGTTTAAATAGTCCACAAAAGGCCTCCATTCTATGAAAAGTTCAACATTTTGATCTCTTAATTTCGCTGTCAGCTTTGCCATTTCTGCAGAGTCCATTACTTAGTGCCTTTCTGTTTTCCAACAGCTTGAAACACCTTTGGATATCAACTTGGATGACATAGGATTAAAGTGAGTTTGGGTGACGTGCCTTCTAGCTGTTTTCCTCAGAGCTATTTAGAATTGAATTAAGCAATATCTCAGCTTTGTGAGCTGCTACACATACATCTCCGCACTCCAAACCAGTTGTAAAATCATTTCCTGTCAGGAGGTGTTGCCGTTGGGAAGGCGAATTCTAGAGGAGACCATTTGTGGGGTACTCTTTTAGCGCTGTTGTGGCACACTATTCACTGTAGATAGTGATTGCAGATTTATTTCTGCATCTTGATATCCCATGTGTATTTATGAATTGGTTTTCTGTTTGGCAAGCCTAAAAGCAATCAGTGATTGTTTCATGCTTCCCTCAATGCTGCAACAACTTAGTTCTTTTTTAATTTTCCTGCATATATACAAAGATGCAAGAATTGATGAAGATGACTCCATCTCCTGAAGATTTAATTCAGACGTAATGGTGTCATTATGAGGAAGAGCCCAAGCAAAGCACTGAGGTCATATGCTTAATAAAACACAACAAGCTATGCCTTGTGGAAACAATGGCTCGCCAGCCGATCCTATTTCCAAACAATTATGAAATTGTATTAGGAATCCTAATTTAATGGTATACTGTGGTTTGCACAAGCCACAGCCTGTCACATTTAGACAAAGCAGCAAAGCCTCTCCTCCCTCCAAGAGGGGAGGCGTTGTGGGCGGGATGCGATTTCTGCGTCACCCACTCACCTGGCTGGCGCACCATGCCCACAGGTAAGCGCCCTCTGGGCGGCTTGACGGGGCGTGGATTGCAGTTTAAGTTACTGCTGCGCCAGCATTCTGCCTCATTTTCCGCCTTCCCATCGCGAGTCACCCGCCCTCCACTCCCTTAGAGCTCAGGGTTTCAGTTTTTCTCTCGGCCTTGCTATGGACCTTAGGTTGGTTGTCTAGGGGGCCTGGTAGGAACTTTTCCATCTGGCATTCAGCCTTTTGGTTTTTTCGCCTACCTCGTAGCAATCGCCACAACTTTCTTGGTATTGGCGGGTAGGTTAGGCATTGGAATGTGTTCGTGGTGTGTGGAAGGGCTAGGTGTGGCCATCGCCTACCCCTTCAATTTTGGGTATTCCGTTAAAGGAATGCGGTGGTCGTGGTTCCTGTCTGATGCCTTTGTGGCGGGGGGCCAGGGCACGACCCTCGGTGACATCAGGGGAGAGCTTATAGTTGGATTAGCATCAACAGGCTCCACCTTCTGGTGAATAAACCCCTTTTCGGGCTCACCCCTCTTCGAGTGGGTGGAGTCAATCTGTCGTGGTCCAATGCCTAAGCCAATACCTTTTCACTTGCTGTAATCAATAAAGTTGTGGCCTTTTCTTGCCCATTAACCTTATATTCCGTGTCCGTGTGTCTTCATTCCACTAAGCGGGGATCGGGTCCTCAAACCACAAACTATGGTTTGCTGCAGACTAGTTTGCTGTCACTATTTTGAGTAAAGAAGCAAATTCATGTTTCTGTTCCTAGATCTATGAATTTGGATTTTAACTATTCTCAAGACCAAGAGATGATATCTAAACCTTTAAATATTCAAGTTTTTACCAGTGAAACAGGTAATGTATACATGAGACACAGACTTGTGAACCTAATTTACCCAAACCTTTGAGTTTTACTTGCAGCTTAATTCTTTCTTATCTTTCACCATCATACAGTAAACTTATCCCCTTTAGGTATTTATTGTAGTTGGATACAAATGCCAGAAAACGTCATGCGTGAACCTAGCATTTGTTGTGAGCAACATGCCTATTTAAATTAATGTTCTTCTCTACTTAAGTTGGGACACATTCTGTTCTCTATCACTCCTTCCATGAAACTTGCTGAGAAGAGCATGTCTGCATCACAAATCATGTAAGGCACAAATGATATATTCACATCAGTACCTGAGCTCAAGAGTGGTGTAACGAAACAGCTCTTGCATTTCAAAGTAATATATTAATGTGTATGTTACTGATCTGCTTTTTTATTTCTTTTGGTAACGTGAAGGGTGTTTGATGATTACTGTGTTCTGCCTTGATACAGACATGAAAAGCAAACCTTTTTTCAGAGGTGTAATCATCCTGTCTCTCAACTGAATTCATTCCACTTCCACTACTAGCAGAAATTTTTACTAGAACTCCCAAAATGTAATACCAGTACTTCAGGTTTAAGGATGATCTTGTTTGATGACACACCACATTATTATATAATAAATGAGCATATATGTCTTAGATCTTTGAGCCACAACTATCCAACATGCATAAAGGTTTTTTTTAGGAAGCACTTCTGATATTCACACCTTAAGTGCACAATATCACATGTATTTGTCCTCTAAAGTGTTACAGGTGTGTGTGAGATGACTACAACACATTTTGGCAGTACAGTCATACCACGGGTTGCGAACGTGATCCGTGCAGGAGGCATGTTTGCAACCCGCAGCGTTCACAGCCTGAAGCACTGTGTCTGTGCACGCGCATGGCGCAATTTGGCACTTCTGTCCATACACATGGTGTCATTTTGTGTTTCTGCGCGAGCACAGTCCGCAACCCACAGTGTTCATAACCCGAGGTATGACTGTACAGGAAGATAACGTGTGTTCTGCATCTGAACTCTTCTTCCATACTGGGTAGGCTGGAAAAACTGAAATGAAATATCCTCTGCAGCTTCCAGTATAATACAGCTGCAAGTGACTTAAGTACCGTATTTTTCCATGTATAAGACTAGGTTTCCCCCCTAAACTAGGGGGCACCTTATACATGGGGGCGTCTTGTAGACGGAAAAGTACGGTATTCAACAAGTTGCTTTTTTCAGGGAGTCTGAGAGAAGGGACAGCTGTTCCTCCCAGGAAGGTTAGAGCTACCATGTTTTTGAGCACAAGGGGTCAAACTGTTTGGGATGTGTTTGAAATTTCCTTCCTTCAGCTTCTAGGACTGAAAGCGTTTGGGGAACTGAAGAAATGGCTCTAATCCAAGTACCATTCTGTTTCCTTTTAAGTCTGCAAAGGAAAAGTCATTGATATTGTTAACTAAACCACCACAGGGAGATGACTCACAGATATGCATGTAGCCATGGAAGTATCATTCCTCACTGGGCTTTAACCGCTTCATTTTCCTAATATTAAAGTGGACATTTTATAGTTGCAATTTCGTGTGGAACACACTTTCTTCTTCTTTTTCTAGGATGTCTCTGCATATGCTGTAACCTGGTTCCTGCTAGTCCCGAAGAAGTAACATACTCCGTGTCCTTTTTACATAAAGGTATGTCAATAGGGCACTCCTGTGCATGTCTACTTAGAAGTAAGCCCGACTGAGTTCAGTGAGGCTTCTCCAGGTATGTGTGGATAGGATGGCAGCCAATGCATCTTGTCCAAACTTTGCTATTTGCATTCTAGAAGGCCTCATTCTGTTATAGGATTTGTATTTATCTTAATCTCTGTCCCCTCAATCCTCCTTACCCCTTTGACACTTGCTTTTGTTTCATATTCAAATTTTCAAAAGGAAATACATCTAATTTCAATTATTTAATTTTGTAAAGAATAAAGTAGATAGTGAAAGCACCAAAAGGAAAGAACGATTTAATAAAACTGTATGGAAAATATCTTCTTGAATTCATTGTTTTTGTTGATGTAAAATACAAGAATTCAAATTTAAAAGTACTCTCTGCCCATCATAGAATTTTGCATTGTCAACACAATCTAAGATGTATTTTTACAACATTAATATTATGGTTTGCAAGAGGACTTTGGAATTTGCCTGCTTGAAATTTATTGTACTTATTTATTTAAACAAAGCTTTTTGGGGTTTTGCTTAGTAATTTTTATTCAAGGCCTGCTCTTGGCTTCCTTGATTCATAAATGGGAACCACCACCACCCCAGACACGATTACCTGAATATCTGCACTTCAGTGAATAAACAAGAGGATTTTATCCAGTGCTGCACAAATGGAGTCTTATTTGCACAACGGAACTTCCCTTCTTTGCCTCTGCATTTGTGCTCCCAGTATCTCCCCTCGAGGGTCCCTCAGCCCTCAGGAACAGATTTTGAGGGTGCGAGGGAGAGGGGTTGCAGGCGAGAGGAGTTTTTGTGCAAGCAGAACAGCAACACTGGACACAACCCAAGAAGATTCAATTAATAATAATTTGCAGCTCAAAGTTGAACTTTGTGATGCAAGCGGAAGCAGACGAGTTGGTTCTGTAATATTACACACACTTATCTGAGAGAAATGACCAGGGAATTCAGTAGGCCTCATTTCTTAGTAGATATGCATAGGCTCCAAAGCATTTAATCCACAACATCCTCCAAAGCATTTAATCCACAACTTCCTCTGAGGCAGATTTCTGATGCTTCTAAGGGACGTGGGTGGCACTGTGGGTTAAACCACAGAGCCTAGGACTTGCCGATCAGAAGGTCGGCGGTTCAAATCCGGGGTGAGCTCCCGTTGTTCGGTCCCTGCTCCTGCCAACCTAACAGTTCGAAAGCACATCAAAGTGCAAGTAGATAAATAGGTACCGCTCCGGCGGGAAGGTAAACGGCGTTTCCGTGTGCTGCTCTGGTTCGCCAGAAGCGGCTTAGTCATGCTGCCCACATAACCCGGAAGCTGTCTGCGGACAAACGCCGGCTCCCTCGGCCAATAAAGCGAGATGAGCACGCAACCCCAGAGTTGGTCACGACTGGACCTAATGGTCAGGGGTCCCTTTACCTTTAAGAAGCTTCTAGCAAAGGGGTGGGTAACCTTTCAGGCTGTAGGGTTGTATCCGCGCCACCACCGAACTCTCCCATTGGCCATGTACACATGGGAAGCAGATCACTTCCTCCTCATATGGTGCTCTAGACCTGGTGATCACTCATTGGGTATCAGCCCCTCCTAGGGCTGTGTTCAGGAGTAACCTCTGCTGTGAGGTGAGGCAGTGGTGTCTTTTTAATGCTGAATTAAGATATTTTCAATGCTGAATTAAGAAATACTCCTGAGCATGCGCAGATGGGGCAATAGAGTTAGGCTCTCACATGACAAGTTTGTTGAATTAGACCCTTCTTCCACCACAGCATGCAGAGGTGTGCATGTTCACACACAGAGAGGCATGTGTGCGACACTGGGAACGGCAGAGATGCAAATGAATGACAATTTCAAATTTAAGGTGGAAACCTAGCTGAGGTGGAACTTTCCAATTTCTATTTTTCTATTATTTGTTCAGGAATAGTTGTAGAAAACTGACTTTGTGTCTGATATACCAAAATACCCCCCTCTTAATCGTTTGCAGGTTATAGTAAAACGTATACTATTACTCTGGAAAGGGGGGATTCCTCAGAAGTGAAAGATCTTACTTTTTTAAATCTTGGTAAGTTTCTAACTTTCTCCTTCAGTACTTCCCTTGATTACATACAATTATGATCAAAAATCCTTAAGTGGTTTTTTATTGTGAAAAGTGGAAATGTACATATTTTCCTTTCTTTGTCTTACATGAGTCTATTACGCTTTCCCAAGATGATTGCTAAATAAGCAAATCTTTCTGTATTGACCTTCATTTCGTTTGGCATTAGCAAGTAGCTTTAGTTGTCTACAGCAGTGTTTCCCAACCGGTGTTCCGCGGCACACTAGTGTGCCGTGAGAGGTTGGCTGGTGTGCCGTGGGAGGGAGGCGGGCGAGTCGGGCGCTGAGAGGCAGCGGCGGTGAGGATCCGCGTCGAGCCGGGGGCGGCTCCGCGGTGGTGGTGCCGAGGTTTCTCTCTCCATTCTCCCCTCACACACACACACAGGAAGATCAGCTGACAGGACCCAGCCAATGGGGCGGCGGCGGGGCAGCGCGTGCAAAAGGGAGGAGCGCGAGACAGCGGACGAGGAGGAGGCCGGCATGTCCGGGCAGCAGCAGCAACAACAGCAGCAGCAACTCCCAGCGACGGCTCCTCAAGCCCCGGGCAACCCTACTCCCTCACCGGCCTCGGCCGCCCTCCTGCTCCACCCGCCACCGCCTCCCCCGCCGCCGCCGGCCACCTCGGCCCCGCCGCCGCCCCCTCCTCCGCCCGCTATCGCCGCCACCACCACAACAGCTGCCGCCGCCTCAGCTGCCGCCGTCCCTCAGTCCCTCGCTTTGCTGCCTCCTCCCCCCCCCCAAAGCTTGGAGGTTCCCCGGCAAGGGGGAGGGGAAAAACTTGAAAACTTTCACTTTCGTGCGTCCCTCCCGGCGTGACGCTGCGCGCTGACGTCACGGGGCTGTAATGGTGGTGTGCCGCGAGATTTTTTTCTTCAAACAAGTGTGCCTTTGCCCAAAAAAGGTTGGGAAACACTGGTCTACAGTCATGAGACCATAGCATGCTTTTGGGGGGAAATGAGAATAACCAGGCTGCTTATTTCCTGTGGCACGGCATGCATAAATCTTGCTGTCTTGTGTATTGTGCCTCTGAGACACAGGAGTGGTTTTTGCTGGCAAAGGAAACTAGGCTGGGAGTCATGTAGTTGGCACACGTACAGGATACAAGTATTCTGGTTTTAATGAGATTAAACATACATAGAACATTGTTACAAAAGTTGGGTGCCTCCCTCTCTTTCTGCCGGGCAGCGGCAAGAGCCCCTGGGGTTCCAGGCACTCACTTAGGGTCTATGGTCCTTTGGAGAATTGAGACACGGCAGAGGCTGTTGTATCTTTAAAAAATATACAGTGGTACCTCTGGATACGCACACCTCTGGTTGCGTATCCTTCAGGATGCAAATGCGGCGAACTCGGAAGTATTTTTCTGGGTTTTGCCGTGCGCACATGCACAGAAGTACTCTACCACACACATGCACAGAACAGGCACCTCCAGTTGTGAATTCCTCCGGAACGGAACCCCTGTGCAACCGGAGGTACCACTGTAGTTTGTTCACCTATTTACACGTTTGGGCTGCATGGAGGGAGTCCAGAACTTACAACATGGTTATTTCAAGAGGGGCTTGTATTATTATTATTATTATTATTATTATTATTATTATTATTGCGTAGCGAGTTCCCGCCCCCCACCAGGATAAATAAAGACACGAGACACCATAATTTAAGGTTAATTGGGCGAATTAGGCCACAACTTTATTGAATTCAGGAATGAGAGGCATTGGCTTAGGCATTGGTCCTAACGACTATCCGGCTCCAGCCCATTTGCTGGAGACACGGGGAAGGGTTAACACCATATCGGGGGAGTCTCCTGCTGAGGCACGTCGACTAGGAGCTCCCGCGGGTCACCGCTCTGGGGCGTGCCTTTGGCCCTCACCTCCATAGGCTTCGGACAGGGCCACGCCCCCCGGAGTCCTTTAACGGACCTACCATGCCCCTTGCGGCGACAGACCGAAGTCCATAGCAAAGTCAAAGACCTACCTAAAGCCCACTTGGAGGGAGGGAGGGTGGGAAAACGTGAGGGCTAGCCGGCGAAAAGAGGGCGAGCCCCCTCTGCACCGGCCCTAAATAGGACAGGCCACGCCCCCCAGCCAGCTGATTGACTGGCTGGGGGGGCCGGCCCGGCTGGTATTCCCCTGCTCTCGCGGGGCTGCGACCAGCCCCCGCTCACGTGGGGTGGGCGTGAAGCCCGCAACCCCACCTCCTGGGCAAGCCGGAAGTGGCTTTATTATTATTATTTATTATTTAAAAAATTGTATACAACCCTATACCTGCAGCAGTGTAGTCATCTTTCAGCCAGCCTGCGCAAGATGGCTGCTTTCTTCCTGCTTCTTATTCCCAGAACCCCTTGCTACTAGACACACAGTTACCCAGGCAACCTTCCAAACCCATTTCTCTGTTCACACATGAAGGTTGGGAAAGCAGTTCTCTTGCATTGCCAATGGCCCTCAACGGCCTTTCATTGTTTCTTAATGGCCCTAGCTTGGCCAGGTCGTTTTGCATAGGCTAGCCCAGGAATTCCTCTGCAGCTTTATTCTCTCTGCAGATCCCAAATAATCAAAATCCTACCATTTATTAATTTCTAGGGTCTAGGGGGTCCCCTCTCCAAATCTATAACAATATTTTGAATACAATAGTTCTGAATAACTCATCTCTCAAATAAACCTGAGCTGTAAGGATAATTAAGTGCTCAAAATTAACAATTCTCTCCTGTGTTCCCCCCCCCCCCAAACGTATCTATGTTTGGCTGTTGTGAAACCAACTACAGACTATTATGTGGCTGTCTACTTACCTGGACACTTCCTCCATCTTCTCAACACTCGGCATCCTGACCTGATGTGCTATAACTTCTTTCTAACAGGTACAGTGGATTCTTTAACAATTAGTTCTGCAGCAGCTTCTCGCAATAGAAAGTGAAATGAAATGAAACCCACATGGACAATGCAAAATAGAAAGAACAATGAACTTTAAAAAAAATTAAAAGCAAAGCCTCAAGCTCTCTAACCAGTGTGTACTGTCATGCTCTTTCCCAGTTTTCTGCACTGGCTCTTTAATGATGAAATTTCGGGCAAATTGGCAGAGATGCCATTTACACCACTATGTACTCAGTGCACAGACAGATCATGCCCTGAGGGCATCTTCCACCAGCATATTTTCACCACATATGCCTTGGAGATAATGGGTGTTTGCACAGGAGAGCATCATACACTGTGCGCTCTTGAGCAGGCCCCATTAATTTCAAAAAAGGGTTTGTATGAGAACTACTGAGTTTGACCTTGCAATAATTTGGGAGCAGTGTCTGGGCAGAAATTGCTGAAATGTCCGTGAAAATTTAAACGTATGGCAGCCCATGTTGGATTTTGGCAAATTACCAAAACAACAACAACAACAACAAAAACTCAACAACTTTGGCTAAGTTTCACTTTTTGAAATAAGGCAACCCTAGCTCCTTTCCAGATAGAATTGTGTCTAGAATTGCAGCCTCAATGTTTTATCTTCTCATTTTTACCGCATGCTTGCATGGTTCTAGTTTTTCTTTTACCTGCTCCCACCCACCAAATATAAAACTAAAAAACGAATGTCATCCTACCTTTTCCTCTTCCAACTGTGAGACAAGCTAGGCAGTTTATGTGGGATGTTTCCTCCCACTTTGAAAACATGACCCCATAGGAAGGTTTGAATGGGTTTATGACGAGACGGGAGCTTTAAGTTTCTCTCTCCATGTTGACATCCTGACAAAAATTACCCCTCCCACCCCCCACAAAACTGCTATACCCCCTGAGGGGGGGCTGTATTTGGGGGTTCTATGTCAAGTTTTAAATCCTTTTCCATTTGTTATTTGCTTGCCTGGACTTCTCCGTGAGTAAGAGTGGGATATCAATTTAAGAAATAAATATGTAATACCAAGCCACATAGGGACGCGGGTGGCGCTGTGGGTTAAACCACAAAGCCTAGGACTTGCCGATCAGAAGGTTGGCGGTTCGAATCCCTGCAACGGGTTGAGCTCCCGTTGCTCGGTCCCTGCTCCTGCCAACCTAGCAGTTCGAAAGCATGTCAAAGTGCAAGTAGATAAATAGGTACCACTCTGGCGGGAAGGTAAACGGCGTTTCCGTGCGCTGCTCTGGTTCGCCAGAAGCAGCTTAGTCCTGCTGGCCACATGACTCGGAAGCTGTACGCCGGCTCCCTCGGCCAATAAAGCGAGATGAGCGCCACAACCCCAGAGTCGACCACGACTGGACCTAATGGTCAGGGGTCCCTTTACCTTTACCAAGCCATATAGTTGTTAGATTGGGTGAGGTGGATGAGGGATTGCCCTCCCTTCAAATCTGGTGAGCCCTTCATTAGTTTAATGTAAACACTGTTCATGTGTCATGTGTCAGTGCTAGCTTTCTTTGATCACGTAGCACAGGAGCCACAGCTTTCGAAAACTCTTAGAATAAAGGCAAACATGTGATGCGGGAGGTTGCTTTCCTGCCTTGATTCATGTTTTCAGTCTCCTAAAGGCAAAAGCATTGCAGCCCTTCTGAGAAATGCCACCAGCCTTACTCACCTGAAAAGCACACCGTATATACCGGACATTAGTCATACACTGAAGCATGCAAAACGAAGGGTAAAAGTCACTGGTGTATTATAGGGCTTGTTCCTCATGGAAATTACACTGGGGCACGAGGGGATTTGTATATTTCAATGTGCCGTGTGAAATGTAAACTACTTCTCCACAACCCTGTGTTATTCAGGTGGGAATGCAAAAATTAATAGCTTGCACACGAACGCCCTCCTTTCCCCTCTCAAGTCGATGGTCTTGGATCGCAGCACAGGAAGGATATTTACCGTTGCGATAAACAGGCAGGCCTTGCTGCAGTTTCTGTGGAACAGCAAGTCGGATAACGACAGACTGGCAGCACTTCACTGTTTACTTCTGCATATTGGAAGCAATAAGGAATTGGAAACCCAGGTGGGAAAAGGATTCATTTTTTTCATGCAGCACAAAGGTGGATGCCATTTTGTGTGTCAAACATAACAGCACAGTTCCTTTTATTAAGCAAATAGTTGCTAAAGCCATGTGTTCCAATATTGGCGTTAAAAATATGCCGCAATCTGAAAGCAGGAACCCATACATATGTAGGAATTTTAACCCAGCTCCTACAGAAGTTTAGCTTCGCAACGAGTTTCACTGGCTTGCCCTAAAGTAGGTCAGAACAAAGCCACAATCTGGTTGGGATGGGTACAGTGGTAGAGAGTTGGGGAAACTAGAAAATGTTCCAGAGATAATCTGCACTCATTGTATAAATTTGCATGCAAAAAATTAGACAACAGTAAGATTCAGATGATTTGGGGAGACTTGATGGCCAATCAAAATGGCAGGAGGAAGAAGCTTTGTTGCTTGTAGGTTATTTGGAAGGTGGCGTGTGTTTAGTCTTGACTCAGGAAAGCAAAGCACAGAGATTTAAAGTCCTTATATTTTTACTGTAAACCTTCACACCTCAATCTTTGCTGACCATTTTATATTCTTACTTTCACAGATTATCCAGTGGATTAGAGAGAACGCAGCCACTTGTTTTACATTTGACCCCATACAGGAACTTATCATTGGTAGGTGTTTCTAGGATTGGTGTCAAGCTGGAAGTGGTGTGGGGTCTGTACACATGAGTTTGTTTGTCTAAAAATTCAGAGGTCACGAATCATTGGAGGAGAAACCCATTGGGAGGGGAATTTAAGTTAGGCTAACTAGCCCAAGGTCACTCAGAGAACTTCATGGCTGAGAGAGAATTTGAACCATGGACTCCCAGGGGCTTCTCCAGCTAACACACCACTCCTTCTGAGAAGCCCAAGGGAACCCATGCCCATTCTTCATATCTGGTATATTCTTTGAACTCCTGGTATTTTTTGGAACACTTGCAGGAAATACGTTGACTTGGAGGCTGTCAAAAGCCTTCATTGAAATGTTCTCTCAATTTTCTCAGCTTCTTTGTACTGGAGAATGTGTCTGAAGGACAGCAAACTGGATAGTGTTTTACCATATACACCACTCCTGTACTGGAATGAGGTAAGACAAATGCAGAATTGAAGAACTTACCCTTTCTCTTCAGCTAGGATTTAATTAAGAGTCTGTAATCGCTCCTCTTTAATATGGCCCCATAATTGGAAACGGGGGGGGGGGGTATCAGGCTGCCACTGTTCCTGTGTGGGATTCAGTCACAGACCAGCAAATTTAGGTTGTGCAGTTACAGAGGATGTGTTACTCTTGCACAACAAACCCACGGCCAAAATGGGACTTCCCAAAGTTACAGGAAAATGCAGTGAAAAATGTGGGGCGACAGTTGGTTGACACAAAGTTGTCTAACCTCCCTGCAGTTTTTTTTGCAAACAAATTGGGATGAATGCTTAATAAGCAGGTTGTCTTGAAGCAACCTTGAGCACAGAAGAGAAGACTATTCCCCCTTTTTTTCATAGCCTACTATCCAAGTCTGCAGGGAAAATTGGTGCCACATCCCTAGCCTAGATTAAGATCTTGTGTTCTTGTATTTGTAGGATATCCCTGGAATCGTATGCAGAACACACATTATCTCACTACCTGTGTTAAAGGTATGTCTGCATAAGAGACACTTGCTAGCAGGATAGTGAGTTGCATGTTTGTGGTTTTCAGAAATACGTAGTTTTATCTGTATGTGTAATTCATCATATTTTACAAAATTGCCACTAGGGGACACTATTGTTCCACATTGTTTTTCAACAGTTCTATCAAATACTGTCGCATACTTGCTGCAAGAGGCAATACCTGCAAACTCTGAGACTGAATGGTGCACTAAATGCCTCAAGCATCTGGATTTTGAAATGATTCCAACATTTACTGTTTTTCATAGAGTAATATCAGAATTCCACACCCTCATGGATTTTATATGGCAGATGTTTAAGCAGGAGCAGGCAGGATTCAAGGACTATTGTTTGACTTCATATTTCCTTCAGAATCCATGTGAATGTTTCATTCAACATAATTGTTTTATGTTGTACTGATGTGAAAACGTTGAGCATACGTTAAAATTACAAGCAAGGTCACTGCCAAATACTTCAACATGCAACTAAATTGTTGAAGTTAATATCTGAAGATTTAGCATAACCAAACCTACCCTCAAGAGTCCCCATCTTCAGGAGAAAAATGATGGTTGCATGTATTTTGTTTCAGTGTATAAACATTTGAACTTAGCAGTTTTGAGGCTGTGCAACAGGTTAATGTCTGGGTGATGCAAAATTTCTCTATCACTCACTTTAAAGCTCTTTGCATACCAAAGCTAGACTCTGCATGTCTCATTATCTTCTTTTGCTTAACTTTTGTTTATAGGAGGAAATAACTTCTCTGCTCTCTCTCGCTCTTAAGGTACAGAAGTACAAAGGCTTCTGGGAAAAGCTAGGTTCAAACTTGGAATGCTCCAGGTGTTTTGACCCACACGTGTGTTTCAACAGCAAGCTGCTCAGGCTGGAACGGGATAAACTGCTTTCAGATGAGGTAAATGGATCTCAGTAATGAATATTATGGTTCAGACTTTCCATTTTGTCACAGCCAATTTATCTGTATACTGTGTTCCTCACAAGTACATTGTGCTCAAAGTCGTTCATAGGATATATAGAGTATAGTAACCACAATTATAATACATTACTATATAACAACCAGTGCAACAATTGCAGTTGATTTAAAAACATATGAGAAGATTAAGTGAATGTAATAGGACGTACCAGTAGACCACAAAACAATATCCAATATCAATGTTATAATCACATTAAGCAGTTCATTTAGTAGTTAATAATTCAAAGACCTAACAGTATGATACCACAACCACATCAAGCTAACAGAAAAAGAGGATAAGATAAAACAAAATAGCCACAAGACACTTTAGAGAACTCAGATGTGTAAATGGTTTTGCATATTGATTAAACCGCATGACAATTTTTATGTGAATTGCTTGTTGGCAGAAGTAGTTTTGTAATATATGGTTGCTGTATTAGAGAAATAACACATTTTTGCACACTCATTTCTCTTTAACTGAAAACCACTGTTTTGATTGGTAACTGGTTCTGTGTTCATGAAGAAAGGTTTGTCCTACAGTGAAGAAATAACTGGGCCTTGCTGTGGATTCACATGTTCGCTGGTAACTTTAAATGCTCATTTAGACATCTCTTTGCCTAATCCCATTTCAGTACTCCTTTTATCTGCCATCCAGACAGGTGTGATTCAGCCTGGGGTGACCAATGTAGGCTATGGATTTTGTACACGTGGCTTCTCCTACTCAGTGCAAGGGCTGGTTCAGGTGTAATGAGCAACCACAGTTTCCCATTCTGTGAATTAGCTTACATGAAACTCAGGTTCATGCATTTCCCACTATCCTACTGTTGTGAAGCCACGAGGAGATTAGCTCTCCATTGTGTCCTGACTTAGAGTACTGTGGGTGGCTAAACTGCAGTTTGTTAGAACAAGACAGAATCAAAACATTGTGTAACATCCTTGCTTGTTCTGAGACAACGGTATAAACAAGAAGAGAGGTGGGAAGTGGGAAGGCCAAGGCAGGCTTATTCACATATCTGGAAACCATGTTTTTTGTAATCTCGGCCAGCTCAAAGAACATTCTGGGGAGCAGAGGACCCACTTTTATTCTGGGTCACATCCACTGTATTCTGGTTTTCTGGAACTTAACTGAGAACTTCTGAAGCTGTTGCTTGCACAGTTGGAGTACATAATTTGACAATGTAGGTTTCCTGTCTTCCTTCCTTCCTTTTATTTTGACTTAAAAATTCTTATCAGACATTGATAGAATAAAATTGACTGTATCTCATAACGTTCTTAATTCAAGTAATTTACACTTTGATTTAGAGAACTGAAGAGAGATCAATATATACGGAAAGCCTGCTTGAAAACGCAAAGAAGTAAGTTGATTTCTGTAACGTTGCTGTTTCCAGAAAGTGAAAGACTGCATTTTAAAGGGTCTGCCCGTTTTTAGTGTGTTTGTGAAATTTAGCTGGAGAACAAGTTGCAGATGCCTCCAAAAAACACCTTGACTCCTCATGGCGAACAGTCAATGGTCCATTGGTAACTTCAAACCGTGTGGGTTTCTGCTATCAGGTTAAGCAGGGAGACCATCTTGTTGGGACTGAGTTATGTTGGGCTTCCCCCAAAATTTGATCCCATCACTCATATACCCCGGGGGACACATGACACCACTGTCCCCATTTGCAACAAAAGTTGGCGCCTCTGATGTTGAGTGTTCACCCCTCTTCACTTTCATCAGCACTGGCATTTATGTTGGAGTTCACAGTGTGATGGTAGAGACCCATGTGACAACTGCTTCTGACTGAGGCAGGCATCACCTGACACAGAAAGGCCACACTCCCTGTCATTTTCAGGCTGCCCCCAAGACAAAACAGCATGCCTTGCAGTACTGGCGTATCTGTGGCAGAGCAGCGCATGGAAACGCTGTTTACCTTCCCGCTGGAGCGGTACCTATTGCTCTACTTGCACTTTGACATGCTTTTGAACTGCTAGGTTGGCAGGAGCAGGGACCGAGCAATGGGAGCTCACCCCGTCATGGGGATTCGAACTGCCGACCTTCTGATCGACAAGTCATAGGCTCTGTGGTTTAACCCACAGCGCCACCTGCGTTTGTGTTACTAGTATTCACTTAGTTATCCAGGTTTGGTGTGTGATATAATTCATACCTTATCCTGTTTGGCTTTGCATTTTTGCAAGCTTCTGCCTGTTCTATTTGTTGGTGTGTGAGCATCTACTCTTGGGTTTTCATTTCTTTCTGCAACAGAGTTCCTTTTACAGAAACGTTTTCTTGCATCTTTTAATTCTTTGCAGCAGCAGCAGCAGCATTCCAGCTGTCTCTTAGTGAAATTCCCATTACAGGAATAAACACCATTTGGTTCTGTTTCTCAGAGTCTTTTTTATTTACAAAACGTTACACTGGTCATTAATAACGGGGAAAAAAACAAATAAAGCAACATAATCTATTTCTCTTTTTAGCCATCCGGCCAGAGACCTAATTCTGACTCATTCACATACTCACTTATACTGACCCAGTGTCTTGCTGGACACTGTTTTAAGTTTCTGTTGTGTTTTCATTTCAGAAATCAGTGGTTGTTGTGTAGATTGTGTGTGTGTTTTCTACATATGTTTGAGCGATTCTGCCTTTGAAGCACATTAATAACGTTTTTCTTTTCACTTAGAGTGCTTTCCAGCCTGAATAAATGGAACACAGGTAAGACTAGTATTCCCTGACGGTGAATGGCTACAAATAGTGATATTTAAATTCCTTCCCCTGTGTTCGCTGTAGACTTGACATTTTTGTCATACAGGCAACTCCCAATTTACATGGGGGTTACACTGTCGCATGTGTAACTGAAATCATGTATATTGGTAGCACTATGGAGAGTCCTACTAGCTTGCAAGGAGACTCCATTGGGGGCTTTGTTGAGGCTGCTGAGGCTCCCTGCCTAACAGCTGACATGCGGGATAGTGCAGCAGCACCCCCTCCCGCTTCCCTGCATGTCAGCTGAGTGGGTAAAGGAAGTCACGCTGCCCCTCCGGCTTGTGTGGCTTGCACAACTGACATGCAGGGAAGTGGCTGTGGCGGCTGTGCTACTCCGCATGCCAGCTGTTAAGCGGGGATGCTCAGCAGCTCCACAAAGCCCTGCTGCCCCTCTGGCTCATGACGAGACCCTCCCCCCCCCCCGCCAAGCCCAAACAGGATGTCTTCTTTGGGCTCTGGGGAGGGTCTCCTTGCGAGCCAGGAAGACTATTCAGGGTGCTCCCCATTTCCAGAATCCACTTCCAGGTTCCTGGCACCACGTGTGTGCGTGGTTGCATGCAAATTGTGTGTGTGTAAATGGTGAGTTGCCTGGTACTGTGAATCACACAGATTTGCTGAAGACAAAGTAAGTGGGGGGGCATTTAATTAAAATGCAAGAACGCTGCTCTAGATTTCTCGGGAGAGGTACTTGTATGAAAAGATTGCTGTGGGAAATAAGTTTGCAGGCAAATATATTTGCTTCATTTCAGTGGGGAATCCGGCCCCTTTGTATTTTCCTAAATATGTTTATTTATCATGGAACTTTTAGCAAAGTGTTCCAAGATCAGGGTGCTGATAGTTACACATAACTTAGAGGTACCATTTGGAAGTACCAAAGTCCTGTCTCAAAGGCATCTGCAAGTTAATTCCCATTAAGTTTGGGGGCCTAAAACATGAGCTGGACTGCTCATTGTGCTTAAAGAAGCAAAGTGGCAAGTAAGCAATGTTTTCTTCTAGGACCCCAACCTACACACCAATAATCATTTGTTCGCCTCTTCAAGGATCCTGTGCATGCTGTGGGCTATGAATGTCAACTTCAGAACAAAGAGCATTTTGTATTATTTCCCCTGATTTCTCTGGACCTGCTGGCTCTAAAGGGCTTGTGGTGGTTAGAGGGGCTTTTTAGATACTACCAGCCTGTTCCTATGTTAGGCTTCTCAGAACTCACTCCAAGTTTTCTCAGGTTCAACCCTCAACATGGATATTTTTAAAAAATTGATAAGAAATTTATTTCCTTATGGAGAAGACCATCACTCAGTGGTTGAGAACATAATTTGCTCGTAAATGGTCCTGGCTTCAGTCACCAACATTGAAGGATCCCTCTTCTCCATTCCTGGCAAGCTATAGATGCATCAATGAGCTCACTCGGTTTAAGGCAGTTTCTGTGTTCCCTGATTATCAAAATGCAGGCAGCATGTTGGCACTACATTCAGAAGCTGCTCAAGCATGTGCCCTGTTACCCAGAGGACTCTGATGTATAGCATAGTCCCTGCATAACAACAACATAATATGGCCTCTCCTTCTCTTGTCTAATTTCAGAAGAAAATATGGTTCCTCTCTTCCAGGAAGAAGATTACCAGCAACGGTTGCTAACAGGACTGGTATGTGTTGGCAATAGGTGGCACAAGTTAGTTAAGAAAGGATATTGGAAAATGTAAATGCAAATGTTAGCGTTCAACTTCTTCATGAAGTTCTGTTTTCTTTGGTCAGCAAAGCTACTATACAGACATGCTCACACATTTCCTCAGGTTGAATTTTTCGTTGTAAACGGCTCTTAGGTAATCTTCTGATGTTGAATATGAGCTTTTGGACTTCTGAGAAAATACCATGTAATAGCCACTGGCAACCTCCTGCTAAGACCCTCTCTGTATAGAAGGCTCTAGACCCCAATTTTCACTTCTGGAATTTACATAATAAGTGGGACTATGGGTTGCATGCGCAGAAAATAAATTGGTTCGCTTATTGTTTCCATGTCACAGGTACAGTGGTGCCCCGCAAGACGAATGCCTCGCAAGACGGAAAACTCGCTAGACGAAAGAGTTTTCCGTTTTGGAGGTGCTTCGCAAAACGAATTTCCTATGGGCTTGCTTCGCAAGACGACAATGTCTTGCGAGTTCCTGCTGGTTTTTTCCCCTCCCCCTTTTTCTAAGCCGCTAAGCCACTTATCAGCTGATCCGATAAGACGATAAGCCGCTAATAGCGCTAATCCGCTAATCCGTCAATGGGCTTGCTTTGCAAGACGAAAAAACTGCTAGACGAAGAGAATCACAGAACGGATTCTTTTCGTCTTGCAAGGCACCACTGTATATGTGGAGGTCACAGAAATACATGATAGTCAGAAAGCATATAAACCCATGTTTTTCTATACTTATACAGCATAAGATGATACAATGGGTGGAGGGAGAGGAACACATTAATTCATGCACCATGCTGCTGTGAGTCATATGACTTCAAGTGCTGCATCTGAACTCACCACAGATATCTTCAGTGTGATCCTACTGGATTGTTTTGGGATATTTTTGTACCCGATTTCTTTTAATGCTGCATTTGAAAAAGTATATCCCAACGATTTTACTAAAACGCACGTTGCCATATTTGTAAATTATTTTTTGTTGAGGATTTTCATTAATGGTAATGAATTAAACAAAATAACAGTAATGAAAACAAAGAAAAGAAATACAACAAAGAACAACATTGAACCAGGAATAATTAATGTGAGGCAAAGCATAGAGAGGACCGTGGATCATAGAGTCCTAGATGATAGAATTTTTTTTTTTTTTTTTAAATAATTTTTTATTGAGTTTCTTTTATGCACATAAAAAAAATAAACAAAACATTCAAAAAGTTGCAACACTTAAGTGCTAGGAAAAAAAAAAAAAAAAAGGAAAAGAAAGAGAAAAACCGGAGATCAGACAGGAAAAAAAAAGATAGAGAAACTACAACGTGAAAACATAAAACTGTCGACTTCCTTCCCTACTGATTTCGGGTTGTTACTTTCAGTAGTAACCTTTTTACCGCTGGTATTTGTTTATGATTTGCACATTGGGAGTTTTACAACAGACCTGCTGTATTTGGTAAGTTTTTAAAGTTACCTTCAAAATAAACCATAAATTTACTCCAATCTTCTTTTAGCTTTGTATTATTGTGATTTTTGATTTTTTGTGTCAATCTTGCTAATTCAATAAAATCATGTAGTTTTAATTGCCAGTCCCTCACCGTTGGAGGACTTGTGCTTTTCCAATTTTGAGCGATTAGCATTCTGGCCGCTGCTGTTGAATATTGGAATAGAATTTTATCTTTTTCTTGAATCTCTTTTCCGACCATCCCTAATAGGAAGGCCTCCGGGTTCTTTGGAAATGTATATCTAAGTATTTTTTTTAACTCATTATATATCTGATCCCAAAATTTTTTGATTTCCTCACATGTCCACCACATGTGTATGAAGTTACCCTCTTTGGTCCTACATTTCCAACAAGCTTTATCTGCAGTCTTATACATTCTATTCAATTTTTCTGGTGTGAGGTACCATCTAAATATCATTTTTTCTAGGTTTTCCCTGATTGCAGCGCTTGCCGTGAATTTTAATCCCTCATTCCATAATTTGGTCCATTTTTCGTATTCTATGTCATGTCCCACATCTTTTTCCCATTTAATCATGACTTGTTTGATTTTTTCATCTTTGGTTTCCCATTCCAGTAGTATGTTGTACATCTTGGATAGTATCTTCGATTTACTTTCAACTACTTCAATCTGAAATTTGGACTTCTTATCATTCATTCCCAATTTTTTATCTTCTGTCCATATCGCATTAACTTGATGATACTGTATCCAACCCGTCAACCTCTCCCTTAGTTCTTCATATGGTCTTAGTTTCCAGCCATCTTGGCATCTCACTAGTAGGTCTTCATATGTCAGTTTTTGTACTTCCATGTTTGTCTTTTTGATTGACAACAGATCTGTTGGGGACAGCCACCAGGGTGTTCTTCTCTCCAGCAATTTCTTATTTTTTCCCCAAACTTCAAACAAAGGTCCTCTTATAATATGGCTCGAAAACCCTCTGTGTACTTTTTCTTTATTTGACCAGAGGTAGGCATGCCAACTAAATCTATTATCGGCTCCTTCCAGATCCAATAAGTCCACATCTTCTAAAGTTATCCAATCTTTGACCCAGCAAAGACAAGCCGCTTCATAATATAGTTTTAGGTCAGGTATTGCCAATCCTCCTCTCTCCTTACGATCTGTTAGCAATTTGAATCTAATCCTTGGCCTTTTTCCCTGCCATATGAATCTTGAAAGTATCTTCTGCCAATCCTTAAATATTTTAGACCCTCTGATAACAGGTATATTTTGAAATAAAAACAGCATCCTAGGGAGAATGTTCATTTTTATTGCTTCCATCCTGCCCAGCCACGAGAGGTTCACCCTGTTCCAAACATCCAAATCCTTTTTCACTTTGTTCCATGTTGGTGTGTAATTATCTTCGATTAAATTTATATTTTTGGGTGTAAGCCAAATCCCTAAATATTTTATTTTCTTAGCCACCTTGATTCCAAATTGTCTCTCTAATCTTTCCGTCGCTTCATTTCCCATGTTCTTTGTTAACATTTTAGTTTTGGTTTTATTCAACTTGAAGCCCGATAATCTACCGTACTCCTCCATAATCTCCAACGCTTCGCCCACGCTTTCCTGCGGCTCCTCTAAGGATAGCATCAAATCATCAGCGTAAGCTTTTAATTTAAACTCTTTAGATCCTATTTTGATCCCTTTTATCTCTGTTTTAACCCTGATTTTGTTCGCCAGAACTTCCAAGACCAAAATAAATAAGAGCGGGGAGAGGGGGCATCCTTGCCTTGTTCCTTTCTCTATTTTGAATTTATTCGTGATGTTGTTGTTTATTATCAATTTGGCATGCTGGTTAGAATATATTGCCTGTATACCTTTTAAGAATTCACCTTCAATCCCTGCCTTTTCCATCGATTTTAGTAAAAACCGCCAAGAAACATTATCGAACGCTTTTTCTGCGTCTATGAAAATCAGGGACGCCGGAATATTATTATTAATCTCCAGATATTCAATTAAGTTAATGACATACCTCACATTATCTTTCATGAATCTATTTGGGAGGAAACCCGCTTGGTCTTTATGAATTATCCTTATTAAGCATTTCTTCAATCTGTTCGCCATAATGTCCGCGTATATTTTGTAGTCGTTATTTAATAGCGATATTGGCCTGTAATTTTTCATGTTCGATTTGTCTGTATCTGGTTTAGAAATTAGTGTTATAAAGGCTTCTCTCCACGTCTCAGGAATTTTCCCTCCTCTTAAGATATTGTTCATGGTGTCGCAGAGTACTTGTGCTAAATGGCTTCCCAACACTTTATAATATTTGGCCGATAACCCATCCGGGCCTGATGCCTTCCCTAATTTCAATTTTTTTATCGCATTTTCAATCTCCTCTAAGCTTATAGGTCTGTTTAATTGGGTTCTTTCTTCTTCTGTGACCGTTTTTCCTATATAATTCTCTAAATATTTTTCTATTTGAACTGGGTCTTCTTCTCCTTTTTTATATAATTCCTCATAAAATTTAAGGAAATTTTTTTGTATTTTTTTTGGGTCGGTTATTGATTCTTCTTCTACAGTTATTTTATTTATCACATTCTGCTTCTGTCTTTTCCTCAGTTGCCAGGCTAGGAATTTTCCTGTTTTGTTCGCTGATTCGAAGTATCTCTGCTTCATTATCTTGATTTTCCATTCTACTTCTTGGTTCGTTAGTATTGAGTATTGTCTTTGTAATATTTTTATTGATTGTAAACTTTGTTCATCTTTCGGATGTTCTATTAATTTCTTTTCGTGCTCCCTCAGCTGTTTAAGTATTTCATCTGTTTTTTGCTGCCTTATTTTTTTCTTGTGGTTGTTTTGCTGGATAAAAAAACCTCTTAAGACCGCCTTGCTGGCGTCCCAGACTGTTTCTATGTTTATCCCTGTATTAAGATTCAAGTCCCAATACTCTTTTAACGTGGTTTTGGCTTTTTCGATCACCTCGTCGTTATCCAGCAGGAAGTCATTCAATCTCCATCTAAAACCTCCGTTTGATTTTCCTTTTAGTTCCAAAGTTATTGAGTTATGGTCGGAGAGGGTTTTCGGTTGGATTTCACATTTTATCACTCTTAGGGTAATTTCTCTTGAGGTCCAAATTTGGTCTAATCTTCCCCAGCTTTTATGTACTTCTGAGAAGAAAGTAAATTGTTTTTCTGTTGGATGCTTGTGTCTCCACACATCCGTTAAGTCCATGTTCTCCTTTAGGTCTTGGAATGATTCCGGTAACTTTCCTTGTTTTCGTTTTCTCTTTTCTGTTTGTCTGTCCAGTTCTAATGTGGGCACTGCATTAAAGTCTCCCAATAATATCAGCTTATTGTTTCCTAATTCTACTAACACTTGTTCCAATTTTTTGTAGAACTCAGACCTATTTGAATTTGGAGCGTAAATGTTTACCACATCAATCTTTTCTCCCTGAAAGCTTATTTGCACTCCCAAAATTCTCCCTTCTTCGTCCTTGTAGGACAATTTAGGTTCCCATTTTTCATCGACGTATGTTACCACTCCCCTTTTTTTCTCTCTCCCAGAGTTTATAAATTCTGTTCCCAAGTTCTTGTTTACCAGTACATGCTTATGCTTTTTAGCTACATGAGTTTCTTGTAAACAGATTACATCCAATTTTTTTTTCTTCAACACATTTACAATTTTATTCCTTTTTGTCTTTTCATTCAATCCATTTACATTCCACGTTAAAATTTTAAGATTCATTATTGCTTTTATCTAATTAAGAAGTCAGTAATTTGTCTGTTTAGGTTTTGAGTTTTGACTAATTTAGATTCGGGTGTTTTGATTCTCTGTTTCCTCCTGTTCCTCCCCTTCCTCCTCTTCCTTCGACTCCTCTTCCTCCTCCTCCCCCCCACCCTCCTCTTCTTCACCCCCTCCCTCCGCCCCTCCTCCCACTTCTCCCCTCCCCTCCCTCTCCCCACCTCTCTCCCCATATTTCACCAACATCCCCCCTAATTCTTTTTCATATCTGCGAAGGAATTTACTGACTTCCTGAATCTCTGTTATCTTGAATCTTTTCCCTTTGTAAAAAAAAGAGATCCCTTCAGGGAACTCCCATCTGTGTTGTATACCGTTCTTTCTCAAAGTATTGACTATCTGTTTGTAGCCCTCTCTCTTGCGAAGAAGCCTAATTGGTATTTCCTTAAAGATGATAATTGGTTTTCCATCAATCATTAATTTCCTTTGATAGCTTTCTCTCAGAATTATGTTTCTCATCTCTATCGATCTGAAGATCACTAAACAGTCTCCTGGGGTCCTTTTCTGTTTGTTTTGTTTCGGTCTTATTTTTATTCTGAAAGCATTTTCTATGGTTTGTGCAACTTCTTCTTCTTTCAATGCTAGCCACCTCGCCAATTCTTTTGTCATTTTTTCTTTTATATTTTCCTCCCTTGCTTCTCCTATTCCTCTAAATTTCAAATTTAACTGCTTTTGCTTCATTTCCATCATGGCTAAATTGTCTAACACCTGATCCTGGCTTTTATTTAATTCTTCGAAATTCTCCTTAATTTTTTCTACATCTCTTCGTTGGTCTTTCGTTTCTTTCTGGGTTTTTCTATTTGAGTCCTCTAGGGACTTTGTTCGGACCGCTAGATCTTTAATTTTATTTGATAATTCCCCCACCACACCCTCTATTTTTCTATTAAAGGAATCCTGCATCTCTCCTAGCTTTTTTTCCATGTGGGTTTCATTTTGCCTAAATTCTTCTTTTATTTTCAACCATAAGGCATCTAGGTCCCTTATTTCCTCTTGCCTTGACACTTTCCTCTCTATAGGTGTTCCCACCGGCTTTTTCCCGTCTCTTCCCGCCATCCACCCGGTCTGTTTCCCCTCTCCTCCCCAGTCCTAGAAGATTACCAGCCTTGTATCTCTTTCTGCTGATCCCAGAAGGGCGTACAATCTAAAAGGTGGTTCAGTTGGTTCGCTCCTTTGACAGGTTGGAGCACTGAAGTTCACTGAATAGAAAAAGGAAGGGGGAGGGGGGATTACGCAGATAATTAAGGGGATGGGTAGGGGGGGCTGACGAAGGGAAAGAGATAAGGGGCAGGTAAAGGATGAAGAAGGTCCAAAAACAATGTGGTTTGTAATTCTTTCTTCTGAGTTGGTTTCAGCCACTTGTTTGGCCTAATCCAAAGTTCTGGTTCTGGCAGCCGCCCGGTGTTCAAATTTAGTTCAGGTAATGGTTTTTCAAGTTCAAATTAATGACTCCGTGGGGACCACCAAAGCAACAGTTCAGGGGTGGGAAACAGAGAAGGCGGGGCGGGGGGGGCACACGTGGAAGAAAAGAAAGAAGGGGAAAGGAAAAAGGAGGAAAGAGGAAAAAAAAAAAAAAAAAACCAAAAGAAGAAGAAAAATGAGCAAAGGATGATGCACCACTTAAGGGCCTTTAACTTTCCAGGTCTTTCTGTGGGGTTTAGATGTTCTACAATCAAAGAAAGTGGGTGGGTGGCTAGGTATCAGTTCTTACGTCCAACTGGGGTGAGGTACAGGGCGGCGCTTCTGCCACCTTCCAAAGGGGGGTATTCTTCAAATTAAACAAGACCAAAAAGAGTCATAGTTCTTATGTTTCTATTTAGTGTTAGATCCTGGAATGTAGATAAGTCCAACAAAATCTGGCCAAAAATCGGGGTCGCGCTAATTTTCCGAGTTAGGTTTCCCAGTTTCAACTTGGCTGCAGCCCAATGGAAATAGGGGCTGACGTTTCAACTTGGTTGCAGCGCAGTGGAGATAATGGAGATAGGGACTGGCGTACGTGCTCAAGCTCACATAAAAGTTTCTTCCCGTAGCCACCCCACTGCCAAAGCAGCGGAAGCCTGGGGGAGCTGGAAAAGGTGCGGGGAGAGAACAGAGAGCGGAAAGGATATATAAAATTGGGTAAAAAAAATAAAAAAGGCAAAAAAAAAAAAAGGAAAAAGAGAAGGAGGGGAGACGGGGTTCAAGATCGACAGAAGTTACTTGTTTATTGCCGCTGTCAAAAACCTGCGTGGCTGTTTAAGATATTGGGGGGGGGGGTAAAGTTCGTCTCTTCTGTCTCTCAGACTTGGCTCTTCTCTCCTCCTCCCGCCCCCTCCGTCTCCTCGTCTCTCCTCGTCTCGCCTTTGCCTCCTTTCGCTCTTCTTAGTGTTCGATTTAGACTCCCTCTCCCCAGCTTATCTGTAGCGGTCTATTTGATACAAAGTCTCGAAAGTCTCTTTTCCATATAAATACTTTCTATCTTGGGTACTTTTGCCCCGTGAAACTCCCAACGGGGACTTTCTCTTCTTTGTTCTACAGCGGGTAGGTAAGAATTTCTTTGTTTCACTCTCCCAATTAGCGCCCCAGCGCCATTTTGACACCGAAATACAGATCGGGCTCCGTTGTTTAATTAAATTATCTCCAACACGCCACGGGCTCTATGCTCCAAATTTTCAAATCCGACATTTGTTAGATAGCCCCAGGGCGGTTGTTCTTAAAGTTGCGGAGATTTGTCGCCAGTTCCAGCTGGTGCTCGAGGCATTACCGCACAGGGTTTGCAGGGCTTACCATTTTGCGCCTCTCGGTCCGTTGCTCCTCGCAGGGGCTTCGGGTCCCTCTGACGCTGCCGGTTGCGTTTCCCTCAAGGGGGCCCCCCTTTGAGGTTTCGGGGGTCGCAGTGCCTATGCGTTGCCCCCTCTGAACCCTATGCAGTTCGGAAAAGGCTGTTCAGCAACTTCTCCGCGCACCCATGCTGCAGGCGATCCAAACCGGAAGTCTAGATGATAGAATTGTAGAGTTGGAAGTGACCTTGAAGATTGTCGCAATCCCCCATCCAGTTACTGCTTGTGGCTAAGGCATAGACAATTTTTTGCTTTATAAAACTAATCTTAACTGCCTAGGATTACCCCTCCCCTTTCTCTCCTCTTTAATATTAGAATTGTAAGTTACTGGTTTGTATTTTCAGATGGTAGCACAGTTGAAAGATCATCTCACAAGGCACCTGCAGCATGTTGGCAAAAAGAAGATTGACCAAATAGCTGTGGATTATGTTTCGAAATCGGTCGGTTCTTTTTATGTATCTATGTATAAAAGTAAAACAATGTTTTACAGCAAGGCATCATTTTGTCCCTTTGTTGCTGTCAGGCCTCACCATTTAGCCAGTGAAACTATTTCCCCCAAACAGCACTCACCTGCCCTGCACTCGACATCCCGTGTGATGGAGAAGCAACAGGATGGGCACCAGCCCCTGTAGAAAGCAGGGGAGTATCATCTGATGGGCAGGAGAGCTCAGTCCTGCTTGGTTTGGCTGCACCAGACAGTTCCCTGTGGGGAACTTATTGGCACACCCAAACGTTGTGGAGAAAGCAGGATTGAACTCTCTGTTTAGCAGCTGATGTGTGGGGAATTCACTCCTTCTTGGTTCAGGTGCGTTGGCAAGCTCTTTGACCACATTGGCTGGGCCACCAACTCTACCCAGAAAGCTGCTTTCACACACAGCACATGTTGGTGTAATTACAACGTAGTCCTATGAATGTTACTCAGAAATCACAGATAAGTTTCATTTTAGTTCAGTAGCGCTTACTCTGAAGTAATTGTTCATAGAACTGGTCCCCTGCAGTGGAATCCCTAAGCATGTTTACTCAGAATTAAACTATACTGTGCTAAACGAGGTTTCAGCCATAGTAAATTATTTTAATCTGCTGGTGAATAATTGTGAGAATTTTGAGAGTAAGTTAGAAAATTGAAAAGTCTTGTACATAAGAATTCAAATATACCCCCCTCCCCTTTTTAGCTGGATCTAATATGCTTGATAATGGAGAACGTTTGGAAGAAATATGGTCTTGGTCCCTGGATCTTCTCATGGTAAGTAATTATTTTCCATTAAGTCACAATAAGTTCAGTAAAAAACAGAACCCCCACAAAAGCTGAAAAGAGTGTTGTGTTTTATCTTTGGGGTGGTGAGATTGTGTCATGATTACCTGACTCCACACATGATAGACTTGCTAAGAACATTGATCAGAGCTTTATATGCATAAAGGTCTATTTAATCTTTTGTTATTGCCTGTGACAAATTCATTCAACGTGTTCAACAATGCTTATGAAACACCACAAAATGCAATTATGCTACAACTGTTGCTTTAATTTTTAGACTGTATTCTATTGTTTCATGCTTATGTTCCAGTTTAAGCAGCAGAAGGGTCATTTTAGACATAGCATTCCTTACTACATAATACATGGTTTATGAGGTCAGAAATGGGTGTCAAGTCTTGTATTGTATTAAGGGAAACTGAGGCACTTTAGTTACAGGTAGGTAGCTGTGTTGGTCTGCCGTAGTCGAAACAAAACAAAATAATTCCTTCCAATAGCACAAATGGTTTTATTATACTCTCTCCTGGGATTACTTGTCAATGAAGAATGGGCTAAAAGTATTTTAGATGCATAAACAAGTTTGCAAGCTCCTTCATCCTTTGCTTCATTGTCTTGCCAGTGTGGCTTTGACATGGAGATTCTGACCTAATGTCCTGGCTAGTAAACTGATATTAAATTAAATCAGAGGTCCTTGTTTTGGAAAAACTGGTTAACAAAGCAGGTTCTCCAGATTGCAAGAGGAGCGGTGAGCATATGGCTTATGAAGCTGGACTATGAATAATGAAAGGAGTTCAGGGAAGTATGTGAATTTGCTGTTCTTACATACCATGCTGTTCTTATGTTTTATTCAGTAGGCAGGAAGGAAGATTGGATGAGATGGTCGTATTCTGTATCATGTGTCAGATTCTACAGGCCACCAGTGGAATATGCATGCCTTTGCCTCCTGGTAAGTCCTAGGACCGTCAAACTGTGTGTTCCATTCATTTAGGCAGGGAGAGCCAGAATGCTGTAGTAATTATGGATGCACTGGACTGGAGACCTGCATTTGAAGTTTCTGCTCAACTGCATAGCTGTCAACTTTCAGACAGTCTACGGGATATCTAACAATCCGGGATAGCAGTGGGAAGCAGCGGGAAACGGCGCTAGAATAAGGGAATTTCACGCAAAAAAAGGGAAAGTTGACAGCTATGCTCAACTGTGAGGCTGATCATCTGAACTTTGGGCCGGCCTCTCTCTCTCTCTCTCTCTCTCTCTCTCTCTCTCTCTCTCATTCTGACATACCTCCATGGGGTTGTTGTCAGAGTGTAATTTTGTAGGAGAGAAAAGCCACGTATACCCTCAGTTTCTTGTAGGAAAGGGAGAAATATAAAAGTCATAGTGCCCATTTCTGGGGGCTAACTTTCTTCAGTCCCCACCTGTGTCTGTATACAGAGGAAACTTTACTGATTTTTTTTACGTTGGTTGTTTAGTACAATAATTTATATCTTGCCCTTCAGGATACAGATCCTACCGAGGCAGTGATAAAATCCCAATAAAAAACCATAAGTCAGGATCTTTCCTACCAGGCAGTTGCGAGAGGGGACTCTGTGGGGCTGGCAGAGCTGGAACGGATGCTTGGCATTATCTTTCCTTCCTCCTGTGCCTCCCCCCCCCCCCGGCCGCCTTCATGTCAAGATAAGGTGTTCTTATCTAGCAGTACAAAAAATCAAAACTAACAGGCGAGCATTGATTTGAATTTGTCCTATGCCATCATCCACACACCATTCTAAGAAATATTCCTGATGTACAAATAATGTTGGCAAATTGCTGGTGACAAATGCTGCTTCCATAACCAATTCACCTTCATGAGCCACTGGGCGAATCTTATTCTGAGCAGGGAAGATTCAGAGGAGTTATCCATGAAAAGAGGAATTGTCCTTATGATGTTGACTGCACTGTAGCTTTCTGAGAAGCAGCTCTGGAGAAATTTCCTTGTTGCCCATGTTGCTGGGCAGTTTCCCAAAACAGCAAGGGGTTTCTCATCTGACCCAATAGACCTGGGCTGGTTTTCAATCCAATTAAGAATGTTTTTGCCAGAGAACGTGGCTAATCATCTTGTCACTTGTGAGGCCATTAGAGTAATGGTGTAACCCGTTGCTTATTTTTACTCAGAGTTGATCCATTGAAATTAATAGACATGACTAAATTAGGTCTATTAATTTCAGTAGGTCTGCTTAGTCGAACCTCACCCAGCAGTTCTGAATAGGGTGTTTGCTTTGCTTTTGCTTTTGCTGAGGAATATTTCTCTCTCTCTGAAACCGCAGGATTTCATACTCTGCATATAGCGCTGGGCATCCGATGTCTCCCTTTGCATGCACTCTTGCATTACATTGACCATGGAGTGCTACATTTGACAGAGAAGTGCGTAATGAAACTTTTGAAAGGTAAGATGGATTTTCCATATCCCATCGTTAACTATTTGCTAGCAGCTCTGAATAGAACACTAGAACAGTAACAACTGTTATTTGGAAATTAAGTCTCCCTGTCCTACACGAAAGTGACGGAAGCTGGCATCACGCCGTTTCCTAGTAAGTAGATTTGTTATTTGGGATGGCATGTAGGAGAGAGTCTTGAATTTCCACTGCCACATACATAGCACAAACTTCAGTATGAAATGAGGGCTGCATGTATCTCTCTCTATCTCTCTCTGTGTAAATAAATATATGCCCATATAAGTGGGTCTGGGTTTTTTTTTTTTAAAAAAAAAAGAGGATGTGTACCAAAAAGAGTTGGATTTTGGTTCACACTAACCTTTCCAGAGTGGCAGGACATGAGACTAAGATTCATTCCAGTCTTTCACTGCTCTTCATACTCTTGTGTTTATAGCATTGATAGAGAGATGTTTGGAAGGGTGGCATAAACAGAAGTGTCTTGCCTCACCTTTCATAGGCCCACAAAAGTTTATGCCTCATTAATTTGTTATTCTTTTAAGATGCCACAAGACATTTTATGTTATCTCTGTAATATTTAAGTTCAATTCAAATATTTTAGCTGCAACAAAGAACACTGTAAATTGTGGGCAGAAATATTTGATTTCACTGAATTCATGCTGATAGAAGAGCATAGAAAGGAGAAAATTTTGTGTTAGAATGGTTTAATTACGTAAACAGTAGATCTAAAATAAATTGACATACATGGCAGTAATTGGGTGGAAGCCTTCTGCATGTAGGTTTTGATCCTACAATTCTGGGGCCCTTTTCAGTTACTGTGTTCCTTGCACAGGTCGTAATGTATTTACCTCGGAAATGGAAATACTGGAAAGGGACTTCACTCCCTCCAGAGTACTCGTTGCTACAGCTTTACAATAACACACCCACAGTGTTTCTCTGTCACCTCAATCGATTTTGCAAATCTCATCTCTTGTGCTTCTGCTTTATATAGCTCTGTTCAGCTGGCATTTATTAGGGCAGGAGGCGTGGTTCCAACAACCATGAAACATCTAAGTTGACTGAACTAATCGTCTGTTCCGCCTTGGAAGTGTGGACTTCTAAACTGTGAAACAGCCTGGAGGGACTGATGTTTTGGTTCCTCATTAGGATTTTGAAGTAGTTTGGTTAACAAAATTCTCTCTTGAACAAGTTCACTCTCGTTAATGGTTGTGTTTTGCCATGATAAAGAGATGTTATGATTTGTAGAAAGAGCAAATATTCCAGCTTTTAAAAGCTTTATGTTTTATATTCTGAAGGTCATCATACTTAAAGTGTTTGCATCGGACCAGAACTGTATGTGACGATGATCGAAACAGCACCCTCTTATTTCTGTAATTTGTTGTTAAGGAAATGTGTGACATCATGTGATTACATCATGTGTTTTTCCCTTAAACATTATGAGTTGCTGCTGGAGAAATGCGCAGCCAATAGGTTGCAGCACATGTTTTTGCAGCTACACACTACAGGGAGAGCAGATGTACTTTTTCAGTGTCAACTGCGTTTGGCATTTAAGAAGCAGTTGTTTCAATGTAACTGGACTTTCTTTTTCTTTTTTCTTTAACTTTTTCTTGTAGCTGTATAAAAATTTGGTCCCAGCCACTTAACTTGAAAGTATTATTTTAATAAAAAGGTAAAGGTAAAGGTACCCCTGACCGTTAGGTCCAGTCGCAGACGACTCTGGGGTTACGCGCTCATCTCGCTCTATAGGCTGAGGGAGCCGGCGTTTGTCCGTAGCCAGCTTCTGGGTCATGTGGCCAGCATGACTAAGCCGCTTCTGGCGAACCAGAGCAGCGCACGGAAACGCCGCTTACCTTCCTGCCGGAGCGGTACCTATTTATCTACTTGCATTTTTTTGGCGTGCTTTCAAACTGCTAGGTGGGCAGGAACTGGGACCGAACAATGGGAGCTCAGCCTATCGCAGGGATTTGAACTGCTGACCTTCCGATCGGCAAGGCCTAGGCTCTGTCGTTTAGACCACAGCGCCACCTGCGTCCCTTATTTTAATAGTAATGCACAAATAGGGTTATATATTAGAAAGGCTATGGTAAAATCATGTGTTCTTGAATTCATGCTAATATGCAATCAGGCAATTACATTAAAATTATATTTGAGAGCGGATTTGCTCAAACTTATTTGGATCGTGAGCTAAGGTAACTGAGATTTAAAACGTTGGTTTCATAAGTTGTCTTGCTTATAAGCTGTTTTGAGGGGGGCATGGTTGATAGCTACAAATATACATTTGGATATGAATATGCATTAATAAACTCCCCATTAAGACACATTCTGCAAACTGTCGTCAGTGCAATTCAAGGCCATCTTTTCTTAAAGAAATGGAGGGTATTTTTAGCCAGCATGACACTACATGAAAATCTGGATCAGTTTTCTATATAAATCTGGTTTATTTGCGGCACAGGCTTGGGTGTTCTGTTTGTTTTGAAGCTATACCTTGGTTTCCACCCTTTTGAAAAGCTAAGCTCTAGTTCTTTGTAGCTAAAGCTCCAGATACTCTGGGATGAAACCAGTTTTCTGGATAACTTCAATTGGACGCCTGGGCTGGGTGCAGAGACTGACTTGGCTGCCCTGTATGAAGGAAGTGTCAAAAATCAAGCCTTTATCAGGAGAAACTGGCAACTCTCCAGGCACCCGGCTTGATCTCCCTGTCTGCATTCCCGGCAAGATCCAGGCAGAGGTCACAATAGGCGAGCCTTCTCAGTGTGAGAAGAACATACCCCCTCTTTCCTGCCCCCCCGGCAGGGGAAAGAGATAGACAGAAACGTATTTACATGCTTTTATTTCTGTCTTTGCAGCGTTACAAAAAGCATGACTGCTCTCTTCAAACTTCAGCAGTCGAGAGAAACAAACTCCCCCTGTACTTCCTGTACAGCTCATATTACACTCTGAGCTAATTCCGGTGCCCTCTGCACTGTGAATTGACTGTCCCTCTGTTTCCCACGGAACAGTCCTAACATTCCATCATGTGCTGTTTTCAAGCTAGCAGCTCGCGGCTGCATTGCTTCTGTATCGTAACAGGAAGACCTGTGTTGGGAGACAGACAAAGGAATGTGATGCTGTTGGTTTTCTTTGATTTTGCAGCAGTATTTGATACTATCAACCATGGTACCTTCCTGGTTTGACTGCCAAAGCTAGGAGGGAGATTTAATGCCTTGTAGGAGTTCTGCTTCTCTTAATGCGCTTCCCCTACTTAGATAAGATTAATTGGTTAATTTTCACGAAGGAAAAAATGTGCAAGTTCGATGGCCTCTTTTATATTTATTGTTTAGAATTCCTGGTTGTAAGTGTAATTTTTAATCCTCTTTTCATTCCGAAAGTCTCACTGAGTAAAATATGTCTATGTGTGTTCATAATGCAAGTCACATTCTTTCTCGCTACTTTTATATGATAGCTGTAATTATCACTGCTGAATGAATACTATATATAGGCTAAATGAATACAGGTGGGGTCCAGAGCCTGCCTTGCCCCACTTTCCCCATTGGGAGCAGTCCTACTGAGGACTAAGCAGGGAAGGGCTGGTTGCAAAAAAATAAGGTTCTGCTATGGCTGGCGGTAGGGACGCGGGTGGCGCTGTGGGTAAAACCCCAGTGCCTAGGACTTGCCGATCGTATGGTCGGCGGTTCAAATCCCCATGGCGGGGTGAGCTCCCATCTTTCGGTCCCAGCTCCTGCCCACCTAGCAGTTCGAAAGCACCCCTAAGTGCAAGTAGATAAATAGGTACTGCTTTATAGCGGGAAGGTAAACGGCGTTTCCGTGTGCGGCTCTGGCTCGCCAGAGCAGCTTCGTCACGCTGGCCACGTGACCCGGAAGTGTCTTCGGACAGCGCTGGCTCCCGGCCTCTTAAGTGAGATTAGCGCACAACCCTAGAGTCGGTCACGACTGGCCCGTACGGGCAGGGGTACCTTTACCTTTTTATGGCTGGCGGTGCCATCCCCAAAGAGGCTGACACAAAAGGGACACTCAGTCAGGATATTGATATAGGATGTTGTAAGCCAGGTGGGAAACAGTTCTCTAACCCTCACTCATGGTGACAGCCTGATATGTTGGGAATCTGAGGTGAGAGAGACACGTAGTGGATGTTTTCCCCAGTTCCAGTCACCACACAGAGGCATCTTAAGGTCCAAAATAGTTTACTGCTGGCTGCAGAAGATAAGGCTTCAGTAATACAATTCCAGACAGTGATATGTGCATACAGCTTGTAGGCTTTGTAGCTACAGATACAGATATATACAAGTACAAAGTGTATCTGTTGTTCCAGCACTTCAAGACATAACACACATGCATAACACTCATGCTTCCAGTCAGACTCACCCACTTCACAAGACTGACTCCAACACTGTAGCACAAGACCCCAGACCCACTGATGTGCCTCGATCACTTAGATAAGGGGCACTGGACTGTTGCCATAGCAACTGGCTTGGCTAACCATGCACCTGTTGGCTTACCTTATTGATGGGGTGATTTGTTCTCATGAAGGAAATTAACCTCTTCCACCATGTCCAGTTCCTCCAACAGGGTAGAGGGTCAGTTTGGTTTGGTGGGATTCTCCCTTGAGTGATAGACAAAGGGAGAACTGTTGAAGTGGACTTATTGTTTTCCTCATGACTGTGTGGGATGTGCCCACTACTGGGATTTAGTTTATTATCTGTGGCCCCATTCTTCTAGTTTTATGTGGTGATATTGAACGATTGTACTGAAATGTGTCTGGGTGGGCAGGTAGCAGGGAGGTGCAAAAATGCTACAGTGATCCAGAGCCCACAGGCACAACATTGTATGAAATTTGTATATGCTAATTTATATGCATATATGCATATCGAGAAACAATTACTAGAACTCTATTTTATGAAAGGCAAGCTAGTTAATTTTCTGTCCTAATCACCAGATAATATCTTCACATGTCGTCCAGATCTGTTCAATTAATTACCCCATTACCCACAATTAATTTTCTGTCCTGATCCTCCTCCAAAATCAAATTCTCTTCAGTTACCTCCATTTATCACATCATTATCCCTCTAAATTGAATGAAATACAGTTCAAAATAAGCAGGAGACACATCATGGTTCCCTTTGGGTGGTGGGAGGCGGATCTGTACTGAGGTGAGGTGGCTACTGCTGCTCGCCATAGCTGTCAAGTGTCCCTTATTTGAAGGGACAGTCCCTTATTCCAGCGCCATGTCCCGCTGCTGTCCCTTATTGATGAATGTCCCTTAAATGTCCCTTAAATGATGTCCCTTAAATTTCAAAGGAAGCAGCTCCTCTCCCTCCCTCCCTCCCTGCCGGCCAGGGAGGAGGAAGGCTCCAACTGTGTTGCTTGGCTGTGCTGCTCACCCAATAAGAAGTCTAAGAATGACTGGGGGGTGGAGCTTGCATGCCTTGTGTGTGGCTAGTTAATGCAAGCTGAGGGTGTTTTTGAATGCTGGACGCCATTTTGTTGCACGTGCTGCTGCAAACTTTGCAGTGCAAAGCCAGGCCGGGGGGCCATCTTAAGTTGAGGCTGCGTAGGCCTTGTGGTGCATGTGATTCAGATTCTATTCAGTTGAACCTCTGGTTACAAAGTTGGTTGGACAGTGTTCTCGACGCTACCAGCATGAGTTTGACCAGACTGCAGGAGGACAGGGAGACTGGAGTGGCTGGAACAGGTGAGGCTGCAGGTCCCTTATTTTGGCTGCTGGTCCCTTATTTTCAAGGCTGCTGGTCCCTTCTTTTCAAATCTGTAAGTTGACAGCTATGCTGCTCGCTCAGAATTTTTTAAACCTTGCTGAAGCCAAAAAGGCAAAGTGGCAGCTGGTCCACCATTGCTGCACCTCATGCGCTGTGATCCAAAACCACAAATGCTTCCGTTTCCTCACAGAACTCTAGTCCAATGGTTGCCATTCATTTGATTTTGAACTGATTTTAGAATGAATTGATTTTAGAATGCTGTAATACTTTACTGTTGTTAGCCTCTCTGAGCCTGGCTTCGGCTGGGGAGGGTGGGATATAAATAAATTATTATTATTATTATTATTATTATTATTATTATTATTATTATTACTACTACTACTATTTGCGTAAGAGTGGCTATAAAAAAGAAAGGAAAAGCTTGCATAAGGGAATAGGATGTGATTAACTTTTTAAGTTAGTGCCACTTGGAGTAAATGTAGCTGAATGAGGATTTGTATAGTCAGTGACCTTTTCCCTTTCTTTTTATCGTATCCTTTTGTTTTCAGAGCTGGATAACACCGAAAAGAATGAAAAGCTCAAACTGAGTATCCTTATAAGGCTTCCTGAGGTAACTGTGTGATTTATTTGTTTCGTATTAAATCTGTTTGTGGGGAACATGCGTGTTTATTGATGAAGTCAGCCGTACTACTTTTATTCCATTAAAAGGTTAACAATTTCCCAATTTGGGAAGTGGGGCTTAGAGGAGAGTGATCTGAATAACTATAAAATAGCCACTTGTAGAATGTGTGTCAAAAGCTTATCATGGCTTAAGGTTGGCTTAAGGTAATGAGAAAACAACATTGAGTCCTGGTAATTAGCTTTTAACAGGGGAAATGTTTTAAAATGGCATGGACTGAAAGCCAGGCAGTGTTGTCTCTGGCCATTGATTCACTTCTGCAGAGCCAGTGAGACAGGATATTCATTTGAACGTTCAGTCAAGCCAAGATTTAGTGTGGACAACCAAGGTGAGATTGTGACCACTTTGCTTCTCTCCAGCGACTGCCCTGAGCTCAGCCATCAGTCAGCTTTGTAGCTTTGTGTGCTGTCTGAACTTGGGCTTGTAGTTTTGCATTCCTTTCTATAGGCTGCCATGTCTATTTCAAGAAACAAGAAGGGCTAATTGAGCTTGCTTACAGAAAGGGGTTCTTTATTGGGCTGCATGGCAAAAACAAAGCTGGTTCTGTCCTTGCTACATTTTGTTTTAGGGAGTGGAAGGAGTCCACTGAATGGCATTCCTTCAGGGGCTGCAGTGTTGCATCTTAAATCCTCATCAGCCTTAGGGTCAGAACTCTTCAATTACACTTTAATTTAGGTTTGGAGCCAGAACTAATATTACTTTGCCTCTTTTGTTGTATGTAGCTTATTAGGAACATTAATCTTTTGTCCCTTTTTGACACTTGTCTCTTGATTCAGTTGCCCTGATGATTTTATTGGTGAATTGGTAGGGAAGAAGCCGTTATATGAAAAGTAGCAAAAGCAGGATGCAGCTACCTGGCATTTAACAGGGCAGAGCTTTGTGGGATGGAAGCAGACCATTGCAGACCCTCTGCTAGGCTGCATTTGACCTTTTGGGCACTAGCTGAAGAATTCTGGAGTCTAAAGAATGCTGTTGACCACATTGTACAAGCAGGATTTTCACTATAGTGGAGAAAGCACGTCATTTGCTATTAGAGCTACATTTCTTGTAGCTTGATTCAACTGGTTCGTGTCCTACCCTCCCGATCAAGAAAAAACAAGCTTGCTGCATTTTCCATCTCCATCTCCATCTCAGTGATCACGGGTAGGAGGAGGAGTTACGCTAAGACCAGACCATGTCATTACAGAGGGGGCAGGTTTAGTCGTTGTCTGAGGACTATCCCTGCCTCCGGGTCTGGTCCTGTCCGGACGGATACTAGAATCAGCAAGGGATACCCACATGACCTGAAGATGCTGCTGTGCAATGCCAGGTCAATGATTCATAAGACCACTGCCATCCATGACTTGATCATGGATGGAGGACTTGACCTGGCATGTGTGACAGAGACTTGGTTGGATGAAGCAGATGGGCCTGTTCTTGCCGCTGCTTGTCCACCAGATTTCTCTTATGCACAGCAACACAGGTCATGTGGGCGGGGAGGGGGGGTTGCAGTGATTTTTAGGAAGACATTAGTTTGCACCAGGCGTCCTATTGGGAAGACCCAGTTTTCCGGGTGCATGTTCTGTAAGTTGGGCAATAGGGGCAGTACAGGATTCCTTTTGGTGTACCGACCTCCCCGCTGCACCAAGGATTCCCTGCCCGAGCTGCTTCAGGTTGTGGCGGATGTTCTCCTGGAGACACCAAGCTTGGTTGTCCTAGGGGATTTTAACATCCATGCCGACACAACCTTACAAGGGGCCGCTTGGGACTTTGTGGAAAGCATGGCCTCCATGGGGCTGTCCCTGAATAAGTCTGGCCCAATCCATAGCCGCGGACATAGAATCATAGAATCATAGAGTTGGAAGAGACCACAAGGGCCATCGAGTCCAACCCCCTGCCAAGCAGGAAACACCATCAGAGCACTCCTGACATATGGTTGTCAAGCCTCTGCTTAAAGACCTCCAAAGTAGGAGACTCCACCACACTCCTTGGCAGCAAATTCCACTGTCGAACAGCTCTTACTGTCAGGAAGTTCTTCCTAATGTTTAGGTGGAATCTTCTTTCTTGTAGTTTGGATCCATTGCTCCGTGTCCGCTTCTCCGGAGCAGCAGAAAACAACCTTTCTCCCTCCTCTATGTGACATCCTTTTATATATTTGAACATGGCTATCATATCACCCCTTAACCTCCTCTTCTCCAGGCTAAACATGCCCAGCTCCCTTAGCCGTTCCTCATAAGGCATCGTTTCCAGGCCTTTGACCATTTTGGTTGCCCTCCTCTGGACACGTTCCAGTTTGTCAGTGTCCTTCTTGAATTGTGGTGCCCAGAACTGGACACAGTACTCCAGGTGTGGTCTGACCAGAGCAGAATACAGTGGCACTATTACTTCCCTTGATCTAGATGCTATACTCGTATTGATGCAGCCCAGAATTGCATTGGCTTTTTTAGCTGCCGCGTCACACTGTTGGCTCATGTCAAGTTTGTGGTCAACCAAGACTCCTAGATCCTTTTCACATGTACTGCTCTCAAGCCAGGTGTCACCCATCTTGTATTTGTGCCTCTCATTTTTTTTGCCCAAGTGCAATACTTTACATTTCTCCCTGTTAAAATTCATCTTGTTTATTTTTGCCCAGTTCTCTAATCTGTCAAGGTCGTTTTGAAGTGTGATCCTGTCCTTTGGGGTGTTAGCCACCCCTCCCAGTTTGGTGTCATCTGCAAATTTGATCAGGATGCCCTTGAGTCCATCATCCAAGTCGTTGATAAAGATGTTGAATAAGACCGGGCCCAAGACAGAACCCTGTGGCACCCCACTAGTCACTCTTCTCCAGGATGAAGAGGAACCATTGATGAGCACCCTTTGGGTTCGGTCAGTCAGCCAGTTACAAATCCACTGAGTGGTAGCATAGTCAAGACCGCATTTTACCAGCTTCTTTACAAGAATATCATGGGGCACCTTGTCAAATGCCTTGCTGAAATCAAGGTAGGCTACATCCACTGCGTTCCCTTCATCTACCAGGCTTGTAATTCTGTCAAAAAACGAGATCAGGTTAGTCTGACATGACTTATTTTTCAGAAATCCATGCTGACTATTGGTGATCACAGCATTCCTTTCTAGGTGCTCACAGACTGTTTGCTTAATGATCTGCTCCAGAATCTTCCCTGCTATTGATGTCAGACTGACTGGGCGGTAATTATTTGGGTCCTCTCTTTTCCCCTTTTTGAAAATAGGGACAACATTTGCCCTCCTCCAGTCTGCCGGGACTTCGCCTGTTTTCCAGGAATTCTCAAAGATGACTGCCAGTGGTTCTGAGATCACATCTGCCAGTTCTTTTAATACTCTTGGATGCAGTTCATCTGGCCCTGGAGACTTGAATACATCTAAACTAGCCAAATATTCTTGTACTATCTCCTTAGTTATTCTGGGCTGTGTTTCCTTTGCTGAATCATTTGCTCCAAATTCTTCAGGTCGGGCATTGTTTTCTTTATCGGAGAAGACTGAGGCAAAGAAGGCATTGAGTAGTTCAGCCCTTTCTGTGTCCCCTGTTTGCATTTCACCATCTTCTCCTCTGAGTGATCCCATTGTTTCTTTGTTCTTCCTTTTGCTACGAACATACCCATAAAAGCCTTTTTTGTTGCTTTTAACCTCTCTAGCAAGCCTGAGTTCATTTTGTGCTTTAGCTTTTCTGACTTTGTGTCTACACGTGCTGGCTATTTGTTTGAATTCCTCTTTGGTGGTTTCCCCCCTTTTCCATTTTTTGTACACATCCTTTTTTAATCTTAATTCAGTTAAAAGTTCTTTAGATAGCCACCCTGGCTTCTTTAGGCACCTTCCATGTTTCCGTCTCATTGGTATTGCCTGACGTTGTGCTTTTAGTATCTCCCTCTTAACAAACTCCCAGCCATCATGAACTCCCTTTCCTTTTAGTATTGTTGTCCATGGGATCTCACCCAGCACTTCCCTAAGTTTTATGAAGTCGGCTTTCTTAAAGTCAAGAAATTGAGTCCTAGTATGCTTGGCTGCTCCTTTCCGCTGTATAGTAAACTTCAGAAGAGCATGATCACTCGCGCCTAATGATCCTTCCACTTCTACCCCACTAACCAGGTCATCAACATTGGTTAGGACCAGATCTAAAATGGCTGTTCCTCTTGTTGCTTCTCCCACTTTCTGGACAATGAAGTTGTCTGCAAGGCCAGTGAGGAATCTGTTTGACCTTATGCTCTTGGCTGAGTTTGACGTCCAACAAATATCCGGGTAATAATTGAAGTCCCCCATTACTACTATCTCCCTTCCTTTTGCATGCTTGGCCATCTGTTCCAGGAAGGCATCATCTATGTCCTCCGTTTGGCTTGGGGATCTATAGTAAACTCCCACAATGAGGTCTCTGTTATTCTTCTCTCCCTTAATTTTGACCCAAATGCTCTCACTTTGGCTTTGAGGATCTAAATCTTGGATCTCTTCACAGGTATACACATCCCTGACATATAACGCCACTCCTCCTCCTTTCTTGTCTGGTCTGTTTCTCTGAAATAGATTGTATTCCCCTTTATTACATTCCAATCGTGGGACTTATCCCACCAGTTTTCAGTGATGCCTATTATGTCATATTTAGTTTGCTGTACCAAGAGCTCAAGCTCATCTTGTTTATTTCCCATGCTTTGCGCATTAGTGTACAGACATTGAAGTCCATTAATCATTCCCCCGTGTCTCTTATTTAAGGATTTTTTCCTCCCTCCACTAGGTCCGCGTGCTGTTTGCTCCATTTGGTCTATGACATTTGGATGATCATCTTCATTAATTGATAGACTCCTACCTTCAGGAGCACTGTCTCCCTCCCCCACATTAGTCAGTTTAAAGCCCTCCTGATGAGGTTTCTGAGATTTTTGGCAAAAACATTTCTCCCAACCGTTGTGAGGTGCAGCCCATCACTTGCCAGAAGTCCATCTTCAAGAAACTGGAGTCCGTGATCTAAGAATCCAAACCGTTCCTGTTTACACCATTTGCGAAGCCAGCTGTTCACTTCCACTATTTTCCCCTCTCTCCCTGGGCCACGTCGTTCAACTGGGAGGACAGATGAGATGACAATTTGTGCATTTAGTTGCTTCAATTTCCTGCCGAGAGCCTCGTAGTCTCTTTTGATCTTCTGGAGGCTATTGCTTGCAGTGTCATTGGTTCCCACATGAACCAAGAGGAAGGGGTATTTGGACCTGGTGTTTACCTCTATGGATGTTGGTGATCTGACACTAAGTAAAAGCGAAACGAAAGAAGTGCCATGGTCAGATCACTTCCTGGTGCAACTGGACTTCTCTGCGACCCTTCCCCTCTGCAGGGAGGTGGGACCAATTCAGATGGTCCACCCCCGCCACTTAATGGATCCAAATGGTTTCCAGAGAGTGGTAGGGGATGCTTTATCCCATGTTGATGGCCTTTCAGCCGATTCCCTGGTGGCCCGCTGGAATGTGGAGTTAACCAGGGCTATTGACTGTTTGGCTCCGAAGCGCCCTCTCCAATTGCATGGAGCCTGGACAGCCCCGTGGTTTTCCCCGGAGCTGAGGGTGATGAAACAATCGTTGAAACGGCTAGAGCGCCGGTGGCGGAAAACTCATTCTGAATCAGACCGGACACGGGCTAGAGCTCAACGTCGAGCCTACCAAGTGGCGATAGCGACGGTGAAGAAGACTTTCTTCGCCGCCTCTATTGCATCTGCAGAAAACAGCAGCAGGAGACTTTTTCAGGTGGTTCACAATTTAGGGGAACCACCTGCGACATCTGGGCCCAGTACGGGCCACATGATCTCCTGCAATGATTTTGCAAAGTTTTTTGCAGATAAAATTGCTCAGATTCGGAAAGAAGTAGACTCCACCGTGGGAGGAGGGCCGGGGCGGGAGAGTGCTACAGTCCTGTCTAGTCAAGTTGCGTGGGATCAATTCCAACCTGTTACCTCTGAGGATGTGGACAGGCTGCTTGGATGAGTGAAGCCAACCACCTGTCTCCTTGATCCTTGCCCATCCTGGCTAATAAAAGCTAGCCGGGAAGGACTGGGCGATGGGCTTTGTGGGGTGGTGAATGCTTCCCTCCGTGAGGGAGCCTTCCCAGACCCGCTGAAAGAGGCAGTTATTAAACCACTTCTTAAAAAACCATCTTTAGATGCGGCCACGATGGCCAATTATCGCCCAGTCTCAAATCTTCCATTCTTGGGCAAGGTGATTGAACGAGTGGTTGCTGAACAACTCCAGGCACGCTTGGAAGAAGCGGACCATTTGGATCCCTTCCAGTCGGGATTCAGGCCTCATCACGGGACTGAAACTGCCTTGGTCGCACTGGTTGATGATCTCCGGTGGGCTAGGGACAAAGGTGAGAGCTGTTTCCTAGTTCTGCTGGATCTCTCAGCGGCGTTTGATATCATCGACCATAACATCCTTCTGGACCGTCTTGAGGGGCTGGGAGCTGGGGGCACTGTTATACGGTGGTTCCGCTCCTTCCTCCTGGGCCGTGTTCAGAAAGTGGTGGTGGGGGATGAGTGTTCAGACCCCTGGGCTCTCACTTGTGGGGTGCCTCAGGGTTCTGTCCTCTCCCCCATGCTTTTCAACATTTACATGCGGCCGCTGGGAGAGATCATCAGGAGGTTTGGGCTGGGTGTTCATCAGCATGAGGATGATACCCAGCTCTACCTCTCTTTTAAATCAGAACCAATGAAGGTCCTGTGTGAGTGTCTGGAGGCAGTTGGAGGATGGATGGCGGCTAACAGATTGAGGTTGAATCCTGACAAGACAGAAGTACTGTTTTTGGGGGACAGGAGGCGGGCAGGTGTGGAGGATTCCCTGGTCCTGAATGGGGTAACTGTGCCCCTAAAGGACCAGGTGCGCAGCCTGGGAGTCATTTTGGACTCACAGCTGTCCATGGAGGCACAGGTCAAATCTGTATCCAGGGCAGCTGTTTACCAGCTCCATCTGGTACGCAGGCTGAGACCCTATCTGCCTGCAGACTGTCTCGCCAGAGTGGTGCATGCTCTGGTTATCTCCCGCTTGGACTACTGCAATGTGCTCTATGTGGGGCTACCTTTGAAGGTGACCCGGAAACTACAACTAATCCAGAATGCTGCAGCTAGACTGGTGACTGGGAGCGGCCGCCGAGACCATATAACACCGGTCTTGAAAGACCTACATTGGCTCCCAGTACGTTTCCGAGCACAATTCAAAGTGTTGGTGCTGACCTTTAAAGCCCTAAACGGCCTCGGTTTAGTATATCTGAAGGAGCGTCTCCACCATCGTTCTGCCCGGACACTGAGGTCCAGCTCCGAGGGCCTTCTGGCGGTTCCCTCACTGCGAGAGGCCAAGTTACAGGGAACCAGGCAGAGGGCCTTCTCGGTAGTGGCGCCTGCCCTGTGGAATGCCCTCCCATCAGATGTCAAAGCGATAAACAACTACCTGACATTCAGAAGACATCTGAAGGCAGCCCTGTTCAGGGAAGTTTTTAATATGTGACATTTTAGTGTATTTTTCATCTTTGTTGGAAGCCGCCCAGAGTGGCTGGGGAAACTCAGCCAGATGGGCGGGGTACAAATAAATAATAATAATAATTATTATTATTATTATTATTATTATTATTATTATTATTATTATTCCATGTGACAGCCTTTTAGATATTTGAAGATGGCTATCATGAAGCCTACATCTGAAATTGTGGCTTGTGCTATTATTGTTTATTAATAATTATTATTTGGGCAGAATAAGGTTGCAGTCCTAACCCCAGTTACTTAGGAGTAAACAGCATTGAACTTGGTGTGACTCATATCTGAGTCGATGTGGTTTAGGACTGGACTGCAATGTAAATTAATCATCATCCAAAAAGGAACAGATCAATGCTGCTTTGTCCTTTCCTTATTTTATTTTGTCTTATAGGCAACTGGTCGTAAGGTTAGTCAACTCTGGAATCACCCTGTAAGCACCAACAGTATTGCAAGGAACTATGTTAAACTCTTGCTTGAGAAACTCAGCAATAAGCAGGTAAGCATTTTGGGATTAAACCTCAACTTGAAGTTGTTGTGATTCTTGTCCACATGGAAATTTGCAAACTTCCATTTGCTTGAGTGGAACACCAGATCCGAAGTTTGGAAGACAGGAGTGTCTGAGTCTAAATGGCGTAGCAGGAAAGCGGGGAAGAGAGATGAGGGGATCTGGATAAATTGAGTCTTAGAAGTTAAAGGGCTTTGCTGTTATTCCTAGTATTAATCCAATAATTAAAATGCATTTTCCTTCACAGTACAGTATGCTAGTTATGGAGAGTTTGTCACCTCAAATAGAGTTTCTTCCGCTTAACTACTTGGTCAATATGCTGGCAGAGGTGGAGAGTCAAGGTAATTATACTCCTGCAGTTTTCTACCCAAGTTCCTTGATTGTTTAAAAATGCATCTCATCTTGCTATTGCCATGTTGTTCTGAGGTTCACATGTACCTTGCTGGAATATAGAATTATTAAGCCCCAATTTGAAACTTCCTTAATGCTAATTAGTGGCAAAATTATCCTCCCCTCTCCTCCAAAAAAACACATTTTTATTGAATGTTGGTTACGTATAAATACACCGGAAAAGCAGGTAAGCAGCAAAGCAAAATTATTGTGGCACGCTTGTTAAACACTAAATTCATCAGTGTCTGGTGCACCTCACACATTTCAGATGAGGCACTGTGTCTGCTGACAAGCTCCTTCCAGATCACACTGGTTACTTACAGAACCTCACCTTCCTCTTTCGCGTCTGCTGCCGTGAGAAGCAACCATTGTGCGGCATGTGATGAGATTCCCATATGCCAGCCTGTGACATGAGTGGGTTTTTCTAGGAGTGCTAAAAAACAAATTGTGCTTTTTTCGCATTCGTATCCACCAGCGTTAACGATAAGCCTCTCAAATTCACGCCCTTTGTATCCTTCCTAGGATGGATGACTTCCGTGGCACAGGAAAACATGAATGCAAGATGTGTGGAAGAGTTGGCACTGAAGCACACGACTCTGCTCTTAGGTCTTTAGTGAAACTTCTCGAAAGTGACCTTCTTACCTCAGCTGCATCTCAGCCTTGCTATGTCTGTTAGTGACATGTACTGATTCAGCAGAACTACTGAAACTTCCGCTGACTACTTAGAGTGAGTTTAGTATAATGACTTTCTCATTGTCACTACTTATTATTAGTAATGGGATACATGCCAAAGTTGCTGTGCCCAAAATGTGGTGACTTTCAGGTACGTACATGGAATTACGAACTTACGCTTAATTTGCCTGCTACTCCAGTTCAGATTCTGGCAAATAAATTCTGAATATGGAGTAACTATATAACAGATCAAAAAGAAACCAGCAGCTGTTGTACACTGATGTATAAGGGGATCAATTTATGAACTTGGGAAGTATGCTTAAAATAGCTCTCTGTAAATAATGGGAATAAATGTATAATTTTGAAACTTAATATATCCTTGCTTATGTAAAATGTCATCTTTCTTTTGTATATTTTGCTACAATCTCATGAAACTTCTGCAAGGCAACTAAATTTCAACTGAGGCATATTTATATCTGTATTCTCCCTTAGCAATCAGTGGGTATGATCCACTTTTAAGTTAAGCATTATTAAAGCTTGTTGATATTGATGTGAGAGGTGATTTGCATTTAAATCAGTAGGACGGGAATGTGTCTCTTGCCGATAGATGTAGATCAAGTGTCAGTGCGAAAAGAAATAGTTGCTATCAAAAAAGTCATACATCTCGCTCTTGCTTCTCACCTATTTTTGTAAAGCACTAGGCTTCTCTGTTTGTTTTCTTAGCTGTGAACAGCAACAGCAATAGAAAAGTTGGATTCCAATCAGGAACATTTTCAGTTTCCTACATGCTGGCATACCATTAAACTGATGTCATTTTCCTTGCAGCTACAAAAAAACCCCGTTATCTAAGTGTTTGACTTATAGTGAACAAAGACTTCTTCCACATATTTAAGTGAGACTCTGCATACTTGAATGTCCTATTCCAGTAGGATGGAACTATAATTAATTGTGGAAAAACTGCAGCTGAAATTTATTCCATCAGAGTGCTGGGTACTAAAGTCTTTTTAGTCAGAGCATCATTTTAAACAGGTAACTGTTTTGCTATATAAGCCTAATGGGTGGTACCCAACTATGTCATGGTCTACCTAAGCCCATTACTTCATACTCAAGAGTAGTCCCACTGAAATTAGTCACAAACTATGCAACAGGATTAAAATATGTGTGGGATTCAGATCTAGCAAGTGGACAAGTGCAAAATATTGTACAGGGTACTTCAAAGGGATCGGGGGCTTCTTCAAGGTTAACATGAATCAAAGTGGGAATGCCTGTCTTGTCTGGCTCATAAATCCACACATTTAAAAAAAGCTGTAGAAAAGTGAAAGTGTGTCTCTTAAGTTTAACAAGGATGGAGGAGGGGGAGAGGGAACAACGTTGAAAAATTGCAACTCAAGTCTCTAGCTTAAGCGCCAGCAGCTGAAGAGGGGGCAGAGGTGGCTGGACTGGAAGGTAGCGAGGACAACTGTAGCTGGAGTCAGGGACACTGACAGGCACAGGCAACTGATGCTACTTTCTCGCCTACCTCCTTCCTCCTGAGGTCTAAAATGCCAACCCTGAGACCCGGGGGAAGGAAACTGACAGCCATGTCCCCTTCTGGATTGCTTGTCTGTAAGAAGACAGGCAGGCAGGGCTGGCTGAGGGCAGACTGAAGTTGGGGAGGGGGCCAGTGCCTCATTTGCCCTAAAGGACCAGCCCTCATTTGGGGGATCTCCTTAATGGCTGACAGGCTTAGTCTGTAATTGACAACACACTCTAATCTTTGTGGCTTATGGCCCTCGTATTTACGGGACCGCCTCTCCTGGTATGCCCTGCAGAGGACCTTAAGATCCATGAATAATCATAGTTTAGAGGTCCCGGGCCCTAAAGAAGTCAGATTATCCTTCACCAGGGCCAGGGCCTTTTTAGTATTGGCTCCGACCTGGTGGAACGCTCTGTCCCATGAGAGCAGGGCCCTACAGGATTTAACTTCCTTCTGCAGAGCTATTCCGCCTGGCTTTCAATTTGAACTTAGCCTGATCTTTTATTCCCCTTCCTTCCCTCCCCCCCTTTTTATGAAGGCAGCCCTGTTTAGGGAAGCTTTTAATGTTTGATGTATCATAGTATTTTAATATTCTTTTGGAAGCCGCCCAGAGTGGCTGGGGAAACCCAGCCAGATGGGCGGGGTATAAATAATAAATAATAATAATTATTATTATTATTATTATTATTATTATTATTATTATTATTATTATATACCTGCTCTGGGATCCCACAGCTAATTTTCCCCTGGTCTCCTCACTGGCCCAAATAGGACTAATTTAGCTAGCTAGCCCTGGTGACCATCTAATGTTTATTGGATGGATTTCCCCCCTAAATTGATTTTTGAATTCTGAATTTATTGTTACTCATGTTTTATACTGTATTTTATGCTGTTTTTTTCATGCATCAATTAAATGTTTTAAATTTGTTGTTAGCCACCCTGAACCCGGTTTTCTGAACCAGGAAGGGCAGGGTATAAATAAAATATTATTATTATTATTATTATTATTATTATTATTATTATTATTATTATTATTCTCCTGCTCTTGGCAGGATGCAGGTTTTCAAGAGCAATAGCTTGTCTCTTCCAAGCTTGAAGATAATGCCAGGATGGGGAGAGGAAAGTAGGAGCAATGCATTGTGACTTGACAGGTCAAGCTTTTAAGTGCCCAGCACAGGAGTCTCATATCTTACTTGTCTACACAAATCAGCAGCTTTGTTACTCAGGCAGGGACACCTCTGTCATGTCTGCAATCTTCAAAACATGTCTGCTGGCAAAACATTTGGGGGTGGGGGTTCAGTGAAATCTTTTTAAAACCACTCCCAAAATACTGAATGGGGGAAGGTAAATGAAGTAGACTTGGGTGGACCAATTAAATCAGGCAACCAATAAATCTCCTCCAACCAAGGTAGTTTGCTTTACAAAGTGCCAAACAGATTCCTGTGGTTGGTTGCACACCCTAGAAAACATACTGGTTTTTTGTTTATCTAAGTGCAAGAATTTACTCCTTTCCTATTTTTGTGGTAATGCTTCCTTGCTACTGTAATGCAGATATCTAAAGTTACCAAACCATCTTCTTTGCCTTTTAAGAGGAAGGAATGTAATCACAAATTTAAATAAACACAACCACCTCATTTTATTTCACAGTAACTTTTATTTGTTCATTGAAAGAGTACTTCATACATCTGCAGAAAACAAGAAGGCACAGGTAGTAAATGTTAATAACCGATTGTATAAAGTATGGGAGATAAAGCTACCAAACTACTTGGCAGCCTCCAAACATTTCAAAATACTGCCTTAAATGTTTGGAAACTAACTGCATACAGGTAAGAGGATTGTACTGATGATGACCTATGTCTAGTTTACTACTTGTGATTATTTAAAATATAATTTTTTTTTGCAACACAAATATATGGGGAAATCTGCTTTATAATTTTTAAATAAAAAATACTTAAGAGGGTACAATTTGCCAACCCCTTACTGTACAACACCATTCATTTCATTAAGTGTTGTGTGACACTAGGGAATGTTTGTCAACAACACTGTGTGGTCTGTTATGCCCTAGTAATGACATTGAGGGGAGTTCTGACTCTGAACTTAAGAGTAGGCCCTGAATTATAACTTCTGCAAGGTTCTGTCTCTTTAGACTTCAATTGGCTTCACAGTTGGCTTCCTTATATGCCTCATATTTGCACTAGGCTCGCCTGGTTTGAAAGGAGCCAGTGCGCCATAGGGCCGGGGCAGAGGGAGAACATTTTCATCATCTGGGATGTAGGCATTGGGACGTTGCTCGGCTGTGGTGAATACAGAAGTTGGTAAGGAATATTGTTCCTCTTCTGTAGCACGCTGTAAAAACAGAATTTTTAACTGGTTAAATGTGGGCTATTAATTAAAACAGCTGTTATGAGTGCTATATGTTTCAAAAGAACCAGGACATTAGTGTGCACCAGGGATAAGCAAACCTGTCATTTTTCGGTTTCTCATTTTTCCCATTTGAAGTTCAGTTCTCCACAATTCCACATCATTTTTTGTTGTTTCTTAATCAAGGTCCTTATGAAAATTAATCAGTGTTTAAGTGCAAATCCCCCCCAACATACACATTTTACCAAGCTATTTTCCCTAATGCATTTTCATACACATTACTTGACTGAATTGCAAAATTTGGAGAAGTGTGAATTTTGGGAGGATTTCTGTGTTTTGGTTCACATGAAATAAAATTTTGCACTTTAGTGTGCTTCAACAGTAGAATTATTGTAGACAAGAGCACAGATAGGTAAGATATCAAGGATATCAAGCAGTTTGTACTATTGTGCATTTTTTCATTGTTTTGGCTGCTGAATTGAATGGGGAAAGCTTAGCTCTTTTCCATGGCATTGTTTTCTCCAACCTAATTTGTCACCTTCCTCTAAGCTACTGCAGACTGCAGAGGAAAAAGATTGTCAATACAGTACCTGTCCTTATCACAAATCATCTACATTATGTCTAGCTTGGCCCCAAGCTTCAGTTAAGGAGCCTGTCTAGTGCCATGGCTCTGATATCTGGGTTCAGCAATGATAATAATATGAATATCAAGGCTGATAAGTTCCACAGCTGTCTTCCATGGCTGTCCTAGCAGAGACTGATGGGAGTAGAAATTCTAAAATCTAGATGCCACCAGATTGCAAGAGCCTGTTCTGAGAGAATATATCTGGCTGTAGTCTCACTCCACAAATTATACATTGAGTTGCCAGCTTCAACAGCACTTGGGCTCTCTCCTCGCTATTCTCTTATTACTGAGATGCTATAACCAGAGCATTTTGTTGCTATTGTCCTTAAAAGAAAGAACAACCAGAAGTTTTCCCCCTAGAGGGGGACTGTGAAACTGTAACCAATTCTAGGGAGCTTGCAGCTGCCACAGATTACAACCGTGGGAAAGGACTTGTGACCTTGCAGGACAATGTTTTCAGAAGCACTGTTGGGTGCTTTCTGTAAAATAAAATAAATGCCCTATTGGATCAGTTAAGTCAGAAGACGGATTTGATGACTAATGCGGCCAGAACTTTTGAACAGGTAGTGGGAAACTATTTGGAGCCCACCCAGGAACTTAAACAGGAGTGTGTCCTGACAGAGCAGATTAGAGAAGAGGATGTTGCAGAATCTTGGGCGCCAGAGATGGAGGGACTTTTGGCCCAGCAGGAAAATGAGCCTTTGGATTTGACAAATGAACTTGGGAAAAACCAGATTTGGAAAGACAAAGTTTGGATTGATTTGGAAATGGGGGGTTGGACTGACCCCCCTATGCAGGGATGTCTGGACTTTCCGAGTCTGGCAATGGGCCGTCAGAGGTTTGGAGCTGTTGGGACTTCCAATTTTGGAGGGAGGAAAAATGTTGAGATGAAATTACTTGGCTCTTGTAAAAATGTTTAAAGAATTAGGTAAAAAGGTAATGGTTATGAGAAGCTGGTAAAAATAAGATTTAAGTCTTAAGTTTTAAGGTTTTTTATAAGATAAGATGAAAATAGAGTAAGGTAATGTGATGACAGAATATTATGAATTATGGAAAGGATTTGCTGTGACAATTATTAATCAAGATACAAGAGATGGGAGGAGGAGGTGGTCATGGAAAGAAGGTAATGAAAGTGGAGAATTTGAAAATGATGGTTTTATTTATTTTTTGTCTTTTTTCTTTGTAATTTTTTTAAAAATATTTTTTCAATAAATATCATTAAAAAAACAAAAGAAGCTCGTTAAAGGAGGCAACGTGCCGCGTGTTTTCGGAAGCTCCCCAGAACAAGTTCAACAACTTTTGTGTCCTCCTGAAAGAAGCTCAACAACTTAGGGTTGTCAGTCAAAAAAAGTTGGGAGTTCCTGCACCTCCTGCACTGTCTATAACAATTACTTTAAACGATAAACCTGAGCTTGTAGCAACATCAAACGATCTCTTAGGTACCTTGTCTAAAGTGGGATATTCTTGGGCAGACCCGCTCTGAAGAGCTGCTTAAGGATCTGAAGGGCTACACGATGCAGCCAAGTAGAGATTCTGTCAGAATGGTGCTACCAATACAACGCAGGCCTTTGACTACCACCTAGAAGTCCATGTCCAAGAGTTACCGGAACCTCTTTTTAAATTGACATTGGAGAAAACACAAAATGAGCTTGCAAAGAGCAGTATCCCGGCAGAAACTCACTTTTGCTTTGGCTTCCATTGCTGCTTTATACACTTCTTCATCACGCAACACCTTTAACCACTCAGTCTCCACATCCTTAGGAAGTGGGAGACCTTTTTGCAACCTGGAGGTGATGGTCATTAAAAACTGTTCTTTGTCTCTCATTTCTTGCTGCAGCTTAATGGCGTGTGCTTGTTTCATAGACAGCTCTGCAATAAGAGCCATCATTTTTTGGGTTGTACTTTTTATTTTCTCTTGTAGTCCATTCATCTGAAATGAGCAGCAAAAGCACAATGATATACCCAGTTCCCCAAAGCAGCCAGGAAGCTCTGCTGCTGTCTCATCTGAAGCACCTGAAAATCATCCATGAGACAGCTGCAGGATCCAAAGGTCCCCAGCTACTCTAACATGTCCCCAGGAAGGCCAACAAGCTGTGTCAGCCCTTGAGTCGCATACTTTATTTCCTCTCCTATAAAAACATTAAAAACAACAATGGCTGACCAGGGGAGGGGCCCGGAAAGTCTGTCACTCCAACTTTCTGCCCTGGCCAAAAAAAGAGAGAAAAAGCCACTCCATGTTTTCCCCATCTGTGTACATAAGATTGCTTTGTTAACCCTTCTGTGTGCTTAGGCACAATCTGGTAAAAAATAATATGGAGCCACACTTTTCTCTAGAGAAATAATTTTATACTAGGACTCCTTTACAACTCAAGGTATTTACGCAAATCTAGCTGCATCAGAATGTGGACAAGGATGTGGATTTCAATTCTGTTCATATTACAACTGGATGCGAGTTACTGTTGCAATTTCAATCTCAATCTATTGAAATCAATATATGCAGCTCACAATTCTGTGTTCATAGAATTTCTTAGGAATAAGATAGAAGTCATTGGAGGTTAAATCACCTGGATTTTGGAATAAGAAAATGTAACCACTCCCATTTAAGCAACCAACAGACATGTTGAAGGCAGTTGAAATGTGTGGATATCTGTATCTGAACTGGATAGTGGATGACTTTACCTTTTTTGCCAATATTAATGTGTCCTCCTTGCCGTTTTCAGCCTTGGCATGTATTTTGTCCGTCAGCCGGGCAACTTGCTCAAAGATAAAGTCCTTCTCAAGCAATTTCTCTTCTTTTTGTGTCAACTTTATTTCTAACTATAGTGTAAACAGATTCATTAATGTATACAATTAATCATCAGGGACGAAGCCTACAAAAATCCATTTTATAAAGTTGATTATGCATGATATATTCTAAAATATAAGAGTGTTTCAGGGTTGGTTGGCAGTGGTTCAGGAGAATTTCATGGGTTTCAATTATCTGAATTAAAAATTAAATTTGCTCTTCTGACTGTAAACTCCCTGCGATACTTGGATGAAGGGTGGTATATAAATTTAATAAAATTAATCAAACAATAACCAGTTATTGTGAAGGGCATCCCATTGAAACAACATCCTCGAGTGAGTTCTTGCCTCTACCCTCCACAACATGTAGTATGACTTATTCCATGTCACTTGGCATAAGTGATGCTGCACATTTCTCCCTTGGTGTTCAACATCACTGGCTGGTAGGGTGGGGTAAAGGACTTGTGACAATTTCAGGACATAGAATAAAGTGTTTTTACATAGAGCGCACTGGGGAGATGGCAACATTAGGATGCTGTTTTTAGCAGAAACCTGTTTTTCACATTGTCTGGTTCTGCTCAAAGATGTCCCTCCTCAATCAACTTCAAGTTAACAATGAAACATGGTCACTTGTCCGCAATAGTCTCATGGGCATACAAATGATGTGATTACCTCATCTATTTTGTGGTACAACTCTTCTAGAGTGAGGTCCTTCCCTGGTAGTGCTCTTGTTCTGTTTTGTCCACTGGGGTCTATAAACAGTTTTTCCAGGCTTTTAATCTTGTCCTTGCATTGAGAAAACTGAGAGAGAAAGAGAGAAGAGTAACAAATAGGTTTGGTAACTCTCCCATAATTGTTATCTATCTATCTATCTATCTATCTATCTATCTACCTATCTATCTCTATTCCAGGAAACCAAACTCAGCACTGTTACACTTCCATTTCCACCCACAGACAAAAGTCCCTATTCTGTGGAATAGAAACATCTGCTGATCTGAAATGGACAATCAGCCGGTGATTCCCTCTGTCGAGTTCTCCCCCCCCTTACAAAGCTGAACCATCCAGTCCTTCCTGTTCTCAGAAGTCAAGTTGCATCACAGGAAAAAGGAAGGTTTTGGTTTCTTTAATACACTAAAAGAACTTTTAAAAGGGGTGGGGGCACTTTGATGCACAAAAACAAGGTAAAACTGCCCCTCCCAATTACACATTCTCTAATACATTATAATCGATAACACATTAAAACTTGGGTTAGATTGTGAAATTTCTGGAAACTGAGAAGTGCTTGTTAATCAACACCAGAACATCAGCGTGTGTGCTCTGAAATGAATTTTTTCTTTCAAAAACAAAACCACCACCGTACCTCATAAATAACAGGATGCGGGGAGTGTTCCCTTGAGCAGTCATGTAGGCAGCTCAGCACTATACAAAATGTACCCCTTTCTTTATATGATCTACCATGAGCCATTGCTGTACAAGTAGGGATGAGGGATGGACAAATCCCACCATTTTGGTTTCTCTCAGTTTCTAGTTTTTCCACTCTTAAATTCAGTTCTCCACATTCCCACATCAGTTAGCAATTTATTTTTTAAAGCCCAGCATTTTAATGCAAATTTATCTTAAAAGGCACACTTTTGCAAAGCAATTTCCCCTGATATAATGCATTTTTGTAGGTTACTTTCACTACTGTATCGAGTTTTATGCACCATTACTTTGCATTGCAAAATTCAGAGAAATGTGAATTTCAAATGATGGCTGTGATTTGGTTTGTGTATTCTTTTGGAAAGTGTGAATTTAGGTACGTTTGCCTTTAAATGTGAACTCAATTGAATTTCTCCCATCTTCCTATGTAGTGCCATTCAAATGAATGGAAGACACCAGCCATAGGGATACTCGCCCTAATTGTAAGTCAGCAGCAGCAGCAGAATGTTCCCCCTTCTGGTGGTTCCTTGCTGCAGTGCTGGCTAGTTTTACACTAGCCTTGGTCCATCTGTGGACAAGCTATCGAGTGTATATTCATGACAGCACCACTCTGAGGATGTAGGGCAGGACTCTGCAGAGCCCACAACACCCCTTGGCATGACACTTATACAGGCCTCCTGCCATTTTGTAATGGGAGAGCTTTCCGTGATAGTCTTCAGCAAGTCTTCTCCAAACGATTTACGTTGGTCACTTGTTTGCTCTCTTAAATGTCCAGAGAAGTAGCATGAAATGTGCTAGTTGCTTGTTTTGTCACTTTGGCTATTATTAAATGCTAGTCGCAAGCCTGGGCTTGGTTGTGGTGTTGTATATGAAGTAATCATCTTTATACTAAAGACTCCTCCCTGCTGTGGTTGATGAGAGCGGAAACTCACCAGTTCCACAACAAGTTATAGCGCAGTACAGGAAAACCACAATGCATTGTGCAAAGGCTTTATCAAAATGCCATCTAACCCTGAAGATGTTTTTCACTATCTGTAGCGACCATATTGTTGTACTGACTTTGTAAACACATACTGTGTATCTTTCAGCAGGAAGTCTCACTGTGTTCAGTGTGACTGACCTAAGTTGTCTTTAAAGTTATGGCCTTGCTCTGTAATCATACCTACAAATGTCGCTAGAAACTGCAACCAAATACTTAGCTTTTGAATCAACATATGAATTTCAGCCATTCACCCCTCTTGCCAACAACACAGCCTCTCCTGACCCTGAGGCATATGTGAGATATTTGTCTCCAGTCTACCCTGCCTTCTCAGCTGTCCTGCTGATTTGCTTATCAAATTTCTAGCCCACCTTTTCTCCTAAAAGAAAGAATGCAAACAATGGACGAGCAAAATAAGACAAATTTAGTCCTTTAGCCACCTGCTTCCCAGAGCTTCCTAAAATATGCAACTGGTCATGATCCTGCTATAGTTCTGCTGCCCTCGCAGAAGCTGCCTTGATTCCATGTCAGGAATGAACGTCCCCAACAGAGCAACCAGCCTGCCATTTACCCTACCTAGCTCATGCAAATCTGTTCATCTGGGTATCCAAATTTTTGAGTGCGATTCTTCCCCCTCCAACCAGCCTAATTTTTTCAGTCATTTTTCTGGCTGTCCAAATTGTTTATGCATTCCTCGGGGGATGTGGAGAAACTAATTTCTCAAAATGAGTGGAGCCCAGAGCTGCAACTCAGTGTTATTCTACTGTGAACATAATAGCAGCCACATGTCAAAAGTTAAAATGTCCAAATAAGAATGAACAGAAACTGTTATGAGGGCGGGGGGTGGTGCTGTTTGCTCTTAAAATCAAAAGTTAACTTATCTCATGAAGACAGGACATAATACCCCTAAAAGTAACGGAACCTCCCTCATATTATCTCCTGTCACTTTATGACAACTGTGCATCCCCACTTATTATCTGAGGCTTGTAACCACAGGTGAGTGTCTTTGGATAGTAACTGTTAGACCTGCTCAGCACATAGCAGGGGCTTCCGTAGTCATCTCAAAATATTGCATACTGCTATTTCCAGCACTGAAATAAACCTAGACATAAAAGGAAGGATGTTCCGGTTCTTACAGTGAAGGGGTGGCTAACAGCTGACCCATCGACCTGCTTCTTAAAGCAAGGGATGGGAAAGGGTGGTCTGGTGGTGGTGGGAGATCTCAACAAGTCCTTCCTTGCTATGGCACCACCAAAGCCCCATGAGGTGCTTCACCCACTCCTATTCGCCTTGGTCTCTTCCTTTCCAGGGACACTGTATATGCCCATGAGTCCATAGGGGTAGCCATTTTACCCCCCGGAATACATGGAAGCAGCCGCACATCATTATGGAACATCTTTTCCCCGTAGCAGACTTGGGGCTTTAATTTGTATAACAGCAGCAGGCCAGCAGTGCAGCAGAAGGTCCATTGCTAAATAACCCCATTCTACACACTGGCATAGCTGTCATCATGCCCCATCACTTCCAGGTGTGCAAAATTGTATTGATGGCTGCCTGGTCCTGTCTCCCAGCTTACCGCTTGAGCATCCTAAGACCTTATTTTGTAGGCCCAGGAGCCTCCTGCATCAGGTCTAATGCCATTTAGGAGTATTGTAAAATGGAAAGTTCTCCACTACAGGCCGACTACAGGTGCCTGTAGTGACCTCACATTTCCATAGTCCTGGCTTTCTTTCCTCTCCCCTTAAAATAAGAAATCCAGTTATGGAAAGGTAGTATTTCCTATCGCACCTACCTGAATCTGCAGGACGACCAGATCTGCATCTAGACCTCTTTTCAGAGGCAGGGTTCTCAGGGACAACTCAATCTGCCTCTTTTTCTCCGTGAGCTTCAGCTTTAGAAAGCGGATCTTTTCATCCATCACATTAATCTCCGTATCACCATTTCGACTCATCATTTCCTGAATATTTATTTTTTCGTAAAAAATGCACACTTCTTCTTCACGCTCTATGAGCAGAACTCCACTACAAGGAACCCAAAGTGAAGACTTAATAGGCAGGTTGTAAAGTACATAATTTATTCACCTCGTCCACCCAGGAAGCATGGTGTTTGTTACAGATTAGGGGGGGGACCCCTAAACCCTAGAAGTTAATAAATGGTAGGATTTTTATTACTTGGAGTATTGAAGAGAAGATTGCAGGGGGGAAATGTAGGCTAAGCTTCCTTCCCAAGCCAGGGCCTCACCTGGGATAGAGGCGTTAACATGACAAAAGGGGTTGGTGGCCCAACTAAGAGGAATCTTGGGCCTGGGCAGACAGAAGGTTGCCAGGGTAACTGGGTGTGAGGTGACAGGAAAAGAGGGTCTTGGGCAACAGTGGCGTAGCGTGGGTTGTCAGCACCCGGGGCAAGGCAAGTAATTTGCGCCCCTAACCCGTGGATTTGCGCCCCCTAACCCGTGGATTTGCGCCCCCTAACCCTAACCCCCAGATGTTGCACCCGGTGCGGCCGGGCCCCCCTGCACCCCCACGCTACGCCACTGTTGGGCAAGGTGTGCTGGGAAGATGGGAGAGAGAAAAGGACTGAGTCCTAAACTAGGTTAGTGATAATAAGGAAGAGGAAGGAGGATACTAATTTCAGCTTATTATTTTGAGTATCAGTCTTGGTTTGGAGCTCCAGAATGACTGCCTCGGTGGTTTTAGCAATATAATCAAAGGACAATTCAAAATTTTAGTCTTACAAGCAAAATATAACCGCCATGTAAGAAAGCAAACTAATTAGGAACAGAGGACTGAGCAACCTGCAAGTTGTTAAGTATAACTGTTTAATTGTACACTGAAATGTAAAATAACTCTGTATGTGTATTGCTCAAGGTTTAACATTGGAAAAGTCCACTGAAGCCAAGTAAGCTCTCTGAGTACCTAAAAAGTTAATTATTAGCTGTTGATGTATCTCTGCAGCTCTGTCATGGTTTTAACTTAGATCACATGAGAAGGGTATTCAGTTGCAAATTTCTATTTAGTTGAAAGAAAGAAGGATGTGTGCTAATTATTCTCTTTCTAAGATAACACAGCCTCGGGCTGGAATGCAGGCTGTGGGAGAGACAGAGCTGCTTTCAGTTCTAATTTAGCATAGTTATATATTTCTAAGATGCTGTACCTGTGCTCGGACAAGCACATGATATTATGCTACTATTTGGATGTAGCATAATTGTTTTGAGTATCTGTTTTAGAACAAGTTCTGTTAGTAAAGCTTTTGAACCATATTTTTGGAGTGGACAATTTTTATTTCAAGAGTCGGTTTTTAATTATCTGTTTGCTTTCATACCCACAATATTAATAACCACAAAAGAAGTTATCATTCAAATGAAATACTAGCAAACCTACAAAATGTTTGACGTTTGCTGTGCTCCCTACCTCTCATTTCGAAGCTGGACGGCCTTTTCATATTTCTTTCGCAACTGAACCATTTCATCCTCGATACGAGTGAGCAAGTTGGTGAGTCTTTCAACGTCCATCAGCTGCTGCTCTCGCTTTTCTTTCATCTCCACGAGTGTTTGATGAACTTTGCAAACATCACACTGGATGCTGTCTTTGACAGAAATGTTACTTGCATGTTTCATTTGGTATTTTTGCAATTTTCTGAATGGAAGGAAAATAAATGAAGATAAAATGGAGAATGAAACAGAGTTACATTTTTAGATGACCTTAGACAGCACAATCAGTCCTGATTTCTTGAGGATTACTTATGTAGCATATGTGAAAGACTGAAGAACATTATATTAATATCAAGCATTGTTATTATTTTTAGTAGTATTTCTCTGAAATTTCTACAAATTCATCTTCCCTATCAATAGACGATTGGGAAATGAAATGAAATATGTAGAAATAAAATAAATATGTATAATGAATAATAGTCAGCTAATCTTCTGAGAGAAGATGAAGTGTATTTATTATGTTTATTTATGGATTTTACATCAGAGGCCTACACGCAGCATAAAAAACATGAGGTTGAATCTAGACTTAGGCAACTCCCAGACTGTCTGGCATAGGCAGGAAGGCACAAAGCTCACACACGCATCACGACATTGCCACCCCCAATGACCTTCGCAAGCTGGCGCCTCTGGCCCTAATTGTTTCCTATAAAAAAATTCACCGCACGCCATTTGAATGTGCATGGTTTGTGCCTGCAGCACTTAATCCAGCAATTGACACATGCACATAAGTTTGTTTCTGTATGACATCAAGAATGAAATAAGGTAACAAATATAAAAATAGAAATGATAATTTGCCACATAGTGAGAAATAAAAGCCAGTTTATCCTTCAGATAAATTAATAAGTGGGTGCTCACCTTTCTTTAATCACAGCATTGGTCCTTAAGATTTCCTTTTCATTATCTAGCATTTTGACTCTCTCTTTAATTTCATTTGTTTTTTGGCGAGCACAATGCAAAAGGTTGACCAGTTTGTTTCTCTCATGTCGCACAATGTCATACATTTTAGCAAATTCTTTCATTCTACAAACCAAAAATATTACAAGGGGAAATGTTACTTGTTTTAATGCATTAACTATCTCCTGCTATAGAAGGCACTTCATCAAATTTGCCAAAAATTCCTTACTGTCTCTGAATTGCTTTTTGCTTTTTCATATGTTCCCTTACTTCAAAGTCTTTTGTTTTTATATCTGCTTTAACATTATGCAGCCGTGCCTGAAACAGAAATAGTAGTGAACAGACTGGTAATTGGAAGCGTTGCAAAGGCATTTCTGAAAAAAGACTTAGACAAAAACTACTCATAAGCGTGCCATTTCTTCAAAAAGGTATTTCCCACCCACAACGTGTAAACCCCACTAATAAATAGCACCCATTCAAACCAGCAACATCTTGGTAGGAGTAGGCATTGGAAGAAAAATCAACTTACCCAGCTTCACAATGCAGTCCTAATTCTTGCAACTTCCCATGGGATGTGGGTGCAGAAGGGGAAGAATAATAATAATAATTGTATCACAGGTAAATATAGCCTTGCCACCGGTTTGGATTTGAAAGTGTGTTTTGTGCCATTTTCTAATTCTTCAAGTATTGACGCTAGAAGCGGCAGATAAAAGCTGACGACGACAGACCTCTAGCAATTCCAGGCAGGTACTAATATTGGATGCATCAAACTAGTCATCTGTTGGACTCCTCTTACCTGGGATTTCAAAAAATCCTTTGATTTTTGCTCCCTCTCATCAGCCTTGATCTGAGTCAAACGTATCAAGTTGTCAACTTCCTCTCTGTAGTGTTCCTGGGCTTTAAATAGATGGTCTTCTTCGGCAATACACTGCTCAAATATTCGTACTTCAGCATCTGTTGATGTTTTCTAGATTGAAAACACCAAAGGCCATTTTAATGTTATGGGGGATGGGGACATCAGGTGTGGGGCAGGTCTAGGAGCCAACTCCTAGGGGCCAGGGTTCTTTTGGCCCCCCAATAAAATATTTGAGGGGGCTGCCCCCCAGGTTGATGGGCATTGCCATTGAAGTGGTGTGCATGTGCTGTTTTGTGATCAATTATGTGGGACGGCGCTTATTTGGGCCCCCCAATATTTTATTCAAGTGGGCCCCCTGGGGCAGGTAAGCACTTGGATAAAATTGTCTGAGCTAGTGCCATGGCGCTGTCGGGCAAGGAATGGCCAGAGTGAGGAATTGAGTCTTTATTGTCAAAAGTACACTTACAAGTTAGGAAAAGGCAACCCTCGACCAGCCTGACCTCTCTCTCACTCCTCCTGCACTTGTTTTTCCCTCTCCAGTCCTGACTCTGACTCCAGACCTGGCTGTCACAAGCTCCCCCAGATCACTGACCCCTTATTACAAGTCCGACTCCAACCCTACCCCCTTCTCCTACTGCCCACTCCTCAGCGTCCAGCCAGTTACGACAGCTAATGCAGTTGACGGGCGCTGAGAGGAAGCACCTTTGAAGCCCAATGCATGCTTTCATCACAAACTGGAAAATAGTAAAACAGGTATCTATCGAGACAGTTGGCACCACTTGAGCAATTAATATTGGAAGGATCAGACTCTGTAAAAGAGCCTCCCTGATCTGAAATTCTATCCAGAACACCACACTGAATCTCACCTTTGCAACTAGTACAACATTTAACCTAATAACCAGTAAACAAACTTTTTTTTACAAAGAAATGACGCGCGGAGAGAGGTTTTCAAATCTAGGTCTCAACACCAAAAAGCAACAACTACACCTGCCCTATTTGCTATTGTAAGCAGCTATGCCAATTGTAAGCTGCCCCCTTGTACAGCAATCCTGCCAGCAGCGGCATAGCGTGAGTTGTCAGCACCTGGGGCAAGGCAAGTAATTTGCGCCCCCTAACCTGGGGCAAGGCAAGTAATTTGCGCCCCCCCTAACCCCTAACCTGTGAGTTGCCTGCTGGCGCTGCCGCCCAAACGATGCCACTTGCCCGGAGGAGGAGGGGGGCAGAGAGGCGAGGAAAATGCAACATGGCCCAGCAGCTGCAGCAGCAGCGGCGGAGGCAGGGCTGTGAGGAGGGGCTGCCTGGCGCGTCCTCCGCAGCGAGCGCTGAGAGCCGCTGCCTGCTGGGCGCCTTCAGCCCGGATGCGCGCACAGCTCGTCAGTTCCACGAGACATGGGGCTCTGCTACAGCCTGCACCCGAGGCTCTTCGGCGACTCCGGAGGCAGTGAGCGCGCCCCCCCAGATGTTGCGCCCGGTGCGGTCGGCCCCCCTTGCACCCCCCACGCTACGCCACTGCCTGCCAGTTCTGATAAACTTCGTTTTACTCCTATACCCACTCTGGCTAGTATCCTTCTCTAAAGGGTGTTAAGGAAGCCATGGCAGTCTGTGTTCTCTTCAAATCTCCTTAGAGAGGGTAAAGAAATTGCACCGGTCATAGATGTCAATGGAGAAAGCTGCCACTATTCCACCAGCTCAGTGAGGAGATGTTTGGAAATTACATAAGCATAAAATTTACAAACTCCATGTTTATTAATGGTGTAATGCTCCTGTTACTCTATATTTCATTTTTATAAGTTTTTTTTTTTTTTTGCTACAGCATTGCATTGTAAAGCATTGTGCACTTGAAGGTAAAATAAACTGGATAAAAACTCATCCAAACTCAGGAATACACAAATTTAAACTACAACCCTCCACAGGCTGGAAGCAGAGTGGGTGAATGGCTAAAACTGTAGAATTGTTGAAGGTTGCTTGACTAGATTCCTTATGCATGTATGAAGATTTAACTGAATGAAAAGGGGGGGGGGGGTTCTTCATTTCAGCAGTTTTCTTCCATATCTTGTTTATCACAAAGTTGCTAAAAAGAGATCACTGGGTGCTTTCATACAGCTGAAAGAAGATAAGGAGTCTGATACAATGCCTGAACTACAACTGTTTGTAACGGCATGGCACATACAATGACTACACATACAGTGCAACATTCTTTTGATGATCACACATTTGGTGCAATGTGACCTCAGCAATCTGTGTACTAAAACATTTTTACCCATTTCTGTTTTACCCATTTCTATTTATGACAGTATTAGAGCTTTTAAACCAGGGGTGGTGAACCTTTTTATACCTACCGCCCACTAATGCATCTTTCTTGATGGTAAAATTTCCTTACCGCCCACCAGTGCTCGATGGAAGTAGGATTCAGCTTGCGCTGTAGAACCCCCTACCGCCCACCTAGAATCCTGAAACGCCCCACTAGTGGGCGGTAGGGACCAGGCTGACAACTCCTGTTTTAAATGGACACAGAGTTTTGCAGGACTTGTATCTTAAATCTTGTAGAATGGAAAAGAACTAGAAAAACATAAAATATGGGTCATGGTAATAACATACCTCCTGGGCCAGATTTCTCTTAATCATTTCTACTTCCCTCTGGAGCTCCCTTCGTCTTTCTAGTAGTGTCCCATCATCTTTCGGAACAGCATCTAGCTAAAAAAGGGAAACCTGAGACAGTTAACATATGCAAAAGAAGGAAACGGTGGTATTTTAACATAGACTGTACTTAGCATCTTCCTTAAACATTAACTGAATTAAAGATTAAGATTTAGGAATGTAGGTACACATTCCAACTGCAGAACATGGTTTTTTTAAAAAAGTTTGTTAAATGGCTTGCTAAAGGATGCTAGAAAAACAACCATCACAGCAGTTGATGTAGGTATTACAGCTGCAACCTGGAACCATGTAGACGTCTTAAGCTCAGTGCGATTCCATGGGCTCTAAATATCAAGACGTACAAGACAAGTGCCAACTGATCTGTAATATGATCCATAATAATCACAGTGCTGACATATGATTAATAATAATAATAATAATAATAATAATAATAATAATAATAATAATTTATTATTTATACCCCGCCCATCTGGCTGGGCCTCCCCAGCCACTCTGGGCGGCTTCCATAGAAAACAGAAATACAGTAAAATATCACACGTTAAAAACTTCCCTGAACAGGGCTGCCTTAAGATGTCTTCTGAATGTCAGGTAGTTGTTTATCGCTTTGACATCTGATGGGAGGGCGTTCCACAGGCCGGGCGCCACTACCGAAAAGGCCCTCTGTCTGGTTCCCTGTAGCTTTGCTTCTCGCAATGAGGGAACTGCCAGAAGGCCCTCGGCGCTGGACCTCAGCGTCCGGGCAGAATGATGGGGGTGGAGACGCTCCTTCAGGTATACTGGACCGAGGCCGTTTAGGGCTTTAAAGGTCAGTACCAACACTTTGAATTGTGCTCGGAAACGTACTGGGAGCTGCTATTGTAAGTAAACATAAGTCATGCAGATGTGTGTTGGCATAATTTGTACTGTGGTGGCTGAAATACCTTTTGACATGCGTTCTAGGTGTCCTAAACATGCCACACCCTTTCTCTGCCTATTTCTGTATTGTGTATCAGTTTTGGATGCTGATGCCAGACTAGCATTTTCATGTTATGGTGATGCCAGCTTATCAACTTGCAATATCACGGCAATATCACTTTTAAAAATATGACTGCCCTAATACGGATTTTTTGGAACTTGCTATCTGTGAATGCCCATCAGTTTGCATGCACAGAAATATGGGCAATTTTCCTAACAACTTCAGACCATTAGACAGTTAAGCAAAGCTTTCCAGTATAATTTTAAAATGCCTGGAAGCTCCTGGGTTACTTTACACAACTGAGCGGAAGGCATGATAGAAGAAATATGGAGATCTTGTAAAAGCTACTACGTATTTCAACACTCCTCCGGTATTCCATTTCCACTGATAATGTTGTGGTTGGTTCTTTTGGCTTAACTGCAGCAAGATCATATAGCCCAAAATGTTACTGACACACACACAATACCCTTTACCCCTCTTGCCCTGTCCGCCTTGGATTGACACGTTGCTGGGAAAAGGCACAACTGCACAGTAAGCAGTTTCACAAGGGAATCTGGCACGATGCTCTTGTGAAATAACTGGTTTGTAGGAAGTGCTTCTGTCACAACCTGTTTCCTGATTCTGTGAATGCTTATTCATACAATACTTCCCACAAGATTGTATGCAATTGGGTAGAACATTGCCATGGCATCAAAGGGATTGGTGTGGCGGGGGCGGGGGGGGGGAGAAGCATTTTCATATGCTTTGTTAGAGTTCCTTTAAAAAACAACAACCTAGTGACGCAGTTATAACATTACTGTAAGAATTAATCAGCAAAGCCGTCAGTTTTGTGTAGTTTCCTATATGTTACCCTCACTAGAAGGCCTGGCCCTTTCCCCTCTGCATTCCGCCCTCTTGGCTTCTCAGTCAACCTTATGCCGAGCCCCCATAAATATCTGGAGTTATCTGGTTAGACTACATAAAAAAGTTATACATTATAACTCTATTCTTCCAAGCCTAACATGTGGATTAACATTTAGAGTGTTTAATTGTTCAGTTTCAGTTTCTGATTCTCATGAAAACTTACAGATTCTGGCTTCACACAATTAACTCAAGGCAGTGTCAATTTACTCTTGGCAGAAAGCCAAGGTCTCCTTGACCTAGAAACAATTTACACTGATTGTTTAACGACCAGCACTCAACTCTGTTATCGAGGAATGCTAGCACAGTTTGGGGTTAGGTGTGTTGAAGGAGTAGGAGTGCTGTGTATGGTTAAGAGAGAGAGAGAGAAAGAAAGAAAGGTTTTATTTGCTTTGCTTTGTATGCAGAAACTCTGTTTTTTTTCCTTTTAATAAATCCTGTAAATAGTTATTCTGAGTCTAGCTGACTAGTCATTTCCACCTCAACTAGCTTCTTCGCTGTGCAGGAAAACTCTGCTACGTTTGGGCTAAAGCCATTAGGGCTACGCCTGACACTTCAAAGTTCCATGATTAATGTGCCCCAGTCCTTGTTAGCATGGATAATTTCCTTAGCTTGGCATCTCTAAGGTTTTTAGGTTATTGATTGGCCCAAGTCACCAGGGAAATAATTTTCTCAATTATGTAGGCTTTTCTAACTATTAAACAGTAGATCTCAAGTTTCCTGGGAAGTCCAGGTTCCCACCTCCCCAACATACTTATTGAGAAGTCCGGTCCACTTCCCAGTGGGGAGGAGATGCGGTGGACTGTGTGACAACCCACTCCCCACCGGGGGTGAGGGACTTGGTCCCACGTTGCCTGGGGGATCCCAGTCATGTCAGAGCCCGGCCAGCCAATCCGCTGGCCGGGGGGCGTGGCCGGGAACCTTTAAACCACGGAGCGAGCCGGAGGACTTCCTCTTTGGCTTGCTTCCTCAACCACCCTCCCTCCCTCCCTATTTTGCAGGTTAGGCAATGGCCTTGCTATGGACCTTAGTTGGCTGCCTTGGTAGTCCAAGGGGCCTGGTAGGAATTTTCCCACTTGGCAAATTGGCACTGGCCACTTGGTTTTCGCCTACCTTGTAGCAATCATCACAACTTTGTTAGGGTTGCGGTTAGGCATTGTTTGACCTTGGGGGGGGGGAGGTGTGGCCATCACCTGCCCCTCCATGCTTAAGGGTATTCCGTTAAAGGAATCTGGGGGTGTTGCTCTTGTCTGAAGGGATCAGGGGGCTAGGGCCCTAAAACGACCCCGACGGGAACACCTGGGGGAGTTCGAGTTGGTTCTCATTGACAGGGCTCCCCCTACTGATGGTTTACCCTTACTGGACTTCCTGTGCAGCAGGCAGGAGTCTGATATAGTCGGGTCCAATCAATGCCTAAGCCAATACCGCTCACATTCTGTAATTCAATAAAGTTGTGGCCAAATGTGCCCAATAACATAAACCTAATATCCGTGTCCTTGTGTGGGTTATTTCCCAATGAGGGGGTGGCTGCAGGGTCTCGACACGCAAGTCACAATTTGAAGTAGCAAGCAGCCAGGCACACGAAAGCACACTTGGGTTAGGTGCCGGGGGTGGGGGTCTCCTCTGTGTATTCTGGCTCCTCTGTGAGGGGTCTGGGGCAGACCCCTGACTGAGGACTTCATGGGTTGGGTTGACTCCCAGGGTATAAAGGGAGGCTTGTGCTTCCTTCCAATCTGGGGTGTATCAGCCTTTAGGAATTTGCACGGTGGCAGCATCAAACTACAGTACAATCTGGGCAGGGTGGAGTGTGTAATACAGTCTGAAACTGTGAAAAGCAGAATCTACAGATTTATCACGGGATGTTTTAGTTCTCTCGAAAAGGAACATATCCTTCCACAAAATACAGCATTCAGTAACCTTCAAAGGCAAACACAGCCAGATTCTCAGTTAGACGAGTTTTAGTTTTTACTGCCATAGCTTGCTGATATTTATTTTTTTTGCTTTTTTGCCATGGCTTGCTGATACAAATATTTTTGCTTTTTTGGTCTCCTGTTGCTGTTTGTTATTCTTTAGAATAGCAAGCCCTTGGTTGTTGTGGCTGCCTTCGTGCTGGAATTCCATGTCACCTGGCAAAAGCTGGATGTGTGAATGATTGTAGTATTCCAACGCTGCCACAACACTATGCACACACAATCCGGTGTGTAGAAACATTTTCTCTTTTTTGTAATATATTTTTTTTCTATATAGAGTTACATTTGTGACTCAACAATTATATTCCAATTCAACAAAACTAGTTTATAACTCAAATTACATACAACTGCGTTTTAAGGTTCTGTCTTATCTGATTTCATTCTCTCTAACCTGTTTCTTAATATATTTTGCTGTTTTCTTACACTGCAAACCCCGCTGGGATCTTCACATATGGGAAATAACTTTTTATTTAGACTAGAAATGGTTTCCAGAGCTCTTTAAAAGGTTCTAAATTTGTATCTTTTATCAGTGCTTGCAGCTGTAGTCACGTACAAATACTGTTAAGGCTTTCTTTGGGATTTCACTGTCTAGTTTCCCCAGCAGGGAGGACTGTGGTCTCTTGGGAAAAGTCACTTTAAATCTTTTATTAATTTCATTATATATCATGTCCCAAAAGGCCTTTTGCCTTCCTGCAGGTTCACCACGTATGATAGAATGACCTCTAACAAACTTTACATTTCCAACATTTGTTTAATACATTTTTGTACATTTGAGCTAGCTTCTTTGGGATTAGATCTATACGTCATCTTGTAATAGTTTTTCTTTTAGGCCATAACATGCTGTAAATTTCATTCCTGTTTTCCAAAGCTTTTCCCAGGCAGCCATATCTATATTACGTCCAACAATTTTAGCAAATCCATTATTTAAACCTTTTTAAATATATTTTGTTTCATTGATGATACTGGAACCAATTACCCACTAAGTTTTGTATTTTGTTGAATTTTTAAAGCTTACATCCTGAAAGCTCAATAAATCTCTATAGAAAGCCTATTTGGGTTGCATATTTGTTGATTTATGTGCACAGGCCTCCATTGGTGATAACCATAAGGGAATCTTATGTTCCTGAAGGCTTTTAGTTCTCTTCACACCTCCATCAGACCCCTACTTATATAATGATTAAGAAAATCTTTATTTTTTTTGACTTTGTCATACCACAGATATGAATGCCATTCATATTTTCTGTCAAATTGTTCCAAGTCTAATAATCTAGTATTTCTTAATGTTATCCACTCTTTTAAGCAAGTTAAACATGCTGTTTCATGATACAGTTTGAAATTAGGTAAGGTGAAAACCTCTTCTTTCTTTAGCATCTGTTAAATTCTTAAAGTTTATTCTTGGTCTCTTTCCCTGCCAAATAAATATAGTTATGTCTCTTTGCCAATGTTTAAAACAGGTAACCGAATTAATTACTGGCACAGTCTGAAAGAGAAAACGGCATTGTGGACACATTTTCAAGCTAATTTTAACCAGGAAAAATATCTCTAATCAAACTTATTCATACAAACCTCTAATTGGATTCTCTCATGATAGGATCTGATTTGCTCCAAGCCCTCCTGAGCTATCTTCAACTGCATCTCCATCTTTTTAAAATTTCTGAAATCTTTCTCTCTCTCTCTTTGCATGCGACTCAAAGTGTCTTGCAGTTTTTGCTTTGTCGTAATACAGTTACGAGAACCCATTTCTAAGATAGCCCTACAGAAGTGTACAGAAAGGAAACAAAATGTACAAAAGAAAGTAAAAGTAAAACTGGGCAAGGAATAGGTATAAACAAAACCACTGAATTCCTGTTATTTAAATTGCTGTGATTTGTTTTGTTATTTTTGTGAGCTGCCCTGAGCGCATCTTGATGTAACATTTATAGGAATAAACAAAAATACAGTTAGGAACAGTGGGAGTAAAAACTATTGTTGGGCAGCAGTCAAAATATGAAACCAGCAATCGCTTTCAAGGACACTGATTCAACTTTACCAGCGTTACAGCATTTTTTGTTCCACAAAAGAAGCTATGTCAGTCTGTTGCAACAAAACCAAAAGCTTTAAGGAGATTAATGTTTTCCAACCATGCCACGTGATCCCTTGGGATTCTGAAGGAGTTTCTCAATGCGAAGATTATCCATGGAAGACGGGCTACCTGAAAGGCAACTTGCCCATCATTGCCACTTTTTCTTTGCAATGTGGTGCATTGTAGAGCATATTACCAGTTTTCCAAGAATATCAGTTAAGCCCCCACAGACCTATTTACTGAGAGCTTGTGGCCTAGAAACAGTCTTGAGATCCTCTGCAACACAGAGGGATTCTATAGCAGATCTGCAATGGGAAACTGTTTCCTGAAGGTAGCAAGTTTGAAAATCACTGGGCTTGAGGTCACTTCACCAGACGCACGAAATAATTTAGAAAATTGGTAGGCTCATCTCACCGTATCTACCAGTTTGCTTGACCATATTATCATCTGACAAATAAGTTTCTGAAGATCCACAGGGCTCCCTGTAGCTGCCTGTTACAGCAATAAGCTGGAAAAAGAGCATTCACTCCCTATTTATTTCCAGGTCCAATTCAAAGGTGCGGGATAAGATATTTAAAACGATGTACAGTTTAGCACTGGAATATCTGAACAGGAGTCTTCTCCCATATACGCATCTTGGAAACACAACCTAGCAACCCAGTGGAATTTAGCTAGCAAAACAGGTGGTGAAAGACAAATTCCTCCTGTGAATGCAAAACTTACCTTTCTGCTATGGCACTTCCTTCATTCTCTTTGTTCATTTCATGCATTTTAGTAAGAGAGATAAATTCTCGCTCCTTGCTTTCCAGCAAAGCCTTTTTCCCATCCACCTCTTTCATCACATCATCCTTTTCTTCTAGTGCCTCGTCATTTTTAGCCTCTATTTTTCTTAAGGACTCAAATATCTCTCGTGCTTCTTCCTGCACTGCCTTTCTCTTTTTCTCCGTTTCTCTGTAGACAATTGCAGGTGTTTATATTAGTAACAAAACAGGTCTCTGCTCACATCCTGTCATTATACCTGTTGTACTCCAGTAAAAACACAATAAAAATTAACGTAAGACTTAGACCCAAATTCCTTTTCCAAAACCATGAGACCATGTTGAAGCAATAAAAGGTCCATAATGCACTGTCTGCTTTCATGTGACAGGGGGCAGGCAGTAGTAAATATTCCAAATAAATAAACACAGAGAGCTGGTCTAAAATTTCTAGTAGATCTGGTGACAGAACAGTAATGAGACTTGGGTAGACCTGCCTCTGAGAATCTAGTTCTAGGAACATCCCTGTGCTGTTTTTCACTGGACAGACCTGGTGTTCATCTACAGACAGACCTAGCATCCATATTGTGTCTTTCCACCCTCAGCTGAAACCTTCAATGTTTTTTCTGTACCCCTTAAGCCTTTAATTAATTGCACTGCTACTACGATTAACTTAACAGCCCTGTTTAGGGAGGTTTTTTAATGACTGATGTTTTAATGTATTTTTTGTCTCCTGTTGGAAGCCACCCAGCCAGATGGGCAGGGTATAAGTACAGTAATTATTACTAATAATAATAATAATAATAATAATAATAATAATAACAGCTACCCCCTCCACATTCATTCACTAAAAAAAGAAGTCCCAGGATAAACACTAGAGTACATTTCAGGGTTGGCATTACATTACTCTTAACTCCCACTCTTGAAAATGGAAATAACCCTGTGTTTAGAGCCAGTGTAATCCATGCTCTCTCAGACACAGACGCTGCAATAACTGCATTGGCAGGGCAACTTCTTTAATTTTTACAAGCTCAGTTATAACTTTGGGAGCTATGCAATAATATCTGAGTTAGAAAGATCCAAAGAGTCCCATTTTTGCTGCAACCTTTTGTTTGTTTTTTTGTAACTTTTGCCTAATCATAACTACACTAAAATCACGGATGCCTGAATTGTTTTCTATGGGGCGATGAGCACTTCGCCAGGGAAAGCTTTAAAATGAGCCTAGTTCATTCTGTAGAAAATAGGTGTGTCACTCTAGACTTCTCATTGTCTGAGTGGTTAGATTTGCTTTCATAAACGTCGATCAATGTTGTGATATCATTCATTGGCTAAAAACGCTGAAAGGTGGGAGCAGGCTAGGTAAAGGGACCCCTGACCATTAGGTCCAGTCGTGGCTGACTCTGGGGTTGCGGTGCTCATCTCACTTTATTGGCCGAGGGAGCCGGCGTACAGCTTCCGGGTCATGTGGCCAGCATGACTAAGCCGCTTCTGGCGAACCAGAGCAGCACACGGAAACGCCGTTTACCTTCCTGCTGGAGCGGTACCTATTTATCAACTTGCCCTTTGACGTCCTTTCGAACTGCTAGGTTGGCAGGAGCAGGGACCCAGCAACGGGAGCTCACTCTATCACGGGGATTCGAACTGCCGACCTTCTGATCGGCAAGTCCTAGGCACTGTGGTTTAACCCACAGGCTAGTTTCTTACAAAACAAATTAACAGAATAGTGCCTCCACATTTGACATCATATATTAGTTTTCACAAGGGCTAGAGATGTAACTATTTTAAAAACAAACACTAGGAACCCACAGACTATGCCAAACCACCACACGCCTTGTGCCTGCCCCAAAGATGCTCATGTCCCCCTCACAAGCGTCCCTTGGAAGTCTGAACAGCTCCATGTTGTTACTCATCTGTGCTCTGATAAAATCAGGAGCAAAGTCTTGAGGGCCTTACATTTTCTACCCAGGTGTTGATAAAACCCTTACACTTTTAATCCAATTACTTTTTTACTATGAAAGGGTGTACCTAATATGGCAGGTGGAAAGGATTTTTTTATTATAAAAAACCCCTTTTCAATAAGAACTCAGCTCCTTCTCTTTTAGAAACTGATTAAAAAAATTAAAACTGATTAAAAAAATTATACATTCCTTTCAATAAGAACTCAGCTCCTTCTCTTTTAGAAACTGATTAAAAAAATTAAAACTGATTAAAAAAATTATACATTCCAAGGGTCATTTAGTCCAATCCCTGCAATGTAAGAATCTTAGCTAAAGCATCCATGACAGATGACCATCCAACCTCTGCTTAAAAATCTCCAAGGAAGGAGAGTCCACAATCTCGCGAGGGAGACTGCTGCGCTGTCAAACAGCTCTTACTGCCACAAAGTTATTCCTGATAACTTCCTGTTCAGTTTCTGTTAATTGATTCTCATGAAAACTTATAGATTCTGGCTTCACACAATTAACTCAAGGCAGTGTCAATTTACTCTTGGCAGAAAGCCAAGGTCTGCTTGACCTAGAAACTATTTACACTGATTGGTTAACGACCAGCACTCAACTCTGTTATCTAGGAATGCTAGCACAGTTTGGTGTGTTAGGTGTGTTGAAGGCGTAGAAGTGCTGTGTATGGTTAAGAGAGAGAGAGAAAGAAAGGGTTTATTTGCTTTGCTTTGTATGCAGAAACTCTGCTGGTTTTTTTTTTCCTTTTAATAAATCCTGTAAATAGTTATTCTGAGTCTAGCTGACTAGTCATTTCCACCTCAACTAGCTTCTTCACTTGTGCAGGAAAACTCTGCTACGTTCGGGCTAAAGCCATTAGGGCTATGCCTGACACTTCAAAGTTCCATGAGTTTAGTTGGAATCTCCTTTCTTGAAACTTGCAGCCATGCATTCAAGTCCTGCCCTCCAGACCAGGAGAAAACAAGTTTACTCCATCTGCCTTTGATATTGTAGTTGACAGCGTATGTTTAGATGGCTGTGGATCAGTTTAGCTTTACAGGACCCTGAGGACCTTTTGTCCATCTCAAAAGCTCTGATGGAGACCCACAAAATACTAGCCTTTAAGGGCTTTGAGGCTTGATAAGCTAATGGCAACAAGGGCCAAAGAACTATAAAGTAGCAGGAAAATAAAATGCAATCTCAAATAATCATGTTCCTGAAATATCATAATTTCTATGTTATTTCTGTAGCTTTTAAAAGTATGATTTAAAGCTGTTCACCATCTAACTGCAGAGTCACAACGTAATAACAGCACCAGATGAAACAAGCCATGCCTTCAGAAAAAGAAAAAAGAAAAAGAAAAAAGAAACATTTTCCATAGCAGCAGGAGGCAGTAAGGCAGCACAGCATTGCTATACAGGTGCTTATAGTGAGCACCCATGTAATATGTTACATTATCAGTTTGGTGGAGATGAACATCTCTGCTATCACTAAAACAAGAGCTTCAGTCTAGGGCAGGTATGAGGAACCTGTGGCCATCTAGAGATGGTTGGGTTATAATACCCATCATACCAAACCACTGGCCATGCTGGCGGGGACTAATGGGAGTTAAGGTCCAACAACAGCTGAAGGATCACATGTTCCCCATTGCCTATGATTTTGTCAGGATTGGATTAGGAATGTTGTGGAAGCCAGAAGAAGAGGACCCAGTTCAACAAACCAATGTGAAAGATGGGAAGAACCTACCGCTGTGTAACCACAGCATCACAAACCATGATGTCATGCTTGTTACGCCAGCAAATAGACCAACACAAATATTTAGGATCAACTTTTAAGTGCCAGGTGACTTAAATTCAAGCAAACAGCAGCAGGCTTAATAGGACTGTTCACTGGGCTGCTAGCCTAGCAATATGGGCTCCTTTGGGAGGAAGGGTAGAAAGTCAATAAATATACATAATACTGGGCAAACAAAAAACATTAAGGAAAGAAACCCATACTGCATTCTGCGGTTTATTTTGTCCATATCCTTTCCGAGCTGAAGAGGAATGGCTTGAAGACGGACAAGGTCATCCTAGTGATAAAAATATAAACATTAGTCTACACAGACTGAGGTTTTATGGAAAAGTACAGAACTAATATTCAAGTTGTATCAACTGGGAGCACACAGTGGCGCACAGCTACACAGACTAATGAATTTATTCTTGAATTACTTTTATTTCTTCTTGCTTCCGAAATAGTTCCTCAAGTTCTTTCTGATCCTTAGTAAGGCGCTTGTGTCTTAAAGAAATATCATCTTTCAGTGCTCTGATTTCTTGCCGCCTGTGTGTAGTTTCTTTACGAAGCTCTTCACAGCTTTCCCTCAGAGCCTTCATCCTCTTATCTGCATCCTTTGAAAAGCGAAAATTAGTCACTCCATGTTTGGAAAGTGGAATGCACGAATTAGGAAAACATTAAAACATGGTTATCTAGAATGCATGTTAAAATAGTATTTTAGGGGCAACAGTATGCATGTTATTCGACCTGCAATATTACTGCCCACTTAGCTTCCTTATTACAAAATCTCTCAGTTGTGTTGTAGATTTGTTTTGTGGCAGTCCCTCATTAGGGTCAGGAATAAAAAGGGAGGGGACTGCGCCTGCCTCCCAGAGTTCTTTGCTCTCCTGTCTCCGTCCTTTCGCTCATAACCCAACCCATTCAGTTCATCAGCAACCGCCTTAAATTGGATGGGATTAGGAGATCTCCACCTCTGGGTTCCTAGGGATATTTTGTGGGATTAGGGACATATGGAGCAGGTCTCCTGAAGGCTAAGGCACCGGCAGTAGCAAAGAAGTCAGTCACTGCTGCTACTGTTAAGTGCTACCGTGTTTTTTGGGGGAAGGGGACAAAACATTTGAAATGAAACTTGTCACAAACTATAACTTTGCTGGTATTTGGCTGGATTATTTGGAAGATCATATAAATGCTTTTGCTCTTCTTGAGGCTTAGCTTAGTTGTTTTCTTTCACTTTCAAAATTGCTTGCCCTGAGACTAAAAAGAAGAAAGGAGGTTATTAATTTGAGAAGATTGAGAGTAAGAATTTGCTGAAAAAAAGTCTGAAATTAGAATGCAGTAAGGGGAGGTATGGGGGAGTCTGGGAAATAAGTTATACGAAAATAAGGATTTGAAATTATACATGTTTTTGTTTAGTTTTGTGTTTGTTTGTGTTGCTGTGTTTGTTAAAATTTTTGTGTGAAATCTGAATAAAAATTTAAAAAAAACAAAAACAAAATTGTTTGCCCTGGCTGTTTTCCTCACTGAAAAAGCCAAATGCACATCAATAGAAGCAATGCAAGTTACCACAGGGCAGCTCCACATTTATATGTTTCCCAATAATGACATACTAAGCCATATCTTGGCTTAGTTCAGTGTGACATGGCAGCAAAAAGGACTAGGGGATGTTCAAAGTGGTATAAGCGCCTCTCCAGAAGTCAACAAGCTTGTGTGGCTTGGCTCAGCATGCCTACAGCTCCCTGTAATCTACAAAGTGCAAAGAAAGTCCGTACACCCTGGTTTCAAACCCTGGTTAACCTTGGTACACATCTAATGCTATACATGGTTCAGACTTTTACATCTCGAAACAATAAGAAATGTCAAGGAAAGTGTTAAGCATATCTATCAAAACTATCCTAGACAAATATGGAAAGGGAGATAGGATAAAGTGCCATATTTTACATGATGTATGAACTTAAAATACTTTTCTCCCTTAACTACTCACAAGATGGCTCAAACCAAAAGGACTGAACAATATATAGCCTAATTTACACAGCAAATGTTGGTGGTCATCTTTAAGGTGCTACATTATGCTTTGTTGCTTTTATCCAGCCAAATGGCACAACACTAGGCGTCACAGGTAACATGAACATCTTACTTACAGTAGCTTTTGGCATTCTTTTATACTCCCTTTCGATGAGATTCTTGTCTTCTCGTAAACTAAAGGAAAACAGCATAAAAGATCATTCAACTCATAATGTCAATAAGGTGATTTAAATATCAATTATTTGCAAGCACGTACCCTTGAAATGCTTCAATATACAGCTAAGGAAAACAAAAGGGGCCAAAATGAAAGGCTAAGTATTGGGTTTGTTAAAATAATTTAATAATACTGAAGTGTCACAATTTTGGATTTACTCACTCATAAGATTCATATCTGCAACAACTAGTTTCCAACATTTTGTCTCCTGGATGGGGAACCCGGGCTCTTCAATCAGTTGCTAGACTCCAACTCCCATCAGATGTCTCAGGGCAAAATTATACATTGCACTTAATGGGCATGTCTCCCCCACCTCTTTAATCAGCTGCAAATGTGGGGGGCAAATGTTATTTGGACTCTGGTGCATAGAGAAGGGAATTACATCCCTTCCGCCCAAGTCACGCTCCCACAAAAAAACCCGCTTCCTTTGTGGCTACAAGGCTTAGAAAAAAGTTCCCAGTAGCCCCCATGCAAACATTTTTCCTAAACCTCACAGCCATGCAGGGGGTGGGTATGGAATTTATCCCAGTAACAATTGCCCTCCACACCTGTAATTAATTTAATGAAAATATGGGACATATCTGCATGCTACATACTAAGTGTAACATGTAGTTTAGCCCTAACTTCAGCTGACTGCCTTATCTGATGCATCCACTTTTTGTGTCCTCACCAGGCAGTTAAAGTCCGGTGGCTCCATGCAGCTCCACTCTCCCTGCCCTAGGCTACGCAAACCAAGGGTTCCCCATTCGTCAATCAACTGGATAAGTGACAGTCATTACTCCTTGGTACATAGTCCGTATTGCAGATAGCCACTCCAATATTATCTACCTGTTCAACTTGTACTGAATTTCATACTCCCTTTCCTGAATCGCATTGTATTCATTGACATATCTCAGGTACTGCTGTCTCAGTTTGGTGACCTCTGAAGAATATCCCTCCGGAAACTGATCAGTGGTTTCTAGTATCTGCTCTTGCTGTTCTATTTCGACCGTGAAACGTTTGGCATCCTGTAGCAGCTGAATCTCTGCTTCCTGTAAGCTGAAGCAAAACAGCGATGTTGGGATAAAACACATATTTAGGAAACAAACCTTCAACTACTATAATGGAAAGTTATTGCAAATCACAAATATTATTTCATATCTTCGGAGCACCAAGTGACAAAGGCAAAGAAGTCAGATTAGATTATTGCTCTATTCATCTAAGAATGTAAGTTTTGATAGTAGGGAAAGACAACCAATAGGGAAAAAGGAGGAATAGATTTCTTATTATTTACTGCATGGCCAAAATTGGGAATCAAATGCTGAAATAAATCTTTGCTTTGTACTCTTTCTCCTGTGTATGCATTCAATAGAGTATTATTTCCATGTTTACAATATTAAAATTTTAATGAAATAATATCTGAAAGCCGGAAACTGTTGTCTGACTGTCTTTTAGTACCTTGAAAGACTTAGCCTTGACGTCAATGATTCAACAAAACTAGTGCTTGGTGAAAAAAATAATCTTCAATGCTGTTCAAATATTTACATAAATATATAGGGAGCATTTCTGTAAGAATTTGACATTCATGCAGAACAGTTTCATAACTGGGCGCAACCACCAAACACGGTGTTTCCCGGCTTTTCCAGAAGACCTAACTTTGGAATGATGCTAGATATAGTGAACAGAAACACACTCTTTGTTCCCTTCTCCCATCTTTTAATTTGAACAATTTTTCTCAGTATATTTTATTTTATTTTTCTTGCTGAGTTACAAACACATAATTAGCACATATATTTAATCACTAGAAATAAGTACTCACATTACATACAGAAAGGTCTACAAAGCGTACCTTACTAGAGTATCATGCAAAACAGTGTACTTTGCCTTCAGTTCAGCCATTCTGGTTCCAGGGATTTTTCCATCATAAAACAACTAAGAAATGTAAGAGTGACAATTATGAATTTACTTGAATAATTATTATGAAAAGAATCAGGCAACACTTTTATCTAACGTGAAAACAAAGTGAAACTTTTCACTGTATCTAGCAATACTCAGAAATGATTACATGCCTGAGGTGATTTGTTTCACAACTTGTGGTATAAAGCTTCAGTATATAAAAAATTAGGTTCTCATTGCTGAGATCTCAATATTGAACTAATCCTCTTGGAAGGAATTTTATATCATTTTCAACACTCAAGTACTATTAGCTACCATTTTAAAATACAAAATTCTTAAAATTTCAATTCCAGCGCAGTTTCTCCCAGTCATGGAAGCGTGTGAGAATTTGCTCTTCCATTTGTGAAATTTATTTCCAAGATATTCAAATTAGACCAGTATGTAATTTCTAGGATCCCCTCTGAATTTCTTTTTTAAAATTGATGTAATATTGGCTGCTTTCCTGTTTTCAAGTATGGTGGCTGATCTTAGGCACAAGTTACATATTTCTGATAGAAGATCAGCAATTTCATATTGGAATTCTTTAAGATCTTCCAGGTCAATCTCATCCAGACATGGCAAGTTATCATTTTTCATTTTGTCAATAAGAACTTCAACTCATGCCACCACTATTTGTCTCCGTTCCTCATTCTTCCAGTGGAAAACCTTCCGCTTTCTAAAGGAAACCTTATTGACTCCAATAGCTGTTTAGATTCTGCTCATTCACCACATTTGCATCCCCATGACCCTGGTTTTACCCTTCCTGATCTGTGACATACATTCTAGCAGAGCTTCTAATATTGTGGTTTTAAACAACTTTTAAGCCTTTTGGAGAGATTTGACCTTCCTGACTTTTCCTTTCAACTTCCTTTTTAACCAATTTCCTCATCTTTGGGAAGTTCCCTCTTTTGAAGTCAAATGTGATGGGGTTGGATTTTCTTGGCAATTGTCTATTTACATATATATTGAATCTGATAGCTCTGTGGTCACCGTTCCAAATCAGTTAATAAACCTTTACATCTTGCACCAGTTCATTGGCACCACTTAAGTTCAGTGTCACTGCCCCTCTGGTCAGCTCCATGACAAACTGATCTAGGGTAACTGTTTAGGGTATCTAGAAATTGTACTTCTTTGTTGTGACTGGGACACAGAATCATAGACTCACAGAACACAGATGTACCCAGTCTATGTGTGGGTAACTGAAGTCACCTACATCACGCCCTCTTTTTGGATGCCTCCTTGAATTCATTCTCAATCTAAGGGAACATTTCCTCCTTCCTTAGACTGAGGTCCTCTGTTGCCGTGGGAACAGGAGAGCTGTCATCCCGAGAGTGGGATGCAGCTATCACATCCACCAGCCAATCTCATCTCAACTTCTCTAGGTCAGCCACCTTGGCCTCAAAGGAATTAACTTGTTCCCTGAGAGGGTGTGTGTGTGGCATTCTATGCAATAAACTGGAAAGCCACACCACCCCAGATGGTTTTCTACGTGAATAATTATTTTATTTCCTTCTTACCCAACATAAACCAGCACTGCTAACAAATAAACGTTGTTACAGGAAAGTTTAAACTGGCACCAGACCTTAGCTAGCAGTTTTAATAGAGGTTAATGGTTTGACAATTCTCATGTATTACCAGTCGAAGCAAGCACAAACAAGTACTGTATCACTTTGATTTTTATTCAGATTTGCAGGAACTACTGTGCAAAATATATGTGGCTGCATAAAGGTACATGGCAAAGGTACAGGAACCATTAAAATGATGATCAATTCCTGTTTGAGTACGAAATGCAGAACGAAATGCAGAATGTATAGTTTTGCACTACAAAAGTTTTAAAACATGCATTGCAACACTACATACCAGGGACATAAGTCACCATCACAAGATACCCAAAGCTTGTAATGTGCCATTTTCCAAAATGTGTGCCATCTGACCAGCTGTATTGGGACACACACACACACACACACACACACACAGTGAATCTGAGTCTGAATCACTGTGTTTTCCCTTTTAAGAAAACTAGGCAAAAGTACAATTTCCTTTACATAGGTTTAGTTCAGTAGCAACTCTATCTAAATGCCATGAAATTTGGGTTTTACAACATCCTGTGGCACTACTGATTCAGGGAACTATGCTGCACTGTGTGAACTGATTCGGGAATTGTAATTGCCTAGAAATGATGTTAAGGTTAAAACTAAGAAGATTGTAATACAGTTGCAAAAAGAGAATAACTTATCCTCTCCTTGACTTATCCTCTCGTTAGTTTTGACTCTCTTCTCTTCACAAATGAACTCAATCCCCAGGTTTTGTATTTAGCAATACATTGTATCACACATTGTATCAATGGTAACTCAGGTGTTCTCTATATAATAACATAGAGAACACCTGAGCTGCCTTTGATACAATGTGCTTTTGGCAAAATACACAACAAATTGCAGTTCTGACATTATCTTTGAAAGAATTACAAAATGTGATTCAAATATGCCTCTCTGGATGACACCTTTGTATTTTTATTTATTAATTAAAAAATAAGCTTTCATTTCATCAGCTTTCTCCACCACTCAATCTGCACACCTTCCAAAGTTTAACAAATGAAAAACAGGAAGACTCTTTTGGCCCTCCACCCTCATTCCTGCAAATTTCAGCCAAACTTTCCTTTCCTTTAACCTGCCGGATTTTTTCTCATTCTCTGCCCCCCACTTTCTTGTTGTCTCCATTCAGAGGCAATCCTTCAGGCAGCACAATGGAGGTCGGGGTAAAGGATGAAGGCAGGAATTTGTATCCGAGGGGTACAGTCAGTGGCGGACCTACATTTTCGCAACCAGCAACGAGACCCGGGTAACCACACTGCTTCAGTGAAGTTGTTCCACGACAGATCACACCTTTACAACATGTGTGCTACTGTTGGTATTCTTGAAATACAGACAATAACAAAAAATATCAAATTGACTCATGCAAATCAAATTGGGTCTCCTAGACCCAACATTTGAAAGCAATGTGAACTAAAGTTGCTTCTGGGGCCCCTCCAGCAATATGGACCCTGAAGCTTAAGCTTCAATAGTTTCATAGTAGATCTGCCCCAGGGTATAGCAAGAATCATGATGGACACCATCAATAGGAGTATAGCATCTAGATCAAGGGAAGTAATAGTGCCACTGTATTCTGCTCTGGTCAGACCTCACCTGGAGTACTGTGTCCAGTTCTGGGCACCACAATTCAAGAAGGACACTGACAAACTGGAACGTGTCCAGAGGAGGGCAACCAAAATGGTCAAAGGCCTGGAAACGATGCCTTATGAGGAACGGCTAAGGGAGCTGGGCATGTTTAGCCTGGAGAAGAGGAGGTTAAGGGGTGATATGATAGCCATGTTCAAATATATAAAAGGATGTCACATAGAGGAGGGAGAAAGGTTGTTTTCTGCTGCTCCAGAGAAGTGGACACGGAGCAATGGATCCAAACTACAAGAAAGAAGATTCCACCTAAACATTAGGAAGAACTTCCTGACAGTAAGAGCTGTTCGACAGTGGAATTTGCTGCCAAGGAGTGTGGTGGAGTCTCCTACTTTGGAGGTCTTTAAGCAGAGGCTTGACAACCATATGTCAGGAGTGCTCTGATGGTGTTTCCTGCTTGGCAGGGGGTTGGACTCGATGGCCCTTGTGGTCTCTTCCAACTCTATGATTCTATGAACTCCACTTTTGACTGAAAAATGTATTGGGCTGACACTTTCTCCAGTAAAAATAAAAAATAAAAAATCAGTGATCAAGGATCAAGGATAAGCAAAGAGAGCCAGCCAGCAGAAAAGCATCTAATTATCACTTAGTACTGAGGCCTTGGAGATAAAATGTAGTTGGCAGTGAGCAGGAAATAGCCATCACACTTGAAAACACATTTTATTCCAGTACTTTGCTTGCCTCAGTGAAAAAATATAATTACATAAGTAACAATAACAGCCTTTGACATCACCATATGGTAAGATAAGGAAAAATAAGATATTTATATGAAACTTCCACAGACATTACAATGTCTAGGTCTCTGGGCTTCCGCCTTGGACTGCAATTACTGAGGGTAATTGCTTACTGAGGGTTTTTACTGCATGTTAACTCTGCAGTAAAAACCCTCAGTAAAAACATGATGACTTACTTCTGAGTAAATATGCATGGGATTACACGGCCAGTTAGCATGTGTGTGTTAATTTTGCAAATGGAAAAGGGACATGTTGATTCCTTGTTAAGATATAACAAGAATTCCAAAGCCTCTATTGTACTAAATGTCAGACACTATTTTTTTGATTCAGTAATAGATTTGTGACAATAAAAATACAGGATGCAGGTATTGTGGAAAGGTTCTGGTAACAGCGGCGGCACAAGAACAAAATTTCGGGGGGAAACAGAAGAGGCAAAGTGTATTTCCAGGTGGGTGAGAAAGAAAAATAACAGCATATATTAATATATTAAGGACAAGAGTTCAGAAATGGGGGGGGGGTGAGTGATGGGCAAGCTCCTTGTTTGAGGGACTGCTTGCCCTCCCTCTGGTGCCAGCTATGTGTGATAAAGTTCTCCTGATCACATGTTTGGGTGTTACACATTGTTCATTGTGGCTAACATTATATTGTTCTTAATAAACCTCAGATGACTCAGTAATAGAGTTTTTAAGCCTCTGAGAGGTGTCAGCAAACCAAACAAATATTGAACTAAGGGGGGAAAAGCCAACCCTGGAATATTTTTCCAAGATAATAAACTAAGTATTCTGATCCCTGTCCCCAGTTCATGAGAAAACAATGTAGTCCCTTCCGTAGTTTTCAGGTCAGAATTTAATTTTAACATTTTCTTTTTATGATTGAATAGGCAATAAATCCAGGGATCTAAGATTGAAATCTGTTTCTGCCCTTCCGATAGGAAAGTGTATCTAAGGAAACTTGAAGGAAGAAGTTCCTTAACCAAAGATTGCAGGAAGAACTTAGGAGACAGGGAACTTCTGTTCTAGATGGTCATTCAGAGAGGCCAATAAATTTTTCCACTGTCAAAAGATCAGGAGACAGTTTCCTCTTTGTGAACAGCACTTTCTACAGCAAGATTCGACAGCAATCACCATTTTTGAAGAATTGGTTGGTCTGAGGTAGGAAGGATTTGTATCTTTACATTGGAGGAGGGGTCTCCTAGAGACCTGGTGAAATGAGAATTCCTGTTTCCCTTGCCCAGGAAGGGGCATGGAGGGTACATAGACAAGCAACAGTGTAACATTTTCACAATATTTCCTGAAATGTTGCTTCACAGGGGAAGTGAATGACCTCCACAATGATGGAGGAGGAGGAGGAGGAAATATTATTCACTGTGAGAAGCTCTCAAAAGGCTACTTCTAATGTTGATAGTTTTAGCAGGGAAAGATTAAAGACCTACGTAATGGATTCATTCCACAAGTCATATGCCCATAGAATATCCTATAGGACGACAGAATTGTAGAGTTGGAAGGGAGCCCAAGCATCATCTAGTCCAGGCTTCCTCAACCTCGGCCCTCCAGATGTTTTGGGACTACAGTTCCCATCATCCCTGACCACTGGTCCTGCTAGCTAGGGATCATGGAAGTTGTAGGCCAAAAACATCTGGAGGGCCGAGGCTGAGGAAGCCTGATCTAGTCAAACCCAAAATGCCAGAATATGCAGCTGTCCCATATGGGGATCAAACCTGCAACCTCGGCGTTATCAGCACCACAAGCTAACCAACTAAGCTACCCATATGTGTAACTAGTCAAATGCTTCAGATTTTGCATGCATACAAAATGGGTCAGTGATACAAAGATTCTATACCTATAATGTGTGAAGTGATCCTGTGGTTGCAACCCTGAACATGCTTACTTGGAAACAGGTTCAACTCAAATAAAAAACATTTGCTTCAAGTCAGTCCTATGTGATATAGATTCAAACTTTATGGGGGGGCGCACAGGGGTGGTGTCACTCTGTATGTCAAAAATGGCATGTAGCAGTCTTTCCCAAGCTACTCTCATCAGCCCCAGCAAACATGGCCAGTTCTCAGGACAGTAGTCCAAAATATATGGTGGGGCATCATCAGTTTGTGGATGATGCAGAAATCACTGCAGAATCACTGTGGGTGTCAATACCAGACTCCCAAAATAATTCGTTACAGAGGACATACCAGTTTCCCCCTGATCAACATATGGTAGTTTTGAGAATGCTCAAAGAAGACTTTCTACATCATTTTATTTGCTAGAAAACCTTCACACATTTCTCCCAGAATTCACTGCAGAGGATTCCCCGGACTGTTCCAGAGTGCAGCCTTGGTTAATGCAGAGTGTTTGGCCAGGCTTCTTGAGCATAACTGTTGCCTCACATGAATGCATCACAGAATGCACCAAACATTCATACACAGCTTTGCATGACAGGAGACTGACAGTGGAAAAGCTGCCATTACAAATTTTCTTGCAGAAGAACTTATGCTGAGCTTCCAAGAAACCCTAATGTTGTCCACTAAGCACAACCTGAGACTGTTGGCTGAATATACTGAATATACTGAAAATACTGTTTACATGCTAACAATGAACACATACAATTTCATTGCTAGTTGGGTTTTTTTTTTTAATGAAAAGCATACCAAACACTAGCATGTTAAAAAACATACATTTGTTTTTGACATGTTGTATTTGTTGTGTTGTGTATATATTTATTATTCTAAAATGAATACCTGGGTATAAGTATCTCTGTGTTTGATTATGCAGACAGGTGCCGGAGATAACATTTTGTAATGTGCAAGTCTGGGTAAATTCCCCATGGCTACCTACTTTACTCTTCTATTAATATCACTGCAGCTTGCTGTGATGCAATCAACTCCCACCCTTTTCCGAGAACAGTGCAGGCAGCCTCTCTGATAAGTCAGAGGCAGCAGTTAGCTGCTCTTTATAAAAGTCCCTGAAACTTTGCACACTTCCTCACTGGGCTAGCAGCTCCTCAGAAAAGATGAAGCTCGTTTGCAGGATTTTGCTCCAGACAGCTCTGCTGCTATTTACAAATGGCCCGGCAGCGACAGATGATAGCACAGACAGCGCCAGAGAAGAAGAACTGATTGGTGCTTGTCCAATAAAGCTCAAAAGCAGCGGGGAATGTGATGGAGAGGAATGCCCGTATCGGATAACCTTGCCTCCAATGACCATCCAGCTGCCCAAGCAGTTTCGGCTGATTGAGAGAACACTCAAAGAAGTGCAGCACCTGAAGGAAGTTGTAAACAAGATGAAGAAGTCCTGTGAAGACTGCAAGCTGCAGGCAGATGAGAATCTAGAAAAAGACAGCAACGAATTCCTGCCACCTGGCACAGAAGCTCCAGTCGACAACAGCAAAATACAAGATAACAGAGTAAAAGAATTGCAGAACAAGGTTTCCAGGCTGTCAGCCAGTCTGAAGAATGCAAAGAACCAAATCCAATCTTTACAGAATCAACTGGAGCACATGAACCTCATAAACATGAACAACGTGGAAAGCTATGTGGACAGCAAAGTAGCCAATTTGACATTTGCTGTGAACAATCTGAGTAATAAATGCTCTTCAAACTGCCCAGTCACACAACCACAACCAGGTAGGTCAGCTTTTACTATTTTACTAAAAGGATCAGAACAGCATTTCCTTACATACATCTATTAACTTTTTGCCACCTACCAAAAAAGTAAAAGTAAATACTAGGCGTTACTTGATCCATATTACTTTACAATTAGGGCATATCTGGATATTAGGGGGAAAATAGTAGATAAAAGTAGGATTCAATGTGTTAGGATTCAATAGTAGAATTCAAAAGTAGGATTCAATAATGCTGTATTGTGTTCTTAATATTCGGTGGGGAGCTGCCCAGAGTGGCTGGGGAAACCCAGCCAGATGGGCGGGGTATAAATAATAAATTATTATTAGTATTATTATTATTAGTAGTAGTAGTAGTATTTAGTGAAACACAATAAAATATAACCATCTCATTGGGCCAAGAAGACTTTTAGCTTAGCTGTGAGGGAAGCTACTGAAACAGATGAGAATCTAGCACCTCTGAACTTCATAATGGGTTTTTCTTTTCCTGCTAAAAGGATTTTGAACACCCCACACACTTTATTTTTGTCAGCATTTGACACAGCAGTTAGTTACAGGCAAATTCTTATGTTCCTTTACTGAGCACAAGAAGAAAGCTTATGAGAAGAAGAGTGCACATCTCAACTTTCCATGGATGTAACAGGTGGGGGGTGCACATCAGAAACCACACTGCAATGTTCATTGGCATCTCAGTGGGTTGGCTGGATTCAGGCTAGAATCTTTAAGGATTTGGCCCTGTTAAAGTACAGAAAAATCAGGCTGTTAAAGGGCATTTTCCAATGTTACACGTGGGTAGCTGTCAAAACTCAGAGGAGCTTGCACTGGTGAAATAAGGACGCCCTTTTACTTTTATCACTTCTGTTCAGGTAGAAAGAACGGAAGAAACTGATTTCTCATACAGGACCAAGGAAGTAATGGTTATATTGAGATTTTTTTAAAATGAATTCTATTTATCCTGGAGTGTGGACATCCAAACAATGTTTTGTCTACATTTTGTTACTGCTGTGTGCTTAGCTTTTCTTCATACCACTTCCTAATGGAAGCATCAAATGTTTTATATTGGTGTGACTTAAAGCTTACAGTTACATAAATTTTAAAAACAAGAACGAAAATCTTCCTTTGAATATTATTTTGAATTACACTTCAAAATGTTAATAAATAACTTGCCATATTACATACATTTGGGAACAGAGAGGAAGGTGTAGTCTTACAGATGGATGACAAAATGATTATGTTTTACAGCTGCACATGTGTAAATCTGAGCAACACTAACATATCCCAAATGAACAGCATGTGATATACTTAGAGTGGAATCTTGGCAATGTTACATGAAATAAACAATGTTACATGAAATATCATTTTGACTATTCCTTTTCCCAACCCATCTATTTTTAGTGGTTGCACTTAAAAGAGCATTATCCTGTTACAAGAACAAAAAATAATTTTGTAATTCATAGCTCTTGCTAGAAAACAGTGCTTGGAATCCGTTCTTTAAAAAAAAAAGTTCTCTGAAGTCATTCAACATTCTCTGAACTGCACTTAAAAGTAGTTCCCATAATTGCTGAGTGAACTGAATGCAAATTAAGTTCATTGTGAAGTAGAATTTTGAATGATGCCTACTTCACCTTCAAGTTCATTCTGGTACGTGACTCCTTTGGGCCTTTAAGCTTAATGGTTATATTTTGGGAGGAAATAAATCAAAACTATCCACATTCCACAGTGTGTGTTTTGATGTTTCCTTAGCCTTCTTAAGCATATTTATCACTCAGCACAGCAGTCTGTAACATTCTGAATGTTGAAAAAAAAAACGCTGAGGCTCGTTTGGATAAACGTGAGCAGTGAGTGGAACATATATAATCTCTCTTCCTGAATAGGCTATTTTAAATCTCTATCCCTGAATAAGCTTGCAGCAGCAAGGGGAAGCAGCCTACCTGATCGCTGCCTCCCTCCAGCCTCCACTTCTCCCTCTGATTCTGGACTGCTCTCTGCCACCACCTCCTTCCGCTCACTAAACCTTGTTATCCCTTCAGCTTCCGACACCTCCTCCTCCCAGTCCTTTCCCTCTTCTCCCTCTGTCCACTCGTCACCATCCCACCACTACTCCCCAGGCCCTGAGCCTTCTTCCCTCGGGGGCTCCCCAGCTGGTGCCTTCCACCACTCCTCTGCATCCAGCCAGTCCGTGACAACGGACAACATGTCGTAGTCTTGGATTGCTTGAGAAGGACCCAAAGCAATATGGATTGCCAGAGAAGCAAAAATACACAATGATGGGCTGTATCCAACAAGTCATCCCATTAGTGCGAGGACTTCCTCTCCCCCTCTTGTTTCTGCAGAACCCCCATAACAGGTTGGGAGGTGTGGGGAACACACAGAGAGAAGAGAGGGAGAGGAAGTATTGTTGTATGGTTAAAAGTCCTTGCACTAACGGGACAACTGTGTTAGATACAACACAGTGTTCCCCAGGTGGGTGATCCATACGCAGTACTGAATCTGTTATGACTTCTCCTAGCAACCACATCAGGTGGAGCTGGATCATGAGTGTATGTGAAAGTACATTAAAATTCACTACATTCTAATACAGTTGTACCTTGGTTGCCAAACGCCTTGGTACTCATATGTTTTGGCTCCCAAATACAGTGGTGCCTCGCAAGACAAAAAGAATCCGTTCTGAGAGTCTCTTCGTCTAGCGGTTTTTTCATCTTGCGAAGCAAGCCCATTGACGGATTAGCGCTATTAGCGGCTTTTAGCGGCTTAGAAAAAGGGGAGGGAAGGAAAAAAAAACCCCGCAGGAACTCGCAAGACATTTTCGTCTTGCGAAGCAAGCCCATAGGAGATTCGTTTTGCGAAGCACCTCCAAAACGGAAAACTCTTTTGTCTAGCGAGTTTTCCGTCTTGCGAGGCATTCGTCTTGCGGGGCACCACTGTAATCAAAACCCAGAAGTGAGTGCTCTGGTTTTCTAACTTTTTTTGGAAGCCGAACGTCTGATGTGGCTTCCACTATTGTTTCTGACGTGCCTGCGCAATCGGAAGCCGCACCTTGGTTTCCAAACGTTCCGGAAGTCAAATGGACTTCCGGAACGCATTCTGTTCGAAAACCAAGGTACGACTGTATTCAGCATAATTAAAAGAACAAGACTCTTAACTAACAGACAAACAATTTCTAGACTAAATGTCCCTGAAAAGTAATCAAACAGCATATGTATTGCTGGCTGCACTTCTCTAAAGCAACAACAGTATAAATGAATCAGAGTACGTTGTATCTATTAGATGTATTAGAATGATAGTTTACACATATTCATATGGGGGTGGGTACAAGGAGCAGACCTATTGGGAGCATCTATGCACCTCTTAAAGTAAACTTGAGTCCTCTTCCTTTATGAAAGACTGCATCACTGCCCAAAAATCAATACTGATGCGTGGTTATGAAAACTCCAAACTCTCTCAATAGCTTCACTCTGCTGCCCTCCAACAAATTTGGGTGACAAATATTTCCCCTCCCAAAATAATTTATAATAAGAATCAACATAACTCAGAAAACTTATTTCCTCATTCCAAATGATATTAATTGAATGCTGCTGTGTCAATAATTTCATGGGGGGAAATGTAAGAGCATTTCATTTGTAAAGCTTGTTAGGCTTCTATTATAACTGGCTCGGGGGGGGGGGGAATGGGCCATAATCTTCAGGAAACACCTGGAAGAAATACTTTATATCATAAAGTGTTGCATTCCTGATTAGTATACTGTCCAAATTCATTTCCACTCTAAAATCCAGAGGTTACATAATAACACGTTTACAGGAAACCACAGTCACGCTCTTAAACGACATCTTTCTGAGTTCAGTGTCAATTGTACATGATAGTGTACAAATAGCTAGGAAAAAACAACAGGTAACACCAACACTTTAGGCCAATATTGTAAGAAATAATACTATCCTGTTCTCCATAAGTGTAAAAAGACAGCGGTTAATGCAAAAGTTAACAAATGTCAAGTGGAGACTTGGCATTTGACCCTAGATCAAATTGTCAACTGCCTCAGTATAATTGTTATGCAAAAATTATGTGGATAGTTCTATTGCACACTGAGGAGTGCAACATAAAACATTCGGTGAAGAAAAAATGAGAGTTCTCACACAAAGCAATGAAATAATATATGTAAAAGCTATGCGTCTGATGGTCCTCTAGGTTACCGTATTTTTTGCCCTATGGGACGCACTTTTTCCCCTCCAAAAATGAAGGGAAAATCTGGGTGCGTCCTATGGGGCGAATGCAGGCTTTCGCTGAAGCCTGGAGAGTGAGAGGGGTCTGTGCGCACCGACCCCTCTTGCTCTCCAGGCTTCAGGAAGACATCCGCAGCCTAGGCAGCCCTGCGGGAGGTTCCGCAGGACTGTCTAGGCTGCGGATAGCAGCCTGCTTCCCGGAGTGCCGGGCGCGCTGAAAGCAGAGCGCCCGGCGCTTCGGGAACACATCCGCAGCCTAGGCAACCCTGTGGGAGGTTCCGCAGGGCTGTCTAGGCTGCGGATAGCAGCCTGTTTCCCGGAGCGCCGGGCGCGCTGAAAGCAGACCGCCTGGCGCTTCGGGAACGCATCCGCAGCCTAGGCAACCCTGCGGGAGGTCCCGCAGGGCTATCTAGGCTGCGGATAGCAGCCTGCCGCCCGGCGCGCCGGGCACCCTGAAGCAGAGCGCCCCTCGCGCCGGGCAAACATCCGCAGCATGGGGAGCCCTGCAAGAGTTCCCCGCAGGGCTCCCCACGGTGCGGATAGCAGCCTGCCACCCGGTGCGCGAGGCGCAGAGCGCCACCCGGTGCGCGAGGCGCAGAGCGCCCCGCGCGCCGGGCAGACATCGGCCAGCCCCACAAGCTTGGGGGACAGCAGGGAGGCGCAGCGCCGCCATCCCGCTGTTCCTCAACCTGTTTCGGTTTCCCCGACCTGGTTTTTTGGGGAAATAAAGGGGGGGGGATTCCTTTATTTCCTCCCCAAAAAACTAGGTGCGTCCTATGGGACGAAAAATACGGTAGTTCATTAAATAGAACCAGTAATGGAAGTTTCTTTGTCTAGAGTCCACCTATTGCTTCCTCCTCCTCTTTGACCTGAACAGGCTTCTGACTCCACAAGGATCAGTTGTGTACATGATATGAAATGATAGCTCATGTGGGAACAAGCAAACAAAAATCCAAGCAAGTTGTGGGCAACAGCAGAAGACACAACATACCCTTGTCAAGAAATTACTATTCCCAGTCCTCCCCCTGCCCAAATAAGGAGACGTAGAGGCAGCAATTTACATCAGCAAAAAGTCTTCTATAAGAGATAGAACTGGAATTGCAAAAGTTATCAAGTGTCATCAAATTCAGCTCTAACCACATATTAAATTTAAACTAGTGCCAGCAGATGATTCCCCTGTTTTCTTCAAGGGTCATTTCCTACATTACTGATATTATTATTATTATTATTGCAATGACTTGCAGAAGCACAGAAAAAAAGCTGTTCTCTGATATCATTGAGCTATGTGCATCATTTATTTTACATCCATACACACTGCACAAATGGAAAGGTGACTAAAAGTGTATATTCCATTATGGATTCAGATTGCTTTCTATTATGCTATACAAGTTTAAAATGGCTTGTAAATAATGCGGCTAACTTCCTCAACCCCTTTCTCTGCCCAGTTATACAGATTCTGCAAGGAGACTGTTCCAATTATTACGCAGCAGGCCAACTGCGTAATGGAATCTACAGAATTACTCCTGATCCGAGACATGACAGCTTTGATGTTTACTGTGAGATGGAATCTATGGGAGGCGGCTGGACAGTGTTCCAAATGCGTCAGGATGGCAGCACCAGTTTCAACAGAACATGGAAAGAATACAAGAATGGCTTTGGAAACCTGAGTAGAGAATACTGGCTAGGGAATGACAAAATTCACCTTCTGACCAAAAGCAAGGAGATGCAGCTCAGGATAGAGCTTGAGGATTTCAACGGAGTCAAAGAATATGCAAAATACGAACAATTTTATGTGACCAATGAATTTCTCAAATACCGCTTAAGTATTGGCAGCTACAGTGGTACAGCTGGGAATGCCCTGCAATTCTCCAAACATTACAACCATGACCAAAGGTTCTTCACTACCCCAGATAGAGACAACGACAGGTATCCATCAGGAAACTGTGGAGCCTACTATAGCTCCGGGTGGTGGTTTGACGCATGCTTGGCGGCTAATCTCAATGGCGTATATTATCACAAAAAATACAAAGGTGTTCGCAATGGGATTTTCTGGGGCACCTGGCCTACAGCTTCGGATAATAGTCTAAATGGTTACAGACAACCTTTCAAAAAGGTCAGAATGATGATGAGACCCAAAGTCTTTGTGCCATGAATTACTGTAGTAACTTCTCAATATTGACACTTTTCTCCAGTATCTGAGTGCAATTTTAAAAACAACTGCTATGTCTCATGTTTAAATTTTTTTCCTTGAGAAAACATCTCTTCCAAAGGCACCCTAATGTATCTCTCCTGATAAATTCTAAATGTACAGGGAACAATTCAATTTTTTGGTAGCAAATAATGTGTCAGCCTCATCCATTAACCTCTGTTAGGTAAGAAGCGGAGTGTAAGCTTATTTTGTCAAGTTGACTTCAAAGGCATTCCACTATTGCCTTATCACAAAACAATGCCTCGGCCACCCACAGACCAAAACCAGATTTGTAGAGTTGGAGAGCAACAGTTTCAGACCCTTAATGTACTGCTTCCTCATCATATTCCATAAATATCTCTGCAGAACCACCAACCTGCTGCAAAGCTAGTGAGCCCAAACTGGCTTAAACTCAAGTATTCCAAGACAACTATATTTTTTCTATGTAAATAATAGATTCAGTATGTTATAGTTTAATAATTCATTGCCACTGTCAACCAGCTTTTTTTTTTTTTTACTAAGTGACTGTACCAGAACAAAAGCAACGTATCTTAATCTAAAGGCTAATAAATGCTGTTAAGGAAGCATTTCTAATGATCTTGCTATTTTTATATATGACCAAACATTGCAATACCAAATCTCTAAAAATATTAATGAACATAATGTGGTGGTTTATTTATGTGCAACTAATTTTGTATGGATTCAACCAATATTTTCAGACCTCATTAGAAAATGTTGTCTGTACTCAAGAGACGAATAACTGAAAAAATATATATAAAGGCTTCAAGTTTACAGGGGGAATTCTGGGCCTTATATGCCAGTCGTATGATCCACTTATGCCAGCAGCCCCTACATCAGGGTTACAGCTGGTGTGACAGTCGCAATCCTATGTACTCCTATCAGCATAAGAATAGATATTGAAATAAGAGACGATATAGCAATGCCAAAAGACACATCTGCAACATCCCTGGCAACTATGCTACTACTAATCTAATAAGATTTAACACTGCTGACACCTGCACATTAGTAGGGGATGGAAGGCATTTTTGGTGGAATGTCATGGGAGAAGGTAACATGTGCCATTTTTCTCAAACAGATTTCTGGTATATTGTTGGAAATATTATTATTTTTAAAGAGCCACTTTAGGCAATTATGATCTAAGTGATATTGCTTCTTGAGTAGGCATTTCCAAAGATGGCTAATATAGGTGTATATATCTGTATATGCCACAGAAGGAACTTATAGGAGAGGAATCCTTACAATGCCTTATATTTGTGAACAGTAAAGAAATACATTTAGAATTTTCATTGCGTATTGTTGCTAATGACCAAAGTATGTGGATTTACACACACACGTGTGTGTGTGTGTGTGTGTGTGTGTGTGTTGTTACAGGGGCTTTGCTAGATGGAACTATGCCCAATTGTGCCATGCAATTTGGCTATTTTTCTTCATAGTAAATGTCTCTTAACTGGTGAGGGAAACCAAATCTAATACTGAGAGATTCTATCACCTTCGCTACAAAATGTTACGTATCATCATTAGAGGTTGTTGCTGGTGAGTTTTCTAGATGAAAAGATCCTTAAGTTACAGGATTGGGTCCAGTGTGTCCTGTCTGAAAATGTAAGGGTTCCTTCTGTTCACTGTTCACTTTTCATCTAATTCCCCTTCCAGGCTCCCATTTCACCTCTCATTCTTTTCCGGGGTTTCCTCAGTTATCTGAAGCAGCTTTAGGGAAGGCTGCAGGGGAAAAGAGACTCCTGGGGAACATCCTTTGAGTGAAGTTCGAACACAGGATTCAACCCAAAATGTAGAAATGAATGTAATCACTTGTTATGATGTGCAATAAAAGATTTCCTCCAAACCATGTTGAAGTCAATAGAAGATAAGTATCTACTGTAATTTTGATTAGTTTTGGTTACTGCATTTACATACTGTACAGTGCTTAAAGATCTGCACAACTGACTACTAGTTTGCTTCTGGGCACAATTCTAATTGCTGGGGGTTTTTTGCCACTCAACTGTAGGTCTGGGATGAAACCCCCCATGAACTTGCCTATGTGCAGCGATTCTTGGCTTAGGCCCTGCTCCAAATACCTCTCTCCTTCTTCGGAGATGTGGTGGCTGGCTTCTGGGGACAGTTCCTTTTCTGTGGTGGCACCCAGACTTAGAACTCCCTTCCCAAGCACAGTTCCAAAGCTTATATCACTATCTTTTAGGCAACAATAAAACCGTTGTAATTTGCCTGAATGTCTGGCAGCACCTTATTTGCAATGCTTTCTAGCCATAATTTATTTGCTCATTTATTACTTTCATTTCATTGTTAAGTATTAGGGATGGGGAGACCTTTTCTTTTTAGTCTGAGGGTCACAAACCCCTCATGGGGGACCTTCCAAGGATGACATGCCAGGGGTGAGTGCAGCAGGTGCAAAAGTGCATTGAGCTATAGAAGCAACGTTTTTAACTTGGCACACAACAGTTACAGCTTCCTGCGTACAACCATATACACACCTCTCGATCTAGGCATTATTACCATTCACAGACCTATCCTAGCCAAGTAGGGCTCTTCAACAGAAGGCAGAGTAATTCACAACTAAAAGTATAGTTAGATGAATCAGAAGAATACAAACATTCAGGTTAAGCGTTTTTGGGTTGTGCTCTGCGGCGACCCAGAAGTAACAGAACACGTTACTTCTGGGTTTCGTCGCTCGCACATGCGCAGACGGTCAAAAATAATGTCACGTGCATGCGCAGGAGCGGCAAATCGTGACCCACGCAGACAAGGATTGCATTCGCTTCAGGATGCGAATGGGGCTCCAGAACGGATCCCGTTGGTATCCAGAGGTACCACTGTACTGTATTAAATTGTGTTGTTTTCAGTTCAGATCTTTGTGTAGATGTGCCCAACAATTTAAAACTTGTTTAGCTACCACAGCTTCATTCAAACTATCTAGGTGCTATAACTTTGTGAGAGTCCACATAATTTCTTGCCCATCACAGAATTAAAACTCTCAGTGTTCCCTAGATTGGACCACAGATACACATTTTGTCCAAGACCACACACTTAAGACCAAAATTAATCCTTGCTGTGAAGCTACCAGCTTTTTATTTACAGTGGTGCCCCACAAGACGAATGCCTCGCAAGATGGAAAACTCGCTAGACGAAAGAGTTTTCCGTTTTGGAGGTGCTTCGCAAAACGAATTTCCTATGGGGTTGCTTCGCAAGACGACAATGTCTTGCGAGTTCCTGCTCGTTTTTTTTCCTCCTCCCCTTTTTCTAAGCCGCTAAGCCGCTTATCAGCTGATCCGATCAGCCGATAAGCTGCTATAAGCCGCTAAAAGCCGCTAATAGCACTAATCCGCTAATCCTTCAATGGGCTTGCTTCGCAAGACGAAAAAACCGCTAGACGAAGAGAATCACAGAACGGATTCTTTTCGTCTTGTGAGGCACCACTGTATTTGAAATCCTTCCAATAAATAATGAAATTTTGAACACCAAGTTTTGAAACAATTACCAATACTGCTCTTATTCACTAAATGCTTTTATACAAATGAAACTGTCATATATCATTTCCACAAAGGTTGGTTAAGTTGTATCTTTTCTTTTCCCTCCTTTTGAACCAAAAGCTGTTGGTTTGCAGAACTTTTGTAAATTAAGAATGATTACATCAGATCTTCCTGCAAATTCCCAATGGGTACACTCAGGACAAAATACACACTTGCCAGTTCAAAGTGCTCTTCCAAGCACTCCCCGATCTCTTGGCATAAGTTGAACACACTCAAGGAAACTGCTACAAAGCAAAAGCAGGAACCCTGGTGGCCCAGGGATTGACCTGCAGGGCTCCTGCCTGACAGCTGTTCACAACAGAGACATTTGGGGGGAGGTCGATTGCTCAGTGGAGAAAAGTCTGCGTTCTGCAAGAAGAAAGTGCCAAGTCCAGTCCCTAGCATCTCCATTTAAAAGACTCTCTGGTACCAAGGAAGTGAGGCCACGCTGGCTTGGATAGAGCAGAGTAGACCGTCGGCTGTCAGTCAGGAATAGACAGCCCTGGCTCTATCTCCAGTTTAAATGCTTCAAAAGGACTGTAATGAAAATGGGAGGAGGTGGGACTCAACAGCAGCCTTTAGAAAATCTAAAGAGGAACGGCTAAGGGAGCTGGGCATGTTTAGCCTGGAGAAGAGGAGGTTAAGGGGTGATATGATAGCCATGTTCAAATATATAAAAGGATGTCACATAGAGGAGGGAGAAAGGTTGTTTTCTGCTGCTCCAGAGAAGCGGACACGGAGCAATGGATGCAAACTACAAGAAAGAAGATTCCACCTAAACATTAGGAAGAACCTCCTGACAGTAAGAGCTGTTTGACAGTGGAATTTGCTGCCAAGGAGTGTGGTGGAGTCTCCTACTTTGGAGGTCTTTAAGCAGAGGCTTGACAACCATATGTCAGGAGTGCTCTGATGGTGTTTCCTGCTTGGCAGGGGGTTGGACTCGATGGCCCTTGTGGTCTCTTCCAACTCTATGATTCTATGATTCTAAAGAGAGCTTTCTCCACACTATCCAAAGCCATGCCTTTGTAAGATTCCTGAGCACATGATGAGCATCTTCTCTGGGTACAGTTGAGCAAGGAGGCCGCTGATAGGGGAAAGGGTCTGTCACATTTCATGCGCATTAATTATCCACACTTTTCTACTTCTAGAAAAGGGCTTGGATAAGGCAGTTTAATGTGGACATTTATTCAAAGCCTTATTAGTTTTGGATAGGCAATACTGTATTAACATATGTATTCTGGCAGAGAGAGTTTTGTTCAACAGGGACACTATGATCAAAGAAGCTGGGGACTCTTACAATTTCTTAAGAATTATCCTTAAGATGCACAGCATTTCCTTCTATTAGAAGTGGGCTGCTTCTTCTGTGGAAAAGAACAGCTTCATGCATCTGCTATACTGCAAAGCAAGTTAAAATGCGATAACCCTATTTGCAATAAAGCCACACCTAAAACAATATGTTTTGGATTAATGGCTTTAAATCCTTTTAAAAATGAAGGCATTTAATAAGTATTATAGTCATGAAACCCATGTCTAACTCTTATAAAGGCAAGCAGTAAATAGTAAATTTAAAATTTAGAAAAACCAAATATTGAAAAACAGGTCGACGTTTCAAAATGAGAAATTATAGGCCATAGATAAGAACAAACAGAACAGGTTTCATCAAAGTGAGTTCCTGTAACCCTGGAAGAAGTTTATCAACAGGGAATACAGCATGGTGATTTGCACATTACTGAAGCTCTTGGCTGTTCCTACTGCACTAGACACCTACCTGGAAGTCTAAGAATGAAATAGATTTTAAAAACCCAGCACTGGGTGCAAAGCAGGGGATCTAAGATGACACCAAAGGTCAAGGGCTTCTACAGCAGGCCTATATCTCCAAAGTGTTATTAATAAGAGGAAATTTTAGAATCTTGACAACAGAGAACTCCACATCAGCACATTCAGTACAGTGTGATATACAAAATAAGGGAAGTATTCCACTGGCATCAAAGACGTTTTGATTTAATCCAGCAGTTTTAAATGCCTGTCATTTTTTAAAAAAAGAATCCCAGCAGATTAATTAAGCACTTCCCTCTGACCTTGAAACCCTCATTTCTTATTTCCTCTATTTGACCCCTGATTTAAGAAAGGTAAAGAAAATAAGGATAGTTATTTTAACACCTGCAATTAGTCCAATCGTATTCTGAAATGCATACAAAAGGCGAGAACATTTATATGCTTCTTACTGCCATAGTTAAATGCTGAACATAGTTTAACACTGAGGATTTGTCATTTAGAAAGTTAATAAAACTTCGTTACAACAAAGGGCTCATCCACTCCTACCTTTTGCCCTGCACTTTCAAGACACAACTCCATACTTTAAAGCGCTGTGTCCAAGCAACCCCCCCCTCTTCTTTTTGCCAAGGTGCTTTCCCTGCGGAAATCAGCACTTTAACACTGAATCAGAACAAAAGGCAAGAAGGGGTTTTCTGTGGATTGCTGTTTGCTCTGATTCAGCGGTCAAAGCAGGGGGGGGGGGATGCTAGGACACAGCACTTTAAAGTGCAGACCTGTGCCTAGAGGCATGGCACAAAAGGAAGTCTGGACAAGTCCTCTGTGTCACATTTTGAACAACAGAACATGTACTCACATTGACATAAATAAGGTGTCAGCTAAGATGGCAAGCATGTGAGGAGCAAGGTCTTCAAATGGTGTCAGGTAATACGCATGTGGACTATGCTCTATAAGGAATATTTTCTCCGTAGTTGAAAATGCTACATTTATATTCATGCCTGGATTATAGTTGAATAAATAATCTACTCAAGACATATACACTTGAGGAGAAGCATCTTTAACACAAAGAAACTGGCTTTTGCTAAAGTCTACTTTAAGTGCATTAGTATCAGTGTACAGTGGTACCTTGGGTTAAGTACTTAATTCGTTCCGGAGGTCCGTTCTTAACCTGAAACTGTTCTTAACCTGAAGCACCACTTTAGCTAATGGGGCCTGCTGCTGCTGCCGCGCCGCTGAAGCATGATTTCTGTTCTCATCCTGAAGCAAAGTTCTTAACCCGAGGTACTATTTCTGGGTTAGCGGAGTCTATAATCTGAAGCGTCTGTAACCTGAGGTACCACTGTATCTTACCAGGGGTGGAGGAAGGGGGGTGCAGTGGAGGTGGACCACCTCATGTGTCACCACTGAGGGGGGGTGGCAAAATGTCGGGTGGCACTCACCACAGGGCCTGCAGTGCGCCTCACCCACGTGTCTCTCCTGTGAGGCGCGCGGTAGTTTCGGTGCCCACAGGCTCTGCGCTGCCCAAATGGTCTGCCCGCCACGTCCCCCTCAGCTGCAGGGCGGCTGAGTGGGAGAAGGCAGGCAGACCCCTCAGAGAGCGTCCTGCCACGGCTGGCCTCACCCCTGCGGACAGCTGGCCCCGCCCCTGGGCGCAGGGCATGCACGCCGCCCCAGGCGCCCAATCAGCTTGCTCCACCGCTGAACTTGCCATGCACCAAAATGAATTTTCTGCCCTGCTGTTGGCCTCATTAGAAGCTATCAGCATGTACTTTAACAGTTCCATAACTTTTTGGATACGTACACCTAGGTATTATATATCTTCCCCGGGCTGACCATGTCAATGTTGGAAGACATGCCTTCATTGTATTGCTGATTCCACATGCCTACTAGCAGGTTCTGTAATAAACACTGGCATTCACAAGGAAAGTCACATTATCACAACTGTCAATGATTTCCCCAGTGATAATAGGAGTTTGAACAGTCTGACAGGATAGAAATGGTTTGTTTAATTGCTGTTAAGAGTCTTTTGACTCGAGGTGAAGGCAACTTCTGTCTTATTTTTTATGCCAATGTAGTTATAGGGCTTTAATGTTGCTCCAAAAGCTTTGCAAGGTTTAGATTTAGTAAGATTTGGAATGTGCCACAATGTTTGGATAAGTAAATGCCTGAAACTGTTTTCAAAACTGTTGCTGGGTGAACATTTTTATTGCTAAAGTTAGAAGCTTCACAAATTATGTGCACTTGATATATGGGGGGGGGGGGATACCTTAAAAAAGAGGCCAGTGAGCACATGTTTATAATTGGCACAGCAGTAGCTCTGAGAAAGGCAACTGAATCTGGAATACTTAGTACAATTCTGGTCGCCTCACCTAAAAAAGGATATTTTAATTTTGGAAAATGCTCAGAAAAGGGCAACCAAAAATGATAAATGGGATGAAGCAGGGGCAAAACGAGGCTTTCTTTCACCCGGGTCAAAGATTCTGTTTGGCTCCCGTCCCACATGCATTTACCCATTCACACATACACACACACACACACCTCAACACATTTGTTTTTAAAGGGTATCAAAAGTCCAACAAAACTTTGAATCATAGAATTGTCGAGTTGGAAGGGACCCCAGCGGTCATCTATTCCAACCCCCTGCAATGCAGATATCTCAACTATCGTATGTTCTGGTGTACAAGACAACTTTTTATCCCTGGAAAATCACCCCAAAAGTAGGGGGTCGTCTTATATGCCAGGTATATGCGTTGGGAAGGAAGAGAGGGAGCCGGTGAGCAGAGGCACCCCTTCTGCCGTCGCTGCTCCTCCCTCCCCACAGAAGGGGACACAGAAAGTCCTTCTGAGCGTGGCGCTCGCCTGCCAAACGCCTCGCCTCGGGCTGCTGCTGCTGCGACGGCAGAGGCAGCGGAGGGGTGCGCGCTCTGCCCCTGGTGGCGCTCAAACTCTATAACTCTAAAACTCTAAAATTGAACAGCAAAAGTTGGGGGTCGTCTTATACTCCCAGTCGCCTAATATGCCGGAATCTGCAGTAGATCATACATGACAGGTGGCCGTCCAAGATCTGCTTACAAACCTCCAATGAAGGCGAGTCCACCACCTCAACATGGGACCTCTGTTTCCTCCTAAGCAAGATTTCTAAAGAGGAAGGGAATTTGGGAAGTGGACACACACAAAAGGTCACCCACCCCCCATAGCAACCTGCAACTCATTTCCCCTAAGGTAATGCATTTGTGTTTGCTCTTTTCATTAATCAATGCATTTATATACAGACTTTAATGTAATATATACATTTCTGTATACATTACTTGGCTGGAGAACTGCACTGCAAAAGTCAGAGAAGTAGAAAAGTTGCACGGTGGCTGTGTTTTGGCTTGCAAATTGTTTTGGAAAGTGCAATATAGGTAAATTTGCCTTTTAATGCGAACTGAATCAAATTTCTCCCCATACTTACATTTTGCACCATATCTTAGGTCACTCTGAATGGTGCTATCTGGCTTTTGGGAGAAAAAAAGACTTACAAAGCCTATTACACATGGAGAAATTTGGGATTGCTTACCCGATATCTATTAACATAATCCAAGGAAAATTGAATGACCTATGAAGAGAGAGAGATTGTATCCTACAAATGGACTCAGAGAAGAACACTCAGGCCATCCACAAACAACCTCTCTTGAATAGTTTACTAAATCTACTTCGGATTAACAGACTAGCATATTCCAGTGCTGTTCTCATGCCATAAAGGTTACAAGCCTGTCTGAAGGAAGAAGCAATTGCCCCTCTGATGGAATAATAGTCTATCTTAACAGATCTCAAGAAATAGTGCTCAGGTCTATTGATTAGTGATAATTATTTATTTATTTTGTATCCCTCATTCCTTTATTTCAATAAGCAATTCCACCTTCCAATTGCCTTTTGGCCTACTGAAGTACAGAGAGTGTATGTGCTTTCACTATCTCAATACAAATACACTGCAGCTTCATGTCACACCTTGAGACCCTCAACATAATTCTACAAAATCTAGCTACAAATTCCTCCTAAAACAGGCATAGGCAAACTCAGCCCTCCAGATGTTTTGAGACTACAACTCCCATCACCCCTGACCACTGGTCCTGTTACCTAGGGATCCTGGGAGTTGTAGTCCCAAAACATCTGGAGGGCTGAATTTGCCAATGCCTGTCCTAAAATCTGCATATATCACAGAATATGTACTTAGTCACATGAAAAACAAACTGTGAAAGAACAGGAACACAACTACATATTTTGCCTTAATGAGTACAATGTTGACAGCTTTACAGCAGTTAGGAAAGTGACATATTGCAAAATTGGCTTTGTCAACGTTCCAGCATGTCTGTGGCATAAAAACAAAAGGCAAAACACAGAGATGGGTTGGGCTTCTGAAAAACAAGGTAATAGTCCAATACTGTCTTCCAGTTGCAATCACTTCCAAGCTACCCTTGCACAGGTGGAGTCAACCACTGACAGAACCTTTATGACAGAGGAATCCCAGCCAATCTTGCAGAATCAGAGAGGGCATATGCAGTAGAACCAAGTGCCGTAAAACAAATGCAGCAATACTGCAATGAAGATGTAATGAGGTGAAAGATGCATGTATGACTCCACTCCATGCCGCTCCCTAAAGCGCTTCAAGAGCAAAAAGCTGGCAATCCCAGTCCTCTGTGATGCTTCCAGAACTCAGGCCACCACTGAGAGTGCTCAATAAATTTATTATTGCTTCATACATTATTCTTTTCTAATGCTACTTAGCAGCAGGTGTGCCCACAGGTATTGAGGGGGGTGGGAAGTAATAATAACTAAGCAGACATAAATAGCATTGGCTCCCAGTATGTTTCCGAGCACAATTCAAAGTGTTGGTGCTGACCTTTAAAGCCCTAAACGGCCTCGGTCCAGTATACCTGAAGGAGCGTCTCCACCCCCATCGTTCTGCCCGGACACTTAGGTCCAGTGCTGAGGGCCTTCTGGCGGTTCCCTTGAAGCGAGAAGCCAAGTTACAGGGAACCAGGCAGAGGGCCTTCTCGGTAGTGGCTCCCACCCTGTGGAACCCCCTCCCACCAGATGTCAGAGATAACAACAACTACCAGACTTTTAGAAGACATCTGAAGGCAGCCCTGTTTAGGGAAGCTTTTAATGTTTGATGTATCATAGTATTTTAATATTCTTTTGGAAGCCGCCCAGAGTGGCTGGGGAAACCCAGCCAGATGGGCGGGGTATAAATAATAAATTATTATTTATTATTATTATTGTTGTTATTATTATTATTATTATTATTATTATTATTATTATTATTATTATTATCAAAGAACAGGTCTTTTGAGATAGCTCTGGGAACTAAATTGTGGTGAGGTCTGGGTAACTTTGGCTTCTGCAAAGATTATAGTTTACGTCTATTCCTTCGTTGTTTGTCTTTGAGTTGTCTCCCATCACCCCTTTGTTATTGCTACAATCAACCTCCTGGCCCCTCCTTGCAGTTCCCTGCAACCCCCCCCCAAACCCCCAACACACCAGGATAATTGCATGGTTGTCATACACTACTCTAATTTTCCCTCTTTTGCAAACCTACTCCTCTGTCTTCCTAAATATTTGTCCTCTCCCCAATACAAAACATGCTGCATGCAACACTCACATGTGTTGAAGCTTTGATCCTACAGCAGCTATCAAGCCAGCCTAATGGGAGACAAGTTTTCTATTGTTCCTACCCGCTAAGTTATGGAGTATCCTAAGTGGAATAGCAGCCTCTCCTTTCCCAACTGACCCTAGAGTTTTCCTCCACCAAGCACTTAAGAAACAGTATTGAAGTAAGATATGTGAATTATGAAAAGCATTTTTAGCCATCTGTCAGAATCTGATGGGCAACAGATCTTGCCACTGCATGCCCTGATGACCTTTAGTGTCTCTGACAAATCAACGTATCATTGGTTTCCATTGTCTCTTGTATTGCAACAAGTGCTTAGCGATTGTGTTAGGTTTAGCACACTGATTCATGGGCTCAACTACATACATAACACTCTGTGAAGAAAACGTTTGGTTTTGCACATTTCCCAACAATTGCCACTGCACCTCCCAAGGACTTTTCACTTTTAGATATGCAGTAGCGTGGTGCGGGATAACTTAATTGCTAAATACCATAGTGAAACTTTATACTACATCTAAACAATATAACTATAAAGAACTCACAGAATACTGCTGCAACCCTGAGGTTCACTGTCCGTAATCAGTTTATATCTAGAGCACAACAAACAATTTGTGGTGTGGAATCCCAACATCTTCTCAAGGCAGTATTCCTGTGTCAGGGATGTCAGATTTCCAGCAGCATTCAAACCACATTATTTTGTTGCATGGGAAAATCCACCCCCACCCCCAGTTAGTACCTGCACTGCTGTTCAGAGTGGTGCGAGAAATATGGTTGCAGGAATGTCAGGTGTACCTACTGGACAATGTAATATCACCACTGATAAGCAATAACCACTCCAACCCCTTCAATGTCTATGTAATTTGGGATTTATTTTTCTAATTTGACTTTTAACTTTTAAAATATCTGCAGTGGTTGTCTGGCACCCAAATACCCTAGAGCAGGGTTGCAGCACTCATCTAGTGCAAAGTTTCTGTTTGTTTGTTTTTAAAGGTCAAAATGGTACAACATTACTCTCCCCTTCCAGAATTTGCTCATGTCCTTAGTCGAATAGACAGTGGAAATGTTGAAGCATCTAATAGCTCAGCGGGAGGGAGACAGAGATACAAACAACATGTCTTTACCCCACTTGCAACAATGCCATTTCTCAATAATTGCATAGGGATAAGATACTGAGGCACTAGCCCTAAACTGGTTCTTTTATAATCCTATCAGTAAAATACTGAGCAGTATTCAACTAATCCATTCCAGCAGCAAAAGGATTTCCACTTGCACAAACCCTTCCCTATCCCAGCCACCCTCCTCAAATCTGCTGTAGAGGGGTAGCGGAATATTCATGTATAATTATGTTGTATTCCACCCATTGTCAGGAGAAGTTATAAGAAGTCACACTGACTTCATTGGAAACAATCGTAAGTAGAGACTTCAGGAGGGTAGCTACAAAAAGAAGCAGCTGATTAATAAAAACCACGGTATTTAAACAGATCTCTGTTAAGAAGAGTATTTTATTCCAACCAAGGAGTGAAATCAATGAAACAGTCTGTTACACGTTGCTAAATTGACATGGAAATGTTTAGCCAAATTGAGGTCATTATGGAAATAACGACACGCTGAAATGGACCAGGACTAAGCGATCCTTATTCATTACTTCTACGTTTCTAAAGTTCCTAGCCTTTCCCTATAATGCTACATTGTTTTAGAAAAATAAGACACTTTGTGTAAGAGATGAGCCGTACGTCTATTATTTTCTTGTGAGAAGTCTGAAGGAGCTGAATGGTGACTATCAAACAAACAAATCCCAAATAAAAATGTTAAATACTACCATAAATTCTTACCAATATGGAATTATCTACTGGTACAATGCTCAATTCAACAGGATTCTAGCTGAAGATGTAAAGACTTCGAGAAACAGAAATGGACCATTGGTTCCAGCTTAAATGAAAATTGAATACCATTGTTTTTATTGTACATTTTGTGTACCACATTGGACAATTCATTGGAATGTGAACCAAATATGTACATAATTGAGACAATAGTTCTATTCACCTATCATGAAAATTGTGTTGAATGAACACACGGTGGGGAAACAGGAAAGCTGGCAGCTCGCTTCAATTAACTGGAACAGGATATAAAGGTGCATACATGTAAAAAGCCAAATGGAGGCAGTTCTGATCACCCGTGATCAATATCTAGCAAAACTAAGGAAACAGCAAGAAACACCAGTTATCAGGGCTTTGCAACAGTTATGCAGTGGACTAGGTCTGAAGAGAATGCTTTGGATCTATACAGTTTGCCCAGTGTGTATGTAATGTATGGAATGAACAAACTTGCACATATCTTCAGGAATTCTTGGCATATGAGACAACACATATCACTTCAGGAATGCCTAGCTAAGTAACGCTCTCCAGGGCTACTTTGGTCTTATGGCACGCTAAAGTAAAGGGGATGCAAGCATGCCTGAGCTTCTACTGGACTGTGAAAACTAACTTTCGTCATGCCAGGGGTTCTATACAGCATTCAAGGGTCTCACAGTCTCTCTCCCTTTCTTTTCCCCTGGATGCACTGGGAATTAGTTAATGCTGTGCATTTATTCAATCAGCAACATCTGCAAAAAGGGTAAAGGAGAATGCCAATCACCCTCCAGGGTCTACTCCAGAGGTGACAAGGCCTCTTTGCAAAGGCTGTGTTCTTTGGCCCCAACAGTGCTGAACATGTCAATTTCCAGGATGTTGCTGGACAGAGATGGCAGCTGTGGGCAGCCAATAAGCCTGTTATAGTCTTGTTTTTAAGAGGCAACAATGGTCGTAAACCTTCCCATGACATTGGGGCCTTGGCAGCTGCCCAGGGTTTTCAGGTACTGATGCTGGGCATGCTGCCTTGGTAAAAATCCATATCAGAGAAGGTCAGTTATACAGTGGTAGCTGTCTGGGGCTAGTTTACAGCAGTCTTTGTTATCAGCACTTTACATACTGATTGCCATCACTGCCCAAAGGAAGTAACATTTGGTTAACATTTCATATGGTTGTTATGGTCAATCTAAAAAAGCTTCATGTTAACGAAGTCCAATAATGTAGGATGTGTTTTGTTAGGGACTTACTCTCATGGAAGTTTATGTGGCAAGTCATGCCATAGGTTTCCAATATAAAATTTATTTTCCCCTTGTGGTTGTTTTTTTAGCTATCTGTGCACATACACTAAGAGTATTGCACAGTACAACAGAACAGCACATCATTTATTTATTTCTCTTTTTAAAAAAAAAACAAAACTTAACAGTTAATTTAAAGCACTGTGCCTGTGTTATAGAATGATCTTATTACAAAGCCAGTGGCTTTGTACCTGACTTGATATATGAATATCTGAGAATGTTGGCATGGCTGAAATTTCCCACTGGGTCTTAGGAACAGAGCCAATCATAAGCACAGGTCTTTGGGCGCTTGTTCCAACACTACGGTTTAGCTTGCAACACACAGTGTTTTACATTTGTGTCTGCACCTTGCTAGTTTTGATTTAAGTTGGCTTCTGTGCAATGGAAGCCAACAGGGTTTTATATTATAGTCTCTCGTGTTTTAGTTTTGTGCCATTCTTAGTGCAATCCAGAGAAAGTTTTATTTCAGCTCTTTCTCAAGAGTGTTAGGAAACTATTTTCTTCTTTGGCTAGGCCTTGGTGTGTTTGAACAGAAAATGTTTCGTAAATTTTATAAACAAAAAGAATTTAAGAACATACTAATTTTACTTCACTGTTTCCTGTCAGACAAAACTAAAGACCAAATCCACAGGAGAAACAATTCCACAGGAAAAACAGAGGGGAAATATCTGAAAAGGTGCTGAAGAAAACAGGGGTATATGTTTTTTTTATTGCCTGATGCAGTTTGAACTTGCCATGCTCTCCTAAGTCTGTTCTCGTCCCCCCTTCGGAAAACTCTTTTTATGACAAAAAAAGATAATTTTACAAATTAAAGTCACCAAGCAAACTTTTAATGCGTACTTCATACCGCTGGATAGCTGCCAAAACAATGGCAATCATTTGACAATGATTCTTGATATTGGCATGTTTGTGTATATTATTGCCCAATCCTTAAAGAGATGTATCCCGTATCTTAAGGAAAGCAACAGCCAAAACAACAGTGAGGGAATAAGACTTGTTAGTATGGTCTTTCTGCTGCACAAAAACTTCATTTCACCCCACCACACATCTCTTTTCCAAAGTTATGTCAACAGCGTCTCCTTTGAGTGGCCCAGGGGCAGCCAACATGGCACCCTTCAGAAGTTGTTGAGCTACAACTCCCATCAGCCCCAGCCAGCATGGACAATGGCCAGGAATTATGGGAACTGTAGTCCAGAAATACAGTGGTACCTCGGGTTAAGTACTTAATTCGTTCTGGAGGTCCGTTCTTAACCTGAAACTGTTCTTAACCTGAAGCACCGCTTTAGCTAATGGGGCCTCCTGCTGCTGCCGCACCGCCGGAGCACAATTTCTGCTCTTATCCTGAAGCAACGTTCTTAACCTGAAGCACTATTTCTGGGTTAGTGGAGTGTGTAACCTGAAGCGTATGTAACCTGAAGCGTATGTAACCCAAGGTATCACTGTATTTCAAAGGCACCAAGCTGATTACCCCTGGAACAGATCACTATAAAGAGCAATCGTGTCAGCTCTGCAAAGTAACAGTTTACATTTGACACATATTCTATGCCTTGCTGTTTCTTATGCAAAGCCTTGAAAGGGACTCTTAGGAATTCTGTTTAACATATTTGTGGAAACGAGATAATGAACATTCCACCAAAGTCAAGAACATTACCCCAATAAGGCAAAGTGGTGTGCTTGGATAACAGTGCAGAGTTTTTCATTTGTTTTATTTCAGTTTGCATGCCTTTTGACAAGATGGTTTCCTGTATCTTGTTTTCAGTTGCTGTTGTGATAGATCAATGCTATTTTCACAATAGGTACTTAAAAGTTGCTTTGTTTTTAATTTCCTACAGAGGCAATTCAACTGAAAACAGTATCTATCTATCATGCTGACATAAAGGAAACTAAGAGTACACTACCTCATCAAGGCACTCAAATGCAGGACATGTGTGCACGTCAATGGAACCTTCATCCCGAATATTAACTGTTGGAGCTGTGGCATAAATAGGATCTTCAGGATCCTCTGGTTCCAATTCTGGTTCAGATTGTTCCTCTGACTCACTGGAAACATACTCTTCTTCTTCTTCTTCTTCTTCTTCTTCTTCTTCTTCATCATCATCCCTTTTCCAAACATCTGCAAAAAGTACCAAAATCCACATATCAAATTTTGATCGTTATGCAAAATAAATTAGACACATAGCTGTCAACTTACAGATTTGAAAATAAGAGACCAGCAGCCTCAAAAATAAGGGATCAGCAGCCAAAATAAGGGATCAACAATTACTTTTATAAAATACATATTTTGTTGCGTGCCTCCTGCTTGGCAGGGGGTTGGACTCGATGGCCCTTGTGGTCTCTTCTAACTCTATGATTCTATGATTCTATTCTATGATTCTAAATGGCTTTAGATACCTATTAGGTCCATAAATTACCATATAGCATATATTCAACACAAAAAAAACAGCAACAATTTGTTGTTGACAAAGCAAGCTGGACATATCAAGGGCCCCATTACCTTCAGTAGCTTATTTAAGAGACATCATCAATAAGGGACAGTAGCGGGACATGGCGCTGGAATAAGGGACTGTCCCACCAAATAAGGGACGCTTGACAGCTATGATTAGAAGATGAGAGCTGGAGATAAATCATGGGATGAGGTTACACATATCAATAATGGGGAACTCCAGAAGAAAGGGGAGGGGAAAGGGTGAGGGATAGCTGAATATAGTCAATATCTGTGCATAGCTGGGAAAGTTTTGTTAATGAATTAACAACTGAAATGCTTTGACTGTGCACTAGTAATACTAATAAAAGCAATAATTAGGAAAACAAGGAATAACTCTACTAAGTGTCTGTCTTCAAAGACAGTCCTCAGAAGTATTCAGAGACTGCCATAGTGAAGTCCGTAACCCACTTCCCTATCCACAACTTCCAGGAATATCAGTGCAGTTAGATACATCCTTATAAATATTGCCATATGCAAGTCTAGCGCTGACCCAATTCAAGAAATCAAGGCAGATCTTAAACTCCCAGTACCTTCCAGTTGTCAGGGATCAGGACTATGTTATATGGACTCTACAATGCATCACACACTAAATAATTTGTGTTAGCCAATAACTAGATGGCATAGTAATTACCTTCAGAGCTCATTTTCCTTGCCTAAACAATTGCAGTCACTAGGACTGTGGCGTTCCAAACTGATCTGAAATTAAATCAAAGAATTTATCATTATACTTTTCCAAGTATATTTAAATTGGAATGCAGATGAATCAAAGCAGCATACGTTAGTTAATTTACAAAGCATACCACCGCAATTTAGCATTAGGATGCAATCTTGCTACATCTGTCTGTGTTTTCTTTTTCAAAGAACACCATGGTGTTCTATGGGTCAGCAAAATCTTTGAAGGCTACAAGTGTAAGCTGGCCTCTAGTGCTATTTGGATTTTCTTCAAGGACATTCTGCTTTACAGGGAAATTTCAGCAGCTGCATTTGCTCAGGAATTCAAAAAAACAAAATAAAATCTAACCCTGATGATGCCTCCTACAGAAATCAAAACATTATGTAATCAGCTGCAATCAGCATAAATTTAATATATTACATAAACATGGGCATATAGTAATAAAAAAAAAAGATTTGAATACACATAATATGAGTTACTAAATATTTATTTCAATTGTACCTCTATGGACATGTCGGTAAGCTTCATAGCTTCATGAAAAGATTTGTATCAAAACACACCCCACTCATCACAAATGCAAAAAGCAAGTGCAAACTTAGGGTTGTCTATTGAACATTTGGGGCAGTATCCAACAAAGTAGTTCCATTAGTGGAAGGACTTCTGTTTGTGCAACAGAACTTTGCCTCCTTCTCTCCCCATGTGCACCCCATACTTTCTCCAAATATGCTCCACTGCATTGAGGAGCAAAACCCAAAACAGATTTAGGCGGCACACAGGGCAAGAAGATAGAGGGGAAGTTCAATTGTACAAAGAGAATTGTTGCGCCAACCCAACTTTGTTGGATACCACCCTTCATGTCCAAGGTGTGGGTTCAATGTATGGCACGGGCAACATGGGATTGGGGAATGCCTGGATAAGAAAATGTCCTCCCATAACCTGCACAAAAAAGTATAATTAATTTATTCAAAAGCAAATTTTATTTATCACTTAACTGGAATAAATTTGAAGACCCTTTTCTTCAACTGAACAATGTATTTTAAACATTCAACGGCAATAAGAAGAACACATTTCATTTTCAATTAATTCACATTACATGTTAATTACCATACACCTTCATCATTTTACATAATATGAATATATTATTTCTGCAATTTCCCCACATCTAACCCTGCAACCACCTCCCCTTATACCCAAATGCCTGTGTGACTTCCTTCACCCACATGAGTGATATCCAACTTATTACTTAATAGAAACCTCTAACATTGTGTTCATTTTTATTCATTACAATAGTCATTCATCTATTAAAAAAAGAAAAAAAGAGACGAAAGCATAACTTCTTAACTTAATGGGTTCAGTCCATACTTATCCAGAGATTTCTAATAGAATGATTTTGTACAGTATATTCTTCAACACATTTCCATTCCTTTCTTAATTTTTGTTTTGATTGCAATCTGATTGATGCTGTCATCTTGGCTAGTTCAATATACTCACAAAATTTAATTTGCCACTCTGAGATTGAAGGAGTCTCCTCACTCTTCCAATTTTTGGCCACCAGTATTCTAGCGGCCGCTGCAGCATACAAAAAAAAACGTATCCTTCGGAATGTCTTCTGAGACTAGTCCAAGAAGAAACGCCTCAGATCTTTTTTGGGAAGGTTATTTTAAAGATTTTTTTCAATTCATCGTAAATATTGTTCCAGAAGGACATAATCTTGACACAATTCCACCAAATGTGGTATAACGAGCCTTCAACCTTTTTACATCTCCAGCATAGATTTGAAGGTAATTTAGAATTTTTTGCTAATTTAACTGGGGTCATGTACCACCTATAACACAGCTTCACGATATTTTCATTAATAAAAATTAAGAAGAAGAAGAAGAAGAATACATTTCATAGGCCTTAGGACATTCTTCCCCCCCCCTTTCTCTTTGATCTAATTGTAGAAATGCCAAAATAAAACTGACTACTTTCCATTTAAAAAAACCCTTTGTTTTATCTTACATGCCAACCCTCTTCTGCCGTTATGTAAAAGGAAGTCCCTTGACACACTTTAGTGGGTTTGAGAGCAGAATGAGAGTTTCAGCTGGGATGTTTCAGCATTCTGCTTGTCATTTCATTGGGGCGGGGAGCCTGTTTATGAACTCAAAAGGCATCCCAGGTTACGCATTTCAGCCTGCAATTGATGTCTAGCAATATTCTGTAACCATTTCATAGAAATCTAGTTAAGTTATCAAATATTGTGAGGGGGTATGCTACTGGTGAAGCAAGAGTAACCAATGAAGGCCTTACCTGGGTTGCCTCTCAGCGCCCTGAAATTAAGTTTGAAAAAAGCATTATATTGTAGCCAATATAGTAAGCTGCAGCGTGTGCTCGGTTGCAGTCCTATTTTATACCCGGTTACAGAATGTATTGTATTTCTCCCTGTGTAAAAGTATGTCCATCTTACAGTAAAGCAGCTTCCTCATCACATTCTAGGTATACAGTATTTGTAATTCATATCTGAACAAAAAGTTAAGTGCTTTTCATATCATAAGTATACCAAACAGATTTTTTATATGCTCATTGCTAAGTAAGAACATAAACACACTCAATACAAACTACTTTTACATTCATCCCACCACTCTGGCAACTCTCAGAATTGTTCCGCGATGGGGCAGGGATTCTGTAGCAGAAATGTTGCCCATCTACAAAGTCTACTCAGAAGTAAGTCCTGCTGAATTCACTGGGAATTATTCCCAACTAAAGTTGCAGTTGTATGCATGGTTACTCGGGAGCACATTTCATTGAACTGAATGGACCTTGCTTTTGAGTAGACACACACAGGATTGAGCTATTGAAGTACCAAATAACATTTAGGTTAGATATGTAACTATTGCACATATTTCATTTTTTCTGGAAAAACATCTAGAAGATGGTGCATCTCTATATTTGAATAGTAATAATGAATATTTATTTAACTTCATTAGTATATCGTTCCTCCTGGTTCAGCAATTGTAATCTGTGAGTGAAAAAATGTTTTAAAAGGTCCTTCTGAATGTGAGCCCTAGAGGGTGCCACATGGATGAAAAGTTCTGAGTTTAGTAATCTGAACTTGGTTTTAAAAATAAATATAAATCCATCTACCCTCAGGACCACAAAGAGCATGCAGTGATTTGACAGTGTTGCTTATTAAAAGGAGTCAAATTATGCCCCCTCCTACACACATACACAAAATGTTACCAAAATAATTGGAAACTGAAAATGGTGATGGGGAGTGTTGAACTTTATGGAGCTCATGTTACAATTTTAAGCTTTATGTTTAGAAACTCAACTACAGAAAAATGCAAATGAATCACGACACTTTTCCATACTATTAATGGAAATTGTACTGTTGTCTTCTTTCTTCTCAAATTGTAAATCCTTAAGTTCAGCCTGACTTTTCATAAAAGCCTGCTATAATTCTTCATCTTTTCTGAAATGGTTGCCAAAGAAAGTAAAAAAAAAAAAACCCTCTGGTTCCTCTAAATATTTAATGAAACATCACTCTCATACTGAAAGCAAAAGAATGCTAGATTCCAAACACACTACATTAAATAAAGATGTTCTTTTCTTTTTTAGGAATTTAACCTTGAATTAAAAACATGCCTCCAAGTTATTTACATATGAAAAGAAAGGGAAGGTTGGAGCAGCCCAAACCTGACTTCGCTGGTAAGGTTTCTAATTTGCTTCAAATAATTGTGCAAGAACTATTCAGTACAATGAATCTGAAAGTCACAAAAACTTAAAAGGAACTGGTGTTGAACAAAAGTGTTGACAGTCTAATTTAGTCTTCTTTTTCCAGCAGCAGCCAGGAGGATCTTCTGGGAAGTACAAGGGGGTTTGGAGGTGATAGCCTCTCCTTTGTCCCAGCATCTTCCCATCTCCATCATTCGCTCTGGTTTCCGTCAGAAGCACCAGAAGTGGTTTAGTCCTGCTAGCCACTTGACTCAGAAAGCTGTCTGTGGACAAATGCCGGCTCCCTCAGACTGAAAGCGAGATGAGCACCGCAACCCCATAGTTGCCTTTGACTGGACTTAACCGTCCAGGGATCCTTTACCTTTTTAAACCTTTTATTACCTATGAACATGGAGGTTTTATTTACCTATAATAACCAATACAGGTTAAGTCACTTCCTTGTAACTGGCCCAAAATTCTGGAACATAAAGGAATATTGTATGCCTGTAAGATTGGAGTACACACTTACACCTGCCTGGCTGATGTGATGGAGTAACACAAAGAGAAATTAGGAAGAAATTACACTCCATTTCCTGTTAAAGCATGCTTGCATTCCCTGGTAGCAACTAAAGTGTGCTTACTAAGATAATAGAAACTGGACACAACTACATCAATGAAACAACAGTTCAAACAAAGGAGGAGACATGCAGTACACTCCTATACAAAGTAAAGGTAAAGGGACCCCTGACCGTTAGGTCCAGTCGCGGACGACTCTGGGGTTGAACGCTCATCTCGCTTTACTGGCCGGGGGAGCTGGTGTTTGCCCACAGACAGCTTCCGGCTCATGTGGCCAGCATGACTAAGGCACTTCTGGCGAACCATAGCAGCGCACAGAAACGCCGTTTACCTTCCCGCCGGAGCAGTACCTATCTATCTACTTGCACTTTGACGTGCTTTCAAACTGCTAGGTGGGCAGGAGCAGGGACCAAGCAACGGGAGCTCACCCCATCGTGGGGCGGGGATTTGAACTGCCAACCTTCTGATCGGCAAGCCCTAGGCTCAGTGGTTTACACCACAGTGCTACCCGTCCTTAAGCCACACTATATTCAGTGAGACCTACTCCAAGATAATAGCACTGCAGCCTTCATATAACAATGCAAAAGCTCAACTACTATTATCGGAAAGCAAGGGGAATAGATCGCCAACACTTTATTTGCAACCCAAGATTTCTTACTTGGTCAACACTTCATAAACAGAGAGAACACATTAGGGGGGCCAGAGGAAAAAGAGCACCTTTAAAAGCACCTTTAAAAGTTGTGTAGGAGAGGAAATTGAATTGGGTATCATTTGTCCCTTTTCCCTTCTGGCCACTCAACTGCAAGTGCAGTCTTTGAGAAACCCTTTCTACTTCTATTTCCACTTTGTTTCCAAATGTTGGGGGGGGGGGATCTGCGAGAAAGGATGGGGGCCCAAAGGAAGTTATAGAAGAACCACTCCACCCAGCCATCTTGCAATTACTTCAGCATGCCAAAGTCAGTTAGCTTCACTATGTGATAATTATAGAATCCTGACACATGGAGCAGCCTCGTTTGGCTAACACATATGCACACCTGGGAACTATACTCCCACCCACTAAAACCACCTTCCGCATTAGAGGCAGAAGAGCTGGCTAGCTTTTTATTTGAATACCTATGGGTCTGATGGGACACCCACTCTCTGGGCTCAGAACAGTTGGCGATGGGGGGTGGGGGCAGCACTTTGTTTCAGATGGTGGCATGGGAGCCAATTCCTAGGGGCTGAGGCTCCTTCGCCTCCCCCCATAAAATATTTGAGGGATGTGTGCCCCCCCCCAAAGTTGATGAGCATTGCCATTCATTTTTTTTAAATGATATTTATTAAGACAACAGATTTTTTTTAAAAAAAATACACAAAAAAGACAGAATTACAAAAAAGAGAAAAAAAGGAAAAAATAAAAACAGAAAAAGAAAAAATCAAACCATCATTTCCAAATTCTCCGAATTCCATTACCTTCTTTCCCTGACCTCCTCTCCCTCCCATCTCTTGTATCTTGATTAATAGTTGTCACAGCAAATCCTTTCCATAGTTCATAATATTTTGTCATTATGTTATCTTACTCTGTTCTCATTTTATCTTATAGAAACAACCTTAAAGCTTGAAAACTTAAATCTTTTTTAACAATTTCTCAAGACCATTACCCTTTTACCAAATTCTGATGAGCATTGCCATTCAAATGGGGCACGTGTGTGTGTGCTGCATCTTGTGGGTCAGGGCTTACCTGGGCCACCCCCAATATTTCATTCAAGCTGCCTCCGCTTGGATGGGGGTGGCCATCGGTATACTCAGAGTGGTCTATATGCGGCTCCCGGCCCCCCCCCCCGGCATGTTTAGCTTCTCCGAGGTTTGGCCGCCCCCTGGGAGGAAGTGCTTTGGGAAGGAGGGGGAGGTGGGGTTCTCTGGGCTGCTTGTGCCCTTGAAACACATTCTGGGGCGGACGGGGGGTGTGTGAATCCAAGTTCCAGCCGCCACTGCTCCGCTTCCTTCTCCCGCGTCATTGCACTGAAGGGGGTCGGTCTAGATGACCCTGGGGGGTCCCTTCCATCTCTTCCAACCCCACGACTCCTCCCCTCGCGCCCAGAGCAGGCTTCCTTCCCTCCTTTTTCAAACCAGCTCGCGCCTGCTCCTTTACCTTCCCCGCGCGGCCCCGATCCCTCCGGGGAAACCTCGACGCCGCCGCCGGAGAGGCTGGAGCCCCGTCAGCGCCCCGCGTTGCCATGGAGACCGACTCTCCTCTTCCAGCCCCGCCCTCCGCGCTTCCTATTGGGCAGCCGCGAGACTCCATCCTGTCCTGAGGGAGGCAGGGAGACATCCGCCTCCCCCAGCCAAAGCTTCCCCGGGAGACGCTCAGCTTCCCGGGACTTGTAGTTCGGCCTTCAGGCGCCTTCATCGCGCCGACGTCAACAGGGAACCACAATTCCCAGCAGCCACCTCGGCGCCCCTGGAATGGCCAATCCCTGCTAGTACAGCTCACCGGTTCTGCGCTTGTTGTTTTGAAACTTCCAGGATGGGTTTGTAAGTCCCCTTAATGGAGATACCTCTGCCCTGAAGGGTCTTGGGGAGGGGGGGCGGAGAAAGGGGGTGTCCCATGCCCAGCCCAGAGCCTGGAGCGCAACTTCTCCCTTTGCACTTTGATTTTCTTCTTTGCAGGGCTGGGGTGTTGCGTGTCAGAAGGACCCCTTGAAGCAGCCTCAAGGCAGTGCAGGATGCGGCCTCTGCCCCCAAGAGGCTGGTGCACGGCAGCGAGGACCGTGGCCGGGAGCTGGCATCGGTGGCTGAAGGGCGGAGGCGTCGCTGGGCGAAGGTCGTGGGCTGGCAGCTGCCAGCAGCCTCGCTGGTTTGCTGCCAGTCCTTGTCGCTGCAGCAAGTCCGAAGCGAGCAAGCGGAAGGGCAGCAGCAAGCCTCTCAAGGAGTGGACTCTGGTTGTGGGCCCCTATGGCCTCCTGAAGGCACGGCTCCCTTGCCACGTCTCTGTGCACCCTCTGGACCCACACAAGTACCCCCAAGCAGACAGGGTGTTCGTGACGGTGCGTGGGGCGACCGCTGGCCCCGCGCACGGCGCAGATTTGGATAGTTTGCACGTGAAGTATGATGAGGTGCGAAAGGAGATTACGATCATCTCGGAAGACATGGACGGCGCAGCCTCTGTGGATGTGAGGACCCCCGTAAAATTTGGTATGTGCAGCAACTGGTCAAAAAGAGGCACTGCTGTGACATTTAGCTGAAGTGCCCCATGCTCTGTGGTGATCAGTTAGGATGGCTGTTTCTTCAGCTGTGAATCTCAGTTTGGCATGTCATAGTAGATAATGTGGCCCATTCAAGTTGCTACTTCCCAGCTTTTGCAGATACAGTGGTACCTCGGGTTAAGAACTTAATTCGTTCTGGAGGTCTGTTCTTAACCTGTAACTGTTCTTAACGTGAGGCACCACTTTAGCTAATGGGGCCTCCTGCTGCCAACCATGCGATTTCTGTTCTCATCCTGAAGCAAAGTTCTTAACCCGAGGTACTATTTCTGGATTAGCGGAGTCTGTAACCTGAAGCGTATGTAACCCGAGGTACCACTGTACACCGATAAGAGACGCAGTGTTGCTATTGACAGGAATCATAATGTTCACTACTGCAGCTCAAAAGCTTCTGCTGCAAGGCCAGAGTTCAGGAAGTTGCCTTGGCAAAATTAGGAACACTGTCTAAATCCCAGCTGTTTAGTCAGCTCAGCTTTTCTCTTGCCTGCTACTTATCACCAGGCCAAACCCAGAAAGCATCTTTCCTTTCTTTGACAGTTATTATGGTGAAGTCACTTGGTGGATAGTCTGTTGGACTTGGATTGGGGAAACTTGCATTCCAATCTTGCCATTCGCAAAGCTCAACATGTAACCTTAGGCCAGTCACAGTCTTTATTAGTCTCACAGGGTTATTGTCAATAAAATCATTAGATAAGCTCCATATATGCTGTCCTTGGAGGAAGAGTAGCGTACACATGTCATAACAACAATCATAACTGCTAATAATTTGGCTCCGTAACCTGGGTATATTTTAAATATATTCCTTGTCCTTCCTACACATCGCTGTAATATGTATTTTTTCCTTAACACTTCAGATGCTGACATGTGACACTAATTGTTTGTTTGGGGGACTCAGGACATGCTTTGAAAGTGGGGTGCTTCTTTTTTCACTCTGTTACATTGTTTTGCTAAAGGAAATCAAAATTTTAGATTGCTTTGCATTGAATTTGTTTCTATTTATCTCCACTATTTAAAATTGATTTTAGACTTGGATATCAAGACAACAGGGAATGGCTGTGTGAAGACTGAGAAAATTGAATGTAACAGCTGCAGAATAGAGACAGAAAAGGGAACAAGCATCTTGCGGTCAATAAAGGTACCAGTATAGATACAAGAGTACAAGAGTTGTGTTTTCTATCCTCTTGTATATATTTTTTGCAAGTCTTTTCTTGGGACCTCTCCTGCAACTGCATAATAAGTAGAAATTCAGACCTGGAACTCTTTTAGCCATGCAGATATAATTGTGGGTCCTGCAAGTATTAATTGATATATCACTTTCCATAATAACAGCCGAGAGATGCAGGTGAAATCCTAGTTAGGGCCCATCATAACTGTCTTCAAAAAAATAAGAACTGAACTCTTTTAACATGTATACAATTCTGTTTCAGAGTCAGAAAATTGACATTCAAGCTAAAGGAGGGAAAGTTATCTGCCTGGGAACACTTCAAGGAAATGCTGATATTCATGTGTCACAAGAAAGTGTAAGTATTTTTAAAATGTATGGACTACAATTATTTGGGTCACCTATAAAATACATTGAAGAAATACCGTATTTTTTGCACCATAACACTCACTTTTTTCCTCCTAAAAAGTAAGGGGAAATGTCTGTGCGTGTTATGGAGGGAATGCCTATGGGTGGCATGCCTACGGATTTTCCTCCTCTAAAAACTATGTGCGTGTTATGGTCGGGTGCATGTTATAGAGCGAAAAATACGGTACATTACAAAAATAACATTATGGGCTTTTAAAATCTTCGTGAGAATATGTGTCTTCACTTTTTCAAGTTCTGTGACTATTGCAGGTTTTTTTCAGACAGAGGCTTTGTGTCTTTGACAGCTGTGGGGCAGGAAAAATTCAGCAAGTACCGTTCTCCTTTCATTGTCTCTCTGGACTGGGAAAACTGCACCTGCTTGCGTTGAAGTTAAAGTTATAGAGCCTACGTTGGATAGACCAGGGTGTGGAGTGGAAAACCTATTTGTAGAAACTAGCAGTGCCTATTATAAAGCAAATATTATTACATTTAGCATCAAGGCCAGCCCTACTGTGAGACAGAGGGAGGCAGCTACCTCAGGTGGCAGATGCTGAGGGGTGTGGAGTGGGCAGAACTGTGTGTGCTCTTCATGTCCTTCTCCACACCCCTTAAGAGACCCTGTTGTCTTCAGATGCAATGGTGGAATTCCGTCGCATTGCCAATCTTGAACAAAGGCCCCATCTGTGCTATACATTTAAAGCAGTATCATACCGCTGTAAACGGTAATGGCTTTCCCTTCAAAATCCTGGAAATTTTAGTTTGAGGTGTTGTGAGTTGTAAGGAGCCCTTTATTCCCCTCACAGAACTGCTGTTCTCAGAGTCGTTTAACAATCCCTCTTCCCAGGAAACTCCGGGATCTGTAGTTCTGAGAGGGGAATAGGGGTCTCTTAACAACTCTCAGCACCCTTAAAAAAACTACAATTTCCAAGGATTATTTGGGGGGAAAGCCAGGACTGATTAAAGTGTTATGATACTGCTTTAAATGCATGGGGCAGATGAGGCCAAAAATTCAACAGCCAGTCTGGGCAGCTTTTCTAAATGGAATGGTGTGTGTTTGTGTGTGTTGAACACAATCTTTCCCTTTGCCTCAGGCAGCAAAATGTCTTGGGCAAGCCCCATTTAGCATAATGCAACAACAAGTTGACTCTGTGAAAAGTGATTGCGATTCCAGCAACTGAATTTGAGCTGAACGTGCTTCTATTATAGGTCTCTGAAATTAGACACTTACATTATGCTGTTGCTTCCTTTTTCTCTACAAATGTCAAATTGCTTTCAGTATAACTTCTTCGGCAAGTGGAAGTTAAACCCTGCAGAATGAATCCGCTTTTAGATTTAGATTTAATATCCCAGTCGTAGGCAAGCTATTCTCAAAATGTAGGGCCATAATTTTTAAATGGGCAGATGGCTGAGATGGCATTCAATGGATGTTAATGCCCCCTAATTATCCCAAGGCAACAGTATTGTAGACACAACTGAAATTCACCTGTCTTCTGTGGAAATGCAGGTGAGGTGTTGAAACTTCAGTTAGTTCCAGGTATTTTCCAGAAGATGGCGCCTTGGGCTTGTTTGCTTTGTTATTGGAAAGTGTTATTGTTCCTTGAGATGTGTATAATGTGACCCTGACTTGAGCAGCACTGAGGGGTAAATAAATATCTCATAGGTAGACAGCAGAGAATTTTCCCATCCATTCAAGGCCTGCAAGAAAAGAGCGATATCTCAAGTGTGCTTAGTTTATTGCTGGAATTGCTTGCAGGAATAATAATTCCAGCTAGTTCCTTGGAAATAATTTAAAGCGAATTTGTAAGAGCATAGAGATTATTTGCGACCTCCTTTGGCTTACCTCAGCCAAGATGAATTGATCAGAGAGACTAAGGTTGTAATCCTAACTGCATTTACAAGGGAGTAAGCCCTGGCTATAGGACTTTTGCTTCATCTTACTTTGTTTAGAATACAGTGGAACCTCTACTTACAACCATAATCTGTTCCAGAGGTCTGGCCATAACTAGAAACATACATAAGTAGAGGCACGCTTTGCCATAGAAAGTAATGGAAAAGTGAATTGATCCGTTCAATTTAACACGGATTTTACTTTCTAACGAGACCATAGATCCATAAAATAAAGGCGATAATCAATGTACTGTACTATAAAATAAATAAGACAGTATTGTAGATGAAAAAAATTAACATTAAATTTTTTTCTTACGTGCACTGAGGGTGGGTGGGCTTATCTGGCTACAAGCTGGGGGTGGGGCAAGGGTCAGTAAGGACCTGATTCACTTTGGCCAGGGTCAGTTTTTTTTCTTGCCAGGCCAGGTTCTTCTCCAGACTTTCACAGGTTGGTTCCTCGGCAGGGTTTGGGGCTGCAGTGTGCCCTGCTGTGCCTCTTGCAGGCGGCACCTCTTCCACAGCTTTGGGGGTGGGATGGGGGCCCTCTCTCCAGCAACGGAGGCCTCAGCACTGCTTCGCAGCTGGCGGGGTGAGCTCCGGAAAACCAGAGGCCTCTCCCCAGCGGCGGAGGCCCCAGCACTGCCCCACAGCCGGCTGGGCGAGCTCTGGGCTGCTGGCAAGGCCTCTGTTGGTGTCTAGAGGTAAGTTCATAAGTCGAAGCACCTACTGAAGGTCGTAACTGGAATTGTATGTAAGTAGAGCTGTACATAAGTCGAGGTTCCACTGTACACTGGGTGAAGAACTCACTGTTGTGTTAACATACAGCTGTTTTAAAAGACAGCGGGGAGTTGTATTTCAGCATATGTAATAATCTCTGATAAAGCAAGAAAGTACAATAAGTAGGGTTATTGCGGTAGCCATAAGAATCTTAATAGATAGTATAGGAAAATACACACTTCCAGTTCTGGCTGGGAGATACTAAAGTAGGGCTGCCATATTTCAGGAAGTGGAAATCAGGAAACAAAAGTGAATGGCGTGAAAAATTTCACATATCAAACTGGAAAAGTCTAGAAAATAAGAATTGGACATGATCCGTAGATAATTGCAAGCTGAAACATTGACCCTGCTAGGGAGTCATATTGAAATGCTATACATTTATGCTCAGAACGAAGCCCTATTGACTTCCTTTACTCCCAGGTAACTGCCTACTGCAGAAGCCTTCCCCAACATGGTGCTTCCCAGATATTTTGAAGTACAATTCCCATCAACTTTTACTTTTGCTAAACTGGCTGGAGCTGGTGGAGTCATGGTCCCAGGATGGAGACGTCTGGTGTATCAGATTGCTGCGAAGTCCTTTTTGAACTCAGTGCGACTTAATTTTAGTAAACTTGCTTAAGTTGTATAAATATATTTTAGTATACAAAGCAGTTTTAGCAGTGTTTGTAAGGCAATGTCATAGAAGTGTTGAGTTGGAAGGGTTCCCAAGGCTCATCTAGTCCAAAGAGATATTCAGAGCTGATTTGCCTGCCCCCACTAGTCACTTCTGCAGCTGCCAGCGACATCATGCCAGCACTTAGCAGTGAGTGGCCCTAGACCAACCCTCCTCAACCTCAAGACGCTTTGGACTACAATGCCCATCATCCCAAGTCAAGCATGAGCAATGGCTGGGGATTATGGGTGTTGTGGTAAAGATCATCTGAAGGGAACTGGATTGGGGAAGGCTCAGCTTGACTGGGGGACATTGCCAAACATTTGGCCCCATAGCATTTAGGCTCGTTTACCCTCCCTCACCAAGGACGCGGGCGGCGCTGTGGGTTAAACCACAGAGCCAGAAGGTCAGCAGTTCGAATCCCCGTGGCGGGGTGAGCTCCCGTTGCTCGTTCCCTGCTCCTGCCAACCTAGCAGTTTGAAAGCACATCAAAGTGCAAGTAGATAAATAGGTACCGCTCCGGCGGAAAGGTAAACGGTGCTTCCGTGTGCTGCTCTGGTTCGCCAGAAGTGGCTTAGTCATGCTGGCCACATGATCCGGAAAGCTGTACACTGGCTCCCTTGGCCCATAAAGCGAGATGAGCGCCGCTACCCCAGAGTCTGCGACTGGACCTAATGGTCGGGGTCCCTTTACCTTTACCCTTCCTCACCAGTGATACGTTCATACATGAGGAAATGTACAATACAATGACAATGTAGCTAACAGTGCCTCAATTTTGTAGGAGGAAAGAGGAAGAAATTGACAAAGGATTGCATTTTGTGCAGTAACCCTTTATTGAGTGTATTCTCACCCTTTGTTTACAGACCTGATTTGTATGCTAGTGATTAACTTCACATGTTCTTTTGAAGATTTTTTTTATCCAGATGAGAAACATAGAATTTATAATATACTAATTTATCTTGCAGTGACCATATAATGTTCTGTGGTGTGTGTCTCGGTGTGTAAACCCTACATATAAACCAGCAAAATCACAGCTGTAGAATTAAGCGTCAAAACTGACATGTATAACACTTATTTTCCAAGCACAATAGCAGAGCAGCCAACTTTTTGGAGGAAGAAGTTTGGCTTGCTTTCTCGAAGAGCCATTTCTGTTAGCAATCAGCCTGTATTTTATCTGCCATGTGGGCTTTTATGACAATTTTGTTCCATCGACTACAGTCATCATTATGTAGCTAGGGCTCTGTCACCGTTTCCAGTGTAAACCAAGACTGTCAGAGGTTTGTAGCTTTGCATTATAATTCCCCTGGCAATGAAACTGGACACTTTCTACTTCAGTCACTGGGGCAAATGCTTAAAACATTGAGAGAGAGATTGGGATGAACATTTAAAAACCTGCAGATTAATTCATAGAATCATAGAATCATAGAATCATAGAGTTGGAAGAGACCACAAGGGCCATCGAGTCCAACCCCCTGCCAAGCAGGAAACACCATCAGAGCACTCCTGACATATGGTTGTCAAGCCTCTGCTTAAAGACCTCCAAAGTAGGAGACTCCACCACACTCCTTGGCAGCAAATTCCACTGTCGAACAGCTCTTACTGTCAGGAAGTTCTTCCTAATGTTTAGGTGGAATCTTCTTTCTTGTAGTTTGGATCCATTGCTCCGTGTCCGCTTCTCCGGAGCAGCAGAAAACAACCTTTCTCCCTCCTCTATGTGACATCCTTTTATATATTTGAACATGGCTATCATATCACCCCTTAACCTCCTCTTCTCCAGGCTAAACATGCCCAGCTCCCTTAGCCGTTCCTCATAAGGCATCGTTTCCAGGCCTTTGACCATTTTGGTTGCCCTCCTCTGGACACGTTCCAGTTTGTCAGTGTCCTTCTTGAATTGTGGTGCCCAGAATTGGACACAGTACAAATGTTTTGTTTTTAATTTTAACAAATAAAATGGGGTTAACCCAACTAGCAGCTAGAAACAAGCAGCAACTGTTTCCTGGGGCTGCCTCTCTCCACAGAGAGGCTAGCCCAGGCTTCCTCAACCTCGGCCCTCCAGATGTTTTGGGCCTACAACTCCCCTGATCCCTAGCTAGCAGGACCAGTGGTCAGGGATGATGGGAATTGTAGTCTTAAAACATCTGGAGGGCCAAGGTTGAGGAAGCCTGGGCTAGACTAAAATCCCACTGGCATTTCAGATGTGGTTCCCCACCCAATTCTCCTTATCACATCGTACCTACTGGTGTGTATACCCAACTGACCAAGTGATGGAAGCGCTAAACTGCCTGATTTTTCAGTGCTGATGTCTGACCCCAGTTATCTGGCGTACGTACACATAAGCAGGCTGACATGGGGTCAGATTGATACCCGAGTCTTGCTTAACAGTGGTTGAAAGTAAGAGATACTGTGTTCCGTAGATGCCTTGCTGAGCATCTGGTCGAGAGTCTTCTTTGTTTCAGAGGAATTGTTAGCAGCTTGACTACATCATACAGTTCTTCATTTTATAAGGCTGTGATAGATCGTGCTGAAATGCTAGAGCAGATTTTAAGCCAAATTAATACACAGCTTTAAATCAGATAGGCATGCTGGGTCACAAAATTGCACATGAGACAGGACTGAACCAGAAAATTAAAAGCATCTGAATGTTTTATTGCAGCATAAGTCAAACCGAGCTTAGTAGAACACAATTAAATTTGATAAGGTATTAGTATCTATTATAGTCTTCGTGTTTACAATAGTTCCAATGTGACTGTAGAAACTGTTCGTTTGGTAAAACATCTTTAGACTTTTATTATCCTGGCTCTTGCTCTGGCTGCCTGCTGTATCCTTCTTCGTCTCTTAAAAAACGAAGAATTTATCAGCTGATTCCATCCACATCTGTCTTGAGCCACCATTTGTTCCTGCTGGGAGACTGGTGTTGGTCTACTGACCCCTCTTCTCTGCTATTGGCAGCCTTCTACAGAGCATCAGTTTTAGGGAAACCCTAACATCACAAATGAGTGGGAGGGCTGAAATCATATGGTCACGATTTTTTCAGATATTCTGTAGATGCTATTGTTCCTTTGCTTTTCCAGCCTTATTACACTTTTGCAACAATCAGGCATAATATATGTCTTCTTGTCAGGCACGCTGACAAAACTCTGCAGTGGCCAGAGCCAAATCAAAAGCAGATGGTGTGCCCAGGCGCATCCAGCAGCCTTGCAGAGTGATACTTTTGCCAGGGGTTCCTGGGATAAGCCAATGCCAGACCAATTCTTGAATATAGCCCTTGTTCTCCAGCACAAGCAAACAAGCTGGGCAGAATACCAGCCAGGTTAGGAAGGCAGTCCAGGGTACAGCCATGGACTGCCAAGCTGGAAGACCAAAGACCTAAGCTAACAGCTCCAGTATTGAGGCTCTTTAATTTTTGATGTAAATTGTGCTGATTTCCCAAGAGCTTGCTAATTTATTCCAGCTGCAGGCAATGAGGCAACTGGGGCTGAGTTCAGGTTTCCTCAACCTCGGCCCTCCAGATGTTTTGAGACTACAATTCCCATCATCCCTGTCCACTGGTCCTGCTAGCTAGGGATCATGGGAGTTGTGGGCCAAAAACATCTGGAGGGCCAAGGTTGAGGAAGCTTGCATTAGTTTCTTTCCTCCGTTTTAGCAGCAGTTTCAATGCAAACCGCTTGTTGCTGCAGGAGCAGCAAAGCCCCTTTCTCTGCAGTTCGCAAGCCCCCAACAACCAGGTGGCTGTTGGACTCTTGGGAAGTGCTGCATCGTGGACTGACGAATAAGCTGTCCCAGAAACTCCAGCGGGTGCAGAATGCTGCAGCGAGGCTCCTCACGGGGTCTCTGCCATGGGAGCATATTCACCCAGGGCTTTTCCAGCTGCACTGGCTCCCGGTGGAGTACAGGGTCAGGTTTAAGGTGCTGCTTTTGACCTTTAAAGCCCTTCACCACCTAGGACCCTCGTACCTACGGGACTGCCTCTCCCGGTATGCCCCACCGAGGACCTTAAAGTCCATAAATAGCAACGCCCTAGTGGTCCTGGGCCCTAAGGAAGTTAGACTAGCTTCAACCAGAGCCAGGGCCTTCTCAGCACTGGCTCCAGCCTGGTGGAACACTTTGTCTCATGAGACCAGGGCCCTGCGGGATCTGATATCTTTCCGCAGGGCCTGTAAGACAGAGTTGTTCCACCTGGCCTTCGGCTTAGAATCAATTTGATTCCCCCCCTTCCTTTTTCCTTTCTCCTCCTGTGAAGAGGCTGCATCTTAATATTTTAATGTTGTATTTTAATCTTGTTTTTTAAGTTGTATTTTAATCAACTTGGTTTTATTATTGGCTGTTAGCCACCCTGAGCCCGGTCTCGGCCAGGGAGGGCGGGGTATAAATAAAATTTATTTTATTATTTATTTATTTATTTAGTGAGGCAACTCACCTGTCAGTCACCTGATACCATAGCGATGCTAGGTGGTTGGCAGGTGGGTTATCCCACCCACCTGTTGAAATTGGGCCACCGGAGAATCTGGCCTACTGGGCCAAAAATACTCCCCACCACTGCGCTAGAGACAGAAATCCACACACCCGGGCCTTGATGGTGACACTGGGCTTTAACTATCATTAAAGCTGTACAGTGGTACCTCGGGTTACATGTGCTTCAGGTTACGGACGCTTCAGGTTACAGACTCCGCTAACCCAGAAATAGTACCTCGGGTTAAGAACTTTGCTTCAGGATGAGAACAGAAATCGTCCTCTGGCAGCACGGCGGCAGCAGGAGGCCCCATTAGCTAAAGTGGTGCTTCAGGTTAAGAACAGTTTCAGGTTAAGTACTGACCTCTAGAATGAATTAAGTACTTAACCCGAGGTACCACTGTAGTTCCAGTCAAATGCACTGCTGCAGGCATGAGTTTTTCACTTTTTGCGACCAACTGTTACATGAACGTGGCAGACTCTTCAAAAAAGTAGATGTTGCTTTACCTGTTTACTTGCAGTGCCATATATCTTTTAGCGTCTTACTCTCCTTTGTATACGTTATCCATGTCCACAACCACAAATCTGGCCATTTGTCCCACCATCAAGGGAGTACTTCAACTTCTAATGCTAATTCAGTATTATGAAACTTCACGGATTGTAATTTTGCAAATCAGTGCACCTGTTTTCTGGTGCATAACTTCTAGCTGCAAGCTTTGTCTGTCTTTGTTGACAACGTGAAGAGCACCATAGGTATCAACTGCGGTAGCCAATTAAGTTTTACACAGAGTATACCCATTGAAATTAGTGAACATGATGACGTTAGAGCCATTAATTTTACTTAATCTACTGAGTAAAATTTAGTTGACTAGCATCCCAGGTTTCCACATGGACAAGCCACATGGGACTGGTGCAGAGAGTCAAGTCTCTCCCAAGAGATTGGGAGCCAGGCACAGAATCTCATGCTGTCTTCACCCTTCCCCTCAGCTTAGGTACAACCTCACTGCTCCTCAGTCATTGGCAATGACGTTACCAGGCATTTGCTTGTATATTGTGTATTTGAGGTTCCTTTGTCACCGCTTTCTGAACTTCTGTGGTGGAAAAGTGACTGGATAACCTTCTTTCCTCCCTCTGCTTCAGTTTTCTGCTTGAACAATAATTTCAACCTTTTATAGTTAATATCTTCTATGGGCTTCTCCAGACAATCTAGTTATTGAGCATTCATCCTGATTTGCTTGCACAAGACTTACATGGTTAGATAATACTCCATCTTTATTGAACAGTTATTCTGATTTGTTTGTGGGGCAGTTATATGACAATGAGCATTCACTCTGCGTTTCCCGATTTGCTTGTGGGGTGTTTTTACGTCCTCTTGTTAGTCATTTAATCATCCTAAACTTTTCAATGCATTTTCCCTTCACGTTCCAACCTGCAAAAAGTCCGGTTCTTTTTCTAAAGTGGATTTGTGACAGAGTGCTTTAATTTTATGGCTACATTTACAGTATGGGCCCGAATCCTACCTGCAAAATAAAACCAATTGGAGACATCCTATACCATCCTTGGATGAATATTCATCCCCACCTCCCGTCTATTCTGAAGATTCTAGCTAGCAGATATCTGGAGCTCCATGAACATGTGTATGTGAAAGATGTAGCTTAATATATCATTAAGATGAACTGATGTGTGTCTGTTTCGTGGCTGTAATGCTGTTATATTAATTTATTCATTTCCCCCCTTTTACAGAGTGTGAATATAGAAAAGCTACAAGGGTCATCTATTCACATTTCTACCAAAAATGGCTTATTAAAAGCCAAATATCTTTATGCCGAATCTTCATTGCTCTCTTCAACAGCTGGCGACATTCTGCTGGGGAATGTTCATGGTAAGATAGCAAATTGGTCTGCAATTAGAGATACATTTTGTTTAGCAAATGCCTTTTTAAATATTTGTGATAGAAGGTCATCAATTTCACATTTGAGTTCTTTGAGAACTGTTGGGTAGATGCCAGCTAAATACCATGATATGTCAGATTTTATTTTGTCAGTAAGGCCTGGAACTTTGTGTCTTGCCACCACTATCTGCCTCAGTTCTTCAGACTCCCTTCCTGCAAAAGTTAGTTCAGGCACCAGGATCTGCCCTTTATCTTCCACTATGAAGACAAACACACACAAAAATTCACCTTCTGTGCAATCGCTTTATCCTCCTTTTCCACGCCTCAGATTCCCTTATCATCCAAGGGTCCAACCGCTTCCCTAGCAGATGTCTTGTAGTTGAAGAAATTCTTGTTGTTGGTTTTAGTATTTTTAGCAACGTGCTTCTCAAATTATTTTTAGCATTCTTTATTGTCTGCTTACAGTTATTTTGCCAAAGTTTGTGTTCCTTTTGTTCTCTTTGTTTGGACAAGACTTCTGTTTTTTTAAGGAGGACTTCTTGCCTGTAATAGCTTCTTTGGCTCTGCTTGTTAACCATGCTGGCATCTTCTTGGCCAGGGTGATACCATTTCTGATCTGTGATAAACATCCAGCGGAACTCCCAGCTAAGTGTATATAAGATTGCAGCCATACCTAATTCCAGGCTTGGCAGATTAATAAACCATACTCAAAACTATAAACTATTACACTGACAGTCACTGTTAGCAAGCTATAGCTTTTTGGCTAAATGATTGCATTAAAATATTATATAGATAAAGTGGTATCATAAGGGAAGTACCCTATAACTTCACCAACAATAGGTGGAAAACGCAATACTCGTAGCTAGAGGAATTCCACTGGCATAACAATATTTTATTCATAAACAGGATCCGTTCCTTCGTTACTGTAATTATATGTGAATGCTGCTTCACTGCGGCCATTCTAGCAACGACAGGCAGTGGAAATATGAGGGCTAGGAAAATGTCATGCTTCTTTCTTGTGCCAGAGTTGCCCTTCCTGGGGCCATGTATATTCCCAGCTTGGGAAGGAACTTGGAGCTCTCCCTTATGAACTGGATCTAAATCTTCGCCGAAATCAGCGGGGTTAGCGTCTCTTGATATAAATTGGTGTCACGATGACTTGTGTTTGTGCTGATTTGTTGGAAACATTTCTCTGGGTGTTTGGGCTGGCATGGTACACGCCAACCAAGGCGCTGCCAATTCCATTCTTGGTCAAGAGCATCCTATGTGTTGGTCCAGTGGTTCTCATCTGTTCTTGGGCAGATGACTAATCTGTGTATCCTTCATGTTGCTTAGGTTGGTGGTCAGAGTGTGGGTGTGCAGTTCCTCTAGTCATAATTTACCACTCCTGGTGTGCAGACGCTTGAAGTATTCAGCCTTGGTGATTCAGAAGCTTATACTGAATCTGAAAACTACCCATCTTTATAAGGCCACAGAAGTTCAGCAATATGGCACCAAGCTAACAACTCCCAAGAAGTGTCCATCTTGCTTCAAATGCCATTAGTCCTTTCTGCCCCACCCACCCACCCCAGTCCCTAGATGTATGCCTCTCCTTATTTTTTCATAGTGAACTGGCTGCTAACTTAAACTCTTGGCTGTCATCCCAGCCTTCAGAATAGAGCCAGGCTAACTGGGCACACACAGTCTTGAATAAATAAATACAACTTGATTTTAAAAATTATGGAAGTATGAACTATATTTAGCTGCCATGTAGTACACTGATGTAAATTTGCCAGTGTCCAATTTGAAGCTCCTAACTAATAGGTTCTTAATTTGTTCACAAAGGCCTATTATGGATGTTTTCGTACTTGTGTTGTGTGTGTTTTAGGTTACTTTTACAACACTTCCTATAAAAATATGTTGTATTTTTCTTCCAGGGTGCAGTAAAAAGGCAAATAGAGTTGTATCCAGTTTAAACAAGATAACCTTAACATTGCTCCATGCTTATTTTCAGAATGCTGTTAATGAAATGTTGTTGGGACGTTCTGTTATTTTAAAGAAGTGTTCTTTCTATAAAAAGTTTTAGAGTCATCAGAAATGAAACATACTTCTGACAGTACAATCTTATACATGCCTACTCGGAAGTCATATTGAAGTTGCAGTCATATACACCTCACTGAGAATACACTCCACTAAATGGAGTAGGACTTACTTCAGAGTTAATGTGCCAAGTAATGCACTGTGAATGTGTTTATTATACTGTATTCATATTTTATGGGAAATTAAAACGCTGTAGAAAAAGCAAATAGAAAATGAATGAGTTTTGAAATGAGTGGTGATTCCTTCCAGATGTTGTCATGGGGCCTCTAATGGGCCACCCTAACTCTTTCTGGAAGTATCAACCAGTTTAGGCATATATTTTGGGGGTGGAGTAGGACAGGTATCTGGTAGCCACAGACCCATCTACATAGAACTAGGGGTGGGGAGGAACAACACCAACAAGCTCAGAGTCATCTCTCTGTGCAGTGCTTGCAACATAAATGGAAGGAACCCTAAGTATTTACAGATGTCTCTGTTTTTGCTCATTAGTAGATATCTGTGGCTTCTCACATCATGGCTAAAAGCAAAATGGATTATTGAGCTTGTATCTTGGAGCCTTCCTCTGTATTTAATCTTGCATCTGATGATGATCCCAAGTCAGAAACTCAAAGAATACAGTGGTACCTTGGAAGTCGAACGGAATCTGTTTGACTTCCAAAACGTTCGGAAACCAAGGCATGGCTTCTGATTGGCTGCAGGAAGCTCCTGCAGCCAATCAGAAGCCATGGAAGCCGTGTCAGACATTTGGGTTCCAAAGAATGTTTGCAAACCAGAAGACTCACTTCCGAGTTTGTGGCGTTTGGGAGCCAAAACGTTTGACTTGCAAGGTGTTTGGGATCCAAGGTACGACTGTGTAGCACAGCAGAGACATAGTCATCAGGTTCTGGAACCAATATTGTCTCAGCCTGATCCTGAAACTTAGACTTGTATCTTACTATGTACAGATAAACAAAATGTGGGCTTTATAAAAATGCTTCCAGTTTTCATAAAGAGCAAAAATGAAGAAAGCTTGAATTGCTTTTATCAATGATACATTGCCCAACCTCTGTAATTCCTGGATGTCAGCACTAGTTCAGAATAAACAATTTGGCTAGAATTTGACTTTTCCCTCTCCCCAGAATATCTCGATTTGAGGGTTGGTTAGCATAAAAATTATAGGCTTCATTAAGCACTGGTATTGGTGGAACAATTATATGACCACACAATTCTTCCAAAGCAGCCTATTGAACTTGCTTCAGATAATGTGATTTGCGAGACCTTTGTTGATCTTAAAATGTCTCTCATTCTTTATGGGTATCTTTAGAAAGTCCATAAACCAAATGAGGTGGTAAATCTTATTTGAGAAGATCTGAATTTTTTTTACAAAACAATGTGGTTTTTGAAAGTGGAGAACGGAATACATGCCTTTCTAAAAGACTGCCAGCAAATGGTCTGGCTTTGGGAATGAGCTGTAGGCGTCAGCCTGAGATGAGCTGGGAGATGTGATAGGGAATTGGAGCTGAAGAGCAAGGCAATCAAGGCAATGAAGAGAAGAGCAATTATCAGAAACCAAAATCAAGGAGTAAGAGCTGTAGGGTGAAGCCAGAAGTCAGGCCCAAAGAGGAAAGAGGGACAAATGAGTAGGCAGGCCCAACGAGTAAGAATCAAGAGTCCGAATCGAAAGGTCACACAGTAATGCTTCACTGCCCTGGAGGCTAGGACCCGAATTAGTGGATTCAAGTCAAGAAAGGAGATCCCAACTGAACATCAGGAAGAACTTTTCTGACAGTAAGAGCTGTTCGACAGTGGAGCAGACTCCCACAGGAGTTGGGTGGACTCTCCTTCCTCAGAGGTTCTTAAGCAGAAGTTGAATGGCCATCTGTCATGTATGATCTGGTTTAGATTCCTGCAATCCCAAGGGTTGGACTAGATGACCCTGAGGTCCCTTCCAACTCTACTATTCTGTGATTCTATGAAACAGGAAGTCCTTCCTGTCTGGGAGAGTCCATTGGCCAGCCAGGATGGGCAGGGCCAGACTTGAGGATACTTGCTTCCTAGGCAGATGCTGTAACTTGTAGTTCTGTGGCAGCTTAAATGAATCCGAAGGTCTTCTTATTTGAGTTCCTGACAGGGGCACAGTCTGCTTTTGGATCGCAGTCTGAATCTGAGACCTACATACAGGATGGGTTCAGAAACTGAACTAATGTTCAGAAGAAACTAAAATGTTACATCCTATTCAAAACACTTCTGTGAAATAACTGTCCATGAAGAGATTGTGAGGACTTCTTAGTAGATGAAAAGCCCTGAATACAGAGCATCTCCATACAAGTGTCAATGTATGCATCTATGCGTAGACCCTCCATGTGATCAGGAACATTTGTGTCATGACCCTAGCTTCAAGTAGTGACTAGAGCATGGACTGGGATGGAGGTTTCTAACAGTCTCAGGGAGTGGACCTTGTGGCAAGGACTTCAGAGCTGTTGGGTAAAGGCCTTGACACCTGTAAAGGATCTAATCACCTGACTTCCTGAGACAGCCCCCACCCTGCAAGATATAATTCCCTCTCCCCAAAGAGTGACTGTCGTTATCCCCAAGGACCTCATAAACTGTGCTCCAGCCGGGCCACAACTTGAATGCATATGGTTAGACTTAGCAGAGGAGTGAAGGAGTATGAATCTCTAGGCCTCTAAAGCTTTCCACATGGCATAGATAGCCAGGCATAGCCGATGGGACATCCTCCATATGTTGCCACACTACACCTCCCATCATCTGTTATCATTGACCATGCTGGTTGAGGCTGATGGGAGTTGGAGTCCAATAACATTTGGAAGGTACCAAGTTTTCTACTCCGAAGGAGACCTTATTGGAGGAGGTTGCAAACCTAGGGGTGGTTGGTATCCTGGCACTCCAATCCCACCAGCTACTCTGCCTGGCTGATTCAGGATTCTCATTCTTTTCCATACCCAAGGTTGTTTGCACCTCCCTGGGCAGGGCACCACACATGGGAGGCATATTTGAATGCTTGTTACCCCAAGGTTGCACGATGTCACACAAAAACATCCCTTCCCCCCCCCACCCTAAGCAGCTTCCAAGTGGGGAGTGTTAAGCCATAGGACAGATTAAAAAACACATGACAAGACCTTTTAAAATACTTTAGGAGGGCTCAAAACCACTGCTGGACATTGAAAGTACAGGGCTACAAGAAGCCTTGAAATATTAAATGCATCACATCTTGGAAGTCTCTGGAAGGGGGGCGAGTTGTGCCTTAAATTATGAAACCTAGTAGGAGGCTGGGATAGATCACAGTGTAATAACATAGCGAAAAAGTTTCGCAATAAGGAAGAACACAGGTGGGATCATAAATCAAGGAAGTAGAAGTGGAATTGGAAGCCAGATCAACATATTAGGGTCATTGGTGCAATCAGGAATCCTGCAGAAGTACAGCACTTCATTTTCTGCCTATAATAGGTAGATTTCTGCTAAGAGCTTTTCCACGCTCCCTCCCTTTTATTTACAAGAAATCTCTGCAAACCAGAAGTCAGGAGGAGATGGACTCTCTACTGAACGCACATAACCCTATCTCCTGTTTCCCAGAATGCCTTTATGTCCCAGAGCAGCTGTCAGACACCACTTTGTACCATGAAAGCAGAATACAGATTTGGCCAGCTCAGTGATACAAATCCATTAGCTCTGCTCCTGGTAAGACAAGATTCTGGACAGAATTGCAGATGAGCTAGTTCCATGCCAAGCGAAGGCAGCTTTCAGTTCCACTGGTTTTAATTGCTTGCTATTTTGAAGCATGAAATCTTGCCAGGATGATTAAAACTGATGATTTATAGCCATCTCACCAGATATCTGACGCTGGTAACATCCAGCATTTACTTGGCATACGTAAGCATTGCACTGAATTAATAGTCATGTGGTCGCCACAAGCAGGCAAGGCTCAGGGGCACAGGTGTGACTTATTTGGTTGATTCTAGAGACATCACCTTGCCAACAAAGGTCCGTATAGTAAAAGCTATGGTTTTCCCAGTAGTGATGTATGGAAGTGAGAGCTGGACCATAAAGAAGGCTGATCGCCGAAGAATTGATGCTTTTGAATTCTGGTGCTGGAGGAGACTCTTGAGAGTCCCGTTGACTGCAAGAAGGTCAAACCTATCCATTCTGAAGGAAATCAGCCCTGAGTGCACACTGGAAGGACAAATCCTGAAGCTGAGGCTCCAATACTTTGGCCACCTCATGAGAAGAGAAGACTCCCTGGAAAAGACCCTGATGTTGGGAAAGATGGAGGGCACAAGGAGAAGGGGATGACAGAGGACGAGATGGTTGGATAGTGTTCTTGAAGCTACCAGCATGAGTTTGACCAAACTGCAGGAGGCAGTGGAAGACAGGAGTGCCTGGCGTGCTCTGGTCCATGGGGTCACAACGAGTCGGACACGACTAAACGACAAAAACAAAGGCTGCAGATCTGGGCCTGCTCTCCCATTGCTTCATTCTAGGTGTCATAGTTTCATTTTAGGCTATTTGACTTGGTTGCAGTCAAGTTTTCTGTACCATGCAGAGCTCCATACTACAGTGGCACCTTGGAGATATTGTGGGCAAGGATGCCCAGACTCCATTTCTCTCTGTCACTAGCCAAGAGTATCAGAACAATTTCTACCCAGGATCTGTCAAGCAAATTGCAGAACTGTGATTAACTTTCGGATGGAAAGTTACGCAAAATGCAATTCTGTAGAATAACATGAAGGGACACAGATTGAGGTGGGAGGAGTGGGAAAATGTCACCAACTCTGCATGTTCGCAATCTGGAAATTATTTTCCATTATTTGCTGAGAGATGTATTTCTTGTAACTTGCTAGTAATCTGTTGTGTGCACTGTTTGGGACTATCCATAAAAAAGGTGATGTTGAAGTCATTCCAATCACTATTCCCCCTCCATGTAAAACAATTGGGCAGGGGTGAGTGGGTTGGTCCAAAATGAAATAGTTATCAGCTCTGGATATTTTGGGGAACAGTATTGTTTGCTCATTTTTTTCATATAAACCACTTCTGTAAAATGTTTAAAAAGACAGACTATAGATGGCATTAATTTCTGCTTTGGGTGTGTCAGCACATTGCAAATAAGAGGCGATTTATAGTTTGCAGGGCCGGCCCAAGACATTGTAGCACCTGAGGGGAAATGGTGCCTCCTTCCCCGCCAGGGAAGAAGGAGTGAGTGAATATTTGCAACAGCAACAAGGGGGCAATAAAGATCTGCTTCAGGATCTACTGCCTCTGTGGATCCTGTCATCGCCTTGCCTCATGGATGGGCTGGCCCTGATAATTGGCCTCTGGACCACTCAACATCTTGCTCATTCACTGTGTGAATTAAAACCGTCATACACCAAGCTTCAAACTACTGTTTTAATTTTTTTGCAGGAGACACAACCCTTAAAACAAAAACAGGAAACATCACAGTAGGTAAGTTGAAGGGTCTTTGTTTTTACCTGTGCAGATGTCACGTGTGGGCAGCTTTTCAGCCCCTGGGCAACTTTTAATTGTGTAGCTGCTGAACGGTTATTATTATTATTATTATTATTATTATTTCATAAACGACATCAGGTATGGAGCAGGTAAAAACCTAGCTCAGCCAAAAGCATGTTTGCAGACATTGTTGATCAGGGGAGTCTGAAAAGCTCCTTCAAAACTTTTCTTCTGAAGCCTTCCTCCGCTCACCTTAGATGTTCCCGAAGTCCACTGAAATCAGTGGTGCGAAAGAGAGTTAGATATTTAAGTTCCTTAGATTTCAGCATGACTGACTCCCACTGTGTCTGTTAACTCTTTAACACTGTGGTCTGGAACTCTTTTGGGACAGTCGTGAACTTAGATATATTGTCTTAGCGGGGGAATAAGATACAGCATAAATTAAAAGTTTAAGAACATCTCATAAAAGGAGATGTACTTAAATGAATTCATTTTTGTCTTGGGATGTAGCAACCATATATGCATCTAAAGAGTGTAATCAATAGGAAGACAAAGCATTGCGACTCAGAGTCAAAAAATGAAAGACGATCCTTGTGTAATATACATTCCAGACATCTGGTGTGTAACAAGACACTCAACCATAATTCTATCCAGATTGTTCAAACTCATGCAGGCAATAATTTCCATTCAGCTGGGCTATCAAAATGAATTTGTAATACTTTTTCCAGCCTTGATGGCATGTATTTCATTCAGCATCAATGCCTGCTATTTTTACCCAGGACACCTAATGAGTAGGAACCTTGAATTTGTTCTTTGCATCCTGGCCACCAACAAAATGTATATGCTGCCCCTGGCAAGATTTGCCCTAAATTCAGATTCAATAATTTATAAAACCTGCAAGGTAATCCTACTGGAATGAGTAAAGTCTTGGGAGGCTGAAAATCCATAATTTTCCTTATTTTAATTATAATTAAAATGGGGTGGGGCAGGTTCTCTCTGATTACACCAGAAGTTGGCTGTAGAATATACTGATTGGCTGGGGGTTATGACATCACAATAAAGTAAGTTAGACCCCTTAAAACTTAGTTGACTACCATCTTGAAGACCCAATATTTGTTGAAGTTAGGTAGAAGCTTGACTTGCTTGGGGGTGGGAATAATCCCAGCAACCCACACAGTGTAGTCATTTTTTAAAGGCATGTATGAAGACGCTGTTCTTTGTGGTGCTTCATGCTTGTTTCTGCTTCTTGTATATATTGAGATCCATATGATGTCTCATCACTCCCTTAGCAGAGAGATTATCTCTTCACTCGTAGGAGGTGCACAATTGTGCTGTATCTTCTTTGGGCACACAATTGTATAAAACTAAAGGTAAAGGGACCCCTGACCATTAGGTCCAGTCGTGGCCGACTCTGGGATTGCGGCGCTCATCTCGCTTTATTGGGCGAGGGAGCCAGCGTACAGCTTCCAGGTCACGTGGCCAGCATGACTAAGCCACTTCTGGCGAACCAGAGCAGCGCACGGAAATGCCATTTACCTTCCCGCTGGAGTGGTACCTATTTATCTACTTGCACTTTGACGTGCTTTTGAACTGCTAGGTTGGCAGGAGCTGGGACCGAGCTCACCCAATTGCGGGGATTCGAACCGCCGACCTTCTGATTGGCAAGTCCTAGGCTCTGTGGTTTAACCCACAGTGCCACCTGCATCCCTAACAATTGTATATAGGCATTTAAAAAGAAGAAGGCAGTAGAGGAGTTTCCCAGGAACAACACTTTCCCCTGGGCCCTTCTGTACAACCACTCAAAACAGCCACTGAAGCAATAACATTTGATGCGGGGGCATTTTCTCCTCAAGAAAGCTTCTCTTTTACTTCATCTCCTAAGTCAGCTTTGATTTTGAATATCAGAAATCAGACTGGGGAAATGGCTTCTTGAAAGAGGTAGAAAACTTCCCACTCCCTGGTAAATATCCTGCTTTAAAGACCAAACACAATTTCTTGTAACATTTTCATGGCAGAAATGGCGTATCTGGGGGTGGGGGTGGGGATTGATTGTCAGGACTGTATATTCCCTCCTGAGATGCAAAACATTCCAAATTTTCATAAAGCGTTTCATTCTGTGCTGACTTCATGGCTGTGGTTTATATTCTGTTCTTGTATCAGTTTCCCAGACTTAGTGAGGTTCATATGGTTCACTGCTCTGTAGAATATTTGCCAAGCTTCAAATAATGTGATCCAGAAGGACGCTCACGCCAGATTGGCTCTCCCCCCTACACGCACGTTCAGCAACTTTCCTCTCAGTTTGTGAACCCAGAATCTCCAGAGTTTTTTGTGTTTTTTTTAAGCAGATCAGTGTGGTTGTTGGGTGTCCTGGCAGTGACTGAAAGCGAAATGGAAAACTTTGGCACAAAAATAATGCTAAGAAGAAAGCCCAAAGTGTGTTTTGTGTTTCTAATTTATGATTTAAGGATCCTGCTGCCTTTAAAAAAATATATTCTGGGTGATAAATATGCAAACCTGTGAGTGAGCAATTAGCGGTGAATAGTAAGATAGCCAAATTTGCTGCTGGCACCATTTTTTCAGGACAGGAACAAAAAAGATTGCAAAGAGCTCTAAAAGCATCACTCCAAACTTGGTGAATGGGTATTAGATGTGATTCAGTGTAAGCAAGTGTAAAGTAATGCATGTTTGGGCAAAACCCTGAACTTCACTTATGTGCTAATGGGATCTGAACTGGTGATGGAGCCTGGGGAAGACTCTTAATCTCAGGCCCCACGCTGGGCAAGAGATTCATGCATGGCAGGGGGTTGGACTAGATGACTCTGGGGGTCCCTTCCAACTTTACAATTCTATGAAATAAAAAAGGAATTCGATGAATTTGCACGGACAGAAAACAGAGTCCAATCATGTCGGTCAGGAAAGGCCTGGGCAAAAAGATAGTCTTTATAAGATGTCTGATGCAGCTGATGAATGCCATTTATTGTAGAGGGAAGGGCATCCCATAATAGAGGAGTGAGAGCAAGAAATGCCTGTTTTATGGTCACCGCTCTGTAACAGTTTGTAAGGTACAGCACTATAAGTAGAATTTCTGCAGATGTTCTTAGTGATCTTACAGGCAGTAGAGAGGTAAAGGTAAAGGGACCCCTGACCATTAGGTCCAGTTGTGACCGACTTTGGGGTTGCGGCACTCATCTCGCTTTATTGGCTGAGGGAACCAGCGTACAGCTTCCGGGTCATGTGGCCAGCATGACTAAGCTGATTCTGGCAAACCAGAGCAGCACATGGAAACGTTGTTTACCTTCCCGCCGGAGTGGTACCTATTTATCTACTTGCACTTTGATGTGCTTTCAAACTGCTAGGTTGGCAGGAGCTGGGACAGAGCAACGGGAGCTCACTCCGTCGTGGGGATTCGAACCACCGACCTTCTGATCGACAAGCCCTAGGCTCTGTGGTTTAACCCACAGTGCCACCCGCGTCCCAACAGTAGAGAAAGGGGCAGGCAAAATGCAACTCTTTGGAGGAACATCTGGATCCCAATGCAAGTCAGAAATAAAACACAGAGGGAGAGAGGTGGGACCTTCTTATTAGCATACTCCAGCTGCAATTTCCAGCATGGCTCACTTCCTTGAGACTCTTTTGCAACCCTGCTCTTGCCCACAGGTAGAAGTGAGGGGCCACATGGGCTGGGGGCGGCAAGAGTTATTGGAAACATGAAACAGTTATAGCCCAGTTCTCAAGAGCAGCAACAGCATTTCAGATTCCTAGAGCCTGGAACTCATATCTTTATAACCTCACAGTGTGATTCAGTAAGTCCCAGTGCTGTTTCTGACCACTAATGTGCCCAGTTACCAGCATTGTTGTCCCCGCCTCCTGGCCAGCATCTAAATCAGTTCAACAGCTGTGGCTGTTAAAACAAAAAACAAAAGCCCTGCTCTCGCCAAAGGTTTGCAAGATCATGCTGAGAAACTCTGGCCATATTAAACTGATTTGCTACACTTGATTTCCTCTTAATTCGATGACTGCTGCATCTGATGTGTCTCACCAGTGGAAACAGGGAAGCTGGAAGAAACAGATCAACTGGAATCCTTCTATTTATGATTGGGAAAGGAGTCCTCTTTCTCATTATTCTGAGTGCCCAACTCATACATTGGTCTCTCTCCTTAGCATATCAAACCCTAAATAGCTCTTGATCAGAGAACTCTAAGCTTCCTTCCCAACTTAAATTTAATTCATTTTAAAGGCTGCTGTGATTAAAAATCCAAAAACAACTGCTGCAAGTGGTCTGCAAATTATTTCCCCCTTTTCTCCATAAACCTTAGCTTCCTTTGTTACAACTTAGAAAGCTGAACAAAAATGGGCTTTGCATCAGTTGTGTGTTTAGCCCCAGAAATCTGTCTTTCATAAACTGAAGCAAATCTATCAAAACTGTCCCTTCCACATCTTCTGTGCTTGTAAAAACCAAGTTTGCTGAAATATCTCAGGAACACCACATCGTTTATCACAGCCATCTGCACCTTTTAGTTTTGCTCTCTGCCTTCCCTAGAGGGCCGCCCTAAAAACGGTTGAATTTAAGCTCGTCTCATTTTATTCACAATCAATGCAATGCAGCTAAGCTTGGTTGCAAGTTAGAATCATAGAATCATAGAATCATAGAATCATAGAGTTGGAAGAGACCACAAGGGCCATCGAGTCCAACCCCCTGCCAAGCAGGAAACACCATCAGAGCACTCCTGACATATGGTTGTCAAGCCTCTGCTTAAAGACCTCCAAAGTAGGAGACTCCACCACACTCCTTGGCAGCAAATTCCACTGTCGAACAGCTGTTACTGTCAGGAAGTTCTTCCTAATGTTTAGGTGGAATCTTCTTTCTTGTAGTTTGGATCCATTGCTCCGTGTCCGCTTCTCCGGAGCAGCAGAAAACAACCTTTCTCCCTCCTCTATGTGACATCCTTTTATATATTTGAACATGGCTATCATATCACCCCTTAACCTCCTCTTCTCCAGGCTAAACATGCCCAGCTCCCTTAGCCGTTCCTCATAAGGCATCGTTTCCAGGCCTTTGACCATTTTGGTTGCCCTCCTCTGGACACGTTCCAGTTTGTCAGTGTCCTTCTTGAATTGTGGTGCCCAGAACTGGACACAGTACTCCAGGTGTGGTCTGACCAGAGCAGAATACAGTGGCACTATTACTTCCCTTGATCTAGATGCTATACTCCTATTGATGCAGCCCAGAATTGCATTGGCTTTTTTAGCTGCCGCGTCACACTGTTGGCTCATGTCAAGTTTGTGGTCAACCAAGACTCCTAGATTCTTTTCACATGTACTGCTCTCAAGCCAGGTGTCACCCATCTTGTATTTGTGCCTCTCATTTTTTTTTTTTTTTTTTTTTTGCCCAAGTGCAATACTTTACATTTCTCCCTGTTAAAATTCATCTTGTTTGTTTTTGCCCAGTTCTCTAATCTGTCAAGGTCGTTTTGAAGTGTGCTCCTGTCCTCTGTGGTGTTAGCCACCCCTCCCAGTTTGGTGTCATCTGCAAATTTGATCAGGATGCCCTTGAGTCCATCATCCAAGTCGTTGATAAAGATGTTGAATAAGACCGGGCCCAAGACAGAACCCTGTGGCACCCCACTAGTCACTCTTCTCCAGGATGAAGAGGAACCATTGATGAGCACCCTTTGGGTTTGGTTAGTCAGCCAGTTACAAATCCACTGAGTGGTAGCATAGTCAAGACCGCATTTTACCAGCTTCTTTACAAGAATATCATGGGGCACCTTGTCAAATGCCTTGCTGAAATCAAGGTAGGCTACATCCACTGCGTTCCCTTCATCTACCAGGCTTGTAATTCTGTCAAAAAACGAGATCAGGTTAGTCTGACATGACTTATTTTTCAGAAATCCATGCTGACTATTGGTGATCACAGCATTCCTTTCTAGGTGCTCACAGACTGTTTGCTTAATGATCTGCTCCAGAATCTTCCCTGCTATTGATGTCAGACTGACTGGGCGGTAATTATTTGGGTCCTCTCTTTTCCCCTTTTTGAAAATAGGGACAACATTTGCCCTCCTCCAGTCTGCCGGGACTTTGCCTGTTCTCCAGGAATTCTCAAAGATGACTGCCAGTGGTTCTGAGATCACATCTGCCAGTTCTTTTAATACTCTTGGATGCAGTTCATCTGGCCCTGGAGACTTGAATACATCTAAACTAGCCAAATATTCTTGTACTATCTCCTTAGTTATTCTGGGCTGTGTTTCCTTTGCTGAATCATTTGCTCCAAATTCTTCAGGTCGGGCATTGTTTTCTTTATCGGAGAAGACTGAGGCAAAGAAGGCATTGAGTAGTTCAGCCCTTTCTGTGTCCCCTGTTTGCATTTCACCATCTTCTCCTCTGAGTGACCCCACAGTTTCTTTGTTCTTCCTTTTGCTACGAACATACCCATAAAAGCCTTTTTTGTTGCTTTTAACCTCTCTAGCAAGCCTGAGTTCATTCTGTGCTTTAGCTTTTCTGACTTTGTGTCTACATGTGCTGGCTATTTGTTTGAATTCCTCTTTGGTGGTTTCCCCCCTTTTCCATTTTTTGTACACATCCTTTTTTAATCTTAATTCAGTTAAAAGTTCTTTAGATAGCCACCCTGGCTTCTTTAGGCACCTTCCATGTTTCCGTCTCATTGGTATTGCCTGACGTTGTGCTTTTAGTATCTCCCTCTTAACAAACTCCCAGCCATCATGAACTCCCTTTCCTTTTAGTATTGTTGTCCATGGGATCTCACCCAGCACTTCCCTAAGTTTTATGAAGTCGGCTTTCTTAAAGTCAAGAAATTGAGTCCTAGTAAGCTTGGCTGCTCCTTTCCGCTGTATAGTAAACTTCAGAAGAGCATGATCACTCGCGCCTAATGATCCTTCCACTTCTACCCCACTAACCAGGTCATCAACATTGGTTAGGACCAGATCTAAAATGGCTGTTCCTCTTGTTGCTTCTCCCACTTTCTGGACAATGAAGTTGTCTGCAAGGCCAGTGAGGAATCTGTTTGACCTTATGCTCTTGGCTGAGTTTGACGTCCAACAAATATCCGGGTAATTGAAGTCCCCCATTACTACTATCTCCCTTCCTTTTGCATGCTTGGCCATCTGTTCCAGGAAGGCATCATCTATGTCCTCCGTTTGGCTTGGGGATCTATAGTAAACTCCCACAATGAGGTCTCTGTTATTCTTCTCTCCCTTAATTTTGACCCAAATGCTCTCACTTTGGCTTTGAGGAGCTAAATCTTGGATCTCTTCACAGGTATACACATCCCTGACATATAACGCCACTCCTCCTCCTTTTTTGTCTGGTCTGTTTCTCTGAAATAGATTGTATCCCCCCATTATTACATTCCAATCGTGGGACTTATCCCACCAGGTTTCAGTGATGCCTATTATGTCATATTTAGTTTGCTGTACCAAGAGCTCAAGCTCATCTTGTTTATTTCCCATGCTTTGCGCATTAGTGTACAGACATTGAAGTCCATTAATCATTCCCCCGTGTCTCTTATTTAAGGATTTTTTCCTCCCACCACTAGGTCCGTGTGCTGTTTTCTCCATTTGGTCTATGACATTTGGATGATCATCTTCATTAATTGATAGGCTCCTACCTTCAGGAGCACTGTCTCCCTCCCCCACATTAGTCATGGAAAGGAATGGAACCAGGAAGATGATTAAGTTCTTTTGATTCCAATGGGAATTAACTAACCTTTTGGCTAGATTGTGCCCAGTGTCCTCTATTTGCACCTATAGTTTCAAGGTTGACATGCAAACATAGTATATATCCCCTCCAACATGGAGCAGGTGCTGAAGCTGAGGCCGCATTTTCAGAGCTCTTTTTTTTTTTTTTTTTTTTTTACAAAAGGCACTTAAATCCTACCCGGCTCTTCAACAGGAAAGAAGAGGGCCATTCCTCTTTGGGGGTCAAAATAATGTTAGATCTTTGTTTTTGAAAAATTAACAGCTCCATGTGTGCAGCCCTAACTGTTGGATTGGGGAGAGGAACAACGCATTCACTCCCCATGTAGCAGAGCAATCCTGAGGCTTTGCAGAGGTGTGGAGTTGTAAGTGCATCCCTAGCCTAGAAGCAGAAGGGGGGAAGAGAGAAGATTGGGCCTGATCCCTGTGCCTTCTTTAGGCTTCTGTAGCCGTTGGGCCTGGATCAGGGCTTCTGCTGGCTGACACCAGCAGTGAGAGCAGCTTGGAATCTAGCTGATCCCAGGCCAGCTCAGAGTGCCCTGTTTCGGGGCCTTTTGTTAGGCTCCACTGGTGGGGATATGGCTGTCAAGCTCCACACCTGCATGTTCAACAGGTGGGTGGGAAAGGCTTGCGCCAACAATGTGATACGAGCATCACTGTGGCAGCTGGTGAGAGGCTGCAGCCCACATGAGGCAGGTTTGGACTGCAGTGTGGCTGAAACTGTGGATGTAAAACTTCCACATGCATTGTCCCAGGACTGGGTTGATAGTATCTGATCTTTCGTATATATTGGATCCTCTGTGTCCACAATGAATCTCTGGGACAGGACAAGGAAAGGAAACGAAGAAAGCATATTTCCCGTCCCTCTTTCGTTCCGGATTCTTATAACACCTGTAAGAAGCTCCACATCCCAAATGCTGACTTTATAAATGTATTCTAATTTAAATTCCTGTCCTGGAAATGTAGTTGGACAGCTTTAGGAAACGCTCCCCACAGCATTCCAGATGGGAGACGCCCTATTAATCTAAAGACTGGGAACGCAGTCATTTTCTGACTTAATTCATCATTTATCATGGCCTGAGCGTATTTCAAAGTTTTGCACAGCAACAGCCACCTTCAGTAATCTGGCTACTCCATTTAAGCTCCTTCTATGTTTTCTACAGATACTGACTAAAAACCCCCAACCCCAAATCCTTCTGTTTTTTTCAACCGATGAACCAGAGTGGCTGCGTTCCAGTCTCTCTCACAGGCTGACGTATCAAAACTCCTTTTGGGCTGGGTGGGACAAGGCCACGTTTGAAGCTGTCTTCTCATCACTGGTTGTTTACCATTTTTCAAAGCCAAAAAGATGCTGTCACTTTTTCAAATGACCTGAGCTGGCAGCTCTGCTTTTCTTCTCAGGAAGAGATTGTGTTCCCTTATTTCATTCACATTCCTTGGCATATTATCCAACTGTGTTGTCATGTACCCCTGGAATGGAAAGCGCATGAAATTGTGTGAGCAACTTCCAGTGCATCAGTTAAGAACAGAGTGCCTTTCTGAATGGTGCAGCTTGCATTCAAGGCTGCAGTTCTACATGGAACCCTGACACTTTTATAGGATCTTTTGACACTGAGAGCTGAGCACCCTCCAAGAGTAAACTATGACCTCAAAGGTAATTCTAATATATCAAAAGGGAATTAGCATACATATTGAATATATGTGAAGAGATGTGAATTGACACAGACCTTCCTAAACTGTACACTAACAACAGGCTAAGTTTCATAGAATTGTGGAGTTGGAAGGGACCTCAAGGGACATCTAGTTCAAACTCTTTCAATGCAAGAATCTCACCTAAAGCATCCATGACAGATGACCATCCAACCTCTGCTTAGAAACCTCCAAGGAAGGAGAGTCCACTACTCCAAGGAAGTCTGTTCCATTCTTGAACAGCTCTTACTTTCAGAAAGTTCTTCCTGCTGTTTGGTCGGAATCTCTTGTAACTTAAGCCAAAAGAGCTTACAGTGAATAAGCAAGTTAAAACTAATTATCTGAGCTTGCGGTTCTAAAGCAAGCCTGAAAACACATGGAAGACCTAGGATGCAGTAAAACTGGGCAGGGCAATGAGAGAGTGACAAGTGTTGGCTGAAGGGGTGAAGGTGGTAAAACAAGGAGGCTTGGACCACTTGCTTTAGAGAGAAAAGGGCAAGATATCAGAGGTGGAAGGGAGTTTGCATGGTGTCAGGAGCTGGAGTCAACAATAAAACAATCAAGCACCCAATGGCAGTGAAGTTAACTGCCATTCAAAGAACAAAACAGCTCAGTCATAGTGATCCCAGCAACTCTGCCAACAAGGCAGTTGCAAGGACTGGAGGTCCCTGCCTTCCCACCGCTCTCCTTCCCCAGTACCCTGAGGCTTCATCATTTTGCCTCTTGTTGTTCCTCCCTCTTCATTTCTCTGCGTGTTCTGGGAGACCAGGGGGAGGGGAGCTGGTCGCAGCAGGAGGGAGAGACTCCCTGGATTCTTCAGCAGCCTACCGCATCTCTGCCTCCTGTAATGTCTTCATTAGCCATTTAGGGAAGAAGCAAGGAGTGACACGTTGGGTGATTGCATGTTGGCTTAATGCTTCCAGAAGGAGTCTGATGCTCTTTTGTTTACTTTTGACATGGCAAAGATTTACAGTGAAAAGAGGTGGCAATTAGTGGATTATGAAACTCTGTTTGCTTGAACATACCTTACCTGAGTAAGGTACCTTACCTGAGTACCTTACCTGCCTCTGCAGGTCAAAACAGAACTTCCCTTCTTAGGTGCAGGTTCCTGTAATTCTAGCAAAAGCTGGATTTTAGGGGTACTTCATGACAGTGGACATACAAGGCCAGGATCCTACTCTGAAATGGCTGATGCAGTGCATACAGTCCAAACATCCATTGCCGGCTTCTACAGTGGCAGCATTTTCTGAAGAAATGATTGCCGCAAAAGTTGGTCGGGAATAAAAAATGGAATGTTTGGTGCAGCGAGCTTTGAAGCCTAATTCCAGGAACAAATTTTTCTCAAAGATCAAGTGATAGACATGATGAGAGATTATCATGACAAAAGTGGTCACGGGGGGGGGGGCACAGTGGTGGTGGTGTTGATTCAATTTATATATCTCCCTTTATGCAGGCGGCACGCAAAGAAAGGCCTCAAATGGTGATCACAGGGTCTGGCTCAGTTCATATAGGGAAAGGCAGTCCTTGAGGTATGTAAAGCCATTTAAAGCTTTACAGCCAGCCCTTCGAATTGGGCCCAGGAACTGCTTAGCAGCCAGTGCAGTTGAGCCAGGATTGGTGCTACATGTTCAAACCATCTTGCCTCAGTGAGCAGCCTGGCCACTAAGTTTCTGAACCATATTCAGAAGCAGCCCCACATATAACATGTTGCAGTAATCTAGCCTAGAGGTTGCCAGAGCATAGACAACAGTAGCTGAAGCTGGTGGAAGGCATTCTGCACCACCAAAGCCACCTGAGGCTCAAGTGACAGCAATGGATCCAGGAGTAGCCCCCAAGCTGCATACCTGCTCCTTCAGAGGGAGTGTTACCCCATCAAGAGCAGGCCACCTCCCATCCATCTGTTCAAGCAAGCTCCCCACTAACAGCGCCTGTTTTATCTGGGTTGAGCTTCAGTTTGTTGGCTCTCATCCAGTCCATTACGGAGGCAAGACAATGGTCTGGCACAATTGCCAACCGCCATACCTGCAGATGTAAAGGAGAAATAGAGCTGTGTCCCATCAGCATATGGCTGATAACAGCGCACTCCAAAACTCTGGATGACCCCACTCAGTGGTTTCAAGTAGATGTTAAGCAGCATGGGGGATAACATTGAACCCTGAGGAACCCCAAGCATCACCCTGGAAATGACTATCCAAGTAGGATCAGAAGCCCACTCCCAACTTGGATAGCCGCTCCAGAAGGATATCATGGCCGATGGTATCTCAAACCACTGAGAGGTCAAGAAGGATTAGCAGGGACACATTGCCCATGTCTCTCTCCAGAGGCAACCAGGGCAGTTTCTGTGCCCAAAACTGGGCCTAAACTCCGCTTGGATCAGTTTCCTCCATGTGCACCTGGATGGGGTCCACATTGATGTGTGTGTAGCAAACACAGGCTATAATAGCACATTCTTGCTCTTTTTCCGAGAGGGGTGATCTGTCACATACATGGCCCAAGAGCTTTGTTAAAAGAAAAAGTATGAACAAGTTAAATGCATTTATCATTGCTACAGGACAAACCCTGGAAACCTGAGGAACAAACCTAAATCAAGCTTTTGGTTTCCACTAGTTAAAAAACTCTTTCAAATAGCTCTTTTTTTGTCTAGGTGCCTGGTTATCTCTGAGATTTAGCTTTCAAACCACGATGACTTTTTCTGTTCCTTGTTAATAAATCCTTTTGATAAAATAAGTACATGTTGGGGGAAAATACTGGCAATTCAGCCATAATCTGCAAAGATTTTTAGAGCATTTCCTGTTGTTTAGCTTCTGGGTTCAGCTTCAGATGTATTCTGAAACTCTCTTAATATCATAGTGTGGGGGTTTAGAATTTTTTTACAAAAAATAACAAGCAACTTTTGTTCTCTAGAGTTTGTGCAAATTAGCTTTTGAACAACTTTTAAATGCAAGCTTTTCTTTCAGTGTATGTATGTAGGGGGAAACATTCATCAAAAGCCTGGATAGCATGCAGAGACAGTTTAGAAAACAATGTTAGATTTGTTATCTTTGTACCCTTTGAAAACATGCTCCTTTTAGAATCATCCATACATCATTTTGCTTTTGGTGAACCCTTCTTCCTGTTTTCCTAGAGGAGGAAAAATGAAAATGTCTGGTGAAAAATATCTACGTGGTTATCATGAACATTTTGAGAAGAACTAAGCTATGTTACCATCTCTGAACAACTGCAGATGTTCTTTCTATGTAGATGTTCAGTGAGTCTCAAACTATCTATTAAAGTTTAAATATAGAGAGAACATTGTGTCCCTTCTTCTCTCTTCCCCCACAAAAACTCCACGGCACTGCTTTCGCCCTAGGAGCAAACATTTCAGAAACAGCCTTTTAATATGGGACTCACAAAATATACATACTATTTCACTGGAACCCACACGGCTCAAAATATTTTCATTCTTTTGTTCTTCAGATTCCTCCGAAGGATTCCTGAAAGCTTCTACACATCATGGGGAGATAGATGTTTACATTATCAATCAAAAGGGGGAAGTGGATCTGAAATCTCAGGAAGGTTAGTAAATAGTAATTTTGTATGTGAAGCTTTTACAGCTGAAGCACTTTTACTCAACAGCAAGTTATTCTGATTTCAATGGGATTTGGGTCCAAATGAAAGGTAGCATTATGTGTAAATGACCAATATGCAAAGTTCTCGAAATTTGCACTTCAACTCTGTGGAAAATATGATTTCTGCTCCCTCTCGTTCTTTCTTACATTTGTGCTGAGTGAGTCACTTAAATTACTATGGCAGAAATGAAGCTAACCTCCCTCTCAAACTGTAGAGCTCAATCAGGGCTTCCCGATAAAGTATGAAGAGAGTAACCCTTTCCAACAAGAAAAAGCAGAGGTGGCATGAGGATCATCATCCTAATAATTTCTTAGGTGTTCACTGCAACATCCAGACTTCACACACACAAACAGTATACAGTCAAGATTTGTTGTCCAATATGGGCTGCGAGTCCTGGAAGATCTGATCCCTGCTTTAGTAGCCACTTTCCACCTGGCCTAGGAGAGTGGAGCTCTGCCCGCTTGCTTGCCTGACTCCAGCTACAAAAGCTGAGGCAGCATCTTGGCTGTGAGTCCTGGGGGACCTGCTCCCTGGCTTTCAGGCCTTTTCCCACCTGGCCTGGGAGGGAGAAGCCATGACTGACTCCAGCTACGAAAGCTGAGGATGTTGAACAGACTCTTGGGCTGGGGGTTGCTTAGGGGGTCTTGTTGCTATTGTTGCTATTAATTATTTGCACCTTTAATTTTTAGATGTAATGATTTGGGTGGAAATGGTTCAGATTGTTCGTGTAGTTTTTGATGTGTTTTATTTCTTGTTTATGACTACTTTCGTTTTTTTGGTAATTACATAAAGATTTTCATGTTGTAAGCTTGAGCATGGTTTTAACTATGGAAAGGCTGCATGCCAATATGTTGACGAAAGCAGCCAGCACATTGCTGTGGAACAGGGGCATCCAGTTCCGCCCTCCAGATGTTGTGGACTCCAGCTCCCATCGTCCCTGACCATTGGCTATACTGGCTGGGGAAGATGGGCTCTGGAGTCCAAAAGATCTGGAGCTGCCATATTGCTTTCCTTTTGCTGGGTAAAAACAGCAAGCCCACATTTCTCATGGAACTCTGTTTAATTTTTTGTGTGTGTGGGGGGGGGGGTTCTCTGACCCAAAGTGGCTTATGCCTGTCAACTTGAACTGTCTTAACACAAATCCTTTTGTTCTTGTGTATAATAGGCTCCATTACTGTCAAGGTACCTGCAACTCTTCAAGCTTATCTGCAGTTATCTGGGAGCAAGGTTGAGGTGAGTCCAGAGATCCGGTTACAGGAGACTCAGAATGCCTTCAGGGAGGACCGCATAACAGTTACAGGTGAGTCTAGTCTTGTAGACGCTCTCCCCATAAAACTTTGCTTTTAGGTATGAATCGAATTACTGTTAATTAAGTGCATGCAGTCAGGTTTGCAACCCTTTCCATGGGTGCAAATTATGTTTGTACCAGATTTCTCCCCATCATTTTCAGCCTAAACTGTAGTTAACGCCAGTGCCTAGGCAGTGCTTAAGTGGGGATAGCTTAGGAGGAGGGCTGTGGTGAGGAGAAGCAATCTTGTTGTCCACTCTAGAGCTTTTAGTCATGGGATATCTGCACCGGGACTGTGATGGACAGTTCTAAGTACAGAGAGCATAAATTCATGCTTGAACTGCACAAAACATCATGAGATTCAGTGGGGAGGGAGAGCTACCCTACTTTGCTAAATGGAAAATTCTCACAGAGAGCTGCACATTGTCTCTATTTTAGTCTTCTGAACTAAGAGCTTGCTTCACAAATAAGCGGCTCCTTGGAGAATGGCTCAAATGATGTGTATCTTGGGGGTGATTGATTTTTTTCTGCCGGGAAGAAGGAAAGAATAGATAAGTTCTGGTTTAGACTTGCCAGATGTAATTACTGTGCTTCTCAATACCCTTTGCTGATGTAGCACTTTAGAAACAGAAGGAATGCTAGCATAAATCCAAAGTTTGCCTTGCTTGCTATAGGCAAAGAATACATGGGAGATATGGAAGGTTGATTTACTTTTATAAACCTGTTATTTTCAGTCAAACACAATCAAATAATATTATATGCACCTTCAGTACAGTTTTCAAGTCCTAGGGACAAACATCCCTTTGATACTCTGGTTTTTTCCCCTCCAAATTACTGGTATAGGTTATTTCCTTTTGTTAGCAGTCCAATAACTTGTTCCCTGGCAAACTGCAGGAAAGAGTGATTTGTTACCATTGAGTCAAGAACGCTCGTTTGGGTTTTGCTTCGTCATATCCATGCACCACATCAAGGGCCTTTATATATCCAAGGGCTGGCTCCAGTTTTGCTTGGACAGTCAAAGCATAACAGAGGAGGCTGCTCCAAACTGCACTTCCAAGCTACGCACTTGTGTTTTGTTCCTCTAATATAAACAGCCTTTGATGACACAAATATACACAGACACAGCCCAATACACAATGATCTGAGCTCAGACAAGGACATAGGAGAGTCAGAAAGGATACCTGATGAAGAATCAATGTTAGGGAAGTCCACCTGGCCAGTTTTCTTCTTACATCATTGCCTCTCTATCCTAGTCTATCAAAGACCTTCTTATTTAAGAAGCCACTTAGGTTGATGGAAGAGATTGAAACTAATTTTGTTGTTCTCGTCCAGGCTTTTCTCTGCTGCAAGTTAGAATAGATGTAATAAATGCCTACCCATGTTTGTAACTTTTCATCGAAATACAAATTTTATTGCTTGGTTGGTCCAGAAGCAAGCCATGCTCTTCTTAACAACGCAAGATAATCCCAGTATGTGGGAAGGAGAACTGAAGTAAAAATAAAACTTGCAGAACTTTTAGTGGCTCACCAGCTGGAGACTGAGTCAATGAACCGTACTCAGTGGAATACTACAAATTGTGAACTATGTGAAACAGTTGTCTTCTGTGAAACTACTGGAGGCCCCGAAACAAGATGAAACAATGGGGGTAGCAGCCAAGGATCGGCTGGATTCTAAACTAATTTAAATTTAATTTAATTCAATTTAATTAATTCTTCATCATCCTTCACTATATTTAGTGAGCAAGCCAGGAATATAAACCACAATTGATCTCTCTTTCTTTGAATGGACAACTGTTTAAGCTATCCAGCATTCACTGCATTCAGGTTAAACTGGAAGTGGTAGCTTTCAGTCTCCTGTGGCATGTGAAAGGGAATGGGGAAGTGTGGGAGCCCATGGCTTGCTGTGGGTTGTCTACACAGCACTGAACTATGACTTAGAGTTGCATATGAAATGGTCTATAGGGAGAGCATTTTAATATTTTAGGCAATGTTGAAATCATTCTCATTGTGTTATTAACTTGTTGGATCAGATGGTTGATCACTTAATACATTTGATATATTTATCTAATTGAATAAAAGAAAAAGCATGTTTATGTCAAGCGGCTTTTACATGACTCAGCTGTTTCCCACCAGCCTTTAACTTCTATATGTATTATGTTTTTCCAGCCAAGTAATTTTGCTTCCATATTAACACAAGCTCCTGTGGGATTTCCCTCACAATTTCATTTAAAGGGTCGTGGAGTGAGTTCTCCACCTCTGGTGTTTCTCATGAAGCCCATTATATTTGCACAAGTTGTGATGATTAAAATATCTCGACCCTTTGTGACACTGAGAAGGAATGTCCCTGTTAAGAGCAAGGGAGCAACTTTGCCTTCTCTTGGTTTTGGAAGGATGGCCCTGAAGTGAAGCTAAGTATTCTGTAGCCTTCATATCAACAAAGAAAAACTTTGTTTTGGAAAATGAATGTAGCAAACGTAAAAATAAACCAGCCGCAGGAGAAGACCCTTAGGACAGTTGAGCAAAGAGGCTTCCCAGACGCAACTGCAAGAAGCTAGCCAGGGCATGCGGCATTCTTTCCCCCAAAAGATCTGGGGCAAAGATGCTGTATATCTTAGACTCCATTTATTAATCTGGAGTCAGGTTGTGTAAATTACAAGCTTGGCAGCTACATTTGGAGTGGGCAGAACAAGCAAAGGAGCCATTTACAACATTTTTAATGCTCCCCTGTAAATCTCAGTGCTGTAGTAACTGCAAATTAAAAAAATAGATTCCCCCATCTATATTTAGCACTCTGCTCATATATTCCAAAGAAAACAGGAGGTGAGCCAAGGCATTTTCAAAGATGGAGAGTCTAGCCAGTCTATCAACAGAACCCAGCAAGCATGTAGCAGCCATATTGTTAAATAGTTTGTTTTGCAAAATGACTCACATTTTAATCGTGTTAGAAATGGACCTTTAAACTCCATTAGCTGTGTAAACATCCCATAGTATGATCTCCTGTACCTGTTTCAGGCATTTCACAGACCCATTGCAGTGGGAATGTTTTCCAACCCTGGGATTTTTTGGCCATCAGTATTGATCAAAGCATGGTGAGATTTCCACACACAACCCACCGCGGTGTGAATTCTAATGCATGCTAAAGGCCGGGTGGTTTATCAGGTGATAAGGCCTTTTAATAAGGTATTTTAATATATAACATTCATGATTTTTATTCCATACTAAGATGGTCATTTACTGTTTGAATACACTGGGCAGAAATAGAGAGAGAGAAAAGTGTGGAGTCTTGTTCCAGCTCACAGTGATAGGAGGGTACCATGTTGGTCAGATTACTGTAGTGTGCTTTAGGATTTTAAAAATTATTATTGAGAAAATGTAGCCATACCTTGGAGATGAGGGGGCTAGGTGAGGTGTGAGCATTATAGAGCTTAATGGCATCAAAGACCTAAAGGCACTTTTTGAAACAGGCAAATGTTTTTCCTAAGAAAAAGAGAATAAATTCAAAGAAAGCAGAAAATGTTTTATAGACTTCTTTGAATAAACTTTTAAGACTGTGAGAACATTTATTTCTCCAAATGACAAAGCAAAATAACAGTGTATTGAGTGTATTGAGGAAGAGGTCTTCCTTCAGTAACAGCCGAGTGACTAGGAGTAAAGCAACAACATCAGAATAGAAATAATCTGGCCACAGTGGTCTGTATGGATGCACTTTGCCACTCCTGATAGCACACATTTAAGAAGTAAGCAAACTTTCACACATTAACCACTTGATAAGCTGGTGATTTATATTCACCCATTATATGGCTGGTGCCAGTCTTAGTGCCGTATCTAGCACAAAATTTGACACTACGGGACACAGAGATACAAAATATGGCAACTGTGTGCTTATAGCATAGATGACTGACAGTAATTCCAAAGACTGAGTAAGGGGTCCAGATGTTGGTTTTGGTATCACCAGGATTCTAGTGCTCTTGAAGGGCAACAGCACTTGAGATGTGTATGTAATAGTAGCTCAACTTCTTCTTCAGAGGTCTCACATGCGCTAGATCTCTTTACATATACTTGGGGTAGGACTAGCCAGTGTGGGTGCCTTCCAGATGTTATTGGACTCCTGATCCCATCAGCACCAGCTAGCACGGCAAATGGAGATGCATCATGGGAGTTGTAGTTCAGCTCATCTGGAGGCTACCACTACTCCTGACCTGGAGCATGATCCTGCACCACCACAGAGGGATTGTCATTGGAGCTCAGTAGAGTCCCTGTGCACTTTCCTGTCTTCTTCTTGCTCTCCTCCGCATCCAAGTGCAAATTAATGGTGCTCTGAACTCTGAACCCAGCATAAAAAATGATGTGGTATTAATGTAACATAAAGGAGGCAATAATATGTTACCACTTAAGAAGGGTTTCAGTCTCCACCAGAGCCTGTTGCCTTTTCACTTGTGGATTAAATTCTTGAAGTGACTCCAAAACATGTAGAATCTAATAACTCAAGTGTAGATGCTAAACGGCCACAGCTGAAAGAAGGCCTTTCTAGAAAGCTATGCGTTTTTCATTTACCGTGTGTTTTGGATGGAGAGAGCCATGTCCTGAGTACATAAATTGTGCTGAATTTTAAAGAGGAAATAGACCTTCACGTGTAAAAATAAAACGAACAGTCGTGAGTTTGAGAAGTGTTCTGTACACTATGAGACTCTGTCACTGGCACCTGGTTTATATAGTGGCAGAGAAAACCTTAAACCCATCAGGAAAAAGATCGGTATTGCTTCAAATACAGTAGGCCTCCTTATACTGTTTTTAGTTGTACATTTTGTGACTTAAGTAATAATTTTGGCCATTTTTTCTGTGAGTGGTATGCTAACTTTTACTTCCTCCAAGGACAGTCCACTGTAGTTTGCACTTATGAGATATGACTAATTTCAACAGAATATTCTTTGGGGAAGGAACAGATGCCTAAACTAAATGCTTTCCCATAAATCATTTGAGTTCAAACAAAGGCGCTAAATTGTTTTATGCACATAATATCCTTCCAACTTAGCTACTCGTTCATTTTCATCTTTTGGAGGCTTACCCAGGTTACCTCTGGAATACAGTTCTGCTTTGTTTTCTAAATCCAGAGGCTGAAAATAGATTTTGGAGCATAGTTTAGCCTTGGAAGATAAGATTAAAGCATAGAAATCCATGGATTCTAGTTTGCATGGAGTGGCAAGAAAGTGATTCATTCAGCCTGCTACAGCTGTACTCAGCTTATGGCCAGCAACAGAGTCCCAAACTAGGAATTGTGACAAAGCCTTTCCTCCACCCAGGAGGGGAGGGGTTGTGAGCAGGAGACAATTCCCGCGTCATGCAGGGGCGTGGCGCCCCCTGCCTCAAAACCACACCCCTCCCTGGTTGGGCACCCAATAGGGAAGCTCAGCAGGGGCGTGGCTTGCTGCTCAAACGCAGCCGCGCCAGCCATCCCCACCATTGCACACACATTTTCTTTGAGTCACCCACCCTCCACTCCCTTTAGATTAGCTGTTCCTGAGACTTTGCTATGGACCTCTGGTTGGTCACCCTGTTTAACCAGGGGGCCTGGTAGGAGTTTTTTCCAATTGGCTAAATTGGCCCAGCCTCTTGGGTTTTTTCCGCTTACCTCGTAGCAACCATCACAACTTCCGTGGTATTTGGCAGTTAGGCATTGGAATGTGTTGTTGGTGTTTCGGGGAGCAAGGTGTGGCCATCGCCTTCCCCGACAATTTTGGGTATTCCGCTAAAGGAATCCGGTGGTCGTGGATCCTGTCCGATGCCCGTGTGGCGGGGGGCCATGGCACGACCCTCGGTGACATCAGGAAGAGAGCCTATAGTTGGATTAGCATCAACAGGCTTCCCCTACCGGTGGTTATCCCCTCCTCAGATTCACCCCTTTACAAGTGGGTGGAGTCTAATGTTCCGTGGTCCAATGCCTAAGCCAATACCTTCTCACATGCTGTGATCAATAAAGTTGTGGCCTTTACCTTACCCATTAACCTTACATTCTGTGTCCACGTGTCTTTATTCCCCGGGGAATCGGGTCGTCGAATCACAACCTGAATTTAAGAGCTAGCTTTCTGCACCCACAGGGTTTGCATTGGGAAAACATGTTTCTATAATCATGGGCTATCAGTAGGCTTGATTTAAAATCAACATAATGCAAAGACACATTATTCTTCCCCAAATCTATTCTGCTGGGGCTTTGCTGCGATGAGTCATGGTATGATGTCAAGGAAGAAACCAAGCCGCAGGACATGATTTATTCCAGTAAAAATTTCCATGAAGGTAAAAATGAATCTGCTTGGGAAAAGGTCCCAGAATCAATTTGTGAAATTAACTACCATAATTTTTCTTTTGTCCATTTAGGCCATATGAATCAACAGGATAAACAAGGAAAATATATTAAAGCAGAGACAGAAAATGGCACAGTTCATCTCAAAAGTCAAACATGGTTCCAGTCTGTGAAACTGAAGGCCTCATGATGGAGTGAATAATCTTTACTTAATCAAGAAACAATGCAGAAAGATTACTGTAAATCTTGCCCATTGTTTGCATATAATATGCACTGAGGCATGTTTTAGTGTTTCTGGTGTCTTTGGCTTCAAATGCTCAGAAATCAATGGAAACAACCTTTCCCCCCAACTTGTTTATTGATCACTTTAAGCAGCCAAGCTTTCAACAAATACCCTGAAGATTAAAATGCTTAATCCTGAGTTGTTGTTTTTTGCTTTCCTCCAGCTTTCTTCTAGGGGGTTAGCCCCAGTTTTCTCCCTCACTGCTTCTGACACCATGGTGGAGGAAGGCCTCTCCCCACACTGGTCCCCCACCTTTTTATAGGGATATTGGATAGCAAGTCACTGAGGACGATGCAGCGCAAGAAAGCCTCCACTCAATGCAGGTTTGAGTAGAGCCAGAATAACGCAGTGGAGGCCAGAGGTGTTCCCAGCAGACCTTGGGAGTCATCACCACCTCTCCTCACCCATAGGACAGACGGTTGGTGTTAGATCAGATCTCTCCAGTGTGCACTCACACCCACAGTGGTAACCCAAGTGACAGAAAGAATGAAGGCCCACGTTTGCCAGCCTACGAGGATGGCCTTGGTCATCTGGAGGGGGTGAGTCAAGCAGCTCCCAATCTGCTGTGAGGGTTTCCTAAATCTCCAGAGCAGATTTTGGTGGCTCACAGGAGGAAAGGGAAGCTCAGTTGCCCAAGCAATAGTAGTGTTGCACTCATGCACCGACTCCCTCATTTATTTACTAACAATACTGATATATCACTTTGTAGCCCCCCCCCCTTCTCTCAAAATAGCTTTAAAAAGCTTTGTACGATACAATCACATAAACTACAGTATCAGAACGAGTGAAGCAAGACTATCATTTCCAAAGCTGCATGGCATAAGGCACATGATACAGCTAAGCAGCTCTGCCTTTAGTCAGTGAATGTGAAATACTACCATGTTGGGTTCCATTATTGAAGAAAGGCAGGACACCTATGTAATAAGTACACAATAAAAATGTTTATTATTTGAGGAATATGTGTTTCACTTGTGTATTTTAGGTAACGTGTGGGTGAAACTGATTGGCATACAAACTATCTCAACGCAAGATACACTTAATACTCCATAGTTAAAATGCACCTTTTTTCTTTTTAAGGCCTCCTTAGTTTGAGTGACAGCTGGGGAAATCTGAGCAGAATGCTGTCTTCAACAACCAGAAAAATACCAACTTAATTTTCTTAAATGTACGCTAAACTGTATGTTAATTATTTGTAGAGAAAACTAAGCTCTTTGTTGACTGGTGTTCAAAGAAGAACTGAACAAAATAACATTTGACTGAACTAATTAGGAAAGACAGTAACAATGTTTTCTAGGATGACTTGTACTAGCTATCAAACTAAAAACAATCTTAAGACAACGTATCATTATCTTCTTAAACAAAACAAAATTGAGTTTCCATTTCAATTCTTTGTGCTTAGGGCTATTAAACCTATATGATTACCAGTATTCTGTGGAGGTCCTATTGTGGGGGGAGACTGAATTCCACACTTTTTTCTGCTGAAGGAGATAGCATGGAGGGTGTACTGGACTCTATACTTGGTTCTATGCTTGGCCGAGGTTTTCTATGTTTCTTTGGAATGGGTGTGACATCCTTGGTATCATAACCAAACCACTGAGGAGGTTCTTCATCGTTGTATTCGTATTTCTGGAGCCTTGGTGCAAATTTTGAAACTGCTTGTCTGAAATAGATAGACACTATTAATGTACATACAGTGATACCTCAGGTTAAGTACTTAATTCGTTCCAGAGGTCCATTCTTAACCTGAAACTGTTCTTAACCTGAAGCACTACTTTAGCTAATGGGGCCTCCTGCTGCCGCCGCACCGCCAGAGCACGATTTCTGTTCTCATCCTGAAGCAAAGTTCTTAACCTGAAGCATTATTTCTGGGTTAGTGGAGTCTGTAACCTGAAGCGTATGTAACCCGAAGTACCACTGTATAAGTCTTTCCTCTGAAGGAATCTCTTGTGTAAAACATAAATAATATAGCAAAAAACTAGAGGACCCTAAAACCAGCTGTGTGTCTGAGCTTCTAACCGACTTTCAGGACTGTGTCATAGATTATTCACAAACACTGTAATTGTTCATAGTGACTAGGATAGCAGCAATAACTTAGAAAAATTGTATAGGTTCGGAGGGCCAAACAACTTGGCACTGATTCAATGAATACAATTTAACATACACTAATATTTATAACACAACTTCCAGGTGGTATGCTTCTTGAAGAGGTCAGCAAAAAATAATGAAACCATTACAGTGGTGCCTCGCAAGACGAAAAGAATCCGTTCTGTGATTCTCTTCGTCTAGCGGTTTTTTCGTCTTGCGAAGCAAGCCCATTGAAGGATTAGCGGATTAGCGCTTTTAGCGGCTTATCTGCTGATCGGATCAGCTGATAAGCGGCTTAGTGGCTTAGAAAAAGGGGGGGGGGAGGAAAAAAAACCAGCAGGAACTCGCAAGACATTGTCGTCTTGCAAAGCACCTCCAAAACGGAAAACTCTTTTGTCTAGCGAGTTTTCCGTCTTGCAAGGCATTCGTCTTGAGGGGCACCACTGTACATATACACATACTTGAAGTTGTCTATAGAATAAATAACAGGTTTTTAAAGAACACCACCATCATTAAGTATTACAGATGCGAAATGGCAAGATCCAGCAACTCCTGCAGCAAAGCTGGTGCCAAACCTATTGGTCCACTTTCCTTTGGATCACGTCAGCGAGGCTGAGGTGGGGGGGATGTCCTCACAACTATGGAACACCCTCCCATCAGACGTCAAGGAAATTAGCAACTATCTGACTTTTAGAAGACATCTGAAGACAGCCCTGCTTTGGGAAGTTATTAATGTTTGATGTTTTAATTTGTTGGAAGCCGCCCAGAGTGGCTGGCCAACCCAGTCAGATGGGCGGCATGTAAATAATAATTTATTATTGTTATTATACACTGCCTGGGCTTGCACCCCAGGGTCGTCACTGGTGCACCACCCCCGGAGACAGAAGGGTGCCCACAAGTGGAAAGAGGTGTGTGGTTTTGTTATGGATATATGCATTTTTTTGAAAATAGCCCTGGGGCAGCTGAAGCATCCACCAGACCATAGTCAGAACAACAAAAATCCTCTCCAAATATGCTACTTGCTTTCCAAGGGAACTTACTATTTTTCCTGATGGAAGCTCCCCATGAAATGTACGGTAAATAGTGTGCCAGGAGATGCAATTTTAGCTGAGACTTTGGCAGTGAAATAAAGACTTGCATTTCTCCTTCACCCCATGTCTCTGAGCAACTCAAGCTTTACGGCCAGAGGGAGTGGGATTAATATAACAAAACATGCATATAATGGCAAGAACAATTTGGCCGGAGAGGACAGTAAAAGCTGGACTATACAATATGCTGTTCATATAAATTGCAACTGAGTGATTGGCTTTTAGAAAGCAAATAGCGCTAATGGGTGCTTGTGGGTTCTTACCTTTCAACCCTGCTGCACTCAGAAGGTACATCATATGCACAATCTTCGTTCATTTTAATAAGATTTAGTTAGAGGTAGTTCTTCACAGAATGTAGCTTTGTTTTCCCCCAATAAGATGGATGTGTCTATGAAGCCCTAGTGGTCGGGGGTCAGACATTGTGTTCGATGGGACTTAATTCCCAGAAAAGTGTGTATAGGTTTGCACCTAAGTTTGGTTGGTTGACATCTGTCTGTCTTGGGAGACAATGGAAGAGTGTGCCTTCAGGGGTGAAATCAAACCCCTGGAGAGTTACAGCGCCTGCTGTGGCTGTAGGAACATGTTTTGTTGCAGCTGGGGTAGATGAAGCCATCTGGTTGAGCACTGGGACTATTTTGTTAACAAGAATGCTATTGCGATGACTCTTTTGGTACATGATGTATACATTTATTCAGTAGCTTATGTGGTGATCTGCAAACAGATTAGTCCACAAGAAGACCAAGCTCATCCACAACTTGATTGTTGACATGAATCAGACACCTTCACTGTACACTAAAAACATGTTTGTTTAGGGAAGCGTATTCAGACTTGTAGAATATTGACATGTTTTACAATCTGTTTTTACAATCTGTTATCATTGATTTTAATTAACTCTGAATGATTTAAATACAGTGGTGCCTCGCAAGACAAAAATAATCCGTTCTGTGATTCTCTTCATCTAGCGTTTTTTTCGTCTTGCGAAGCAAGCTCATTAATGGATTAGCGGATTAGCGCTATTAGTGGCTTATCTGCTGATCGGATCAGCTGATAAGCGGCTTAGCGGCTTAGAAAAAGGGGGGGGGGAGGAAAAAAACCCAGCAGGAACTCGCAAGACATTGTCGTCTTGCGAAGCAAGCCCATAGGAAATTCATTTTGCGAAGCACCTCCAAAACGGAAAACTCTTTCGTCTAGCGAGTTTTCCGTCTTGCGAGGCATTCGTCTTGCGGGGCACCACTGTAGTAGTTTTTAACTGGGTTGGGTTTTTTTTACTAATAATTTTTATTCTTTTTGTACACCACCTTGAGGTTTTTATTACAATCAAGGGGTATATAAATCTTGTGAAATAAATAAAAACTAGACTTCTAAAGAACAACTTACCTGGTAATATTTGGGCAGTACAGCATCTTAAGAATTCGAAGTTGAAGGCAACCTTTCCACAGACACTTAAGTGTTCTGTCAGTAATACACATGCAGCCTGAAATATCCAAATAGTGCAGAAAAGGGCATTCTGCAGCCACAAACTGAATGCCGGTATCAGTGACCTGTCAATGAAGCAAAAAATATATGTTTGGGGAGGGGGGAATAAGGAATTATTAGCGACAGCCAAGAGAAGTAAAGTTTTAGTAAGCTCATAAAATAGTTAAGGTATATTTAAGGCATTGCCACCAAAGCCTTTAGCACTAATACTAGCAACACTGACAATGATTTTAACAGAACAATGTCTATATGTTCAGTAACAGAGTTTCTAATACAAGTTGTCTTTCTTTTCATACATACCTTGGGACAACCAGTCACACTTAGAATTGTAATTCTGTGGCAGTTGAATGCCAAATTTTTTAATGAATTATTTGTTAACTGCTGGTTATAAGATAAATCAACGTGGTCTAGGCGTCTTAAATCAAGGCAGAATCTCTGGAACAGAAGTCACAAATCAATCAATCAATCATTCTCAAATTTACCTAGAGCACTTAGATTTAAGGTTTCACAATGCACTCATGTTGAAGATAATCTGCTAATCTTCTCCAAACACTTGACGCACTTTTTCTCTCATTAAATGGCTGGAAAAAATATTAAAGGAACATAGGAAGCTGCCTTATACGGAGCTAGACCATAGGCCCAGTGCTATTTTTCTAGAAAAAAAGGTGCTGGAACTCACCATGAACACCTCCCTCTTCTCTTAGAATGGCAATGGAGCCTACCAGAGAGGTGCTGAAACTGCCAGAACCCACCTGAGAGGTGCTGGAACTGAGTTCCTGTGAGTCCCCCCTAAAAAAGCCCTGCATAGGCCCATCTAGCCCAGACATCATTGGCACAGATGGACATTGGCTCTCCAGGGTTTCAGATATGAGTTTTTTCCTAATCACACCTGGGACATTCTGCTTGCAAAGTATGAGCTGTGGAACTGAGCTGCTTCCCTCCCCTAACGAGTTACGTTATCTACTGGTTGCAGTCAAGAAAAGCTCATTTGAATGATCTCAACATGCTTCTGTGCTCTTTCAAGCCTCCAGACTGCTCTTGGATTTGATTTATTAATTTTTCATAGTGGTAAGAACAAAGAGGGACTGCAAGGAAAGAAAGAATTGCTTCAAGCTTGGTGAAAGGACATAAAATGTGATTCAGTGTAAACAAGTGTTAGGTGATGCACACAAGGACAAAAATATATATGATAACAGGGTCTGAACTTGGTGGTGACTGACCAGAGAAAGAACTTAGTGGACTGACCAAGTATAAAATGAAATGGATGTGTGCAAATCTGAATAAAATTTTGTAAAACCTAAATGAAAAATATATATAAAACAAACTTAAATTTCTAAATCTCCCTGATAAGACACAACATTCTCTCTCAAGAAATTACTCCTCTCATCAGATACTGCAGATAGAAAATGTGCAGTCTTCACAACTGTATTTTTATCTGGACCACCCAGTATGTGTATATTAGTAAATAAATTTCAATATTGCAAACTGACATAAGTTTCCAGAGATCCTTTCTTCCAAAGGAAACCAAACGCTATGAAGCACTTAGACCCCTGGAATGTCTCACTGCTTGAGAAAAAGGTGCTCATTTGAGACTCTTAAACTTACTAAATTAATGATGAACAGTTTTAAACCTCAAAAGATCATATCCGTAGTTCTTCCTGCTTTCAAAAAGTACTTGTGCTAATTAATCACATTGTCTCAAACTTGTATTTTTATAGCTGATCAGTTTGTAGAGGGAAAATAATTCAGCGAAACTGCCTTGGCAACACTGGTGAACCAAACATAATCTGGCAATCTTAACACATAAAAGTGATAGAAAACAGCTGTTGTATACTTTTTTCAAATAACACTCTTATTTAGTAAGCTGGTTATTTTTAGAATATACTCTAGACAATGCTTCAAAGCCCATCTCACAATGTAGGAGCTAATTCAGCCTGGAAATATAGGTCCAAACTAGATGACCAGATTTCCCTTCTTTTTAAAGCATCCCTGAATTGAGTTGGGACAACTACTCTGGAAGAGAAGTGTTAATCTTATCTTAGCCACTGTGTCCCCCATGTAAACCAGCTCCTTCAAGTTTCTATTTGCTCAATTAGGGAGGCATACAAAAATAGGGGTTTTTTTAATTCTTGTTTATTTAAGCGGAACGTATCCTCCAATAATGTACAAGAAGAAAGAATTAAAATTACACACACAAAAATACAATCCATGGGAAAAATAATGATGATTATTGGTCTTGGGAGGTAGTAATTTTCTAAAGAAGATTTGGTTTGTTTATAAATATCAGGATATTCTTGGAGCGAGGACTTATCTCTTTGAGAAGGAATTGAGAAAGAGAAACGCAGCACATGGTGTTGGTGTGTTCCCCTCAAAATTTTAAAATCATCGTATTGGCTCACATGGCCCCTAGCAGATGGATCCAAGTTGCATCCTATATGAAGATCACTTCACTTATAAAGAAGTGATTAAAGTCACTGTAGCAAGCAAAAAAGACATGTTCCTTGGAAATTTTGATTAGCTTTAAGGAATTGACTTTGTGGAAGAGAAATTGTTAATCCCATTTAAATAAAGTTTCAGTTCCACACAGCTTTCTCTAAATGCTTTTCCTGATGTCTGTATGAAAGCCCAGATGACTACATAATGGCTTTCCATAAATTAGACAGGATATCTGTACTTTTAACACAGTTGCTCTTTACATTACAATAAACTAGGAACATGGAGGCACACTGGAAACTATTCTCCAAAGAATATATTATTCTGTCAAATGTGTGATTGTGCATTATCACATGCATACAGAGCAGCAAAATTCAAACCAACTCTGTGTGGCTGTAGATAATGAATGATACATATATACAACAATAGATTGATGGATGCTCGAATTTTATGACAGAAAGGTACTAATTCATAGGATCGCATAGTCATTCTTTTCATAGTCGTTACTTGATAAAATGTGATGATCACTGTGATTTCTGTGCAAGATTTTTGGGCATTTTTCGGAATATAGATTAAAAAATATAACAACTGTATAAGTTTGTAGTGAAACCATGTTATTGCTAATGCAGGGTTAATATTTTGCTAGATTAATTCACCAAAGAGTCTTTCTATGCTTGCACAGGTCTTTCTCCTCAACTACTAACATTATAGGTGTTTAAGATTTCCTCCTGTTCTTGAAATAGTCACTTCCTTTGTGATGGTCGTTTCAGCTTCCTTCTGCTGAGTTCCCCCCAGGAATCTGTCCTCAGTCCTTTCTCTCTCTTTTTAGCATACACCAGACACAAAGGATGGGACACCATTTTTATTGCAAAGCTGCAATTTTCTATCCACAATCTGTTTTCTGTCTCAGCCATCTTATCAGAATCCCATGAGGGCTGCATAGCAGCCACTGCCAAAAACACATCCTGTTTTAAATAAGCCCTGCTAAAAAGTAAAGGCAAAACTGCCATTGGTTGCTGTGCAGAGACATTTTTCACTTCTTAAAATGTTCTAGTTAAATCTCCCTTCCTGGGGTGAATATTATCTCTTTCCACATTCCAAAACTCTCAGTCACTGTAGCTTCACTTGCCCACATTTGCTCAGGAGTTCAGAGAGGGAGCAGCGCAGTGGTTAACAATATGAGCTAAGAAACTGAAACCGCCAATTCAAATCTCAACTCATCCTTAAATTTCCTGGAACACTCGACGCAAGCCACTATTTATTTATGTAAAGTGGTTTTACAGCCCTTCAATTATATTTCCAGGGCAGTTTACAAAAAGAATAAAACAATGAAAATGTAAATACACAATATATCATAAGCTAAAAGCTATGAAAATAATAAAAGTAGCACACAATAATGTGCAATATAAAAACTGTTGTAAAATAAAAAGGTCATAATGGTCTGGAGCTGAAAGGACAATTAAACAGCCCGTGCTGGCATGTAAAGGAAAACAGCCATGGCTTGAGCACATTTTCCTAACGGCAACATGTTTCAACAATTTTAAGAAAAAACCTCAGCATATTTACTATTTCATTGTAAATCAGATGTGTTCAAGAGTGACATACATGTACTGATGCTTGTAACATACATAACATAGGATCTTATTTTACCTTAATTCCTGCATCAGTTAACAGCCTGCATTCTGATATAATAATCTCCTTAATTTTCCAGAGTTTGCCAAGAGCATCCAAAGCCTAAAAATATTTTAGACAAATATTAGTTTATTGGCACACATATGTAAAAAAACCTGTTGTACTACATAATGTATTTATTTTGCTTTGCTGTTATTCAGTGCTGTAGGTCCCGTCCCCCCCATTACCTTTTAAAGCATGCATTCTTTTACCAAAACAAAACAAAACATAGCTGGAAACTTAGGAACATGCTATGGGTTTGTGCACACACTTGTTAGTATGTCCTTCCCTCTACAATGTGCATAATCCTAGTCTGCTATAACTGCCCCAGTTGAAACAAAATGCCTCGGTCCTGTATACCTGAAGGAGCGTCTCCACCCCCATCGTTCAGCCCGGACACTGAGATCCAACGCAGAGGGCCTTCTGGCGGTTCCTTCAATGTAAGAAGCCAAGTTACAGGGAACCAGACAGAGGGCCTTCTCGGTAGTGGCGCCAACCCTGTGGAACACCCTCCCTTCAGATGTGAAGGAAATAAGCAGCTATCTTCTCTTTAAAAGACACCTGAAGGCAGCACTGTTTAGGGAAGTTTTTAATATTTAATGCTGTACTGTTTTTAACATTTGATTGGGAGCCGCCCAGAGTGGCTGGGGAAACTCAGCCAGATGGGTGGGGTATAAGTAATAAATTATTATTATTATTATTATTATTATTATTATTATTATTATTATTATTAGAAAACATCACAAAACACCATAGGAGTTGTTGTTCAGCAAAACCGGATCATGTGTGGTCAGGAGCGTAGGAAGGGGGGGCACACCGCGGGGTGCTCACCGAGCTGTCCCCGTTCACGGCAGATCGCATCACCTTCACGTGCAGCGGATCACCCCGCCACAGCAGCGGATCGTTTTACCCCCCTGCACAGCTCCACCCCCCCCCCAAGTGCACGGCATGGGCTCCGGGCACCCATGCAGCTAACTCCGCCACTTTCCCTGCCTTAGGTGGAGGTGGACAAGAGGGGAAGAACAGGACCCTTTGGTTTGATCAGGCAAAGCTATTCTTACGTAGCAGGGATATTTACAAAAAATAGAGAGCCAGTGTGGTGTAGTGGTTAAGAGCGGTAGTCACGTAATCTGGGAAACCGGGTTCACGTCTCCGCTCCTCCACATGCAGCTGCTGGGTGACCTTGGGCCAGTCACACTTCTCTGAAGTCTCTCAGCCCCACTCACCTCACAGAGTGTTTGTTGTGGGGGAGGAAGGGAAAGGAGAATGTTAGCCGCTTTGAGACTCCTGAAGGGGAGTGAAAGGCGGGGTATCAAATCCAAACTCTTCTCTACCAAGATGTCGTCCCCCCCCCCCCCCCGCTTTTCTATGTCCATTTGATTATTGCGATCCGTGTGTGCCAGGTATTCAGCAACTAATAACAAAAATAATAAACAAACATGTCTTTCAAACACAGAAGCTGGATGATGTGTTCTCAGTTTGATTCAGCCAAGAGATACATCAGTGCCTCCTAACACCCCAAAGAAACACAAGTTAAGATCCATACATCACCATTTCAGGAGAGAATTAATATAAGAATATATTCACGTTAGCATGAAAATTGTTTCTCGTTGTTCAGTGAGCTGCTGAGACGGTGCTTAAACAACTGTGCCCTCCTTTGCATGTCTACTTAGAAGTAAGTTGCACTGAGTTCCATGGGAATTCATCCCAGGAAAGCAGGTGTAGAACTGCAGCCTAAGAATATCAGTTTCTTTTTGAAATGGTCCGTTTGATTAAAACAACAACAACAACAACAACAACAACAACAACAACAGCCCAATAGTTGAAGTTGAACAATACTTTATTAGGACTAACTCAAATGTCTCAAAAGAATGAGCAAGCGTTTGAGTTGCAGAGTTGTTCAGGGCAGATACTAAGAAAAAACACAAGGAGGAGGAGAGAAAATGGCCCCTTGAAAGGGATTTGTGCTTCTGATAGTGTGCATTACACGGTCAGCTTTAAAACAGGGGGCTGGGGGGCTAGTCTGTGTCCCTCCAGATGTTGCTGGACTACATCCCCCACTGGTCCCAGCTAGTATGGCCAATAGGAATGATGGGAGTTGTAGTCCAGCAACACCTGGAGGGACACAGATTAGCCACCTGTTTTAAAAGGCATTGTAAAAGTAAAGGGAGCTGCACCAAAGCATAAGGAAAACACACATCCTTATTAGGGCAATTCCATTATTAGGCCTACCTATTGCAAAAGAGAGTGCAAGGTTCAAGTTCTACCATCAGGCCAGTGAACAGAGCAATGGGGCGGTGGGTTAGAAGAAATTTGTTTCTGGCTGTTATTGAAGCCACAGAGTCTGCAGGGGTTTTAAGTGCTTATGCTCACAATGTTAAGCAAATAAACCAGAAAATAACACTTGCAACTGCAAGTATCTTATTTTTCATTCTTTTAATAATTTCAAATTGGGGGGGTTGACAAAAAAAATTCTGCACCAGGTCCCACCTGACCTTGCTACGCCTCTCTGCATGATTACATAGTTCCCAAACTTGTCTAGCATGATACTTTGTGAATTGCCTGCCTCAAACCGCCATTCATATTCAGACACATTTTATTTACCTCTCCAGCCATTTTAACTACCCATCTCCTTCTCCCTCCCAGATATATTCTTCTTGGTCTTGCTCCAATTCCGCTGCTTGGCAGTTCCTGTCTTCTACTGACAAGCAACCCCCTGACACATTCATAGCCCGTTGAGTAGTTTCCAACTTTCCTGGCTACTGACTTCGGAGGTGGCTGCTGGGGTGAAATATGAGCAAAACACTACTCTCCTGCCCACCTTCTGGTTCACTGTATCATTTGACATGAGTTTCATTCATAAAACACGGTTTTCCATTCACAAAACATAGTTATGAAGTTATCCTTTCCAGGCAGTGTGTGTGTAAGACACGTGTATGGTGCATGCCCTCAATTTGCAGCAGAACCCATTAATCTGCCTGGCGTGGGCCTGATGGGAGGCACTGAATTAGGTCTCTGCATGGCTCTGCAAGGCGTTCACTATTGCAAGGAAGAGGTTGCTGTATAATACTACTACTACTACTACTACTACTAATAATAATAATAATTTATTATTTATACCCCGCCCATCTGGCTGAGTTTCCCCAGCCACTCTGGGCGGCTTCCAATCAAGTGTTAAAAACAATACAGCGTTACATATTAAAAACTTCCCTGAACAGGGCTGCCTTACGATGTCTTCTGAATGTCAGGTAGTTGTTTATCTCTTTGACATCTGATGGGAGGGCGTTCCACAGGGCGGGCACCACTACCGAGAAGGCCCTCTGCCTGGTTCCCTGTAGCCTCACTTCTCATAGAAGGGAAAGGCGCTAGTTTGTAAAGGGAAGAAGTGGGTTTTTCAAGGGACGCCTATGTCTCTGAACTCCTGCTACAATTTCTGTGACACTTATCTTCAACAGAGAGGAAGCTACTGCATTATCAGCGAGTTAAATTGTGAATTCCAAGTATATCTGTAAACACCCACTCACATCTGTAAATAAGCAAGCGTATTGCTTTTGTACTAATTCCTTGAATCCAACCAAGAGAGAAAAACGTGTTGTGAAAAAGCTCATGAATTGGTTAGCTGAAAGAACAAAATGTAGTGCATGCTAATGACATTATTACGTGGGAAAAGTAGGACATGTTCATGGTATATGTGTAAAATTTTACTGCATAATAAAAGGTCTTTTGACAGCTTTTCATGTTTGAAGGAAACAAAGTATGAATGAAAAAGCAGAAGGAAACAGCCTGTTTTCATAATTTAATCCATAAACACACACACACACAAACACACTGGATAAGGACTCCCTACTTACTACCAACTTCTGTAGAATACATAACTATTAAACCTTGACTAAATCATTTGGGATACAGGGCAAATAGCCTTATGTCAAAGGAATCCTTGGACTTTCAGTTATGGCAGTTTTCACCATTTGGGAGTGTAGAGAGAGTAAAAGAATTTATGCATTCTCCACCAAAAAGGCCAATGCCAAATCTGTACTGGTTTACTGTTTACTTCCACTTTGCCAAACCTTTACTAGGCATTACAAATATAGGCCATCATAAAACATCCATATATAAAATTTTAAAATATATACAAATAAACAGCCATGTAAATATATGTAATAGCGAGGATTTTCATTTGAGTTTCTTCCTGCTAAATAGTGCCATTCACCACTCTAAGAGATACCATTGATAAAAACTCAGCCACCCTTACAGTTAGGTTTACTGTATGTCTGAGATAAGCATACCCTCCAGCATGCCACAAATGACATTAGGGACATGCTTCTAACACTTACGGTACTGAATATTACTCCTCCTCAAGCATTACACTTTGCTTAAGGCTCTACTGTGTTTTATGTGCTTTTCAATAGCCAGTCTTCAGGTGATTTAAAAGCCAATATGGTATTTGTTCTTTAGCCAAAAGAACAAGCTTGGTCTTGCCTTTTAAATTAGAAAACATGAATGAAATGACTGGCATGTGGAGAGGAAGCAGATCTGGAAGAAAGACAAGTCTCACAATTCACACCTGTTGTTGGCATCCATTTGTCTTGAGAGACAATGGAGTGCGCCTCCGGGGCTGAAGTCAAACTGCTATATTAGCAGCACCCTGGGGTGCAAGCCTGGGCAGTGTTTATGGAGGTTATCCAGTGTTGGGATACTGCCAGGGAGATAAAGTCCATCATGGCCCCAAGCCGTCTGCCGGACGTCCATCGATCTCCCGTAGGCACGCAGTATCATCGATTAGCGACATGAGTTTCTAGGAAATAACTTGCCACATTCCAGAGCTCGTGCACACTCTTATCAGCAGATAATTGACAGCCAGAAGTTGCACTCAGGAGAGCATTATTTACAAGCTTTATTCAGCGTTGATCAGAACAAAGAAAGACATGACTGCCTGCGCCAGTGTCTCGGACAGAGAGAGAAAACGAAAGCAATAGCAAACATAAACATCCTGTGAACAGGAAATACGCAGGCTGTGACACAAACATCCTGCTCCCTTTTAAGGTGGAACGGAAATATCCTAACAGTGTGCCTCCAGGGCTGAAGTCAAACTGCTATATTAGCAGCACTCTGGGGTGCAAGCCTGGGCAGTGTATATGGAGGTTCTGGGATGCCCAGGTGACAAGACACACCCTGCCTCGTTGATGTGGTCCAAAGGAAAGCAGAGTAATACATTTGGCACCAGCTTGGCTGCAAGAGTTGCCAGAAGAAGGGGTCCAAGGACCCATACAAGCATCTTAGGGACTCTACTCCGAATTTGTGTAGGGTTTCCTCCTTAGGCTTTTCTTCTCCAAAATATGTCCTACAAGGCTATGTGAGTCCCCTTATTTGTATTACATATCTTTATTGCCTTGGGCAACAATGAGTCTCCAAATTTGATTCAGATGTTGTGCTTTATTAAAATAAGCAGCTCAGTTTTTCACAGGATATAAGATCAAAGGAAAGCTTACGTGTTCAGTACATCTGGACGTCAATCCCTATGTTTTGATGCATCAGTACAAGTTTAGATGCCTAAAGATAGGGCACTCAGGTTAAAAATACTGACCGCTATGATTTATCTCAACTCAGAAAGGAAATTAAAGCCACGGTCAGGAAGAAAATGTATAGTTTAACACACACTCCAAATAATTAGATTGAAGTAAATAACTAAAATGACACTCTCAGGCAATCACTTCAGCAGTCACACAGTGCACAAAGGTAATTGAAAATATGATAGAGGGAAATTAATGAAATTATTGGCTAGAATGCAGACCGCGAGAGCTGGGCTAATGTAATACTATGTCAAACTAGGCAGGAAAAATGAACTGTCACTCCAATGGAGGGGGCAAACAGATTCCATTAGAGTGGTGACATTTTCCTGCCTTGCGAAATGGGAGGAACTTAATATTCCATTTGGGGATGTCCTACTGTCCTGGAGAATGTATAATATAAATATAAAAAAAATCCTGTGATGAAATAGGGCAACCAAACTTTACAAGCAAGGGTCCTATCAGAATGCCTCTGAAGATAAGAGATTCTGAGAATCCTTGGGATCTTTGGCAGGGCCATCTTGACAAGTGTGTTCCTAAATACTGTATATTGTTAAGAATTTTTTAAAAGACATAAGAGAAAAAGGTCAGCAGTGTTGGAAGACTAGCCAGTTGAAAATGATTAGGGAAGGGTAGATTTTGAATACGGCTGGATAATTAATTTTTCCAAAGCCAAACAATATTGCGATATGATTGTGTTAAAATATACAACCTCCACTGTAGCAATTACATCCACTCTGAGCTCTTTGCTTTTAGTAATGTATCAGTTCTTGTATTTCACTGTGTCTTTGATTATAAGCCAAAATAAAAGTGCAGTAAACACTGAATAAATGTAGTACAGTTATTTTTTCAAGAAAAAGGGTCACGGCAAAATATTAATTTCCACATAGCAAGAATATTTCTTATCTTTAGTATCTCATATGTTGCATATTATTCAAATTATAAACATTGCTTCTTGTTTAAGCCAACAAAGCATGCTAGAAAGTTATTAGTATGTAGGATGTATTTTTTCCCAAAACTTATTTTTAGATGTTTATGCTCCCAGAGCCCTCAGGATGATATCTTTCTGAACTGAAGCATGCTTGCCACTAGAAAGATCAAACATCCTTACATCCATTTTAATGAAAAACTTAAGACACAAGAATGTTAGAATAGAGCTTACATGACCTTTGCACGACAGGTATAAAAAGACACCCTAAATGCAATGCAGCTTTCCATCTTCCACAATGGAAAGAGAAAACTAACAAAAATGGCTGAATTTACATTTTAAAAGTAAAACAGACTTGTTCTAAAAACACAGAAGATGATAGATAGATAGATAGATAGATAGATAGATAGATAGATAGAGATAGACAGACAGATAAAGTGCTTCATTGAGCTGGTTCATACATCACAATAAGGCATGGTTTGTGGCTTACTATGATTGAACAGATTTGTTCTTGGCTCACTGCTCAAGGTTTGTCTGGGAAGAGATCAATCACAAGTGCTGGTTTGCACATAACACTAGAATGAATCACACCCTCCATTTATTAACTGCAACTAAATCTGTGATTGCAAAAGGGGGCGGGCGGACGACTTTAAATGCAAATCTTTTTGAAGCCTGGATTTTGCAAGTATGGGGCATCATGCTTATGGACAAAGTAGCCATTTCACAAAAGGGTGTCAGAGCATCTAGCTACGCCCCTGGACTTACCCCTTCTATACACCTTCCTCCTACAGTCCCAATGCTACTCAGGACACCTCATGACTGTAATCTATATTTTAAAATATGTTCACATTGTTGCATTCATACAAATAACATCACATCTAGTTTAGCCAGTAACTGTACTTCTTTGTCATCATATGCTGCTATCTGTACTTTCAATAGTTTCTTGAACACTTGTAAGCTTTAAAATGGCTGTATTAAGCCTCTGGGGTAACAGATATCAGTATTTCAATACTGTAAGTCATGAACTAGTCTTAGTTCCACGATCTTCCACGCCTTGCACTCCAAAGAGACTCTGTTTTGCTACTGCTGTGAATACTTGGTCTCAAACCTTTATAAGTCAACAGTGAACATGTAAGAAAGATCGGTTGTGTTAACTGAAGAACCTTAGCATGAACATTATTAGATTAATAAAAAACAATTTTTCCAGTTATCTCATGTTTCAATGACCCAGCCCACAAACTTCACAGTTTATCCTATTTAGCTCATATCTTGCTGTAATCCCTTGTTTTTGAATGCTGTTCTATTTCTTGTTCCTTCCAATGTGCTACAGTGACCAAAAGGCAAAGAGGATGTTAAGAATTAAGAAAAGAAATTGAGAATAATACAGAAAATATCACTGTGACTCACAGAAAGTGCTGGCACAGCAATACTAAGAAGAGCATACAGGAACACATTGCCATGCCTTTGTGTTTTCATTTTTACCTGGTCTGTGACATTAATTCCAGAAATATTAAGATATGCAAGTGAGGAGATCTGTGTTAAAGCATCAATTCCAGCATCAGTCACAGATTGGCAATAACGCAGATTCAGATAAATCAGATTGTGGCACCTTAAAAAACAATAGATCTTGTTATTTCTTTTCTTATTATGCCATACCTGTGCAACTTTTGGCTTAGGTTTTCATAGGACACTTCCAAAATTACAATAAAAATGTTCATTTGCCTGCTCACAAAACAGGATACCCTAAGATACCAACTAAGACTATCCTATAAATATTGTTTTAAATTAGTTATTGGGCACTTCAGTGTTAGGCTGTATAGTAGCCTGCCTCACTATTCCTGTTCAGTATTTTAAAAACATGTAAAATGTTTTTTCAAGCTTTTCTCATTTCCTCTTTTGACAGTTTTGTTCATGTCAGGCATCTTAGCTTCAGAATAAAATATGGAACATTTGCATGAACAAATTAGCCAAAGGAGACCAGTAAGTAGATCCTTTTTCAATAAATGGAAATTGTCATTATTATTAGGTACTAGAACACAGACACTGATTGTAAAGAAGCAACTTCAGGTGTGCCTGGGACTTGCATATACCCAGTAGAATTTTTCCCTTTGAGTAACAACCCCACTCCCACCCCACCTGCCCTTTCAACTGTTTTGAGACGTTCTCAGAGTTTCAAAAGTAGTTTGCCATGTATACTCAAAGAACATAAGCCCAAAGCCTATTTGATACATAGAACCTATATGGCTTTTTGGATCCCCAAAACAAAACTGCTGTGTTTTGATTATCTGATAATTATAACGAAAAACAAATTATGCATAAATATAGGTACACACACACACACAGCCATATAAAAACCAGCAATAAATAAAATTATCTACAGGTATTAGGGAAGAAAAATAATTTTCTAAACACTTGTAGAATATCTATGAATCATTTTTAAGTTGTCAGTTTTACAAAAAGTGACCAAACAGGAAAAAAATAGCTGAGACATTAATGGGTATGTGATTCACGGTTAAATTATTTATAGTCCTGTGCTTGTCTATTCAGAAGTAAGATTCGCTGAGTTCAATGGGGCTTATTCACAGGTGATTATTGGATTCCAAACTAAATTCTATGCACAGTTCTTAAGAAGCTCCATTGAAATGACTCCTAAAACATTACAACTGAGCTGTGAATTCCATTGATTTCAACAGGGCTTAGTCACAACAACTCACTTTGCTTTATGTACTATGCACAACATCTTTTCCTAAGCTAGATATCAGAAACAAGATTGATTTTAACAAGAATTTTGAAGCAACATTCCTGAAACGTATCTGTTATGTTTCACCAAACAAATAATATATATGGCATTATGGTACCTGTTGGCTATTTTTGTGATAGCACTGTCAGTGATATAGGAACAATTGGCCAAGCTGAGTTCTCGTATAGTTGAGCCTGAAGCACCATCAGTAAATGCTTTTAGTCCTCCATCACTGACTCTAAAACAAATAGAAAATAAGTTATCTGATATATGTCACAATTCTAATCGTGTCCTAAAAACTAGCATCTGAATGCAAGATCATCTATAACTATACAGCAGTCAATATTTGTCTTTGCATCCATTACAAAAGTGGGTGCTACAATGCTAGTTTTTTCCAGAACTACAAGCTAAACAATGAGATTGTTGGAAACCTGCTTCCATCTGGTAGCTAAATGGCACCGGCCTGAATGAACCATGCTCTCTGAGAAGGAAGTCTTATTAAAATAAAAAAATTCCTTCCAGTAGCACCTTAAAGACCAACTAAGTTAGTTCTTGGTATGAGCTTTCGTGTGCATGCACACTTCTTCAGATGCACAGTATGAGCTTGGTATGAGCATGCACACGAAAGCTCATACCAAGAACTAACTTAGTTGGTCTTTACGGTGCTACTGGAAGGAATTTTTTTATTTTGACTATGGCAGACCAACACGGCTACCTATCTATTATTAAAATGAATTGGACTTACTTCCAAAACTTGACTCTCACCAGGAGTGCCAACTTGGCTCCATGACCATGGGTGCCTGGGGCCATGCGTACCATGCAGCATGCATGGCCCTGGCACCGAAAGTTGTGGGTGCTCAGGCACCCAGGCTCCGGGGAGTTGACACCTATGACTCTCACTGTGGGTGAGAGTCAAGATAGTGCGAGCAGTAATCCGTTCATTCAACAGGACTTCCATTTCCTCCCCACTGCCTCCCGCAGTCCCTCCACTCCATATGGTCAGAAGCACACAGGAGACTGAAAGAGAGAAGAGAATCCCAAAATCCCACTGCACAAGTAGATTTCTATTGCAAACACAAGGATGGTATGTATGGAATAAGGTAAAGGTAAAGGGACCCCTGACCATTAGGTCCAGTCGTGGCCAACTCTGGGGTTGTGGCGCTCATCTCGCTTTATTGGCCGAGGGAACTGGCGTACAGCTTCCGGGTCATGTGGCCAGCATGACTAAGCTGCTTCTGGCGAACCAGAGCAGCGCATGGAAATGCCATTTACCTTCCCACCAGAGTGGTACCTATTTATCAAATTGCACTTTGACGTCCTTTCAAACTGCTAGGTTGGCAGGAGCAGGGACTGAGCAACGGGAGCTCACCCCGTCGCGGGGATTCGAACCGCTGACCTTCTGATCAGCAAGTCCTAGGCTCTGTGGTTTAACCCACAGCGCCACCCGCATCCCATGTATGGAATGTCGCCCACTAAATTGAAATAATTTACTGAACAGTAGTCCACTAACTTCAGTAGGACTACACAAAAATAAGTGGTTCTTGTTGTCTCACTCAAATGGGTAGCTTTATGATGCTTTTACTAGAGTGGTCCTGTAATGCATTTAACTGGTAGACACTTGCCCACACCACCCCCAGTCTTGTTGTCTCTGCCATGTCCTCTGTGGCAGTCTACATTTTATCACTGTTGCTGCACTACATCTGGGGAAGGAAGCTGTTGATGTCCTGTTCTACAAAGACAATGTGCTGGTTGGTCTAGCACAGGGGTAGGCAACCTAAGGTCCATGGGCCACAAGCGGCCCACGGGGGTTGTTTAACCGACCCCCGAGCCGCCCCCGAACTGAGCCACCTGCTCGATGAGTTCCCGCGTGCTGCGCTAAACCGGCGCAGTGCGGAGCGGGGACTCGCTTCTGTGGTGCCGGAAATTGTGTCTGCGCAGACGCCGGAAATCACGGGCGCAATCCAGCCCATGGAGGGATCTCCGCTGGGGTCAGTGGCGTAGCGTGGGTTGTCAGCACCCAGGGCAAGGCAAGTAATTTGCGCCCCCTAACCCGTGGATTTGCACCCCCTAACCCTAACCCCCAGATGTTGCGCCCGGTGCGGCCGCCCCCCCTGCACCCCCCATGCTACGCCACTGGCTGGGGTGAACTGGCCAGGCGAGGTAAACCTTGCCAACCCCTGGTCTAGCATATTGTGGTGTTACAGTGGGGCACAGACCTTTTCTCTGTTCTGTGTGCATGGAGGCTAACACATTTTTTTTGCTAATTTGCAATTTTGTTAAAATGAATAACCCACACAGTCATTTGAATGTAATGGAATACCTTATACAATCTGATAATTTCAGTCCAACAATATCAGGCAGCGGTGCAATCATCTTGAGACTCAAATCTGTTATCTTCTGGCAGTCAGACACACAAATGTGTTTCATATGAGGCCAGGATTTGCTTATGAGTTTGAAAGTTAGGTCAGTAATCTGATTACTCCCTATTGAAATCACAAAACAACAATTAGGTTACATTTGGCCTGAAGTCAATAGCTTTTTCAGTCACAAAAAGCATGTCTACTTATGCACACGTCTATTTATGTCAAAGAGCCAACACCATGGTAAAAAGGTAGCACATACAACTATTGTACAGGAACTATTATACTATGTCATCACTAACCTTGTATTTTCATCTTGACAAGTTTACATTTAGCAAGTGCTTTAAAAGCTGCATCAGAAACATGTGGGGATTCATTAAATTCAACAGACACAATCTGATGGCATTTTTCAGCTAAAGCCTTTAAGAGAAAATACACAGGTTTCAAATGCATTGTATTTTATGTGGAAAATATACATTTTATAATAACAAATGCTGGAGTTTCTATCCTCTCATATCCAACTGAATACTAATAACTGAAGAAGTAAAAATGGCACATCAATTCTGATATTATTCTTAGTAGCTACTATTAGACTACTGCTGCAAAATCGAAACATATCTCTGCATAAAGTTAAATGTTTGATAAAAATGACACACCCATTAGTTTTTTAATATATATATTGCATTACTTAGCGCTTAACAATCTGATTCAAATTGGATTGTAGGTAAATTCATCTGAAATCATCTTCTGATTAAATACGTACAGTACAGTAATAGGTTATTAGCTGTTATGGATTACTGGGGGATTGGACTCATACAATATACCATAATCTCATATCATTCAGATGTCAAATATCGCTATCCAAATTCATTCCTAAATAAAAATAAGTAAAATAATACAGTGGTGCCCCGCAAGACGAATGCCTCGCAAGATGGAAAACTTGCTAGACGAAAGAGTTTTCCGTTTTGGAGGTGCTTTGCAAAACGAATTTCCTATGGGCTTGCTTCGCAAGACGACAATGGCTTGCGAGTTCCTGCTGGTTTTTTCCCCTTTCCCCCCACTTTTTCTAAGCCGCTAAGCCGCTTATCAGTTGATCTGATCAGCAGATAAGCCACTAATAGCGCTAATAGCGCTAATCCGCTAATGGGCTTGCTTCACAAGACGAAAAAACCGCTAGACGAAGAGAATCACAGAATGGATTATTTTCGTCTTGCGAGGCACCACTGTATTGTTATGAGTATGGGGGAAAGATTCAGTAAAAAGCTAGAATTTGATCAAACTTATAAGTTCATGAAGCAAAGTTTGATTAATTAAAACTAAACCAAGGGCTGTTGCATTCAGTTTAGGATCACAAGCTGAGGCAGCGTCACATAGCTAGCCAGGGATAAGCCAAGCTGCTATCATGAAAAAAGGGGTTGATGGCCCATCTAAGAAGAGGAGTCTAAAAAGAGACTGCCAAAGTGAATGGGTTGGTGTGGCAGGTGGCAGGAAAAGAGTGTCTTTAGCAAGGTGTACTGGAGAGAAGAAGGGAGAGAGAAAAGAGAGAGGTCCATCTTGGGCAGGCTGGCTGAAGGCAGGCTGGGAGAGATGCCTTGGACTCCAGTGCTGCACTGGTGCAGGGAATAAGCCCTTCTTGAGATGACCATGCTGTAAGATCTGGACTCCCTCCATCTAAATTCAGGTGTAAATATGTGAATAAAACATATTTCTTAAAGCTACGACAGCCTCCATTGTGTCTTCAGTGCTCCAAAGGAGCACAGACCCTGGTTGAGGGCAAAGACCCCCACAATCCTGTGTATGGCTTGGTTAGGATTGAGGGGGCCTGTAACAACACGGAAATCCCCTGTGTAAAGTGAAAATGGAGGTAGAGAGCTTCATCCGTTCATTTCATGAATGGCTCCCAAAAAAGAAGTAAGCAGTGCAGTCATCCTATGTAAAGGGGAGCACTTTTTTACATCTTCTTCCCAGCCAAATGAAGCAGGGGCGGAAGAGTGATTTCAAAGAGTAAACTCTCTCATGGTATCTACTGCCTGGCAAAAAAAGGGAACGGGGAATGGGAATTTTCCTTTCTTTCAGCAGGAAAATTAGACTGTATGGCCTGCACTACATGGCACACAGCATTCTAGTGGAGGGAAGAGGACCCTGATCGTCAGATGCTTCATTCTTTTCCAGGTGGTAGGTGCAGAGTCCCAATATAATATGCCACTTGTGGGACTGCTCAGTTGTGGGGCCATCCCAACAGAAGAACACTGTTACTTCACCAGTAAAAAGCCATTGTGGCTTCTATTGTTTTTTAATCTGACGGGGAACAAAACCAAGATAGAGCTAAGCTAACTTCTAGAATAGTTTTCTTTAGTTTTGCTGTAAAATGCCATATTTTTCATGTCTGGAAATTAACAGAATATATGTTTACAGAACAAATATATGACCATTTCAGTTTCTTACCTGAATACATCTGTCTGATAGAGTGGGCATTTCATTAATGATCAAGTGTTTGATACCACTGCAGCTGTCAGCAATATTCCTGAAGCCTTCCACTGTAAGCTGATTTTTAAAAACATTTTTAATAGAAAACATGAACTGTATGCCAGTATTGAAAATCTTTATTAACATCTATATTATGAGAAAATTATTATACATTATTTTCAAGCTAGTAAAGGAAAACTACAAAATATATTATCTGGGACAAAAGAAGATCTGTTTCAAGAGAATCCATAAGAAAACAGTCTGTCTGAAAATCTCTGATTCCAGATTCACAGCATTTCCCAGCTTCATAAATACTGGGTATGTGTGTACATGTCAAATGTGTTTTTCCATTTAAATATTAATTTTGGAAAGTTAACCCTATACATAGCAATGCCTTTATGAATGCATGCTATTTCTGGTTAAGAAGTCTAGGAAAATTAATAAAAATTTAAAGTTCAAATGAAGCCTATGTTAAATAAATAGGTGCTATAGAGAATGCCCTTCTATGTTCTTCCCACTAAAGGCTCGTTCAGATATAACACAAAATTATCGTTTAGAGCTAAATGAGTGGCTTGCATGATCCCTTCCTCCCCAAACTCTCCCTGCCTTCCAACATCGTTTGTTGCTACATGGGGAATCAGTGGCCCTTAGATGTTGCTGGAATACAACTCCCATCACCCATTGGCAATGCTGACTGGGGCTGATGTGACTGGGGTCCAATAACATATGGAAAGCCATGGAAAGCTGTGAAGAAGAAGAAGAGTTTGGATTTGATATCCCGCTTTATCACTACCCTAAGGAGTCTCAAAGCGGCTAACAATCTCCTTTCCCTTCTTCCCCCACAACAAATACTCTGAGGTGAGTGTTGGACCAGTGGTTAGAGGCAGAGAAGGGCCGGATTGGGGCTAATCAACTGAGGCTGAGACCTGATAATCTATTAGTGCTGTGAATGGGTGGTTCCCATACCAAGAAAATAGGTGTATGACATGTCCTGGGAGGGGTTGCACTCCTTTGGAAGGGTTTGTAGTCTGGAAGGCCTTTTGGATTCTGACTTCTCCCTGGAGTGGCTTCTGTGGTTAAGAGCGCTTATGTTCAGCTAAGGCTGATTTGCCAGCTTTGACCGTTCCTAGCTCAGGATGGCCTGGCCTCAGTTGTCCATGCACTGCTGCCCTCCCATCTGGACTACTGTAATGTGCTGTGTGTGGAGCAGCCCTTGAACAGCACCAGAGAGCAATTAGTGCAGGATGCAGCAGCTACTAGGGCTAGTAAGTAAGTAAGTAGGGCAGCTGATAGGACCATGTGTCACTGGTCCTGAAAGCACTGCAACAACTGATAGACATAGGTGACCAGGAAGTCACTGCCAGTGAGTGAATGAAATTCCATGCTGGCAAGTGAGCAGGGCATGTAGATAAGCAACAGGTGGCACTCTCTCTCCTCTGCCAGCTCACTTTGTTTCTGAATTGGCCATGGAAGAAGAACAAGCCCTTCTTCTGCAACCAACATGGAAACTAAGTAAGCATGTGGAGAAGGAATGGGGTGGGCTTGATACCTTCAGTCAGCTTGGAAGAAGATGTTGTTGCTGCTGCTGTTGTATTTCCATGCAGGCCACAAAGGAGGAGGGGGGTGCCTTCTCTCCTTTGCTGCCTGAATGGACATTCAGGACACTAGCCTCTTAGTCAGCTACTAACATCTGTGGGCTTATTTACAATGCCAACATGAACACTAAAATAAGTATGCTAGGACTCCAAATTTTAAAAACAGCTCAGAAAGAAGAGTAAGCTTAATACCATAAGTAGAAGCTTACTTGAAAGTGGCCAGTAACATTGAATTTTAGAATTTATTTTAGACATGGGAGGTAGAAGTAAATTTGGAATGATAAATGTGGGGCACAGGCTGGAGAAGACACAAAAATAGAAACTTATTTAAGGCACAAACTTCACAGTTCTTATTTTCAAATGAAATATAGCAAAGAAATATGTGATACCCATCGTTTTAACTTCTGCCTCTCTGCTTTCCCACCAATTGCTCAAGAATATCTATAGTATGCCTACAAAGATGCCTAAATATCCAGCTTAAAAGGCTTCCATATAGCTTTGCTCTACTGTACTGAATTTACACTGCATACAAAATATCTTAGTTGCATGCATTTCTAATTTATGGACTATTAACAATAGCTAGTTTGCTTCCATAAATAACTTGCCTTAGGTAACACATTCTTTCTTGGTTTTGTTCTCTCTGGGCTGCCTGAATGATGCAAATCTAGTGGAATGTAAGAACCACTGCCAAATTGCAAATTTATTAAATAAAGATAGCATATCATCTTTCACATGGTATAAGAATTGGATGCCAGCTTTTGTGCCATTTTCTATCTCGGCATAGGAAACAGTTCACAAGAGGACAGAAGGTCATGTTGAACAATTCCCAGGGGGTGAATGCTCCTTGAGAAAGTACATTCAGATGTTATTAATTTAAACACAGCATTCCTAATTCATGCTGCGAAAAGATTACTAATCACTATAGAAAATGTATGAAGAACTGCAACAAGCTCCTCAAAATATCAGTTTCTGGACTTTTCCTGAAATGTAAGCTTAGAAACTCTTGAGGACTGGGAAAATCTGAAGCCATGTTTCCTTATCTTATCTTTCTTCCCTTTTAGATTGAAACTGTTTCCAAGAAGTCGGCAAGAAACTAGTTGAAAATCTGATTAGTTTTCTGATACATTGTAATTATTACATTTTTTCCTCTCTCACACACAAAAGACCACTGTTCTAATTAGGAGATACTGGGAGTATTAGCAATTTATTTTTTTCATGGCTGGGACTTCCCAATCCCAACCTATTTTATTGTTTTAGAAAGCACGTTTGACTTGATATTTACTGGTAACAACTATCCTTTAATTCATATTCATATTCTTTGAGAGTTAGCAATACACTGTATTGTAGCTGCTTTGGAACAAACAAAATCAATATAATTGTCACTTTCAATATTTGCTTTTTCAACAACTGTTCCCTGTACTATTTCATGAAGTACTTCTGAAACTCCACAGTATTCTAAAAGCAGTTTGCTTTGTAGTATATGTGGGGTTGTGGTGGTAGTGGAAAAAACTCAAGTCCAAATCCCCTCTGGATATGTGGAACTAATTGGGCAATGTCTAGTCAGTTGGACCAAGACTGGTATCCTATCAACAGCTATTAACATATACAATGGATTTTGCTACAGAATTGTGTATATATCATGTGTGTATATCATGGGTATGCACAAATTGCAGCCCAAGTGTACATTATAATACATATTTTTGGCTTGAATTAAAGTATTTCTATTAAACATAAAATGGACCACATACTGGAATTATTGCCATTTAGGGCCTCCTAGCTTTGAACGAAGCTTAATTTGTAGATAAGAACAGGCAGAACACTCCATAATGTTACTCCTACTCCTCTACATAGATTTTCTAATTTTTGGATTAGTGCCGCTGGAAGAGCCATCATGCCAGGTGTTCAAATCAGTCTGGCAGATATGCCCGCAGAGGCATTGCTGTGATGACACTTTGCCTCCTGCAGCCTCCAGGAAATGTGAGGTGGCCTGAACATTGCCAGCTGACTCTGTCCTGGGGCAATCCAACCCTATCTGCAAATAACAACTATATTCTGGAACATAGCAAAGTATTAAGTCTCTATCCAGGCTGCTTTGACCCCCGTTAAATCAGCAGGGTATTTTCCTCCTATGCTGGAAATAGATATATGGAAATTATAGTGTACAAAATTTTAGAAACTTATCAGCTGGGTTTTCAACTAGGCTGGAAACAATTTGCTTCTGTGATTACACTACGCCTAGTATTAGCAGCATCTCTCAGTTGCCCACAATTGTAGACTGGCTGGAGCTTTCTGTGGTTTGGCAGGAGAGCTGAGCAAACTAAAGGAGCTCCTGGCCTTCAGTGGTGCTTTTTCATCACTGAAGGATTTTAGGTTGAGAGCAAGGAGTGCTAGTCTCCGGCAAACCCCTTCAGCAGTGCCACAGCGGTGGTTTTTGCCCCAGGTGAAGCCTCCAGAGGGGTGCCATTGAAGCTCTCAGCCTGTGTGTGTGTGTGTGTGTGTGTGTATGTACAAAATGCTTGTGTGTGTGCCAAACTGGCTTCAGAGAGTCGCCTTAAAGGGTCAGAGGCTTGGGGGAAATCAGCCTGCTTTGAAGATTAGTTGGAAATTGGGAGGGGGGAAGAGGTGAAGATGAGACTGACTTGCATAGCCTGCAGTCATAAGACTAGTCACCTCAGCTCAAAAAGGATACTGAAGAGCTGGGGGAAAAGTTCAGAAAAGGGCAGCCAAAAACATCAAGAGCAACTACTCCAAGAGGAAAGGTTGCAATGTTTGGGCCTTTTTAGTTTAGAAGAAAATAATAGGGGCGGGTGGGCATGACATATATAAGATTATGCGTGGTGTGGAGGAAGTGGACCGAGAGATGGTTTTCTCCTTCTCTAATACCAGAACCTGAGGGCATCCAATGAAGTGAAATGTTGCAAGATTCAGGACAGACTAAAGAAAGTACTTGTTCACACAGCACATAGTAACTATCTGAAGTTATCTGTTATCTGAAGTTGTAGTGACAGCTGCCAACTTGGACGGCTTTCAAGAGATTTAGACAAATTCATGGAAGACAAGACTGTAAGTGGCTACTAGCCATGATGGCTACATTCTACCTCCAGTGTTGGGGCACTGGGTCTCTGAATGCTAGCTGCTGAGAATCACAAGTAGGGAGAGTGCTGCTGCACTCAGGTCTGCATGGGGGCTTCCCATAGGCAACTGCTTGGTGATTATGAGAACTGGACTGGATGGGTCTTTGGTCTGATCCAGTACAGCTCTTACATTAAGTCACCCCTTAATAGAGTTACCCAATCTGGGTATTTCATTGCCCTGGTGACAAGCTGGCTGGCTATTCTGCCTGCAGTCAGATGGTCAGCAACAACTGCCTGTTTCCTGACCATTTTACACCAACTTTTGGAAGTTCTCACTTCAACAAAATTGTGTTTACAACCAGCAATGTAAATTATTCTTCTATCTCCTGGGTCTCGTGTCTCACTGCAGGCCAATGAAATTTATTAGATTATTAAGCTATTCTTCACTCTAGCTCTGAAATATGTCCATATTTTCTGCTAAAAATCAATACAATGAGAGAGAAAGCAATCAGTTGCGAGTACACCCAACAAAAGAAATCTGGCATGTGAAGCGTAAGCAGAGCTTTTTCTGTGACAGTCTAATACTCACTGGTATGGAGTACTGGCATCTTCCCTTCCCCCCTTTTTTGCTGTCCATTTTGTGCTGGCACCCACAGCAGAGGGCCTTCTCGGTAGTGGCGCCCACCCTGTGGAACGCCTTCCCATCAGATGTCAAGGAAATAAACACCTACCAGACTTTTAGAAGACATCTGAAGGCAGGCCTGTTTAGGGAAGTTTTTAATGATTGATTTTTTATTGTGTTTTTAACATCCTATTGGATTATTATTATTATTACATTATCAATATATGAGTAACAGTACCTCATTTTTTTATCCAAAAACACACTGACTAGAAATTAAAATAAGTGGGGCACAGTTACAACATGATGTTGCATTATAATTAAAAGTTCTTCTGTCTAAGACTTCAACCAGCTTGAATCAGGAACCCTGTAGTGTTGTCTGGGATTTGCAGAGGGTGGGGGAAGTTTCTTGCCCGTCTTTCTGCAACCTTCTGCCATTGTGCTATATAGTTCTAAAGGGCCCAGAGGCATGCTATCAGACAGTGCACTTCCCTCAGCACTGGTATTACAAGCCATGCCACCTCATTCTGAACTAGTTTCAGCTTCCAGACCCAATGTAAGGGAAGTCCCTCATGGACTACTGCAGCTAAGCGGTCCTTGTTTAAAAATCACCATAGCCGGTAAAAACTGCTTATTCTACTTTCATATTCATGTGCTAATGGTGAAATATATGACCCTTGATGACGTAATATGCACGATTCTCTCTCTCCCCCATAAAGAGAATACCCCTATGGAGAAAAGTGGCAAGTATGAAGTAGCCTTCAAACTTTTGAAGTGAATCCAGTGACACTGATTTAAGTGATCCACATTGTGATGGTTAAGGAAGGGGGAATACAATTAGGATAGACAGGATGGGTCTATCCAAGGAGTGTTCAGCTCAAACTTCTCTAAGGATCAATGCTTCTTAACTGATAAGAACCACATACTGCTTGCATTCATACGATGTGCATTTTAATTTTAAAATTATTACATTGAAATTATTTTTATTATGAGACAAATGAAGGGCCCTTGAAACTTCACAGATGGGGTTCATAGATGTTTTTCAAGCAGGATATTTTGTAAAGCTCTTTCCTCTACCATTACCTCTCCACTAGCTTCCTTGCTTTGGCCTTTCACCCAGTCTGTATCTCCATTTCCTAAAGGTAAAGGTAAAGGTACCCCTGCCCAAACGGGCCAGTCTTGACAGACTGTGGGGTTTGTGCGCCCATCTCACATCTATTGGCCGGGGGCCAGCGCTGTCCGGGGACACTTCCGGGTCACGTGGCCAGCGTGACAACGCTGCTCTGGCGAGCCAGAGCCGCACACGGAACGCCGTTTACCTTCCCGCTGGTAAGCGGTACCTATTTATCTACTTGCACCCGGGGGTGCTTTCGAACTGCTAGGTGGGCAGGCGCTGGGACCGAGCAGCGGGAGCGCACCCCGCCGCGGGGATTCGAACCGCCGACCTCTCGATCGGCAAGCCCTAGGCGTTGAGGCTTTAGCCCACAGCGCCACCCGCGTCCCATTTCCTAACTTCACTCAATTAACACCCTCATTCCTGCCCCTTTACATTTCACCATAGCTTCTATAACCTGGTAAGCATGTAGGTTTTCTGCCTTTTACACTTTGTTTAGATTTGTTCTGTTTGTATTTTGCTGATTTATTGTATCCTGTTTCGGGGTAGAAGAAAAATATGAACAAATAAATAACAGGAACAGGCCTGTTGCAAAAGCCTCAGTAGCAGATAGGAAACCAAGGAGGTCTCAAATCCTTCTCTTGGCTCTCAACTACTCCAGCAATCACTGAGGCTGTTGCTTCAGTTTTAACACAGAGGCAATTTCTTTTGGAAAGGGTTGTTTGGTATGTGAACTTGTCAATGAAGTCTCACCTGATCCCCGATGAGGGACATGGAAATGGAAAGGAATGACCTACCATTGCTGATAGGACAGAGGGGGACCTGGAAGGGTGTGCAATAGGTCTCTATATCCTAAACAGGGTGGCTGGAAATTGGGAAATAACGCGCAAATGAGTGCATGGCTGGGCAGCTTTCTTTCTTCTGCAGAGAACTTCACCTGCTTTTACTACTTGATTTATGTCTTTTGCATGCATATGTGGTGCTAGTGGGAAGGGACTGAAGAAGGGAAAATCCAATGTTTATTTATTTATTAAATTTATTTCCCCCTCTTCTTCCCAAGGAATCCAATTTTCTGCAGTAGCTCTTGCAATTCATTCCTAGATGCTTTTATATTTCACCTTTATGTCTGCACTAGTGAGAATGGAGCAAGGTTCAAAGTGTGCCTTGACATCACCTGCAGGATCCTTCTAGGGTTTCCAATTATTGTTTTATGAATTTGAAGTTAGGTTACGATGGTACAGGATGTCCCCACTGTATAGATTCTTACACATCCGACAGTGGGCTGCCTAAATGAAGCGGTTTGAAAGAATAGCTGTACACATCCCTGCAACAACAACAAAAAAGACTGTTGGGGGCTGGGGGCCAAGAGAGAGAGAAAGCGTGTGTAACACTCTCTCTATATATATTTCCCTCTCTCTCTCTCTTAGTGGAAGGATGGTAGTATTCTTCTACAGTGGTGCCCCGCAAGACGAATGCCTCGCAAGACGGAAAACTCGCTAGACGAAAGAGTTTTCCGTTTTGGAGGTGCTTCGCAAAACGAATTTCCTATGGGCTTGCTTCGCAAGACGACAATGTCTTGCGAGTTCCTGCTGGTTTTTTTCCCTTTCCCCCCCTTTTTCTAAGCCGCTAAGCTGCTTATCAGCTGATCCGATCAGCAGATAAGCCGCTAAAAGCCGCTAAAAGCGCTAATCCTTCAATGGGCTTGCTTCGCAAGACGAAAAAACCGCTAGACGAAGAGAATCACAGAACGGATTATTTTCGTCTTGCGAGGCACCACTGTATTAGAAAGCTCACTGACAATCTGATTTCCTTTTCAGGAAATCCTGTCCCTTTCAAGGAGCTTTATTTCTGATTGCTCAGCAGAGGACCCTTGAGTATTGTTAATGTCTGCAAATTGTACGTATGGAAGCAAAAGCACAAAGCAAGCATGTTTTCAGTCCACCTCCAACAGCAATGCATGCTTTCATTATGCAATAAGGACTGGCTGTTTATAGTTAAAGACGCCCACTGGACAAAAGCCAAAAGCCTATAGTGCTATTCCTCAGGAAAATTTAAGCAGCTGTGGTAATGTAATTTAAAACCTCTCAAAACTTTGCTGCAGTGCCTGTACTACTTGATTATACCATGAGTGCTTGGTGCCGTCAGTTCTCTAAAGGAATCACTTCGCTACAATATGAAAAAGAAAACTGAAATGCAAACCTGGAGGCAGCCTGAAATATCCAAGTAGATGAGCTTGTGACACCCTCTTCCAGAGCCGAGGTACAGTAAGCCATTGTCTGTGAATTTTCTGCAATAAGCTAAACTTAAATACTGTAAATTGGGGCATCCCCTATGCCAGATAAAAGAAGAAGTCAGTTACTAAGATGTTGCATACAGATTTCTGGTGCAATTTGATACTGTAGCTAAAAAGCTTTCTAAGAACATGGGTGGATACTGGAATTTAATGGGAATATTCACTTTGCCTGAATACAAAAAAACTGTGTTTCATTTTTCTTTGTTGCATGTACTTTACACTGTTTAATAAGATTATTCACGAACCAAAGTCATCTTAAATGAAACCTGATTTTAAAATGATTTTCCTTGGTTGTAAACTCAAACGTTTGCAGTAAATTAGAAATATATGACTCTCAACCATTTTAAGGACCAAGTTGTAACGTTAACTTCACATTGTTTTTTAAGCTTTTTGTGTTCAAAATGAAAACCAGAACTCTATCAAAGGATATTAAAAGCATAAAAAATTAAACATAATGTTAAACCAGCCCTGCTTGTGCAATTGTTTCCATTAAGGTTTGACACAGCTATTCTAACAAAACAAAAATACAAAATAGTTGTGTGCTCACATAACAACCTAAAGCTGTAATACTTTGCTATATCTGGAAGTAAGCCTCATTGAGCATGGTGGCATTTTTTGAGTAAATATGCACAGGATTGCACTGTGTGACTTATTAATAGGAAACCTTTATAACATATATCCAGGGACAGACAAAGGAAGTGGGTTAGACAATATACACAGCAAATGAATACTCTGAAACTGTACTCTCTACAACTTCAATTTTATAATACATATTTAGGCATTATCATACTGAAGAGTATTAACTTTATACAATTATAAAGTAGTTGAACTAAATTAAGAGATGCAATGCCACAATTACCACAAATGAAAGCTTGCAGAAGAAAAAATACACTGTATGATTAGGAGTAGACAACATGCTCTGCAACAAATTTTAGTTCAGAAAAACATTTAAGGCAACTTCACAAGTCAGCAAAAGCTAAGCTGGGAACACCCACCGTGATGAAAGTATGACATCATGACCACTGCTTGTAAGACTTGGACTTTTGTGTTCTTAATGAATAAGAGAGGGAAAACTTTGCAGATAATAAGGGTTAAATTTAAAGACATATGGAAAGAAATATAAACAGTAAATATTTATTTTTGTATTAAGACAAAAAGGCATTCAGATAAACTTTTCTGTGAGAAGATAAACACCTAAGATCTTCCAGTGATAGCACATTAATTTTTAGGTGTACAAACTGTGGATTATATTCTCAGTATGTACATCATTATGACAATGACAAGTAACAATGAATGGTAACAGGCTTCATCTTCTCTCGGCAAAGTTAAAATGCTCCAGCTTGTATTAGTCAGTATCTAATATTCTTTATGGCAAGAATGGGAACCTGTGGTCCCACAGATGTTGCTGGACTCCCAGCTCCCATCAGTCCCAGCCAAGCGCAGCCAATGGTCATAGATGATGGGAGTTGTAGCACAGCAACATCTGGAGGGTCATAGGGCCAATCCCTGCAATGGGTTTTAATTATACTTTGTTCTTCTAGACTTCAGGTGTCTCTTAATATAACAATGTAATAAACAAATAGGTATTCTGGAGTCCCAAATGCATGGCTGAATTGAAACAAGCTTTTTACAACAATATATTTCTATGAAAATGTGTGAGTGCATACCTTTCAAAGAGAAGGGAGATTAGGTTACCTTTTAGGTCATTTTATTTCCCTTGGAGGGATGCTCTGTTAGATGTCTCAACATATGGGATGTATTGCATCCCCTATACTTGGCATTCACGTGGCAGTGTTTTTTTGTGTGAATCTTTTCAAAGCCCTGACTGAGTGTAGCCAATCAGACTGACAGCAAAGGAGGGTTCAAAGTGGGGATAATGTTTATTAAGGAAGTGCAGGCTCACAATGAATGAGCTTTGTTTGGCCCAGCAACATCGTAACATAACCAACTGTATGATTTATAAATGTTACTGAAGAATTGTGTTAAAATATAATAGTACGTAAGCTGCACCTAGTTGAGACTGCCAACAACAGGAAACTGGTGCAAAAACTAAGGGTTTTGTGGGAGGGTTCTTAAAGGAAATTTCAATCTGAGCTGTTTGCTTGTTTTCTTTTTGTGGTTGCAGGAGATAATGTGATTAGGACAACACAGCTTGGCAGGCGATAGAACTTTTGCAAAGTTCAGATAGGAAAACTACAATATGGTATGCTGAAAACAGAAAGTTCATTCACACTGATCCAAACACATTAGTGCTGAGACAGAGAAGCAAAAGATGATTTAGCTATATTTAAATGGAATATTGTTTTTGCAGGGGGAAATGTCAGCATTTGAAAAGGCTTTATGAACTTGGAGGCTACTTTGAAAATACCACTAGGCCACATTGGACACTAGAAAATGGCATAAGGATATAAAACTATACAGATCAGACATTTAAGGAGATTGTCATACTAGAGCTGATTCTAGCTCACAGCAAGAATTAACCCCGCTTTCATTTGCTGGTGTAGAACAGGAACATGGGCACAAAGAACAAATTAGCTATTTAACAAACTACCTATATAACATACTTTTATTTCATTCAAGCAAATTATGACCAGCTGAAATGCATGAGGAAGGAGTCCAGGTGAAACATACTGAAGGCTTGGTTGCCAGATGTTTGATCATACTGGTTGCCTCCTCTGCCCACGTTCCAGCTTGTCAAGATCTTTCTTACATTGTGATGCCCAGAACTGAACACATTACTCCAGGTGTGGCCTGATCAAAGCAGAATAGAGCAGTACTATGACATTCCCATGATTGGGACACTATATTTCTGTTGATGCAATCTAGAATAGCATTAGCTTCTTTGCTGCTACATTACACCGTTGACTTGTAGTCTACTAAAACCCCTAGACCTTTTCTTATGTGCTACACCCAGACCAGGTGTCCCCCATCTTATATTTGTGCAGCTGGTTCCTCCTGTCTAAGTGTAGAACCTTACATTTATCCCTATTGAATTTCATTTTGGCAGTTTGGGCCCAGTTCTCCATTCTGTTAAGGTAATCTCCAATCCTGATTCTGTCTTCAATACAGTGGTACCTCGCAAGACGAATGCCTCGCAAGACAAAAAACTCGCTAGACGAAAGGTTTTTCCGTTTTCGATTTGCCTCGCAAGACGAATTTCACCTATGGGCTTGCTTCGCAAGACAAAAACGTCTCGCGACTTTGTTTCCTTTGTCTAAAAACAAAGACATGTTTTGTTTATAAAGTTAATTTATTTTCCCTTCAATTTTTGAACTGCTCTTTACAGTATGTGTGACTTTAAAGAGCAGTTAATAAACTGTTGTTGTACCAAATTTGGCTTTGTTTGGACTTTTTTTGACCATAGGAACGCATTAATTGATTTTCAATGCATTCCTATGGGATTTCGTGATTCGCAAGACGAAAAATTCGCTAGGCGACAAAACTTGCGGAACGAATTAATTTCGTCTTGCGGGGCACCACTGTACTTCTACAGCATTAGATACCTCTCCCAGTTTGGGTGTCATCCGCAAATTTGATGATCATCTTCTCAGTTTCATTATCCAAGTTGTTTATAAAAATGTTTACCAACAAATGCCTCCCATTTTTCTTTCTTGTTAGAGTCATCTGCATTCGTGCCTTCAATATTTCACCTTTAAGAAACTTGCATCCATCTTGGACTCCCTTCTCTTTGAGTATTTCTGACATACAGTGATACCTCAGGTTAAGTACTTAATTCGTTCCGGAGGTCTGTTCTTAACCTGAAACTGTTCTTAACCTGAAGCACCACTTTAGTTAATGGGGCCTCCTGCTGCTGCTGCCACTGAGCCGCCAGAGCACGAATTCTGTTCTCATCCTGAAGCAAAGTTCTTAACCTGAAGCACTATTTCTTGGTCAGCAGAGTCTGTAACCTGAAGCGTATGTAACCTGAGGTATCACTGTATAGTGGGATCTCACACAGTAGTTCCTCAAGTTTGTTAAGGAAATCAGCCTTCTTAAAGTCCGCAGTGCATGTCCAACGATACTCAGGTTTCCCTTGCCTCTATCTAATGAAACCCAAGAGGACATTATTGTTTCCTCTCAATGTTCACTGTACTTGCACCTTGTTGATCAGTTCCTCACTACTGGTGAGGCCTAGGTGCAAGATAGGTATGTGGAACTTGAATAGAAAACATGTGGCCCTCCATATGTTGTTAGACTGCAGCTGTCATCAGCCCTAGTGAACATGGCCCATTATCAGAGATGATGGTAGTTATAGTCCAACAACAACTGGAAGGCTGCAAGTTCCCAATACAAGAAGTCTCATTGAACTCAGGGAGCCTTATGCTTCACAACTGGTAGGGAGCTTCAGACATAAGATTTAGACTAGCTTGTGTTGTGTCTATGATTCTTAAAGTATATGCATAATACAGAAGGGAGCAGGAAGCAGCTAGAAGATGTTTCACAAGGGTTGACTTGTCAGTATTTTTGAAATTCCTGCCAAGAACCTTTTAGAAGTCCAGTATCTCACACTTTCCTATTATAGCCTCATCGTGTCTTATCATGCATCCGCATATTAGGGGATTAATCAGGCACATTGTGAGCTTCAGGGAAAGTAACAGAGAACTGGATTTCATGGCCTATTTTAATTAAATTCATTGCAATTTACCTTTAGAAGATCTGAACTGCCTCCTTCAATTTGATAACCCTGGTATATGATAAGCATTTAATTCGCCAGTATAGCCTTGAAACCACTGGCATACAGGATTTGTTCTGCCCATCTCCTCCTGCATGGTCCTGTCTCCCTCGACCTATTCATGGACATCATTAGGGGAGGTGCTTTGATGTGCATCACCCCCATGCAATGCATGGTGAGAGGGCTTTCTCAACTACAGCAGCTACTTTACATTTGTCACAACCTCAGTAATTCTATACAGCTTCATCTCTACCTCCTGAAAACTTTTGTGTTTAGGCAATTCTTTTTGCTGATTATCCATTTAAGTTTTTGTTTTGTTTTGTTTTGTTTGTTGTTATATTTTAACTGTCCATTTTTTGCTGGATTTTAAAATGTTGTTGTTGTTGCTGTATTTTTAAATAGCCGTCTTTGTTAGCTGCCTTAACTGATTGAACTAGAAAGGTGGGCTATAACTATTCCAAATAAATGAATAACTAACTAACTAACTAACTAACTAGAACGTCTTGGGGTAAACTGCAGTAAAATCAAACATGCCATTAACACAGTTCTCTTTCATTGTCCAAATTGCTCCAAAGTGCCTAATCCGGTCTTTAGCATGCAGGTTTATAATAAGGTAATCATGGTGCTCTATTCAGCTCTAACCAAATTTATTTCATGGTCCTTTCCCAATCTGTTGTTTAGAAGTACAAATAACTGAGGCTATACATACATACCTGGGAGAAAGTCAATAGGACTTATTTTTGAGTGCATCTATAGGATCGGGCTGTGAACATGTCATCTGTCAGACTCAGAGAGTATCTTGTGTTTGTGAGCATGAAGGGGAGATTAGCAACTGGCCAGTAATGACTTAGATTTCCTGAATCCAGGGAGAGTTTCGTGAGGAGTGGTTTTACCACTGCCTCCTTCAAGCAGGGAAGGAGCACCCCCTCTTGCAAGGAGGCAATAATAACCTCCCTGGCCCAGCTACTTGTCCCCTCTCTGCAAGTTTTTATCAGTCCATATTCTCAAGCCTTACTACTGTCAGTTCCACTACAGCCATGAAGTCCTCAGCCACCCCAGAGCCAGTTGCCTTGGCAGGGATGTTGAAGTCTCTCAAAACCAGTGGTCAATGTCTTATTGGAGGGAGGGTGTTGCCCCTGCTTTTTGATCACTGTTTTATTTGGGAGAGGGCTGTAGTAGTTTGCCCCCCCTTTTTTTGAGGGGGGTGCTCAGCACTGCCAACTTTTCTGCTGTGAAATTGTTGTTGTTTTCTGGCACTCACAGCAGTTTCCTACAATTTCAAATGTGTCTCTTGGTCCAAAAAGTTGGGGGACACTTGTTTCCATATTACAGTGATAGTCAGCGAGAGAGAGCAGCTGATCTTTATAAAAGTGGAATCTTTCTTCTACTGTTACACTAAAATTCAGAATTTATTTATAAAACAGATTGTTTTTACCTTGACAGAAGTCTTAGTGTTCCATTTGTGATATCTGTGTGAGATAAATTTAAGTAAAGGATTGCTGGGCAACCTTCTGTTACAAGCCTTATTAGTTCATCCTGTTCAATAAAGAAAATCATAAATGAAATTGGCTTCATTTTTTAAAGTAAATAATATGGCTCTATATCAGATGCATTTTTTCAGCTCACACTATACTTCAACAGCACACCTAGACATCTGATAATAAATTGGACATGCAATAATAATAATATTTAGCATCATCTGCTGTAACCACATTCTTAACATAATACAACATATAAATGTAACTAAAATAACCAGAATCTTTAGGTAGAATAAATGACCTCTTTTGGTTTTGAAAATAGCCTCCTTAAATTGTTGTTTCTGATCCATATTTGGCCCATTGGAGGCTCCTCACACCAGTGTAGACTGAAGCTAGAAGTCTATACAGCTTTTCCTTGATTACAAACCATGAAATCAGATGGGTTTCCTATTCAAACTTAGTAATATTTGGACTTTAGCCATATTATGCTACATAAATAGAGCACAGCTTTTCATTTTAAAAATGTTGTGTCTTCTCTAGAAATCAAAATTAGAACTAAAATTTACTATATCTGAATTACATTAAGGCTATTTCAAATTTGTTGTATGAATACTTACATTTAACCCTTGGCATTCAGTGACATTTAAGTCTTGCAAATTCTTACAGTGAGCTAAAATAAATATAACACCAAATCAGTATCTTGCATTACTTGAAAACATCAGCTAATATCTAGCAGTTTTCAGTAACATAAACCCAAAATCAGCAATGCAATGGGAAAGAATGAAATATATTTTATACCAATGGTCATACACCCCCCATCACCAAAGGAATGTAGTTATTGCTCTGTTAACACACATTCTCAAACAGTAAGATAAGCCACCCTGCTGAGGCTTGGACAAGCTGCCTGTGACAGCATGTCACTCCTCTGACAGCTCCTAGACTTGATTGGGTCAAGAATGTAAACTTAATGAGTGTTGATACTATGAGTGAATAGAGACATTACAAGCCTTTTTCTTAACTAAGGTTTTGTCCTGTGACATCTCAGCCCATGCTATGGGTCCATCTTGTTTACTGGCCTCACTTTCCTATGATCCCCTTGCCTCCAGGATGAAAAGATAATGCAGACTACTGGGCAAACCTCTTTGTCCATTTGGTTTTAGAACTAGATCATATTACTATAACACTGGAACCTAGAGGTGAATGGGGCTCACGCCCAGGTAAATTTGTATAGGATTGAAGCCTACATGTACAGGACAGAGTGAATCAGCATCTTATCCTGTACACCAGGGATAAGAAACCTGTGATCTCCAGATACTGCTTGAACATGACTTCCATCACCTCTGACCATTGATGGTGTTAGCAGACACTGAAATGGAGTCCAATGACATCTGGAGGGAGGGCCACTTTCCCACCCATGTTGTTAGGCTGCAATCCCAGACAGTATTTTCATAGAACATGGTATTGTACCAGCCAAGGCAGTAGAGCAAATATTTAGAAGCAGGCTAAGAAGAATCATAAGATCATGAGAGGGCAAAGCTCAGTGGTAGAACATCTGCTCTGCATGTGTACAGAAAGTCCCATGTCCAATCCCCAGCATCTCTAGGTTGAGCTAGGAGAAAATATGAAACCGTGGAGACTCTGAAACTCGGCTGTCAGTCATTAACCAGCGCTGGAAAACTTCTGGCCTATGGAAAGGCAGAGGTTCAAGAGCAGCATCAGCATTGGACAGGCTGGGCAGGTCCACCTTCTATGTTCCAAGGGCGGACCAAACCTTCATAGTCTTTTCTCTGGTCTGCCCCGGAAGCCCTTCTCCCTGGGAGCCAGACAATATGACTCCCATCAACTCTGGCCATTGATGGTGCTAGCCAGTGGCGTAGCATGGGGGGTGCAGGGGGGGCCGGCCACACCGGGCACAACATCTGGGGGTTAGGGTTAGGGGGCGCAAATCCACGGGTTAGGGGGCGCAAATTACTTGCCTTGCCCCGGGTGCTGACAACCCACGCTACGCCACTGGTGCTAGCTAACTCCAGTTCCACTGCCAGACTCCGCCCTCCTGCCCAGCCACATCAGGTAGATTCCTGATGCTTCCCACTCCTTGCCCAACAGTCATGTCAGGCCACAACGACCACCAGGTAAACCAGTAACAGGGTATTATTATCTTTAATGTGGAATTCACCTTTTTCAAAGGTGCCACACACTGGGTCAACATTTTAATCAAACTATCCACAAAGACCCAAGGTCTCTTTCCTGTGTAGTCACTGCTACTTCAGACTATTAACATATATGGGAAGGTAGGATTTCTTTTCCCAGTGTCCATCACTTAACACTTGTTTAAAAGAGCGAATGCCATTCAATGTAATTCCCATTCACTCGCTTTCATTTCAAGAAGAAATACAAGACAGTTCACAAACAAACAAACGTCAACAGCAAAATAACAAGAATAAAAATATAGCTACCAAAAATAAAAATACACTGTAAAACAGCTACATTCAAATACCCATAATTAAAATATATAATAAACCCCTTAAAACAGCATAAGAGTTACAACAATTACTACCAAATACAATCAACCAAGCTTGGGAACCCCTAACCTCTCACAATATCAATAAAAATAAATAAATAAATAAATAGATAAATAAATACACAAAGGACCTACCCATGTGATGCTGACGCAACCCCCCCCCACACACACTAAGAATAGGCAACAGAATGAAAGAACAATATATTCATCTCTTTCCTCACCTCTCCTTTCCCCCAACTGCAAGACGTCTGACAAAAATGTCTCTCACCAAACATAAACAATCTGTGAAAAGGACTATGAATTGACTTTGAGAAAACAGGTGTACAGTTTCCTGTTTTTCCATTTGCTTTGTACCACAACCCCCCCATAAAAACTAATAAAAAAACAAACAAAACCGTGAGCCATCCTAAAAAGAAATTACTACAAGAGACGAAAGTCAGGAGATTAGGGAAATGCTTTTTAAGCAGGTGTATCTTCAGGAGTCAATGGAATGCCAATACTGATGGGGCATTGCATATTTCAGCCATGCTTCCATGTTTACTACAAGCCAATAATCATCAGATGATGGCAAAACTAATTGGGTTCCATTTGTTGACCTAAATGCCCTTACAAATTCATTCCCTGAGTTCCCTGTATCAGGTGATACTGTATCAGGTATAATGGTGTGTGACATCATCATTATTTGATAATAAATAAATCATTTATATCTCCATTTAGGAGGGAAGCTCACCATTATTATCACAGCCGAAATTATTTTCAATACACAATGTGCTGATTATTATGGAAAAGATATTGAAATGTCAGCTTTAATTCATTATAATTTAGGACACCAGTCGTGAAAGACCTACATTGACTCCCAGTACAATTCTGAGCACAATTCAAAGGGCTGGTGCTGACCTTTAAAGCCCTAAATGGCCTCGGTTCAGTATACCTGAAGGAGCGTCTCCATCCCCGTTGTTCATCCTGGACACTGAGGTCCAGCTCCGAGGGCCTTCTGGTGGTTCCCTCACTGCAAGAAGTGAAGTTACAGGGAACCAGGCAGAGGGCCTTCTCGGTAGTGCCCTTCCATCAGATGTCAAGGAAGTAAACAACTGACCTTTAGAAGACAATCTGAAGGTTACATACGCTTCAGGTTACATATGCTTCAGGTTACAGACTCAGCTAACCCAGAAATAATGCTTCAGGTTAAGAACTTTGCTTCAGGATGAGAACAGAAATCGTGCTCCGGCGGCGCAGTGGAACGAATTAAGTACTTAATCCGAGGTACCACTGTATCAGGGAAATTTTTATGTCTGATGTTTTACAATTTTTAATATATGTTGTAAGCCACCCAGAGTGGCTGGGGAAACACAGTCAGATAGGCGGAGTAATAATAATAATAATAATAATAATAATAATAATAATAATAATAATAATAATAATTTATTATTAATTCTAGGGTAATATCTCACTAATATTCTGTTTTTCTTCCAACAGAGCGATTCCTCAAACCCTTGCTGTGCCTCCTTGATTCAGAACCACGCTAGTTAAAGGCTTCCAAACTCAGATTTCAAAGGAATACTCTGACTGTTCCAGCTGTTGTACAAAATAATTGGGACCAGCTGGATGTCAGGATGCAAGTGGTTACAATTATAATACTACTTTTCTTTTGTAAAGCAGCTGACTTTAGGAAGACAAGAAATGGAAGTTCAAGAAACAAAGCAAATAATGGAAAGTCAAACGGCTTAAGAAGAGCATCTGGCACCGTCAAGCGCTACACCCCAGGGCCCCCATGTGACGTGTACACCTATCTTCATGACAAATACTTAGATTGCCAAGAAAGGAAACTGACATTTGTATTGTCTGATTGGCCGGAAGATTTAAAACACATGCTCCTAGCAAGAAATAGAATTCGCAAGCTGAAGAACAACATGTTTTCCAAGTTCACCAAATTAAAAAGTCTAGATTTACAACAGAATGAGATATCAAAAATTGAGGATGAAGCTTTTTTTGGTTTAAATAAACTCACTACGCTTTTACTGCAGCACAATAAGTTGAAAATCCTGTCTGAGGAGGTGTTTATTTACATGCCTCTTTTAATTTATTTACGCCTGTATGATAATCCATGGGACTGCAACTGTCAGATCGAAACCCTTATAACGATGCTGCAGCTTCCAAGAAACAGGAACTTGGGAAATTATGCTAAATGTGTACACCCAACAAAACTAAAAGGTCAAAAGCTCAAGCAAGTAAACTCAGAGCAGCTGTGCATTGAAGGAGAAAGACCAGACCCTCCTATTCCAAAACCTAAACCCATCAGACCTGAATTTGACTCTTCTCTCTGCCACATTTACATGTTTCCTGTACAGACACTGGACTGCAGAAAAAAAGGTCTGTATAAGCCAAATACATGTTACTTTTTAGCTGCTCATTAATGACCATTAAAGTTATCATTATGAAACTTCACCCAAGGTAATGGAAAGGTGCGGTATATTTTAAAAAATATTTTAGGCTGTAAGCCTTCTGACTGTTACCTGAGAGTAAGCCAAATTGAATTCAAAGAGCACCTTAAAGACCAACTAAGTTAGTTCTTGGTATGAGCTTTCGTGTGCATGCACACTTCTTCAGATACCTAAGGTGCTACTGGAAGGAATTTTTTTATTTTGACTATGGCAGACCAACACAGCTACCTATCTGTAACTGAATTCAAAGAATTACTTGTCAGTAGACATGCAGAAGATTACAGTTGGTGGTTATCTAGCCCAAGCGGTGGAATTTTTCACCTATCCATTATCCACTATTATTATTATCCATAACAATCAATAGACTTCTGATAAAAACTTATAGCATCCTGATTACAAAATAACAAAAGTAGGCATATGTGCCTTAAGTGTGTCAGATGCAAGCAGCCTCGAAGTAGGATGAGCATGTAGCCCTATAATACATTTAGCATAAAAATATTAGTGATTTAATCAAACAAATTGTGCCATCATATAGGAGAAGCCTGCATCTACTTACCACCCATGACTAGAAGGAAATTAATTTATAATAAAAATAATTTAGAGTAATTTATCTTTCAAGCCCCATGTCTTGTAACTGACCCATGTCTACTCAGAAATAAACCTCATTGTATTCAATGATGGGCTCCAAGTAAGTGGAATTAGGACTGAGGCCTTAATTTGTTTCTACTTGAATTTTAAAAACCAAGGAACTGCATTGTTCATTATTGCTATTTTCAAATGGAAAGAAGTTATCTCTTTTGTTACCTGTAGACTTTATCTGTACTCCTCAGTTACATTCCAAAGCTCTTTAGCAAAGCAGAAAGAACCAACTGAATTCAACTGCTACTTTTTGGCTACTACCCATTCCCTAAAACAGGGGGTAGAGAACCTCTGGCCAGAGGTTTGGCTCATGGGATTAACATTTGGCTCATTTCTCCCATTTTTAATTCAATGGGACTTGCCTCTTAGTAGACAGGGTTAGAACTGCAGCCAGAGATGTCTTTATGATGGGCTATTAGTCACTTAATTAACTTGGTCTTTAAATTGCCGCAAGATACAGTGGTACCTCGGGTTAAGTACCGTATTTTTCACTCTATAACACGCACCCGACCATAACACGCACGTAGTTTTTAGAGGAGGAAAATCTGTAGGCATGCCACCCGTAGGCATTTCCTCCATAACACGCACAGACATTTCCCCTTACTTTCTAGAAGGAAAAAAAGTGAGTGTTATGGTGCAAAAAATACGGTACTTAATTCGTTCCGGAGGTCCGTTCTTAACCTGAAACTGTTCTTAACCTGAAGCACCACTTTAGCTAATGGGGCCTCCTACTGCCACCGGAGCACGATTTCTGTTCTCATCCTGACGCAAAGTTATTAACCCGAGGTACTATTTCTGGGTTAGCGGAGTCTGTAACCTGAAGCATATGTAACCCGAGATACCACTGTATTTGTTTCTGCACGCTGTCTTTCTAGATTCATTAACTTTGAAAAGAAACACACAGGGAAAGTAACTGATTTGCAAATATTTGCTGATACCTGAGACATGCATGTCTATCATGTACAATGATAAATAAAAATGTTTAAAATATTCATATATTGGCATTAGCAGATTAAATGGAAAAAAGATTTGTGCAAATTAAACCAATGGTAGCAGAACGTAAAATACTAGATGAAAGTTTGAATTAATTTTGGATTGGATTTAGGGATGTTTGTACACCCCTAGGTTCCCTGCCTAGACAAATTTAAAAACAATAGAAATCAGGGAATAATATCTGGAAGGCAACAAAATGTTATCCACATTCAAACTCCTGCTCTAAAAGACCATTCATCCACCAACCTGTCAAACTGAAACCCCCACACCTGACAACTACACAAGCTATCTTCAAACTAAATAGCACCAGATGAGTTTTAAAAAGTGACCCAAGCCACAAAGTGCAGAGGAAGACAAACTTCTCAATGTTGTTTTGACAGAAAGACAATATGTGAATTGGTGAATCAATAGCATCATTCTTCATAAAAATTAATTCAATAAGGCAGCCAGAAAACAATGCTCTACATTGTCTACAACAGGGAAAGGACACTTTTTGGCACAATCTGTACTACTTGTAGATTTTTAAGATGGTTTCTTTAGCACCTCAGTTGGTTTACTTTGTTTCAAACTCTCAGTGGGTACATTAATTCTCTGAAGTTGGTGATACACAAACTAAAGGAGTAATGGGCAATGTATTTGGGAGTAGGATATGCACACTAGGCTACCACCTTACTGAAGCTAAGTAGGTCTGAGTCTGGTCAGTGTTGGATGAGAGACCATGTAGGAACCACATGTATGCTACCTGGGATTCCATAATGGAAGAAAGGTGGGGTATAAATAGAAGACAATAACTTTTAAAAGCTGTCTTAAAAACAAAAGAAGACTTAAGAATGCACATGAGTAGTCTATGTTGTTATATGGATAGATGGGAAACTATGTTGTGGCGGGGACTATGGCTTTCCATAATATATATGTATATATATTTCTTCTTTCCTTCTCAAGAATTAAAGAAAGTTCCCGGTAACATCCCTCCAGATGTAGTTAAACTTGATCTATCTAACAATAAAATCAACCAGCTACGACCCAAGGAATTTGAAGACATGAATGACCTGAAGGTATTAAACCTCAGTAGTAATGGAATAGTTCACATAGACCCAGGTGAGTAAACTTTATTATGATATATCAAACTATAGTGAGTTTTAATAAATGCTTTCATGATACAAAAGGTGGCTCATTTCCTCAAAATGTCATTTTTAATAATTATGAAATAGTAATAAATACAAGTTGAATATCTATCAAATCTAAGAGAATTCCACCTACGGGAAGCAACAACAGTCACTGATTAATCAGATTGTTTTACAGTGCAATATTATGCATGTCTTCTTAGAAGCAAGCCCACTGAATTCAATACAACTTACTCCTAGATAAATTTGTATGGGATTACACTGTTAATCTCTATGATGGGTCTGGTACAGAAGACTCACAATAATGTTCAGAACATTGTGCCTCTCTTGTTTCTTTAAAACACAACCACAGTGAATCTCAGCCAAGGTTTAATGGTACTAACACATATCTCTATGGTGGTTGTTATTTTTACGCAGTAGATATGTAATCCTAGTGTTTACATTTTTTTGAACAGCTGCATTTGCAGGACTCATGAACCTGGAAGAATTGGATTTATCAAACAACTCCCTGCAAAATTTCGAATATGGAGTATTAGAAGATTTGTACTTTTTGAAAATACTGTGGCTTAGAGAAAATCCTTGGAGATGTGACTACAACATTCATTATCTTTTCTACTGGTTGAAGCACCACTACAGTGTTCACTACCATGGTTTGGAATGTAGAAAACCTGAGGAATTCAAAGGCTGGTTTGTTGGGAAATATGTCAGAAGCTATTATGAAGAGTGTCCCAAAGATAAGCTTCCTATTTACCCAGAAACATTTGAACAGGATACCGACGATGAAGAATGGGAAAAGCACAAAGAATATCCAGTTCAAACAGGAAAGAAACATGGGGTTATTGTCACTGTAATAGGTTAATTTGATCACTGCCACATTCAATCCTTTAATATTTTTGTAAGAAAAAATGGTAGTTTATATTTTTGTTAAATGCAGTGTATGTTCATGAGGGATTATCTGTTAAAATATTTTTGGTACTAATCACATGATGACATTACCTGTTTCCTTATAAACTTACTCTTTTTAATCTGTTTTGTGTCATTTTTGCCTAACTAGTAACCATTTGCAAATTTTTAACGCAAAGGCATATGATTTATTGCAGTGTAATAAACTAAACCTCTTTAGAGAGTTGGGCTTAAAAATCCTAAAACTTGAAATCCATGTTTAACCAGAAGTAAGTTGTACTATGGGACGCGGGTGGCACTGTGGGTAAAACCTCAGCGCCTAGGACTTCGAATCCCCGTGGCGGGGTGAGCTCCCATCGTCAGTCCCAGCTCCTGCCCACCTAGCAGTTCGAAAGCACCCCCGGGTGCAAGTAGATAAATAGGTACCGCTTTATAGCGGGAAGGTTAATGGCGTTTTGTCACGCTGGCCATGTGACCCAGAAGTGTCTCTGGACAGCGCTGGCCCCCGGCCTCTTAAGTGAGATGGGCGCACAACCCCAGAGTCGGACACGACTGGCCCATACGGGCAGGGGTACCTTTTTACCTTTAAGTTGTACTATGTTCAGTGGAGCCTACTCCCAGTTAAACGTGCACAGAACTACTGTCATCCACTGCAATCTGCTGAATATTGTAACTGTAACAGAAGGCACACACATCCAACTTTCTAATGAGGCACAAATAGGCAAACACCAATTTATCCTTCCTAAGTGCCTAGATCTGGACAAGGGCAAAGTCATCTGAGTCAGGGGATAGGCAGCCAAAGTCCAATTTGTAATTACTGGATCCTTCCCAACTACTCTATTCTGAACTTAAAAATGGAAAGCATAATGCTGGTGGTCAACAAAAGAGGTTTAAAGACTGTCTCGAGGCAAATCTAAAAAAATGTAGTATAAACATCAACAATTGGGATACTTGCCTGCGAGCGCTCAAATTGGAGAACAGCCTTTACCAAAGGTGTCATGGGCTTTGAAGACACTCAAACTCAGGACGCAAGGGAGAAACGTGCTAAGAGGAAGGCACGCTTGGCAAATCCACACCATGATCAATTCCCAACCGGAAACCTATGTCCCTGCTGTGGAAGGACATGTGGATCCAGAATTGGCCTCCAGTTACTTACAGACTCATTGTTAAAACCGTGTTTATGGAAGACAATCTTACTCAGCTATGAGTGATCGCCGAAGAGAGATGGTAGAAGGGTTAAAGCAGGTGAATGAGACCTGAGCCTATTTAGACATAATACTACTCAGTTTTGGGTTTTCAGAATGATTTGGTTCAGAAGGGGATAAACAATCACATAAAAATAAAAAAAAATCAGATGTTCTACAGTCACTCACAAATGGAGTATCTTCAGCTGATGTGCTCCTAACGTGTTTTGGCATGGAATGGCAGAGCTTCCCCAAGGATTGTGACAAAAAAAAATCTCAATACCACCCTACTTGGTGTAGGGCGTCAGAAGGGTGCAATCCAGACTAATCTGTATCATAGGGTTGTTGAGAGGTTAAAATAGAAAGGGGGAGAACAATGTGCGCCACCTTTGCAGTCCTTGGAAGAAAAGAGGGATATCAATGTAATAAATCAATAAAATTATTGACTTGTAAAAAGAAAGAAAATATTGAAACTCTATGTTCTCTGCAGAGGAAAAATGTACTGATCAGTACTGATCAGTCGTGACATTTGTCCCACAGCACAAAACTGGTGACTGACAAACCAATGATGTAAATTCAAATTCAGGGAAAATCCACTATCTTTCCTACATCAATGAAACTATCAAAGCGTGAGCCAAGCATAGGATTAAGATCAACTTCAGCTTTAATCTGTAGCCTCATACTTTGTGAGAAACTATTAAGAAAATCATAGCTGCAAGAATGCTTTGAATTGAAAAAAGCTGCTTATAAACTCTAGCAGAGCTTCACAAACTGAAAATACTCCTCCAATAACCCTAAAGGTTCACATGTGTTATTTGGCTTGAAAATCATTTTCTGGAATCCAAAGAGCCTACGTGAAATATACTCGGGGCTGATTTATCTTTATAGCTAAAGCCCCTGGAATATTGCTCTGGAGGATCCTCAGTCCTTCAGGAACACCTTTGGGTGGGGCACAAGGAGCTCTGGCAGGAAGAGGGAATAGCTAGCTAGGGTTGTGTGTGTAACACTTACACTCCCTCCCTCACTGCTCCAAATTAAAATGAATTAGACAGAAAACTGGCAACTTAGCTTTAAATTTTCTGTAAAGTTGTCCAGGAACACCTCCTGTTTTTTTTTTACTTTTATTCCTTTACAGTGTAATCCTATACACATATATTCAGAAGTCCCCATGAGTTCAGTGGGGTATACTCCTAGATATGTGACACAGGATTGCAGCCACAGAATTATTTCCTACAGTGATCTCAAGTATTGAAGAAATGACTACTGAGAGGGAAAGACCTTCCTGTGGGTCCAAAGTAAGATGCAGGTGCCTGGCTAAATTTTAAAAGCTGAAACTTACAAAATTCCTCACTTTAAATATCTGTTATGATTCCTGCCCCCCCCCCCGGCAAATGGTCTTAGTTATTCACAGTATAGAAAGACAGGAAAGGATGACAAGGCAGATATTGGACTCAGGATAACACAGCTGTTGCTGTTGGGGGTGGGCTGGATTTACAGGCAACTTGAAGCCAGTTGCTGCAAGAAGAGAGTCTGCAACATTACAGAGTAAAAGAAAAATGGGAGGGATCTAATGGTTGACATTTGAAGCTGCAGCCCAAAAGCCAAACAAGTTCCAGGGGGATAAAGTGTTACTTCAGTGGCTAATAAAGTCTAAAACTGCTGAAACAGAAAAATGAGTGAATCCTGAATGGCCCCATAGAATTGCTAGAGCAGGAAATGGGAACCTAAAACAGGCAGCAGAATTCTGTTAAAGCAGAGGTACATTTTTATTTACTAGAAAGATTCATGGCTAAATTGGTAAATAATTATTCTTCCTAATAGGCCAAAGAAAAGTTCAGAAACTGGAATTTAGCATGAGAAATAGCTTTGAAAAGATAACGTAGCTCTTTAAGTAACCTTCTTCAACTGGCACTTCATGGATGAATAATTAGTTAATTACAATATGCCCAAGAAAGTGGGAACATCAAAAAGGCACCCACCTCTGCTTACTTTTAACTATGGTTCCAGTCTGAGGTCCAATCTAGTTATGAGAAATGAAAATGTAAAAATAAACCCCCACAACCAACCACAGAGCATAAGAAGAAGAATTTGCTACAAAGACAGGAAAAACCCAAAACTTGGTAAGATTGTCAGGTGGGAAGAAAAAGAAATACTGAGCCTTCACTTGGATTATTTACACTATCTGCACTTTGCCCTTGCTGCTTATTCTCCAGGCCAACCAACACTGAGATGACTGTCTGAAGCTGCAGTTGAAAGTGTGGTTGTCTCACAAGTCTCAAGTTGAGTGATCTCCAGCAGTGCTGGCCTACAGGTAGCTTGGTTCCTTCTCCTTACCCCTTGCTAGTTACAAAAGGATAACCCTCATCTGGGAACTTCATTTGGGGCCTCAAAGTACAGTGGTACCTCAGGTTAAGTACTTAATTCATTCTGGAGATCCTTTCTTAACCTGAAACTGTTCTTAACCTGAAGCACCACTTTAGCTAATGGGGCCTCCTGCTGCTGCCGCGCCGCCAGAGCACGATTTCTGTTCTCATCCTGAAGCAAAGTTCTTAACCCGAGGTAATATTTCTGGGTTAGCGGAGTCCGTAACCTGAAGTGTATGTCACCTGAAGCGTATGTAACCCGAGGTACCACTGTATGTGAATTTACATAATTGTAAACCTATTATACATTTTTCTGAATACAGTGGTACCTCTGGATGTGAACGGGATCCGTTCCGGAGCCCTGTTTGCATCCTGAAGCAAACGCACCCCGCATCTGCGGGTCGCAATTCGCCACTTCCGCGCATGCGCGTGGTGTCATTTTGAGCGCATGCGCAAGCAGCAAAACCCAGAAGTAACACATTCTGTTTCTTCCAGGTCACCGTGGAGCGCAACCCAAAAATGCTCAACCTGAAACATATTCAACCCGAGGTATGGCTGTATTTCAAAAAGATAGACACATAAACAGCAAGACAATTAAAAGAAATGAGAAATTTAATAAAATGCTTACCAATATTTTTAAAAGTAAACCAATAAAGAGTAGAACAACCACGAAGGTTCAAATTCAGCACATTAGTATGCCACTTCAGCAAAATATTTCCGGCTATGTTATCTTTAATCTTCTCTTTTACTGCAGAAAAATTAATCTAAACAGAAAATATATTTCGATATAATTAACAACAAAGAGTTCTATACATTACAAATGTTAAGGTTCATTAAATCTGTCATCCTAAAAATACAAACAATTGTTTCGCTTCTGGAAGGTGAGTAGTTCAGGAGAATCAAATGAAAATACACTGAAGTCCAATGACAACAGGATATGGGTAGAGATGTACAGGACAATATCTATGCTAAATCTAGGAATCTTCCTAATACAGAGGCAGAAATTATGTGCTTCATATGCCTACAAATGCCTAGTACTGGGGTAAAGTTTCAGCCCGCAATATTGTGGCACATTGGAATAGTACTTTTAGGGGGGTTTGGGTGTAATCTTTCAATGAGATTGACACAAGTTTTGATTTCTTAATTTAAAACAAAGCTGAGTCAGCTGCACTTGATGTCATTTCCATGAAACATTCTGGCCCCAATTTCCAAAGTGCTTGGCAGCCTAGCTACTGAGCACAGCTAAACAGCCACTTGAAGAAGCAGCTTAGCTTAGTTTTAAACTTGAAGAGAGAAATTCTCCCAAACTTGTGAAAGATGATATTCTAGGAAGGGGGGGGGGGTTATGCAAAGCCCTTCAAATGTTCATTGTTAGGAATCATTCACATTTTCCATATTTATTATTCACAAATTATTCATCTGTCTTTCACTTTTTCTAATCACTTTTGGGGTTTTTTACAGTCTTCTACTTATTTAGTTGTGGGCCAGATTCAACTAATGAGTCCTGCTATTACAACAATGTACCAGTCATAATGCTCTTTGCCTTTTTGGGCTTCCCGCAGCTAATTAGTAATGTTGAGGCTTGCTTTTGCACAGTGGTAGTGTGCACAGCCAATGAATGCTGGTTCCTACCCAGCAATCTTCAGCACCTGCTAAAGCAGCAGTGGTCCCCCAACCCTTGACTGAGATCTAGGGTTCTGCACAAAAGATTCTGGGCTCAGACCCCATGCTTTTCCTTGACACTCCTGTCTGAACAGCCCTGGAAAAGGCATGGGAGGCTGCATGGGGAAGGGAGAATTGGATAAAAATCTATCTCCCGCCTCTGTTGGATCGAAGCCCTTTTTCAAGAACAAAGGGGGCCCTCATTCTAAAACTTTGCCATCAATTTAATTAACATTAATCCCTCAAACATAAGGGAAATACAATTTTTGATTAATTGTAATTGGAATATTAGATAGCCAAACCAAAATTAGTTTATCTCTATCCAAAATGCATATGTTTAAATAAGAGACTATAAGAAAATTATGTCCGTGCAACAATTCTAGCCAAAGCAATCATTATCATATGATACATAACTATTCTCTGACAGCACTATTAAATTTGAAGGACAATAGGCTAATTTAACAAGGAGAACCATTATTTATTGGGTTTTCTCTTCAATTCATTTTTTTTAAAAAAAAATTGGTACTAAATCTTGGTTTCAAGCATCTGTACTTACATTACTCCATACTGAACCCATTTGTGTCATTGCTTTCCAATTTCGGTTAACCTGAGCACATCTTGCCAAATCGATTATAGTTAAATAATGGAAGACCTAATTTCAAAACACAAAAACACAGTAACATGCAAAGCATTACTTAAGCTTAAAACTTGTCCACTGTTGATCTTTAGCTTTTAGATTTCTCCTGGTTCAAAAAATATAGCTGCTGCATAGTGCTCTGCAATCCATGCCCATTTCCAATTCCTGCATGTAATGTTTCTCCCACCACTGATAAGTCTTTTGGAGCAGCATTGTATCCGAATATTCCTTTTCCAGATGCCCCATCACTCTAAAGTGTGACTAGGATATCTAATCCTATGACATTTAGGGTAACTACTCGGAGTGATTCACCTCTTGTCATTTTACAGTGAATATCCCTCTCCCAACCACCCCAACTCACATTTTCTCCACAAGATCAACACTTGAAGGGATTCTTCTGTCTTAATGACCCCCCCCCAACTTAAGCAGGGGGTCACTTCCACCTCTCCAACCTGGTGGGAGTGCACAGGGTGGATGCTTGCCATTGAAAAACCCAATGAACAGTAGGAAATATATATGTTCATTTCACTCCCCACCCTAGCCACTGCCGCTGCTGCTTTGGGATAAAGTATACATAAGTGGTAGCTTAGTACTGTTTAAAAACTTAATAATGCAGATAGAACATTCTAACTGGAGAGTGTCCATAACTGATAAAAAGAACTATGTCTGAGGCTCCACTAATTGGGACTCAAATGGCTCCAACAACTTGATCAAAGCTCCTGCCATGCACTTTTCCAGGTTCTGGCAAACCTACTATATCTGCAGTGGGAAGCTGGTATCTGCTAGTCAATTTTGTGCCTTTTGCTGCCTTTAGGTTTCTCCCTTGTGGACATACCTGCGCCTTCAGAGAAGCTTGAATTAAAAATATTAAACTGTGCTTACTAACCTGGGCCACTGCTCTTTCTGGCAGTTTTGCCATATGATCTCTGCCTGATTTTATAGGTGGTGCTGATATATAATCTTCATGTGAATGTCTTAAAAAGTGACTTTTTTCTTTCTCCTGTTTTTCATGCTTTTCATGTCTTTCATGCCTTTCACGTTTTTCACGTTTTTCACCATGATAGTCAACACTAAGAAAATCTTCAGAATCTTCTACTACTTGCTGCCAAATGTACACAAAAAGGACAACAAAGTTAACATTTTCTTTATTCAAACTACAGTCTGGTTTTGACAAATGTAAGAAATCAGTTCTCAAACTACATGAGACTTTAAATGTGTCTTTGCATCTAACATGATTTTTTAAAAATGTAAATTTCATCAGTTAAGGGAGGTGATAATTAATGGGCACAGAACAGGCCTCAAAGGGAAATGTAACTTTCCTCCCCTACCGTGGTCATGAGGAAAATTGCTTTTTTTGAAGCTGTCACTTCCACTACAGCTTGGATCCCATTAGTTGTCATATCTCTCAGCTAATATAATTTGCACTGGAAAAAAGGCCTTCACATGAAAACACATGGGCACAGCAAACCCAAACTATTTTTATTTACAACTTTGAAACTGTGAAGGGTTAGGATTAACCAAGTTTTTAAGCCAAATTAAATCTTCCACCCTCCAACCTGTAGTAAAGCCTGCTGCATGGTCTTATAGCAAAACAAAGTGGTTTCAGAATGAGATATCATGGTGGCCAATTTTTTTTCTGTGTAAACTGCCCCATCTGTGCTGAACCTGTAAATCTCCTAATCTATGGACTACTGGGCAGTCATGAGGCACATAGTTTCTATGGAAATGAATCAGTATTTGTTCACTAGCATTTTTAATTTCACACTTTCCACTGTGCATACCCACTCAGATCAGAGCAGCTGGAAAAATGTAGTAAATAGAAGGGGAAGAAATGGAGGCAGTGAGAGATTTTACTTTATTGGGTTCCATGATTACTGCAGATGGTGACAGAAGTCACGAAATTAAAAGACGCCTGCTTCTTGGGAGAAAAGCAATGACAAACCTAGACAGCGTCTTAAAAAGCAGAGACATCACGATGCTGATGAAGGTCTGTATAGTTAAAGCTATGGTTTTCCCAGTACAGTCATACCTTGAGTTACAGACGCTTCAGGCTGCGTTTTTTCGGGTTACGGACCTGCCAAAACCCGGACGTACCAGAACGAGTTACTTCCAGGTTTCGGTGGTCGCACATGCACAGAAGCGCTAAATCGCACTTTGCACATGCGCAGAAGTGCCGAATTGCAACCTGTGCGTGCAACGACGCGCTGTGCGAGTTGCAAACACTGCGAGTTGCGAACGTGCATCCCGCACAGATCACATTCGCAACCCGAGTGTCCACTGTAGTGATGTATGGAAGTGAGAACTGGACCATAAAGAAGGCTGATCGCCAAAGAATTGATGCTTTTGAATTATGGTGCTGGAGGAGACTCTTGAGAGTCCCATGGACTGCAAGAAGATCAAACCTATCCGTTCTGAAGGAAATCAGCCCTGAGTGCTCACTGGAAGCACAGATCGTGAAGCTGAGGCTCCAATATTTTGGCCACCTCATGAGAAGAAAAGACTCCCTGGAAAAGACCCTGATGTTGGGAAAGATTGAGGGCACAAGGAGAAGGGGACGAGAGAGGACGAGATGGTTGGACAGTGTTCTCGAAGCCACAAACATGAGTCTGACCAAACTGCAGGAGGCAGTGGAAGACAGGAGTGCCTGGCGTGCTCTAGGCCATGGGGTCACAAAGAGTCAGACACGGCTAAACAACAAAAAAAATATGAATTTCTAAAACATGAATTGGAAGAGAACAGAGGTAATCAAAACATCATAGAAAACATACCTCACTGTATTTTTTAGCCTTTTTAGTAAAGCCAGTCTGTCTTTGCCAAGCCTTTAAGATAATCATCTGTAAAGAGCAATCATAGATTCTCCCAAGCCTCCTTGCTGCTGCTGGATAAACAACATAAATGGAAAAGCAGGAACTTTATTAACAAGCAGTAATTTCCATTACCTTTTGCCTGAAGCAAGGAAGTTGGTTGGCTCTCAAAGCTGGTTCAGATAGTGATCTGAACCAGCACTCTCCAAACTTTTCGAGTTTGGGGGCTGTTGTGGGAATTCTAAACTATCAGTTTCATCGACAAAAAAACTGGTGATGTTCAGAACCCACCTACTCACAAATAACCAGGTAAAAGTCATAAATATACTCAGAAACAAATAAACGAAACCAAAAATAAGCAGGCCACGCCTCCCCCAAAAGCAGGCAACCCCCAACAAATAAACAGTCAAATAAACACATTTTTTTAAAAAAAAATAGTAGTGGGGCCTTGGCATTTACAAAGAGGAGAGGTGTCCAAGGCACTAGGGTGCCACAGGCATTCCATTAGGGACCCTGAGCAAACCACAGTTTTATCCTGGCCTGTTTTAACTAACCATAATAAAGATGGCTATCGTATTTTTCGCTCTGTAAGACGCACTTTTCCCCTCCTAAAAATTAAGGGGAAATGTGTGTGTGTCTTATGGAGCGAATGCAGGCAGGAGGCTCTGCTCAGCACTCCCTTTAATGAGCCGCCCGTATGTGCGGCTCTTCGGGGCTTTTCCCGAGGAGGGAGAAGGGCTGCCCTCCTCGGGGAAAAGCCCCCAAGAACCGCACATACGCTCCATGCGGCTCATTAAAGGGAGCGCGGCTCTTAGGGGAGCCTTAGCCATGCACAGCCTCTCCCGGGCAGGGGATGAAGGCTCCCCTTGCCCGGGACAGGCTGCGCGCAACTATCCTATAAGCCAGGACAGCCAGCAGGATCACTGCACTGCGATCCCTCTGGCTGTCCTGGCTTCTTGCTTAGCCACGGGTAGCCTTTCCTGGGCAGTGGGAGCCTTCATCCCGCTGCCCGGGAGAGACTGCGCGCGGCTATCCCATGCTGTTCTGGCTTATGGGATTCAGAATATTTTTTCCTTGTTTTCCTCTTCCAAAAACTAGGTGCGCCTTATTGTCTGGCGCGTCTTATGGAGCGAAAAATACAGTAATTTGATCTTCTGAACCAGGCCTCAAAGGAAATTGATGAAAAATTGGGTATTATTTCCTTCTGAATCCAAAATGGATTCAGATTTACGGTACTGTAATTTGCCTACTCATACACGTAGATATGAAAGAAGGGTTTATATCAGTGGTATTCTCACTCAAGCAATGTTTTATCATATTTATCATATTGGTGAAGATGCTTGGAGACATGTTCTGTTGCATATGCTGACTGTTTGTGTGTGTGTGGAATACACACACACACACACACCTATCTATACAATATAAAATATAAAAAACTGATGTCATTTGATAGAAATCTCATCTTTAACCATTGCCTGATATACAATGTAGGGTAAGTAAACAGTTACAGTGGTGCCCCGCAAGACGAACGCCTCGCGAGACGAAAAACTCGCAAGACGAAAGGTTTTTTCGTTTTCGAGTTGCTTCACAAGACGAATTTCCCTATGGGCTTGCTTCGCAAAACGAAGCTTGCCCCGTAAGCTCCAGGGATAGCGGGGAAGCGCAGCGTGTCTTCCCCGCTGTCCCTGGACCTCTTTTGAAGCAAGGGGCGGCGGGGAGAAGATCGCTTCTCCCCGTTGCCAGCCCCGCAATCTCCGATTGATTTTCAATGCATTCCTATGGGAAACCGTGCTTCGCAAGACGAAAAACTCGCAAGAAGAAAAACTTGCGGAACGAATTAATTTCGTCTTGCGAGGCACCACTGTACTAGTAAAAGCAGCTATATCTTTAAGGTAAAATAACAGAAGGTTTTTCAGCCTAGTGAAGTAGATATAAGAACCATTGGGGGGGGAGAATTATACTAATACATTTTTGAATGACCCTGGGCAAACTGTAATGAATAAAAATGAAATATGCTTTTGGGACTTTGTAGCAGTCAAATAAAACCAATTATAGTGAGTCAAATTCCACTGTCAAAATGAATCTCACATTTTGAAAATACATCTAATGGTACTGTTCAAGAAGCCCAAGCAGCAGCTGTTGCGATCTATGAGTTAGTAAATAGTTGTAACCAAATTGGCCACCTGTTAGTGCTAGACTTACTTTTGTGTTGTTCATGGCGAAACTTCACCCAATCTCTCCACTGCTGTAACCTTAATTTTAATTGTTTTTGATCATAGAAGTGTTTTGCAAAAGCCATCTTTTTCTGAAAAATTTCCCTAGAAATTTTCCTCATAGAGCAATACTCTATCCAGGCACTGCAATTATTAAGCCATAATAAACAATATATTAATGAAGTTTTTACCTGAATGAAAGAAAATGGGAAAATGTAATTTCATAGGAAGTATATGGGGAATATATACATCAATATATATATATAAATTCAAACAAAATGTAAGGAGCAAATCGAAGGAACAATATATTTTTTCTAACATTTTTCTTAAAATGCCATGACTACCCAATATGTGACTTTGCACTAAATAGCCTATTTAGTATGTGATCATGTTGAATTGGAAATGAAGTACACGTAATGTTTTTATATGCTAAAGGTAACCAAATACTTACTCAAAGCACATTCTCTTTAAGTTAATGCTATAAAAGTCCCATGCTTTATCACATAAATCCTCAGTCATCTAAAATGTAAATGCATAAATAAAATTGCATCAAAATGGAGAATATGTACACAAATAAAACTTTCTATGTTGGTATTGTCATATAATTAATTGTAAAATGTAATTGTACATTTGTTGACAGTTATGTTAAGAGATTCAACACTAGATTCGGCCCCCTCCAGATAATTATAACTAACTTCACTTCCATCGTCAAACTGTTACAATATTCTGATTGCATGAAATCAAACAATAATGCAACCAATGCAACTGAAATAGTTTAGATTGTGAAGTAAAAGGAAATTCAGCTATTGTTAAAGCAGTTCATTGTTTGAGGAAGTAAGTACAATACTCATGAGCCTATGCATTTGTAAAAACAGTAATAACCACAGCTGCAGTTACTTCTTGTCCTTTTACACCAGGGTGGGTAGATCAAGATCTACTGGTAGATCTCTTGGGTAACTTGCAGTAGATCAGCAAGGATTCAGACTCCAAATTGCTTAACTATAAAGGTAAAGGCAAAGGGACCCCTGACCATTAGGTTCAGTCGTGACCAACTCTGGGGTTGCGGCGCTCATCTCGCTTTACTGGCCGAGGGAGCTGGCGTACAGCTTCCAGGTCATGTGGCCAACATGACTAAGCCGCTTCTGGCAAACCAGAGCAGCACATGGAAACGCCGTTTACCTTCCCACTGGAGCGGTACCTATTTATCTACTTGCATTTTTACGTGCTTTCGATCTGCTAGGTTGGCAGGAGCAGGGACTGAGCAACAGGAGTTCACCCCGTCACGGGGATTCGAACCGCTGGCCTTCTGATCAGCAAGTCCTAGGCTCTGTGGTTTAACCCACAGCACCATCCGCGTCCCAACTATATAACTATAGACACACAAAAAGGCTTCCCTCCTCTAAATTAGGTGGTTGAGATGAAAAAAGCTTTGGGGTGGAGTCGGTTGGAACAGAAATAGATTTTTGTGTGACAAGACTTTGAAGTTAGCTTTGGTATAGAAAATAAAATCCTGGACTAAGCTGAGAATGGGCTTGCTCAGAAACATCCTGCCTTTTAGTTCAAAGTATGCTGCCCTCTTTCCTGCCACTATTTTGCACTTTGCTCTGGTCAATGGATCTCAGAGTTATAGTAAAATAACTAGGCTGAACCCGAAAGTCTGATGTCTGTCCATGATTGTTTTACAAAAACAAAAAATAAAAGCCACCTGCCTCTACTCTCTTTTGGGCACACTTTCCCCTCCAATCACTTACTGCTAGTTGATATTATGAAAGGGTTAAACTGCCCTCCACAATACGGATGTGCTCAAAAGGTCCACATGAGGCACCAAAAGAGGACCGGAAAGCCCAATTTATTGGTGGCGCATTTTTGCCCATCAGGGGGACCATACTGGCCACATGACCCAGAAAGCTGTCTGCGGACAAATGCTGGCTCCTCAGCCTGAAGTAAGATGAGTGCTGCGCTCCATAGTCAAGTTTGACTGGACTTAACCGTCCAGGGGTCCTTTAGCTTTAGCTTTACTGTTCCAGTTGCACAATCCCTTTTCAGAACCTAAAATGAAAAGGATGCCAACAATCTGGAGGACCAACTGTAAGATTTAACTTGAAATTTTATTAAATTATTTCCTTATGCCATATTTTCTGGCAGCACAATCTTGATCATGTTTATCCAGATGTCCCTCTGAGTTTAATGGGTACAGAGTAGCTGTGTTCAGGACTGCTGCTTTATATTATGAGGTCTTTGGGAGTAGGGATCTTTTTTCCTCTCAATACTTTCAGACAAAGCAAAGTATGAATCCAAAAAAAAGTATAATTCTTTGTAAAATACATTTGAGGATAGCAACTGTTCTTACTCCACTCAGAGTTAGCCAAAAAGGTTTAGAAATACTTACTAGTTGATCATCATCCAGTCCCAAAAGGGTGTGTAAATATGTATCTGAAATCGCTTTTAGTCTTAGACTTAGGTCTGGATCAATACACGTGTCCCTGGCGGGGGGGTATAATAATATTACTTTTTGTATGCATCACATGATTACATAAGTTTCCATTTTCCGTTAACACTAATAGCACCACTATTAAATTATACTGTATTAGTGAACCATAGTTTTAAAGGTGATTTCCAGATGATCTGTTTATTGAGCATTCATTCTGATTTGTTTGCAAGGAGACTAGATGATGTTAGCTATTTATTGAGCATTCATTTTGATTTATTTGCAATTAGATGATGTTATCCCACACTTTCCAGTGCATTTCCCCATGTCATTTTCCTTGTAAACAGTTTGAATGGGAGGCAAGGGGAAGCAGATTTGTTGTGCAACTGAACTCAATCAATTTTGTGCAACCTGATTCTACTAGTATGTGACTGAATCCTAACCTCAAAGTGTGTGTTTAGAAGTGCCCCAAACAATTTTTCAGGTAACTAACACTTAATGTTGTGTTCAGAGACATTGGTCACATTTGTATGTAATTATAGGCCAAACTTTTGCTGTTTATTAGGAATAAACAGCATGCTGGTGCATACCACCCTTGGTGTGATTGGGATAGACAAACCTAAAAGCTTTGGTCCTCTGTTACATCCTAACCAGCCTGAAACCCTGGAGCAACAAATAATGATGCTTCCTGGTTTGTTTGCTTGGACTCTTGCCAGAGGAGCAACGAATAGGCAGCATTCACCAGCACACTGCTTATTCCTAATAAACTGCAATAAGCCAGAAAGTCTGGCATATCATTACACATGAATGCAGCCACTGTTAAATATTTATGGAATGAAATAAAAACAATAAATGTTACTACACCATGGGAAACACTGTTTTCCAAAAATCCAACTTTACTGCTGATATATTTTAAACAGTCCATTATTTTGACAATTCTAATTCTTCTATAGTAATGTTGAAAAAAGTTTTTCGTATAGATAAAATGTAAAGCCGCTGTCTGCATATCCTTGCCGGGGGTGGGGGGTGAAGCAAATTGGACAGAACCATTCCAAATATTGTTCATTTCTGAACAATTCTGAAATACATTCAAGCACTCTCCAAGAATAACTTGCAGAAATAACTTTTAAATTATCGCTTTTGTTGCTTGGCACAAAACCAATTAAAAACTGAAACAATTCAGAAATTGAACTACAGTTCATCATCACTATGTTCCCAATCTGGTTTCTTTCATCTTATCTCAAACTTTAACACATGGGCTGCCAATGTAGTGACTCAAAGTGTACATTTATTTTAGTTACTATTTTAAGACATCTATATACTACTTAATTTGCATTTCTAAGCAGAAAATTCAGAAATAAAACATGTTACTGGAGGGGCCTTCCCACAAGGTCCCATCTACATGGAAATTATGCTTAAACCAGCAGGTCAAGAGCACTTCGTGGTACTAGTACTGCAGGGGGAAGTAGATGCCAAAATTCTAAACCTCGCCTAGAAGTGAACTGATCATGACAATGATGGTCACAGAGATGCCCCCTACATTCAGACAACCATCTCACCATATAGAACAATGACATATGTTCTGTCTTGTATGTTGGGAGCACTGGCAACTTGAGACTGTCTTATGGTTGCCATGGAAGTAATGAGATCTGAAGTAGAACTAGAGGTGGTCTCACCATGGATGCTGAAGTTAACCAGAACTACTTTTCCTGGGTTCCTCCGACCCCAAACTCAAGGACTTGTTTTCAATTAGAGTGAAAAATGTAAGAAAAACATTAACACAAAACAGAAAGAACAGAAAAGCATTCCTCTGCTTTCACTTCATCTCTGCAGTAGAGTAGGATAAAGCTGTAGAACTTTTTTGTATTCCCACTCACTTCAGGATTGAACCCTAAATAACATTTCCCCATATTTCAGTATTCTACAGCTTGCCACACTATTTATAGTCTACACAGACAAAATATCACACATACCATAAAATACTATATAGACCTTTTTCCATTACTTCTTTGAGCTTTTCTTCTAAAAACCTGAGTGGATCATCTGGACGCATAGCTAGCAGACCACACAACAGGGCCTGCAATGAAAAATCCACATTTGGAATTGTAATAAATATAACAAATATACTTGTATAAAAGTATAAGACAAACTTTTAAATATTATTACCTTTATACATTCTTCTGAAAGCATTATGAGTGGCTGGGGCAACCCAATCAGATTGGCGTGGTACAAATAAAATAAATAAAATAAAAGTAAAATGATATAAAAATATTTTGTCCCTATTTAAATTGAATAGACAATATTTTTCTAAGCCATTTCATTTTGGTATATAAATGAAAACGTCTTTATCTTACAGTTGTTTTCTTCAGAATAGTTCCCTCATCCAGCTCCTCTCATCAAAGCTATCATACAAACTAAACCAGTTACACTGTGATTTCAACTAACATGCAGCTCCATGATCCTCTGATGCCTGCTTCATTGATTTATAAAAGCTAGTCTGTAAATTGTGTTCTTTAATCATAACTTGATTCTTACCGGACATGTCCTTTTTGTGGGATCAATATCAGCCTCAAATAACCAGCATGCTTAGCTCTAGTTAATGGTTGAGGCCATGGAGTAAACAGTCCTCTCAGGCTTAGCTAGGTCCCACCCCGACATCTTGGCAGAAAAGGTTAGCAAAGCCTTTGTTCATTCTCTTCCACCATGTGAATCCAACCAGAAAGGGCATCTGGGCTGATCACTTAAAGCCCAGACCACATGAATTAAGCAAGCCATATTTGTGTTTCTATCAATAATTTAGAAACATTTACCAATTTTGAAACTAAACTGTACTGTGTGTTTCCTTGCTGCTCTTTGGAAAAGCACATAAATTTGACCTTTAAAGAGTTTGTAAGTAAACCAATTTTTCATTTACCAAACCTGTGGTCTCTTTGACAGCTAGGGGAAAGAAAATTAGAAGGGTAATAAATAATAATAATAATAATACCTGGTTTTATATCTGACTGGGTTAAAAGGTCTAGCAGCCTATATTTCCACGCTTTATTTTGCTGCGTGTTTTGTGATTATAAATCTCTACCGGGGCTCTTTCACCAAGAGCATTTGTCCCAAAACCTGGATCTAAGCATTCTGCAAATTCTTCTTTTATTTTTAACCAGTTACAAAAAACACATTTTAAAAAACCAACATTTAACATATACCCTTTCTCACAAACTGAACATTTCAGTTACCAAATAAAGGTATATTTTTCATTTCATGAAATGTTAAGCTATTTTTTAAAAATGTAGAGCCAGTATGAGGAATACAGTGCAAAATCACAAGCTTGTAAAAGGAGAGTAGCTACAGTGTTGTTGTTGTTTAGTCGTGTCCGACTCTTTGTGACCCCATGGACCAGAGCACGCCAGGCACTTCTGTCTTCCAGCTACAGTAGTGGTGAGATTTTAAATGCTAGGAAGCTCTCTTCTTGGAGAGAGGCCAAATGCAGCGCTCCAGGCCCCACTATCCGGCTTTTAGTTTCTTCCCCAGTCACATCTCCCACCAGCTCTGCTCTGCATCAGCCTCAAATGCTTTTGCCTGTTTAGAATGTGTCCTTGAAATGTGATAATGCCTCTTGCTTGTCTGGATCAACTATGGAGTGTTGTGTGGGTAGAAACTTGTGATGTGTGACTGGAATGTAGCCTTCTGTCCAAAGGTAAGAGTAACATCCATGGAGCTACCTGCTTTTGTCTCTGGCCAAATCCACATGGCCTCACCTACTACTGGCTGGAAAGTTGCCTGTGAGGGAATGCTGGGGAAAGCCCCCATCTCTGATCTTTACCCGTTGCCACAGGCGCAACATCAAGCTCTTAACTAAAACTCAGTCAAGTGCTCAACTAACTGTGGTCAAAAACTGAAAGGTTGAGAGCATTGTGTCTGTGTTATGCACTCCACATCTTAGTCAGCCTTTGGGGAGACACACAGCAAGCTTACAACTTGGCTCTAAACTTCCATTCTGACAAAATAACAGATCCAACTATCAACCTTTGGAAGAGAGCATCTCTTATTCAATCAGAGCACATAATTCTTTAGTTATACTTTCCAGTTCCCTATCTCATCATCTTTAAGCTCATGTTTGACAACGATGTAGCACTCTAAGTCTGTAACTGCCACCTACTGCCTATATATTAAACTGCACTCCCTATTCTCTCCCTAGCTACCCCTCGTCACGTGAACCCAATCCCAAATAGATGTTAACTGGGTATCAAATAAGATTACCCCACTTGGGTTTGTACTGTATTCTCATATTTTCATAATAATATATGGCTGCTCACACACTTGGTATTCCGATTTTAACACTGAAGAGGCTTTTCAAGAGAGTAATTAAACAGAAAGCTGTTTTTTCCTGAGGGATTAAAAATACATTGTATTTCCAATTTAAAAGCAGAATTTAACATTAACATCTTCTTGTTTTGGCCCCAAGCCATATTACTTGAATTTCAAATTTCATTTGCGTTAAATTAATTATTTTAGTCTTCCCAGATTCTGCCTATATATGCCAGTTTATTTGTCCATAGTGTGATAACAAAAATCCCTACTTGTATCACATGTACAAATACTATCTTCCCAACAATTTATTGGTACTTGACTTGGTCCAAATTAGTGCCCTATATTACTCTTAACACCTTAGAGAACATCTTTCAGAATTGTCCAGGAAAAGTTTCTACTGTTTGGCAGAATATGAATTGATACCCTTTATATAATAAAAGGCTTACTACTTAGGAATTCAGAAATTGAAGAACTTCTTCCAGTCTAACCTGAATCTTATTTCAATATGAATATCTGAAATCTACCCAAAACACCCCTTTTGTGGGGGCAGACGCACATAAAATGCTCCCAAACTCCAATGCTCCAAGGAAGCATAATCAAAATGCAAGTCAATTATTGACAAGTGTCTACCATAATTCCCTATCTCCCCTTGAGATTATATTTCCTCCAGGCATTAGTATGACATGATATGGTTGAAGCATTATGGAAAGGCAGTTGAGAAACACTTATAGAAGAACTAAGGAAAGAGCTTCCTTGAAAAGTTTAAGCCAGAGAATAAGCACTTTTCTAAAACCTAACTTACAACACAGTTCTAATAACGTCTACTCAGAAGTAATTCCTACTGAATTAAATGGGGCTTAGTCCCAGATAAGTGGTGTTAGGATTGCAGGCTTAATATCAGAGGGTGATACCCACCCTACATAAATCCGTGGATTTCAATGGGACTACTTTTTCAATGGGTCTATCCTTTAGGCAAACACTATACTGAACTGGTTTTCGAAAGATGGCTCATTTTGCCTCATTTCAGTGTAATCCTATGAATGCTGATCCAAAACTAAGGCCCAAAGGGCCTTGCTCTATAATAAATATGTTTTGGGTTCTAGCCTTTATCTTGAAAGCTTTGATAGTAATATTTTAATGATGGTTTTATGTTGCTTTTAGATGTATCTTTATGATGCAACCTGAAGCTTTGTGAGAGGGAGTGTGTGTGTGTGCTGCAATAAACAAGCAGGCAGGCAGACAGATTTTGCGACCTAAAAGAGGATTTAGTATAGATGGAATTAGCTTTTCTACCCTCGTGATTACAGTTTAAATGATGCCACCCCCCAACACCCTCGTGAAAAGACAAATGAAGATCTCCTAAACTGCAGTGCTTGCCCTGAAACTAAACTCTATATATTCTATATCTTGCCAGTTTTCTGCAACGAACGCATTTTTATGATACGGGTTCGTTCGTCTTCTCTCGTTCCAGCTTTGTTCTCCCTAAGTTACCCCGGGGTCCCTGGACGACGTGTGCACCGAAACTCAGGTCGATTAGAGGGACGGGATGAGACAGGGAGTATCGCTAGCGTATAACGGAATCAGGAGTGAGTAATTCAGAGCAGAGCAGGAGGCAGAGGGCCGGTCCCCCTCGCAAACCCCCATTCACACGCACACCCGTGTTCACCGCCACTGTGACCCAACGGCCCTTCAGCGGGGCCTTTACCTCATAGATGTCGGGTATGGAGTGTTTCTTGAAATAGGCCCTAAGCGAGGGGTCCACGCTCTGAAACACGGCCGTGGTCTTAATCGCCTCCATGGTCGGAAAGGGACGCGCTCCGTCCAGCGGCCGCTCTCCGGACCCCGGCAGTGACCGCTTGGCGGTTGCCTAGCGACCGACCTACCACGGCCCCCTGGACAGGCCGTCACGCGGTCAGCGCGCGCTCTCCGGCCAACGGCCGCCTCTGGGACGCGGGCGGGCGGGAGAACACTCGCCTCAGCTCGCCAACGGCCAGCGGCTGAAGGAAGGCCCCACGTCCCCTCCATGCACGGGCAGCCCAGTCACCGAGGGCTGCCAGCCGACCTCGTGCGCCGCCGCCGCCTCTCTTCGCCTCTGGTCGGTGGCAGCGAGCCGAGTTGCGGCTGCCGAGTTTGCGGGGCTGCAGCCTTCCCCCTGAGGGCAAGCTGAGGGGCGAAGCGTCTTCTTCGGCATCTAGGCCGCAGCGCGCCTTCTTCGTGGGCTCTGGATTTGCGTGGAGAAGGCCTGGGCAAAGGCTGCCCCCCCCCCCACGGTTTTGTTCGTTGTAGAGCGGGAAGGGGCGCGCGAGGGTCATCTAGTCCAACCCCTAGCAATGCAAAGAATCGCTTGCCCAACGTGGGGCAGCTCGAGAGTCTCCCGTGCTCTGCGCTGTCTTGCGCAGCTTGGGAAGGCGAAGGGACAAATGTTTTTGGAAGCTCCGCTCTCATTATGCTTGGCTCTGGCGCTCCGATGCTTCTCTCCTGCCTGGCGCGCTGAGTTTTGCTCGCTTTCCTCGGTCTCCTCACCCCCTTTTCGGACAGGGCAAGCCTAATTCCCTGGATCTGCCAGGGGCGATTCCACAAAGGGCCGGTTCTCAAGAACTTCCCGCCCGGCCTGCGCCCCGTCCTTCCCTCCGGCTCACTTTCCTCCTAGACAGCCGCCCTCCCGGGTCACGGCGGGCTCCGGAGAGCCAGACTCCTCCACCTGGCCGAGCAGATCTTAGACTTAACACTCCTGCTTAAATTTAGGAAAGTCAAAAGTGTCTAAATAAATGGTTGAAACTTAACTCCTCTCTGTCATCTGAAGTTGGTTGAAAGGACATCCTGTTGTGTTGTTTATTAAGAGATGGATACGAAATGCTAAAGAGTATTATCAGCCCAAGTGATGCAGCCTTGGCAACTCTGAGCGAGGTTAACTTTTCCAGATCCTTTTATTTCCCTGGTAGGTACTTTGGGTAGAAATGCCCTTATGGAAACTAGCATATATCATCTGAAATTGGTTGAAAGGACCTTTCTTTAACTTTATACCTTAAGGTTTATAATGAAGCTACCAGGTGAGAACAGTCCTGGTATAACTCTTTCCATTGAAATACCTCACAATAAGTGGAGGTGCAACATGTACAGATGCAGCAATGAATCATAGAATTGTAGAAATGGAAGGGATCCCATGGTTATCTAGTCCAACCGCCTGCAATGCAGCGATATATGGCTGTTCCATACGGGGATCAAACCTGCCACCTTGGCGTTATCAGCACTGTGCTCTAACCAACTGAGCTAAGCTGTTGAAGAGCTTCTTGGATCAGACCAGCGGACCATGTACTCTAGCATCCTGTTCTCACAGCGGCCAACCAAATGACTGTGGGAAAACCACAAGTAGCATTCGAACGCAGGAGCCCAAAGGCATTTTTCAGAAGTCTATAACTGCTATAACAGAACAGAACCACCACAGAAATGGCAATAAGCATCTTTCTCCAAAAGGTCTTAAACATTTTACACACCCACCACATGTGGAAGAGAGTTCCACCTGGTTCTCCACATCTCCAGCATGTATTTGGAACATTTTTGTACATTTTGGAAAGTTTACAGGGGGTTAAATACCACCAATATAGCATCTTTTGGAGGTTTTCCCTTAGCGTAAAACATGCTGCAAATTTCCAATTAACTTTCCATAGGTGTTCCCATTGGCTCATGTCTATGTTGTGTCCAAAGGCTTGAGTCCATTTAATCATTGCTGATTTGACCTCCTCTTCCTTGACTTCCCAGTCAAGGAGGAGTCTGTATGTTTTAGAAAGAGTTTTGGTCTTAGAGTTTACCAGGTCGGATTCAAATTTTGAAATCTCCATCACACCTCCTTTCTTGTTATCATTTTTAAAATTTTAAAATTGATAATATTTTTGCTCTTTGAATTGCTTGTACCTCTAAAGGGGCAATGGGAGAGTTTAATATCCTGGATTTCTCTTTTGAGATCTTAGGCAGTCCATTCTTTTTCAAATATTCTGCAATTTTTTTCACTTTTTTCGGACCCTTCTTTGTATAACTGTAGTAATTGGCAAAACATCTACTGATTTCCTTTGGATCATCAGACCATTTATCATCCATTCTGATTTTATTAATCTTTCATCTCATTTTTTTTCTTTAGTTGCCAGGCCAAGAGTTTGCCCGGCTTATTTCCGAATTAAAAATGTTTATATTTTAGCCATTTGATCTTCCATTCCAGCTCTTCATTTATTACCACTGAGAATTGTGTTTGAAGGATTTTTATATTGTTTAATGTTTTCATTGTCTGGTTTATTAAGTAATTCTTTTTCATTTCTTTGTATTTCTTCCCAGATTTCCTTTCTTTCATTTTCCTTTGATGGGCATTTTCTTTTATGAAAAATCCTCTAATGAAAGGAAAATGAGAGGATTTTTCATAAAATAACCCACAAAAGATACTAGCCTGCAAAAAGTCTTACTAACGTGTCAGGGGCTGGCAGTTGAGAGGTGGAGAGCTGTGTTTCTATGCTGGTTGGAGGGAGCATCCTTCCTCTTGCAGCCCACTTGAGAAGGGGCAACTGCTCCATCCCTTCTACATCAGTCCGCTTTCTGTATGTCAATCAGACCGCCTGCCACCGAGGTACAGCCCTCCCGCAAGTTCCAAGGAGTTCCATGGCCCCTCACCCTGAACCTTTACTATGAAGGATCTCATGAGAGGAAAGTGGTTTACCTAAATTATCATCCCTACTGCCATTACAGTGGTGCCCCGCAAGACGAATGCCTCGCAAGACGAAAAACCCGCTAGACGAAAGGGTTTTCCGTTTTTCAATGCGCTACCTAAATTATCATCCCTACTGCCATTACAGTGGTGCCCCGCAAGACGAATGCCTCGCAAGACGAAAAACCCGCTAGACGAAAGGGTTTTCCGTTTTTCAATGCGCTACCTAAATTATCATCCCTACTGCCATTACAGTGGTGCCCCGCAAGACGAATGCCTCGCAAGACGAAAAACCCGCTAGACGAAAGGGTTTTCCGTTTTTCAATGCGCTTTGCAAGACGAATTTCCCTATGGGCTTGCTTCGCAATACGAAAACGTCTTGCGATTTTTTTCGCTCCCCCCTTTTTCTAAGCCGCTAAGCCGCTAATAGCCTTTTAGCTGCTAAGCCTTTAATAGCCGCTAAACCGCTAATAGCGCTAATCCGTTAATAGGGTTGCTTCGCAAGACGAAAAAACCGCTAGACGAAGAGAATCGCGGAACGGATTATTTTCGTCTTGCGAGGCACCACTGTATTTGGCTTAGGCTAATTGTTTCTGATCTTTTTATTGGAAGAGAAAGAAGAGAGGATATCAGGGTGGCCAAATTGGGGGACAGATTTGCATATGCTAGTTTCAATGCACACATGCAAGTTTAGAAATAATTAGCATAATGGAAACGCAGCGCTTCTCACCCTAGCAGGGAAGACTTTGACTAGGTGTTTTAGAGACTTTCTTATATACACTGAACATATCCTTGGAAATAGACATTGCCTTCATGTTTTCTTGGGCATTTCTTGAGCTCCTCTGATGGAGAAGCTCTTCCACCATCTTCTTCCAGAGCTGTCCTGCTGCTCACAGAAAATGGGCCCTTGCTCTCCCTCCAGGTCTTCTAGGACTATGTCATCTAAATGGAAAAGAAGTGAAGCCTAGCAATTAGAACTGCTTGGGGGACTTTCTTATATACACTGAACATATATTTGGAAATAGACATTACTGTTATTTTTTCCTGGGCCATCCCCTTCTGGCAGGAGGTATGCAGAGCCTACAGGGAAACAAAGAGCTACATGGGATATTTTTATTTTTCAGAACCTCGAAATAGGCCTCAGACAGTTACAGAGAGACCTTTCTTAAGAAACCTTAGGGACTAATATGACTATGGAAGCAACTGTGCCGGGCCCGGGGGTAACCCGTGAAGCACAGTCCAGGGCCGGTCCAGAATCCGAAGGTTCTGCTGGGAGTTAGTCCGACAGGGCCAAGGCAGGACACAAGGCAGGAAACCAGGCAAGAGCAAGGACAGGTACAGGATCTCAGGCAGGATCTAGCATACAGCAATGTTGCTCCTGCAACCTGGGGCAGGGTCCGACAGCCCTTTATCTTTATCGGGGTAGCGGCCAGTCCGGATCCCCCGGTGACTCACCTCCCTGTTTCGCCTGAAGACGAGCACTCCTCCTGCGAGTACTCAGGTCTCTCCTTCTCTCAGACCTTAGTCTCTGCAGCTCGGGAGACGTTGGTGGCTTACTAGACCCAGGAACCGCCTCAGCCTCCCCTGACCAAACCGGTAGTGGAGCAGCTGTAAGTGATGGCCCAGCTGAAGGCACTACCGGTTTGGTAATCCCCGCATCTGGATCCAGGGTAGGCTCATGCTCCTGACTTGGCCCAGCTGGTGTTTGTTGAAGGGGAAACTGTGCAGACTGGGAATCCTCAGGATCAGGCTCCAGACCTGGTTCAGATGATGCCTGAGGCAAAGGATCCGGTGCAGACTGAGTCTCCTCTGAGTCTGAGTCTGAGCCTGAGTCCCAGGCCATCACAGCAACATCTATATGCTGAAGGGTTCTACCTTTTCTGTCCTCTGAAAGAGGGGTACAGAATGTTGTGGGTGAGAGGGAAGTCTCAGGGAGAGGCGAAATCTTACTTCACCTTCCCAACCGGGATAACACTTTCCTCAGCCTTGAAAGCCTAGAAAAGAAAGAGAAAAATGTGATAAATGTGGCTCACAGTGCTATCCTGTCCCTAAATTGGTTTTGGCATTCACACATCTATGCTCAAGAGGAATTCACTATCATCACAGAATTCAGATGCTGAGAGAAATCCTACTTACATTTCCATCTCCTTTCTCTCACACAGATGAAATGATCCAACCGTAGGAGCCCACCAGGTCTTTTAGCACTCTGGTGACCAGTGAGCCAGCAGAGGAAGGTGTCACAATGGCTTCTATAAATCTGGGGCTGTCTCTTGAAAATAGGGACACTTGGCAGGTCTGCTGAGGTGCCCAGATGGGAGACCACCAGGGGCCCCATGGTATGGTGCTTAGAATTATACAGACAAAAAGTACTACGTAAATAAATACATATATAGACACACTGTCCTTTTTGTCCTTTATCACGCTATAATATTTCACTAAGTCAGAAAGAGGCCTTCTGCTCATGAAAGGGCACCTGTGGACCTGAGCCTCCAAAATAGCTCTACTTGGGAGTAATTCTTTCTGACCCCAGTGGAAATTAGTTCCTAGTGAGCATGCTTGGGATTGTGGTATAAGGAACATGACCCGACACTGAAAGGGGATAGCTAGCTTTATGCAAGTTTGCCACGTGTTTGGGGGGCTCTAAGAAGAATCCCATGCTTGGGTGGTACATCAAGAAAGATTTCAAAAATGTGCGTGGCACGGTGAGGGAGAAGAAGAGAAGAGTTGTGTCATTCACACAGAATTAAGAATGCCACACACATGAGCCCTTAGACACCTCTGGAAGTTGTGCACAATGGGTACCACATCTTGCTGGGCTACACAACTCCCACAGTGAGTGCACGCAGCAAATGGGACTGTGAACATCAGGATTCAGCCTACACAGTCGTCCTCAGCAACAAAAGTTACCCTGACACATTCTTTGTTTTTATACTTCATTCCAAATCTGGGGTTTGGTTCAGGTGATTTCAGTATCTTTGCCTTGAGAGTACCATCTCCTTATGGCTCCTCCTTGGTGACTTTCTGAGTTTTAGGCAGGAAATTCGATGGCTGGGTTTTTTTGTTTTTTTTTTTTGACATTTTAAAGGTTTGTAATGGTGGTTTTAATACGTAAATTGTTTTTAAAAACAGCCTCCAACATTTCTTCGATGAAAATAGGGACGTCCCATTCCATAACGATCATTTTACTCTTTATACCCCACACATCTTACTGGGTTGCCCCAGCCACTCTGGACAGCTTCCAACATATATAAAAACATAATAAAACATTAAACATTTTTTTAAAAAACCCTTCCCTATACAGGATTGCCTTCAGACGGCTCAGGGGTCGGATAACTCCATACCCTCCTAAATTTCTCCAATAAAAATAGAGATATTCTAAGGAAAGGTGGGACTTTCTGGGATCAAATCAGAAACCAGGGTGGCTTCTCTAAATCAGGGACGTCCCTGGAAAATAGGGACACCTGGAGGGTCTGAAAAATGTGTATTGTTTCAACTCTGTGTGAACCACCCAGAGAGAACTTTGCTGACTGGACAGTCAATAAAGGTATACATAAATAAGTGCATGAAAAGAATTCACCTGGAAACATTAAGAACCATTTCTGTCAGACATGTCTTCATAAATTACTCTTTTTAAAAAACAAAAACCCTATGCATACGTTTTCCTCAATCTGTATATAACATAACGGCATTTCTCAACTAACCCATTTATTGACCTAGAACGTTCCCAGATCTTCCATATTATGCCTAAAGACACAAAGGAAAAAAGGGGTTTTCAGTCCTGTCTAGGAATAATAGCTGCATAAAGGATTAAATGACTTAAGAGAGGGAGGCCTCCCTTTCAATGAAATGTCCTTTGGGCCTATTCCAACATAAGCCATGCTTTCTTCTTTTGTTCACCCGCACATAAATGAAGCCGCAACTGGTAGCAGACCCTGCACAGTCCAGCTGATGATGGGCGCAAGAGATCTGGCACCACAGGTTGTCATCACCATCCATTTCTGCAGGTGAAGGTGAATGAAAGGCAAAATACGACAAATAGCACACACAGCTCTTAGAAGCTGGAAGCTCCACACCTTGGCTGCCTAAGATGTAGCCCCTGATAATATAGCAGGGATGGGAGGCCATGCTAATAAACACTTCCTTTCTTCTAGGTGCTTACAAGTTTGCTGCTAATATCTGCTCTAGTATCTTCTCGGGTCAAGGAAGTCAAATGAGTAAGTCCAACAGCGAGTGGCTGCTTCAATGATCAAATGCTGTGCAAATTCTTACAGAGACCAAGCCAGTTTGCTTTGTAATTCCCTGTATAAAGGTTTCCAATTGGGAAAGTTGACCAGCTAACACCTGTGTGAAAGTCATCAACTATCATCTACCTGCAGCAGAAAGAGAGGGATGGAAGACCTGGAAAAGCAGGCCTGGGAGACCACCTGCTTTGGGAGCTTTGAGACTTCAAGAACTGGTACCTAGTTGGCTTGTATCCCCATTCCTTCCTGTTTTGTTAAACATTTTACAGTATAAACCTGTCTTCTTTGGGATTGGGGGGCGGGAATGGGAACATATCTTAACTAGAAATCTTATCATGTGTACTTACTGAGATTAGATTGTACATCATCTAGACCAACAGACAGCTTTCTTGTTTCTGGGTTTACGCACATGCAGAAATATGGAGTCCAGTAACATGGGTGTCACATTGTTTATATTTGCCACACACCAGAATCCCTTGTTTAAAAATGTTCAATGTATTTAAATGCCATCAGAATTATGGAAGATCCACACTGTACTCTCAACAGCTAATTATTGGTGGAAGTGCTGATGAAGAAAAAGTGAGGAGTGGGCCTGAAAGATGAGAATTAAAATGGACCAAGTATTGCAAATACTTACAAGGCAGTGGGTGGTATGTGTTAGGTCAATACTGACCACTGTCTTTCTTCAGCCACACACAAAAAGTTCTGTAAAAGAAAGGGAGGAAGCATCTTTCGCATTTCCCCAAAATTGGTAGAGTTTCTCATTCAAAAAATAGACACAAGTGCTAACTGAGGATTTGGCTAACTGGACTTGGCTAACTAATTAACCCCAAGAGCTCAAATGGGTCCCACACCTTCTTAGAACAAATATGGAAAAGAAGCTGGTATGCAATAAGCAACTGCATCAGCCTTATCTTGCCACTTACCTCCTGAATCTTTTTTATATATATACTGGTTTTCTGGAAAATTCTGGATACACCTAAAGTTAACTCATTTTCTCATAGAGAGGACAGAAGAATAGCAATGAAGTTTTCGTTACAGCACTTAAGGGCCATTTCACATATGGCAACATTCTCCCACCAAAGCACTTCAACCCCACACTTAACATGCCACCCACTGGCACTCGCTCTTCCGGAATGGTCCTCTATGAGCAGTTGAAGCAGAGGGCGGAAAGAACCACCACTGAACCCAACTGGCCTCATTTCTGGCCATTTCAATATTAATGTACCATTAGGAAGAGTCAGTATTTCTCCTTTGGGTGTTTGCAAGAGTTCTCAACTAGTTGAAGATGCAAAACAAAAATGCAACTTTGGTTTGTTCTATGAAGTTCAAAAATAAAGGTAAAGGTAAAGGTACCCCTGCCCGAACGGGCCAGTCTTGACAGACTGTGGGGTTTGTGCGCCCATCTCACATCTATTGGCCGGGGGCCAGCGCTGTCCGGGGACACTTCCGGGTCACGTGGCCAGCGTGACAACGCTGCTCTGGCGAGCCAGAGCCGCACACGGAACGCCGTTTACCTTCCCGCTGGTAAGCGGTACCTATTTATCTACTTGCACCCGGGGGTGCTTTCGAACTGCTAGGTGGGCAGGCGCTGGGACCGAACAGCGGGAGCGCACCCCGCCGCGGGGATTCGAACCGCCGACCTTTCGATCGGCAAGCCCTAGGCGTTGAGGCTTTAGCCCACAGCGCCACCCACGTCCCTGTTCAAAAATATTTTCAGCCAAATGAGCACCAAGTTGAATACTACTTTATTTATTTATTTATTTATTTATTTACGGCTATTAGCCCATAAAATATGTACAAACGTAAAAGGACAGAGGCATAAAAACCGATATATTCGGCACCAGAAGGAGAACATCACGATGCAAGGGTGGGTCATTGAGCAGAGCCAAATAACAGCTTGGGGCCCGGGGAGCTCCAAGGGACAGATCGCAGAAAAAGGAAAACTGGAGACGAGATCCGACATGCACTCTCATCATAACTGTCCAATTAGTTTTGGTGTTGTTGTTGTTTTTTAGTGGTTTTTGTGTGTGAGATAACCGCGTTCAGGAATCTCGCCACCTGCAGAGTTACAGAGGGATCTGTGTCCTGCAAAAGTAGTGTGGCGTGTGACTCAACAGGCCTGCCAACCAAGCGCAATAAAACAGGACCCAGGAATTTAGTCCTGGCTATGCTATGTAGGGGACAGTTGAACATTATATGTGGAAGAGATTCAACAGTTTTCCCGTCACACACGCATAGCGGAGACACCAAACCCTTGGAAAATCTGTGGCTCAGCAGGTTCGATGGAAGGAGTTGAATACTACTAGGAAACCACTTTCCCCAGAGGCCATGACTTTGCTGTCATCTGCAGTTATTGCTGTTGTTACTACTCATCTCTCACTTACACTAAAAAGCTATTATATTTCATCACAGGCACTTGATTCCTTTCTTTCCATCCTTAGGTATCTTATTAGCTTAGCAAAATAAATCTTTCCAAAGAAGATGCTTCAGAGTCACGTGATTCTAAAGCCCACATTCTTTGTTAATAAAATACACACACCCAGCGACAAATCCAAACTTGACTACTCAGCTGTGCAAAAAGTAGTCGTCATGATATGGCATCTTGTTACTTAACCATCTGAGAAGAAGGCTTTGAAGTAACATCATGAAAACAGAGCAGCCTGCTCTCAGTGGACGGGATTTCCTGAATCTGCAAATCCAAGAACCGACTGCCTAAAATGCAGAACAGCTGCTGTACTACAAAACTGTGAGTATATCCCCAGATAGAACAGGCAGATTATGAGACCCAAATTAACCCCTGATCTGTCAAAGAAAGGTGCATTATTTTCAAACTTCGTGCATTAGCAGTGTACTGTGCGAAGCTCAAAGACATCCTGTACCTCAAAGAAACAACACCCCAAGAGAGTTTGTGAACCTCTACACTACAAAACCTGTCTTAATGACAGACATCATGAAAACATAGCTTCTTCTCAATTAAAGCATTAGTGCATGACACAAAACTAGAATATGCCATTTGCAACTGAGCTTTTACACCTGTAACCGCTGCTAAAAACTGCCTATGCATTATTTTGAAATATTGTGCTCGTAGACACAAAATATATATTAGCCTGAGTAAGTGATGCGTTTCTTCCAATTCACAACACACCTCCGTGGCTAATACAGATTAAAGATAAAGAGAGGTTGGTTTTTGACAGGCTGAGGTAACAGACTAAAATAAGAAATCCAACCACAAGAATGAATTATTTTTCAGCAACCTTTCCAAATTAAAAGTTATATTTTAATGTCTCAGATGGCACGCTGCTTAGGAAGTTAATTTATAGATGCCTTTGGGAAAGTAATTAAATACCTGAGAAGATTACAATGTTAACACCGCAATAATAGCACCTCCAAAATGTGTTCAGAAATTGTCACATTCCCAATCATTTTAATGATAACACAACTCAAGCACATTTGTTCACTGAAAAAAGACATTAATATGCCAATAGAAACTATGCCTATAATTTTTTTTTTAATTAAAAGGGGGGGGGTACTCACTATATCGTATTGCACTTTTGACAGATTATTATCAAACAGCTGAGTGAGCACCGTTGCCAGAATATTTTCAGTTCAACTTCTAGGCTGAAAAGGAACTTTGTCATTTTGGCTCAGATTAAAACACCACATAGGCCCTAGGGAGAGGCAGAGCTTTTTGGGGAAGGTCGAGGACTAGAAAGAAATCATAGGGGATAGTAAAACGAAGGGGTGGAGAGACCAGAGGCAAGGTGGCTGGTGGAAGCATGCAGCAAGGCATTGGAAGGAAAAAAGAGGAACCTGGGAAAACAGCTGGGAAGTGAGACTTGAGGAAAAGCATAGCACAGACAGAGAAACAGGCGAAGAAGGCACCAGTGAGAGAAGGAACTTTGAAGAACATGATAAGCTGCATTGCACCATACCACAGACAACATTTCAAGTTGCAATCTCCAAGTTTACACTTAGCTGACACATACATTTATCCTATGGGAGGGGGGAACAGGGTGCATAACAGAGTTCTGAAGAAACAATGACTGCTGGAGCTGGAGGAGAAAGCGCAAATGAGACCAAACCTCACAGAACAGCACAGGGGGCGGCAACCTGCGGCCCATGGGCCACAAGCGGCCCACGGGGGTCATTTAAACAGCCCACGAACCACCCCCAAACTGACCCACACGCTTGTCGGGTCCTCACACGCTGCGCTAAACTGGCACAGTGCGGAGTGGGGACTCGCTTCTGCGATGCCGGAAATCACGTCTGTGCATGTGCAGATGCCGGAAATCGCGTCATCTGGCCCACGGAGCGATCTCTGCAGGAGTGAACCGGCCCAGGCGAGGTAAACCTTGCTGATCCCTGGAATAGCAGGCACATCAACATTGCAAGCAGATGCATGAAAGTAAAAGTTGTAATCTACTACTTATTTTAAAAGGACACTGTTGGAAGAGGGTGGTTTAAGTAGAGAATGAGCAGGAAAAGCCCCCTACCCTCCTTCTCCGCTAAGAGATTCCTCCCTCTCAAGCTATTTCCAGTTTGTTTCCACACTCTACCCTCACAAACATGGGTTCAGCACCGCAGAGAGGGAGAAACAGTTGGGGGTGGATAGGAATGGAGAAGTGGCAGGCGGAGAAAGGCTAAAACAGCCCTCACACTGATGCTTTTTCCTAAACTGGCCCCTCTCGAGCTCCTTTTTTCATTTTAAAGAAAATGCTGCTTTTTATGTCTCCACATGCAATGGTAACTTGATCCTGACAAAAGAGGACAAGGAACAGTTAAGGCAGGAAAGGAAGTTTGCCTGTTGTGGCTTCTCCTGGGACTGCAGCACAGTGGTACCTCGGGTTAAGTACTTAATTCATTCTGGAGGTCCACTCTTAACCTGAAACTGTTCTTAACCTGAAGCACCACTTTAGCTAATGGGGCCTCCTGCTGCCGCTGCACCGCCGGAGCACAATTTCTGTTCTCATCCTGAAGCAAAGTTCTTAACCCAAGGTACTATTTCCGGGTTAGTGGAGTCTGTAACCTGAAGCGTCTGTAACTTGAAGCGTCTGTAACCTGAGGTACCACTGTACTCAGCAACCTAGAAGGGGCAACACAGGTCAGCAGACAATGTGCGAAGGTGATGAGATTAAATGTCAGGTGTTGATCTCCATCCCCACCCCACTTTTGAGTTGTATCCAGAAGAGACTCATGCAAAGTTACTGCTCCTTTCCCCTGTAGTTCCCATGAACTCCAAAATCTGCAGTTGCAAGGGGGATACCAAAGCAACGCTTGAGTATGCAGTGCGAAAGGCAAATGGAAGAATCCAGCCGTTGGTGGGGGCCGTTACAGCAGGGGGGGGCAGCAGAACAGACCCAACCCCTATGGTGGGGGGGGGAGTCACTGGCAGAGGGCCAAAGGGGACCCAAAACAACCTTTTTGAGCTTCTTTTTGAGCTCCATGGTCTCTGCTGTGGGGGGGCGGGCAATGCTGATCAGTGGCGTAGCGTGGGTTGTCAGCACCCAGGGCAAGGCAAGTAATTTGTGCCCCCTAACCTGTGGATTTGCGCCCCCTAACCCTCAGATGTTGCGCCCGGTGTGGCCGGCCCCCCCTGCACCCCCCACACTACGCCACTGATGCTGATCCAGCCACTCCATCCACAGAGCCTGGCCCCGGGGCATACCTAGAAGTTGGCCAGATTGGCCCTCGCCAACAGCGCAGGACCAGGGGGCAGTGGCGTAGCGTGGGGGGTTCAGGGGGGCCCGGCCGCACCGGGCGCAACATCTGGGGGTTAGGGTTAGGGGGCGCAAATCCACGGGTTAGGGGGCGCAAATTACTTGCCTTGCCCCGGGTGCTGACAACCCACGCTAGGCCACTGCCAGGGGGCGCAAACATTGCGCCTCTCCCCTCTTGCTCAGAATAGGCAAGAACCCGGGCAGAGGCGGATTTAGGGCGTCCCGACCAGGGCAGCTGCAAGGGGGACACCAAAGCAACGCTTGAGGATGGAGTGCGAGGGGCAAATGGAAGAATCCAGCCGTTGGTGGGGGCCGTTACAGCAGCCCGGGGGGGGCGCATTCCGCCCTGCGGCTCCAGCCTCCCCGGGAGAGGCGCGCCCTGGGGCCCCATCTTTCTGGGTTTAGGATTGCGCTTTTAAGTCCTTATCTCCTCCTCCTACGAACTGCACTAAAGAGAGCCGCCCTGGATGAAGAGCGGGGTTCAAAGAGGCTCCTAAGCGGAAATGACTGGCAGAATCCGAGACCAGGGAGAGGAGGCGGTGGAGGAAGACTGGAGGAAATTTTAAATTTATTTGCAGAAATATTGTAACATTTTTGAATGCTGATGACATTGAAATGAATCGCAGGGGTTCTAGCAACAAAGTAAAGTGTAAGATTGGGTCAATAACAGATAAATTAATAGGATATGAATTTGCTGAATTGATTTGTAAAAGGGATACAAGAACGGGAGACGTGAGGAAGTCGAGAAAATAAGTGAATTGAAGATGAGAAATTAAGAAAGAGGGATTTTTTTCTTATTTTTTTTCTTTTGTCGTGTTTAATGTTTGTATTTTTGTGCTGTATTTTGTGACTTTGTATTCTCCTTGTTTTTGTATTATTTTTTTTAGTTTTCTTCTATTGTTAAAACCTGATAAAATATTTATAAAATAAAAATAAAAGAGGCTCCGAAGGGAGAAAGCGAGGGGATGTTTTACTCGGGATTCCGTTGCTTCGCCTACTTCTGAGGCGGCAGTGGGCGGCAAAATAAAAAACTCGGGGGGGGGGGCCGCCAGATCTCCCCAGCGCGCTTCCCGCGCGCGGAGGTCTGGATGCGGAGGGCGCCGCGCGCGCAAGGGGGCGCCGAGGGGGCGCCGCTGCTCTTCCAGGCCGCCGAGCGAGGGGGGCGGAGCCCGCGCTCTCCGCCTCCCCGCGTCGCTGAGGGCCGCTTCCTCCCGGCGGATCTCTGAGGGGCCGAGAGAGACGCGGTGACCATGAGGGAGAGCGGAGGGTCGCCGGTGACGGTGCGGACGGGGCTGGCGGCGGGGCTGGCGGTCGGGGCCGGCGTCTGCTACTGCCTTTACCGAGCGAGAAGGGGGCGCGAGGGAGGAGCCGGGGCAAAGCGGGGAGATGTCCGTCCAGGGCAGGAGCGCCAGGCGGCCGCCGCCCCCACATTGCTCCAGAAAGTGTCGGCGATGCCCGTGATTTCCAGCGCGGGCCGGAAGGGGCCGGAAAACCTTCGGCAAGGTAAGAAGGCCGGGCCCTCAGTTTTGTTCTTCATGCATTTTCCAGTTACCGAGTTTGCGCTTTTCAAGAGGGTAGTGAGAAGTCCCAGTGCCGGATTTACGCATAAGCCAAACAAGCTATAGCCTAAGGCCCCACTCTCTTGGGGCCCCCCAAAAAACTGGATGCACATTTCCAAAATGTTAAGTTGGAGCTTAATAATTATTTCACTATTAATATACTTCTTAATTGTACAGTGGTACCTTGGGTTACATACACTTCAGGTTACAGGCTCCGCTAACCCAGAAATAGTGCTTCAGGTTAAGAACTTTGCTTCAGGATGAGAACAGAAATCGTGCTCTGGGGGCGCGGTGGTAGCGGGAGGCCCCATTAGCTAAAGTGGTGCTTCAGGTTAAGAACGGTTTCGGGTTAAGTACAGACCTCTGGAATGAATTAAGTTCATAACCCGAGGTACCACTGTACCAGCCCTTATACTTGGAACAAACGTAATACAGTGGTACCTCGGGTTACATACGCTTCAGGTTACATACGCTTCAGGTTACAGACTCTGCTAACCGAGAAATATTACCTCGGGTTAAGAACTTTGCTTCAGGATGAGAACAGAAATCGTGCGGCGGCAGTGGGAGGCCCCATTAGCTAAAGTGGTGCTTCAGGTTAAGAACAGTTTCAGGTTAAGAATGGACCTCCGGAACAAATTAAGTACTTAACCCGAGGTACCACTGTATTTCACTATTAATATACTTCTTCTTAATTGTATTTCAGTTCAACAATTACTTTGATAAAATACATATTTTGTTATGTGCAAATGGTTTTAGATACCCATTAGGTCCATAAACTACCATATACAGTCATACCCCGTGTTGAAGTTGCTTCAGGTTGCGCTCCGCGGCGACCCAGAAGTAATAGAACACGTTACTTTGGGGGTTTCATGTGCAGACCCTCAAAATGACATCACGCGCATGCACAGAAGTGGCGAATCGCGACCCGCGCACGTGCAGACGCGGGTTGCGTTCGCTTCAGGATGCAAATGGGGCTCTGGAATGGATCCTGTTCGCACCCAGAGGTACCACTGTAGCATATATTCAATACAAAAAACAGCAACAATTTGTTGTTGACAGAGGACAGCTGGACATATAAAGGGCCCCAATACCTTCAGTAGTTTAGGGCCTCATCAAACCTAAATCTGGCCTTGAGTTCGCCAGTGGCAAGTGCAGAGAAATACAGCTGTGTATTCCTTAGACCACCTCATGAGAAGAGAAGACTCCCTGGAAAAGACCCTGATGTTGGGAAAGATGGAGGGCACAAGAAGGGGAGGATAGATGACAAGATGGTTGGACAGTGTTCTCGAAGCTACCAGCATGAGTTTGACCAAACTGCGGGAGGCAGTGGACGACAGGAGTGCCTGGCGTGCTCTGGTCCAGGGGATCACGAAGAGTCGGACACAACTAAACAACAATCCCTTAGACCAGAGCTGTTTAGGACTCCTCAATCACTTGTCAGAAGCACAGTTCAAGGGGTTCGCATGTTATTTATGTACAGTACATGCTATTAACATAACATTACCAGGGCCTGTCACTCTAGCTAGGCAGTTTGGCCTGCGGTCTACTTTCTTTCCCCTCTTGCCATTAGAGACTTTTTCATTTATTAAAAAAAATGAACCTTTTTGTTCAGGCACCCATTGCTAATTATTAGTGAACGAGGTTGTTGCTTCTTACCTAGACCAACTGCTGATAAGGTATAATAAACCTGTTTCAAATACCATATGTCTCTCCCTCCTCTTCTTTCCATGCTGTTTCCGAGGTGGCTTGGAGCCAATTGGACAAATACAGTTTTAAGTAAAGAAGGAAGAACCCAAGCCCACCGTCCTAGGAGGGAGAATAGATAGGAAATACATGGTTATTATTAGTTCCAAGACGAGATGAAATGAAGTGAAATGAAATGTCAAACACCGGTTCAAAACAGACATCCTCAGATGCAAGGAGAACAACATTCATTGCTTTATTCTGCTCCATAAAAACCCAGTTAAATAGGACTTTATTATCATAACCATCTTACTAATTGGTCATTGGAGCTGTGTTAGTGATCCGCCCACTGTCACCAAAATGTATCTCTGTTTTAACACAGACTTTTATGTTCATGTCAAACTTTGTCGTTGGGCTATAATAATTCAGCGTGTAGCTACACAGGTTTGAAATGCAAAGAAATGCCTAATGTAAAATAAAATAAAAAGTTGCAGTGCAACTGTTTTAGCTAGTGCATATACACACATTAACCACTGTAGACTACTGCAGCCTTTCAAATATGCAATGTAGAAGCAGGTGTTAACACTCTATTCCAGGGATGGGAAGTTTCAGGCTCAGGCACCAAATGTGGCCCTGTAGCCCCCTCTGTCTGGCCCTTGGGACTCTCTCCAAGTCACGCACGCCTCTCCCCAAACCACATCCCTCACTGCCCCTGCTTTACACCCTAACAGTTTTTGCATGGCTGGAATGTGTCCTTGATGTCTGGGTAGAGAGAACAGAGAGTGGCATGAGAGCCTATGTAGCAACTAGCCCATTGCATAAAAGACAACCTAAAATGTGTTGCTCCACCCACTTTTACCCCAGGCCCAATCCACCACTGACATGATGATGTTGCCTTGGGAAGGCTGCCCAGAAGGGATTGTGGCTAAATTACTAGTAAATTACTAGTGCAGAAATTGTTTTTGTTTCTAAAATTAGAAGACGTGGATCTTCCAAAATCATCCCATGATCTGGAGGCACACCATATACAGAATCTTATTCGTTTACTTGACTCTACGAAGGATCCCACCATTCAGGAGCAAGCCTTGGTTACATTGAGCAACAGTGCTGCATTCTCTGCAAATCAGGTAAGTATTGTTCTTTGCTTAAAAGAAAATAAAAGATATAAAAGACAATAAGATAAAGTAATAATCATGTAAAAACTAATTAAAACAAGTGTATCTGAAGAAGTGTGCATGCACACGAAAGCTCATACCAAGAACTAACTTAGTTGGTCTTTAAGGTGCTACTGGAAGGAATTTTTTTATTTTAATTAAAACAATGTAATTTGTTTCATTGGGATCAGGATCATATAATCTTCAAATTGAAATCTTATTTTACAAGTAGATCTTGGCTTCTGTTAGGTCAGTGGTTCCCAATTAGCAAAGTACTTCAGAGCCCGTTTTCCGAAAGCCACGGCTTTTGAAAATATTTATATCTCTATGGTAGTTTTTGGTATTGTGAATTGTGCTACGGACCCCCTGGGTGGATTATGCAGACCTCCGGGGATCCACAGACCACCAATTGGGAACCACTTTGTTAGATAACTGTAATATTTGGCCGTGTATTTTTCTAGGAGCAAGACAGCTTCCACAGCTTAAGTGACAATTCTAAGCAGACCCATAGTGTCTTGTCCCATCTCAACGCTAGTGGTGCCTCCAGACTCTCGTTATTGTGGAGAGGTCCTCAAGAACAAAAACGTTTAGTTTGTGCAGTTAGGGCTCTGTTTCTGTAGCTCAACAAATCCACTTTGAAAAAAAGAAAGATTTTGTATAGTTTGGAAAGTGAGGAGGAAATGCATTGAAAAGTGTGAAATAAACGAATGATTAATGGAAAGATATATGAACACCTTGCAAGAAAATCAGGATAAATTTTCATTGTAATAAACCACCCTGCAGACAAATCAGAACAAATGCTTAGTAGAGACCAGCTATCATTTTTCCTCTACATAAGCTTTGTGCAAGTAAATCAGATTGAATGCTCAGTAAACAGGTCATCTGGAGGAGCCCTTATAGAGGAAACGGGAGATTGAGTTGAGAGTACTTCACTGTTCTGTACCTTACCTCAATGAGAAAAAGTAGAGATGTCATTAGTCGTTGGCAAGGATGATGCACAGAGCCCTTTGCATGAGCAAACCACAGTTCCATGAACACTTGTGAGGAGGTAGGCAATTTCATCCCCCTTCCAACTCCTGCATAACTCTGTCCCACTTGAAGAGAGTGTCCTGGTGTGTTAGAGTCATTTTGGAGAGGGAGAAAATGATTCCTTTCACAGTGTCTACCCATGTGCTCCACCTTACAGTAAATACTATGCCTAGAGTAGTTTTTACAGATTAGATAAAAATGAAATCCAATTGCTTCATTGTATTCTTTGTTGATTCAAGCAGAATTCATATAACAATTAAAACATATTTTGTTTGGCTCCCGGAATTAAATTAAGATAATTGTATATCACACATTTTTCTGTTTAACTCGTAGGATATCATTCGAAATTTAGGCGGGCTTATCATTGTTGGAAAAATGCTTTCAGTTCCTGACACTAAAGTGAAAGAAAAAGCCCTGAATGCACTTAATAACTTGAGTATGAATATTAAAAATCAAGAAGAGATGAAGGTAAGTTTAAAAGCAACAAACTCTACTACAGAAAACTCTGTGCATAAATAATGAGTTTATATGAAGAACTTTTTGTGCAATCCCATTTAGATTCAAAGCAATGAAAGCTTTCCCGTTGACTTCAATGTGATCTAAGCTTTCCCCTGTAATGTTGATGAGGTAAATACTTTTTATAATGATTAATTACAGCATTTTATATGCTGCCCTTCAGTTAAAACTCCCAGGACAGCTCTCAAAGTCATAAGCAACACCAAATTAATAACAAAGATTAGCATAAATATAACTCAAAGGGGCTTTCCATATGTGGGACACCACAGCTGAACATAAGAAGGGAAGGGCATTCAGAAGAGGACCGCTAATGATGAACAAAAAATAGGATGACTTACTTCTCTTGTCACAGTCATCCAACCTACATTACTTTAAGTTCAGGTGCTGTTCAAACAAGTGTTGCAAATAAATATGACAACATGCCAATTTTAGTATTTGTATTCAGAGGGCAATGAAATGGCTCTTGAATTTGCATGATGAAACCTAAAACTGTAGGGATGGTTGGTGGTGTTGCCCCTCAATCTACCGTATATACTCGAGTATAAGCCGACTATTTCAGCACATTTTTTACGCTGAAAAAGCCCGCCTTGGCTTATACTCAAGTGAGGGTCCCACTTACCTGTTCTCCAGTGCAGTGCGGATGACTTGCGAGCGGCAGAGGCTGTTGTCAGCAGAGGAGGAGGAACGAGCAGCCCAAAAGCAGCCCTTTTCGACTGCTCCTTCCTTCTCCTCCCCTGCCGTTGACAGCGGCAAAGTTGCATGTGTGCAAACAGCCCGCAATTGTGCATGTGCAAATGCTTAAAGAAGCCCAGGCGTTCCGACGCATGCGCGGCAGTGCTCCTTTAAACAAAAACAAAAACCAGACAGAGCGGTGGTGGTGGATGCTGTGGCAACTGCCGTTATGGTTCTAGAAGGTGCTTGCGATGGGAAGCTGCCTCTCATGTCCTACTACTCCACTAGCGCGAGGCATGCGGGGCTGCCCCGGATGGTGCTGCACTGACTGCAAAGCCTTGATCTCAGCTTCTCACCTACGCGTTTCTGTACGTGAGGCCGCCCTCTGCCTCTCCGCTTCCCACACCTGACCCTTCCATCTCCCATGGAGCTTTGAGGGAGCTTGAACTCAAGCCCTTTGATATGTGTATATCTAATGTTCTGAGACCGAAGGCTGGGCGAACCAGTGGGGAAGCACCTGTGTTCTGTTGTCATCACTGCTGGAAACATCGGGTAAGATAGCACCAGCATCCCCTTTATCCGTTGAGAAGAGGTTCCCTTCCTTAAAAATTAAACCTGTGGGCTTGTGAAGTTTAGTCCAGAATTAGCTTCTGGCCCACGAGATACCTTTCTTTCCCTAGGAAGAAAGGCTTTCATGGTGGCAGCCCCCAATGGAGGATTTGTAGTTGCTGCATCACAGTCCTGGATTTGCATAAAGGCAGCAAGCAAAAGTGAAGTCAGGTTGCACAAGAGTAGTGAGCATGGCATGACAGTGAGAAGGGAGAAACACTGAAAGGCTGGAGGGGACGCAGGAAACTGGCAGTTTTAAACAAGGGTAAGAGGTTTGAGTAAAGAACTGGAATATTTGAGAGCTCTCATGAGGCAGCTGAGGAATGGAAGAGGGAGTAGTTTGAGTACAGTGAGAAGGGGGAGAGATGAATGTTTTTGTACTTTTAAAGTTATTGTTGGTACCATATTGTTTTTGTTGACCCTCTTTTCCACTTACAGAGCTAGTTTACTGTTTTTCTTTGAAATAAATATTCAAAAACATTTAACCTACTGATGCCTCAATTAATGTAATTTTATTGGTATCTATTTTTATTTTTGAAAAGACTCTCCAGCCAGTGCGGTGTAGTGGTTAAGAGCGGTAGTCTCGTAATCTGGGGAACCAGGTTCGCGTCTCCGCTCCTCCACATGCAGCTGCTAGGTGACCTTGGGCCAGTCACACTTCTCTGAAGTCTCTCAGCCCCACTCACCTCACAGAGTGTTTGTTGTGGGGGAGGAAGGGAAAGGAGAATGTTAGCCGCTTTGAGACTCCTTCGGGTAGTGATAAAAGCGGGATATCAAATCCAAACTCCTCCTGCAAGAGGGGAAGGGTTGTGGGCAGGATCCGATCTCCGCCTCAAGCAGGAGGCGTTAGCCCCCTGCCACCCACTCACCTGGCTGGTGCACCACGCCCACGGGCAAGCGCCCAACCAGGCGGTTTGGAAGGGGCGTGGACGGCAGCTTAACTTGTTGCTGCGCCAGCCACGCGGCCTCACTTTTCGTCGTCCCGTCGTGAGTCACCCGCCCTCCACTCCCTTAGAGTTAGGGCTTAGGTCATTGGCCTTGCTATGGACCTTAGGTTGGTCGCCCTGGTTGTCTAGGGGTAGGAGTTTTTCCATTTGGCATTAGGCTTTTTGGTTTTTTCGCCTACCTCGTAGCAACCGTCACAACTTTCGTGGTATTGGTGGGTAGGTTAGGCATTGGAATCATGTGTTTGTGGTGTGTGGAAGGGCTAGGTGTGGCCATCGCCTACGCCTTCAATTTTTGGGTATTCCGTTAAAGGAATCTGGCGGTCGTGGACCCTGTCCAATGCCTGTGAGGCGGGGGGCCATGGCACGACCCTCGGTGACATCAGGGGAGAGCTTATAGTTGGATTAGCATCAACAGGCTCTACCTACTGGTGAATAAAACCCCCTTTTAGACTCACCCCTCTCCGAGTGGGTGGAGTCAACTGATGTGATCCAATGCCTAAGCCAATACCTTTTCACTTGCTGTAATCAATAAAGTTGTGGCCTTTTCTTGCCCATCAACCCTATATTACGTGTCCGTGTGTCTTCATTCCACTAAGCGGGGATCGCGTCCTCGAACCACAATTTACCAGTATCTGCTGCATTTCCCACCCTAGGCTTATCCTCGAGTCAATAAGTTTTCCCAGGTTTTTTGTGGTAAAATTAGGTGCCTCGGCTTATATTTGGGTCGGCTTATACTCGAGTATATAGTGGTACCTCGAGTTAAGAACTTAATTCGTTCCGGAGGTCTGTTCTTAACCTGAAACTGTTCTTAACCTGAAGCACCACTTTAGCTAGTGGGGCCTCCTGCTGCTGCTGCTGTGCCGCCGGAGCACAATTTCTGTTCTCATCCTGAAGCAAAGTTCTTAACCCGAGGTACTATTTCTGGGTTAGCGGAGTCTGTAACCTGGAGCGTATGTAACCCGAGGTACCACTGTATATGGTATTAACAATACTTTAAACACCTGCAGAGAAGAAAACAGATAACTCTACATTTAGAATATGTTGTTAACGGAAGGATTATTGTGATAAAAGGTTTTGCCAATTGTTTAAATTAGAAGAAGAAGAAGAAGAGTTTGGATTTGATATCCCGCCTTTCACTCCCCTTCAGGAGTCTCAAAGCGGCTAACATTCTCCTTTCCCTTCCTCCCCCACAACAAACACTCTGTGAGGTGAGTGGGGCTGAGAGACTTCAAAGAAGTGTAACTGGCCCAAGGTCACCCAGCAGCTGCAGGTGGAGGAGCGGGGAAGCGAACCCGGTTCCCCAGATTACGAGACTACCGCTCTTAACCACTGCACCACACTGGTACTTTGTCACTACCTTTGCTTATTTGTTCAAAATTTGTGTTCAGCAGCGATAATATTTTGTTTTTAATGATAACAGTGGGATTATCACTAGGAGTGGTTTGTTCTGATCGTGTTTTTGTTTTTCCCTCCCTAAGATATATATTACCATTGTTTGTGAGGAGACAGATTTATCTCCCTTGAACTCTGAACTTCAGCTGGCTGGTCTTCGATTTTTAACCAATATGTCTGTTACCAATGACTATCATTACATGATGACAAGCTTCATACCATGCTTTCTTCATATGCTTTTGGAGGGAAATGAAAGAACACAGGTACCATAAGATGCTCTATCTTGTTAGGAGGAAAATCTTTTGGATTCTGCTTTTCTTGTCCTTTAATTCTCTGTGTCTTAAATCACTTCGAAAATTAATAGTAGTCATGCACATAAGTTAAAGGGGGTAGAAAATGTTTTTAGCTGATTTTTCTTTACTCACCTCTTTTTAAAAAGTGAGGGAGTAGGACCATTTAGGCTTTCTGAACTCCAGAGCCAACTCAAAAAAAGTTAACTAATTAGAAAAGGGATTTGAAGCAGAGCATTAAAGCAATTGCCTATTGGTCCTTCATAACAAAAAACCTTAGCAGGACACCATTCCCTGTTCCTTTGTAAGTTAAGGGTCCCACAATATGGCTCTCTATCACTCTCAGCTTGTTTACTTGGAGTGAAAATAACAGCAGAGCTTGTTTTGAACAGTTCTGAATGTTTCTTCTTTAGATTACAGAAGCACACATTAATAGAAGAAAACAGGAGTCTATGAGAATTCAGGATAGATTTATACTTCTGAAAGATGGATGTGAATTTTAAATTAAGAATATTCCTAGAAGAATAAGGTTGCTGTCACTAGTCCTGCTGCATTGCAGCTTTGGGGTCAGTTTACACTTCACAGCTCAGATTAAGTTTGTGTCTCCGCTGAATACTATGCAAGCTTCATTAATGTGTGGCCCCGAAATTCTGTCCCGTCCCCCCTGGCAACTGATGTCAAAGTTTGGTGCTAGTTTTGTGCCACAAACCCTGCTTTCTGCAGTGCCCTCCAAACTGACTAATTGACAGTCAAACCAGGGCTCATAGGTTTACCCCCAAACCCAATGTCTGCTTGGTTCCAAAGTGGTGTGCTGGTTTGGTGCTGCAAATCCCCCTTTCTGTGCCACCCCCCAAACTGATTTATGAAGCTTGCAATGCGGGTAGCCAATTCTCGTACTGGTTTACTCAAAAATAAGTACCGATAAAACTTAAAAGGGGTTTATTTCCTAATAAGGACAAATGCTTGTTACAAGAAAATTGAGTTTATATTAGTTTGCTATATTTTCTCCTTATAATTTTGGTTTTGTCACCATGTTGAACTGCCAGAAAAAGTGGGATCTATTTTTTTTTGTTTTATGATCTCCTAGCCTGCAGTTTGTAAGTTGTGCTTGCAAATCTTATGTGTTCCTAATATTTCCTGCTTATTTTATGTGTAGTGTTAAATCCAAAGTATATTATTAAAATTAAATTTTCCCCTATATTAATAGGTTCAGGTTCTAAAGGTGCTTGTGAATCTATCAGCAAACCCAGCTATGACGGAACATCTCCTTAATGCTCAGGTAATGCCACTTTTTATGCTTCTTCCAACAATTACTATTTGAAGAAATAATAATAATAATAATAATAATAATAATAATAATAATAATAATTTTTATTTATATCCCACCCTCCCCAGCCGAAGCTGGGCTCACGGCAGCTAACAACAATAAAATAATACATTCTAAAATCATTTCATTATAAAAATAATTCAAATCAAATTGATGGCAACCATTGGGCTAGAGTTCTGTAAAGATTGCCAAAGGAGGGAGTCAGGCTGTGCCCTGGCCAAAGGCCTGGTGGAACAGCTCTGTCTTGCAGGCCCTGTGGAAAGATGTCAAGTCCCGCAGGGCCCTAGTCTCTTGTGACAGAGCGTTCCGCCAGATCGGAGCCACAGCCGAAAAAGCCCTGGCTCTGGTTGAGGCCAGCCTAAGCTCTCTGTGGCCTGGGACCTCCAAGATGTTTTTGTTTGAAGACCGTAAGTTCCTCTGTGGGACATACCAGGAGAGGCGGTCCCATAGGTACAGGTGTCCTAGCCCTTATAGGGCTTTAAAGGTTAAAATAGCTATAGCTGAGTGAGCAGAGGTAAGAAATACTCCAGGTTAGTAACTGGTGAATGCCTGAGGTGTATGGTGCTCAAAATTTGATTTTGGGTTGGCATAGGGAAGTTCAGAAGCTAGTAAATTACTAGAGCCCAATGAAGGTGGGTAAGTGATGCGTATGATGTTTACTAAAAAGATGTATGTTCACTTATTTTTTCATGCCTACGAACAACTATTTCTTGTTTGTTTAATTCTCTAGGCACCCTTCTTACTATCCCTGTTTGACACCTGCATAAACAAAGAAGTTTTGCTCAGGGTCCTGGTGTTTGCCACAAACTTAACAAAACTTATGCAAAAGGACAAGAGCATTACTGTCCAGCATCACAATGAAGGTTCAATTTTTTCTGTACTCTGGGGGAATACTACAGAGTGTGCTCAGAAACTAACATCTTTGTTGTACCATCATGACACAGAAGTAAAAGAACAAGTGGCAGAACTGATAATGCAGCGGTGCTGAAACGAAATCGTTAAAAGCCTCCATTCAAAATCAAATTCCGGATGCAAAAGCCTAAGCTGATGCTTATGAATGTAGGACTCACAATATATATATGTAGGCCTACATGTTCATGGAACAGGAAGAAAAGTAGTAGAACTTCTTGCATATATGAAACTACTTTCAACCTCGATGGAAAAGCATTACATGGTAGAATTCACATGAAGCTGTAGATCAGTACTGTTTCATTTATGTTGCTAAATACAATTTGTGTAGAGCTAATTTCTGTAGAAATGCTTCAGCCATATCTTTGCATGTTTTGATTTAAAGCTCTCCCTGTGTCTCAAGAGTCCAACTCACTTCAAATAGGATTTAGGCATCTTGTGTTGCTGGTTTCATCCTTGCTACATTTCAGGTGTCTCAGACTTTTTAAAAAAATGCTGACCTTTAAGTCATTTAATTATTTTCAGTTCAGACATTTAATTATTTTAAAGATGAGCCAGCTATTCTTATAACTATTTTGTGGTGTCTTATGTTTTATTCAGTTTGTATATTTTTGTACACTGCCTTGATAGATAGATCAAGATCAATTAATACATTTATACTATCTTATTAGGGCTGAGAAAACCTGATGCTAGAATATTTTGGTGGTATGTGAGTTCCATATGTAAATATGGAGAAAACACCATATAAGGGTAAAACTACTTCCTCTATTGAAATGTATGAGGAACAGCTTGTGTATAGCAAGCTGCAAGGGTGCAACAGGTATAACAGCATTTGCAGTGAGCATACAATGTTTTGTAATGTGTTGGCATTGCTGTCTCCCCTTACCCTGTTTTTATATACCAGTACAGTAAGTATTAAGATAATCAGACTATGTGCTTTTTTATTTACTATTTAACTTTAAGCCCTCTCAAAAGAATAGCTTGCAATTATGCACACAAAAATTAAATTTACACCTCTGGAAGGAATTTTTGTTTTGCAAAGATGGTCAGATTTATGTATGGTTGAGTTTATACCCAAGGTAGAAACCTTGCAGCCTTGGTTATGACAGATTTCATCAGTCACAAAAGGATGTTACTGCCCAGTATCTTACAGATGAACTTAAGTCCTCCAACAAGTGAGCTGTGAACATCAGTGTACCCAAAGCCATAATTCATTGCATTTGTGTTTTAGTAGCTCAAACCCATACACCTGAATAAAATGTAAAGTAGCAATTAATGAAAATGAAAAAGTAGTATGTTTCAAATGCATGCCATAGTACTCTCCCATTTGTATTTCACAGCAAATACAAGTATGTAGTGATGTAAAACTGCAAATAGTATGTTGAATATTATTCTTTAGCTGAAGATAAATCTTACTAAAGAAAAATTGGGAGAGAAAAAGGAGTGTAGTTAAATTAAATGGTTATTTCTTATTGTGAGAGTTCAAGTCATATTAACATAAGATACTGAAAGTATTATTCAATAATATGACTACTTCTGAGCAAGAGAAATCTTTATTTTGTAAATTAGTTTTACTAGTTTGACACATGTATAATTGGCCATTTTTTTTACAATGTTGAACAAATTAATATCATGCTTTTAAATTGTTATAAGCAATTTGTATATGTTTTTCCACATCATTCTGACAAACCAATTCATTTGAAACCCACAGTTGGCGTCAGGGAGCAGGAACAAACAAAACAAGCTGAATAAAGATTTCAGAGAACAAACGGTTCCAGTTACATGCAGCTTGCTTATTCTCAAAACAAGAAGTGTTCAGGCCTGTGCTAGAACAATTTCACAGTGACAACACAATGCAAAGTGTACAGAGATTCTGGCCAGCAGCAACATAAATAGGCATTTTTTTGTAGTTAGAACTCTTTGAAAAGGCACATTTTATAATTTCAAAACTTGGCTCTTACATTTGCAATTGAAAATGTACAAGCATTCAGTAAAGTCAGTGTTTTGTTCAAAATGTGCTTTTAGCAACTAGTTGTGTTGGAAGACACCATCAAAAATCCTCTTAATTTCCAACAGCTACGAAGGCACAGGGCACATTCTCTAAGTGATCGTTCTGCTCAAGGGAGATAATGGGCTGGGACTATTCACACTAATGCTGCAGTACTCAAAACATTTTCCATGTGGCTACTGTATTGGTTGTAAAACTCAAAACCACTTCCATCAGGGTAGTTTCAGGATCTTTAAGTAGATCAGCACAACCCAACATTTTACACCAAGTGGGCTGCAAGAGTACTTTGGGACGGAACCCACAGGCCACACGCTACCTTATTGCACAGGCCAAAATATGGTCCCCATCACACCCTCTCATTGCTGCCTTTCTACAGCCAATAAGAAAGGTGCAAGGCTTTGGGAAGGAGGCATGAGGCCCTGACAGGGTCCTAGAACTCCCACCTTCTTCCCAAAGCCGGGAAAGTGCTAACTATGCTTTGGGAAGGAGGAGGGAGGATTCTGGGACCCAGTCAGAGCCCTCACGCCTCCTTCCCAAAGCCCAGTGCCTCACTTACCTGGCTTTGGGAAGGCAGCACAAGGGCTGCAGGGGGGGGGGAGCATCAAATGTCGCTAAAAAGGCCTCGGACACATGCAGCCCTCAGGATGCATGCTGGACTCCCCTGAACTAGAGCATTTCAGATTTTAGCCTAATCCCCCCCAAAAAAACAACCCAAGCCCTTTCTGAGGTTAAACAATAGTAGCTAAGGCTGTGCTCCTAATCCCACTTATGAGGAAGGAAGTCCCACTGAATTAAATAGGACTTGATTCTGAGTAGACATGGTTAGGATTCTGCTTTAAAATATGCAATCTGAAACATGCATACTAGAAAGGAAGTTCTATCACTGCAGGCTTGGCATCTGAGTAAGGATGCTAAAGATTAGAAAGTGTGTCCATTTCACAGGATGGTGGGATGTATGCAAATGAAGGTTTTGATCCTAATCACCTGCCAAAAATTAATGGTATTTCAGCAAGACCTTCCAGGTATACGAATCCACACATACCATCATTTTCAGGAAAACCTATCTGCAGTTTTCTAATTCCACCCAATGCCTGTTGATCAGATCGTTAGTGTAAATGATGGAGTGCTTTAACCGTGCTCTTCCCACCCCACTCCAAGGCAGGAAGGGGTCTCACAAGCACAGCAATGCACATGGTAAACTAGTGTGCATATGACCCCTGGCCTGAAGGCCATTGTCGTGGGAGATTTTACTATAACAGACTTGCAGTCAAATGCATGCAGAAACCAATTTCTATACATAAGCACTTTATCTAACAGAAGGTTACACTCTCTGTGCTCCAAATCTTCATGTGTATGTAGGCCTTGTTTTTCAGTGTAATCCCCCACTTTTTAAACCAGAAATCCGATTTTTAAAAAGGGAAGGTTAAAGCACTTAGCAGTTCAGGGAGGGAGGGAGGGTTGCTATGTCAAGAAAGCCTTGAGTTCACAGGTCCTCTTGGGTCTTATGGATTGTGGCCTAGTTAATCTCTAGCAGGTGACCTGCACTGGTTTTAAAGAGGTGAAATGACTTCACAGGCAATGCAATTAACTCCTTATGTACACGGCATGTGCAGCTAAGTTAATGCTATCAAGTGCTATTTCATTCATTTATTAAAAACTTGCAATTTTATAAGGCTGGTATGCAAACTCCTGAAATCTTAAAAATCCTGTTCAAAATTTTACAAAAAGGTATCAACCTTAATTGCTTCCCCCACCCCTAGATACAATTAATAAGAAATCGATTCCCGCCCCCATTTTTATTCAAATCCATCCTCGTTAATATTTAAGTCTCGTGATTCACCATGCTTTAAGACAAAGAAATCTTCAGTTTTCAGTCCGTATCTGTCTAGAGCTTCCATCAGTTTAGCAGGAGGATCCAAGTAATACTGTGGAGAAAACAAGCAGTCAGGACTGGATAAGCCTGTTGTGAAAAACCTTCATAAGTATTATTCTTAGTTATCTAATAAGTAGCAACTGCAGATTGAGAACTGTAGTCATGGTAAATTCAAGAAATAGCTTAAACACCAGTTTGAAAGAACATACTTTAGTCTTGCAAATTTAAGGGGAATTCTGGCTCCACTGAAATCCAATAAGACTTTTCCTTTTCCTGCTGAAGTCCTTGTTAAGCTCTGAATGGGGTTACCCCCTTGAAGCATACCTTGTATTTGTGGCAACAAGTGTTATTGAACTGATCCTGCTATTTCAGGATGAATCAACTGCTCTGTGCAGCTGTGGTAACTTGTCCAGACAGAGCACTCTGGGGCTGCACACTGCTTACAAAAGCTATGTTTTCCATGAATAAACTTCTTAGATATTACAGCCGTTCATGAGAGCAGTTGTTTGCACACATCAGAACCAATTTGTAACCTCGGTTCTTGCCAGTGAATGACCACATGCAATGGATTGTGAGCACAATCTTTCCAGTTAAGTTGATGGGAAAGTATGAAGTGTTCAACAAAGGCAGATATTCTGAAAAAATGTTAGAAAACCATAGGGCCACAGCTCAGTGATGAGTCAGGAGTATGCTTCTGCATACCAGTTACTGAGAAACATGAAAATAAGGGCATTACAGAGCTCGTGCCCTGCTTCTGAGCCTGCCCATAGGCATATAAGGGTCTTTAGTCTTGTCCAGCCAGGGCTCTCACTATTAGGATGAATATGCTCCGCATCAGGTCCACTTTCAGTCTCCAGTTAAAGGACTGAAGGCAGGACAGGGAAACGCCTTAGAGAGAAACAGCCTAACTCAACACAATATGTTATTACTTTTCCACATTTGGAAAGTATTATTCTTAGTTATCTAATAAGTAGCAACCGCAGATTGAGAACTGTAGTCATGGTAAATTCAAGAATAGCTCAAACGCCAGTTTGAAAGAACATACAGTGGTACCTTGGGTTAAGAACTTAAATCGTTCTGGAGGTCCGTTCTTAAGCTGAGGTACCACTTTAGCTAATGGGGCCTCCCGCTGCCGCCGCACCGCCACCGTGCGATTTCTGTTCTCATCCTGAAGCAAAGTTCTTAACCTGAGGTACTATTTCTGGGTTAGCAGAGTCTGTAACCTGAAGCGTCTGTAACCCGAGGTACCACTATATCAAAATATGTTTACTTGCTGCAAACGTGTACAGGGTGCCCCGCAAGACGAATGCCTCGCAAGACGAAAAACTCGCTAGACGAAAGGGTTTTGCGGTTTTTGAGCTGCTTCGCAAGACGAATTTCCCTATGGGCTTGCTTCGCAAGACGAAAACGTCTTGCGTTTTTTGCAAGTTTGTTTCCTTTTTCTTAACACCCTTAATACAGTTGCGACTTGACTTCGAGGAGCAACTCATAGAACACGGTGTGGTAGCCTTTTTTGAGGTTTTTGGCGATTTTTGAAGCTTTTCCAAAACTTTTCCAACACCGTGCTTCGCAAGACGAAAAATTCGCTAGACGAAAAAACTCGCGGAACGAATTAATTTCGTCTTGCGAGGCACCACTGTAAATGAAAAGAACTGTGTCAGAGAGGATTAAACAATGCCTACATTCTAGAAAACCCTTGGGCTGCTACAACTGACTTATCAAAGTCCAGTGGCCTAATCATAAATTGTATGACAGAGATGCCTCTCCAGTTGTGCACGCCACCTTTTGACAGTAAATGTTTAGTGTCCTTACTGGCCTTCCTTTTAATTTTTTAACATCTAAATTTCCCAGCAGAACTAGTAAACATTCTGAATCTCTGTACTTAGCAGTGCATGAAATGTGGGGGATCTGTGGGGTTCAGAATCCTTCTCAAGCACCTACCAGAAAGTTCAGGGTTTTCATAAACATTAATGATTTCTGATTCTAATTCCAGTTTTAAGAATCAACTATGGTCTCATATGCTCAGCCCCTTCATCTGCAGAGCATCATCCTGTGTTGTTGGCCAGTAAATAATAATAATAATTTTATCATTTATCATCTAGCTGGGTTTCTGTGGGTGGCTGGGGGCTAGTTTCTTCATTACGCTAGAATGTCAAAGAACGTTGGGGTACTGGCACATATGTATTCTGATATAGTATGATATGCATACTGATAAGATATAATTTTGTTACACATTCAGGAAAACCAGTTTCATACCAAGTGAAATTGCCTCCAATGATTTTGTCACTTTAACACAACGCAACTATTAATTCAGTCCATAAAGACAGAGCAACTAAGCTGTACACAATCTCTTAAAGCACCCTTGTCATTGTTTCTTTAGTAGTTTGCTTCAGAGTATCTGTAAGACCTTCAGACTTACTACTAAGCAAAATTTAAGTCAAACTAAAAACTGAGGGGGGGAACCTAGCTTTGACAATACACAATTAGTTGTATAGAGAATCGACTGTCTTCAGAACTAAAATTGACAGCCTATACTGTAAAATAATACTAAAATCAGAGGCCATTTTCTTTGACACATTTGAAACACATTGAAAACCGCTATGGTCCATAAGAAAAAATTATAACACTACATGACTTCTTTTTTTATAGATAGTTAAGTTAGTTGGAGCTCCTATACCAAAAATCCATTCAAACTAAATCTCCATTCCAAATTACACACCTGCAGAGGAAACAGCCCACTATTCTCTCCTTGCCTCTTTCCAATTAGTCTCCACGGACGGCAGGTAATTCTGCTGCCTCTTTGCATCAGATGTAATTAGATCACTTAATCACACCTGATGCAGAGATGCAGTAGAATTATCTTTCCTCAGAGGATGCTGCCTACTGCAGTTCTTCTTGAGATAATGTCCCTTCCAATCAGGGGACACAGCTCCAGGGCTCGCACAAAAAACACAGAGGATGTGCAGTTCTCCCATACACTAAAACTCCGGGATGTAAGTGAATGATACTTTCTGTTTTAAGTCAGAAGAAAGGATATTTCTGCTATCAGGTTGGAACAGGCAGTTCTAGATGCTACTATTTTGAATGGACATCCGCAGCTGCACAAATGGTTAGTTCACACTTACCTCATTTGCTAAAGCAAAGGTTCCCCAGTGAATTCCAACAGACTTCTTTGCTTGTACATCAATATGAATCCTTACTGCTTCTTCGGGGTCCACATGCTGGTATTTCATAAACCACCTACCAAAGAGGGGAAGAGCATTTTTCCTTGCCTGTTACACAGACATGCACTGGCCAAGTTAAGGTTCCTCAATCTGTTGCATAGCTTTTCCTCTTACTGGCCCAATTTGTTCCCTTCTCCCATATTGCTAAAAGAGATTGCTCATTTATCTGTTAAGCTGCATCTCAATCATTCTAATTTCCCATCTTCCACAAGGCATCTCAACCACATTTAGTTTTCCTGTAATGCAAAACTGGCAGCCAATCTTCACCTACCTCTTGCCCATTAAGATCTAGCCTTTCCTCCTGCCTGTCTTTAAGACTGTGAGCTTTCATTGGCCCCGTTCAGATCACATAGGTAAAGGGACCCCTGACCATTAGGTCCAAATCTATATATCTAGCTGGAGCTTCTTAGAATGGCTAAGCCCATGTTAAAACACCAGAAGAATACGTAAGAAACAGAGCAACAGAGAAACAGTACGAGCCAAGTTAGAGCCGGTGGTTAAATTTATCATTTAAAAAGCCAAAGCGAATAAAAATTTCTTCCCAGGCACCGGGCATACTTCAGTGAGTGCCACGACTGTAAACACTTTTTCCTGGGCCCCAACCACAGGTCATCCTACACTTTCCGACGAAAGATGTCCAAGGTCTTAATCAATTTCATGGGGACTAAGTGTAACTCACAAAGCTTAGATCCAATCTGGTATGTTTTTGTGGATGAAGGTAAAGGTAAAGGGACCCCTGACCATTAGGTCCAGTTGTGACCGACTCTGGGGTTGTGGAGCTCATCTCACTTTATTGGCCAAGGAAGCCAGTGTACAGCTTTCGGGTCATGTGGCCAGCATGACTAAGCCACTTCTGGCGAACCAGAGCAGTGCACAGAAACACCGTTTACCTTCCCGCCAGAGCGGTACCTATTTATCTACTTGCACTTTGATGTGCTTTCGAACTGCTAGGTGGGCAGGAGCAGGGACTGAGCAACGGGAGCTCACCCCGTCACGGGGATTCAAACCGCCGACCTTCTGATCAGCAAGTCCTAGGCTCTCTGGTTTAACCCACAGCACCACCTGCGTCCCTCAGATGACATAGTATGCCATAAACCATGGCTTAACATAAATCCACAGCATGTATCACTCCCACTGCCCTTCTTCCTTCATGCAAGTAACAAACCAAGAACCTTGGTTCTCTGTGATGTCCAAAACAGTGCTCATGGTTTGTTTCTCTCCAAATACATAAACCATAATCTGAAGTCAACTGTTCTTGGCTTCACAGTTGCGGTTGAGGAAGGAAGGAAGGAAGGAAGGAAGGAAGCCAGCTGTCATGATAAGCCAAGGCCTGTGGTTTGTTGTTACTGCTCACACTAGAGGAGGAATGAAGCAGGAGTGATTTGGCATGGTAGGCCAATGTGGCTATGATATTGCCTGTGTTTTGCACATCTTACACATTGTTTGTGCTGTATATAAACAGTATCTTGGGTCACAGGCTCCAGTTTATTGGCTTACATACCTTGGTTCATATGCTCCAATGGGAATAGCTGCAAGATCGAAAGGTCCAAATCGCTTCCCTATCTCCTCAAATGCAACACAATAGCCAGTATCTCCGGCAAAAAAGAACCTATTCCAGGGCCCCAAGACAGACCAGCTTCCCCAGAGAACTTTGTTGTCATCTGTTGCAGTCCTCTTGGACCAGTGTTGGGCAGGAGTAAAAACAAACGTAACTGCGTCATGACCAGGAACACAGTTTTCTCCCCACCAGTCCAGCTCAATTACATTCTCACAGCCACATTTCTGCATCCAGTCTAAAAGACCCAGGGGCACAAACCATCTCAGGTCACTGCCAAAGCGACTATTTAAATTTATTACGGAGTGGTAGTCCAAGTGGTCGTAATGAGTGTGGCTGATCATCACTGCATCTATTTTGGGGAGTTGATCTACAGTACATGGGGGTCCTCTAAAACGCTTAGGTCCCCCAAATTGCACCGGAGAGGCCCGCTGACTGAAGATGGGGTCAGTAAGAAGTGTAAGTTCATCCATTTCCACCATTACAGAAGCATGTCCAAGCCATGTTACTCGCATACCAGCTCCGGTTTTTCCAGCTAGTTCGGGGTTTTGAACAAAGTAAGGTTTCAGTACTGGAAGCTCTCTGTCAAGTTCCTAGCAAAAGAAAACAAGGACACAAAATTAGAAAGCATACCCAGATCACAAGGAGCAAGTATTTCGTCCATCTTGGACCCTTGAGGCAGAAAGTCTTGTTAACTCTACACCAGGCGTCCCCAACCTTCGGCCCTCCAGACGTTTTGGACTACAATTCCCATCTTCCCTGACCACTGGTCCCGTTAGCTAGGGATCATGGGAGTTGTAGGCTAAAACATCTGGAGGGCCGCAGGTCGGGGATGCCTGCTCTACACCAACAAGGTGTAATATTAAAGTCTGTGGTATAAATACACTTGAACATCATTTAGTGTAGACCAATGCTGAGAGCCAGTGTGGTGTAGTGGTTAAGAGCGGTAGTCTCGTAATCTGGGGAACCGGGTTCGCGTCTCCACTCCTCCACCTGCAGCTGCTGGGTGACCTTGGGCCAGTCACACTTCTCTGAAGTCTCTCAGCCCCACTCACCTCACAGGGTGTTTGTTGTGGGGGAGGAAGGGAAAGGAGATGGTTGGCCGCTTTGAGACTCCTTCGGGTAGTGATAAAGCGGGATATCAAATCCAAACTCTTCTTCATGGACTTGAGCGTCAGATATTTCCTCAATGCAACTAAGCCATCAGTTGTCTACCAGGCCCTTAGTGACTTCAAAGCAACTGGGCCAATGGCAGCCAGCAAGGAAGTGACACATAGGCTCTGCATCACGAGTCACAGGAGGCTTTGTAAATGTAAACAGCACAGCAGAGGGAAGAGAGCCAGCCAGCCTCCTCCCTGCTCTGCTAGGTTTCTATTTGCAAGACTTCCAGCATACGAGAAACGTGCACCATGACGAGAATCATTTGCATCTCACGCATCCAGCCAGTTCAGATTAGCATGATGCAGATCTGCACCAGTTGTACATAAGGAACCCTGTTTATGTGCATGAATCACCCTTGGAATTTCAAGGTAACGAGTTTTGCTTGCAGCTTGGGTTAAGGGAAGTATTCTAGGAGGGTGAAGGTCCAACTCTGCTTGCAGATAACACTGACAGATAACATTGAGAAAAGAGATGACCAACAACTAACAGTAAACATGAAAATCATTTCCCAAACATAAAGGGCATTCCAAATTGTTGTTGTTGTTGTATATTGCCCTTCATCTAAGGATCACTGGGTGGCTTACAATATAAATACACAAAAATATTTATTATAGGGCCCTGCCCTGCTTCTCTCCACCTGGCTTGGGGCGGGGCCTAACAGGCTCCACAGAGAAGTGCAGCTGCTGCTGCTGGGCAGAAAGGACTCCGTTTTTTAAAAAAATGCTTTTATTTTTTATGTATGTCATTTTAAATTGTGATTTATATTAACGCTGTATTTTTAGTCTTAGATTTTATGATTTATATGGAAATTGTTTTCCATTTGGTTGTGTACTTTTTGATGCGTTTTATTTATTGTTTATGACGTTTGTGATGTTGGTAATTATGTAAATCTTGTCAAGCCGCCTTGAGAATTGTTTTAACTATGGAAAGGCGGCATACAAATAAAATGATGATGATGATGATGATGAAACAAGACTGCCCCACCTCCCAGTTTAAAAGGGCATAGATTGTTTCATTTAGCCAAATGCCTGGGAGAGGAGGAATGTTTTTTGCCTGGTGCCTAAAGATATGTAATGAAGGTGCCAGGCAAGCCTCCCTGGGGAGAGTCACCACAGAAAAGGCCCGTTCTTGTGTTGCTTATCCTCCAGACCTCTCACAGAGGAGACACACAAAGAAGGGCCACTGATGATGATCACAGGATCTGGGTTGGTGCTTATGGGGAGAGGTGGTCCTTGAGGTATTGAGCCGTTTAAGACTTTATAGATCTGCAGCAAAGGAGAGCTCCCTCTCCCGACTTCTCAAACTCCTCTTACCATTAAAAAAGTTTCTCAAATTCAACCAAAGTCTTTCCTTCTGTAATTTAAACCTATTAGATCTAGCCCTGCTCTCTGCAGTAACAGAGAACAACATTTCACCATTATTTTCTAATTTGATGCTGGTCTCCGAAGGTTAGCCAAGAACAGGGACATCTGCTAAGGAGTTTAGACATGAATTTGGGTGAATATACAGCAGGAGACACTGTCATATTGCACAGCCTTGCTATCTGAACCTGACAGAGAAGGCCTAATTAAAAACATGTTCTCAGGTATCATAATGGAACACATGGGAATAGGTCTCAAAGGGACCCGGTGCTTGAACTGTTTAGGGCTTCAGAGGATACACAAGGGATGCATGTACACACTGCTACAAAAATTGAAAATTATTCTTCCATCTGTAATGTTCTGAATTATTCGTTCTAGTTTTGCTGGAATGAAGGGGCAAATAAGTGCTCAAGGAATTCAAATCCCACTCCTAACTACGTGTTCATCCACCTTAGCAAACGTCTGTTATTGCAAAGCTATGCTTGCTTATGTGTAATGCTTCTGTAATGATATAAACCAAGAAAAGTGCTGTGTTAAAAAAAGAAGACTGAAACTCTCAGAATAATGAATTTTACAGCAAATGCAGCATCCTGTGCTTTTTCAGCACTGCTACAAAATGACTGCATATGCACCGCCAGCATAAAATTGAAGCTGCAACTCAACTCTGCCTTCTTATACAAAGGCTAGGAATTCATTTTCAGTACCAGAACTATACTCCCAGTCTTGTCACTCAAAAATCAAACCCAGTTCTAGGGTAATGTAGGAGAAAAGCCTTTTAGTTGCTATTGTTAAACAACTGAGAGTCAGAATCCTTGCTGATCTACTGCAAATCCCTCAGAGATCTACTAGTAGACAGGCAATCCATGTACAAGGCTGCCTTCAACTCATGGCTGCCACAGAATTTGTTTTATCTGGGCTCTATGGTGCAATGTTGATGAGCTCTTAAATTATGCTTTGATTAGGTGACGTGACAAAGGCAGTGTTATCCCACACTTTCCAGTAATTTTTCTGTTACGAAAAGTCTGCTTTTGGGGGGAAGTGGGCTTTTTGTGCAAGACATCCCAGTCAACTATAATTGCACAACCTAAATTTACCAGTATGTGATTGAATCCTACCTGAAAATAGCAACAGTCTGGAAGCACAGATAGTTTATTTATCTATTTACCACATTATCTATTTACTTGCCCCCCAGCTGCCCAGCCCACCAGGGGGATGCAACATTTGCCACGCCACGGGCACCAGCAACCCACGCAACACCACTGCACGTAATATATACTTCAAAAATCTTTGACTTACTGGTAAACAAGTAATTTACATGAAGTGGTATTGAGAGTGCTTCAAACATATCTAGATGAATAGAACTATAGAATGTTTACCTGCTTTGAAGATGGGACCTTGCTGTTGTCCTTTTCCGTAAGAGCCCATTTCATAATATTTGGGAAAGAGGGAGGTTTCCATGTTGGCCAGGGGTTGATAAACCTCCCATCTTTACCTCTCTTTGATTTTGTTACATCTTCCTCCAACCTATAATCCAGTCTGAAGCTTTTTCTGGATGTTCTGGAAGAATCGCTGCCCCGGGAACCTTGACTAGAATTTTGCCGTTTCCGTACTGCTTCTTTAGGATTCTGATCGCAAGGAGACAAAGGCTGCTCTTCGTCCATATCTTTTGGTGAAGAACTAAAAAGAAATATATAAAAGTTTATCTTTTTTTAGCTGAAATATTTTTAATGCCCAAAACAATGTCCCCAGAATAATCCTGTCAGCTCCTCTTCCATTTTTCTGTACAAAGAATGCACAAAGAACTTGTTTTAGCAAGCAGGTGTGGCAAGATTTTTGCGATTCAGGCAGAATCTTGCTCTTTGATATGCACAGCATCAGACTCTCGAGTTCCTACATGTTAGGAGGAGATGGTCTGTCCTTCTTCCAGAAATGGATTCTAACACTCCTGAAGCTCACAATCTGTGCAGTTAGATTTAGCAAGTTCATTCCTAAGACACATCAACCAATCAGGCAATAACTTTGCATCCAACAGCACTCTGCATTTTCATCTGCACTGACAACTCCTGACCTCACCTGGAGTGCTGTGTCCAGTTCTGGGCACCACAGTTCAAGAAGGACACTGACAAACTGGAACGTGTCCAGAGGAGGGCAACCAAAATGGTCAAAGGCCTGGAAACGATGCCTTATGAGGAACGGCTAAGGGAGCTGGGCATGTTTAGCCTGGAGAAGAGGAGGTTAAGGGGTGATATGATAGCCATGTTCAAATATAGAAAAGGATGTCACATAGAGGAGGGAGAAAGGTTGTTTTCTGCTGCTCCAGAGAAGCGGACACGGAGCAATGGATCCAAACTACGAGAAAGAAGATTCCACCTAAACATTAGGAAGAACTTCCTGACAGTAAGAGCTGTTCGACAGTGGAATTTGCTGCCAAGGAGTGTGGTGGAGTCTCCTGCTTTGGAGGTCTTTAAGCAGAGGCTTGACAACCATATGTCAGGAGTGTTCTGATGGTGTTTCCTGCTTGGCAGGGGGTTGGACTCGATGGCCCTTGTGGTCTCTTCCAACGCTATGATTCTATGACAAGCAGGGATCCTTGACCAGGGCTAGGATGGTGAGGAGGAGAAAACCACGGGTGAGAGCACAGGAAGAGAGATTAACCAGAAGTAGCATGTCCTAAATCAGTTTCCCCCTGGATGTGGTGCTTTAAACTGATAGGTACTTCCCACCACACTTTAGGGAGAGGATGCAGGGAATGATAAACAGCAATGATACCTAGAAACAACAAGGTTATTCCTACCAAGATGAATCATATTTCCCTTGACAGTGAGTAATATTTATGGTTTGCAAAGGACCTCAAACCTACCACACAGGGGCACTACATTTGCACCTACTATTTCGGACTTTAGATTTCAAAATCCAGACTTAAAATACTTTGAACACTGGGGATTGTAAGTAAGTGCTTTCCAGCTGCACTCTGAACTTCTGTCAGAAATGCTTGATTAAAATGAACTCTTTGGTCCCCTATTAAGATCACAGCAAACAGTGGCTTGGTTGCTAATCCGGCTACTTACAACTGAAAGGGCAGGTGAGGTCCCAAGAGCTCTGTATAGTTGAAACAATGATCAGACGTCAAGAGACAGGTGTATATTAAGCTCTGAAGTGTACATTAGAACAGAGGTATCAAACTCTCTTTTTTAAGTCATAAGAACTGGGGACTGAAGACCCTTTGCGTTGTAGGTTGGTTAAGGGGCGAAATAAAGATAACAAAGACTTCAAAACTAGTGGGGGAAAGTGGGATGGGTAAATAAAAGAAAACAGTGAACTGAGATGCATGGATTTTGGAAAACAGCGTCAGGATGGCACAGAACTGAGTAAACGCAGAAGAAGCAATTGAGAACACCTCATGCAGTATCCAGGTAAGAGATGCAATGTGCTGTGAAAGGAGGAGCAGGAGAAAACAAAGGTTGGGGAATCGAGAGTAGTGAAATATCTGGGTTTCAACCAAATTAATCAGCTCCATTATACTTTCAAGGTTCCTATTACAGTTCCAGGGTTGCTACAAATATCCCTGTCCAGAATAATTCTTACATATAAACTAGCTTTCATCCTGTTCTAGAGATTGAGAACAGGCCTTCCATGAAGAGATAAATCAAACCTTAACTGTACCTTTCCAGTACTAGGGCAGCTTGAACACAAATCACGTCCAGCGTAATTTGCAGTGTAGTCTACTGACACAGATTCAGTTTTTTTATATCAAAGAATGTGCATCCTTTGATGTCAGTAAGGTAAGGCATGTATTCTTAGACTGCAATCCTATACAGTGTTACCTCGGGTTAAGTACTTAATTCATTCTAGAGGTCCATTCTTAACCTGAAACTGTTCTTAACCTGAAGCACCACTTTAGCTAACGGGGCCTCCTGCTGCTGCTGCACCGCCGGAGCACGATTTCTGTTCTCATCCTGAAGCAAAGTTCTTAACCCAAGGTAATATTTCTGGGTTAGCGGAGTCTAACCTGAAGCGTATGTCACCTGAAGCGTATGTAACCCGAGGTACCAGTGTACCCAGTTCGGAAGCCCCACTCAACTCAGTGAGATATGTTTAGCACTGCACTGCTGATTTAAGAAATCTGGTTCCACCACTGAGCACCATCTAAACTAGAGTTCAGTTAACAGCTATGATTCTTCTCATATAGTACAGTACTTACCAGCTTGGGTGAATAACTGGATTTGTCATAATTCACGATCATTTTGCTATTAACCTTAAGACTGTGTTGGTGCAAAATTTAAGCAGAAATAAAAGAAGTGAAGAATCAATGTTAAGAAGAAATACACTTTAGTATTTTGAGCCTTCCCTCACCACCTGCTCAAGATTTCCTGCTGCTGTAGGGGCAGCCTTTTGCTGGGAAGTGAAATTGTGATGTCATGGGCAGGTGACAGCTCAGGTGAGGAGAGGGCTACAGCCACGTGGCTCCATATGTAGTTATTCTGCAGCTTTGCTGAGACTTGTAAGGCATTAGTCGGTATTCTGCTCAAAAGAAACATATTTTCCTTAACATTTAATAGTACATCAGCACATCTAAAATGTAGAGCATTCTTTCAAGTTTTTCTTGTAGCTATAAAGGTCTCTTCCAGCTTATATATTCCCTTTGGCTCTTAACATGTATTTCTTTAAACAACCCACGGCATGAAATCATTACACTACAATTCATTCCGGTTTTTTGGGATGCCGAGACAAGGCATGTCGTAGCCTCAGACACAGATGCCTGCCTCAGGGCTCCATAGTTGTTATTTTGCAAGTGCATAGTTTTAAAACAGGTTTTAATACTCCATGAAAATGGGACAGCTTGGCCATGCGCATACAGGAGCATGTGTGAGAGAAGGTGGGGCTTAGCAGTGTACACTCCATCTTTTCATCCCGTAGGACCAGTTTTATACTTTTGCCTAGTGCTCCATATAAACTAGGCCTTGCCACTGCAGCAGTCTGAATTCATGGATAAAAGATTGCTCTGATGAGTCCTCTGAAGGATGAAGGGAATGGAAGATATAATTTAAAGAGTTCCATCTGCTACCGGTATATAACTTCTACGTAGGGAAATAGACAAGAAAAAGGAATATACCACCATTTATGAAAGACAGAGGCTTTTCTATTTTGCTACCTGCTGAACAGCAGCACGAAAAGATGCAAAAGCCAAAGGGGTATGCTAAGTGAGGAGTATGAGCAGATTCATGCAATTTATGCATGCCAGTGTAAAGGTCAGCAGCCCAAGGTCTACACATCCCAAAGTTTTTTCTGTTCTGTAAATACACTGGTACTTGATCTCCCTACATGCACACCAAGACCGCGACAAGTAGACCGTTTATTCTCTCAACATGAGATTGCCCCCCACCCTGAGGTGGCAAACTGACAGTAACTATATTCTAAGGACTCCAACTTACTGCAAGTCATGCATCCAGGTTTTTCAGTCTCCTCCAGAGGCAGCAATATATTTTGCATCTCTTATGAAAAGCAAGTATTGCAACCTGATACCTGAGAAAAAGCAACCACCCTGCTTCCTGTTACACCCTAGGGGTGTGTGGTCTAAAGGTGCGTGCTGGCGAATGGTAATTATGACTGATAAACCACATAGTATGTGTGTGTGAAAGGAATGCAGGTGGTACCTTTGGACTGTGAAGAACTTAACACAGTACAGCTTTCTTTTCACTGAGACTCAGTGAACAGAGGTATAATATCAGCTACCATAAATATATAAATATATGACACACGAAGCTGAAAAAGAGATCTTCCTATAGGCCTTCAATTAAAATAATAAATATCGTAATCACTTTCATTTGAGAGTCAATGCAATATTTCCAAATATTCTCCCTCCTCCTGTTTCTAATGCTTTCAATTTTGGAGAATAGCCCCCTTTCAAAATGAGATTGAAAACAAAAGTTTATGCAACTCAGAGACAGATTAACAGTAGTGTTAAACTTCGAATCGTACAATGCCTGAATGGCAACCATGCACTCAGTTCTGCACACTGAAATCCCACTAAAATGCCAGCAGCTGCAGGACCATAGTCTTCGAGTTGTTCCAGATGTTTTTTTTAATGAATATTTTCATTTTTCAATTAATACCTGAAGGGGGAACAGCAGGTCACAGCAGCAACTTGCAATTTAAAAAGCAGGATTCTGCCATTTTTATAATCACAGAAACTGCCCTGCAATTTCTTTGATGCCCTTCCAGAAGCTTCGTAGGGCATGAAGCACTGTGGGAACATGCCACAGTTGGAGAAGGTCAGGTTTATATTCTGAATTGTTACTCTCAGTGTTTCCCCAATGGGCCAAAATGGAAAAAGCTCTGCCAGCAAGCGTGACTGAAAAACCAGCACTCAGCAGCTTCTCTTCTTTTTTAATACACAAAACAAGTCACCTTGAGACCCCGGCTAGCAAGAGAATCCTCAGAAGCAAAATACGCATTGCTTGCTTTTGTTTCAAACTAATGTGAGAGGTCTAAAATAGACTCTGTGAAGGAAATGTCTCCGGCAACTTTAACTACTTAGGCTCTGATAGGCATAATGCATTTTCTTCCCCATCCTCTTCATTTTGTTGCTTTTTAGTGATGAGATTGCTTTAGGCATCAAGTGGAAAATACGTTGCAATTATGAATGATGCTTTTAAAAAAACAATACTGTGAAGCTCAACAGAAGGTTCGAGGCATTTGGAATGAAACACGGCCTGAGAAGAACATATGTTCAAAGAAGATTGGGAAACGTTTATCAAATATATGGGAAATAATTGCGTACAGCTGAAAACTCTGTCAGCATTAAGATAAAATCAACAGTGTAAATAAGTTTTGATGGATGCAATAATGGAATACTGAAATATGCAGTGATTTATGAAATGTAAAATGAACCATGGAAAGAGAAGGGAAGTCACTGATATCTTAAGGATGTAAAATGAGTATTTTAAATGGTAAAACAAATTTAATAAAAAGATAGACAGACAGACAGACAGACAGACAGATAGATATAGAAACACGGCCTGAGAATCTACTGCAGGCATAGGCAAACTCGGCCCTCCAGATGTTTTGGGACTACAACTCCCATCATCCCCGACCACTGGTCCTGTTAGCCAGGGGTGATGGGAGTTGTAGTCCCAAAACATCTGGAGGGCCGAGTTTGCCTATGCCTGATCTACTGTAGAATCACATAGGTCAAGGAACCTTTTAATAGAGGGGTCAGCAAACTTTTTCAGCAGGGGGCCAGTCCACTGTCCCTCAAACCCATTGTTGTGACATTTTGCATGGGACCTGTCAAGTCCACTTCTCATGAACATACACACTGGGGGGAGATACTAGCCATGGATGGATGAAATTCAGAGTTCAGCTTACACAGGCAAGCGAGCAAGAATCCCTGCCTACAATCCACAGAGCAGCACCGGGAGGGACGGGCAATTTGCATTACCACAGGGTCACTGATCACTGAACCAGCAAGTGGCACTGCCCTTACCTCTCCAGGGGGAAAAGCATAATGAAGCTCGACACCAGGAGTGGGGGCAGCGGTGGAGTGTCAAATCAACCTTACCCAATGGTTGTAGTGGGAATCAAAGGCCATGGGGGGTCGGGCACTCTGAATCACACTGGGAAATAGAGAGCCCAGGCAACCCTAGAGTAGAGCTTTCCAAACTCTGTGTTGCGACACATTGGTGTGTTGTCTGCAGTGTGCAAATGTGTGCTTCTCCTGGGGCTGGAAGGGGGTTAGTTCCAGCTCCAGTTTGGTAGTAAAACTGAATTGCTGTGTCGCGAAATGATGTGTGTCCCTGTGGATCCTGCTACCTGAGGTTTGTCTCCTCCCCATGTCTCATGGGTGGGCCGGCCCTGCCATTGCTCATCTATTTTGGAGCAAACTGTCACGGTGCTCTATCATCTTTAAAGCATGTGCAGTGAGAAGGTTTTATATAGTCAACGGCAGGTATGAAAGATGGAGAGGGGTGGGGAGGGGGAGATGTCAAAATAGAAGCAGGGCACAGAGTGTACATGTAAGATATGACAGGCTTGAAAAAAGCAAAGGCAGAGAATGCTAGGAGGAAAATTCAACAACAGAAGCTGAGGTTTGATTGCCCGGCCAAGGTAATACTGTACTGAAACTCATTTACAGGAGCATCATGATCTCTGTAGAAACTCATGCACCCACAATCGAAACAAACATGAATCCCAAGAGGACAGAAGGAACTCCAAAGGCTAACAAGTTCAATCATGAATAGTTATGGAAGATCTTCCACATCCAAACAGCCATTCCCAATGGATTGGTGCAACCAATAACAAAACACAGCCTGTGATCATCTAGATTGTTGTTCTTCGCATGTAGGAGGAAACAAGGCTAAGCGTGCCAAGTGAGCTCATAGGGCAAATTTCCTTTAGAAACAAAATGCAGCAACTAAAGTAAACAGAATGGAGAACACCCTGCAAAGTGGGGTCTAAATGCAAAGCCCCTTGGCTCTTTGCAATCAGCCCAGCTGTCCAGGATCCCAGTCTACAGCGGCAGTAACTCCTACAAGTTTTAGGGGCAGAACACTTTTTTTCCTTGTCAATCGCAAGACAGCATATCACAATTAAACAAAATCTCTCACTCATGCTCACAGTTTTAAAACTAAAAAGCTAGAAGTTCCTTTGATGTTTCTTTGGGAGGCTGTTACAGGACTTCATTCCTTTGAGAGTCACAACCATTTTTCTGGTCAACACTTAACATCTTTTTTGGGAGGAAGGGGGAATTATTTTATTAAGTTTGAGAAACACTACTGAAGGTTGTCTTTGAGGAAGGTGCATACCTCTTTTCGCATTAAAACATATATACAAATGGCAAACAGTATAATTTGAACATACCACAATTAACTAATCCTTTTATATCAAGTCCAGGAACCTTTACTTCTTTGCATTTAGATTCAGGTAGGTAGCTGTGTTGGTCTGATCAGTCGAAATATATATATATATAAAATAAATAATTGTCCAGTAGCACCTTAGAGACCAACTAAGTTTGTTCTTGGTATAAGCTTTGATGTGTATGCACACTTCTTCAGACACACTGAAACAGAAGTCACCAGACCCTTATATATAATGGGAGGGTGGGGTGGGGTTTTTATCAGCAGGGTAGTAGGAAATGGGTGATTGAGTCAATGGGTATGGTAAACCTGTTGACGACTGTTAACGACTGCCATTAGTCCTACAGGAAAAAGCAAGGGATAGTATGCAGATGATTAGCATATGTAATGAGACAGGCATCCAATATCTCTATTAAAAAGGTAAAGAGACCCCTGAGCATTAGGTCCAGTCACAGACGACTCTGGGGTTGTGGCGCTCATCTCGCTTTATTGGCTGAAGGAGCTGGCGTACAGCTTCCGGGTCATGTGGCCAGCATGACTAAGCCGCTTCTGGAGAACCAGAGCAGCGCACGGAAACACCTTTTACCTTCCTGCCGGAGCAGTACCTATTTATCCACTTGCATTTTGACGTGCTTTCGAACTGCTAGGTGGGCAGGAGCAGGGACCGAGCAACAGTAGCTCACCCCATTGCGAGGATTCGAACTACAGACCTTCCGATCGGCAAGCCCTAGGCTCTGTGGTTTAGACCACAGCACCACCCGTGTGTCCCGGTAACATCTCTATTAAGATCTGTCTTAATAGGATTCCTGTCTCATTACATACTAATTGCAGTCGTTAACAGTCGTCAACAGGTTTACCATACCCATTGAGTCAATCACCCATCTTCTACTACCCTTCTGAGAAAAACCCCACCCCACCCTCCCACTATATATAAGGGTCTGGTGACTTCTGTTTCAGTGTGTCTGAAGAAGTGTGCATGCACACGAAAGCTTATAGCAAGAACAAACTTAGTTGGTCTCTAAGGTGCTACTGGACAATTTTTTAATATATTCCTTTGCATTTATTTGCCATCATACAAAGAACAGAAACAAATCAGACTCACATTAAACAACATACTACTTTTTTACACCAGTGTTTACTGATACTATTTAAGAGCGATTGCTAGCAAGCTGTCCAGCATATGCAACCCAAGACACATTAAATAATAGGGCCAGTTGCCAGACATTGAAACATATTTCTGCAGAACACAGTTCATTTTTAAATACTCCAGATTATTTTAGGCTGATCCCTACTGAAGATCTGCACCTACAACAAATATCAATCCACAGGATATTGTTTTTATGTGCAAACGTTAAATAAGAAATCAGTGCTGCAAGGCATACAAATTTGGAAGAGAGGGATTATATAACATGCTTTTTGAAGACTGCTGCAGCACATTTCCATGTCAATGAGGGAGAAGGCTAGGAGTATAGCAACTGAATTAATCTGCCTGGCTTTCATTCTCCAGTCCAGTCTGATTCACCAGCTAAAAATGAGACAGATCTTCCCAGGGGAAGACGGGGCTGGGCACAATGTATGCTAATATCTCAATTGGGCATAATCTATTTTCTTTGTAGCCCTTACAAGAATCCCTCAAAGTGGTTGCCCATTCATAGAAATCTGCAAAATGAACAAGTGAATTGTAAAATATTACAAGCCCCGACGTGGCCCTTAAAGAGGCCCAAGACATGATGAGGCACACAACTCAAATTAGGTAAGCCCCAGATGGCAAAGAGAGAGACTTTAGCAACTGTCTTCAGTACACCGTCTTCCAATTCTAAAAAACACTAACGATTTGCAGTCACCTGATTTTCACAGATTGCAGCAGTAATCTCTTAATTCATCCCTATGCAAATAACAGAGATCCATAAATGCTGAATTAAAGGGTGACAAAGGTTTAACTATTTTGCTATTTCTAAAACACAAAGATTGCTATACCTGCTTGTAAAGCAAAGGTGCCATCTGCAAACCGCCTTCCAATGTGATAGCAAGTTACATGCTGATTTGCCATGTACCTCAACTGCATTCCATTTAAACTGACAGTGTGGGAGGCCCTCACTCAGACAACGTGTTAGTCATTTGATTGCACAGTATGTCCAAAGAACTTCAGCAAGGGCTTGATACTACAACAGATGGCTGGGAAGTGACAAGACACACGTAAATCATAGGCATCAGCAGCAGCCCCACCCACAACCCAGTAAAGACAAGAATATCAATTTAGCCCATTTGCACAAGTGGTGCATAAATCAGTTTTTGCACATCTACCGTTTGCAATTCTCATAAAAAGTAGCTCTTCGTTTTTGAGACTATCATTTAAATGGAAAACCTGCAGGCACTTCCACACAAAAAGATTTAAACATATCTTTCATTGGAAAGAAAGAATGAGCATACATTTCATTTCTCTCTTCAGTCTAGCTAGCCCGCATGAACATCCAGATGTTGCACAAATGCGCAAGCAGCTTAAATGCCCTTTTTCAGTTGTGGGAAAAGAAAAGAGCCCCAATGCATGGGAAGCTTAATTTAAAATCATCTCACTTCCAGGTTCTATTCCACATGATCCACATTCACAAGTGACATATTTCGTAACGGAAGGCTTTTGCGGCGCTGGATCAGGGACTCCAACGGGACTCCAGCAAATTGCACCCGCGGCCAGACCCACCTGATCGAAGCTTCCTCAGAAGGAAGTCCCACAGAAGGAAACAGCTCCTGCACAGCCCTATATGCGTCTACTCGGAAGCAGGGGCGCAGGGTTTGCAGCCTTAGGTATTGCAGCCTGAGACCACAACGCGGCACGTTCGCCTCAGCCGACGATGCCCGGTCGGGGGGCTCCGAAATCGCGGCGCGTAATCGCCTTCCTAAAACCCCGAGTTATTCTAGCAGCCGGCGGAGGGGCATGCCCACTGCGGGAGAAGGAGGGGCGCCGCCGGGGGGGGGGAGGCTGCTTCTCGCAGGCGAAAGGAAAGGAAAGAAATACGTCTCATGTGGCTTTCGGCGCAAGCGAAGCGGGCCAGTGGCGTAGCGTGGGTTGTCAGCACCCGGGGCAAGGCAAGTAATTTGCGCCCCCTAACCCTAACCCCCAGGTGTTGCGCCCGGTGCGGCCGGCCCCCCCTGCACCCCCCACGCTACGCCACTGAAGCGGGCTGCGGATCCCGCCCCCCCCCCCAGCCTTAGAAATGTGAATAAATCCACCCGGGAAGCGGCGCTGGCAGCGTCCTGCTGCGGCTCCTCACCTCCCCTGAGGCGTTTCTTCCTCCTCGTCGTCCATGACGGGGCTGCTGCTGCTGCTGCCGCTGCCGCGCTTTCTGCCCGGTTCCTCCTGCTGCTGCTGCTGCTGCTGCTGCTGGCCCCCAAGGCCTCGAGGCTGCCGGCGCTCCTTGGCCGCTGCCCGCCGCCCGCTGCCGGGCGCCGAGGGGGAAAAGAGCGCGAGGCCGGAGCTCCACAGCGCCCGGCGCCTCACCATGGGGCGCCCAGAGGCAGCAGCAGCAGTAGCAGCGCCTTCCCCGGGCCCGGCTTCCCGGCCCACCCGAGCTCGCGACCGCCCTCTCCCTCCCCGGAGAGGAACAGCTCCCTCCTCAGCTTTCCCTCCTCCAGCTCCAGTCCGCAAACTGGTCCACCCTTGGTTGTGAAGGCCTTCCCCGCAGGACTGGGGCACGAAGGCGGCGCGGGGTGCAGTGACGTAGCGTGGGTTGTCAGCACCCGGGGCAAGGCAAGTAATTTGCGCCCCCTAACCCGTGGGTTTGCGCCCCCTAACCCGTGGATTTGCACCCCCTAACCTGTGGATTTGCGCCCCCTAACCCGTGGATTTGTGCCCCCTAACCCTCAGATGTTGCGCCCGGTGCGGCCGGCCCCCCCTGCACCCCCCACGCTACGCCACTGCGGGGTGGCACCCGGGGCAGAGGAAGGACCTGCCACGTGGAAGTGCCCGGCCATATTCACTCAGGTGCCACTTGCTCTGCACATCTGCTATAGGTCTACTTGCGGGAAATTTGAGTGTGGTGGACACCGCACCTCTGCTGGGGGACGCATCATGCTTAGAGATGGGAAGGCCTGGAAAAAAAATAGGGAAAATATTCCCCCACAACTTTTCTGGTTTTCCCCCAGGTCTTCCCATCTCTAAATGCTCCTCCAGGAGCAGTTTGTCCACCTTTGGTCTTGTATGCTAATCATGCACAAGTGACAAATTCCCTTTATCTGCTGTTTCTTGTTTTAGCACCCTGGGGACCAGAAGTCCCACCCATTTATGGTAGCGCATAAAATTCTTAATCTCAGGGATGTGGATTTGTGCCCCATGTTGGGCAAATGGTTCCTTCATTGCAGAGGGTTGGACTAGATGACCCTTGTGGCCCCTTCCAACTCTTCAAGTCTATGATTCCATGTTGTGAGCCCTGTAAAACAGCACTGGTTCCCACTGTCACTGGGATCTCAGCGTCCCTCTTTATTATAAAATGTGTCTGTCCTGCTGCTGGTTAGATACCATATTGTATTGGCTTGTTCTACCTGTCCATAGAAAATAACAGCAGAAAGAACTAAATGACAGTGTGATGTAATTATTCACACAGGGATCTATCCATCTCTCACACTGCAAATCCTTGAGTTTCCAATATAATCTTTCTCTCCATCTATCTGGGGTCCAGAAGCTCACTTTTCAGAATGTTTTAACACCATTTCTTTGTTCCAGAAAATCTCACAAGATCTGAATTCCACATATTGATAAAGGGCAATAGATTTGTATACGTACCCTCAAGCATGATCTACAATTTAAACTCTTTTTTAATCATGGCAATAAGCTCCCATAAACAATCAAGGCCAAGAAAAATGTATGTGTATATCCTGTTCTCCTCTGTCCCACCAGCATACTTGGGTCCCAATGACTTCAGGCAAAATGTGTGGACTAGCTTGATAGATGCAAGCATAGTTTTCAAATCCAAGTGGTGCAATGCTTTTATCTCTGTTGTTTCATCTATGAAATCTCATTTACTCATGCAAGTCATCATATGATATTAGTTATTAAGTGAGTAACTTTTATGTGTAAAACCAGTCCATGACCACTGAAAGAACTTTGTCCCTGCTAAAAGATAGGGGGGGGGAAATTTTTGCCTTTTTTTTTTTTTTGCCTATTATGAAAGTACTAATGGCACATGATTCCTGCCAAAATGATAGTTCATAAACTTTGGGTGCTTCTAGGCTGTTGCTGTTTTCAGGTATGGCTCAATCAACTACCATCAAATTCAGGTTGTGTAATTAAAGTTGATTGGGAGGTAATATTCCCTCAAAAGACCAGACTTTTTGTAATAAGGAAAGTGACAGGAAAATGCAGGGATAACACTTGCTTTGATGCAACATTATCTAGCTTCTCTGCAAAGAAATTGGAGTAAATGCTCATTAAATAATCATCATCATTAATCTCACTGAAAACAAATCAGGATAAAAATAAACAGGTTTTCTGGAAGTAACCTCAAAGTCTACACCCATTTTTACTCAATGCTGTGGCTATAGGCAAAGTCAGCCTTGCCTGTATTGGTTCATACTGGCCCACGAAGATCTCATTATGTGGCACATGGTGACTTTAAGCTTTGGGGACCCTGCAGCAAAAGTCACTTTTAAAATATTTGTGATTGTGTGTCAAAACAACCTGAAACTGGACTGTATCTTGAAGTGGTGTCAATTATGCACAACTATATTGCCATCTGTGGGACGCGGGTGGCGCTGTGGGTAAAAGCCTCAGCGCCTAGGGCTTGCCGATCGAGAGGTCGGCGGTTCGAATCCCCGCGGCGGGGTGCGCTCCCGCTGCTCGGTCCCAGCGCCTGCCAACCTAGCAGTTCGAAAGCACCCCCGGGTGCAAGTAGATAAATAGGTACCGCTTACCAGCGGGAAGGTAAACGGCGTTCCGTGTGCTGCGCTGGCTCGCCAGATGCAGCTTTGTCACGCTGGCCACGTGACCCGGAAGTGTCTCCTGACAGCGCTGGCCCCCGGCCTATAGATGTGAGATGGGCGCACAAACCCCAGAGTCTGTCAAGACTGGCCCGCTCGGGCAGGGGTACCTTTACCTTTATATTGCCATCTGCTGAAACAGTGTGCAATCTGCATGGTAAGACTTATCTATCTATCTATCTATCTATCTATCTATCTATCTATCATCTATCTACCGTATTTTTCACTCTATAACACCTACCTGACCATAACACGCACATCGTTTTTAGAGGAGGAAAACAAGGGAAAAAACATTCTGAATGAAACAGTGGATGTATCATTTTTGTGCTTCATGCTGTGGCCACAGACATGTGATCTGATGGTGAATTTGGGGTGACCCAATGCAAAGATCCTGAGGATCCATGTGGATCCATGCTTTGTAACCACGTTTTTGCACCATTGCAGCCCCAGGCAACAGTGGGCGCGTGATTTTTGGGGGGCAGGCTGTAGCTATGGACATGCTATGTCATCTGATGGTGAATTTGGGCTGACCCAATGCAAAGATCTTGAGGATCCATGTGGATCCATGCTTTGTAACCACATTTTAAGTGGAGAGGGAAGGAAAAACACAGAAGGGACAAGGAGCACGAGAGGAGTGTGCAGAGAAGCAGCTGGCTAAGAATGCAGGAGAGGGGTATAACGGGAGGGAGGAAAGGAAGGCAAAAGTATCCCCCCACCCACCCACCCACCCACCCACCCACCCAAGCCAGCCAGCTCTCTCTCTCTCTCTCTCTCTCTCTCTCTCTCTCTCTCTCCCACCTGCATGTTTTCCGGCTGGAGCACGGAGAGGAATTAGAAGGAAGGACGCTCTGCTTTCCCCTCTTCTTGCCTGGAGGGGAGGGGCTTTCCCTGCTCTTTGTTCCATTTGAGCAAACACAGCAACGAAACAGAGGAGGGTGGGCAGTAAGACCCTGAAGCAGAATGCAGGAAAGCAGCCGCTTCCTCTTTTCAGGTTTCGCTTCTCCTAGACGCGCGATTTGATTTTTGCCTGATTTTTGCCCCTCCACTCCGGACTGTCGGCTTCAGGGACCACACATTCACTCAATAACACGCACAGACATTTCCCCCTCCTTTTTAGGAGAAAAAATCTGCGTGTTATAGAGAGAAAAATACGGTATCTAATATTGCTTACTTGAAATAAATGTTCTTAAGTAGTTCCCAAGGTAAAAAGGTAAAGGACCCCTGGATGGTCAAGTCCAGTCAAAGGCGAATATGGGGTGCAGCGCTCATCTCGCTTTCAGGCCAAGGGAACCAGCATTTGTCCACAGACAGCTTTCCAGGTCATGTGGCCAGCATGACTAAACCACTTCTGTCACAACAGAACACTGTGATGGAAACCAGAGCACACAGAAATGCTGTTTACCTTCCTGCCGCAACAATACCTATTTATCTACTTGCACTGGTGTGCTTTCAAACTGCTAGGTTGGCAGAAGCTGGCACAGAGCAATGGGAGCTCTGTGGATTCAATGTGGATTCAAACCGCCAACCTTCCGATCGGCAAGCCCAAGAGGCTAAGTGGAACCACCCCTGAGTTTACAATATAATCATCTATCACAGATTACTCACTCCTTATTTCTTGAACCACCTGACACATAAAACATTCCTTATTCCAGACATCATAAAATATAAACTTCAGCACACTGAAATCCTTCAAATCTAAAATAGCCATTTGAGAGTTCTAGTTTCAGCTTCAACGTTCTACTCTAGGTTTCTGCAACTGCTTAACTGCAAGGGAGTATGTGGCACTCATTAACTGCATGAATTAAACATAATCAACATGTTCAGTACACAGTGCCAGCTGTCTAGAGTTTGGGGGTGACATGGTAGAACTGCAATTAAATCTCTATTGATGAATATATAATCTTTAACATTTGAAGACTAGAAACACAGTAATCAGTAAAATTATCACCATGTTGATATGCAGATTTTACAAATTCCCAAGGGTGTTTTTATTCTTTTTAACTGAAACATTTAGAGGGATTTACATTTGGGGGGAAACAAGACAGAATGCATCAATAGGTATAACAAAGAATAAGGAGGTGATAAACGGTTGAGATCCAAATATATCTATGTAGATGGTTAAAATAATGACGCTTTTTAAATTATGCAGTATTAATCATATGCCATCAGGAAACCTTATCGAAGGTAGTGATAATGAGAACTAACCTGTTTCACTTGCATGTATTTAATTAATCCTAAATTTATTTTAGAAAAAATAAAATGCTTATTTGTATTTATACTCCCACTAATCCAATGGATCATTTATTTGAAACACTCTTCATGTCTGCATTCTGTGTTTTGTTTTGTTTTTAAACAAATGAGGTTTTCTTTTGCTATAGCAAAAACAGAATACTGCTAAATGAAAAATAACAGTCATGTATGGTTAATCACTACTTGTGTTTAACATTAATAGTGATAGATTCCTAGAACATGCCAAAAGTTGTGCATTTGGTAAGAAAACATGGTGTCTCGAGGACATTCTCCTGATTTTTTTTCTTTTCTGTAACCAAGAGTGTGACTGAAAAGGGAAGTCAGGAGGGTCTCTCTGTTCTAATCCCCTCTGAGCGACTGACATGCTGTATGACCTTGGGCAATTTATTGAGCCACTTGGGCACAATTTATCCTTGGTGCCTTTCAATTGATTACAATGGAGTTAACCCAGGAATATATTTGTGCTCTTTTGCTTCAGTTTGTATTAAGACATTAAATAAAAGACAGAAAACTCAAAAGTAACAGAAAAACGACTTTTGAACAGGTTACATTTCACAATTTTAAAGTGTATAAACTTTAAAACAATTTATTATTCCACAAATACAATTTTGTAAACTTCTCTTGTGTACCACCTCCCACCCATCCTAGGGCCTGGGAAAGAGTACATTGACACATTCCAATCTGAGCTAGACAGAATTAAGTAATGCTTCATTTTTCTAAGATTAACCAGGATACTTGGTGTATATACTTCATTTTTTAATATATATTTTTATGTTTAAAAAATGTAACCTAAATCAACACTGTTTTGAGATAACTCAGTAGGGGGAAAAAGAACATTAATTTAACAATTAACATTGCTGTATTATTCTTTCTGTAGATCACTTTTACATGGTTTTCTGGTTCAATGAGAATGAGAAAGAAGGCAGTAATACTAGAGCACTGCAGAGGAACACTATAAAGAAGAAAAATGGTGGCAGTTACAATGAAATATGGGAGTATGGAAGGACTCTATGAAACACAGCCAAGGCATACAGGGGAAATTATAGCAGGGCAGAAATAGGCTGCAGCAATATAGATAAAAGAAAGAACACAGTTGCAAGGCTGGATGCGGACAATAGTTTTTCAAAGGCTTGAGCATTGTCTGAGAGAGGCATCATTTCCTATGACATTTTGTTGCACTTTTCCAGAAACCACCTAAGTAAGCCTGCTTTATCTTCATACTGCAAAATCAGTTTGAGGAGAAGCCATTGAGTACATACGTAAACATGTAATGCCAGTACAGTGGTACCTCGGGTTACAGATGCTTCAGGTTACAGATGCTTCAGGTTACAGACTCCGCTAACCCAGAAATAGTGCTTCAGGTTAAGAACTTTGCTTCAGGATGAGAACAGAAATCACACTCTGGCGGCGCGACGGCAGCGGGAGGCCCCATTAGCTAAAGTGGTGCTTCAGGTTAAGAACAGTTTCATGTTAAGTACAGACCTCCGGAACGAATTAAGTACTTAACCCGAGGTACCACTGTATTACATTTATAAACCAGAATACTCAATATGCTAAGCACCTGGTCACTAGAATGGCAATGTGTCATCTAAATTTAAAACTTATAATTTAAAAAACTCCATGAGCTCATGTGATGACCACAACAACAGTATTAGAGGTGAAATTAATCCATTAAAAGCAGGCAATGGCATCCCTTTTACTGGTGCTTTAAAATTACTGAGTTGATGATGCAGTTTGCTAAGAATTATGAGGGAAAACAGGATGAAGAGGTAATATTTTCTTTTAGGGGCTGTGAAAATGCTAACAATTGTCCTCAAAATAAGCACCCGGTTAACGAAGAGCCCTGATATTACAGCTTGAGACAGCAATCTTCCCTCCTCATTCCTTAGAGAAAAAAACTCCTTACAACTCACAAGAACAAAGAATCAATGTCAGTGGCCTGAAGGCTTTATGTAGTTACTTTCCATTAATCAGCCATGGGAAAGAAAAACTGTGTGCTGTTTAATTGGTTGGGAAACAAGGCACAGATAATAAAATGAAATTCAGGAGATGATAATGAGCAGCTGTTCAATAGATGTAACTTTGCCAAACAATTTCCATAAAATGTAAGATATTTTACAATCTCACCTATTGAATTTACATAAAATACTTTGGCAATAAATGTCTAAATTGTGAATACAATGGTTTACACTATATGAGTGTTACTTTAATTCAATTACTCAGAATAGTCATTAATTATCAGAATATATAGTTCAGTAATTTGTCAGTTTATCCCTGAAGGGGTTGTGCAAGCACAACATTTGTGTAGCACTTCAAATGGGTAGATTCCATCCAGAAAAATGGCACCATTAGTCTCAGTAGAAAATTGCTTAGCTTCAGCAAATTAAATCTAGACATTGCCTAAAAGCAGGTTCAATGAAGCAGCTACCTACAGACACAGGCACTGTGAGGCAGAAACACTTAAGATTACAAATCCTTAATTTGCCTCTGCTTCAGATATGTTTAAAAGATGAAGGTGAGGAAAATTGCCAGAGAATAATGAAGGGCTCTTTTCTCATTCTGAGGCATAACAGCTAATACCTCCAAGTGGACAAGTCTTTTGGACACAGCAATTTAGAAGCAGAGTTAATTACAAGTTTACTCTGTGTATAAATAAAGCAGAATAAAAGCTTCAAGATAACTCCAAATTATGAACAATCTAAATATTGTTGGATTTTTAGCCCCTTGGTTTACAATGTTTTCCTCTGCAACTGTATGTGTCACACACCCACAAATACCATCTTAGAACAATATTCAGTAATCTGATGAAGTGAGCTCAGGACTCTAGTTTGTGAATGTTTATCCCTAAGAACATAAAGAGTCCAGCATCCTATTTCTCACAGTAGGTAACCAAATCCAAACCTTTATCTAATCCCCTTTTAAAGTCGCCTAAGCTAGTACCACCATCATATCTTATGGCATCTAATTCCACAAGATATGTCCACACTAGTGGGTGTTAAAGAGTCAACTCGCCTGAGCATGCCATTTTTAACTTTAAAAAAATCCAACAGAATATTAATATACTTTAAAATGTAGATAGAGAATCTGTGGCCATGGTGACTTGAGAGTGATGGGAGCTTGCCAACAACATCTAGAAGGCCACAAGTTCCCCATCCCTGATTTAAAATAGATTAAAATTATATTGATATTTTTAAAAGATAAAAATGGCATGCCCTTCCAGTTAAAATAAGCACACTGATAAATGGCAATGACAGCAAATACAATAGCAGTGTGCTGATTTAGGAGTGCGTCAAACGTCTCAGCCACAGAAACAACAGTGACCTTAACGTAGGCATCTGCTGTAGACCAAGCCAGACTGAAGACTTGGATGATGTGTTCATAAAGCAGATTACCAAACAATACAAAGGAGAGATATGGTATTCATGGGAAGCTTAAACTTCCCTGATATTTGCTGGAACTCAAACTGTGCTAATAATGTAAGGTACGGCAAACTCCTCCATTGCGTCGCTAACAATTTAATCTCCCAGAAGGTGGAAGAAGCAACAGTACTCATCATCCTGGAAAAAAGTGAAAAGTGGGGTGCCACAGGGTTCTGTCCTGGGCCCATTACTGTTCAACATCTTTATAAGAGACTTGGATATTGGAATTGAGGGGAGGCTCATCAAATTTTCAGAGTACACCAAACTGGGAGGGGTAGCTAATATTGCAGAAGACAGAATCAGAATTCAAAATGATCTTAACAGATTGGAGAACTGGGCCAAGCTAACAAAATGAATTTCAGTAGGGACAAATGTAAGGTTCTGCACTTAGGCAGGAAGAACCAGATGCACAAATATAGGGTGGGGGGCACCTGGCGTACTAGCAGTACATGTGGAGAAGATCTAGGGGTCTTGGTGAACCACAAGCTTAACATGAGTCAACAGTGTGATGCAGCAGCAAAAACCCTAATGCTGTTCTAGATTGTGTCAAGAGAAGTATAGTGTCCCAGTCAAGGGAAGTAATAGTTCCACTCTATTCTTCCTTAGTCAGACCCCACCTGGAATACTGTGTCCAATTTTGGGCAGCAGAATTTAAGGATATTGACAAGCTGGAAGATGCACAGAGGAGGGCAACCAAGATGATAAAAGGGTCTGGAAACCAAGCCTTATGAAGAACAGTCGAAGGAGCCGGGTATGTTTAGCCTGGAAAAGAGATTGAGAGGAGATATGATAGCCACCTTCAAATATCTCAAGGAATGTTCACATGGAATATGGGCAAGTTTGTTTTCTCTTGAGGGTGGGACTGGAACCAATGGCTTCAAGTTACCAGAAAGGAGATTCTGACTAAACATCAGGAAAAACTTTCTGACAATAAGAGCTGTTATACAGTGGTCCTGTCTCTCTCGGGGGGTTGTGGGCTCTCCTTTCTTGGAGGTTTTTCAGCAGGGACTGGATTGATGCTTTAGCTGGGATTCCTGCTTGGCAGCGGGTTGGGCTAGATGACCCTCGGGGGTCCCTTCCAACTCTTAAGATTCTACGATCCTCGTGCGCTACGGCACAGCGACGATCCACGAAGATAAACCACGAGCAGAGTGAGCTCGTGGCCGTGGGACCCGGCGGGCACCTGAAGCGACCCCCAAAACGAAGAAGGGACCCCGTAAGGGGTTCCGGAAGCGCGGAGGGGAAGCGGTGCTGTGGGTTCATCGCTCTTTCTGCTGGAGTGAAGCCGCGCGGCTGCTGCCGATGAGCGCCGACCTTTCTTCCTTTGAATTGGACTCTAAATCATCTACTCGTGAGTAAGGATTATTCTTTCTTTGGATTACAAATTTTTGAATTCGGCTGAAAGCGAGAGACGAAAAAAAGGAAGTCCGTCTCTCCGCATTGCTTAAAGATCAAAGACAAAGAACTGACAGCGGGAAGCGCTTTAAAGGGATTTAAAAACTGAAACCATCGTGCGTAAACGGAACTGTTAACAAAAAGGCAAGTCTTTCATCTTTTAATCTCCATGGTATTGAACAAACTGGGAACTCTCTCCTCCTTAGTGGATTACAAATTTTGAGGCACCCAGTATCGGGCTGGCAGAGCGAAGGGAATCTATGGCTGCGGAAATTGTATCTAAAGTGGAACTTGATACTTTGGGCGCTTTGGAGGATAATTTTTAAAAACTGTAGCAGGCACCTTGTGGACTTGGTGACGATTTGTGGATACTCTGTAACCTCTAGAGAAGTGGGTAAAGACTTATTTCTCCCTTTCTCTTTCTCAAAAAAAGATTTGTTTAAACTTTGTGGAACTGCAGGGACTTTAAATGGCGGACAAGCTTCTTCTTTCCCTTACTGAACTGCAATAATACTCCCTCTAGTGGAGTTTTGGATTTACAATTGCCTGGGAACAAACTTTATTTTGTCTCTCTGTGGTTTTTATTGGCAACTAGGGGACTGCCTTTCCTATGGGAAAATTGACAATTTGACCTTGAGCCAGAGACAGGTGTGGAATGAGTGGTCCGTCGAAAACAAGGGCTGCAACAAAAGCGAAAGCAGGGAAAGGACTTTGCAAACAACCTTGACAACCCAAGCACGCAGATCATCCGTCCCTGCTGTATTAGACGTAGCTGCTCAGACTGCATCAGAGGGTATGGCTGCAGGAGGAGCTGAGTCCACTTTATTGAAACAGATGATGGACCAATTTGCAATTCTAAATAAGAAAGTGGACGAACAGACGGCTAAAATTGACTTAGCCACATCCTCCATCACCAAACTTACTGAACAAGTGACACAACATTCACAAGCAATTGGAGATCTTAAAGACACTGTATCAGAAAATCGGAAACTGGCTGAGGCCGCAAATTTGAAAGCTGAACAAGCAAATAAAGAAATCCAGGAAATAAAGGGAGAAGTAAGGCCACTACATAAACATATCAGTGACCAGCAGGCGTACCTGTCTTTGATCGAATTGAGAAACCGGGAAAATAATTTGAGAATCCGCTCTATCCCAGAATCAGAGAAAGAAGATTTGACTGGTTATTTGACAGAGGAGTTTTCTAAATTCTGGGACATAAAAGTTGATCAGGACTTTAAAATATCAACTGCATTTAGATTGGGAAGAGCAACAAGGAAGGACAGACCCAGGGATTGCTTGATTATTTTGAGATCAAAACAGGAGAGAGACAAGATATTAGACCTTCATTTTAAGAAACCACTTGAGTTCCAAGACAGGAAAGTGGAAATTTACAAGGATATCCCAAAACAACTTTTGGACCTCAGAGCTGCATACACGGACCTAGCAAGATTACTGAGAGGCAACGGGATACCTTATAGGTGGGAGTTTTCCCAAGGGTTATCATTTACACATAAGGGAAAGAAAACTAAAATCAAAACGCAAGAAGATTCCCAGAAGTTCCTGCACGACCACGGAGAGGACCTACAGAAGGGGACAACGATCCCTTGGCCACCACCATTGCTTGGAGTAGATTCAGCATTGTTGCCCTCGGGCTCGAAAGAAAAGGAGGACACCCCATAAAGAGCAACAACAGATTGATCCAGGATGTCTCTGCAGTTGTACAGTTGCAATATTAATGGCGCAAATTCCCCGGAGAAAAGAAGAAAGATCTTTCATATCTTGAAAAAAGAACATCTGGATATAATTTGTCTTCAGGAAACACATGTGACAAGACTCCAAAGGAAAGTATTAATAAATAAAAGATTGGGCCAAGAATTTATTTCATCGGACAGAGTTAAGAAAAGAGGCGTAGTGATCTATGCAAAGGAGAATTTGTCACCAAAATTTTTGTTCAAAGATGAATATGGACGAATTTTGGCAATTGAAATACAAACTCAGGGTGAAAAAGTTTTGATATTAGGAATTTATGCACCAAATGAGGGGAAATCGGAATTTTATAAGAAACTGCATGAGATACTGCTGGACTATTTGGATTATAATAACATCATTATGATGGGAGATATGAATGGAGTGGTCTCTACTTTAATGGACAAGTCGCAGAATCAAAATTTGACTAAAGACGGCAGACTACCTAAAACCTTTTTTGAGCTGACTGACAATATGGATTTGATTGATATTTGGAGGACAAGGAACCCCCTTGGTAAAGAGGGAACGTTCTTCTCTGAGGCCCACCTATCTTGGACAAGAATCGACCAGATCTGGGTAACTAGAGGGCTGGCACCTAAGACTGTAAAAGTGGAAATCTGCCCAAAAACCTGCTCCGACCATAACGCTCTGAAATTGGAATTAAGATTTACTCCAGCCGGTTCCTTCAGATGGAAAATGAATGACAACCTGTTAAGAGATCAAGAGATTGTAAAGAAGGCCCAAAAAGCTTTAAAAGACTATTTTGAAATAAATTTGAACACCTCAGTGGAAAAGAGAACAATCTGGGATGCAAGCAAAGCTGTAATGAGAGGGTTTCTGATACAACAGAACACAATCAAGAAAAAGCTCTGGAATGGAAAAAAGGATAAGATATTAGAGAAGATAAGAGATGGCGAGAAAAAATTGAGATCTAACCCGAAATCAAAAGAGATTCTGAGAGAAATTAAATTCCATCAAGCACAATATATGAAATTGATAAACCAAGAAGTGGAATGGAAAATTAAACAAATGAAACAAAGATCCTTTGAATCGGCGAATAAATGTGGGAAACTGCTAGCATGGCAGTTGAAGAAAAGACAAAAATTGAACTATGTCACCAATCTAGAGGTTGAAGGGAAAAATATCCAGAAACCAGGTGAAATTAGAAAGTGCTTCCAGAAATATTTTAAAAAACTGTACACGCAAGGACCTGAGGAAGTGTTCGAGATGGATCAATTTTTGAAAACCAATGGCCTAACAGAACTTTCTCAGGAAAAGAGATCAATCTTGAATTATAGAATAACACAACAGGAAATTGAGGTTGCCATTCAGAATATGCAATTGGGCAAATCTCCAGGCCCTGACGGACTTACCTCCAAGTATTATAAGATACTAAAAGACTATTTGATACAACCTTTAACGGAGGTTTGCAACCAGATTATGGATGGAGGGAGAGCACCAGAAACGTGGAAAGAAGCTTTCATTACATTGATTCCTAAAGTGGAATCTGAAAAGACTCAACTAAAGAATTATCGTCCCATCTCACTCCTTAATGTGGATTACAAAATATTTGCAGACATTTTGGCAAATAGATTTAAAAAGGTTCTGAATGAAGTAATTCATAAGGACCAGGCAGGCTTTCTCCCAGGTAGACATTTGTACGATAATACCAGGAACATTATTGACGTCTTGGAACTTTTGCAAACTAACATTAACACTAAAGCAGTGTTAATTTTTATTGATGCGGAGAAGGCCTTTGATAACATTTCCTGGAGGTTTATGAAGAAAAATTTGGAAGGGATGGGAGTGGGACGGGGATTCGAAAATGGTTTAGAGGCAATATATTCAGAACAGAAAGCTAAGCTGATAGTGAACAATGTGGTGACAGAAGAGTTTCAAATTGAAAAAGGAACACGTCAAGGGTGCCCTCTCTCCCCCTTATTATTTATTTCGGTCCTGGAGGTGCTCCTGAATATGATTAGGAAGGACCGGCAGGTACAAGGTATACAGGTCGGAGAGAAACAATATAAACTGAAAGCTTTTGCAGATGATTTGGTTTTAACATTACAGGAGCCAGAATCTAGTACAAAAAGAGTTCTAGAATTGATTCAGGAGTTTGGTCGGGTGGCAGGATTTAAGTTGAACAAACAAAAAACCAAGGTATTGAGTAAAAACTTGACATCTTTGGAAATAGATGGGTTTCAGAGGGAAACAGAATTAAATGTGGTAAAAAAGGTGAAATACCTGGGGATTAACTTGTCTTCAAAAAACTTGAATCTGTTTAAAGATAATTACGAAAAATGTTGGACAGAGGTGAAAAAAGATCTAGAAATCTGGACAAGATTGAAACTTTCCTTGTTGGGCCGAATAGCAGCGATAAAAATGAATGTGTTGCCAAAGATGTTATTTTTGTTTCAAACCTTACAGATCGTGGACAGAGTGGAATGTTTTGGGAAGTGGCAGAAGGATATCTCGAAGTTTGTTTGGCAGGGCAAAAAGTCCCGAATAAAATTTAAAATATTAACTGACGCAAAAGAAAGAGGGGGGTTTGCCCTGCCAGACTTAAGGTTATATTATGAAGCTGCAGCCTTCTGCTGGATGAAAGATTGGCTTTTACTTAAGAACACTGATGTCCTAGATCTGGAAGGGTTTAATAATTCTTTAGGATGGCACGCCTATTTGTGGTATGACAAGGTAAAAACACATAAAATGTTCAAAAACCATATTGTCAGAAAAGCAATCTTTACAGTCTGGATAAAATATAAGGACTTGCTAGAAAGTAAGACCCCGAGGTGGCTTTCACCAGTGGAGGCCAAGGCGCGGAAAAGATTCAATATGGAGGCCGGATGGCCGACATATGGCGAAATATTAGAAAAAATTGGAGACAACTGGAGATTACAGAGTTTTGAAAAATTAAAAGACAAGGTGCAAGATTGGTTTCATTATGCCCAAATTCAAGAAGTATTTAAGACGGATAAAAAAAATACAGGTTTTCAGGTGGAAAAATCGAAACTAGAGACAGAATTGTTAGAACCTAGGACTAAGTTACTGTCTAGAATGTATAACTTGCTGCTTAAATGGAATACTCAGGATGAGACAGTTAAATCAGCCATGATAAAGTGGGCTCAAGATATTGGGCACAACATCATGTTTGAAGACTGGGAAAGGTTATGGACCACCGGTATGAAATTTACGGCATGCAATGCCCTGAAAGAAAACATTATGAAAATGATATACAGGTGGTACATGACCCCAGTCAAATTAGCAAAGATATACCATTTGTCTGACAATAGATGTTGGAAGTGTAAAGAGGCCGAAGGGACATTCTTTCACCTGTGGTGGACATGCCCTAGGGTGAAGGCCTTCTGGGAAATGATCTATAATGAGCTAAAAAAGGTGTTTAAGTACACCTTCCCTAAGAAACCAGAGGCCTTCCTCTTGGGCATCGTCGGCCAAAAGGTGTCAAAGAAGGATAGAACGTTTTTTATGTACGCAACTACAGCAGCAAGGATTCTTATAGCAAAATACTGGAAGACTCAAGACTTGCCCACACTGGAAGAATGGCAAACGCAGCTGATGGACTACATGGAATTGGCTGAGATGACTGCCAGGATCTGAGACTTGGGAGAAGAAGCAACGGAGGAGGAGTGGAAAAAATTTAAGGACTATTTGCAAAAGTTTTACAAACTATATGAATTATAAGATTTCGCACGACCGGGAAAAAACAGCTCCAGCAAGGAGAGTGAAGGACAATGAAAATAAATAATGAATTAATGAAAGGAATAAATGTTTAAAGGGTGGAAAGATAAGTATATTGGCTGATTAAAGTAATATGACAATAAGTAATTTAAACCAAAAAGTAAGCTTTAAGGTAAAAGAAAGAAACGTATGAAACAAGGATATAATTTGTTGAAATTTTATTTGTTAAGAATGCAATGTAGGGGAGACGTGGGGAAGTTCGATAATGGACTGGAACAAGCTTGGAAATAACCAATTTCTTTTCTTTTTTTTTTCTTTTTTCTTCTTCTTTCTGTAAATGCATAAGTTTTCTGTATAACTTGTTGAATAATCTCTATCTGGAAAAAAACAATAAAATATTATTATAAAAAAAAAAAAAGATTCTACGATCCTGCGTCGCCTCGCATCATTTTGACATCATTTTGAGAACTCAAGGAAAGGTGTTTGAAAGAGCGCGAAAGCGGAACGGAAGTACGAGGGGCGCTTCTGCTTCGGCGACGTTTCCCCGTTGCGCACCGACCCCTCCCCCCGCGCTTCCTCCCCTCAGGACTCTCTCTTCCGGAAATGCTCCCGGCGGACCGCTCGGCTGCGGCAGGAAAATGGCGGCGGCCGCGGGTCGGCTGGCGGGCGGGCGTCTCCTGGGGGCCTGCCCGGGGCTCCTCCTTTCGCGGAACTCGGCCTTAGGGAAACGGGTGAGTGACCGGAGCTCCGCCGGCCAACGGCTGCCGAGCCTTCGGGCCTCTGAGGCAGCCGCTGCCGGAACGAGAGGGGCTCTCGCCTGTCTGGTCGCCGCGCACTGCATGCTGGGGCGCGTAGTTTCCTGGCGGCCTTGCCGCGCATGGTTTCCTTCTGGTATTCCCTCCGCGTTGATGGAATCCGTAGCGCGCCGCCTGATGGGAATTGTAGTCCGTGCTGTTGATTTAAGTTTCGGTGGGGGCATTGGGATGTCGCCTGGTACTTCTTAACTCTTCACAAGGTGTTGCCCTGAGCAAGGACAAAATTTGCCCCCCCCCATATTTATTATTTTTCACAATTATTCCTTTTGGTGCAGTGACTTTTTAATGTACATCTGCTCTGTATGTACCCCTACAAATATAGGTGGTGGCTGTTTTTTTGCCCTGTGCTGGGGAACAGCCCACGCCCTGTTGTGAGGAGGGATGCTCCCCACCCTATGAGTGGCCACTGACCCTCATCCAGCTCCTCCTAGTTCCTTCTGCCTTGTCAGTGTCCAGCGGTGCTGGTCAGGAGGTAGCTTGGCCAAGAGGGCAGTCATCGTTCTTCACCTTTTCCAACGTGAGCACTTTATTTAAAGGGTAATTCTGGGAAAAGGAGCTAGGTCTTCCTATCAAGTGTCGCCTTTGTGTCAAAGCCTAGTTTCAGTATCAGAATGTGCTCCCAAACACACCAAAGCAATAGTGAATATTGTATCTTACAACACATTACTCTCATCACTCAGTAACCATATGTCTTTCGGTTGTGACGGATAATAAAAACCCTCCCATGCGTTAAATTTTAAGGACATGGACCGGCCCTTTCTTCTACTGATGTGCCATCTGGCTGTGCTTCCAGCAACTGTGAGAAGGGGCCATATGTAGCCACATGCATTGAGCTATTTCATGTGGGGGCTCTGAATTATCCCTCGCACATGGAAGCTCTGGTAATAGGTGGCAAGCAGAAAAGCCAGCCCACACAATCTGGTGGCTCCCTTTTGCATTCTTTTAACATTTGAGAGGGTTGTCTCAACAACCCTAAAGTGAGGGCTCCACATAGGTTTTCTTCCCAGTATGTCTCTCTGTAGATAGAAAATACTGAACAAAGTTTTGGGAGCACTTATTCTCTTAAACTCTCATAGAACAGTAACTGGAACTCTGTTTGCTTTCACATTATTTTATAAACGTGCTTTACTTCCTTGTAAGTGAAGATAAGCATTTGTATCATACTCCTCACTGGTCACTTTTTCCAATAGTCTGTACATCTTGGGAGAAGCAGATTCAGAGCTACCAAGGCAGTATCTCAAATTGTCCTAAATGTTCCTGAGACGAAGGTATCTTCTCTAGATAACGGCTTGAGGGTAGCGTCCGAAGATTCTGGGATTTCAACATGCACAGTAAGTAACAGTTGTGAGGGAAATACTACCCTGGCCTTTCAAATCTTTGCCTTTTCAAATATCGGTAAGTTGGTTTTGTAAAGAACAATGATAGCATCCTTACTGAAGGAAAATTTAAATGCCAAGGCTTCCTAGTAAATATTAATGATGCTTCATTAAGGGTATGCTTTACTTATGCAGGAGATTTTAATGTAAACTTTCCTGGCTTGTAGAATAGTTGTTTATATTAAGGCCTAATTGCTTTGATCGCTGCATCAGCAGGGAAACTGTTCTTATAGGAAATAGCAGCCGTTGTCACTGGTGCTGGTATTCTGATGTTGGAAATTGATTCAAGATACCAAAGTGGATCAGTGGGGTGGATCCACTATGCACCAGCAATATGATAATACATTGATCAGGTGGTGATTTTGTGGTGCAGTATGGTTGCAGTGGGAGCATTCCTGAGTCTGGGTTGCCTTTGCATTATCCTAATGCAGCCTTAATTGCTAAATAGAATCAATGCCTCTTCCACACCCCAGAGGTGCAACGTGTGATGCTGGTGCCTGGGGCAGGGCAAGTGTTCCTCCCCCTGGTGGACTGGGCAGCTGGTGTGGATGCGTGCACCGGGGGAGTGGGGGGCTTCCTCGGGCCCTTTCCTGTCTTCCTCTTCCTCCCTCCTTGGGTGGTGGTGGTGGTGGCAGTGCTCCCCTCCCCTCCCTCCCTCTCAGCCTGGCTGGGAGGCACACTGGCAGGCACCCAGACTGGGAGACCTTGGGGCTGCCCTTGTGTGCCCCGCAGTTGCCTGCTGGCCATGTTCCCCCCGCCACTGGCGAGGCCAGTGCCAGGAGTGCCGAGTGGAGGCGCTGTTGCGGCAACCCTGGATCAGACTCCTCTGCGGCCCCCTCCTCCCCCTCTGTGGGAGCAGGCTCTTCCTCCCTGGCCTGGGCCACCGCTCCCATCAGCGCCCACTGCTCTCTGTGCCCCTCCACCTTCATGCTCACCACCTTGCAGTCTGGTCAGGCTCTCGCCTCTCGACCAGCCCCTTTGAGAGATAGGAGCACTCTGCCTCCACAGCATATTGAATCTCAGTCTGTGTTTTATTGGTTGGTAAGACTAATGATTTGTTTTGAATGAGGTGGGACTTTGGATTGACGCTGGAAGCAGATACGAAAATGAGAAAAACAATGGAACAGCTCACTTCCTGGAGCATATGGCTTTTAAGGCAAGTTCTCAAAGTAACTTTCCCATGCTGTTTTTCCAATTAAATATTAATTTGTGTTCATCTTTAATTCAGTAGTAGACCTTAGGCCTAGCTTCAGATTGGAAAACTAGAAAGCAGTGTCAAAGCATGTAAGCAATCTATATCTTGTTCCAGTAAAGTCAGCTGTGGTGAAATAACCTTGGCCCAAGTATTTAATGCTTAATGGTTTTGAAAGTAGCCTCCAATGTTAAAGGACGAGTAGTTACTTTACAGCTTGTCAGCCGGATAAGGCTGATGAAGTTCTTTTATTGCTCCTCTGAAGGATCTATCCCATTTGTATTGTATGTTGTGGCCTGTGAAATTTGCTGACTGCGCAACCATCATAATCTCTAGGAAGACCTGGCTCCTTGCATTACAGGGTGCTGACTCACGCGTAGCGGGTGCTCCATTCTGGTGAGGTATGCAACTCCATCATGACACGCCACACTTGCAGAAAGCTTTTTAGAGCATGTGACGCAGTGCTCCCACACAACAGTTGTGGCAAAAGCATGGAGATCTATCAGCATTAAGGGGGCATGCTGGGCTGTGCCAGGAGATTGGGCAGTCTGCACTCTGAAAGCGTGCCTGCAAATCATACAAGACAACCATACAAGACTTCAGATCGCACGTATTTTTTTAATTCAAGAACTATTTCTGTTTGCTCCATCTAGAGGTTGTAAAACTCAAAGGTGGTTGAGTATATTTCTGGTCATCTTCGTTGTTTGGGGAGTGAGCCATACAAACTGGTTTATTTTAATCAAATAAGAGCTTATGGACCAGATTGAGACAATTTTTGATCTTTATTAAGAAAACAAGGCTTTTAAAAATATTGAGAGTGATAAGTCAAGTAGTACAGGAATTAGTTTTGATACGTTATATCTTAAATTTTGGGTGACTTCTGAGATTCCAGCAACATAACAGAAGTGTAGCCTTGCAATTTTTTATCCACTTACCTGAAAGTAAGTCTTGTTGAACTTGGTGGGACTAACCTCTGAGTAAACAAATAAAAGATTGTGTTGTGTGTTACATTATGATAGACCCTGGGGATATACATTTTTGTTCATTTAGACCTGGGGGACTGTACCTACCCATTTTAGATGCAGATAATCATTTTGTGCTCAAATTTGTTAGCTAACTTCTATACCATTTTAGCCTGCTCTGTATTTCATGCACAAGACAAGTAATGCTTTGTTTAAAATTATGAAACCTATAATAGTAAGTAAAGTAACCTGGGCCGCACCCAACAAAGGCTAGTTGAAATCACATCACATACAGTTTCCAATAAAAAAAGAAGGCTTTGGTATCTTGGGGGAAGAGGTCTCCATAAACCATTTGGGGACTTACCAGAAAAATGACCTTTGAGTCCTTTTTCTTAGGGGACTTTGGCTCTTTCATGATGTCATGAAAAACCACACAGTAACCAGGACCCAAGCAACTAGAGTTTCTGCTTAATATTGGGCGCACAGATGTGTGGCTGTCCTCAGCGTGTGCTGGGACCGTGTGTCAGGTGACTGCAGTATTTTTCCTGATGTCTAAAACCATTCTTTGATCAAATTAAACTCATAGACTTCCTCAGCCTCGACCCTCCAGATGTTTTGGGATTACAACTCCCATCATCCCTGACCACTGGTCGTGCTAGCTAGGGATCATGGGAGTTGTAGGCCAAAAACATCTGGAGGGCTGAGGTTGAGGAAGCCTGTCATAGACCAAACACTATGTGAGGCAGGTGCCATATATACCTGCCCTGGTTATTGTTGACAAACTGGAAGTAGATAATCCAGTAGACATCCAAGACAAACTTGCTAGACCAGATCAATTTGGGGTCCCTGATGTAGGATAACTACATTGTCTATTTCTGATAAGGAAATACAGCGCGTCATTTCAGTTATCTCCTCTTTTTCCACTGAGGTACTCTTACTGTTTTTTTTCTTATATCAAAATTGCAGGGGACAAAAAAAAGGTCCCAGTTGGATCTGGAACTGGAGATTGAAAACATGGGTGCTCACCTTAATGCTTATACATCAAGAGAACAAACTGTATATTATGCAAAGGCTTTCTCAAAAGACCTGCCAAGAGGTAATTGTGAGTTTGGGAATTTAGATTTTATCTCCTAAGGAACTGATCTTGAAAGTAGATTAACTGTCCGTTCAACATCGGCAGAAACACCAAGGTTGGGGGCCCTGTGTGCTGGGCTTGCTTTATTTATGCCTTTCTGTGTCATACTCTCTATACTATTTTTAAAATTGAGGCCAGACTGTAATAATTAATTTGGAAGTAGTCTTGATTTTTTTTGGAAACAAGTCTTGATTTCTGTGGGTCTTCCTTCCAAATAAGAGTGCTCAGGAGTTGAACCTTGAAAGTATACTTAATGACAATGTTTTTCACATCACGGTTAGGTATAAACCATGGCTTACTGTGCATGACTGGTTTGTGTGACTTCACTTCTCCCTGCTAGTGCGTGAAAGAAAGAAACCACAATTGGTAATCTAGGAATAAACTTTTGCTTATCATTGTTTTTGTGTAGAGTGAAACAAAGCATGATCCCTGCTGAGATAGCCAAGGATTGTGGTTAGTTTCCTCCCAATACCAAATGGGATGAGCAACTTGGGTGTGATTCACCTATGCAGAGCAAGCTATGGTTTATCGTGTACCATATTTGGCTCCAAATATGGATCCTGTGACAAGGATAGAATTTTAAATAAATTGAAATCCAGAGCACAAAGTTATGCATCCCCCCTCCCATTTCCTGGCTGTTTCTAAATATAAAATTGTCATTTCCCCAATTTCTTTCTAAAAAGATGGATTTCTTTCTTATTTTACTTCCAGCTGTGGAGATTCTTGCCGATATCATACAGAATAGCACACTTGGGGAGGCAGAGATTGAACGGGAGCGAGGAGTGATCCTTCGAGAAATGCAGGAAGTTGAGACTAATTTACAGGAAGTTGTCTTTGACTATCTTCATGCCACGGCTTATCAAAATACAGCACTGGGACGGACCATATTAGGACCCACAGAAAACATAAAGTATGCCTCCCTTTTGTTGCTCCAGTTCTTAAATGATATTTTATAGTATAGTCGTTTTATTATGGTCAATGATGTGAGGGCGATCTGGCTGCCACATCTGTCACCCCATTAGTTGCCAGGGTTGATTCCGCTCATCTGGTGTCCCCTCCCTCCCTCACGGCTCCACATGCACCCCTCCCTCCCAAAGCTGTGCACTCAGGGGAAGAAGACGACCATCCCAGATAGGAGTGTACCATTCTTTGGTCAAGGGTATGCTATAGCTGTGCTCCCTGCTAAAACCTTAAATGATACTACAGTTTTCAAAGCAAAGATTACTATTTTGGGGGCGGGGGGGAATCGTGATCCAACGAATACAATGTTCCAACCTTTCTGCACACAGTTCATTATTCTTAATTGAAAGTTAATTGAAATTGTTGTGCATAGTCCATCTCATTCTTGAAATCACAGGGTGGGTTTTTTTCTGGCAGACCTATTGCATTATTTTTTTTGCCAAGTATACTATGTGTTGCACTTTGTACCTGGAGAAAAATGCAGTATTTCCAGGTAACAATTCCCCCCCCCCACTCTTAATTGGATATTGTAACATGATTAGTGGAAGGTGACACAAATCCTTGTAATTCTTCTCCATAGCAATCAACTAGTTGGTTCTAAGTTTGTTTAATTTTTTCAGAGTTTGAATGCTCTGCTCTTCTGCAATCTGCTCTTAGTGTACAGGAGTTTGTTAGTGTTTCACTTGTCTCCTGAGAGCTCCTGGCCATAAAAACCATGTATCGGGACTGTGCCCCTGGTGAACTCTTCTTGAAGAGCAGCAAGGCCATTCCCTCCTCCCAAATTATACATATTGAACATCAGAAGCAATTTTGCTTCGTACGGTGGCATACTGCTTTCAACTGTAGACAAGTTATCTCGCTCTGTTGCCCTTCTATGCATCATATTATTTTCTTTCTCACTGTTTTGCTGATCTGCTTGTAGGTCCGTTAACCGTAATGATTTGGTGGAGTATATTACAACACATTATAAAGGACCCAGAATGGTACTTGCTGCTGCGGGAGGTATGATGCCGCTGTTGTATGATGTATACAGTGTTTGTGGTATTTGTGATGTTTACACAACTAAGAAGTACATCTTTCCTCTGTTCAGAATCAGAAAGGATAAAATAGTCAATGTTTAGCTGAGTATTACTTTGGATTCTAAAATGAAGTATTTAATTGCTTTTTTGTCTGATTCATTTACATATATCACCCCTAAACTGACATGCATCTCATTTAGGAGTCGCTCATGACGAATTGCTTGAACTAGCCAAGTACCATTTTGGTAACTTGCCGTCTGTTGCAAAAGGAGGAGCGCCGCCTTTGCCCCCTTGCCGGTTCACGGGCAGTGAAGTAAGTTGAGGCCTTTCCTTTCCCTCCCACCCAGACAGCTGCAGCTTGAAAAATCACTGATAATGTAATAGTTATACAAGGTATTTGGTTAGCTGAGATTCTGGTTTCTCTGCAAAAGCTGCTGAGAAACCGGATAAAGGAGCAGTGGAGTTCAGCATCTTTTGAAGCACCATTAGTGTTGCATTACAGCACTCATGGGATTTCTGGCCTGTTTCTTTTGCCGCTTTGACTTTCCCTCCATTTCTCATTTAACCTCTGCTGAGTTGCTGTGATGTATTGTTTAGACCTTATTACAGAGCCATTATAGTGGAAACAAAAGCTGTACAATTGATTTAGTTTATTAGGCAAATTTGGCTCTCTGTGTCTTTTTAGCTTCCATCCATTTTGGCCTTTACATTAAAGCAGGGAAGGAGCTGCCTTTTTCAGACAGAGGTCCACATCCCCTCCTGGGCAGACTTCCAAAGGCCACATGTCAATGGTAGGTGAAGCTAGAGGCAGAGATGAAGGACCTTTATTACAGTAGGCTAGTTTCTAACTAGACTGCTCATCCTCCTCTTTGTTCACCATCCATCTGGGCAAAGTTCATGGGCTCATTCCAGCCGGGCAAAAACTTTGCACTCAAGGAGGGTGCAAAGTTGTGTTGGAGAGGGGTATGGCCTGGAGAAAGAGGTGTGTGGCCAAGATGGTTGAGGTTGTGGAGTCTCAAGGATCAGATCTGGCAGGCTGCATTTTGCCCCAGGGCCTGAGGTTCTTCCTGGCCTGTTTGAAAGGTACCTGAAACCTTTTGTTTGTGGTGCTTTATCAGATTCGTGTTCGAGATGATAAGATGCCTCTGGCCCACATTGCGATAGCTGTTGAAGCAGCCGGCTGGTGTCACCCGGACACCATTCCTCTCATGGTGGCAAATACTCTGATAGGCAACTGGGATCGATCCTTCGGAGGTGGTGTGGTGAGTTAGCCTCAACATTACTAACCAGTTTCAAGTAAAGGATTGTTGCAGTCTTGTGTCTATACAGTCTCCTTGCGAAAGATGAGCCCAGTTCGAGTATCATCTTTTTTTCCTTTTTTTTTGCAAACGTAGACAAGTCTTGATACTTCCTATAGCTATTTGAAAATAAGTCATTGCTTGAGTCCTGTAGATCCATTTCCCTGCCACTTAAGAGCAAAAACTGATGCGATATGGAGATATTATTAGGTTAAAAGCTTTGTGGGCAGCGAAAGGATTGAATTATTTTCACCTGTGCTTTTGCCCTGCAAATTCTGTCCCCTCCCCCAGTTGCCGTTAGTCCTGCAGGGAAAAAGAGTTACCTGGAAATGACACGTTAACATAGTCCTTCGCAGAAATCAAGCCCCTTCTGAACCGAGTTTCCTTTCAATTCCAACAGCCATTATTTTAGCTTAGATTTGTCTGTCTCTAAACTTGTTCTTATAGATTAGTACCGTACTTGCCACTTAGAAGCTGGTAGATGGATGAGTGTGTGGTGGAAAAATATCTGCCTTTAAGAAGTGCCTAGAATGAAGACATCTGTGTCTAAGCTTCATGATCCCCTTCTACCCCAAATATATTCCTCTTTTTATTTCAACAGAATCTGTCTAGTAAGCTTGCTCAAGTTGCATGCCATGGCAACGTTTGTCATAGCTTCCAGTCCTTCAACACCTGCTACACAGATACTGGACTGTGGGGTGTCTATATGGTTTGCGAGGGATCAACCATAGAAGACATGATGCACTTTGTTCAGAGAGAATGGTAAGGAAGTGACCATATCTGAAAGGAGCTGATATGGAATGAAAGCAACAAACGCCCTGAAGGGTAATGTTTTATGCATACATGAGAGCAGTAGCTTACGTAAAGTTGGTGCAGGATTTCACTTAGAGTGGGCATAGGCAAACTCGGCCCTCCAGATGCTTTGGAACTACAATTCCCGTCATTCCTGACCACTGGTCCTGTTAGCTAGGGATCATGGGAGTTGTAGTCCCAAAACATCTGGAGGGCCGAGTTTGCCTATGCCTGATCTAGAGGATACCATGCAATTACTCTTGTGCCTTGTTTTTTTTTACAAAGTGTAGGAGAATATGCATGCACTGGCATATTTGGTGCTGGGTTTGGAACCTAACAGGTCAATGGGTCAGTGCATCTGGCTGTTAACCAGAAGGTTGGTGGTTCGAGCCCAACAAGGGTCAGCTGCGGGCAGCATTCCTGCACCGTAGGGGGTTGGACTAGATGACCCTCAGGGTCCCTTCCAACTCTACCATTATTAGCCATCCAGAGGGCAACCCAGTCACATAGGCAGGGTATAAGAAATAAATTACTTGTATTACATTATGATTCTGCAATTCTTGTGGCCTTGGCCCGTCTATTTCACTGGGATGTTAGCTTACAGGAACAGGTTACTGGAGCTGTAATTGTTCTATGTGCTATTCATAAAGGCCTGTTTTCTAAATTATCTAGACTCTGCATTTGCTTGTTCTTAGTGAGCCCAGTGAAGTATATCATGAGGAACACTGGCAGCCAAATTATTAAAACACATTTCTATTTTTCATTGTCTTTAGGATACGACTGTGTACTAGTGTTACTGAAAGTGAGGTTGCACGTGCGAAGAATCTTTTGAAAACCAACATGTTGTTACAACTGGATGGTATGATCTGATTGTTTTCTTTTTAAAAGTTCGGTCTAATTAATTTGCACACATGCTAAGAATGTCTAATTTTAGGTTCCACTCCCATTTGTGAAGACATTGGACGACAAATGTTGTGTTACAATCGTCGAATCCCAATTCCTGAACTTGAAGCAAGAATTGAAGTAAGGAGCATAATGGTTTGGTGCTTTTCTTAGCCATCTTAACATAACAGCTCAGAGTTATGGCTTTGTTTACTGCACATTATGCTGAAATCTCAGCTACAAGAGAGTTGGCCAAAAGTAGGGTTCCAGCAGTTGAGAGCTGTGTTTCAGAGCTCCTAACTGGTCTCAGGAAAACTTGGATGTTTGTCAAAATTCTTACGTACTTCATGGGCTGTAGCTCTTCTTGGTGTAATGTTTGATATAGCATATAGACACCCTCAGCTATGCTGATGGATACTTGTTTTTAGGTTTCAGCTATTTGCACTGTCACATAAAATGGTCACAAATTAAAGGCTTACTGTGTTCTTTGTATTTCAGGCAATTGATGCTCAAACAATCAAAGAAGTCTGCACAAAGTATATTTATGATAAGTGCCCTGCAATTGCTGCTGTTGGTAAGGATTTCAGTACTAGCTGCCATTTGTTTAAAAAAGTTGTCTGCTCTTTGTAATTATCTCTGTTTTAAAATTTCAGGGCCACTTGAACAACTCCCTGATTACAACAGACTCCGTAGTGGAATGTACTGGCTTCGTGCTTGACATTTATCGTAAAGCTTTCCTGGAGGCTTAAGGGATGATTTGCAGAGATTTGTGATGATGGCTTTGAACTTTCAAGACTGGCAAATTGATTCCTCCCCCCTTAACTAAAACTTTGCTTTGATGTTCAACAACAAACCCAAGTATGCTGCCTGAGTGGAACAAAGTTCACTACGTAGCATTTTGTCTTCTGTTTCCACAAAGAAGTGTACACTTATCTATATAAATAATAAAAGCCGTATTATACATTTGTACTTTTATTACAAAACAGAACACACTAAGATTGTCATTGAGAATCTCATTTCTTAGTCTTAGCAGCATTCACTACTTGCTCTTGGGCAGCTTTCTTCGCTTTAACCATTTCAACAAGTTCCTAGAATGAGAGAGAGAGAGAGAACCTTGTTCACATTGTTTTTTATCTAGTAGAATTTGCTGAGCAAGTTCTATTTATTTCACGTATTGAGAAGCTAGAAAGAATACTTAAGTCTTGGCACAGTAAGACAAAAGTTTCAAATGATCAGTAAACTTTAACACTTGCCATTAGTAGGCTGCCACCAGTTAGCCTTCCTGTGAGTAACACTCACTCCCACCACCCGATTTAACTGCTCAATAACTTTTGTATTGACTTTATACTAGATCAGACTTCCAAAATTAGGGTTCAGAATTGGATAGATATTACAATTCCAAAAGCTATTTAGTTTCAAGTTATAGGGTGATTTCTATAATCCTGTACAAGCACCCCAGTGCTGCAGTTTGACTTTCAACATAAGCTTGATGCAAGTATAGTGTGGATTCTGGCTGTGCCACCATGAATTGGCACTTACTGTAAGACTAAGCACATAAAGCAGGGACAAGGAATCTTCCCCTCTGAGGTCTGTGCTCTTTCACACACAAACTTGGTGAACTGCTCATGGAGGGAAATCATTCTCTCTCCGGGTAGCTGCAACAGGACTCAGCTGTGTCCCCATTTCCCACTGACTGAGCAGTGAAGTTTGGGGGCTCCCAGTTCTGAAATCCACTACGTAGTTCACTTATGTTTCAATTCAATAAAGAACACCACAAATAATCCTAAATGAATGGCACTGAACTAAAAGGCCAGCACTCTGAATTTAGTTAACATTGAAAGAAAATTCTAGTGTGTTCCCTGCTCTTTTCTATTTCTTCATTTGATACAATTCTACATTTGCAAGTGGTCATGGTATATGTCTTCGATTCAAATGGTATAATGCAATCCTAAAAGTCTTTTCTGGCCAGCCTGTTTTAATTAAAGAGGTATGTGCAGTGAATGTGTGCTTTGTATGTATCTAGCATCACATTCAATCCCTGGCGCCTATTTAAAGCTTTTTACGGCTCTTACATTTTTATCTGCCAAGACAGGGTCTGTAGCTTCCTCTGTCTCCTGATTAGTTTTGGAAGCAGAGTTTGCCTGTTAAAACATGTTATGTGGGGACCCATAGTGTGTGATTTGCTTTACCTGGGTCAGCCTTGCCTGCAGGAAAAGTTGGTAAGCCAGGGTTTTCCCTCCCTGGCACAAGTGGCAAATTCTACATAAGGCAAGGCATCATTAATTTTGCCCTTACTATCTCAGGCAGTCATGAAAGCTGTTTTGCCAGTGACTATTATCAGCAAGCTACTCTTACCTTTGTTCATGGTCTCTTTCCCAAGGAACAGGTAAGGTTCCTATGACACTTGAGTGAGAAATTAAAGAAGTGGAATGGAGAGAAGCAAATGTGATCTCTCTTAAGCTGGTAATACTCTGAAGTGCACTATGGAGTAAAAACAGAAGCAATTTTTTCCTACCTTATATCGTTTCATGCAGTCTTTTTTAGATCGGCCTGGAACAGAAGCTGCTATTTTCTCCCACCTTTCAGGGGTATTCACTGGATATGTCTTGAGAGCTTGTTCTAAAAGTTTTTGCTCTTCCGTTGTCCATGGAGACAAATCTGTAAATGTGGCTGTTGAAAATAATACATGAGAAAAGAATGTGTTTTAATCATGAAGTCGTTAGTGAAAGCTATGCAGAACTCCCAGGCAATTTCCCAACACTCTCCCTCTTCCCTGAATGCCTTTAGTTCAGACATCGGGGCATTTTTGTTTTCCATCAATTGAACATTACATAATTTCATGCAAATTCTAACTATTCTGTTCACATCTGCAAACACTAGAACTTGCAAATGAAGAACTTTGTTCTCCTCACAGTAGTAGTGATAGACATCAAGCAGATAATGCCCAAAAGCATCCAGTGGCAGAACTGGACGTTTGGCTCTTAACCACATGAGATCTGGGCGTAAGAAAGCTGAATGGAATATTTGGGAGTGGGACTGTGGGGAGAGGCAAATCGTTCTTCCCCGCTTACCTTCAAAACGTTCTGACGGTGTAGCACTGTCTGCCTGTGGCACAACTCCATGTTCTTTTTTAAACTTATCAAAAGCTTTCTTATTTATGTCATCCTTCTGATGAGGGTCTAAGAAGAATAAGAAGTTGCTTTTAAGTAATCATGCCCCAAACGAATGTTTCACAGGAAACTGTTCTGCTTAAAGTCAAGCATTAAAAGGCCAACTAAACAATTCAACCCATGTCATAAACGAAAGACGTCTGAGAATTTTAAGTAAACTCAGTTTTCACCTGAAAGGCCAACAAGTTACATTATTTTATCAAGAGGGTGCACATACAAAGTGGTTTAGGTCACCCTTGTAAGGAGCATCAATACTTATACAATGTTGAAATTTTGCATATAAGTATAGCTCAAAATGACACTCCAGTTATTATAAGGACATCTCAACCCTTGGGATATGAAAGTCTTCATTACGCAAAACAGCCAGCACTCCAGGAGAAATCAAGCCAAGAAACCAATGAAACAGATTGGAGGGCTATATTATTTCACCCTTCATATACTCTGCCGCAGAATTGGGGAAGATAGTGGAAATGGGCAAGGATGGACAGGAATGTATTTAGGCTTGTGGAATGTAAGCTGAATTTACTAGGAAGTAAATGGAAGCATGCAGACCATCTTACAAAGATAAAGATACCAAGTTTCTGGAGGCTCTTTGCTTTGTTGATAACATCTTTTGCTGTTCGCTTTATTCCCGTAGTAGAGTGCAAATTCATGTAATTGGCAATAACCTCCCACCTATTATCAGGCAAAAGGAAAAACAAAAATGCTCTAAAAACATCCTTTAAAAGTATGTTGATTCTAGCAGTTAAATGCCTGGCTAGTTTTTTTGTGTACTGTAATTAATATATCGTTTGGTAAGATATACAGGATATAGTATATATAGTATATATAAAAGAGGCCCCGTGGAACATGGGTATTCTGTATCCACGGGGTCTCTGGACTCACCCTGTTTATTTTAAAATCAAATACTGAAATTATTTGTTGGATGCAGTTTTGGAATTATACATGCACATCTTCCTAAATAAGAGTTACATTATTCTCAGTTGTGCTTAATGCATATGCTTAACAATATCCATAATATACAATAACCTTGTGTTTTAGAAAAACACAAATTGTTGAAGAAGAAAGGGTCTTCCCTGGAAAATGCATTGGCCTTCAGCTCATACCCCCAAACTGCAATCTAGCCGAAATCATGCAGTCAGAAATACAGAACAAATTCAGCATTCAACTTGCATGACTTTGCAAATACCCCTCAGCAGAAAGCTGTTTCTGCAGATCTGTGATACGTTGAGAAAGTGTATATTCACAAATCAATTTAACATAAAAATCAGCACCCTGACTTGCCTTCCTTTTACGCTTCAACACAAGACTACTGCCTATATACATACTGTTCAATAATTGTAGATACCTTGAGTTAGTCCCAGCAGGAAAGAGGTTTACTGCTTTAATTAGCAACTGTAAGTCATCTTCTGACCAGTTCTTACTTCCGCCAACACCTCCGCTTGTGGGTTTTTCAGAACTCTTTGTCGCTTGCCGCATACGAGCCTCTGCTTCCTCCCTTTCTCTCCTTATCTGCTCATTTACTTCGTCTATCTATGGGAATACAAGGACACACGAGACTTTAGCACTGAATTGCTGCAAACACAAAAGGCTTCTCCCAATACGCAGGCAATTGCCACAAGTTTCCTGGGCCACAACTGCCACTGTGGGAGAAGTCCACTGCTTTCCAACAAAAACACAGCTGAGCAAGTTAAAAAGAGGTAGCAGCTGCACAAGTTACAACACAACTCTGGGATCCCAGCATGTCTCACCATTTGTTTCTTGCAGAAGCAATTAAGAAAGCTTTCCCCAAGATCTGTGCAAATTAACTGCACTTAAATAGGTAGCTTTAGACCGATTTAAAACTCTGAGGAACACCCTCGTCTAAAGGAGGAAATTATTATTTCATCACATGCATCTTACTGGTCTTAGACATGTTGTAGCCACAATAAAGCAAGAGAATTGTCAGACCATTTAAGCTTAATTCACAATTCAGTTTAAATAGTGTAACAGAACAAGCAGTGTCTCAGTCTTCTGTTGGTATTGGCACCATGTAAGTCCATATACTTTAACATGAAGTTCAAGCATTGAACTTCCTTATCCTTTTTTATATATATAAAAAATCTATAATCCGCTTGCTACCCCTGAAGAGGGGAGACGGACAAGGTAGTGTCCCATTTTTCTCGTTTTTATCTCTCAAGCTTGCATAAATGTGCAAAGATTCGTCTGCTAACCTCTAGATAGCATACCGCTCTTCCACTTTGTATGCTCTGAGATTCTGCTGGACTTTAAAAATGCAATAAAAGAGGCATAATTAGATGTGTAAGCAGGGACACATTCTCTTTAGAAATGCAATTCTGCTGGGCAATTTGCTTCCTATACAACACAGCATACATGTTCGACAGGATCACACCAATATTTTCACTATGTTGACACACTCTTACGTGACAAAAGATGAATAATTACCTGTTTTTCTACAGCAGCCTTTCCTTCTTCCCTTGTGGTGGATGTAAGTGCTTCATTCAAGCACTGCAGACTAAAAATAAATTATTGAGCGATATTTCAGATCTAGTAGAAAGCTGAAGGTCAAAAAACGTAACATGTAGGTCAGGAATGCATACCTTGCCAATTCCAGACGATCACACAGCTTTTCTACTTCTTCCATCATCTTAACACATTCTGCCTCACTGTCAGAAAAGTAATTCCAGTTCTGAAAGAGGAGAACACCATATGCTTTATCTTCAGAGTACAGAAAAACAGCAGGTAGAGGCAACAAGCAATGTTTGGTTTGGGCATTTTGGCTGTAGTAATTCTTTATTTAAGCAAACCGCTTCCATGAACAACATCGTTATCGAAAGTTGAACTAACTTTGCTTTTCAGAGCAGAAAGCACTGAAGAATTAGCTGATTTCTGACATTCAAATGCCTAGTATTTTAAGCTCTTGATTAATTAGTGCAAAATATCAGTGACACATACACTGGTTAAAATTTATGCTTCTAAAATTGGATTTTGGAGAACTTGCACCTCGTCATGTTGACTATCAGTACTACAGCGTCACTTAAGGACGTAAGTATTTCCCCCCATAAAATACACATTTGTGTGTGCAAGTTCACCTAACGTAATGCATTTTTGTATATTACTTTTGCTAATATGCACATTTTGTGTGCATGTTTCCCCAATGCTCACTTTTTTATTTGGATAACTGCAACTGTTCATTTTTAGCATCCCTTCTGGAAAACTATATACAGTGGTACCTCGAGTTACATACGCTTCAGGTTACAGACTCCGCTAACCCAGAAATAGTACCTCAGGTTAAGAACTTTGCTTCAGGATGAGAACAGAAATTGTGCTCTGGCGGCCGGTGGCAGCAGGAGGCCCCATTAGCTAAAGTGGTGCTTCAGGTTAAGAACAGTTTCAGGTTAAGAACGGACCTCTGGAACGAATTAAGTACTTAACCCGAGGTACCACTGTATAGTTACCATAGCCTTCACATCATGCCTCAGTTCACAAGGATATTTTGAATAAGAACATCAAAAGTATATGTGAGGCTTTATAAAGCTTTAAAGAAAAACTCTTTTAAGATATCAAGGTCGCTTCTCCGAGAATTAGGACTAATGTAGCGTGCTGTTCAAACCTGATGTTCTATGAGCTGGATGTTAGAAAGCTGATAAAATTTATATTTAACTATAGCAGTACACATATACCTTGCAGGTTGTTCGCAGTTTTTGCCTTTCCTTTTTAATTGCTTTTTTCTGAATATCCTTCTCCTTTTTCACTAGCAGGGCTTGTTGCCTGATTTCTTCCTCTTCTTTTTCCTTGGCTAATCGTGCTGCTTCTAATTCTGCTTGCCTTTGCTGAAACAGAAGAAAAACTATGAATCAGTAAAGTCTGATACCATATCTATGCCAAGTTAAAAGCAGTTTGTGATACTCGGTTCTCAAAATTTAAGGTATTCTTACTAGCAAACCAACCAGAGATGCCTATTTGTCATTATTTCAAGGCCATGACCTGAATTATTGACCAAATAAATAACTGCATCATTCCAGTAATCATCTGTGCTCCATGAAATCTTTCAGCATGACAGGTCTTTAGCAGATGTGAACGTCACAAATTCTTACGGCTAATGAAACAGGTTTAAATCGGTTTTTAAACACTTGCTTATCTCACGTTTTGGTGCCAGAACACACCCATCACTTGAATTCAAAGCTATTGTGTATTTGTTTAGGTGGAATACATATTTAATTAGGTGGAACAAGGTGTCTTCTAGGAAAGCACAATTTATTACATGGGTCATGGGCCAAGACAAAAGATTATTATTGCTATATTATTATTTCAATTTACTACCTGCTCTTCACTCTAAGGTCCCAGGGCAGGTTAAAACTATTTTATATACAATTTAGAACAGTTTGTATTTTTCAATTGTATGCCTTCAATCACAAAAAATAGGGTGGGTCATGAAAATATACATCTCAAGTTTCAAAGACTAAGGTAGAGGTGCATCCAGCATTTGCTGAAAACTATAATGAAGTTGCCAGATACACCTCTGGCAACAAGCATTAGCAATTTGGAGTGATATTCAGGGGGTGACAGCTGTGTCTGCTACTATAACAACTTTTCCTTCACCTCCTTTCCGCTGCAGCCCCCATCCATGAAACCAGCTATGGAGGGTCGTCCACAGGGGAGTGGGGGGGGGGGCAGGCTTCATGGGGGAAGTGAGGAAGAGAAAAGCCCTGCTCTGCTAGCAGAAGTTCATAGTTCAAGCTGGTTGAATACCACCCAATGTGTAGTTTTGTCAAGGCTGGCAGCGCACCAAAACATTTTGTACACCAACGCTTCCCAAACTTTTCATGTAGGTGACACACTTTTTAGACATGCATCATTTCACAGTGATTTAGTTTTACTAGCAAACCAGAGGTTAAACGAACCCCTTTCTTGCCCCGGAAGGAGCACAGGGAGTATTTGCATGACACACCTACACACTGCAGCTGACACACTTAACGTATCGCGACACAAGAGTTTGGAAAGCTCTGCTGTACGCATTCACACTTTTTGAATCCTTCAAAACAAGTATAGATTGAAATGTACTCTGTCGCGCTCCTCCTGTTCTTTTCGTTTTGCTTCTGCCTTTGCTTTCTTTTCAGCTTCTTTCTTTGCTTTTTCTTCTTCCTTGAACTTCTTTATTCTGGGATCACAGCTGTATGCGGTGTCTAAGAAAAGAAAAGGTGTCTGTGAAGTGAACATATAAAGGCTGAAACGTAATGAACGGGTCTTGACAAAACTGAGTTCACACTTACCAACGAGTGTCCTTATTCTATTCATCTCTTCCTTTTTCCTTAATGCTCTAGCTGCTCTGTTCTGTTTTTCAATCCACCTCCTCTCATCTCGACTGCAGAGAGAGATGAGAGGCGTTAAGTAGAAAGCACTTCTATGCTCCAGCACATCTCAGTACAAAATCATTTTGGGAAATGTCGCAAAACTCAAGAGGAACAGCAGCACTTCCACGAATTCCTCAGTGAATACGATCGTATTCAGTAGGGCTTCAAACAGCTTCGCAAGTGATGCCTTTTGATAAAATCCCAATTATTGTATTCAATGTACCCTGACACATACCATGGGTTTACCATTGCCTGAATAAGCTTCTAAACTTTGACTAACCGAACCCTCCCTCCTTCCTAAAAACAGAAAGCTTTCCTATATTTTATTTCTATTCGAATTTTCCTCCAATAAGCTGGGGAATGCTTGCACAATACTGAGATACTAGAGTAGAGAACAGGACCGTTCTTTGGACTGATTATCTCCGAGAATCTATACTGGGCCTATTCACAAGGCTTATTCTGCTTTGTTATTTAGTACCTGTTATCATTAATAAGATTAGTGTAAAATCTGTAACACAGTCGAACCTCTGTTTATGTAACCCTCTGGTTATGTAACCTTCGGGATGCGCACACGGCAAACCCGGAAGTACCACTGTATACTATGATACGCAAGTTGAATTTGTTTGGTATATTAACTTTGGTGCTTTTATTTACATACCATTCTGCTTTTTCTTTTTCTTCTTCGTCTAAGTAAGAAAACTCCCGCCAAGAATCAAAATTATACCTAACATACAATAAAGTAAGAGAGAGAAAGTTAGTGCTACGTTGATGCCTAATCAAATGTCGCAATAGTTGTGTTGCAAATTCTTCATTTTTAGTTTGCATTCTTAATTTGAGATTGTACTGCTAGTTGTCTGGTACATACACTTTATCAAGCTTAAGGAAATCTACATGCCACCAGAATATTAATGAACAGCTCATTCTGATTATTTTATGCTGCAGGGCAAAATCTTATGATATGGGAAGAACAATGCCTCCAAAGAAAATGGAGATGGGGGTGCAGATGGGCATTCTGCTTCCTACATTGGCCCCTCTCCCCCTAGCGTTGTTTCTGCATTTCTACGCAACCACAGCACAGAGCAATGGAGATTGCCAATGATGTTAACATCTAGTCACATACATCTGTTTGCCACTAAATAAAAACATCATTCCCATAAGTCACAAGCCATCAATCTGAAGATCTCATATCACAACTATTCCAGGCTTGTCTTGACTAAAGACTCTGCAACCCCACTATTTATATATATGGCAGTCTATTTTTGGGGGAAGGAAAGTTTCAAACTGCAACAGGGTTGCAATGTTACTTCCTGGCCCCACCCTTTATTCCTAAGGAAAAGTTATTCAGTGCTCTTATGTTTTTATACTCTACGGACTTGTACAAGTGTAAGAGTCTTGTTTATTTTTACAGACAAGTTTTCCCATACAATTTTGACATGTCACATAAAATTATTTCAAAATGAAGAAAAAGAAAAAAGTTTGCTTACCAAAATGAATAAAATGCATCTACCTCTTCAAAGGAGGAATTTGTGTCCCCAAGCTTAGGTACATTTTTCTTATTTGACCATCTGTAGCAATTAAGACACACACAGACATTCACTATGATGAAAAGTTGGGTGAATTCATTGACGAAACAGTAACTTTGACTATACATTAATGCTATATCATGTGAGAATTTAATCTGAAGTATATGGATTTGCTTCTCTAATCCTCTGAACTCTACAGACCATAATTGATAAGACTTAAATGAGATTTCAAATTCAGAAGAAGTGAGCTTAATCTTATTCTCAAGCAAGTAGCACAAAGGAAAACAGTATCAGTGTTCCATCTTGGTGCTAACATTGCAAATGACTCGGAATGTTGAGATAGTATAATCTATTATTTCTACAGTATTAGCAAATTAAATTAAATTTCTATACCTTCATCCAAGGATCACAGAGTGATTTACAATATAAAAGCACAAAAATATTTAACATAGTAACAAACAAAACTAAGTGTTTATTTTAACCTAGCACTGCTGGACTAAAAACATCCACGACAGCAAGATGCAATATAAAACTGTACACTGGACAGAAACCAAGAAATTGAGCATAGCCTCTCCTCCATTGCTCTGACAAGGTTAAGAAAATTATTTGTGCACCATCGTGAAGGCTAGGCCTTGTGAAGCAAGTGACCGTGGAAGATGGCCAAGCACTGAGGGCTGCATTAAACAATTAGAACAGTTCTGGAACCAACAGATGGATCTGCTCTACAACAGACTGCTCCAATGGTATCACCAGTGTGTGTTGCTAGGAAACAGCAATAAGCACACAAATATTATTTTGGTACCTAAGAGTGAGATAACTGAGTGCGAGTTCAGTTCAAACACATCAAACCACTAGGTATGTAGACACAACTCTATCTGCATCTGACCACTATTAAGATGCTCAAGCTCCCCAAATGGCTGGAATCAAAGACGCTTCTAACACAAAGACACACTGCCAATAAGGCAAAGTGGGAGAAAATCTCCCCTACAGCCTATAATATAGCTTACCTGGCATTTCTTTCAAAAACCGGGGAGAAAACTTCAAAGAAGTTTTCCTTTGCTTCACTTTTAGAAGGAACAGTGTTATCAAAAGTAGGATCTATACTGTTAAATGCTCGTCTCTTCAGAGGATCTGACAAAATTTCATAGGCTGGAAAATGGAATTACAGTAAATAATCAATTTACAGTAAGGAATCAACTTAGAATGGGAGCCAAGCTTGGTTCCCCCTCAAAAATGCCTTGCTGCCCATGCACTGCGAATGCCCAGCATGACTTTTTCTGAACTAACATGCAATGCACAGCCATTTCAGAAAATTAGCTTTGTGGACTGTGCTGGATGGATGAAATAACTATTCATATGTATCCAGTCCTCAGAGCCAATGAAGAATCCCAGTGACTGCATTTACCAATAGGTTTGGTGAATCAATAGAATAAGATATGCACTGCGTGTTTCTGTAACATGCTTAAAAGCTATCATTAGGACTTCTGAAAAGGGGATAGAGCACAATTCTAAAATCATCATTACATCAGTTTTCCCTTTTCAAAAGCTCCCCCAGTTATTGCAATTTCTGGAATGCAACATTTCAGAGCAATAATTGGATTAGAGGCTGCTTATCTTTAGAGTAGCTTGCACATACACACAAACTAGGAATCTAAAATCATGAGTAAGCATAATTCAATCAATTATTTCATAATTAATCTAAGCTGACACACACAAGCCCTCTCATCTGCATACAAGAACAATAAGGAGCACAATAACTTGTTTCAATGAATTCATGATTATTTTATTAAGCAGCAACATTATTATTATTACTGAGACACTGCCAACAGTTCCATTTGCTGGAAGCTCTGTTCTTCTAATATGTGTTTTATGTAAGCAAGAATCACAAATAGACTGAACCATTTTATGCACAGTCATATAGGCTATGTTAGTTGATAACTAGGACTTACCTTTTGTTATACAAGTGAAGTAGTCGTTGTCACCTTCACCTATCTGTTCTCCTGCTGCTTTTCGCTTGTCTGGATGGTGTTTCAAAACCATGGCTTTATCTATGGGAGGAGAAGGAAATGTCAACTTCAGAAACACCTCCCTTCACCTGCTTTATCATCAATTGCATATTGCCTGTTTTAAACAGCAAAAATGTTTTAAGCAGCAAAAAGTAAACAAACAGCAGCGATACCCTGCACTTTCATAAGACACCCCATGAGTTGAACCATACTACGTATCTGTGGGGTCATAGCTATCCTTAATGAAGGACAGTAATGTAAGTAAAATTATTTCCCCCTCTCCCTTATATGAAATGCAAAGTGGCAAAACAAGTACTTTGTGGTGTTTCACACATATTTAAGGTTTCAACATCTCACCCCACACATTAATTTCTGAATACTAATTATACTATAACTACAGTATTGAAAAAATGCAACACTGCATATGCAAAGTATTGTATTTTAGGATGCAATCCTAACCATGCCTATGGGGTTGAAAGCCCCCATTAACTACAAATGGGTTTGGGCTGTGAATGACCCCCAAACCTTCACACTACCATAGCTGATTTAGGCTGATGCAGCAGTTAAGATCAATCATTTATCAGCCTTTCAGTATTTTGTGTGTGTCTGGCATCTCTAAGTTTTGAACTAAATTGCACAAGGAGTTACATTGCATCAGGAGTCTGAGTTGCCACATAAAAATTACAAATGGTCCACAGGCTGCATGTGTGCATAGCTTTGCCCCACCTTAATTTCAGGTGTTTTACTTCAATTGGAAGTCAATGTAAAATGCATCTTACTGTTTTACTTTAGTTTTGTGACTCATCTGTTATTGTTGATCCCTGAACACATGTATTTTAAAGTGTCGTCCTCCCCACCCCATAATCATAAGAGTCCTAAACTAACAATGAGACTCTATGGCTCAGCTGAAAAACTGTGCCACAGCAGTCAAAACCACATTGTTGATGCCCTTTTAAGTGAACTATTCTTCCTTTATGAAATCAACAGCTTTCAGCGCAGCACAGAACTGTTCATATGACCTGAAACATTTTCAATACAAAAAATGAATGTAAGGTACTTACGAGCAGCTTTTATTTGTTTCTGAGATGCCTTGTATCTTATATGTCCCAGCCCAAGAACTGAATAATGATCCTGATTCTGAGAGAAAATTGCAAATATCAACAGCTATTTATGGTGAGGAGCAACTATTGAGCAGCCAAGTGGCAGAGAAAGCTAAACTACTTTTTCCTTCTTCTGTTTTCTTGCCACTTTTGCCTTTACTGCCTTTCCTTATCCCTATAGCTCCTCCATCCAGGTTTTGAATAAGGAATTTTAAGAGACCTTAAAAAGGAGAGAAAGAAGAAGACCTCACTTCATGGGAGAGGGAAAGAACACAGGTAGCTGCTACAGTGTGGTGCCCTACTTCTCCAACTCTCTAAGAGTTGCCACAAGATAAGTATTAGCAGAAAGAAATGTGAGCACAACAGAATGAAGCAAAAGAAAAAGAAAAGAGTTAAATGAAAACAGGTATGTATAAATTAAGCACAAGGCAGCAGCAATGCCTGTTAATGGAACTTTAGAAGGCAGACTTCCATATTGCCACTGTTAGCTGATCTGACCAGACCTTCATATTATATGTTCATCATATATTTTCAAAGCTTCTATAATGTTATATTTTTCCACGTGACCCACTGACACTGTGCTGTTAGCTTAGAACTATTTACTTAGTATTAGCAACTGGGAAAGGAAACCTAATACCAATCTGAAAAAAGGAGAGGGCACAAAATGCTATTGGGCAACTCAACGGGGCTTACTCCTACATAAGTGGGATTGAATCTTGAATTTCCCTGAAGTGGGGACAGGGAGAACTAATTTTTGTGTGGCTGAAAACAATCCTTAAGATCAAATCACACAGGGAATACAGTGGTGCCTCGCAAGACGAAATTAATCTGTTCCGCGAGTCTCTTCGTCTAGCGGTTTTTTCGTCTTGCGAAGCAACCCTATTAGCGGCTTAGCGCTATTAGCGGCTTAGCGGCTATTAAAGGCTTAGCGGCTAAAAGGCTATTAGCGGCTTAGAAAAAGGGGGGGGGGAGCAGAAAAAAATCGGAACACTCGCAAGACGTTTTTGTCTTGCAAAGCAAGCCCATAGGGAAAATCGTCTTGCGAAGCAGCTCAAAAACGGAAAACCCTTTCGTCTAGCGGGTTTTCCGTCTTGCGAGGCATTCGTCTTGCGGGGCACCACTGTAAAAGATGAAGCAATTATCAAGAAGCAATATAGAATATATTGCTTGAAGCAAAATAGAAATATTTCAAATTGTTAGTACTGGTAGGAAATCTTCACTAAAAAATGAACAAATACAATTGTAACATCAGATCCATATACCTTCCAGTCCTTTGGATCAAGTGTTTTTAACATAGGAAATTCCTCCAGCTGCAATTCTTCATCTCCTGACTCTTCAGAGAGCTCTTTCTCATCTTCCAGTTCCTGGAAAGAGGCAGAAACATGTATGTTTCTCCTCTTAATAAATGCTTCAAACCATCTTCCCACAGGTTCAACTTGGCAAAGCACAGAAGCTGTGAATAAAAATAATACAAGCTTAGGAGGCACTTCCACTGAGCTAAAATCTTCACATTCACCCAGTACCAAAATCTGGACTACCTTGCATACATTTATTTGGCCAAAAGTATGTGTTCTGCAAACATAAGATGAAGCAAATCCTAGTTTGGGTATCATTAAGGTATCATATACACGAATAAATGCACTCTTATTTTGCCCACTTCTAGCCAGCCTATAAAAACATTATATACCACACACACACACAGTACCAGCTATTTAAATTTGTTGTAATTCATCAGCAAACCCGTCTTTATAATAGTCATTACAAATAGATATTTGATAAGTAGATGTTTGAAAAGTAGTTTTAGTAGAAATAGGTCACTTGTAAAGTGCTTTTAAAATAAGAAGCACTTTAGCTGATTAACTGTATTATAACTGACGCATTTCTACCATACTTAGGGTAGTAGATGCTGTGCTTTAGTCAGTTACATGTCAGGGCAACACGGCTCTTCTATCCCCCAAACTGCAGGTTTCAATCCTACAGTTTATAGACTATACACCTGCTCAACCAGCAAGAAGGGCTTTCTTCTACCGACATATCTGCTTTGGGTGTGCGTGTGAGACTTCCCAAAAAGATGAGGATTTGCTTTGTTCTTTCTCTAAAAAACGCGTGAATAAGATCGGCAGTGCTGCACTAAGGTAGGAAACAGCGCATTCCGCCCATGGAGTTAACACCTAATTACATGAAGCCTTTATGGGAGAAAAAGCAGGAGAGATCTTCTGCCCAACAATCTCAGTAATATGTCCAAGAGGCAAACGAGCTCAAAACCCCTCCATGCTGCATAACCTTCTAGAGCCGCGGATATTTGTGCGACAGGCGGAAATTCAACAGGGGCAGCTTCTGCTAGCAAAAAAGCTACATCGACGGGGGGCTGGGTGAATTTCTGCTCCTCTTATGCAGCTCCCGCGGGGGGGGGGGCGGCAGAAACGGGGTGGCGGGGGGGGGAGAGGGAAACAGCCGGGGGCTTTCAGCGCCGGAGAACCGACTAATCCCCCCCTCCCGGCCTCCGCTTGCCCCCCCATCGCGGCGAAGGCCTCGTGAAAGGAAGCCGCCTCACCGGGGACTCGCGGAGAAGTGGCCCCCCTGCGAGGCCCCCGGAGGCCGGGAAGAGCGGAGGGGAAGGAGCCGAGAAAGGAGAAGGGACCGACCCGAGGACAAGGCTCTGGAGACGCCGGTGACCTGCCCCTCGGACGCCCCCCTCAGCAGCATCGCGGCGCCGCCCAGGGGAGGCCGCTCCGTCCCGGAACAAACGGGTCCGCCGCGGGTGTTTCTCCCCTCCGCCGCCGCCGTCGGCCTTGGTTGCGGGTTGCCAGGAGCCGGCGCATGGAAGGACCCGGCGAACACTTCCGGGGCGGGCAAGCGCTTCCTGTCCGCTGCTTCCTGTCTTCCGCCTCGCCTCGGAGCGCGACGGAGAGGTTCCGCCGCACAAGGGAGCTGCAGGCCTCCTTCTCTCCCCCGCGGTGGTTGGGAAGGTCGCGTCGCCCCTTTTAATGAACGTCCCTGCCATCTTACATGTTGCAGAGAATTAAAAGTTTTGTGTTTTTTTAAACTGCGCACAGGGACTTTCCCGCTTGAAGGACTGAGGGCCGCAGATACAGACGCAAATAAACATTTTCAGCTGTGCTTTTCTCTACAAGCGACAAAAAGGCCACAACAAGAAGTGGTTTATTCCTGGGAACAGCAAAGAAAACGAAGCCCCGAACAGTCGTGAATGTCAGAAGTGGGGGGGTTTTTTTGGGGGGAGGGGATATTTCTGAAGAGATTGAGCCCAGTCAGTAGAAAAAACACGATGCTCTTCATCTCAGGGTCGTGGGTTCAAACCCCTCGTTGGGCAAAAGATTCCTTCATTGTAGGGGGCTGGACTAGATGCCTCTCTGTGCGCAGCTTTAAACTTCCCCCGCATCTCTATGGACCTAGTCCTTTTCCCCTCCCTGTGGAGAGGGGTCTTTTCCGGCGGCGGCAGGAAATGCTCGTGACGTATTTCCTGTTCAGTCCCGGAAGGAAGAAGCTCGGAGATGCTGCGTAACGCGCATGCGCAGTGGTAGCCGCCGGTAGAAGGAGTCTCCGCCGTCGGAAGCTCTGAGGGGGAGACACGATGCCGGATTACCTGGGAACCGACCAGCGCAAAACCAAAGAGGAGGAGAAGGAGGACAAACCCATCCGCGGTGAGCCGGGGGCTGCTGCCGAAAAGAAAAGCCCCCTGACGCCTAGGCCCTGGTCGCCCGTTTGGGTTCCAGTGCGCATGCGTGCCTCTCGGATTCCCCTCTGCTCATTTGCGCGCCCCCCCCCGCACCGGGTCCGCTGTTGCGCCCGGATAACGCGCAGCCCAGCCGTCGTGTGTGGACTTTCCCTAACACCGCGCCACGACTTGCTCTGCCCATTGGGCAGCTTCACAAACCACCCTTCTCCCCCCCCCCAAACCCTGGTACCCTACAGATGTTTTGGATCTGCAGATGAAGGGCGGTGTACGAATTCAATTTAATTTAAAATCCTGCCCTCCCCCCTACGTTAAACGTAGAATTATAGAATCTTGGAGTTAGAAGGGAACCTGGGGGTCATCCAGTCCAAACCCCTGCAATGAAGGAATTTCAGCTAAAGCATCCAGGACGGAGGGGCAGCCACCCTCTGCTTAAAAACCCCCAGAGAAGGAAAGTTCACAACCTCCCGAGGGAGCCCGGTCCACTGTCAAGCAGCTCTTACTGTCAGAAAGTTCTTCCTAATGTTGAGTCTGAATCTCCTTTCTTGTAACTTGAATAAATAGGTTTGGGTCCTCTGGAGAAGGAGAAAACAAGCTTGCGCCATCTTCTAACGCTGTAGGTTCTGTTGCTCTTGTTAGCCCCATATTGTGGCTAAATTGTGACACTGGCTGCTGTTACGCTGCCCAACCAAATTTAAGGTCTTGCTATTGACATATGAAGCCCTGAACAGCTTGGGACCAGGTTATCTCTGGGAAAGCTATACATTATACAACCTTCCCAGTCACGTCAGTCCTTGGGAGAGGCACTCTATGGGGCCATATGCTCCCAAAGTTGGTTATTTTCACTAAGATCAGAGCCTTTAGTGTGACAACCCTTTGAGATGTGCTTCTGCTGGACATCAGGTAGATGTTTACATGGTATTGGCATTTAGGCGCCTGCTTAACATTCACCTGTTCACTCAGGCTTTGCCTGATGTGATGCAACTGTGTTGATGTATTAATTTGATGTACCGGTTTGTGATGTGTTTATTTTATGGGTAGAATTGCATTTTTGTATTTTTACTTATCTGCTGCTTGCCACCATATATAGTTTAATGTTGGCAGTACATACATTTTTGCAAATAATAAAACAGAAAACTTATGTCCAGATGCTATGCCATCAGACTGTTGGTGGGAAGTAGTACAAAATGTAGTTGTTTCACTTTTTAATATGATCTGTGTTATGTGTCTTTCAGCTTTGGATGAAGGTGACATTGCTTTGTTGAAAACCTATGTAAGTATTTGTTGCAGTTACAGCTTCAATTTTTTTTAAAAAAAACTAGTAATATAGGAATGTTTGGGAAACATCCACATTAACCAACTGGGAGGAATAAACAGTCCTAAAAGACATACTTTGAGAGTTAGCCTCACTGAAAATAGCAGGGTTTAGTTCTAAGTAAATATGCATAAATTTGTGAGTTTTGCCGCTTCAGCTGGAAGATTTCACTTTCATCTAAAGTAACAGCACCTCAAAACAAAACCCAATTTGGAATAAGCAAATCAAAAGCCTAAATATTACAGTTTCATGTGTGGTTTGGTGAAAAGATGAAAATTGCAGATTGCTGAGCTAATTGGACTTGAGTAAATATGTGTCTTATTTGCAAAGAGCTGTGTAAGGGTTCATATCTCACGATTAACAAGATCTGACAAAATTCAACATCTGCTTGAAACTTTGCAGAACTGCAGTGCCTACTACCAAGCTAGATTGACCAGTGGCCTGATTAATAAGGTTTATCTGTTCATAGGTCTGCATTTGGGAAGTATCTGTTCAAGTCCCATTCATATATCCACTAGTTTGCCTTACTTTTTCTAATCCAGGGCCAGAGTACATACTCGAGGCAGATCAAGCAAGTTGAAGATGACATTCAGCAGCTGCTTAAGAAAATCAATGAGCTCACGGGTATGTCATTTTAGGGTTCATTGAAAGCGTATATCTTTTTCATTTTAGTTTTGCCCTTTCAGTTATGGAGCATATGGGCCTGTCGTTCACTACTGCTCACTCCCAAGGAAAACTCCAAATAGGAAGGGTTGTTGAACAAAACAAAGGAACTGAAAACAAAGAAACCTTCATGGGCAGAGAAAAAGGGGAAACATGAGAGAGAGGAGATGCTGTCAGATACAGAGAGCAGCTTAATTTTGACAGTTGTGATTTTGAAGCTGACATGGAAAAGGATAACCAATGTACAATTGAATATCTAGTGGGGTGTAATTGTTAAGACTGGGAGCTAAAAGCCCCCAGTTTAAATCTCCTAAAATGCTCCCCCAGGAAGGTTTGCAAACCTGTTGAGTATTACATAGCATTGATGCAAGTGGCAAAGTGGTTTTTCCTTTTTGTCATGTTTATGTTCCATTTGCTGCTGAAACTAATTGAAGCAAACTAGTGCTTGAAGCAAGCTATAGCACAGCATTGACCTGAGTGGCAAAGCAAGTGGTTTTTCTGCTTTTGTTTTTTAGGTATTAAGGAATCAGACACTGGCTTGGCTCCCCCTGCTCTCTGGGATCTCGCTGCAGATAAGCAAACTCTTCAGAGTGAGCAGCCACTGCAAGTGGCAAGGTATGCAGATACTTTATCTGGTCAGCCATAGGAGCAAATAGTTATAAAAATGCATAGCGATATAGCCGTTGCTTCTATCCTCCACGTGTAATGTGCAATCCCTGTTGCAAACAAGTTACATAGGGTCCTTTCCAGTGTAACATATGGAGTTATGCTACAACATAAATATTAAAACTTTGTTATTTGCATCTATCTGTTTCCTAGGAGCTTTAATTTAATGTTTCATTCTGACATTGTATCTTAAGGCCCGGGTGTTTGAAATCCCTGGGGGTGGGGTAGGTTACACTGAAAGCAGTCTTTAGTTGGATATTTAAAGTGCCACTTCTCATGCTGTTCATGATTATTTAAGTTTTAGGGAGAAAAAGAAATATGGTAGAAAGAAGAATTTTTAGTTATGGTTAGCTAGGCAAGGCAGAAATTTAGCCTTCCTGTGAGTTCTTCAAGAAACCTGGACTTTGAATGACACTTGGCTGTCAGGCACATTAAACCCTCATTTGCTCACAGATTGCTTGTTTAATTACTTTTCTCTTCTGATTAGATGCACCAAGATAATCAATGCAGATTCTGAGGATCCTAAGTACATTATCAATGTGAAGCAGTTTGCCAAATTTGTGGTTGATCTTAGTGATCAGGTGGCTCCCACTGACATTGAAGAAGGGATGAGAGTTGGGTGAGTTGATACCAATATTTTTACTGTTCTTAGTCTGAGTTACTTGACTAGTCATCGAGTCTAGAGTGTTGAATGCACGTTTATATTTATAGGAATATATATATATATATGTTGCCTTCCTGCCCTAAACGCCAAGGTGGTTTACAAAATCACAATGCAATTAAAAGATGGAATGCATTCGAGCAAGTCATGGTAGAACAAGTGAAATAGTTTTCAAGCGGTATAAACATCTTTGATTGCCTGCCTAAAATACATGCAAGGGGCCAGTCTAACATCCAGCGAGCCAGCACATTGAATTTGGGACTGGAAACTGAAATAATATTTTCTTATATTGCTGCATAACAAAGTTCCTTGAGAGGTTTATAATAGAAAAAAAAATTGTAGAGTAAAATACAACAAGCTCGTAAAATGGAACACAAAACAATATCAACATCATACGTAAGGATTTTAACAATTCCCAGATGAAAACGAGAGTACAAGTCAACAAACATTTTCTGAAAGAAAATAATCTTTGCCTGCCTTCTAAAAGAGAACAGGAATGGAGAACATGGGGAGTGCCTTATCCCTAAGCAGGAAATTTCACAACTGGGATACTATCGCGGAGAAGGCTCTGGATCCTGCCTTTAGACACTGGGGCTTCTTGAAAGAACGTCTCATCAGCTCTTACTGCATGGGATAGAGCAGGCATCAGATAAACAGGGTCTCTATCATGTAAAGCGTTAAATGTCAAAATGCCAGTTAGGGACCAACTGATAATAGCAGATTCTTTTCAAGGGCCTGGACTAAATGGCACTTGAGGCTTAATCCAGCTAAAAGTGGACAAGTTTTAATTTTCAGACCATCTGCAGAGTGTGATCACTTGATACAAGGCACCAGACAAGGTCAGCATTGAACCCAGCAACCACTGGGAAAACTTGATTATAAGCCGAACATGATACGAAAGTGGAGTTTGGTCTTGTTTTCTTCTAGAGTACTATTTGGTTGTAAAATGCTTGCCTGCAGAATGTAAATAAAACGCTCACAGCTGAGCTGTGATAAAATATGAGGCGCAGAGTTCTCTGGAGAGAGGGTGGGAGAGTGACAAGGATTGAACAAGTCCCTCCACCTGGATTCCTTCAATATGTTGCTGTGGTGTCACATGGCATACGTGTCTGTCCAAATGTGTCCCTTGGTATTCCAAGCTACCCATTCCGACCCCTCACACTCACTATGTAACCAGCCTCACCAATATCAAATGGAGAAAAGCTTTACATCTCTGTGGTTGCAGTCTATTCACTCTGCCGTGGTTGAAGGATGCCAGACCCCCTATGAAGGGAGAGTTTGCCCCTGTGGAGCTAATGTGCATTTGTATTCTATTTCTGCAGTGTTGACAGAAACAAGTATCAGATTCATATCCCTCTGCCTCCAAAGATTGATCCAACTGTTACTATGATGCAGGTAAGAACTCTTATTGCTATTGGCCTTTGATTGTTTACCTTTGTAATCTGACTTCATTGTAACCTGCTCTTCTTATTTCATAAGATCTGTTAAAAAAAACACGTTATTGCAAATAACAAAGATGTATGCACATCTGTTTTGTTACAAAGGTAGAGGAAAAGCCTGATGTCACCTACAGTGATGTTGGAGGTTGTAAAGAACAGATTGAGAAGCTAAGAGAGGTGGTGGAAACACCCTTGCTTCATGTAAGTATTGTAATAGAAAGTGTGTGTGATCTGCTGATTTTATTCCTCTTACAGCTTTCAAGGGCTAATTGCATATACCGCAAGAACCTAAATTATTCAGTAGTCAAAAGGCTTTTCAATCGATTTACGTTTCAGTTGTCAAGATTTAATATGTTCCTTTTGTTCACCTTTCGAGGAAAGTATGAATTGCTTCGTTAGATCTGACAAAACTTCATCTAGTCCACTATTTTGGAAATCCCTCTTCTAGGCTGCCACAAGTGGGGCACAAAAACAATGCCCTTTTGTCGTCTGTCACAATAGTATTAGGGATTCAGAGAGATGCTACCCTGTTAGTATTCTCCTGTGATCAAGCTGACTGCTTGAATAGGGCAGTGCTGTCTTTGTGAAATTGCAGGGAACATGTACCATTGGAGGTTTGAAGAAAGGGAATGGCAAAGGGAAATGTCTTTATCTGCTTGCATTATTGAAGCTTCAGTGCCTTCCTATTGGCTTTGCACCGACTCTCTTGTTACACTGCGCTGCACAGCTTTCTTGCCACTGTGTCCCTTCTTGACTCGTGCACTACTTTTAAAATGGAAGATTTCTTGACAGTTCATTGATAGTACTGAAATTGTACTGCTATGGCAAGCTTGGGCTCCTGCAGGGCTTTGGCTGCCATTGGGTCCAGTCTAGGACCCAACGATACTGCATTTCATCCTGTCTGTGCAACTTTTAAACTTACTGTCTCCCAACCACTACAGCCAGAACGATTTGTCAATCTGGGGATCGAGCCCCCTAAAGGAGTGCTTCTCTTTGGCCCACCGGGGACAGGAAAAACTCTCTGTGCTCGTGCTGTTGCTAATAGAACCGATGCCTGCTTCATCCGAGTGATTGGATCTGAGCTGGTGCAGAAATACGTAGGAGAGGTAAGGAAAAGAGGGAGCGTGTCTGTGCATCTGTACCAGGGGAGGTCAAGTTTCCAGAAAGCCTGCTCAAACTATACTTAATCTAAGTTTTCCTGCAGAGGAGGGTGAAAGTCTCTGCCTTAATATTATACAGTATGATTAAAAACCTGGACCTCTTTATATATTTGTTCACTCCTCTGGCAGTTTGGGTCATATAGAATCTGAAGCCTGTCTTTTTATGTAGGGTATGTGAGATACTGTATGATGTACAGTAGGCTATTCGCATGAGTTGGGACAGCCAGGCACCCGTTATGTCCTGGAAGGAACTGCAACTAAAATGATGTCCCATAATGATCACAGTTTTACCTCTTGGTTCTGTAGATTCATTTGGAAGTTTTAATATTTACTTTAAATACTGTTAACTCAAGTGACAGTTGGCTTTATATGAAAGTAAACCGTCTGCCTGTCTTTTTATAGGGTGCTCGAATGGTTCGGGAACTCTTTGAAATGGCCAGAACAAAAAAAGCTTGCCTTATCTTCTTTGATGAAATTGATGCTATTGGAGGTTGGTATCACCTTACATCAGTGCCCTTCTGAAACTGGACTACAACTCTTTATTCTTTATTCTTGGCTTAGCACTCATGGTGCATTTGGAGAGAAACAAACCACTAGCTCCAGTTTTTACATAACAACAAGCCACACCCTGGCTTGTTTTTCTATCTGGTGCAGCAACAGCAGGAACAGGGAAGCTAGTAAGTGTGGCCTACCACACTACTCACATTTAAAGCATAGGTGAATTTATCGTTCAAACCAAGTCCCCTTTCTCTATGTCAGGTTAGTCTGTTTGGAAGACGATTAGGTAATAGAATGGCAGAAGCAACTTGATATTTGGCCTCTGTGCTGTGCTGCTTCATGCTGGTCTCTGTAGCACCAGCAAAGGACAAGGAAAAGTATTTAACAAAAGTATATCCTGCTAGTAATATCCTTTTTTTAAAAAAAATGTGATATTTTGATTTACTTCAATAGCCATAGATAACATGGTAAGGGAGTACACTTGAATTACATTTTCTTGTTTTGGGGATACAGTTAACAAGGGTGCCTTATGTGTTTCTGCTGCTGTCTCTTTCTAGGTGCTCGCTTTGATGATGGGGCTGGAGGGGACAATGAAGTCCAGCGCACTATGCTAGAATTGATAAACCAGCTTGATGGCTTTGATCCAAGAGGCAACATTAAAGTACTGATGGCAACCAACAGACCTGATACTTTGGATCCAGCACTGATGAGGCCTGGAAGACTGGATAGAAAAATAGAATTTAGCCTGCCAGATCTGGAGGTTAGACTAATTTTATTTTGATACTAAGCGAAGTCAATAAGAACACATTTATTAGAACTTGAAGGACTGGAGGTGAGAATTTTTTCTACTACCTCTCAGAAAATGGATTTGATCAAATAGTCATTTTGCACCATACCTGATTCTCTCTTGTCAAAAGGATTCTGGTGGGCAATTTTAGACCTTTCCTGTCTGTCTTGGTTCTTGCCTGATTCTATTTCAAATTATGTATTTGACCTGGTGCTTCTGTCTAGTGACAAATTCTAAAAGAGTAACTCTGTGTTGTAGCAGTTAACAAAAAGGAAAATAATATTGTAGTCCAGCCCACAAAAGGTTGTACTGTGCTGTGCTTGTCTTGAAGATGCCACAGGATTCTGTCTGCGCTTCCTGTTGTTCTGAGGGGGGGACATGGACTACAGCATAGGCAATAGGAAAGTATGACGCCTTAAGGGAAAGTGCAGGTTTTTATTTCATAGAATTGTAGAGTTTGAAAGGTCCACAAAGATCATGTAGTCCAATTTCCTGCATTGCAGAAATCTTTCACCCAACATTTGGCTCCATGATCTGTTGAGCAGCTGCTGCCTTCTGCTCACTCACCTGCCCTCTTCCTCTGGAGAAGGGGCAGATAAGCGATTAGTGGAGGCTGGTGGGCAAGGAGGTGGTTGCAGAACAGCAGCTCTGGACCTTTCCAAAGTGCTGGAGCCTCAACTGTTGCCTAAGGATGCATTCCCCCATTGTTGTCCCTTCAAAGGACAAATCATATTGGCTGAACAACTGCTTTACTCCCAGGTGCATCACTAGACATCAGCGATGGGGAGTGTCAAGCAGCTTTCCAGGCCTCTCTTTTTGGCCCTCTGGAGTTTCCCCAGGCCACTGGTCCTGCTCTGTACCCTCAAGTGCTTTTTGCTTGACTGGAATGTGTTTCTGAACTGGGACAACGTCTCTTGCTTGAATGGGTGGAGGGTGGTGTGGCTTGAATGTAACATCTACCAAATTACGAGTCACATCTGTTGCCCTGCTGACTCTTTGTCTTTGGCCTTCCCAGCACTGATGTGTAGATGGCAACAAGGGGATGAAGCCCTTATGCTTAGTCTGGCTGTGGTTGTTTTTTAGGGACGAACTCACATCTTCAAGATTCATGCCCGTTCAATGAGTGTTGAAAGAGACATAAGATTTGAGTTGCTAGCTCGACTGTGCCCTAACAGCACTGGTAAGTCAAACATCATAGTTCTTGTTCTCTCTCTCTGTTTGGTGGTGATAGTTGTTTCAGATTGTTTTTACATCCACTGTTCTTCCTTGCAAGGTGCTGAAATTCGAAGTGTGTGTACAGAGGCAGGTATGTTTGCCATCAGAGCAAGGAGAAAGATTGCCACTGAAAAGGACTTCTTGGAAGCTGTGAACAAAGTAATCAAGTCATATGCCAAATTCAGTGCTACACCTCGTTATATGACTTACAACTGATTCTAGATACCACTGAAAGATCTCCTTCATATGGCTAATACTACGCAGAGTAATATCAAAAGTTCTAGTTTGTGTGTGTGGTGTAACATAGTTGGACTAGTAGAAATAAATGGAATATTCCAAGTTACATGGTGTAGTTCCTTATGATATTCAGTAAAAATGTTTAACTGCATATTACTCTTCCTAGATCTAATGAACTCTTTTCCTTTCTGCAAGCTTTTGAGTGGGACATAGCCTGTACAGCACTGTGAAATCAGTAACTACCTCATTGAAAGTGGAGTACATGTTACCTTCATTAATAACAAACCCCAACATTTGAGATTCCAAAACTTTGGCACCAGTTTCAAGGGAGTCATTTTGCAGTGAAACCCCCGTTTTTTTACAGTGCCCCACAGTGCCTTTTTGTATCAGATTTTGGTGTCATTTAGGAGGAAATCTGTAAAAAGGTTTTTCATTATACACTTGAATTACCATAACAATATGCTTAATCAGACTAGATCACTGGCCCCCTTTTTAAAAAAAGAATAATTGCCATTAATGTCTATTACTGTCTCAGGTCACAAAACCTTTAACCTAATAGATAGGCACCATCAAAGTGTCACAGGTGCATATCTATCTTGACTACCATAACATCTAAAAATAAGCAGAAGGAAAATGGAAGAACTTAGCACAAGCTGCAAAAAATGGCTTTTATGGGATTTTAAAAATTGACTACATAAAATGTAGTTTTGAAAGCCAGTGCTGAACACTTCAAAGATATCGTACAGTGCAATTCTTCAGTAGATGGTACAAGAATACATTTTACAACAATGCCTCCACAATAAAGCGTCAAAGGAAAGTAGCAAGCAGTCCATGTCTCCCAGGCTTGCTGCATCATCTGTACTCTTTTCAGTAATCCACAGTGCTAAAAATATCCATGTAGTGCAATATCTCATCTGCTGGCACATTTCTGAACAACAACAAAAAAGAAACTTCCAAATCTTTTAGGATGCTTTCAGGAAAATACACGAGTCTTCTTTTTTTATACAAACCAGTTCAGGCTATACCTGACTTCAATTTTTGAAAGTATTAAGGCTTCAAATTCTTCAGAGAGCATCCTGGCAGAAAACAAGGCGGCCCTACTACTGTGTCACATACCCGTAAGACTGGCTAATCTTAGGCGCTGTATAATCTGTGCAAATTAAGTATTAAAGAGAAGCCCTTGGAATTTAATCAATGCACCACCATACAATCTATGATGCAGGAGTTCACACCACAACATCTGCAGGAGTCTGCGAGGCTGAGAGGCCTTTCAGTTGGCTGAAGAGGACAGCATCATGGGTACTGGGAAACAGCAAGTCTCTGCGAGCAGCTTTGTCAAAGAAATGTAGTCTAGCAAGGTTCTCCACAACCGATCCTAGGTAAAAAAAGAAAAAGCTTTAAAGGGGTGTGGGTGTAAAATCGTACAGCCTCTATTTCATTCCTGTGATCTGACTAAACAGCTTACCTATGCAAAACCACACACACCTGCTCATGTAGCTGGAGGAGGAACAATGCATACAATGGGTGGTGTGTGCTTAGTTCCGGGTGCCATATAGGAGCTATGGCTGTATTTATATAGTCCCAGTATGGAGGAAACTGAGCGGCATTCAGCTAACTAGTTTCATCAACACAAGGATGTCCACTGGCACAATGGAACTTCACACCCTCCCATTATCTGCTCTGGAGGCTTGGGGGAACCCCCAGAACAGATTTATGGAGCTCATGGTGGGAGTAAGTGTCAAAATCTGCTCTGGTGTCTCCTGCAAGTCTCCAGAGCCAATTTTAAGGGAGCAGAAAGAGGGAGGAGGCAAGAGAGGAATAGGAAGAGGAAGCTTTGCTCCATGCCCTGAAGTCGGTGGCTTCATAGGTGTTGCAGCATTGGATGTGGCCCCAAATATTGTGATATTTTAAGACGCCATTTCTAACTCCCATGGCTGTGAAGAGGTGTTTGTGTGTCCGTTCAAGCACCCTTGAGAGTCTGCAGCAAAACAAATGTGTGCAAAATGCCTGAACTTATTTTGAATACTGAATTTGAGCACTCTCACAGAAAAGTTCAAGTAGTAGTCCAACATGCATACAAATTGGATGCAGCATCACCCATAGTGCACCTTTGAGCACACTAGAGGGCACTGCCGAGTTTAAAAAGCAGCTGGATAAAAGTGGATCAAAAGTCACAGGGCTCCATATAGCCTCCAGGCTGTTCTTTTAACAGCAGCTAGTGTGTTAACAAACCAACTAACAAGATCCTCTCCTCTTTCTTCAAAAATGCCAACAGTTACACAGGTAAGGACCAAGAATCTCATTCCTTGGGTTTATCTTCAACAGTTGCAGGTTGCTAGGATTTACATTAGCACTTTCTCCTGTTGTTCTTTAGCTGAATTTGCTGGTGTTACAGTCACTTCATCTGCACTCCAGGCAGAAAGGAGAGACAGGCATAGCTTGTATGATATGGGGTTGATCAGGAAGCCACACATCACTAACACAGCATGTTTTTAGCATCTTTGCTACGTACAATCAGGCAGTAGACCAATATTTGCCTCAGGCCTTAGCTGCTGCCAGTTAGATTAGATGATTCAAGGCTAGATATGGGGGTGGGGGAGAGGAGTCAAAAGTGACCACAGCAAGTCCATGATTTCCAACTGTCAAACAGGCTTACCATTGCAGCCACTGATATACACTGACACTCCTATTTCTTCATATTCTTTTATGATCTACAACAGTGCAGAAATTAATTTGCAGTTAATATATTTGTATTTTAAAAGTCATCGTCATAACATACACATGCCCTTTTAAAATTGAGCAGTTATTCTAAAAATACCAAGGGAGAAATTGGGAGGCAAGGAGTACGGTGCTTAGAAGTGCAATCCTTTGCATGCCTATGCTGAAGTTAAGTCCTTTCAAATTGAATGGGACTTAATCTCAGGTTAAGTGTCTATAGGATTGCAGCCTAAATAGCTAGGGAGCCTGTGGCCCCCCAGATTTTGCTGGACTGCGACTCCCATCATATTTGATTACTGGCTGACCAGTGACACTTGGAAGGCCACAAATCCTCCCACCCTGTTTTGAGGCCTAAGACAGTAGGAAGCTCTTCTGGGCAAGCCTCTTTGAAATGGACATGAGCTGTGCACAGTCTTGTGCAAGAGAACTTCCTTTGGCCTCACTCCCTTTACTTGGTACGTGGATGCATGAAGCTTTGTCTTTGATGTGTGCCTTAAAGCAGCGAAAAGTATTCTGGTAGCAAGGTATTAAGTGTAGGATATGGCAGTGAGATAAGATGCTACATACTGAATTTAGGGCTTTGACTCCAACTGAATCCATGAAGTTCACAGGTGAACAATCCAAAATGATTGTGTGAATGTTGGTCACTGGCTCCATAAAGCGCTCAAGCTCATCGGGAGAGGAGTCCTGCGTAGTTGCAGAGAACTTTCCGTTGAGCGGCAGTTCGTCATTCATTACTTCATGTTTCACACTGTTCTCTGTGTAGTTTGTCTTTCACAAAAGATAAATAAATACCAGACTTAAGTATAGGTTTTTGCTTCTTTCAGACTCCTACAATCAGCACAGGATGTCATATTAACTCTGCATAATTAATAATAATAATAATATTAATAATAATAATAACTGTTCCACATGCACACTTGTTCTCTGTGTAAATGAATGTAAAGTGTTGACTATGTAAATATTTATCTAGAGAGCTCTCATTGTTTACATACAAATTAGGAAATATCAAAGGACAAGTATCAGCGTTACTATATAAGGACACATGTTGTAATGGAAAAGTTGGTTCCACAAGTGTTTCTTTTCACTTTTTTCTCCTGCCAGCAAATGGTTACAGAATGCCAGCCTCTGGTTGGCTGTGGTTCCAGGAGGGAGAGTTTAAAAGGAGAGGCCTTGGAGGGAGATAGGGTCTGTGTGGTTAAGTGGGTGGTTGAGTTGAGGTGGTTGAGGAGGGAGGTTGGAGATGTTGGGAGTTAGGTAGGGAGATAGGATAGGAGTCAGGTTGAAATACAGAGAGTGTTGAGGAGGGAGAGTTGGTTCTGGAGAAAACATCCATTCCGAGTCTACAGTGAAGGACTGAGTGTAGTGTCCTGCAGGAGTAAAAGGACCGAATTTTGCTGGGAGACTGAGGGTGAGACAGGAGAAGTAGGAGCTGAAAAAGATTAAGTCTACTTAGGTCTCAAGTGAGTCTGGAGGGGAGAGACTCTTCTGAGAAAAGAAGAGACTTCCAAAACCCAGTGAAGGAAGGGGTGTGTGGTGAGCCCTTAAGACTATTACTGAAAGTACCTCAGGAGCTGGAGTTGTTAAAGGGGTGGGTAACTGAAGGACGCGGGTGGCGCTGTGGGTAAAAGCCTCAGCGCCTAGGGCTTGCCGATCGAAAGGTCGGCGGTTCGAATCCCCGCGGCGGGGTGCGCTCCTGCTGCTCGGTCCCAGCGCCTGCCAACCTAGCAGTTCGAAAGCACCTCCGGGTGCAAGTAGATAAATAGGTACCGCTTACCAGCGGGAAGGTAAACGGCGTTCGGTGTGCTGCGCTGGCTCGCCAGATGCAGCTTTGTCACGCTGGCCACGTGACCCGGAAGTGTCTCCGGACAGCGCTGGCCCCCGGCCAATAGATGTGAGATGGGCGCACAAACCCCAGAGTCTGTCAAGACTGGCCCGTTCGGGCAGGGGTACCTTTACCTTTAACTGAAGGAAAGTACTGCCTTGGAAAGGAACCAAACTATAAAGCTGAAACCTCTGAAAACGACTTGAAGTGAACTAGCATATTATCATTGAAGTAAAGTTTCTCCACTTGTATTATACTACCTGGTTTTAAAAATAAACCTTTATTGTTTATTTAAAGAACACCCGCTTGAGACTCCAACTTATTAGTTGTCCTGCTCACAAAGATCCCCCACAGGATACTCTGGGATAGTTAGGTTTTGTTTTTAAGCCTTCGGGTGAAAGGTTGTTTAGTGAGGTGGGGGCAATATATTTAAGTGAGAGCGGGCACATCGGCGTGAGCGGTAACTGAGGAGCTGAGCTTGTTGCATGTCTATGCAGAAGTCCTATTTACAAGGCTAACTCCCAAGTACATGACTATAGGACTGCAGCCAACTCAACTTCTTTTGTTGCCTTTTGGGGGCTAATTCCCTGATAATTTTGATGTGAAAGATCAAAAGCCGGGCCTACCAATAGCTAGAGTGAAACACGGCCCTAGGGAGTCTTCCTAATTCTACTAGCTGCTGCCTCCACTGGAGGACAAAGCTGTGTGTGCTGCTTCCTCGACCAGCCTGTTTCCTTCAGGTGTGGAGGATACTGTCCCATTGCTAGTGTTGAAATAAATTCTGCTTCATCCCTGTCAAGTCAGCTTCTGCCTGTGGAATCAGGGTGGGTGGAGAGGTTCTGGTCCTTTCTCTCAAGCATATGTGTTGAAAAGAATCACCCCCTTGATATGCACAAAATCCCGTGAAAGGGCCCACCGTGTAAAAAAAAAAATCTAGTTACATCAGCCTGAAACACACTAGAAACTAAGTGCAATGTTGGGATATGAAAACCAGAGGTCTTACATGGACAGGAACACCATCTCTCAGGGGCCAATCCCTTTTGGGGGGCATGTACAAAAGGGGACAGAGGAGGCCAAGTGTGACATGGCTTCAGTGGCCAGCTCCTCCTCATCCTGCCATGGAGGAGAAGGAGCAGGGAAGAAGCTCCCAGCTGGTTGTGGCAGCAGGAGGAGGAGCCACAGCCATTGAAGTCGCAGTGCTGCCATGTTCGGCTCCACCCCTGCCGCCTCCCGATGCCCTATCATCGCATACAACACAATGTGGCCCCGTCCCTCAGAAGCTGGTACCTCTGCTCATGGCAGGGTGAGTTTTACAGGATCATGATGTCTCTTTCCCCTTCAAAAACAGGTGTGTGAATCTGCCCTTAGGACATCCTCGTTCCAAAACAAGTCTGAATCTATAACATAATTCTCCGGTCAGTCTTTGTTTTTGGATGCCTCTCTGGAACAGTAAAAGCTTCTTTTGTGAGATCAGCGGGAGGAAACAATGATGGCTACTCTCTCTCTTGATGTAGCAGTTTCATTCTGCACCAAAAGGGGGAAGTGTGGTCAGGCGACAAAAGCAACAGCTAGTTTTGATCCACATCTTGTTCCCTATTCATATCACATGTCACCAGCACTCTCCCCAAATCCCAATTTAACAGGAATTCTATTAAGGCAAACTGCTGCTCACATTCTGTATGTCTAATGGACTTGAAACAGACCCATTCGATTCCTGAGTATTCCCTCCCTCCCTCTCTCTCCCTCATAAAGGAAATGCAAAATTGTCAATCAAATGGTCTCAGCTGCACTAAACACACACCTTTATGTTCCTATAGCACTGACACCCTTGTAAAAACCATGCACAGTATTGGACAAGGGTAGCCAACTATCAAAACATAGCCTATGCATAGCTCAAAAATAGCACCAGCCTCAAGAACATGATACTCCTTCATCTGACCCTTCTCTTAAATGAATTTCCTTTCTTCCCACTGATTAAGTAAAACACTAACATTGATCTCAACCTTGGTTAATGCTAACCAGGCTTCTCCAAACCATTATTTCAGATCCAGGCAAACTGGAGACCCAGCTAACATTAAGCAAAGACAGCAGACATTTCAGTTAGCTGCTGGAGGGGGAAATTAATGCTTTGCAAGAAGAGAAAGTTGGAGGAAGAATGCATTCCCAAGGCTGATTCTCAATTTATTAAATCACTGCTAAGGAGGAGCCAGAGCCTGTGCCAGGAAACACTTGCAAGGCTTACCACTTTCAGGACTGCTGTTTTCTTTTGTTCATGAAGGTGCTTCAGTTCCTTTCTGTGCCTTTTCTGTGCTTTCTTCCTTGCTGCCAAGACTGCACAGGGATCAACACCAGTCTATAGCAGAAACAAGGCAACCCCCCCCCCCAGAGAAGATTCATCTTTGTAAAGTGGTAACCAAGCCATAACGACATTACCAGGACTCTTTGTTTGCCTTTTAAAAGGTCACCTTTCAGCAGCTATTAAAGAAGTAAAATTAATTCACCTGCCAAATTGGAGAATTTACACTGGAAAGACTCTTTTTAATGGAACTGCTGATGAGGACAGAGAAAAGGGGGGGTTGGGAATACTAGAAAACAGAGCTTTTATTTGGTTTTAACAAGCACCATCTATTACAGTAACATTCCTGGAGCTTCCAATATCGCTACCCCACCTGATCTGGGGTGTAAGAGAAGAGATACACCAGTATATCAACATATAGGACCTCTATGTTTAGTACCAGTAACATGCAAGGTAACCTTCAAGTGTGTCAGATGAGATTCTGTGTATGTGTGGGGTAAGAATCAAAACAAGACACAAATTCATGCTTGAGAATGGAGCTATGTTCAAATGCTTCAAGAACTAATCCAACTATTCTTAGCTCAGGCTGGCTGAGACAGAAGGCTTTTCTAACACACCCAGATGTGACATGGGTGGCTTAGAGATGAAACACTTCATCAGAAAACTCACATAACTCTGTTGCTGGGTTGTACCTTCTCAGACTACAGGTGAAAAACCAGAATGGTTGAACAGAATCAGTGTTCCCATGTCTAAGAAACAAACACCACCCTGCCTGTACAAAGCTAGCATATTGAGAAGAACATTGGTCTGGAATCCAAGTGTTGTCTGTACATAGATTTATTTTTCCTTTTTAGACAGGGGAGTAGTCAAATATGTAAATCCCTGCAGTGTGAAATGGCAGTGTTTAGCATTTTTCAATAGGACAGAGAGTAGAAGTGAATTGCTGTTCCTCACCTTTTTCTTCAGTGCATTGATATATAAATCACTATTAGCAAAATAGAGCGATGCATTTGCCTGGAATATTTTGATTCCAGGGCATTCTTTCACCTAAGAAAAGAAGAGATTCTTTTAATAAAGAAAGCGTGTCTTCCTCAACTTGTTTATATAGCAATATAAAATATACAGTCATTAGAGGTTAAGTACACATTGTCCATCATGCCGGAACATGCTGCCCAGGGGTCATATGGTACACATGGGAGTAGGGGGAGGTGGGAAAGCACAAGATTAAACTCAAAGGAGATTTTTGTGGTGATCTATCCCACCTCACTAACACATTTTGTTCCTCTGGCTCCCTATTTCCTTGCTTCCTGCAAAGAGGATCCATCAGTCCACATGTTGCCTCAATGAGCCATTTCAAACCCTTCTTTCTGGCACCCCAAGCGCATCACATCATCAAACTACCATTTTGGAATAAGCGACCTACTTGACAGGAAATGGCCTTGGAATCTCACCTGGGACAGTACCTGTCCCAATGAAGGAGGGCAGCCTTAAAGATCCCTTTAGTAGTGCCTTTGGGTAGACTTATACGTGAATTTGTGAGGCAGCAGGAGCTGCCATGGAGGGACTATATCACTTCAGCCTCATACGGGAAGATGTCAGTCTAAACACCCACTCACATCTATTAAGAGCACAAAAATCTTACGATATCTGAAAGAAGAAACTGATTGAAATACCTCACCTCTGCTCTGACCTTGACTTCCAAGACTGTTGCTATCTGTCGTTGAATTTGGACTGGGTCTCACAAGCTAGGATGTGCCAGAACTAGACTAAACCACTCCAAACTGCAGGTAGAATATTCCAAGTTTTGAAAGCTCCCCCACGTAAAAATAACAACAACCTCCTAACAATTAAAAACGAATGCTTCAGAAAGAGATGCTCTAGCGCAGCTGCCTTTCTCCTGTGTCCGTAGAATGCTGGAGAGCATTCAAAAATCTGTTTTCTCACTGACCTACAGTCTGAAGTGATGTGGTTGTAAGAAAAATAAGAGTCCTGCCAGACCAAACCAAAATCCCGTTTTCCCAGTGGCCAAAACTAGATGCCTATGGGAAGGAAGACTTGAAGCAGGGCCCGAATGCAGCAGGGATTCCTCAAACTGTACTTCCCAGCAGCTGACATTCAAGGGAATAGTGCCTCTGACAGTGGAAGAAGAACACAGCCTTATCCTCCATGAATTTTTCTAAACCACTATTAAAGCCATTCAAATTGCTAGTCCTTCCTAACACCTCAGGATTCAGTCTCCTGTTTCTGCTACATGGGTGGAACAGGCCTGAAGCTTGCTAGAAATCAGAGCAGGGGAGTTGGCTGAGATCTTAAGTCAAGCGGGGGTGGGGAGTCTGGTAAGATTCCCCACCAACAGACAGGCATGACTACTGAACACACACCCTGCATTCCCGTCTCATCTCTGAACATGCCTCATGGCTCTGGTTATTTCTCCCTCCAGAAATGTCCCAGCTGCTAGTTCCCAAAGAACCGTTTGGCATCCCTGCTCTCATCTCCCCATGTGGTGGGCTTGCACTGGGAGGAATGGATCTTAATGTTCAGTATGGGGTCCTACGGGATTCAGATTCAACTCCCAACCAAGGCTTTGTTACTGCTCCCCTCCATCTTAAATCAAAGAGAGCACTTTCCTTCCTTCTTAAGGGGTATAAAGAGATTTAGCACCCTCTTACCTCTTCATACTCTTCTATATCACAGTAAATGTCTGTACCGGGAATCTGGCCGAGGATTCTGTATTGTGGACTATAGAGAAAGAATCTCTGTATTAAGAGGCTATAAAAGCAATCTCTGTTAGAGGCTCCCACTAATGTCTTTACCTCTTTGGTAAAGTCCTGGTGCCCATTATCCAGAAACAGTGAGTGGAAAACTATTTTGAGGTTTCTTGTTTTACAGTCAAGCAGTATATTAAATATTATGAAATAAAATTGAAGAGGGGTGTGAAGGGAGAACGACACTTCGACTTCAGCACATTTTGGACCCTATTTCAACATGCATGGAATCATAGAGACACTTCCTACACTTCAAACCTGCTTTCTGTTTGAGGATCAGATTTGGGAAATTACGTCAGTTGCAAATAAGGTCTGCTTAGACAGTTTTGCTGCCTCCCCACCCCTTCCGTAGAGCCTGAATATTGTTATACAATGTATTGCTTGTAGTTTCTTGGGTGTGACTCACTAAAGAGAAGTTGCAACTTGCCATTTATTGGCTGCTTGAGCTGTAAATGCTCTCCTCCTTTTTAGGACTTAAGATCAGATCTGAAGTCAAAAGTAACCCAACAGGTTTCTTCTGACGCAGTGCCTTGATCAAAGGCCAGAACAGAGAGGCATCAGCAGAAATTCCAGTTCTTGAGGCATAAAACGGGTTGAAAACTGAGTGCCGGGCCTGTGCTTTTTAAAGCAATCTAGAGAAATTTGATAGAACGGATGATGCCGATGCTGAGTTTACCTTTAGCAGCATAGGAAACTGCAACATACTGAGTAAGACAATTGGTCCATCTAGCTCACGACTGACTACATTGATGGGCAGCGGCTTTCCAGGGTTTTAGACTAGGGAAGCATGCGAAGCAGATGTCCTACCACTGAGGTATGGCTCTTCACTACTTTTATTTAGTTTAGGTTTTACAATACTATTTTAGATTCAGATGCCGTTTATACTACTGCGCAAACGTTTGCTTTTCCAAGGAACTCTTCCTGGAGATATTCTTCCAGCTGCACTGGGAGGGATTGATTGGGTTGGAAGAGGTGCAAGAAGGTCTCTTAACACACTGCCGGCAAGCAGAAGTGGTACCCTACTCAACCATTTTGATGAATGACCTCACCTTCCATTGTAGGGAGGACGAGCTAGCTCAGCAAACTACACTGTTTTGGTTGAGCATGGAGAAGGAGATTGTCACTCTTTACTCCCACCACCAATAGCTTCGATTTGAGAGAATAAATGTTTAATGTGAGCCTCACCTTTGTGTTCTGTACACGATGGTAATCATTGCAAAAGTTATAGAAGTGAGCAAACCGTAGTCGAGCCCCAGAAAAACTGAGGACAGAAATGCTACAATCCAGATAGCCTAAACAAACAAACAAACAAACAAACACCTCATCAGTAATATATGGTTTCTACTTTCCAGCAGGTTCAAATAAAAGCCTGGTGAGTCAATTACAAACACTCAAGACCACTTTCAAGAAAAGGCTAACCATGTTTCACACTCACATTTTACTTTCGGGCGGGAATGGGGTGGGGAGAGGAAATTGTGGGAAGGAAACAGGTCTGAACTGTTTCTAGTACACTCAAAACTAGTGATAGGCCTAATATAGTAAGGCAAACCAAGTGCACACATTAACATGGATTTTAAAAAATGTGTGGGTAAATAAGGCCTTGTTTTGAAGCCTCATTGATGAAATGGATTGCACACCCTATTTGTTCTTATAAAATAAGCAGGTGGTGTACTGAGAAAAATCTTTAATTCCCAGAAAAGGATTTCCCTACTTATATAAATATCGTGAAATAAAAGTGGTTATCTACACACACACACACACACACACACACACACACACACACACTAAACAGAAATACGGCTCTAAGCAGCTCTTAGTGATAGCTTATCAATGCAGATTAGGGCAAGAGAACCCAGGGTTTGCCAGGAGTCAAGCCTTGAGTTTTGCTCCTGCACAGGCAAGGGCCATGCCTTTCCTACCTCTGTGAGGAAAGGACACTGCTAGTCAAACTCAGGGTAGACCCACTGAAATAAACGGCCATGGCTAACTTGGGCTCATTCATTTTGTTGGGTCTACTCTAAATAGAAATTAGGTGGATATAACCCAATGTATCCACTGTGCTGGCTTTACAATTCTAAGCAGGGAAATGTTTCACTGGCAGATGAGACCTTGAATTGCCTAATTGATCTTAAGCACATTTCAATACCCTCTCCTGCGCTATCTTCTTTACGTTCCTCGTTTTGGGGCCTAGAGCTTTGTTCTTCTTGCATCATTTGACTCTCACAGTGCAACTATTTCTGTGCGACACAACACTGCAGGTGGACCACTGGATTACCATATCAGAAACGTTCTACATGCACTTTGATCAGAATCAAGGTCACTCACCAGTTCAATCTTGCTGGTCCTCCAGAAGCGAGTGATATCTTGAAACTGTTTGAACATGCCTTTAAGGTTGACCATTACAATTGCTGCAAGCACAGCCTAGGAACATATTTTGAAAAGGGTTTGGTTTTCTTATTTTTATTTTAAAACCGTATTGCAGCTTAAAAAAAAAAAGCATTCCAAAGTGTATATAACTAGCAAGTTCTATGCAGGAGATCCATTTACATACACGAGAACATTTTTTTTTTAAATCAAAGTTTAGCAAGTGTAAACAGCCATGCAGTCACATGTCATTTTTGATCTTTTGCTTATATGCACATATATTTCATCAGAAACCAAATGAGATTCCTTGATGATAAACATCAGCAGGGTTTTGTTTAAAGTGCCTATAGCTGCAACCCTCCTGGATGGCCCATTTCAAAATCAATGTGTGTAAGGGTACAATTCACAGAATTGTAGAGTCAGAAGGGACTAAAGAGTCATCTAGTCCAACCTCTGCAATGCAGGAATCTCAGCTAAAGCATCCAGGACATTAGTTAACTTCATTCAGTAGAAGTTAAACACGTCAAACAACTGATTTCACAGCAGAGAGGAGGAGCATTCTCTCCCAAAGAAATTGGGGGAACTTAAAATGGACATGCCCACTACAGCAAGGATGGGAGCCTTCCAGATGCGGTTGTAATGCAACCACTCCACCCAGAAGGGTTATTAGATAGAGGATGATGGGAACTATTGTTCCCCCACCCCCACACTACATCATTTGCATGTTTTATAAGCCCTGTAATATACAAGTCAAAATTGCTGAGCTTTCTTCTCCCCCCCCCCTTTCCTTGGGCAGTTGAGCTACCTCCACACCCAAGTTGTTGTTCTGAAAAGAGAAGTAACAATCTGTTGCCTCATTATATTTTAGGGTCTGAAATGGAGATTCCAGTGTTTTACTAGAATAATAGGTTACTAAGATTATTTTCTGTATTCAAAACCCTTTGGCCTGCACCAGTTTCTAACTGGGATTTCTCCTTTAGCCTTTTATGGTTAGCGCAGATCCTAGGAAAGCATACAAAGTAATCCTTATATTTGTTTTTTAATAAAATGCTAATCTTCAAGTCCTCTGACAAACCTTTTATGGCTTGTGCACAGTGCTCTTCTTCCACTCTAGCTAACCAAGCAAATGGACTCTTACTTAGTTACTGCGAAACTGTCTATCAGGGGATGATTAGCTGCTTGTGCTTAAAATAGTGCCCCTTCAGAGTTTGTGCGACCCCACAAACCTCTGTGTGTGACAGAGCTCCTCAGACATGTCTGCTCTAGTCACTTGTAGAGTCCGACAGTGGCTGTCTGCGGAAGCGCTTCCAGCAAAGAAGTTCCTTAACGGAAACGCGTCTCCTGGACTCACGACGTGACAGCTTCCGGCGAAGCATAGGTCTCCCTGCAGTTGCTTCTGACACCTCCCCGCTATTATCGCTCGAAGTGTCTCTCACCCCTTTCTCTCCCCTTCTGCTTCCTGCCTGGGCTGCTGCGTGTCTCTCAGCATTACTGAGATCCTCCTCCAGAGACCCCGCGCTCCCCCTACTGGTCCCTGCTTTAGCTGTTGACTCTCTCCCAGTCTCTGGGAGCCCTACCACTTCCCTTTCCTCCGATGTCAGTTCCCTGACATCCACCTCCCCTCCAGGGCCCCCCTCTCCCCCGCCCCTACTCTCTCCTCTGGGCGGTGAGGAGCTGAAACCCCTAAAAGAATCCTCTTCATCTTCCGACGTCTCGAACATTTCCCTCCATCGGTCTTCGTTCCGACTCGCTGAATCCTCCTCCACCTCGGAATCAGCGAACCCCTCCAACTCTTCTTCTTCGTCGGTGGTGGCGAAGTATTCCCTCCGGAACCTCGCCACTGGCTGGGGTTTCCGAGGGAATCTCTGATGAAAAGTTTCAATCAAAACCTCGTCATCTACATCCTCTGCCCTGACCCAGGTGTTTTCCGACTCCGGCTCCCCTTCCCACATTACCAAATACTCTACTTGCTCTCCCCTCCACCTGGAATCGAGAATCTCCGCTACATGGTAGCTGTGTTCTTTTTCCTCCATAGCTGGTCCCCTATTGACCCTCCCCTCTCTGTCCCCTATATACGGTGACAGCAATGATCTGTGGAACACTGGGTGCAACTTCATGTGGTTAGGTAACCGGAGTCTGAAAGCCACTGGGTTGACCTGTTGCGTGACTTCAAATGGGCCCAGTCTTTTGGGTCTTAACTTCTTACAACCTCCTTTAAATGGTAACCCTTGGGTGGACAACCACACCTGGTCCCCCACCCTAATGCTTTCTCCTTCCCTTCTGGTTTTGTCTGCCTGCCTCTTATATTCCTCCTTCGCCCTGTTTAAATTAAGTTGGAGCTGGCGATGGATCGCTTCCATTTCTTCAACGAACTGTTCTGCGGCTGGAACGCTCCAGTTCTCCCCCTCCCCCCCTGGGAAGGCTCGGGGGTGACACCCGTGATTGGCCAAAAAAGGGCTCATTCCCGTGGACACGTTCTCCGCATTGTTATAGGCAAATTCTGCCAACGCCAGCTTCTCCACCCAATCATTCTCTCTGTCATTCACATAACACCTCAAATATTGCTGGAGGACACCATTAGCTCTTTCCGCCTGCCCGTTGGTTTCTGGATGACGGGCAGTTGAGAAATTCACCTCTACATGCAATAAGCTCATGAGCTTCCTCCAGAACCTGGAAGTAAATTGTTTCCCTCGGTCCGAAACCACCCTCAAGGGGGCACCATGCAATCTAAACACATTTTCCACAAACAATTTAGCGGTTTCTTCTGCTGTGACCGCATGTGAGCAGGCTATAAAATGGGCCATCTTGGTTAACAGGTCTACCACAACCATAATGGCTGTCTTCCCTTTGGACCTGGGCAGATCAGTCATAAAATCTATTGCCACTGCCTCCCATGGTCTTTCCGGCGTGGGTAGTGGTTCTAATAAACCTGCCGGTGCCCGCCTCTCCCCCTTGGCTCGTTGACATCGGTCACACCCTCTCACATACTCCCGCACATCTTCCCTGACCTTGGGCCACCAGAATTCCCTGGTAACCAGCCACATGGTTTTGTGTTGCCCAAAATGCCCTGCTGTGGGGCTATCGTGCAGTTGCTTGAGTACCTTTTCCCTCAATTCTCCTTCAGGTACGTATAACGCTCCCTTGTAGTACAACGCCCCGTTTCTCTCCTCAAAACCCCCGGGTTTGTCTCCCTCCCTCCTGAGACCCCGGAGTTTGTCCTGGGCATATTCATCCTGCACCGTTCCCTCTATCAGTTCCCTTAGCCCCACCAGTGCCGCCCCACACACCCAGCGATCCTCGGGAATGACATGGGTCTCTTCGGGTGCACCCTCTCCCTCCAAATATTCAGGTTTGCGTGATAGAGCGTCCGCCCTAACGTTCTCCTGGCCTGGTACGTAACAAATCTCAAAGTTAAATTTGGAGAACTCCTGGGCCCATCTCAACTGCCGTTGGTTGAGCACTCGCGCAGTTCTCCAATACTCTAGATTCTTATGGTCCGTGCGTACTTGCACCTTCTGTTGTGCACCAATTAGTAGGTGCCTCCATCTCCGGAAGGCCTCATAAATCGCAAGAAGTTCCCGGTCATACACCGTGTAGTTTCTCTCAGATTTGTTCAGCTTTCGCGAAAAGAAGGCACACGGTCGCCACTCGGACCCCTCCTTCCCTGGCTGCAGAAGAAGCACCGCCCCTATGGCTCTGTCAGAAGCGTCTGTTTCGACCCTCAGCCTTTTTTGTAAATCCACATGTAGAAGTTGTTCGTCAGAGGCGAAGGCCTTTTTCAGTTCCTCAAACGCTCGCTCCGCCTCCCCCGTCCAAACAAACTTCTTTTTGCTGCTGAGACAGTCCGTGATGGGCGCCGTCAGGTGAGCGAAGTTTCGGATGAACTTACGATAAAAGTTTCCAAACCCTAGGAACCTCTGCACATCCTTCTTAGTCTTGGGGGTTTTCCATTCCAGCACCGCTTGAACCTTGCCGGGGTCCATGGCCAACCCCTTGTCTGACAAGCGGTACCCCAGGAATTCCACCTCCTTGGTATGAAACTGACACTTCTCCAGTTTCACCCACAGTCTGTTGGCTTGCAGCCTGCTCAACACTTCTCTGACGTCTCTCACATGTTGCTCCTCATTCTCCGAATACACCAACACGTCATCTAAGAAGGCCACGCAATTCTTGTAGAGCAAAGGCCCCAGTACATGGTTCATAAAGGCTTGAAAACACGCGGAGCCTGCTTGTAATCCAAAAGGCATAACGAGATATTCAAATGCCCCCAAAGGGGTGAACATGGTGGTCTTCCATTCATCCCCTTTCCTTATACGTATCAGGTTGTACGCCCCCCTTAGGTCCAGCTTTGTAAAAATCTTTCCTTTTCGCACCCTGGTAAAAATATCATCAATCCTGGGCATAGGAAAAGCCACCGGCTCTGTCACTGCATTTAGGGCCCGAAAGTCACATACCAGCCTCGGCTTGTCCGTGTTCTTTTTATCCACAAAAAACACTGGGCTACCCCCCGCTGCCTTGGACTCTCTGATGAAGCCTCTCTTCAGGTTCTTGTCAATGAACGCTCGCAACTCCTGCATCTCCCTGTCTGACATGGCATACAACCTGCCTACAGGAAGCTGTGCTCCAGGGAGTAAATTGATCTGGCAATCAAAGGGCCTATGCGGGGGTAGTTGGTCAGCTTCCTTCTCGCTGAACACGTCGCTGAGATCAGCATACTGTGATGGCACCTTCCCCTTCTCCATCACTTCCGTCCCCGCTAGGGTGGCTTGGGCCCCTGCTGACCCCTTTTCCCCCCTGCAGTGTTCTAAGCAATGTGCGGAACCGAAGGAAACCACTCTTTGATGCCAGCCCACCAGCGGATCATGTAGGGCTAGCCAGCTCATTCCCAAAATAATGGGAGCGCCTCCCAAGGTGGCCACATTAAACGCTATCAGTTCTGTGTGCCTTGCCACCCTCATTATCATTGGGATGGTCTGCAAGCTGACGCCTCCTCCCAACAGTTCTCTGCCATCGATCGTGGTCACCTGCAGGGGGTTGCTTAAGGGGATAGTCTGTATCTGGTGTTCAGCCGCAAACTCCTTGCTCATGAAATTGCAGGAGCTGCCTGAGTCCAACAGCGCCTTTATTTTTAGGGGGTGTCCATTTTGCAACTCTAGCGACACTTCAATCACTAGAGCAGGTCGAGGAGCTTCTGGCACTGGCACTTGGGAAAGGGGCACTTTCACTGCTCTTTGGCCTGGCTGCAGTGCCCTGCTGGCAACCAGGCGTTGGCTTTTACCTGCTCAGTTTCTCCCTGCTCTTCCCCCTCAACAGTTCCCACCATCCCTTGCCATTCCTTCCTCTGGGGGCAGACTCTGGCAAAGTGGCCTGGCTGTTGGCAGAGATAGCATTTCCGGGGTCCCTTTCCCTCCTTCTTCGCCCCCTCACTGGGCTTTGAAACTGCGCGCGCGCGGGCTGTTCCGATTTCCATCGGCTCTGCCGGCGGGAAAGCTGGCTCAGGAATGTCTGGAATGCGTAACTCCTTCCAACGTTCCCCTCTCCCTTCCCGCCTCTCCAAGGCTCTTGCCTCCTGGCGCGCTCCAATGGTCAGCGCAGATTTGGTCAGCTGATCCATAGACACCGCCCTGGGGCTCCTGGCCAGCTCGTCTTTCACAGCTGAAGAAAGACCTTCTTCAAATAGCATCTGAATGGGTGCTGCCGATAAATCCCACCCCAATCTGTGAATCAGCATGGTAAATTCAGTCCAGTACTCACGGACAGATCTGCTTCCCTGCTTGCAAGCCATTAGCTGTCTGCGCACTCCCCCCTCCTCAATATCGCTGGAGAACATGATATCCATTGCACGAAAGAATTTCATAGTGTCCTTCAGGATATCGTTGTGCGTTGCCATCAGGGGTCGAACCCAATCTCGCGCCCCCTTCTCAAGATGCCCAATTACGAAAGCAACTCGGGATTCCTCATCAGGGAACTCATCAAACTGCACATTCAGGGCATATTGCATTTCAGTCCTAAAGGCATGGTAATCCTTGGGGTCCCCCCCAAACTTCTGCACTAATCCTGGTACCTTTCTGGGGAACTGAGTGGTTCTCCCCTTCTTGTCTGCATCTTGAGCCCTCCTCTCCTCGAGCCTCGCCGTCTGCAGCGCAAGTTGGACCTCCAATGCTCGGTATCTGTCTTCCAAGCTTGGACCAGCTCCACCCCCTGCGGCTCCGGCTCCTGCTGGGTCGCTCATGATGCCTTCTCCTGCACAGGCAGCGTACAGAGACTGTCGGACTGCTATCAGGGGATGATTAGCTGCTTGTGCTTAAAATAGTGCCCCTTCAGAGTTTGTGCGACCCCACAAACCTCTGTGTGTGACAGAGCTCCTCAGACATGTCTGCTCTAGTCACTTGTAGAGTCCGACAGTGGCTGTCTGCGGAAGCGCTTCCAGCAAAGAAGTTCCTTAACGGAAACGCGTCTCCTGGACTCACGACGTGACAGCTTCCGGCGAAGCATAGGTCTCCCTGCAGTTGCTTCTGACACCTCCCCGCTATTATCGCTCGAAGTGTCTCTCACCCCTTTCTCTCCCCTTCTGCTTCCTGCCTGGGCTGCTGCGTGTCTCTCAGCATTACTGAGATCCTCCTCCAGAGACCCCGCGCTCCCCCTACTGGTCCCTGCTTTAGCTGTTGACTCTCTCCCAGTCTCTGGGAGCCCTACCACTTCCCTTTCCTCCGATGTCAGTTCCCTGACACTGTCACTTCCCAATCATGTCACTCCCTGCCTTATTTATTTCCAGTTAAGTGAACAGGGCAATGGCCTGGCCTACCAGCAATAAAATCTCTGAAGCTTTATTTGGAACCTACAGGTTTCTTATCTTCATTTTAGGAAAGAGAAGCGGTGATCTTTAGGAAACTGATACTTTTGTTTGGCTAAAATAATATCTCAACAGCCTAGAACTAGATAAATTCAAGATAAATGTGTCAGCACATCGGCATGCATCCAGTGGATTGAACAACGACTTCTCACTTGCAATTTGTATAACCTGAGTACCCAAACAATGAAGTTCCTGCTAATCATTGGCTAATAGTTCTGTCCCACTATTCCTGAATCAATGGTTGAAAGTATAAAAGGTGACAAAGTAACACGTATAAAGTGCTGGATTAGAATTACAAAGCTCAAGTCTTCATTGCTAAAGAATATTTAGTTTCTTGCATGCTTACAGGTGTGGAGACCAAATGCAGGACAAATAAAAAGAGCTGCTGTTCATTACCCAGAGCCAAATGAGACTCACACAGGCATTCAGACTAGAAAGCCTTCCCTCCAATTGCAGATATTCAGGAAGGACATTAGAAAAAGCTGATGCACAGTAATCACCAATGCCATTAAATTACCCTGCAAATGAACCAATTTTTAAGCTTATTGTTGCAGCACAGAACATTCTATTTCCTTACAGATCTAAACATTACAGATTGTGCAATGCCTTAACAAAAGCGGTTTTACTGCTGCTTATGTACCAATTTAGATTGGAATGAAAACATATATATAAGAGACTCTTACCTGTGGCAGTGGTTCAAACAGATAACCAATGGCAACAATGACCAGGAAAACCATGATTGAGGACAGAGTACCAGCAACCTGGGGGGGAAGGACACAGAAACACTTTTGAAGAATCCCATATATAGTTTAAAAGGTTTTTAAAGGCATTGCCAAGCCCAAATATTCTTCCCATTTCTTTTTCTATATACTTGTATGTCTGACTGAGTATGCTTAAGCAAGCACACTGATGCTCTAAGCAATAACACTCACAAGAAGAGGCATCAACTAAATTTAAATACATCACATGTTGCATACAGAGTAGCAAATACGGAGTATGTGGGCTTGGACAGAATTGGGGGAGGCAGGAAGATATAGATACAGATCCCTGCTCACTAGATGGCCTTGGGGTAATTCCACTTATTTAGCCTAAGCTGCCTCCCAAAAGTGAGGAGGTATATGACCCTGATCTCCTATCTGGACAGGGACAGTCTAACTACTGCTGTCTATGCTCTGGTAACCTCTAAGTTAGATTACTGCAACGTGTTACCTCTGAAGATGGTTCAGAAACTTCAGCTAGTGCAGAATTTGGCAGCTAGGTTGCTCACTGGAGCAAGACAGTTTCAGCATATTACACTGATCCTGATCTCACTGCACTGGCTACCAATTAGTTTCCAGGCCCAATTCAAAGTGCTAGTTTTGACCTATAAAGGCTTAAACAGCTCAGGACCACAAGAACTCAAGGACCACCTCTCTCCATATGAACTGACCTGGACCCTGAGATCATCCTGTGTGGCCCTTCTTTGTGCACCTTCTTCACGTGAAGTCCGGAGGGTGGCAACACGAGAAGAGGTATCGTCTGCAGTGGCTCCCTGTTTGTGGAATGCTCTGCCCAGGGAGGCGCAGCTGGCGCCTTCATTAAACACCTTTAGTTGGCAGGCAAAAACGTTCCTCTTCAAACAGGCCTTTGGCTGATTGACAACCCTTTTACTGTGTTGTGGGAGGGGAGATTATTGGTTTGATTTTATTATGTATTTTGTGGTTTTTATATTGCAATGTTGTGAACCACCATGAGATCTGTGGATGAATGGCAGTATACTGTACTAAACATCACCATCATAATACAACCATCATAATACATCATAATACAGTGCCCCGCAAGACGAATGCCTCGCAAGACGGAAAACTTGCTAGATGAAAGAGTTTTCCGTTTTGGAGGTGCTTCGCAAAACGAATCTCCTATGGGCTTGCTTTGCAAGACGAAAATGTCCTGCGAGTTCCTGCGTTTTTTCCCCCTCCCCCCTTTTTCTAAGCCACTAAGCCGCTTATCAGCTGATCCGCTAAGCTGCTAAAAGCGCTAATCCACTAATCCGTCAATGGGCTTGTTTCGCAAGACGAAAAAACCGCTAGACGAAGAGAATCACAGAACGGATCATGTCCCTGGGGCAGCAGTGTTTGAAACTGAGATATGAAAGCTAGAAGCTAAATGGCACCTTACACCTAGGTTACAGGCGCCACAACCTAGCGTCTGGGCATGCTTTTTTATAACAAAAATACAAAGCCAAAAATGAACTGAAGTTAAAATCTTATGTTCATTTTTTACATGGTCTGGTCCTCATCTGAAGACTGCAAAAAACCAAGCCATACTTCCCCTGCCTGTCCCCCTAAGATTCTCACGAGGGTCCCTTCTCCAGTCTTCAGAGAGTGGCTGGAAGTGGGGAGGCAGAAAAAGGTCCTTTCCTTCCAGAAATTGAAAGTTTTAATCTGAAATCTTAGGTGCAGTACTGCATCCAGAGCTCAGAAACTGCTTGCATTCATGAAATTCCCTGTTGCAAAACAAGCCAAGAACAATGGGAGTTTTGAACGCTGCCCTGCAGGAAGGGCAAGTGAAACCTAAATACACATACCTGAGTCTTTCCACCAGTGCCCTCCTGGACAAGACTCCGGGACATTGAGCAAGTTATAGCAAAGGTCTGGAAAAACGATCCTGCAGAATTGCATATGCCTAAAGCAATGAGTTCCTGTCAACATAGAAAAAGCAGGAGAACACAAGGAGTAAGAACATAAGATGGGATGCTGGATCAGGCCAGTGGCCCATCTAGTCTAGCATTCTGTGCTCCCTCTCTCTCTCTCTCTCTCTCTCCCCCAGCAGAAGTCATGCTGAACATTGCCACAGATACATACCAAACTTCCACACGTGACTATTATCTCCTAAATAAGAAGCTGCTTTGCAACTAATTGGGGAGGGGGGACTGCATAAAGATAATTTAAGCACTGAATTTTAAAAAATGGAAACAATGTTCTTAAAGTCCATAAACACAAAACGAAGACTTCAAAACCTTTGTAAAGCTGAAGTGGCCTGCACCAAACTTGCAAAGAAGGGTTCTTTGTTGTTACAGTGAAACCTCGGCTGCCAAACGCCTCCATTATCGTATGTTTCGGCTCCCAAATGCCAAAAACCTGGAAGTAAAAGTTCCGGTTTTCGAACCATTTTCAGAAGCCGAACGCGCTACACGGCTTCTGTTTTGAGTTCCCCTATTGTACTGAGGCTTCTGCATTCAGTTTTTGGTTGTCAAACGTTTTGGAAGTCAAACGGTTTTCCGGAATGGATTATGCTTGACAACTGAGGTTTGACTGTATTAGATTGACTGGATAGGCAGCATGTGTACTGAAAGCAAATCTTTCTAATGGAAGAATCTTCTCTCGCCAACTCACAGGACTTCTTCAATTAGGATACGAGGCCAGTGCATATTTAATGTTTCCAACCTAACCATGGTTAGGAGGTCAGGAATGTTACATTTTCTCTGGGCCCTGGAAATGTAGGGAAGCTATTTTTCAGATAAGTGTGTCTTCAGCAACTAGCTTTTGGAAAAAATTCCCACCAATTTCAACAGGCTTTTGACCAGATAGTGAAAGACATATATTACATTCAAATTACCTGATTTCCATCAACTTTATAGCCATGCTTGAGAGCAAAGATTTTGGCCATGGAGATTGTCATGGAAAATCCAACAAGTGCTATGGCTATTGCATCCACAAATACTGCTGGGATGAGGCTGATATCTGGTACCTGTGGAGGACGTAATCTGCAAGGAATTAAAAAGGAAAAACTATTATCGACTGACTGTATTAAACTACAGAGGGCTAAAAAGATATGTTTAATTCCTCATCCTTACCCTTTGGGGATATGGCCAACAACATCCACTCCATAAGTCTTTGACAGATTCATGCCAGCTGAAGCTCCAGTACCAATTACCACCTTTAAAAGGAACACACATGAAACAAGAGACAACTTGGTTACAATAAGAAAACTTGGAAGCTAATCCAAGAGGGAGTTCATTCTGAAGTTTTGTCTGCACAGTGAATGACATTCCAAACCATGCTTAAGAGGTCATACTTAAGACATCCCTTCTTATCCCTCACTTACTACAATGATCTCCATAGGGATAGGAACTGGAAGTTTCTTCTTTAAGCGGTCGTTGATTTCTTTACCACTCAGCAACAAAACCATGCAAATTAGTCCAACAACCAAAGCTGCTATGTTGGTTTTTGTGATGTTTTCAAACACAGCAATTAAACTCTGCAAGACAACAAAATGTGGAATGTTATTCATAAGTGATATAGTCAAAGGGGAAGCAGATGTGGATGTTTATGTGGAAATGTGATGTTTGATGCAGAATATAGCACCCTGAGAACCTCAAATATCTCTTTTCATGTTTCTATCCCTTCTGGGTGTTAAAATAGGCTTGAAAGGAAGTAGACAAGCTTCATGAAATCTTTGAGGCTAAAGAGGGCTAAGTGGGGTTTTCAGTGGTGGTGGTAGTGGAGGCTATGTGGAAAGATAAAATACATCAGTTTTTCTCAATCTGTATAATTTACCGGTATTCAAATCACAGAATTTATTCATCTCAGAGAACTCAGCTTTCTTTGATAATGACTTTTAAATTCCCCACACAGAAGTGCACATGATCCTTTTATCTCTTAAATTCCAAATGGATAGCAATATTTAAAACAAAACATACTACACCAACTTAAGAACTTGCATCTGTGCTGACCGCAAACACACACCAGCACTGGAAATAATGATTTCAAACCTTTTCCAGCAAATCAAATCTGTTTAAAAGTACATAAACTGATCTACAGGCAGGGAGCTGCCAACAGGCCTTCAGGGTTACCATAGCAATGAAATTCAGTGTTGATTAAGCAGCAGTGATCTTTCCTAGAAGTTGGCAAGGAGAGCTGCAGGAGAAACGCATGCAGAGCATGATGTATTAAATACACTCGATCTCAAAATTCCTGGGCAAAGGTTTTGGTTGCTTCTCTTCAGTATTTGAAATCTAAAAAACTTTCCTAACCATAAGTCATAACTAAGTGACAAATGCAAACATCAAAACAAATTACCCAAATCCTAAAATGTATGAATAATGTTAAAACCATTAACACAATGAAGTTTTGCTTAACCATGTTTTACTACTGTCACATAAATATGAATGGCATTTTGCCAGAGTGAAGAAAGCCACTCCCTCCCTCCCCTCACTATTATTACTTGAAAACAAAAATGGTGGCTTGTGTGCATTTGTGTTTTGCCAATTTGACTAGCGCTTACGGCCTTCAAGAAAAATATTTCACACAGCCTCAGAAATGCTAAAGCAAAAGCTGCATAGAGTTGGGGTATCCTAAATAAATCCCTGTCTGCAAATACAACTGGAGAAAGTAAATCAGGTTAGTCTGATATCACCCATGTAAGGCTGCTGAAGGACACTACTAGATTCTTAGTAAAGGCTTTTCTATGTGACAATTTGCTTAAATCAGTTTATTTCCCCCCACTGCTATTCTTCAGTGACCCAAACTGTGTTGGACACATGTATTCCCTCATTCTGTTTTAAAATATTATTTTGCTACTGGTATCTTAGTTCTTGGAAAGTAACTTACAGAAAAGCCATATGATTGTGTCAGGGAACTGACATCGGAGGAAAGGGAAGTGGTAAGGCTCCCAGAGACTGGGAGAGAGTCAACAGCCAAAGCAGGGACCAGCAGGGGGAGCGCGGGGTCTCTGGAGGAGGATCTCAGTAATGCTGAGAGAGACGCAGCAGCCCAGGCAGGAAGCAGCAGGGGAGAGAAAGGGGTGAGAGACACTTCGAGCGAAAATAGCGGGGAGGTGTCAGAAGCAACTGCAGGGAGACCCATGCTGCGCCGGAAGCTGCCACGTCGTGAGTCCAGGAGACGCGTTTCCGTTAAGGAACTTCTTTGCTGGAAGCGCTTCCGCAGACAGCCACTGTCAGACTCTACTAGTGACTAGAGCAGACATGTCTGAGGAGCTCTATCACACACAGAGGTTTGTGGGGTCGCACAAACTCTGAAGGGGCACAATTTTAAGCACAAGCAGCTAACCATCCCCTGACAGCAGTCTGACAGTCTCTGTACGCTGCCTGTGCAGGAGAAAGCATCATGAGCAACCCAGTCGGAACCGGAGACGCAGGGGTTGGAGCTGGTCCAAGCTTGGAAGAAAGGTATCAAGCTCTGGAGGTCCAACTTGCGCTGCAGACGGCGAGGCTCGAGGAGAGAAGGGCTCAGGATGCTGACAAAAAGGGGAGAACCACTCAGTTCCCCAGAAAGGTACCAGGATTGGTGCAGAAGTTTGGGGGGGACCCCAAGGATTACCATGCCTTTAGGACTGAGATGCAATATGCTCTGAATGTGCAGTTTGATGAGTTCCCTGATGAGGAATCGCGAGTTGCGTTCGTAATTGGGCATCTTGAGAAGGGGGCGCGGGACTGGGTTCGACCCCTGATGGCAACGCACAACGATATCCTAAAGGACACTATGAAATTCTTTCGTGCAATGGATATCATGTTTTCCAGCGATATTGAGGAAGGGGTGGTACGCAGACAGCTAATGGCTTGCAAGCAGGGAAGCAGATCTGTCCGTGAGTACTGGACTGAATTTACCATGCTGATTCACAGATTGGGGTGGGATTTATCGGCGGCACCCATTCAGATGCTATTTGAAGAAGGTCTTTCTTCAGCTGTGAAAGACGAGCTGGCCAGGAGCCCCAGGGCGGGGTCTATGGATCAGCTGACCAAATCTGCGCTGACCATTGGAGCGCGCCAGGAGGCAAGAGCCTTGGAGAGGCGGGAAGGGAGAGGGGAACGTTGGAAGGAGTTACGCATTCCAGACATTCCTGAGCCAGCTTTCCCGCCGGCAGAGCCGATGGAAATCGGAACAGCCCGCGCGCGCGCAGTTTCAAAGCCCAGTGAGGGGGCGAAGAAGGAGGGAAAGGGAGCCCGGAAATGCTATCTCTGCCAACAGCCAGGCCACTTTGCCAGAGTCTGCCCCCAGAGGAAGGAATGGCAAGGGATGGTGGGAGCTGTTGAGGGGGGAGAGCAGGGAGAAACGGAGCAGGTAAAAGCCAACGCCTGGTTGCCAGCAGGGCACTGCAGCCAGGCCAAAGAGCAGTGAAAGTGCCCCTTCCCCAAGTGCCAGTGCCAGAAGCTCCTCGACCTGCTCTAGTGATTGAAGTGTCGCTAGAGCTGCAAAATGGACACCCCCTAAAAATAAAGGCGCTGTTGGACTCAGGCAGCTCCTGCAATTTCATGAGCAAGGAGTTTGCTGCTGAACACCAGATACAGACTATCCCTTTAAGCAACCCCCTGCAGGTGACCACGATTGATGGCAGGGAACTGTTGGGAGGAGGCGTCAGCTTGCAGACCGTCCCAATGATAATGAGGGTGGCAAGGCACACAGAACTGATAGCGTTTAATGTGGCCACCTTGGGAGGCGCTCCCATTATTTTGGGAATGAGCTGGCTAGCCCTACATGATCCGCTGGTGGGCTGGCATCAAAGAGTGGTTTCCTTCGGTTCCGCACACTGCTTAGAACACTGCAGGGCGGAAAAGGGGTCAGCAGGGGCCCAAGCCACCCTAGCAGGGACGGAAGTGATGGAGAAGGGGAAGGTGCCACCACAGTATGCTGATCTCAGCGACGTGTTCAGCGAGAAGGAAGCGGACCAACTACCCCCGCATAGGCCCTGTGATTGCCAGATCAATTTACTCCCTGGAGCACAGCTTCCTGTAGGCAAGTTGTATGCCATGTCAGACAGGGAGATGCAGGAGTTGCGAGCGTTCATTGACAAGAACCTGAAGAGAGGCTTCATCAGAGAGTCCAAGGCAGCGGGGGGTAGCCCAGTGTTTTTTGTGGATAAAAAAAACACGGACAAGCCGAGGCTGGTATGTGACTTTCGGGCCCTAAATGCAGTGACAGAGCCGGCGGCTTTTCCTATGCCCAGGATTGATGATATTTTGACCAGGGTGCGAAAAGGAAAGATTTTTACAAAGCTGGACCTAAGGGGGGCGTACAACCTGATACGTATAAGGAAAGGGGATGAATGGAAGACCACCATGTTCACCCCTTTGGGGGCATTTGAATACCTCGTTATGCCTTTTGGATTACAAACAGGCTCCGCGTGTTTTCAAGCCTTTATGAACCATGTACTGGGGCCTTTGCTCTACAAGAATTGCGTGGCCTTCTTAGATGACGTGTTGGTGTATTCGGAGAATGAGGAGCAACATGTGAGAGACGTCAGAGAAGTGTTGAGCAGGCTGCAAGCCAACAGACTGTGGGTGAAACTGGAAAAGTGTCAGTTTCATACCAAGGAGGTGGAATTCCTGGGGTACCGCTTGTCAGACAAGGGGTTGGCCATGGACCCCGGCAAGGTTCAAGCGGTGCTGGAATGGAAAACACCCAAGACCAAGAAGGATGTGCAGAGGTTCCTAGGGTTTGGAAACTTTTATCGTAAGTTCATCCGAAACTTCGCCCACCTGACGGCGCCCATCACGGACTGTCTCAGCAGCAAAAAGAAGTTTGTTTGGACGGGGGAGGCGGAGCGAGCGTTTGAGGAACTGAAAAGGGCCTTCGCCTCTGACGAACAACTTCTACATGTGGATTTACAAAAAAAGCTGAGGGTCGAAACAGACGCTTCGGACAGAGCCATAGGGGCGGTGCTTCTTCTGCAGCCGGGGAAGGAGGGGTCAGAGTGGCGACCGTGTGCCTTCTTTTCGCGAAAGCTGAACAAATCTGAGAGAAACTACACGGTGCACGACCGGGAACTTCTTGCGATTTATGAGGCCTTCCGGAGATGGAGGCATCTACTAATTGGTGCACAACAGAAGGTGCAAGTGTGCACGGACCATAAGAATCTAGAGTATTGGAGAACTGCGCGAGTGCTCAACCAAAGGCAGTTGAGATGGGCCCAGGAGTTCTCCAAATTTAACTTTGAGATTTGTTACGTACCAGGCCCGGAGAACGTTAGGGCGGACGCTCTCTCACGCAAACCTGAATATTTGGAGGGAGAGGGTGCACCCGAAGAGACCCATGTTATTCCCGAGGACCGCTGGGTGTGTGGGGCGGCTTTGGTGGGGCAAAGGGAACTGGTAGAGGGAACGGTGCAGGATGAATACGCCCAGGACAAACTCAGGGGTCTCAGGAGGGAGGGAGACAAACCCGGGGGTTTTGAGGAGAGAAACGGGGCGTTGTACTACAAGGGAGCGTTATACATACCTGAAGGGGAATTGAGGGAAAAGGTACTCAAGCAACTGCACGATAGCCCCACAGCAGGGCATTTTGGGCAACACAAAACCATGTGGCTGGTTACCAGGGAATTCTGGTGGCCCAAGGTCAGGGAAGATGTGCGTGAATATGTGAGAGGGTGTGACCGATGTCAACGAGCCAAGGGGGAGAGGCGGGCACCGGCAGGTTTATTAGAACCACTACCCACGCCGGAAAGACCATGGGAGGCAGTGGCAATAGATTTCATGACTGATCTGCCCAGGTCCAAAGGGAAGACAGCCATTATGGTTGTGGTAGACCTGTTAACCAAGATGGCCCACTTTATAGCCTGCTCACATGCGGTCACAGCAGAAGAAACCGCTAAATTGTTTGTGGAAAATGTGTTTAGGTTGCATGGTGCCCCCTTGAGGGTGGTTTCGGACCGAGGGAAACAATTTATTTCCAGGTTCTGGAGGAAGCTCATGAGCTTATTGCATGTAGAGGTGAATTTTTCCACTGCCCGTCATCCAGAAACCAATGGGCAGGCGGAAAGAGCTAATGGTGTCCTCCAGCAATATTTGAGGTGTTATGTGAATGACAGAGAGAATGATTGGGTGGAGAAGCTGGCGTTGGCAGAATTTGCCTATAACAATGCAGAGAACGTGTCCACGGGGATGAGCCCTTTTTTGGCCAATCACGGGTGTCATCCCCGAGCCTTCCCAGGGGGAGAGGGGGAGAACTGGAGCGTTCCTGCCGCAGAACAGTTCGTTGAAGAAATGGAAGCGATCCATCGCCAGCTCCAACTTAATTTAAACAGGGCGAAGGAGGAATATAAGAGGCAGGCAGACAAAACCAGAAGGGAAGGGGAAAGCATTAGGGTGGGGGACCAGGTGTGGCTGTCCACCCAAGGGTTACCATTTAAAGGAGGTTGTAAGAAGTTAAGACCCAAAAGACTGGGCCCATTTGAAGTCACGCAACAGGTCAACCCAGTGGCTTTCAGACTCCGGTTACCGAACCACATGAAGTTGCACCCAGTGTTCCACAGATCATTGCTGTCACCGTATATAGGGGACAGAGAGGGGAGGGTCAATAGGGGACCAGCTATGGAAGAAAAAGAACACAGCTACCATGTAGCGGAGATTCTCGATTCCAGGTGGAGGGGAGAGCAAGTAGAGTATTTGGTAATGTGGGAAGGGGAGCCGGAGTCGGAAAACACCTGGGTCAGGGCAGAGGAGGTAGATGACGAGGTTTTGATTGAAACTTTTCATCAGAGATTCCCTAGAAAACCCCAGCCAGTGGCGAGGTTCCGGAGGGAATACTTCGCCACCACCGACGACGAAGAAGAGTTGGAGGGGTTCGCTGATTCCGAGGTGGAGGAGGATTCAGCGAGTCGGAACGAAGACCGATGGAGGGAATTGTTCGAGACGTCTGAAGATGAAGAGGATTCTTTTAGGGGTTTCAACTCCTCACCGCCCAGAGGAGAAAGTAGGGGCGGGGGAGAGGGGGGCCCTGGAGGGGAGGTGGATGTCAGGGAACTGACATCGGAGGAAAGGGAAGTGGTAAGGCTCCCAGAGACTGGGAGAGAGTCAACAGCCAAAGCAGGGACCAGCAGGGGGAGCGCGGGGTCTCTGGAGGAGGATCTCAGTAATGCTGAGAGAGACGCAGCAGCCCAGGCAGGAAGCAGCAGGGGAGAGAAAGGGGTGAGAGACACTTCGAGCGAAAATAGCGGGGAGGTGTCAGAAGCAACTGCAGGGAGACCCATGCTGCGCCGGAAGCTGCCACGTCGTGAGTCCAGGAGACGCGTTTCCGTTAAGGAACTTCTTTGCTGGAAGCGCTTCCGCAGACAGCCACTGTCAGACTCTACTAGTGACTAGAGCAGACATGTCTGAGGAGCTCTATCACACACAGAGGTTTGTGGGGTCGCACAAACTCTGAAGGGGCACAATTTTAAGCACAAGCAGCTAACCATCCCCTGACAGATTGCTTCACTCTGACTGTTCTCCAATATCAAGAAATCTGTTCTGGGGAATTGGTTTGCATTTGCTTATACTGACAAATCTTGGTAGCTCTTCCTCCGTCATTTACACTGTTGTAATCCAATAATTAAAGAGACACAAGTAAGCTGCTATTTCTACTGGAAAAAATCCAGATTCAAACCTTAGCAAAAACACCAAAGGCATGTCCCTTGAGCCATTTATGATTGGTAGAACTTTGTCTGGGGGGTGGGGGCGGAAATGACTTCAGAAGATACACAGGAATGTAGGGATTTTATGGAAGTAGATTTGCAGTGCTTTGCTTGCCAACTGTCTAATTAAATGGTTTTTCATCTGAAGGGCACTATCACCCAGCATAACAGTGGTCTCAGATTCTGAGCAGCATGAAGAATTATCAGTCAAGGGCCAATCTACATTTCTGGTGGCTATCAGAAAATTGGGCGTTGGGGAGGAAGAACAGAGGAATCTCCCTTGTACAAAGTCAAACCACTGGTCCACTTAGCTCAGTATTGTCTACACTGGCTGGCAGCAGCTCTGAGAGTTTTCAGACAGTTATTTTCCAGCCTTAACTGGAGATGCTAGGGATTGAACCCAGGGCCTTCTGAATGCAAAGCAGATGTTCTACTACTGAGCTATGATCCTTCTCAAGGTTCAGCATTGTCTGCAATTCTTCTACTCCTCCTCCCAAAAAGCTGGGAATCTTCGCCAGGGGCAAAAGAGCTGCAGGCAGAGTTCGAAACTCCCCTTGTTCTAGGCGTATTATGCGACAGGGAATTACATTAGTGTGAGCTGTTTCTGAGTTCTGTACTGCACCTAAGATTTCAGATTAAAACTGCTGAGGAACTCCCAGCTACTCTCTAAAGACTGGAGAAGAGACCCTCTTAAGAATATTAGGGGGGTGGGCAGGGGAAGGACTAGAACATGTGAAAAATGAACATGATATTTTAGCTGCAGTTCATTCGTTTTCAGCTTTCTATTCTTGTTATAAGAAAAAAAATGCCTAGACATTCCATTGTTGTGCCCATAACTTAGGCTTAAGGTGCCATTTAGCTCCTAGCTTTCACATATTTGTTTCTAACACTGACTGCACGGATTTTATGGAACAGATTATATACACATACCTCTTGCCTCTTTTCAGCTGCAGTGTAAAAAGTGGTAATTTGGGCTCGTATGCTGCCAACAAAAGGTATACTGGCCTTGACACTAACATAGTTTCCTATAATATAAGCTATATACGAGACCTATCAATGTCAGCTCAGTAATTGGCCACAAATAATATCTGACTTCTTCATAGTCTGCAATGGTACACTAAAATTAAAACTGCCTTGTTGGAGCAGACCAATGCCAGGAGGGACCAGACAAATGCCCTTGAAGATTTATTTATTTGAAGAGGTATCATTTGCTTTTCAACTCAAATGCCTTCTGAAAGCAGAGAACGGTATGAAAAACCATCTGGTACTTAGATGTGTACCACCGCTGAACACTGAGGATCCATATAGCTGTCATATTAAATAGCCACTGATCAATCAATTCTCTGCCCACTCTATTTTTAAAGCCATCTATGCTAGTGGCCATTACAAAGAAAAGGAAGCAAAAACAGAAGGCTATATGTTTATAACTGACATAACTATTTCAGAGTACTGAAAAATCTGCCTTTCTTTAGGTTGTGTCTACACTACAGTCTATAAACTTTCACTGGTTAAATAATCATTGCTCCCTCACTTCTAGGTGCCTGAAGGATCTGAAAGGGAAGTTTCTGAGGAACCTCACAAAATGAAAAGATTCCCTGGCAAAACCCATGAGTGATCCATTTGAAAGCTGGTTAATATTTCTTTGTGGCTATGGACAGTGAATCTAGAGACTGGCTTTAAACACTAAGGAATGGTCCTTTTGTGCTTTAACTTCCATATATAGTTACTTACATAAAGAAAGGAGAGGGGTCCACTGAACCTTTTAGTCTTAATTCCAAGCAGATACTTTAATTGGGATGTAAAGACGTGCACAGCTGCAGCAGTGGTGAATCCCCGGACCAGGGGCTCCGTAAGATAAATAGCTACAAATCCAAATCGAAGGAGTCCTAAACACAACTAATGAAAAGAGAGAAGAGACATGTTCAAGGAATCATCATTTAAAAGCCAGCACAGGACAATATCATAGAGAATCCATGTTCTGGTGGGTTGCACAGTGTGTGGTTATAGAAGCGGCAAGCATAAACAGCAGAAGTCTTAGGAAAGCAGGGAATAATTATTGTCTTTAAGTTGGATGAAGTGATAGCAGGACACCTATAACCAAGGTGGCTTGCGAGGATTTCCGGAGGTCATGAGACCTCCCGGGCTCTTCCATACTTCTTTGCCACTCCATGTGACCAATGAAAGCAACGCAAGTTATATGTTTCTTGGAATAAAATGTTATTTTTAAAGGAGAACGAAGTCTACCTAGTTGTGCTTACTACGTGACCTGGTTACTTGCCAGTAAGTCTAGAACAGCATACCTTGTTCTCCTCATTCCACAGCCCAACACGAAAACACAGACTGAAGCTATTCCCCCAAAATGTAGGTTGAAAGGATACATCCCATGCCATTTTAGATCCTGAATGGAAAACCAGGTGGATGAACCAGGGGCTTACTCAGGTGGAGTTCCGCACAGCAATATTCAAATCTTTTGGGAAGCAATATTCAAAACTGCTCCTAGACCAACGGTGACGTTACCTGTATGATCCCTGAGAGCAAGGTAACTGCAACAGCTACTTTCACCCTCATGTCATCTCTGGCACTGTTTTCAAGATCTGTGTTATTAGTAGAGTTGGTGTACGTATTGGCAAACATTTCATCAGGGGCTTCCCTGACAGCAACTCCGCCAATCATCAGGCTGATTACAGCAAAGGTTCCTGCAAGAGTGTGGATTGAGAGGAGATATATGTTTATTATTACCAGGGAATCCTACATGTTTTTGCTAGATCACATATATTTCAGCTTCTGAAAAGAAAATTTAATCATCTTCCTTATTGCAGTTATACACACACACACACACACACACACACACACACACAAGCACACACACCAACACCACTTTATGGGCCTGAATTAATATTTCCATCAATGTCATAGAATCATAGAATTGTAGAGTTGGATGGGACTCTGAGGGCCCATCTAGTCCAAAGCCCTGCAACACAGGAATTCAAATGCCAATGAGAAGTTTTCAGTTACTGAAAAGGAGTTGACAAAAACAAGGCAAAATATATTTGCTAATCATCATCATCATCATCATCGTTTATATAGCATTTGAGTTTTCAAAGCACCACACTTATTTGCACTACCCTGGTTCTCACAGAAACTTTGCTGAATTACAAGCCATTAAAAGTGATCACATTTGACACACAATGAAATTAAAATGGCACAAAAGTGAGCTGCCTAAGGACGTACAACAGTGATGGAAAAACTCTGCTCCCCCAAATATTGTTGGATTCCAGCTCCCATCATTCCTGACCACTGGCCATGTTGGCTCAGGTTGATGTAAGCTGGACTCCAACAACATCTGGAGGACCTCATCTTTCCCACCATTGCCATAGTTAAGATGGGGCCAAATAAATGTTAAATGTTGGGGCAGCAGTTGATGCATGGAGGTTATGGGCCACTTCTGTGCCCTGGTGCTGCAGCTGTGACTTTGGCATGATGAATACAAGTAGATTTGACTTCAAAACTTTAAAAATGGCATCGAGTAAGAAGATGGAACAGTGGGCAATACTCATCTGGGGTTGCAACTGTTTCTGATGCAGAAGTGCATTTTGTTAATCTGACCTTTAAAGAAAACAAACGCTTGCATGCTAAAATATTTACCTATTGATATGTGTCTGGAAGTTCCAAAAAAAGTGTACAGAAAGACCGGATAAAATGAAGAATATAGGCCAAATACTGGGGGTACTGCTGCCAGTAATGCATAAGCTAATCCTGAGAGACAGAGAGAGAGAGAGAGAGAGAGAGAGAGAGAGAGAGAGAAAGAGAAGCATTGGTGAAACGAACTCAGATTCAACACTAATTATTCAAATGAAAAAAATGTTCATATACATGCCACATTGATAACAGATACTGTGCCCAGACAATCACAATGTACAGTCTCCCCACTCCAATACATCCTTCATCAATAACTAGCAGGACAGTCAATAGTATGAAGAGAAGAAAGTGGTGAAGCGAAACTGAACCATCAACCAGCTCCCAGGGCTTCAGCCACTGCTCCTCTGCCCTGCCCCACTTGCCAATGAGGTAGCAACTGGGGAAGGCAAGCAGACCTCATCGGAGCAGGGGCAGGGGGCAATTTTAGCCTTAGAGCCTGTACATGCTAGTCCTTAAAATACAACTAGTATATGCTTTTATGTAGGAACTACTCCCCTGAGTCTTCTTAGAATTGGCCAGTCCAATATTCATTCAGATTTGAATTCACTCTGGGAGAGAAGAAGGAAAAAATGGCAGGAAGAGGGGGAAATATTCTGCAGAAAAAACTGCACATCTGTTGTTCACTCAGCTTAATTATTTATTCTGCTTGCTTACATGTACTAAAATAAGGACATAATCTGATGGTGGTATAGATTGTGGAGTCAAAAGTCTGTGTGTCATCGGGACTTGCCACATTAAGAGTCACCAAAAATCCTATAAAGGACGAATATTAAACTAATTCAGCAAAACAGCTTCACTCACTACTGCAGGCCATCAACTGTGAAACCTGACATGTTTTAACTATGGTGAATGCACTAGTTAAATGCACTACCCTCAAAGGGTAGTCATTGCAATGACAAAATTGTTGATTTTATTACAGAAATACACAATTTTCATACAGGAGGACTTTTAAACAAGATATTTCCATTGTGGAAACTGAGGGTGTTTATTCCCATTAGATGAATGCAACGTCTCAGTTGATTGCCATATGAGGTGTACTGCATTATGCATCCCCCAAAGGCATGTGACACCCTCATGAAAAGTGACTGTACAATCGGCTGGAAGCTGACTGTCTCCAAAAGATCTCTCAAGGCTGTTCTGAAGATTCCAAAAAGAAGACTAAAGTTTAAAAGTTAAATTTCACTAACCTTGAGGAAGCTGCATGACCCCAGTGCTTATTCCTGAGATAATGTCTCCCAGCAAATACTCCTTCACTGGATAGCGGGGGAGCCATGTAAAAATAGGTAAAAAACTACACAGAACAGATTTGGCTTTCTTGGAAGAACAACTGAAAAATACAAGAGGGGGAGAGAAAAAGTTGTATCAGCTGAAAATGTACATTTTTTGTGTACGGGCAGAAAATACCTTAATCATAGGAAATATATTGTATCTACTATGAGAATGCAGAATGAGTCCTTGTATGTTCTCTACCTATTATTTTAAAGAACTATTTGACAGTGAAATGCCAGCACATTAGAAGATTATGCTCTTCCCTCTGGCATGCTAACTTTCTCCAGAACAGTGTGGGAGGTGACTCTGGGGCCTACAGGGGGAAATCTAAAAAATGCTTTCACACAAACCCAATTTTGCCAGTAGGAACCTCCCATGAACAGAAGGAGCCCTTCAGTGAATGGAAGGGCAATTTGGCATCCATACCAATTAATCTACTGACTGCATAAATAGCTAAGATGTCCTACCGACAAGAACGTGCTATCTTCTGAGCAAGAGGCAGAGAGGTCTTCTCCTTCTTGTGCAGTTGCTTTTGTAGGGTTCCTTGGTTATATACGCGCCTTTCCACACAGTATCTCTGGTCCAACACATGGCAAGTTTCATCCTCTACAGCATGTTCCATAGTACATTTCAGGGAAAGGGAACTGAAGAGTTGCTCCTCGAAGATGCTATCAAAATATAAGCATTTTTTAAAAGGACAATTTAAAGAAGTGCTTCCTTCTGCGGAAGAGAATAACTGAGAGTACTTTCATATAAAGAAAGGAGGAGACACAAACCTACTCCTGGGCCCTCTGCCCCACAAAGAGGTTATCTCAAGACCAACTTCTCTGCGAGAGAGAGCCAGGAGAGGGAGGGACCACACGTCTACTCTTCCTTCAGCTAGACTCTTCCCTCTCCTGGGGCCGTACAAGCCCAACTATCCTGAGAGAGAGAGACTGAAGAACTAGGAGACCGAAGAACTAGGAGACTGAAGGAGGAAGAAGGGCACTGCAATCACCACACACCTGTCTCTTCTTTCCACATGGACCACGGAAGAACAACTGCTCTGTGAGTATGGGTGACACCACAAAGTCACCATTACATACTAGTTTACGGTTCAACCAGAATGTCCTGTTCCTCCACACCCACCCCCTGAGACCATGCAACATCAGAAGACAGAAGAAGAGCAAAAGAAAATTGTAAGCCTTCTCCCTGGTCATCTCAGAGATGCCCCTACTATGGCAGAAGCAGGCAGATGACAGACTTACTGGTAGATCTCAGGGAGATTTCCAGATCATCAAGGGTTTCTATCTCACAACTGTTGAATCATAACAAGAAATGTGACTTTTCACATCTAAATTAGACTGCTGAAATGAAGAAAACCAACCAGGCTTATGGGTGAAAGGACTATGAATTCACTCCCCCAGGATCAAAATGTGCTCACTGTTCTTTAATTCTATCTGTAACTTTTAGCAGATAATATCAGAGGGTGACTCTTGTGGGGAAAGCCAGGTGGCTGGTGGTTTCAGAGCTATTCTGTCACACAAGCACCCCTCCCAAATTTAGGCAACTTGTTTGGGGACACACAAAATTGTGGTATAGGCAGGACTCATTGCCAGAAGTGGGCATGACCATATGAAAAGATAAATAAATGCCTATGTCTGGCAGCAACCTTCCCTTATGTTGTAAATATCAACCTGCTCAGGCTCCAAGATCTGCAGGATCAGCCACTCTGAAGGTCCCACCAGTAACTGTGCCACACTGGGTCTTTTCTCTGGTAGCCAGGAATAGTCCTCTTTCCCATCACTATGGTGTCAACACTACATGATTTTTTATGCCAGTTGACGACATCTTCATTCACCAAGATATTTGGGGGCAATTTATCAGTCCTGCCCATTTGTAATGGGGGATTGGTTGCTGCTATTGGCTGGCTATGGATTTTAATACCAGTTTTAATGTGTTATTCTGTTTTGTAGCTTTAATAATTTTATGTATGTAAACCACCCTGAGGTTATTTTTGATGAAGTGTGTTATAGAAATTTATTGAATGAACGAATTGAGAGCTCATACCAAGAACAAACTTAGCTGGTCTCTAAGGTGCTACTGGACAATTTTTTTATTTTTTATTTTTATATATATTTCTACTGCGTCAGACCAACATGGCTACCTACCTGAATTGAGAACAGTTTGTCAGGAATCTCCCCTCCCAATATACACAATGCTGGGATATCACAATAATACACCATAGCATAGATGTTCTGAAGCAAAGTCAATATTTGGGGATGGAAAAAAATCAGCCCCTCTGTGTTCCCATAAAGGAAAACAAAGAATGAAAAGCTGCTCTTGAGCAATCTCAGTGCACACCTGAAAAGACTGAACAGACAACCATAAAAGCTACAGCAATACTTATCTGCCTAGTAAGAATTATTGGGTGTATCCAAGAGACCAAACACAAAGACTTAATAACTGATGGCTCTTAAATGTGACTGATAAGTCAGGCTTTGAAAGGGCTTCTTGCCACTTATCAACTTGAAAGTGTTAGAAGAATAGATGCATACTGCAGAGTTATATCACCCGGAGATACTGTATATAAAAGCAAGCTCACCTTTTGATTCCCAAAGAACAAAATATTGTTATAGCAGCCATATGCCTTTGTTAGACTAACAGCCCAGGATAACTGGTGGCTTTTTGTCGATGGAAACTATTAGTTAGGTGCTGGTCTGCTGGTAAAGGTAAAGGTAAAGGTACCCCTGCCCGAACGGGCCAGTCTTGACAGACTCTGGGGTTTGTGCGCCCATCTCACATCTATTGGCCGGGGGCCAGCGCTGTCCGGGGACACTTCCGGGTCACGTGGCCAGCGTGACAACGCTGCTCTGGCGAGCCAGAGCCGCACACGGAACGCCGTTTACCTTCCCGCTGGTAAGCGGTACCTATTTATCTACTTGCCCCCGGGGGTGCTTTCGAACTGCTAGGTGGGCAGGCGCTGGGACCGAGCAGCGGGAGCGCACCCCGCCGCGGGGATTCGAACCGCCGACCTTTCGATCGGCAAGTCCTAGGCGTTGAGGCTTTAGCCCACAGCGCCACCCGCGTCCCTGCTGGTCTGCTGGTAGCTAGGGGAAATGCATTGTTTTTGAATGACATCCCTGCGGTAATTTGGAGAATTTGACACTCCTTCACCTAAGAGGGTGGTCCAGGGATGCATTGGTGGAAAAGAGCACCTGACAATTTGAAGAAATAAGTGGGGAGCTGGCTTAAGGCATCTAGGGTTGCAAGGCCACTCTCTGGGAACCTGATGTAAGGTGGAAGAACTGCTGCCCTTTAGTAACGCTTCAGTCTCCACATGCTTTGTTTGTATATTTATAAATAAAGAAAATACTACAAAAATGCAAGAAGTATTCACTGCTTTCTTCTCATGTTTTTGGTTAAGTGAGATTCTGTACACCACCTTAATATAGTTGTTTGTATAGAAATAAAATAGTAATAATAGATTGCAAACTAAATGCAGAAGTGCTGCTCCAGGAATTTCTCATTGGTCAGAGAGAAGATGCCTCCCCGTCCCGTTGAAGTCTTGCTTATCAGGGTTGCATGGCTGCAGCTTCTGGGTTCTGGAAAGATCTCTTGAAAGGGCTGCAAGATCTCACTGAAACCTGCAGCCACTTCTCCTTCCTTCTCTAGCAATGACAGGGTGTGGGCAGGGTCCCCACCCCTTGCCCAGGAGAAGTGAGGAGAAGAAGGCATCACTTCTCTTCACTTCTCCAGCAGCAGCAGGGCTGGGTGTGATGCCCATGGGGGAGCCATCGCTTGGGATTCTGCTGCCCAAGGTGGATGCCTCAGTCCACTTCATAGGCTGGCCAGCCCTGATTGCTGGACATCACAAATGCAATTTCCAAAGGAAAAGAATCAGGAGTGTGCCCTCTCGAGTCTCCTTTTGCAAACGTGGCTTGAGGTAGGGGTTCAAAGGAAGAGCTTTTGGAGACATGGGTTGAATTCAAGCTGAGCTTGTGACAGAACAATCAGAAGTGCATTCTAAGTGTGCTCCCAATTCTTCCTTTGAAATAAAAAATCGGCCCTTTTTGAACTTGGCACCTTTTCCCGTTGCCATGCAGGCACAAAATTTAAAAACTGCCAACTTTTGACTACAAAGGAAGAGCACGCTCACTACCTCCTTTAACTGCAGCTTGAAAGTTTCAGACATAATTTGATGTTTCCTGTGCCTAACATCATATATGATGTAAAACATGACTCTTTTATAGATTCTTAGTGCATATACGGTAGATTTTTTCAAAACAACACTCTGGTTAACTGCAGTTATACTCATGTAAAGTTTACCTTTTGACTGTGGGTTACTGCATCTGCTTACCAAAACAAGAGGAACTGGCACTGCCCTGCAGCAGAATGCAGAAACTGAAGTTTAGCACCTGAGCAACACTGAACTGGTAGGATGAAGGGACACCAGAACCATCCTCAAAGATGGTACTTTAAATCCCTGGTTTGAATTCATGAAAGGGTCAGATAGTACAGTTATCTAGTGGATCCAATTTGGGACCCTCTTTCTCCCAGAGTGGATTGTCAGGAAAATGAACCATAATCAAGGCAAACCCCTTTATGCATGTGGACTCTGTGTACCAAATGCATTTCTGAATCATTTTGAAAGCTCCACAGATTTCATCCAGTTTGTGTGTACTAGGGCTGATTTACATATTAAATACCATCAAATCAAGGCTTGCCACTGAGTGTACACTTCACAGGGAGCTGCAGCCAAACCTGCCTCTGATATGCATGCTAGATATCTATATTCCTGAATACAAATTTGTAGATTGCATGTTTAGGTGCACACTTTACCCAACCCCAGTTAAAACAAAAGCAAACTGTAGCCTGGGGACATTGTGTAAGCACACCAGCAACATATGAAGCATCAATGCCACAATGATTAGGAAAGGCTTGCACAGCAAATATGCCAGAATGAACTCTTCATGTTACTACTCTGGAGCACGAGCAGTAGAATGTGAGCAGCATAAAAGGTCAGACAGCATAGTACCCAGATATTTATGCTCAAATGTTTGCATTTTCTCCTCCTCTGCTCCATCTAGACCAAATCGCCAAGGGTGCACAAAACCACTAACAGTCTTTACTGCAGTGAAAGTCATGGCAAATGTGTGCTAACACATGGTGTTCTATGTAGTGCTTCCAAATCACATAAGAAAAATGATAGAAAGATGCAGTTCAACAGCAAACCCTCAGACCCTTGTCCCCAAGCCACTTCCTTCATGAGTCAATTCATAGTCAAGTTACTTGTTCTGATGATTGGCCTTTCCTGGTATGCCCAGAAGAGTCACAGACCCATCATGACACAGCCTCAGCCTAACCTCTCCCATTAGGGTATGTTTACATAGCTGGGAGGACTCATGTTGATCATTCTGGAGTCTTAGCCCAAGTTAACAACCCCTGTTTTCACAGGCAGGAAATTCAAGTTAATTTTATTATAAATGTTTTATTTCAAAGTATCTATCACAGGTCACTCATGGAACACGTTTAGGTCACACTGCAGTTATGGAGAATTTTGAACTCCACCCAAGATAATGGCTAAGGCCATGATCTCTGGAGACATTCACACAGAAGTACTTAACTTCTATAACTGAGAAGAAACCACAGGACACATTCAAGCCCTGACTAAACCAGATTTTTTTAAAAAATGTACTCCTTTTCTGCCATGAGTTATTTTAAATAATTGACAACAACTTTTAACTGCTTCATTGCAATATATCAAGAGACTCAATGCAATCACTTGTGGAATGAATTTTCACAATGGATTTTTATCATACTACATGTATTAATTGGCTTACCAATGCTAGGATATCTGTGTTATCAACACAACTGGTGTGTGTGTGTGTGAATGGCCACTGTTTATAGCATAAATATCACCACCTGTAGTATTTCCTTCTGACCTCACTATTTACCCCCCCCCCCAAAAAAAAAATCATATACACAGACATAAACCCTTGCAACCCAGGATAGCATTTCATGCATTTGGTGAGAACTGCAGTCCACGAAAGCTTGTACCATAATGTATTAGTTTTTAAGGTGTCACAATACTTATCATTTTGCTGCAAGAGATTGACACAACAAGCCATCTAGACAGAATCATTATTGATCTTTAAAATGGGCTATCAATGACCTGACATTTCATGTTTAAATGCAATGAATGTTCACTTCCAAAGTTGCATTTTCCTTAAATGATTTTGTCCCTCAGAGTCCCAATATGCTATCAGCAGTGTGTATGTTTGTTCTAGGGAAAGGTTCAGTTTTAAAAGGTCACTAATGCCCATTTGTGGACCACGTGTTTCTTATGTGCCAAGTTGATTAAACAGTTCAATAATCTGCAAGGCACTAAGTCTTTCCACTATTCGTTTAGATAAGTGATGGTTCCAGTTCTTGGCATAAATGGCTTGCAGGCTCCCTTCTGAGAAAAGAGTGAGAGGTCTGAGTTGTTAATTTTCTTGTTGTTCCGTGGTGTTCCTCATGCTGACACTGGCCTGAAGACTGATCTGACCAACCCATTTAGCTTGGCAGGTTCATAGAGCAAATGAAGTTTCTAGCCAAGTTCACATTCCAGAGTCAATACTGGTTTGCTGATGGGAACATACAGAGGTGAACTAGGCACATGCCAATAACAAGATGAGAAAAGGGCAAGTATTCTCCTTTCAATGGCAGAATAATGCAAATAATATTGCTTAGAGCAGGCATGGCCAAACTTGGCCCTCCAGCTGTTTTGGGACTACAATTCCCATCATGCCTGGCCACTAGTCCTGTTTGCTAGGGATGATGGGAGTTGTAGTCCCAAAACAGCTGGTCAAGTTTGGCCATGCCTGGCTTAGAGGATCTAACTATCTCTCCCCTTCCCTACCCTTTGTCTAGTTCAAGCCTAAATCACTCTCTCTCTCGTTGTAGTGTTCAAAGGGATGAGAGTATTCTAGCCCAACCCCCTGCAATGCAGGAATCTTTTGCCCAGGACCCTGAAATTAAGTCTCCTGCTCTACCAACTGAGCCATGATGCTGGTCACCAGCTCTCATAATCTCTGACCATTAGCCATGCTGGCCGGGGCTGATGGGAGCTGGAACCTAAATGCATCTAAAGGGCCGCAGATCCTCCATCCCTTGCCTGGTTGGTCGAAATGGAGAACAGGACTGTGATTTCTGGGTAATGTTGATAATTCTGGGCTTCCACTTTTCCTGTCTAGTATAGTGCATTCCGGCTCCATCCTTACTCATCTTGGAATTATGTCAAATACTGGTGCATATTGAGGGAAATATTGGCAATATAGGCAAATACTGAGGGAATACCAGTGGGAGGCTGTGTACACACCATACGTAGTTTACCTCTCACGGAGCTATATTTCCCAACACAAACTAAGTTATTGAGATACTGTAGGGGAAGTAATGTGCTTGATATGTATGGTGTGCATGCAGTCCAAGTCCTTGCTGTGCTTGTCATACTAAATCTTAATTGCCTTGATAGCACAATGACAATCATTCTCTATAAAAGCAGTCATCTACTGACTATCTGCATAACTATCCTACAATTACAGAAGCTTTGCACTACACTTTAAAATGTTTTACCCCAGTGAATCCAAGTGCTTGTGTGCATGTACTATATGTGGCAGGGGTGCCAATCTTTATCGGCCCATGAGCTCATTTGATTTTGGATTGAGTGCCATGGATGCCATCCCTTCTGGTAACCTCTCTCCATTTCCTTTAGTTCAGTACCAACCTCCAACTCCTCAGAGAGAGATAAAAAGCATGCACACACTTTACTTTTCTAAGGGATCTTAGAATTAATATGAGCCTTGAAAAGCACATAGAACTAAAAGAAGAATTGGGAAAATACCATAATTTCAACTTCCTCCTTCAGCTCGATGTATTTTTCAAGGGAAAAGCATGTAATCACCCACACCACCTCATGACCAAGAGTGCTCCGAGGCTTTGTGGGAAGACTTCAAGGGTGCTTTCGCAATCACAGGCACCACACTGGCAAGCCCTGGTCTGTGAGGCTGTTTAAGCTCCTGTATGCAGGATAGTTTTTATGGATATGTTAACTCCTGAATGGCCAGTTTTGTGGTAAATCAAGTTTCATTTGCCGGGTTTGTACCAATTTTTATCAATGGTTTTGGAGGCATGAGGGAATTGTATTTAGAATGTTCATATACTTAATGCTTTTCATTAAGTGTATTTTTTGCTGGAAGATTTGTGTGTTCTAAGCAGGCACACTAAGCCAGCTCTGGCTTAACTGAGAGCTGTCCAGCAGAGGTTTTCCTGCAATCAGTACATTTTGATGCCTTACAACCAAGAGGCTATTTGTTTGATCACCAAAAGATTTTTGTGCATTCAAAACATGCACCTAGCAGGTCTAATATACTTTCACAGTTAAAATATACTTGCCTTTATGTACAGAAGCTTGGACAGAAAGCACCATAAAAATGCAGAACATTAATAAATATCGGGCAGATTTCTTTATTCACAATACAGACTACTTTGTTCCTTATACTTTGATTGTACTACGACAACTTAAGGGCCCCTTTATTCTCAAGGATTTATGAACACACTATTAAAGTTTTAAACAAACAACCTTAAACAAAGGAAAAAATAGAAGGCTATGTTGCTGGGGAATGAAAAAGTGGAAAGGCAACTAGAAGGGGGGAAATCAGATTATGCTGGAAATGATTGTGGGATTTGGGAAAAACAAAAAAGTTTTCAAAAGCTAGTGATTACCGGTAAGTGATTTTCAGCTCATTTTGGAATTCTTGCCAGTGGTTCTCCCTAGAATCTAGAGCCAGGATCTTTAGCTGTGGGCTAAAGATTCAGGTATGGGGTTTCCCCCATCAGTGCTTCCGATTACAGGCTCTTTGCTCTTCCTCAAATACGTCAATGGAGTTGAATACTTTAGTCAGCCAGTCTCGCTTGTATATTGATACAAGTTGTAAACCTTATCCTACTGATAAAAGTGTGATAAAAGCAATGCAAGCAACATAAAGATGAAAAGAGGAAGTGCGGGATGCAGTTAACAGGGTGAAACCGAGGGAGGGGAGGCGAAAGAACTGCAGGAGGGGAAGTTATCAGGGAAGGATGGCAAATGATGGGCTAAACCTTGAGGAGGCTTCTCATGGCAAAGCGGCACTTAGAAAGGAGCTTCTTGCAACTTCTGAGCAAGATAAAAAAGTTCCTTCCAGTAGCACCTTAAAGACCAAGTAAGTTAGTTCTTAGGTCTTTAAGGTGCTACTGGAAGGAATTTTTTTATTTTGACTATGGCAGACCAACACGGCTACCTATCTGCTTCTGAGCAAGAGGTGCGATTAGACCCAGGTCCCGGGCGAAATCTGCTAAGGTGGGCAGGCTCTCTTTTTTGCAAGCAAGGTTGGCAGCCCCAATGAACAGGGACTCATCCCTTAGAACCTCTTTTCTTAAAACCAAGGTTCCTCCCTGAACTTTGCGAAACAAACCTTGGGGGCCACTTCCACACCCCAAGCCAGCCTCACCCATTAGCAGGGCAAAGGCTTCCTGCGGGCACGACTTTCTAAACAAGCCTGACTCGGACACATCGCCAGGCAGGGACTAAACAGATTTAAATTAACAACAAGCAGCAGCAACAATAATAATAATCAGGAGGCTTCCTTCCTCTCTCTCCGAATGAGGTTTCTCCTCACACACCCCAAATTCATTTTTTTTTTGTTAAATAAAAAAACTGGCCCTGCTCCTTAAAAGCAGCAGCCTGACCGGCGAGTAGACCAAGCGAGAGGAGGAGCTGCTCCGCGCACCGTTTCTAACCTCTCTGCCGGGACAAGTTTTGCTGGTCCTTAAAAGGGGATCGCGCACACACTTGAAAAGCCCCGAGATCAACTCGGTCCGAAATCTGTTCTCTCTGAGGAGGCGGCGGTCCCGAAAGCTGTTACTCACTTATTTTACTTACTTATTCGGTCCCAACCCGCCGAGTCTCGACCACCCGCCGCCTCCTTCCTTTCCCCCGTTGCCTTAATTTTTTTCTTTTACCCCTCTTTCTCTCACAAACATACAATGAATAAATAAATGAAGATTTAAAAAGGCGCCTCGCGCTCCTCGCGCCTCACCTTCTCCGCCTCCTCGCGGCCTCCCGAGGTCGCTTCGCCGCCCAAGCCCAGTAGCAACAGGAGCGGCGGCGGCGGCGGCCTGTTAAACGGTAACCTGAGGTAACTCTCCGCCCTCAGCCGGAGCTCTCCTCCTCCTCCCGGCAGCCCAAAATTAGGCATTACCAAAACACACAGACACACTCACATATCAAGGGCGGGCCTTTAGGGTTTCTTCACCCCCCCCCATTCCCCGTGGCAGGGGCTGCTGGGACCGGTAGTTCCCGCGTCCGTTCAGGGCACGAGCGACGGAGCGGGAGGCAACTACAAGTCCCAGCATGCCTCTCGAGGCGACCTCGGTGGCGCTGGGCCTGAGGTAAAAGCCGGGCATCTCTCTCTCGTTCGAAATGGCTTGCTAAGCTTCTTCTCGGCCGAGGGGCTCCTCTTTCCGTCAGCGGAGGGTCCGGTCCGGGGCTCTGGACGTTGTTCGCAGATGAATCTCGCGAAAAGGGAGGCTGAAAATGACCCCCCCCCCCCGGTTTTGAAAGCGGACCCAGGGGAGAGCCGCCGTTTTGTCCACCCGTGTCGAGGGGTCGCGCGTGACCAGCTGGTTGTACAGGAGTTTCCCTCTGCAGAAAAACCTGCGCCCCGTTTTGAAATGGGGGTGAGGCTGGGGATCGTGGCAAACAATTCTTGTCGCTTTCAAACTATTCCTGGTATTGTTTTATATATATATATATATATATATATATATATGCAGGTTTTGGTGTCTTCGGGTGTCTTCCCGTGTAAGAGTCGGGGTGTCTGTGCGACGTTTCGACGAGGTCTCACTCGTCATCTTCAGGCTGGTGCTTTCGGCTTCAGCCTGAAGATGACGAGTGAGACCTCGTCGAAACGTCGCACAGACACCCCGACTCTTACACGGGAAGACACCCGAAGACACCAAAACCTGCATTCCTGTACCCGTGAAAATCTACGAAAGCATATATATATATATATATATATATATATATATATATATGTCAGGGGTTCAGGAGCAGAGACGCAGAGAAGGGAGGAAGCAGAGAGCGAGGGGGAGGAATCCGAAGGGAAAATGAGTGATGATGACGACCCGAGATCTCCAAGCCTAAGCAGTGAGTCAGAGGACTCCCAAAAGGGAGCCCCAGTGAGCAGAGCAAGGGGGGGATCCGGGGGGACTCCCCAGGAGGAAGGGAACAGAGGAGATTCAGAGAGCAGCAGCTGGAAGTCGGGACCCACGCTCATAACTGAGGGCGGCAGCAGCTGGAAGTCGGGACCCACGCTCAAGACTGAGAGCAGCAGGGAGGAAGGTAGCCAGGCATCGGGTTCCGGAGGCTGTCAGCAGGAGGGAGGGCACGAGTCAGGGGTGGTCACGCCCTCCTCAGAGAGCGAGGCAACGGTTAAGAGGAAAGTAGAGAGTTGGGCGCGCGCGCCAAGTTCAAATGCAGCGGAAGCTGGAGCAGTAAGCAGCCCGGAGAGTGAGCCAGGTCCTAAAGCCCGCCGCAAGGAGGCAGAAGGATCAGGGGGGTCAGCGTCAGAGGAGAGTAGAAGGGAGGAGGCCCAGGGGGGCAGAAGGACCCAGAGACGTAGGGAGAGGCGAAGGAGGTGGAGCAAGGCTAGGGTATTAAGCTGGTGTGCAAGAGGCGGGGACTCAGACGGGTCTTCGCCGACCTAGGGCAGAAGGTGTAGAGCTGCACGCTGCAGTTCGGAAATGAAACCTGTAACTTAATAAAGACTCTTATAAAGTGAACGCTGGCGGACTTGGTCCTATGTGAGCTGGGACTGGGTGGCAGCTCTGACAGTAAGACCCGTCTCCTAAAAGCTTCGGACACCTGATATCTCGCAGCGGAGAGAGAGGCAGCTGGAGGAGGGGATCGGTGTTTGGGAGCAAGCTCACGACGGTTAGCAGAGATGACGGAAGCAGAGAAAGTTGCAGCGCTGCAACAGGCAGTTACCCAATTGAACGCGGAGGTACTGGCATCCAAGAAGAGGGAGGAGGATGCGGCAGCCGCCTACAGAGATCTCCACGCCAGGTTTGAAGCATGGGTTAAACACGGGCAGCCAGGACCCAGACCGGAGGGGGTTGGGTTGGCACGGAGAGCAGGAGGGCTTGTGGCTCACTTCGATGGGAATTTACAACAGTACCCCAATTTTCGAGCAGACGTAATGTGCGCACTGCAACTGCTGGCAAAAGACTTTAGAGATGAGGAAGAGAAAGTGGGGTTCATACTATCCCATTTGCATGGGGATGCTAAAGCGTGGCTACGCAATTTGTGGAGGGATAAAGATCCGGCGCTTCAGAATGCAGATGCCTTTATCAAAGCGATGGATGCGTGTTTTTTGTCTACTATTGATGTGGATCTTGCCCGACGGGAGATTCATGGACTGAAACAAGGGAGGGCAAGCGTCCGGCAGTACCACGCCCGCTTTTTTGCGCTGGTCAGTGCCTTAGAGTGGGACCGGGATTCGCCCCCTGTCAGAGACCTGTTCTGGGAGGGTCTAAGCTCAGCGGTCAAGGATGAAATTGCAAGGGGGGAGAGGCCCCGAAGCACGCAGGAGGTGGTCCAAAGGGCGCTGACTGTGGGGGTGAGGCTGGAAGAACGTCCCTGGTGCAGAGATGAAGGACGTGGAGGGCGCGAAGCAGCGAGAAGTTTCTCTTTCGTTCCAAGAGAAGCAGCGCGTGCGCAATCCACACCTCCGCCTGGAGGGGGAGGGGAACCGATGGAGGTTGGAGGTGCAAGGGCTCAGTCAGCAGCCAGAGCCCAAGCACCGACGGCAGTGAAAGCGAAGCCTCCTAGAGGGAACAGGAAGTGTTACATCTGCGAGGATCCAGGCCATTTGGCGAAAGAGTGTCCCCGGAGGCTCCACAAGCACACTGCAGCCTCAGCAATGGTGACTGCAGCAACGCAGCAAGGAGAACCACAGCAGGGAAACGACGATGTCTGGCTGGAGACAGAGGCACTGGGGCCCAGCCAGACGCATCAGTGAAGCAGTCCCCAGCGATCTTGCAACCCACGGACCCCCTCCCACCCAAACCAGTAGTGCAGCTCACAGCATCTCTCCAGCTACCCGATGGCGTCACTATCGAAGTGCCGCTTTCTGTGGATTCTGGAAGCAACGCAGACTTTATAGCGCAGGATTTTGTGGAGCAGCACGCTATACAGCTACTGCCTGCCACTCTGCCCCTGCAAGTCGTCACAGTGGATGGCAGAGAGTTGCTAGGGGGGCAGGTGGTGAAGCAAACGCCACCGATGGTGATGCGCCTTGGCAACCACAGGGAAGTCATCAGTTTTAATGTCACCCAACTGTCGGACACGCCCATTGTGTTGGGCATGAGTTGGCTGGACAGGCACAGTCCGACACTGGCTTGGTACCAGAGACAGCTGATCTTCGGCTCCTCTTATTGCGCAGAACACTGCATCCTGCCCAGACAGGAGGGAGAGGAGGAGGAATCACAACTGCAGTTGGGAACGTTGCAAGCAGTCCCCCACAAATACGCGGACTTTCTGGAGGTCTTCTGCGAGAAAGAGGCTGACAAGCTACCACCGCACAGGCAATATGACTGCAAGATTGACCTCCTACCAGGGGCGACGCTGCCGAAAGGGAAGCTGTATTCCATGTCTGAGGACGAATTACAGGAACTCAAACAGTTCATAGATCACAATTTGCAGCGCGGTTTCATCCGGGAGTCCAGGGCAGTAGGGGGCAGTCCTGTTTTCTTCGTGAAGAAGAAGGACACGCCCCAGAAAAGACTGGTGGTGGATTTTCGCCTCTTAAACAAGATGACCAAGCCTTCTGATTTCCCCATGCCCAGGATTGACGACCTGCTAGCGACGGTGCGCAAGGGACGCGTGTTCACCAAGTTGGACCTGCGAGGTGCGTACAATCTCATCCGCATGAGGGAGGGCGATGAGTGGAAGACAGCCATGTTCACGCCTCTGGGCACCTACGAGTACAGAGTGATGCCGTTTGGATTGCAAAACGGTTCTCACTGTTTCCAAGCTTTCATGCATCATGTGTTGGCGGGACTCCTTTACAAGAAGTGCGTCTGCTTTCTGGATGACATCCTGATATTCTCCGACTCGCAGCAAGCCCATGACCAAGATGTTCGGGAGGTGCTGGAGAGGCTGCAGCAGCATAGACTGTACGCCAAACTGGAGAAGTGCCAGTTCGACACGACGGAGGTGGATTTCTTGGGTTACAAGTTGTCGGACAAGGGGCTAGCCATGGACAGCGCCAAGGTTCGTGCGGTGTTGGATTGGAAGAGCCCGCGCAATCGGAAGGAGGTCCAGCGGTTTGTCGGCTTCGCCAACTTCTATCGCAAGTTTATCAAGGGGTTCGCGATGCAGACGGCGGCCATTACGGACACGCTAAGCTCCAAGAAAAAGAAATTCATCTGGACGGAGCAGGCGGAGCAGTCCTTTCAGGCACTCAAGCGTCTCTTCGCGTCGGAAGAGCAACTGCTGCATATCGACCCCAGCAAACCGATGCGGGTAGAGACAGACGCGTCCGATAGAGCAGTGGGAGCTGTCCTGCTGCAAAGGGACACACAGGGGGTCTGGAGGCCGGGAGCGTTCTACTCCAGAAAGCTCAGCAAGTCGGAGCAGAACTACACCATCTGGGACAGGGAGTTGCTGGCCATTCATGCAGCTTTCAAGGCGTGGAGGCACTTCCTGATCGGCGCCAAGCACACGGTGCAGGTCTGCACGGATCACAAGAATCTGGAGCACTGGCGCACGGCTCAGTTCCTGAACCAGAGGCAGATACGTTGGGCGGAGTTCTTTGCTGACTTCAATTTCCGAATAGAGTACGTCCCAGGCGACACCAACGTCATGGCGGATGCACTGTCCCGCAAACCGCAATACCTCGAAGAGGCGACGCCAGCGGCAGCCATGCACATCTTCGCGCCAACAGCGTGGGCGTGCGCTTCAGCCACAGTAGACCTGGATGCGGTGCGGCGGGCGTTGCAGGACGACTCCTTCGCGCGGGCGAAGATGGCAGAGGTGCACAAGGGCACGGCGAAGGGCGACGAGTTCCAGATACGAGACGGCTTGCTCTTACGTAAAGGGGCCATCTACGTGCCGGGAGACGAACTTCGCGCCAGGGTACTGCAGCAGCTGCACGACGCACCCACGGCCGGGCACTTTGGCACGGAAAAAACGGTGGAATTAGTCGCAAGGGACTTTTGGTGGCCCAGACTGAGAGGGGAAGTCGCGGACTACGTTGCGAGGTGCGACACCTGCCAGAGGGCCAAACCGGTGCACAAACCACCGGCGGGACTGCTGGAACCGCTGCAAACGCCGTTTGAACCGTGGGAGAGAGTGGCCCTGGACTTTGTTACGGATCTACCCAGCTCGAGAGGCAAGACAGCTGTACTAGTGGTGGTGGACTTGTTCACCAAGATGGCACATTTCATTCCGTGTGCGAAGGTGGCCACGGCGGAACAAACCGCCAAACTGTTCATAGATCACGTGTTCAAAGTGCATGGTCTGCCGCGGTCTATCCTGTCCGACCGCGGGCGCCAGTTCGTCTCGAATTTCTGGCAGAAGCTGATGAGTTTTCTAAATGTCAAGGTCGATCTGGCATCAGCAAGACACCCGCAGACCAACGGGCAAGCAGAGAGGGTCAATGCCATCATGCAGCAGTACCTGAGATGCTATGCCAATCAACAACCTGCGACCTGGGTGGATTACCTGCCGCTCGCCGAGTTCGCTTACAACAACACGAAGCACGTGTCCACAGGGGTGACGCCGTTCTTCGCCAACAATGGGAGGAATCCCAGAACCTTCCCGGGACGGGAGAGAGTGGGGGACGGAGAACCACAGACGGCGGACGCGTTCGCGTCAGAGTTGCAGGCGGTACACGATCAACTCAGACGGCAGCTGGAGCTAGCTAAGCACGCCTACAAGGTGCAAGCTGACAAGCACAGGCGGGTTGGCGAAGAGATCCAAGTGGGAGACTGGGTCTGGTTGGCAGCCCACGCAGTGCCGACCAGGTCACTAGCCAAGAAGAAGTTGGGGCACAAGCAAATTGGTCCGTACCAAGTCGAAGCACAGATCAACCCGGTAGCCTTCCGACTGGCGCTGCCGGAGGGTTCCAGAATGCATCCGGTGTTCCACAGGTCGGTGCTCACTCCCTACAAGGCACCTCACAGATTCCAGGAGCCAGGGACGGCACCGAGTCCGTTCCGGGAGCGGACGGAGACGCGAGGGGTGACGCAGCAAGACCCCATCAACGAGGTCACGGAGATTTTGGACTCCAGATGGGGAGAAGAGGGAGTCGAATACCTCCTAGCCAGAGAGGGCACCCGGGCCAGCGCCAATAGCTGGGTGCCAGACTACGCTTTGGAGGAACCCCTGCTCAAGGACGAGTTTCATGCCCTTTTCCCACACAGACCCATGCCAGCGAGCTTCTTCGACGACTGGCTGTTCACGCCCACACTTTCTTCCAGCACGTTCCATGGATTCGACTCGGACGGGGAACCCGCACTGAGCACCCGTTCCCCAGAAGGATCGCCGGCGGGTTCGGCGTCAGACACCTCGTATTGGTGGGACGATCGACCGGAGGAGCAATGGCGCCGGAAGTGGCTGGAGATGCCAGGTCGAGCGACCGACGCAGAGACTGACATGGACGTGTTCGGGGAGGACCTTGGGTTCGAGCACGGCGGTACAGAGATGGAAGCGGAACAGGTCAACGTCGGCGACCGCGAGGAGGAAGACTCGGAGGTCTTCAGTTGGCGGCCAACCACGGGGAGCGAACTGTATCCGGCATTCCCTCCCGTGATGATGGAGCACCCAGCACCCACACCTGAAAGCGGGGAGGGGGGAAGGGGGGGCTTCGAGGGGGGGATGGATGTCAGGGGTTCAGGAGCAGAGACGCAGAGAAGGGAGGAAGCAGAGAGCGAGGGGGAGGAATCCGAAGGGAAAATGAGTGATGATGACGACCCGAGATCTCCAAGCCTAAGCAGTGAGTCAGAGGACTCCCAAAAGGGAGCCCCAGTGAGCAGAGCAAGGGGGGGATCCGGGGGGACTCCCCAGGAGGAAGGGAACAGAGGAGATTCAGAGAGCAGCAGCTGGAAGTCGGGACCCACGCTCATAACTGAGGGCGGCAGCAGCTGGAAGTCGGGACCCACGCTTAAGACTGAGAGCAGCAGGGAGGAAGGTAGCCAGGCATCGGGTTCCGGAGGCTGTCAGCAGGAGGGAGGGCACGAGTCAGGGGTGGTCACGCCCTCCTCAGAGAGCGAGGCAACGGTTAAGAGGAAAGTAGAGAGTTGGGCGCGCGCGCCAAGTTCAAATGCAGCGGAAGCTGGAGCAGTAAGCAGCCCGGAGAGTGAGCCAGGTCCTAAAGCCCGCCGCAAGGAGGCAGAAGGATCAGGGGGGTCAGCGTCAGAGGAGAGTAGAAGGGAGGAGGCCCAGGGGGGCAGAAGGACCCAGAGACGTAGGGAGAGGCGAAGGAGGTGGAGCAAGGCTAGGGTATTAAGCTGGTGTGCAAGAGGCGGGGACTCAGACGGGTCTTCGCCGACCTAGGGCAGAAGGTGTAGAGCTGCACGCTGCAGTTCGGAAATGAAACCTGTAACTTAATAAAGACTCTTATAAAGTGAACGCTGGCGGACTTGGTCCTATGTGAGCTGGGACTGGGTGGCAGCTCTGACAATATATATATATGGGGGGGGGGAGCCACGATAAACTGGTATAAAACTAGTTGCAGGTAGGTAGCCGTAATAAAAAAATTCCTTCCAGTAGCACCTTAAAGACCAACTAAGTTAGTTCTTGGTATGAGCTTTCGTGTGCATGCACACTTCTTCAGATACACACTTCTTCAGGTATCTGAAGAAGTGTGCATGCACACAAAAGCTCATACCAAGAACTAACTTAGTTGGTCTTTAAGGTGCAACTGGAAGGAATTTTTTTATTTTGACTATGGCAGACCAACACGGCTACCTATCTGTGTAGGTAGCCGTGTTAGTCTGCCGTAGTCGAAACAAAATTTTAAAAAATTCCTTCCAGTAGCACCTTAGAGACCAACTAAGTTAGTTCTTGGTATTGTTATTTCGTGTGCATGCACACAAAAGCTCATACCAATAACAAACTTAGTTGGTCTCTAAGGTGCTACTGGAAGGAATTTTTTATATTGTTTGGTGTAAAACTGATATCCTTTCATAGCGCAGGTAGAACCTTCCCATGAAGATACCCCCGTATTTAATTTGCATGAGTTAGCTAATTCAGGACTGTTAGACCTGAAAGAGTATCTCACCCTGAGCTGCTCCTTCCCTGTAAATATCATTTCCGGGCCTAGCATCTCCCAGAACTGTCCAGGATTGTGATGCAATTATGGCCTAGCGCCACAAACCATCCCACCTGGTAATGATGATGATGTAATAAGTGGGACCTTGACCATTGAATCCTAGGCATGTCTATTCTAAAGTAAGTCTTGTTGAGTTTCATGAGATGTATTAAAGGCAAATATGTATAGGATTGCAGTCTCTCTATTCTTTTCCTCTTCCCGGCCACCATCCTTTCCTTTTGTATCATGTATGTTAGATTGCAGATCTGCAGCCAAGACCTGTGTTCTTTTAAAAAATAGTACCTAGAAATGTTAGGCATTTTATAAATAATAAAAGCAGCAGTAGTATCTATTGGTTCAAGGCACAAGGTACTATTGAAGTGGATGGAACAAAACAAGCATGAATTAATATTCTTCAGTTTAACTGGATTGAATATCAGGTTATAAATTGTTTGGTTTTTTAAAAAACAAACTCGGTTGCAGCCAACTTACCCATTGAAATAAATGAACTTGGCTAACAGAAGCTTGCTGATTTAATTGGGTCTGCTTTTGAGTATAACTTGGTGGGATACAAACTCAACCCTTGCTCGTGTCAGGATTAGAATTGTTTCAGGCTTTGAAAGTGGATTACTAACATTTGGAGTGAATTGATAAAACATTACATAAAACATACTTTATCAGCTGCCAGATAACAAGTACGTAATTTTGGATGACGCTGCCCCATAGTTTTATAGCTGTGAAAAGGAAAATGGTGTAGGGAAAAATACACATGCATTAAAAATATAAACAACATACAGAATTTGTTTTTATTTCAGAGTTTAAATGTGATAATAATGATGGAATGGTTAATGGGACTTATTGTATAAATGCATTAAAATTCCTTTTAGTTATGTTTAATTTCATTAATACAACAAACTTACACCTTTTAAAATCTACAATCAAATGTGAATGTGTGTCTTGGGGGAAATTTCAAATAAGCTATGTTTGCAGGGTTACTTCATTGTTTGTGCTGTCCTGGCGTGAGTTGGCCTAGGCACGTCTTTCAGGATTTAGCTTTATCTCTGAGCTTTTCTTTTAAGCAGTGTCTTGTGAGTCTTATGCCTCTGACTTTCATCCACTTAGGCTGGCTCTTTTGTTAGGAATCTCAAAAATCCTGCCAGTTCTTAGAAAATGGGAAGAACTAGTAACATTTCAGAATTGCATTTGATGGCATGGCTGCAAGTGTACTCTGTTTGAACAATACATAGCATACTCTACCTGAATAAATAGAAAAATGATTGTTGTTTGGCAAAATTGTACACATTTTTCCTTTTAAAAAAATAGTTGTGGTATTGGAATTTCTTCCTTATAGCATTTTAACACAGGAAATCCGTAAGAGACCAGAGTGAACAATAAACTCAGCCAACACCCTACTTTCCTGGGCCAAGTTTTAATACCAGCAGATAAGATTATCATGTTTTATAGTGCTCCTGTTTTTACAGTGCCTCAACTATGGCACTGTATAATAATGTGCTTCAGGACCCAGTAGTATCTCCTGATATTGCTGTTTATTGATCCTGGAGAAGGGAGAAGAAATGCCACCAGCGTGTTGAGCAGATGGTTGTACCATGTATGAATACACACACATGAGAATGGAAAATCAACAAAGTGTTTTGTGGTATCTGTAGACTTAACACATTTATTATGGAATAGACCAGCACTGCTTCCAACTGGAAATAAATCATAAGTGGTACTACAGACAGCTGCTGCTGTATCGGTACCACCTGGGGGCTTGCCTTGCAAAGGGGTATATTCTGTGGCCCATTCTTTCAGGTTCTATGTATTAACCAGCTCTGACATCTGTTGAGAGTAGTATACGCAGCCAGGACAGGGAAGGGCAGGTGGATGTACCATGCAGGCAAGACAGAGTGTGCTGATGTGACTGCAGCTCACCTGACACATGGAGAAGGAAGGGTTTTGCCTGGCTTGCATGAGGAGCTTGTCTCATACGTGTACCTGACGTAATCTGGCAGACTATGAAGCTAGAACAGGGCATAAGGGTCTTTCGGAAAACAAGCTACAATAGTGATACAGTATAAGAAAATCTGTGTTGGTGTTGTTTAAGACCTTTGAAAAATCTAGCCACAGTTTGTATGTCTTAACTTCAGAGAAGGATTTGTTCATCATCGTGTGCACACCTTGGAATCAACACTTGTACTTAAAGCCCTCAAAAAGAGTTGTGCCAATGTAACCGCCCATTTTCTCCTACACTAAGGGACTGTTCAGAAATGACCCCCAAAAAAATCTACCTGTTGTAAGATTAGAAGTAGATTCCAGACTTATGTGCATAACTATGTGAAGAATGTTAATGTCGTAAGTGAGATAGCTCTCAGGTGAATATCCACTCCCAATCGCACAGCACTTGCACACAATATTTTGTGAAACAAACCACCAGGTCTCTTCCCAATGCACTTTTACATTAGGTACCTAGGTGCAAAATCACTTCTTTTTCAGACATAGGCCTAATCATTACCTCTTATTTTCTGGGTATGAAAACTGTAGGCCATAAATATGTGTGGTGTATATAACTTTGAATCACTCCCTCTTCCCAATGAATAAGCTGTGAAAAAAGTAGCACATAAATAATTTGTTGACATTATCTTTATTGAAGCATAGAATTTTAGCTCAGTTCACTGTAGAGTGAAACATGTTTAATTCATGATAATAAGACAGTTTAGGGTTGTAGGGTCATTATTATGTTGCTGGTGTAGATACAACATCATAAGATACAAACATGACCCGCAATAGAAACAAACCACAAATAAACACGAAGAAACGTTCACTTTTTACAAATCACTCCATTACTACAGAGACCAAATGGCAGTTACTGTAAGTAAATCATCCACAGAGAATTGCTTTACTTTTGGACACGGAAACAGGAGCTTTTGTTTGGAGAGGGTTGGGTGGGAAAAAGTTTATCCACATCTGCTTAGTAGAAAAGGTTTAAATGTCAAGTATTTTTTTTTTTTGCCCACAAAACAATAACTGACAGACATATCAAAGAGTAAGAATGAAGGACAATGATGTCTTGTACAACAATGTCTGTTATTAACTTTTTGATTAGGCATTTGTTTGCTTTACTCATAGCATCAGACAGTTATGTAGCCCCCAAATCAGCAGCAAATTATTATAACAAGTCAATACAGTGCCAACGTATCAAGTTGAATACAAAGAGAACAAACAATGATAACTTAATCATATAAAATATGATACAGAGCTGAAATACAGTGCATTTAAATACCTATGTGACAAAGTATGTTAAATATTGTACTTAATATTGTCGTTTCTGACATAAAATATGAAAAGTCTTTTGTGCTTAAATGTATGCTTGTTTTGTTTTTTGTTAAAAACAGAACCAGTTGCTTACTTCCAATACTGCCACTGTAACTGGTATTACAACAGATCACAATTTTTCACAGACACATCAACATTAAAAACATTTACCTATGAGAAAATAAGTCACTTCTCATTAGATCACAGTGCGAAAAAAGTGGTGTAATGCTCTGTCTCGATGGAGGCTTTCAAAATATTCATCAATAAAAAAGTCCTGACAAACCAGACGGCAGTGCTAGATTGAAAAGAATGGAAAGCGGCACATCACAGGTTGGGAAAGAAAGGAAATGTCTTGTCCTTCACGGGAATCGCCTAAGTGACCTTCGTCTTCTGTTGTAGAAATGCCTGAGCCCATGTTGCCGTGAAAAATTCATCATGTAATTTTGTTTGCGAGTGCTGTTCAATGGAAAGAGGACGGAAGAGAAGAACTTAAGGTCCCTTTGTATATATGTTGGAAAGAACTTCCCAAGCTGCAGGTTGCATTCTTCTACACATCTTGCTTTAAATGATAATTAACATTCATACAAAATTATGTAAAAAACCCCAAACCAATCCAAATTTGAAGCATTTTGGACAGCTGCTGCTACTCATGGCATGGAGTGATCTGGAGCCAGCTAGGCTGCCTTAAGTTCTGTTAGTTTCCAGTTTACTATGTGCTCAAGTCCTGTTGATTTCACTGAGACTTTGGCTGCAATCCTGTACACACTTACCTGGGAATTAATCTCAGAGAGTATATAGGATTGTATTAGGCATGCAAAGTTTGGATTGTACCCACGGTGTGTAAAGCAGACAAGGGACCCTTATTGTGCTTTCATTACAATTCAGTTTAGGAAGACGGCTTTACATTAATTGAACATTGTCACACAATGTTTCGTTAATATTCTAGTGCTGTCTTCTTTATTAGTGGTAGGTACATGTGGATAAGTACCCTTGGAGGATAAGCCAAGTTCCTAAAGTGAGCACTAGATACCAGAAATGCAAAGCAGCCTGACTGCTGGAAAATTAAATGTATCATGGATAAAGAACATCATTAAGCAGAGAATTATTTTGCTTTCATTGTGCTTAACTCATAATTGTTCAACTCCTGAGAAACACAGGCTCATTAATTTTGGTTTTGCAGCCTTTTGCAGTAATTGGCTTTTGCAGTTATTCTTATTTAAATGAAATCTACTTAGTAGATCTTAGAAACCATAAGATCAGAGCTGGTAGTGTCCACAAAGACTGAAATGCTTTCACACCATCCCCCCCCTCCCGCCCTATTTAATTCTGTTGCATAGCACCACCCCTGTGAAGCAGATACAAATCGCTAACAGGCATTACTGACCTATATGTAAAAGCTAATGCCCTGGTCTGGTCATGTACCCTTTTGCCTTCTAGATGGTACATAAACACTGCCACATTACTTTCTCCCAAATGAACAAATGACTGATAGTCTATTCTGAAAATGGAAGGGTAAAGTCTATGATATGACAGTGATGCTGTGAGCAAAACCGACCCTTGGTGCAGCTATCACTAGAGATGGATAGTTAGATTTCACCCCTGTCTCCCATTGTGTCCCTGTTGTTTCATGCCATAGAAGGGAGTGTTGCCATCAGTTCAACCTTCCCCTGCCCTAGTTGCAGAGAAGCTCACTATCCAATGCCAGGGATCCCACTGAGTACATTCAGAGAGAGACTGTATGTCCTCAAATGGGAGGGTGGGGTCCTGTGATCCACAGGCTTTCCTTTCTACATATCAATTTTGGACTGATTGTGGATTTTGGTGGTGTTTGTAAGTAAAAATTAACACACTAATGTCAGCCACCCACATATGAGTTAACGGCCCTGAACTGTTCCGTGACTGCAGTAGCACTTTATTCAGTTACCACAATCACAGGAATTGCTGCTGGCCATGTCAAAGATGGCTGGGCTCATGTGTTATGTTTGTCCATTTAATTACATGCCTGATGATGAATGTGATTGCTTATGTAGACAAACAGGTAAAAGTCTGAACCGGCATTCTTCCGACAAGACGCTTCTCAAAAGTTAACGTTCCTCATATGTGAGAAATAAATTTAAATACCAGTACAGTCATACCTCATGTTATGTTTACTTCAGGTTGCGCGTTTTCAGGTTGAGTCCCGCAGCGACCCAGAAGTTACTTCCGGGTTTCGCCGCTCACGCATGCGCAGACGTGCAAAATGACTTTACGCGCATGCGCAGAAGCGGCGAATCGCGATCCGTGCACGCACAGATGCAGGTTGCGTTCTGCTCATGTTGCGAACGGGCCTCTGGAACAGATCCCGTTTGCAACCAGAGGTACCACTGTATCTCAAAGCAAGATAAAAGAACTTAATGAATTGCTGTATTGCCACAGCAGCACACAGAATGTAACAATCTGTGCCAAAACCAAAATTAAAACCCAAACCAAAATTCTTCTTGCCTAACCTACCACAACTTCCTGCTGTTGTTTTAAAATGGCTTTGATCTCGTTCTCATTGAGATGGTAAACTAAAAGTCCATATCACTTCAGATGAGAAATGGGTTCACATGACTACACAATTCCAAACAAAACATCCCCTTCTCACTGAAAACTCTTTGTAAGGGAGAAACATTCTCCCCTGGTCTCCTTAACGTACTAGCTTTCTGTGTAGAGAGATCCTTCCCTCATCCCATACTCTCCAACATTTCTCCGATGAAAATAGGGGCATCCCATTCCATAATGACAATTTTCCTATTTATACCCCACACATCTTACTGGGTTGCCCCAAACACTCTGGGCAGCTTCCAACATATAAATAATAATAATAAAACATTAAACAAACTTCGCTATACAGGATTGCCTTCAGATGGCTCAGGGGTTGGATAAGGCCATACCCTCCAACATTTCTCCAATGAAAAATTGAGACATCCTAAGGAAAAGTGGGACATTCCGGGATCAAATCAGAAACCGGGACGGCTTCTCCTAAATCAGGGATGTCCCTGGAAAATAGGGAACACTTGAGAAGCATTCAATCATGTGAGCCCCACTGCACTGCTAACTTTGCCCCCTGGATGTATGCAATGAGGATGTGTGGAAGAAGCTGCTCATGTTTAGGCTTAGGACAAGAGGGCATGACCTCACTTTCCAGCCATCCCCCGGGTAATAGAAGATGGGGGTTTGGTCCCTTGGAAGTATGTGCTCTGTCACAAATTATACTTCCTATGCAGCGAGCAGCCAGCATCAAATTATTTAATCTCATGTGACTGATCATTTAAAATAACAATGAATTATAGCAGCCCAGTATGTGCTTCTGTGCTTATATTTGTAGATTTGAAACTGTATGGAATGAGTTTCTATGCTGTATTTTGAAACTCTGTGAAGACTGAAATAGAGGCATTTGACAAGACTCTTGGGTGCATATTTTGATGGACTACAGCTGTTAAGGGCATCAAACAACACAGGACAACAGGATTATGCCTTTTACGGGCAGAGAAGTTCACGTTTCCATGTTTGCTGGTGTAAATGAATCTGATCACTCTCACCTTCAAGCCACAGTAATCAGACCTAGCTAAGTGAGCAAAAGAATATTTGCACAAGTATAATGGCTGCACAGATATTGTGGTAATAAGTTTACTTACCTTACTCTAGTGTAAAACCAATGACAGCAAATAATGAAATACAACACAAATTAGAAAATGTATTTCAATGCATGCAGCACTGTGATTAGTCATAAAAGACTGATGAGGTTTAGAGGCAATATAGGATTTTTCATCTCTTTTGAAAATAAAAATTGAACAAATTACTTTCTGATTTAAAAAAATGCTTATTTCATCATTCAAATAATTTTACAAGTATAAATTGTTATAGAAATACAACCACATAGCTGAATGTTCACATAAATAATGAGAAAATTAATATAATGCTGCAATATTTCAACAGTTTCTTTTCTGTGCTGGAGTAGGTATAAACTTTCCTATACGTATAGTAATGGCTCTGTGCTTAGGAGATGAAGCAAAGAAATATGGCTAGTGAAATGAATGCAATTTCATACTGCTAGAAGCTAGATTTCATATCTAAATCTTTTAAGAAAAAGCACGGCGATTCTTTGCAACAAAATTTTCAAAAATCATTTGTGCCAAAACCGTGAAATTATCTTAATAATGAAAAGCGTGATATTTATGGAAAGATTAACAACATGCCCATAAGCCCAAAGTCATAACATGATGATTCCAATTTTGATAAAGATAATATTTGTAAAAGGAATTATGGGGCTACTTCCAAATTCATGTGCCATTAACATTTTGATGGGAGTCATTGAACAAGGACAGGAGACCAAGTGTCCCATCCTTCAGCTATTAGTAACATTTGACATCTTTGTTTCTTAAATCACTAATAAGGGCTTGCCCTCTTCACAAAGAAACAATTATTCAAGATGGACATGCAATATATATATATAATTGTGTGGTTTCCACAGTATAGCAAAGCAGGCAGTGAGCTTTGGCTAAATGAGAAGTGACATGCACAGAGAATACAAAGTTGGTTCCAAGTTTTAGTCCTGGAGATAAAATATAGGAGTGCAGAGAGCAAAAAATATTTCCCAGAAAGGAAGGAAGTATTTATCCTAAAAAGACCCCCTCCCCAGGTCCAAGTGAGTGATTTGCCTAAAAATGTTTCCCCCCAACCATATATGCAATCAAGAATGCAATGAATTCTAGGGCTTATAATTTAAGAGACAGAGAGCCAAACTAGATGTGATAATTGTTCACACCATCGGTCCTTGATGCCAATGGAATCTTTCCTCCCATCACAAAGAGCTGATATGGTGTGACTAGTTCTGACCAGGAGCATAATGGGAGCAAAGTTTTCAGATGAAGGATGGTAAATAAACTTTTAAGAATAATAAGTAGTGGTAGTAGTAGTAGTTGTTGTTAAAGCTCCTCTCCCTCTTCCTCACCATGCTCCCAGTCAGGCTCCACACCACAATGGCTATTTGTGAACCCAAAAACAACTACACAAGGCCAAACTTTGCGACAAACATTGGGCTGTCTTTTGACTCCCCCCCTGAAGGCTCACTCTTCCATTGTCTCCTGAGACAGACAGATGCCAACAGCAATAAGTTTACTGTGTCCATTCATTTACGTGGGGCTACTCTGAGTATGACTAACATCACCTTCATATCTAGTTTGGGTTATGTGACATGGTCTCTTAAAAGATAAATGTCTCAGAGTTCTTTAGTCCCTGCTGGCATTTTCCTACTGGCATAGATAGGAGGAGCCAACATGGAATGGCCACTGAATGGCAGCAGCAGGGATTAATTAATGGCATAATAATAAGGAACTGTGGGTGCCACTGTAGATCCTCCCCCACCTTCCTTTTTGTGGTAGGTGGATCATGTGGCTGGGGTATATTTCTGTAGCTGGGGTGGTCAATGTGGTACCCTCCAGATGTTGCTGGACTATAACACCCACCTGCCCCAGAAAGCATGGTCAATGCTCAAGATGAGAGTTGTAGTCCAGCAATGTTTGGCTAACCTTGTCCTATGAAATGGACATGTGTCTGCAACTTGTTCTGGTTCTGGTTGCAGAAGGGAGCTGCATAACCTAAAGCAGGGCTTTCCAAACTGTGTGTCGCGACACATTAGTGTGTTGGCTGCAGTGTGTTGCACACACGCTCCCCGTGCTCCTCCTGGGGCTGGAAAGGGGTTAGTTTAACACCTGGTTTGCTAGTAGAACTGAATTAGTGTGTAGCACAGTGTTTCCCAACCTTTTTTGGGCAAAGGCACACTTGTTTGATGAAAAAAATCTCGAGGCACACCACCATTACAGCCCCGTCACGTCAGCGCGCAGTGTCACGCCGGGAGGGACGCACGAAAGTGTAAGTTTCAATTTTTTTCCCTCCCCCTTGCCGGGGAACCTCCAAGCTTTGGGGGTGGGGGGGGAGGAGGCAGCAAAGCGAGGCAGGAAGGAGAGCGCGGCTTGGCTGGGTGAGCTTTGGCAGGGGCAGGGAATGAGAGCCGCGAGGCGGGCGCTGCGGACGGAGGCGCTGCCCGCCGAGCTCGCAGGCAGCCAGGCAGGCAGACGGCGAGAGCAAAAAGCAAAAGGCAGCCAAGCGTGAATCAATACTTGGGGTGGGCATGAGTGACATGCAAGAAGGTGCCTTGCAGTGAAGTCTAGAGCAGGACTATCTAGATGCCGTAATCCGAGTTGCTATTGTCATATTTACTACTTTAAATTAGGGCTGTCCATAGACTAAAGCTGAGGTTTTGAGAGACAGTTTACAGACTTGCTTTAACAGAGTCAGCCACGGCTGAAGATACAACTAGCAGTTTGAAGCTATTCAATGGCAATAGGATATTTCTTCAAACTAATTTGTCATCATTTTAAAAATCATCAACACAATGGCTTGGATCCAGATTTGCACAAGTGCTCAATTGCCGCCCCAAAGCTTCCCCAGTGGTTCTGAGAGTCAAGTAGCTCTTCAGAATGAGATGGGATGGGGTATAAGGGGTCGTCATGCAAGGCACCTCCACCCAATTTTCTCCAATTCCTTCCTCCCACTCTAATCCTCTGTGCTGCGTTCTGGAGAGTCTCCTGATGTCCAGGAGCAGCTTTGGGTTGGGAGGAACTGCAGTAGGGGGAGCATGGGGCAAGTCTAGATCCAAGCCAGTGGCTCTGAACTTTTTAAAGTTAGTTGTGCCCACATCCTGTTACTCTCAATGGGACATAACTTGGGGACTTTAGTCACAACTAACTTTAGCTGGATTGGGACCAGCACCTGACCCAATCATACTATTAGCACTTTTCACAGATAAAGTATATGACAAAAAGTGATAATTACTGAGTAAAATAGTGTACCAATTAATACTTCCACAGCCCTAATTTAAATGTGAATCAAGAAACCAATAGTTTAACAGCTGAGCAAAAATGTTTGAAGATATAATCCAAGCTCCATCACTCTCCATTACACTTTGAAAGCTTTCAATAAAATAACATTTGAACCTATCTACTGGGAAGGCACACCTCTCTCAGCCAATCACTGGAGCGATGAATCCCAGCCCGTCATGACACTAGAATGTCAGGAACTAAATTGTTAGAGAAAAAGTTGGTCATCTTTCTGTGATGCAATAAGCATAAACTGGTTATTCTGATTGTGAGACCATTTTAGCCAGGGGAAGAATCAACAGGACAAAAACATTTTACTTGGTAAGATTGTGGCAGGGAAATGAATGTAGTGCTGTCTGCCCATAGAAACTTGCTATAATGAACCCTGTTTCTGAACACCACCTGCTTACTGGGGAAAAGAGGTGGAGGATGAATAAGGCATTAGTTGCTAAAGCTGAAGCCCAAGTCAATTGCAATATGGCCCAATTCTCCTGCAATGCTAGGCCAACCATGGGTTGAATGAACAAACTTGTGGATTCCCAGAGAAAAGATTGTTGCTGTGGTGCTCCTCCTCAAATCTTGCTGCTGCTGTGCTACTTAGGATCTAGTCATGGTTTGACTTAGTTTCACGTATGAAACCTGAGTTTGTTCTTTGTATCTCCCAATCCACAAACAGTAAAGCAGGAACAAAACCTTGGTTACTCATCGCAAAGTATTGGAAGACACAAGATTTACCCACTCTGGAAGAATGGCAAATGAAGGTGATGGACTACATGCAATTGGCGGAAATGACTGGCAGAATCCGTGACCAGGGAGAAGAGTCGGTGGAAGAGGATTGGAAGAAATTTAAAGACTACTTGCAGAAATACTGTAAAATTAATGAATGTTAAAATGATGTTGGAATGGAAAATAAGTGGTATTGGCAAAAAGATTATTAAGAATATGTAAATATGGATTGACAATGGTTGAAAATATATAGTTATAATAGGTTAAGATACTGAGTAAAGATAAATGATAGAGGGTAAGGATTTGCTGAAAGGAATTTTAAATGGGAATACAAAAGGGGAGGTGCGAGGAAGTCAGGAATCAAGTAAATGAACTACAAGATACGAAATACTGATTTTTCTTCTTTTTTAAACTGATTTTTACTTTTTGTGTGTTTTGTTTTTGGTATTTTTATACCCTTCTTTTTTCTTTTTTCTACTGTGGCTGTTCTTTGTTTTTATCTTTTATGTTTAAATTTTGTAAACTTTTATTGTCTTTAAAACTTTAATAAATATTATATATATATAAAAAACCTTGGTTACAACTTGTGGCTAGTCTGAAGCAAGACTAATACAATGCTAAACCAAGCCACGCCGTAGACCTGAGTAATTTAACAGCAGCAGGACTGCAGGAGGAGCACAGTGACCACAATATTCTCTTCAGGAACCCACACATTTGCTTGTTTACACCAAGTCATGGTTTGGCTTAGCGTTACAGGTGAATTGTGTTTATAACTGCAGAAGAACAACAACATATACTACAGTTCTGAAGTGTGCTTCAAAATGCAATTCAGCTTCACACCTTACTTGCTGAAACACACACATCTTCTTCCATGGACAATGGGGCACAGAATTATCAGCAATTCAAAAGCAGTTTAAACCCCACATTTCCCCTTCCTGCATTTACAACAGTACCAGTGCATTCCCTGCGGCTGACCTCAGACACATACCCTCTCCTGGAACTAGGAAGAGCTCCTTACTACACTGAAACGTGCCATGCTGTGGAAAAACCAGCACTTTCCAAGGTGAGGGTGGTGGTGATACGAGACGACGTTTTATACTCACTGAACAACTTCTACGTGGTCCAGAGCCCATTGATCATGGCCTGTGCCATTGTGGCGGGGCTGCCACCAGCGAAGGAGCACTCCCTTCATTCGTGCTTCCCTAAAGGGGCAGACGGAGGAGGAGAAGTTAGAGGGGAGACAAGCAGACGTTTAGCATGCATGGGGGATTATCCTTGAAGAGGCACGGCTTGTGGTCCTTGGACATGACAATACAGCTCTCTCGTAGTCTTATCTGTATATCACGGTCTGTTCCAGGAGATGCAGAGCAGAAAGTCTGAAATGTGTTTGGCAGGAAGAAATTTAAGGACTATCTACAGAAATATTGTAAAATTAATGAATGTTAGAATGATGTTGGATTGAGGTTGTGGTTTCTAGCCGTAAAGGTTAAAAGAGTATGGGGGAAAAAAATTGGATTTTTCTAAATAGATTAAAATTTAAGGTTATCAGAAATATACATTCAGATTAATGACTAGGGTGTAAGAAGGAGGGAAAGAAATTGCTGAACGAAATAAATTTGAATTGGAATACAAAAAAGGGAGGTATGAGGAGGTCCGGGAAATAAGTTAATGAAAGACAAGTGACAAAAAGTTGGAATTGTTTTTAATTGTTTTTTAATTTTGTATTTTTTCTTTTTCTTTTTCATTTTGTAATAATATGAAAATTTCAATAAATATTTATAATAAAAAAATGAAATGTGTTTGGCAATAAACAACAAACAGGAAACAAGACTCATATGCATTGTTTGAACTACCATGTGCTTCTAGGCTATTTCGAGATTTATCAAGCTTAACAGCGTTCTGAAAAAAATATTTGAGGGTGGGGTGCATTTATGATACTAGTATAAGGATGCCAAAGTCAGACGGTCCAATCCTATTAATGGACTTTTAACTAAAAGGTAAAGGTAAAGGGACCCCTGACCATTAGGTCCAGTCGTGACCGACTCTGGGGTTGGGGCGCTCATCTCGCTTTACTGGCTGAGGAAGCCAGCGTACAACTTCTGGGTCATGTGGCCAGCATGACTAAGCCGCTTCTGGAAAACCAGAGCAGTGCACAGAAACAGAGTTTACCTTCCCGCCGGAGCGGTGCCTATTTATCTACTTGCACTTTGACGTGCTTTCGAACTGCTAGGTTGGCAGGAGCTGGGATTGAGCAACGGGAGCTCAACCCGTTGCGGGGATTCGAACTGCCAACCTTCTAGGGTCTGTGGTTTAACCCACAGCGCCACCCACGTCCTATGGACTTTTAGCTACAATGTCACAAAGCAGTGGTTTGAGGCAAAGAAGCTAAAATTAGCTGCGTCTTAGCAACTGTTGTGACGTCAGGGGATTCCATATAATACAAGCCAGGATGGATGAGACGCAGGAGTGGCAAGTCACAAAATGTGTTTAATCCTTTCTATACCCATCACTTTTTTTTTATCTGCAAACCCCTAGTAACCTTTCCCCAGTTGATTGGGAAATCCAATCTTGGAACCAGGTTGCAATTGTGGCTACTTCTTTGAAGAGGTCCCCAGACTCCTGCACACTGGAGACAAGTAACCAGCTGGGAACCTTGAATTTGCTGCTAAATGTCAAGTCAGGTGTGCAGGTGTGGAGGTGCAGGTGTGGGGCAGGTGTGGAGGATTCCCTGGTCCTGAATGGGGTAACTGTGCCCCTGAAGGACCAGGTGCGCAGCCTGGGATTCATTTTGGACTCACAGCTGTCCATGGAGGCACAGGTCAAATCTGTGTCCAGTGCAGCTGTTTACCAGCTCCATCTGGTACGTAGGCTGAGACCCTATATGCCTGCGGACTGTCTCGCCAGAGTGGTGCATGCTCTGGTTATCTCCCGCTTGGACTACTGCAATGTGCTCTAGGTGGGGCTACCTTTGAAGGTGACTCGGAAACTACAACTAATCCAGAATGCGGCAGCTAGACTGGTGACTGGGGGCGGCCGCCGAGACCATATAACACCGGTCTTGAAAGACCTACATTGGCTCCCAGTATGTTTCCGAGCACAATTCAAAGTGTTGGTGCTGACCTTTAAAGCCCAAAACGGCCTCGGTCCAGTATACCTGAAGGAGCGTCTCCACCCCCATCATTCTGTCCGGACGCTGAGGTCCAGCGCCGAGGGCCTTCTGGCGGTTCCCTCATTGCGAGAAGCAAAGCTACAGGGAACCAGGCAGAGGGCCTTCTCGGTAGTGGCGCCCGCCCTGTGGAACGCCCTTCCAGCAGCGATAAACAACTACCTGACATTCAGAAGACATCTTAAGGCAGCCCTGTTCATGGAAGTCTTTAACGTGTGATATTTTACTGTATTTCTGTTTTCTATGGAAGCCGCCCAGAGTGGCTGGGGAGGCCCAGCCAGATGGGCGGGGTATAAATAATAAATTATTATTATTATTATAAGTCTTAGGCTAAGTTTTATTTACTTGCCATAGAACTAGCAGCCGAGGCTTGTCCACCCAGCCCAGTCAGTCCTCAGCCAGCTTGCACCTGCCTATCACCTCACAAGCAGTCTAGCAGGTAGTGCTGTCTGTCAGCTTCCTCCTCAGCCTCAGTATTGCAAGGAGGAGGATGGGGACAAAACCAGAATTAGGAAGCTCTGTCTGCCATTGACTATATCTCCATCTTCTCTTTTGGGATTCCTGCTTTCCACCCTACCAGTTCCAAAGGGCAGCAGACTCCACTGAGTATAAGTAACAAAGACCACCTTGAAATGGTAACAACATCTGTGGGGGAAATTGTCAAATTATAATATCTCTGGAAAAGTCACCAGTCAATACAGACTACATAATTTTTCACTTTTAAACTATATTGGCTCAGGAAATAATAGGTCTTTCTTTCACGGTTCAATTTTTTTTAAAAAAGGATTTAATTCTTTAATTAAAAATGCTGGTGTCTCATAAATAACTTTTAACGGTCACATCCATCCCCCTCCAGGGCAAGACCCATTTCACTTTTCAGTGTCTGCCCCACGCAGCCCGGTTATTACTTTAATGTGTGGTTGAGTTTCTTTTGTATGGATTGTCTGCGGTAAGAGAGACTGGTAGTATTACTTGGTACTTACAGTGGTACATTGTAAGACACTCTTTGGGCTTGTATAAAGTCCTTTGGTTGATGTTGTGCAATGACTTGCCATGTAATCCCATTATTTACACTGTACTGGAGCAACACTGCCTTGTCCACCGTATTAGGATCACTTAGATTGGTGTTACAGCTGTCTGTTTGAGAAAGGCTTCCGATTTGCAAAACAAACATTATTTTGCTGGGGAGAAAAAACCATGAGAAGTTAAAAGAATAGAATAGAAATTACTTTACTGCATGATCTAACACTTAAGAGTAAAACTACTAACAATAAAACTGACTCTTACAAGCAGTGGCGTAGCGTGGGGGGTGCAGGGGGGCCCGGCCGCACCGGGCACAACATCTGGGGGTTAGGGGGCGCAAATCCACGGGTTAGGGGGCGCAAATCCACGGGTTAGGGGGCGCAGATTACTTGCCTTGCCCTGGGTGCTGACAACCCACGCTACGCCACTGCTTACAAGAGTTAAGATTCTTTGGGAGGAATTTCCATGTGGTGCCAAGGCAATTGTCCCAGCAGGGCAAACAGTTCGGCTTGCCAGATGGAACAATCCACTCCCTCTTCCAGCCGTTTCCCCTAAAAGCTGCTCAGGGTAGTGAGGCAAGGAAAAGACACTTCAAGCTGGAAGGCGATATGTGTGCATGTAGGTCCCCCTTTTAGAAGCCTGACTGAATGCCTCTGTGTTGGAGGTGAGCTCATCTAGCCATAGCACCATTTGGTCTAGGCCAAATGCGTGGAGGGAAGAACAGAACACAACTCATGTTGCAAAACAATCCCTGTAATTTTATTTCCTAAGGTTATTTTCATTCCACCTGCACCCCTAATATCACTGAATGCCATTGTGTTCAACACTAACTTTCTCATGCAAATTGAAAAATATATATTTAAGATTCATGACAACACAAAATTACCTTGCTCGGGTCAAATCCAGGGGCTTAGTTACAGCTTGCCTTATCTGGCATCCGTTGAAATACAGAGAATCTCCATGTGCAAATGGTGCCAGCTGCCCACATCCGTTCCCTATAACCCCACCCTGGATAGTTTCCCAGTTTATTTCAGTTACTCTTGAAGATTCAAAATTATCTTTAATATAACTGGGAAGGTCGTGGCTGAAAACAGAGCAGTCATCCCCTGAAAAGGAATAAATAAAAATTACAATGCTGACAACACTGAGATACTCTAAGGGAGAATTTATGTCCATGGTTAAGAAAAGCCTGTGCTTCAGTTGAAGTCCTTGAACTTGGGGCTGAGGGAAAGGGAAAGCTCTTGATGCTCGACTTGAAATATTACAACAGAAGTGCACCAAGCTCCTTCTCTCCCGACACTTTAAAACACTGAAAGTCACTTGTACGTCCTCAGATACAGGGTCTTTTATTTGTAGACTGATTAAATTATAAACATTCATTGATTTTCAAATAACCTATGTTAAAAATGCCATATATTTTCTTTCCCAGTTTTAGCCCTATATAAAAAAATAAATACATGGTGGTGGATCAAACATCTTATTTCACACATGTATTCAAGAGTAGTTGCCATAATGCATCATACTTGTCTTGAGATTGTATTTTATTTAGTGATTTCGTCTTTGCCAGCTAAAACGACATCATTCACAGACATAACTTTTTCAGAGCAGAAACACTGTTGATGGGACGCTGGTTATGCTTGCACATGTTGGAAATACAGATTAATGCTCTTTGGTAAATATGCTTTTTGGTAAATTCACTATCCTTAGTAAATGTTAATCCCAGACAGCCCTAGGAGTAAATGTTAATATAGTAAATGTTAATACAGACAGCCATAGGAGTGCATTGTTCCCAACAGTCCACTGAATGTGTAGCACCACATTTGAGGAACCCAGAACTAATTCCTCTGAACATTACTTGTACAGCCAATAATGGGGTGGTGGAAACCCTCACATTTTTCTCTCTCATTACTGATGGTGTTTGGGCTATACACCGCCCAAACCACACCGAGGGACTTATCACTGTAGTTAACCAATCATTTAAATGGCAGTTCTCACGTAGCTGTTCTGGTGCTTTGATAGATTGTCATTGGAAGGCTGCACCCCTGCAGGACTGAATTTTTCCAATTCAAAATTGAAAACAGAAATGGCTTCCATAAATATGAACTGCAGGGCTATCTGAGTTTTAGGTACCCTGTCAGTAGCTGATGGCATGAAGGAGCAATGCCACTCACCTGAAAGCAGGTAAGGGTAGGTGTCAGCATGGTGCAAACACATTGGCAGAATTACCAGGTTGGTTCTGCTGACCTCCCCATCCCTCTCTTTCCTGGTAAGCAACAGCGGCTCAGGTGACAGGAGATCAGGTGAGTGCTGCCTCCCTAGCACACCGTCTGCTACCGCAGCCTGTGATTTGTGCAAGCAAGTAGACATTTTTTGGGAGGGGCTAGGTGGAGCTAGATCTGTATGAGGTACTATTATTGATAGGTGAAAGATGGTCTCTGTATTCACATTTCCAAATTTTTCAGGCACCAGCCACACATTGCCTAGGAGACTCAGCAGACTTCCTCTGAAACATGGTGGATTCCAGACCCATTTTGCTGTGTAATATTGAGTTAGTTTCAATGGACTAGGTTTAAACAATAATAATAATAATAATAATAAAAAAGAACATGACACCTTGGTATCCTTCGTCACAAATGCAAATGGCTCCGGTCGTACAGTATCCATGGCCGCCACAGAGTTTTGGGCAGGATTCTCCAATATACACATGATCAATTGCCCAGCTTTGCTTTTCTGATTCTTCTCCTTTTTGTATCCACCGGAACTGAGTCGCACTGCAAATAAAATAGCCACCGTGAGCCAGAGTAGAATGGCTGGATTATGATGGGGAGACCAGAGTTTGAACTGTCAGTCAGCTACGAAGCTCTCTGGGTCACCTTGGGCCAGCCCCTCTCTCCCTTTGCCTCAAAGAGTTGTTGTGAGGATGAAGTGCAGAGAGGGAGAACCATAAATGCCACACTGAGCTCCTTGGAGGAAAGATGAGATATACAGTGGTGCCCCGCAAGACGAATGCCTCGCAAGACGGAAAACTCGCTAGACGAAAGAGTTTTCCGTTTTGGAGGTGCTTCGCAAAACGAATTTCCTATGGGCTTGCTTCGCAAGACGACAATGTCTTGCGAGTTCCAGCTGGTTTTTTCCTCCTTTCCCCCCCCTTTTCTAAGCTGCTAAGCCGCTTATCAGCTGATCCGATCAGCAGATAAGCCGCTAAAAGCCGCTAATAGCGCTAATCTGCTAATCCGTCAATGGGCTTGCTTCGCAAGACGAAAAAACCGCTAGACGAAGAGAATCACAGAACGGATTCTTTTCGTCTTGCGAGGCACCACTGTAATTGTAACAAACAATACATCCTAACACAAAAACTTTTATTGTAATATTGGCACACATTATAGGCATGCTAGACAACGGATAGAGACTACCATGTGTATGCATGCTGCAGTCTTGGGTGCTGTTTTACTGCCTTCTGTGTATTACAGTTACAATATTTGCTAGCCTCTGTTTCAAGGAGCTGTGGAAGATGCAGAGCATTAAAATCACAAACGTTCTTTTGTCCAATATATCACAAGTAATGGAGCAGGGTGTCTGCTGAAGCACTGAACCTCCAAGACATTCTCTTGGAAACACTATTTTTACTGTGGGGAAATATTTCCCCAATAATATTGATTATGTACCAGAGCGGAGAGATAATAATGTTTTAAATTGCCCCTTCTTCTGCGCCCTCAACCAGTGCCAGCTAAGCAGATGATGTTTTATTGCAATGCAATAAAATGACCTTTCAGTAACCTACCTGGATGAGACATGATCTGGCAGCTGGACAGTTATTCTCTTCCAAGTGGAGCTGTTGACAGAGTTATAGATTGTAGCTTCATGGAACTGAAATGGGGAGCAGCCAACACTATTAGAAGACGATGGAAGACATTGTGTCTGGACAAGCTGCCATGAATCTGCCCTGAAAGAAGCAAAGGAAATAATATTGTTACAGCAGCTGAAGGAGAATAATAAAAAAGTCGAGTACCTACTAAATGTCATGGAAATGGGTGTATTTAAAAAAATATTATCCTTAACAATATTCTTCCAAGTAGAGTTATAAACAGACAAAGATTGAAGTCCGGTATTCTTTGCCCAGTTATAGATTTTCTTATTCTAATCCCATGATATAGGAACTTTGTCAGGAGCAGTGGAATAAATCTGGTAAGAACAGGGTCCCCGTGTAGACGGGATGTTTTGGTTCAATAAGTTTCAAATGCACATTCATGACTTAAACCCTGAAGTGTCAAGTAAATTCCTGCAAATTCCACATTTCTAATTCCATAATGGGCAGGGGCCCAAGCTAGTTCCAAGGATCTTCTTATTGCACAGATAATTAATTAAGAAAAGTGGTCTAACAAGATACGTCAGATTCCAAAGAAATCTGCAAAGATGAATTTAGGACAGCTTTAGCTACTCATTCTTTCTATATATTTATTGCATTCTTATGATGATGTTTGCATCTTATTTTATTTACAAATAGGTAGCCGTGTTGGTCTGCCATAGTCAAAATAAAAAAAATTCCTTCCAGTAGCACCTTAAAGACCAACTAAGTTAGTTCTTGGTATGAGCTTTCGTGTGCATGCACACTTCTTCAGATACACATATACACATATACATCTTATTTTATTTATTTATGATTCATTTGAATGTTTATGATCCACGCTTTCATACATATATCAAGATGGCGTACAACAGAAATATACAATAAAACCAATCAATCCAAACCTGAAAAACATAATTAAAAAATAATAATAAAACAGCAAAAGATACTGGATGGTTCCAAACCGTGATTTTACTGTTTTAGTATATGCTAATCTACTTGTATATTTTGGGCCTCTTGAACTGTGTGCCTGTATATAATTTAAATGTATAATATAAAATGATTTTTTAAAGAATTACGTCAAGTTTTCAAGCCCATTCCACAATATACCTCACTGTGGACATAGATTTACCTAGCATCCTTGGTATATTCTAACATCACAGAATGGAGGTCTCCACAAGATGTTGCTTCACAGCCAACTACAATCTGAAACAAACACAATAGCAATTTAATTTTAACTAAAATTAAAGCAACATTCTTCCAGCTTTGACGTTCTCTTTCTTTCCTTCTCCCCTGTCTGTTATAACCTTCTGCATGGGTGAGCCAATGTTTACTAGCGAAGTAGGCATCCTAAATTTCCCTGAGCTTCAGTTAATCAACCTCCTCGTAAAGGTAGTGCTGTTATAATGACATTCCACTTGTGAGGGGGAAAACTGGCTTTCTTCAGGGGAAAAGGTTGCCTCTGAGATAAATGGAGCACAATAAAATATCCCTTTCCTCTAGTCGTTTCTAAAGCCTGGACTTTGAATGGAAGTAGTATTTATGTATCAATGTTATTGTTAGACACCCTAATGTGGTTCCAATAAATTCTAATAAGCAATATGCAGTAAATATTTGATAGAAATCCGAACCAGGCATCCCACTTGACCCTGTCAGAATTTCTAGGCAAATCTGATGTCTATGGACTCAACATTTTACTTTGGAAGAACAGAAGCTTCTTACTTTAAACTGTATCATATATCCTGGCTGTATAATGAGTTCCCGAGAGGACAGGATATTGTTCGTCTGATCCTTTTTCTTATTTGGCCAGTAGAGATGAAATGATGGGTTGCCACAGAAGCCTGCAGTCCTGACGGCATTTGGGTAGAAACTCCAGTTTTCTTCATGGGAAATGCCCTCTATTAACATCAATTAGACAAAATTAAGGAGAAGTTTCATAATGTTCCAATACGTACTAAACAGATAAAAGTATTTTTTTGGCATATTTGTAATAGAATGATAAAATATTCCAAAAAGCGATAGGCAGACAGAGAAGGCATATATTGTTGGCGTTCTTTTCATCCTTCTCCCACCAGAGTTTTTTGAGAAGGTGTGTGCATGTACAGTATTTTTTCCCCCATAATGGAAAACATGGTGATGTACAGGGGACTCCCAGATGGTCACACATCAAAATACTGACCAGACTCATGCATAACTTCAGCATGGTGGTGACCTCATGTGCCTTCAGACTGTACACTGGATTTTATTAGATTTATCATTTTACACTTGGCATTCGGGAAGCCACAGGCAGTGGCTAATTAACTTACACTGCCTCTGACCTTCCCAAAGGCATTAGGAAAAGTAGGAGTGGTGGCATATTTGCCACATTTAACCCTCTATGAATATCTAAGCTAGTGGTGGGGAACATCCTTCCCACAGCCAAAGTAGGCTGGTAGGGGTCCTAATTTTGATTGTCATCTAATCATGTCCACCTGCCCCACACCTGACATGTGACATCAGGGATGGGGCAAGTAAAGATGCAGCTGAAAAAGAATGACCAGCCACCTTCAGGGTTGCTCTCAGTATCAATCAGCTGATTGGTGCTGACAACAAACCTCACAGGGATCAGCTGTACTGTGGAATTCCCAATCGGGAGCACCATAGTGTAGCTGATCCCTTCCCAAAGCGGGGGTTGCTGGGATCAGCTCCATTACCCAGCTCCTGATTGGGTATTCCCTAGTGTAGCTAATCCCTGCTTTCAGAATTTAAGTTTCACCCCAGGTTCTTTCCTTTGAAGTTGGGTCAACCAGTTGATTGATAGGTGTCTAACTCTGTCCACCTGACAAAATGGCCCACATGGGTGGGGGAGCTCAGTCCATAGCCCCCATCCTCTTAGTCGTAGCATTTGCCGACCTTTGGTGCTCAGAACTATTTTGTTAAAACTATTCAATTTCAAAATATGGTGATAATATCTATATCTAAGAAGCTTCCTTAGCATTATTTTACAAGATTAATATGTATTTTATTATGAGCAATTTATTTTTTTGGAAAAAAACTTATTTAAAAAGTCCCCTGTGTCTTCTTTAAACAAAAATTCAAATATGGACTTGAAACTCCGTCAATCAACAAAACATAATGATGAAAATAATGGTGACTTGCTCGACTCTTACCGTCATCAAATGTATCTACCAGTTGACTCGGATTGATCTCTGCTCCTCCAATCAGTACATTATCCAGCGCCCACTGAGCACGATCAAAGCCCGAAACCACAATTCCATTGTTAATTACAAATGGCTGCCACCAACGCAGGCGAGTTGTATTGGTCAGAGCATCTTCTGGGAGCAGGATGTAATCATGTCTGATGGAGATGTATTTCTGATAATCCATTTCGTGGAGCAGTGTCCAAGATATTCCTACAGGACAAAGATTCAAGGTAAAGTAAGAACTAAACAATATCTGAGATTGGATTCAAGTGGTCCACCATTATTCAGTGGGTGGCTTTGAATCAGTCAAAACTATAGATGCCTGAAAATGGATATGATAATAGACGATAAACGCTTCCCTACTAGCACCTTGATACTAAAGATTTTTGTAAGTGTACTGATTAGAACTGTTGGTGTAATGTCCATTTGATTAAGTGCTTACATAATCTTTTTTGGCACTGTGAAGAAATCACTTCTCATTACTAATATTTTCTGAGGTACAGTTTTGTTCATTAGGAATGTATTAGGAGATTCGCCATGTGCTGTGTAAATATTACACTGACAGTGAAGATATTAAGAGGAATGTAAGTTGAGTGGTTAATGTGCATAACAACGGGCTACTGTGCACATTCACCAGGACTCGTGGAAAATGTGCAAATAACCCAGGCATGGCCAAACTTGGCCCTCCAGATGTTTCAGGACTACAACTCTCATCATTCCTAGCTAACTGGACCAGTGGTCAGGGATGATGGGAATTGTAGTCCCAAAACATCTGGAGGGCCAAGTTTGGTCACGCCTGACATAACCCTTCCATGAAGAGGTACGCACATTTCCCAGTCAATATACATTGTAAATATATGCACATCTCCCAAAGCCTGTTGTATGGAGATTATGTATGTTGACTTGGAAATGTGCACACCTCTTCATAGAAGGGTTATGTGCACATTCTCCATGTGTTCTGGTGAATGTGCACAATCACTCAACTTACATTCCCCTTAACATGTACATGGTATCAGGAGAGCAGCAGGGGGCTAGCTGTCAGATTAAATGTCAGTTGCCTTATAACAAAAATAAAGTGAGTTTAAAGAAGTTAGGTCCTGTTTATTTATAGAAGAGTTTCCAACAGAATATTTCTTGTGCAACAATGGGCGATTCTTAAGAATAAGCAGTTCCATTGTCTTCAACAAGACATGTAGTTAAAGGAGGAACAGTTCATCCAATTTCTTCTGAAATGCAGTAAAATATTGTTCAAGGACAAGAATGAGGGTATGAAAATATATTTCTCAACACCATACAATTTTATTTATCCAAATGGCATGGGAGACATCCAAAATATCTGGATTATCAGAGGAGTTTCAATAAACTAGAGTGCCTGTTTTCACTGGATTATATTGACATATAGCACAGATTTAAGATTTGCTGTTATCCCTCCTCCCACACTACATTTTAGTGCCTGTGCGTCTGTGTTAACAGAACAAAAGGCAGAAAAGAGGCCATCTAGGCATACTGAATTAGGGGCTCGCTTTTGCAGCCAGTGATTTTAGATAACTATAACTTTCAGGTAACAATTTCAAGAGCAAGGGTTCTGCTCTGCTGCAAATCATACCTCTGTCTGCAGGCAATGTTCTTTTTTTGGATTTCCCCCCGTAACTGTACGGTGCTTAAATATAAGCAGAAATATTTATTAGATATCATTAAAATAGACCCTTGCCTCCATCTGTTGAATAATCCAGCAGAACTCCTTCCTTCCGACATGTTGGTCTGTGACATGTTGTCATGTTGTTTTCACTCCCAATCCTTCCCCAATATTGTAAAAATCTGAATGAAAAGACATTGGGGGGTAATCACAATAATTGTATGCTCCCAAAGAAATAGTAGACATTTCGCCACATAAATGAAATTGAAACAAGTTCAGACAACATATACAAAACAAGGAAGAACCCTCGAATCAGTTGCATGGTGAGTATAAAATACATGCAGAATTGAAACTGTAATGAGTCTTTATTGCATAGTTAAATGACATCTGTATTAGAAGAGGGGTAGCTGGCTTGCAATATTGATAACTGGAGCTCTCAGGTCCCCAAATACAGTAGGAATCAACTAGTGAACACTTGTCCCTTGTATGGCTGGTCCAATACATTTTAATGCCTGAGGTGGACAGCAAATGTCCCTACTTCTTCACTGGATGACCTTTGGGCAGTCACTGACTCTCATCCTAAATTACTTCACAGGGGACTCAGCTAGACTGGTAAAGAAAAAGCGTTTTATATAACACTGTGACACCAGGTGGCGCTGTGGAGTCCCATCTTTCCCTACCAGATTTCCCTGTACAGTATTAGTCTGCAATGTGTTTAACTGAATCGCTTCTTTGACGTGTCTAGATCCAGGCAGGGTTACTAGGAGGGTAAACATGTAAAAGGAGTGGGACATATGTATGCCACTTTTAGCTCTTGGAAAACAAATGTGATACAACCTAAAACTACAAGAATTTGTAATTCTTGTAACGTAACTGTCATATATGTTGTGAACAGTTCAAACTACTCCCCAAGCATGTAAAATGGATAGCTATGCAATGTATGGCACATTCCTGTGTGCACAGACATTTACAAGCATGTGCCATTCAAACAAGATTCATTCATTACCCCAGCTGAAGATTTAACTTATAGAGACTCTGGGGAGGAGCACAAACTCTTATAACTCACACTTTAAAAATAAACATGACAACCTTGTGCCCCAACCATATGCCTCAATCTTCTGCATGTTCAAAGAAACTTCACTATAAATCTTCCCCTCCCCCTTTCCTTCTGGCAGCTATTAGGCACAGAAATCTCTCCATGGATAAAGGAAACGTGGGGTTTGTCTTCAGTGTTAATCCTACCCTGAGAAAACAGTCTAAAATTAACAGACACAACTAACTTAGACCTATTAATTCCAAACAGTCCTTGAAATGGTGTTGGGAGATACACTACAGGGTACTCTTTTGCCAGTGCTATTTTTCTAGGAAAAAAGTACTGAAACTCACCATGAACGCCTCCCTCGATCTCTTATGATGGAAATGGTGCCCACCTGAGAGGTGCCAGAACTGAGTTCTGGTGAGTTCTGGCTGAAGAAAAGCCCTGTCTTTAGCCCCATTTCAGTACCTCATATGCAAGCTCAGTCTACTGTAGCTTGGGTCAGGCCATGACCTACTAGTGGGTCCCAACAAATCAACGGCAATTATTTCCCCACTATCCCCACCAAGACTTCTTTTGTCCTTTCCATCTGTGACACCAGAGTGACAGCTAGTGTTCATTGTTATAAAGTGACTACCTGTACAACTAATTACACTGGGGCTTTCAAAGCACTCCTTATCTCCTGCCTTTTCTTGCATATTACATTTTGTAGGCTTAAATCCTTCATACTGGTGGCATACCATGATTTCAAGTGAGGCAACTAAAAATATATGCAGGATTGCAGTCGCTGACTATATAGACATTTAAGAATGTGAATCATGCTTTGTGCAGTTGTGAAACTGTGGATGATAATAATTTAATGACTCTTTTTACGAAGGCCAGTGAATTGATTCTCTCACTTATTCTTCCAAGTTCTGCCTTCCTTCCTGAGCTGACCCTGAGTGGGTGGTTTAAGGGTAAAAGGCTCATATACCTTTGTCTGTTCCCACAGCCACTCAGTCTGCCACTCTGTCATTATTTAAACTTTCATTAAAATATATTAGCTATGTTCAACTCTATTAAGTAACCTGACATACTTTGCACCTCGCAAATCCAAGTCTTGAGTGACAGCCTGTCTCACTGTAGTGCCTCCAAAATACAGAGCTGTGTCTTCTGCTAGAATCCCACATTCCATGCAAGCAGTGCCTCCTTCCAGAGACATCCATAAATCCGGTCTAATTTCTTCATTGTCAAAGCGCTCCTTCAGGAAAGTCTGTTAAAGGATTTTAACATTTGAGAAGCCAGTCACCAACTCAAATTTTAGTTGTAAAAGGAATAGACATTTAGCTTTTAAAAATGTTTTTTCACTCCTACAGTATGCCAAGAGTAATTTTACATGTAAAGTAAACACAAGATTGGAACACAAGATTCATGTTTGCTTTAATCAGACAAAACATAAATAAAGGTATTGCATTTTTTAATGTTTATTGGTACTTGCATGTGTAGATTAATTCTAGCACAGACGCGTATTTAATTTTTTTAATACTTTCTATTGTGAAGATTCAGTACAGTCTGCACCAAAAGATATTTAGATTACCTTCAAAGTCTGAGTTAAGTAGCAGTTTGGACCAGAGAAACCTGGATCACAGACACATTGTTCTTTCAGACAGTCTCCATGGCCTCTGCAGTTGTCTACACAACCAGGTCCAAGATAGAAATTGTCAATGGCCCATTGCATATCAGAGTACTTCTGATAAAATCTAAACCGTACTGGGCTGAGTTAACACATAAACAGAGATAGAGAAAATAAGCAAAAATCACAACACAAGCATTCATAAACTTGAAGGCCATAGGACATGTCTCTCAACAGACGATGCAAGATATTTTTGTATGCAGTTGGGTGCGTGTCCCTGCTTCCATTACTTGCCAACCTGGCCTACTCCCCACCCCCTCAAACTGCCCATCCCCTTGCCAACCCCCACCCTTTATACTTCATCCAACCACACAACCCCTCACATCTTGCCCAACCCCCTTCCTCTTATGAACCACCCAAACACCACCCCCTTACAGATCACCCAATCTGTGCTCCCCTCCCCCTCCAGACCACCTAAAGCTGTGCTACACAAAGTGGTTGTCCATGGACAAAGTGGTTGTCAGTCCACGAGCCATCAGCTGCCAGTCCACGGTGACTCCACCACAGCCCAGGTTCAGCGTGATGTTTCAGGGACCAAGTATGGTACAGGTCCCTGGCACATTGGGAAAAAGTTGCCAGTCCACCAGATCAGGTATCTTGAGAAGCACTGGCCTAAACCATGCTCCCCCTTCTTCCTACAGAACATCCAAACTGCACTCCTCCTCCCCTCAATACATTGCCCAAACCTAAAACTTTCTCTCCTTTGGTCCCATCCCATGGTCACTAATGCCATTGCTGTGGGAAGCCAGAGTAAGAAGCATTGCAGGGACAAGACGAAGGGGTGATTACACTTCCTTCCTGTAAATGGCAGAGGTGACAAGGGGAATGTGAGAAGGCTTGCAAAGCCCACTCCATGCTGATCCAACCTTCAACTTTCTAGCCTGCCTGTTTGACCCTAGTTACATCCTGCTTGTCACTTCCCTGGTCTTGGCCACCACTTGTTTGCTCAGCCAAACTGCGCACACCCCTTACAGCTTGCCCAAACCATGGTCCAGGCAAGCTGCAAGGGAACAGGCAGGGCAGAGCAGCTCCCACCTCTTCCGCCTTTGAGCTCCCAGGTTGTCCTGGCTGTTCCTCTGCAGCTTGTCTGGGCCGAACTGTTGCATGGCTCCCTGCCAGCTGTTCTGTCATCATGCTGCCGTTCACATGGCCACTGCTGCATGATGACAGTCTTACGGTTTAATTATATGGAAAGATAGGAGACTGAAGATAACTTATTACAGTTGAACAGGTTATGTAAATGAGGGATATATGGTTCTCATTCATATGAATTCTGAAATCAGTTTCCCAGTTTCCAAAATACAGTGGTGCCCCGCAAGACGAATGCCTCGCAAGACGGAAAACTCGCTAGACGAAAGAGTTTTCCATTTTGGAGGTGCTTCGCAAAATGAATTTCTTATGGGCTTGCTTCGCAAGACGACAATGTCTTGCGAGTTCCTGCTGGTTTTTTCCCCTTTCCCCCCCTTTTTCTAAGCCGCTAAGCTGCTTATCAGCTGATCCGATCAGCAGATAAGCTGCTAAAAGCCGCTAATAGCGCTAATCCGCTAATCCTTCAATGGGCTTGCTTCGCAAGACGAAAAAACCGCTAGACGAAGAGAATCACAGAACGGATTCTTTTCGTCTTGCGAGGCACCACTGTAATGGAAACTGTCTAGTCTTGCTTGTGGAACTACTAACTATATTGTTCCTTGTAATGGATGTCTTCATTAAATGAACTAGCAACATCAGCATGCATAGCACAGCACCGTGGTGCAACAGAGCCTTCAAACCCTTAGCTTGATCAGTATTTCTTCTGTGTGGTACTTTGCTACTCTCACAGAAGGGAGGATATGTCTAGAACAGTGTTTCCCAAACGTTTTTGGGCAACGGCACACCTGTTTACCGGAAAAAAATCTCGCGGCACACCACCATTAAAGCCCCGCCCCGTGACGTCAGCGCGCAGCGTCACGCTGGGAGGGACGCACAAAAGTGAACGTTTTTTCCCTTCCCCTTGCCGGGGTGGGAGGAGGCAGCAGAGCGAGGGACTGAGGGACGGCGGCAGCTGAGGCGGCGGCGGCTGTTGTGGTGGTGGCGGTGATAGCGGGCGGAGGAGGAGCCGTCGCCGGGAGTTGCTGCTGCTGCTGTTGCTGCTGCTGCCCGGACATGCCGGCCTCCTCCTCCTCCGCTGTCTCGCGCTCCTCCCTTTTGCGCGCGCTGCCCCGCTGCTCGGCACCACCACCGCGGAGCCGCCCCCGGCTCGACGCGGATCCTCGCCGCCGTCGCCTCTCGCCGCCCGACTCGCCCGCCTCCCTCCCACGGCACACCAGCCGGTGTCTCACGGCACACTAGTGTGCCGCGGAACACCGGTTGGGAAACACTGGTCTAGAAGACCGATATGGCCACTCTGATATTATCAGTAGCTCAGATATTATTTATACTCACTTTCCTACTAGGCTTTCAGGTAGACGGTAAGTTATTCTTTTCCATCCTTTTGTTGGAAAGAAGACAGATGGCTGTGAAACACTCCCAGAACATTTGGGGTCAGCAGGTAAGCACTGAGGTATTAGGTAGCTCCAACTCACTCCAAAGTCAGTAGAATATTGCACATGGACTTGGTTCTGGGCAATTTTTTCTGAGGTTTTACAGCCGACAGAAATCTAATATAGTACATGTAAAAAGTGACACACATTTTTGTTTCAGATATCGTTTTTTCCAGCAAGAAAAAAATAATAGTGAGGTTTTCATGTAAATTTATAGCAGAGTATTATTATCTGTTAGACTGATTGGGGAAAATCAGAGGTGCACGAAGGATTGCCCAGAATTTTATTGCATGCCAATGAAAGGACAAAAATAGAAACCTTGATCTTCTGACTTATCCAGTCAGTGTCTTATCAAGTTATCAGGCTTCCTTTCATGCTACTCATTAATTATACAACTATCTGCTTAAGATACAGTGTTTTTGCTGTAGTTGAGCTCTATCGCTGTACCTGCAAGTGAGATTTTCCAGCTCAGTGGTAAGTAAGCTGTAAAAGATCAGTTTCTTTGTGGAAGACAAGGCCTGATTTTTGTAAGAGATTTACAACTATAGAGGCTGAGGGGGAAACTACATGTTGCACTATTAATGTTTTTGGGGGAGGCATCCTTAAACTGGCCACTTTTATTTTGAAAGTAAAGCAGCTACAGGGCTCTCATTCTGAACCTACTCTCAATCTGGATTGGGGTGCTATGGCAGTTTCCTCCGAAAAATCATCAACCCCCTCTTTCTGTTTGCTGCTGAAGGTGCTACATTCAGAGGCAAATAGTAGTCAAGTGAGGGAGAGATTTTTAACAGGAAATTGGTGTGGGGCCCTGGTCAAGATAAGGAGCATGTTAGTGCCCAGTAAGGAAGAACCACCTGTCACCTACCATCAAGAAACACAAAAACACATGGAAAGTGTTGGCACAACAGAATAAATTTAAATTGTTAAAAGGGTGTTAATCAGGGCTTTTTTCCGCTTAGTGGGGAGCATCAGTTCTGGTGAGTTCCCACTGAAAAAAGCCCTGGTGTTAATGTAAATCTCTGAAGGTTTTAGAAAGCAGTGTTTACCTTGAACTGCATAATCCAGTTCTCTGTAGGAGTTAAATCATGGGTGATAGCATAAACTTCTCTGCCATCGTGGCTACCACACATCATGACGCCATCAGGAGACTCACAGAATCTTTCAATTGAACAGTCGTCATGGAACAGCCAGTGCTCATTCACTGAAGAAAATAATATTCATACCAATGTTTTAAAACTGCAGTATTTGATAATTAAAAATACTGATGGTGTTAAGTGCTGAAAACAGTTATTGGATTATTAAATCATTATTGGGTTATAATAGAAGAATGATTTGTTTCATTCTAATGCAGAAACACTATTCTCATACATTATTGCAATACTTTAAAAAAAATGTACGGCTTTACCTATGCCTTGTTCTACAGTTACCATTTTTTTGGGCAGCACTCCTCTTTCTTTTTAACCCCTGCCTGGGTGGAGGAAATTCAACGGTTGAGGCTTTTCCTACTATTGAATTGCCATGTTGGGAAATGCTTCTCCGGGTAAATTCATGCTTGTCACAGAGAAGAAAAAATAATAACATGGACAACACTGGCTTTCGTCCTACCTGTTGTTCTGTCTTCCATGAACATATCAAAAGCAATCCTGCCGGTGGGTCCTGCGTCTGCGGGAGAGCGTTCGTGCTGCGGCAGTGGCGCACTGCTAAACGTGTCCAACATCACAGTTCTCTGGTCAGCTGACCCTGATATCAGCACATTGTCAATAGCCCAGTCACTCTGATCCAGACCATCATGCTTGGGCTGCCACCAGCGAAAACGGGTCCCCACCTCTTGGGCACCAGGAGGAAGGAGAATGTTCACAAAGCTAAAAAGCAGCAAGAGAGAGCCTGTGAAAATTTACACTGAAAACTTGAGAATTACCCAAAGATAAGAAGTACAGTTAGATGACTCTATATAAGTCTACAGTGTTTGTTTGGGTGATGATTACCTATAAGGTCAATGCTCCTCTTAGGATGAACATTACAACATTTTACTTGTTGGATTACCATAATGAAGATTTAAATCCTGGGTTAGCATTCATCGCAGGACAGGGGATCCATCTAAACTTCACCCCCACTGACACTCTTTGGAATACAGGAATTCTACATCCTTATGCATAGTGCTTTGTTATGTAAATGTAGTTATATAGTTATTATGATTCAAATTTACATGACAATAGGGGTTTTTTTATCAGTTATAATAAATCCTTTGTTTTGCTATCACAAAGGGAAACGAACATTTCAACCAATCAGTTGGTTGCAAATGGCATGAAAACCAGATATGCAGTTATGCAGGATGACAGCGTGTCCCACTGAGATGAATAAGAGTGATTTGTAGCACCTTTGCTGGAGAGCCTTTGCAAACCTGATGGCCTCCAAATGTTTTGGATTGCAACTCTCACCAGCTCTCTTGACTGTGCTGGCAGGGGCTGATGGGAGCTGCATTCTCAGAACATATTGAGGGCACCTGATTTATGAAAGCAGCCATAGGTTATGGCAAGTCCCTAACGTTTCTCTACCACAATATATAGAGAGGAATGTTCAGTTAGCTCCACCTCATTATAAAGTCTGTATAAGAGTCACTAAAAATCCTTTAGCATCCGCACATACCTTGCCAAGAGTCATAATGGACAACAAAGCACCAAAATGCAATAAAGCAGTTTGTTTATCCACAAGCATGTGATGTTGACTGTGAAAATAAGGGAATGACCTTAAACAACTATCTTCATGAGGGTTGAAAAATGGTAAGAAGAGGGCAATGGGAAGTTGCAAGCAGTGGCAGACCCGGGGCTTTAAAATTTCAGCAGTGCCCTGTGCAATGCCCAAATTCGGCAGCCCTCCCACACCTCTTGCCTTCCATTGTGCGTCATTATCGCGGTACCCTCTTGGCTTCGTGCCCAGTGCAGGCAAGCTGATAGCATCCCCCTAAATCTGCCTCTGCTGCCAGACACATTCTCTTGTTTATCGGTAATCTGCTGGTAATACACTATAAAGCCTTCTACATATGCTTAATTTCAGGGTCCCTCAGGGGTCAGCAAACTTTTTCAGCAGCAGGCCAGTCCACTGTCCTTCAGATCTTGTGGGGGGCCGGACTATGTTTTTGTGGGGGAAATGAATGAATTCTTGTGCCCCACAAATAACCCAGAGATGCATTTTAAATAAAAACACACATTCTACTCATATAAAAACATTCCTGGATCACCTGCGGGCCGGATTTAGAAGGCAATTGGGCCAGATCCTGCTCCCAGGCCTTAGTTTGTCTACCCATGCTCTAACTGTTATCCATCCTGTTAAAGAGTGGGTAGACATAGCAGACAACGCAGCGATTTCTCCAAAGCAGCTCTTTATTTGTAAGCTGGAACAGAACTGAACTGAAGGGTTCAGTCAGCCTGCTTATATAGAGCTCCAGTGCAACGTATCTGTAACAACTTTCTGTAACTATCCAATCACTGAACGTCACTTTCGATCCTTTATTTGCATATGTGGACCGGAACTATCTACAGCATCCCCCTGCTGGCCCAGGGTGATAACTTCAGTACATAACACCTCCTACTGAAACAAAGAAGCTCTCAGAGCTTCCGAGAGAGGGGCCTGAGGAGGAAAACACTACAGGGAATGACCATTTTGCGCGTGACCAAGACACATGCGACCGTCCACACACACACACACACACTGCTTTTAGACCCAGAAGAAGGTGGAATCTGGCAAGAACAGGGGTGGAACAGGATTATACACATTCCGCTGATGAATGCAATGACCCGAAATACAACCAACAGGGAGTTGCCTGTATTTATAATCAAAACAGGTTTTGCATGAGCAACAGGAATATACTTATTACCCAGGCTTGCTGAACTGGTCATAAAAAATGTCCATTAAGAGGGTCCATGTGATGCCGCCATTCACAGAGTATTCCAGAAGAACTCCCTGGTTGCGACTGTTGGGGGTTATCAGACATCCGTACATGAAATAGAACTGGATGAATTCTGCATTAGTTAAGTTTAGATCCACTGTAACTAGCAAGCGGCTGCAAGCCTTGAAAAAGAAAAAGAAACCATTATGGCTGCAAAAGAAATAATGACAACAATAACAACTATATGATTTATTTCCCACTTCAAAATAATATCAACCCAAAACTACTTTTTTAAAAACAGCAACAACACAACACAAAACCAATTAGTGTTTTCATGGAGCAGGCCCAGAATCCAAAAACATCACACTCCCAAATAGGGGGGGGGGCATTTATGTTGTAGCCCAGTAGCAGAAATTGCACTGAAAAGTGGATTGTCTCTTCAGCATTAGAATCTACTGCACTGAAAACAGCAACCCAGTGCCCACTACAGAGTTCTCTCCTCCCATAAACATGTCTTTTGCTCTCTCTGAATCCTAAATCACATAACCAAATAAACCTTTAAGTGTAAAATGGCAATGGCTGTCAGTTAGAAATATATAAACACAGATAGCGATACTAATTATTTTATCACAAATGGTTGCACTGTGCTTCTAAAATGGTTTGTCTGGAACTCAGTAGTAAATAGTAAATATGTTTAGGATGGGAATAGCTTTGTGTAAGATAGATTTCCAAAAGATCCCCCCCCCGGACACATAGGAACAAGTCTGCAAAAATGCCTATTTAGCTTTGTAGTGAAAAGAACTGCCAGTAGTTTCAATTTTGAGAGCTTGCATGAATTAAAAATTCTACTTTGAGGCCTTCACTAGCAACATGCATAAAAAATTGTTACTAATAAAATGCTTGCTTGTTTGGACCAGTGATACTAGTTTAGAACAGGTCCTTCCTCCCACATGCTCCATGCCACCTAAATATGCTCAGAATATTTGGGGAAACTCCAAGAACAGGTTTAGGAGATGCAAAGACCATGCAGCAGGAGGAGGGGGGGGGAAGTGTGGTTGCATGACTAGACCTCACTTCTGTGTGCATATAATACTTAGCACTACACTAAATCCCACCCCTCTATTTCCAAGTTGTTTGTAACTCCAAGGCTCTACTTTCAATTTGCTTCTCTTTGGGATATGTTTCAGAATTATAAAAAAAAGCTCAGTACAGCAGGTACCAACCCCACTAAAATGAAGCGCCATTCCAGAAGCTACAGCTCCACAGACAGTGCTCAGTTTCCCACCATTTACGGTTAGCCAATTCTGATTGGAAGGGGCACGGTTGAAGTTGTCTTTAAGCTGAGTGGGAAGAGGTATCTCTGGCTCATCACAGTACAGTCCACCCCAGTTTTCATCACACCTGTAAGTGATAGCAAAAAAAGAGAATTTAGCTGGTAAGGCACTCTGCATTCAATGATTTCTTCAGAATGCTTTTGATCCATTCTACAGCACTAGGGGTTCCCTTGCCTCATCTACAAGCATGGTTGGAGAACTCACACAACTCTCTCTTTCTGTACTTTAAACATGAAAAGCTAATTATGTGAAGTCTAATTCATAATAAGGGACGCGGGTGGCGCTGTGGGTAAAAGCCTCAGCACCTAGGGCTTGCCGATCGAAAGGTCGCGGTTCGAATCCCCGCGGCGGGGTGCGCTCCCGTTGCTCGGTCCCAGCGCCTGCCAACCTAGCAGTTCGAAAGCACCCCCGGGTGCAAGTAGATAAATAGGGACCGCTTACTGGCGGTCAGCAGCAATTTGGTAATGAATTGCAACTCATTACCAAACTTAAAACCATGGAGAGACCTGGTCTGAACAAAGACATTGGATTCTTATCTCATTATACATGACTAAGCCATTTCTCACCTTCTCACCCCTTGCCTTTTCCTGTAAGACCTATTACAGTCGTTAAGAGTCGTCAACAGGCTCATCTCAGCTATCTGCCAATCTCCCATTCCCACCACCCTTCTGAGTAATACCCCTCCCCACCTTCTCACTATATAGAAGGATCTGGCAACTTCTGTTTCAGTGTATCTGAAGAAGTGTGCATGCACACGAAAGCTCATACCAAGAACTAACTTAGTTGGTCTTTAAGGTGCTACTGGAAGGAATTTTTTTATTTTGACTATGGCAGACCAACACGGCTACCTATCTGTAACTAGGATTAGCAGGTTTGATCTGAAGTTTCAGAGCTTCAGCTCCTTTCTCAAGGTTTTGACATGAATCAGTACATGCTCAAGGTAAGGGGACAGAATCTAGGAGGACGGCTTAAGTTCTGCCCAGCTTGAGATATTTTCTTCTTTGCTCTCCCCACTCCATGTCTACCATACTCCATCTCTGAGGCACCAAATACAACCAGACTCCTCCCTTGAGCTGCCAAGTGCCAGCTTCTGCCCTTATCAGGGGCCATTAGGCTCTGCCCCTTCCCACCAGGCTCCTTACTCTAATCCATGAGTTACCAGGCCACTCTTCCCCAACTCTTATAGTCTGGCAACCCTGGCACCATCTCTCTGAAAAGAGCGCCTGTCAGGATGCTGTCAGCGGCTCCCGGCTGGTTGCCCAGGAAGGTATAAAGACAAGGAAAAGTTTCTTACAGTCCTTTGTGATTTCAGTCTTTACAGAGAGAGGCTATAGAACCCAGCCTCTTGGATAATGGCGTTGTCCCCAGTGAATCTCTCCCCCCCCCGTCTCTCCCACTTCCTCATTCGTCATCATCACCACCTCCTCCTCTACGGGTGCCACTAAGTGCCCTCTGCCTTCGAGCTCTTTGCTCTCCTACTTTTAAGGCTCACTGGGTTCTGGGAGATGGTGGGTCTGGAATGCTTTCTAATGGCAATGTGTCAGCCAGCTGCTGCTCTGGCACTCGCATTATTTCCCAACTCCCCCTCCCCTCTGCCTCTGAGCTGTAGCCTCCCACAAACCCCTGTTGTAAATCTATGCTGTCGTCCTCTTCCTCCTCCCTGGAAGGGTCAGGATGGGGAGGCAGTCTCCACCATTCCTCCTCCTCCTCTGCCCAGTCCCTGACAGCGCCATACTTACATGCAATTCCCTTGAGTGCACCTCCCATGTCCACTGCACATGTCTATACAGCCATCACCTATGTAGACATTGTCTATGGCCCATGTTTGCTGCTTGTCAAATGGAGCCGGCTGGTGCCAGCGGAAACGGGTTGCCTGGGACCTTTGAGAAAGGTGGAGAGATATGAAACAAATGCTTCTAGAGCCAAAGGAAGAGAGTTATCGCTCATCCACACTTCCACTTGCCCCGTGCTTTCTATTTTTTTATAATAAGTTTTACAATTTTGTATTCAACAAAATCATCGTTGTCACCAAAAGAGTATGTAAGTCCCAAACTTCCCTCAACTTCCTCTTCTGGTTCTTTAGATATTTGCTTCTCCTGCCTATTTTATTCTACCTTAATTTTGCATTCTTTTAGCTAAATATTATTACATTCTAATCATTTTTATACCGTCTTTTTCCAAATTTCCTCCTACACTTTGTTATATTTCCAATTATTACATCTAAACTTTTATACTTGTTTTCTCCGTTGTAAGTGTTTACTCAAACCCTGCTAGTGAGTCCACTTCTTTACAGTGTTTCTGTAAATACACCATATACAGTTCCCAGTCCTTTTTAAAGTCTCTGTTGTCCTTGTCTCTAAGTTTTTGAGTGAGTTTCACCATTTCAGCGTATTCCATCATTTTTGCTTGCTGTTCTTTTTCGTTGGTGTCTTGTCTTCTTTCCATTTTGGGGCTAGTAATATCCTAGCTGCTGTTGTAGCATACATAGATAGTTTCTTCCACTCTTTTGGCAAGTCTTGACATATAATGCCTAGCAAAAAAGCTTCTGGTCTTTTAACAAAGGTTGTCTGAAACATTTTTTTCATTTCATTATAAATCATTTCCCAATAGCTTTTGATTACTTTACAATTCCACCACATGTGATAAAACGTGCCTTTTGCCCCATGCATTCAAGATAGGGGTCCAAGCAGTTCTGCGTTTGCCCCACAGCTTTCCCATGGAAAATACACTCTTTACCGCTGAATTGGAACAAACAGCAATCAATGGAAAACCTGATTGCTGATGGTGCCGATTCAGTGGGAAGCCACAGATTTTCCTGGGGGGAAGGCAATGGAGCTAGTGGGGGTGTGGATGAGCCCTTAGCCAGCCGTTAGCCAGCTTCATCTTTAGAGAACTCCATTTACCAACCAACTGAATGCATACTTGAAAAAACTGATCAGTAGATGGCAGCATTAAACTTCAAGCTAAGCTTGTATTTTCGAGTGAAAGATACAACTGTTAAACAGATTTCAGTCTTTTTATTTATTTATTGCATTGCTATCCCACACCTAAGAAATTACTGAGGTGGCAGAGAAGCATTTGCTGGGGAAAAGATAATCCTGGAGGTAAAGAGAAAAGGTTTGATATTGCTATATTTAAAAATGTAGGCCACATTGACAGCAGTCACAAAATTAAAAGACGCCTGCTTCTTAGGAGAAAAGCAATGACAAACATAGACAGCATCTTAAAAAGCAGAGACATCACCTTGCCAACAAAGGTTCGTATAGTTAAAGCTATGGCTTTCCCGGTAGCGATGTATGGAAGTGAGAGCTGGACCATAAAGAAGGCTGGTCGTCGAAAAATTGATGCTTTTGAATTATGGTGTTGGAGGAGACTCTTGAGAGTCCCATAGACTGCAAGAAGATCAAACCTCTCCATACTTAAGGAAATCAGCCCTGAGTGCCCACTGGAAGGACAGATCGTGAAGCTCCAATACTTTGGCTACCTAATGAGAAGAGAAGACTCCCTGGAAAAGACTTTGATGTTGGGAAAGATGGAGGGCACAAGGAGAAGGGGACGACAGAGGACGAGATGGTTGGACAGTGTTCTTGAAGCTACCAGCATGAGTCTGACTAAACTGCGGGAGGCAGTGGAAGACAGGAGTGCCTGGCGTGCTCTGGTCCATGGGGTCATGAAGAGTCGGACACGACTAAACAACTAAACAAATGGATATTGACCAACATCTCTCAAAGTGGAGATTTCCAGAGTGCACTCTCTACAGGTGAACAGAAACCTTTGGTTTCAAATGAACAACAACTGGCCACATCAAATTTCTCAGGTCTCTCATTTATGGTGGGGCAACTGGTCTCAGTTCAAGTGAGCTGAGAGATTTCAGAGCTTGGCTTGATCAAGTTCACACCAATGAGATAAGGAGACTGATACTGAACAATAGCAATTGCCCCATTTTTATTTGCATGTAGCTACCACAGAAATATATTAAAAATGCAATACAAAACCTGTAAGGTCACATATTTTAAGGATATGCCAAAGGCAATTTACCTGGTGTAAGGAGGAAGTGGCAAAACAATCCTTGTCCATTTATTGAATGTATCTGATACCAAAATCCTCTGGAGATGGTATGTACTGCATTCGACATTCGTTGGAAGGCAGTCTCTCATTACTGGGTGCCATGTCAGACCAAGATCAACAGAATACTCTAGTTCAATAGCTAAAAAGGTTAAAATGAGTTGAATTGTTAAGACAATGGTATCATCAAACTCACTGATGTAGGACAACAGTCCAGCATTATAATACCAAAGTGTATTGCCAATCAAACATTTCCTGTTTTGTGTAGGAGTTTGGAGCACACAGTGGTATCTTGGTTTAAGAACAGATTAGTTTATGAACAACTTGGATTAAGAACGCTGCAAACCCGGAAGTAGGTGTTTTGGTTTGTGAACTTTGCCTTGGAATAAGAACATGTTCTGCTTCCTGTTGAGTTTGTTCCATTTGTAAATTGAGCCCCCACTGCTATGGGAAAGCGCGCCTTGGTTTAAGAACACTTTGGTTTAAAAACAGACTTCCGGAATGGATTAAGTTGGTAAACCAAGGTACCACTGTATGGTCTGTAGCCTATGATGAGCACCGTATTGCTTTTAAAAGGAATGCACATTTAGATATGATGCCCATAAAACTTTATGTTATGGGAGTGGCATACTAAAATAAATAAATAAATAAGCACACAGGTGTGCAGTGCATTGAAAGAAATGCAATGCAAACAGGCCATCTGCAGTGGAATGGGATATGCATCTGAACACACCAAAGATGGAATCGATATCTATTTAATGGCATGCTGAGAGATGTATTGTCACTGAGAACTAGTGGGATGTCATGGTTAAGAGTGCACACATTCTTGGCTCAAATTTCCACCCAGTCACAAGCTCCCAAGGTAGGCTTAGGCAAGTCACGATGACCACAGCTTCAGCCCTCCTGTACCCATGCCACCTGAAGTTCATAATACTGGTCTATCTCACATGGCTATTGTGAGGATTACTGAGATAGCATAAGTGGAGGAGTCTGAAAAGATTAGTCCCAGTGAGCAAAAAGAGAGAGACAGCAGTATCTCTTTACAAATTGCCTCTATCTTCTAAACTTTACTTGAAGGAGTTTGCTCACGCATTTATGCACACCTCTTAATTCTTCATCAATTGATTCCTTAACACTTGACAATTAGCAGCTGAATGCATGAACTGACTCTCTTGAAAAGCCCTGCGTTAAGTGTCACTGTAGCAAAACTTTCTGTGTTTAGTCTGTGATGGCTCATTCACACATGCACCGTTTGCTGTTGCAATCACAAAGGGATGAACATCAACGTGCTAGCCAGCCCAATCCAATTTTTCAGTTTTAGATGTATTATCTAATCCTGATTCTAACACCTTGGTTTCAGTTGTATATACTTATGCAATAATATAATGGTATAACGTACTTGGAAGTAAATCTTATTAAACTCAAAAGAATTTAGGAGCAATCCAGTGTTGCTAGGAATGGGTGGTTTAGGATTCAGCAGGTCTCTTTCTGATGAGCCCTACTGGTGTGGGATGAGGGGCTCTGCCACTGCGTTGGCCTCTGCTACACTTGCCCAAGGCACAGGCTGTTTTGGAGCTACCATGATTATGGTAGCCAGAGCAAGGCACTGAAATAAGACCAGGAGGGCTTGGGCTGTGGCAGTGGCCAAGTGACTGCCGAGGAAGAGTTAGAATTGCTCTGACCTTTGTGAGACATGCATAGGTTTGTACTGTTAACTGCTGAACAGGCAAAGAAAAAATTACAATCCCTAGTCATATAACTAATTTTGTGTCTCAAGCCTTAAAATGTACCACAGACAACTTAGGTGTACAAATTATTATTATGTGTTGATTTCTTTTTTTTTTTAAAAGGTACATGTCGTTTTTATATTATTTTGTTTTTATCAGCATGTTGCTCTATGACTATGGCTGTCCTGGTTAATACAACTCCATCAAAATACAGTGGTGCCCCGCAAGACGAATGCCTCGCAAGACGAAGAACTCGCTAGACGAAAGGGTTTTCCGTTTTTGCATTGCTTCGCTAGACGAATTTCCCTATGGGCTTGCTTCGCAAGACGAAAAAGTCTTGCGCTTTTTTTAAAAGCCGCTTGAAGAGGCGCAGTTGCGACAGACCGTGCTTCGCAAGACAAAAAACATCGCAAGACGAAAAGACTCGCGGAACGAATTCTTTTTGTCTTGCAAGGCACCACTGAATGGTTGACTGAACTAAAAGTGGGGGAAACTTAGTCATATAACTAACAGATCAGTTACAGCACTCTTAACATTAACAGAATTGTAATGAACTGTGATTCCAAACTGAAGCATGATGATTATGTTTTGGGGCCCCTAGTTAATTTCCAGACTTAAATATCTTCATTACTTATGAGCAAATTGGTTAATCTACTTTAGGGATTTTCTTTAAGCCTAATTTCCATTTTATACACAGAATCTGAAGTAATTGCCTGCAGTTAGTTGACATACATGATCAAACCTTCCTTTGGTCTAAGTTAAATCAGCTGTATGTAAATGTTACTTTGTTCCAATTTTTAAAGGTGCAAACAAGATCTAAGGTAGGAGTTTGGTCTCCGGGGTTGCAGGAACCATAACAGTTTAACGCATGACACACCATATAATGCAACATTATATGGAACCAAAGTCAGAACAAGAGATTCAGGCTGGAAATGTCAAGATGCTTTGTCCTAAATTTGTACAACTCAGAATAAAGAACAGCCCCCCGTTCCAGTAACGGCTGCTGCTGGCTAAGTTCTGGTGTATACACACAGTTCACACATCCCTAAGATCTTCCTGATTACTTTAAAGGGTGGGTCCACGTGTGTCTGGACTGGAATATAAGGAAACAGGAATAATAGGAACTGTACATATCTGACTATTTGGTCACGGATGTGGGCGTTCAGCACACCTGAAGAATAAGAATAAGAGTTTGGATTTGATATCCCGCCTTTCACTCCCTTTAAGGAGTCTCAAAGTGGCTAACATTCTCCTTTCCCTTCCTCCCCCACAGCAAACACTCTGTGAGGTGAGTGGGGCTGAGAGACTTCAAAGAAGTGTGACTGGCCCAAGGTCACCCAGCAGCTGCAAGTGGAGGAGCGGAGACGCGAACCCGGTTCCCCAGATAACGAGACTACCGCTCTTAACCACTACACCATACTGGCTCACAGTGCCCTGCTTCTGCATACCAGTTGCTGGAAATAACAATCTGGGCGAATGGTGTTGCACTCAGGGCCTGCTTGTGAGCTTCCCATAGGCATTTGGTTTGTCACTGTGAAGACAGGATGTCAAAGTGGGGCCTCTGGGCTGATCCAGCAGGGCTCTTTTTCTGTTATTATGTAAGGACAGTGCTTCCAGGCATGCCTTTTAAATTTCAGCTCTATTCACGAACCAGAAAACTCAGCAAGTGAGCGGACCCTTATTTTCCACCAATACCTGGCATCTATAAACTTTCAGTATACACAAACCACAGATGGGAGACTTCCAAGTACGCCAAGACAGAAACAACAAATCACAGTTTTCCGGTGGGAAAGCCTGTTTTAGATTCTGTATCTTTCATTGGAGAGTTGAATGAAGAACAATAAGCAACGACAGCAGAGAAGGCTGGCAAGTATGTAAATGGGAAATGCAGAAGCCTTTACCATAGCAGGAGTCGGTGACAGAGCAAGAAGCTGCGAAGTCCAGCTGAAGGAAAGAATCCTCATTGACAGCAATGTCAGTGGTGACAACATAGCGAGTGCTCGCTTTCTCAATGAAGACCAGGGCATCCCCAGTAGAACCACACACCGGCATTTTTGTTCCTCCAGGGTGGAGGAGCCATTTCTTGCTATCCAGGGTACTGAAATCATCTTCTAAGACTGTGTTGCCAGAGATGTTTCCGCCAATAAGGATCTGGAACACAAATGCAAGGGTTTGCTTACTTTTAAAAAGTTGAAACAGATGCTGAAAAAGCAGGGGCTTCTTTACTTTTCTTTCCAAGCACGCCTAAGTCATTGCTGATTAGCATGGGGGCTATTGACACACACACACACACACACACACACACACACACACACACGTAATATTTATTAAAGTTTCATAAACAACCAAAAGCTTCAAAATTTAAACATAGAATACAAAAACCCCCAAAAGCTACAAAAATGAGAAAATACAAAACAAAACACATAGAACTACACAATAGAGAACAGTTAACAGAATAGAAAAAAGAAGAAAAAACACCAAAAAACAAAACAGAAAAAAGATTAGTATTTTCATATCTTATACTTCATTCACTAGTTTCTTGACCTCCTCACACCTCCCTTTTTGTATTCCAGTTCAGATATTTAGTTCAGCAAATCCTTACCCTCTATCATTTATCCTTACTCAACATCTTAACCTATAATAAATATATATTTTCCATCATTATCAATCCATATTTACATATTCTTATTAATCTTTTAACCAACACCGCTTGTTTTCAATCCAACATCCCTTTAACATTCATTAATTTTACAGTATTTCTGTAGATAGTCTTTAAATTTTTTCCATTCTTCTTCCACCGTGACACTTATATTCAGTACTTCCTGATTGTTGTCAGCCCACGCTGAATGTATGATGAGGCCACCAACAAAGCTCTACAACACACAGGTTATGAGCTGGCCCCTTCAGTCAAATGACTGGTTAGAAGCTTTTGGTGTGGCATGATCAGAAATGGGGTGGTGTTGGTGGAAATAGCGTGGCTCCAAGATTCCCCCACCCCCCCGCCAGAGCAGGCATGTTGATGTCATCTCTTGAAAAGCCCGTGTAACTGATGGATCTGCCTTGCTTTCGCAAGTGAATAGTTGATAATGAAGCTTTCAAGTTTCACGGTTGTTTGTGGCAAATTAGCATGGAACGAGAAAAGCAATCAAGCAATTGTACTTCTCTGCAATATTGTTTTGCACTTCTAATTAAAAGCTGAAGGTTGCATTGCACCTGACTGAAGATTTATTGTGGAAGCTCAAGGTGTTTTACAAGTTGAACCTGCAATGGTCAGAAGTAAGCACCACTGAGTTCAATGGAGTTTATCTCAGGGAACTATGCACAGGACTGGAGTAATGCCACATGGTTGATCAGGGATGTGAAATCAGCCCAATTCTTATGTGCTAACTACTACGCCACTCTTTGCCACATCAGCTGCCTAAATCCTTTGGTTCTCTGGTCTGTCGTTATGATCTTGTGTCCTTCAAAATTTACTACTATACCACTGAGCATGAGGAACATAGTAGAACGCTCAGTTGACCAGGACCCGTTGCTCCCGAACGCTCCCGTTGCTCAGTTGACCAGGACCCGCTCTGTCATTAGGAACAGTGAGGCAACCACATCAGCAGCAGAACTGGGAGGCAGCCTCCCAGCTGGTCCTCCTGAGCCCACTAGCTAAACCTTTCTCTCCCGGAGGACCTTTCTCCTGTTTTGCACACCTATAACTGCCCTGTGATGTTCAGGTGCAGTGGAGAATGCTATCCTGTTGCCAATACTAAAATAAGATTCTACAGCCAGACCTTCTGATGGGCAAGTCCTAGGCTCTGTGGTTTAACCCACAGCACCACCCGCGTCCTCCCACAGCGCCACCCGCATAGTGGAGGTACACAGGTGTAGACTCAGATGGTTTTCACATGTGGGAGAGGATGTTTCAAGATTAAGAATGACTTACCTAAGGTAACAGAAGTTATTGAGATACACTGATTCTTAAAGTGTCCCTGTAAGAAGTAACCTATTGGCTTGGACACATAAAAGATGTGGAAAAGGAAAGCTGTCAAGAATTGATTACAGGTATGTAGGGAGCCTAAGACTTGCTGATGAGAAGGTTGGCGGTTCGAATCCCCACAACGGGGTGAGCTCCCGTTGCTCAGTCCCAGCTCCTGCCAACCTAGCAGTTCGAAAACACATCAAAGTGCAAGTAGATAAATAGGTACCACTCCGGCGGGAAGGTAAATGGCGTTTCTGTGTGCTGCTCTGGTTCGCCAGAAGCGGCTTAGTCATGCTGGCCACATGACCCGGAAGCTGTATGCCGACTCCTTCAGCCAATAAAGTGAGATGAGTGCCGCAACCCCAGAGTCATCTGCGACTGGACATAATGGTCAGGGGTCCCTTTACCTTTACCTTTCTAATTGTACCTGCAAGGATTGAACTTGTAAAACACTGAACCCTTAGTTGAGGGAGAGCTTTAAAAGGTCTGGAATTTGTGTAATAATAATAATAATAATGGCTTGGTTCCTATGTTAAGTGAATGGAAAGAAGGTTATGAAAAGAAAGTTTCCCACCCCCCTTTCCCCCTTGCAACCACCCTGAACCCCTAAATGCCTCTGCCTGCTCCCCCTGGACAATTTCGGATGAAGTGATTCCACTCTCTGCCAACAGGTCTCTGAATGCTTGAAAATTATTCACAAATGTTACTTGTACTTACTGATATAACATAGTCATAAGTGTACTCTTACCATTGCCCGTATCTTCACCAATGGTTAGGGTATTAAATAAACAGTAGGCACTTCATTGTTGCTGTTAGACTTAAATAATATCTAGTTTGTTGTCCCTTCCCCCCGGCCAAACTTAAAATTAATTATTTATATTTCTTCTAAATTCAGTTTAAAACTGTTTACTTTGGCAATAGCTAATTAACAATGAGTAACAATGAACTTCTGAGCAACACTCTTTTCCCTTTAAGCAAAGAAAACAAAATTACGTCTTGTGTTCTTGGCATTTGTTTCTCCTGTAAATTTCATATCCAAATATCTGAGACCATTAACCAGAGGCAGACAACTCAAAATTAAAGTCACAATATATAAAATATTGAAAATGATTCCGGGCCCTACGCAACAGGCTCAGAGATTCACCCCTCATTCTCGTAAATCTTTTTTGGAGATTTACATGACGAAGACTATGGACTATGGTTAGGTCACACGATCCCAATTCACATTTGTATATTGAGAATGTGCACTCAGCTAAATTCATTATCGAACACCTGTTGGTGGGGATTTTTTATTTATTTATTTTATTTGTATACCATTTAATCACAGTCATCTCTAAACAGTGGTCCACCCTCTCCCACAAAATGTTTATTGAATCGGCAGATTGACAGCACTCTGCCCATTGTCCTCTTTGTACACAGTCCAAATAAATGGGGAATATAAACACAGCCCCAGGCATTGGACCAGCTCTGACCAGCACAGTTTTCAACTCCTCCTTACCCAGCAGAAGATCTGGGCCTGACAGCTTGTTGATCACCCCACTGGAATGGGCCCAATGACTCCGAAGAAACAGTTCTTTTAACAACAACAAACTTTACATTTGAGTCATGTGATCAAAAGTTTTAAACGCATCCAGAGAAGACTGTTTAAAATATATGTTCCTCTTGGTTAGTGGAAAGCAAAAGTTTGTGTCTTCTTAAGGGAGAACACATGCTCTGCATGCAGAAGGTCTCAGGTTCATGGTCTGACATCTCTTATTAAAAAGATCTTCAAGAACAGGGTTAGAAAAGACCCCTGCCTGCATCTTTGGAAAACTGTTGCCGGACAGAGCAGACAACGCCCTGGCTCTTCTCCTGACTCAAATTCTTCCTTTCTGCCTCCACACCCCATATTTTCCTTGCTTTCACCAGCCAACTATTTAGCAGAGGGGCATGAAAATGTACAACATGACAGGACAAAGGGTAAAGTTTTACTACACATTAGTGTACGAGTAAATTAACTCAATATGGAGCATTCTTCCCTCTCAGCAGCTCCATGTTTCTCCTGAAGTGAAGTTCCTCTAATCATGTAAAGTAGGGAAAGTACAGGAAACAGTATTCAATCAAAGGTACTTACTTTCCTGAATAGAAAGGATTACATACCTGATCAATGACCCACGGGCTGTAAAAATGTCCGTTCTCAGATGGTTGCCACCAACGCAGACGACTGGAGGCAGAACGAGCTTTTAAGGGGATTTCTAGGGCAATGTACCGTCCTACATTGCTCGAGTTGCTAAAGAGAAACTCCTGCAGAAGATTCCATGTGAGGCCTCCATTGAGAGAATACTGTAGCAAAACAGGCTGGCTTCTGGGATCTGGCGCTGCCTTTCCACATCCCAGTCTCATGAAGAATTGCACAAACCTATAACATTGGTACAAATGACAACAACAAAATAATAATAATAACAAGAAGGAAAGTGTCATAAATTTTATAGAACTTTCTTTATGTATGCTACAACAGCAGCAAGAATACTTATTGCAAAGTATTGGAAGACACAAGAACTACCCACTCTGGAAGAATGGCAGATGAAGGTGATGGACTACATGGAACTGGCGGAAATGACTGGCAGAATCCGAGACCAGGGAGAAGAGTCGGTGGAAGAAGATTGGAAAAAATTTAAAGACTATTTACAGAAACACTGTAAAATTAATGAATGTTAGAAGGCTGCTGGAATGAAGTTATATGGCTTTAGCAGAAATGGTATAAAGAATTAAGTAAAAATAGACTGTTAATGGGCCAAAGGGGAAAAAAATAAGGTTAGATTGTGTTAAGATAAATTATAGGACAAAAACTGAGAAAGATGGAAAGGATTTGCTGAAATAGCTAACTGAACTAGAATACAAAAAAGGGAGGTGTGAGGAGGTCGTCGAAACGAGTAAATGAAAGACAAGATATGGAAATATTGGATGTGTTTTTAATTGATTTTGTTTTTGTTTTTGTTTTGTTAAGATAAGCAGTGTTTTTTGTTTTTTAGGTATTGTATTGTTTTGCTTTGTTTAACTCTTTTTTCTTTTTCTTTTTGTAACTTTGAAACTCCTAATAAACATTACTTTTTTTTTTTTTAAAAAGGAAAGTGTCATAAATCAAAGACAAGACGAAGAATCTTGTCTTACTACCATGAAGAAATCGGCAGCTCTAGCCTCATGATAGAGAGCTGGGTTTTGTTTTAAGTACAGAAAACAAATATTCCATAGTGGGAGCCCAGCACTGGTTTGGGACAACTTGAATTGGGATTTCACAGAAGTTGTACGGCACCCTCTTTTTAGGTCACCATTTTTAGTACAGTACTCTGTTGTGATGGTGATGCATTTGGCTTATAAGCTGAAGGGGCATCACAGAGCGGAACAAAGCTATTTATTTATCCTCCAAGCATTAGCATGCAATTGATAGACAGATTTATTTATATAATGCAGATCCCAGTACATTTGATCCTGCATTCAAATTTTCACAATTTTAAGCTCAGAAGCCTAGATTATGAAGACAAAAATTCAGCCTTAGGCTATAGTCATTTGTTTTATTAATACAAGGGAGAAAATAAAAATCTCAGGCTTCTCAGGATTTCGGACCTGCAAAAACACAACCTTTTGAAACACAAAAAGTGACTACACATTGTGTGTGTCTGTTGTTTGTGTGTGTGTGTGTGTAATATTACTAAAAGATTTATGGAATTATTCTGCACTGAAACCAGAAACGTACAGTACTATTTCATTAAATACAGAGGCTGATTCTAAGAGAAACAACCCAGAAGCATATTCCACTTTGATATGCACTCTTAGATTAAGTGTATCAGATATTTTCAACACGGCTGCAGTGAATTTGCCACACAATGGCATGCTTTCTCATTACAGCTGATCCTTTCCTTGGAGTGAATTCCACTTTCAGTCTTAACCGCAGTTTCATCTTTAACTGTAGTTAAGACTAGTCAGGTTCCATCTTATCAAGGGTTTGCTAAATAGCTTCAAATCCTGGCCCCTGGTTGGCTAACCATAGAACTGTAGAGTTGGAAGGAACCCCAAGTTTCATCCAGCCCAACCCCTGCAATGCAGGCACCTCAGCTAAAGAATCCATGACAAGCGCTTAAAAACCTCCAAGGAAGGAGAGTCCAATACATGCTGAGGGAGTCTGTTCCACTGTTTAACAGTTCTTATTGTCAGAAAATTCTTCCTGGTGTATCCTAATGTACCCTTTAATTGTAGTTAAGTGGGAATTTGCTGGAATGGGATGGCAAGAGACCTTTTGGGCTTTTGTGTGTGTGTGTTTACTGCACACCCATCTTTCTTCTCTCAAGATCATTGTCAGGGAACTGACATCAGAGCGAGAGGCGAAGGGAAGGCTCTCAGATGATGCTGGCGAAGGACCCAGCAGCAGGGGGAGAAACAGCTCAGTAGAGGGGGAAGCCAATCAGCGCAACACCGGGGATAAAGGGAGGCAGACGGGGGAAGTGGAGAGAGGGCTCCAGGACTCTTCACTGGACATCAGTGAGGAGAGCCCAGATCCTCCGCTGCCCACGCCTTCCCTGCGCAGAAGACTCCCGTGCAGTGAGAGGAGGAGGAGACTGGGTGTCAAACAACTTTTATGTTGGAAGAGGTTCAAGAAACGCCCACTGACGGATTCTGCCAGTGACTGAGGCAGCCACCATGAGAAGGGGCTGTGCAGTCAGAAAGTTTTAACAAGGCAAATTAGCCTAGAGAGGCACCAGTTTACGTACAAGTAACTCATAGCCATTACAATCATGGATTTAGGCTGCCATTGTACCCATGCACACACATACAAAAGCCCTCATTTTTGTGTGTTTTCACTTATAAAAAGCTTCCTGTAAGGAGGAAATAAGAACACCAAATGGGAAGGTTCTCTTCCCACCACCCGCTACTACGCTAGTTTTCTGTTTACAGGAAGTTGTGCTTTATTTTATTCTTATTGGTGCATAAAGATTTAAAAACATGACCCTCCACTTTCAGCCTGAATTTGGAGTCAATTCTACCATCTCAAGATATTCCCTCTGTATTCGGCTGAGTCTATAAACCACCTATTTGCTAATTTCCATATACATTGCCTTGGTAGTGCAGTGAGTTTTCATGCTTATTTCATGTTAGATTTTCCATGTGGTTCACAAGGCTGAATGTTTGCTGTTTATTGTTGTGGTGCACATAGTTACAGCTGCCTTTACCCAAGCACCTCATTACTTTGAGAACAATGGCTAACTATTTCGGTCTTATATCCTATCTCTCTATCTATGCTTTCTGGGTAAATGGGCTTCCAGAGGGATTTGCTGTACAAGGGAAATGCCAAGAAACCGACATACTAATAAGTCAATGAATTCAAGTACTCAGGTATATTGTTAGTTCTTATCACTAACGTTGTTCTTCAGAACATGGAGCATTTCAAGCATTCTGTTCCAAAGAAACCTATTATCAATGCCGTAAAATGACACTGGGGAGCTATATGTAGTAGCCCATCAGCTGCAATGGACTAGATTTATTGCAGGCAAGACCAGGAAATTTGTCCTCATATTTACACAGTACTTCAGAGAAGGCAAGACAAGTCTCTTTTAACAAGCTCCATGCACCGCTTGCTACCTTCCTTCCATTTTCATTGTTGATGACAAAGTAAAAAGGGTTTCAAAATAAATGTTTATTAGTCTAGCAACTTTCTACAACAGCTTTTCAAATGGAATCTAAGGTACAATTCTGCACCGTGTCATGTGCTTAAACACAACTGGAAATAAACAGCCAAATGTGGGGGGGTGGGGATTTTTTATTATTATATTGAGTTTATGGCCTGCTTTATCCTGAAGGTTCATTTTGCTATCCTTTGGTAACATAAAACAGAGGGATGTCCTTGGCTTATCCCAGCCATTATATGTCTGCTCTTACAGAACTGTCTCACGCCAGTCCTGAAATATGCTTAGCTTTGGGGAACAGTCATAGCTTTAGTGGTAGAACACAACTCTTGCATGTTACCAGGTTCAACCCCTGACTTCTCAGAAAGACCTTTGCCTGAGACTTTGGAGAGCTCCTGCCAGTCAAAACTGATACTGGCAGAGACATCAACAGTCAGGCTATATCAGGCAGCTACATACGTTCACTTTTTTGGCTGATGTAATCCCTGCCAGGCTGAAATTTGTAAACTGAGCTCAAACTGGGTTTTTAAGGCCATGACCAGCACTTTGGATTGTTTTCGCAAAGCTATATAAAAAGCCAGTGCAGACTCTGGAACGCAAATGTAATACACTCCCAGAAGCATAACCTTTCAGTGAAGTGATCTGCTTTGTCTTGCACCAGCTGCAGCCTCTGAACAGTCTTCAAAGGAAGCCCTATCAAGAGCATGTTAAAGTAGTCTGTCCTAAAACTCAAACAGATGTGAGGACTAGTTTCCAGATGCTAATCTGAGAGGAAATGTTGCTGTTTTATTGGGGTGCATGCATTGCATCACCCCACACTCAAGAATACTGGGACCTGTAGTTTGTTAAAGGTGTTGGGAATTATAGCTCAGGGGTAAACTACAGTCCTTAAGATTCAGAGAGGGTAACTAAAATGTACTTAAAATGTGTGGCGTATATGCATCCCTAATACAGTGCAAACTAAATTTGCTGGTTATGTGACTGAAACCCACTTGAAAATAGTGACAATCTAGATATTTTATGGTAATATGCAAAAAATTGAAGGTTACATATGGTAACCTATATGGCATGTTTAGAGTAGCTTCCATCCAGTTTTTATTACAAAGCATAGCTCTCATTATTTGGGTCTGTTTTACTTCTTTTAGATCCATGTAGTATGGAATGAACAAGGGACGCAGGTGGCGCTGTGGGTTAAACCACAGAGCCTAGGACTTGCTGATCAGAAGTTCGGCGGTTCAAATCCCCGCGACGGGGTGAGCTCCCATTGCTCGGTCCCTGCTCCTGACAACCTAGCAGTTCGAAAGCACGTCAAAGTGCAAGTAGACAAATAGGTATCGCTCTGACGGGAAGGCAAACAGCATTTCTGTGAGCTGCTCTGGTTCGCCAGAAGCGGCTTAGTCATGCTGGCCACGTGACCCGGAAAGCTGTACACTGGCTCCCTCGGCCAATAAAGCGAGATGAGCGCCGCAACCCCAGAGTCGGCTACAACTGGACCTAATGGTCAGGGGTCCCTTTACCTTTAGTATGGAATGAATATTCTATTGGTCTGTGACTTAGTAGGAGTCAATTCATAAGTCCAAAGGAAAACAGAAACTTAAAGAGAAGGGGAGGATAACAGACTAAGAGCAACCCTGTGATTTGTAAACAAATGTTTAATTTCAAACTTGCTTACGTTCTTTTCCTGTCTTAATTTTTGGACATAGTCTCTTTCAACAAATACGTAAGTTCTAAGCAGGTCCAAAATGACAATACGTAATCTTTAACTTTAAAATGGGTGTTTTGAAATAGCTCTACCCGAATTAACTGGTGACAGCTTGATTAGATTCTGTCAGTGAATTATTGTAAACAAATGCCTGCAATTCAAGGCAAGCTTCAGATATTACAGAAAACAGAATGATGAATGCAAAGTTACTCTGGTAATCAACACTGCAGTTCCAACAATGATTCATAGTGGAGCTTCCTATTAACAGAGCACTTAGTATGCAATATATTTCAGTGTGATGGGATTAATATGCTATTTATCAAGGCAAATGTCCTAGGCAAGATGCTGACATCCTAATCTTGCAGACCACATTTTGGTGCATTCATCAAAGACTCGCCTTAAATGGCAATGATTGAGGTTACTATGAAAATCATACGAAGGGCAGAGATGGCACAAGGCATTTTGGTGCCTAAGGCAGAAAATGCAAATGGCATTCCACTTACCCAACGCCCAACGGTCTGTGGTGGCAGAAATGTAATAATAAATTTTAAAACTACACTTTGCAGCCCCTTAATAGTACCCCAATATATATTGCTTGGTCAGGCTGTCTCACCCTGCTACATAGTGTCAAATCACCTGACTCATCAGTGGGTAGATTTTACTGGACAACATTAATCCTGAAATTTATTCTAGTCCTAGCAGCCTTCACTGGAATGATAGGCTCTGAGTGACAGCACTTGTGTGCTAAACTCTCTATGGATTGACTTCCAGAATTCTACTCCAACCAAGTCCTCTTTGGTTGGTGGGGTAACATGCTAAAACTTAAGGAACAGAGAATGCATTGCTGGGGATAGAACTCAAAGTGAGGTGAGCATTTCTTTGTTTTTTTGGGTATAACTCTGTCCAAAATGCGTTTCAAATGAGTCCGCATTAATGCATCTAGCATAAGAGAAGTACGCAACACCCCTCTGCCAAAAAGACTCTACTTTCTCAATGAAAATTTGTAAACATTAAAAAAGGGTTACCTGGCTTGTGACAAATCCAGATCTCTTGTCATCAACATGCGCAAGCCTTCTTCATTAAAGAACAGATTGTTTCCTCCAGACAGGACCCCACATTTCCTGGATGGCTTTCCACCACTCACCAACAAAAATCTATCAGATTCCAGCTGACCTGAGTGCAAGGGACAGTTATTTAGGATTTACCCTGAGGCATTTCAGTTAAGTGAGAAATGACTAATAAATCATCAGTTGTAAAGTGTGTGTGTGTGTGTGTGGGGGGAATTGTACAAGCACTTTTCAACCATAACATCCTTCCCAGAAACCACCAGAAAAGCAACATTAAATAAAATGCACAACAATAGCTTATGTTTTTCAGCCTTCCAGGAATTGAACTCCAATACATGTATACTCAGACGTAAATCTGACTCAGTTGAATTGAACTTACTCCCAAGGAAGGAGGTACAGGAGTGAAACGTCTACATATAAATTCACAGAAAACAACAACAGATATTTGCAGTGGGAATGATGGAGGGGATTTTGCATGGATAATCTCCCAATCTATATTTCAGATTTGGATAGTGTCTTCCATTAGGAATGAACTGGGGGGTGCATTCAGTTATATGTAGCCTCTTGGCTTTCATTCTAAATGCCAGCAGATCACACCTGTTGTTTATGGTTGCTAATCATGAAAGTTAACTTTCAAGCAGATATGAGTTGGAATCAGTACCATAGTATGGGTTGTAGCTTATGGGTAGAGGAATTCTAAGTATGGGAAGCCAGTGGAAAGATGTTGCCCCCATTCCAAACTCTGTTCAGGAGCAGGCCTACTGCCAGAGGGAAAACAAGCCTTTAAAAATACAGTTAGACTAACAGTACCCTTTTTGCCAGCATAAATTCTCCTGAGTTGCCAGGCCATGTGACTGGGCTGAAAAGAGGTTTGAAATAGTCTCCCCTTGCCTCTTGCTGCCCTGGCCCCAGAATGCTTCCAGTTTTTGCTGGTTGAACCCTACATGAGCGTAGCCCTGGCTCAGCTGGGTTGACTGAGTTACACTGGCATAGCCCTAGCTGAGTCCCCTCTGCCTATTCTAAACTCACTTATCTTGGTGGTTCTTAGGTTTGGATTGCACTGTTAACTCTCACACAGAGCACACCCATTGAACTCAATGGGCAAAGCTAACTTAGAATCATAGAATTGTAGAGTTGGAAGGGACCCCAAGGGTCATCTAGTTGGGACCCCCTGCAATGCAGGGATCTCAATTAAATCTTACATGGCAGATGGCCACCCAACCTCTGCTTAAGAGCCCCCAAGGAAGGAGAGACCACCATCTCTGGTGAGAGTCTGTTCCACTGTTGGACAGCTCATTTAAGTGGATTTATTCCGAGCATGATGTTGTTGAATACAGTGGTGCCCCGCAAGATGAATGCCTCGCAAGACGAAAAACCCGCTAGACGAAAGGGTTTTCCGTTTTTCGATGCGCTTCGCAAGACGAATTTCCCTATGGGCTTGCTTCGCAAGACGAAAACGTCTTGCGAGTCTTGCGATTTTTTTCGCTTCCCCCCTTTTTCTAAGCCGCTAAGCCGCTAATAGCCTTTTAGCCACTAAGCCGCTAAGCCTTTAATAGCCGCAAAACCGCTAATAGCGCTAATCCGCTAATCCGCTAATAGGGTTGCTTCGCAAGACAAAAAAACCGCTAGATGAAGAGACTCGCGGAATGGATTATTTTCGTCTTGCGAGGCACCACTGTATAACACTAATATGTATATCTTATAGTGAAGAGAGTAAGCTCATGAATTAACAGTACAATATTTGGAGGAGCCCTGAGAAAGCTGATATAACACAAAAAAGGGAATGTGCTGAGAAGTGATGAGGTAGATAGATAAAAAGGGAGAAACATTGTGGCAGCAACTCTGCCACAATTAAGAGCTTGTTGAGTTTCGTTGAGTTTCAATAGGAGAGATTTGAATATGCATAGTTTTGTAAAAAGGAAACCACTTCAGAGCCAAAGTAATAATTCCAATTTCAAATGTCAGTGCAAAAGTGCCGCTCCGCCAAGGCACTCTGTGTAAGCTGTTTTTCTGCCACTGCCATGTAAACATAGCAAGGGGGCAGCTTTCTTCAGGGAATGTTGCGTATCCTGATGGTTGAGAACAATTTGAGAAAAACTTGACAGGGTAATTCTATTCTGTTTGGAAGTCTGTTTTGATGGGCAGCCATTGGGGCTGAATTAGTTTTGGTTCTAGCTGGTTCCAATGCTGAAAAGCGGCTTGCAGGAGCATTTACGTGGCCAGGATTTGTTGATGGTGAGGGGCCGCCCTTTATATTCTAAAAAGGCATGCAAATTAAGATACTCGGGCTTCCTTTTAAGAGTGTACGCTTTCACTTTGAGGATTCATTCCCAAGTTACTCTCCTAATGAATTAAAACATAATCAAACATATAACACAAGGCAGAACAGATGCCATTCCTTGCCAGCCAAGAGAAGCTGTTGGAATTTGTCTCCAAGTACATTTGAACTTCCCTTCATTTGCCTAACTCTCTGGAAAGGTGAGTTTCTCGGCTGATATCTTCCCTGACATCTTCTTACCAGCTGTTGGGAAGAAAGGAAGCCACCTATTTGCTTGCTTGGTGGAAAACAACAGCTGCCAGAGAACCTGAGCTGTTGCAGAATACGTGCGCAGGAGTGGCAGGATCTAACTAGAACGCAACCTAGAGTATCTCACTGAAGTAAATGGGACTAAAGTGTGCCAAGAAACTAAGAAGTAGTTGACTTTAACAAACCTTTAAATGGTTTGAGGGCACAAAATATTACAAAAAAGTCCAAACATAATAATGTCAAACAGAGAGGTACCTTCAAAATCATCCTTCAGAAAGTCGGGATTCTTGGTGCTTATTCTACAGGTTGGTCCGGAATAGCCAGGATCACAGATGCACTTTGTCCCATTGACACAGCTGCCATGACCATTACACATCTCCTCACACTGTGGCCCAATATACACATTGTCAATGGCCCAGGTCACAGGTTGAGACGCAGCAGGATAAAATCCCTGGTACCATCTGAACCTCACTAATCTGAAAGAAAGCAATGCCTTTTATATTAGCTGATCTTCTACTGCATTACGTTTATGTAAAGTCTGAAATACGCTCATGCTTTTATGGCACAGAGTATTGGTAGGCAAAGCAAAGCTTGTGGGATACATCCAACCTGCCATATCCATCCTACAGCCCACCTAACCATGTGTTGATACCTTGCTTGAAATTGCAATATAAAAACCACAAAATACACCATACAATTAAGAATAAAAACAAACCAATAATTCCCCCCTCTCGAGGAAGAGGAACGTTTTTGCCTGGTACCTAAAGGTGTATAATGAAGGCGCCAGCTGAACCTCCCTGGTGAGAGCATGCCACAGACAGGGAGCCACTGCAGAAAAGGCCCTGTTCTCGTGTTGGAACTAATGACACCAGCCAGGTACCCTCGCTGTATTGTTTTAGAAGTCTGCTAAAAACTTATTCATTTCAAAAAGGCTTCCAAGACATATAATTTAGGTTTTGGTAGTTGTTTTTAAAAGTTTTACTGATCTTACCAGTTTCATTGCTAACTACCATATTTTTCCATGTAAAATATTTTCCATGTAGGAAATAATGTCAAAAATTAGGGGCCGTCTTATAGATGGATATATCTCCCCCCACTTTCTTAAATCTGAGTCCCCCAAAATAGGGGGGTGTCTTATAGATGGGGGCGTCTTATAGATGGAAAAATATGGTATCTTATGTGTATTTCTTTTTTTGTGTGAAATTTAGCTGTGTTTTATTCATAGTTTTTTTATGTATACCACTCAGAGTTGCGTGACTAAATAGTTTATCAAACCTTCTGAATAAATAAGTACTGCAAAACAAAAAAAACCCTATTCTGCATCCATGCTGAAGTGCAGGCAAATAAGTTACGTGCCAGAGAATGGTCTTCATCTAGGTCTCTTCTCCAGAAGGATTATTCAAGGAGTATAGAAATGCTTTTTGATTTTGGGTTGGAACAGCAGATATGCACAGTTAAGGGCTTTCCAGACATTCAGATGTTAACAATAATCAAAGATGCATGCACATATTTAAAAATTAAATCTTTCATTTAATTATTCAACATCAGGGTTTTTTTTCCAGACTTTGTTCCAGTTCCTCATATATGATCATATGAGCTGCTGTGTTTCTTTACCAAATATGAGGTCACTCGCCCAGTGGGAACGCTTTCTCCTGTGGCAATCTCAAAGCTGGTTATCACGATATGTTTTAAAGACACAGGATGTTTCATATGAGTGTCTCCAGTTGCCAGAAATGATCCCTAATATCCTGAGTGATACATGCACCATGGGTCTGAGACAAGTCTATGGCTTTCATAAGATTTATCATTCACAGGTCTGGTTCTGCAATAGGCTGCTATTCAAACATGACATCTCAATGGCATTTCAGAGTTTCTTATATCTTTAAAATATAATGTAAGAAACAGATGTAATGTATAAACTGTGTGCCATCAGCATAGTAATGACACCTTGCTCCCAACTATTAATGACTCCTCCGAACAGCCTCATGTAGATGTTAAATAACACTGGGGGGCAGAGAAGTACCCTGTGCACAGGGTACCAAGGAGCTGGGAGCTGAGGAGCACTCATCCAGTGCTACTCTCTGTCCATGGTCCTGAATATAAAAACGGAACCATCATAATATGGTGTTTCCAATACATATCCCACTGAACTGGCCCAGGAGAAGACCATGGCCAATGGTATCAAAAGCTGCTGAGAGACTGAGCAGAAGTTAACAATGTCACATTCCCCTGTCCCTCTCACAATCAAAGGTCATCCATCAGGGTGATATTTTTCTTGCTTTGTAAACCACCTGGAAGCCACCTGGGTATACAAATATACAAATAACCAGCCGATCTTTGTGTGCTAAAGAGCAGTAGTGCTGAAAAACGGATATAAAGAGAAAAGCCAGGTGAGCAGTGTCAAGTACTTACCCGCAAAGGTGTAGCTTTCCAAAGTGGATGACTTCTCTTCTCCATCCCTGGGTCGTTCCGGCATAATAAGTGCTGCTTGGATGATGCTCTGTAGAGCATAGAGAACTGAGGTAGCTGCTGCTACTATAACATAAAGGAAGAAGCAGGTGCCAGGTTGCCCCCAAATCTCGGGAGAATTCAAGTTTCACTGGGTCAGCAGATGAGCTATCAGTGGTGCATCCAATATTAATCTGAAGTAGAATAAAACAAAACCTAGAAGATTGCATGGCCTACATTTATGGATGCTTTGCCACTAGCCAACTCTATAAAAAGGGTGAATCCCTGGGCCAGAGGTTCAGAAGGGACTGTGTCTCCTGGTGTTCCCACTTAAGCAGGGCTTATGGCACTACTGAGTTTTCTTTTCTCAAATGCCAACAGTGTCCTTCAGCTCTCTATATTGGACAAACAGGCCAAACCTTACGCCAAAGAATAAACGGACATAAATCTGACATCAAGAATCACAAAACAGAGAAACCAGTAGGAGAACACTTCAATTTCCCAGGACATTCTATACAAGATATCAAAGTAGCTGTTTTACTACAAAGGAATTTCAGAAATAGATTGGAAAGAGAAGCTGCTGAATTGCAACTCATTACCAAACTTAAAACCATGGAGAGACCTGGTCTGAACAAAGACATTGGATTCTTATCTCATTATACATGACTAAGCCATTTTTCACCTTCTCACCCCTTGCCTTTTCCTGTAAGACCTATTGCAGTCGTTAAGAGTCGTCAACAGGCTCATCTCAGCTATCTGCCAATCTCCCATTCCCACCACCCTTCTGAGTAATACCCCTCCCCACCTTCTCACTATATAGAAGGGTCTGGCAACTTCTGTTTCAGTGTATCTGAAGAAGTGTGCATGCACACGAAAGCTCATACCAAGAACTAACTTAGTTGGTCCTTAAGGTGCTACTGGAAGGATTTTTTTTATTTCTTCTTTTCTTGCTCCTCTTTGCCCTGTGCCATTCAGGTCTCTGGGCTGGCAGAAATATCAATACTGGCAGAGTGGGCAGAATTCTAGATCTCTGAAGCTGTCAACACCCACAGACCAGAGACATCAAACGCCATAACAGGGGATGAAGTTACAACATGAGCATTCCTTTCCCAGTTGTGCCTCTACACCTGTTTTTGGAAGATCAGAGTGTTTTATTCATATCTGAAGGAGATAGGGAGAGCAAGAGAGACAGAGCAACTATCTCCAACTAAGTTCTCCTTATAGTATTCATTGAAATTAATGGGCTTAAGTTAGACAAGGTCACTGATTTTAACAGTTCTATTCTGAGCAGGGCTAGTACTGGGTACAACTCAGATCAGTGATCCTGACCTCCCTTCCCAAAGAAATGTCTCTCTATAGGTTCCCGATGGAAGTCTTTACAAGAGTAAACTCATTAATTTCTCAAGAGTGTATAAAAATCTGCCCCACACATCACATTAGTACCACTTAGTTACCTTCAAATGTTAAAAATGATTAGAGAATTATTACACAGCAGAATTATAGTACCTAGCTAGTAGGAAGAATCAAGTTAACTGAAGAAATTAAGGGTGCAGGTTCATTGGCTGATGGGCATTAGGGTAAGGTGAAAGATTTCAGAAGCGCAGAGACATATGCATTGCCTTTGCACATTGTAGAAGGGCTCGGTTGACAAATTGTTCTGCCAGTGAAATTCCTTTCATGGGTCCCTCAAAATCCAGTGGATTGTTGGGCAGTATGAAGAAGAGCACATATACGCTAAATTCTGAACCACAGGATTCCACAGATACACTCACAAACATGCCAGAAATCTATGCAAGGACCAGACCTGAGATAAGTAATTGCCCTCCCGTTGACTCTAATGGGAGGCAGATGATGAATGGGAGGCAGTTAAATGAATTCCACTCTCCTGGTGCTATACTTTTTCTATTCCTCTCCTGAGGAAGGGATGGCTTTGATGCAATGGAACTGTACATTTCCCAGCCACAGCTTTAGCAAAGAAAAAAAAATAGTCCCAATGCCAGAGAAACATGAGAATAAAATCCTGTACCACATTATGGAACCTTGCCTTTTGAGAGGTCCTCTTTCAGGGAACAGCTATAACAGTGCACAAACAGTTGTTTACATAAACTTCTAAAATACACCACTTATAGCTTTACAAAAGTAACCTTGATACTACTGAGAGGCATTGGTTCTGGGGGGTCTGTGTGTAAGGGCAAAATCATGCAAAGCCAGGAACCCTGAGACCAGCCCTTCTCCCATGAGGCGGGCTGCTTACCGGGCTCTGGGAAGAATGTGCAATGGCTCTGGAGGGTATTCCCAGGGCCCTTCATTGACCTTCCCAGAGCCTGGTAAGCAAGGAAAACCCACTGGGTGTGTGGGCGGGGTTGGGGAGATAAATAAATAAATGGGGAATGGGAAAAGGCTAAGGTTGCAATCGTGTATGTAAAGTAAGAAGAAGTTATGAGCCCATTGTGTTGGGAAAATGGTACACTTTGTTCCCACCTCCCCCCAGAGCTCTTTGAGGCAAGAGGGAGATACAAATGTGTCTGATAAATAGATAGATGAATAAATAATGTACTGAACTAAATAGAAAATGAAACTATTTACGGTTGAAAATGTTAAATACTGAATATTAATCAGCATAATGCACATTAGTTTTCCATAACTAGGTCAGACACCTACTGATCTGGAATCCAAGAGACATGGTACAGCAGATCAAGTTCTTTGAATCCAGGAGTGTGGAATGGCAACTTTTACTGCATTATGCATAATGACTTCATGTTTATCAGCCTGTTCCAAGACCTCAGCTGAAGACATTTAATTTTTATAAAAGCAAAATGCCTTCGCCAGATGCCAAGATTTGTGTGCAGGTCTTATGGGGTAAGCGCACTGAAGAGTCATTCATGTCTGAATGTGACCTCAAAGGCATTTGTTGAACAAGCTTTTAATCTATATTTTAAAACAGAAAACAGTTTGCATTCTATATATTATTAATTCGTTGTCATGACAAATTGAAATGTGCATGAATACACAGCCAAAGCAAATTTTCTAGGAATACACAAGGCGTACGTTCAGCTGCTTCTTAAGCTGCACAACAATGTGCTGTGACTATTGATGTTCTGCATGTGCTAGCTGTATACAAATAAATGTGTGTAACCAGAGCTGTTTTTCACTATGAATGCTTCCCTTATTCTCTTATAATGGCAATGGTGTCTACCTGAGAGGTGCCAGAATTGAGTTCTGCCAAGTTCTGGCTGAAAAAAAGCCCTGTGGGAAACGCACTTTGGTTGCCATTTTTAATTTAGACTATCCAAAAATATACTAAGTCCTTCTCAGAGTACACCCAATGAAATCAATGGGCTCAAGTTAGTAACAATTGACTTCACTTAGCTTAGAAGTCCATTGATTTCAATGAGTCTGCTCTGAGTATAATTTAGATGGTACATAGTACTTGACGACAGAAATATACATTATGACAAGCATGAAAATGGTGCTTCTCCCACCCATTTATAAAGTATACAAATATGCAATATGACAGAAATATATGGCATATTTCTTTGCCCCACAATATCAAACAATGTGGAATGGGAAATACAAAATTAGGTGGTAAAACTAGACACATACAGACACACTTGTTCCCTTTATGGAAATTGTCTTTTTTGTGTTTTTACAGGCTTGGATCCAGAGAAGCACCTCACACACCTGAAAAGTACCTCCACCCCCCCAGCCTAGCTTTCTGTACAGTTCTGTGTTTCATATGAATCCATTCAAGAGGCTTTTCAGGGAGTTTGGGAAAGGGCTGCCAGGGACAGTCACCCTATGCCGACCCATTCCACCGGTGCCTCTCCAGATCCAAACTATGTTTTGTACGTGTGTCTATATGCAAGGGCGGACCTACATTTCTGGGGTCCTGAAGCTTGAACTATTATGGGCCCCCCTTTGCAACCAGCAACAAGGTCTGGGTAACCACTGCTATCGTCTTCAATGGGGTTGTTACATGACAGATCACCAAACCTTTGCAACATCTCTGCTACTGACTCTCAAACTTTGGGATTGTTGAAATATAAACCAATTTTTTAAAAAAATAATCAATTTGAGTTGTGCAACTCAAATTGGGTCTAATGGACTCAAAAATTTTAAGCCGTGTGGACTAAATTCACTTCTGGGATCCCTCCAGCATTAGCAGCCCTGAAGCTTAAACTTCATTAGTTTCATAGATCTTCCCCTATCTGTATATAAAAAAGGGGGAAATGTACAATGAGATGACATAGCGTGTTCTCCTTCATGGAGAGCACGTGTTGCAGTGGGGGCTGCCAGGACACTCCAAAGTTGGGGGCGGGCTAATTGATTGTTGGCCACTGATGTGATTGGGGCTTCCCTTGTTGTTGGGAAGAAGTTAATGTTGCCATTTGTTGATTGACAGCCAGAAATGCTAAAACTCCTTGCATGAGGCTAGGGCTTCCTCTTTTCGCCCATGCAGCGGATTGCCCGTCTCCCCTTCCCTAGAATTAGGGTTGTTCGCTTTGACCTTGCTATGTCTGTCATGGGGTCGTCTGCTCTTGGGGCAGGGGCCTGGTAGGAATTTTGTCCATCTGGCTGATTGGCTAGGGCCATTTGGTTTTTGCCTACTGCGTAGCAAATCGTCACAATTTGTAAGGTTGCAGTTAGGCATTGGTTTATGGTTTGGTTGGTTGAGGGGCATGGATTGGCTGTGCCTGCCCCTCTAATGCTGCTGCTGCAAGGGATTCCATTAAAGGAATCGGGGGCTAACTATTGCTTGTCCACTCTGACAAGGGGGCTTGGGCCATAGCAATGAGCTCCTGGTTGCATTTGGGGAGGGCTGAGGGCAGGTTCCCTGCTCCGTCGCTACTCCCAAGTGTATTCCCCTTTTCTGACTTTCGCATCGTGCGGAATGTCAGTCTGTCCCCCATGGTGGGGACAGATAGTCGCAACCAATGCCTAAGCAACCACTCACATTTTTGTATTTTAATAAAGTTGTGGCCAAAATTATGCCAAAAACCTTAAACAAAAAATTCTGTGTGGTGTGTGAATTATTGGGGTAGACCTGGGGAGCTTGACACGCAACACAGCACCAGTGGGTTTTCTAATACATTGGACAGAACAAACTCAATATGGAAAGCCTTTTTTTTTCATCTACATTCTCCCGTCATTCACAACTTTCCCCTAAGGATACTGTAATGAATTATAATAACTACAATATAAAATGAGGAATAACGGGTCAAAATATTACAAAGTTTAGGTGAGTGCATACTACGAATATAATTCTTTCCTTATTTCCATATGGGATTGGACTAATTCTAGAGATTCACATAGATTACATTAATAGGATTCCCTCCACTACCCTTTAATAACATATAAGAGAAGCAGGGAAATGTCAAAGCAAGACTAGCAATGACTAACGCTCAATAAGCAGGAGAAGAACGTAATGATAAGTACCTCAAATTGGATTATGGTGTTCTCATTCACGTTCAAATCCCTTGTAGTAATTGAATGTTCCCCAACTTCATTTGAAACAAATACCATCGCGGAATCTTCCTCCCTATTAAGAGAAACCAAAGTGATTATTTCATAGCTAAATTATTAACATACATTTTATATGTTTATTTAACTTATGAGAGGATAGCGCATTCCGCTTTTCTAGCATAAATAGCACCACTATTAGTAAGTGAAACTTTCTTTTGGAATAGTCTTGGATATATTTTATGATACGTACGGTGCTCCTTTTGAAGAATATGGACAATAAAGCCCGATGTTGCCACCGGGATAGAAAAACCAATTGTCTTCCTTTGGACCAAAGTCAAAGGTATCCAGCAGGATTACAGGATTCTTAATGTTGTTTCCATCAATAATTAAATCATCTAGAATCCAGATTTCTTCTTTCTTACCTGGGAAAATAAACACCTATGTTGCTACTGATTTAATTGTTCTAGAACAGGAGAAAATAATTACACATGATAAGTTACCTCTAGGGTTGGAGGAATCTGTCAAATTCTGTTTCTCTCAGTTTCTTATATTTCCTTTCTTAAATGCAGTTCTCCACATTTCCACACCAGGTTGCAAATTATTTTTAAATGACCTCATAAAAATTCAGCAGCATTTTAGTGCAAATTTATCCCAATATACACTTGTTTGTATGCAGTTTTGCCTACAAAGGAATTTCCCCTTAAATAATGCATTTTCAATTATTTTTTTTACCAATATATGCATATTATGGACACTTCTTTTCACCAATATGCATTTTTGTACACATTAGTTGGTTGGAGAACTGCGTCACAAAATTCAAAGAAGTGTAAATGTCAAAGTATATCTGTGTTTTGGTTTTCATGTTATTTTGAAAAGGTTTGTGTTTAAATGTGAACTGAATTGATTTTGTTCCCCCATCCCAAGTCATCACTATGGTTAACCTGTTTTTTTCCAAAAATGTATTACGATGTTACCACGCGCCATAGTCTTCCTAGTAACAAACGTGGTACGTATGGGTAATTGTAGCCTGGCCTGAGGAGAAATCTTTAACTTATCTCTCTCTGTTGGGTACATCAAATTCATAACTAGTAACACCTCTTTGCTAGCCACAGTCTCTGATGACGTTTCCTAAGCAACTCCTTCACTGAGGACTGTGATTGGTTCCTGATGACCCTGGATCCCTATAATCAGCTTTGGGTTAGCCATAGGAGACCCGTGTTTCCTGAGAAAAGGTGTAACTAAAAGGAGGCTCCTTGTTGCCTCCTGCCACTCATATTTGCCCACTTCCTGGATTGTCTTTCATATGTACAAGATAGGAATGTTTTGCTCATTTATTTATTCATTACATGCATTTTTACTCCACCCTTAAAACAGTTCCCAGGGAAACCTTCAAAATACAGAGGTTGAAATTTAATTTTATAACATGCTGCAGGATTCCAGGTAATATATAAATAAATATAACAGAGCAGAAGCCTTGTATAATCACACCATTTGAAATTAAGTAAAAATATACACAATTATATACGATTTTGTATTATTTCTCATTACCATTGTTATAAGGCTGCCAGAGCCTGAACCGTGTAGCATTGGTTCGTGCTGCATATGGAAATGGGATGTTAATGAAGAGAACGTCCGTTGTTTGAGTAAAATAAAACTCATCTATCAGGTGCCAAGTGATGCCCCCATTGATGGAATACTGAAGCAGGACAGAATGAGACCTTTCTGGGGTACCTAGAACAAGAGGGAGGAAATCATAACGACAATGTAAAAGTCGCTGTGAGAATGAGCTGTTGGGCAGCATACTACGGTTACGGAACAATGAATGAGGTTTCAAATTAAAACACAGTACAAGTAGATTTACAAAGTAGATTTGCCAATTTGCAAAACAAACAAAGAAACAAACAACCCACAGTAAAACAATATGAGCTACTAATCCAAGGCTCTTTAAGGGAGGGTCAAAGATCAAGAGAGGAAGGAGAAGGGCAACATGCTGTACTGGCCAAAAATGCTACTCCCAATCTCTTAGAACAGGCATACCAGACTCGGCCCTCCAGATGTTTTGAGACTACAGTTCCCATCATCCCTGACCACTGGTCCTGTTAGCTAGGAATGATGGGAGTTGTAGTCCCAAAACATCTGGAGGGTTGAGTTTGCCTATGCCTGTCTTAGAATGACATTTTTTCACTGTCACTTATGGCTGCAGGTTTCTTGGCCGGGGGGCGGGGGGTCCTAGAATATGGAGTTGTAGTCATTACTTGGTCAACCATCCTGTAGCAAAATATGCTGACCTGTGTTATTTTGATCATCAGTGCCTCTTTGGTTCTGCCCTCCAGAATGACAATAGTCTACGGATTACCCACAGTTTTTCAAGTTAGTACGGATTATATTATTTACAGTAATAAATCATTACCTTACCTTTGGCTAAGAATTTGAATGAAAACTGGATGTACATTGTATTAGTACAATCTAAATCTCTTGAAACAAGCATTCTCAGCCCTTCCTGTAACAAATAATAGATAGGAAGAAGTTTTTTTTTTTTCCTTTTTCAGCAGGGCAGATCAAGGATTTCTATAATTTAATCTTGCTAAACAGTTTCAAGAAGGCATTGCAAAAACAATCAAAACATTTTGAACAAGAATAACTTCTAACCCCTTTAAAGATGAGAGTTGTTCCAGATTTGATGGTGTCGCCATTCAGGTTCCCTCTCTCAGCTCCATAGACTTCAGGCCAAAGGTCAGGATGCAAGTTGCCATTGAAGTCATCTTTCAGAACAGAAGGGAGGGGGGCAGCCGGGACACAGTAAGGGCCTCCAAAACCTCTGTCACACCTGAAAACAAATTGTGGGGGGTGGTTGGGAACAATATCCACTGACTAATGAGACATAATCTTTACATCACCAAGAAGCAAAAGGGCATGAAACATGTGTCTCCTTACACACAGCGGCCAGCATCGCAGATCCCGTGGCCTGAGCACATCCAAGGACATCCAGTGGCCAGGATGACATTGTCAATAGCCCACATATCCCCACCAGGAACGTAATTATGTTGAATCCATCTGAAGCGTGTTCTGGGAGATCTGGGAATCACAAACAAAAATAATAATTCAGAGCAGTCCCGCTGCTATTGGAGAAAGAGGAAATTGGGGGGGGGATCTGTCAATTTCAGTTTTCCAAGTTTCTCATTTTCCAATCTTAAATGTAGTTCTCCACAACTTGCAGCAATTAGCCATAAAAAGCTCCTTGTGAAAATTTATCAGCATCTTAGTTCTAATTTCTTTTATGTGGCCCTCCAAACCTGCAGAGAGGGAGAATGAATCCACAAATGACGGTATGCAGGGGGGAGACGTCCCACTGACTTTTGCGCCACTTACTTTTTCCTGTGGTCCCACCTGCTGCCACAATTATGTGCCCCTGCGCACTCCCTCCCCACCAGGGGAAGTTGTCCCTCAAGTCTGAAAGAGTTGCCTATGCCAGGACCACACTTATTTCTATCAAATCATACGCATATCTTTTTACACCCTTAAAAAATAAAAGCACCCTTAAAAAATAAAATCCAAACCAATAGTTAACTATCCCAAATTGTGCTTATATGAGGTGCCCCAAATTCTGGCAACCTATCATTTTAACTTTTAAAGTAAGAGGAACACCACAGTTATGTTTATCGTCTCATCTAGTTCTCCCTTTTTAGTCATGGGATAATGACTTGCTTAGCTCTGACGAAGATGTGAGATGTGACCATTTGATTTGGCCAAAGCATAGTTACTTTAACCTTGAAGCATGGAGAAAAATGTCCTTTGCTCTAGGGTGGCCCTCTTTGTAAACAGTCCTGTGCATTAAAATAGAGTTTGTGGTTAAAAGCATCCTTAGGAATCAGTCATTCACAGTTTCTGTTACGGTTACGTGAAAAAATTGAGCTAAATTCTACACTTTCTTTCACAACAAAACAGTAAAGGTGGGGAAAGAAGCCTGAATAAGATAGCAATTCTTACATCGTTGCAGGTGGAAGGTAGATGGTCACTCGCTTCCAGTTCTGAAACCTTTCAGAAGTGTAAATTGAGCTCTCAGTGTAATGCTGACATCCTATCCTGGGAGGAACGCACTCTTCGGTCACCAAATGCCAGTCTCTCCCATTGTTTATGGAATACTGGAAGTAAATACTATGGGAATTGCTGAATGGCTTGCTACAGCCCATGTTCAGCTCAAACTGCATGAAGGTGGAATCAGACACATGGAAATCCCAAGTCTCAGCATAACGAGATTTTCCTAAGAAGAGTGCAAGGAAGAAAACCATTTTACTTAAAATTCATTTTTTTAAAAAAGAAGCTGTAGTGTGTTTGCATTTTACTAAATGTGAGCCTTACCTGTATTTTCACTGAATATGAGAGCTGTATCCATAGAGAGGCAATCAATATCTACTTGACCCCCTTGGACCCTGTACCAGTTAGCTTGTAAATCGACAGAGCCATCAAATTTATCTTGAAAACCAGTCTGAGAGCTGTCATTCATTCCTACAAGGACATCATCCAAAGCCCACTGCGCTGAATGCTTCCCTACAAACAAATAGAAATATTTGGTCATTATTTCCCCACACTTTATGTCGGGGGGGACGGGGGACTACTAATTTATGAGGTGGTTGGACCAGATCATTCTTGGAGGTCCTTCCAACTCTACGATTCTATGATATACCACATTTTTCGCTCTATAGGACGCACTGGACGATAAGACACACCTAGTTGGGGGGGGGGGGAGGAAACAAGAAGAAGAAAATTCTGAACCCCAGAAGCCAGAACAGCAAGAGCAACAGATCTGGCTTCTGGGATAGCCTCTTGCTGTTCTGGCTTTGGGGACAGCCTGTGAAGGCACCCCGCTGCCCTGCGGTGGCTTTGCGCAGCTAACCCCAAGCTAGAACAGCGAGATGGAGCACTGCGCTGCGCTCCGTCTCCCTGTTCTGACTTTGGGCTTAGCCGTGCAGCCTGCATTCGCTCCATAAGACGCACACACATTTCCCCTTACTTTTTAGAAGGGAAAAAGTGCGTCCTATAGAGTGAAAAATACGGTAGGTCTAGTGAAAAATCTTTATCCCAACTAAGAACTTGGTCTGTCTGAGTTGAGATGGCCAAGAAGGCAAAACAGGAGTGGAAAGCTTGGTGACAGTAGGAAAAGATATTTCATAATCAAATGTGGGAATCCAGGGCACATGTGGAGATTCATGGTACAATTAATTCACTGTACAATTAAACATACTTGAATTAGTAAACAATGAACAAAATCAATGGACCTTACACATATGTACCCTAATATTTGAACACACCAAGGGTTTGTTCTGCCAGTGTTTATAGAATAGACATGTTAATGTTCATTAAACAAAATTGTATCTTCCCTAGCCATTACTAGGTCTTAAAACTTACATACTAAATTGGAATGGTAAAGGTTCATAATAGTGTTAAACACATACCATGTTGAGGTTGCCACCATCGGAAAGCGGTGGCTGGTGTTTTGGCCTCACGAGGCAATTCTATGGATACAATCTGCGGTTCTAAGAAAGACATGAAGTCCAGTTCTCGCAGCAGATACCAGCTTATTCCATTGTCATTTGAATATTGAACTACAAGCCCTGTACATTAAGATGGAACACAGTAATTTAGTCAAAACCCTGCAGAAAACCTAGGATCACAGGCCAGTCTTCACCAGTGGACACGGAAGACAAAATTTAAGCAACTCTTCCATAAGTTCAAGGTAAGCTTGATTTTTAAAAATTCTCTCTTTTAAAATGAAAACATATGAGCTTGTACAGACTATTTGCTTTCTGATAAATAAGCACACTTAAAAGCTTATCATCTATTGCAACATAAACAAAGATTTGGCTCCTATTAACCTGTTTCACAGAACTTGGAACTTTCCTGAACTCCTCTTGTCCCACTAAAAAATCAATTAAATTAAACTACATATTATAAAACGTGTTTTGTTGAATTTGAATGGTGAATTTCAAAGAGCGGCTGTGTTTTGGTTCGCATATTGTTTTGGACAGTGCAAATTAGCTAGGTTCACTTTTCTTTGTGAACTGAACTAAATTTATCCCGTATCCCTGTTTTCACATCAACAAAGCAGCAAGATTTATTCCCTCACTCCAACATATTGCTGCAGAACTGGAACAAGTGTAATAGCAATGCTACAAGGGAGGCCTGCTGCCATTGCTCTTTAAAACAAATACCCACTGCAAGTTTTCTAGTCAATAATTTATTATTGATAGTGCTAATTTGATTTTAAATCCATAAACACAAATTAATACCTGCATCTCACTAGCGAGGCATCTATACTTCACAGATATGAGTACTCTGCGGAAGGATTTAGAGAGATTTACATTTGAAGTGGCAGCATTACACTGAGGCTGAGAGATGTCTGTGAGCTGGAAATCACATGGGGAGTCGGGGCTTTTGGGCATTATGGTTTAAGAGTTTTAGGAGAAGATGGGGTTAGTTTTGCATTTGTCTCTAAAGGATTGTTCCCATGGTGCTGGCGGCATAATGGAGTCCAGCCTTTGGGACTAAGTACAAAATCACACAGAGGCAATTTGTAATCTACCATGCATGCAATTTTGAGTTCATGCATAATTAGTCTTTTATCAGTGTATGGTCATATACACAAAACCCATAAAAAAACAGAGGGGTACTGTTGTGATAACTTGGTTTGAGAATTAATAACCAAGCAGAATTAATAACCCAGCAGCAGCCAAGAATCAATGCTTGAATTACTTTTCAAAGTAATGCAGTACTTTTTCTGTCATGACAACAGAGAAATTGTGGCTTTTAAAACATTCTAATTTTCATTCTGTATGATGCTGATATGTTTGACCTATTTCTTCCTAAAGATAGGAGCTTTTTACCATGAAAAGTTAATGTTATAGTTCTACAAAATTAATATGGAATATTCAGTGGCCCTCAAACTGTAAAATCATAGGACGTCAACAGGCTCTGGTAGAGGATATTATAGAACACTTCTCTGCTTTTTGTAACAGAACTAAAAACTCACCCAGTTACTTTTACGACGAGGACGGGCGTCCCTGTGAACACCCAACTTCCTAGCCATTTTGTGAGGCTATAAAGTGAATTTCTTTCTCAACGGCAGCAGCTGGCAAAGAAACTCACAATACCATGGTCTTGTCTCATGTGGTCAAGGCCACTGTATAGTGCATTTTCTTACAAGTAAGGAGAAAATGGACGATGAAAATGGAGCAGAGGGCTATCAAAGTCTGCTAGCCATGATGACTCTGAAACCACAGCTGGAGGCAGCCGTGTTTCTGAAGACCAGCTGCTGGAAACCACAGGAGAGGAGAGTTCTCATGTCCTCAAATCCTGCTTGCTGGGTTCCCGCAAGCATCTGGTTGGACACTGTGAGAACAGGATGCTGAATCATATGGACCATTGGCCTGATCCAGCCGGCTCTTACTATGCTGTTGTGCTATTCCTTACTTACATAGTTCATTTGGCCTCAGAGTATGACCAACAGCAGGAAAGCTGCCACACAGATAACCATTCTCTCTGGTGAAAGCAATATTTGTGCTCAGATTGTTTCACATGAGGCCGTGCTGTGTGTTTTGACTGCTCAGAATTCAGTATTATTTGTTTCAACTACACAGGCACAAAAAGAGAAAGAGCTCGACCACAGCAAAAATTGAGCAGCGTAAAAATTAAATATAAATGTTAGTATAAATAATACTTCCCCCAACTTCAGTTTTTATGAGGTGACTCAAGAATAACTCCATTAATTGAAAGACCATAGAGTTTGGGACTCGTATAGCTAGGAAATAAATGCACATTCGTCTTTATGCCTACTTTGTCAAAATGCTCACACACATTGGATCCACGTATGAGCAGGGTCAGGCCCAGAAGCCTGTCTGCCCCATCATACACCCTGGTTTGCCACAGCCCAACGCTAGCAAAATATAGCCTAAGCTGTTGCAGTAGCTGGATGTAGGAAGAGGTTAATTTCCTTGATGAGCAGAAATCACCCCATGGGTGAGTTGATCACAGGTGCAAGGTCAACTCAGCCAGTTGCTGTGGTAATGGCCCAATTCTCCAACTATATCTGTGATTAATGCATGGCAGCCAGTTCAGTAGCTGTTCAGTGTTGTGCTTTGATTATCTGAAGTTACTTAGAGCAACGGCAAAACTTTGTATCTGTATATATCTGTTCAGGCATCTCCCCACTTGGGCGCAACCGTGTCTATGCATGGTGCCGGTAAATACCGGTAAATGAATAAACCAATTCTAACCTGAAATGGTGGGAGACAGCTGGAAATTCCTATGTGGCTTGTGAGGAGACCCTCCCCAGAGCCCGAAGAGGATGTCAGTGAGCCAAAAGTCTAGGAAGAAAGACTCCAAGGGTTCCAAAATGGCACACAGGAGCTCTGACTGCTGCCAGGCTACACTGCTGAACAGCTGTTGGGCAGGAAGCTGCATGTACTGCAATGGGCTCCCTACATAAGTGCATTTCGCTTATGTGCGCAGGGGTCCAGAATGTAATCCCTGTGTAAGTGGAGAGTTGCTTGTATCTGAAAAGCCTACATTTTTCTGTGTGACCTTCAGCTTATGTGGGGCTTATGTTCTGGGATCAAAGTGTAAAGCAAAAAATTGCATTGTCAGAACACATTGGGTTCAGTGGTGGGTGGGGTTACCAAAGTCTTTTTTTCCAGAATGCCCGCCCCCTTTTGCTTTAAATTATTTTGCCAATCGCATAAAGTCAAATGCACATAAATTGTGAGTTACTCGTGTAACTTTGTCCGGAACTGTTTTGCTGAGCCTATTCCTTCTACAACAGTAAAAGATTTGGACTTTACTCTGCTCCTGTGTGGTGACTGGTACTGCAAGCAAGATCCACACCTGCACTGTGTGTGCATCTTAGACCAGATTCTCAAAACAAGCATCCGCAGCAAGGAAGACTTTCACATACAACTGTATGTGCAATGGCACTCACATGATCTGGAATCTCAATTGCACAAGATTCCAGATTGCATGGATGCCTTTGTGCATGCCCCAAAGCTGCCTCATTGCAGTGTACACAATGTGCACCAACATCAGGAGGCCTATCAGCTTGCATGACATAGAAGACAGAAAGGAAACTATTAAAAAGGACAGTATTAGGATTCAACAGCAGTGGTTACTAGGGCCAGGAAGTAGGATTAACCCCTTCCCTAGTGTTTCATTGACTGTATCCCTTAGTGGCCAAGCTTCATTGATAGGGATCACACTCAGGTGTGAAATGTGAATCTGCCCCCAAAAATCAAACTGATGGGCATTTTGCGAGGGTGAAATTAGTGACAAAATAATGGGTTTCCATATGTCTTTCACAAAAATCAAGACACAATATCAACAAGACAGTTTTAAATATGTGAAAACTTACAACTAAATAAAAATTGAGTTTACCTTCATTTCTGGCTCTGGGTTTGTTGCAGCCTGTGCCGATTGTTTTGCTTCCAATTTGTACATAAAACTGAACTAGTCTGTTAACAAAAATGTTGAACATTTCTTTTAGGGGAGAAAAAACCACACACACAGCATAGTTAAAGCAGGGGTTCCCAATTAGTGGTCTGCGGACCCCAGAATATCCGCATAACCCACCCAGGGGGTCTGTGGCACCGTTCACATAACAAAAACTACCACAGAGATACCATATTTTCAAAAGTAGGGGGCCCATGGATTGGCTTTTGAAAACAGGGGTCCGCAGCACTCAGCTAATTGGGAACCACTGGCCTAGAGGATAGTATTATCAGACACATTTTCCTAGCACATGATTTCTCTTTAAATCGTAGTTTGCATAGACCTCTGTTTAGCTCTTCCTGCTTAAAATTGCTTCAAATTTTTACTAGCCTGGGGTGCCACAGGCATTATGGGAAAGGACATCTTTTAGGTGTTGGCACTAAACAGTGGTCTGATGCCCTTTACTCCTCTGGGGCTTCTACCCCACTCCATTTTATTGGTATTAGAATTACTTAGTGACAGGAGTCCATTCCCTGTCTCACCTCTTCACGTAGCTAGGAAATTGGCAGAGTTGGGGGACGGGGGAGAGAAGCAGCTGGTGCAGGAGAGTACGCTGGGCTTCAAAGGTTTATGTACTAAAACATTGCATGGTTTTCAAACATATCCTATAGTGAAGCTGCAATCCTTTACACACCTGGGAATAAGGAAGATCCACTGAACTTAATAGGACTTGTCTGAATTAAATGTCTACTCCAGAGAGGCGTTTAGAGCACATTGCATAGCGCCCACTCACATATGGTGCCAGGAAAAAAATATATAATTCAACCCAAACCCGGAAATGGTGGGAGAGAGCTAGAGAGTCCTTGTGGCTTGCAAGGAGATCCCACCCCCGAGCCCGAAGAGGACATCAGTGAGACCAGAGGAAAACCCAAAGAGACCAGAGGCATAGCGGAGTTTGTTCACACTGCTCAGCCTCCTCGCCTAACAGCTGATGTGCCAGGAAGCACAGCAGCAGCCACTCCCCCCCCCCGCATTCTCCAGCCTCCTGCCAGCCTCAGAGCTTCAATTCTAGTGGTGGATATTTTTGGATACAGTATTTTTGGTACAGGTTGGAAAAAGAGCAGCAGAGAGGGCATTTAAAGAGTGCTTAGAGGGTGCTCCCCATTTTATGCGATTTCAGTTATGCGTGAGAAGGCCCGGAGCGTAACCCCTGCCTAAGTGGGGGGATGCCTGTAATACAAAGGATACAAAAATAGGTGATGGTCTTTTCTTGGACCCAGTGATTTTTGTCATGTGTTCTCCAGGGAGGTCAGTCCTTATGCCAACCTGTTTCCCATTCTGCCTGATGCAAATGGAATCAGGTACCAAAGAAACCCATTTCCCTTTGTTCCCTTAATTTTTAAATGACTGTTTTGTGCCACTTCCTTGTTTTTCATAATTGTGCAAACCTCTGCCAACCTTTTAATTAATATTTCATATTAATTAAAATATCACACCAGGTTGTTTTGCTGGGTGTGTTTTTTTGTTCAGTCATCTTATCACTTTAATTTGTTTTGTTATAATCAAGTAGAAATGGAAAATAACACAAACATGGGTATAAACATGGAGATTGTGGTGAGCTGTCTCAAAGGGCAAAGTTTCACTTGAGATTGCATCAAATGTTATATATTTTGTTTTAATTGTAATTTCCTCAGGGACTATCCATTAGACTTTGACCACTTCGTAAAAACTTAACTACCAACAATGTCTGCATTTTGCCCTTATGTCTGCATTTTAACTACCAACAATGCATTTTAACTACCAACTGCATTTTAACTGCATTTTAACTACCAACAATGTCTGCATTTTGCCCTTATGTCTGCATTTTGCCCTTATGGAGTGAAATGATGTCTAGCTACAAATTTTGATTTAAATATGCTCACAAAGCATATTTGATGTGGGTGGCACTGTGGGTTAAACCACAAAGCCTAGGACTTGCCGATCGGAAGGTCGGCGGTTTGAATCCCCGCGTCGGGGTGAGCTCCCGTTGCTCGGTCCCTCCTCTGACTCATCAACTGCCCCTCTGTAGCCCCTTAGCTGCCCTTTCAGGATTTATTGCACTGCTTTCTTGATTTTCTTTTTTCAAATAAAGTCTTTTAAAACTTCAGGAATATAGAGATTTAGAAACAGAAAATACTTTTTGACAAGACTAGTCTATCTGTGGTGATTTGAGTCTGCAAACAAAATAAGAGAGACTCTTCTGTGGCCATTAGCTGCAGAATCTGCAGCACAGATGAAAGCTTAGGTGGTTACAGCTAACAAGCCAGATGTCATCTGCTGGGGAACAAAAAACCCACCCCTTTTGCAATGCTTATCTAGCCTCTGCAGCTGTCAGGTAGCTCCCATATGTGGCTGCAGTGACTGATCAGACAGAGAACAAAATCATAAGCGATAGCCATTAAGGATAGAATAAAATTTCGTCTGGACAGCCTATTGGCAGCCCACAAGACAGAAATGCTACAGGCAAAATTCTCAGCCATTCAAGAAAGGTAATGAGGTGACTGAGGACAGACCTGGAAAGAGTTTCTTCAGATAGGGCTGGAATGGTCCCCTGTCTGAAACCCCAGAGAGCCACCGGCAGTCAGTGTGGACTGGCAGTCAGAACTAGTGTTATGCAAGAAGCATCACAGCATTGAGTGGTACAGAATGCACAGCCTGCTTAGGAAGGCTAATACAACCATCAGTACCCCAGGAACCTATTCATGCTGGAAATTTCATGTTGGAATGGAGGTCTGTGAAACTGTACCACTAACAGTTGTATAGGATTTTGGCAGCTGCATATTGTCATAGAGAGGTGTCATTAATAGGTCACTATTAAGGGGAAGAGTAGCTTGCTTTTATTATTTTTTATAGAAAGACCTGGGTCTACAGAGTTTAAGGCGGGGAATGGACACAAAAAGTTGATGATACAGAAGTTGGCCAGGTAGTCAACAGCAGTTCAGGTACGACATTCTTTGTACCAAAATTAATTGGCTTTTCAATGGGGTGTGTTGCAAATGTAATATTATTTCTAAATAAAACTGTCTTCTCTGTTTCTGTGGTCATTAGAGAATGTTGATCAATTGAACCATGAGGAGTACAGGACACCAACACTCTGGAATCTGTACTCTGGTTTCCTCCTATTTCCAACTTTTCCATGCACCACCGTCAAGAGATTCCTCAAGTGACATTTGTGCACTGATGCAAACAAGGGCACAGAACAAGGTATTCTTGGTGGCTGTTCTATTGCAGGATGCATGAACATGAAGAGGCTTGCTAAAGTCTGAGAATCATCCACACACAATATAATATAGTCCTGATAGAACTGGCATTCAAAACAGACTGGACTTAAGGAAGCTGAGTGTGATTTCGCTGTATGTTTGAAAAGAAAGCACTTTCGTCTTCAAAATGCACATTGAATGAAATATAACTGTCTGTTCTAAATATAGCCAGAGTTTTTGTTCTGAATTTTAACAAGTTATTTCACTTTGGCTCTGATGATATACCAACTTCAGTAGCGAATGGCAGGGTGTGGCAGCAGTCTTTACCTAGCCTCCAGGCATAAGGTCATTATTGCTTTCAGGGAGGGACAAGCCAGTGGGGAGGTCAGTTCTATGCAAATGCATGGGAAGAGTTCATATAGTGATCCTGCTGGTGCGTTTGCACAGTCCTGACCTCTCTGTCACCATGCCCTTCCAACTCTCCCTCCTGCTGCTGACAGGTCAGCTAAATGCCATTGCTTCACCATGTACAGTGGTGCCCCGCAAGACGAATGCCTCGCAAGCGGAAAACTCGCTAGACGAAAGAGTTTTCCGTTTTGGAGGTGCTTCGCAAAATGAATTTCCTATGGGCTTGCTTCGCAAGACGACAATGTCTTGCGAGTTCCTGCTGGTTTTTTCCCCTTCCCCCCTTTTTCTAAGCCGCTAAGCCGCTTATCAGCTGATCCGATCAGCAGATAAGCTGCTAAAAGCCACTAATAGCACTAATCCGCTAATCCTTCAATGGGCTTGCTTGGCAAGACAAAAAAACCGCTAGACGAAGAGAATCACAGAACGGATTCTTTTCGTCTTGCGAGGCACCACTGTAGTACAAAAGCTATTTTTGAGCCTAAGTAACTTTATGTCCCTCAAATTACTGTAACTCTACATAAAAAGCAGTTCTTCAAAATCCTTGTTTGTTTGAGAAGTGCTTGAAACTTGTTCATTGTTCTGCAAAATTGATGGCAAAGTAAGGTCAGTATTGCCCACAGGTTTTAGAAGCAGAACATACAACGGACCTGATGCTTGTGGTGTCCAGAGGGACAGTTCTTGCTTCCCTTTTGCCGGGTCCATTGAAGTAAAGAGATTTTCCATCGCTGAGTAGTCCACAACCATTCCCAACTTGCCCTCCAGTTATCTTGTACCAGAGAGGGCTCAACTTCCTCTCAAACCTGTCGAACATCTCACTGTGGTTAGGTACGTTGGATACACAGGTTCCATGTGAGGCTTCAGATGGGGAAGGAAAAAAACATGGGAGATTCTTTGTTGAAAGAGTGCTGGGTAGCAAAGGTCAATAAAGTGGCAAGCAGCATTACATGAATCACATGTATTAGTCTCTTCTGCACAAAGCTCAGGGGTGATAACATTTAGTCATTTTTGTAAACACCCCACCCTCCTGCTCCTGCTCTCTCTGACACCAATTCTCCCTCTAAAATGAAAGACATCCAAAATGAACACTGGCACTGAAGTGTGTTGCAAGGAGGAGCAGGCAGTGCTATTGTTCAGGAATCTTTTCACTTTTATTTGTTTGTTGTTGAAGACTCAGAAGAGAAGCCCAGCATTTTTTCTGGGTACTTTTTTTTTAGGAAAAGAAAAGAAGAAAAGCAAAGCATTGCAAACATAATTTTTCACAGGAGCTTGTAAAAAGAACCGCATGATGTTACGGTCTAGCAAGCCGAATATATGTGAATATAGCCCTAGCTGAAGATGGAAACTTGTATATAGCAGGTAGAGCTGGGCACACAATTCCATCCCTCATCCAGCTATGGAGCCTGCCTGTATGCTGTTCTCTTGTAAAAACTGTGCTAGCAAGCTGATCAGCTGTTTGGCAACAAGAGCAGGAGGCTGGATTTCTGTTCCCTCTCCTTGCCAAACAACCAGTCAGTCTCAATGCTGATTCTCCCAGATGCCTACATGCATATAGATATAGCTGCTGTGTGCATGAAAAATTAGTTTCAGGCTCCACACACTGCCAACAGTTCCCAAATATAATGTTTAGTTCCTTCTTCCCTCCCCAAATATAAGCACAGTCAAATGGATGAACGGAATGTTACGTATTGATATCCACAGCAATTCTTTATAAACCAATGTCTTACCTGTATAACCCAAGTCACAAAAGCAGACTCCAGAGATGCAATCCCCGTGCCCATTGCAATAGTTGGAACAAGGCTCTGATATGTATACCCCATCTAAGCCAAAAGGGGGCACACTCTTTTGTGAACTGCTCTCTTGGATCCAGCGGAATCTGGTTTTACTGTATGGATAGAAATATTGAAAGCAGAAAACTACATGGAATGCCAGAAAGATATGCTATATTACACAAGCTCTCAAAGTAGATACCACATAGTAAGAAGAACTCTGTGATAACAGGAATAAATTTAGTCTTCAAAAAGATGTGCATGCATTGCTACTGCTATAAAACATTTACCATGAGGTAATGGTCTGCAATGGCTTGCACACAATGGAGATGTACATAGCATTTATTTGTACATAGGTATATGCTTATATAACTAATATTAAACAAAACTTGTTGTAAATCATTAAAATGATGGCGATCCAATTGAACTACATTAGTGCGGCAAGTCTAAATGCAGCCATTCATGAAACTAGGTGAAGCTGCAGTTTGTTTTTGTCTGATTCAGATAATCTTCCCACCAGGTGGAGTGATACTGGCTCTATGTGCCCGCCCACCCTGTCACTGGGCATGACTGCTTTGCCTCCAGGCCTAGTCTGAACTCATGTAGATATTAGGTAAAGGTAAAGGTACCCCTGCCCGAACGGGCCAGTCTTGACAGACTCTGGGGTTTGTGCGCCCATCTCACATCTATTGGCTGGGGGCCAGCGCTGTCCGGGGACACTTCCGGGTCACGTGGCCAGCGTGACAACGCTGCTCTGGCGAGCCAGAGCCGCACACGGAACGCCGTTTACCTTCCCGCTGGTAAGCGGTACCTATTTATCTACTTGCCCCCGGGGGTGCTTTCGAACTGCTAGGTGGGCAGGCGCTGGGACCGAGCAGCGGGAGCGCACCCCGCCGCGGGGATTCGAACCGCCGACCTTTCGATCGGCAAGCCCTAGGCGTTGAGGCTTTAGCCCACAGCGCCACCCGCGTCCCTTCATGTAGATATTAGATTTTATGTATTTAAGCCACATGTAAGTCTAACATCAGTAGTTAGACTTGCACAACTGATTTGTCCTGCAAATAGCCATGTTATTGACTATATGTATGCTGGGCCTATACAAACATTTTAGCAGTATATGGATGTGCAGCAGTAGTACAGGCAGGCGAGTTCAATTCTGTACTCTCTACTTTGCTCCTAAGAGCTTCTCCTAAGAGTCAATAATATAAATTGGGCATGTGTGCCATGAAACTGGACGAGCCCAGAGAATGGTCAGTGGTGCAAGGTGCAATATAATTCCTGAAGTTAAATATATGGTACGTGGCTGGGAAAACCAACTGCAAAATCTATGTATATGTCTCTGAGTGGCTTGGACTCATGAGAAAAACATAATAAATAATTCCATAATGTATTAAAACTTGGAAGCAAATTCCATTGTTATTAATGGAACTTACAAGGGAATATATTTAGCACTGGGATGTAAATCTGTCAACATGCAACAGTTACAGCTGACACATTGAGAGAGGTAACAGTACCCCATCTGTAATGGCAACGGGATGAATTTAATTATGCCGATCCGCACTCCTTTTGGGTTGGGCGATGTTGCTTCGCTTTTGCTTCCTATTCCTGATTATTTTGCAGAACATAATGCTAAACAGACTGCCGCTACTGATTTGGTGCTATTTGTGTTGGGCAAAGCAAACTCGTTAGTGTCAGCTTTGTGTGACTTGGCACTTCTGTTTGTTGGTTAATTAAGGGGAAAATACTTAAACTGCAACACACACTGATTATTTGATACATTCTCACCATGAAGACACCAGCTCCCCCTGCTACACAGCATGCCATGCACTGTAAATATTTGTTAAGGCAGTAACAGAAGGAGCCAGTCTGAAAACTCACACACACATTACAACAAAATATCTTGGCCACTACTGCTAGCAAAAGAGAAGAGGGGGGCAGGAAAACTCATGAAATGAGCGTGCACAAGGAGTCTGTCCATGTGCATACATGCTTGAGTCCCAAGATAAACTCCTACCTATGTCACACACTTTCTTTGAACAAGGCATTTAGGCTGTGATTTGCCCATCTCAATTCTGGAAAAGTCACTAAGACTGTTTTGGAAGGCGCTGTTTCCTAGAACCTAAGGAATCCGTTCCTACCTGTCAAAATACTACAATATTGCCATACTTCCAGAGACTAAAAGCAATGACTAATAACATCTGAATCTATAATGGTTACAGTAGCTTGGGATTCTGGAGCTAATACAGCTTTCTATACAGCACCTGTCCTAACTGCCATTTAAAATCCATTGCAACTACAGTGGTGCCCCGCAAGACGAATGCCTCGCAAGACGGAAAACTCGCTAGACGAAAGAGTTTTCCGTTTTGGAGGTGCTTCGCAAAACGAATTTCCTATGGGCTTGCTTTGCAAGACGACAATGTCTTGCGAGTTCCTGCTGGTTTCCCCCCCCCTTTTCTAAGCCGCTAAGCCGCTTATCAGCTGATCCAATCAGCAGATAAGCCGCTAAAAGCCGCTAATAGCACTAACAGCAGTAATCCGCTAATCCTTCAATGGGCTTGCTTCGCAAGACGAAAAAACCACTAGACGAAGAGAATCACAGAACGGATTCTTTTCGTCTTGCGAGGCACCACTGTACATGTTTCCCTTCCAGATGAATTAACAACCCTAGTATCTGTTCCTTTGAAATAGAGCTCATAGGTTGCCACACAAAGGACTATTTCAGCTGAAATGTTAAATGCTCCCCACACCTTTCTTCTCATCTGACATGGCCACGCAGGGGAGACTGAAAGCATTGTTCCCTGTTTTATATAGGCATACTCCCTGTTTGTGGTTGTGTTCCTGGCCTGTACTAACCAAAGTTTATATCTATGTCTGACCTGGAGAAAATCAAAACAAACTGGTTTGTTGATAATCCAGGATTAGAAACCACGGTTCCCTTCAACAACCCACAGTTTCTCAGCTATTCCCAAGTGTGAATTCCCATATGTTGTTGGACTACAACTTTCATCATCTGTGACCTTGCTCGCTGGGGGTGTTTGTTTAAACTGAAATTTTTACTGTTTTTAAGCCATATTCATACTAATTCACCTATATCAAAAGCTGTTTTGTAGAGTGAAAAGTGGTATTCAACACCACAGCTGGTTAGGTTTTTATTTAGGGTGGGACTCAGCTAAGTGTTATGCAGAGCAGACCAACTGAAAGAAATAGCTCTAAGTTAGTCCTGTTCATGTAATTTCAATGGGTATACTCTGAGTAAAACTGAGCTGAACGCCTCCCTAAATAAATAAACAACCGGCTGTGGCGTTGTGCTGACATGAGGCCCCAAATATTTCAGAAGTCAGGCTGTTAAGAATGAGGAGAAAGTTTGTATTTGGATTCTGCTTGCATCTGTCCGACTGCAAATGGTGCACACGGCAGTACTTCAGGCACAACAGAGGTAGGAGCCAAAGAAATCACACTGGATGATCTACTCTGTACTGGGTAGGCACTTGCTATTGTTAGTCCTTCTGTTTCTGTTTGCAGCTGGGAGAATGTTTTGGATATTCTGAACCGGAGTTTTGCTCGCTCTGCACAGAGGAGTCTTCCTAACACTCATCATCATCATCAGCCAATGACACGGCACATTACACAGTAGCTCAAATGCCCTTCTGCTGCTTCTTTACCCAGGAGTAACTGTTTATGAAATTAATCCTATTGATATGGCTTATTTTATTCAGAGGGCTTATCGCTCTCCAGCCAGCCTTCCAGACCTAATTGATAATCCCAAAGAAAGAGGGAATACTAAGGAAGAAAATGTTATTTGTCAGAAACATGCTCTTTTCTTTTTGCTGCAGCTTGCATGCCTAAAAGATATTTTTTTTAAAAAAATAAAATGCTGTGCTTTGTTTTGTTCTAATTTTATAAAGAAACTACTTTTCTGGGGTTTCTTCAACAATAGCCTGAAAATTGAGGTAGCTGCCAGATTCTTGCAGCCTAAAACAGAAACAAACAAACAAACAAACAAAAAACTATCATGCGCCATAAGTTCATCACAACCAGTACCTGGAGGCAAGAGATCTTGGAATGACAATGGTAATCCTGGTCCAGTCTTCAAAGTCGCCTGTGTAATATGCGGTTGGCTCAGTCAGTTCTCGTGAGCTTCCTTCACATCCTTTGACCCCTGGCGATGCTGGGTAACAGCCTTCCTTTACTAATGACCAGTACAGACCAGCATCATGGGAATACTGAAGGAGCACTGGAGCAGAACTACTGAACTGATCTGTGCAACCTATGTTCAGCTGCAAAATAAATTTAAAAAAATCAGAAACAGAAATGGTGGAAAATCAGAAGGGAGTGCAAATGTCAGATGTAATGCTGTGCTTTATTTTTCTTAACTATTCATGCCTTCATTTACATTTATGAATCTGCCTGTCAGAGAACTTCAAGATAACTGGAGGGGGATGTTGTTAGTTTCTGAAGAGGTTTTCAACCTTTTTGAGTCCACGGCTCCCATAACCAACTACATTCTTTCTGCGTCACCTCTGTGGGGCTCAGGAGCCAAGTTATGTCACCCCTTGCCTGCAGAGCTGGCAGCCTCTCACCTTTTTTCGAACATCCTTCCTTGTGAAGTGCTTCCTCAGCCTCCTCGCCTCTACCCTCTCCTTGGGAGTCCTCCAGGCAGCCCCTGCTGTCGTTCCTGGTCTCTATGTTGCCCCCCCCCACCCCAAAGAGAGGGGCCACCCAGAGGCATCATTTGCCTGCTGCAATAAACAGCTGTGCAAGTCTTTGGGAGGCAGAGATGCAAGAGGGCGTCAGAGGAGGGAGGGAAGGAAAGAGGGACAGAGGCCAGTGTTGCCCGCAGCACCCCTGACCATCATTCAAGGCACCGCAGGGTACCATGGCACACTGGTTGAAAACCACTCTAATTGGGTATTGTGTGGTTTCTATACTAATCCTGAAGCACTGTTTTTATCTCCAGGGGGTTGTAGGGCACTGTCCCAATCGGAAAGCATTTACTGAAAGTACCATAACATTCCCGCTTAAACAAAGTATCAAAAATGCACAGTATAGCCCTATGAATATTTACTCAGAAGTAAGTCTTACAGTGTTCAGAGTCTTGTCTAGACAATCCATTCATTGAGCATCCATTGACCTTTGCTTGCACACAGCTTACAGGGTCATACGGTGTTTGCTTTTTATTGACTATTCATTCTGATTTGCTTACGTGGAAGTTATATGTCTTCCCACCACTCAACAATTTATCCCACACTTATTAGTGCATTTCCCTGTCGCTTTCCTGGTGGCAAAAGTCCTTTTTAAAAAAAGGGTATTTGTTGTGCCAGAGCAGTTGCATACATTTTAATTGTGAATATAAATACCTCCTGCAAAATATAGGAGGTGGCGCAGGTATGGGTGCACATAACTGTAGCCCTTAAAAAGACAGCATAAATGTTATGGGCAAGGGCACTTTACTTCAGACAGTCATGGTGCCTATGTTCTGAGGAAGAGGGAAGGGAATATATTTAGGTAGATGCCGTTTGTGTATCACCTATGAACTCTCTGGCCCATTTGAAGTATCGAAACTGTGCTTCACCAAATTCTGCCCTTCCAAAACTTCAGATACAATTATGCATTTACTTCTCAGAATTTCAGCTTTTAACCTGCTCTTGATTATTTGTGTAAGCAAATGGTTTGGAAAAAGACCAAGTCATGCTTTTGATAAAGTTAAATAAGAGACATCAAATCAACTGAAAGAAGAACAATGCATATTAGTTAACCCTCAGTACTTAAGGCAATACCTGTAGCTTGATTTAGCTAGCTATTAACCTTATAGAAATGCTACGCTAATGTGTGGGCAACTTGTCAAATGAAGGGGGGAATGTACAAATGCAAATGAAGCTTTCTCTGCTATGCAGAACATTATTACCTGCTGTACTATGCAAATTCCTCAACCTGTGCGTGCCTGTCCCCAGGGGGCAAAATGGTTGCCACTCCTGGCTTAAAATATAAGTCATGCCAAAAAGCTAATCTGACTTACATATATCAGAAGCTGTTTGCTGAATTCAGAAATCCTATTAAGCCTCTGAGAGCAAAAACAAGAGTCTCCAGCAGAACAGTTTCCAGTTGCGCTAATCCAAAACAAGGGACAGGAGTCATGGCATGCCATGTTATGTGTTGCTTGCCCAGACTCAGGTTAAAACTCAGCTAATGCCAAGTGAAACCCAGTGGCAGCTGGTGGGGTGGCGGCGCTCACCTCATCTCTGAGCAGCTGAGTCACTATGCGGGGAGGTAGGTGTAGCAGAAATGCACCAGCTGGACCAATCTGATGTTCCTGCTGATATGTTTGCTGCAAACCAAACTCCCTGATGTCTCCCCCTCTGCTTCTTGGTAAGCAGCAAAGAGCCAGCTGCCAGAAGGCCAGGTGAGTGCCACTGCCCCATCACTTTACCCACTTATCTAGTGAAACCTCTTTTCTGTCTGGGGACCCCAAGGAAACATACAGATAGGCAAGCTCATTACAGTACTAGGGTTACCATACAATGTATTGAAGAAGAAGAGTTTGGATTTGATATCCCACTTTATCACTCCCCTTCAGGAGTCTCAAAGCGGCTAACATTCTCCTTTCCCTTCCCCCTAAGAGACTTCAGAGAAGTGTGACTAGCCCAAGGTCACCCAGCAGCTGCATGTGGAGGAGCGGAGACGCGAACCCAGTTCACCAGATTACGAGTCTACCGCTCTTAACCACTGCACCACACTGGCTGTATTGAACAGGTTGTGACCACTTTTAAGAGCTCTTTGCTCTAAATGAGCTTGGTAGTCACACGGCAAGCAACTTCAGAAAGTCCCCTAGTTATGGCCGCATTCTCCTCAGAGGGACTTAGAAGCATTTTGCAGTCTTTGCTTTCTGTTAGGTTAGTCCACTATTTTCTTAATTTAGAAGAAAGAAAATTTAAGAGCAGGGGGTTATCACTGGTTTCCAGCTCCCCAAACTCCATGTGATGAATCTTCCCAGCTGGAAGACTCTCACAACCCATTAACACAAAGAGTGCATGTTTTGTTCCTGAGATAAAACTAATTCTTTTTTCTTGAATACTGTTTTAGGAATCTTCTTTTTCAATCTTGGTGCCGACCGAATGGCCACATGTTTAAAGCCTCATATTTCTGTGACTTCTGATGTTTCGAGTCCATTGCTGCTTGATAAAGCATAGCACTGTATATGTGGTTCATTTTAGCCTAAGTTTTTTTGGTGGGGAACACATGTTCAAAGGTGGGTGAGAGTGGATACAACTCAGGCATCTCTGCCCAGGTTGAAAACTGCTTAGGGAAACCTGCAGCTCTGCAGAAGAGAGAGAAAGGGATAAGATAATTTTCCAGCATCTTTCGCCCCAAATCTCTCTCACAACACAAACCTCCCTCCAGAAGCTGGGCTGTTTTTCTCCTCCTCTCCTCCACTTGGATGTTATCTCTATGCTGCAGAGAATGAGGTAGCAGTTCCAAAGTGGAGGAGAACAGAACATCCAAGCTTCTCCCTACCTTTTCCTTCCACAAATCTCTTATAGCAAGTGAGGGCCTGATAATGTTATATACGGTACCCTTTTCATTCTCATTGTGCATGGGGTTGTGGTGGCAATTGGATGAAGAGATATCTGAAAATGACTCGAACATGCCAACAAGCCGACCCTGTCCCACTCATGCCAGGCAAAGGTTTGGAGCTAGAGCTGCTGCCATGATCCGTAAACCATGCTATAGCCATGAGCTATAACGGTTTTTATAGAGGGCCTGATGGTCCCACTTCGACCTGCTCACAGCCAGAGTTTGGACATGCATGAAGCTTGCTTCCTTCTCCCAAGAACTCAAGCAAACTTGCTCTGTAAAGATTTTTATCTATTACGAAAATACTACTGAATGCCTAAGTACCGGTACTTGTTGAGGTTCTCTGCCCCCAGCAACTATAGGGGTAAACACTAAATACTATTTTTGGAGGATTTCTCAGGCACAAGCTGGAAATCTAGGTTCACACAATTGAAAGAGTTTAAAGTACTATCTTACCCTAGCATGAGGTTAGGAAATTGAGAAGGAAATGCACTGAAAATTATGGGATGAATGATTAAGAGGAAGACGTATAAATATCCTGAAAGCAAATCAGGATTGATGCTCATTGTCATGTAACCAGCCTGCAAACATATAAAAACAAATGCTCAATCGAGGGTGGATATTGCATAACCTCTGCGTAAGCTTTGTGCAAGCAAATCAGGATGAAGACCAGCTTGTTTGGAGGAGCCCCTGCTTTATTGTTGTTGTTTAGTCGTGTCCGACTCTTCGTGACCCCATGGACCAGAGCACGCCAGGCAGACCAATCTTCCACTGCCTCCCGCAGTTTGGTCAAACTCATATTGGTAGCTTCGAGAACACTGTCCAACCATCTCATCCTCTGTCGTCCCCTTCTCCTTGTGCCCTCCATCTTTCCCAGCATCAGGGTCTTTTCCAGGGAGCCTTCTCTTCTCATGAGGTGGCCAAAGTATTGGAGCCTCAGCTTCAGGATCTGTCCTTCCAGTGAGCACTCAGGGCTGATTTCCTTAAGAATGGATACGTTTGATCTTCTTGCAGTCCATGGGACTCTCAAGAGTCTCCTCCAGCACCATAATTCAAAAGCATCAATTCTTCGGCGATCAGCCTTCTTGATGGTCCAGCTCTCACTTCCATACATCACTACTGGGAAAACCATGGCTTTAACTATACGAACCTTTGTTGGCAAGGTGATGTCTCTGCTTTTTAAGACGCTGTCTAGGTTTGCCATCACCTTTCTCCCAAGGAGCAGGCATCTTTTAATTTCGTGGCTGCTGTCACCATCTGCAGTGATCCCTGCTTTATTACCATCCATACAAATTTCTGTTCTTCCTTGCACTGAGCGCTTGTGGAAACAGGAACTCTCAGCCAGAGAGTAGAACAGAAAGAGATGGAGGCTGAGAATTTCCCCTCGGGGTCACTGTCTTTGCACAGTTTGAAGAGACCTCTACTGACTTTGATTCCAAAGCAGGATTAGTGGCATTGTGGAGTTTGCAGTGCTGTACGCCACTTTGGAAAAGCAAATGATACACGTAGGTAACCCCAAAGTGGAAGTTCTTTAAAGAGAGTGTCACAAAAAACCCACAGTGAACACGGAGACAAAGCAGTTCTCAGGTTGCGTGGCATTTCGTCACTGTAATGTCAAAGCGGAATGAGATTATTCTACAAATCCCCAGGCTCCTTGCCAACTTCCCTATTTGTAGAATGGTGGGAATTATATTTGAAAAGCTGCCTGTAAACATGTGATGTCTTTAATAATTCTGTTTGTAAATTATTCAGCGCCTGTATCCACCAATTATGTAAGGATCATGTACTTGTGGCTAGTTCATTAAAATTCTATCGCAGTCGATCCCTAGAATTCACAATGGGATTTCATTATAAACTCAATAAAATTTTGATTAGGGTTCAGACACAGCAGCTTGTCAAAGCACATAAACTTTCTTTTTCGTCTAACAGTTAGTTCTGACATTACAGGAATGATGTGACTGCCATTTCCCCTGACTGCAATACTTGCTGCTCTGGTGACAGTAAATCTTGAAGATCATGCAAGAGGGACAATCAACATTTTTACTATAGAAGAGGGGACAAGTCCCACCACCTGGCTAAGAAATAGTCAGGCCATGGGGTACTTTCACAACCTAGGAGGCAGAGTTAGGGTGTGTCATATTAGGAGGTGAAACTAAATTTTTGCAAATTTCTACAGTGAAGTCTTTAGAATATGGGGCTTTTATTGGTGTAATGAATTCAAACTTGCTATTATTTTTGTGACTGGACAATATTTAGCTTGGTAAGTCTATGTTTTTATTTGTTTACTTAATTTGTAGACCGCCCTTCATCCGCAGGTCTCAGGGCGGTTAGATGAAGAAGCACATAAACTTCTTTCGGAAAAACAAAGAATTTTAATTTTACCTTCTGGAAATATCAAGTAATTCTAAGTAAAACTAATAATAAATACATAAAAATTAAATTACTTTAAAGTATAATTGCAAGTAATTGGCAATAGTTTAATTTCTATGCAATTTTACACACATTCTACTTACCAAGCAAAACTAAATTATATTAATTTAACCAGAATATCATTTGAATTCCCAAGTCACATTACAACTTTTTGGAATCTGAAAGCTGAAAAATTCAATACACCCGACTGCCTGACATCATGGCAGGCAAACGTGGCATCCATGGTGCAGGGTCTGGGTCTGGGTCTGGCAGTAGCAGACTCCCCCCCCCCCCCCAGCCTGTTCCTGTTCCTACTCAAGAGTTGATAGTCCCCTAATTTCCCTTCAGATTTCATTCCAATCAAAACTTGAACTAGTCCACCATTTTTTTAGACTATGGTTTGACTGTCTTTTCATCACACTTTGCAAGAGCTGACCTTACCACTCTCCAATTTAAGTAATTACTTCCCAGAAATGTATACTGCAGTTGTACTTGTTCATATTTACAGTCACGTCACTACAACAATCAACCTGGATGAGGATCTTGTGTGGGGTTTTTTTTTTTTGGGGGGGGTGTATAATGTGGTGAAAGTGGCTAAACAAAGGCCTAATCCATATAAAGGCTAGAGATTACGTCTGAATTCCAATGGAAAAGAAAGTTTTGTTAGAGGTAAACATTTAGTTAAACATCTCAGAATCACTATCTGAATAGGTTCAGATGCTTGACTGAATAAGGTCAGGGCAATTGGCTTTCTCTTAATTTAAGCTGTAATTATTCATACCTTGAACTGAAGGACATATCCTGGTTTCAGTGTTAAATCCCGTGTCACTGCAAAGCGATCACCATCTGATTTCCCGAATATCATTGCTGATGGGGTGGCAGAACAGAAAGTTTCATTTTTGGGCATCCCTTCATTAGCTAACATCAGCCACACACTGAGCTGGTTCATAGGGTAATCGAATGCTGGTTTTTCATAGAAATTCTGTTGGAAATATAAAGCAAAACAGAAAGAATTATGTCTCATTGTGTTTAGTATAGGAGGGTTTTGCAACCTGATACGCAAAGGAGTCGAGCTGAAGCACTTGGATATTAAGAGATTTATGATGTGATCCTCACCACTTTTATGTGGACATAAATTCTGCTTAAATCAGATTTGAGATTGGTTCACACGTGCATATGTGAACCAACTCCATTGGAAAATACTGACTTTGAGATGAACTGAAGGTTTTATCACTGCTGCTTCTGAGATTACCCATTCATCACTTGATCTCAGGCGGTGAGCATGCATGTGTGAGCTAGACCTCAAAGGCAAAGGCTCTTGCACATGATCAAGAGGACAAACACTATCCCATCAAAAGTCACAGCAGGGGAGCCCACAGCCTCCAAAATAAGTAAACAATCAAACAATCCATTCATTGTCACAGATGTGGGTAATGGGATGTCCATGTATAGTTCTTATCATACAGGCGACATCTAAAAAAAGTTTTTTGCAGCTATGGAACGACATCCTACCCAGCATTTGCAAAAGCAATAGATGTAGCAGCTAGAGAAATAGTTTGAGTTATCCAGTAATATCTCCATAAGAGAAAGAAGACAACACTGGTCCCACAAAATAAATATATTATATTGTAGAGAAAAAAATAATCTGGAAAGGCCTGAAGTCAGTATATATAAAAACATACAAATGCACACACGCACAATCAGGGCTGAAGTTCATTTGCTTTGTCTTTATTTGGAAATATGTTTCACTGAAATCAGTGGGACTCACAACTAAAATATACCGAGATGCCCACCTGGTTATATTCAAGGACTCAGTTTTCAGAGTTGCCTTAAAATCTTTCTTTGACTGTTTGTCACAACATCCCACAAGATATGTTGCTATAACCATTTTACGGCTTGCGACCCTCTATATTCATGTGTCTTTATTTCTCTCACTCCCCATGGGCCACCCATTTGTCAATCACCTGAAATCACAATGACATCAGGTGACCTGCTTTCACCCACATGGATGAAAATTAAATTGTGTGACGGACTATGCAGAATTAGACAAACTGACAGGAAGGATTCGAAACCTGCGGGACCAGAGATTCTTAGAGGACTGGAGTAAATATCTGAACTATTTGAAAAGCAATTGTAATAAACAGATTGTAAGGAGGATTATGGAAAATATTGCAAGGAAGACTATGAACAGAATGATCAGTTAAGGACAATTAAAAGTAACAGAGAAATTAAGAAATGCAGATTAAGTGATAAAGAATGGGAACTCTTCAGAGGTAGTTGACGGAAGTCTAAAATATTGTATAAGATAAGAATGTATGTTAAATGACTGTTGGAAATGATATGTTAAAAAACTAATAAAAATGTATAATAAAAAAGGAAAAGAAAATTAAATTGTGTGAGTTCAGAAAGAGAGAGAGAGAGAGAGAGAGAGAGAGAGAGAGCGCAAAACCTGCAGCTGTTTAATATCAACCCCGCAAAGTACATTGAGCCATGGTACAGGGCAACTGGAAGCCTGACAGGGGCTTATCAGTTTAAAATTGCCGTGCAGGACTCTATGTAAGCACTGACAATTAGGTGCCTTGGCTGAAGAATGGGCTAAAATTTGTTTAAATAAAAATAGCATGTCACACATACGACTGCATGTATTATTTCCTCTAGAAAGCATTTGTGAGTTTGCAAATCTGGCCACAAATACTTTCCCCTCTGATAGAAATCAAATTTGATAGAAGCAGGTATAAGGAGGGCCTGGCACACCTGTTGTACAATGTCTGCATTGGGAACAGAGCTTGGAGTATTACCACGGCATCTCTCGTTGAATTTTCATTTGACCCAGGAACTTAATTAGTTGCACTTGTGGATTACCTGAGGTAAAGTGGGGTTAACGACAGGGATGACCTGCTTCAGTTTTTCTGACAGAATTATGATGTCATCAATAGCCCACTGGTCGTATCCTTCCCCTGAAAACACTGGCTGCCACCAGCGAAATCTAGTGCACGGTGTCTTCGCAGCAGCAGGAAGTTCAAGGTAGACAAATCTAGATGCAAAGATTTCCAACACGTTTAAAAGGTTACATACTAGGGAGCTTGCAAACACAGAATACCCGTGTGCTTGGATTATTTCACAGTGTGTGTATGTGTTTCATGACACATTTCTCTGACTGACACGCTGTTCGCTGCTTAAAAATCTCATGCCACGAGTGAAAATGAACAGATAAATCATGAGAGAGCTCAGATTGCTTAGTTGTGGCTTAGAATGCTTCTAATTCAGCAGTCTATCCAAAACAGAGTTATTGTTAGTGATAAGAGTATGGCTAGCAATGCTGTGCACTATACACAGAAACAGGCTTTTCAAATGCCCCATCATGGTCTGAACTGGTACCTGGACTTGCTGAAGTCAGAGAAGTACATTTCTGCCAGCAGATGCCAGTTGATGCCTCCGTTGTTGCTGTATTGCAACAGGATACCTTCTTCTCTGCTGTCTGGTTTGTTGCAGGAAGAACTCTCCCCACCTATCTGAATGTAAAACTGGACAAAGTCTACCCACGTGGTGTCCAAATCCAAGCTGACCAGTTGCCTCTTTCCAGCCTACAGTAGACAAGGGACAAAGGAGGGGGACGATGACACAAAACAAAGCTATTGAGACAGCTAATATTTGTAGTAAAAAACAACAACGGGGGCACTTATTCTATACTTCAAATGTATGGGATATTAAGTGGATATTGTGAATCTGAGATTATCAAAGTGTTGTCGTGGCATCCACAAACTGAGGGTGCCAGTATGTACTTCAGATGGTAAAGCCTCAGTAAATGGACCACTCCGATATTATTGGTAGGGATATAGACTGTGCAGATATGAAACAAAGGGGAGGACAATAGCAGGTGGAATCTGCGGTAAGTTCTTTTAAAAGAAGCACACAATGTGAAAGAGCCATTGTCTGTCAAAGTAAGCAATATTGGGTTGGAAGAACAAATAGCCTTAGTGTAAGGCAGCTCCCCCTGTTAGGAACTTACACACAGAAATACATCTAGGAGTATACAGTCGGGGATATTTCTCCTAGCTTGAATACAAAGGCCTATTTCAAAACCAAAAATCCTGAGCTTAGTATACAAAAGCCATTTGGTTAGGTCAAAACATGTTTGTCATTTTGATGATGGCCTTCCCATGACAGCCTTCAGAAGTTATCCTCAGAATCCTCCAAGGTCTGCTGACAGACATCTGACAAGATCTATGTGGGCATTGAGTGACTAGAATTTATCACATGGATTTAAACTGACTGATGCACTTAAAATAAAATAAAAAGTCAGCAGAAATACATATTACGTTCCTTTCAGGGGACAAGAAGGTATATTTGACCTCGATCTGCCTGCCAAGAGCAAGGCTTCCTATTCAAAGTTATCATTCAGTTATCATTAATTCAATACCTGCATTGGATTTTGAATGGTGGAGCATCTTTAGATCCCCAAAGTCAGAGCTTGAATCACCATACGAATATTTGGTCACAGAAAAGCAAAATTTGAACAATTTTTCCCCAGCTCAATTTTTTAGTGGAGAAGTGATAATAATTTGGAGGGGTTTTTTTTGGTAGGGGAGTTACATTTTAGGCTGCTGCTAGTTTGTCGGCTGCAGCATCCTGTCAACACCATATAACACCTCTGTTGAGGTAGCCGCACTGGCTGCTGTTTTGCTATCAGGCAGAGTTAAAGGTTTTGCTTTTAGCATTTAAAGTCCTAAACCACTTGGGACCAAGTTACCCATGGGATGGAAGCATCCCGTAGAGCCCTGCACGGCAACCATCCCCCTCAGATGGGGTACAGCTGGAAACTATCATATTCCCCTAAGGGGCACTAAGTTTATAACCAGAAACTGGGCTGTTAGTGTTGAAGCTCCAGGACCCTGGAATCAATTTCCAGCTGAAATTAGACAAGTGTCTTCTGGAGACATTTTTTGTTTAAGAAGGGTTTCCCTGAGGTGACCCAGTGATTTATGGAATATCAACTGTATATTTGCAGAAATGCTTTTTAGAAGCATTTATGTGTGCATTTTATCTCATTTCTACCTTGTTGTACACCTCTTTGGTGGCTTCAGGTTGTGAAGCAGTTTATAAATGGGTAAAATAAATAAACAAATGTAGAATGCATAAGCTTCCAGCGGCTGTGATCCATTTGGGGATAGCCTGATTTCCTGAGGAAAGCACAGAGGACTCCATCTCTCAGGTGAAGAGCATATACAATGCCAGAAAGAACAGCTGTCTGTGTCATACTTCTAACATGAGAACCACTCCATCAGTGGGATGAGGCAGTACATAATTAAAGTTAATTAAAAAAAGGTCTCCAGTTACAGAAATCACAAAGGAAATGAGAAGGAAGGCTAATTAAAAGGAACAACATTCTTCAAATATGATTACAGACAATTAAAACAGAGTGTAAGGTAAAATCCAGAGTGGATGTTCTGTTTGCACAATGGCTTTTGATCCAGCAGAGGAACCCAATAAAATAAGAGAAGATGGAATTCAAATTGACTCATCTTTCCTGAAACAGGCCCCTGTGTCACCCCTGTTCCAGAGGATTGGGGAAATCTCCCTAACAGCATGGAGGGTGTGTGCTGGGAACTGGGGGCGGGTGTGTGTGTGTGGAGGGGTGGAAAGAGAATCAGCAAAATCACCTTTCCTTCTCTTATATATGCAGCTTCCACCACTGGATCAAAAGCATTTTCCCTACATAAGCTGGGTACAAAACAAAATTTGTTAGTAATAACTGAAATTAAAACATGCATTTCCTATATCAGCAAAAATTTAAATAAACTAACCTTTTTTAACAATTCAAAGGCAACACACAAATAAAGACTTTTATTTAAAATAGCACATGTATCAACCTGGGGCTAGTGACGCTAAATGCACATGGCTTAAACAAAGACATCTGTAACTGGGGAAAGCCTAAAGAAAATATTGAAACACAATTTGGATTATAGCATGATTATTCCAATTTTACAGATTGAGAAATGTAAATACTGTAGCCCACATGTCAGGTGCAGTTTCAATGCTGGAGACACACAAACCATGGTTCATATCTTAACCAGGCTTTGGAAGGGTGGGAGAGTTGAATTGGGACACAGGGAACAAACTTCTACGCTTCGGCCTCAAATAGAGGTCAGTCACTCCATTCTAGCTACACCTTCCCTTGATTGCCAATGTTGAAATTGTGGCAGCATTTTCACAACACCCTGCTAGCTGGTCACCCAGACACATCCAATGCGACCCTATATGTCTGTGAGATTTGGTCCACAGATAATAAACAAAGACCCAGCTGATGCTTTTAATATCAGGAGATCCTGGGTCTGCATTCCTGTTGTTGTTTTTAAGTAAAAACATTGGTGGGCCACAGGGATTTTAGGTTTTATTTTAAAAATAAATCTAAACTCACATTTAATCTTGTATCACAGTGCTGACGTCCTTACTAGTTACATCAGATATAATTTAAGTACGTATAAATGTGTATTAAGGGGTGTGTACACATATACCTTGTTGAAATAGAGAGAGGATCCTGATGAGATGACTCCACAGCCTTCCTCTGGTTTTACAATCTCTCCACCAATCACCTCCTGCCATCCTGATTCTAAACTGTTTGGATTCTCAAAATCAGACATTATTGTTGAAGGGAGATTATTTGCAGGGTGACATTCAGTGCCTTGATATCCAGAATCACATCTGTAGAGAGGGGCAAACATATATTGCTTGAAAAAAATAACTGAGCAAACAACCTTGCCCTATGTATGTGAACAGAGAGCTTGATAATATTTAGACAGATGGACGGTTCTTTTTCCACATGAAGAAAGCAGATCGTGAAAATTCCAGTCCTAAAGCCCTGCCTCCCTCACTAGATGTCTTCCATCCAGGGCACTGCAATGCACAGGCAACTCATGGCAAGTTAGGGTCTTCCTATGCCCCAGACACTGGATCTGCTGGCTTTTGGAATAAATAACTGCAAGGCCATGAACAGCAACTCATCCACTACAAGAGCAAACATGCGGTACCTGCAAACACCATGGTCACACCAGCCATGACCATTGCACATGTTCGGGCACTGCTGCCCAATGTATATGTTGTCTAAAGCCCATTCATCTTGCGCTGTGTAGTAGCTCTGACTCCAACGGAAACGTGTAGCACTGGACCTAAAAGATAAAATAGATATATATAAACGTGTGTGTCATTAATATAACACTCAGTATATAAGCACATTTCTCATAAGCAGTTTTGAGATTCAATTTCGATCAAGTGGCATATAAATTCTGTTAAATAAATAACCATAGCATATTGTATAAGAGTTTGCAAATTAAAGGATGACATTTCAAATGAAAAATATATAAGCTGGTTTTCAGAAAATAGTGCCTTCAATGGAATCCTGGACACTGGAAAGAAAATTGGTACTCACAGACTGTTTCTGAAGTGGAACGATTTGAAACATACATAGAGCAAAATTTAGCAACACTTCAATTGAGAAGTGATGCCAGAATGTTCAATACCCTTAAATGTGTCTCAGAAACGAACTAATTTACTTACTTAATTTATTTATTTTTACAAAGTGTGTGTGTGTGTGTGTGTGTGTGTGTACACACACATCTATATCTATCTATCTATCTATCTATCTATCTATCTATCTATCTATCATCTATCTATATCTTCCATTGACGATGTTGAGGACTGTAAGTAGTAACATATAATTAAGATTTAAAAATTATTGAATTGAAATAAAAACAATAAAAAGCTGTACCCATCCAACCAATGAAGGCTTTTCACCTATCCTTTCCTATATAGTTTTGCAATTTCATACTCATGGAGATTTGGACTGATCCTGGTCTTGTGGTGAGTGAGTCAAGATTTATTTTAGTCAGTGACTAGGACTAGTTCCAGAAAGTGAGATCTAAAGGGAGTCCATATTGAAAAATGACCTTCTTCAGGTTGCAATCCATTTACAGTAAAATATTATATATTATATACAACATAATCATCTTGCATACCCTATGCAGTCTGAGCAGTGGAATGGGCTTTTAAAGGGTTAAGGATAACTAATCCATGTGAATAAGCTTGAATACATATTCTACAAAATCCAGTCTCCCATTATTCCACCTACATTTAGAAAGTGAAACTAAATTACAATAAACTTTTCACCCTGAATGGCAATTTTCAGGTCCATCCTGAATTGATGCTTTTCAAAGAAACTGTTTGACGTGTCCTTACACACGCAGAGTTTATGTGCATGGGCGGTTTTCTAGCTTTAATGATGTTCCCTTGGCAGAGAATGCATTTACAGGATAGCTCATAATGGCTATGGATGACTCATTCTAGCCTATCAAATCCGTTACTCATCTCTTAAGGACTCCCTAATGACACAGAGGCACAACTGATAATAAATGTCCACAGTGAGCCCTTTATTGTTTATCTTGTCAATGATCTGAAGATAATGGGTCATTGATTCCTGTCCTAGAAGTCCTTTACTGTCTTAGAATGGTGTTTCCAGAAGTCGCTGCGGTACACCAAGGAGAGAGAGAAATCACTAAGCAAGCCTCATAAACATCAATGAAGTCAGAAGAGACTAACCACAAGCTGTAACATCCCAAACCCAATGAGGAACATGAAAGAATGTTTGCTTGCTTGTCAAATCCTAGGGTTTGTTTTTCTCTTTCATATCTAAGCGGAGTGCTCTATGTTCTAAGTTTTGGGACTGGTGTTACATTTTGGCATTTCCTCATTTATTTATTTTTAATGACAGTGACAAAAATGATGCCTTTAAAATAAATTAATGGTATTTTTGATCTTCTATTAAAGTTGCCCCTGTGAGATCCTGCTGAGGCAAAAACGTTTAGCTGTTGTTTCATACTGTTTAAATTGTTTAGTATTCCTGGGAGTTTTATGATCGGCTAATTGTTTTACTATTTTTGATGCGCTGTGAACTGCCGAGAACAGGGCTTCTCAAACTTTCCACCTCCAAGACCCACTTGAGACAGCTGAAAGTTACTGAGGGCACGGGAAGAGACAGTCACAAAAGGGTGGCAGATGCTTATAAAGAATGTAAGTGAATACTCTAGTTAAAAACACAAACCACTCCTCAAGATCTGATATCAGAGAACCTGAGGGATCATAGAATTGTATAGTTGGAAGGGACCACGAGGGTTCTCTAGTCCAAAACCCTGCAATACAGGATTTTTTAGTCCAACCTGGGGCTCAAACCTACATCCCTGAGATTAAGGACTCAGTGCAATACACAGATGTGACACTAGATGGCAGCAGCGAGCTATGGCAAATTCAACATCTTTTTCAAAACTTTTTTTTAAAGCATTTTCACAGTGTTTTTTGTATGTGTGTAGATTCCACCCAAGAGTCTCATGATCCCCCACCTGAGGGAGGAATTTTGAGAATCCTTATGAAAATGATCAGGTAATTTTGGGTAATAAGTTGCACAGTTAGGTAGCAATCCTGTACACAAATGTCTGGTATTAAGTCCCATTAAACTCATCAAGAGCAGCCACATTGGTCCACCTAGTCACAGGCTTTCCCGTTATGCATTGTATTTCCATTTAAATTTGTGTCATTATTTCTAAATTCATGTCATTATTTCTAAATTTGCATTTATAATTCTATATGAGCACATGCAAATATGTGCCTTATTTCATCCCCTTTTTTGGTGAGGTCTTTCCTCTTTTGGTGATGAACAAGTATATGTCTAGGATTGCATTGCTGGATTCTTACATAGGTGAAAAGAACATTTTGAAAAAACACAGCAAGGTTTAGGCGCCACTCCTTGAAATAACAATAAAAATATTCCTCCTCCTTCAAAATCTGCCTCCCCTTTACATTTTGAGAGCTACACTTTACCTCCAGGTGACAGCAGCATACGAGGATTACTGTATTTAGCACAGCAATTAACAATTTTAAAACTGCTTGGCCATATTAATTAAGAAACTAAAAATGAAAGGGTGAATGTCAGCTGCATTCTCAGTGATAACAATTGGTTGCTTGGGCAATTACCACTTGGCAACTTCATAGAACAAGACTGTATGGCAATATGAGTTTTGTTACAGTGCTCAATCTGCCATTTACTAATGTTTAAAACTATGTTATGCTTTGCACTGTAACCAGTGCCCCCCTGTGCCCCCTGTCCTTTCGCTTCCTCACTTCTTTTCATATCAAATCAACTCTGTGTCAGATTTAAGCTTTCATTATATATCTACAGCTACAAAGATTTAAAGGAAATTATCCTAATTTTGAAATACAGCAAATAGCGTTCCTTTCAGGCAAACCACAAAGTATGTTTTGTTATACTGGATTTAACATAGGATAATGCTGGTTCTTTTCAACTATTAGGAGAGACTAAGGACCCAGGGCTGATGAAATTATATTTGCTACCTTCAGAGTTACTGTTAATTACATTTACCCAATTATCCTGCAACTCAGCCATTAGGTGTTGATTTGTTTATGAAGGCAGCAACTGGCAGCTGTTTGTATCTCATTAAGCCTGTTCTTATGTAAATGCCTTCCATAAAAGTGAAATTAATTTTCATCAGTGTTAGAAACGTATAATTCATGTACAATACAGTCCAGAGAGCAGGTGCATCCAGCCGATATTTTCAACACAAGTAACCCGTGCCTCATATTTTCCATCCCAGCAGATCCTGAGTTACACGAGGAGCCTCTAAAACTGTGTTCAGATGCGCTACATTTACAGGTACATATGTTGCTGTAGAGACATCACCTTGCCAACAAAGGTCCGTATAGTTAAAGCCATGGTTTTCCCAGTAGTGATGTATGGAAGTGAGAGCTGGACCATCAAGAAGGCTGATCGCCGAAGAATTGATGCTTTTGAATTATGGTGCTGGAGGAGACTCTTGAGAGTCCCATGGACTGCAAGAAGATCAAACGCATCCATTCTGAAGGAAATCAGCCCTGAATGCTCACTGGAAGGACAGATCGTGAAGCTGAGGCTCCAATACTTTGGCCACCTCATGAGAAGAGAAGACTCCCTGGGAAAGACCCTGATGTTGGGAAAGATGCACAAGGAGAAGGGGACGGCAGAGGATGAGATGGTTGGATGGTGTTCTTGAAGCTACCAGCATGAGTTTGATCAAACTGCGGGAGGCAGTGGAGGACAGGAGTGCCTGGCGTGCTCTGGTCCAGGGGGTCACGAAGAGTCGAACACAACTAAATGACTAAACAACAACAACAACATGTTGCTGAAAAAACAACAGGGTGTTCAAGACAGCTTATGGCAAGGAAAGTCATTGCCTGCTTAAATTACTTTGATTTGTGGTTGAGAAAGAGGAAGCATCCAAACTGCTAGGAAAGCACACACATGATTTGAACATCGGATCTCTTTGACCCTGCAAGATCTTTCATTCAAATAAATGCAGGACCCAGACCCTCCAAGTGTCCCTATTTTCCAGGGACAGCCCTGGATTTACAGAAGCTGTCCCAGTTTCTGATTTGATCCTGGAATGTCCAACATTTCCTTAGGATGTCCCTATTTTCATCGAAGAAATGTGGAGGGTATGTAGTTATCTGACCCTCCAGCCATTTGAAGGCAGCCCTGTATAGGGAAGTTTTCATATATGTTGGCAACCACCCAGAGGGGCTAGGCCAGGGCAACCCAGTCAGATGCGCAGGGTATAAATAGTAAAAAAATTATTCATAATATTATTATGGAATAGAATGTCCCTATTTTCATCGGAGAAATGTTGGAGGGTATGCAGGAGGTCCCTGGTTCATTTGTTTAGTTCTCCCAACAGTGAAAAGAACGTAGAAGGAATATGGGACCACTGCATGAATTAAATGTCCACTCCCAGTCTCTCTCTGGGTAAAACGGTGAAATTAAATCAGACCCTGAAAGGTTTCAGACCAGCTGTTTATTTCCTAAAAATACATGATCATTTTTAATACGGGGTACACATTATAATATAATGTCATCACTTGGAAAGAAAAAATAATTGATGAGGTAAGTAACAGAAAAGAGGTACATCTGAGTCATTTGTTATACAGAGAAATGGCCAAATGCAGGGAAATGAAACTAAGTTATCGATCTTGGCCTGATTTCCAGTTGCTGTGAGGCACTGGGTTTGAAGATAACCAAAGAGTAATGCTAATTTATTCATTTCATTCTCAATAGAAGGAAGCCATAAAGGGTTTATAATACTGAAACCTATCTAGTTTTTTTTTAAAAAATGTCAGAGTTATTGTGATTACAAGACCTAAGAAAAGTAGAGGAATCTTCTGATTATTTGTTTGTTTTGGAAATGAATAAATGGAATGGCTATAAGGTATTTATAGAAACTGGTGATTAATAAATGTATTTGCATTGCTTTGGTCATAGAAATTGCTAATAAAAACCTTAAGATTGTTACTAATTCAGAGCATAATAGGGGGAAAGCTAAGCTTTACTGGCTCCCTTTGATTTCAATAACAGAGCTAAGTGTGTGCTTAAATATTTCCACCTGATACCAAGAAGATTTTGTAGTGCTTACATCCAAATGAATTGTTTTTTCAAGGAATCGCATTGCCAGAACCAAAAAGCATGACACTTATCCTGAAATGACATTTGGGCCTATGCAGCATTAATTTCCTTTCCCTCCTCTTATCAATTCATTGTAACTGGGTTACAATATAATCATCATCATCATCATCATCATCTGGCTGGGTTTCCTCAGCCACTCTGGGTGGCTTTCAAGAGAACATTAAAAACTTCCCTAAACAGGGCTATGGAAGTGAGAGCTGGACCATCAAGAAGGCTGATCGCCGAAGAATTGATGCTTTTGAATTCTGGTGCTGGAGGAGACTCTTGAGAGTCCCATGGACTGCAAGAAGATCAAACGCATCCATTCAGAAGGAAATCAGCCCTGAGTGCTCACTGGAAGGACAGATCCTGAAGCTGAGGCTCCAATACTTCGGCCACCTCATGAGAAGAGAAGACTACCTGGAAAAGACCCTGATGTTGGGAAAGAGGGAGGGCACAAGGAGAAGAGGACGACAGAGGATGAGATGGTTGGACAGTGTTCTCGAAGCTACCAATATGAGTTTGACCAAACTGCGGGAGGCAGTGGAAGATTGGAGTGCCTGGCATGCTCTGGTCCGTGGGGTCACAAAGAGACGGACCCGACTAAACAACTAAACAACAACAACAACAACAACAAACAGGGCTGCCTTCAGATGTCTTCTAAAAGTTGGATAGTTGTTTATTTCCTTGACATCTGACAGGAGGGGGTTCCACAGAGCAGGTGCCACCACAAGAAGGCCCTCTGCCTGGTTCCCTGTAACCTCACTTCTTGCAGTGAAGGAACTGGACCTCAGTGTCCAAGCTGAATGATGGGGGTGGAGACGCTCCTTCAGGTATACTGGGCCAAGGCCATTTAAAATATCAATACATGATATCAATAAACCAAAACCCATGCAAACATTAAAACCATTTAAAACAATAATTAGCAGCAATTATTAATGGATATCAACATTTCAACACAACTGTTTCATGCTTCTAAATTCCCTGAGCAACAGGAAGTTGCAGAGATCTTACTTCGTTTGTCAATTTATTTTATTTTATTTAAAATATTTTTTTCTGACCACTCCCACCAGCCCTCTACTGTGATTTTGTGATGCCAAAAGCCTATTGTGACTCCCTACCCAAGACACCCAAAAGGTGCCCTTTAAAAACACATGAATTGGCCTCACCAACTAGAAGATTTTGGCTGAACTCATGCTGACACGCCTAAAAAAAAGTTAGTCGCCCTTGCCTTGCAGGATCAAGGTGGGTGTTTCTGATGAGAGCGTATTGTAGACTCATGTCTTTTGTAATAAACAACTTATTTGAAAAACATAAAATTAATAATATAAATATAAATAAAATAAAAAAGGAAGCTTCCAATAATAGCATGACTGGTATAACTCTATAAATGTAATTGGGCCATAAAGGTAATTTGGACAACCCTCATATTTGCATGAAAGACAGCAGGATATGTTCATTAGGAAAAGCAGGTATTACCATGTTTTCTGAGGTAAAAGTACTGTGATTCTCCTCCATTTCGTATATTCACTGGAATGGTAGATGCTTGCTGGTGTAAACTCCTGGCAGCTAGGCATACTTGGAAGACATTCCTTAAGGCGGAAAGACACACAAGAATATCAGGATTAACGTGAAGACATTAAAATTAACTTTTTTTAAAAGGTGTGAAGGTTATTTAACCAATAACATTCACTTCAAGGGAGGGGAACATCAGACTTCCCTCTTTGGTCCTTGAGACGCTACAGAGGCCACACGTCATCCTCAGACACATCCTTTCCCCTCAGGGCTCCCCCCTCATGGCCCTTGCTTCACTTTCTGCTTTAGCTTGGCTGAATTGTCTGCTTGAACTTTAATAATAATTTATTCCTTGGCTTGACGAAGGCTTGGGAGGAGTTTGAGAGTGTATAAAAGCTAGCCTCTTTTTGCCTCTCACCCCACCTACTGCTTGTTTGTGCACCCTGGAAAGTTACCCTGAAGTGAATGCATTCCTCAGGCTGAAATGGGTTCCCAATCCTGCGCTACAATATTTCTGTCATGAATAAAATACATCATAAGGCATCAAAACATTATCCTTTCATCCAGGGATAGACCATTTCTGTTAAGTTGTGGGTGAACATATCAGACGACGCAGCGATTCTTCAAACAGCTCTTGTTTATTCACAGGCCAGAACAGAACTGAAGGGTTCAGCCAGCCTGCTTATATAGAGCTCCACTACAATGCAACTGTAACAACTTCCTGTAACTATCCAATTACTGAACGTCACTTTCAATCCCTTATTTGCATATGTGGACCTGAGTGAAAACTATCTATAGTATCCCCCTGCTGGCCCAGGATGAGAACTTCAGTACATAACAATTTCTAGATTCTCTGGGGCCATTCTATACCTCAGACATTGCTTCTGGGGTCAGCCCTTCCACAGATGGAGCTATAATAAAGTTGGAATTATCCAGTACTGGCAGGATAAAGTTGCCTTGAGGGTTGGATTCATCCCATGTTTCATCGGAAGAATACCTGAGCTTAGGGTAGCAAGACTGGTTTGGCCACACTGGGCACTGCACTGCACTGCACTACACTGCAGGGGGTGGTACAACAAAACTGTAAAATGGATCACAAGAGACTGGAGGAGGGGGGCCACCGAATTTTAGTGTCACACAGGGCACCACTGAAATTTGAGAGCCCAAAGTCCACCATTGGCATCCTGCAGATGGTGCACGAAATCTAGAAAAACTAAGGCGAATGTAAATCAATAGAACTCAGGGTATTGACTGAGTGCTTGCCCCACAGATGCCTGTGGGGTGTAAATGTGCCTGTTTTTGTCTAGATCGCAGCCCATGAGTTATGTTTTCCTACAGGAAAACTTATTAGGTAATTTTATAATCTGGAAAGGACAAACTGATTAGTTAAGCAGGGGTCAGCAAACGTTTTCAGCAGGGGGCTGGTCCACAGTCCCTCAGACCTTGTGGGGGGCCGGACTATATTTTGGAAAAAAATATGAACAAATTCCTATGCCCCACAAATAACCCAGAGATACATTTTAAATAAAAGCACACATTCTACTCATGTAAAAAGATGCTGATTCCCGGACCATCTGTGGGCCGGACTGAGAAGGCGATTGGGCCGGATCTGGCCCCTGGGCCTTAGTTTGCCTCCCCATGGTTTAAGCTATTGTTTAATAGCAAGCCAAGATAATAAATCTGGTCTGTTTCAATTAACCACAATTTAAACCTAACAAAGATTTGTCTTTTGGCGCACAACAATAAATTGTTAATGCTAAACCGGTAGCATGTGCTTCCGGTCTCTTCCAAACCATAGGGAGAGGAGAGGACAGAATGTGTGAACTTGACTTATCAGCAGGCTTGATCACATAATGCTCAATGGGGGGGGGGTTAGCTTTATGTCCACACTGTTGCAATGAACCCAAGCAAACCTCAGGCTTGTGCATTCACCTCTCTCCTCCAATGAGGTCTCTGGAAGAGAGATTTCACTAGCATTTATTTTCTGTTTCCCTTCAATTTGGCTTGTCGTGTCATCTGGACTAAATAGTTTATATAGCAAACTCGGGTCAGTTTAACAAGCCAGGTTCAGGAACCACTGTTTGCAGTTGGGCTGTTTTGAAATTAAGCAGAGTTGCTACAAGCCAGACAGCGCAACAAGTCCAAGACCAACGCACACAGCCTGCGCACATAGTAGTAAACCATGTTTTAGTGTTAAGTGCGAACTTACCTCTTGAACCAGATGCCAAGTAAGACCATGGTTAGTAGAGTATTCCAGCTTCACTTGGTTGTCCATGTGAGGTCTGAACGGCTGCCCACAACCCATTACCAGGTTGAACTGTAGCATATAGGACGCTCCAATTTGCATTGACTGCGTTTCCACATAGCGCATGCTAGAAGCTAGCTTAGAGTCTCCTGTAAAACTGGAAGAAATAAGGATTTGCTTTAAAAAATAGTTGAGAAGCAGCAGCTATTCATGACCATGACACTTTTAGTTTAGTTATACCTGTTGTTATTTTTTCTCACAGCATGAAAGTGCATGCTGTGGGCATGAGGAAGTGAAGACCTGTGGTTCAGAAAATTACAAAAAGCAATGAATATTATAGGTCAAGAAAATAATTATCTGGATTCTGTATGCTGTTGGGTCACTAAGAATGCAGACGGGGGAAAATGCCACACACTAGGAAGTAAAGTGGTAGAAAAAATGTCTTTAATTTTGAAAGGCTATCTGCTGTTTATTATTAAGTAGAAACTGGGACCACAATAGTGTTAAGAAGCAGTTTTACTGAAATAAGTGCTGCATCATTTTTGGTATAAAATCTGTGGTGCCTTTCAGTGAATGAATTATGCTGAATTAGACCATGTCTATTCAGAAGGACGTCCCATTAAATTCAATGGGGCTTTCTCCCAGTTACATTGCGATGACTGCAGTCTCAGGACTCATCTATACAGCTGCAAATAAAACGTTTTGTGTTGTAAAGTGCATTATATAAATGCGACACTAGATGGCAATGGTAAGCTATGGCAAATTCAATATATTTTTCAAAACTTTTTTTTTTAAAAACCTTTTTGCAACATTTTTTATATGTGTCTAGATTCCACCTCAGTTAAGTGGAGTTTCCTATCAGCTCTTGAAATCCCCTCCTCTCAGGGTTCTCCCATTTTTGGTACTGGCTTCCACTTTTTCTTCTTACAGTTTTCTTCTGGTTATAGTCTGCTTCTTGCTCACTCAGCAGCAATGCCCTTAAGCTTCAAACTGCTTGTCCCCTGAGTTTTAGGCTCTGAGACTCAGGAGTCCTGGCAACCACAGGTTCGTTCACTTTAAAATAGTGTGGGACTTTTTTTTCAGGGGCGTAGCCAGTGTAAATATTCTGTTCTTCTAAGAGAACAATAGCAGCACTGGGATTAATACTAAAAGGACCTTGGTGCCTAAAATTTAACTCAGCGTGTACCTTTGAGCTTTAGTAGGTTATGTTGAAAAATCAACATTTTAAAAGGAAATATTAAATTGGTTGGGCATTGTTATGCCCCAGAAGCTTAAGAATGCATGCTCTGAACAGCCAGAGTTTGCCCACTTCCTTCCGTGTGCTTTGCTGGTTGACAGCTGCCATTTTGGGGCAGAAACCATGGTGTGATGGCCTGGGAATCTGATTCAGAGGCTGAACCGGAGGAACCTCAGCCTGCACAGGAGTCCCCGCCTCCAGGGCCGGCTGAGCTGGGGCCGGGCCTTGGATCTGAAGCGCCTGCACCTGTGCCGGATCCTCAGGAGTAGACATCAGATGTATCCACTCTGGCTCCGGAGGTGGTTAAGGACTCAGTGCCTACAGGTGCCCCTCTCCCAGCCCTGTCAGGGGAAGGTGAGTCTCCGCCTGGGTCCAGTAACCCTCCAGCCTCTCCTGAGCTGCAGAGGCTCAGGGCAGAGAGGTGGAGGGAACTGGTTTCTCCCAGGAGGAGTGCTCGTCTTAAGGCCAGGAGAGGTGGGTCTCCTGGGGGCCGGGACCGCCCCTGGTCTCAGAGAAGATAAAGGCCAGTCAGCCCGGTCCCAGGTTGCGGGAGCAACGTCGTTGAATATCTCCTTCTGCCTGGACCCAGACCTGTCCTTCCAGAGTTCCCGTCCCCGCCCGGCTTCCTGCTTCGGACCCTGCCTCGCTCTTTGTGTACTGTTTCCAGACTCGTGACCCAGGACCGGACTTTGACCACGCCAATGGTAACCTTCCCCCCGGGACCAGCACACATGGAAAGAGGGAGGGGGGAAAAGAGATTGGACAAACAAGAGAGCAGGAGAGATTGGACAAATCTGCTTTCCCGTTGTCTCTCTTTCACTGGTCGGTTGCAGCCATTTTAGGAAGAAACCATTGTGGGTGGAGGGAGAGTCACAGATTAGAAATGTTCCCATAGGAAATTCGGGAAATCGTCAGCTCGTTATGCGAATGCTACCCTAACAAATGAATTCCTGGGGCCTGTATGTACTGCTTGTCTGATAATAACATAAATAAAAATCACTCAGGACACACACACACACACACACACACGCACGCACACACAATTTAATAATGTAAGGCTAAATAAGAATCACATGAGACAAACAGAACAATGAATTTAAAGCAAACACCTTAGGGAAAGGGGTGGGTGTTTTCCCACTGATTCCGATAAGAACAAGCAAACAACACAAGACTCTGAAGCAAGCAACAAGAAGATTAAATCAGAAGGATAATGAAAATACTGCATGGTTTTAAATGAAAGGATGGGAAACAGGACTGCATTGGACTTAAACAACAGAAAGTCTCGCTCCAACTGCTGCACCATAACTCTTTAAATAATGTTCCTGTTCCTCAGAAAACAGGAGAACTGCAAGATGCACATAAGATTAGAGCTATTTACTTGCTTCAACATCATTCCCCCAAAGCACTGGGACTGGAGAACCCTGATAAAATGATTCCCACTGATTGTAAGCAAGACCTGTCCATCACAATGGAGCTGCCCGTTCTCTTCTCCTACCTTGGTGTTTTCCTTATATGGTAAGCCAAGTTACATTAGTAAGACACCTGTCTGAGCATTGTCTGAATTGCTGAGCTGCCACAAAGTGCTTTGGGGGGGTCCTTCTTTGATTCAGGGTGCCTCATACAGACCCTGCTTCACCTCTGAGAAGCTGAAGACCCCCCCAAAGCTCCTCTGATTGGCTCAGGATTTGGGATTTGTCTGCATCTTCTACGTGGCTAAAATATATCAGGCTGAATAATAAACTGGATTTCTCTGTGTTGGTCAATCCACTATACATTCTTGCCTTCTTTTATGTTCATTGCACTGGATATATATCCGGGGTGGGTGGGTAGAATAACTTTGATGCCATCTAAGTGCTGGGAATTTCTCCCCCCCCCCGCCCCCTCAACTCCTAAATACTAAGAAAGCACAATCTCTTTGTCTCATAGGCCATTGTTAAAGGATCAAAAAAAAGATCAAAGAAGGTATGTTATGCAGGGACCATACTGAGTATGATATGCGAAGAGATGCTTTTTAAAAAACAACAACAGTACCTTTTCATAGTTTCGTTTTATGCCTACAGATTGCCGGTAGCCATAACTCAGTAGCATTAAAGACACTGACTCTATTCCCTCTCTCATTTCTTCCTTCTGTAATTCTCCAGTGTACCTGCCTACTGCTGATTTTTACTGCTGGATTCCCGACCCCCTCTTCCTTTGTGTGAAAAAACATATGCTTGGAATCAATTTGAGCACTGTCAGAAGGTAGCCAAATATATTGGCTGCATCATAAAAGGAGAGTGATCAAATCCTCTCCAGAAACAAGGAACCAAGAGAATGTTTGTTATAAACATTCTTCTGGGAAATGAATTCTACTTGTACATTTAATTAAATGATGTGCACACTCAGAAATAGTCAACTTCTGTGGGTATTCCCAAAGTAATCAGTCCACCTGCAAGCACTGTAGACTAATTGGCACATGTGGGGATAATAGCATACGTAAATGTACAGGGACTTTCACAACCACTGCACTTTTGAATCCATGACTTTCAATAACAATGGAAACCCCTGTGAATACAGATAAATTGTTGTTGGACAAATCGAGCATGTTAACATAAGAGATTGCAGATTCCCACAGTCAACCTTGTCGCTTTGCCTCAGAAGATAGCAAAGTTTTTATAACAGGGAGGTGGTCTTTTTGGTCATGCCTGATTCACCTTGCCTTAACCTCTAAGGACCTCAATACATATGTGAAGTTTCATATATGGAATTTCACACACGTAATAGTACCAGCACCCATGGAGCTCAGTACATCATCCAGAAACACTGGATGGGAGTGTGAAAATGCTTTTCTGTATTTCATTCATTGCTATTGTAATATATTTATACAAATCTCTATGCAAATGCTCACAGAACTTTAAGATTAACATGTGCCTCCCCACGTAAGAAAATTGGAAATAATTCCAGCGTGACTTTGTTATTACTTCATATATACGTCCAGCCACTTTTGATTGATGGGGTCTGTGTGGAGAGGGTAACAACGTTCAGATTTTTGGGCATTGAATTACAAGAGGATCTGTCCTGGAGTGTCAACACAAGGGGGCTTGTGAAGAAGGCGCAGCAGAGACTGTACTTTTTGAGAATACTAAGGAAAAACCATCTTCCGCAAAAACTGCTGCTTGCCTTCTATCACTGTGCCATTGAGAGCGTGCTCACTTATGGCTTATGTGTGTGGTACGGAAGCTGTACTGCCCAGGACAGGATGGGGTTGTGCAGGGTTGTTAAGGCAGCAGAGAGCATTGTTGGCTGCCCACTCTCCACCTTAGAGCAGATTTATGCCACAAGGTGCCATAGGAAGGCACTGGACATAGTAAAAGATCCATCGCATCCTGGTCACTGTCTCTTCGAGCTCTTGCCGTCGGGACGGAGATACAGGACGATGAAGACAAGAACGAGCCGTCTTAAGAACAGCTTCTTCTCCAGAGCGATCTCGGCCCTGAATGGGAAGCCCGGACTTTGAAAGTCATCTAATCTCCCTTGCTGTATTATACTGTATTGTTTAATTAGTGTTTTTATGGAGCAGTCAAGTAATTTCGTTGTCCCCGAAGGGGGCAATGACAATAAAGATATTATTATTATTATTATTATTATTATATTATTATTATATGCCTACAGTAACAGGAAAAACCACAGCCCTTATCCACTGTGTATAGTTCAACCACTCTAGTTTTCAAAGGTGAGCTGGGCTGTTCATATTATTATTATTATTATTATTATTATTATTATTATTATTATTACCACCACCACCAAATATTGGTCTAAATGTTAATGGATAATTAATGGAACAAGTTACTTTATAGTTTGAGCTAATTTCCATCCATTAAGCAGCAGTAAAGGAGAGGAAATACTTTATTGGAAAAAAATATATAAAAGCTTTTATAAATGCCAGAGCTTAAATCTTGAAGCAGAAATAGATTCTGCTTTACAAATTCCTGTCGACAAAGGGAAACCCACCATATAATTATAAGCATTCCCCCCCTCTCTTGAAATTGTGCTTTAAGATGACATGGTGTAAAATGATTTATAGCATATTGACTACAGTTCTTCTAATGAAAAAGCAATTGTCAGAGTTCTCCCAGGAGAACACTCTTCATGCCATAGCAATCCATGCTCATGGAAAGTCATGAGTTAGAAAATGAGAAGCAAATGGACTCACAGCTGGGAGAAGCCAACAATAATTAATTTAACTACCAGCCATTTGCACAGACCTGATATAAGTAAAAAATTTCCCTTGAGACACGCAAGGTCAGGGAAGGGAATAGTTCACATCTCACAAAGCACCCAAAGAATATTTATACAGCCCAATAGTTTAAGTGCACACAATGCTTTTCTGTCCAATTCAGCAATAATCAACCAAGAAGAGAAGGCTGCAGAGTAATTAGCACTGTAGTTTCTTGTTTGGACTTACAGGGGGAGCGGGGGGAAACCAAAAGAGGAAAAGAAGAAAAAACAAGAAAAGAACTTTTACCTTGCCACCTAATAAAAAAAGCCCATCAAAAAAATCCCCACATATGCTGTGCCAATCTAAGGAGACCAGAGGAAAAGCAATGGCATTAAAGGCCTTTCATGCCAACTCTTTGATGAAAATGATGCAAACAGTTTGGGCATGGCCATGTTGTTTCATTTTAATGAGCAGTGAGTACTTCCATTGTCCTTATTAAAGTGGTTAATGCAGTTTCAACAGCCTCATTATCACTGCCAAAGCACATTTTACGTTGTTCTCGCAGCCAAGTCAACTCCTTTTAGTTTGAGAGGTGATCAGAAAGTCAAATCAGACTGTTCAAAATCTACTTGTTAATAAAAGTCCTGGCGTGTTAGTCCTGGGTGCCCTTGGGCCAACAGTTCTATTATTTACTGTTTTCTCATAATCACAATGATTCCAGTTTCTCAAAGCAAATTATTCATTATATAGCAAATCCATAGCAGGGGGGGGGGAATCTTGATTAGAGATGGATGAACGTTTACTGGGTGGTTTGGTGAAAGCAGAAAAATAAAGTTCTTGTAATCAGGCTTGGAGCCTTCATGTTTGAATCAGGATACCTTTCAACTTTATTTGAACAGATGCTGACAATTAATGGAAAATAACTTTTCACCCTACCAGTCCTAATGCATTAGTAATACTAGTACATAAAGTTTATGCTAATGCAATATTCATATGCAAGTGCATTATGAAATAAAACCTTCAAAGGCAACTGAAACATGGCTTAATAAAACTGATTCTTTCCATTGGTGCATTATACTGCTTTGTTTCATAATAATAATATCTTAAGTGCTGGATCCACAATTAGTCTTGATCAGGGGTCATCAAGTTTTACCTCACCTGGGCCAGTTCACTCCCGTGGAGATCACTCCGTGGGCCGGATTGCATCTGCGCAGACGTGATTTCCGGAGCCATGGAAGCGAGTCTGTGCTACGCCGGTTTAGCGCAGCACGCAGGGATTCGCTGAGCGGGCGGCTTGGTTCAGGGGCGGCTCCTGGGCCGTTTAAACGACCCCCGTGGGCCACTTGTTGCCAACCCCTGGTCTAGATGCAAGTAGTCATGCCTAATTTGAAACTCCACTGATTTCAGTGTGTCTACTTTAGGCATGACAAGCCCATCTGGGTCTAACCCTACATTCCAGTGTGAAAGAACCTATCTGTATAACACACACATATTTCCTCCCCAGAAGTACTATTCATTGGGTCTTACTCACACTCCTCAGTAAATAAAACAAGCATAGTCTCATACATGGAAATATCCATTCAGAAGTTATTTATTTATTTATTTACTAAGAAACCCTCCCATACAAAGCAGCTTTCAACTTTGTAATCTCTCACTTTCGCTTTACGGAAGTACCAGTGTCCTCACTACAGATCACCCTTTATTCAATAGATTCACTCTTGTCATAAAATTCACAAGAAATGCATGTGATGAGAATGTTCATAAGTGGAAAAAATGAATAAGGGTTAAAGGTACTTTGCATAGAAAAACAAACATTTCTTTGTGTGCCTTCTCCACCAGAGGTCCAGAGGGTGCTAACACAAGAACAGACCTTTTTTGCAGGAGCTCCCCATATGTGGGATGCTATCCCCAGGGAGGCTTGCCTTGCGCCTTCATCTTTAGGTGCCAGGCAGAAACGTTTCTCTTTGACCAGGCCTATAATATTCTATGTCCTTTGAAATTTGTTTGTGGGAAGGGGGTCTTCTTACTCTTATTGTGTAACTGGTGTTCTCATTTTGTAATTTTGTATTTTTATATTTTGAACTGCCCTGTAATCTTTGGATGAAGGGCAGAATAAAAATAAAAACCCCTAATATGCATTCTGCATATTGTTGTCACAGTCTATCTTTACAGTGTACAGTAATGCACTGGAAAGCATTACGGATGTGGTTCGATAACTGATCTGCCACTGCAATACTCCAATATGTAGTGTGGCATGCAACTGTAGGGTGTTATACAATTGCAGCATAGGGAATTGCTGGTGCTGCAACAGCAACAAACAGCAGAGTAGCATTAAAAAAACACACCAATGTGAAATACAGAACTAAGAGCAGAAGTAGAGCTATGGCAAAACAAGAGACAATTCCCTGAACACCATTCTATAGGTGATTTGGGGCACCAAATCTATACTGGCAAAATATGACCTATCTGATATGCAGTAACAGGATTTTGTAATGAGACAGCAGCTGGCAAGTAGATATTACATATCCCACACTACAGGGATGTTGGCTAAAAAACACTGGGGGGAAATATTCATGGGAGTAGGTTTATGAGTTTTCCATACAGAGACCATTTTATATCTGAAAACTGCTGGGAACTTATCCAGCCACAGTGAAAACCTTTCAAAACCCCATTGGATTCAATGGGGGTAGAGAGATAAATAGGTGTTTAATTGTCCCATTACATTGCTAGACCTTAGAAGTGCTGAGATTTGGCTAGATCATATATCCCTTGAATAGAATTGTTGTGAGATAGGTCCTGCTAAATACAAAAGATTAAGTAGCTACACAGAAAACTCTTTATCAATTGTGTTTTAAGTGTGTCCTCTAATCACGTTATGTCCCATCTCCCAGCCTTAATTTGCATAAATTAATTAATGTAACTGAAGGAAATGAGAGCAGCTAATTATTCTTTTATTTACATCAGCGATCAGTTCAGGATAAACTTCCAACATGTTGCAGGCAAAGAAACCATGTGAGCACAGGCTCACCATCAAGAATAAATCACATTGCATTGCAGTGTAAAATTTACCCCTCATTACATATAGGTCAACGAACACATTGTTGTTCATGTTATGTGCCCAGGGGAAAATTCTAATGAACAACAAGTAAGAAGAGAGTCATCTGCAGAAATCAATTAGACCTTTTCTACACTCATTAGGATACTTAGAAACATGCTCTATTATCCTCTTTACTTAAAGATTTATATCCACATCCTAAGCATATTTGAGAGCAGGTTTTTACATGATATTAAGTTCTGCTGAGTTTACTGGAGCGTCTACTCAAGTAAGTGAATATAAGAATGAAACTTCACACCAAAAACCCAAAATACTCACCAGAGTGTCCAGTCATGGCCACAGTATGGCTGAACATTTCCCAAGTAAAATCCAAGAGACTGAGTAACTTCCACCAAGTTAGTGAAGTCTAGGCTAATACTGTTGAAAAGTACAGAAGTCATGATGATTTCATCAATTGCCCACACGTCCTCGCCTTGAGAAGAATGATATGGCTGCCACCACCGGAACTGAATGCCAAACTGCCTTGCATCTTCTGGTAGCTCCACTGAAATTATTCTTAAAACAAACAAACAAATTGAACTTATTGAAACTGCCTTGGTAGAGAAACCTCTTAAATGGTTCTACAAAGCCAATGCCTTTGCATGAGGCCCCTTCATATTTTCCTTCCAATCCCTCCTAAAAACAAACCTCCGTTGACTGCCGTTCTGTTGTCTATTCCTGCTCTGATCCTTATCCCCTATTGTAACCCAAGTCTAAATATGTATAGCTGCTTTTGCTCATGTTTTATCACTTGCTACCCCAAGTGTCTCCCTCCCTCCTTTCCCCACTATTAAAATTCAGATTGCAAGTTCCTTTTGGCAGGGGCCCTTTCCCCTAATTAATTCTGTGAAATTCAGTGTACACTGACTGCCCCGCATGCATGTATTTTTTAAAAACCCAATGCACGGTTGTTATTACTGAGGTTAGTAATATTATACAAGACTACTAAACCAAATGTCCTTATGGTAAGGACAAAGCAAACCTTGGTGGAAAGATTACAATTCAAAGCTAAATAAATTAGAAATAAGCAGAGTTAGAGGAGAGCGGAGTGAAAAATACAAGTGATAAAATGTGAATGGCAGAAAGCAGAATTATGTACTAGCTTAAAGCAAATGGAAAAGAATTAGAGTCTTCTCTTGTAGTGTATCACCAGCAAAAGGTAGCTGGCACACATTCAAGAGGTCTCTGGAGATCAATAAATTATGATAGTAAGTAAGATATAGCCAGTAGGTGGGCTGCACTGAATTCTTCAGGAGAACATATTTATGGTGCAGTATATAATTTTATATTAGCTGTCTGAATTTCAACAGGGACAACTAGCACTTTGGGTGTCTAAATCATCCCAGTTATCCATACGGTGGATGTACAATAGCTCCAGGAATATATTTGTTGGAAAAGACTGTCAAAGCATATTTAAACAAAACTTGTTTTGATGATCAAATGTGCATGAAGGGGGAGTTTCTTACAGCGCAAGGTTTCCCTGAGCTACATTATACTTACTTTTCCAGGTAACCATTTCTAAACTTTGGAACAGGCCTACACAAAAACGACCAATGTTTTCACAGGAGAAAAATGCAATTCACTTTTCCCCCCTATAGCGGTTTAACATGTTAAAAGCTCTTCATATGCATAGATAATTTCCAATAATTGTTACAGCTCTTTTAAGGTAAGCCAAAATGACAGTTGTTATTATTATCACCACACAGCAGACCAAGTATAAGCAACTCTTGCCATCTCTAAAAAAGATTGTTAGCTGCAATCAGGGCCCTGCTAGACATTACATAGCATTTCCCATGAGTTTTAAAAACCAAAAGCAGGCTTGGCAAGATGGCAATCTGAGCAAAGGAAGAGAGGCCGCTCTACTTTCCCCCTCATATAATTGTCACTGCAAAATGACCCACAAGCCACTTTCTCATCCATGGGGAAGCGGAAGACATGAGGTCTCCCCCCAGCAGGTGGGAAAGTAGCCTAGAGAATGGATTATTATTATTATTATTTGTCAAATATCATGACAGGGGAAAGGGTTAATCAACCCCTTGCCCCTTCTTGCTCTTCTGTTAATTACTGCTTCCCAGGCTGATTTCCCCACTCAAATAAATGCTTTTTGGGAAAAGACATGGAACTCTAGGTTATGTCTCTGTAGAGGAAAAAACATGCTAGAATCATTCCAAAAGTTGAATTAAAAACCTTTTGTCCGCTTTACTGCCCCTAGTGTCTTTGGCTACAGCGTGTAGCACATGTTATATTCCTTCATTAAACAATTTATTTCTCCATTTGTTTTCATGATAGCACTGACATAACTGTAGACCCAACTGCAGTATTTCTGGAGGAACGATCCCTAGAAAATACTCATTTCTCTAAAACATAAAAATGAACTCCCATCAGAGGATGAGATTGTGTGCAGTTAGTTTTGTACTGCCCATGCGTTTCTTTTGCCAGCCAGTCCCATGAGCCTACCACCGTCTTCAAGGCCACTTGATTTCTCGTGACAGCTGTGACAACAAAACCTGTACTTGACAAACTGTGAAGAAAATTAAGAATAATATCGAATTTCCAGGAGCAATTACAGTACACAGCTACAGGGAGCATACATTAATTGCCATGGCAATGACATCTTTGTGAATGTTCCATAAATCAATAACAGCAGATGCCCACATGCAACTCGCAAGGTGAGATGTGTGGCAGGACAGCATAAGGAGCATTTGTCTCCATCAATGTACAATTAAATACTGGCAAAAAATGCTTTCAGTATATTTCTACTGAGTCTCTCTGTGTGTTTTCTTATTTTTTTCTTCAAAGAAAACCTGTAAGGAAGTTGGCATAAGTGACTGGCGGTGGGGAATGAATTCATACATTTAGCATTGTGCTCCTCCTTTCCCCCTTGTATGGGCCTTATAATTACCTGAGGTATGTGCTGTTACGTTGCTCTTTGATTCTTCACATACATGCAAAACCTCTTTGCATCTTCACTCATGGCAAATAACAGCACTTTCAGAAAGTGCTTGCTAAGCTGTCTTTGTGAATCTTAATATATGCGCTCAAAGTATCTTGTGATATCACATTTATTCTTGCAGACAGAATGTGCTAACTGATGAACAAGAAGAAGTCAGATGGAACAAGTGACTTTGGAAGTGCTGGAAAAATTAATCCAGAAACAGTGGTTCTAAGGAACAAGAACAGGAGTCCTAATATTTTCTAAATACCCATGGGTATGCCTCTACAAAAGAAGAATTTACATCAGAATTGGTCCAAAAGACAAATTAACCAGCTGATATACTCTGCCATCACTTGACCTCACTGCCACCACACCTCTCCCTCTCCGGGTAAGCAGCACCAACCAGGTTCCAGGAGGATGTTGCTCCATCCCATCAAGTGAGCCACTTCTGATCTCCTGACATGTATGTATACATAGATTTGTAAAGCCTTAAACGGCTCAGGACCGCAATACCTCAAGGACTGCTTCTTTCCATATGAACCTACCCGGACCCTGAGATCATCTTCTGAGGCCCTTCTTCATATGCCTCCTGCCCAAGAGGTCCAAGAACGGGCCTTCTCTGCAGTGGCTCCCTGTCTGTGGAATGCTCTCCCCAGGGAAGTTCGCCTGGTGCCTTCACTGTACACCTTTAGGCGCCAGGCAAAAACATTCCTTTGTAACCAGGCCTCTGGTTGATCTGATTGAAATCCTATGCCCTTTTAAGGTGTGGGATTTTGGGGGGAGAGGGTTATTGGGTTGTTTTATTATATATTTTGTGTTTTTATATTATGATTTTGTTCTGTGAAGCACCCTGAGACCTTCAGGTATAGGGTGGTAAAGGTAAAGGGACCCCTGACCATTAGGTCCAGTCGTGGCCGACTCTGGGGTTGTGGCGCTCATCTCGCTTTATTGGCCGAGGGAGCCGGCATACAGCTTCCGGGTCATGTAGCCAGCAGGACTAAGCCGCTTCTGGCGAACCAGAGCAGCGCACGGAAATGCCGTTTACCTTCCCGCCAGAGCGGTACCTATTTATCTACTTGCACTTTGATGTGATTTCAAACTGCTAGGTTGGCAGGAGCAGGGACCAAGCAACGGGAGCTCATCCCGTTGTGGGGATTTGAACCGTCAACCTTCTGATCGGCAAGTCCTAGGCTCTGTGGTTTAACCCACAGCGCCACCCGCATCCCTCCTATAGGGTGGTACATAAGTCCAAAAATAAATAAATAAATAAATAAATAAATAAATAAATAAGGCTTACTTTTAAACAGACAAAGGAATCCAGTACTGAAGTATAATTGTACATTGCAATGTTATCCAATGAAGATAGATGTGCAGGTAAAGGTAAAGGGACCCCTGACCAATAGGTCCAGTCGCGGACGACTCTGGGGTTGCGGCACTCATCTCGCTTTACTGGTCAAGGGAGCCAGCGTACAGCTTCTGGGTCATGTGGCCAGCATGACTAAGCCACTTCTGGCGAACCAGAGCAGTGCACAGAAATGCCGTTTACCTTCCCGCCGGAGCGGTACCTATTTCTCTACTTGCACTTTGGCATGCTTTCAAACTGCTAGGTTGGCAGGAGCAGGGACCGAGCAACGGGAGCTCACCCCATCACGGGGATTCGAACCGCCGACCTTCTGATCGGCAAGCCCTGGGCTCTGTGGTTTAACCCACAGCACCACAGGATAACTATTCCAATAAAGCCCAAAGTTACTCTGAGTTTAACCCAGCAGCAATTCTGGCTATCAAACAGGGAAGTCAAGAAATACCCAGCCAGTCCCCTCTCTGATGACCTGCCGCTGCAGGCAAAGACTAGTTGTAGACCTTTGACCCATAAGTCTGCTAGGTGACCTTGGACGGTCACTCTATCTTCATCTAACCTACCTCAAAGGATTATTGTGAGGATAAAGGTGAGGAAGAATCATGTACACACAGCCTTGAGTTCCTGGGATGAAAGGCAGGATAGAGAGCAAATGAATAAATAAATAAAGCTGCCTCTTGTTGTGGAATCCATTATACAGTGGTGCCTCGCAAGACGAAAAGAATCCATTCTGTGATTCTCTTCGTCTAGCGGTTTTTTCGTCTTGCGAAGCAAGCCCGTTGACGGATTAGCGGATTAGCGCTATTAGCGGCTTTTAGCGTCTTATCTGCTGATCGGATCAGCTGATAAGCGGCTTAGCGGCTTAGAAAAAGGGGGGGAGGGGAAAAAAACCAGCAGGAACTCGCAAGACATTGTCGTCTTGCGAAGCAAGCCCATAGGAAATTCGTTTTGCAAGGCACCTCCAAAACGGAAAACTCTTTCGTCTAGCGAGTTTTCCGTCTTGCGAGGCATTCGTCTTGCGGGGCACCACTGTACAAAGAATTCAGTGGAAAAGGTACATAAAACTATATAGATATACTGGCAGCCGCTTTCCTTAATTCATACATTATACATAACATGGAAAATACTTCTAGAATGGAAGTCCTACTTTCAGGAAGGAAATGAAATTCTAAAATCCTCATCACTATCATTATTACCACGCATTGAACAGGGAAAGAAGAGTTGTTACCAGATTGCTCTGGGAAGGTACAAGGGCATGACAAGGGGAACTAGGTGTGGGCTGTATGTAGTAAAACCCTTAAATACTGTAGTGCACAATGGGACTGAGGCATAATGGTATGAGAATAAGGCTCACCAAAATGAAAGGGACGTAATTCTGAGTAGGCATGTATAGGTGGCTTTGACTGTAGTATACAGTGGAACCTCAGGTTACATACGCTTCAGGTTACAGACTCCGCTAACCCAGAAATAGTACCTTGGGTTAAGAACTTTGCTTCAGGATGAGAACAGAAATCGTGCTTCGGCGGCACAGTGGCAGCAGAAGGCCCCATTAGCTAAAGTGGTGCTTCAGGTTAAGAACAGTTTCAGGTTAAGAACGGACCTCCGGAACGAATTAAGTACTTAACCCGAAGTACCACTGTATTATACTCAGTTGCTGGTATTGTTTCCAAAATATGTAGCCTTTCATTATATATACAGTTAATTCATAAATATCTAAGGAGCGCCCACATTCTCAAATAATATTAAATTCAAAACATGAGAAGGGTACAAAAAACCCCACAACAATGAAGGTAATTTGCACAACTGCAGCGATAGTGTATTTTCAATTCAACCAAGAACTCCTACTAAACCGAGTCTGTCAAAATCATCTTAAGTACAAGTGCTTCAGCTTAAGTGTGTTATGGATGGGGCTGTCGACAACCAACACTTAACTGGGGATGCACATCATTCTCCATGAAAATGACTGTTGTACCTTGGCTCATGGTAGTTGAGATAGGAATAATGTTCCAGCAGTTTCCACGTAATCCCATTGTCATATGAATAGTGCAGCAATACTCCTTCTCCAGGCTGATCAGGCGCTTTGCAGGTACTCAGGACGGATTTGCTTCCAAGCCTTAAGGTGAACTGGAGGAACCTAGATAACAAGGGCATGGATCGTTGTAAATTGCAATTTATACAGCACTCTCGTCCTAGAACTGTGGTTGTTTTTTTAATCTTAAAAATCTAGACAAGCCAAGGCAAACAATATTTATAGGGTCTTTGTGAAGCTGAAATTGTTTATTCAGTCCAGCAATGCAATGCGGAATATATTGTTTTAAAATGCCAATCATTATTGCCTTCAATTATTTATTAGGAACCGGAGGGGTGGAGGAGATATCGAATGGATCTAATCAGCTGCCACAAGCTGTCAAAATAAATATAACCTCATAAATAATTAATTAGCACTTGGCTCCAACACTCACTTTTGATATTAATGCCGCATGTTTGCAAACTCAGGCATACAATGGTTGCCCCCAAATGTATTAAATACTTAGTGCTGCAGATAAAGCAAATGAATTTTAAAATTAAATTTCACACAACCAAAATCAAATAAGAAGTATATTAAGTAACTAGTAACATGTTAGATCAATTTTCTCTATTGGAGGCTGCGAGTTTTAATACATGATACCTGAGGCTCTCTGGATCCTGTGTTGTAACTTCAATGTGCTATTTCCATTTATTTCGATTTACCTGGACTGTGAGCTGTCAAGGAAAGAAGTGATAAGCTGACGCCTCCCGTCTTTGTTAAAAACCAAGGCTTTGCCACTTGCTAGGACTCCACAACCAAAACTTATTTCAGCACCACGGATAGAGTAAAAATTGTGATACGAAGAAAGCCTAGAATTGCCAAAACTCTCAGATATAAACATAGGAAAGGTCTGGGAGGCCATTTCACATGCGGGCCCTGAAAAGCCAGGATCACATCTGTAATAAAACATAAGAATTTTACGTTCAGCTAAATATTATAGGTATTATAAAGATCAAGTCATGGAACGTGCAAGATCAAGTAATGGATAAAGTCAGATGTCTTCAGACATAACAAGCATAATGCTGTATAAAACTTCAAAAAATTAAATTAAGTCTACCCAGTTACCATTCCTCTTCAGTTTTAAATCTCTACAAATATTTTTTTTTAAGCACATTCAAACATTCTTTTGCTAAACTGCGGAAATCCTGTCCCAAGACAACAAAACTCTTCTACTTGACAGTAATACCTATTTACTGCAGTGGAATTTATTATAGGGCAGTCTGTCCTCTGCCTTGCCCAGACTAAAATAACATAGGGCAGGAATTCCAAAAATCCAAGAAGCTGTGTTATATGTTATAACAGCAACTAGATTAGGGAAAGGAAACTGAATGGTCAAAATAAAAACATAATAGCAGAGAGAGAAATGTAATACAGTGTTACCTTGGTTCTCAAACGCCTTGGTAGTCAAATGCCGAAAAACCGGAAGTGTTTCGGTTTTCGAACATTTTTCGGAAGCTGAACATCCGATGCAGCTGTTGGCTGTTGTTTCTGGGGCACCTGCACCAATCAGAAGCTGTGCCTTGGTTTTTGTACATTTCAGAAGTCAAATGGACTTCTGGAAGGGATTAAGTTTGGCACTTTTGTTTTTGCTAGCTATTTTGCATTTTTGTTTTTGAGGCTTTTTTGTTTAATTTGTTTGTGTGACTGTGTGGAACCCAGTTCAGCTACTGATTGATTGTGTGACTGCGGAAATGAATAAAAGCCTCCCATCCAAAGAATGACTATCATCAGTGCAGGTAAGAAAAAAAATTAATTTTAATTTTTATCATCTACAATACTATCTTATTTATTTTATATTACAGTACGTATATTGATTATTGCTTTCAATTTATGGATCAGTGGTCTTGTTAGATAGTAAAATTCATGTTAAATTGCTGTTTTAGGCTTTTTTTATAAAAAAAGTCTGGAATGGATTAATCCATTGTGCATTACTTTCTCTGGGAAAGCGCGACTTGGTTTTGGAACGCTTTGGTTTTGGAAAGGACTTCCGGAATGGATTAAGTTTGAGAACCAAGGCACCACTGTACAGGTATGAAAACAGGAATCCCTGCCTTCATTGTTCTCTCTGTGTCCCACTGTCTCTTCTCCAGCAAACCATGAGCTGAAACTCCAAGGTTTGTTCCTAGGTTTATAGTTCATAGTTTGTCTGGAGGAAACACAGCACTGCAGCAGCAGGAGGACTGGGGGAAGAACGCGATAGCTCTAGACTCCTCTCCAGGAACCCTAATCCTTGTGAGTTCACACTAAGCTGTGGTATGGCTTAGCATGATGTGGAAGTCAGCTCTCTGTTGACATGGCTTGGTACATCCTAAGTGCAACAAAAAAGAGCCCTACCCACATCCAACTGGTGTCATTCATAGTCCTTTGGATGTGTGGGCAGAAATAGGTTCACAGAAATAGGTCTGACCCAAAACAAAGCAAGTTGCTAGAAGTATTTCATGTGAGCACTCTGAAAAAGTCAATTTTTTTTGAAGGGTTCAATGGAACACCCAAGATAACCTTACTTTGCCACTCACTAACCTTTTTTGCACAAAGCGCTAGGGAACGGTAGGGGTAACATATGGCAGAGGACTCCCATTATTTTTTTTGTGGTTGGGAATCATGGGAAATTCCCATCTTTCATGATCCCCATGGGAATCATGGGAAATTCCGAGCTTTCATGATCCCCATGGGAATCATGGGAAATTCTCATCTTTCATGATCCTCAGCTGCAAATGACAGCTCCACGGCCAAGGAGCGGCATGGCCTCATTTCTGCTTGTGACTGACACCAAGGCCAGAAACCTAGGCCCAACTACCACTCAGTCAAAAAGGGACTCTGCTACAAAGGTCACAGACACAGATATATTTTACAGACCATTTTTTAATTAATAGATTTGGCGAAAGCAGTTAGGTGATGATCAGTCCACATAACCAGAACCCTAGGAAATAGAGGCTGAGGCTCCGAGGCTACTGGAGTCAGTCTCAAACACCTGATGAAGCAAAACGTCAGTGCAACTATTGTTATGGTTGGATGGTAAACGTTAAAAGTTAGGGTGACCATTGGAGTGTCTGTTAGAGGAACTTTAAAATGCTCCAAAACCTCTGGAGAAAAGGCAAATAATTTTTGAAGTAGTGGATATGCAGTTCATGGAAGATGCTTTCCTCCCTGCAGCTGAAGCTATGCCTTTTGCCACTGCCAGTTGGGAGAAGTAATCAGTGGCGTAGCGTGGGTTGTCAGCACCCGGGGCAAGGCAAGTAATTCGCGCCCCCTAACCCGTGGATTTGCGCCCCCTAACCCGTGGATTTGCGCCCCCTAACCCTAACCCCCAGATGTTGCGCCCGGTGCGGCCGGCCCCCCCTGCACCCCCCACGCTATGCCACTGGAAGTAATAATAGGTATGGTAAACAAATAAAGGCGGAAGACAAAGAAAGCAACCCATCAGGTGGTGCTGCAGTCCAAGTTACATGGCGGATCCCAGGTAGGCCCCTCTGAAACACTGCAGTAGTATTTGGTGAATAGCACTGCCCCTCCCATGGGCACCTACGTATGCCACACCATAGGAACTGATAATTGTTTTGATTCCATATGGGCTGAATGAATGACAGAATGACTTAACAAGAGTCTGGTCTAAGTGAGGCGAGAACTCTTCTTCTTGATAACCACTTGTAGAAGATCCTGCCTATTCTACTGGAAGAGGGTACATTCCCAGAGGACAGACTATCTTACAACCTAGAAAGAACCATAATATGAAACACAAATACATTGGCCAATGGTTTATATCAGACTTACTTGCAGCCATTTCTACTGCATTGCCCTCGACCTGAGCAGAATTTGAGGCAAGATGGCCCAATGTAAACTGCAGATAAAGAAAACTAGTTATATTAAATTTTGAGGCAAAGAAAAAACAAACAAGGCACAGATATACTGACTTCATAATATCAAGCAAGACTAGGATATTTACCTTTGATCCAAGCAATGTGATTGTGTAAGTGATAGATTTATAGTGAATATATGGATGGATGCATTTGTTAACTATGACTCTGACTGAAACAAAACTTGCTCTTGCAAGATGATTTATGTTCTTTTGAATATTGTTACAATTAAGGTTACGCTGTGGATATTTTTTGGACATTTGCCCTTTTTTTGCAGGAAACTGACATTGATAAGTAGTTTTCCAAAAATAGCCTTACTATATCCATTATCCAGGAGCTCAATGAGACCCAAGACAAATACAAGAAAACCAGCAATGGATATGAATAACACACAATGAGTGTGTGAAAACCTAAGAAGTTAGTAATGATCAATACAACATTTCAAAAAACACTGTATAGCATGTACATGCTATGACAACAAACTCTAGTGTCTAGCAGGGGACCCAGCACTCTCATAGACTCCCATGTGAACAAAGTCATTCCATTTAACCGGCATGATACTGAAATTGTCCCTGGTTTGGCCCTGTTTTCCCACTGGAAACTTTGAAGCTAGCACTGGAATGCCTTGCCATTGCCATGTTCAGGCCCAAACTGGCAAGCTAAATATGTATTTCTGATGGAAAATTCATGTGGACTTGTTTTGTTTTCAAAACATGAACATTCAGTCACCAATTGTGCTGCCATTGTTCGGTTTAGAATTTACGTTTTTTTCATGGATACCTTCTTAATAACAATACACAGTGAAAAGTGTTTGATGTCCATTTTCCTTCATTTTGGGGATGTCACCACAAACAATCCAAAACATTAATATTGCCTCAAAAACAGTCCCTAGTTAATGCAAAAATAAAAATAAAAATGTGCATGTATGAATAACATTACAACAAAAAAACAGCAGGAATTAACTATCACACATTTTCATATCGCTTATCAAGCATACTTCCCCATGTCCCCCCCACCGTAAGACTAAAAGCACAATCCTAGTCATGTCTACTCAGTTTCACTGAGTTCAGTAAGGCTCACTCCTAAATAAGTATGTACAGGACTGCAGCTTTAATTCATGTAAGGTTTTTCCTGTAAAAACTGAGTTACATGGTGCAGCTTTTTGGTGCAGCAACTTGTTTAAAAGAAGAAATATACTCCGTTTTTCATACTTCCTAGCTTGATGCAAAATTTTCATTAAAGCAACAACACACTCACAGATCAACATCAGAGATCTTGGCCTGAAAACCTGCATTTATAATAAAATAATGTTAAAATTTATCCTATTTCTTTGTGGGGATATTAGTGAACTCTCACATTCTTTTGCAGAGCTTTGCACATTTTGCAGCTTTCTTGTTCCTCAAATATGTTTACTATAAAACCAGCTATATAGTATGTCATTCACAAATGAAGTGCTACATTGTAAAATGATTTTGCTTTGATCATGCCCTTCTTATTTTATTAACAGATCTCATATGACTTAATCTACATATCTACTGGCAATAAGGCCTGCTAAACGAGGACTGCGGGACTCGGAGCAGGCTTTGAAATTCTGCCTACTTTCTCCCTGCCTCTTCCCTCTTGCAAATGAATTCCTTGCCCACTCAGGATTAAAATGAAACCAGCCATACTCCTACACCCACTCTGGAGACTCAGTTTAAACACAATTATAAAAGTGAAAATAGGAGTGTGTGGTTGATTGCACTCAGACGGATGTAGTGATGGTTAGCTGTAATATTTAAACCCACACAGAGGCACTTCCTGTGCAAGAGACAGGGAGAGTGAAGAGAAATGGACATTAGGAGAGCATGTGGTGGCAAATCTCTAAACCTTGGTTTCCTGGTACATCTGGACCTAGCCAGAGAAATCATTCCTGCAACTCCACATGTGGCTGTGTAATAGGACACATGCATTATTATTTTTTAAAAAATTACATACGTAAATCAGGTTTATGTTTTCAAAACAATTTCTAGGATTTCCCTATATTTCTCTCTCTCTCTCTCTCTCTCTCTCTCTCTCTCTCTCTCTGTCTGTCAGGCATGACCAAAGTCCATTTTGGGGGCCTAATATAGCCCGCTCATCAATCTAATCTGGTCCCCGTGGCATTATATGTCCTGGGGTAAAATCTTAAAAAAAGCTCAGCAACTTCAAAAAAGCTCAACAACTTTGGTCAGCCCACACGCATGTTCACTTCATCAAATCTGGCCCTCTTTGAAAAAAGTTTGGGCAGCCCTGGTGTATGTATTTGCCTGCTTCAGTGCATAATGTTATATCCTAAGATTCTGCAAGCCATTTAAATTGGAAAAATGATATTTAGCCTCACTTTAATAAAGAAAACAACAACACCTTGGGGGGGGGGAGTGCTTAAGAAACTGAGATCCCTACAATTTTTATCATATTGCGAAACACAAAGGCACTCACTGAGAAGGGAGCACAGACAATAAGCACTATTGAGGCACAATGATGATGGTAATGAATACTACTAACTGTTGTCAATTGCCCACATGTTTCCAAGAATTGGTCCTGTTTGCCTCCATCGAATCCTGGTATCTCTAGTTAATGCTGCATTTGGAAGTGGAATAGTTATTCGGTTCCACCTGAAACAAACATATGAGCCTTCATGCTTTGAAACTTACAAGTCGATTTAGAGTTATAATAGTGTCAAGCTCATACCAGTTGCAGATGCTTCATTCACTCACAAAGACAAAGGGTATCCTAGCATTTAAGGATCACAGCGTCTTAAACTCTAGGAGCATGTGGAGTGGACAGAGTAGCTTAAGTCCAAATGCATGCAACTGTATTTGCATATATTCATTCCTTAATATCCTTGCCTCACTCTCCCCCCTCCAAATCTAAATTTAGCTTGTAAGCTCTCTGGCTATCATCACTGAAGCAGATTATTCTAGCTGCTCTCAATCCTTCAAATTATTGTTATACAAATAGGAACTTTGGAAACAATTCTGGAACGAACATATAATGTTCAAGGAAAGTAGAGTAAGAGCTTTTATGCCAAATCCTTATTATACTGGGATTTGCCCATACTTGAGGAAGCCTTAATGACATCACTCATAAAAGGTTTACTTTACACTTGTAATGTAACTTTATTGCTGTTTAACGAGGACTCATATATAGCCATTTAGGTTTGAATATGCAGAGGGAGTTAACCATAAGCAACTGTTTAGGCTTGATATAATTCTTAAGAAACTCACGTTTATTTAATAGATTTATCAAATCATTTTTCAGTTACTATGGGTCCTGAAAACATAAGGCTGTCCTTCTTACAATTAAAACAACCTGAGGTGAATAAAATGTATTAGCATAACATCAGATGTCTTCCTCCATTTGTCACAGAGAAGAGCTAAGACACTGGCATCACTGGCTATTTGGGGAGTGAACTTCCTTACCCGCTGTAATTTTCAGAGGCATAGACTGTGCTGTGAGGAAGGTGAGACCCGACACATGTCTCTGGCAAACATTCAGAATGAAGTAAGGACCAGGATCGGCCATGGTTGGTGGAGAACTCCAAACTGACACTAGGAACCCAAAGAAACAGAGAAGTAAAATGGGCTGTTCATCCCACACTAACTGCGATTAATAGCAAGAACACACAAAAGCTTTAAAATCATGGCTTATTTAATAATTGATCCCCTGGATGCTGAAGTATGAAATGCCTGTGAGTGCTGAACATTCAAGATGAAACAGACATGAAGCACAGTGCGTTAAAAGATGAGATGGTAACCCTTGTCAGAAAGTGTTTAGCTGATGGGTGTGAGAGCAGTTACTGCAAGTCTGACTTACCCAGCAGGCTGTTGTTTTTCTACATTGGGTTTAAAGAGGATTGATGCCAGTACTGGTGTGTCAAGAAGGAGGCAGACCAAAGGGAAACTGAGAGCTAAGGCCTGTGTGCTCCTACTGCTAATAGGTTTCTCAAACCATTTTGTGGAGGGGTCAGGAGGCTGAGCTGGCAATTGAGTTGGGTTATTTATATTTCATAAGTTCAGAACAATCAGGGATAAAAGGCCAAGCTGTGCACGCATGTTATATTCCACAGAAGCACAGAAATATAGTAGGCATACAAGAATAGCTGTCTTCTTGATCAAAAGCTGCGTAGTGGACAATCTCAGCCTCCTCCCAAGTAGCCGAGAAGCTCAAAAGGCGGGGGGGGGGGGAGGAGAGGAGGATTGCAGTGTGTATAGATGTTAGACCTATATCAGACTACTCTGACCTGGAGAAGGAATAGCTTTCCATGCATCTCCAAGAAGCATTCTAGTGGGTGGAGGGTGGGTACGGGGTACAAGAAGTACATGTGTGAGAGATCTTAGCTAAGGAGATATTCACATATTGGAGCAGGTTCAGGTGATCACATCTTAGGTTAGATATGTATGGCACACACAGCCTCTTCCAAATCTCCTGATGACTGCTCCCAGTGGCTTCATATAGATATTAAATAGCACTGGGTATAAAATAGTGCGCTGTAGCACCCCAGAACATAACTTCTCAGGGGTGAAAAGGCACTCTCCCAGTGATGCTCTCTGGACTTGACCACATAGGTAGGACTGGAAGCACTGTAAAACAGATCCTCCAATCCTATCCCATGGAGCTGGTGCAGGAGGATGCCAAGGTCAACATTATCAAAAGCTTCATTGTGACTGAGGAGTAAGCTAGTACTTCCCTTGCTCAGTTCTAGGTAAAGGTGACCAAGGTCAGCTTGGTTCCAAGGCCAGACCAGAACCCAGATTGATCTTTGTCATCCAAGAATGCCCTGCTGCAACCATCTCCACCAACATCCATAATGAGGAGGAGTGTATTTGTGAGTGGTCACAAATGTGTGAGTTAATCTAAAGTTCTTGCAACATGAATCACCTTATCTCTAAAATACTTTTAAAGTATTTTACTGCCACTCATTATAAAAAATAAAAGCACTTTCAGTACATACTTTTGGAATAAGCACAAGTCACATTCTGTGAGCTTTCAACTAATTTGGGAAATATTGAAAGAAATGTAGCCTTTTGAAAAATGTCTGTGTAGAATAATTTAAGCAGTGCAGTTTAATTCTAATAGTCTCATTTTAAGTTCTGCAAATGAAGCATTAAGACAAATTAATAATTCATCAGCCTGGCGCCAAATAGCCAGCACATGGCTTATCCAGTTCAGAATAATTTATTTGGAATATAATTTTACTTGAAGAATGTCTTTCCGCACAATTATTGTGTGTGTGATATTTTAAATGTAAATTAAAATAGCTTATGAGGCTTCACTGATTTCATTTGAGTTGAAATTTTATGGATACCTTTGAGGACCACATTTACTCCATATTCTACTATATTCCAAGTCATGAAATGAGAGTACTGCTAAAAATTATGCTTTGGTGGACAAGGAGATTTGCACGGTGAAATTATTTTTGAAATGTAGATGAGGTTTGTGGGAAGTTAGCAGTTCTTTTCAAAAATGAATAAAGCAAAACAAACTCCCTGAATCGGAGCCACTATGTGAGTTGAAAGGAGATCTTTCAAAAAAGATCAAAGACTGTACTGAAAAACCCTACTATGAAGCAGGAAATTATGCTTGTACCTGTACCTTAAAAGAGAAATTCATTTTAAAAGGACTGTTCTAATTGTAGATCTCTATTGAGCATGGTCTACCAAAATACAGAACACCTACATTTGCATATGTAGAACACATATGGCCAACTAAGGGTTCCCAAGAAGTTGTATGCAGAAGTTGGCCAAAACTTTCAAACCTATCTTATAGTTTTATTGTCCTAGCTGAAGAAAATAGATGCCACAGTTTTATATAAACCTACAGAATGCTGTTGTCTTTCACATGTGGCTTGGCTCACAATAATATTTCTGACACATGGTGTGACTTGGCTTGCTTGCATGGATCATCTGGGCAGGAGTGGATGGAACCTTGTGAGACCCAGAAAGAAAGCAGATGGGGCCATGGGAGGGAAGGTAGGAAAGGGGAAAGCCAGAGCCACATAGGGAGGACAAAACCAGTATAGACGAGGTGTTGGTGGAGCTGAAAGAGAACAGATGGGACCACAGGAAAGAAGGAAGGAAGGAAGGAAGGAAGGAAGGAGAGAGATGAATTGAGTGCATGCTTGGGTTGCCTGTGAAAGAGAGCTATGGAGGCAATCCTGAAAAAAGAGAGGAAGAGATTGGGGAAGTGAGTTCATTTAGAATCAATTTGAATAAATAATTGTCTTCCATTGAACAGAAAATCATGGATTCAAATGAGCAATTTTATGGCTTGTGGTTCAGACCCCATCTATGCATTTGCTTTCAATTTACAGCAGAAAGCTGTGAGCTCAAAGGAGTTGTTGTGTATTTGTAGGTACAGACCTCAGTTCTTCCTTGTACTCAGTTACTTGGGGCGAGTTACTTGTCCTTTGTGACTAGCCAGGCCTCAGGGCAGCCATTTTGTGATGGTGCTCACATTTTTTGAAACTTCTCAAAAGTGTCCATGAGCCCCAAAAGGGGCTCAATACTTTCAACTGGAGATGCCAGGGATCACTCATGGTACTTGCCAATCACACGCTACCAGTGAGCTAAGGTCTTCTCTCCTACTATGTTCTCTCATTCTGCTTATCTTGCTACCTGAGCCCATTCATGGTGAAAAGGGTCCATGGATGGTCCCTTGTTCAGGAGCCCTCAGATCCTAACACTAGCCCTGCATAAATGCACCAAGGAACACAGGGAGGCAGTTTGATAAAAGCTAGAACTGTTAAAAGAAATTAACAATTACATTAAAAAAAGAAATAAATGCAATTACCTGTTGCCGGGTTGGTGGGTTCCACAACCCAAGTTAATAGAAAACTGTATCATATGAGTTACAGTGGTAGGAAGCACTGGCAGGACATGGAAGTAATCAACTGCCCAGACATTTCTGTTATGCCCTTGATGACTCTTCTGCTTGAGACAGAATTTTGTGGCTGGAGTCTGCAGCTCTGGACTGATGACAACCGAAACCAAAGATGGAACCTTCAACAAAAATCACATTAATTACATTTCTGTAATGTAATCTGTGAGATACATAAATTATAGACTGATAAATAGACACACACACACACACACACACACACACACACAAAATACATATAAATACATACAAACTATGCTAGAAAACTTTTGTTCCAAAAGCAGTACTTGCACATAATAATAATAATAATTTTTATTTATACCCCGCCCTCCCCAGCCAAGGCCGGGCTCAGGGTGGCTAACAAGCAATAATAAAAACAAGTTGAATGAATACAACTTAAAAACAAGATTAAAATACAACATTAAAATATTGAAACATTAAAATATTAAAATGCAGCTTCATCACAGGAGGAGAATGGAAAAAGAAAAAAGAAAGAGGGAGAGGGAATCAAATTGGCTCCAAGCCAAAGGCCAGGCGGAACAACTCTGTCTTACAGGCCCTGTGGAAAGAAATCAGATCCTGCAGGGCCCTGGTCTGATGAGGCAGAGCGTTCCACCAGACAGGAGCCAGTGTTGAAAAGGCCCTGGCTCTGGTTGAGGCTAGTCTAACTTCCTTAGGGCCCGGGACCACTAGGGTGTTGCTATTTATGGACCTTGAGGCTCTCCGTGGGGCATACTGGGAGAGGCAGTCCCGTAGGTACAAGGGTCCTAGGCTGTGAAGGGCTTTAAAGGTCAAAAGCAGCACCTTAAATCTCACCCTGTACTCCACCGGGAGCCAGTGCAGCTGGAAAAGCACTGGTGAATATGCTCCCATGGCAGAGACCCCGTGAGGAGCCTCGCTGCAGCATTCTGCACCCGCTGGAGTTTCTGGGACAGCTTCAAGGGCAGCCCCACATAGAGCGAATTACAGTAGTCAAGCCTGGAGGTGACCGTCGCATGGATCACTGTAGCCAGGTCAGGGCGGGAAAGGTAAGGGACCAACTGCTTGATGCGGCGAAGGTGGAAAAATGTTGCCTTGGCTGCTGCTGTAACCTGCGCCTCCATGGAAAGGAGATTAGTCATCTCTATTCTCTTGTGTGTGAATTAGGGTCCTGTATGTTATTTTTGTTGTACCCATACTACAGGAATAGGTCTAAGAGTCATTTTCATATTCCCAAAGAGGTTGGGAATTATGACTTTGTTAGGCAGGCTAGGATGAACAGAATTCATAGCCATCTTATTGAACTACAATTCCAAGAATTTTTTAAATGGTGAAGACACCGTGCTAATTTCACAACTATTTTAATAGTCTTATTACCTGAGCAAGCCCCTCCAAACTTGCCTCAAATTTGGGAATAGTTTTGGAAACAGGAAGGGGGGTACAGAGGAATGGGGAATTGGTGGAAATCTAATATATGAATGGAGGATCAATTTAGGAGCCAAGCATTTGTCACCTGAGTTGTGCTACCTTCAGGATTTGTTTTGAACTCTTACCCTATAAGAAGTGTAGGTCATTGTATCCAGATTTAAGTGATCTTTTCTTCCTTCAATCTTTGCATACAATATGACGTCACTTTCATGGGTTTGTCCAGCATCACAGCTCCCACCTGTAGCAATGTATATATTGGTGGGGTTAGCTATTTAACATTCAGTTGTATATTAAAATCTTCTCACCTTACATAAAAGCAATTGTGAAAATTACAGTCGCCAAACATTGTTAAGTTGATGTGTGCAACATTTGAAACAAAAGTTAATGCCACTGAAATGCAGCAAATGCAGGAATAGAACACCCATCCCAAAATGAGGTTTAAATAAACAGTGATGAGAACCACATGCTTGGAAGTTAAAAGAAAAAGAAAAAAAAGCCACTCACTCTGTGTAGAAAAGAAGCACATTATCCTGACTGTTTCATACTGTTCTGCTGGTTTTCTATATGCAGAAAGGTTGATTTCACACAGTATTTAAGCATGCAAATTCTGATCTGCAACTTGAAGTTTACAATCCCAACAAGACTGTTCTGTGGGATTATTCTAGATGCAGTTCAGCTCCTATATTTTAAACTCAAATTAAAATTTACTTCCACCCTCCTAATATTTTCCCCACTTGAATATTCAACCAAGTAAATTTTCACACAATGTTTTTCAGTGTGATCATAAAAGTCGACAGCCTTTCTTGCTGAGCCAACAGCTTTGCCCAAGAGTTCAGAAGGTCGACTAAAGTGTCTTTCCTGTTTTTCATGCAGGTGTGCATCTCCTGAAAGACCTGGAAATGCAGAAATATCCCCTTCCTGTGCTTTTTTTTTTGTACATTATGCAGCACAGAGGAGACGTGACAATTCAGAGCAAATATCAGAGAACTTCCACTTTCAGTAAAAAAGGCTGTTTACTCTTTTTGACATAAAAGGCTGCTTCATCGGAAAAGCAAATTTATTCTCTGTTTCCTTTACTGTCTTTCCATTTCACATTAATGAACACAGTGTTGAAAGAATAAGCTCCACATGTAGTTTACCTGATCTGTAGAGCTTGCAAAACAACATTCCTGGAAAAAGTGTCGCAGAGACAAAGTGTGTGATTTTGCCATTGAAATCTTCTGCTTGTTGGTTCCCACTACCAAAAAGAGTTACAAAACTCCAGTAATTGCAGCTCTCTTACTAAGAGAGGCAGACGGTTCAGCTTTTGTATCTATGCCCCCTGCTTGCTAACTCATCTGCTGTCTTCGCAAAGTGTTAACCAAGGTAACAACCACCCATTTGTGGAAGGCCCGCCAGTACAAGATTTCCAAAAGTATTTCAGCATGAGGTTGACCAGAATACTTTTCTGTCTGGCTTAGGTTGCTTTTAAACCACAGGCAGCTCATTACCGGACTAGCTAGAAAAGAAAAGAAAAAATGGGAAGGCACAAAATGCAAGAGGAAGGAAGAGGAAGAGGAGGAACTCTTCAGGTGACCACCAGCATATCTATCAAGCCCTGTCCAACACCTTTAAAATTCAGATTCTTCTTCTAGGAGAGCAAGGCATAACCAGTTTGAGACTTTGGCCTCCAATTCTGTTGCAAAATATGCTCTTCAAAAACACTGTCTCTGACTCAGGTGCCATGACACTAGGCTCATACACCTCCCATCCCACTGGAAATGTAGCAGGTGAAGTAGAATCATAAGCTGGAACTCGATTTTACGATAATACAGGTACAGTTTTCTACCTCTTCCTAGGAAATGTATAGTAAAATTTACTCAGGTCCTGATGTCATCAAATAGCATATATTTCTGCCCCTACCAGGGTTTGGAGGGGAAAATGCACAGAGTTATGAGGTCAGAAGACACAGGATTCAGCTAGATTGGTAAAGAAAAAGTGTTTTATATGTGTTGTACATGCGATATAACACTGTGACACAAGATGGTGCTGTGGATTCCTGTCTTTCCCTACCGGATTTCCCTGTATGAGTTTACAACGCAATTAACTGAATTGTTTCTTTGACATGTCTAGATCCAGTCTCAGTATGGAAGGGATGAACTATCACCATTCTAGTTTTGTGATAACTGCTTCCTGGTGAAGGCTTAGTAGTAAGTGACAGTGAGAAAATGCTGGAAGGAAAAACAGCCAAACCAAGGGTCAAGGGTAGTTGAGGCAGTGAGGATCAAGTGCCACACAGAAAAGGACAGGCACTCAGACAGAAGGACTGGTTGTAACACACTCTCCAAAAGAATAACAAACATTTTCTCATCAAGCGTGCACATACCAAAACATACTAATGGCTCATACTCACCCATGCTGAAATAAAACCTCAGATTTCCGTAACCTGTAGTGTCCATATATGGAGTACACAGCTTTCGCTCTCCATCTCTGAGAAAAACAGCTGATGAACCTGATTCCAGGGTTCCACATTCAGTGCCGATTACAGCTCCAGATATATCCCACCTGAAGACATTAGTCAAGATGTAAGAGATAGGGCTATTTCACACATTATGTATAAGCAATCCTCGGTACTGGGTATAGACTCAACAGGAAACCAACAGGAAACTCAACAGGAGAGCCAGTGTGGTGTAGTGGTTAAGAGCAGTGGACTCGTAATCTGGGGAACCGGGTTCGCGTCTCTGCTCCTCCACATGCAGCTGCTGGGTGACCTTGGGCCAGTCACACTTCTTTGAAGTCTCTCAGCCCCACTCACCTCACAGAGTGTTTGTTGTGGGGGAGGAAGGGAAAGGAGAAGGTTAACCACTTTGAGACTCCTTCGGGTAGTGATAAAGCGGGATATCAAATCCAAACTCTTCTTCTTCTTCTTCATGGTCAATATGACAGTATGTTCAGGCCTGCTGGTATGTATTTTGTTTTTCTTCCTGATTTACTACCAATATTTGTTCCCATATTATATGTGGTCTCCTGTGATATCGTTATGTTTAATGTATTAATTGTTTCATCTGGGGTAGAAAGGTGGGGTACAAATGTCTTTAAATATAAACGCACCTTACAATTTATAGCTAAAAGGTCATGTAAAGTGGCCCTTGGTCCTAAAAGCAGCAAACTTACATTAATTAATTAAAGCATATTCAGGATTTTTTTGGTGGAAGGGCACTAATAACAGTGTCCAAAGCAGAATAATAATAATAATAATAATAATAATAATAATAATAAGAAGAAGAAGAAGAAGAAGAAGCATGACAAGATTTGAAATACGTTCATTATCATTCAAAATAGCTATATGTTTGACAAAAATTATTACAAATATTAAAAAAGGTTTTTATGCATTGTGTATTCTCTTGACCAAGTTGCTTGCCCCACTCTTAGCAATAGCCTCAATGATGGATGAAAAGGTTAAGAATTTAAGAATAAGCAAACAAAAATGACAGAATAGGCATTTTAACTGCCACCAAGGAGCAGAATTGAGGGAAGGATCAGAGCTGTCTACCCTCTTTGTCAGTCTTGATGACCCTTTACCTAGTATCAGTGGCAAGCTGCACTGCAATTATTTAGCTGGGAATTTTTGTATTGGCACAGAGGGCAATTGTATCCCTTCAGAAGTTTCAGCCATCTCAGGCTGTGGAGAAGTAGTGAATTAATGTACAGATGAAGTCCATTCGCCTTGCAATTCTTCCTTTGTAACTGCCTTTTCAGTTGCAGTTTCCATTTCAGTCTCTTTGGGATCATGTTGGAAGGAGAAATCAGGCATGGACCTCCCACAGGTACTCGTGAAAAGCAATGTGGGGCCTCACAAGCCGACACCCACATCACACCAAATGGGTGAGCCCCCTTACTGCTGCACAAGATGCACAGAGGGGAATCTGATTACACAAGGCAATGGTGCAGATGTTTATCTACGATTCACTCCGTGGCTGATAAGCAGCTCGTGGATCAGTGACAAACAAAAGGAGGGGCTGACAGAAGGCTCCCTGGATCTGACTGGCGAAAGTGCAAGCAGCATATTTCAGAAAGGCGCACTGTCCTGTGTTCCTGGGAGAGATAACACCCATATCATCTGGGTTCTCAATGGCAACCAAAGCATAGGTTGCCTAGAGAGGTTTTCTCCATGTTCTCTTCAGACTGATGATGATGATGATAAATACCAACAGCAACACCTTTTCTTTTATAAATGAATTGTTATATCTGTTATATCTACAAGTCTTAGATCGGTGCCTCCCAGAAGGCTTCCTGGAGCATGACATTTGAGGACATCGTCTTCCCTCATCTGAAGGACATCAAGAGCTTCTGACATTGTAGAAGTTTCCTTGGAAAGCAACAGCAGAAAATGCAGTAACGTTTTATGAAGGCCTCTTGGGGGTTAGAGAGAAAGACAAATAATAATGTTTTGAAGGTATACGTTTTTGGCCTCGAACAGTAGATTCCACGTGTCTAAAGTCTACTCACCACTTGTCTAGGACATGCACCCATACCTTCAAGAACCTCCTGGAACTACAAAGAACCTTCAAAAAGCAGGTTCTGCATATTTTTAGGAGCAAGAACAGGGCTGGTTCCGCCATGCAGCACACGGAAGCTATCAGCATTGGGAGGGATGGAGGAATAGCTGGAGCCACCAGTTGGGCTCCACTTTCGACACAAAAATGCCTCTGCCACCATTGAGCAATGATCTATCAGAAAAAGTTAAAGCATGCACCCAGTTGTTTGTATATGTGGGGATCATGCACAATATGTAAAATCCATTTACTGGATTCTCACAGGCATCTGGTTGTGAGAACAGGATGCTGGACTATATGGTCCACTGGCCTAATCCAGCAGGATCTTTTTTATGTAACTGCAGTTACACTGATAACACATCTTGAACCATGCTAGTGTTAACCCACATTGTATAAAGTACATGCATTTGGTACAAGCTGTATCAAATATTTTTCAATGCTTAGCGTTCAAGATGTACCTCATAATACATTAATAATAAAAAAACTAAGTATCAGTGCAAATCATTATTATCAGTGCAGACAGTTCCTTACACAGGACATTCTAATCAGACTGTAATTATGTAATTTCTTTTCTTCACAAAACTGCTGATACAATTTAAATACAGTCCAAACTAGTTTCTCAAGGCGGGATTACAAATGTTTGCATGCCTGTAATTGCGGGCTCTTCCAAAGGCAAGGTGCCTAAGAGGTGGTGAAGTGGGTTTACTTAATCAGGGTTGTTACTTTATTGGGATAACTCCCAGGGAACCAATTTAGACTAATGATAATGAGTGGCAGGGGCTGATGTTTAATTGGAACAGCATTCACAAAAGATCCACTTATTAGGGATATATTCTGCAATTAAAAAGGGGTTAATTGGTACTGGCATTTATCTGGATTTTCAGTAACTGGTTAATTTCAGTTACTTCATTGTGCCTAAAGCTTGAGAACATTATTGGGCTGCAGGGAAAGTTTAAAAGTTCACAAGACAAACCAGCATGCAATTCCTAACTAGTGTTTGGCATCTCAGACAGTCACAGAGCAAGCAACACATAATGCATAGCCTCCAATATTTCACAGAGAGAAAATAGGAGCACTCTTGCGTGTTTGCAATATACCTATTCTCACACCAAGGATAACTGCTGGAGCAGACTCCTTAGGCCCATTACACACTGTTGAAGGCTATGCATTGAATCTCCTTTATATTGCACTCATTTATTCCGCAATAGCCTGTCATACACTGGCTTCTGAGGCAATGATATTAGTGAGCAAGTCAGAACAGTTTCCTTCTTTTGAAAATGTAAGGATTTTTAATCAGACCGCGAAGCTGGTTGTCCTAGTTACAGAATAGCCATATTTTAAAAGCTTCCTATAACGTCTACTTTATGCACAAGTAACAAGTTATTGTGGGATGGGAGGCAAGCACTGCACTGCACTGATATTTTGTGTATATTTACATATGCACGGGCTAGTCAACATAGAGAACACAGAGAAATAGAGACCCAGGAGAGGGGGTTGAAGCCTAGAGAATTACAGTGTGCATGCTAGTCATTGTTTAAGAAGTTATTTCACACAATTCCAGAAATGGCCGAATGGCAATTCTCAAATGATGAGCTCTAATCAAAGATATGCACAGCCCCATTCCCTGCAAAAGGGCTGTTTCTGGTAGGGACTGTTGAGACAAGGGTTTGCTGCTCACTTGCCACCAGTTGTTGACTCCTGGAGATGTACATGGTTGATAACAATGTCATAAAGGCAACCTACTTTTCACTTTGATAGTCTGGGAAGAACCACGAGAGAATCTGGAAGTGCACTAGCAAGATAATGTCTACGGGTGCATATCTGATTTCTAAGTACAAAAGACATAACCACTCTAGAAAATTTAAGGTCTTATGTACCTGACAAAACCACACTTTGTCGTTCAACAAGTTTGTTTTAAAACCTGAAGAATCTTTTTCGGAAGACCTGAAGGCTTCAATGGCCTGCCAAACAGTCCTTGTACTTCTTTCATTAGTGCACTAATGCCAGCCTATCCTTATGCACTTTTCCTTTGAACTCAGCATTATTGTCTTTCTCATTTTCAGCTTCAAGTTAATTCCTGGAGCACTGCCAGAAGGTGTTTAAGGAAAGAGGAGCATGCAAATATTGAGCTGATCTTTTGAAATGTGGGACAGAATGGATCTGTAATGCAATGAGCTGGTGAGGGTCATAATACCATAGGTGGCTGCCAGAATGTCACTGCCCTGAGACCATCACCATAATTAAAGTGACCAGGAATAGAGGTGGAAATAGAGGTGCAATTTTAAAGGGACTAAAGCAAAAGAAATTTAAAGGAACAGAAACGCTACCACTGAGCAAGAAATGGAGAATTGTCTTGAGAGGGAATGATATACATAGGAAATGCAGTTTGTATTTAATTGTGGGCAAATAGCAGCGGGGTAACAGATAAACGAGAAAGAAGCTATAAAAGGTGCTGAATGAAAGAGTGAAATGATACAAACAACACAGAGCTAGGGAATATGTGAGCAGAGACACTTTACAGGCAGAAGTGCAAATCAGGTCAGGTAGTGAAAAATGACAGGGAAACAACTAAGGTCAGAGTTTGAAGAAGCAGGAAAAACAACAAATCTGAAGAGAGGACCAGCGACTATAGTTACTGCTTGATTTACTCTAAAATGTAGGCCAGGGCATGGGAGAATTGCACAACACAAGTCAAATCTGTGGTCAACAAAGGGAGGAGAAAAAAATATGGTTAGGTTGAAAGTTGGTTTGAGAACTTTTTTTTGGCTCAAACCAAAGGCTTTGGGGACCATACCTGTCCTTTTCACAGTAGCCACCTGTTCACATGGCCTGGGTAGCAGCAGCAGCAGCACTTACACTGCATGGTGCTGTTTCCTCAAGGACACCAAAGTGAGGATATGAAACACTGCTCTCTGCTCCTGCTCTCTCGTGACAAGGCTACATGGCAACATTACGAAGTCGAATCAGAGTGAGGAACACACAAGGAATGTTGAAGGCACTGAATGAAGTCAGGGTGGAAGGTTTTTTTTTTGGGGGGGTACGCTAAAACACACTTTTAGACATAGGTACCTTCAGACAACGTTTGGTATTTGCAGTTTTCTTGAGGAAAAGCTTATTCACATTGACATTTTTCCTTTTGTTTAGAACTCCAAGTCTGGCTCTTCTTTTCTCCTCGCTACCATCTTGGGTCTAAAAATGTTTGTGTCCCCCCCACCTCTATCCTTTAATTATACATGCAACATATCTAGAGGGTTTTCTCATCAGAATTAAATTCCCTAAATATTAGACTATGGCATGAAGTAGATTCCGAACTGAGTTGATTTTGCTATTGAACAGTCACAGTATTTGACTAGATGATCACATCCAGTTGTTAGCCAACAGGATCACTGCCTCGCGAGATAAAGGAAACACGAAGCCTGGAAGCGCCAGAGAAAGAATGAAGAGGATAGGAAAAAATACTGAATAGCTACCCATTCTCTGAACAACGTCCATCCTGTGCATTGAATGAGGCAGGGATCCTGCGGAAAAAACAGCACGTGATCACAGAATTAAAGTATTCATCATACTATGTGTGAATAAGGGGTGGGTGGCAATGATTCTTAATCATGAATACTGATACCAGGTCAATAATATTCTAGGCACCTTATATAGACAGCATGAGCCCTGCTCAGAGAAGGCTTATGGTCTACAGATGATAGAGATGGCACAAAAGGAGAAGAGGCCAGCTTGTAGCTTAATTAGAATATTTCATTTTAAATGTGAGGCATTCATAGACCCATGGAAATCTTTACTTGGTTCCCCAATTAAATATTCAAAACGGGCTCTAATCAGCCAAAATTGTGTCTTTATCATCATCACCACTACCATCATAATCTGAAATCTGGAGGAAAGTTAAATGCTAGCCACCATTGTTATAGTATGCATGTCTTATGCCATGGTGAAGCTGAACTGCAATCCACAAACCACCAAGGCAACACTCTACACCTTAATCCTGTTTTTTTAAAAGTAATCTCTGCTTGCTTCCGTGAAATTTACTTCCTCGTGAAAAAAAAATTAAGATTTGTGGTGTTAGTCCCATAAACAACAATGAGAATGAGTACAAATATATGGAGTACATATATAATTCCAGTGGTACATGGGTTGCAAAATGAGAGATGCTTTCTAGGTACTTAATTGCAGAATTATCCCAAGATGTTTCGTCAAGATTCACTGTCAGTTAATACTGAATGTTAGAGTTTTGCTCATGATAGCAGTGATTTTGCCATAGAAAAGTGAGACATTTTAAAAAACTCAATATATCATTCTGGAGCCACTGACCCTTCTTGACTTATTCATCTCTAAAATTTAGGGGGGGGCACTTTCCTGAGATTATTTAATCAATGCAGACATATGTTGCCAAAAGCAAGAAAAAGTGCTTCTCAGCTGAAACTTCTTGCTTTCCCCCCAACCCGAGAGTAATGCCACATGCGTCCTTATACTTCTGTAGGGTAGTGAACACTCACCCTTTGGGCTGGCTCTCAAACTCTTCTGCCCACTGTTCCTGGGCATCTTCAGTAGAAAGATCGACATCTCGCGTTGTGGCAAAATTCAACTCACTGCCTTCTGTTCCATGGAAATAAATTGCATTCCCATCTGACTGACAGCTATGCTGCAGATAAAAGGAGCGTGCAGGAGGTATGTATTAAATCGGTTTTGTAACAGCAGCTTTCGACAACTCTGAGAAAGCCATTAAATTATTTAGCAACTGGCTGATTACAGAAGCTAAACCAAAAAGTGAAAGAAAGAGAAAATGTGCACTTAATTCTTCTGTATGTATCTTGAATAATTTATAAATTACTGTCAGTATTCAGTCAACTTGTAGGGCTGCTTCCAACAATACTTTTCCCTATCTGCAACATTGCTAAAAGTTGTAACATTTAATATCTATATGTATGTCAAATACAAATGGTTCTGTAGCACAGTAAATAAAATGTTAAACCACAAGCTATGAGTGCTCTAGGTGATAAGATCATGATGCCCTTCTATGCTAAACAAATGCTTTGAAGTGAACCTGGCTTTTGCTCTTAAGCCTCTAAGATCATCTCAACGGGGCTACAGCAACACCATGTCAAGGTTACACATGTGCAATGCATGAAACTTGTATCCTCAGTCTGAAGTTTGAGCTGTCTAAGTATCTGAATACTCAATCCACACTAATCCCCAAACCAAGAATCCTGCCTCATTTGAGATACAGTCAGAAAGAAATCCAAGTTTTGCCAGCAGAGCATGCAAATTCAGATAGGAAAAGCCCTTCCTTGTGAATGAAAAATGCAGATAATATATTGGTTGACATCACAAATGGAAAACAATGGTGGAAAATCCTCTGGGAAACAGTCGATTAATCAGTTTGCTTTGAATCTCAGAAAAATCCGACAGAACAGGATATAGGTAAAGACAATATCGCGTAATTTTGTTTGCTTGTTTTGAGAACTGTTTTATCAGTAGTGATCAGGGGGTTGCTGTAAATGTTAGTTGTGGTAGGCCAAAGGAATGTAATGCAAGCAGAAGAAAACACAAACAAGCAAAGAAAATACAAACAATCAGATGTCATACACTTATTTTTATTATACAAATAAAGGCCAATTTCACAGGACTTGGTGACTTTTGCAAACATCCTATGTTGTTTTCCATGTTGAAGTTGACTAACAACATCAATAAGCTGCTGGAACAAGAAGGGAAACAATATCCCTGGCCAGCTGGACAGAATAAAAGAAATAATAAAAAAAGATAAATGAATAAACCTACAGATAAATGTATTTTGTGGTGTACCTCAGCACCCCTGTCCTAATTCCTCAAAAGTAAATGGCATAAATCCCCATGGACCTTTGTGGGGTTTTTTTTTCTTAGGCTAAGTCTACATTTGCGGCTTGAAATGCTGCAATGTTGTTTTCCCCTGCTGAGTTTGCAAGTCGCTTTCTCTCACTGCTCTTCACATCTGAGCAGGAGTGGGGATATCTCCATCCACTGATTTCTTTCTGTGTGCAATGGCTGCTTCTGTATTCAAATTGGATGGAAGCTGGTTTGAGGGAAAGTGCATTAAAGAGGAATGTTTCTTGAAAAGCAACAGGATACAAATGAATGGTGGCTAATGTCACCTGCCTTAATGAAACCTGTGACGGGAGCACACTGGACCCGCAGCAAGCAGTAATGTGAACACACCCTTACTTGAAAAGCTGCAGCCCTGATGGGGTAACAAAAGCCAATCCACGCTAAGTTTGACATCAGCAAATGTTTGATTAGTTAAGGGTATGGTGGTATGGCGTTTGAATCTTGCACAGGATCACTGAAAACTGCAGCTCCCCATGGGCTGAATGTCTGTGCGAACTCAGATTTTATTTCATCAGAACTGAGTGAAGATGGCGTCTACCACCAGAGAAGGACTTTTGGATTGATTCAGCATAAACAACAGCGTGTGAGAACATTCTGCAAACAACAGACTTACCAGCTGCAAAAAGAAAAAGGAGAGTCATACAAATTTCACACAGAAGCACATTATTGTTTATTTCAACTTGCCTGTGGAAACAACTCAGAGGCCACGAAAGAAAAGGACAACAACAGGAAGATTTAAAGAAGGAACTATTGGAAACTCAAGGCAGTAGAAACATAAGATGATTGGAACCCCACTGAACTTGAAGCATGGGAAGCCCCAACAAAAATTTATAATTTGGCAGAATATTTGGACTATATGATATGTATTTGTATAATTTGGAATACTTAATGTGATTTGATTGGATTGTTAAAATGGAAAATTTAATTAATTTTTTTTTTTAAAAAAAAGAATGCCTATGCGAACTGGTCCAGCCATGGGACCAAAACTGTGTCTGGACAGGCACAGGAATGCAGGACAGAGCAGAAACAAAGTGACTTGATCAAGGTCACGAGGCATCCCAGAGTAGTCTTCAAAACAGGCTGCTGATCATACAGTTCTTCCAACTCAAAGGGCCATCTTACAAATACAGAGGAATAGAAACAGCGCCAAGGGGACACATTAAATTTTCATCAAAATAAAGAAGGGTAGTGAAACTGGTAGAATGTACTGCTTTGCCCTTTTCAGGCCAAAAGTCTCATTACAGATGAATAAAGTGCAATACATCTAAGGTTTGAAATCTCTGTCTCTTTTCCCTGCTCTTTTATGCTTATAACTGTAAATCAATAAGCCTGATTCTCCCCCCCCCCACCTCTTTCCCTTGGCTATATAGTCTCTCATTGCTTGACAAGCAGAACACAGTGTAACTAAGTGCTGCAGCTTTGCCAGTTGGAGATGCATCAACAGGAAACATCCGTGCTAAATTCCTCAGTCTAATAGATTTTGAGCTTCAGTTGTGGGCTGCATCTTCCTGAGGATGCTCCCGAGTGAGTGACTTCACCTCTGGGCTTTCAAAACATTTGCTGTCTCCTCTACCAACATTTAATTAGGCTAAAAAAAAAAAAAATCAAAGATGAACCCTGATGTACTTCTTCCTAATAACTCTCAGTGGCCTAATGGACATGATGATTCTTTCAGACAGCTGTAGCCTCACAATTTATTTTTTGGCGACTCTGGTTACACTGGAATGAGTATATCAGGCATTTGGGTGATGCCAGCTTGCAAAGGGCTGGTGGCAGATGGAGAGAAATCTGCCCATAGTGCTTGCACCTTTACATGAGTGGAGAGTCATCCATTTCCCCCATTAAGGGGTTGTCACTTAGCCCACCCAGCTGGAAAAGAAGGTTGCTGTTTTTCCAAGAGCCTGGCTAGCAGGTTGCATTAGAGACAAATGCAAAGGGCACTTTAAAACAGAAGGCAAACTACCATTTGTAGGCAAACTGAAACCACACTGTTTCAACAGCAGCCAGATTTTTAAAAAATGGCTGTAATATTGTAAGTGATTATTTTTGCCACTTCAGATTGCTCCTTAGAGAGGAGAGGGTGTGTTGTTGTTGTTTTAATTAAAGTCTACGCAATGCAAACAGATTAGATATGAGGAGGAAAGGAAAGAAAAATTAGGATGGAGAAAATTAATTAAAATGGCACTGTCTGCAGAGTCATAAATTAGATATTGTTTCTTGCTGGGAATGAGTTATGCTAGTGACTGGAATTTTTAGATTTTAAATCTGATAGCAGGTTGATGGAAGGATCCAATGATCATAAACTCAAATCCATGCACAGTAACATACTTAACAGTCTAATTGCTGTTATTCAGAATTAAGTGGTTACATGGATTTGAGTATGAGGTGATTCAGGATGAATCTCTTCCCGTAATTAAAAGAAACACCCAGCTAGGATTAAAAACTACTCTGCATGAAGTAAAACAAGATTTTAATCACTTCTTACATGCTAGATTTCTATATGATTTAACCCTAGATACAAAAACCAGCTACATACACTGACAGCTACAAATGGTCATTTCCCCACTCCAATACACGACCATCACATGGAGGCCACTTGAGATATCTGTGTGATGCCTGTTCCACATAGATGCTTGACATATAAATGTGTGTTGTCACATGGCTTAACCACATTCAGTGGAAAGTCTTCAGCATGGTCATAAGGAGAATGGAAACTTCCATCTCTGTTTTAGATTAACTACAGTTTAGTGCATTATCCAAAAACCCTAAACTGTTGCTTTCATTAACCATAGTTAAGATTAAAGGTAAAGGTAAAGGACCCCTGACAGTTAAGACCAATCGTGAATGACTCTGGGGTTGCGGCGCTCATATCGCTTTACTGGCCGAGGGAGCCGACGTTTGTCCGCAGTTTTTCCAGGTCATGTGGCAAAACCAGAGCAGCACACAGAAATGCCATTTACCTTCCCGCCGGAGTGGTACCTATTTATCTACTTGCACTTGACATGCTTTCAAATGGCTAGGTTGGCAGGAGCTGGGACCGAGCAACGGGAGCTCACCCCATCGTGGGGATTCAAACCGCCAACCTTCCGATCGGCAAGCCCTAGGCTCAGTGGTTTAGACCACAGCACCATTAACCATAGTTAAGAATAACCACAGTTAATTTTCCACTGTACATTTCCTACTGCAGGTTACCATTGAAATTCAATCATGAGAAACCTTTTGTTATTTTAGCATTATTTACAGAAACATTCTGATACCTGTGTCAATTGCTGATGTGTGCTAGTGATCTCCCTGATAATGACTTAGAGCCAGAATCTCATAGGTTTCAAATCCGTCAGACACAGACTCTAAGGGAGAACTTGCTAAAGGATAATCACCAGTTACTGAATTACCATGTGGGCTGCAGGGAAGCAGTTGCATGGGAGAGTCAACTTTAAAGTTTAACCCTTCCTGTGCTTGTTAATTTCCCCCAGAAAATACCCCGTCTCATTTCCCTTGCTACAAAGCCAGGCTTACTGCTGGGTTTTTACCTGGCTGGGGGGGGGGGACAGCTCTGAAGATTCTTTAGATGACTGTGATAATATAACTTTTATATTGCTTGTATGAATTATTAATAATTAATAACACTTTAAAAATCAAAAACACACAAACCAAACCAATCAAGGAGAGCATTTGCAGATAAGAAGTGGGGAAGATTCCCCCTTCTGCTTCATCTCTTTTGCACATGCCCCCCCCCCCCAAATTTGGGTTTCGTTCAAATCTAGTTCCTGCTATGCCTGGGAGCTCTCCCAGGTCCTGCAGCAATTGAGTCTCACTGGTTCTCTGTAGTCTTACTACATATTTCTTCCTGCAGCTACTTTAGGTTAATTTCCCCAGTACTTTTTTTTTAAACTTTGCATGTGCTCAGCCCCACCAGAAAAATAACGCTGATAACATTTGACTGTGGCAATTAAGGAACGATAACTTTACTTATTGCAACCTAATAAACTAAGATCTATTTTCACAAAGAGTTAAGAATAACGTAGCATTAAGTCTTTGGCTTGGGAAAGAAAGAGATATGACCTCTAGAACATGCACAACACAGAGCACACTATCTTGAAATGTGGCGTGTAATCAAGGAATGCAACTTTACTCTCCTTTCTAGCTCCAAAAGCAGTCTGGGCAAGAGCCTGTTTGCGTGGTGGACTGGAAGTGTGTTGAGAATCCAGATCTGGTGCCTTCTAAGGCTTGCGTGAGCCACGGGGAGGAGGCAGCAATGGTTATACAAGGCCTGCCTTTCTGCCTGCCTGCCTGCCTCCCTACCCCCTCCTCCACTTTCACCTTCAGCGAGAACACATAAGTTGGCCCTAATTAAATTCCACACTTTGTCTTCTCTCTATTTCCAGACTTCTGATGCAAATGTTGTCTATGCAGGCCATGCCTTGAGCGCCATACCTTCTGCTGACATGAGGATGCGTTTTTGTAAACAAACCAGAATAATTATGGGATACATTTTTTAAAACAACAACAACACACCGCTATGTTCTCAAATATTTCTCTTGTTTCTACCCACTCCATCCGCCTTCCCAGCAGCCAGTGCTTCTCAACCACATTAAAAATAGCAGCTGTTTCTCACGCCCCCATCCTTGTCAAGGCGTGTTCTGTGCAGCTGCTTCAGACATACCTGCTTAATAGGCCCAAGTTTCTCTGTGGATTTTTCCAGCTCTGGTTTAAAGGGCAGGATCAGCATACCCTTTAAAGCCATAGTGTTAGAGGAAAAGATGCCGGAGTGAAATATCTATATGAAATTCTGTTAAATGCCCAGAGCCAAGCTCCATACTGTACCAGGTGTAATGTGGCCAAATGTCAGATGGGGATTAGATTGACAAACACAATTTATCCTCTAAAACCGCATGCAGGCTTAGGGAGATGAAAGGTTAGTAAACTAATCCACTATCCTATCTGGCATATGTATCCTTTTTATTCTGTTGTTTTTGAAAAATGAGTTTTGACAAGCATTTTATGGTACTTTTAGTACATATCTAATCTCTAATTCACCCACTTTTGCTGTTAAGCTTCACCCATGAGTTGCATGCAACTGCTAAACAAGAGCAATTCAACTAAGCTAAGCTAAGCTCTGCATGCTTTACATTTATATTCTGCTATGGGATCTCAGTATAGTTGCATAGACCTCACCAGAGATGGAAAGAAAATGAAGGGATGTAAAATAGGGGCAGAAGGAGAGCCGGCTGGAGCGGGTCAATGGCCCACCTAGTTCTCCATCCAGGTCTCACAGTGGCCAAGCAGTCACCCATAGGAAGGCCCCAAGCAGGGCATAACTATGACACCACTCTTCCCACTTGAGATTCCCAGCAACTGTCACCCAGAGGCATTTTGCCTCTGACAGCAGAGGGAGAACATAACCATCGTGCCTAATAGCCATTATAAAGTGAAATAAAAGGTTTTTAAATATAAAAGATATTATGAAAGCATTAAACCAAACAGAAACAAGCAAGGTTAGCATAATTGGCTTTCTTCTTCTTCTTCTTTTATTTTGTATTTTTAATGCACTCTTTGTTTCCTTTTTGATTTTTTCCTTTTATTTTGTTTAACTGAAATACGTTCAATACAATAAAAATATTATATCTGGCTTTCAAAATTTCATATGCTAAATATTTCCAACGAAATATTGCACTGCTTTAAATTCGTCTTACAGCAATATACTATGCTTGGGAAGTATCTCCCACCCCAAAAAGTTCCATATGTACTACCACACTTTACTACACTTCACTATCTACACTTTACTACAGGCCATATCTATTTGCTCTAAATATGCCAAGAATATTACCAATATCAGTTATTAACCTTGATAAGACCTGGTTATTGTTGTTTTGAATGCACAACTAAGTATATCTCATAACATGAAAGGCTACAGCTGGAATTGGTCATATCATAATCTTTGCAAACTGTTTTGAGGTCCGCCCCCCCTTATAATCAAGCAGTATATACATTTTATGTCATGAATAATAAATAAAATAAAATAATAAGCTAAGCTATGAACAAGCTCCTTGCAAACTAAGGTCAGCAGAACAAGCCAAGGTTTGAAGTGGGACCACTCAATCCGCTGGAGCCTGTCTTCACATGCAGGGGAAGTCCCTAGCTCACCAAGGGTTTGAGAAACATTGGCTACCCTCACCTGGTTTGGCCATCTAGTTGAAGCCATTCCCGGGGTGTGGGTGCTGTTGGATGCTGAGAACTTCTAGAAATCACAGGTGAGAACTGAGTGCAGAGTGGGGACCAAAGGTCACAAGCAGCAGTTCTTGTCTGTTGATTGCGTGGGTGAAGGGTGCAGAGGGTGCAATCCATATACAGTGTACTGGGCCCAGGAAATCCCGTTGGCACCCCTGAAACTACTTGTGTGCTCCAGCCAACATCTGAGACCCTGCTCTGTGTCCCCCCTCTTGCAGAAGCAAGGTGGGTGAAATCAAGAGACAGGATGTTTCCAGTTGGAGTGATGCAGTTATGGAACACATACTCTACCTGCCTTGCCCTGGCCCTGCATCACCCAGTCTTCCAACTAGTAGCTTTAAACCCTGGAAGTTTCAAATAGGTTTTTGGATGCTAATTCTCTCTGTTGCTGAATACTACTTGGTATGCCCCCCCCTTCCCAAATAAGGCTGTTGTTTGCTATGTTTTAATCTTTGTAAATGTGATTTACCTTACAATGCTTTGTAATTTCTATTTTAATTTATTTTGTTAGCTACCTTGTTTGCACTCCACTACTGAAAGCATGAAATGTTAAATGGAGTTAGTAGGTAAGTAAATAAGCAAGGAAATAAATAAGTAAAATCCCAGGAAGAGTGATGAAAACAAATGGTTATGCAATGGAAAAAAATGTAATTAACAGCCTTATTCTTATGTGGTGTGGGAGGATGGCTACAAAACACAAAGGAATAAGACCGGTATTCATTTCAGCACTGTTTTGCTAAACAGATACCATCGAGACATTTTCTGCTGGATGACCTTTGACATGACAGCTCCAGTACATAAAATATCAAGAGATTTGGCATTGTGATGGGGGCGGGGAAATTATCTGACAATATGGAATAATTAGAGGGATATTATATATATATATATATCCCTTCTCTTGTATCTCATTCAAAAAAAGAGTGTGTTAGTCAGCCGGCTGCACTGGGGATCCAACATTGTATGTACTGAAACATTAGCAAATTAAAACCAAAATTTAGCAAACCTTAATAGTGGCTCCAGGGAAAAACAGCCAGTTGCCTGTGTCCACAGGATCAAGATTATCTTCCAAAACAATTTGTCTGTGGGCTGCATTTATTATCAGAATATTGTCCAATGCCCAGCAGGCCTCATAGACATCGCCAGCATGAACGTATTCTTGTTTCCACTGAAACTGAATATTTTCTCCTTTGGCTTCTTGTGGAAGGTATAGAATATGAATGATTGTGCTGACGTTGGAAGGAGCTCTGTAGGATATTGAGATACACACATATATATTAAAACTATTTATACTTTATAATCAAACAATTCAATCATTTACAGTGTGTTGCATCTCATCAACAAGTCAGTAATATTAAAGTGCATTTCCTCAAATTATACCATGTACTGACATTACACTTGTTTAAGATGATAGTCCAGTATTTAGCTTATTGACATGAAACAATGGGTCAAGCGTGCACAAGTCCCATGGAAATGCACTGAAAATGTGCAAAAGCACAACTATTTCTTTTGAACTGTACTGTGCCCATAAGCACCATCCAACTTCTTGTACATCTTCCCTTGAAATGAATTAGAGTTCTACAGGAGAATAACTGTCTCATTGGTGGGACAGTAAGTGTCATTCATTTCAATGAGACATCTACTAATGGATTGTGCTAATGGATGCATTCAAAGATTTTGTGCCTAAAGAAGAGTAAAAAGAAAAAATATATATATCTATTTTTCCTGTTACACTCTTGAAACGCATAAAATATTTACCATAATACAATATTTGCTTCACAGGATTTTTAGATTAAATAAAAGCATGTGTTACAGGGAAAGCAAACATTTTATAACTCTTCGTGCTGCTGTAGCCAAAGCTATTTTCTTTTAAAAACATGTAATTTTAAGAAGTGTTGATGCAACTTTATCACAAGACAGGCCATCGAAACTATATATTGCTTTATGTCTTCTGTCCTATTTGAAGCAGCTAGCTGCCATGCTGAAAATTACTGCCCTTGCTGAGATTAAAAGCGGTGCTAAAATGTAAACCGCCAGTACTTTCAGAATGTAATAAAACAGCCGTGAAAAGACAATGCCAAACCCATACATCTTCCCTGTCCTTTGATAGAACATAGAGCTTGGTAAACATGGCAGCAGAGGTTTCAATTTCCATTTTTGCCATTTAATTATTTTGGATCTCCAACTGCATGGCTTCAAATTGGGGAGAAAGAACTGGTGAAGTTTGCAACATAATTAATCTTCAATATATAAAAAATTAATTTTCTATGGGAATCTGATGGAAGAAATCATCAGAGAGACTAAAACCTCGTGATAGTCTTATACAGTAAGGAAATATTATTTGTGTAAGGTGCACTGCCTTGAATAAGGGTGTGTTCATAGCCAAGCCTATGTATGAGCTTTGTCACAAATCACAGCAGTCTTCCTGGATCTCTAGCCTAGTCCTCAGATAAAGTTCCGGAAATGCCTATCACTCAAATCACAAGTAAGAAAGCAGGAGAATTACGGCAAAACCAGCAGCTCTGTGCAGAAATCTAGGACGCCTAGGTGTGGACAACCTATATGCAAGGTCCGGGGGCTCCCTTTCCATTGACTGAAGTTTAGTTCATGGCGCCACACTACTAAACTGTACAATGAATCTTTACTGCAATCAGAATGTTTCACAGAATAATTGCCTGTTTATGCACATGGGGTCAGCTATGTCCATGTGAAGGTTCTATCCTTCTGAAGTCCCCTTACCCTTGATCAAAGTCTAGTTCATGGGTCACATTAATAGTGCTTTCTTTTGGTAAAAAATGAGGAGCCCGTATGCATCTCTTGATAAAAATGTTGCTAGTGCCAGCACACAAACACACAAAAGATGTCAGTACTCTGTACTGGTGTGTACCATCACAAGAAAAAGCACTGCATACTACCAGCAAACCGTACAATTAGCTTGTTTCATAGAAGAATAGAAATATTGATTGAATTTGCCTCCATCCCCCAATCCTTTCAGTGAGAACCATTACTCTGGTTCCCTGTACTTCAGCTTAAACCCCAGAGCTATGCAGGCCTTTTCCTAAAGCACTATTGGACAAAGAATGTTTAAAAATATGCAAAACTGAAAAACTGAAAAAATACCAACTTCCTATTTATTTTAGATTATTATTTTTTTAGTATATCACACATTTTAAAGCAATGCAAGAAAGTGAAGAATGCTAAATATTTGTAACAAACCTAATTTTCTCCAGCTGAATCCAATCTGCAGAATTGTTCTTGGAGTACGACACAATAATATTTGGATCTGAGTAACTAAAGCGACATGAACCTGACCCTGTGAAGAGCAATAAAATTAAAAGTGTTATAACACAGTCAAGCAATCAATTATCCCTCTGATACATTCACTTCTGACTGAGTACTCGCCACCATTATCAATTTTCTATATTTTAAAATTCTTTGATTGATGATTAAATTTGCTGTGATCTGTTGCTGAAGGAAAACGCATAATAATGTCTGCTCTCTGAGTCAGAAATAATGTGGAATTGATAAATCACAGCAGTGCAGCATAATCTGCAGTAGATTTCCCAAGGGGAGCCATAATAAATTACTAAACACCCCCTACTCAAAACGCGCACACAAGTAATGTTAAAGCAAAAGCGAAATGCCATGTGCCACACTTTCCAAGGTAAACACTCAAAGGCTGCTATATACATAAAGAGATTTTTCAAGAGGAAACCAAGCTCCTTATTGCAGAAGTACTGTGGCTTAGGTGCAATGAATTAACTGTGTTGGATATGGATTCTACCTTTGAAATTTAAGGTTGTCTTACGAGCTATAAAAATGATGCACAGTCTGAACATTTTGCTCAAAATTTAAGTAAAAGCAGATCTTAAACAGCAGCAGTGAGATGCAGATCCTTTACGCAGCGTGCACTGCTGAAACAGATTGCCATGTCTTGCCTTTTCTTCCCAGCAAACCATCAGACCTCTGTTCCTACCAGTGCACTGGGGACAAAAGTCATCCTTAAACACATTCTAGGGTTATACTCTGGGCATATATTCCTCATGGCTTTGCCATTCAGTACCAGCCCAGGACATTTTTCTGCCTAAAGTCAAATCCAAATGGTGCCTTCGCTGATTAGGGTTTTGAAAAGTATTGCTGAAAAGTATTCAGACACTATTTTCTACCTTCACTTATCTCCCCTTCCGCTCATGTCTGTGGTGCTATCTGAAACAAGTTGCTTCACCCTGTTCTATGTGAGGATAAACTTAGCCGCTGAGTATACGGGTTGAGGTTCGTAACAAAGTGTACTGAAGAAATAGATCTATAGGGTGGGTAATACTATTAAAAGAGCAATAGGCTGGGGCACTGCATTTTGGTAAATAACAACCACAGTGACTCTTGCTGATGACTCTTCCATGAAGCTTGGCTCCCACTCAAAAGTGGCACTTTCACCTGCCCACTGCTAAAATGCCATTCAAAGGGCTGGCAGAGACGGCGATAAATGTGGTGGCGCCACTACTGTGATGGCAATAGAAGGAAAAATACTTTTCTGTCATGGCCATTGTCCTGTGTGCTGTGGGGGCTTTTGGCAGTAGCAAGCTGAGGGTCCCATAAGGTCTGGGATCACACATGCTTAGCAATGCACTACCAGGCATGAATATTTCCCTCCATTAAAAAAATTAAGTTTCCATTAGCAGTTAACCTAGCTCCAAAGATGCATTCCCATCATTTTTCTTTTGCGGGAATGCTTAGTGAGGCCTACACAATTTGTGACTCTGACTCAGCAAGACAAGGACAGCCTACTACGAACAGCCACAAACTGTGATTTGCTCCCATGTGGTGGGACGCAACTGGATAGGTTGGCTGCAGGTTATGCAGGTCTAGAGGAAGAGGCCATGATTAGGAAAAGTGAGCAAACAGGGTCTCCTCCCGACCTCTGCAGCAAGATCATGTTTGTAGAGTGATTAAGGTACTGCCACTGGGTTAGGTACTGAGTTCAGATTTTAATTTCAAATTACAACTGAGAAGTCAAAGGCACGGGGAAATAAATTAATCAGAAGGACTACTTCTTCTTTTCAGTTTTCTTTTCAAGAAGTTCTTAAAAGTGAAAGTGCTATATGCACTGAACTTCCATAGGTGCTGAAGGCAAAGGTGGAATGGTCTCTTTTAATGGAAAACATTCCTCACACTGTGCTCTTCACGTCAATGTAATTGTTAGCTTCAGCAGTTCCTCATATTGTCACAGCTGCAATGTAAATGGTGCTGCAAGGGATGTTTTGTTGTTTGTGACATGTCAGTTACCTCATATGTACAGTTCAAAAAGGTGCCTGTTTTGGAAATCATGGGGCAGCTTGGAAAAGTTCGGCTAGCATAGTTGTGAAAATGGTGGTACAAGTAAAGAAGTTAAACATGTTCCACTTAATTAGTTCAATTATTTGTAGATCTAAAAATATACTTCAGGAAAGAAACCAGAATCTGTGATAACACCTTCTTATTTCTCTCCTGTACTTCACCATTTTTTTTTAAATTGCTAATGATGTTAAAAATAAACTTTCAAACTCTTACAAACATGTACAATATGCTCCAACATCTTTGTATGACTACAGAGGCAAAAGGGCTGTGATTAATTAATGTTGCACAAACAAGGATACATTGCACTTCCAATTAAGCTTTTGAAAATAAACTGACTAGCAACTGCCACTAGTTTATTTTTAATGACACAACTGTTTTCCTCTTTACAGTATTAAAAAGCAAATGAAGTAAGAAAATAATTTATATGCCATTTTTTACCCTTCTGTTGCAACAATCATTTTTACTGGCTGTCATGTGTGCCGTTTTCTACATTTCTAGTGCACAGGAATTCCATAGTCTAACACAGAGTTATTATCCATTGTGGTGCCCTTCAGATGCTGCCGGACTGCAACTCCCATCATTCCTGACCAATGGCCATGTTGGCTGGAGCTGATGGGTGCCGGAGGGTACTACTCTAAACCATGACGATTTATCTTATTTCAGCGGTGTTCCTATTTAAACTGGTTTATGTTAAATAGTAGAAAGGTACCTGTCCTAAGAAAATATTCAGAATAAATGCATGAAGTTGGATCTCTAAGTAGAAGTAGTTACATTCTGCTGCTCTTGAATGTTGTTCAAGGGCAGCTCTGGGGGGAATGAGAATGGCAGTTTATGTGTTCCCATGAATACCTGTGCAATCCTCCAATTATGTCATCAGCCGAAGCTGACAGAAGGCATTCCACACCACCGAGGCCACTTGAGCATCAAGTAAGAGCAATGGATCCAGGAATACTATCAAGCTATCTACCCACTCCTTCAGAGGGAAAACAGGAAACTTTCCATCTATTTGGTCTAGGGAGCCACCCACTAACAGTTCCCTCAGTCTTATCTGGATTGAGCTTCAGTTTGTTGGCTCTCATCCAGTTCATTACTGAGGCAAGACAATGGTTTAGCACTTCCACTGGCTCACCTGCAGATGTAAAGGAGAAATTGATCTGAGTGTCATCAGCATGCTGCTGACAACAAACTCCAAAACTCCAGATGACCCCACTCAGTGGTTTCATGTAAATGCTAACCATCATAGGGAATGTGTTTAAACTGCTGCCATACAAATACTTTTAGTCAAGGCAAAATTTGTTTTGGTTTAACATGGAGTCCTTGTTATTCACCCCATGCCTAATTGCCTTACCACACTACTGTTACAGAGAGTTGGCTGGTTCAGTATATAAATTCCAAAGGTTAAACGGCTGTTTAGTGGAGGCAACCAGTGAATAAAAATATCTACTTGGTGGCAATGGTGGAGACCAAAGAAGGAGAGGTGGGTGAGCCGGTTTGCTTTCTTCCCCTCCCTCTCACAGTTCAGGCTACGATTTGTGCTGTCACACTCACTTAATCCCCTGATTTGATAAACTGAATCTTTGCTCCATATCCAGGTCAGATCTTGGCTTGACAAGAGCAAAAGGCCCCAGAGATGTGCCTAAAGTTTCATGGTGACAGCTATTCTATCCTGGAAACTTACTAAGTTTGCCTTGGGTTCTGCTTCACTGATGAAAAATTGCCATTCAGCCAATCTAGTTGTTTCTTACTCTGTTCAAGTAACACAACTTAAATGCACTGTTAAATAACACCAGACAACAACCAGGAAATACATCCATTTCTATTATACTGATTATTCAGGCAAGTACAAAATTAAATGATGGCCACTTAGGGAGCTCCTCAAAAGAGGCTGCATATGTAGTAGATACTTAGCTGAACTAAATGAGTTTTATACTTCCAGGTGTTTGAATGCCTTTGGGACAACAAGCAGAGGCACTTAATTAGACTCTATTGGTAGGTGCCTGAGGGACTAGCCATTGACAATGCCATGTTTATGAAAGGCAGATATACTACCAGCAGTTCACAGTATCAAATGGTGTTTTACTCAGATAAGCAGGATGTCATCTGTGAAAAGAGCAATTTTATGTTTGTTACCATGGGCTATGGTGGTCTGAACCTCTGGAGAATCACCCAAGAACCACTGCAAGTGATTCGATGGACTGAACAAGGAAAAGAGCTGGCTTTGTACTTCTCTTCAAGAGAAACAAGTCTTCAGACAAAAATCAGACAAATAAGAGAATGCCTGTGCAAAATTACAGACATTCTATTGCATATTGTTTGAATAGTGAGATGAAAATAGAATATGGTACAACCCCACTTTATCTAATGTCATCAATGCATGTATGTTAGTTGGCTGTTTCTGCTTATTTGGTTAGTTCAGTAACTAGTTTTAATTACGATAATGGCTTCTGTTACTAATGCCAGGTAGTTGGTGTGAATGAATGAGCTTTCAGGGAATTAAAGCTGTAATTTCGTATTCTTATTTACTCTCATTTACTTGGATACTTAAGGAACGAAACAGGAAATGTGCAGAGCAGCTGTTAGCTAGGTTGAAGCAACCATCTCAGGGCTATAGCTCAAACTGATGGGACTTTTAGTCCTTGGACAAGTCACATCATGCTATTAAATTATGTGCTGCAGCACTAAGTCTTTATGGGTCATTTTAGTCATTTTATAGAGACCTTAAAACATGTTTGTTTCATGCTCTCCTAGCACATTAACAATTAATTCCATGTATTGTTTCCAAATAGGTACCAATCCTCAAAACTCTAGGGTTGTGTTTGGGATTTTGTTTTCAACTGAGACAGTATATGAATTCAATGATAAACAATTATTATCATCCAAGCACTTTGCATATCTTATACATTTGTAAAAAAACAACAAAGGGAATAAAAATCAGATTTGTCAAAATGCCCAAGTTTTAATGCCATCTGTAGAAATACTAGGTCAGGTTTTCAACAACAAAAACTGTCGCGCCTTTGATTTCACCTTCTCCTCCTATGTCACGAAGGGCTGAATGTTAACTGTTTTGTAAAATGGATAAATGGTTAAATTAAAAAGCAGGCTCTTCCTGCTAAATACCAATGTGAAAAATCTGAACCAAATTATAAATGTTTGATGAGCCTTTTCCATGAGAATAGTGACTATTTAGAATGAAAACAGTCTGTAGGCTGACCTATAATTGCTACAGATTCTAGCTCACTACCATTCGGGGCATGGCCCCATCTTCTGCCTCTGGCATAGTGGGTGGTGTGAGTCCAGGCTATTTAAACTGACCCAGACCAAATTGTCTTCCACATTGCACTCCTGACCTCCCTTCTGTTAAAATTGTACTTGCTGTGGAATGAGGTTGTTCACTGATTAATGGAGCTAGGAGCTTTTTTCTCATACTCTCTCTCTCATCTATCTATCATCTATCATCTATCTATCTATCTATCTATCTATCTATCTATCTATCATCTATCTATCTATCTATCTATCTATCTATCTATCTATCTACTATCATTATATTACACAATATTACACAAATATTTTCATGTCATCTTCCAGAACTGACGGTATGAGCTCCCTGCCCTGAAATCTTCACTCAGTTGGCCTACAGCTGTAAGGTTTTCACCTTTCCCATAGCGAAGATATGAGTGTCACATGATAATTATGTCCCGGATTGTCAGAACGTTTTTGTAGGGTAGAGCCTTGGAAAAGATCCATAACTTGTGAGGAGATCCCCATAAGGGGATTTGGGGGAGCCAATTTAAGTCCTTAGTCCTAGCTTGGGGGACCTGATCAAATAGCTACAAGAAAAATTAGCTACAAAAGAAATGCTGTTGCAATGTAATATTGCAAGGCAAGTTATTGTTTTAAAATCTGTTTATAATACAGCATTTATAATAACAACAATAACAACAACAAATTCAATCATGGCACCTGCTTCTACCAAGTTTAGGAAACTTGGTATCCTAAACTGGAATGCAGATTTCTTAAGGCTTCACTGCTTTACTCTTTTCCCCTACATGTTCAAAGTGGCATAGACACACTAGAGCAAAAGTACAGTGGTACCTCAGGTTACATACGCTTCAGGTTACAGACTCCACTAACCCAGAAATAGTGCTTCAGGTTAAGAACTTTGCTTCAGGATAAGAACAGAAATCATGCTCCGGTGGTGCAGCGGCAGCAGGAGGCCCCATTAGCTAAACTGGTGCTTCAGGTTAAGAACAGTTTCAGGTTAAGAACAGACCTCCAGAACGAATTAAGTACTTAAACCAAGGTACCACTGTACAGACATACACTATGATCTTGCAGTAGCAAACAAACTACACATATCCTGCGGCTCACTACTTAGTTGCCGCTGGGAGAGCTAGTCAGACGAAGGAACTACAGCTCCTTTAAGCCAGTTATCAAGGGGGGGGGGGGAAAGGTAAAGGACCCCTGGATGGTTAAGTCCAGTAAAAGGTGACTACGGGGTTGCAGCGCTCATTTCACTTTCAGACTGAGGGAGCCGGCGTTTGTCCACAGGCAGCTTGTGGTCATGTGGCCAGCCTGACTAAACCGCTTCTACTTGCACTGACGTGCTTTCAAACTGCTAGGTTGGCAGGAGCTGGGACAGAGCAAAGGGAGCTCACCCCTGGTGGTGCTGCCAGGTCTTCTTAGGAGCCTGGCTGCCAGAATTCCAGGTTTGAGACCTTTGGTGCCTTTCATTCCCATAGCATGCTTCAGTTCCTAAGTCTGAGTTATTGTGGGAGGTCACTGGGCTACACCAGCTCACATACCTACTCATTTTGTCTTGTACCTTCCATTACTTGTTGCACTCCTCATCCTTTTATTCACCTGCGACTTTGACCCAAGGATTTTTGCATGCTTTACAGCCTTATCAACTGTCTACCTCTTCTTCCACAACAGTCGGTATGCTGCCATAATCTCATTCTACCAAGACCTAGACAATGAGCCACTGTCAGTAAGTGGCAGGCCAGGCAAATCTTGTGGCTGTTCCAAGTGCTCGGCAAAATGTCAAAGGGATGTTGACAAAAGACTAAATTTATCCCTTGGTCTCCAGATGCTGGGCTGATTTTCATTCTTGATTCTGTACCCCACATTGCTGCTCTACCACACAAGTAGCTGTAGATTAGCCACTGCACTTGGAAGACCATTTTCTGTTATGGAATTTGGCATGAATGAATGTCTTTGTGTGGGAGTCAGTGGAAAAAGCTTAGTCATGGGGAAGAAATATTTGTTCAGGAAGAAAACACATCTCCCTTTCGAGCCCTCTTTTAAGAAGATTACGAGATGAGCCAACTCTAAAATGAATATCAACATTCACCCGCAGGCCGTACCCTGGGCTTTATATCATGAGGGAATGAAGTGGCTGAATTTAGTCTGGTGAGAAAATAATGAAAAGAACAAGTGCTTAGCTGCTTTAAAATAAAATTCTAGAGGTTTCATACCTGGTATAAACAATTGCTATAATTAAGCTGAAACAATGCAAATCTATAGAGGTGTACAGCCCTTGAAGAGGTTACATAATCCCTCCTCTACATTTTAATTCAGTAAATGCATTAAGCCTGTTGAGAACCTGCAGCCTCCACAATGATGACAGCCACCTTCCCATCAGCCTCAATGGCTTACAAACAGTAGAAGACTCAGTTAAACCAATTATTCATTGTTCTTGTTCAAACCAATCAATGTATTGAACCAGCCAACAGACCTCGTAACAAAACTTATACTTTCCGTTGAAAATGAGATCCAAGATCAAATAACTCATAACGTCAAGTAGAGAAATGTAGTTACATTTAGTTGAATAAGCTTTTTGCTAATGTTTTCATTGGTCTGGTTTGGATGTAATGTTAAGCCATAGTTTAGCATTAAAGGAATTAACCACAAGTGAGGGGTCTTTAGAGCCATTACAGTGGTGCCCCGCAAGACGAATGCCTTGCAAGATGGGAAACTCGCTAGACAAAAGAGTTTTCCGTTTTGGAGGTGCTTCACAAAACGAATTTCCTATGGGCTTGCTTCGCAAGACGACAATGTCTTGTGAGTTCCTGCTGGTTTTTCCCCCTCCTCTCCCCCTTTTTCTAAGCCGCTTTGCCACTTATCAGCTGATCCGATCAGCAGATAAATCGCTAAAAGCTGCTAATAGCGCTAATCCGATAATCCTTCAATGGGCTTGCTTCGCAAGACGAAAAAACCGCTAGACGAAGAGAATCACAGAATGGATTTTTTTCGTCTTGCGAGGCACCACTGTACAGACTGACACATCATGGGCAAATTCACAAATTAATGAGTCCTGCTTACTTTTTAATAAGATAAAGTTGGTACAGAGAATAGAAATGCACAGGAAAGTGTAAAATTGACAGGTACTCTAGTTAAAGCTACAAAAAATAATTTCTGTAATAGTTAGCTGGTGATTCATGATCTTAATTGTTGTTGTGGGGTATGTGTTTGCATGTAATTTGTTACATGGCATGGCATACATGGTTCTCCTACCCATTTTTATCTTCACAACAACTCTGTAAAGTAGACTAGGCTGAGGAATAAAAGCCATGAACCCACAAAAATGCACATAAACACATACAGGCAAAAATTTGCAAAAGAATTTATGTTATTGTATTGGGTAAATCTTTTTTGTTTGTTTGTTTTGCATCCAGTTCATGGACACCTTGAAGCCCATCATAGACCCCACAGGAAGCCCATCATAGACCCCATAGGAGTCCATGGAATGCAGGTTAAGAACCCCAGCACTGGAGCATGTGGTGGGGTTGTTTGAAGCTTTTATCAAGCTTCTGTAGACCACCTCTGTGGAGTCCCACCAGCGATTCTCAGGACCCTAGCATCTGCTCTGCTCTGGAGATGGCCATATGAGTCAGTAAGTGATAAGCCATTTCTGATTTAGCATCCATATATCCAACATGCTTAGACAATAAGTTTTATATGTCTTTCAATTTACTGTCCAAGGCTGCAATCATACGCCCTTGGAATTGAGCACCATTGAACTCATTTATAAATGACTTGGTTGAAGAAACTGAGGAGATGCTCATCAAATTTGCAGGTGACACTAAACTGGGACAGGTAGCTAATGCTACAGAAGACAGAATCGGGATTCAGTATTGTAATGGGTATGAGTTACTCGTGCGTAAACTGGTGCCTTTCTCGGTTAATTTGCCTTGTTAAAACTTTCTGACTGCACAGCCCTTCTCATGGTGGCTGCCTCAGTCACTGGCAGAATCCGTCAGTGGGCATTTCTTGAACCTCTTCCAACATAAAAGTTGTTTGACACCCAGTCTCCTCCTCCTCTCACTGCGCAGGAGTCTTCTGCGCAGGGAAGGCGTGGGTAGCGGAGGACCTGGGCTCTTCTCACTGATGTCCAGTGAAGAGTCCTGGAGCCCTCTCTCCACTTCCCCGGTCTGCCTCCCTTTATCCCCAGTGTTGCGCTGATTGGCTTCCCCCTCTACTGAGCTGTTTCTCCCCCTGCTGCTGGGTCCTTTGCCAGCATCATCTGGGAGCCTCCCCTTCGCCTCTCGCTCCAATGTCAGTTCCCTGACAAGTATGATCTTAACTAATTGGAGAATTGGGCCCAAGCTATCAGAATGAATTTCAATACGGACAAATGTAAGGTTCTACACTTGGGTAGGTTCTACACCAAATTAAGACAAGGGACACCTGGCCTACATGTAAAAAAGATCTAGGCGTCTTAGTAGATCACAAGCTTAGCACGAGTCGATTGTGTGATGATGAAGCAAAAAAAGTTATGCTATTTTAGGCTGTGTCAACAGAGGTCTATTGTTCTGATAAAGGGAAGTAATAGTACCACGCCATTCTGCCTTGGTCAGACCACACCTGGAGTACTGTATCCAGTTCTGGGTGCCACGGTTTAAAAATGACATTGACAAGCTGGAACATGTACACAGGAGGGCTCCCTAGATGATCAGGGGTGTGGAAACAAAGCCTTATGAGGAATGGTTGAGGGAGTTGGTTATGCTTAGCCTGGAAAAGAGGAGACTGAGAGGACACACCTTTTCAAAAGGCTATCACCTGGAAGATGGAGCAAGTTTTTTTCTCCTGCTCTGGAGGCTAGGACCTGAACCAATAGATTCACTACACAAGAAAGGAGATTCCAACTAGACATCAGGAAAGACTTTCTGACAGTAAGGGCTATTAGACAGTGGAATGGACTCCCTTGGGAGTTGGTGGGCTCTCCTTAATTGGAGCTTTTGAAGAAGAGGTTGGAGTAGATGACTCTCGGGGACACCTTTCAGCTCTACAATTCTATGTTTCTATGAATGTGAGTGCTACCATATCTGTAAGGATGTACAAAATTTGAAGGCAATAGAAAAAGATTGTAGGATTGCAATTCCGCAGCTGAACATTCCAATTCTTTGACTCATACAAAATGAAACACTTTTTGGTTCCCAAGCTCACGTACAGCCCTACAAAACACAGCTTATGCAGAAAATACACTCTGCACACTTTGCTAACTCTCCAAAATTAAAATAGTTCTACATGTAAGTAGTTCTTCCCCTAGAACCTTTCCCTCTTACCTACTGTCTACATATATACTCACTTCAGTCATTAAATCCATTATTATTGTGAGTCACCTTCTACAGATGGGCTATGAATGATCATATTTGGGGGAAGTTCAGGGACATAGCTATGGGGGGGGCATTGGCTTTATGAGTGAGATGCAGAGACTATTTTGGCTAATGAACCATGCTAATATTTCATGGCAGCTGAGCTTTAAAACTCTCGTGTGTTCCTCCTCAGCCCTAAACTGTGCAATTAAAATTTTTTGCTGAAAAGATCCCTAAGGTACTGCCTTTAAATATCTTAATTAGGAGTACTCCCATTGCACATTATAGTAACTCAGAGCATTTAGTCTTGCTGAAATGTAGCAGCATATGAGGAGGGAAAAGTGAAATGGCTAGAAATGATTTGGCACTAGGGCAGTAAGCAAGAAAGAGCAAAATACCATTTCAGTTCTGAGTTAAGAAAAACCAGCACTAATTCAGAGGAAACCTGCACATCCAGCATCTTAGTGTGAATCTGCAAAGGCTGTTATATGTTGTAGATGTTATCTGCTGTACTCTTAAGGGATAATAATAGTTTCTTGCATCAGTAAGTTCACCCTAAACTCAACTGACAGGAATAATTGTTCACCAGCTCAATAAAATAGCAACAAACTATTAGCAGCTCAACATTTTGGATGCTTGTATTTAGCAGAGCCCAGGATCTATTGAACATGTGGTACTACTTGAAAATGCATTTAATGAAATTTTCTCAGGGAAATTATCCTTTCATATGCATGATCTAAGGAGCTTTGGGATTTAGCATGAAATCTGGGCCATTTTTGCTTAAATCCTTAGTCATTATCCTTTCCTCTAACTCAAATTACTTGATTCATGCCTGGTGTTTTGGCAATGGAGAGGATCTGGATGAAAGATGTGTATTAAGTTGTTGCATAGGGTGTTCAATGTGCAGTCTGTTGCTGGCACAATGTAAGACGTATTACAGCTTTGCAAAAACAGATAGAAAGTGTTAGAGCTCAATTGCACAACCGGCAGTCGCTTGAAGTATCTGTTGTTGGAATATATGACTTTACACGGCTGCTGGCAGTTTGACTATCTTAATGCTCCCACACATTGTTTTTTTTAAAAAACACATAACCTTGAACATATTGAAAGGTTCTAACTTCCTTCCCCTAACTCTTTTCACATCTCCATCTCTTTGAACCGTGTCCCTTTCCTTGATCCTCCCTGATATTACAGTGATCATTCCTCACTCCCACCTTGGGCAAAGTGAGTATTTACTTTCTTTACCCTCAGCTACCCTGCATATGAGAGTTTGGTACTTGTATGGGTGGGGGAGAAATTCTGTTTGCTTCACATTTTAACACGAACCTACCTAACGTTTATTTCCCGAAACAACAACACAAACTTAAATGTAACTATCCTTCAAAATTCATACTTCTCTGAATGTTGTGATGCAATTCTTCAACCAAAGAAATTGGCATATTAGGGGGAAGTGTGCATAAGAATGAAAGGAACATACAAATTGTCATCTTCTAGGCCAATTTACTTGCAAAAATGTGTGTATCAGGAGAAATATGCACTAAAATGCTGGCCAATTTTCATGAGGATTTTTTTAAAAAAACACAGACTGAACTTATTGGAAACCCGAAAAAGTAAAAGAAAGAAAATTGATACAGTACTTTCATCCATTCCTACCTGCAAGTATATATTGCAATGTTGGTGTTGGTTTTTAGTGTTTGACTAGGACTAACAAATCCCTACTTAGCCATGAGCTCAGTGGGTGACTTTGAGTCAATCTCTCTGTCTTGTTGTAATATGCAGTTATTGGCACACGTGTTTTACAGCCTGCATTTTTGCTAACCAAAGATTACATGATCTTTTTTGTAAGGAAACCAAGTTCTTTCTTTTTAAGTCATTTGGAACATTATTTTTCTTTTCTCTTTTTACTGCCAATGGATGGAAACTTGCTTTTGAAACTCCTGTGAGTAAAATATTCATTTGTTTGCATTGTTGGGTGTCTGTGATTTATTCTAGCCTAAGTATTTTCATGGGCATCATTTGCTTAAAAGTGGATGAGGGCAGACCTAAATCTAACTAAGTTTTAAGGTGCTTGGAGCAATCACCATTATGACTTTTTTAATGAGGCACAACTGATTCCAGTGCTGTATGCTTTGGTGGAATGCATTTCTCACATTATTACTTAGCTGATATACAAGCCCACTTTCTATTATATTCTGCACTCTATGGCTGGTGCACACTGGACAGTGCAAATGTGCACTCTGGATGGAAAGCAGACTTTTCTTTCTTTTCTCAGGCACATGAGTATCACAATGAACAAGATCAGTGGTGAGCCGAAAGCAACGTATTGTGACTGAGAGATGCCAATATCACAACTGACCCCTTAGCTGCATTACTAATTACAAGTGGTATTCCAAGTGATATTAAAGTAATATTTAAATGTCTGATAAATAAGTCAATGCAAAGTATAAATGTATTACACATTTTTGGAACCTTCTGGCATCTAGATTTAATTCAAAGTAGAGGAGAACCACCCCGGTGTCAATCTAATTGATAGTTTTCATTTCCAGCAAGTATCTCCACAGTTTAATCACAGCTCTACTGAGGTATACCCTGCTAGAAGAATTACTTGTTAAAATGAGAATTTAATTTAGAAATACATTTCTAGAATTCCACAGAGGAAACAGTCAACATTGCTTCTTTGGTCTTATTGAGTTATCTATACACTAAAACGTTTTCCTCCAGCACACATTTAATTGAATCATGTCTTCAAAAAATTAATACTTTTCTATGCCTGTCAAAAACCACAAGTCACCACTTGCCTTCTTTGCTTAATACATCATACAAATGTGCAGTAATTCCCAGCAGGGTTTAACACATCATACAAATGTTCAATAATTCTCAGCAGGGTTTAACTAGTTGCCCACACAGTTTTGATGTTAGGAGGACTTCAGCCTGACCATAGCTGTATGATAGGATTACAATGTGTATTGGCTAAATATATATGAATGATGTAATTCTGCATTCATTGAACACCTCTGGATAAATACAAAATAATGAGCTAAAATAAAAGGTATGTTTAAAATGGTGACTGTTTAACACTGTGGTTCTCAACCTTGGGCCCCCAGATGTTTTTAGCCTACAACTCCCATGATCCCTAGCTCACAGGACCAGTCATCAGGGATGATGGGAGTTGTAGGCCAAAAACATCTGGGGACCCAAGATTGAGAGCAAGGAAAGCAGATATTCACGCTCTCAAAGTTTCAGACATATCTTCTTTTCCAGCACACACTGAACATGGAAATTTACTGATAACTTTTCAAGATATACATGTGTGTTTTTTTTTTTTAAAAAAGAAGACTAAAAACTTGAGCTGTATTTTTCATTTCTAAAATGTATATTTTTTAAACTGAAGACACTATATATGAACTTACCAATAGAAAACTGGAGTACAGAAGCTGTGGTTGTATTAAGGCCATTAGTAGTCTATGGAGAAGGGAAAAGGAGAAATGTTGCATTGAATCAGCAAACTAATCAGTTTATTGTAGTTTTCTTGGAAATACAAATGAGAATCTTTGAACCCTGTAAGCTTAATGCCTTGGACTCTGTTCCAGTTACTTTCAACAGTGGCAAGCTCAGAAATGAAGGATATTTTATTTTCTGCTTTTCCCAGTATTGACCACTCCACGCTTAAAACTTTGCGTGGACGCGCGCAGCCCCTAGATCTGGAGCGGCTCCAACAGCATAGGCTTGGCTTTGCCTTCCCTCAGGTGGGATACCTGGAGGTCTCCGCCTACCTCAGTCAGTTGTCCAATCCCACCTGGGGGAAGCGTTGCCAAGGAGACCAGGCCAGGTAGGGGAGGGATTACCTGCCCACACAATAGAGGGAGGATCTTACCTGGGAATCCTCACTTGGCTCTTACCATATGCAAGCTATAAAATCTTTGCTTTTGTCGTAATTATGAAATGAACATGCGATTTTTAAATTGATTTTGCACCCTTATCATCTTATCTACAAATTAAGCATTCTAAATAGTAAACAAATAACTGATTATTGTTTTTGTGAGTGGTTATTTTTGAGCATGAATATAGTTTAAAGCAGTGTTTTATTTTAGGCAATCCAAATAATGATGTGCAACCTTTATTATTATTAATTTTTTAAAGTTCTTTTTAACAGGACTCATGGTCTCAAGTTATCCATTGCACCTATTAAAATGGAACATGCATTATTTATCAAGAGTCATGTGCAATTGTGCCAGAAAGAATTAACTGGCTGGGGGTTTTATATATATCTATAATATTTTAAATTCTGCCTAGTTAATGGAGTTAGCAACTTCAAATGAGAAAGTTTCACATTTCGTATCTCCATTTTTGAATGCCCACATGATGAAAGCAGCCGCCATGCTGGTGCTCACTTATCCTCTAATATATCCTTCCTCTTTAGAGCATTATATACTGCCATTGGATAGCTCACCCTGTGATTCTGCCAGCACAGCGCTTGCTGCGCAGCCAGCACCTTAGATGATTAATTCCACTTTGCAAGTCTGTCTTGGCTTGAATGCTGAAACAAAGCAACGAATACACCAATGCTGCTTAAGAATGAAACCTTAAGGTTGCATTTCTGGGAATAAGACTTAGTGAATTCAACAAGACTTACTTGTGAGTAGAAATGGTTAGGATTGTGATGTAAGGAAATAATATATAAAGGTATAAATCTGAAAGGGTATATTGGAATGCAATGCATTGGGGAGAAGTACAAGTAAGCAATGGGGGCTAAGGAAAAGAGCCAGAACGCCCCCTCCCCAACTGTAACTTTGACAGTGACATGTAAAGAAAACTGACAGTTTCTGAATTGAAAACTTGAAATTCCACAAATCAGTCAATTTCGCAAACAGCCACTTACCAATTCTCTTGGCCCATATGGCTCACAGAAAGTGACAGCACTGCCATGCATAATTACACCGCATTGGTCTCCAACCTCACAATTACTACATTCAAACCTGCAGGAAAACAGAACACAGTCGAGTTGAAAATGCTGAAAAGCAAATTAGAGGCTTGAAAATTCTGACTTTGGGAAGGAAAGGTCTGTTTAGGAGTCCCCAAACTCAAGTTAATGAACAAATTACCATCCAAAGCAGAATTGTTATTTGGCTTGCTTATAAGACGCTCCATTTAATCTTGCACCACTTTCCCCACCAACAAAACATCCTCATGTTAATTCAAAATATTTAAAACAAGTGAATGGGTTTCCCCCCTCAACTACAGTCATGTTTTAGTTTTCAGATATAACAAATATAATATTGCAAGTACTACTGTGTGGTATTACAGTAAGGATAATTTTGAAACAGATTTTATTTCTAAGCACAGTATATGTAAGTAGGAGAAAAACAGATGAGTCTTGGCATCACCACGGGCTGATGGCAAGAGGACCAAAGTGTCCCATTATTAACCCAGCACCACTTCTGTAGTCCAATAAGAGTCTATGCTTTCGACTGTTTAAATGATTCTAATAGTATTTTTCTTCAAACAAAATGACTAATTCTGCTACTTATTTTGCACCCAAGGTGTGATGGGCAGCATTGAACACCTATATAGCATGGACCTGTTTAGAAACCCCAGCGCAGTAAGAGCTGCTTTGCACTTGCAGATTAGCAATGACACAGTATGCATTTGCAGCATTCCCTGCAATGCAGAAGGGAGGTATACATATTGTTACCACCCCACCCCAATCTCTGAGTTGTGAGAGACTCCTGGGGTTCCGGTTTTACCAAGGGTTTCCTTTCCTTGGGGTGACGGTAAGCAGAGATTGTGATGGCTTTAGGATTTATATGCGCGCGCGCGCACACACACACACACACACACACACACACACACAGCCTGAACATAAGATGGAGGCTATCACAGCATTAACACTCCCTTGCTTCCCCTTTAGTTTCCCAGGAGAGTTCCAAAGCCAAGCACAGAGCAAGACCGGTCCCTGTGTCTTCAGCCTCCACATTTCAGCTTCCAAATCTCACACATCTAACTCTACATACAGTGGTGCCTCGCAAGACGAAATTAATCCGTTCCGCGAGTCTCTTCGTCTTGCGGTTTTTTCGTCTTGCGAAGCACAGCTATTAGCGGCTTAGCGGCTATTAGCGGCTTAGCGGCTTTAAGAAAAAGGAAACAAACTCGCAATAACTCGCAAGACGTTTTGTCTTGCGAAGCAAGCCCATAGGGAAATTCGTCTTGCGGAACGACTCAAAAAATGGAAAACTCTTTCGTCTTGCGCGCTTTTCGTCTTGCGAGGCATTCGTCTTGCGAGGTACCACTGTACTGTTCTCCTACATAGCAGCTAAGTGAGGGTTGTGGGAAAGGCCCACCCATATGGTCTATGGCAGAGAGCAACATCTTTGGTTAAGCTAAATTGTGGCACTTAACTAGCCAGCCAAAGCCATTATCTTGACAAAGGAACTGGTTTGGGCTGCTTTTCCCGTCTACATTCTACTTGCATAGATACAGGATTGTGGGTTCTGGGAGGAGACCCAGACTGACCCCACACCCCTAAAGGAATATCAACAATCAGTTCACCTTGTGCAGCATCTCTGTGTGTACAAACTAAATGTATAACATCTGCCTTATTATGGGACATCCCTTAGACACATGTGGTGTCCTAAGGCAGGTTATGTGCCCTCATGCCCCAGCTTCTCTTTCAGTCTTCCCTTCCAGCTTCTCCCCTCATGTTTGTATTCCGTAGATTCTGATTTGTGTTTTGATAATTAAAGTCAAGTCTTGAATTGATCAACGTGATCCCAGCACAAATATACCCAGTTATGTGTACTTCTTGTTTACATAAGTAATGGGCATGCAAGCCTTTTCCATCTGTACCAAAGCAGCAAAGCATTACAAATCTTGTTGGGTACTTGGCAGCCTTTCCTTTTGGCTAATGAATCTTGCCTAAGGATAAACAGAAAACACACCTTTGGCTCAACAGTAATACATGCTACAATGTGCTTAGCTTTTTGCACAGACCGCTGTTATAAGGCTGTTGTCACACAGATTGACTTGAGAGTTTTTAGAATTATTTTTGTTTATTGCAGATCGTTTCCCAAAGACCTGTATGATGGAACTACTCTTCTCTACGACATATTTGTTCACTTTTTAGCCAGCGGATCCACCAGGGGAGTGGGTGCAATGAAAGGATTAACTTGATGACAATAATCCAAAACAGTGACAAGTGAGGGTGTAGCTAACTGACTGGCTTTTGTTTTCTTTCTTATTTACAAGAACGTCCTGCCAACGTTTTGTTATATATATTTCTACTGAACTGAGGATTCAAATTGGAGGACATTCTTGACTTCCTAAAAAGTACCTAGCAAGAACATCTAATGCTAGACAGTTTTTTTAAAAAAATGCAACAATCCCTTGCTGAAGTATTTGTACAACAGTTGCTAGGCACCTGGAGTGCTACAAAAGAGTTACTCAATTCATAAACAGGCATGATGCCATTGCAACAGATGGACTAAATAGAAGGCTAGGCTGCCAAAAGGCTGCCCATGAACATGAGATTGTAGATGTGCTGTTATTAAAATGACTGCCCGTTAAGGAATTGTGCTTTCTTTAACCCAAATGTGTTTTTTTTTTGGGGGGGGATTTAAATGCTTGTTAAATCACAAGAAGTTAGCTCTGTATTCTATGAATTAGTTGCTAGGGGTCCTCATCCTCAAAGATAACTTTTTGACAATAATTGCTGGTTGTTAGGTCAGCAAAATGGTTAGGGTTGTCTATTTCACAATCCCTATAGCCTGAGGAGTCCTAATGGGCAGAATACTTGATGACTGGGTTGTGTTTTTTCAGGTGTTTTCCCTTGAAAATGGTAAACTATTAATGTAGTATGTTGTTTTGAGTCCCTTTAAGTATAATGACTTCTGTGAGGGAAGAGGGAACTCTTCGTGCATGCAATAGGGAAATCAGTGTTAGAAATTGGGATAGAAAAGCTAGGAGCCAAAAGCCTACTGGGACCTGGGTGGTGGGCGCCTAAACAGAATGTCTAGTTTATTATTTTGATAAGCTTGAACTAATATGCCATTCACATAAGTGACACATTGTTAATATCACATTTTTATCAGAAATTGTTAATACATGTTTAATTTGGTGTTTACAATAAAAATATTGGTAACGTACTTCAGTTTTCAAAACACTCTTCTCTTTATCGTTAAACTCCTTCACATATTGTCTATCCTTAACATAGACTTCAAGGCTTCAAAGCACATATATTTGAGTGATCATTGAGTGTCAGCTAGGCGCAAAAAATGGCACCCAGGCTTTTCAAGGCACCTGCAAATGATGTGTCTTTAGGCGCAAAACGCGCCTGGTGCCCTGCTAATTTCAAACCCTAAGAGAAATCACTGTGTTTGCAATCCCCTTCAAAGAACAGAACAGGAAAACGGGTAGGACTTCGGGAGTGTGCCCAGAGTCATTTATAACACAATCTCAGTACTGTGTCATTGTGAGGAATTAACAATTGGAATAGGCCTGCCCACTGAACATACTCTGCTAGCCATATACTAAGGTTCACCTAGAATGCTGCAAACTTTGTGTCTCGGGTATCCCAAATGTCAGCTTTTAAATAGATGCTCTGTGAAAGCAGCTTGGGAGAATGTGTTGCATTTTTTTAAAAAAAGCAGTGGGGAAGTTAATTATTTATTTTCTTTCTTACTTTTATATCCCACCTTTCTTCTGTCGTGGAATACAAGGTGGCCTAAGTGAGTTGGCCTCTTTTCTTCCCTTTCTTCTTTGTGATATCTGAACCAGGATGATGAGATTGAGCAGGCAAAATGAAACCGGAGCCTCACTCTTACATTTGATATCTCACCTTCCTTCAATCATGGAATTCAAACTGATATGCACGGGGTTCCCAGGTAGCCCCCCATCCAGACACTAACGAGACCCAGTCACGCTTAGCTCCAGCAAGGTTGCTTCATCATGTCCCCTCAGATCATGCCTTCTCTGCTCTACATCTGCCTTGTCTTCCCAATTGTCAACTCCACAAAGGAAGAAAAGGACAAGAGGGAAAGTTATGGACAACTACGGGTGCCACATTCAACCTGGCTGACAACCCACACTTGACAACGTCTAGCATCAAGTTTGCACTGGGGGAAAACTTAAAAGATTTAATACTGATTCTTGCTAATCTCAAACAAGTAGCTATTTTTTTCTGATACTTGCTCGATGGCAGCTAGCCTGATATCCCTTTTAAGCTTGACTGCCACCATCAATATAATTCTCTCAATCCTAACTCTTCCTTTCCCCAAAACTGAGCTTAAAATGCAAGCTAGTATACAAATGTGTGCTTAGGCTGCATTCTCTGTAAATACAGAACAGGGGCTGCATCACTGGCTACAGGTTAATCTGAATGACCTTATTAGGCCTTTTCCCTCTTTTTAATTTCTCAAACTCTATGCATATCAAGTGGCTTTGCTGCTCAGCTCCTTCTCCTCTATAATCTGGTTTAGGAAATACTGTGAAGAGCTCTGGCTAGCTGGAACATCTCTTTTTATCATCTTTCATCTCCTTTAGGATTATTTTCTTTATAAAATCATGAACAGCTTTGAGCAAATCCTGATTCCAAGCCTTCATGTCGACTTTGAAATGTATTGCTTCGAAAATTAAATGGCTTAGAGCTGGTCACACACACACACACACACACACAAATTAAAAAATAAAAAGTTGAAGAAGTCATGCCAGTAAAATATTAGTAGCATCATTAGGGCATCAAAAGAAAAGAAAGAGAATTTCCAGCATCCAGGTTCATATCCTCTTGACACTATCTGAAGTGTCATTTTACAGAAAATGTGTTTGTAAGCAATTTTCTTAATTGCCTTTGCTGCTCACTTCAGATATTCTTCATCTCAAATACAGAAATGGCTTCAATTATTTTTGTGTGCATGTCTGATGTTACTAAAGAGTTATTTGCAGCTCAATTCTATGCATGTCTACTCAGAAGTAAGACCTTTGAACTCAATGGCGCTTACTCCCAAGAATCAAATAGCACACTGCCACCCCAATTAGGCTTTCCTTTTGAAAGTGCCTAATTTCCTTGCATAAAACAAAAATATCCAGTTACCAGTAGCATGACATATTTTGCACGGGGAGGGGTGGACTTTAAAGCTTGTATCTAAGTTATACTCAGAGTATACACACTGAAATTAATGGACTAAAGTTAGCCATGGCAATTAATTTTAATGAGTCTGCTCTAGGTGAGACTAGCATTGGATTCAACCCTGACGACTTGGATGCAGGCCCTTAAGTGACTAAGCAGATGTAAATGTGCAAATTCATAGGCACATTAAACCAAAAGTTGAAACTTAGGAAGTTGGATCACTTCAAAACAGAAAAGAAAATGAGAAATTGCTAAAATGTTCTTGACCCGATGTAGATATATGATAGGATTCTAAGCACAACAGTCCATTTCCAAAACCAAGTTCTCTGAAGCCTTGAAGGCAAGCATTTTCTTTGCGGTCCAAGAACATAATATTCTGAACAAATATACAGCAACAGGAAGAACCCACTCTCCAAAAGACAAAGCTAAGCCTATCTAAATTTGAAATATAAATCCCAAAGCTTTGAGGATGTGAACAAATCATGTCATACAAAATTTCAAGAAGAAAGGATTGGAAAAGCTCATTAGAGCTCAAAAATATTATGCACAGGACTTGGGGCAACTGGTAAGAAACTGATTGGGCAGAGAAGGTAGTCCCGAGTGCAGAAAGGAGGGTGGGGTTGGGTGCCATTACGGTAATTAGTAGATAAGATCAGCAGCAGGACATTGGACAGCTCCAAACTGACAACTTGATCCCACAAGGTCTGCAGCCCAGCTGAGTCCTCCCTGGCTGACTGTGGAATGAACAAGGGTAATAAAAAGCCTTGCACCACTTAAGTACAGCCAGGTATGTGGTTGCCTTTGCCAGATGGAGGGTCTGAGAGTGTGAGGGTAGTGGCTCTGGTTGAGGGGTGCAGCCCCCAAAAGACTCTAACTTAGAGTTTTCCATCTAAGGAGGCTTTGGGTGACTTAAGTCCTGGGCTGGGATATATATATATATCTACACAATAAAAAAATCTTTAAAAATCATACAAATAATTACAATAAAAACAGCACGGCACCAGCCATTTCATTAAAAGCAGTCAGCTCCCAAAAGCCTGTTGGAACACTTGCCAGAGGAAGGACAACAAGGAGCAAGTCAGTCTAACTTCTCTAGAGAGGGAGTTCCAAAGTCTGGGGAAGTCACCAAGAAAGTATGGGGTGGTTTCAAGGGTCCGCCTTGTACAGTTCCTCTGTTGGTGTGTATACTACATCTAGCAAACAACACTAAGCCCCTTGAGAGCAAACTGAGTGTAGCAGCAAACACAGAGTTGGCCGCAATCTGAACCTCACCAGTCAAGGTACATATAAATGCCTCTTTCCCCACTGATAAAGACAGAAGACTCCCTGCAAGAGACACTTCAAATTTTCTCGGTGTGAGTAACCTAAAGAGACCCAGAGGCTAGTTTCACAACTGTTTCACTGCATTTATTACTTTCAGAGAGAGTATGCTACTCCTTGCGTCATAGAAAAACCATCAAGATAAAAGGAGTCACTGAAGGTATTACAGGCCTGTAAGATGCCAATAAACCACTGTATGTGTATACCTTGGGTAGAAATAACAAATCTGGTGGTATAAATGATACGACTGCCTGAATTTCAGGTTGAACACCAACATGATTTATGACCTGTGCAACTCACAGTGTGCACTTGTGACAACTCTAAAGGAGTATTATGTAGAATTTGTGCTAAGGTGTGAGGATGTTAGTTTGTGAAATTACGGGTGCATGCGTTCCAGCTAAATCAATGGTAATTATCTTCCTGGAACTGTGCAGGATTGCAGCCTTGCATTATAATCCACAAATGTGGATAGCACAAAGGCTCTCATCCAAGTGTGAGCAGCTGAAGAAAGGAGACGATGGCAGAGAAGATGCTAATGGAGCATGAGAAGGATAAGACATTGACTGTCAAACCAAGCAGTATGAGCATGGGGATGGGGGAGAGGTAACTGAGACCATCTGCTCACCCGATTCTCTTGCAGCTCTTCTAGAGCAGAAGCACTGGGAAGAGTGTTGGGGTGTATCTGCTGCCAACTGCTGAACATCTCATACATCTGTCTGTCTGTATTGCTACCTTTTATGGGAGCTGAAAAGTGGCGCTCTCCAGTGAGAGTGAGGATTCCCGAGGGAAGTTGTGCGGAGTTTATTCAAATCTCTTGGTGAAAGCTTGAGTTTGGGGGAGGACAGCCTGGGTGGAAGTTGGACTGCTTTCCACAAACACACATCTATGAGACACCTATGAGTTTGCTATAGTATTGTTCTGTTTATGGCGTGTATGGCGTGCCTGGTGCTTCTTCTGCAGTAGTCCATCCACCTTTGGTCTTCACCCTGCACTCAGCACTCACCTGTGGCTCCTGCCAGTTGTCAGCATGTGACAGTGGCCACACCTTGGGAAACAGCTTCAACTGGCTGGCTAAACCAGGTGAGGGCAGCCATTGAGTCTCAAACCCTAGATGAGACATGCTCCAGCAGATTGAGCAGGTGAGACTAACAGGGGGTCCAAAGTCTTTTGAGACACAGGGGAACCGGCAGTTCTGTGTGTCTTTTTATTGGATCAGAATTCACTTGCATGCCGGTGCTTCTTTTAATAGATGAAGCAGAGTGAATTATTGAGGTGGTATATGGTGGCGCTGTGGGTTAAACCACAGAACCTAGGACTTGCTGATCAGAAGGCCGGCGGTTCGAAACCCCGCGACGGGGTGAGCTCCCGCTGCTCGGTCCCTGCTCCTGCCAACCTAGCAGTTCGAAAGCACGTCAAAGTGCGAGTAGATAAATAGGTACTGCTCCAGCGGGAAGGTAAACAGCGTTTCCATGCGCCGCTCTGGTTTGCCAGAAGCGGCTTAGTCCTGCTGGCCACATGACCCGGAAGCTGTACGCCGGCTCCCTCGGCCAATAAAGCGAGATGAGCGCCGCAACCCCAGAGTCAGACACGACTGGACCTAATGGTCAGGGGTCCCTTTACCTTTATATGGGATGAGGTGCTAGTGAACATAATAATGTTTAGACTAGTTTTTAGCTGCTGTTTTGCTAGAGTAGTTTTATAGACTATAATTGCCTATAATTGTTTTATTGTTGATTTATTAATGATAATGTATTAGTTTTATTGGCCCAGGCATTGTAACTGTGGTGTTTTGTGTCATAGCTATGATGTTCTAGTATGTTTATTGCTATTGATACTTTTTTTAAAAAAGACTTTTGGAGAATCACTTGAATGGAATTAAATACAATTAATCAAATCCATGGCCTAAGTGTGCTGCTTCTTTACTTGAGGGTTGGGGGAAGGGGGTTGGCTGTTGTCACAATAAAAATAGGGTGGGGGAAAGATGATACTATATGTGGCTCTTCAAGAAAAATATAAAAATGAAGCAAAACTTACCACATAGCAGGATTCAGTCCTTGTAGCTGATAAGAATCAAAGTCATCTCGTAATATTATGCTTTCGCTGTGCATTTCAGCTGAAAATGAAAGACAGAAAAGAATTCCCAGCATAGTTTGAAAATCAAATGAACAAATGAAATCTCTTTCTTGCTCGGCTTTCTGAAAATATGATTTGGTGTCCTAAATGTCCTGCTTTTGCTTTTTTTTTGGGGGGATCTTCTTGCACAGTGGTAGGGATCACAATTTTCATGCAAAAGGTCTAAGCTTCAGTCCTTGGCAGCTCCAGGTTACACCTAGGAAAGACTTCTGTCTGAAACCCTGGAGAGCAATGGGCAGGATTTGCTGAAACAAATTTTGGAATTGGGATGCAGAAAGGGGAGGTATGGGGAAGTCGGTGAAGTAAGGTTTAAGAAAAAAGGATTTGAAATTATACATGTTTGTTTATGTGTTAGTTTGTTTGTATTGTGTAATGTTTGTGTTTATAAAAATTGTGAAAAACCAATAAAATTTTTATTAAAAAAAAGAAACCCTGGAGAGCAATGGCCAATCATTGTAGATATGCTGAGCTAGCAAGACCAGTCACATGACTTGGTCTAAGGCAGTTTCCTATGTTCCTACTTCTCCTACTTCTGTCACATGTGGGATACATATCCTACAGAATATAAATCAGGCATAGGCAAACTCGGCCCTCCAGATGTTTTGGGACTACAATTCCCATCATCTCTGACCACTGGTCCTGTTAGCTAGGGGTGATGGGCATCGTAGTCCCAAAACATCTGGAGGGCCGTGTTTGCCTATGCCTGATATAAATTATGTCAAAGGCCCCCACTTGTTTTAAAAAACAATTCAGGACCAGTTAGCTGGTAGTGGTTTCATTCTCATGTTCTCCACTCATCTCCCTCCTACTTTGTGAGCCAGTGTCCAACCCAGTATTTCCCAGACTTGGGTCTCCAGCTGTTTCTGGACCACATCCCTAGCTAGCAGGGCCAGTGGTCAGGGATGATGGGAATTGTAGTTCAAAAACAGCTGGGGACCCAGGTTTGGGAAACACTGGTCCAACCACTAATTTCTCAAGTTTTGAACTACTGGTGAAGGAACATATCAAATTGCTTGATACCTGTTTTATGTTTCTAATACTCACGGACACTTCACATATATTAACATCTATAGTGGTCAATGAAATTTATATATTATCTAAAAGGGAGAGGGGATAATGTTTGTCCCTGCTGGCACTGATGCAGTGGCGTAGCGTGGGTTGTCAGCACCCGGGGCAAGGCAAGTAATTTGCGCCCCCTAACCCGTGGATTTGCGCCCCCTAACCCTAACCCCCAGATGTTGCGCCCGGTGCGGCCGGCCCCCCCTGCACCCCCCATGCTACGCCACTGCACTGATGCATTGTTTATCCAACATCCTTGCCTTGGGTGTCAGTGTTCATATAGGAGTCAGACCCAATGTGTATATCTTGCAGTCTCCACGCTGCAAAAATGAAGCATGCAGATCACATATTTTAGGTCCACATGCCCAGACCCTATGCAGATGTAACATCTAATATGAGAACATCAGACATGCTCGGGGGTGGAGCCAACTGACACAAACATACCCACCACTCCGCCAGAGATAGAATACTAATGTCTGCAAAAGGCTAATGTAATAAACAAATGAGCTCAAACATATTTATAAGAGACAGAGAGACATCTGTTAGGTTCATCTGTCAGCTATTTTACTAAGCATTTAGGGGATCCAAAATGAGCTGGAAAAGATTCAGTTATGATTTTCAGTCTAATCTGGGATTAATCTAGAAATACAGTAACATCTCCCTTGCTGCTTTCTCAGAGCTTGTTCTGTGCACCTGAGGACAAGAGATTTGAGATATTATATATTTAGGATGCAACAATTTGAAATCTAATAAGCAAATGGCAATGGGAGGGCAGAGTAGAACTAAATATATTCATTTCTCATTCAAGTCTGATTTATATCCGAACTCTTTCAAAGCTGCAGTTTCATGATTGCTTTGCATTATAGCAAAGCAAAAAATCCAAATACAATAACATAACACGGCAACCGGAAAAAGCAATAGTAACTCTACTGACATACCTAAAAGGGGATACAAGGGAGCTTCTGTTGGAGCTGCAAAAAGAAAAAAGAAAACACCATTCTATTTCAGTAAAGCAGAAGATTAAAATGATATAAATGTTATAATGCTGCATATCATATATATCTTGCTCTTCTCACATGCTAAACAAACATCACATTGCCATCTTGTTTTCATTTTTTGCAAAGTGGTCTTCAAGTAACAAACTTTTGGTATGAAGGACAACAATATTAAAGGAAATAAAAGTCACATTAAATATGACATAGCTCCTCAAATACGTCAAATTTTTCGGAGTTCTACCCCCTTTTTTTGAATTTTGGTCAAAACGTTTATGATTTTTCTGTTTCCTTCTGAGGAAACTGAATAGTTCAGTGAAAAGAGGTTTGTAGCCGGCATCCCATTAAGGCTTTGTTCAATTTTAGGTTTTTCTAAATTTTTCCATAAACTTTTCGATTTTTATTATTTAGTTTATTTCCACAAGATAATATTTCTAGTCGGTTACTTCGCGTTTCAGGGATTTTCACGGTATTTCATTTGTTTTGTGCAATTTCTTGGTTCCGTGAACGTCTTTTTTCTACTGGCCTCAAATGGAGGAGGCTGATCACATGTGTTGCCTGGCTGACCAATACAGGAGAGACATGTTTTGTTGCAGCTGGGGCAGATGAAGGCATCCGGTTGTGCTGCTGCAGGTGCACCATGGCATTTATTTTCTCTGCGCTCCTCCCAGCGGTCTTTCCTTCTCTGGTCACTGCTGTGGATATATGACCTGACTGTCTGTCTCCAGGCACTAAAAGCCACCACAAATCTCAGCCACTGTAGCTCTCCAGCAGTTTGACTTCAACCTCAAAGGCACACCATTCCTTTGTCTCCTGAGAGAGGACGGATGCCAGCAACAGAATTGGCTCCTGTCCACATGTGCATAAAGCTTCATTTGTACATATTCACTCCCATAATACTTGTTATGTACTGAAGTTCTCACCCTGGGCCAGCAGGGGGATACTGTAGATAGTTATGCAAATAAGGGATCGAAAGTGATGTTCAGTGATTGGATAGTTTTAGAAAGTTGATAGTTACGTTGTACTGGAGCTCTATATAAGCAGGCTGACTGATATCAGACGACACAGCGATTCTTCAAACAGCTCTTGTTTATTCACAGGCCAGGACAGAACTGAACTGAAGGGTTCAGTCAGCCTGCTTATATAGAGCTCCAGTACAGCGTAACTGTATCAACTTTCTAAAAATACTTATTTCCTGTGGCCAGTTATAAATATGTCAATTGGTAATTAATAATAATAATATTTCTCAACTTTTGTAATCCAATATTTTCAGGCTGATGGACAGAAATTTGGCTTTTGCACATGCATGTGTAGTGTAGAATGACTGCAACATCGTGATATTTATTTATATTAGGTTAACTTTTCTTCAAGGAGGACACACACATTTTTTTCTAAGGGGTGGGGGGAGTATATGTTTTTCCTCATACCCATTTTAACTCAGAGCAGCCCTGGGAAGAAGCAGTGACTAGTCCAAGTTCATCTAGTGAGCTTCATAGCTCAGTTGGAGTTTGAACATGGGTCTCCAGTAGACCATAACAGAACAGATATTGCTCTCTGGTTCATCAATGCGGATTGCCAGGTTGATGGGTACTAGCAACAAGGTCTATACACCCCCAAACCACTACATGTGGCCTTGTTCCTAATGATTTCTTTCAGGCGTGTTTATTTCCATCTGCCTTTTATTAATCAATATGTCCTGATGATGTTTTGCTGCTTATTTTAAGGGGTTGTAATGTGGATTTCAACTTGGCAATTTGTATATTTGTTATGCTTATTTTGACATCACTTTGTACGCTGCCTTGTGGGGGCAACTGCCCTGAAAAATAGTTTGTTAAAGTTTTAATAAATACACTCAGCTGCGTTTGTGAACTAACCCCAAAACTTTTATTTGAGCCATCCAGTACGTGAAGTTAGGCACAGCCAGCCTTATATCTGTCAGCATTTTGCACAGAAATGTATTGATTGCCCTGCACTGTTTTTTGTTCTGTTGGCAATAATTTTGCACACATTTTTATTAGGATTCATGGGAACTAGAAATGTTTTTTATAAGGAGTGGGGAAATAATTCTGCATGCATGAGTTACTTACCTTTTGGTTTTGAAATAAATTATTTGTAAGGTTAAGCAAGTATTAAATGCCTAACAAAAGACAGTTCTTAACTTCTCACCCATAAAAAATTAATGTTAAGGGCATTTCATTTCCCAAATTTCTAGAGTCTCTGAAAAAGCTTAGGGATTCTTTGCCTCCAGTACCTTTAAGCTAATTTTAAATTCTAATCCTTCATCTGAGAAATTATAGAGGAACTGTGAAGTTACCATTAAACGAGTGATGAACATACTTTTATATCCCCTGGAATAATTTCTTTATTACAATTTATATTTTATTGCACTAGGGTGAAGTTTTGACCTTCACATATTGTAATTAAGGTCCAAAAATGTCAAACACCTGGAGCATCATATAAAATAGAGTGTAGCACTTTTCAAAGTATTTTCAAGTTTAGAATCTTACCAACCCAAAATTATTATTATCAGCTACAATTTAGCCAAAGTTGAGGCATTTTCAAACCCATTTGTTTAATTAAAAGGTTTATAAGCCACTTGATTTAAAAAAACCAACCCGAACACCTCTCCAAGTGGCTTACAAGTAAAATCAGAGAGTTTAGTGAGAGAGATCAGATGTTTAACACTCCTTAAAATCAACAGAGATAAAAAGTCCCTAACTTTAGTTGGTTTGTGCCCTATACTTTTATTTTAGGAATATATAGAATCGTAGAGTCGGAAGGGAGCCTGAGAATCATCTAGTGCAACCCTCTGCATTGCAGAAGATCAAATCTGCAACCTTGCCCTATGTAGCCAAGGTGAGGGTGAGATCTAGAATTGCAGAATTTCCCAAGGGGACAGGCTCCTCCAGGAAGTGATGGTGAGGCACACATGAGCAAACAGGTTCTTATCACAGTACAGTGGTACCTCGCAAGACGAATGCCTCGCAAGACGGAAAACTCGCTAGACGAAAGGGTTTTTGGTTTTTTGAGTTGCTTCGCAAGACCAATGTCTTGCAAGTTTGTTTCCTTTTCCTTAACACCGTTAATACAGTTGCAACTTGACTTCGAGGAGCAACTCATAGCACGCGGTGTGGTAGCCTTTTTTGAGGTTTTTGAAGACTGGTGATTTTTGAAGCTTTTCCAAAACTTTTCCGACACTGTGCTTCGCAAGACGAAAAAAACTGCAAGACGACAAAACTCACGGAACGAATTAATTTCGTCTTGCAAGGCACCACTGTACTTGCTTGTGGGCTTCCCACAGACATCTGGTTGGCCCTGTGAGAACACAGTGCTGGAATAGACAGCGCTTTCATCTGATCTAGTGTGGTTCTTCTAATGCTCTTAGAGATTTCCTCCTCTTTTTGGAGACATGTCTTCATCTCTCCCCTTGATATTCAGCACAATTGTCGGCACCCACCAGGAAGCAAGATGGCTAATTTGAAAGGCGTTCCTCCTCACTAGCCTGTTCAGGCAGAGGTAGCCAGCAGAGCTCAGTTATGATCTCTTGCTGGAGAAAGTGAGGTGATGGCAGCTGGATACTCAGGAAACTGCAGCCACCTGCTCCCCTGATGTCTGTCTTCCCTTACTGGTTTCCCTCTTCTTTCTCCACACCCTGGCAATCTTTTGAAGCTCTACATCCTTCCTTTCCCTCCTGCAGTAGCCTGCTGGGCTGGAGAAAGATCTGCTGGTTCCTCACTAGGTCTTTCCCTGGGTGTAGCTCACTGCCCGGGTAGAGTCTTCAGCTCTCGTGCCAAAAGGGAGAATTGGGTGACTTGTAGGAGGTTCTTGTGGGCTAAGAAACAAATTTTCTTTCATGGGAATTCTCCTATGAATTCTGAAGCACGTTTCCATTGTCAAACATATGAGACTTGGAAGTGTGTTCTGCTGAAATCAATGGCTCCTAAAAGATCGCTTAAAAGGAATATTGGAGAATGGTATAAATGCCGTATGTAATTTAGAAACAAGTTACGTTTATTGATACATGTTTTTAGTTGCATGATTTGTGTCCTTGTATACACAGGGACGTACCTATCAGTAATCTAAAATATATCAAGAAGAGAAGGACGGAACAGAGAATGGAATGAGAAAGAGGAGCTGGCGACTTACTCCTGGCAATCGAATGAGGCAACAATCAGAGCAGCTGGAGTGATAGAAAAATGGTGGAATGATTTTTTATGGGCTTAGCAGAAATGTTATAAGGAGTTAAGCATATATAAGTATTTTAGTTTTAATGGAAAATAAGGTTAAAAAATACGTTATTTACAATATGATAGAAAATGGAGAAAGATGGAAAGGATTTGCTGAAACAATTAATAGAAGTGGAATACAAAAAGGGAGGTGAGAGGAGGTTGAGGAAACAAGGGAATGAAAGATAGAGTACGGAAAAGGGATGATGTATGTTTTTAAATTGTTTTTGTTTTGTTTTATTTAGGGTTAAGGTTAGGGAGTGGGGTTTGTTTAGTTTAGTTTAATGTGCTTAGTTTTGAGTTTAGGTTGTGTTTTGTATTGTCTATATATTGTACTGTATTGTGTGTTTTTTTCTTTTTTCTTTCCTCCTTTGTCTTTTTTTCTGTTTTTTTCTTCCCTTTTTGTAATCTATAAAAGTAATAAATATTATTTAAAAAAAACAAAACAATCAGAGCATCTGTTCTGGTGGTATGAATTCATAACTCAGGCTGCAAAGTCTCCACATGCGAGTCAACAAGTGACTTGGAATGACTGCCTGCAGGGGCACTTTCCCTCTCTCGCCTATCAGAAGAAGCACTCACTGTGCACATTGAGCGCTTCCCATATCCCACAGAGCAGGCGGATAATTCTCTTCCATGCCTAAGAATGGGAAGCCTCTGTGCATGGGGCTCTGGAACTCTCCACATGTATTTCTTTACACTCCGGGTCACTGATTACCTTTCTTCATCATCTCTTCCATTTCCCCAGCTTTAAAAAGGCAAGAAAGCCCACCAAGGGAGGCATGTTTGCTTTGCTCAGTGCTCAAATTTAAATCTAAATAGCACAAATCAATGCTTATTAAAGAGGAAGAGATATAATTATTCTTAGCAATGCTTCCCTCTGTTCATGTTTCCTTTGCATACATTTTTGGAATATTTAGCAAAATATTACAGAATCCTCCCCCCACCCAATAAGGAATACGCATAGTATTAAGATCTTGGGTTCACTTGGAGTAGTTCTTTGGATCATGGTTGTAAACTAATTTGGAGTTGCTTTTAACTGGGGATTCATGAAGGTCTTCGGCCTCTGAAGAACCTGCTTTAGAAAGGCAAAAAAGAGAAAGAGCCATTCTCTTGGGAGCCAGTGTGGTGTAGTGGTTAAGAGCGGTAGTCTCGTAATCTGGGGAACCGGGTTCGCGTCTCCGCTCCTCCACCTGCAGCTGCTGGGTGACCTTGGGCCAGTCACACTTCTTTGAAGTCTCTCAGCCCCACTCACCTCACAGAGTGTTTGTTGTGGGGGAGGAAGGGAAAGGAGAAGGTTGGCCGCTTTGAGACTCCTTAGGGTAGTGATAAAGCGGGATATCAAATCCAAACTACTACTCCTCCTCCTCCTCCTCCTCCTCTTCTTCTTCTTCTTCTTCTTCTTCTTCTTCTTCTTCTTCTTCTTCTCTCTTTGATATTTTCCCATAGAGTAAGGTTACCAGATGTCCCTGTTTCCCAGGGAAACTCCCCGGATTTACAGCTTTATCAGCATTCACATGCACATCGCAAACAAGTGTCCCCGGATTCATAGAAAAAAATCTGATAACCTTACCATAGCTGTGCTTCGGTTAACAGCAAGCTCTCAAATGAAGGCACCCAGGAGCAGTGAGAATACAGTGAGGGGGGAAAGTATTTGACCCCCTGCTAAATTTGCCCATTTGCCCTCTGGCAAAGCCATTTGGTATTTTAAATATTTGTAAGTTGCTTTTATTAGAAAATAGATAAAAGTGATGAACAAATGCAACAAATAATTAAAGCAACAGTGACAACAGGATCTATGGACTATGTGACGAGTTAACCACTCCTGTAGTGAACTTCATCAGCTGAATTTTGAATTGACTTCTGCTGCTGTGACAATTCATAGGCCATCTAGTGACCTCTTTTGGAAACGGAGTGTTTTAAGTGGAGCTTTTCAAACTTAGAGCAAATGGTTTGCCGGAGTCTATTCGTTCCCGTGGACTTAGGAAACATTTTGGGTGGTTCTGATATTTGTTGAATAAGTGGTTCTACTTTGGTTGTATTCCATTTAATAGCAATTGGGAATAGGGATATAAAGTCGGTCCATAGAGGAATATCAACTACTCCAATATCTGGAAGTAGTTAAAGCGTGTTCCTGGAGAATAAGGAGTAGAATAAGGTGCAATTTTTATAAAAAGTGAATGGAGGAATGTAATTGGGGTGGGCAACCATAACAATGGTGTGATAAGCAAACCTTTTCTGAAACTCGGTCTATTGGGAAAAGAAATCAGTGCTAACATTTAATCAAAACGATTAATTAGATAATCAAATGAGCACTATTATGTTGATTTCTGCATATTAAACTATCTGTGCAAGAGCAGGTCAAGCTGCTTTTTCCGCTGGCTTGTTGGCAACCTTTGCCGCAGCCTTGCCTGCTATGTTTTCTAGGCTCTGGAGAGGCTCCAGCGAGGCTCTGCTTCTCTTCCTCCACAAATGAAACCCTCAATTCCTCCTCCTGCCCACAAGCAGGGCTCCTCTCCTCTCTTTGCCCCTTGGTTCTCCTTGGAAAAGAACCAACAGATTCTTCTTCCCATGTGGTGCCCTGTGCAAAAGTTGTTGACCAGTTCTTTTTTTAAAAAAAGCATCTCCACAGCTTGCTTCCTGCCCTAAAAGAAACTGACTTTAAAAAGATAGGCAGCGGCCGCAACAGCATCAGGGGTACTTTTTGGTCACCCCCCACACCCCCCGCCTTGAGTCATTTGTTGTTCTCCTAGCTCTGAAATAAACTGTCTTCCCCTCCCCTTCCCCTTTAAACCTGCACACAATCCTGATTGTAAATACATGAGGATTGCCACGCTGAGTGGCACACATCCCTTTGCTTTTGTTTACTCTTAACAAAATACAGTGGTACCTCGGGTTACATATGCTTCAGGTTGCATACGCTTCAGGTTACAGACTCTGCTAACCCAGAAATAGTGTTTCAGGCTAAGAACTTTGCTTCAGGGTGAGAACAGAAATCATGCTCCAGTGGCGCAGCAGCAGCAGGTGGCCCCATTAGCTAAAGTGGTGCTTCAGGTTAAGAACAGTTTCAGGTTAAGTACGGACCTCCAGAACGAATTAAGTACTTAACCCGAGATACCACTGTAGAAGATTCTTATTTGGATTAATAAAAAAATGTAGACTTTATGCAATATACAAAGAGCAGGAATTTTATGGAAGTGCAGAATTTACAACCTTTTAAGATTATATTGACTGATGGAAAATGCCAAGAAACATGCAATGATATATCTCAGTGTCTAATTTTGAACAAGAGAAAGGTAGAAATCATATAGTACTTGTGGTGTTTGAAATGCCCCTGAGGCTGCCACATACCTTTCACTTGTCCCAAATCTACAAACTAAATTCAAATGGAAAAAAACAAGATTGACTCCCTGTATACCTCTACTCAAAAGGAAGTCCCAATGAGTTCATGGGGCTTTCTCATAGGTATAGGATTAAAGCCTAAACTGGACTTGATGCTTTGTGGTTCAATGCAGGCATTTAGAATGCATCCCAGATACCTCGGAGACAGAACAGAACTTGTTTGAATGATATCGATGGAGTTCTAGATAGGACAGTTAATCTAGTCATTTCAAGTATCAATCCCTCTTCCCAGGGAACTCAGAATTGTGAGGAGCTTACTAGCAACTCTCAACAAACTACACTTCCAGAATCATTTGGGGGAAGCCAGGACTGTTTAAAATGGTGATACTGCCCTTAATATATAGTGCAGACAGGACCTTAAGGGAGCTTGTCATACAGGTGTGAGAAAATCTGCATCTGTTGAAATTCTGTCTTATGCAAATCACAAGTCCTTTGCATCTGCTCATCTTCATGCTAGATGGACTCCTGAGTAGAGTGGGGAGGTCATGGCAGGTCTTTTCAACCAAGAAGATCAATAACAAACAGCTTGCATTTTGCCAGGCATATGGGAACAAAGCCTGAAACTGATCCATCAGTATGGAAGAACAACACAATCACATCCTTAATAATTTTGCATCTTTCATGTCTATCAATCAGCTATGCGTCTCCTCAAGTACTAATAATGTCTACAACTACAAATGAATATGGAAGAGCAAGATTCTAAATGAAAATAACTCTTACCTCCTTGTTCACACAACTGTTGGGCTAAGGCATCCTTGAATATAACTTGGCCCCTGTGAGTAGCTGTTGCCCTGGAAATATAAAGAGAAAAAAAATTAAATAATGTAGAAAGCTCAGTTGTGGTACAAAATAGTTCATTTAGGTTACAGAAAATATGGGTTTGCCAAGAGCATGGTAAGATACACATCACTATGCAAATTTCAGACAAATACCTCTCCACACATTGGCAGTCACTCAAAAGCAATTACAGCGGTACCTTGGTTCCTGAACAGCTTAGTTGTCAAACAAATTGGCTCCTCAGTGCTGCAAACCCAGAAGTACGGTAAGTGTTCCGGTTTGCAAACATTTTTTTTGGAAGCCAGAAGTCCGACTTGAGTGCAGGAAGCACCTGCAGCCAATTGGAAGCAGTGCCTTGGTTTCTGAAAGGACTCCCGGAACGGATTAAGTTCGAGAACCAAGATACCGCTGTATTTAAGTAGAGACCGCAGGACAGATAGTCATTTGAACATGCCATCAGTGTTTTTTTCACTGATCAAAAAGCTACTTAATGCATGTTCTAGCTAAATGAACACGAATTCTTAAAACAAACATATTCCTAAAAATAAAAGAAACTGACTATTCAGCTAATATCAATATTTAAAACCAGTGTTAGAAAGTGAGATATGAAAGCTAGGACCTAAATGGCACCTTAAACCTAGGTTATGGGCACAACGGAATGTCTAGGCCCGCTTTTTTTCTAACAAGAATAGAAAGCTGAAAATGAATGAACTGTAGCTAAAATATTATGTTCATTTTTCACATGGTCTAGTTCTTCCCCACCCCCTAATATTCTTAAGAGGGTCTCTTCTTCAGTCTTCAGAGGGTAGCTGGAAGTGGGGAGGAGAAAAAGCTCCTCCTTTCCTTCCACTCTGCAGTTTTAATCTGAAATCTTAGGTGCAGTACTGCGCCCAGAGCTCAGAAACTGCTTGTGCTAATGAAATTCCCTGTCGCAAAATGTGCCTAGAACAATGCGAGTTTCGAACGCTGTTTGAAACCTGACACACCATCTCAAGATGGACATCTCACTGAATATAAAAAAGAAGATGATCAGTGTATGAAAACTGCATGTGAGTGGGGTGAAGGGAAAATATATTCTGCTTGGTTACTGGGCTGCAAATCAGCACAACTATGTTTTTCACATTCAAATTATCATGTGATTTGAATTTTCCATTCTTCGTTCATTCTTTTCATTTAATGAATGTAGCACCTTAGACACTGTTATAAAACTTCCGTGCTGGTTGTGCCTGCAACAGAGGGTAAAGAGAAGGGCAGAGCAGAGATGGTAAACGCACACAGAAACAGGTTGAAAACAGGCTTTGGTCATCTTGATTTCAGTTTACATTAATTTGGCTTCCTCTGGCCAGGGACACACTGATATCACTGGCACAGCCTGATTGCTAATCATGGAAATGCCTAGCCTGTCTGCTGGGTGGCCTGGGAGGAAGAATAATGGCTGGCAACAGATGGTGTAAGCTACCACCAACTTGGGGTAAAGCACAGCATCCCTGTACAAATCAAGGCTGTGACTCAGGATTCCCTGTGGTTGCAGGGGGAAAAATTAGTACATGAGAAGCACAAACCTGGATTTCCATACTGCTTCCACTGGAGTAGTGAACCTGGGCCAAATGCAGCTCTCTAATCCTCTCTACCTGGCCACCAGGACTCTCCCCAAATCACCACCTAGACCACACTCCTCACTGATTTGAGCATCCTGGAGTATATTTTTGCCTGGCTAATTTGATAATACCTTTTGCTTGCCTTGATGCAGAATAGAGAGAAGTGTGGAGAAGCTACTGTACAAAGATAAAATTTACATTTACAGCTCCACCTACTTTTGTCTCTGGCTCTGCCCCCCACCCCATCATGTGGCCCCTGGAAGGCTTCCCAAGAGGGAAAATGGCCCTTGGGCTGAAAAGGTTTGCCCATTCCTGGTTTCCAATATGGCAGTCATCTCTTGAATTGTGCCATAGTATTGGGCTTGGGTACCTTCATAGGTGTACAGTGCACACTGGCCAGAGAAATTAGGGTGTTAATTCATGGAAATGGGCTTAGGAAGCTGCTTGACACTGAGTCAAACTATTGGTCCATCTAACACAGGGATGGGGAACTTGTGGTCCTCCCGACATCATCTTTGACCATTGGCCATGCTTGCTGGGGCTGAGGGGAGTTGAAGTCCAACAACATCTAGAGGTTCACAGGTTCCTGACTCTTGATTTAGCCCTGTTTTGATAGCGCTGACTTGCAGCTTGGAGATGCTGGGACCTTTTGCATGCAAGCCATGTGATCTACCACAGAGCTACAGCCCCTTCCAAAGGAAAGTGGAAAAGAATATTTGTTTCCCCAATTAGCTGAAAGGAGTCTTTGAAGAGGATTATGAATGTAAATCAGCACAACTAGTCTTTTGCTTCTTTGAAATGCAGTAGGTACAAAGTACACCTCCAGATGCCACAATGCTGTCATAATTGAGTGCTTAATCGTCAGAGGTCTAATTCTCCTTTGATTCACGTAGCTAACTCCCAGTGACACAAAATGGAATGTGCATTCATGTGCAAAAAAAGGAAAACAACTTCATTAGTGATCATTCAGCTATCGGAAGACATGGTAAAAACAAACAAAAAACATTTGGGATTATTTGTTTTTAAGATGTTCCAGGAGCAACCATGTGGGAAGCAGAGATTTGGCTACATTTCTTCCTATATACATAAAAATATAAGGCTGTCATTGTGCAGCCCTCATTGAAGGATTTGTAGTGCTGCAACACAATCCTGGGTTTGCATAAAATCAGGGTTGGGTAGGAAAGCAAAGGAGAAGGCCGGTTGCACAACAGCAGGATCCTGAGAGGAGGAAAGTGGTGGTGTAAAACAATGGCGGAAGTTTGAGTAAAGTAGGAATGGAAAGAACTGAGAGGAAAATGATGGTTTTAAACAACAGAAGATTTGAGTAAAGTACCTTCACACAATGGAATATTTGAGGGCTCTGCATGTTTTATCTTTAAAAACATGAGGCAGCTGAGGAATACAAGAAGGAGATGTTTGAGTACAGTGAGAAGGGAGGGACACTAAAAGGGTGCAATGGCTCTTTTAAACAATGGCAGAAGTTTAAGCTGGGGTGGAGGATCACTGAGAGGAAATGGCTGTTTTAAGCAACAGAGATTTGAGCAGAGATGCAAAAATACTGAGAGGAGAAAAGCGGCTGTTTAAAACATGGACAGAGGTTTGAGTAAGCAGGGGGTAACTAAGGGGAGGGGGAAGTGGCAGTTTAAAATAAGGTTTGAGTACAGCAAGAAGGGAGTTAGGAATGGTTTTGTTGTGTTAGCTTTTTGTTCTTAGCTTCTGTGTTGCACCCATCTCTGCTATTTCTGTGGGATAACCATTCTCTATATGTTGGTGGCATTGAAAAAACCAGGTATAAAATTAGAATTATTGGCATCCAGGAATTCTTACTTTATATCTATTTTTTCCCCTTTTCACCAACAATTTCTCTTCGGTAAAACTGTTTAAAAAAAAACAACCCCTCAAAGTCTTAATTTTTTTTTTAATTGAAACTTTTTAGCATATGATACAATAAAAAACAGATTAATCTAAATAAAAAAAGAAATCAACAAAAAAGATCTTAACCCTTGTCTCACATTAAAGGAAATGGACCCTCCCAGCATTCACCAGGGATGTTTTCCTTTATTTTCCCAGTCTCCCATCCTGGAAAGTCTTTCCTTCCCTTCTTCTCACACAGGGTCTTTCACCTCCCATCTATCACCTTCCCGTGTGTACCCTCATTAACGCAGAGTAAAAGGACCATTAGGTCCAGTCGCGGATGACTCTGGGGTTGCGGCGCTCATCTCGCTTTATTGGCCGATGTACAGCTTCCAGGTCATGTGGCCAGCATGACTAAGCCGCTTCTAGTGAACCAGAGCAGCGCACAGAAATGCCGTTTACCTTCCCACTGGAGCGGTACCTATTTATCTACTTGCACTTCGTGCTTTCGAACTGCTAGGTTGGCAGGATCAGGGACCGAGCAACGGGAGCTCACCCCATCGCGGAGATTTGAACCACCGACCTTCTGATCGGCAAGTCCTAGACTCTGTGGTTTAACCCACAGCACCACCTGCATCCTTTTAACCCAGAGTAGATGACCTCAAAAAACAAAGCCAAACACAAGCAAAAGTAAAGTGGATAAAAGAAGAGAAAAAGAAAACACAAGAAATAAAATCACAAGAAATAAAGAGAGGAGAGAGAGAAAATTAAAGAGGACTTCTGATTCTCCATCCATCAATTATATCATTATCATCAGAGTGTTCACTCCAGAATGGTATCCAGCTGTATTCCAAGGTAACATCCAGCTATTCTTCAATCTGCTAGGTGGTCTTTTCCCAATCTTCAACCCCAAGCATCTCAAGTTCATTCATTTTCCTTTCCATACAAAAAGTCAAAGGGGCCCTTCAATTGTTATTATCGCTAGATGTTATTCATTCAAACCCAGTTCCATAACTTCCCATCCCATTTCCTGTTGGCCATGATTTTCCATCATAATTTAGAAAATCCCTTCCATCCTTTTCCCAGAATAATTGCCAGAGGCTTGATCACTTTTCCCTCTGAATTCAACTTGTATACGGGATCCTCTCTCTCTCTCAGCTCTGCCTCTGCCATCTCAAGATGTTTTTAATGTCTCTGTCTGTGGTTTCATTCCACTTCTCCAGCATCACAACTCCATTGTTTGTCTGTTTCACTCCTCTGGAAATTCTCCATTCCATCATCTGCTACCATTCTACTCTTATGTTCAGGCAGATCTTGATCAGTAATATTCCCCAAAGGTCTTTGGTCTAATCTTTCTCTGATCCACAATTACTTTAACAGAAAATTTTATACCTGAATTCTGTAAATCTACCCCAATAAGCTATGGGATTTGAGATTTGAGTTCCAAAGCCATTTGCAGATTGAGATAATACTATACAATGTAATAAAAATGCAGTTTTCCACTACAGAAGCAATACAAGAGGAAGATTATGAGCAACTGCTCGGTTTATCCATACTGGCAGAAACATTGCATGGTTGCTGATGTGCACACTATCTAACTTTAAAAGCACACTGATTTCATTACCAGCACATTATGTTCTTTCATGTCATTATTAGAAGGATTAGTCACAGCATCTGAGCATCAAAAAGAAAACATTAGCCAACTGTATTTGATTATTAGAATTAATACCACTTTCAAAAAAATGCAAATAACAATATTCTAAAAATTACCATTCACCAGAAGTAATCTTTGTTACTATTTAAAATACTGTTTTCAGTCCTTTGAGTGGGAGAAAAAGTGAAACTTTCTTTTCTTTTCTTCTTCAGATGTACACCTTGTGGTGTGATGAAAGCAGCTCAGCATCTCACTGTGACATTTTTTCCATCAATATTCACTATCATAGGAATATTGGTGCATAGGAAGTACAAATGAAGATAAAGACGTGTTGGCATGTGAAAACAGAACATATTACCCTTTCGCTTAAAAAGACATAGGTTCATTCCAACAAAATTGAACGAGCTTTCTAAGTGTTATGCTCACATAACATTTTGCATGATTACAGCTCACATGCAAGTGCTCTTTGAGAGTTCATTCCAAATGTACCTATTAATCTCCCGCTTCAAGATGTGTAAGACATCGCCACCACCAACAGCAACACAAAGTTTTGCAGAAGACAGCTATGTCCAGGGCTAAATGACTGAAGCTGCATAATATCATCAAGAAAGCTTCCTATCCATTCCTCATACTCTATCACTGGTTAAATCTCCCCCCTTTTATTAATATGGGATTGTCTTGGCATCCGTCTTCCTCAAGAAACAATAGTGTGCCAGTGGAGTCAAATCACTGCATTAGCAGCACTGAAGTGACATCCCTGGGGTACAAACCTGGGCAGCGTGTCTGGAGCTCCTGGGCTGCCCAGAGGACAAGACTCACTGATGTGGTCCAAAGGAAAGCGGAGCAAGACATTTGGCACCAGCTTTGCTGCAGGAATTGCTGGAAGGAGGCATACAAGGGTGTAAGGGGAGGGGTACTACCTCTGGTGGACGGCAGGCTGTGCTCCTTCTGGGGTACTTTGTCAACCTGTGGTTCCCACTCAGCTCTCGCCTGTCACTCCTAGAAGGTGTCAGCAACTTATACCAATGGTTTCAGAGAGACTTTGTTTTACTGGCTGAGTTTTACCGCCTTGGCTGTGAGTCCTATAAGAACTACTCCTTGCCTTGCAGGCCTTTTCCTACCAGGCTTGGGCAGGGTCAGGGCCCTATCTGATTCCAGCTGCAAAAGCTGAGGCTGCTGAACAGACTCCTTGACTCTTTTGCATCTTTGTATCTTATTACGATTGACGTGGAAATTGTTTGATTTGGTTGTGTACCTTTGATGTTTTATTGTTTATGACGACTGTTTGCAATTATGTGATTATTATTTTTAATGTTGTAAGCTGCCTTGGGCAAAGTTTGAACTATGGAAAGGTGGTATACAAACAAAATTATGTATGCATAATTGAGTCCTAACTAGAAAAGAAGTTTTCACATCTGTAAGGCTCCAGCAACATCATCCACTGTATAGCTCACAGCTGGCTTTATATTATCCACTGTTTTTGGTTTATGTATAACTGGGGAGACTTATTATTAGCATTATGTCTTTAGGAGAAGACTCCTGTCGTGGTAATGAGTACATACGTTAGGTGGATTCTCTAAACGGAAGAACATATGCTTGACAAATCCCAATAGTCATGAAAAGGACAAGCTATTGTGAATTCCAGACAAAAGACTGCATGCCAGGAAATTTCAATGCCAGCTGTTAACAGGAGTACAGCACAAAGAGGTATATATTTCATATTTTATTTAAATTTTGTTGAATCAGAAGATAACTTTTAAGTGCATCTATAAAAAGAAAGGGAACTTAATGGGCTCAAGTGAGGCAGATGATCTCTTTTTCACATCTTTATTTGGTTCTTCAGGGCTTCAAAATTTATCCTGACTCTCTCTAATGCATGTCATTACCTGTGTTGTGTTCTGACCCATGTACACGAGACACTATTTCTATGCCAATAAAGGAGATTTACTGATTGGTGGTATGGCTTACAATGCATAAAGAAGGCTGATCGCCAAAGAATTGATGCTTTTGAATTATGGTGCTGGAAGAGACTCTTGAGAGTCCCATAGACTGCAAGAAGTTCAAACCTCTCCATTCTTAAGGAAATCAGCCCTGAGTGCTCACTGGAAGGACAGATCCTGAAGCTGAGGCTCCAATACTTTGGCCACCTCATGAGAAGAGAAGACTCCCTGGAAAAGACCGTGATGTTGGGAAAGATGGAGGGCACAAGGAGAAGGGGACGACAGAGGACAGGATGGTTGGACAGTGTTCTCGAAGCTACCAGCATGAGTTTGACCAAACTGCGGGAGGCAGTGGAAGACAGGAGTGCCTGGCGTGCTCTGGTCCAGGGGGTCACGAAGAGTCGGACACGACTAAACGACTAAACAACAACAACAACAACAAGGCTTACAATGTGATCATGTATGCATTTCAATTGGGTTTATTCCCAAATACTTAAACAGGATTGCAGTGTTGATAGCTGTATTTTCCTGCAGCAGAAAGGAAGTTGTTCATCTATTACACATGTTATGCAGACTCACTCGGCAATTCATTAAGAGATTGTGTGCTTAAGGGACATAGGAAGAATCTTACAGGAACAGAGCAAAGTCCCATCTAGTCCAGGATCCTGCTCTTACAGTGGCCGGCCAGATGCCCCTGGGAAGTCCATAAGCAGGGCCTGAGTACAACTGCACTCTTCCCAATTGTGATTCCCGGCAACTGATATACAGAGGTGTGCTGCCTTCAATACTGGAGGTAGAAAATATCCATTGTGCCCAGTATCCGTTGACAGCCTTATATTCTATGAATTTATAATCCTCTTTTAAAGCAGTCCAAATTGGCAGCCATCAATACATACTGTGGGAATGAATTGCCCTTTAACCTTCCTGCTGCTATCCTAGAGATATATTTTCTCTAGATAAAATATATGGAGGAGAAGCAGCAGCACATGCTATCTAACTGGAATAACCAGAAACATCTAAATTCGTAATTATTTTTTTTTGGGGTGGTGGTGGTGGAATTGGTTGGGAAAGATTTTCTTTTCCATTCTGCCTACAAAGAGTCCCATGGAACAGTTTTGCAAACTGTTAGATGAAGTGGAGTTGCTGCAACAAAAGATATCAAATAACATATTTGATATCTGACACTGCATTCTACTGCTTTGGGTAGCATTTGAAGTCATCCCTGTAGCTGCAGATAAAACTGCAGTTTGAGCTAAAGCAATTAGCAGGTGAAATGTCCATGCTGTGAAATGGTTCACTTGCAAATCAAGCTGCTGTTCAAGGCAAACAGGAAAACTAGACTGGGTTGTTGTTGTTTTCTAAAAAGCTGACAAAGTGCTTAAATAATTTGTGTTATGGTGGGCTAGAGGTTCTTAAGAATTCCCAGGAAAAATACATTAAATACATGCAAATTGTAGTATTAAATTATGATGTTCATTGCTAAATATTTACTCACCTCACCTCACCCCAGCCCTGTATTTTAAATTGGGAAATATGGCTGATAATGGTTTCTGCTTTCATCTGGGCTGCGGAAGACATTTGCTTAGCATTAAAGCTCTGGCGTGAAACTATTTTTATAAGAACATCAGAAGGGCCTTTTTAGATCATACAGTCACCAAGGGCCCATCTACTTCTGTGTGCTGTATATACCAGTGGGCAGCCAGGTTGCCTCTGGGAAGCCTAAACCTCATGCATGAAGGTAACAGCCCTCCCTAACATCTGGTATTCAAGGGGAGAAGTGTTCAAAGTCAGCAAGCGCTGCTTAGCTATCACCGCTAAAAACCTTTGTAAAACCTATTTTCCTTCCTTTCCCAACCCTCTGCTTTCCCACGGTCTACCCTTTTTAGACAGCGTGGTCATCAAGAGAGAGGAAAAACTCCAGGTGTCCCCAAATAAGGATTTGTTCCAAATGCATTGGGCTTGGAATAAATTTCATTTCAAGCACTTTGTCCCCCCTTTTCCATTCTTGCAGTTAGTCTACTTTACAGTCTGTAAGCCTACAGAAAGCATTAGTGCAATTTCACTTACTTTCTATGCAGCACCTAGCATTTGGTGTACTTTATAAAAACTCTTAGGGATGCGGGTGGCGCTGTGGATTAAACCACAGAGCCTAGGACTTGCTGATCAGAAGGTCAGCGGTCCGAATCCCCGCGACGGGGTGAGCTCCCGTTGCTCGGTCCCTGCTCCTGCCAACCTAGCAGTTTGAAAGCACGTCAAAGTGCAAGTAGATAAATAGGCACCACTCTGGCGGGAAGGTAAATGGCATTTCTGTGCGCTGCTCTGGTTCGCCAGAAGCGGCTTAGTCATACTGGCCACATGACCTGGAAGCTGTACGCCGGCTCCCTCGGCCAATAAAGCGAGATGAGCGCCGCAACCCCAGAATCGGTCATGACTGGACCTAATGGTCAGGGGTCCCTTTACCTTTTACCTATAAAAACTGTTATCCAGCATATCTAAGATAGTGGGCAGTGTCACATCTGGCGGCAGTGAATTTCATGTTAACCCTGAACACCATGAAATATAACCTCCTCTGGTTCATCATGAAGATGCAGCTGATCCATTTCACTGAATGAGCCTGAGTTCTAATAGTATGAAAAGAGACATCTCTTCATACCCACTCTACCCTTGCCTTTTCTTTTTGGCATAAAGGCAGACAGTAACATAAGGTAATATTCTCAGGGCTGCATCTAGACTAAATTGGCTGCACCTAGTTCCCGCTAAAATCAATGGGACTTAACTTAGTTGTGGTTAACTTTTCATCCTGATATCAATGTGACTAACTTACAGCACGTTCCTAACTGACTCAGCTATACAGCTGCAAATAAAACATTTTAAATGTGCTGTAAAGTACAATATACAAATGTGACACTAGATGGTGACAGTGAGCAATGCCAAATTCAATGTATTCTTCAACAGGTTTTTGCATTTTCACACCATTTTTTATATGTGTGTAGATTCCACCTATGTCTACTAAGAAGTAAGTTATATTGAATTCAGTGGCGCTTATACCCAGGTGAGTTAGGAATGCAGCCTTTGTCAGAATCCAGCCCTCAAATTTTATTAACTGAATAAATGTGCATGCAAGCGTTTAGTACAGCCTTGTATTTAATCACTAGCTTCGTAACCATAGGTGACAAGGAACTGCATGCAGGTCAGATGCATTTAGGTACTGCAGGGGAAAGACAGAGATGCTATGCCTTCTTCTGTGCCTAGCATAGAAACCAATTTTTCCATCCCTTTCCTGCCAGTCTATATATTTTTTTTTTGTATCTTTCTTATAATTAACAATAATAAATTTATTACATTTTACCCTGTCCTTTCTCCAAGCAGCTTAGGGGGGCCTTCATGTTTTTCTCTTCCCAACCATGTCCTAACCTCATAATGTGTTGTGAGTTAGGAAGCATGAATAATACTGACTGGCTCAAGGTCAGCATAAGCTTTATGGCTGAGCAGAGGTTTTAATCTGAATCTTCCCAGCCTTCTCTTAGGCCCGCTCTATATCTGCCACATTATTAACAGCAGCAACAATAGGCCACACAAGCTGCTAATCAATTTTTTTTTTTATTCAGCCAAGCCATTATTGCAAATGTACGGGTTCTTGCCGGCAATATCTACCGTATATATTGTGTTAAGAGAGATGGAGAAGCAAGAAAGGTAAAAGAACAAAAGAGAGGCCTTTAATGGTTTTAACGCATATACATTTCTAAAGGAAGAATGTTTACAAAAACAAAATACTTGCACTTGGGGAAAAGTCAAGGCTCTGAAGCCTATGCACAGTGTCTTATAGACAGTAAACTATAGGCTCTCTGGCATTAAGCCTCCAGAGGCACTGCAGAGAGACCTCTCATCCCTTTGCCAGGTCATTTGGACCTGAACCAGAGTAGCATGTTGGTTACTGAACTGAAAGCAGTACATAATCAGGGCATGGGTTTCATTTACAGCCTGGAATTGCTTGAGCGGTGTTCTTTGTCACTCCTCCCTGATCCATGGGAGAGGGAGTGTAGCAGCAGAAAAGGCATTTGTTGCAGCACAAAGTATTTTGCTTGATCTTTGACTAGTGATGTAGCAGTCTCTGAGGGTTTGTTGCAATGAATATGACTTGCAGCAGCCCCAAGGCTGTTCTAAACTCTTCCAATGGCTCTTTTGTCTCCTAGGTGTGCCAGGACAGGTGGCTCAAAAATCATTATTGCCTCCTCCATTCCCTTAGCTGTACCGAACAGGGCCTGAAAGGTGATTGAATTGTCCTCCCCCCAAGGTTCTTCATTTCAGCAAAATTACTGACAATAATTGGTACTTGCGAAGGATTAAGGAGGAACAACCAAAGATGGCTACAGGAGGTTTTGCAAACAGTTATATCTGCCTTACTTATGTGTACAACAAAGCAAACGACAGAATCTCACCTAAAATATCATGGATATGAGTTCCCAAGGCCAGTATGATGAAGAGATATACAAACATTGCTTCAGTCTTGAAGAACAAAGAGCTATTACATAGTAAATCCAACCCAACCATCTGGAGTGGGATCTAAAGATTAATACCATAGCTAAGGATGCATGTTTGTCAGAGCTGTAATGGATTTTCCAACTTATACAAAATTCTCCATGACTTTTCGCAGCTGAGAGCATGGAAAGCTGCCCAGGTATGTGTGGGAGCTAAAACAGTAAGAATGCTTATAATTTCATTAATGTTATTTTCCTGGGTTAGGAGGCCTCAGTGATTCTATGATATTTCCTGTGTATTGGAATGAAATACAGATATAGCTGGCAAAATACCTGGCTGGTGCTCTGGAAGGAGCTGTGGAAGGAAGACAGCTCTGATTAGAAAGTAAGCAGTCTTCCTCCACCAGTATTCCCACATGCTTTTTGGATTTTTTAAAAAATATATATGATAAAATGATAATATGACAATGACAACTGTTGCTTGCTAGTTAAGGCAATGGAGGTGAATAGGTTTTACATTTTACCTATCTTTTGTGGGACTTTAAAATGTATGGTTTTTTCCTATGGCTCTTAATAAATTTACCCTGAAAAACCAATTACACTACTTTCAACTGAAGTAGCAGAGACAAATACACAATAGGATTACCCATGTGGGAATTTGGCTAGCGTACTTAGCCTTAGTCATTGCTTGGCCAAAAAACTGAATTAAGTTTTGTGGATGAAACTAAAGTAAGTTTTTAGTGCTAACAATTTCAAGAGAGGTCTGAAAATCATGGGAATCATAACACTATGGGGGGGTGGAACTATGTGAGTACTAAATACATGGATTTCATTTCTTTGCTCCTTCTGGATTTTGGACTTAAGTCATATATCAAATCGTCTTAAAATGGGAAACTCAGGATTTCTAAGAAACTAAATACATCAAAGATTCAGGATTTAAGAATAGCACTCGATAAGGTTTCAAATAAAATATCCAAGATTAGTGGCTATATTATTTTAAAACTGATTTTTAAAAACAAACAAACATAGGTACTGTACATACAGACAGGCTCCATTTGCCATTCCCCACCTTGGCCCCCAAATTAGGCTTTGGAACAACACTATAATTTTTAATCATTATTGATCTCCGTGAGATGGCCTCCTTTTTAGCAAGGGCAACGAGAATGAAATTGGATAATTTGGCATGAAGTCTAACATTGAAAGTAGCGCACTCCTATTAATTTCAGTGTCAGCTTTAGCTGACCAGGGCAGTCACAGCTAATAGGAATTAGACTGGTGCCTTGGGGAAAAATATGTCCTGACCTGGTAATCAAGTCAAACTGCAATTGGTGCTCCAGGGAGGCATTGACTTGTTGCTTTTGAACATGCCAAAGGATCTTGAGTCTCTTCAACCCTAAAGATTTCTGAAGAAAGCTTTTTTGTTCAGAGCCAAATATCACAGGTCAGCGGTTTTCAATTTGTGATCATGGGAATGCTGGAGCTCTCTGGAAACTTAGCGGGAGTTCCATGGTGGGGTCAGCAATAGCAGATAAGGTCCCCGAAAGTCAGCTGCCTGGCTACTATAGTTTTATTTATTTACTTTATAATCCACTTTTCATTGTTCACGCCACCCCAATTTCCCCCTGCAATGTTCAGATGCAGGGAAAAGTTGTGTGTATTCTAGGGCACATTCTCATACACAAAAGTGAAAGTCACAGCAAGGCCCAACAGGCTTGGTCAGTGTTCTGTATCATTAAATTCACATTGCAGCTAGTCCTTTCTGCTCTTCACCTTGAAGAGCACACCGTGGGATTACAGCATAATACACAGAAGGGGTACATTTATTTTGCTCAAAAATCCGCTTCTAGAAGCATCAGCTCAGGTGTGAAAATCTGAAAATGTTGAGCAATGAAATTCTCAAGCAACCTGAAATACTTGCAGGAGTAATCCTTCATGCACTGTATTAATAAAATAAACTTGTTCTGGAATGCTACTGCTACTTCCTAGGGTGCACAAATCAAATTGCATTTCTACCATTTCTGCCCTTTTCAATACATAACACTTGCCTCTCTGTATGTACCATCTTGAGCATTTTGAAATGCTTGCCGTTGCCTTTGATTCTGAAGAAAAGCAAGTGCCCTCTTTTTCCACTTTCTCTCTGCATTATCAAGAAAGGTTTACTGCAGTGGCATCTGCCAAATCAGTCAATTCATATAAATAATAGAAGAAGCCTCTGTTGTTTCTCTACTGACACAGTAGCAACAATTGGGTCCTTTCCAGCAGAGAAATCATGTTCTTACATTCCATACTCTACCTTGTGTTGCTTATATTTGGGTTACCTATGGAATATTGATTACATATGTAACTACTATTTAAAACCTTGATTTTGTTGTTGAATGGCTTTCATAAAAGGAGATAGTGAATGATGTCATGTGTAATGGTATGCATGCATGCTTACTTGGAAGTAAGTCCCACTGTGTTTAAATGAGTTTACTCCCTAGTCAGTGAGTTTAGGATTGCAGCCCAACTCTAACTTGTATCCCTGTTCTAAGACTGATAGGCAGTTTACACCTAACCCAAACATTTAGAATGACAACTTGGCCAATAAAGAATATATGTTTGCCTTGCTGATAGTAATGAACTACAGTTGTACCTTGGTCCTGGAACGTCTTGTGACTTGAATGTTTTGGCTCCCAAATGCCGTAAACCTGGAAGTGAGTATTCCAGTTTGCGAATGTTTTTTGGAAGTTGAGCATCTGATTGAGTACAGGAAGCTCCTGCAGCCAATTGGAAGCCACGCCTTGGTTTTTGAATGTTTTCAGAAGTCAAATGGACTTCTGAAACAGATTCCATTCAAAGTACGACTGTATATCTACATATATTTTGCATACTGAACTGTTTACTGGCATAGTGATCACAGCATGTGATCTGTGAGGTAGAACGTCGCTGGTTAAAGCTGTATCTCTTCACCTAGTGACCTTAGGCAATCCAGTATACTGCTGGCCACAGCTATCCCAACTGCAATATGAGGACGATAGAATTGACCTACCTTTTATAAGCGTTGTAAGAATTATTGAGATCGTGTATGTCAGGCATGGCCAAACTTGGCCCTCCAGCTGTTTTGGGACTACAATTCCCATCATCCCTGACCACTGGTCCTGTTAGCTAGGGATGGTGGGAGTTGTAGTCCCAAAACAGCTGGAGGGCCAAGTTTGGCCATGTCTGGTACTAATTTAAACTCTAAAGAGATACTTAAATTGCTATGTATTTAGTAAGCTGGAATGTGGCATTTTCAAGAAATCTTGGAGCCTATAGGTAGATATTATTTTTGGAAGCCCTGTAATATGTCCCAAAAGCAAAACGGGGTGGGAGAGAGGCACTGAATGCAAGAATAAACCAAAGAGACAAGGTGCCCATAATGTTGGTATTGTCCAACAAGTTTTAGAAAGAATGAATTCCTTCAAGGACTATCCTTATTATTGGCTCTTTGATAAGTTTGACAAGGCCAGCTGGCTGGAACACAAGGCAGGTCCCCCCCAGTAGAAGCCCCCCTTCCCAGTTGTGGAATTCCCTCCCAAAGGAGATGAAGCTCCATTTCTGATGGCCTTTAGGCCGGTAGTGAAAACATTCTTATTCTGCATGGCTTTAAAATGTTTTTAAATATATTATTTAAGATTGTAACACTGCTTCATTTGATGTTACGGTTTTAGTTTTGACTTTTGTTACTTGGTGGTAGTTTTTGTAGTTGTTTTTCGACTTTGATTTACCTAAAATAAATAATTTTCTTCTTTATGTTACACTTCTGATATTTGGATTCACGAGCCATAAACTCGCTGCTTACCCTTGGAAAAACATTGCTTTTTGCTCTTTCCCCTCCCATCTCTAAAATGGTATCACTGCACACTCATGGGGTTGCTGTGAGCACAAAGTAGATAAGCACCCTCATTCAGTGACCCTTATCAGGTGCAAGGGCTGTGATGTGCACTATCTGGTAAAATCAGTGGCACAAAGCAAAATAGTGATCTACCAAATCACAAACAGCAAACTTAATGTTGGGTGAGGGAGCGGAAATGTGTCCAAGATATAAGTATGATTAAAGGAGGAGTCCTAAAGAATTAGGTTTCGTGATGTCTGGCTTAGGCCCTACCATTGGTCACTAATGCTGAATGATGTTTCTAAACACAAACTTACATAATAAACATTCCATCACAATCCAGACAAACATAAACTCTTTTATGAGCAATTGGATTTAAGCTGCCTGGTCACCGGCAAGATTGCAGCCATGTAATGAGCAAACCCAGTACTTCTCACCATAAACTGAAAAGCTACCCAGCAGAAAGGGAAATTGCATCACAGCTTGTCCACAAAACAGCCGTAGGCATTCTCAAAATATAACTCTACAAAAGATTTGTGTTTCTTTTTGCTCCTGCATTCATGCTACATGGTGAATGAGTTCTGTCAAATTCTTAAAATCTGAAAAAGAAAACTGATAGAACCAGTTTCTGACAGGTGCGTTGGAAGGAGTTTTTCCCCAAACTAAACGGTTGAGTTGGAAAAGGGAAGGGCTACCTCTAATCACAATCACAGGAAAGTTAGGTATCACTTTTACTAGTTTCAATGTATCAGGCAGAATTTTATGCAAGAAGACTGGCAACTTAGTGCTCATGAGCACAGGAGGGGGGGAATACCCCTGTTTCAAATGCTCCTTTGCTCATCACCAAAGGCGGCCTCTTCAAGAGCAGCTCCAACCCATAGAACAGAATAGGAATACCTTTCATCTATTGTATTTAAATGTTTTGTACAGCCAACTGCCTACGACAAAAGACCCATTGTGTAAGCACAAATCTCTCTTTCAGAGCGTGGTAAGTACTCAATACACTATTGGGTGACAAAGAAACAGAACCCAGAATATGGCTTTGCCGATGAAAAGCAGGGCTCTAGATACAGGAACAGGACTGGGCCTTGATGGCATGGATCTCTGGGGCAGATTGTTATGAAGTAGCTCTGTGCTCCCCCTGAGACAATGTGTGTGACTTGGCTTTGCTCTGAGCATTGACTACGTCGTTGTAGTTAAAAGAGGAAGGGTCTTTGTTGTAGCTGGAGCTGGCCCTGGTACTTGCCAGCCAACCATAAACTGGTTGTCTATCCATAATTAAATATCCAAAAGAACAGCGCCATATCTAATGCAACACACATCTATACTTCGGCCATTAGTCATCCCTTCTGATGAATGGCTTGCCTAGAACTTGTTTGCATGGAAGTGAGTGTAAGAGAGCCCCAGCAACAGGAAGAGCGAAGTGGAGAAGCAGGAAGGAGAATTGGTGCTTAACCCTTTTATCTACTGACTGCTTCTCTACTCCCATTTGTTTTCCCTACATATTACTCCCTGTGTTTGGAATACAACTTGGGCAGAGCGAGCAGCTTATGGGGAGGATGACTTGGAGAGAAGAAATGATAGGGAACTGATTACATATCACACCACCAACGGCTTCTCCACTCTAAACTGAAGTGGTTTTTATTTCTTACAAGAGACACTGGGGCTCTGCTGCACATAGTTGAATGCAGCAGTTTGCCTGTAAGTGATGTGAAAAGGTCTTGTGGTTTGAAGAGAGGCGTTCTGAATTGTTTCTTTAATTAGTCTATTGGATAAATAAATGGGTAACAGCTAGGGTTGCTGTATTTCAAAAAGTGAAAGATCTGAACACAAAAGTGTTGTTGAGCTTTTTTTAGTTTTGCCCAAAGTTGTTGAAGAAAATCTCCAAAAGCGACACTGTAGACATTGTATGACCACATTTGGACACTGTGTGGCCACATGTCCCCGGACAGTATTCTGGCTATGTCCAGGAAATTCTGGACATATGGCAACCCTAACTTCTCTATTGGACATTATGCGACATTTGCATACATTTCCCCCTTTTCTTTATAACCTCAGATTTATTACCATCTTGCATTTCATTTGGAGCTTTAGTCCGGACACAAATAAATATTAATATTTGGTTTAGAGGGAGTGGTAGCTGCTCCAGGTGAAAACAGTGTTCCTGAGCTCAATGCTCAGAAATAGTTCCCAAAAAATGTGCTCAGGGAGGAGGGAGGGGATCATTTTGTTTTCTATTAGGCCAGGCTCTATTACATCCAAAGAAATTAGAAGTTTCACTGTTCAAGGATTTCACTCAATTCACATTTTTATGTGAGCTAACCTGATTTGGGAGCGTAATGCTTATCATCATGCAGTTAGCATTTTTCACACTTTTCCAATTTTGGGAGCATGGTTCTTGGCACCAACAACATATTAAAATGCATATAAAGTGCATTTACTTTTGATAAAAAAATATATTTTAGGCTAAAAGTCATAATAAATGCATCTTTAAAAAATAAATTTGAAAAGAATGAAAACTTCCATGTTTTTAAAATTTTGATGCAGAAAGTGGATTGAATAGACATATGAATGAATGGAAATATGTAAAACTGGCACATACTGGAAACAGACTGACTAATCCATCACTCCCTAATTGAAAAAAATATTCAGCGAGATGGTTTCAGGTCTGCCTTAAAACAAATGAGATGGCTTCCTAGACACCTCAAGTGCTGAACAAAATAATAAAAGATGGAGAGAAATGCTTAGTTGCTTACAGTACTGATAGTAAGAAGTCACGTGAAGAGGAAAAAAGGGATTTCAAATCCTTTTTACTGAAAATGGAGGAAATGGAAGTAATGACTGTTAAAACCAGGATACATCTCTTTTTCAGCTTCCATTCAAGATGCTTCCCAAGATATGACCTGCCACAAGAAAATAGCCCTTCTCCCTCTCTTGGCTTTTGTAGATGTCAGCTACAGCTCTGGGAGTAGGTATTCAGGATGAGAGGCATGGGTTTTCATTGTTCAAACCAGTGTAAGTCTCTCTCTCTCCAATGAAGAACTGAGTTCACTTAATGCCTGAAATTATCAAGATTGCTCTTCATTTTCCTTGGGTAGTTCTTGTATCGCATTAGCACAACAGAAACACATCAAATTACAGAGGAAAAATGTGGCTTTCAAACAACAGGAAGCATTCTCCTGCAGATGCAGATGGTGCTGACTGCTGATTCTCATTTGAAAGAGTCACATGCATTAAATCTCACACACAGAATACTCTGAGCTAACATTTTCCCCTAGCACATACTCAGAAAAACAACAACACTCTACTCTTGCTCAGGTGAAAAGAAGCATTTAAATCACTACTCAAAACACGTCAAACAACACTATTTTTATGTCATAGTAAGCGGCTGTTTGTACAAATGAGCAGCACACTCTCAGGGCGGGATTACAGCATCCGAAATATGGGATACTGCGAAAAATAAATAAATTGGCATCCCATATGGAGTTCCACCCCACCTCCTCCATAATGTGCAGTTAATGCCCTGAAATAGTTAATATGGGTGTTTCCTATACCACGATATAGATGGGGGGCAGGGAGGAATTCAACATAGGGTTAACATTTCTGGTGACAGTCCTGAGTTTTCGATAGCATAGAGTTGCACCTTAGCAAACAGTGGCAAAAAATATCTTACAGATTCCCTCATTTAAACGTTTCTTAATCTGCTGACATGAGAAATTCCTACGCTTCATGAATGCAAATCAGCCTCTCACTGATTATTATTTATTATATTCGTATTGCACTGTTCCCTCCAAACAGCTCAAGGCGTCATGCGTGGTCCTTTACCCCACTATTTTATCCTCACAACAACCCTGTGAGGTATGTTAGGCCGAGATGCTGTGACTGGTCCAAGGTCACCCCGTGAGTTTCACGACTGGTATGTTAAGAGATGTACCCAATCGCCTACCAGCTTTGGTTTTTAGCTCCCCCCACCCTACTGTGAATAATTATTTTTGTAGCCATTTCTGCTTTCCTTATTGTCTTTCTCCCCCTTTTAATATGTATATATATTTCGTAAGATTTATGAACGCGTGCAAAATACAACCTATTCCGTCTTTGCCCGGACCAGCATCTGGGGACAGAGGCTACGGGAATCAAGCACAGATCCTGGAGCACTGATGTAATGCGCTCCTAGTGACAGACACACGCAACGTCAGGAAGCAGCCCACTGCATTCTGTACAAATTACAGCCTCTAGATAGTTTTCAAGGGCATCCTGATACAAATCATATTACATTTGTCAAGTCTCAAGGTTACATGAGCGCTAGTGACATCTGCAGGGGCAGGATTTCCCCCCCCCCTCTCCTGCTCCTGCTTGTTTTGGCCCCAGAAGCAAAAAGACGAGCATAAAGTCTGCTGCCTCTTCCCAGCAGCCAACAGAGCACAGTCATTGTCATCTCCCATGGCCTGGGACAAGTGGCAAGGATGTGATAAGGCAAATGGGTCTCCATCTCCCTAGAAGGCGGCTGATGAAGGGAGGTCTGCCCCTGCAGCAGTCTGTTCTTACAGCCCAGCTTTTCAAACCATGAGGGGATCTTTGCTGCTTGGCAGCAAGGCAGGGCATGCATCTGGCATGGCAAATGTATTTATTTATAACATTTATACCCCGCCTTTCAGGAGCATAGCAAGCTGCCTTATACAAGCTCAGGCTAAATGTCTGTTTAGCTGTCATGGGCTGGTTGGACACAGAGGAGTGGTGGGAGGAACTTTCCGAGGGAAGAAGGCTCTGAGCCCGGGGAGTGATGTTGAGGCAACCATGAGTGGCCAGAAGGAAAAGACTGGGAAGAAGACGTGTTGGAGGATGAAGTGGTAGCATTAGTAGCAGGATTTAATGAAGGAAATGTGTCTGAATCTCTCCCATAGTGAACTACTTCAGTGTTTTTAACTGCAGCAGCACAATGTCTTTCTTCTGTGCACAGAGGGAAACATTGCGTCTCCCAGGGTTCCTGAAGTGTGCAGAATCTTTTTTTACTCAAACCCTGTTTGTTGTAATGGCAGACATTGTGCTGGTAATATGCAGACCCTGGGCTCCATCTGATCTTTGAAATTCAGTTGTGGTGCTAGTTATGGGAAATATACTGCATGTTTTACATGTTGCCTGATGCATATTAAATGTACACATATTGCATCTTAGATTTACGGCAGCCAAGAATAATACTGGTTGAATGAAAATCAAATGGCATTTCTTTGAAATACAGAACAATATTATCCCAATGTTGTTGTTGTTGTTGTTGTTTGGAATGTACATAAACAGATGCAGATCCTGTGTACAGGATATACTGTAAAACCTATCTGTGACAGTTCTTAATGCAAAACTCACCTAACTTGACGATTGTTGCAACTTATGTATTAAACATCATTCCTGATTTATGTTCAGTTACTTTCATATCAGAAACTCTAGTTGCAGATCAGTTTAATGATACAAATCACACTCCTAACACAGAAAATGCAAAGTACAGAAGAATTAATATCACAGTCTTTAAACTATTCCTCTGCAGTAATTGGACAGTAAACAAGTCATTAATTCCTTCTGAACTATCCAAACTGCTTAAACAAAGTATGTGTTGGGTTGCAGGTAGTTGTCATTTTGAGGGTTGCTGTGGAAATACATGTCATGTGGGCTGATACAAGTCACTCACCAGAACCACAGTTACCCCACCATTCTGCCTCTCACAAAGAGAAAATGTGGCATAAATTCTATAACGTTTTTCATAAAAAGCTAAGAAATATCATACTCTGGAACAGATAGTCGCTGCTCAGCAGCTAATTATAATTATTGCAGGATATCCATACACTGGGGACGCGGGTGGCGCTGTGGGTTAAACCACAGAGCCTAGGACTTGCCGATCAGAAGGTCGGTGGTTCGAATCCCCGCGACGGGATTAGCTCCCTTTGCTGCCCCTGCTCCTGCCAACCTAGCAGTTCGAAAGCATGTCAAAGTGCAAATAGATAAATAGGTACCGCTCCGGCGGGAAGGTAAACGGCGTTTCTGTGCGCTGCTCTGGTTCGCCAGAAGCGGCTTAATCATGCTGGCCACATGACCCGGAAGCTGTACACCGGCTCCCTCGGCCAATAAAGCGAGATGAGCGCCACAACCTCAGAGTTGTTCGTGACTGGACCTAATGGTCAGGGGACCTAATGGTCAGGGGTCCCTTTACCTTTACCTATCCATACACTTCTGTGGTGCTCAAAGTAAAGAAAGGGGGGGTGGAGATCAAGGCAAGTGAATATTGGTAGCCATGTGATGCCTTCCCTTATACAAATAATTTCTCTCAAGGGGCCAAACCTCCAATTTACAGAGACTGTCATGAACCAGATCCTAAGCCGCAACCTGTCAAGGGGCTGACAGGATGACCAGGTCATTCACAGGTCAGAGGGGGAGATGAGAGGCTAACGTGCCATTAGTTTCTTTATTAATGAAAGGAAAAAATACAAGGAGGCTCATAAGGCAAACCCTTCTAATGCAGAAGTTGTTTGAACTGGCATGCAGCCTCTCCTTTGCTCTCCAGCCCTCTGAGTCAGGGCTCATCCCATGTAATCTTCTGCTATGGCAAACGAAATGAGCCTCTCTCTGTGCCTGTCTGGCCTGTTTCTCAGCAACATGTAACATCCTTTGCATTCTGGGAGTCAGTGGGGCCAAAGAGCCTTCAGCAGAGAGGCTGTCCTGTTGGTGCTGTGGGAGAGATGACGGGTCTGGCTCCACTCTGTCAGAGCCTGCATCCAAACTGGAAACCTCATCACCCTGCCCTGTGCTGGGCCACTTGCCTGCTTCTGCCTCTCCATCATCCCTCATGCTTCCTGCATCTGGTACCTCCCCTCTTGTCCCCTTCTTTGATGTATAGACGGTATCCCACCACCAGCATCCATGACCTAAGTCATCTTCTGTGCCCTTCATGGGGAGCACTTGCACAGGCAGCTCCCACCACTCTTCCTCATCCAGCCAGTCCCTAACACAGCCAGGACACTGGCAGAGAGAGAGGAATCAGCGATACCAGGAAGACCATAGGGGTAAGCTACTAAAGTACTGAATCCAAACCATGACACTGAACTGGAGCCAGCCAGGAGCCCTTTGCATGAGAGGCCCCTGGAGACAGTACTCACTGAAACAAATTCCTCTGAGGAAAGCCCCCTCTTACACAGGGGCCTAATGCTTACAAGAGCCTGCTCACCAGCGCAGGCCACAGCTGAAGAAGGAGCTGACTGACAGGTGATGCAATGCCATGCTCTAGGCCAGAGGACCACTACTTTAAGGTACTCTACTCTGCGTTAAGGAGGTGGGACCAGAAAAGGAAAAAAGATTTCAGTTGAACTCCAGAGTTTTGACCTTCTTGAAGTGCCTTGCCTGCTTGATACTGGAACTTAGATACTGGCGTTGGTGTAAGGCCTCCGTATAAGGCATTGGAGTGTTCCTGCCAGCCAAAATATGTGATACTTGAGTACGTGGATCAATGGCCAAACTTAGGATGAGGCAGCTTCATATATTTATCCTTATGCTTATATCCAGCCAATATGACTTGGACCTCAACCTGTACTAAAATAGGTTAAAATATTAATGCAGAGTGAGGCAGATTTTCCAGTTGATGCAAATCAGCTATAGTTTATACAGCTGGTCAATAGGAAGCTATAGTTAGGCTATCCAATTCTCAAAATCTGCCATTGATGCAAAACAATGAATTGCTTTAAAAAACAAGAAGAAATTGTAGCTGTTGCATTATACACAGGCATTTGGAATACAGTATGGTTCAACTATTCCTGTACTTTGATTGTAAAACTCAACATTCTGAAATACAAAACCATAAAAACAGCCTTCAGTTTATATTGTTTTTCCATATACCTGTTACATTTTTAGTGAATAAAAGCAAGACATTCACTGAAGAGTGCTATTGTTAGCATTATTGTTTTGACAATATGGCTGGTACAACTTGTCCATATGGTCTCTTATTGTCAATACACAACTTCAAACTTTCAACTTTCAGCTGCTGAAGATTCTCTCTTGCACACTTCCCAATTGTAGCTAAAACTGCTTTCAGCCTTTGGCAAGAGTTCTCTTAGTAAGAGTTAATTTGCAGGAATGCAGAAACATAAAAGGCATTATGATATTGCCACTTGCTTTGCTAATTAAGTTAAGAGCTTGTTAGGCTATCATTACAAACTCCTCCAACCTCTTACCTTCTCCAGTGTGCAAAAGCAGATTGGAAGCTTTCGTTTCTCTTTTCACCTGTTGTTGTTCGAACACAGATAACTTGTGGTTTGTTTCAACTATGATTTAGCACAAGAGTGGGGGAACTGTGGCCCTCCAGATTATGTTAGATTCCACTTTCTAGCAGCCCCAGCCAGCACAGTCAATGGTCATGGTCAGTGGCGTAGCGTGGGTTATTAGCACCCGGGGCAAGGCAAGTAATTTGCACCCCCTAACCCGTGGATTTGCGCCCCCTAACCCGTGGATTTGCACCCCCTAACCCTAACCCTCAGACGTTGCGCCCGGTGCGGCCGGCCCCCCCTGCACCCCCCACGCTACGCCACTGGTCATGGTTCATGGGGAGCCTGGGACATTTTGCCACTGTAGGCAAAACACCCCACCAACGCTCTGTGCTGCCAACGCACCCCCCTCCCAGATCCACGCCCCCTCCCTGCTACCACAGTGTCACTGGCCCCACCACTGCAACTGCACCGTTGGCAGCAGCCGCACCTGTGCTACCTCAACAACACTGTGGCAGCAGCAGGCGCTTAGCATTAGCAGTGAGGGCAAAGGGGCTGTGGTGGCAGTCGCATGAGCATGGGCAAAGTCATGGCAAGGTTGGCAGCAGTGCAACAGCAGGGGCAGGAGGAGGTGAGATCTGCCACTGGAGGTGAAGCACTGCCCTTGTCAAGGAAGATGGAAGCTGTCATCAAGCAATAACTGGAGATTTAAAGGTTCCCCACACCTGTTTTAGGGAAACAAGCAAATTTCAAACTGTATTTTCCTGTGCTAGCTTGTTTCTCTAAACCAGTGGTTCTCAAACTTTTTACTCTGGACTACACTTTCAGAATATAAATTTGCTTGGCCCATGCCATTTTTTTTTAAAAAAAATTGATATGAAATACATTGGGGAAAACAACAAGTTATTGTCCTCAGTATCACACTTAATGCTCTTGCTCTCATTTTGAAAAGATATCTATCCATAATCTGCAGGTTTTTTTAAAAAAGACACAATAATAATAATAATAATAATAATAATAATAATAATAATAATGATTTATTATTTATACCCCGCCCATCTGGCTGGGTTTCCCCAGCCACTCTGGGCGGCTTCCAACAAAATATTAAAATACAATAGTCTATTAAACATTAAAAGCTTCCCTAAACAGGGCTGCCTTCAGATGTCTTCTAAAAGTCTGGTAATTGTTTTTCTCTTTGACATCTGGTGGGAGGGCATTCCACAGGGCGGGTGCCACTACCGAGAAGGCCCTCTACCTGGTTCCCTGTAACTTGGCTTCTCGCAGTGAGGGAACTGCCAGAAGGCCCTCGGCACTGGACCTCAGTGTCCGGGCAGAACGATGGGGGTGGAGACGCTCCTTCAGGTATACTGGGCCAAGGCCATTTAGGGCTTTAAAGATCAGCACCAACACTTTGAATTGTGCTCGGAAGCGTACTGGGAGCCAATTTCAAGACCGGTGTTATGTGGTCTTGGCGGCCGCTCCCAGTCACCAGTCTAGCTGCCGCATTCTGGATTAGCTGTAGCTTCCGGGTCACCTTCAAAGGTAGCCCCACATAGAGCGCATTGCTGTAGTCCAAGCGAGAGATAACTAGAGCAAGCACCACTCTGGCGAGACTATAATACTACACCGAAATGTTTACATGTTTCTTTGATTGTCCTTGAATCTCCCCGCCACACTTGCCATTCTCTCCTGCCACTACCACTGCCCTAAACCATAATTAAGACTAAGCACAGTTCCAGGCTCACAATAAGTTGCAAATAGAAGCGAATGCTTCTGATGTATGGAACTGCCTTAAAAGCCGAATGCCATAGTCTCTGGGAAGGATAGTCTAGAGCCGTGGTTCCCAACTTGGGGCACATGCCCCGCAGGGGGGCAATTTTATTTTTAAGGGGGGCAATTCTAGAATGAGTTATTAACAGTGAATGGCCTTTTAGGCTTCCTCCACGTGAATAGGAGTTCACTTTTTTAATAATAAGACTTATATGTCTCGGGGGGGGGGGAGGGACATCAGGATTTCAAAGATGCTTAGCTGGGGCCATAAAAGGGTTGGGAACCACTGATCTAGAGTCCTCTGTATGCTGCCTTTGTGATGAGATTCCTTAAAATGCACTTCAATGTATTAAAACAACAAAGGAAGACTATTTACAAGTATTTAATTGTTTCTGCTATTTAAAGCACAGTGGAAGTTTCAGCTAAAAATATCTGTGACCTTTTGAGCATTGCCAGCCCCAGGAGGCTATGGACAATAATTGTAAGAGAAAGGTCAGTCTGCTATGGTCAGCAGAAATAAAAAGCCAATGCCTGGGCAACAACATAGGAAGAAACCATTAATAAGCTAAGTAGTGCATAGAACATTGCAGTCCTCCTGAAAGCTACTCTGCCAGAAGGTAACATGCACTTTTCAGTTTCATGGTTTGCTCATATATAAGCATAATATTCTAAGTGAGGGGGAGAATCTTTGTTCTATACATCTTCGGCATAATCTGAGGAGTCATTCTGCTACCAGATGCAGTGCATAGGAAAACACTTTATTCTTAGGTGTTTTCTCCATATCCCAAGAAGGGAGAAGATCAAAGGTAGATTTCTTCCTGATGTGGGTTTATGAAAGAATCTACAGAGCAGGATGGGTATAAAACACAACTTCAATCTGTAGGTGGGATATGCAGCTTGGAGGGTTATTCTTGATCCACTGCGGTCCCTTAAGGCTCAGACGGCCTCAATGGCACAGAGTGCCTTCCATCAGCTTTGGCTGGTGGCCCAGCTGCATGCCCTATCAGGGCAGGGATAGCATAACTTCTGTTGTCTATGCTCTGGTAACCTCTAGGTTGTGTTGTTGTTGTTTAGTCGTTTAGTCGTGCCCGACTCTTCGTGACCCCCTGGACCAGAGCACGCCAGCCACTCCTGTCTTCCACTGCCTCCCGCAGTTTGGTCAAAGTCATGCTGGTAGCTTCGAGAACACTGTCCAACCATCTCGTCCTCTGTCGTCCCCTTCTCCTTGTGCCCTCCATCTTTCCCAACATCAGGGTCTTTTCCAGGGAGTCTTCTCTTCTCATGAGGTGGCCAAAGTATTGGAGCCTCAGCTTCAGGATCTGTCCTTCCAGTGAGCACTCAGGGCTGATTTCCTTCAGAATGGATAGGTTTGATCTTCTTGCAGTCCATGGGACTCTCAAGAGTCTCCTCCAGCACCATAATTCAAAAGCATCAATTCTTCAGCGATCAGCCTTCTTTTCTAGGTTAGATTACTGCAATATGTGGGGCTGCCTCTGAAGATGGTTTAGAAGCTTCAGCTGGTGCAGAATTCAGTGGCCAGGTTGCTTGCTGGGGCAAGTCAACTTGAGCATATCACACGGATCCTGGCCTGACTGCACTAGCCACCAACTTGTTTCCGGGTCCTATTCAAAGTACTGGTTTTGTCTTATAAAGCCTTAAATAGCTCAGGACCACAATACCTCAATGGTTGCCTCTCTTCATATGAACCAACCTAGACCCTGCAATCATCATCTGAAGCTAGACAGGCTCCCTCCTGGTTGTTTTTCTGCTGGCAGGTGAAGACTTTCTCATTCCAACAGACTTTCAGGAACTGACTGCATTTAATGAAAGGGCTGTTGTTTTTTTTAATAAATCGGGTCCTCCCTTAAAGAGGGCACGTATTGCGGTGAGACCTGGAAACCGACACCCTGTGTTGTGGGTGGGTATGATTGGTCAGCCACAACACCCGATTGGTAGGTCCCTCATAGTGGGTGAAATCTGGCCAATGGGATGCAGTCCAAACTGTTTGAGGGACCTATTTATGCCCATGCAAGTGACCCAGAGCTTCCTCTTTCGGCGCATGCATTCGGAACACCCGCCCACCTCTCTTCTACTTTTAGGGCTTTGCATTTGTCCTTGCTATGCCGTCATGTGTCATCTGTCATTGGGACAGGGGCACGGCAGGAATTTCCCCACTTGGCTGATTGGCTGTTGCCATTTGGGTTTTGCCTGCCGCGTAGCAAATCGTCACAACTTGTAAGGTTGTGAATAGGCTTTGGTTCAGGTTATAGGGATGGGAGAACGCTCTCGCCATCCCTATGTGAAGTGTATTCCGTTAAAGGAATCCAGGGACTCAATGGTTTGTGCCCATGCCTGAGTCCAGGGGGACATTTGGGTGGCGGAGATAGCCTGTTCCCAGCTTTCTGCTTATCCAGGTGTTCACCCTTGGCTGACCTATGCTGGAACCCTGGGTCAGTGCTACCTGCGTGGCAGGGAGCTAGTTGAACCAGAGCCTATGCAACCAGTCACTTTCTGTAATCAATAAAGTTGTGGCCTAAATTCTGCCAAAAACCAAAACTAAAAATTGAGTCAAGTGTGAGGTTTCTGGGTCTGAACACACAATTATGTCTGTGGTTTTTATATACTACCCCCCCTCTAATGTTTGTAGCTATTCCTATTTTATCTGTAAGCCACCTTGAGTCCCTGTCAGGGGAAATGGTGGGATATAAATGAATAAACAACAACAAAGAACAATGTCAACTAAAATAATAAAATAAACAACTATAAAACATACTATCTAAAACAAGTAAAGGCAACTAAAAACAACTAAGCAAGTTAAACAATTGCCAATTTTGCAAACTTAAAATGCCTGGATTCTAACCTGGCGCTGAAACAATAACATCAGCTTCGGTTATATTTGTAAGATGAAGGCATTCCACAAATAGGGAGTCAAGATGTTGTTCTAGGAGTGGTTGATTATGGTGGTTTGCTATTACTTGATTATCGTTCCTAGTTTTGAGAGAATCATATCTAGTTTGTTAGGAAACAAAGGCTAAGCATTTTGGCAAGGGGCTTGCTACTGCCGCTCCAGCAAATCTAAGTTGTGTTTTTTTAATAATGACATCCCTATTGTGAAGCACTAAATTATTTGTACTTATCTGCAAGGCTGTGATAAACACCTTTTTGCATTCACAGCTGCTGACAACCTTCCTTGCTTCTTAAATTAACAAGGACAGATTAAAACAAGTGCTATTCATTAAATAATGTTAAATCAATGCCATTTTATACAGAACATCTTGGACGCAAACCTGACAGTCACATTAATAGTAAATGAATTCATTATGATCAATTTATCATGATTACAGAAAACCAATGTGGAAGGATGAAGAGTTTTACACGTTACAAAGAGCAGACAAGAACAGCTTGGACTTATGTCCTCCTTAACTCAACTACACTGATAGATAGCTATGAATGTTTTCAAACATTTAAACAAAAAACTCAATAGCATTACCATGTAGTTTTGAAGTCTTGTAGTATGTATTTTGAATTACATGAAATGAAATGGCTGCACAAACCTTCTTGGACAGTTTTCTGTGGAGTAATAATACATATTTGGGGTGTTTTCCTTGCAGAGCTCATAGATCTCAGGCTGATGCATGCAAGATACTCAGATAAAATATCTTTACAAAATATTTTTAAGAGACTCATCACACACAAAAAAGCTTCTCTTCACCCTACACCAATTTCATACAAATTCTAAAGTTGCAATAGATCGTGCAGATTAAGGAACTTTAGGCAGCTGGGGGAAATGGGTTTAGGCATTCTGATGTGTCCATAGATTTCACCTTCCTGCTAGTAACTTATTATTAATTTTAATGGAGCATGCAGCCATGCATAGCTCTTCCTTTATAGGTGAAGAGTTGCTCTTCCATTTAAATTAATGGACAGTTTGAATAAACAGATGTTCCATGTGCACATCAGAACAAATTGGCAATAAGGGGGAAGTAGTGAAATAAGACAAGGAAGAGTGAGTTTGAGAGTCCTGGGCTATCATGTTCCAGTTTCTGCCTAACATTACATAGCTTTTTTTTCAGCCTTCAGAGATTAAGGTATAGTTTATTATATTATATTATATTATATTATATTATATTATATTATTCAGCTTTACATTTATCATGTTCAAACTGAAGTTTTTAGGATGCCACGTTCTTTGCCAAGTGCAAAATGAATCCATGTTTATATGAAGCCACAACCAGCCCGTATTTCAGAGATTTCCCTCCAGGAGACTTTATAAGCTACCTGTGTGCTGTGCAAACCCCAGTGCTTTGCCCTATTAACCACAACTATGCCTCCCCTGGGACAGGGCTAGGGAGCATCAGGCCTGGGAGCAAAATGCAACCCTTCAAGCATCTCTATTTAGAACTTGTGATTCTCCCCAGTCCCGGAGCACCTTCCTGGGCCTCGAGTGTTTCTGCCTGGCTGGAATGTGTCCTCAAACTCTGATAAAGCCTATTCCTTGCCTGGGTGGATGGAGAAAACAGTCTGCAGCACAGAGGTGAAATTTTCAGTTGTTGCTCCTCCTACTTTTGTCTCTGGCCACACCCACCACTGGTATTTCATCCCTGCTAAGGTTGCCCAGAAGAGAAAATAGCTTTCAAGTTGGAAAAGGATTCCCCACCAAGCATAGGAGAAGCCTGCAGCACACCTATATTAAGAGCCCTGCAAAGACTACACACACACCCATATTAATAAACCATTTAAGCTATCAAGACCTCTGTGAAGGCTGCATTTATTAGTTCAGGGCTTGCTACTGCCGCTCCAGCAAATCTAAGTTGTGTTTTTTTTATAATGACATCCCTATTGTGAAGCACTAAATTATTTGTACTTATCTGCAAGGCTGTGATAAACACCTTTTTGCATTCACAGCTGCTGACAACCTTCCTTGCTTCTTAAATTAACAAGGACAGATTAAAACAAGTGCTATTCATTAAATAATGTTAAATCAATGCCATTTTATACAGAACATCTTGGACGCAAACCTGACAGTCACATTAATAGTAAATGAATTCATTATGATCAATTTATCATGATTACAGAAAACCAATGTGGAAGGATGAAGAGTTTTACACGTTACAAAGAGCAGACAAGAACAGCTTGGACTTATGTCCTCCTTAACTCAACTACACTGATAGATAGCTATGAATGTTTTCAAACATTTAAACAAAAAACTCAATAGCATTACCATGTAGTTTTGAAGTCTTGTAGTATGTATTTTGAATTACATGAAATGAAATGGCTGCACAAACCTTCTTGGACAGTTTTCTGTGGAGTAATAATACATATTTGGGGTGTTTTCCTTGCAGAGCTCATAGATCTCAGGCTGATGCATGCAAGATACTCAGATAAAATATCTTTACAAAATATTTTTAAGAGACTCATCACACACAAAAAAGCTTCTCTTCACCCTACACCAATTTCATACAAATTCTAAAGTTGCAATAGATCGTGCAGATTAAGGAACTTTAGGCAGCTGGGGGAAATGGGTTTAGGCATTCTGATGTGTCCATAGATTTCACCTTCCTGCTAGTAACTTATTATTAATTTTAATGGAGCATGCAGCCATGCATAGCTCTTCCTTTATAGGTGAAGAGTTGCTCTTCCATTTAAATTAATGGACAGTTTGAATAAACAGATGTTCCATGTGCACATCAGAACAAATTGGCAATAAGGGGGAAGTAGTGAAATAAGACAAGGAAGAGTGAGTTTGAGAGTCCTGGGCTATCATGTTCCAGTTTCTGCCTAACATTACATAGCTTTTTTTTCAGCCTTCAGAGATTAAGGTATAGTTTATTATATTATATTATATTATATTATATTATATTATATTATATTATATTATATTATATTATATTATATTATATTATATTATATTATATTATATTATATTATTCAGCTTTACATTTATCATGTTCAAACTGAAGTTTTTAGGATGCCACGTTCTTTGCCAAGTGCAAAATGAATCCATGTTTATATGAAGCCACAACCAGCCCGTATTTCAGAGATTTCCCTCCAGGAGACTTTATAAGCTACCTGTGTGCTGTGCAAACCCCAGTGCTTTGCCCTATTAACCACAACTATGCCTCCCCTGGGACAGGGCTAGGGAGCATCAGGCCTGGGAGCAAAATGCAACCCTTCAAGCATCTCTATTTAGAACTTGTGATTCTCCCCAGTCCCGGAGCACCTTCCTGGGCCTCGAGTGTTTCTGCCTGGCTGGAATGTGTCCTCAAACTCTGATAAAGCCTATTCCTTGCCTGGGTGGATGGAGAAAACAGTCTGCAGCACAGAGGTGAAATTTTCAGTTGTTGCTCCTCCTACTTTTGTCTCTGGCCACACCCACCACTGGTATTTCATCCCTGCTAAGGTTGCCCAGAAGAGAAAATAGCTTTCAAGTTGGAAAAGGATTCCCCACCAAGCATAGGAGAAGCCTGCAGCACACCTATATTAAGAGCCCTGCAAAGACTACACACACACCCATATTAATAAACCATTTAAGCTATCAAGACCTCTGTGAAGGCTGCATTTATTAGTTCAGGCTCAACAGATAACACAACCTGACTTGTACAAATCCCAAGCCAAACTGAACACAGCTTGCCATTATCTGCCACTTATATAAACATGCCCTCAGTGTATGTATGAAACACAAGTGTAAGCCTTTGGTCTTCTGTCAGTTTCATTTGATCATCACAAACTAAACTAGTTAGGACAGGAGCACCACTATTATTTTTCATTTAAAGTGTTTTCTTGAGGTGGTGTGGGGTTTTGTGAGGGTGTAAAGCAACCAGATTGCAAGCATGGAGGTTTTAAAAAGTACTTCCCTCAATTTTGCAACCTCTGGATTTGAGCTTGCAGGTTTTAATGTGCACGATAGCACCTCTCATCTAGCAATAAGCTGCTCTCTAGGGATCACTTGCAGAAAAACAAGACATTGAGCCCATAATTAAAGTAATCTCTTTCCAGGCAGATGCTTCAGTTGGCTGTGTTATCACATGCTACAAATGGCATCTTGAGGCCCATAAAATGTGCAGCAAATGGCTTTGGCAAAGAGCAATGGCAATTTTTCATCCAATTTTGATCCACAGACATGTTAAGTACTATATTGCCAGGTTTGATGGAAAGCTGAAGCAACTACTGTGGTTGTTGGACAAAACCTGGTAATAACCAAAATGGAAGAGACCTCCAGATTTTATTCTTGGGCAGAAATATTCTTTACTAACCATCTCTCTTTGGGGTGTGGCGAGTATTCACCAGGCACTCTCCAGCAGAACAGTCTTTCCGACCAAACCCTAACAACTAGAGGGAATAGGACTGAGAAACACTCACAATCTTTTAAGCTTGTTCAGATAACTCAAATGATAACTCCTGCTCAGTCTCTCCTTTGACTCTCACAGACAGCCTCCCCGCAAGCTCCTGCCATTTCTTGTTCTTCTCTCCACCACCATCTCTTTTTATGAACAGGACTTTGCCGCAAGTCTTTGCCTGGAGCGTAAGCCTGTATTTCCATCCAGGCTTCATTTGCTGCTCCCAGACTCTCCACGTATCCCTATTTTCCAGGGGCGTCCCTGATTTAGAGAAGTCATCACGGTCTCTGGTTTGATCATGGAATGGCCTTTTTCTTAGGATGTCCCTATTTTCACTGGAGAAATGTTGGAAGGTATGGCCTTATCCGACCCCTGAGCCGTCTGAAGGCAATCCTATATAGGGAAGGGTTTGGTTTTTTTTTTAAAAAAAATGCTTAATGTTTAATTATGTTTTTATATATGTTGGAAGCTGTCCAGCGTGGCTGGGGCAACCCAGTAAGATGTGTGAGGTATAAATAGGAAAATTACCATTATGGAATGGGATAGCTCTATTTTCATCAGAGAAATTTTGGAGAGTATGTGCTCCTGGCCTTGGTCCAGTATACCTGAAGGAGCGTCTCCATCCCCATCATTCTGCCCAGACACTGAGATCCAGTGCCAAGGGCCTTCTGGTGGTTCCCTCACTGTGAGAAGCCAAGTTACAGGGAACCAGGCAGAAGGCCTTCTCGGTAGTGGTGCCCTCCCTGTGGAACGCCCTCCCACCAGATGTCAAAGAGAACAACAGCTACCAGACTTTTAGAAGACATCTGAAGGCAGCCCTGTTTAGGGAAGCTTTTAATGTTTGATGTATCACAGTATTTTAATATTCTTTTGGAAGCCGCCCAGAGTGGCTGGGGAAACCCAGCCAGATGGGCGGGGTATAAATAATAAATTATTATTATTATCCTGGCTAGGGGAGTGCACTGCACCCTGGACCCTGCAGCCTCACACTCTTCCTCCTCCTCCTCTGAATCATCTGTCAGAACAAAATAGCCATGGTTCAGCCAAGATCATGACCCAGCTAACCCGCAAATAAGCAGATCATTCCCTGAACATGAGAGCTAGTGCCTCTATGTGTAACTTGCTAGGAGCATTCTCTCTTTTGTTGACATTAAAGTTACCATTCACTTACACTGCTAACAGTTTCAACTATTTGCAGAAGTCAGTTGGCCCTCTATGTGGTATCATAAGGAAAGGTTTACCCTATTTTATCTTTGTTTAACATGTTGAGGCACTGGGGATGTTGTTCTTTGACATGTGTAAGTTTCTGCTAACTAATTTGTTTAGAAAATTCCATAAACACTCATGTTGATAAGGCTCGGGTGAAATTTAGAAAGCACTTTCTTTTCTTTTTTAGATTAGATTAAGGCCTTGGGTAGGAAATAGCCAAAATTTGACCTCCAATTAGTAAATTAATGGAAAAAAATCTAGTCAAGTGTTGTTCATTTTAGTTTGTTCGGTTTTTTTAAAAAAAAGAACAGAAATGATATAGTTTAATTATTCACAAGATGTAGATAAATTAATAAGAATACAATTGTTTGTCAACATTTTTTAAAGAGTGGCATTTAGACAGACCTAATCATCTGTTAAATTATTAGTGGGAACAAGAATTTTGTTACTGGTGGGAACAAGAATTTTATTACAGAAACAATAACTGCATAATGCTTACTTATTGAGTTGTTTTTTGACAGTCAGGGTTGATTAAAGCTAAATTCACCCTGTTATCAGCAGCAAATTATGAAAATTCCTAGATATTATGTCACAGAACAACACCCAAACAGTGTGGGGTTTTTCGTGTGTGTTATCTAGCTGACTGATACAAGCCAGGGGTAGCTAACGTGCAGCAAGCATCCAATAAATTTCTGAAGAACAGAGGGATCTTTTCTCTCTGACCTTAACCTTTAACCCTAAACACCACAGTGCTAAGGCTGGAGATAAACGCTATCTATTCTTTAAGACTAATAGACAGCATTTCCACCCACTGTTACTCCAGCACTGGAGTGGGGAGGGACGGAAATGCTGCTTTTGTGTGTGCATTTCTGCAGTTCCTCAAGTGCTTGTGCATGAATGAGCATGTGTGAGTGTCTGTGAGTGTGCACTGATGTGTGTGAAAGGGAGGGAGGGAGGGAAGGAAACATACAGTGTGTTCCTACAGGTGTGCTTGTATACACGGTGGGTGTATGGGGGGGGGTAGGTCTGTATCTAGCGGTATGCATGCATATATATACATAGCAGCAACTGAGGGCTTCCCTAAGGGGGAGAGTTGTTATAACTGCTCAACAGCTGAAATAAATAACACAAATAGTTCATCTTCACTTCTAAAGCTGGCACCACAGACTTGCACAACCGGCATTGCTTTAACATCAGCAGGGAGCTTTTAATTCACAGGAAAATTTACAGCATCCTATATGACAGAGATAAACTGTGCATGCGTACTATATATCAAAGTGGTGAACTGCACAAGAAGTGCAATAAAACAGGTATTCGAAGTTGAAGCAATGAAGACGGGGTGTCACATGCACTGCTTGCTGGGGCGCTATTTGGTTTAAAGTTGTCCTGGTAGTTCGTAAGACTGGCCTATAACATTTTTTTTCCTTTTCCCCCCTTTTTTATAATTTTTAATTGATTTTCATTATAACAAACATCTTATGACAATAAACATTCAAAGGGATCTAGGAAATTATCAGTTTACATTTGCGACATAATTCACTTAAATTCTCTTGTACAAAGCTGCATTATCTGTTGCATCTTATTTTTTGCTTCTACGGTAAGGCTCCTAATATCAATCACACTACCTTTGCTGCACTGATCTGCCAACAAGCACATGGTACTAAGAAGTAGTAAGCTTGAGAGCCAGCCAAACAAAGCTATTTTGCTTCTGAACTCACAAGAGTCCATGGCTTACCTGCTAGATTCTGCCCAAGATTTCCCCAGACTCATCAGACACCTCTCTCTTTCTGACACATCCCACCTAAGTTGGTGGTATCAGTGGCGTAGCGTGGGGGGTGCAGGGGGGGGCCGGCCGCACTGGGCGCAACATCTGGGGGTTAGGGTTAGGGGGCGCAAATCCATGGGTTAGGGGGCGCAAATTACTTGCCTTGCCCCGGGTGCTGACAACCCACGCTACGCCACTGGGTGGTATAAGTTTGCCTGGTTCCTGTTAGGTTTCCATTCTGGCACTATTCCCTGGACTCGCCTGCAGAGAAGGGCGATCTTTCACCTCTAAACGGCGAAGCATTCAAAAACAATCCATGATACATCCATGGATGTGCTATGGGTATTTTTGGAGATGAATGAGTGCTTCATTGAAGGCCGTCAGGGTTTATGTTTTTAGTTTTTACTCGGAAATATATTTCAGGGTTACATTTTAGTGTGCTAATGGTAGCACATACAAAGCAACATGTACGTGTCTCAAGGGAGAAGAAGAGATAAAACAAAATTCAGTTTTTTAAAAGAAATATTATTCAAATGAGCATGTGATAAAGAACAGTTTCTTTAAAAGGAATTTATTATTAGATACTGCTAGTAGGAACTGATCTAACTCCATTCTCTTTTTATGAAAAACATGACTGGATCCTACACAGAAACACTCTGAACATCTTCCAACTACCCAAAGGCTACTAATAAAACCAACCTCCTGCTACTATGTATGACAGGAGATTTAGAACTGTAGCTGCACAAAGGGAAGAAACTTCAGCATGGGTTTCACTCTGGCATCATATGATCAAAGAAAAGGGTGTTATCCTTAATGATGATTGGATACATGCAGCAGCCACAGAGACGGGGCCCGTGTTTTGAGTCCAAATGGCTTTTGGGCATTGAAATAAAATATTTTAAAACTTGCAAGCACAGTCACTCGTTCTGGCTGCAATCAATGTGTGCTTGTTGTCTGGAATGCCCGGCTCTACACTTCTTGAGGAGGGTCAGTGCCAAGTCGTGGCTTCCCCTCCCCGCTTCTTGCAGCAGATTCTTAAACCAGCTGGTTAATTCGCCATTGTTCTGAATGAATACAGAAATATGCAATTTTCTCTCTATGTATGATGTTTTTCAAATGGCTGCAAATGTTCTTAAAATGTTTATTGATACGAACATGACTTCGGCAATCTGTTATGTAACGCTGTAACATACCCTCCAACGTTCCTCAGATGAAAACAGGGACAAATCTCATTCTCCCACAAGGGATCCCCCACAACCCCCTATTCCCCCCCAAAGCATTTTCTATCAGAAGAAGGGAGAGTATATATTATCTTTCAGTAGATTTACAAAAAGAAAACACACCCACCAATAAATAAATTTTAGAAAGGTGCAAGATTAGACAAGGATGCACAAATAATTTTTCTGCTCCCCCTTTCTTCCCACCCAGGGCGGCTCAGGAATTAGGTGCACAACCTGTTCTGTGCGAGGTTGTGCTACCCCTGAAGGAAGAGTTTGTAATCTGGGAGTTCTCCTGGATTCCAACCTATCACTGCCAGCTCAATAGAGAAGATACGACGTTCAGGCATATCTGAGCTCGACCATGTCTGATATGTGAGATATTAAGAGCAGTACATCAGTCTTTACATAATTCTCCAATGGGATATTCACCTTGCTATTTTTAACAAACTGAAGAGACATTCTAACTCAGTGGTTTACCACGAAAATGTGGTGTGTTCAGACAGCATGTCACTTTTCTGCCACAGTCAAAAGTATTTAAACAGACCATGTAATCTTGCTGGATGTTTCTATAAATGTTTTAAGCCTCTCTATTTGAATTACATATTGTTTGCACAGATATATCTGTAGGCACAGTTGTCCTCCACCAGAAACAATCTGAGACACAGACACGTAAATTACATATCTGGAAGAGAGTATCTGAAATCCTCAAAAAAACATGTTAGCAACACGAGGACTCTATTATTGGAAAGTTACAGTGACATGAGCAAATTGGAAATGAATACTTGGTTTTCCCCTTTCCCTGCCCAAGATCTGACTAGACTGTGGCTCTTGCGCATCATGGGTTCATTGCAGGTTTGCAAGCCAGTGTTACAGACATTTCCTACCATTCTATATTAACTTCCCTGGCACACAAAAATAGTATAATTCAGCTAAGCAGTTAAACTGTATTTCAACAAGGAAGTTAAGCATGTGCTTAGCACTCCCACACTCTCCCACTGAAATATATACAGTATGAGATGCAGAAAACAACCACATGTTTTCATGGAAAAATTACCCTTGCTGATTTTTATGCATTTTTTTAATTTAAAAGAATTTGTACTGTATACCACTTTTTTATTTCAAAACAACCACCGTCATCCAAAGTGGTTCATGCAGTTGTAAAATGAAAATATGATAAAAACAAATAAATAGAACAATAGTATACCTATTCCATAAATTCAACCTTAAAAGCAATTTTAAACGTTCAGAAGGTATCAGAGTCTGCACCTCTTGTTGTGAGATGGTCTTGCATGATACGTACATTTTAAAATAAACAGAGATGGATGTCCTATGCTTGACACCAATTTGGCACCTTTTGCTTTCATTATATATAATTTGCATGCCACAGCGGAGGCCTAGGAACCCTGCAGTGGATCTGGGATGCATAAATTCAGATACAAAGCTTGCAGACTGCTGCCCTACCTTCAGAGAACACTTTCTGAATCAGCTTGTCAGCTGAGGAAAGCAACTGTTCTTTTTATTTATTCATTCTCTCAACAGTTTCTATGGGGCTGGATCCTTATAGTGTCATAGAGAATTCAAAGCATAGGGCATAGCATAAGCCCACTTCATTTGTAGCACTAGCCGGACCAGCTGGGACTTATCATTGTCCCATACAACCTGTGAGTGTGTCCTTAGAACACACCTCATGGCTGCGCGTTGTAGGGAGGAACAGCTGTGATGTCCAAGATTTCTTTCAGAGAAACCTATCTGCTTATTAGTAAACATCTCAATGAGAAACTCATAGAAAGCTTCTTAGAAATGTCTAGATTCCCCAGAACACAGTTTAGAAACTGGAGATATTGGGGAAGATCCTATCAGTTAAGGGTAAATTGTTCTTAGTATTTATGAGCTTTCTTAGGAAATTATGATGGGGGGCTGGAACACCTAATATGTTTTCCAAGGTCTCTCCTGGTTAACAAGGTTTTTAGTTTTGCTTTTAGTTTTATTGTTGTAAAAAATACCTATAGTGATTTTTTATGTTATATAAACATATATAACATCAATACATCCTTCAGACATTTTTTTTAAAAATGTGTAATAACAATTACATACAATACTGCATTTTGGGTCCCCCCAAAGTGACTTACTATAACATTATGGCAATGTACAGTATACATGTAACACAAAATAGGTTCTGAGGCTGGTTTATTCCAACAAGCCACAGTTAGATTAACTACAGTTTAGAATTTGGACAACATGGTATAACTGTGGTTAGTGCAAAATTGAAGCAAAAACTTCCAGTCTCTTCCTTGGTGGCTGCTTTAGAAGAGGACAGGGGAGAGGAAAGTTCAGAAGGCCAGGGATTGCTGCAATTCATTCTCATAATACTAAACAATGGTTTAAAGCTGCATCTGAACACAACAGCTAGCATCTGCAGCCTGCAAAGCTAAGAAGATTTACAATGTACATAAGCACATGACATGTCATAGACCAGGTCCCCTCATTGTAGGCTCACTGCAGGGGGTCTGATGTTGCTTTAAACAATATAAGTGCAGTTGTCTTTGGTGACTAAATATTGCCAATATTTCAAATATGAGGCATTAATTTTTCCACAACATGTAATTGCTACTGGAAATTTACTACTAAAAATGGATATTTTCCCCATAATGTAGTTATGGGACTTTCTGTAGTAAATTCATCTAGAATATCAAGCACAATTTGCTTGGGCAATTTTCAAGTAATTGAAATCATTTTTGCAACCATAGTATGCAAAGTCATTTATTAAAGCGTGAGGCTTTAACATTCAAAGGTATAATGGCATGTCTCTCTCTGCTTAGGAGTCATTATCATTGCCAATGACAAACGAATGTGAGCACAAAGTACCAAACTGTAACAGCAATGTCTAATTGAAAAGCATTAAGGATTGTTCTATGTAGATTTCCTCAGTAATACTGGTGTAATTTAGTGTTGAACATGGAAGACTAGCTGCAGCCAGGACTCCAAAGTCAACATTCCCAGCAGTCTTAATGCAGTTGCTATCAATTGCAGAGGGTGCCATGACCCCATGCAGGCCCCCCCCCCGGAGCCCTTTAACAGGGTACCCACATGACTAAGGATTCAGCCCAATGCCGTATCCACCAAAGTTGTGATGGTTGCTATGAGGTGGGCTATTTGCTTGCAGGAGAAAATCTCTCCCTGACCAATTAACCAAAGCAAGGTCCTTACGCCAACTTGCCCACTCCCCCACCAAGCTGGTCCCTAACAGTCTGGGTGGGAAGGAGACAAATTCTGTGTTAATCAGCCAAGAGGGTGGTCTGTTCCAGGTCACCTTCCTAAATACCCCAGGTGTGGGCAGGACACAGCCCCTGTGCCCATGCCCCAGTAGGCATGTGGGCAAGGCCTGCTCAAAACAATGTGTCTGTCACTTCTGGAGGAGGGTGGCATCAAATGGTCACCCCCTCTGGAGCCCCAGGTGAGCAGGTATTTTGCAATGGGTGGGGAAAATAGAACTAAATTCATGGTTCCTTTTTTGGGGTGGCAACTGCACATCTTAGCACTATCCTCCTTTTAACATTTTTATAGTAGCTGGGATTGTCTTTAGCACAGGTCTGGTCAGTGTAAACTAAAGGCTTGGCGTTCAGTGATTATCGGGCAATTTAGGATTAAGAGAATGGTAAAAAAGAAAAGCACTGCACAGCCATAACCTATGAACTTTTCTCAAGCAAAAAGCAATTTAATTAATGTTCCTTGGCTCAAGTTGACCATCAAAAAGCATGGTTATCAGCTAATGAAGCATAGGCTGTTTAGAAAGACTCTAAGGATAAATGTCAGCCATTCATCTTTATTTTTTATCATTTGTGCTGAAGTTTTCTAATAGTTTTTCTTAATAGCAGGCAGACCCAGTGATGAAATCCAGGGTATGGCCATGGTATTTGAAAGCTGTTATCTTCTTATAGCTCTCAAGGACAGTTTGGTAGCTTCTGTTCAGTTCTCAAGGAATAAACACCAGCATTACAAAATACTGGGAACTAATTAGCAGACCTGTGATCTGTGTCAGTGGAGAAGTTGGAGATGAATTAACATTAAGAGTGAGCTAAGACTAAGCAGAGTCATTCTCGTCCCAGTATCAGTGCAGGGAGGCTTATTTTCCAGTCTCATTGATAAACATGACTCTCAACTTTCCCAGATGCTAATTCACTCTATGTTGAACACTTTTTACACATGATGCTAACCTTAACTGTTTACGGCGTGGTAGGATTTTTTAAACCAGAGATGGCTGTAGGGTTCCTCCAAAACGCACTCAAATAGCGCAAGTGACATGTTACACAGAAACACATGCAACAAAACCCTGATGGCAGCTTCTGTTAGGAACAAGTAGCTTCAGGAAGGCGTAACTGGAAGTGCCTTGGATAGCACAGCTGCAGATGGAAAAGAGCAAGGGGATGAAAGGTTGACTCTCCCCAACTCTAAACTGCTCCCTTCTGATGTTCATTTTTCCTGAATAGAAGTGGCCATTGAAGGGGTGTATAATGCAGGGATGTGGAACTCGCTTCCCTCCAGATGATGCTTGATTCCAACTCCCACCAGCATGGCCAGTTTGGAGCCCAACAACATGGAGGACCACAGATTTCCTAACCCTGATGTAACATGTATTTCTGTCCATGATGTATGCTGAATAGTAAATAAAACATAGGAGAAAATGGTTGTTGTTGTTGTTTAGTCGTTTAGTCGTGTCCGACTCTTCGTGACCCCATGGACCAGAGCACGCCAGGCACTTCTGTCCTCCACTGCCTCCCACAGTTTGATCAAATTCATGCTAGTAGCTTCAAGAACACCATCCAACCATCTCATTCTCTGTCGTCCCCTTCTCCTTGTGCCCTCCATCTTTCCCAACATCAGGGTCTTTTCCAGGGAGTCTTCTCTTCTCATGAGGTGGCCAAAGTATTGGAGCCTCAGCTTCACGATCTGTCCTTCCAGTGAGCGCTCAGGGCTGATTTCCTTCAGAATGGAGAGGTTTGATCTTATTGCAGTCCATGGGACTCTCAAGAGTCTCCTCCAGCACCATAATTCAAAAGCATCAATTCTTCGGCGATCAGCCTTCTTTATGGTCCAGCTCTCACTTCCATACATCACTACTGGGAAAACCATGGCTTTTACTATACGGACCTTTGTTGGCAAGGTGATGTCTCTGCTTTTTAAGATGTTGTCTAGGTTTGCCATCGCCTTTCTCCCAAGGAGCAGGCGTCTTTTAATTTCGTGACTGCTGTCACCATCTGCACTGATCATGGAGCCCAAGAAAGTAAAATCTCTCACTGCCTCCATTTCTTCCCCATCTATTTGCCAGGAGGTGATGGGCCCAGTGGCCATGATCTTCGTTTTTTTGATGTTGAGCTTCAGACCATATTTTGCGCTCTCCTCTTTCACCCTCATTAAAAGGTTCTTTAATTCCTTTTCACTTTCTGCCATCAAGGTTGTGTCATCTGCATATCTGAGGTTGTTGATATTTCTTCCGGCAATCTTAATTCCGGCTTGGGATTCATCCAGCCCAGCCTTTCGCATGATGAATTCTGCATATAAGTTAAATAAGCAGGGAGACAATATACAGCCTTGCCGTACTCCTTTCCCAATTTGGAACCAATCAGTTGTTCCATATCCAGTTCTAACTGTAGCTTCTTGTCCCACATAGAGATTTCGCAGGAGACAGATGAGGTGATCAGGCACTCCCATTTCTTTAAGAACTTGCCATAGTTTGCTGTGGTCAACACAGTCAAAGGCTTTTGCATAGTCAATGAAGCAGAAGTAGATGTCTTTCTGGAACTCTCTGGAACTCAGGAGAAAATGGTACTAACTGGAAATCAAAAGATGAAAACAGGTTTTCCCTCCTTCTCTCACACATGCTTCAACATGCTTTTGAAGTTAGTTGTAATTTTTCTAATGCCCCAATCCAGCTAGGGATTGCAATTCCACTGAGGCAGTGTATACCCCTGGCTGGATGAGGAATCACTAGCAAATATGGGTGGAGTTATAATTGCTTCTGCATAGTGTTTGCCGCTGCTGAGATCTGTACTAAATAAAATGCAGCCCTAGTTCTAGTACTAGTAGTCATTACCTACTTTGGCCACAAATGTTTTACTGGATGAATGTCCGCTGTCCAGTTTGGCCTAAGAATTTAAATCTTATCAGTATCATTAATATTATGAGAAGTTTAGCTTGTCTGTGGTGGCTAACACTGAAGTATATTCTGCTTAAGAGGAACATTTCCCCTCCACTAATGCTCTGTGTTTGCACATAATGTGGTTTTATTGTCAGTTCAGTTAGTTACATAAAATTCTCTGGCTATTCCATAAGAACAGAGTGTATTGTTTATTGTCTAATGAAGGAAGGTGTTAGGTTTATTTTTTTGGTTTATTTATTTATTTTTTTAAAGCATATCAGCAACCATTATTTCACCACCTGGGCACAATCTCCCTGACAATGCACCTGTTTCTTTTTGTTCTTCAATAATAGAATAAATGTGCATATATTTATACTTGCATGCTATGTACGGTATGGGAAAGGGAAATGCCCTCACTACAGCAGCAAAATGAATTTTGACAAGCATAATGGATGGCACTATACAGAGTGAAAGAGGCCTCACAACAATCTCCCCCAACTGCTGTGATTTTTGGCCATGTAATTATGGCACAATCAGTCTATCACTGAGGCAGGCTGGAAATGTCCACTTTCAGCTGTGTTGTAGGCATGCTAGTTCCTTTGGAAATCACCTTGGAAACTGGACCTGCATGGTATGCAGAAATGGAGAAACTTACTGGAAGAATAAGAAATCAAGAAGAGAGACTTTTTAACTTAGAATGGGGAAGATTTAAGGATTATCTGAAGAACTATCATAAACAGCTTCAAACGCTAGCAGGATTGAATTGCAAATGAGCAATAAAATAATTAAAATTGAGTATAAAAGACGAATAATAAATAGATTTAAATTGGATATGTGGTGGTAAAATATATGACAAGCAACTGCAGAAAGAGGAGCGGGGTCTATAATAATATTTGGTATCTTAAATTGGATGTGTAAATTTGTATCGTTATGTTTGTAAAATGAGAAAATGAATTTTTTTTAAAAAAAAAACTGGGCCTGCATGAGTGAAGACAGTATTGTTTCTAGAGCACGTATTGAAGTAAACACAAACTTCTTATTTTACACAGTGGTACACTGTGATATCATTTAGCATATACAGGTCTCTGTCATATAGCATAATGTAACAGAACCAAGTAAGTATTCATATATCTTAAAACACACCCACCCACCCAATGAAGAGCAGAATATGTTGTCATCCCCCCATCCCACATAAGCCAGGTCACTCAGAAGATAAGAATTGCTATCTGTAGATTTGATCCTAGTAGGAGAGATTTACTGCGTTTTATGCCAAGTCTTGCAAGCTGGAGAGGATCAAAACAAAGTTGCCAGCTGATAAAACATGGAGGATAGCAATATAAAGGGAGTGAAATCTTGTGATTTTATAGAGGTGAGGAGGAAATCTCTTATGCTAGTGTAATCTAGTGGTCAAGAGAATGAGCTGAAGTCCTTTATTCATTATTGAGTTCAACCATTAACTCAAGCAAGCCACCATTTCTCTGCAATGGCAAGATAATAGTGTTGGGTTACCTTAGTGTGAATAGATGCTTTAAGACAATGGGAGTTAAGTGAAATCACACATTTATTATTGTGCATAAAACTTAGGGACGTCCAATATACTGGAGGGTTCCAAACATAGGAGGAAGCTGCAGTAGTGACTCTGTGTTGCTCTTGAATTCTTTGAAACAGTTTTTAAGTTCCTTGCATGATTTGGCATCCACCACAACTCACTTGCAGATTGGCATTGTGCCAGTGTGTAATAGGCTGTTGACAAAGCCTTCCCGGAGCAAGTGTTCGTGTGTGTTTTGCACTGGCGTGGATACCAGAAACAGAATGCAATTCCCATAATGAGGTCTCTGCCAGTGGAAAATCCAAGTTTAGGATTCAAAGCATCAACTTCACAACACGCTGAAGACTGGACTAACAACAAGAATTGTCAACTGCGTCATTTCTCCCAGTGATGACTAACTCTCGGTGTGGCGGCCTCATCCAGTTTTCCCAAGCAAATTGTTCTGCTCCTCCAAGTCTCCACAAATTTTGGTAACAGCGGCAGATATAAAACAACAACAATGCAGAGATAGTAGACAGCGGACAGCAGACATCAGCATCCTGACAGAGATGCAAATTGCCCTGTCAAATCAGTCATTTGACAAGTGGCCAATAACCCCACCTATTCAGCAGATCTGCATGGGAGACCTGAAGAGGGGTGAGGGTGAGACGGCACAATGGCACTTTCTCATCCTGGCACCATTGGGCCAGCTCTCAATTAAATTTAGTGTGACCACTTCACGGTACACCAATTACACGATTTCCTACAATTTACCCCATATTATCTAGTGGGGGACTTGTGTGAGGGAAAACTTAATGATTTAGAGTCTAAGGCAGGAGTTGATCAAACAAATACGAAAAGTTTTACAAAACAAAGGGAGTTTTTGACACAAAGTGGGTCAGGAAACAAGTTCTTTCAGGGAGAATTAAACTTAGTTACTTTAACTATAATATGTCTCAGGCTTAAACACAATATTATAGGTACAACTCTTCTTAAACTTCAGTAACTAAACATCAGTCAGCACACTTCAGGTAGACAGATATTCAGGTTTCCAGAAGAGATGGTAAAATGTTCAAATCAGTGTCTGTCACTTAGATAATACAATACTTTCAACACTATACTGCTTCCTTCACAGCTTAATCCTTTGGTTCATGAGCAAGGGGCATTTTTCCTCAGTTATCCCCTCTCTTAACAATCCCACACCTGAGGTATTCTAAATGGTATTACAGACCCAGGGGATCCCCTCTCCCCTTGTTACTGGGTTGGGAGTCTTAAGTACCTAGAAGAATTCTCTGTTCCTGGCTAGACTGACACCCAGGAAGACACCGGATCTGTTCTCCTGGCTCAGATTCAGCCCTCCCAGAACACTCCTGTCTGGATACCTTCCCCAGACCCTCAGCCTGGTCTTCCTATCCCAGCTGCGAGGCTCTGTCCTCTCCCTATGGATAGTCTCCTCAGTGAGTATCTCCTTTTCCCCTCAGAGCCCCTTCACCCTCTCTCCCAACCTGAAACCTGTCTAACCTCTCCAAACCAATCATTTCCCTCCCCCGGAACTTTGGCCAATCAGACGCTGTTGCCAGTCAACTGTTTGCTGGCAGGAAAAAAAACACTTGGTGACCCAAACTGTGGGGGTGGGGGGGTGGCAGAGAACGAGACTGAGGCCCACCTGTATTCTGGTTTCTTTTCAGATCGTATAAATCTTTCACCTTTTACCTGTTTTTTTTGCAGAACGAAGCTACAAATTGAATTCAGTTGATCAGGACAAAATTCAGTTTGCAGTTTCATCCTATACACTGGGCTGGCTGAGAAATGTATACATTGGTCCACACAGCCTCACAGACACATAAAAGAAGCATCATCTTACTCAGTGTGTTTACAGATATATGTCTGCCAATTCCTGGCAACAATTCAAGCAGTGTGGCAGTACATTTTTTTAGCTACTGCACTCAAATTTTCACTTGGCAGCAATTGGTGCGCTAGGTCAGATCACTTCCTTTATTTGGCTTTACATAGAGCTATTTATGAGTGTTTGAAATATCTCCAAGACTGTACTAAAACTGTCACGAGCTTCCTCTGTAAGCCAAGAAAGTTACCACCTCAAGTGTTATTAAATTATAAATATAACTAATGAAGGTAGCTTGTTGAGCAACAATTGATACTAGAGCAAATCTGACCATTCTCCATGCAGCCGCTATGAACCACCCATCATAGACAAAACACGGGCAAACTGCCTCTTGATTTGTAAGACTGGTAGCTTGGCTTTTTTACCAATACCAAATATTCACTGGAGACAAATCTTTCCACATATGTTGAGATTCATGGTTGAAACAATTACATGCATTTTACTTCCTGTAGCCATGCTACAAAGAACCTTAGCATTATCAGCAACAGTATCTTGACACTTACATAAAATTTACACAGCCTGTTCCTGCAGGTGGGGCAATCCAAACAAAACTGAGATTTGTTGTTGGTAGATGGCTTACGTGAGATGCAACCACACTGCACATGAATTGATTTCCAAACTGGTGATCAGACATTATTCCTAAAAGAAAGACAGAAAGTAAAGATGAAACACAGATGCAATTAAACGCAAATATTCATTGCATTGCTTCAGAAATGTTAAGTAAAAATTTTATAGCAAAGAATATTCAGTCGGTGTATCAATAGCAAATGCCATATTCCACTATTTTAAACCTTTTGGACTTGAACCTAACCTAACCTTTCCATGTGAATGTCAATCAAATTACTTAATCACTATGCTTTCCTATCTGTAATGTGACCTCAAAGCAGTTCCTTCCTCAGAATGACATTATGCTCAGTAATGGACAGGAAAGATTGCTTCAACCCTCTTCAAATAGTACATTGAATAGCTATGTCCATTTTTCCTTCCTGTTTCTTTTGAGTATATTCCACCTTTCCACAAATTACTGACTTTTAAGTGATCGTGGAACCAGACTCTCCTGGCTCCTCCTCTAGATTCATACTGTCATGGAGATGGTTGGAAAAACCTCAAATGCCATTTTGTTCAGGCTACCAATCGACACAATGCAATCAGGATTGTGGAATCAGGCCTGATAACCATGCCAGCCAGCTCCAGGCTGGTGCAGTGATTGGGTCTGGATTAGGTCTGATGCCACCATGTGACAGCAATGAGTCCGGCTGGGGTCAGAATGCTTTACGTTGGGTGTTCCTGCTGACTTCTGCCAGTGGGGAAACTGCCAGCAAACATCGTGCCCATTTGCATGTTTTGTGGCCAGAAGGAAGCTGGCTGGCCCAGCCAGCAGAGCTGAGCAGAAGGATACTTCCACTCCGTTCAAATCCTCCACAGCATGGCCTCGGCGGCAGATACCTCAGTTGGTTAGAGCATGGTGTTGATAACACCAAGGTTGCGGGTTCAATCCCGTATGAACCACCTGCATATTCCTTACCTTGCAGGGGGTAAGACTAGAAGACCCTCTGGGGTCCCTTTCAACTCTACTCAACTTCGAGGAGTCTATGTTCCAATAGGTTAGAAGCTTAACAATGTATGCATATGCATATTTATACATACTGCTATTTGCTGGGAGGGGGTGGTCTCCCATATGTTGTATGGAGTGTCCCCATCTCTTTTCTATGGTATAATGTATTTATTCATGCATATTTTTCAACTTAACAGCTAAGGAATAAGTTTAGTTAATACTAATAAGAATAAAGAATAATTTACTCCAAGGTAAGTCCCTTGTTTTCAAAGGGGCTTACTCCCAAGTAAATGCACTTAGGATTGCATCTAAACTGGTATGAAATGTTCCATTAAAATGAAGAAGAATCCACATTTTCATTCTAGCCATATGCTTGTCTTGTGAATAAAACCAGCTTTCTCTTCCCCACCAAGAAGACTTCTCAGTAACACAGCTGATCACGCAGCTATGTTACACTATACTCTGCAATGAGGTACATGGGAAGGCATACACAGAAAATAAGTAATTATATTGCATTTCTCAAAACAATCCCAGTGAGTGATAAGATATGCCAGAGGCAGAACTTGCTTTTGAAAACTAATGTGCTTATCTATTACTTAAAAGTGAATAGAACATTCACATAATTTGTGTTAAGGGCTGGTAGGTATGGCGGTGAGTCTGAGAGACCAACAACTGTGCAAATCCATAGAAAAACAAAAAAACAAAGCAGCTTTTCCACGCATCTAGGTCACCAGGGAGTATATCCAAGGTCTGCAGCAACTAAGCATCACTAAATCATATGCTACTTCAATGTGAAGAAGAACCTCTCTGAACTCCCCTTCCCTCGAGTTTTACTGTGTGTGCTCATTGTGTTGAAATAATTTATATGCTACACTACCCAGTTAGGTCTGTCTCCACCGTATATTACTTTGCTGTGAAGCTATTAGGGTTACTGGCTATATATCATGCCTGATCCAAACCTACAAAAAGAAATTGAATGAAAAGCTTAGCCATATGACAGTACGTAACATACTCTGTTCTCCTGAATTCATTATATATATATATATATATATATATATATATATATATATATATATATATATATATATGCTTTCGTAGATTTTCACGGGTATAGGAATGCAGGTTTTGGTGTCTTCGGGTGTCTTCCCGTGTAAGAGTCGGGGTGTCTGTGCGACGTTTCGACGAGGTCTCACTCGTCATCTTCAGGCTGGTGCTTTCGGCTTCTTGTTACTGGAACAGAGCAGAGTCTGGTGTTTGAGTTCCTATAAATACTGTTGAGGGGTGTGGTGTATAGCCTCCAACGTTCTGGGCAAAGAGGAAGTTCCTAGATTAGTGTGCCTTTTCTTCTTTTGTTCCTTAATTACTTGAGGGATATCTTGGGTGATTTCATGAGTGATATTCAGAATATCACTGGGTGGGTCATTAAGTGTAGATTAGTTGCTAAAGCTTTCGTGTCTTGACCTCTTGAGCTTGTGAAGAGTTTTTCTGAGAAGATGGCTGTGCTGCATTTAGTTGTGCTCTGGCTTGGCTTCGTGTATAGGGGCGAGCTATGGTTTTGTGCCTTGTGCCAGCCAGATCTGTGTAGGGATTGCAGGGGGGTGCAGCATCCGGAGGTGCCACTATAGTTTGGCTACTGGATGGAGTCTGTAATATGTCTGTGGAGAGGGTCTGGGTTTGGGTCTGGTGTGGTTGATTGGTGACGGCGTTCTGTGTGCCTCTGGTTCTGGTGTCGGTTTTTGTGGGGAGGGCTAATTTCCAGATGTCTGGCAGGCGGGACGTGTCGTCACGCTTGTTCATGTTGTGAGGGTGTTTCTCTATCTCGATGGCTTCCATGATTATTCTCTTGTGGTGATGTTCCATGTTAAAGAGCAATTTGGAATCTGCAAAATTAATTTCATGTCCTGTTTCTTTCATGTGTTGGAAAAGAGAGGAAGTTTTTTCTTCTTTTTTGACGGCATTCTTGTGTTCTGCGATACGTGCATTTATTCGTCTGTTTGTTTGTCCAATGTACGTGGCTGGGCAGACTTTGCAGGGTATTTCATAGACCCCTTGGTTTTCCAGCTGGATTTTGTCTTTTGGGTTTCTGAGGATATTGGCTATTTTTTGGTTGGTGCAGAAGGCTGTTTTGATATTGTGTTTATGGAGGATTTTGCTGATTTTGTCTGTAGTGCCCTTGATATAAGGAAGGAGGGCCATGCCATTGTTTTCTTCTGTGTCTTGGTTTTTGGGGGGTGTTTCTTTTTGGATTAGCTTCGTAACCCTGTTTTTCTGGTATCCATTGGCGATTAACACATTTGAGAGATTCTGTAACTCAGTTGTCAAGTGGTCTTTGTCAGCCAGGCGTTTGGTTCTGGAGATGAGAGTCTTGGCTACGGAGTTTATTTGTGCAGGGTGGTGGTGTGATTGTGCATGTAAGTAGCGGTTGGTGTGTGTGTTGGTGTGTGGCTCCCTAGGACACACTATCTACCTAGGACACACTATCTTTCCGGTAGATAGTGTGTCCTAGGGAGCCACACACCAACACACACACCAACCGCTACTTACATGCACAATCACACCACCACCCTGCACAAATAAACTCCGTAGCCAAGACTCTCATCTCCAGAACCAAACGCCTGGCTGACAAAGACCACTTGACAACTGAGTTACAGAATCTCTCAAATGTGTTAATCGCCAATGGATACCAGAAAAACAGGGTTACGAAGCTAATCCAAAAAGAAACACCCCCCAAAAACCAAGACACAGAAGAAAACAATGGCATGGCCCTCCTTCCTTATATCAAGGGCACTACAGACAAAATCAGCAAAATCCTCCATAAACACAATATCAAAACAGCCTTCTGCACCAACCAAAAAATAGCCAATATCCTCAGAAACCCAAAAGACAAAATCCAGCTGGAAAACCAAGGGGTCTATGAAATACCCTGCAAAGTCTGCCCAGCCACGTACATTGGACAAACAAACAGACGAATAAATGCACGTATCGCAGAACACAAGAATGCCGTCAAAAAAGAAGAAAAAACTTCCTCTCTTTTCCAACACATGAAAGAAACAGGACATGAAATTAATTTTGCAGATTCCAAATTGCTCTTTAACATGGAACATCACCACAAGAGAATAATCATGGAAGCCATCGAGATAGAGAAACACCCTCACAACATGAACAAGCGTGACGACACGTCCCGCCTGCCAGACATCTGGAAATTAGCCCTCCCCACAAAAACCGACACCAGAACCAGAGGCACACAGAACGCCGTCACCAATCAACCACACCAGACCCAAACCCAGACCCTCTCCACAGACATATTACAGACTCCATCCAGTAGCCAAACTATAGTGGCACCTCCGGATGCTGCACCCCCCTGCAATCCCTACACAGATCTGGCTGGCACAAGGCACAAAACCATAGCTCGCCCCTATACACGAAGCCAAGCCAGAGCACAACTAAATGCAGCACAGCCATCTTCTCAGAAAAACTCTTCACAAGCTCAAGAGGTCAAGACACGAAAGCTTTAGCAACTAATCTACACTTAATGACCCACCCAGTGATATTCTGAATATCACTCATGAAATCACCCAAGATATCCCTCAAGTAATTAAGGAACAAAAGAAGAAAAGGCACACTAATCTAGGAACTTCCTCTTTGCCCAGAACGTTGGAGGCTATACACCACACCCCTCAACAGTATTTATAGGAACTCAAACACCAGACTCTGCTCTGTTCCAGTAACAAGAAGCCGAAAGCACCAGCCTGAAGATGACGAGTGAGACCTCGTCGAAACGTCGCACAGACACCCCGACTCTTACACGGGAAGACACCCGAAGACACCAAAACCTGCATTCCTGTACCCGTGAAAATCTACGAAAGCATATATATATATATATATATATATATATATATATATATATATCGGCTACATAACTTAGACCAAGTCAAGGCCACTGTAGCATCTGAAACGCTCTGGTCACATATCTATGGCCCCAACACTGTCAAAGGAACACAGATAAGGATGGCTATTTCTGGTCCATTTCAATCTTGTATATGCCTATTCATAAATCCATCCTGTCATGTTTTGGATTAACCTGCAGATTTTTAAAAAAAAAATCTGCATGAAAATTTGTATTTTAATACTTATTTAAATACTAATATAATCACGATTTTATCTCATGGCTGGACTGGTAAACGGTATAACAACAACAACAACAACAACAACAACAACAACAACAACAACAACAGTTTATTACAGTCGCAGACCAGCATAAGGTAAACAGTATAAAATATTGGTTTGCAAACCAGGATCAAACCACAGTTTCCAATCTTGGTGTGTAGCCAGTCCTTAAACCATAATTTCATGGTTTGGGAGTAACAGGAAACTGTGGCTTAACAAACCCTGGAAGAAATAAATGAGAGGGAGGAGGGAGTTAATGGGACAAATGTCCTGCTGGGAAGCAGAGAGAAAGCACAAGTGAATGTGTGAGTTTATCTTTTGAGAACCAAATTCTGTTCCTTTGATAGGTTACTATTTGAGTGATTCACTGACCACCCAGTTTTAAACTGATTAATTTATCCAACTGTTAGAGATCCATGAGTCATCCTTGTGTGTTTAAAGTAGCTAAGACCTTATGTGGCAACATGAAACAGCAGCAGTTATATCCCATATAACAAATTGGTGCATTGTTGTTGTTTAGTCGTTTAGTCGTGTCCGACTCTTTGTGACCCCCTGGACCAGAGCACGCCAGGCACTCCTGTCTTCCACTGCCTCCTGCAGTTTGGTCAAACTCATGTTGGTAGCTTTGAGAACACTGTCCAACCATCTCGTCCTCTGTCGTCCCCTTCTCCTTGTGTTCTCCATCTTTCCCAACATCAGGGTCTTTTCCAGGGAATCTTCTCTTCTCATGAGGTAGCCAAAGTATTGGAGCCTCAGCTTCAGGATCTGTCCTTCCAGTGAGCACTCAGGGCCGATTTCCTTAAGAATGGATAGATTTGATCTTCTTGCAGTCCATGGGACTCTCAAGAGTCTCCTCCAGCACCATAATTCAAAAGCATCAATTCTTCGGCGATCAGCCTTCTTGATGGTCCAGCTCTCACTTCCATACATCACTACTGGGAAAACCATGGCTTTAACTATACGGACCTTTGTTGGCAAGGTGGTGATGTCTCTGCTTTTTAAGATGCTGTCTAGGTTTGCCATCGCCTTTCTCCCAAGGAGCAGGCGTCTTTTAATTTCGTGACTGCTGTCACCATCTGCAGTGATCATGGAGCCCCAAAAAGTAAAATCTCTCACTGCCTCCACTTCTTCCCCTTCTATTTGCCAGGAGGTGATGGGACCAGTGGCCATGATCTTCGTTTTTTTGATGTTGAGCTTCAGACCATATTTTGTGCTCTCCTCTTTCACCCTCATTAAAAGGTTCTTTAATTCCTCCTCGCTTTCTGACATCAAGGTTGTGTCATCTGCATATCTGAGGTATTGGTGCATTAGGAAATATCAATATTTCATTGCTGTGAGTGTTACTCTTTTCTACCTGTTTAAAGATGAGAATAATGCATGGAATGATTCTGCAACCAACTCTCATATGATAATCCCATTAAAGTCAGTGGAACTACTCAATTAACAACCACCTACTGGCATTTCGAATGAAGGCCTAAGTGTACTACACTCATATCTAACATACAGCTGCTGATTGATTTTTTTCTGGGTGATTACATTCTGCTTCACAGGAAAAAACATCCATCTAGTTTGATAGAATGGAAGAGACTTCTAAAACACTTGCTGGCTTTTGCAATCAATTAGGGGTCAGCAAGGCTTGATAAATTATTAAACATCGCAAAGGGAGCGCATACTGACAATTCTGGAAGGGTTTTTTTTCTTACTCAGCGGGTTATGTTACCTTTAGCTTACTTCAAGCACTGAAATTATTTTATAGATGATATCAATTATTTTGAAAATAACAATCTTACAACATAACAAGGAGCTAGAGAAGGTATTCACCCTGACACTAAAAGAGACTTCTATGCATTTAAATTAAAAATATTAATTTTGGAATATAGTTTAAATTGGGATGTTAGTAAATTCCTACAATCTCTTTAGGGGAAAATAATTATATTGAAGTTGGTAATTAGTTTCATTTGGTCACATCCACTCCTTATTTAAGCACCAGATCTGTGTACATAATACACAAGAGCCACTTCACAGCTTTGATATCTTGTCTGTATAAAGACAGCAAGTTCATGTAGCTTGTGTTCTGTGTTTGCAGGAGAGAGAAAGAAATATGTTAGTACCAACACCCTAAAGTTGGCCCAGAATCAAACTGGCAGCCGTGCAAACTTTGCAAGCAAGGCATTATATGCTGATGATAGTTCACCCCCCCCCAAAAGAACCTAGCTTCTGCATTCTGCAACACCTTCAGCCTCTGGATCAACCTCAAGGGTGGCCCCGCATAGAGTGCACTGCAGTAATCCAGCTGTGAGGTTACCAATGCATGGGCAACTGTTGTCAAGATATCCTGATCCTCGGTGTCTTACCAACCTAAGTTTGTAAAAGACACTCCTAGTGTACAGTGACAAAGGTAGATCTAGGAGCACCCCCAAACTACACACCTTTATGTGTAAATCACACTGAGCTGGCTTTGCTCAGTAAACTGTAATTCTGACTAACACAGTTTGGATTTGGACATAACGCTAAGCTGCAGTTATTTAAAAACAGAAACAACCGCTTCTGATCTCCTTCTCAGGGCCAGGTCAGAGGAAGAGGAGATAGGAGAAGTCCAAGGGTCATGCACACACTGGTGGAGGAACGGGGGTGTGGAGGGAGTGGCCTGCCCCCAGCACCACTATTCCAGTAGGGTGCCATCATGGTGGCTCCCCCGGACACGAGCTGTGTACCCCCCCCCGCACTGGGCGCTATGCCCCCACAGGCAGCGCATCACACCCCCAGAATGCCGCCACACCCTCACAGGCGCTGTACCATGCCCCTGGGATGTACGTCACGCCCCCCGTGGGGGCACCAGCCACGTCACCACTTGCTCTCCGCCCCCGGTAGCAGAGCATGCAGCTTCGCCACTGCAGGCACAGCCTTACAACTGTACATATCCTACACATTTAGGGTGTAGCCTGATCTTCATAATGACTATACTGTATGTAGGTTGGGACAGGGACTGCCACAATCAACCTACAGTTCCCCCTGCCCTCTGGCATGTCCACTGAAATGCCCACACTGTAGCAATACTAAGATTGCAAATGAGCCAGAAATACTAGATCAGAAGGGACAAGCTTTGGTTAGTAGCACACTGCCGCCAGGCTATACAGTGGTACCTCGGGTTACATACGCTTCAGGTTACATACGCTTCAGGTTACATACGCTTCAGGTTACACACTCCGCTAACCCAGAAATAGTGCTTCAGGTTAAGAACTTTGCCTCAGGATGAGAACAGAAATTGTGCTCTGGTGGTGCGGCGGCAGCAGGAGGCCCCATTAGCTAAAGTGGTGGCTCAGGTTAAGAACAGTTTCAGGTTAAGAACGGACCTCTGGAACGAATTAAGTACTTAACCTGAGTTACCACTGTATACAAAACTGCAACCAGTCAAATTTCCTTAGCTTCTTTTCACTGCTGGTGTCACTCTGAACTGAGTCCCCCCCCCCCGAATACAGCCAGTTCTAAATCACTTTAGTTCCTCCTCACATTGCACACATGAGGAGTTATTTTTGATAAGTAAGCCAAGAAATGTAAAGTCTAAACTAGTTTTCTGTTAGATATTACCATGCTCAATATTATTACAGGGTGGCTAAAAAAGGCTGATAGTCTACAATGCCCATGGACTATCTTTTATCAAAAGACACAGTTGCATCTGGCCAACAGTATATGGATTTACCCCTCCCCCCTCCTCCTTTAATCGTTTTAAATGACCCGAATTTGATGGGTAGTTAATTAACATTTTCTAAGAAAGCCTTTTGTCAGAATCCACTAGAGCTGTATTTTCATCTTGGGGATTTATGAGTTCAAGCTGACATGAGTTACGCATATGCAAATGAGAGCCCACTGGGAGGAGAATATAGCCTTGCATTTGCATAATTCCCCAAGACATTGAATGAGATTCCTTGTACAATTTATTAAGCATGTGTATTTGTAAAAAGGGAGGTCAGAAATGGATGCCAATGCCCGATGCAGCGACTATTAAGAATGTTCACTGACAATTGGGAAGATGCTAGAGAACAAAATGAGTTAAGTATACAAAGGCAAGGGAGTTTAGTAAATGGGGATAAGGAGTAAATACATGCATAGATGCTAAAATTAGGCAGTTACTGGAAATATTATAAAAGGGAAAATGAAATAACTTTTCAGATAATCTACTTATGTTCAAGGCCAAGTGAGATTTATCCATTCACTATGCATGCCTACAGCGCCTAGTATTAAATACCAGTTTTCTGTGCAGAAAAATAGCACAGATAGAGCAACTTTTTCATATGAATGGAAAAGATAATCTTTACACGGCAATGCATTTTATTTCAGAAAATAGTTTTCTTAACCTTTATTCCACTCTTGTTCTTCTTTGCAATTTCTATAAGTGGATTCTAAACCTGTCATCAAATCTAAATCGCCACCAAAAAGAAATAGGAACCAGGGATGTATTGGCTCACAGAATACCCACTATGCACTGCAAACTTTGCTTTCATTTTAGATTTGCAATTTCAAACACTGCTCTAGCGGCTGCCTAAACACATCCATTTATTCCAATGAGCACTTCCTCTTCTGTGATGGCTAATTAGTACATTGCTAGCCATAGGCCTGTGAACAGGGACTCTCTTTCTGTCTTCAGCACTGCCTGAGTCGGTGTATAAAAGCTGTCTTATTCTGCCATTAATGGCTAGGTAAATACTGCAGTTTGGTGGTTTCTTCATGCTAGGTTGCAGCGAATGAGTTATCACCATCTTCTTTGGAGAAACAAACTGAACAGAACCTACTTCGCCAGCCAATGTTACATTTCTGAACCATAAGCAACACTGAATAACCTTTAGAAATTGTAGCTGAAACAAACAAAATTAATGTACTATAGCCTAGACGAGGCATCAAGAGGGTAAGGAGTAGCAAGAATGATACAGAGGCACAGTACTGTTTTGTTTCCTTTTCCTAGGTGGGTGGAAAACATTTGCAGACTGCAGCAGGGCGGTGATTACCGGTGGCGGGGGGCGGGGGTTAACAATGTAAATACAGTAAAAAAGGCATGACACCAGCTTGGAATCAAAATGGCTACAACTTTATTAGTTACAGATGTAGATTGGATTTGGCATAGGCATTGAGTATGTGTCCTGAATCAGCCTCCCCAATTGCTGACTGATATATCCATTAGGGGATCTATTGGGGACGCGGGTGGCGCTGTGGGTAAAACCTCAGCGCCTAGGGCTTGCCAATCGCATGGTCGGCGGTTCGAATCCCTGCGGCAGGGTGCGCTCCCGTCGTTCGGTCCCAGCGCCTGCCAACCTAGCAGTTTGAAAGCACCTCCGGGTGCAAGTAGATAAATAGGGACCGCTTACCAGCGGGAAGGTAAACAGCATTCCGTGTGCTGCGCTGGCTCGCCAGATGCAGCTTTGTCACGCGGGCCACGTGACCCGGAAGTGTCTGCGGACAGCGCCGGCTCCCGGCCTCTAGAGTGAGATGAGCGCACAACCCTAGAGTCAGGCAAGACTGGCCTGTACAGGCAGGGGTACCTTTATATCCATTAGGGTCAGTCCTGGTGAGATGATACCCTCCATTGACGCAGATCTAACAGGGAAATCCCACCAGGATGCCAGAAGGCAGCCCTGTATCGGGAAGTTTTTAATGTTTGATGTTTTACTATGTTTTATATATGCTTGTAAGCAATCCAGAGTGACTGGGGAAACCCAGCCAAATGGTCAGGGTTCAAATAATAGCATTATCATTATTATTATTATTACAGTGGTACCTTGGGTTACAAATGCTTCGGGTTACAAACTCCACTAACCCTGAAAGAGTACCTCAGGTTGAGAACTTTGCCCCTGGATGAGAACGGGAATCACGCGGTGGCAGCAGGAGGCCCTATTAGCAAAAACACGCCTCAGGTTAAGAACGGTTTCAGGTTAAGAATGGACCTCCGGAACGAATTCAGTTCGTAACCTGAGGCACTACTGTATTATTAGTGCTTTTTTCTAAAAAATAAAATAATAATAATAATAATAATAATAATAATAATAATAATAATAAATTTTATTTATATCCCGCCCTCCCCAGCCAAAGCCGGGCTCAGGGCGGCTAACAACAATCAAATAATCAGTCAAATAATCACACAATCTAAAAATATTTCATTATAAAATTAATTAAATCAAATTGATGGCAACCAATTATGCAGAATTATGTGCAGGTTGCCAGAGGAGGGAGTCAGGCTGCGCCCTGACCAAAGGCCTGGCAGAACAACTCTGTCTTGCAGGCCCTGCGGAAAGATGTCAGGTCCCGCAGGGCCCTAGTCTCTTTTGACAGAGCATTCCACCAGTTTGGAGCTGCAGCCGAGAAGGCCCTGGCTCTAGTTGAGGCCAGCCTAACCTCTCTGAGGCCTGGGACCTTGAGGATGTTATTATTTGCAGACCGTAGGTTTCTCTGTGGGGCATACCAGGAGAGGCGGTCCCGTAGGTACGAGGGTCCTTAAAAAATGTTTAAAGTTACTCTCATTTTGACTCAAGAAAATCACCATTTTAGAGTTCAAATGGGGGGGGGATAAATACAGTACATGGACAAAAGTACAAAGATTCACAAAATGTTTAGGGGTATACGTCCCCCTGCATCCCCCCATAAAAAAGCACTAAGTATTATTATTATTCAAGGATGTTCTGTTGCCCGGCAGCCCTTTTTCTCAGGGCTTTTGGACAGACCCTACCCTTGGACCCCTTTACTGGGGTACTCTGAGTTTATCTTAGAATTCTGGGGTTGGGACACTCATTCACCCCCAAGTTCTTGACTAAGAATCCAACCCAATGCCTTTTTCCACCAAAGTTGTGACAATTGCTAAGAGGAAGGCACGCCCACCCACAACCCGCAAAACAGGCTCCAATATGTCTGCAGGCAAATTCCTTTCTTGCCCCACATAACAGTGGCTGAATAATTCCGCAGCAAGGCCCTATACATGCCCTGCTCATTATGACCCACTAGCAGACCAGACTGAAGACTGGGCCCAGCCAGGTCCACAGGTGAGGCACCCCCACTGTTCTGGGCCTCTGAGTGGCCCATTAAAATTTTTAACAATCCTGCCACCCCCCACAGATAGCCAAGGTCAGTGCTGACGTCAGCCAGCCATGCAGAGTGACTGCTTAAATCCTTTGCTCCTCGGAAGCCATGCCGGGCTGCAACTGCAGCCACCATCAGAGTTATGGCAAGTGGTCTCTCTAGGGCACATTCCCTTCAAAGATGCTGCATTGGTGCACTACAGTATCTCCATGAAGAACCTTCTCTAAAAGTTTGCAGGTTGAAACTGAGCGCCGATTCATACAGGCAGACAAAAACATATACCAAAATCGTTCCAAGCTGTACCCCTTCAGACTACAAGTGGAAAACTACATGTCTGGATAGTTATTCCTGTAAAATCAAAACAAAAATAAAACACCTCCCTGTCTGTGGGAAGGTAGCATTCCAGAGAGAAGAATGGCCTTCTTCCTGATGGGGAATTTCTGTGTGCTGAAGCAGCCTTGTAGAGAAGCCCACAAAAGTTACCAGCTGGGGGCTGGCAGAGGAGGAACAGAGAGTCCCTTCTCTCCTACAGCAGCCCACTACATTTCTACCCCGGACATGGAAGAGGGGCCTTCCCTCCTTTGGCAGTCTGCTTGACTACCATGCTGGACACCACAGAAGAGAGACAGAACACCCTATCCCTCCTTTGCAGTCTCACTACATGTAATTTCTTGTTGCTACCAAGCAACTGCTTACATATGAGACTGTGCTAAATGGTTTTCCCGGGTGGGATTCAAACATGTTTCTCCACCTGCATTTTAAAGTGATACGGTCCAAAGCAGATCCTACCATACCTTATTTCTGCATGTTTGGATTGTTTCTCTGAATGAATGTAGGGGAAGCAGGCTTTTCACTGTAGATTTAGCTATTCCCAAAGTAGAATAAGTTCAAGCTCTAGATTTCAGTGAGCCCAGAGCACTTGAATCTGTCACCACACAGACTTCATTTCTGGTGTCTAAATACAGCCAGTTTCCCCTCCACAACAACCAAACTTCTTAATTCATCTGATCACACAGTTCTGAGACATGAGCTGTCAATTTTTAAGTCCCATAGATTTCTGTGGTAAATGGATTTGCAGTGTAATTCTGTGCATATCGACTCAGAAATAGGTCCTACTGAGTTCAGTGGGACTTACTCCTAGGTAAGTGTATACAGTATCTTAAGTATGTCTTTTACCCTCTCAATGAAATCTATGTGACCCAAATGTGCTTGGGTCATCCTTTTGATCTTCTACAAGCACTGAAGCTCCCACATGGCTAGTGAGTAAGGAAAGTGTCACAAGTTGGCAGTAGAGGAACAAGAGCACTGTACAGGTGCATAGGTGTTGAGTGGGTTGCAACACCCACAACAGCACAGAATGAACTCAGGCTTGCTAGAGAGGTTAAAAGCAACAAAAAAGGCTTTTATGGGTATGTTCGTAGCAAAAGGAAGAACAAAGAAACTGTGGGGTCACTCAGAGGAGAAGATGGTGAAATGCAAACAGGGGACACAGAAAGGGCTGAACTACTCAATGCCTTCTTTGCCTCAGTCTTCTCCGATAAAGAAAACAATGCCCGACCTGAAGAATTTGGAGCAAATGATTCAGCAAAGGAAACACAGCCCAGAATAACTAAGGAGATAGTACAAGAATATTTGGCTAGTTTAGATGTATTCAAGTCTCCAGGGCCAGATGAACTGCATCCAAGAGTATTAAAAGAACTGGCAGATGTGATCTCAGAACCACTGGCAGTCATCTTTGAGAATTCCTGGAGAACAGGCGAAGTCCCGTCAGACTGGAGGAGGGCAAATGTTGTCCCTATTTTCAAAAAGGGGAAAAGAGAGGACCCAAATAATTACCGCCCAGTCAGTCTGACATCAATACCAGGGAAGATTCTGGAACAGATCATTAAGCAAACAGTCTGTGAGCACCTAGAAAGGAATGCTGTGATCACCAATAGTCAGCATGGATTTCTGAAAAATAAGTCATGTCAGACTAACCTGATCTCGTTTTTTGACAGAATTACAAGCCTGGTAGATGAAGGGAACGCAGTGGATGTAGCCTACCTTGATTTCAGCAAGGCATTTGACAAGGTGCCCCATGATATTCTTGTAAAGAAGCTGGTAAAATGCGGTCTTGACTATGCTACCACTCAGTGGATTTGTAACTGGCTGACTGCCCGAACCCAAAGGGTGCTCATCAATGGTTCCTCTTCATCCTGGAGAAGAGTGACTAGTGGGGTGCCACAGGGTTCTGTCTTGGGCCCGGTCTTATTCAACATCTTTATCAACGACTTGGATGATGGACTCAAGGGCATCCTGATCAAATTTGCAGATGACACCAAACTGGGAGGGGTGGCTAACACCCCACAGGACAGGATCACACTTCAAAACGACCTTGACAGATTAGAGAACTGGGCAAAAACAAACAAGATGAATTTTAACAGGGAGAAATGTAAAGTATTGCACTTGGGCAAAAAAAAATGAGAGGCACAAATACAAGATGGGGGACACATGGCTTGAGAGCAGTACATGTGAAAAGGATCTAGGAGTCTTGGTTGACCACAAACTTGACATGAGCCAACAGTGTGACGCGGCAGCTAAAAAAGCCAATGCAATTCTGGGCTGCATCAATAGGAGTATAGCATCTAGATCAAGGGAAGTAATAGTGCCACTGTATTCTGCTCTGGTCAGACCACACCTGGAGTACTGTGTCCAGTTCTGGGCACCACAATTCAAGAAGGACACTGACAAACTGGAACGTGTCCAGAGGAGGGCAACCAAAATGGTCAAAGGCCTGGAAACGATGCCTTATGAGGAACGGCTAAGGGAGCTGGGCATGTTTAGCCTGCAGAAGAGGAGGTTAAGGGGTGATATGATAGCCATGTTCAAATATATAAAAGGATGTCACATAGAGGAGGGAGAAAGGTTGTTTTCTGCTGCTCCAGAGAAGCGGACACGGAGCAATGGATCCAAACTACAAGAAAGAAGATTCCACCTAAACATTCGGAAGAACTTCCTGACAGTAAGAGCTGCTCGACAGTGGAATTTGCTGCCAAGGAGTGTGGTGGAGTCTCCTACTTTGGAGGTCTTTAAGCAGAGGCTTGACAACCATATGTCAGGAGTGCTCTGATGGTGTTTCCTGCTTGGCAGGGGGTTGGACTCGATGGCCCTTGTGGTCTCTTCCAACTCTATGATTCTATGATTCTATGATTCTAGGTATGAATGGTGACTTCATTGGTCTGTGCCAGGTACTGTTGGGAATTCCATTCCACCCTTGCTGCAGATATGTGGGGTTGTTACATGTCAATGTCTGTTTACATTCCAGCACAGATTGTTGGAGTCTCGTGAGCGGAACATCCGCTCTGTATTACTTTTGTGTTCTCTCTCTCCAAGAAGAACGACAAGGAAAGAAGCCATGTTTTCTTTGTCCTGGTTTATGTACAATAAAAGTAGCCTAGTATCCACACCTCGAGCCAGATCTGGTGTGTGTTTACTCTGCTGAGTAGCGTGTGCTCATGCATGCCAGCATGAGTCGCAGACGCACTTTGGAGGATGACTGATGGATCTCTGCAGCGGCAAGGCTGAGAAGGGAGACGCTCTGGCTGGGGTCTGTCCAGCTGGCTTTCCATCTCATGGTTCCGACAGGTACTGCTATCTATGCAGCAAATGTGTGACTGCACAGAGCTGAAGAAGCAGACTCCATGCTTCTGCTGATGCCTTGCAACACCCTACAAGAAGAGTATTGGATCTCTCTACTCCAGGCAGGTACGCGGGTGGTGCTGTGGGTTAAACCATAGAGCCTAGGACTTGCTGATCAGAAGGTCAGCGGTTTGAATCCCCGCGACGGGGTGAGCTCCTGTTGCTCGGTCCCTGCTCCTGCCAACCTAGCAGTTCGAAAGCACATCAAAGTGCAAGTAGATAAATGGGTACTCCGGCGGCAAGGTAAATGGCGTTTCCGTGCACTGCTTTGGTTTGCCAGAAGCGGCTTGGTCATGCTGGCCACATGACCCGGAAGCTGTACGCTTGGCTCCCTTGGCCAATAAAGTGATATGAACGCCGCAACCCCAGAGTCGGCCACAACTGGACCTAATGGTCAGGGGTCCCTTTACTTTACCTTACTCCAGGCAGGGATGCAAAGTTGAATACAATATTGTGGGGGTCCAGGTAAGCCCCACCCCGCATAATCAATCACATGACACAGTGTGCACACATCATTTGAATGGGAACGCCCACCAACTTTGTGGGGGCCGAGCCCCATCAAATATTATATTTTGAGGGCCAAAACCCCCACAGCCCCTAGGAGTTGGCTCTTATGACTCTAGGCATCAGTGCTCAATTGCAGAAACTAGTTCTCTTCCAGGAAACTGCTACATAAACTGTTGCTGATAAAAACTGACACTCTTATTGAGCTTATTAACTTTTTCATTGGATACTACTTTAGTGAGCTTTTCCCTCTAAGGAAGGATGATTAAGTCTGTTGATTGACTGATTGACTGACTGACTGATTGATTGATTGATTGATTGATTGATCTATATATATTACAGCATTACTCTGAGTCATGTAACTCTTACTTTTACCCCAGTAAGGGTATAATAATAATGTTAACGCTTGACTGATGCAATATTAGGGTTTATTCCAAATGTAGCTAATTTCAGAATTCAAATAAATAAAGCAACATACACAAGCAGGGGGCAGAAATTAATGGATAGAAATGACTGCGCTTATGCACTGTCAATCTGCCTTTAATGAGAAAAAGTGCTCTCAAGAGACATGAAGAATTACAGCCAAATTCCTCCCCCGAAGTTATATTTGTGCTACCCCATTGATTTCTGAAAGGAACATAGGTACGTAAGGAGAGCATGGCGAGTCTGATATGGCTTCTTAATTGTTTTTCTTGTAAGGCAGATTAGCAGATCAGAAGCTTAGCCATTTTTTTAACCTTCATTAATCTCACCCCCTAGTAATATGCTAATAGGACTTTCTTTCTCCTTGGTATTCCTATTCCAGCTTTATTCCCCTGCGTAATCACTTTTATCAACTCCAGATGCTAGAAGTCGCAAGTCAAGTCTCACAAAAATAACAGGATTGCTCTTAAAATTATGCAAATAGTTCTTGGGCCTTTAAGGACATGTGGAAATTCCACTTTGGGGCTCTTCTCTGCTAAAACCTGACTTTTACAAAACAAACCAATAAAAATAGGAAAGAGGCTATGCCTATCCTTTTAATAGAGAAAATCCCAACATTGTCAAGAAACATAATAAATAGCAATAATGTATAGGGCTAAGCTGAAACTAGTTATGATTTTTCATTAACATTTTTAACAGTGTCCAAAAATCCCTATCCTTTCCCCCTATCACTATCGTTCCCTCTCTTCTGCACTCAGGAAGATATCAGAAGCTTATGCTTTTAAACAAACCATAGTTTCTTCTTGACATTTGAACTAGAGTTTAAGTGAGCAAACCAGGAACCGATACTTAGTGACTTTGTTCTCAATAAGTAGAACTTAAATTACAGGTTCCTGCATTTGAACATCAAAGGAAAGTGATGCCTCTTTAAAACCGGAAGCAAATGCTTCAGTCTTTCTCCTTGAGGATGTGTACAGGGGGAACATGTGAGACCCTGGCTTGCTGTGGCTTTTTCAAATAGTGAGAAACTGTGGTTTCCTGTTATGTCTGAACTATGCCAACGGCATTAAAAAAGAAACAACCAGAGGAGACAATGTCACTGATAAGAACAAGAAAGAAAGAAAGAAAGAAAGAAAGAAAGAAAGAAAGAAAGAAAGAAAGATGTTTCCAGAGGGTTTCTTTGAAAAATCTCCACTCGGTCCAAAATTTGGAAGTGGAAAATTTCCTTAGCCTTTTCTCCTCCTAAAGATATCCCGCAAGGCAGCAGACGTTTAGGACCAGAGTTTTCCTTCTCTTAGATGGTCTACCTTCCCAGGTTCATGAGCCCCGCCTGCCACTCATTTCCTTCTACAGCACACACAGAAACCTCCTTCTTGACCGTTGGACCCACTATTGGTCTCCTTCACTCACTCCACCAGAGCCTGTTTTCACCAGAGCCTGTCTCTAACTCACTCAGTCCCTAACCCACTGTCTACCCTCAGACAACTCACCTCATATTGTGACATCACTGCATCCTGCCCTTATGTCACAATCACTGGTTGCTGCCTGGCAGTGCAAAGGGTTTGTCACAGTGGTCTGTCATGATGAGTTAAGTTGAAACTTTTGGAGGAGACAGTGCAGTCAGTTTTGGGAGCAACCACTGGATTTGTATAACATATTGGGTACCTCTTAACTTTCCTGTACTCCACAAGATTATGTTTCCTAGAATCATGTCTCAAGTTAAGGGTATTTTGTGCTTTAAAAATACTTTTACACTTCATTTAATAAAAATCTGAAGCCTCAATCTGGAATTTGCATGCAAATTAAATCATTAGCCACACTACAGAGAACAGAGTGGGTCTGCCTTTGATGCTGGTATAAGAAAGTATCAGCTAAAACAGCTTCTCTCCCATACTTCCCAAGATTGAGGATGTGAACTTTCACTGGCTTAAAATGGAAGATATTTTGTAATAAGTTGTTAAAATCCATGCCCTTCTCAAGACAAGGTTTATCCCAATCTCTTTATACAAATGAATTACAACTTACTAGCTCACTAGCCAGCAGTGTGATGTTAAAAATGTGTCCACTTGCATCGTGATACTATTTCTAAGGTACTGGGTGGTGCAAAATCCCAATTTAGTTGAATGCAGAAAGAGGGAAGTTTTTTAAAAAGATAAAATAATGACCTTAAAGGATTTTATTTAATGAGTCAAGAAGAAACACAGGGCCTTTTTAAAAATAAAATAAAATAATGCATATAGTATAGGAGGCTCCAAAAGAAACTTAGTTGTTTCCCAACCCAGCTTTCTGGATATTTATGCTAAAGGATTAGTTCCACTAGCTCAAGGCCAAAGGGCCTGTTTTCATCTAATGTAGACTTCATTACAACTCATATTCTTTATCCAGCAGCTAATGTTGTCAGTACTTATAGATTCATTGTAATGATAATTATGTTCTTTTGATAGCAAGTCAGGAAGCATCAGAGTGACCGTGATTCCATGTGACTGCAGTATGTCCGTAATGCCACAATGCATTTGTGTTTGCTATTTAGCTGAAGACACACATATAGGTAGAGAGCAGAAGAGCAAAACTATTAGAAGAGCAAAACTTAGAGTTCAGAACAATATGCTATGTTGAATTCTAATATTACTGTGTGTTTGGTAACTCTGTGTGATGCAAAATATCTATTTCCATAATCTATGTCCATACTAAAACTGAATATATATTCATAAGTTTCACTAAGAATTAGTAACACTAACTAAGACATATGTAGAAAGCTGCTTTTTACTACTGTATGTCCTATGTCATGTCTAAACAAAAACTACTGAGCATGTAGTTCCAAATAGCTAAGTTCAGAGTTGGAATACTTAATTAAACTGTTGATGAATTGCACACAAATATTTGCAAGGGGCTACACATCAGAATTTGTTGATCATTCCCACTGCTTCCATTATATTATGGTAATCATTATATTACTAGTACTGCAGAAAGCTAAGTCTCATGATACTTTCACTGGGGAATGGAGTGAGGAAGTCAGATGTTGGTCTCAGAGAAAGTGGGTCCTCCAAATTTAATCCCTTCCCCCATCCATGGCCCTTTAAGCTGTGGAGGAGTAGCTCCCCCTCAGACAGCTTAAAGGAGCCTGCCATTTCATTTTGTTTCATTCTCTTGGTTCAATTTCATATGTTAGGGGATGTGTAAGTTGAGTGGCTAATGTGCGTAACAACTGGCTATTGTGCATATCTATCACACCTCATGGAGAACATACAGCATCTGGAGGTCACATGTCATGAGACAGCAGACCACTTGCTCAATAGCACCTATCAGAACTCATCACATATCCTGACATCCTTATGTGTTTTCCCAGTTTGTAGTCAGCAACAGCTAACATGCAGAATGGGCACATGGTGCAATGATGCCAGGTTGCAAACTAAGTTCTGATAGATGTTATAATGGGGAAAGGGAGCTCTGCACATTGCAGCTGATGTTCTTTTTAAACACATTGTTCTGTCCTGAGCAGTGTCTTGTCCCCATGCCCACAGCAGAGTATTAGTATTAGTATTGTCATTTTAGGACACAGTTCTATGAGGTACTGCACTGAGGTCAATAAAATATTGATTATTGAAGCAGAAGATCTAGGATCAAGATAATATCGAGGCCATATCCAGACCACTTCAGCTGCTATAGAGCAAATCAGCATTTGCACTACAGTGGATAGAGTTTCATAAATAAAATATAATGAACTCTTTAGAGGATTAGGCTTGTACTTTTATTTACTTTGTTAATAAATGTATTATTGAAACAACATATCTGCCTGTACAAAAATAATAATTAGATGACTACCAGCAATTTCTAAATGTTTGTGCTAAATATTACCAAGGATATTTGGGTTACGTTGAATGCAGTTAAATAGTATGACTTCGTTTAAAAACAATTTATCTAAATTTATTGCAAGTGAAACATGAACAGGACATTACAGGTTCCATTTTTATAATATTTTTTCTGGATTGGAAAAGTTTGTTAACAACTAATTTTTATGGTTAAAAGTATAGATTTTGGTTTTATCATTCTTGAACATAACATATACAGCAGGACACAGTGAAGAACTCGGAATTATCAAGGGTTACATTTTCCCCTCAAGTCTATTAAACAAAACTTGACAGGGCCATCAACTTTTATCTCTACAGGTTTCACTGTCAACATGGCTCCTTCTGATTCAGGAAAGTTGATTATACATAGTAAAACTGAAATGTAAACTTTGCTGACCAATGTCAATTTGGCCCCCATTAACAATTTAATTAACTGTTAACAGATTCTCCCAGATATGACGCTATACAGATATTTTATCTCCCTGTTAATTAGTAATTATGCACTGGCAAGAAAAACAGGATTTCTTTCCAATTATTCCAGAACTCAGTGATTATTTAAACTTGGCTAATTAGCAGTGGAGGGCTGGTACATCTTCTGGGCAAATTGTGTTTGATAATCCCTATTAAAATATACATTGCGGTTGTTGACTTGTAACAAAAAAGTGGCAGTTCAAAGGGTATTAGATACAGCACAAGGCAAATGGGGGCCTATTAAAATTTTCCCAACTGTTCTAATGAGAATGCTGAGGGTAATTTTTCCTAGCTTACCATCTGTTTGGTTTCTGGCATGTGTCTCTGGTGTGAGGGTCCTGGAGCCCATTTGATTTGTCACAAAGTAAGCCGGGGGCACGAAGCAATTTCAGTAGTTTACAGAGGAACATTTCAAGAATGTTATGCTATGCAGGCTAATGCTTCCTGGATATGCAGTAATCAGTCATGATAGTTTCTGCTTTTTTAAATCGTAGATCCCAAGAACAAAATGTTTCAGTGCCAACACAAACGCAGCTACAGAAGTCTATTTCCTTTCCCTCCACGCAGTGCCAGCGGGAGGCATGTTCCTTTCTTTTATCTACAATTGATTTCCCATTCAAATGAGCTTGTAGGGAAGATCATTTGGTGTTCCACATGGTGCCCTAAAATACCTGACCCTTCCCAAATGGTAGCTGTGCGGACGCAAGTCAGCGGAACAGGTTTTGTTGTGAGATGTCTTTGAAGCAACAGCTCAAGTGCACACAGACCTCCCCTTCACTTTTAAACCCCTCCTCTGACCTTTGCACTGACAAGATGTCTAAAGGGTCTCCTGGAGTTTGCCTGCTGTTTTTGTTTTGTTTTCTCTATGTTTCTTTGCTTTTAAACACTTCTTGTGCAAATACCCTGTAGTGCTTTTAAAATGCAAGACTTTTTAAGAGCAGTTTGGAAGCCTGGGGAAACATGGTGCAGGGATAAGATTCCAGCATTAGGGGGAAATGTTTATGAAGCTCAAGACAGGAGCTGGAATGGGAACAACTATTGAACTACGGTGGGTAGAAAGCTATTTTTTCCTCTCCTGAAAGCAACACGAAAATCTAGTAGACAATTTAACCAAAATCCTTATTTTTCTACACACTCCAGTCCTTGAAAGAGATTGAGAACTCCCTTCTTTCCAAACAGTGCACAGGACTCTAGAATATAACACTGTAATTTGATGTAATTGTAATTTGTTCCTCGAATGATCACTCATAGCAGCTCCACTTTATTTATTACCAGAATAAAAAGGAAGATTAATAATAAAATCCAAGTGGTTTTTCTTAAGTATCTGTTTAAGGTTAAGAACAATTGCATAACATCAAAAACAGTAAAAGGGAATAGCTTTACTCCCAGCTAAACAAGGCAAGATACAATTCATGCCATTAACTATTTAAGTAACAACTGCATGGATGGCTTTTAAAAGAGATATCAGAAGTAGGGATCACAATCCGGATCAAGACCCTGGCATGGGGGTAGAAATGTTAACTCTTTGCCTGCTGGTGTGGTCCCAATCTGAATCAGGGACCCCACATCTCTGTTATTTTCTCTCGAATAAAACTTCCCATTCATGCTAAAGGAAGCATTTTCCCCCAGTGCAAATAGCTGGTGCAGACACCCCAAAGTGAACTGGGATTGCATTGAGGTGAACAAAGGGTTAAAGTCGTGTCCCCCCCAAATACCTTCACATCAGGTTCCCAGTCTAGATTGGACTTCTCCGTGCTTTGTATTTACTTCTTAAAAACCATTCATGCAGTTGCTAATTGCATGAATGATGTCTTGTCTAGTTTGGCTCTCAGTTCTTCAGAATGTGCGGTAAAGCTGCTGTTCATAAGACAGGCCATAGAAGGAAACTTTTTCTCCTGCAGTGCATAAATGGATATTCATAATTAAACATTAGACTTCCCTGGGGCATCATGCTTTAAGATTCATATCAACAAGCAAAACGAGGTATCTCTTAGTATGCATCAGTGACTTACAACTCTCTCTTTAGACATTTCCTGCCTTTAAGGACCTCATTTGCTTCTGTCCAGCTTTTTTTGTCTTGCCCTATGGAGCAACTTCATTAACAATTCACAGGAAACACTACACTTAAAGGAGTGATTCCATGGAAAAATTGTGCCCAAATTTAAATGTAATTAACTGGGCTAATTGGAAATGCAAAAGACCACCCAGATTCTCTTTGAAAGCACTTTACTGATTACAATATTTGTTACTAATTTTTTTCATCCATATATCCAAGCAAGCATTTATAGAAGTAATGTAACTTTATTGATACGTTGTTTATGAATTTTGTATTCATTATTGTGGGATTATCTTAAATCATAGAATTGGGACCACAGGGGTCATCTAGTCCGACCCCCTGATATGCAGGAATCATTTTGGCCTATGTGAGGCTCGAACCCACAACCCTGAGATTAAGAGTCCAGTTTAAAATTTTGGCATCATAATTATAGGTCATCCTTGGTAATATGTGACAATGGAAATGTTTCTATGTTAAATACTGCACAATGGAGTTTTAAGCAATAAAATATAAATCGAATACAAATACCACAACCAAAGAAGAAAATATACTAGCCTTGAGGCACATCAGGTACCATGCTTAAGCACCATGCTTAATCTTGGATCTAGCAGCCAAAATCCAATCCAAGCAAATTATGACCATGAGATGCTGGGAAACAGTCCATTTACTTCAAATGAAGCCCAAGCAAATAGTCCACTTCTGAGAGATTGGGACCTTGCATCATAGAATCATAGAGTTGGAAGGGACCCAAGGGCCATCTACTCCAACCCCTTGCAATGCAGGAATCTCAGCTAAAGCATCCATGGCTGATGGCCATCCAACCTTTGCTTAAAAATCTCCAAGGAAGGAGAGTCCACCATCTCTTGTGGGAGTCTATTCCACTGCCAAACAGCTCTTACTGTCATAATTATTTTCCGAATGTTTACTCAGAATCTCCTTTCTTGTAACTTGAAGCCATTGGTTCGAGACCTACCCTCCAGAGCAGGAGAAAACAAGCACGCTCCCTTTTCCATGTGGCAGCCCTTAAGATATCTGAAGATGGCTACCATATCTCCTTTCAGTCTCCTCTTTTCCAGGCTAAACATACCCAGCTCCTCCAACCGTTGCTCATAAGGCTTGGTTTTCTTTAACATGGTCAAATGTCAGTTGGGTGGTTATCAAAGCTTGGTACTCTCTTAGGATATTGGGTGGGATATGGAGAGGCAGTATTCAACTCATCTACTGATTTATGTTGCATTTGGCATTTGTCTGATTAATGTAATTCTGTTGTTCTTTTTTGCTGTTCACCAGTATGATAATTATTTCTTAATGCTGATGCAAAAATGAAAAATAAGTAAGTTTGTGGTATCTTTGAGAACTACTGCAATTTGCCTGACTCCACATTCTTTGTATTGCATGTTACCAAGCACAAGCAGTAGATTACTGTACACTCCCAATTTACATCTTGGCTTCCATTCCATCAAAGTTGAAATAGGAGAACTGCAAAGCTCATGTTGTCCCCATGGTGATTTCTGGGATGTTCCCAGATCTGTTTGTGTACCAGTGCTCACAGGCACATGAGCCCATATCTTTCATCTGCATTAACATAAAAGCTAATTTGGGGAAAATAACAGTACTACTCTTGAGATCTCCAGTAAAGGAGGCAATTGTGTGCTAGAAAAGGACTGCCCTGGCTGTGATGCGATTGCTTACATGTGGGGATTTAGTAATGATCAATAGAAACCAATATCCATGTGCCTGTTCCAAAGAGCCAGCAACAATCACATCAGGGTTGCAACTGCAATATTTATTTGCAAAAGAATAATATGGTTTAAGAGTAAAATCATGGCATTTGAGGTTTGATGTGCTGTTATCAAAATATGCAGAGTTAAAAGGATCAGTAATACATTACAAAGGCAACCCACACCAATGTTGCCTGACTTAGCTGTTACTATTATAGAGACCAGGAAGAAGATTGAAGGTAGAGAACCACCTTGTAAGAAAAGGCAAGGTAGAATCTTAAGGATCCAGCTGAGGTCCAAGGAAAGAGAAATAACCTGTGAGGTTCTCTGGCCATAATCCTTCATCCAGTTAGGAGACTTGGAGGGAAAGGCATCAGTTAGGAAGCCACCTGTCCCTCATTTCTGGGCGGCCCAGGCCAGAGTATGTGGCCTTACTGGACTCCTCCAACTCCAAGACTATCCTTGTGATTCATCTCTCCTTGCTTGGCCACCATAGGATCAAACCGTAACAGAATTGGACAATGACCCTTTTAATGAACAGGTAGCACCTCAGAGAGAATAGAGCTAGTAAGAGGCTCACGTTGGCCAATCCTCAGAAGGCTTCAACATGCTGCTGAAGCACGAACTCTCCCCAAGTCTTGGCACTGACTGCTGTGAGCTCTCCAGGGTACTAAACAAGCTGTGCCTTTGCCCTGCTGCCCTGGTTGGCAATATGGAAGGGTGGATTGGATTTGACTGGACTTGCAATAAATAAAAGATACAGCTGAGTCCTATTGTCGAAGTTTCCTGCCAGTGTCATAAGGACATCCCCACATGTCAAATTTTATGTTAGTAAGGTGATTTTTCTCTTAAAGAAAGGGAGAAAGCTTGAATTTAAGTGCTCATTTTAAATTTTATGAAAATCAATGTGAAAGCTGCTTAATACAAAAACCACTGCACCTGTTTAGGCAGACTTCATCCTGTCAGAAATAGTGGTGCAACAAGATAATTTTAGACCCTGAACTAAATGGTCTTACAGGCCTTCCCTTAGCTGGCCTTATGCATAACTTAAGTTGCAAAGGAAACATTTAGCATTTCTCTTATCTCTCCCCTCTACCTCAGTCACCACAATTCCATGCATTACAGCTGCTTCTACATTCATTATATGTTACAGAAGCAGAAATACTCCAAGCATGTGCTCATTACTTACAGGAATAAAACTGAGATTGTTTCTGCTCCCTTGATGCTAAATGCCTTTTATTGAGAATAAGCACCATTTTGTTGTGGAAAAACACAACACATAATAGATAGATGATAGATAGATGATAGATAGATAGATAGATAGATAGATAGATAACAAAAAGGGCATCAGTAACCATGATATGGCTGGCCAGCCACCCCATTTTTAAAATAAGAAGAAAGGTTGCTGCAGTGACTTGCAGAAGCCTTAATTTGCCCTGACATGCCCATGGTGGCCTGGGTTCTGATGGGGGACATATTTGCTGCTGCCCCCATAATCTGCTACTCTTTTGAGGGCGCCCCATGATGTGAGGCCCTGGACTTTTGCCCCAAGGTCAAGGCCATGTTGCGTCAGTGCTCATTATGAACCTTGCATAATCTCAGTGATGTGCAGCTTCATATAGCCCTCAGATGTGAACAGCATATAGCAAGACTACTTAGTCTTTGTGACTCAGTAAGTGGCAATTCTCAATCTCATCATGCCTAGACCTTCAGTTGCAGTACCAGGATTCTCTGTAATAACAATGAATTACTAAGTAATGGAACTTTTAAATATCCATCCATCTTTCCTGACTGGGGGAGGAAGGAACCTTCCCCCAACCTGCTCGTATATCTTCCCTGTTCTTGGCCATTAAAAGCACAGTGTTTTTTTCCTTTTGTCTTCTTCTTTTTTATCTTTATTGTTTTCTCTCTCTCTCCTCAATACCAAACATTAGCAAACAGTCTGGAATAAAAATTATATTACAACCATTAATCATCTGCAAATACACTCAATTTCCAAATGGTGCTAGGAAGTCATCTACTTTGTATGTTTGATAATAAGTGAAGCTTTTTCCTTTCTTAGAGGTAATATCAAGAAAATGCAGTTCATTTTTCCAACTCCATAACATTTCTGACATACAACTGGGATTGTGCAGACTATCAATATGTAGGGGAGTGGAATAGATCGTGTCTGGTCAGCTGTGCAGGTGTACAGCTAAAAGTGTACTCTCATCCTCCTCACTATGTTCATTCAGAGTACACAATTATAATATGTGCACAGTCCTAATGTTCTCCAACAAGTTTTTAATGCAAATTTTGGACAGTGGCCTGGTGGGATACAGTGACATGGAGAACCTCTAGCCCCTGAGATGTTGCTACACTATAGCTCCCGCTGTCCCTGACTATAGCCCTTGCTGGCTGGAGCTGATGGAAGTTGGAGTCCAGCAACTTCTGGAAGGCCACAGGGTCTGCAACATGGTCACAGTGTTTTCCTGCCAAGCCATTTCCATCAAAGTGCTTATTGGTTCTGGTCTCTTTTGAATCCATAAAATTAGGGAGCGTCTGTTATAGCTGCTTCCCCTTTATACTCCTCTTCTTATCCACCTGCTCCATGGCCTGCCTTTAAGCATTTGTTTGCTATGAAACACTTCTTGTATCCAGCGATCCAGGTGGTTGCTATGAAGCAGCCCAGATCCACGTTGTTGCACTGGTGCAATGTCCTGGGTGAGTTCAAAACACCACTGCAGGCACAACTTCTGCCTCAGCAATTGCCTTGCTATAAGACTACCCAATTGCTTTTTTCTGCTGGAGTGGCACAGAGAATCAGATGTCTAAGCTTCAGCCTGAACTACACTTACATGCAAGTTCAATTAAAATCAAGTGAACCTGCTTTCAGGTGAATTGTAAAAAGACAGAGGTGTTGTGAACCTCACTGTCTTCCTTAATAGTGGTAGATCTTTTAAGGTGAACGAGAAAGCAACAGGCACAAAACAGGAAGCAAGCATTTGTTAACTTTATTTACTATATGCATATTTATTTATGCTTTTGATGTTTGCTAAACTGAAAAGCCTTGGGGAGCAAGAGGCATTGATTTAATCACAATGAACATTACTGGTAGTACTTGAAAATCTAAATATTTAGGGGCAGCTTCATCCTGAGGGGAATTGCAGCTTTGGGGAGGGGGATATTGGGGCCACAACACAGGGAAAGTGTTAAGTCCCCTCCCTGCACAACTAATGTGTTCCTGTGAATATTGTAACAATATTACATGCATATATGTACTTAGGAATGTGTGGCACCAGTTCCAATGGTAATTACTCCAAAGAATCACTCCAAAGAAAGTGTACATAGGAATGTCTCACTTAGCACAATCCTATCATCCGGCAAGGCTGGTTAAAGCATTTTAAGAGATGTGTTGTCACCCCTGTCCTAGGGCTACAGTAGCAGAATTGCCACAACTCTGCTAATGGAGGGACTGAGCATGGGAGGCACCAGAGCTGTGTCAAATGAGGGATGAGGTTGTGCTGGAATCCTTCTGGCAAAAGCTGAAGTACAAGCAGCAATACTCCCACTGAAATAATTGAAGAGCCCAAATGCATGCTTCTTCCATCTCTTCCTGCTCTGCCCGTGCAGCCGCAATGGAAAACAAGGGTTCTGATCAACTCTGCTGCCAGCCACATCTCTCTTGCAGCAGTATATGATAAACCTTACACAAGGAGACCATACTTTAGATGGAAGGGCACATGGATGGCTAGTCATATTGTGCATACTTATAGCACACAAGGAGGAACTTTGGGGATGTCAGAGACTGTCTGGACTCTGAGGAGTGGTGGCTAGATACTGATGAGTGGACACCAGAAGAAGTGGAGGTTGGAGACTGATTTGGAATAAGAGATCAGTGATCTGGGAGAGTCTGTAACAGCCAGGAGATAGAAGTCAGAGGCAGGAGAAGCTGCAGGTCAGATAATAAAGAGCAGGGGCAGGAGGAGGGAGAGAGTGCCTGCTTGTGTGCAGCTCAAGTAGGCGCCTCTCTGTTGCTGCAACTGCTTCATCAGGTGCACGTCTATGAGAAGGTAAAAGACATAGGACTGATAGACATGCCTTTTTCTAACATAAGTGTACTTTTGACAATAAAGAGTTAATTCCTCACTCTGGGCATTCCTTGCCTGACAGGGCTATGACAGGGGATGGGAAGCCTTGTGAAAAGGACTTCAGCACAAAAGACAAGTATGATTCCAGCCACTTTCTTGTTACAGCAGACCTTGAGGCCATTGGTTTCTGTTAACTTTAGTGGAATTTACTTCAAATTTCAGTTATTTAATAGAAAAGGAAGCACTATTTAGCATACTGCATAGAAAGAGTCCATATTTCATACTTATTCACTCTGCTTCTTGATAAACAAAAAAGCCCCAAATGTTGTGACCTTTCCTCAGAGGGAAGTAGCTCCAGCACCTTTTGTTGTGGTTGCCCTTTTCTGAACATTTCCAGCTCTACAATGCCTTTTTTGAAGTGACCAGAACTGAGCACAGTATTCTGTCCTGATTCATGCAGGTACCCAGCACCACAGATTGATGATGACCAAGTGGAATGGTAGTCCCAGAGAGACACGAAAGCAAAGCAAGGCAGGATCAGCACCTTGGAGAGGGACCTATTTGGGTTTCAGGACCACAGCTAGTCATCCTACTAGTCACTAATAGTTGTCTCAGCAGTGCCCTGAAACAGCTGTCAAAGCTTTATAGTATGGATTAGGTATTGATTGATGTGAGGCCCCGCCCCCTGAATGTTGCATCTGGCCAGTCAAAGAGCTGGCATATTCCTCTGCTGCCCTGGGGTTTCAAGTTTTGGGGAAATCCCTCTTGATCCACTGAGGAGTCTGTGGATCAATCCTTGAAGTCTGATAGCAGAGGTCTTTGCACAGAGGTGCAGGCTCTGTTGATCATGGCTCCACATGGAATGGACCAGGAAGTAGATCCAAAATATAACATATTGATCTATGCAGCTGAACAGCGCTCTCTCTCTCTCTCTCTCTCTCTCTCTCACACACACACACACACTTCATGAAATCATTTTGGACTTACCAAAGCCAAAAGCACTGGACCCGCCAATACTCTGTGAAGCCTGAACACTGGTTGATGTGTAGAGTCCCGTGACCAATAAGCCATCAAAAAAGGTACTCGTTGAAATAGTCACTGAAATGAAAGAAAATTTAAAAATATGTAAGAGATTCTCAATTTTAAGGGAAAGATTTCACCACCCTTCTATGCTCAAGCCAGTTATCTAGGACCAGGGTTGTTGCTAAAAGGCCTTTCACTATGTGGGCAATCCATGTTGCAGGGAGGAATCTCTTCTGTGTGACCAAATCTAAATACATGGGGTACTGAATAGCCCTGGAGATAGTGGACACTGACATGAGAATTCTCCATGTGTTTAGAGTGTCATTTGCAATGCTACTTCCCACCACATAGGATTACCAGCAGAGGGAAGGCAAACATGGACAGTAAATGACCTTTTAACTGGTCCTTAGATATCTTCATAGCCAACCTTCTTCCACGCCTTTTAATGAGTGGTGATCAAGAATAACCAGCTTTTTATTTGGCAGCAACAACTCATTTCCCAAACTATGAAGCCATTCAGTTTCAAATGTAGGGTTTGACATAAACTGTAAGCAAATACTTAAAAGTCAGTTTGTATTCCTCACAAATTCATAGGCACAACTGGAATAACAGCCAAAATTTATTCATAGTAGGTTAATATTATAAGTATAATAGTTCCAAGAAGAAGCTCTAGTAACAGGATTCACAAATTGTGCTGTGCAATGGACAGCTCCACGTTATGTGACAAAGATGGCTGATGCACATACACAGGTATGTTCTATAACAGTGTGGACCATATACACATGTTTTTAAACTGAACATACATCTGATCAGGCCAAAGTCCCTGGATATGTGTTCACAGGTGTCAACACTGGTGGACATATGGCAATTATGTGTGCCAAATAACATGAAAAGCTGCACCGAGTGACTCTAAATCAAGTGGAAATGATTTGAGCAGGGTTGCTTCCCACATTAACCTAAATAGGAGTGTCAATAATGGAGAGAGAGAAATCCATTGAAGGGTCCACACAATTCTGCCTACCATGAATGCACGACTCCTAGCATACATATGTTCATACATGCATAGAATCCTTCACATGTTAGAAAGAAATGCATGTCAGTCAGAGCTTTCCTCCTCACTACCCTACTTGCAGCTTTGTCAGAAACTTTCCAAATATTTATGTTAAATAAAAAGCTATTTTCAGCTGAGCACTCCTAATTTATTTATATCTCTTTCTCTGTGTCTCCTCACCCCCTCAAATTGTACAATCTTGAGAAAGACAACCATGCTTAAATTATTTGTCATCTTTAATGAATCAGAAATAATTTTTATACTTAATGAGCTTTCTATCATGAAGTGCTGCACACTAAGCATTACAGCAGCAAGATTTTAAAGTAGCAATAAAAGGTCACTCAGCTCACTGTTTCTGAAAGGCGCTGCTTGCCAAGAAAGGCTAAAACTTTGTTATGGTGTAAAAAAAGCCGAACCCTTCAGTTCGGAAATGCAAATGTTATATCTTTAGTAAAACAAAGGACATGCTTGCAGCATATTACCATAGCATATTACACAGTACTATATCTGCATGGTTAATAATATGATAATACTGTGTCTTTTTGATGTATTTTACACAACAATCTGAATGTGAAGTAGAGTATTAAGCTGTTAAGTCTTAAATATTTGTAAGTGAGATAAAATGAAAAAGACCAACATAACCCACTAGGCAGATTATAAGCATTCTTTGGCATTTAGGCACCTGTTACTATTTTTCTGACATAATTTAGAGCTAAGAAATGGAACTCTAAATTACTTGAGCCAGATGGCACTCAGAATTTTTGAAGTACTACTTTCTGAACATTCATCTTAAACATGTCTGCTTGACATTTTTATCATCAGATATTACTAGTTCAAATATACTAATATGCTTAAATGGCCTCGGCTGAGAAAGGCCAAAATTATTCCCTGCTTCTCTTCTCCATTATGTAAAAGCATGGCAGATTAGCAGCATGTCTCGCTAATGTCTCTATGTCTCGCTGTCTGCAGCAATGGCCTTGAACTGTTAAAACCATTTTTACAGCACCACCCTATGCATGTCTACTCAGAAGTAAGTCCTGCTGAGTTCTGTGAGATTTATCCCATGGGATGTCTGTATAGAATTGCAGTCTCTGCTGATATTCTCCAGAACCAACATACTTCCAGCATTCCTAATCACAGCATTTGTGCCTCAAAGCTTGCCTGGGACCATATACCATGTTTTCAATGCGCCTTGTCCTAAGAATTTATGAACGGATACAGCAAGCCTTAGAGACAAATTCAGAACTGCGATGTAATATGATAATTTGATCACAACATTTTAAGTCTTAATAGCTTGGGTGATACAACTGATCAAAGAGCCCTTTTCAAACTCAATATTCTCCTTTATTCCATGGAAGAGAATGTGAAAACATCACTAATTTGTTGCTTCTAGAGAATTCTAGAGAAATACTATTTTAAACCCCCATGTGAGCACCAATGTAAGCCATGCAGAACTTATGAATCTTACTACTATACTGTTTGAAATTCTAGGTGAAGTAACATACTGGGTTGCAAATTGAAGCTTTATAGTATACAAGACAATTGTCTCTTAGGAAGTTGGTATTATTTTGAGGTCAACTGTTCATTTTGTCTAAGCTGTTACTGAAAATGTGCATACATTTTATAGGTACATCAGACTTAGAAGAGGAAATTTATTGTGCTAATATCAACATTTTCCCTGGTCTCCACCCTCCTTGTGGTATTAATTACTGTATGTCCCAACGTCATGGAGGGAGAAGGAAGCATCATTGTCATGCTGTAAACAAAATGAAAATATAAGAATTGTAATGAGACCAAAATGGAAAAAAGAGGGGTAAATTGATATAAACACCTGCATAAGCATACACAGCCCAACAGGACAATAACAATAATCCACCAACAGCATACAAATCAATATGGCTAACCTGATCCAAAACACCCACCCACCTCACTCACACACGAAAACAAGGATCACCACAGCCAATCACAAGCAAACAATCACACCCTAGGCCAACCCCAACCTCTCTCACCACCAAAGGAACACAAGTGAACAACACAAGCACGCTGACACCAAACTCTACATACATTAAGCATAATAGAAACATCGCTACCCGACCCCACCCCCATCCATCTTCCCTCTCTCCACCCCCCTTTCTTTTTTCCTTTTTTTCTTCTCCCCCTAATGCCTCAACAAATGAAACGGATTTGTAAAAATGTTACATGGGGGGGGGGAATACGAGGCATTACACTTACTTCTGTAAAACAAGAAAATCCTTAATAAAATATTTATTAAAAAAAAATAATAAACACCTGCATAACAAAAAGAAGGTAGAGCCGATCCAAGTCTGAGTTGTGATGTTAACGGGTTAAGAACATGATGAAGAGCCTTATTGAATCAAGCCAAAAGCTCACCTGGTCAAGAACCACAGTGGCCAACTAAAAGTCTGTGAGAAGCCCCCAAGCAGGACTTGAGTACAACAGTGTCCTCTCAGTTCTGATTCCCAGGAACTGGTATGCAGAGGCACACTGTCTCCAAAAGGGGAGGCTGAACATAGTCTTTATGGCTAGTGCCCATTGATAACCCTATTTTTTTTAAAGTCATCCAGGGTATTGTCCATTATTACATCTTGTGAAGGTGCATTCCATAGTAAACAGCACTTCCCTTTGCCTGTCCTGAATCTTGCAACATACAGCTTCTTCACTGGACAACTTCAGGCTTTCGTATTATGAGGGAGGGAGAAGAATGTGTCTCTGTCCATTTTCTCCACACCATATCACTCTCTTATGTGCCCTTTTTCTTTCCCATAGGGAAGTTGTCCCAACCCCTTGACAATTTTGGTTGCCCTTTTCTGAACCTTTCCAAGCTTGCGATATTCCTTTTCAAGTGTGGTGACCAGAACCTCATGCGGTGCTCTATACAGTGTGGTCCCACCATAGATTTCTGTAACAGGATTATGGTTTGGTAGTTTTATTATCAATCCCTTTTCTAATGATCCCTAACATTCAAGTCACAATTTTTCACAGTTGTCACACACTGCGTCAATATCTTAATCAAACTGCCCACTAACTGAAGCACATTTGCCGTTTTGCTGCCCATTCACCCAGTTTGGAGTGATCTTGTGTCTTAACTTTAAGAAACAGCTAAACAGACAGAACCTATTACAGTCTCATCTGAGCTGTAACATTTAGGACTACAGCTATGGGACTGCATATTGGGATGCTTCCCTGATATTTTGTTTTTTTTTTTAAATTTCACACAGTTGAATCTAGTATGCCAGGAAGAAAGGCTCTATCTTAGCTTCAAATTTAATGGTCTCTACCATGGGAGCATATTCACCCAGTGCTTTTCCAGCTGCATTGGCTCCCGGTGGAGTACAGGGTCAGATTTAAGGTGCTGGTTTTGACCTTTGAAGCCCTTCACGGCCTAGGACCCTTGTACCTACGGGACCGCCTCTCCTGGTATGCCCCACGGAGGACCTTAAGGTCCATATATAGCAATACCCTAGAGGTCCTGGGCCCTAAGGATGTTAGATTAGCTTCAACCAGAGCCAGGGCCTTCTCAACACTGGCTCCAGCCTGGTGGAAAGCTCTGTCTCATGAGACCAGGGCCCTGTGGGATCTGATTTCTTTCCGCAGGGCCTGTAAGACAGAGTTGTTCCGCCTGGCCTTTGGCTTGGAGCCAATTTGATTCCCTCTCCCTCTTTCTTTTTCCTTTCTCTTCCTATGAAGAAATTGCACCCTAATGTTTTAATGTTGTATCTTAATCTTTTAAATTGTATTTTAATCAACTTGTTTTTATTATTGGTTGTTAGCCGCCCTGAGCGCGGTCTTGGCTGGGGAGAGCAGGGTATAAATGAATTATTATTATTATTATTATTATTATTATTATTATTATTCTTTGTTGAGCAGGAACTGCAGAAAAGGCAATTGCCTCATTGACAGATGGAACCTGGAGAAGACTTGCCACAGAACACAGGCATATATTTCTGCCTGTACAAGAGTGATGAGCCATGGAGTTGCCTTTGGTCAAGGTGTAAAGAGAGGAAATCACATGCAATTCATTGGATTGGTGAGGACCACGGTGCAGGCAGATGCACAGCATAACCTCTGAATGCTTACCGCATGCTGCCGCTCAGCTGGCAGGCTGCCCAGAAGGGAAGCAGCAGGAGTAACAGCAGGGGTTCCTGATCCGATTTCGTCTCCTAAAACCCAGGGAGACTAATGTGACGAAGTCACTGGACCAGCGATTTCACAGGGAAAAGGCTACAGCCTCTCATAGCAAACCTTTTGCATAGTTGGGAAGACTACATTAATGGTTACCATCTTTCCCCTTTGTTTTCTTACCCCAGGTGGGCAGGCACAACATTTTTACTAGCAAAAAATTGTTTCTTCTACTGTATTGATTTCTTTATATATGTAAATAAGACATGTCATTAGGATTGCAGCACCTTATTTATTAATGGGTCCCCTTTCTAAAAGGATATTCAAGGTGTAAAAACCAATAAAAAATCCAAGAGATAAAGTGAGCAAACAATTAAAAATAGAATACCTAATAAAAATACAGATATAACAGTAGCAGCAGAAACTTAAAACAGGAGGAAATGACAGCCTAGAACAGGCAAACTCCAGCCCTCCAGATGTTTGGGACTACAATTCCCATCATCCCTGATCACTGGTCCTGTTAGCTAGGGATGATGGGAATTGTAGTCCCAAACATCTGGAGGGCTGGAGTTTGCCTATGCCTGGCCTGGAACAACCAGATCACAGTTGTTTTCAAAAGTTAGAAACAAGTCAAGAATTAAGTAACTGAAGGGACCTTCTGAATAAAAATGCCTGAACATGCCAGTAGAAATAAATTAGATTGGGGCCCAATGCACATCTCTATAGAGGGCATTTCATAACATGGGTGCCACTGATTTAGTAATAACCACTAAATGGGAGAGAGTTCTTGGTAACCACAATCAATACACCTAATCTGATCACTTCCTAACGAAAAGGCATTTGTATCTCAGAGTCTTGTTCTCTTTACTTTCCCATCTGTAGTATTACTAGAATTTAGGAATGATACAAAATGTTCCTTAAGGAAATATAGAGACCGAATCTCCCTGCCAGACCGCACTGGCCTACAATTAACAGGGAGGCCTTGTTGGTGGCATCACCTCAGGCTGCTGTTTGGTTGGCATTTACCCATCTCACACACACACACACACACCCAATGGCACCATTGAAAAAAATATATTGTGAGCTACTGACAAATATAAAAGAAAACCCAGCTAACCGAAAGGACCTTGTCTGAGCAAGGCAAGACTTGCCAGATTCATTTATATCTGAAGTCTTCAAGATGCACGTGAGGCCCAGTCTTGCCTTGAAGTATGTCCCACAATTTCCATGGGGATTATTTCCTAATAAGATAGTACTAAGTACAAAGCCTATTTTTTCCAGAAGCAAATATATATGTGGTCTAAGTGGAATTATATGGTCTGTTTTAGTGTTGAAAGGAGGCAAGCGGTTATTGTGTGGTAGACCACACAAGCTATGTTTAAGTGAGAAAAAGTGTGGTCACTGGCAGTCCACAACAAATTTAGAGCCTTGTTGCCTTTTTCTGAACTTGCACCAAGTCATGTAAACAAAGAAAGTCTTCATAAAACAGAAGCCTACTATGATAAACTCTCTCTTGTCCTGTGTCTGTCATTTTTGTTTTCACTGGACAGGACAGTAGACTGTTCTTAGACATGCAACTAGAATTCATATTTGAAATTGTTGCATAATGACTGGCTCCTACACTTAGTTTCTTCTTCTTCTTCTTTCACAAAGCACAATATTTCCACATACCATAAGGAACTCTGCCCATGTCAGTGAAATGGTTGAATAAGCTATCTGCTATCTTTTCATCAGTAACTCAGAGTACACAAACTATTAGCAATTTTAAAATATCTAGTTTGGTTAGCACCATTCAAGATGCATTTTAAAGAAAAACAATATCACAATTGTAAATAATTATGAATCCTGGAGTTGTTCTACTAAATATGCTAGGATTTTTAAATAAAAATCATTAACTTCAAATTGTTACAATTAACTTTTCATCAATGTAATCCAGGAACAGCATCACAAATTTAGTGACCTCTGTTTTAAATCTAATCTCATTGCTCATGCCTTTCAGATTTATGTGTGGCTGGCTGCTTGATACCCATACATGAAATTTTCATACTGTTGGCACCGCTCTAAATAAATTATTAAAAGGATATGAATATGAGTGTTGTGTTTAGATTTTCAGCATTGTTTTGTAAATCCCTTTTATTCACTTGCCCTCATAAAAAGAAACCGCTGTAAACATAAACAGCAATGGCATTTTAAGCCCACAACCGTCCCACCTACTGAGGATACAATCATCTTTGTCTTCTGAAAATTATAAATGCTTGCAAGAATTGTGTCTTATTTTTAGATTAGGAAAGTGTGCTAGCTAAACATAGGCTTCTGAGCATATTGACCTCAGTTTAGAAATATATAAATCCTCTTACCAAACGAATTATGATTATATTAAGCAAATGGAGTTGAAAACTGTTATAGCGACATTAGAAATTAAAGAAACATCTACGTATTAAAAAATTGATGTGCAGAATCCTTTTGCAAACATTCACGTTAAATGAAGAGAGAGACAGCTGCAAATCAACAAAGAAGACTGCCAGTAAGAATATATACTTTTTCTTACATTATATTTAAAAATATAATAAAATAATATTTTCATTTCTATATAAACCTGTTATATCACAGAAGAATAGCATGTTGGCCACTGAGGGCTCTAAATAGAATATTCCAGAAAAATCTTTCCTAATTCGTATGTTTTAAGAACATGTGATGGCCAGTGATGATACCAGGGGCTAACATGGAAGATGATATAATCACAGGCCAATTGCTTTCAGATAAAATAGGCCACAACTTTACTGATTACAGATGTGAGTAGGTCTTGGCATAAGCATTGGGTGTGTACCATGAATCACCCAACCCGACTGCTGGTTGATTATTGAGTAGGGTTAATCCCAGGTTAAGGATCAGCCCATGACACATGTCAAATCGGGGCAATCCCTCTAAGATCAAAGCTTGGGGCGTGTGTGTCATGGCCCATCAGCCCCCATCTGGGCATCAGGATGGAAGCACACACTCACGAACCTCTTTATGGGGAGTAAGGGTCCCAATCCCCCTGTCTGCCTTGACTAGGGATACAACCCAATGCCTTATCCACCATCCGTGCAAGTCCCAGAAGCCAAGTGAACTGGACTCTGGGCAGGAGGCCCAGCTTGGCTTTATAACCAAAGAGCAGACCCAAGAGAAATAGTTTTCCCCCAGGTCCACTCTGAAGTCCCACCCTCCTGGCTCACCAGTGATTGGACAGAATCACGGAAGAACCATTGGAAGCCTGTGCAACCGTTGGGGAAGGAAATGATGTTCTCCCTGGCCACCTGGGAAACCAGCGCCTGCCGCTGCGTCATCCTGCGCTGGGCTGCAACCGCCACTCACTGGGGGTGAAAAGGTAATATTCCCATAATTCAAAGAGATGTTGATTCCAAGTTAATTTGCAGTTTGTGTGCATCCATGTTCAGCATGACTGAACATAACTTCCCTTCTTTATTTCACAGTATAATATACTCAGACATAAGTCACAATTAATTCAGTGGGACTTACTTTTAATTCACTGTATACAGGAAGGATTGGTCTACCACAACACTTGCTGCACAGTTACTTCCTCTTCCTGCACTGGCTTTCAATGCCACCAGCAGCCACTCACTTTGGCTTTATCCCACGGTAAAGAGTATAAAAGGTGCAGCAGAGTATAAACACAGGTAGGGTTAAATCCCATGAAATCAGCCAATCAAAGAAGGGCGTGTAGTGATGCACAATGTTGCAACACACACTGTGGCAGCAAAATACACATAAATCATTCTGCAGTCACGTTTTTTAATGTGCATGCACAAAAATCAAAGTCTTGGGATCTCAGAAAAATTGTAAATGTTTGAGATAAATGATGAGATAATTATGTTTTTTAACAAAGCTAGTTTGTTCATGAATCTGGTGTATGTCAAATTGCAGTTTGAGCCACTTCAGAAATTACACAAATATACTTCTTGTGCTAAGGGACCCGGGTGGCGCTGTGGTCTAAACCACAGAGCCTAGGGCTTGCCAGTCAGAAGGTCAGCGGTTTGAATCTCCACGATGGGGTGAGCTCCCATTGCTCGGTCCCAGCTCCTAGCAGTTCAAAAGCATGTCCAAGTGCAAGTAGATAAATAGGTACCATTCCAGCGTGAAGGTAAATGGCATTTCCGTGCGCTGCTCTGGTTTGCCAGAAGCGGCTTAGTCATGCTGGCCACATGACTTGAAAGCTGTATGTGGACAAACACTGGCTCCCTCGGCTTATAGACCGAGATGAGCACTGCAACCCCAGAGTCGTTCGTGACTGGACCTAACTGTCGGGGTACCTTTATCTTTTACTTCTTGTGCAATGTGCAAAGCAGGAACTGGCAATGAAATCTGTGATACTTCTACCACCTAGAATTAGCACACCTTTCTCATGATTTCCTGGGGAGTGCAAAAGGAGAAAATATGAATAAATCATGCCATTCTGTCGGCAGAAGTCTGTAATATCTGAATCCATCCTTGACTGATGTGGCAGTGTTATATTTTATTTTAGAAATGTGTATGTTTTAAGTCATGTTGTTTGTATGTTTCGATGGATGAAATCAGTTAGGGGTGAGGTCTTGCTGGAAAGTTGTAGTTCAGCAACATCTGGAAGACAAAGTCCCCCCAACCTGCCCTAGACTTTTTCTTAGAGTCTTCTGACCCTCAGAGGAGCTTTTTCATGGGACATAGGGGGTTGCAGTGGGGAAGGATTCCTTATCAATGAACATACTCCCAAGGGCTCACACAGCATCACACACTGAACTACCCAAAGTTGGGTTCTCCATCACATTGTTGCTTCAGCTCCTTGTTCTCCTGGTTTAATAGGCAAGGCCACAGGAGAAGGTACATTCTAAGTACAGAGAGAGGTACATGTGGCCCTATCTGTACTGATCTGCGAATGGACCCTGAATACTTTTTTGTTTGTTTCAGATTGCTTTTGTTGAAGTATGAGTGCTGGGATTTTAAAATGCTGCTTTTTAAAGATATGGAATGCTGCTTTTATGTGTTGTAATGGCTTTTTATTTTTATTTTGTGAGCTTTCTTGGGTGGGCTGTGCCCTGAAAAAATAAACCGTCTCTCTCTCCCCCTCAGGTTGAAAGGAGGAGACAGAACAGAGGAAATACATTTTATTCTTGCTCTAATTTATATTACTTTACCTTGTACCCTAATTTATAGAACTGTCTGGGTGTGTGAGCTGCAATAAGTATGCAAAGAGCTCCTGGTTGTTATGGCTTTTGCACTGATCTATCTAGCTAGAAGAAGCTGATCTGAATGTATGTTCCTTTTACACGTGGTCCACTCGCTGCATCATAAATGAAAAGGACATCCTGTCTACACAGAGGCACCATGAGTGCATTGAAGTGCATATGAGACACTGTACCAAGGCAACATTTCTGTGGCATGGAAGTTGATAAGAACCCTGAACAGGTGGCTCACTGCTAGCATGATGTGGGAGACAATAAGCTCTGTCAAAGGGCATGAGACTTATTCCACTTCCACAAGGCAAATTGTGCACACCAGTGATACACAACAATCGTTTTACAAAAGGGACACCACGCCAGCTGTTTGGTCTGGTCACAAAGCAATTTGTAGCAAAATAATACAGGGAACACCCGTGGTTTCTAATTTAGTTAAATGATAATCATCACTGCATTCTGTGTAACACTGCAGTGTTCTAGAAACTTGTAGTGGACTCATTTAAAAGCAAGTTGGAGCAAACAGGCATTTCAGGGGGCGGGGAAAACAGTCTTGCGGAAATGTACTTCTCTTAACAGAAATGTTTAGTACAAGTGCTGCCAACTGTATCTTGAGAAATAAGCATGCAAACTCCTCCCCCCCCCCAATATACTGTTTTGTTCCTGCTGATAACTTTAAAAATACAGGCTTCCAGAGCTTCTGAATAACTTGATTACATAAAGGGCCAACACAGTATTAGGTTCTCTGTGTTGGAAATGTCTATTACTGAATTAGCTCAGTGCTGTCAGCCCTGACAGGTGGCAAAGCTTGAACTCAACTTTCTTAGGCAAGATGTTTGACAGCCCTATTACATTAAGTCCCCTCACTGAAGATGCCAGGGGCTAAACCTGTGACTTTGTACATGGCAGAACATGAGCTACCAGACCTAAGCCACATAATTTGCAAAAAAAATTAAAACATAAATTCCTAAAAAAAGAAAAATGCCTCTTAAACAATGGGCTCTATCTTTATTGAGAAATTTCTGGCTATAACATTCTAATGGAAAGGCTGCCATGGCAAATAACAAAATAAATCCACAGAAGGCTAAAACAGTGGTTGGCAGGCTCAGTGACCTGAAAGGACTGGGTTCACCAGTCACTGACAGGTTCAACCTCCCCTAGTTACACAGCCTGTAGCGTTAGAGTGAGTCTGGATTTGATATAAGCCATAGAACCTTCAGGTAGGAGCAGCAGCAGCAGCAGCCAGTATAAAAGGCTGCAAGCTATTCTTCCATCTAGCACAATTATGCATTTGTAACTATGAGGCTGAATGATTGTTGTGAGCTTTATGTGGGCTTACTCCAAGTCTTGGATAGCTTCAGATGGTGCAGAATGTGTGCTCCATCTCCCAACACAAGAAGTCATCATGTTCCACATACAAATGAAGGTGCCGGTTACGTTTGTAGCCTCTAAATATGGGGTAAACCACTGGTCCAGGCCCAGTTGTTGGTGCTGTCACAGGATGCTGCTGAATCCTTAAAGGTTCAGTGGTACTTCCCCATTTGTGGAATGAGGTGAGTCTGTCTCCTTTACAACTGACCTTCTAGAGGAATTAAAAACATTTTCATTAGCAGCAGCATGCCTGCTATCGGCACAGAACCGAAAAGCATCCGGACATCAGTGTATTTCTCACTGGGGACAGAATGTATGTTCAACTGCTGTATCAGAAAAATTAACAAAGCGATAACATGCATCAAATAATACAAATGATGTACGTGGTTTTTTTGAAATATGACATCCTTTTATATAACTCTGAGGAATGGCAACCACCCAAAAGCACAGATTGGACTTCGGTCCCTCCCGGAGGGGTGGGGGGTAAGTTGGAATTTTGTTTTTGTATCTTTTTACCTTTTTGGTAATAGTTATTATATATTGGGAATCAAGAAAACTATTTACCCCGCAGGTGGTATTTGATGGTTTTTATTTGTATTGTTTTACCACTATAGTGTTTACTGCCTTTGGCTCCTTGATGAGACAGAAATTTATTACATAAACAAATAAACATACACACACACACACGGATATGACTGAGCAAGAGCTTTCCTAGACCTGGGGCTCTGTTTAGATGCATGTGCACACACACACACACACACACACACACACACACACACATGTGTACATGAGTGTGCTTCCTTATCTGACAAAACCACTGCCACCACCAATGTGCCCTGAACACCAGGAGAGTGGTTCAGGGCACTGAAGATAGAGGCAGAGTCATGGAGCCAGCAAGGCACTGTGGCAGGTGGAAGTGAGAGAGTCCAGTATGTGGAGAATACGCAGGTAGAGGAGGAGCAATACCCTAAACAGTGCTGCACAAGGAGCAGGAGGAAATATTGAGTAAGAAGGCCTGGACTCGAACTGTGCAACAAGAGCAACTACTAGATGCTGAGGTGTCCAAAAGGAGCTGTGTTGACAGTGTTCAGTATGGAAGTCACCCCCCAAGGAACTATCACTACTGCCAAGTGGTAAGGAAAACCTTAGTATTCCTCTGATCAGGCTGCCACATGGCAGGGCAATATAGCTTACCAAGTGCTTGCATATATACCATGATAACATTGCCATTTGGCAAATGGGCGCCTGAATTTACCCACTGTGCCAATGGCAAAAGCCCTTGTTTCCCTACAGATCCCTAATTTTGAATTCCCGTTTCTTTTTAACATGGCATACACATTCTTATATACAGTTTGCTTAAACTGCATTGTGAATTATTCAATGGCTGTCCTCCTTTCAAAGATATTTCACGACATTTCATATTGCAATCAGGACATATACTGAATCATATTTAAGACTTAAGGATAACTACATATAAACATCAAATCTTGTTGAATCCAGTACAGGTCAAATAGGTCCTGTGAACTGGCTCCTAGATTCTCCCAAGCTTGGATGCAAGGACAACTGCAGGAATATATAGTGTTACTGGCTTTGTGGGGAAAGAATGCTGTGATGGGCTTGGCTAGAATGCTGATACTGTAGTTCACTGTTTTATGCATAAATTCAGGCTGACAGAAAGCTCGTCCAAATCCCAAAGGACACAATTAGTATGAAGAAGTACCTGGCATGACAGAAGGTGACATTCAACATGCCAACATGTATTACAAGATTTTAGTAAGGTTCTTTTTTAAAAAAAAAAGAAAAGAAAAAGAAAAACCAACCACAATTATTTGCTAGAACAAATGTTCTATTACTTTCCCTTTGGTCAGGCTATTTTATTTATTTTTAAAAGAATCAACGTGCAGATTTCTTAAATGCATTGGCTTGAATCGCTGTATCACTGGTATGCAAATTTAGCCAGGATACCCAAAAGCTAAGCACCTGTCTTACAAAATCAGAAATAATTCTTGACTAAAACAAATAAATGCATTTCTATAAAGCCTGTGTTGTAACATCCGAGAGGAAGGGTGAGCAAGACGCAGTCAGTGTAATATCAAACAGCCCAGCCTTAAATATAAGCAGTAATGGGCTTGAAAATGTCATAGCAAAGTGTCAAAGGATTAGAAGGAATGGATAAACAAAACACAAGCTGACATCTCTGCTATACACACACGGTCCTTGCCATCATTAAGAATGACATTAAAAAGAAACTAATTTTTATCACTCTTCTTTGGGAACAAAACAAAGTTACAGAAGCTGTTGTTTCAACTTGAAGCATGGTTTTAAAAGTTACTCAATGTCTACTTTTTTTAAAAAAAAAGAGAGAAGCATCTCAAAGGCAGTCAGAGTAGGTAAAGGTAAAAAAAAGGGGGGGAGGAAAAAGGACCCCAGGATGGAAATCTCATCTCTGCTTTCAGGCTGAGGGAGCTGGCATTTGTCCACAGATAGCTTCCTGGCTCTTGTGTCCAGCATGACTAAACCGCTTCTGGTGCAACAGGACTCCATGACAAAAAGCAGAGCATACTGAAATGTCGTTTACCTTCCCACCACAGTGGTACCTATTTATCTACTTGCACTGGTGTACTTTCAAACTGCTAGGTTGGCAGAAGCTGGGACAGAGCAACAGAGCTCACCCCGTCACACAGATTTAACAAATTGTATTAAATTAAATAAATTTGGTTTGATTTGTATTAATTTGGAAAACTAATAAAAATATTTTTAAAAGATGTAAATTAATACTTACCTAGTACGATTCAATGTTTTATATTTACACATATTTATTAATAATATGTGTAAATGATAAATAATAACAGAACAGCTATAAAAAAGACATTCAGACATTGCCCTTCCTGAATGAATAAAATCTGCCAATTTGAAAGGAATAGGGCCAGAGGATTTTGTGATGGGTCCCTTTAAAGTCTGATTATTAGTAATTTTTTTTAAAGGATCAGTCAATAAGTTTTTGAATTTTATGAAGAATTGAGTGAAATTCACAGGCATAGTAGCCCTTCTCAGGGGATGACTACTGCCAAATTTAATAAATATAGCTGCAGTGGTGTTTTGTTTTGTTTTTTTCAATGGCAGCCTTTACAGTTTTGCGGTGATTTTTAAAAAGATGCACTTAATCTCATATTGTTTTCTGGGAAATTTGTATGAAAACAGCATATGTCAGAGTGGTGCCTGTAAGTGAGCTAAGTGCCAAGTTTCAGAAGAATAGGTGTGCAGGGTTTTAGGCTAGGCAAGTTAAAAGTTGGTGTGTGTGTGTGTGTGTGTGTGTGTGTGGAGGGATTCAATTCTCCCCCAGTTAGTTTTGTGCACAATGATTTTAGAATGAAAATGGCATACAGTATATCATACAGATTCCCCTAGGAAAGCAAACCTGCAAATCTTCAGAAGGACAAATGCAGGGTCCAAGGAGTTGCAATAAATGGAGTCAGGCAGCTTCAGACTTATATTGTGGTTCACACAACTAGGTGCAAAGCTGTCATGACAAGAAAATATTTTTTTAAAAAAAAATCACTTGCTCAAAATATTTGAGAATGGATCTTGGATTAATGAGGGTCATGCACCCCAGTCCTGAACAAATATGCTTCAAAATAAATACCCATTATTTTAGCTGAACTTATTTCCAAGCTTCAATTAACAAAATCCATTGGCAATCAAATGCTATACTATATGTATTTGATAATTACAACGTAAGTAATTTAAAAGGTGGCGGGGGTTTTTGTATCTGTAGATCTTGTCATCTAAATGTAAATTTATACGCAACAGTGGAGCTACAATAAGGGCTCTGCCAAAATAGCTCAACACTGTTCATACCAGCATTTAACAGAACTTTAAAGAATCACAGGAAGTGGTATTTTCAGCAGCAACTTTAATATTTAATTCCACATTATGTCTCATGATGCAACAAACAATAAAAGGGTAATTTCAAATATAAGTGTTAACCTACAGCAAAAGGCACAAAGCATTAAGCAGGACATGAACATAAAAATAAATAAAAGCTATGCATTCTTTGCCACGCCATTTAGCTTATATCATATCCAATCAGGCAAAATACAGTATATCAAACTTTTATGAGCTGCTAAAAAATATACTGAATTAATCAGATCCTGCACATTAAAAAGCTAAATATTTCATGACAGCATGTCTTCAGTAGAAAAGAGTTATTAAACTTCGGCATATTTCTGTTATAAAATTTATCTGAGCTTTTCTCAGGGATAACTTTTGAACTGTTATTATTGGATTTGGCCTGGATTATATTTTAATGACAGAAATGGTGCAGCCATGGAGCCTGGGGTGGGTGGGTGAGTGAGGCATGCCCCTCAGGGGGCCACAGCCTCTCTCCGCCCCCAGGTCAGGCTTGACCCAGGGTTGGTGGTGCTGGGGCTGGGTGCCTTGCAAGAAGCAGCCCCTCACTGCCCCTGGGTCAGGCTCATAGCTGTCAACCTTCCCTTTCTTTGCGGAAAATTCCCTTATTCCAGCGCTGTTTCCTGCTGCTTCCCACTGCTATCCCGGATTGTTAGATATCCCATAGACTGTCCCTGGGACAGGTGAGGCTGCTGATCCCTTCTTTTCAAATCTGAAAGTTGACAGCTATGGTCAGACTTTCTCATGACCTGGGAGTGGAGCTGTGGCTGGTGGTGTCGGGCTCTGATGAGAAAGGCTGCTTGTGGGGGTGCCTGGTCACGCCCCTTCAAAAAAATGCGCCCAGGGCCACATCTCCTCAGCCACCCACCCCCCTGGCTACACCACTGGCAGGCATTCCTCTTGAGCGGGAAAAGAATCACTTCTAAATTCTGTGGCCCCGGAGCCCAGAAATACGCTGACATAGCAAATCCACACCAGCATAGCAACTGTCTTCCACGGGTAGAAGCTAACAGCAGAATTCCTATGCCAGTATGACATGGCAAGGAGCAAAAAAGCTAGCAGATTTGGGTATGGCAAGAAGAAAGGAAGCATCTGCTTACCTGGAATAGTGCCTTCTGGCATATATACCTACTTGAACCTTAAGATCTTCTTCAGAGGCATAGCAGCCAACTCCTAGGGGCTGAGGTCTATTTGGTGCCCCCCAATAATATGTCTAGCAAGCCTCTCCAAACTTCTAAAAGTTTTAGGAGCCGCCTCCAATGTTCGGCAAAAACTGAGATCAGTTGCGAGGGAAGCACCTGAAATATCCACTGTGTGTTTTCAAGCCCTTGTTTGCACCTATGGGCACTCTGAAATCTACCCATTACATCTGAAATCAGGCATCCTAAATATCAAGTGAAAATGTAGTATTTTTAACACATACAGCAGCTGTAAATGAACGCATAAAACCAACACAAGTTCTTAGCCGTGACTTATCTGTTAAATGCATCTTTCTTTAATGTTCAAGGTTATGGAAATAATGCCAGCAGAACAATTGTAGAGTATATTGGAAAGGCAGGTGCTGCTCTTCATTGTTATGCAAAAAAACTCCTTACATTTTCTATAGCAACTGCAGCTGTCTTCGTATAACAATTATCTTTCTGATTAGCAAGTGAAACAACCAGCAGTTGACTAGTTTACTAGTTCAGCTTAAGAGATGAGATATATATTTAGAATAATGCAATTTGGCATTTTTTATAACACTGGTAGAAAATAAAACTGCACCTCTGAGATATTGCAAACTGCATTCTGGGAGGACAGTCCTTTGGTTTTGCTATGCCAGCAGCCTGCTCAGGTTTCCATGGACTAAATTTATCACAATTTAGTCATATTTGAGTCAGAGTATGATTTCAGATGTGGAAATGTCAGTAATGTTTGACTATACTTAACTTACAAATTATGTTTTCCATTTGCTGGAGTCATTTGACACTTTGGGAAAATATTAGTGTGGGGTTTTTATTATTATTATATAAATTGTCACTGAAAGCAAGTAAGGTTTTCGGAAACTGTCCTACTCCTGTTCTCACTGCGGCCAGCCTGATCCTTACTGAAAGCCCATCATCAAGGCATGTGTGCAATAGCCTTTGGCTCCCACTCATAATCTCCAGCAACTAATATTCAGGGGCCTGCCGCTACCAGAGGCAATTATGTTCCCCTTTCAAACCTGTCCAAATTGGTGGAAATAACTATATTTTGCTGTACTGAATTCCCTAGTTTAACTGGACAATGTGCAAAAAAGTGCCTCTTTTTGTCTTTTCCATTATCTCTGGCAATTCAGTTTTATTAATGATCCCCTGTTGCAGCATTAGGAGAAAGTGGGGAGGGGAAGAAGGTAGAGCTGAAGTTGTTCCAGCCCACTGACCATTTTGGCTGTCCTTTTCTGAAACTTTCCCACCTATAATCAACCTTTTTGATGTGTGTTGGCTTCTGTACACTTGGTAATTTTACCTTTAATGCTGCTTTCCACAAATTCATGCCAAACCAGCATTCATTTTGCTGGCCTGTAAATTCTGTATCTGCTCTGCATCATTTTGTTTTATTTTAATGGTGTTAACATTGGCTGCTCTAGCACTCAGGTACAGAGAATGATCTTAGAAAAATGTTACACGCTTTTTCCATAATACAGTGGTACCTTGATTTAAGAACTTAATCTGTTCTGGAAGTCCATTCTTAAACCAAAACCATTCTTAAACCAAGGCGCATTTTCCCCAATGAGGTCTCCCACTGCCGGTGCCCTTCCACCATTCGGCTTCCATTCATAGCCTGTGGTAAAGTTCGCAAACTGGAACACTACTTCCAGTTTTGCGGAGTCCATCAACCAAATACAGTGGTACCTCGGGTTAAGTACTTAATTCGTTCTGGAGGTCCGTTCTTAACCTGAAACTGTTCTTAACCTGAACCACTTTAGCTAATGGGGCCTCCCGCTGCCGTCGTGCCGCCAGAGCACGATTTCTGTTCTCATCCTGAAGCAAAGTTCTTAACCCAAGGTACTATTTCTGGGTTAGTGGAGTCTGTAACATGAAGTGTCTGTAACCTGAAGCATATGTAACCCGAGGTACCACTGTAGTTCATAAACAGGACTGTTCATAAACTGAGGTACCAATGTATCTACAGTTTCACATCTGAGTTCTGTTAAAAACTCTTAAGATGGTCACTATCTATACAATGTCTGTTTTCAAGTAGTCAATATCATCAACATCATCAACAACACTATATTACGGTTGTAGTCCAGCATAATAAGTAGCCAAGGAGGACTAGAACTCCATCTCTTGACAGCACTTTTGTCTCAGTTCCTCAGACTCCCTTCATGGAAAACCTCCTACAACTTTTGTGGTGAAGACAGACACAAATAATTCCTCCACAAATATTTACAATTTTAGTCAAGCTACACCCTGACCTTGGGCTAATGATCAGCCACACTGAGTCCTGGCTGAGGGATCTAGGAATCAGAAAGTCTCCTCTTCAGGCTGATCCATTCACTCACAACCAGGTCCCAACCACTCTCATCCGTGGTGGCCAGCTAGCTCCTCCACCTCTCTGGGATCTGAGAAAAGTCCAAAGGGGTCCTACTTTTCAGAGCCTGGCATTCTGAGTTAGGTGGCCAGGTATTGCCTGCACCAATGCTGGTGTTTGCCATAGTGGGTAGAAGGACTTACTTAAAAAACCTAAAATGGCAGCAGCCGAGGCATTCTTGTGGCCATCTTGCTCAGAATGCCTGGCTCTCAGAGAAAGGCCCCTTTGGCCCTTTCTCAAAAGCCCAAGAGCTGAGGGATTTCAGATCTCTATGTTAAGGAATGTGGGTTTTAAAAAAGGTAAAAGAGGGGACTGTGGGAGTGGTGTGGAGGAAGAAGATTGACACTGCTGCTGCCACAAAGAGGCAGACCACAGCAGGGGCAATTGGTGGGGGTGGTTACCCATCACCTGGACAGCGCCTAGGGCCCTCCGCCTAGAGCCCTCCTTGCTGCAACACATTTCTGTTGCTCTTCTCTATTTTACTCCTTCACAAAAACAAACAAAAACCCAACCACAATGTAAAATAACTTACTCAAGGTGTAAAAGTTAGATAAGGGCTGATTACCAAGTCAGATAACAGATACATAAGTAAACACAATCAAATCTGCGTGATTTAGACTACAACTTTATTCAGCCCTAGACATCACATGAGCTTTTGTAGGCTAATTTTATCAGCTGAAGCACATAAGTGCCAAAGTATAATCCTACACAAGTGTACTCAGAAGTATGTTTCATTGAGTTCAGCAGGATTTGTAAGACTGAAGTCCAAATGCTAGACTTAAGACCACCCACCCAAAATAGTCTCTCTGTACAAGTCTCATGGCCCACAAGTGAAGCATCCAGTTTTTCCACAGCACTCTGAATTCAAAAGACAAAAGCTACATTTAAATCCAGTCCAGAGAAGACAGCCCAATGACTAGTCAAGCAACTGACCTTTTCCCACACCAAGAACAAAGAAGGCTGCTACAATAGGAAAGACCATCAAAATAATAAAAGATGTCTGAAACCATGCAAACACAAATGCATAAATGTCTGGAAAGTCCTATTTTTACGAAGGCAGAATTAATATAATATTATCTGAAATAGTCTGTATTTGTAGGTGCGCTTACAGCTTTCTGCCCTCTGTATTTTTGATCTATTAATTTGTCTAATATTTTGCACCTTTGCAAATTCCTTAATGGTAGATACCTGTTGATATATAACATGTCATACCACTATATATTAGTTGTAATATACTGTTAATTTTTACAGTATTTTTTCCCTTTTGGGGGTTTATTGGGATGCAATTGTACACGCATTGTACACGCATTAACCTGGGAGTCAGCCCCATTGAACTTAATGGGACTTACTTCTGCATGGATAAGTATAAACTGCACTGCTAGACATTTGCTGATGTCATGTAACTTAACTAACCATGACAAATTCTCAGATTACTTCGCAGAATAAATACTCGTGCTTCAAAATTCATTCTACTTTTATTGGGGTTGCAACCTGTAAGCTAGGTAGGTGAAGACCAAACAGATGTCATATTCACCATGAGAATACCACTGAAAGTGGTCTCGCTTTAATAAGCAGGGCCGGCCCACCCATGAAGCAAGATGGGACAACCACCTCAGTCAGTAGGATCGACAGGGGCAGCGGATCCTGACTCAGATCTTTCTTCTCCTCTTGTTCCTGATGTAGCTCTTCACTCACTTGTTCTTCCCTGGAGGAGAAGAGGTAGGGACCATTTTGTGGTTCACCACAGATGCCATAATGTATTGGGCCAATTCTGGCTTGTTGTAATGACCAGACCTGTAATTACTACGCATCTGTGGCAACAACCATGGATATGAAGAGGTAACTTGAAAAGCCATAATGTGATTCAAGCAGTAACTTCTACACATTATGAATGAGGAACACAACAGAATGGGGCCCACTTGCTATTTGGATGACATTTTTAGTAACATACTCTTGGCAAATGTAATGTGGGGTCTGGTCCTAAATCCATGGGACAGTTGGCGGGAAAACCTTGTTAAGCAACACAGTCGGATGGGCGGGGTACAAATAATAAATTATTATTATTAATATGATGATGCAAAGAGCCAGAATATCCATGGAAAAATCGAATGAACATTTATTATGAATTAAGGATACCAATGGAGACAACTCCATTTCATGATGTCTGTTAACAGACATGGACATACGAATAATAGTAAGTCACTGGTGCATAACTAAGAAAACATGCTGTAGGAGGTGGATGTTCAAAAACAACCAATGCCTGAACATATATGATTAACATATCAAGAAACAGACATAAAAAATCAGCAGTATATCAAAATTGTTTGTATGCTTTCATGTCCCTACTTAGCTTCATAAATGGATCACTACTTAACCCTGAATGAGTCTGCAAATCCCTTGCGGCTGCCTGAACTGTGCCTCTTTTGAAATCTTCTTTCAGCTCATCTTGCCCTCATTATTCCAATTTCTTTCTTTAAGGCATCATCAAGCTCCAGCACTCAATTCCATTGTTTGTGAAATACTCTCGCCTCCAAAGATGAATTGGAGGACGGTTTGTTGAGAAACCATCAAGTCCTTTGTTGAGAATTGCATGCCACCCACAAAGAACTTTAGTGTCATTTATTTAAGAAAAACACTTGGGTGGAAAAATGAATATAAAAGGAAAACTCAACAACTGACACACACTAGCAGCTGAATTCTGACTGCATAGATGGAACCAAGGGTGGGAACTAAATGAACACCTCACATGTGTATTAAGAAAAATAAATTATTATTATTTGTCCATGTTGGCAAAGGATGTGTATGTATGTGTTGGGGGAAAAACCAACCCAACTCTCAAATTCCCTTTTTAAGGAAACTTGCACTGAAGAATAATAATAAGATATTAGTTATTCATACTAATACTAATCTGTTTTAATACTAATACGAATTGATGATGTTGATGATGATGATCTATTTTAGCTAGAGAGACCTCTATTTATTTTACAGCTGACCCTTTTAAACTGTCTTGCTTAAATTGCAAGGGGTCGACAAAAAAAAAGTGTAACCCAGCACCTCGTCTTTTAATTTAAAAATATCATTTAATACATTTCCGAGCACAATTCAAAGTGTTGGTGCTGACCTTTAAAGCCCTAAATGACCTCGGTCCTGTATATCTGAAGGAGCGTCTCCACTCCCATCGTTCTGCCCAGACCAGCTCTGAGGGCCTTCTGGCAGTTCCCTCACTGCAAGAAGCAAAGTTACAGATGGGCAGCTTCCAACAAAACATTAAAATACAATAATTCATTAGATATTAAAAGCTTCCGTAAACAGGGCTGCCTTCAGGTGTCTTTTAAAAGTGAGATAGTTGTTAATTTCTTTGACATCTGGTGGGAGGGTGTTCCACAGGGCAGGCGCCACTACGGAGAAGGCCCTCTTCCTGGTTCCCCGAAACCTTCCATTCTTACTTTTTAAAAGGAGTCTTCCACCAAGCAGCTGTTGTTTAAAAATTACACACAGCGCGAATTTGAGTCAAGCTGATCTCCAAGATCATAGATTTGAAATTCTCATGATTGTAATCTGTGCCTTCTGAAGGAAACATAAACAGGAGTAGATTCCTGTACATTCCCGCACATTTCCCTATGTGGTAAGAAGTGCCCAGGGCAGCGCAACTGGTTTTGATTTCTTTCAATATGGCTGTTTTACAAAGGATAGTCCTTTATTTGAACAGCCTTCAGAGACAGGAGTGTTCTCTTTGAAGAACTGTCCACTCCAAGTCTGTTTTAAAGATAAAGAAGAAGCACAAAGAGGGCAATCAAGGGGCCTTGAAGTTGTCCATCAACATGTATCACCCGGACAGAAGACTGAGGTCAGCTGTCCATAGTCTAGGTGAGATGTAAGACATTTCTAATTAAGTTACAGCAATTATTTATAAATGTGCATCTATGTGCATTTAAATCAATGTGTCGTTGGCATGCAAATCAGTGTCCTAATTTGGGGTGATGTGTAGGTGGTCACCCTACTTTCCACTGAATAAGAAAACACTGGATATTTGTGGGCTTTTGTAATAATGGCTTTATTTACATACAGTAGCAGCCTATGTAGTAGAAAGCCACCCTCCTCACATTGGTGTTGCTGCAGCTTACCTGATGCAAGCTGTAGCGGGACAGAGGGGCAGTGAGTTTGGAGTTGCATGTGTGTACCTGCAGGAGCACTGGAGTGGCTCCACTGGTGCAGCTATCCAGCCCTGATCTCACTGCCACCAGGCCCTATCCCACTCCTGCCCCATCCAGGTAATTGGCAGCAACACCAATGTTAGGAGAGTGGCTGTGCCCTGCCACCTGGGCTGCTTACAGATATACAAATAGGTACATAAATGAGCCAAACATCAGACATCTCTACAATACAGAAGACTTGTTACCCTCTTGGAGTTCTTTTTTTCTTTTGGGTGATTATGGGCCACAAATTACGAATGCTTACAGGCAAAACCAGCAGTGTTGGATTTAGGACAATGTGGGCGGTTCCCCTGCACAGGGTGCACAAATTAGAGAAGATCCATAATTGAGAAGATCCATTTGGGTGCCCCAAATTTTGCCCTCGCTTAAGGTGCCATATTAGGGATGCAGGTGGCGCTGTGGTCTAAACCACAGAGCCTAGGGCTTGCTAATCAGAAGGTTGGTGGTTTGAATCCCTGTGACGGGGTGAGCTCCCATTGCTCGGTCCCTGCTCTGGTTCGCCAGAAGTGGCTTTGTCATGACATACATGACCCGGAAGCTGTCTGCAGACAAACACCGGCTCCCTCAGCCAGTAAAGCGAGATGAGTGCCGCAACCCCAGAGTTGTTTGCGACTGGACCTAACGGTCAGGGGTCCCTTTACCTTTAAGGCGCCATATTACCAAAGTCTGCCCCTGAAACGTATAGAGCTGTATATGAGTTTTTACTTAAATGTCTGATTTAAACAAGAATTTAAAATGGTGGTGCAATGACCTTAGTTTAGGAGCAAGTAATGTACTACTTTTTTTTTTAGCTACTTTGCTACTAGTGCTCATTTGACACTAAGTAAACGAAAAAATATAAAGGTGAACAGGATTGGAGATAACAAGAGCAATGCTCTTTTTAGAAATAGAAGTGTCATATAGATAAAATAGTATGGAGTACCTTTCAAAGGTTACTCTGAAAAGAAAGAGAAACCAGGAAAGTGAGAAGAACAGAACGGAAGCTTGTGGGGTAACAAATGCACATGATGAACTTTCTGTCAAGGCCGGTCAATAATACATTCCCTTCCTCTCCAATTTTTTGCTTACTTCCTATTATGCCTTCTCCTCCGATTATTCACTCTGTTTTCTCCTGGCTTGGCTTTTTAGCCTGAGTGAGCCACACCATGTATTGCAATAACAAAACAGCAGCAGCAGCAGGAGAGGATTAGAATCGGGACCACAGTGGGCGGAAGAGTTAAACCCTGTTCCCTCTGCTCGTGTCCAGGCAAGAATCCTACCCAGTGCTGCAACTTGCATTGGAAAGGAATCTCACAATGCTGCTGTTGGAGGTCGGGGTGTCAGAGGAACTATTTTTATTTCAATAACCAGTCACATTAAATGCAATAATGTGTTTAATGCAACATGCAGTTTGACAGCTAGAGAAGGGTTGATAAGGAAAGGAGTGGCCAAGCGGCAGCAGAAGTTTTGTGTCACGGCCAGGAAGGTCTACAGAGGCGCTGAACAAGGAAGATGGATAAGAATGCATTCTCAATGTATTCTGGCAGATGGATGAGCTGAATTTGAAGCAGACTCAGGCTTGCTCTAAGCTTGTCACCTGGAATATGTGTATTGTTTATCCCTGCAGTCCTCATGGTGTTCCTGGGTTTGCGAACTAATTAACACACCAATGTGGAGCCAGCCAGTTTGTTCAAATCTTAGCTCCTGAGGCTGAAATTTATGTTTGAGAAAGGAGCAGAACTCATCACCCACAAAGTTAGCAGCACCTCTACTAAAGTATCAAAATGCGTTTTGTTTTGTTTTGTTTTCAAATAGTTATAAGCAAGTACCCACCTCACACCTCACTTTGGGGAAGAGAATTAAAATTTTCTGATTGCCTCTTAAACATTAGGTCTAGATAAAATTAGCATTTTCAACACTGCAGCATTAAAAATGTGAGAAGTACTTTTAGTTTTAACTCTGCATTAGCAAAATGTTTTGTCTCTGAATATGTTTATGACTTTGTAAGGTACAGCTCCATCATCCTCAGCTTATCTTGGAGAAAAAGAATGATCAATGGTACACTCGTAGCTGCTCCCACTTTCTGAATGGCATTGGGTCTTGGTGCCTTCCTCAGCCTCAGTACAACGGTTGGCAGTCTTAATATTAGCCATAAAAACAGCCAGCCCTTTTCTTTTAGTTTGTAATGAGGATCATTAATGAGGGTCAGTTCCCATCAGGGGTATGCTGCAAGCTATTCTTCTTCAGGATTTTGCGCATTTCTGTATCTGAAAGCCATGCTCATCTGTGTGTTCCCTTTTCTGGAATCACATGAGTTTTGTGTTCCCTTTGTTAGTAAATTTATCATTTCAGTACTTGCGTTTGTCTTCAGGGTTTCCTTTTTTACCTTTTGTGAAACATTTTTGGCTACAGCCTGTCCTGGCAGTGGAACACGCACAAGTGATGCCCTTGCCGTCACCAGTCCTCCTCATTTCCCCCTAACTCAAATGCTATGACAGCATCATTCTAGGGTATTTTGGATAAAAAATGGTGACCACCAAAAAATGGTAACTACCACTGGGAGATGCCACTTTTTGTGGTAACTTTCACACACACACACACACACACCTCTCAAATGCCTCAGATCAACACTGCATTGGGGTATTTTGGAGGGATATATCATCAGCTGGTCCTGGAGGCTGCAGTCTTGCTTTGCATCTTCTTATTTGAGCCTACCAGTCATTTCTGCCTAAATAATCTTGGGTGGCAGAGGGAAGCAAGACACATGCCTGACAGATATGATGCCCACCAAAATGCCATGTTGAGAGTAATGGACTAGATTCCCCACTGGTTCAGTTAAAGGCATATCACGTAAAAAAGAAAAGAAAAGAAAGAATCAATCAGTGGTTGACTTTTGTCACTTCGCTGTGTCAAATTCATCTTGCAAACTCTTCATTGTGTGTAAAGATTGCAGCCAGCAAATGATGAAATAGTACATATATTGATCCAGAATATGGCAAGTTGCAATCATCACATTTCCCCAAACCATTTCAATGCACCGAAATCCATTGGAAAAGTCCATTCAAGTTGGCAGCTGTGGGGGGAAAATAGCATTATATTAAAAAAAAACAACCATCTTGACTATGAGCCATTTCCTTACATCATTTCAATGGCTTTTACAAATATATATATATATATAGGCAGCATTATGTGCATTACTGGAAAACAGTACTAAATCCAAGATGCTTGTGGTGGGTATAGTCAGATGCCTATTTTATCTTAATGGCACCTACAATAAAATGAAAAGCAAAAGATATTTATAAAACTGATATACTGCTTAATGAAAGGGAAAGCATTCCAGTAATTTTAAGAAGAGATGGAACAGACACACATGGGGAGTTGCAAAAACAATCTGGGCAACATTTGTTGCCAGAAAAATGAGCCACACACAGCCAATTTAACCACATACACTGATTGGGCTATAACAGTGATAGCCAAGTTAATTTGAAAGATGATGGCAAAATAGACTGCATAATTCAGAAGCAATACCAGCAAAGAGAAATCAGTGCAGTGGACTAATAATATAATTCTCCCCCTCACTCTGGGTTGTGTCCAGCTACATTCTCGTCAGAACAGACCCACTGAAATTAATGGGCTTAAGTTACTCTTATCTAGTCATTCCATAGAATCAAAGAATCATAGAATTGTAGAGTTGGAAGGGCTGCCAAGGGTCATCTAGTCCAATCCCCGGCTATTTTATTTCACTCCCACTTTTTTCCCCTTGTTTGCAAAAATATGTAATTGGAGAATTGTATCACTACACCACTACACAATTTGGCAAATTAAGGGGAAAAGGAGAATAATCAGGGAAACTGGGCTCATTTTTTGAAATTCTTTTGGTGGATTTCCAATAAGCTGAAATACATTAAAAAGTTGAGCCCTGGGTCAAACATGAACACCTGTAAAACTCTGCTGATTTTGATAGTAGAGGTAATAGCAGAAGCATACTTTTAACTTTATCATTGGAATCAGTAGAACTTAAAACTTGTTAGTATTTAACTCACATTGAAATAATAGGTCATTCAATTTGCTTCAGTGTTTGCTTATCCAGAATCAAGCCCCAAGTGAGTGTTCACATATGTTTGCAGCCTTAAAAGTGCTTAACTTTGGCAGGATTGTGACCATACTGCCCAAACGCAGGTTAGTATTTCAGTTTTTTATCTATGAAATTTGGTGATTAACATGATGGTGGCAAATGTAATGTTCACATATTTGAAATACAAACTTTTCAATTATATACTAATATTTTACTATCCCCTCCCACAAAAAGGAAGAGAAAATGAGCTAATTGTGCTCACCCCACAAGTTGCTTAAATCCAAAGGCTATGCATTGACAATAAGAAATGTGTGTACCCCATTCTAAAATTAAAAATTAAAGCTTATACTGCATTAATCCAAAATATTAATAGGCATCAGCTGAAAACTTCCTCTATAACCAGGGCTTTGGTTATAACAAGGGGGCTGTTGGTTTTTATGTTTATTTGTTTGTTTTGATATGTATTTTGTGTTTTTATTTTGTATTTTTATGCTTCAAACCACACTGTGATCTTCGGGTGAAGTTTGGTATAATTTTTGCAAATTACCGTCATGATCATATTCTTACTCCAAATCGATACTCCTATTATTTTTCATTTTAACATCCTAGCGCAGATGGAAAAGTTAAGAATCATAGTAACATCACGAACTGTCTAATACAAAACCTGATGTGGTAAAACATTTGGATTTAAGTGTTCATGGGACTGGGAGGCAATTCAATGAAGTGATTGGAAGGACTGTCATAGCACAACATGGTCTACCAACATTTGGCAGATTTGCTAGCACAAATGTCTAAGAGCAGCATGCTATTCCTCACAAATCGAAATCAGAGATTTAGTAAGTTCATAACATTTGCTATCCTGAAGTTAAACCCAAACAAAAGAACCTAGCAATAGATCGTCTTTTTTTCGAATCCCCCAAAACGTATGTATTTTGTTGCATATTGGTAAAAAGTAGTAATGTGGATGTATAAGTGGAAGACCACAGATGTTATGGTGCAGAAGACCATATTATACCCAACTTGGCACAAGTGGGAGGAATGAGATCAAAAGCAGCAGTAAAATCCAATATGCAGTGAACATTTTCCTTAAACAATATGAACAAGCAGGAAATGTTTACAAAAAGATAGGAAGCATGTTAAAAGAAGACTGCAGCCTTTATGAGGTGCTATTGAAATTCTCATAACAACTTTGGGATCACTAAGCAGTGTTGCCCATGACACCATTGGAAGAGAGACATTGTTCTCTTTCCTGATTACATAACTAACAGAGTGCAGTGACACCTCTGTTTGGCCCTAGAGTCAGACATAATAAAAAACGTTCAAAAACAGTGGAGGAGGCCAAGTGTGGAGCCAAGCACAGCACGGTTCCAGTGGCCAGCTCCTTCTCCTTCTCCTTCTCCTCCTCTTCTTGCAACAGGGGGGAAGGAACAGGGAAGCAGCCCCCAGATGGTGGTGGCAGCAGGACGAGGAGCCACTAGCCATTGAAGCTGCATTGCTGGTGTGCTGCGGCCACGTTTGGCTCTGCTCCCAACTCCACATGATGTCACCCCCCCCCATTCTCCTTCGAAAACTGGCGCCTCCAATTCCATATATAAAGGGTATGTATGCTTTATTCTGAATGGAGATTAGCACTGTGAAGGAAAAATATAACATGTGAAACAGGCCAAAGTCTCACAAAAGTTATCTCAGAAAAGATGGGAATGATAGGAGAGATAACCATCTTCCAATATCTCAAGAGCTTTTATATGGAAGACGGAGGAAGCTTGTTTTCCCCTGTTCTGGAGGGTAGGACCAAAACCACTGGATTCAAGTTACAGATTCTGACTAAACATCAGGAAGACCTTTCTGATAGTAAGAGTTGTTTGATAGTGGAACAGGCTCCCTCAGGAAGTGGTGGGCTCTCCTTCCTTGGAAGTTTTTAAGCAGTGGTTGGATGGTCATCTGTCATGGGTACTTTAGTTGAGCTTCTTGCATTGCAGGGGGTTGGAGTAGATGACCCTCAGGGTCCCTTTCCAACTCTACAATTCTATGATTCTAGACTGACATCAAACAGGGGAAAATATTATGTTTCTTAAAAGTTCTAGTCTCAAAGCTTTGGGGGCCAATGGGCACTGTTTTCAGAGTCAGAGCACTTTCACATGAAATTAAAATCCACCCAAAACAAGATTTTCAAGGCCAAATTCATACCAAGTGAAAGTATGATTTAAGTTAGCTGGAATGAACAAAGGCTCACATACATTTTACTGTAAGGTGAATTAGTTGTGCTTTGTGCCAATGGCCTAGTATCAGTTTAAGAACTTGCTTTGTAAGGAACCCCACTACTCAAAATTGCAGCAGCGATGTAATAATGGCTTTTATATATTTCATTTTTGCCTTGGCTTGTCAAAAATACATACAATTTATACCTTGATTGGCTTCCTTGGGTATATTCTATCCAATCCAGGTTATCCAAGCAAAGTATTGGCCTTCACTCACTTTGGCACTGTCTTATGTGTGACTTCAAGTTGACCAGAACTGAATACACTCCATGTTTTAACTCTGTTGCTGTCACTATTTTGCAACGATTCAGTTGTTCCTAGGTAAGTTATTGCCCAACTATGGATTTGGGTCCCCCCCCCCCATTCGTACCATCACAGTTTCATTTGTTTGCTATGTTTTAACACTGGAACCTTGGACCAAACAACACCTTTCCTTATATCAAATTCCTGGTGCTGTTTTAAAAAGCAAAAAGAGTAATCTGAACTAATCTGAAGTTTTAAGAAACACTTTTTAAAAATCCTGTGTGTGTATGTTTTCCAGCTTCTATACTGATTCTCTGTAGCATTAGGTCAGAACAGCTGGACTTTTGTGGCGCTTTCAGGCATGCACGGCTGAGAACAGATTTTCAATATAATTAAGCACAGTCAATTCATTTATTGAAAGGAAACTAGAGTGATATAATAAGGCATTTAGAAATAAAAGGGAAACACATTATATCCATAGCATTGCCCTGATGTTCATCAGTACAGTGCACATATACCGTATATCTTTCCTCAGGGGAAGGATCAAACTGATTAAGCCTATGTGTGAGGAAGCCAACTTGTGGCATGATTCAGTTACATGTTATACACATGGAGGATGGGGGATACATTGCCTCCTCAATCACAAAAAGAGGGTCCTCAGTCAGTTTAAAGTGTGAACCAGCCCAACATCTCTAATGGGCATTGCAGGAGTATATATCTATATTCCAAAACAAGTCCCCTAACTAAGCAGATTTTCTGCTTCTTTGAAAGCATTTAATCTACAGATCTGAGTCTTTAGACGGCAGAGCTAGAAATAATAGAGATTGACTTGCTTTATGTGCAACATTTTGTCCAGTTTGATTATATCTTTACACAAGGTCAGACCCTTGAATTGTATGCAGTACAACGAAAACTTTCTCCCTTTTTTTGCAATTAGAGAACTTTGGTCACAAATTGTGGCTACAGGCTAGTAATACACAAAGTATTTTATTTCGCAAAAAAGGTGGTAGTTCAAGTCTGAATGTGTGTGTTAATATTACATCAAATGCAAATGGAAGGAAATTACCCAATTAGTAGTTACGTGCCTGAATCCTATTCATGCATTTATAGCACACCATGTCCATGCGGGCTTGCTCATAAGTCTTATTTGCATTTATATACCCCATCTTTCCCATTCCCTTCACCTGACACCTTTTATCTTCAAAAGAACACCTGTGAGACCAAACATATCCATGCCATCCTTTAAAAGCACATAAAATGCACATGACTTTCCCCAAAGAATCCTGGGGACTGTAGTTTGCCAAGGGTGCTGGAACTGTAGCTATGTGAGGGGAAACTACAGTTCCCAGAATTATTGGGGAGAAGCTGTGAGCTTCAAATGTTCTTTATAGATTTAGACTGAAAGAAAGCAACTGGTCCAGATTTGCTGAATGAGGAATGGAACTTGGGTCTTTCCAGTCCTAGTCTAGCCACTACACCACATTCTGATTTGTTTTCAAGGAGGCTAGGTGGCATTGCGTCAGATTGAGTGCCACCTCACACTTCCCAGTGCATTTCCCTTATCACAAAAAGTCCAGTATTTTGGGGAAGCGGATTTGTTGTGCCAGACCTCCCAATCAACTATAATTGCAAAGGCTTGAATTTGCTGGTATGTGATTGAATGCTATTTGAAAATAGCAGCCGAGAAGTGCTCTCAGAATCCAGCTTACTCTGTGCTGACAGTTTGGGAGAAGAGTTTAAGCAACAGAGCATATAATTCAATTGACTCTCTCAACCTTTTCCATAAGAGACTCTAGCTCTTAGCTCTCAGATCCCCCTCCTACAAATCTGTGGGAATTCCTTGGCATTAATCACATGATACTAAGAAGCCCGTCTCAAATCATCACTTGTTTTTTGTGCCACATCTAAATGCTGTTCATGTGCAAGAGAACCTGGAAGAAATATCAAATGCATACATTTTTTATAGTCATATGAAGGACCCTTTTAAAATAAAGCTTATTTAAGTCTCAAGTGTGGAAAAACTACCGGTACTTAAGAGTTGCTCCATTGAGGTCACCAGAGATTCTATGGGCCCCAAGTATTTTACCTGGGTATGAACATTTGCTTTTGGCTGATATTTGGACAAGAAGGTGCCACTCAAAGTGTGTATTTTTCTCCCTCCCTTCCACAACAATAGCATATTACTAACATTCCTACATGATCTTCTAGTATCTATGCGTCCAAAATGTTTGAGGACAAACTGATAAGAGTGAGAGAAAGCATCCATTACAGACAACTGAGTACAAATGTCATTGGCTAAACTAAAATATACATGTGTTAGTAGCACTAGGCAACTCCTGGCATTCTTGGTGTAATAAAACTTTTAAATGTTTTGATCTCTCATAAATCCTTTCATATAAAAAGGAGAATTCAGACACAAATAACACATGCTATGATGTTAAATGTGCCTTGTTTACTTTGTAGCAATAGTGTCTCAAGGTATTTCGTTCTGGATGTGCAAAATATCACATATGGGTGCTAAGAGAAAGTGGTTGCCGTGTCACAGTCTAGAGTGAAGTCATAAATAATAAGGGTCTACATTTATTGTTATTTTATTATTATACAAACAAAAAAAACCCAAAAGCTCTTGGGGTTCTTAAATAGAAAATGTGAGTTGTTGTTTTGTGGGCAACCACAAAAAAGCTGCACTTACATGATCACATTTCTTAAGATCCAGAAATTTGCTGCTGGCCAAGAACTGTGCTATGCAAGCCTACACTTTTGGTTTGTTCATGTGAAAATGGCAGGGGCATTTCATGAAAGTTTTTTTATGCTAATGGCCAAACCAAAGGTAATCAAACTCCTTCCCTCTCCCTGCTCCACCCTATACAAGTGCTACTTCCACCTGTTTCACCCTCTCTGATTTAGGCTGCAAATATGTGCACTTATATACAGAAATGAAGCCAAGTTAATTCAGTTGGACACACATCCAAATAAATGTTTACAGTATTGGTCGGTATCTGCTTTATCCAGTGCATTAAGTGAACTGAATATACAGATTTGGGTCATGTTGGAGGTGTTGGATAAACCAGTTTAACAGAATGAAAAATAAAAATAACAGAAAGGGGGAGTACGTCTAAATGACTCCAGTGATAAACATGGATACTAGGGGTCTAAACCTTTTTAAAAAAATAATAATCTCCTAGGGATGAATACTGACAGGGGAAAATGGCTTGGTGGCTGTCAATCCTGGGCAACATCCAAGCAAGAAGGAAGGTCCTTCCTGTACATACTGGCAGGTGGCAGCAGTGGTGACAGGATGGAGTGTGATGTGCAGTTGCCATAATCATTCAACTGCACATCACCACAGCTCAGCACTGCTTGGCCCACCATTCCCTTGCTCCAACAACCCCCCCCCCCAGCTGTGATGTCACCCAAATGTGCTCCCACTTCCAGCATCACCACTGGAGGCAGAGCAGCTACTGCTCAATGTGAGACAACTTACAGTTAGAAGCAAAAATGGAACAAGCAGGCAATAGTGTTCCGGAAGACTAAGAACTATGTGAAAAGAAATAAAAGAACGGCAAAACAAAAGCAGCTTTCTTTATCTCTGTAAAGGTACCGTAATTCCCTCTTGCTGTGAAAAATTCACTTCAACCTAACAACTAGAGCTCTTCCATTTAGGGACAAAGAAGAAAATTAAGGACAACGTAGGATCTTCCAATAAAACTTGATTGGTTCACTGAACCCAGCTTTGAGCGTCTGACCTAACAGTCTCACTTTCAACATTTATCGTCAAAATTATCCCCATCCTTGAGGTCACACTGAGTAACAAAGCTCAATCACTTCTGGGGTCAAGCCTGTGTCACAATCATATTGGCTGATCATTCTTACGGAAGTTAATGGGTGACCTTCAAATGGCACCACTCAACTCTTTGTGTGCATTTACCAAGCAATGGAACTGCTATCTATTCAGGCGGGGCTCTACACTCTAAAGGCCACTGAGGGCAGTGGAAAGTCTCTCTTCCGAATCCTAAGAGCCTTTGCACGATTCTCCAGAAGCAAAAAAATGCCTTTGACGACCAGCTACACAACCCAAGAGAAAGGTATCAACAAGGGCAGTGAGCATTTGCACACCAGTGCAGCACAGGTTTTAACACACAGTTTGAGACAAGAGAGGTTAACATTCACTCTAGGCTATTAGTAGTCATGCTACCAGGACCAAAATAGAAAGGAACCCCCAAGGATTCATTTGTCTTCATAATTTACATCATAAATGACATACAAACTCTGCAAGTAATCACTTATTTTTCTTTTAGGTCACAGTTAACAAGTAGCTAAGCTTGAAAATATCTATAGGCGATACCAGACAACAGTTTCTATTTGAGCAGGTCCCAATCAACTAAACGTTCTTGAAGTCCTAATTAAATGAATAAAACTACTTTATGTTAAATCTCTGTCACAAGGACGTAGCCAGCAGCACCTGTCTTCTTTCCCCTTTATTAATTAGGATTTTTATCCCACCCTGCCTGTCATGAAGTCTTGGGGTAGAATACAATATAAAATACTCCCACCCACTCTTAGACAAGCAGCAGTGTTTAAAATCATTCTGGGCTTTGAGGCTGGACCAACACTGTGATCCTAAGCATGTTGGCTCAAAAGTAAATCCTATCAAGCTTAAGGACATGTGTTACCCTCCAAGTGAGCATGCGAAGTACTTTGTAGTAAATTGCACTGAACTCAATGGAACTTTTCCCAGAGTAGATGTGCTTAGGTTCATGCTGCATAGATCCCAAACAGAACAACCAAATTTTCCCCTCCTAAACCCACCACTCCCCCACACTGTCTCGATGCGCAACCCACATACCATGTAAATTAATAAGGAATTATAATAATTTACGAATGAATTTATGAGGAATTATTAGCTAATATTTCATCTACAGCATTTTTAATGGCATCCAACTTCCAAATAGTTCAGGATGGTGTTAGGAAGATAAAAAAGAATGTGAAACCCATGTATATCCCCCTCATGTAGTTTAGTGGGTAGCCCAAAGTCATTCACATGAACTTCATGGCTTAGCATGGATTTGAACCCAGATCTCGCTGCCCCAATTCCAGCACTTCATCAAGCCAATACAGCACAATAGCTTTTTATCATAAGTCTTTTATTTGAAATAAAATCACATTTAAGATTGAAAAACACATTCAAGAATCAATAAATTAACCCCAAACACATCATCTGAAACATTACACAACATTAAAAAATAAATAAAGACCAAAGGACACTGGAATCATTGTCCTAAGCACAAACGCAAAGGCAGGATTTCCTCTTGCTATTCCACAATGTCACCTTTTCCCATCACTAACCCCTCTGCTCTAGAGACAAAGCCTCTCAGATTTGTGGCAAACAAGAGAAAAAAGTAGTGTAATAGATTTTTGAAAAGTTTTCCAGGCTGCAGATTAAGGGATGGAGATAACAGGGTGTCTCGACTTCATTTTTTAAGAGGAGGAGCGCGCAAAAGCTCTGAAGACAAAACTAGGAAGCGAAGAACAGGAGCGACGGGGGGGGGTGTGGCTGAAGGGAGACTTGCGTTGAGAACAAGGGAGGAAACCAAATTCGTTGCCCAAAAATGACTTGGGGGGCAGGGAGTACTTCGGGTTACACCACATAAATCCATTTCCTGTTCCCGTCAAACCAACTGACAGGCCTGGTTCGGCGGGGGCAGGGGCGCCCCCCCCCGCAAAGCACTAGATCCAGCCTTAGCCAGGCTAAACCCACTGAAATCAACGGGGTGCAAGGTGGTCGTGGCAGAGCCCCACTCCTTTCCCATGGGTTTTTGTTCTGCGCAAGTCTTCGTCTGCCTCCAGCCCCGAAATCAATGAATGAAGCCACCGGCTCCCCCCTTACGCCCCCACCCCTCACACCCAGACCCAGAAAGAGCCGGGGCAGAAGCCGCGAACCGGCGGGGAAGGCTGCCTAAAGTGGCGGCGGAGGCGGAATCCCACGGGCGCTGCGCAGCCTGGAACTGCGCGCCAGTGGCGTAGCGTGGGTTGTCAGCACCCGGGGCAAGGCAAGTAATTTGCGCCCCCTAACCCGTAGATTTGCGCCCCCTAACCCGTAGATTTGCGCCCCCTAACCCGTAGATTTGCGCCCCCTAACCCGTGGATTTGCGCCCCCTAACCCTAACCCCCAGATGCGGCCTGCCCCCCTGCACCCCCCACGCTACGCCACTGCTGCGCGCTCCGAAGTGGCCCCTTCTCTGAAGTGCGGCGCGCCGGTGTCGGCGGCGCAACACGCGCCCGGCAGCAACAACGCGCCCCCCCCCCAACTCTCTTTCTTCAGGCAAAGAGCAGCAGCCGAGACCTGGAGGAGCCCCTCACAGGTGCTTTTCATGGACGAGAAGCATCGCCCCCCCTCCCCTCCCGGACCCTTACCGTGGTATTCCTGCCCCGGCACGTAGAAGGTGGGGTTTCCCGCGAGGTGGAGGGAAATGAGCACCTCGCCCTGCTCGCCGTCCCCCTCCAGCTCGCCGTGGTGGGTGCAGAGGAAGAAGAATGGCGAGAAGCGCGGGTAGTAGCCCACGGCGCCCTTGGCCCCCTGGGACGACGCCCAGAGCATCACGCCCAGCAGCAGCGCCCCGGCGGGGAAAGTCCGTCGCCCGGTGGGGAAACTCCGGGGCCGGGGGGCTGGCGGGGTCGGCTTGGGCTCCATGCTCGGCTCGCTGCTCCGGTCGCCGCCAGCTCCTCACGGTCATCCAGAGAAAGAAGCGGAGGCGGAGAGCGCCGCGCGCGCCAAAGGCGGGGAGCGAAGTTTGACAGGAATTGGGGCAGACCCAGAAGTTTGGCGCCGCCGCCGCCGCCCCGCGAGCGACTCCCCGCCGCCGACCGAGAGAAAGACAGAAATCGCCTCAGCCGCCTCAGCAGCAGCAGCAGCTGCCACCTCCTCCTCCTCCTCCTCCTCCCCCTCCTCTCCGTCTCCCTCCCGCGCGCCCGCTCCCCACACCTTCTTAAAGCCGCGCGCCGGTAGCTTTGATTGGGAAAGGGAGCGGCGAGGGGAGAGAGCGCGCGCGCGCGAGGGAGAGAGCGAGAGAGCTTCGTCTTTCCCGCCCACCGCGCCCTCTGCCCTCCCGGGGGCAACCTGAGGGGCGAGCGGGGCAAGGCGAGGAGAGCGCGCGCCCGCCTGGAGTCCGAGGAAAGAAGCGGCCCCTGAGGCGCTGGGGAGGGAGGGAGACGAGAGAAAAGCTGAGGCAGAAAAGCGCCGGGGCTGGAAAGAATGGGTTCCCCTTGGCGGCTGAGGGGGCAGCGAGGGAGGGGGGGCAGCTCTCCCCGCTTGGCTGCAGTTGCTGCTGCCCGTGAGGAGGAGACGGGCAGGGGGCTGGAAGGCCGACGGACTCGAGCAGAGCCACTTGGCTGTGGCTTTGTCTGGGCTGCTGGGGCTCCGTCTTTCTCTCTCCTTCCCCCTCTCCCTTCTCTCCTCTCTTCTTCTTCTTCTTCCCCTCTTATAAACTACACCGGATCAGGGAGCCAAGGACACTCTTTCGGCCAGGGATGAGCCCCACCAGTGGCGTAGCGTGGGTTGTCAGCACCTGGGGCAAGGCAAGTAATTTGCGCCCCCTAACCCGTGGATTTGCGCCCCCTAACCCTAACCCCCAGATGTTGCGCCTGGTGCGGCCGGCCGGCCCCCCCTGCACCCACACGCTACGCCACTGAGCCCCACAGAAACTTCAGCTGCACCTGCTGGGGAATAAAACCCCATTATTATTATTATTATTATTATTATTATCATTATCATTATTATTATTATTACAACTATTGATAATTATAAACCTTTCCAAAAACCTTGGTATGATTGGCCCAGAAGCAAGAGCAAATGTCGTTCTTTTGAGCATTGCCGTCCTCTTCATGTCTGATATTTTTAAAAAATGTGATCCCCCCCCACACACAAAAAATGGAAAAAGCAAGACTGGCATCTTCGTAACATTACATCGCACTGGCCCTACTCTTAATTTCTCCAATTGCCAGGCTCACAGCACCAGAACTTACTGGAGTGCAAAATATCATTCTTGGTATTTAACGTCCCGAAAGAGTTGAGTGGGCAATTGGTAACAATTAAAAGGGGGGGGGGAGAGCTAAATGTAATTAAATTGGCTGCTTCTTGCTCACATAGTTTTATTTCTTTTGCTCTGTGTGTTTGTGCAGGGACATTTCCTCTCCATCCCTTCAGCCCAGACCTGTGCAACTGAAAGAGTGATATCATTGGGAAAAGGAACAGATGCGCCAAAGGAGGGGAAAACGAAAAGCCAAAGGCAGAGCTTGGGCTGGAGGAATATTTCGTAACAAAGCATTTGCTTTCAGACATTCAGGATGCACTGGCAGGAGGGCTTCGGCACCAGGAGGCAGAAGCCAAGCTTCCAGGCTTAAATGTAGCTTTCTTGGTCCCCTACCAGCAACCCGACAGAACCAGTGTGAGCATTCAGTACATGATGTAATTCGAAATGATAGCATACCTGCCAGCGTTTCTGAAGCGCAAGAATGGTACAGTCCAGGAAGGTCCCTCTTGAATTACTTTCATTGCAAAGGGAAAGATATCCTTCCTTTCTCACCTCCCCATGCCAATTCCCCCCCCCCCAGTCTCAAGGAAGAACAAGCTGATCACATGGAACGCATCTTTCCCTCTCCTCGCGCAGGCAGACTGCCTCTCTGGCCCATCTCCCACACATCTGATGTGTATTCTACATACCAGGCCCAAGGGAGGTCATCGCCATCTGTTTTACCTGGAAGCACTGCCAAATTTGTACCAAACCACAGCTCACCTGCTAGAACTTTTCCTAAGAACGTTTCTCAATTTTTCCCAGCTGTGTTGATTGAGGGGGTATTTAAAAACCCTGTATTTTTTTGACAGGGCTGGATGAGAACGTGAAAATGCGCAGTCCAACATTGGCATTTCCAACACAGCGAAGGTAAATGGGGCATCCTGCAGTGAAGTAACAGTACACAAGCCCATTCCAAAAGTCTAATGCCTTGGAAACGGAAACCTTTGAAAGTCACAGATGAGAATCAAGCTGGCTACGTTCTCACCATTAAAAAATAAATAAATAAATGTCAATTCCATGAATCTCAGTGCTCATAAACATGACAGGCTAATAACACCATTTTTACTGCCAAACAGAGTGCAGGCAAATAGCCTTTCACATAACTTTGCCAGCACAACCCATTCAGAGTACATTTTCCTAGCATGCTCTCTGGCCTGCCAGCACAGATATTCAAAAATGGACCAAATTATGCAAGGTAACAAACATTCCCTCCTTGGCATGCCAATATGCAGAACTAGCAATAATTTGAGTTGGGGGGGGTGGACCCATGAGACATTTAGGAGGGATGTCTACATGTATCTCATGCATTATATACTTAACTAAACATATAGTGGAGGGAGGAGGAATTTCTGTAACACCACCTGCTAACAATGCAGCAATAGGAATGGACTCCAGCTGCTTCTGCTTGGATATGTCTGATCTAGCCAGTGTTACCTTTTTCAGCAGACATCCCTACAAATAAGCTGGAGGAAGGATGATGCAAAGTCTGCAGATCTATCAGAGGGATTCTAATCCCTGCTGAAGTCAACAAGAGTACTTCCAAAGCTTTCTCGGGGCAGTTCAGTTTTACCTTAATTTTTCTCTTACTCCACCTTATCAGCATCCATCCGCAGCATTTTCACCACCCCATACTATCGCTCTCCCTTCCTCCCTCATGTCAGCTCTTTATCTTGTATCTCCCTCTTCATATTACCTTCTTTATTTACAATCTCCCCCCAGAGCTCCATGTGGGTTTGAATGTGTAAGCTTTGTGAATCTGAGCCTTGATGTACAAAGAAACCCAATGTAGTCCATATATGGAATGGACAATTGAGACATACCTATATATTTGAGAATATATATTATGACAATTCTAGTAATTATGTTAATTATGAAAAGCATACACCAGTAGCTCAAGTTTTGGCAAAACCCATCAACACATACTGCTTTTACTAGACTGGATTCCCATTTATCTTACATGCCACCTGAGCCGGCTGTTGATCAACATTAACTTGCATTCTGATAATAAAAAGTGCTGTATAATCACTGTGCTAGCTGAACATTTTTTACTTCCTTCCTTTTGCTATCTAACTATGTTGTATACTTCAGTTCTTGAACTGTCTACAGCCTGGGAGTTCAGAGTCTTTCAATTTAAATTTTGTTGGTATTACCCTGCACTGAAAATAATAGAAACTTAATTTTAAAATAAGAATATGGAAAGCTGCCTTATACCAAGACAGATTAGTTGTCCATCTAGCTTAGTGTTACCTACTCTTGACTGCTAGTGGGTCTCATGGGTTTCAGATTATTCCAGTCGTGCCTGAAACCTGGGAGCTTTTGCTTGCAAAATGTGTTTCCATCACTGGGCACAGTTCTTAGGGTTAATAAAACAGAATAAAATGCCACACAAAAATGGTTAGTAAACCAAATTTGGGAGTTAACACTATCAGCATTAGTGCATCACAGATGCGTCAACTTACGAATGTAGATTTCCGTTTCACAATAGTCATTAAACTGTCCACTGTTCAATTTATTGTAGTGGTTCCCAAACCCTTTTCCCACGGACCACGCAGAAATCGATGAGCATCTTGGTGGACCACTTAATGATTTTTTTCTGCCTGTTGTAGCAATTGCAATATTGTGTTAAATGCTGCATGATTTTTAATTGTATTTTTACAGACATGCCAATAAATATCAGGATGAAGGTGGTGGACAACTAGTGGCCCCACAGGTTGGGGACCCCATATCTATTGCACCTATTGCACCTGAAGCAGCATATAAATAACACCAAGCAAATAAAATTCAAGTCCCATCTCTACCCATGTCTGCACTTGAAAGGGTTGCACACATTTCTTCCTTTTCTCTTCCCCTTGATATTCCATCCTTACACACTTTCCTGCCTGCCATCAACTGATTATGTGCTGCCGCATCATTCACACTCTGTAATAATGTCAGCATAATAAAGACAGCCTTAATCTAGTTTCTAAAATGGCAAGAAAGATGAGTTATCTATTAAGCAGCTACATGTTCTAACGGGTCATCAAAATCAAAGCCTTTGATATCTTTATCTGAGTTTGCAAGGCCTAATAACTCTTTCGGCAGGAGCTATATGTTGTTGATCCCCCCTTCCCCAGCTTAAAGCATGATTTGCATTAACAATGTTCTGCCTGCTCAGAGAATCATTAGAGGCTGGTGATGAGGGAAAACACCATGATTCCAGGTACATCAAAACCTTCTAAAAATGAACTCAAGAAATGATTGTTAAAATGATATAATGGTGTAAAAGGCAGTATGGAATTTCTGTGCCTACTTAGAAATCTGCCAAAGGAGGAATGCAGTTGGGAACTAAAGTATTCTCACTTAAAATACTTATCTTTCAAGTTTAGGTAGCGTGGACTACTGAAGAGTTAGGCACGTGCAAGTCTTACTGATTTCATTGATACTTAAGTGCATCTACCTACGTTAGATTGAAGACAAGACATGGATGGCATAGGAAATGGCTGTCACATGAGAGCCACTTAAAATTGCTTCATATGGCAATTGTCTCCTCACACGGTAACATCGTAGGATCTGGGACATAGCTGGAAAAGCCACAGCTTTTACTGAACGGTATTGGTTGTGGAGAGAGATTTGACAGTATTACAGAGGAACGGGTGCTGCAAACCTTTAGTTTTTACAGGCACTCTCTTCCCTTGAAAGGTGCATGGCAAGTAACTATAGCTCCACTAGAGGTGGAATTTGGTAATAGTTCATAAGATGGCACCCTATGCGAGGCCAGAATTTGGCGCTCTGAGATGAATCTTCTCCATTATGGATCTTCTCAATTTTGCACCCCCTCAGCTTGGCACCTTTTGCAGGAGGACCGCCCAGGCCACCTTAACTCTGGCACTGGCTCCCCCTTTGCCACACACTCCCCCGTACTGTTATACATGACTTCGGTATGCTTGAAAGGCACAAGAGCTCTGCTAGAATTTCCAGCATGGTTGCTTCGAACAGCCGTTGCAGAATGGATTTTCAGGTCTCTGGTGCAGAGAATGCTTTCATTTTCATCTCAGGGTTGCCACTTCAGGCTTCAGGAGGTGGGAGCAAATCTATTTCTGTGTGTGGTGGCAACAGTTAGAGTTGTACACTTGAACAGATAGCCACTATATTTTGAAAGCATTTGCTGTACCTAATAATGACCAGGAATATAGATACTCCAGCACAATAATTACATCAAGTCTGAAACACAGGGTATGTAGGTATGTGTGGATCCTTTCCCGACATAGAACCACAGAACTGTAGAGTTGGAGGGTACCCTGAGGATCATCTAGTCCAACCATTGCAGGAATATGCAGCTGTACCATACGGGGATCAAACCTGCAACCTTGGTGTTATCAGCACCACGCTCTAACCAACTGAGCTATCCATCTGCATATGTTCCAGGAGAGTTTGTCATTCAGTCATAGAGCACATGCTTCCCATGCAAAAGGTCCTAGATTCAAAACTTGGCATCTCCAGGTAGGCATTAGGAAGACTGGCTTGAAAATCTGCGCACCCCCTGCCAGTCAGAGTTAGATGGATCAACAGCCTCACCACATACAGGGTAAGTCTTTTAAAAGAGGCCCTGTGGAACATGTGTACTCTGTATCCACGGGGCCTCTTTTAAAGGACTCACTCTGTATATGACACAGCTTCCATGTTATTAAATGGAATCCTTAGTTAACTTGCCCTGTGAAGGCTTACTCCCCATTTGGAGTAAGACAGTCATTCCCGCCTTGACTTGGGAAAGTATATTCTCAGAAATAATCAATGTGCCCATTAAATTTGGAACTTGGCATGCTGATATGGGTGGAAGTTATTAGGTTTTTTTTATGTGTCATTCAGAGTGTGCCGGTAAATGATGCCCATTCATTGTGGCAATCGAGGCAGGAACAAAAATCAGTTTGTAGAAGTGATAATATCCTTACACCGAGTCCTTGCAAATGTGTGAAGATTGTGTTGGAACTTACAGATTTATGGTTCTTTTTACAGGACTTCTCTAACTTGTGCTCTGCTATTCTAATTACATCTGAGAACTCGTTACTTCTATTTCATCTGCTGCATAAAGAATGTTGGGAGTTAGTAATGCAAAACAAGTATGCAATGGATAAATATACTAGAGTGCAAGCGCTACCCGTAAAACTTTAGTTTTAGAGTGTGAACAAGCTTTTACTGAGTACTTCTGTCACCACATCCTGAAGGCAGGTAACAAGATCAAATATTTAAGAAAGTTATAGTGAAATTCTGTCGGTTCCTATGGAATCTACCACACATGTATCCTATTCATGGCCATGAAATGCCAGCTAGAATAATAAACTTTAAAAATGGTGATGGACTCCGCTGTGGGCCAAACTAATCGTGATGTTAATCACATGGCTGGCCCTTGCATGCCTGTTTTTTCTTTACTAAATAACAGCCATATTGAAGGTAGAGAAATATGGATTAGGGCAGTAGCATGAGGGATGGGATTTCAGCACTTCACTCCTACCATTCTTCCAATCCAAATCTCCCCACTGCAGCTGCTATCTGCTTCAGGAAAAGTTAGGGGTCAAACAAGTATCATTTTAATTGTGTAGTGAGCAACCATTTCTGGTTTCTTAAAAAAATAAAAAATAAAATTAGGCATTCACACACACCCCTGCACACACAGCTAGGCAACACACAGCGAGAGGAGGTTTAGCCCCTTCCATCACATTGGTGATCCCAATAAAAATAATTCCCAAGTTGCAATTAGCCTTTGGGAGGGAATAACACCCACTGACACCAATGGGAGAGTTATTCTTAATGATAATTGTGTGAGAGAAGAAGGGGTTAAAACACACTTCTCTGTGCAGTGCTGATGAAAATCAGGGAACCTGACCCTAGAATTAATTTTTAAAAAACCAAATGCGGTCACTGAGCATGAAACAAAAGTTACATATAGCTCAGTCCTGAGAAGAGACAACTACCCTTCTAGTTATCTGTCAAGTGTCCACTAGGGGGCAGCATTAAATACCTCTCTGCTCTTGCAGTCTTAGCTTGTCACATGGATGAAGAAAGTAGGTGGTGCTCTCAAATTTTCTCAAGGCATTGTGAAGCATCATAAGAGCAGAGCCAGCAGCCTTCCATATGTAGAGCAAAATTTGTCTGTATCTTTATCACAGAGTGGAAGGCAAATGCAGGCATAAATATGGTTTCAGGTGAAATTCATATATTTTTCCTGGTCTTTTTCACAACTTGCTCCTGCTCTCTATAAGTGCCAAATAAGGGATCCAAGAAATTAGAGATCTTTGAGATTTAATTAAAATTACTACTTCTGCTGTTGCAACTGCCACCATCAGTATGACACCAAAACACATGTCCGTCTCAGAATTCCACTGTCTCTCAACACATAATTCAATAGTTTTGTGTATTTGTGGTGCGCTCCTGTAATCGTGTGTGTGTGTATATGTCGGAGGCATGTTATTGTGTTCACATGAAATGCTTGCCAGGATTATAAGGGCTTCTTAAGAAGTCACAAGTATTTTATCCTTCAGCCACTATCTGATTTTTCTTATTTTTATTTTGGCAAATGTCACTGGCCACACAAAAAAGCCCTCAGAGTGTTCATGACCTAATTTATTTCTCCACTTCACTAATGCCTACTGTAATGTCCTCAAGGGGACCTAAGGTACACATGGCAAACAGCCTATGACAACTTGCACAGTGTTTACCTTTTCAAGGAAAGCAGAAGTCTGATCTCCAACAGCTCTAAAAGATGCTCTTCATTTTCTGCACAATGTTTGCCAAGGACAGGGGAAGCCTGAAACCATATTGTCTACTCTTTATAAGTTGAAAATATTTTCTTTCACATTAACATGTTTTAATGTAGAAACCGTGACAAAACCTAATGCACGTAACAGTGGCCCCTGCACTCGGGGTTTCCCCTGCTTCTCAGTGCCCCTGCTTCCCACCTGTCAATCACCTGACATCACAATGACTCCAGGTACTGTGTTTTCATTTGCCCACACAATCAAACCATGTGGACAAAGGCACAGGTAATCAATAGCACTTGCAAAGTGACTTCCTAGTCAGCTGACACAACTTCAAATTAATGTAAATACAGTATACACACACTTTGAATATATCTTAAAGTATAAACATATCTTTGAAGTATACAAACACTTTAAATATATCTGCATGATGACACAACTGCTGCATATTTTGTGCCAGTCAAGACCCAGTCAAGTCCCTCACTGCTTCTTCTTGCTGTTGGCATCCAGACACAAAGACACCCCCTGTATCTTCTACTTCATGTGTATAAAGACATTGTTTCTAACACCAGCTAATGTGTGGTCCATGCAGCAGGTTAGAATTCAGATGTGCCTTAAACTAGTCTAGTAGTGCTGACATTACAATTAGTCCAAAGCTGTAAATGGCTGGTGATTTGGAGGCAGGAGGAGGGTTAACAAAACAGAGTTGCAAGAAAGGTTATGGTGGGCTTCATGAGACACCATCTGCCATCTGTTCCGGCCATTACAATCTATTTAAGTTCTACTGAAGGCATTAAAGTCATGCCAGTCTTTTTGAGGCTGTAAGAACATTGGTATGCTTTAATAAACCGGAGCCAAGTCTCAAGCACTTCTCCACTCAGAAAGCAGAGTTTTTGAAAGGTCAGAGGTCACCACAGACAGCATCCATTCCCTCCAGTCACCCTTCTGCCAAGAACTAAGACCTCCATGCTCTGTGACCTAAGGTTAGAAAAAAATTAAACAAGCAGAATAGGTCATGGACTCCACTACTTAAAAACCTCCAGCATCTTTACTTCTCGGGAAATGGACCAATGCCTGATGCCTAAATATAAGACCTTAAAAGGTGGTGAATAACCCCTTTCACCCCAGAAATCCAAAGATGAAATGTACCAATTATTTGCTTTCAACTTTGTTCCCAAGTCCGCAGGCTGCTACAATGGCCCAAATGGAATCCCCGATGGAGAATCCATTTGCCTTTGAATGGCTGAGAAAGCCAACACTCTGTGGTGCTTCTTCATTTATTTATCACATTTGCATTCCACTTTGCCTCCAATAAACTTGGGGAAGGATATGTGGAGTTTCTCGTTTTCTCATCACAAAAGAAACCCCTTTGAGGTTTAAAGATTGCTACTGGCCCAAGCTCCCTAAGAGAACTTCAGGGTTCTGCGGAGTTTTGAACGCAGGGTCAGCATGGTCCACATCCACTATGCTCCCTGGCACACTGTACTGGTATGTCATCCCTGTAAATGCTGCTGTTGGCTGAATGTCATTTATGCAGAAGTTGTAAGACAAGCTGGCCTGGGACAGCAAAAAATAGCTTGAGGAGTTCTCAGTCATGACAGATGGTCCCAGTACCTTCCTCTTAGCTGTGCTTGCTTCTTGGCCTGTTTCTTGCAATGGCTCAACATTTATTCTTGGTGGGCCATATCCCCCCTCACTCAATTAGTTTATGTCTAGGGGTTTTGTATGCTTTAGGACCCAACTGGTTCACTAGGAGGGGTCAATTCTCACAATTCACAAGGAAGGAATAGAGTACACAAGAAGCTGTCTTGTGTTGAGTCAGATCATTCCTCCATATAGGCCAATATTGCCTGCAATGTCAACCCATGTCTCTTTAGGGCAGGCAGGGCCAAACTTGGCCCTCCAGCTGTTTTGGGACAACAATTCCCATCATCCCTGACCACTGGTCCTGTTAGCTAGGGATGATAGGAACTGTAGTCCCAAAGCAAGCTGGAGGGACAAGTTTGGCCATGCCTGCTTTAGGGTATCAGACCAAAGTGTCTCTCAACCCTGCCTGGAGGTGCTGAGGATGGAACCCTAGCAAATCATGTGCTCAGCCACTCAACTTTGATAGTGCCTATGATCCAGGGTTGGGGCAGTTCTGCTGGAGGCAAGCCACACACACAGAGAGAGAGGGGGGGGGGTATTGCTGAAGGAAGAAGAAGTGGTTCCATGTCTCCAGGTACAATGGATGTACAGCGGTACCTTGGTTCTCAAACTTAATCCATTCTGGGAGTCCGGTCGACTCCAGAAACCGTTCAAAAACCAAGCCGCGGCTTCCAATTTGCTGCAGGAGCTTACTGCTCTCAAGCGAAAGCCGCATCAGGCGTTCAGCTTCCAAAAAAACGATCACAAACCAGAACACTTATTTCCAGGTTTGCAGTGTTCGGGAGCCGATTTGTTCAGCAACTAAGCCATTCGGGAACCAAGGTTTGACTGTACTACAAACCACTATAGCTGCCACTTCTCAACTTTTCACCTGCACAGTACAGTGGTACCTCGGGTTACATACGCTTCAGGTTACAGACTCCACTAACCCAGAAATAGTACCTCGGGTTAAGAACTTTGCTTCAGGATGAGAACAGAAATCGCACAGTGGCGGCGCAGTGGCAGCAGGAGGTCCCATTAGCTAAAGAGGTGCTTCAGGTTAAGAACAGTTTCAGGTTAAGAACGGATCCCTGGAATGAATTAAGTTCTGTACAGTAATTGAAGATGGAGGCCCACTATCTAGAACCAGATGTTCAAAATCTGAGAGTGGTTTAGGGCAGTCTCTCTCTCTCCTCCCTTTGTCCCTCTCCTGCTTTCCTTCACCTTGCTTCTTCTCTATTTGTCACTGACTCACCCTCAGAGTTTATTCTCAACAGTTCCTCTCTGCTACAGATACATACACCTAACTAGATGCAAAGCAGAGGAGATTCCTTGTCCTTTCTAACATTCTTCCTTCATCCCCAGCAAAATCTTCTCTTCCGGCTTCTCATTTCCACATCCTCACACTTTATTTGGAAGTGGACCATGCAATGTGGACCACAGTTACAGTATTTTTCAGTCAGCAGTCCCGGAAAGCCTGAAACCAGAGGAGGCAGACTTACAAACCACAGTGAAAAGCTGGTTGTGAAAACTCTTGCCTTTTGATCATTGTTCTGAACTTATTGGTGATGATGGGATCAGATTTTTTGGCTCTAACTGAAGGCACAAGATATATTGTGGGAGCCAAGGCACCCCGCAGCTCAACTGATTTTAATTTTTTTTAAAATAATGTTTATTAAAGTTTCACAAACAATAAATTTCAAAATTTAAACATAAGAAACACTTCAAGAGTAAAAGCATACAAAAACAAAACATATAAAAAATACACAGTAACAAACCATTAGCAAGAGAAAGGAAGGATGAAAAGAAAGGAAAGAAAAGAAAAAGAAAAAGAACAACCAAAAAACAGAACAAAGAATAAATTAATATTTTCATCTCTTATACTTCATTCACTAGTTTCTTGACCTCCTCACACCTCCCATTTTGTATTCCAGTTCAAATATTAGATTCAGCAAATCCTTACCCTCTAGCATTTATCCTTTATCAATCCCCATTTACATTTTCTTAAAAGTCTTTTTACCAATACCCCTTCTTTTCAATCAAACGTCATTTAACATTCCTTAATTTTACAGTGCTTCTGCAAGTAGTCTTTAAATTTCTTCCAGTCTTCCTCCACCGACTCTTCTTCCTGGTCATGAATTCTGCCAGTCATTTCTGCCAATTCCATGTAGTCCATCACTTTCATCTGCCATTCTTCCAGTGTGGGTAGCTCCTGGGTCTTCCAATACTTCGCGATGAGTAGTCTTGCTGCTGTTGTTGCATACATAAAGAAAGTTCTATCCTTCTTTGGCACCAATTGGCAAGTGATAAATTTTTGCAAGCTTGACTGGGGTCATGTACCACCTGTATATCATTTTCATAATATACTCTCTTAAGGCATTACATGCCGTAAATTTCATACCAGTGGTCCACAACTGTTCCAGCTCAACTGATTTTAAGAACCATTGCCCTATATTACTAGATGCCCATAGAAATGTTGCAAAGAGAAGCACATACACATACACAGCCAAGCGCATAGACTGAGATGCCAGAACCAAATCACACATAGTAGCCTTCTAGAGATAAAACTGGATACCGTTTCAGTAACAATTAGACAAACTGTTTTGAAAAGACGGGGGAAGGTACCAGGAAGCTTGAGGTTAAGAAAAGAAAGCTTAATTAAACCTTTTAAAATTGAGCCATGATAACAAATTAAACTTAACTGACGTATTGAGCATTGCATTACTCTGCAGGCTTTCATAATTTTCCTTCTTTGCAGGGAATTCGTGCAGATAGACAAACACTTGCCACATTCACTGGGTTACAATAGCATATTGTAGGCTTTTGACATTCTGTTTGGCTCCTTTGGCTGGCATGGGGTGTTATGTTCCATTCAACCCAACAGTTGATTATATTTTCTAACTTAACACTAAAGATACAGACTTCAGATAAGCAAGAAGAATATTTCCATAAATCGTAACAAGTTTGCGTAACTCTTGCTTAATTTTGTGTAGGTGAATACTTGTGGGTTTTTTAAAAAAATCTAAAAATAATACATAGACCCAGTGCTTTATTTTCTGGGGGGACGCAGAGGTACGCATACCCCTAAACATTTTGTGAATCTAAGTTTGGCCTCATTGAGGGGAAGTATTTCAATATGAGTAGGAAAATGAGTGTTAGGATATTTCCGTTCCACCTTAAAAGGGAGCAGGACGTTTGTGTCACAGCCTGTGTATTTCCTGTTCACAGGATGTTTATGTTTGCTGTTGCTTTCGTTTTCTCTCTGTGTCGCAGACACTGATGCAGACAGTCATGTCTTTCTTTGTTCTGATCAACGCTGAATAAAAGCTTGTAAATAATGCTCTCCTGAGTGTGACTTCTGGCTGTGCATTATCTGCTGATAAGAGTGTGCATGAGCCCTGGAATGTGGCAAGGTATTTCCAGGAAACTCGTGTCGCTAATAGCTCATACTGCGTGACTACAGGGATCGATGGATCCTCCGGCAGCCGGCTTGGGGGCCATGATGGACTTTATCTCCCTGGCAGTATCCCAACAATGAGTACCCCTGAACATTTTTAAAGAAAAAAAGCACTGCATAGACCCAGTTTCCAAACCATTATTTAGAACAAGTGAAGGAGTTTGTGAGCTTCTGGAGAGGAGATCGTAACCGCTTTGCTCCTCTTCCAAACCTGCCGTGCTGTCCTGTGCTGCTATGAGTGTTTGCAAAAACCGGTCAAGGGAGTAGCAAAATCGGGAAGAACACTGAGGTTTCTTCTGTCTAAGAAGCAGAAAGAACTGCTAGCAGGTTTTATTGACAGAGTGCAATCATGTGCAAGTCTTTGGAGCAAGGTTTAGGTAAAAAATAACCATGGCTCTTGTTGACCTGTCTTAAAAACATAACAAAAATGCTTCTCAGGATCTCGGCATCCAACTGACCAAAAATAAAAATAAAAATCTCCAACTATCTGGAATTTTATGTTGTCACAAGCCCACACACCTTTATCAATCTTGTCTTGCTATATTTAGGGACATTTTTGTGATTTGCTATTTGGGACCAAATTCTGTTTTTCCTCCCGCTTCCTTTCATTAAGTTTCCAGCAGGAACTGACTCACCGCCATAGTGTCTAGCACAAACACCGACAGACAACTCCAAACAAAGTGAAAAAGCAGATGATTAGCTGCAAATGCCTCTTTCCTGGAGTTACTGAACGCCATGCTGTTCATTAAGTCTCACAGACATATTGAATCAATGTTTGAAAATTCGGCTTGCTCAAGATGATGTGGGGGCGTAGACGAATATTAATTCCACAAGTGAGAAACGACTTGATAATTTATGGATTGTAAACGGAAAGGCTTGCCATTTGGGCTTCTTCCCTTCCTTGGGGAAGGTGGAAGTGTCTCAGTGCTACATCTTGGAGACAACACACTCCTCTTTTAATGGCTCCCTTTGATTTTTAATTTGAAATTGGTAGACACTTGCCGATACAATTTTCATATTGAAGTTTCATGCTATTCTGGCAGGTTGCATATTTTCCTCCTTATGTTCTTAGGGACTCATTTGAATTGCAAAAAAAAAAAAAAAAAACACTTTGTATAGTTCTTGTGAAGGAGAATTTGGGCTCATTCCCATAAACAAACAAAACGGTGTTAGAGAAAGTTGCTTTCAAAGCCCAAATGCTTTATGTGGTTTTTGTAAGTGTATTTATATGAATTTCTATTCATAACCAGTTATTACAAAACATTTTAAGTAAGGACATAAATTAGCAGGAGGAGGAGGAGAGTGAAGTTTTTCAAATTAATTTGAAAGAGGCTTAAGTCTTCCATCAGCATACCACTATTTATTCTGGATTAGCCACAAAGTGTTTTTATTAAAAGATATATTCTTATAATAAATACTTCACACTGATTAAATGTAGTGCAATGTTTTACCTCAGTGAGTATGAGTCAAGATTATACTTATGATTCAAGATTAAAACTCGTGGAAATTCTTGACAGATGGCTATGTGCTAGAGATTGGCACAGATGTGGGATTACAGACCATAATGCATCTATAATGTAAGTGGCTTGATGTTCTGAGTCTCTTAGGGCAATCATTCATTGTTGACATCCAGTTCAAGGATGCAAAGATCAATGGGTTCACGAGTTAAACAGGACCTTGCATTCACCTCTTGCTACTGACTTCTGGGTGTTCGTGGCTCTTTGACTTGGCAAAAATAAATTGCTTCCATATAGCTGAAATGTAGATGCTTCAATCCTTCTGGTAAACCTTAGCCTTCCTGCAGATAAGATTTGAAGAGAGGGAGTGGTGGTGGTGGTGGGGGAAACACCTAACTATTTTTAATGTTCCTATTTGGCTTGAAAGAACCTTTTGAGCTAATATTTGTAAGTATCGACTGAAATAAATCATATGGCATTATCTTCTAAGCATACAGTATGTCAAGACTGACAGGAAAGGCTTTGCAGGGTCACTGGGTTCTGGTTCATATCAATGAGGTAATTATTAATCCCATGGTAAACAGAACTTTGATCCCATGTTTATTTTTAGATGACTGACATTCACCTTTAAATAAATGTGTCATCTCTGAGATTTATACAAAGGGAACACAGCATTTTACATTTTTATGCTACTTTAGCAGAATACATTTTCCCAATAGCTTTATCTTTTTTTTTTTTTAATGTACCTTATTATCAGTAGTGCAAATATTTTTACAAGTCAAGAAGCCATCTTGGAAGGAGGAAGAGTCAGAAAGTATCCCTGTGAGAGGAGAGGTCCTGTCCTTTTCTAACTGGAAATGCTTAACCAAACTAAACGCAACACGAGTGAACCATGGATCTCCAAGTCGCTCCTCCAAATAGCAATCTCAGGTGATGAGTGGATTGGAGGCAAAATGGGTCTACTGAGAAACAAGTGGGATGTTTGGATGAGCCTCAAGGTTTGGATAAGTATCAGGGGGAGGGATCCTAAGGAGGAAACTCCTCACAAAGCCCAAGGAATATTGAGTATCAATTGGAAAAGAAAATAAGTTAGCTGGGGTTGGGAATGGAATGGGCAGCCTGGACTAGGGCATGGCTGACACCCTAAACAGGAGCACTCGGGACTTAAGGGTACCCAACAGCATTTTCCTACACGTCCCTCTTGTTGTTTATTTTTATTTTGTAATATTTCTATACCACTTGATTATATACCTCAAAACATGTCTCTTTCTCTCTTGTGTGAAGCCAGTAGTTAGATAAGGTCACAGTGTTGAGTGAGTGAATTAATGTGTCACTTCCCCATTTTAAATCTCCCTCCAAATTATCCTACTTGTTTATTAGGGGAGGAAAACTTCCAGTATCTGTAATTTTTCCCAAATGGAGCCAGTATCAGCTGGCAGGCACACAGTTTAATCCCTCCTCCACCACCAGGTTCATAAACCAAATCAGTGGGTTTGGGGCTGTGGTTTAAAAAGAGAGACGAGATCCAGTGACAGATCTCCATCTTGTCTTATTTGGCCCAGAGAGGTGACAGAGCTCAAACCTATCAGGAAATCATAGGCTCTGACCTGTGAGCAATCCCCCCAGTGAGTAGCTTCTAGCTCAGGCATAGGCAAACTCGGCCCTCCAGATGTTTTGAGACTACAATTCCCACCATCCCTGACCACTGGTCCTGTTAGCTAGGGATGATGGGAGTTGTAGTCCCAAAACATCTGGAGGGGCGAGTTTGCCTATGCCTGTTCTAGCTTCTAGCTACTCACATCAGCTGATGAAGACACAAAAGAAAGAAAATCTGTTCCTGCTCTCTTCAGCAATTCAGGCACCTGGAAGTCCAAATTTTTGCATTATTAAACCATCTTGTATTTTATTATATGATCACAGCTTTACTCTGTAGGTCCAACTGCGAATGACAATAACGCATTAACTCTTCAGCTGCGGGGGTTAGGGGTGGGGGAGATGTGTGTTAATTATGTTGATCAAGGATAATACTAATTGTGGTGAGATTAAGTGGGGACCTGTGAAAATAAATAGTCATTTATTTGTATGCTGCCTTTCCGTAGATAAACCACGGTCAGGGTGGTTCACAAAATAACTTACTTTTTTGCATAATTCACTCTTAAGAGTTGCAGAAATATAATGGAATTTAAATAGGCAAACAATAAACTGAAGAAAACACCACAGCAAAAATAGAATAAAATTAAACAACCCCCGCATAGTGAGGTCTAACAATAAAACTATATTTTAAAAAATCAACAACAGCAAAAATAATGCACCTCCAAAATTAAAGCTTGGCCCCCAGCAAAAACTCCTAAACAGCACCCCTCCTTGATAGTCTCTAGACATCCTGAACAGCAGGTCTTTCTGCACTAACAGCAAGATGGTCTCTGGTAGCAGCTGCAGCAGCTTTTATAGGTGAAGTCAGTCAGGGCCCAGCTCTCCTTCGTAATACAATTTAAACAAAACAATTCATATCTAAATTAACAAGCTCTCAAATTCAAATGCAACATTACATATACGATAACATGAGGATATTCCTATGGGAGTCTCAGCCAGCAACCTCCCTTTCATCTTAATTGGTATCAAAAAATTGCAAATCCATAACCTGGATTTGGGACTAATCTCTTTCTATTACTATATTCAATAAACTTTGCCCATCTTAGCCAAACATTACCCTGTCTTGAAAGAAAGAAAGAAAGAAAGAAAGAAAGAAAGAAAGAAAGAAAGAAAGAAAGAGCCACAAATTCCCATATTTTGTCAAACCATTCCTTAATGGAAGGTGTAATGCGTAGTACCCTGACATATATTAAACTAGTTCTTTATGCTCTAATCTCACTAAGCCTTCCTTATAATTATGTAAAAAGAACACAGGATGTCATGGGATGTTACAGTCTAAGATTTCTTTTATTTGACTTCTCATTTACCCCCAATATCCCTTTGATATATTGTACCTGCATCATCTGCTGGAACAGCTCAGCTGGTGAAGCACGAGACTAAGCTCAGGGTTATGGATTCAAGCCCCACATTGGGTAAAAGATTCTTGCATTGCAGGGGTTGGACTAGATGACCCTCATGGTCACTTTCAGCTCCATGTGCCCCCTCCACAAGAGGTCCGGCGGTTGGCAACACAAGAACGGGCCTTTTCTGCAGTGGCCCCCCGTTTGTGGAATGTTCTCCCCAGCGAGGCTCACCTGGCACCTTCATTGCATATCTTTAGGCACCAGGTGAAAACATTCCTCTTCTTCCAGGCCTTTGGCTAATTAAATAATCCATGACCTTTTTAACTTTGTGTTGGGGGCTTATTGCTTTGTCTGTCGGTGTGTTTGTGTTTTTATATTATATTATAATATTATTACATTATAAATTGTCCTGTGATCTTTGGATGGTGGTATATAAATTTAACAAACAATAAAGCAACATCTTATATCCAAAAATGGTTTAGAATATGCAGCTATACTAGTATCAAATTATGTCATTTGAATTATTTATCCACTAGACATAAATCAGGCCCGTTTTTGAAAAACAAACATCCTTCCCCACAAGCCCTCCAGCCCTGATGTTCATAAATTGCTTGCTGAATCTTCAGAAGAGAGTTAAAATAAAGTGGAAAAGCATCTATCTTCCCCTGCACCTTGGTACAAGGCAGGCAAGCAGCGCTAATATTATTACTTCTGTATTTAGCAAACTCTGGAAAGATTTCCACCAGGAAACTTAAATCAGCTTTACCCGTGTTTCATACAGTTCTTACGGAGAGCGCATTTGTGTATCATAAACGGCACCTACATCTGTGGATTTCCAGCGCTGACAAGACCACAAGTGCTTCATTCTACCTACAATGTTTCAAGCAGCCATATAGGGCATTTTAAAATTTTTCAGAGCTTTCCAAATTTTCTGCTCTGCTTATCTAGAATTGACTGTCTGGCCCTATGCAGCGCTACATCCAGATAGTCCTCCCCAACATAGCTCTGTTTATCTGAACCCTTGATAATCCAAATGCTCTTTAGCATAGCCCCATGCTCTGTGCCGCACTGTACATAGTAATAGCTCCTGCATATCACAGCAAGCCATATGAATGCCTGCTGTGGCATATTTATTGTTGATGATTGATAATGGGATTACTGCTCCTATACATGAATCACAGAGTCAGAATTCACCTGCTCTCGTTGGTGACAGAAAGGCAATGATTGCTGTGTTCTGACTTATCAACCCCAGACACAGTGTTCTCTCCATATTTCTATGAGGTCTAAGAACACATTATCAAGTCCCGTGCAATTAATGTACCATGAGCCGCTGCAGCCATATGTCAAGAAGAAGTCTGGTGCTGAGTTTCTTAGCAATAATATATTGAATGCTGATGGTACACCTTTTTACTAAAAAATATGAATGTTCCATGAATTATAAAGCCATGGAAAAATATTATCTATTTAGTATATTTATAAAAATCATAAGGATAGGGAAGAACAAAGGTACAGTACTGAACTACAGCTAAAATATCCCAAGTCATAATTGAAACTAATGATTCTGTTAAATGATATCAGTTGAGAGGGTTTTCATGTGGGAGTTTCTTTCTTAAGACTAAGAATCTGTTTTCAGTCTAAACAAATAGTCCCAGAGTATAGAATTATACTCTGCAGAGCATGGGAGAAGAAGAGTTTGGATTTGATATCCCACTTTATCACTACCCTAAGGAGTCTCAAAGCAGATAACATTCTCCTTTCCCTTCCTCCCCCACAACAAACACTCTGTGAGGTGAGTGGGGCTGAGAGACTTCAGAGAAGTGTGACTGGCCCAAGGTCACCCAGCAGCTGCATGTGGAGGAACAGGGAATCGAACCCAGTTCACCAGATTACAAGTCCACCGCTCTTAACCACTACACCACACTGGCTCATGAGTCCTCCACTGCCATACATTGAGGCTTCGCAGAGTACATGTCTACTCGGAAGTAAGTCTTACTGATTTCAGTAAGGATTATTTCTATGTATGCAAGGACAAAATTTCAGCCCAAATGTAAAAAGACCTGCACACATACAAATGCTTACTTGGGCAGGCTTTTCCTGTTAGATCCACCCTCTGTTGAAAAAGCGGTGGGTAATATGGTAGGATCTATTTGCATAACAAAGGCTTGCAAACTTTTGTTCACATTAAAGTTCCTGTGCATGGAAGCAGAGAATGCTGGGAAACTGTAGCCCTGCAGATCGTTATTGGATCTCCCATCAGCCCTACCCAGCCTGACTAACGTTCAGTGATGGGTATGTGTCTGTTTGCGCCTGCATTGGCACCTGCCTGTTTCTGGGAGACAGAGGAGACCACCTCTGAGGGCAGAGAGAGGCTCAGTGACAGGAGGACACTTTCCTGACAACCCATCAGCCCCTCTCCAGGATCCAGTCCTGTGCTCTCCTGTTCGCAGACCTTCATTGGCTTTGCTGTTTCCTGGGGTCCTGAAAGTGCCCTCCTCAGACCCAGGGTCCTCTGACTCCATTCCTCCTTCTAATCCAACCATCCCCTCCATGACACCTCCGCTGGGCTCATGACACAAGAGAAGTCCGGGGGAACAATGGAACCAATCAGGACTGCAGAATTTTATCCCATCAAAATCACTATTTCAAATCTGAAAATCAGCAGGGACCCGTCACAGATGGAGGCATTCCAGAAGATGTCCTGCAAACTCTGCAACATGACTGACCATTCATAGTTGTGGGAGGAGAAAACCAAACACGATCTGGAGCATCACTTGGTTTTGGGAATTGCTTTGGCTTCACTGTTGTCACTGCTGCTCTGCACAGCTTGTGGAAAAGAGCATTCTAAAATCAAGGATGACTGTTCACTGTTATGAAAAGTTATAAAAAATACTTTGTGGATCAATCTGCAAGAATTGTGCATTTCATAAACTGTTACTCCCCACCAAGACTACAAAAAATAGCAAGCTATTAGCAGGTATGCCTACCCTATGATTATAAATGTTCACAATTCAGACGCATAAGGTTAAAGATGGGCTTTCCTCCTGCATAAATAACTTCTGTAGCTCAAGTGAAGTGGCAAACATAGAGAGCATGCTGCTTATGAATAGCAAGCAAGAAAGCCGAAGGGCTGATGTTGTTGGGAATTAACTTCATTTATCAGATTTTTTAAAAGTTAAAGTATGTTTTCAAAGTGTCGTATTAAAGAGATGGAACTAATAGATGGTGAATTACCAGTGCAGAACACTACCACCATTGTACGGTAGGTTGAAAAGGGGAAGAGGACAATAGCTATGAGCAACAATGAATTTGAGGCTGGCCCCCGTCTTTAAGAGTGAATCAGACAAGATTTTCTAGGATGTAGTAAGAGGCATACTGGAGAATTTGGCACTCTCAGGAGGAAACCTCTCAAGATTTTGAGTATATTTTTTTCAGTGACCTTGTCAAACTTACTATAACTGTCAATTGAGCATAAATGGCTTAAGTATATTTATGTATGTTTCCATAGGTTTGCGTGTTTAACTCTCTTCAATTCAGGTTTTGAAAAATCTGGATTCATTTACTTTTCACCAAGAAGCAGAACAGCATGCACATATTGTCTAATCTTTTCTCTGCAACCATGATAGCCAAGACCATTAAACAATATCTTCAGGATGTTGAACACCACATTGTTTGGCTGACTTTAGCCTTATATGGGGTTATAGTTCTGTTAATAAAACTGTGCAATGACTTTTGTGCGAAAGGAACGACAAGGACGTATAAAAGGTTGCTAAATCAGACTCAGAAAACTGTACATCCACGCTGCAAACAGAAGCCGTGATTTTAAAAAATGCAGCAGGATAAAGAAGATAACACAGGCCCAATGGGAAAATAATTCAATATGTTTGCTAAAACAATTTAACAAGGGAGCAAGCCCAGTTGAATTCAGTGGGCCTTCTTCTAAGCAAGCGTGATTAGAACTGACAATGCTTGCTGAATTATGTCCAACATAGATAATCATATTATATAGCGCATTAGGCACTTTGTAAAAATGCAATATATAGTAGCTGTTTTTATTTTTGATTCTCACACAACATCATGCAACACACACAGTAGGGGAGGGTCAGCTTAACTCACCTGACTGTACTGCTGCCGCTGAAGCCAAACACTGCAACACCACTGATAGAGGCAGATATAGGCAGAAGTTGCAGAAACATTCCAGCCTTTTATATTTAGATCAAGGGAAGTAATAATGCCACTGTATTCTGCTCTGGTCAGACCTCACCTGGAGTACTGTGTCCAGTTCTGGGCACCACAGTTCAAGAAGGACACTGACAAACTGGAACGTGTCCAGAGGAGGGCAACCAAAATGGTCAAAGGCCTGGAAACGATGCCTTATGAGGAACGGCTAAGGGAGCTGGGCATGTTTAGCCTGGAGAAGAGGAGGTTAAGGGGTGATATGATAGCCATGTTCAAATATATAAAAGGATGTCACATAGAGGAGGGAGAAAGGTTGTTTTCTGCTGCTCCAGAGAAGCGGACACGGAGCAATGGATCCAAACTACAAGAAAGAAGATTCCACCTAAACATTAGGAAGAACTTCCTGACAGTAAGAGCTGTTCGACAGTGGAATTTGCTGCCAAGGAGTGTGGTGGAGTCTCCTACTTTGGAGGTCTTTAAGCAGAGGCTTGACAACCATATGTCAGGAGTGCTCTGATGGTGTTTCCTGCTTGGCAGGGGGTTGGACTCGATGGCCCTTGTGGTCTCTTCCAACTCTATGATTCTATGATTCTGCCTCTGTCTGTTTCCCTCCTTCTCCCTTCCTCTCTCTTCTCAAGGTCACTTCCCCACAGGTTGAGGCAGCCGAGGGAGCCGGCTGCTGCTGCCTACTCTCCCCTCCTTGCCACAATCCCTGGTATTTTGAAACATTAGTGTGTGCCTGGGAACACCCCAAGGCCCTCCCCAAGGTAAGAAGCAGTAATGTGTCTTAACAAGGTGAGGTGGGCAACAGCATCCCCCCATGCAGATTGGTATATTGTGTTTTATAAGAACTTCTCCCTGTCTTGTGACCTCTTCACTCTAGCAGTCATCTCCTTGATATCTGACTACTTGACTGCTGATACCATTGGCTCATGTGCTCTGATGTCACAGCAGGTCTGTGCAGAACTATTACAGGCCCTCTGGTTGCTATCGGGTTAGCTGCACTGAATTTCCAAGATCCATGAGCAAAATTCCTGAAATTTATCTTGTGCACCGTGGACTTTCAAATATACTTTGGGTGGATCTAGACACATCAGAGAAGTGTTTCAGGGAAACGTGTTGTAACTTTCATAGGTTGAAGACGGGACTCCACAGCGCCATCTGGTGTTGCAAATGTTATAATGCATATAAAATGATTTTTCTTTATTAATGTAGCTGAGTCCTTTGTTGGTCAATAATGGTTTACTGTGCATGTAAACCAGTCAGACCTTTAGATAGTAAAGAGGTATATAAATGGAAATAAAGAAAGAATAATAAAATAATCCGTTTTCACAGGTTGCTGGACATGTCATGCCTAAACCCTACAGTAGCCTATGCTGGGGGAAAACACCATTAAACAATTCCACTATCTTAGATTTCTATTATATGCTACAATGTAAAAATAATAAAATATTTTTCAGTCTTCATAATACAGTGCAGGTGTCCATGCTCAACTTCAACTGGTGTTCCTTGTGTGTCGTTTACTCCCCTCGCAACTTTCTGTACCAGTCACAGATAGTGAATTTGATTTCAAATCAGATATAAAGTGATTCTCAATCCTACAACGCATTAAAAAAAAAACCATAAAGTGAGGACAACCTCACTTTAGCATGAATCCAAGATTAAATGCAATGCAGTGTTAGCTGAAAATTGCAAGTCACTTGACAGCACCAGACTGATGAGTATCATTTTGTTATAGAATTGAGCTCAGCAGTGTGGCAAATGCTCCGTCATCCAATAATTCATAGCTCTCTGTTTCTATAAAGACAAGAGTTCTGCAGCCTGAAGCATGCAGCTGGTGTGAAAGAGGTTTCTGATGTGACCAAAACCACTGATGGCTGGAGGGAGCTTTTTTCCATTTCTACAGTACAGCCAAAAGAGAATGTATTTATACAAGGCAGATATTCCACACGCGTGTGTAGCTTCAGCACCGTGCCCTGCAAGTTCTCAATCAGACATTATAGAAGTCCACTAAGCAAAAGGGGGAGGCTTCAAACACTTATTTTAAATGTTGCAGGTCTTTTGGCATGGTAAGGGCTGAGTGGTATAAATCCTTGGCTGCGCTAGTGCCCACAGAACCCATAAAGTGATATTTATTGCCTATGACAACCTTTGCCTGCCTATTGATTGCAGAACTTATTCTAGATTCTACCAGAGTGGAATGAATCCAGTCTTTACTCTGGCAAAACTTTTTCACATGGAATCATCAATGCAGGCAAGGCAAACTCATCCCTCCTGCTAGTTTGGGTGACAGAGGTGTGTACAGCTCGCCTTCTGTGATTGAAGCAACCCTTTCCTCAATCTACTCAAGTAATATGGCGCTTGGGGCATCACTATGGCTTCTTGAAATTTCTCTAAGACCAGGAGACTCACTTCTAGAATAATTGGCAAGTCCATGGATTTCTTTTCAGCTGTATTGGGAGGTGCAGGGATCCTCAGCACTGGTTCTCTATGCGTATTTGCAATTCTGCTTAAACAATGGAACTGGAGGCACTGAGCTGACTTGTGGCTCTTTGTGGATGCTGTGGTGTCACTGACAACAGATCTCAAGGGAACTGAGCCAAACACAAGACATTGGTCTTGGTAGCTTTAGAAGATTTCTCAAGATGGCCAATTAAGAAGACTTTGGTACCTGCTTCTAGCACCACTGAAATCACTTCAGGATTCTGTGTGTTTTATGAGCGGCTATCTCTGCACGGACAGTGCCTTTTAAATGACATTTCCTTACGCTCCTGACCTTCTTAAGTAAATATTGGGCAGAAAGGATAGTCTCCAAAGTCACATTCTCCTCTCAAGGAAGTCAGGCACAACGTCTCCATCCAACTGTGCCATTTGCCCCAAACTCCACACTTCTATAGTTCATATTGTGCCACAAAAAAACCAGAAGGCAGCGCTTTCCTGCTGCTTTCCCAGACAGAGTGTTCCCTAGATAAAGATTTCAAGAGTAAAGTAAGTTTGAAAGAGGCAGAAAAAAGATCCAGCTCTAAAGAGAAATAGACTTTTCACTCCAGTGTCAAAACAAAAAAACAGAGCTGGCCCCTCAACTGACAACTAGCAGAAAAGGCATTTGACAGAAGTCACTTCAAGCTTCAAATCAGGAGTGACTGGTTTAAAACTGACAATGAGCCACCAACAGTGGTCTGCCCCCTGCCAGCAGCCCTAAGCCCTTCCTCCTTTACCTTGAGCACTTGAGTCCACTCTGTCTCCCATGTTATAACCACCCATTCTCCACCTTTCTCGCTCCCCTTCTAGAAAGAAAACAGCAGCTTTACTCATGCAGTTGTCCATAGAAAAATGGTGGGAAAGTGAAGGTGGGTTGTGTTGTTTTGCTATAAAGCAGGGGAAGGGAACCGTGGCAATATTGTTTGGTTTCTGTGCTAGGAGAAGAGTACTTCCATTCCTGCAGCGTAGAAAAACTGCTCTCCACTCCTTAACCCCTCTTATTTCTGCATCTTCCTAGCGCTTTGCCTTTTTTCCTTCCTCTTCTCACTCCTTAGCGTTGTTGTCTGCTCCTCCCTGCCCCTAGATCTGCCTGTTGTAAGCTCTGGTTCCACCTACTCCTAGCTCCACCTGCTAGTAGCTGCCCTGCCCTTCACTCCACCAGGCCCAAAGGGTAGCCACCATTGTGTCAAAAGCTACAGAACAATCCACAATTTGACTAATGGTAATTGTGATATGTTTTCCTTCTCATGATGTATGTGTTTACCGCAGAGAGAAGATCCCTGTGCAGCAAAACTCTGGAAGCTGCCCCAGAGTTCCTACCTCTCTTCTCCAGGCTAGATAAGCTTATTATTCTTTCCAATATTACGTGACAGTGTATCTTTAGAGAAGGGAGCAATTTGCCAAAGTGCACTCTTGTCTGAATGTAATTGCAACAAGCAACAGTAAGAACTGGGTGGTTAGTGAAAAAATAGGTGGTATTTACAAATCTGTTCTAATAGTGAATCTACAAATAACTAGACAGGATCTAGGAATGAAAGATAAGCAGCTTGGTTTTTAAGTTTATTGTATTTTCTATTCCAATTTCCTAAAAGGTGGCCTTAGGACCGAGCTGTTTTGGCAGACAAATGCAAAAGGTTCCCATGGAGAGGAAGTGAAAGGACTGGGCATACAAACAAGGCTGCTGCCATGTTCAAAGCACAGGGGGAGACCTTCATCATAGCACAAAATACACTCCTTAGTAAAATGGATTTCAGGCAATTTCAGCGTTAAGATAACATCATTAAGAGCAGAACAGATTGTGCTTGGTCCCTGCTGTTTATAATTAACACGTTCTTTCCAAATACTCCAGGGTCTTGGGTAAATAGTCCTCAGCTCAGATCCATCCAGACCAACTAGTGTTTTCATCAGATCCCATGCTGAGCTAGCACCTGTTTTGGACAAATCCAATAGAGCCCAAAGTCTCCTCTCGCTGGATGGCTAAAGTAGATAGAGGAACACCAATTGCCTTAGTTGTCATCCCAGTGTCCAGATGGTCTTCACAGGAAGTCATACAAGTATTTTATGATGTCAAAGTTCACAGTCCTGTAAAACAACATAGTATGTCAGTTTACTTAAATCTCTACTCCTCTTTGGGAATGGCCAAGTCACCTGGAGCACCTTTGAACTGAGACCTCCATGGTAGTAAGATTGCGAAGTTTGAATTCTGAATGTAGCAAGGCCTAGTTCTAAAGTATTAAAGGTTGGAACATTGAGGTCAAGGCTCACACACTTTCCTTCTAGTACTGCTTTTTCTACAGTGGAGGAACTGGTTGCTTGCCGTCATTCCACCGGCAGGTGAGGATCTTCATGTTCCAATAATTTTTGGGGAACTGACTGCTTTTAATGAACAGCCGTGCTGCTTTTGTTCTAATCACTTCTATGTTTAAACAGATTTTATATACCGTATGTACATAATTTTAACTCTATTAATGTTTACTTGCTTTTATTGTATTTTCTGTTTTTTTGAAGATTTTTATTATTATCTGTAGTCATCATCATCCAACTCTCCACCCCATACATCCTGTGACGGAGATGCTCCACATGTAGGCCTCTATGTGCCAAATCTTGATTGTATGCTTTGAGGGTGGAGAGAGAGAGAAGAGGACGAAAGGAGGAAGGGGGAAAGAATGCACAAATTAGGGTTCTGTGCGCCTGAGCCTCTATGTGATGCATCCAGATCATATACAGTCAAACCTCGGTTCCTGAATGGCTCCATAAATGCTCTGGTAAATGCTCCAGTTTTTGAATGTTTTTCGGAAGCCGAACGTCTGATGAGGCTTCCGCTTGAGTGCAGGAAGCTCTTGCAACCAATCGGAAGCCGCGCCTTGGTTGTTGAATGTTTCAGAAGCTGAATGGGCTCCTAGAACGGATTACGTTCGACAAGCAAGGTTTGACTGGATGTTGTTTCGGTGGTTTACAGCAGCTACTTGCCCCAGCTGCTACACCATCGGCCCAGATGAATGAATGAATGCACCTGAGTCGTCTCGTTACACAGCTTTCAAAGACTATCAAACATTTAAAGTTGCTCATTCTCAGCACTGAAGCTGTAAAACAAATTTAGCTCAAGAATAAAAGAGAGGTTTTTAAAAAAAATTAAAAACCAACTCTAGTAAACATGGCACACTGTTTGGAAATGCAAAGCGGCAATCTTCTCTGCTATTGAACATTCTGTTATTCGTCCAAACCACCTGTTTCAGCATTATGTATGGCATAACTCCTTCATCTGTACTAATTTGCAGTCTGCATTCTTTCTTTCTTGACAGTAGTTGACCCATGCTTTTTAACTAAACTTGAACAATCCAAGAATACTCAATAGGACAGAAGATTTGAATGTATTTTTGTGCTTTGTTAGAATAAAGAATTATACACCAAGGGAGTAAAACACAGAATTCATTTTTCCTCCTTTCCAAATACATTCTGATGTATTGTATTAACATTCTTGCACTGGGGGTTTCCTTTTATATAAAAATGAGAAAAATTACAAGGTATGACAAAAATGAAACAATTTTAGAAATAATGCGTTTTGTATAAAGTAACTGAAATTGGAATTCTAAAGACTAATTGGATCTCTTATTTGCCAAGGGAGTTGGGTCTAGCTCATACACAATTTTCAACTCCATGCTTTTATTCATCATCTCTAAGGAAGTATGATACAGAGCACATGGAAGTGTCAAATATTATCTAGCCTATTACAATACTTAAAAAGTATGCACTTAATTAGCACATTTTACATTTTAAAGATAAATGCCATCTCATGGTTAACATGTTAGACCTTCATTACAGAGGCTTAAAACTATATTCACTGGCAAAGGTTAAGCTTGCTACACAAACACCACAATCAATCATTTGGCCTAACTAGCACCAATAATGACTCCGTAAGATGTTTTGTCCAATTAACTGATATTTCATATGCTAGCCACTTGCACTAGTGTAGGAGAAACCTAACTGTATAAGAGAAGCAACTCCACACTGAACTTGGCCACCAAGTCAAAAGCAACTCATTTTTGAAGATTAAGAATCCAGGAGATCATTAAAAAAATGAAAGAAAAACAACTCTCCATGTAGTCACAGTTTTGAATCAGGACATAGCCTTAAAGGATCTACTACAAAGCAATTGTACACTTTCCAATTTACATCAGTGGAGAGTACAGCTGCACCTAATCAGGACTGACCCCTCCGCAGAAAGTGAAAAGTATAAACTACTGGAGGAGCCCTTCTGTTTCCAAGGAACTGGTACAGCAGAATGAAGGGTATGTTAGGAGGTAAAATAATAGAAAGCCTCTATGGCCCTCCAAAGTGGTTAGACCATCACCCTTGACCATTGCTAAGAGAAAGAGAAAACAGTCAATGATATAGAAACTTAACTAGTAATTTCAATATAAGATGATTTCCCATAAACAGATCATTGCTCCTTTTTTTTAACCCTTTCTACCCATCCACTACCTTTCCCTCAGTCCAAATAGGACGGCCTTTCTACTTCACTCTGCTTTGCTATTGCAAAAAGAAAACCACTGTTACATATTTACAAGATGTGATTCAAAATGGTTTTAATCTCTTGCTTCCAAAACAGGAAACAAAATCCAACCATAGACTAAGGACAATCCAAGGATATCCCTACTTAATGAAGTACCTCTTGAAGTACCCAAGAGATGCAGTATAAATACAATTTGTGGGTAATTTAAATTTGGGATAAGACATTTAAACATTGTTTCTGAAATCCTTTGGGATTTTGATTTTAAAAAATGAATTCTCGAAGTAATAAAAACATATTGGAAAGTAGATATTCGAGCATTCTGATTGAACATTATGCAAATCTTGCTCTTTTATTTTCTTCAAAGTCAAGTCTACATTTAAAGGGTTTCCAATGGTGAACCCTAAACTAATATAAATCGGGTGGTTTTTCTATGTACAATTTCTCATTCTTAGCTAAGCTAATTTTGAATGAAGCGGAAGGACTAATCATTTGTGGCAGGCAACAAATAAGCAAAGGGCTAGGAAAACAACATTCTGCCTCAACATTTCCTAAGCTTTGTACAGCATGAAAAATATTAGCAGACGCAGAGGAAAGAGGTTTTCACTCCAAATGAAATCTAAGTTTATAAATAAAAGTAATGGATAACTGCCATTACTGCAAAACCTACATCCTCATTTGAACATCATGGTAAGCCAGTTTGTCCTAAATCCTTTCACGAACGCCTATCTCCTGCCACTTTCGTGCTCGCACAGCTCAAACTACTAGCCATGCTATGTCTTGTTGTGTTGTATGAATATGGGCTGCGGTTTGTCTCAAACAAGGGTGGTGGCGGGGATCCTTTTGATACCTATCTCTCTTGAAAAGCTGCTTCATTTGCTTGCAGAGACTCTTTAGCAACCCCTTAGTTCGTATCTGTAAGTGAAATGAAGCCTAAGAAATGTAAACTTCATTTGCTGACTTTCATTCCTTTACTCCTCCTGCTCACTTCCTCTGTCCGGCATTCCCCTTACCTAATTTACACTACCATGTCCTTCAGACACGGCCCTGCCTTATTATTTTATGACATTCCATAAAGCAAGGTGGCTAACTAGATATTGTGACCTCTAGAAATTGTTGGGCGACAGGTTACCACCCCGGACAGAAAGTATCAGTTACAACCGCAGTGCTCTGTGTAAATGCAAACAAATGAGCAAACTCAATGTAATAGATCCTCCAGAGCAAGGATGAGGAATCTGGGGCTCTCCAAATATTGTTGGGACTCGGAACTTCTCCCAGCCCCCGCCAGCATGGTGGGTGTTGCAGTCCTGCAGCAATACAACAAGGTCACCGGCCTATGGCAGGTGTGACCCACCAAGCTAAATGTATTCCGGCAGCCACGTCATGGAGCTAAGGAGGGGAATACACCTTTGGCCTGCTTGTTGTTTTGCCAAGCACATGTCAGGCACAGCTACTGAGCTGAATTTTGCTTGGAAGGTCACACAAATGGTGCATGATTCACTTCACTTTACTGCGAGATTTACAATCACTTTCATTTACTTATTTTGCAGCCAGTTTTTATTCACTCTCCGCCACCCTAAGATGCACTTTCCTGTGAATGGCTGGGAAATATATATATATATATATATATATTTCCATTTTGAGAATTTGTTCAAGTAGCATAAGAAGGCCGTGAATGCAGCTTACCTCGAAATGGATCTGATAAAATCTAGAGAAACACTGCATTTGTATCTTGGTCCATTGAGCTGGTCATCGTGGCCTACTAATGAGAGGAGCTGTAGTGTCACAAGGGAAGTGATCTAGAAAAAGAAAACGGGGGGAGAAACATTAGTTGGCTTTACGTTAATTAGGGCAGCCATCACCACATTAACAACATACCTTTCCAACTGGCTAGCCGGTTTTACACAATAAAGCACCTGCTCAGGTCTAAACCAAGTTTTAAGACTGGAGAGACAAAGATGGTCAGCAAATGTAAAACTCAATTCACTGAAACAAACAATAAAATACAGAATTGACTAAAACCCTAAGGAGTTAAAATTCTAGAGTCCTAGCTGCTCCAGCATTGTGGGCATCCTATGGCGTGGATGCCACAAGGAGGATTTTGTTGGCAAGAGTGCCATTGCCCTGGCTGTGGCACAAGCCAGCACTGTACTCCAAGCTGCCTCTCCCACAGCCTGTTATTACCTGTTCCCCTAGTTGTAAGATGTAGGCCAGGCTTCCTCAACCTCGGCCCTCCAGATGTTTTTGGCCTACAACTCCCATGATCCCTAGCCTGCAGGACCAGTGGTCAGGGATGATGGGAATTGTAGTCTCAAAACATCTGGAAGACTGAGGTTGAGGAAGCCTGATGTAGGCAAAGTCACACCAAGACAGACGCATCATGTCCAATCAAAACTATTTGTCTTATTAGCTGGCATGGAGAAATGACTTGGTAAGTTTTATAATTTAGTAAGATATCAGAAAATTCTGTTTAAGAAGTGACAGCTACAGTATAGCGGCTATAAGTTTTCTTTTCAGGTGCAAGCACCCTATGTCTCCTATGTTTCGTTTGAGCGTATTTCATTTGTAGAAAACAGAAATGAAGCACATTTAGACATGTTAAAGTACAACTTGTTTTATTTTACAGTTAAGTGAGAAATTTGCTTTTCCACATTCAATAAAAGGTTGCCGATTTCTTTACATTATCTTCCTTCTTTTGGCAGTATCTTCTTACCATTTTTGTGTTCCTTCAAACTATAATCTAAACTGCCAAAATGAGAAATGTCAATAATGCCAAGTATTCAAATATATTGTCAGGGTCTCTTTCGCTTAGTTTGAGAAGAACCCCCATTACGTATTCCTAAAATTATGTTTGAAAATTCTCATTTTAAACCAGTCATTCATTCAGCTAATGGAAAATTATTTAGGATCAAAGAAGAGGTTTCTTTTAAGGAGATAAATTAAGCCACACACAAATCCACAAATGCACTAAAAAGCACAGAAATTGTAAGTTATACAGCCATACAGGGCTGGCTGGACCCTTTTAAGTGGGGATGCCAGGGACTGACCCTTCCGTCTTCTACATGTAAGCACGTGATTCACCACCTAGTTATGACCAAGGCAGCAGCCAACAGCCAGCAAACAGAAGTGGTTTCTTGACCTCAGGCTGGTCACACAATGTGACTGCTGCGCTTGTAGGTCACAAGTTGTACAGGCTGGCCTCAATGATCAATCTAGATATGATAGTATAGTATTGTATATTTTCTGACACAGCCTGAGTAATGTACACAGTGCATTATTATTACAATTTATTGCTTGCCTTCACCCTAAGGTCCCAGGGCGTCAGGGCTGGAATGAGACGCAGGTCAGCACGAAGAAGCAGAGCTCCATTGTCAGTGAAATTTTTCATTCAAGGAAACGGCATACAACTAAGCAACACTTCCCAGTGGATCTTAGCCCCTATGGAGCAGTTGCCAGAACTGAAGGTCTTCCAACCTTTCTAAGACTCCTCTTCGCCTGGATGTTTCTCAAACTGTGTCTGCCCACCTTTGATCTCTGTTCCGCTCTCCTCATTAGCCTCACCTTCTTGGAGACCAGGGAGGGAGGGAGCTTGTTACAGCAGGAGAGGGAGATTCCATGGATTCTTCAGCAGTCTTGTGACCCCCTCCTCTGCTTCAGCCTCAGAGTCTGCACTGCTCCCTGTCACAGGCTCTTCCTGCTCACTAAACCCTGTTGCCCCTTCAGCATCCAGCACGTCCTCCCAATCTTCTCCCCTGACCTTTCCACAGTGTCCCACCACGAACCTCCGGCTCTGAGCCTTCCTCCTCTGGGGTTTCCCCAGCTGGTACTTCCCACCATTCCTTGTCATCCAGCCAGTCCCTGACACAGGGTGGGTTGCAACAGAACTTTATAGAACTTTTTTAATGGTTTGGAGGCAATAAACATAATAATAATAATAATTTATTATTTATACCCCGCCCATCTGGCTGGGCCTCCCCAGCCACTCTGGGCGGCTTCCATAAAAACAAAAAATACAGTAAAATATCACACGTTAAAAACTTCCCTGAACAGGGCTGCCTTCAGATGCCTTCTGCATGTCAGGTAGTTGTTTATCGCTTTGACATCTGCTGGAAGGGCGTTCCACAGGGCGGGCGCCACTACCGAGAAGGCCCTCTACCTGGTTCCCTGTAGCTTTGCTTCTCGCAATGAGGGAACTGCCAGAAGGCCCTCGGCGCTGGACCTCAGCGTCCAGGCAGAATGATGGGGGTGGAGACGCTCCTTCAGGTATACTGGACCGAGGCCGTTTAGGGCTTTAAAGGTCAGCACCAACACTTTGAATTGTGCTCGGAAACGTACCGGGAGCCAATGTAGGTCTTTCAAGACCGGTGTTATATGGTCTCGGCGGCTGCCCCCAGTCACCAGTCTAGCTGCCGCATTCTGGATTAGTTGTAGTTTCCGAGTCACCTTCAAAGGTAGCCCCACGGAAGCTAAATCAAAACAGTGCCTGATGCCTACTTTATAAGGTATGTTCCTAAAGTGGTTAAATGTTTTGCAGCTACACTCTTTAAAAGTATGTCTGAGGTGAAGGAGGTGGGCACCAGGAATCTGAGTTCACTTGACGGTTTGGTTAGATCTGTAATGTGCAGAGGACTCGTCTCTTTTATGCACACTTTGCTGGTAGCCTAAAGTCCCCACCCCATTCCTCTGAAATCTGTTGGGGAGATGGATCTTGGAAGTGAATTGGATAACGTGCTATGGGGGAAACTATGGCTTACTCCCCCTTTTAGATTCACATCCACAAATATCAGAGAAAATTCCTTCAAAATAACCCATTGATGGTTCTTGCCTCCAGTTTGTCTTGCACAAATATCATATTAACTGCCATTGCTGAAATATAGTTTTCTCTCAATGTGTGCAGATTGCATTGTTACGAAGACAAATTTAATTAAAGTGCTATAGATTATCCATTAACATATTATTCACATATAGTGGATCATGCTCAACGAAGTCTGACAACTGACCTAGATGAACGTTTTAAAATGGGGAGGGGAAGGCCACCACGAAGATCAGATTAGTATGAGAAGCAGCAACCTAAAATAAAATTGTGACTTATCCAATCCAAGAAAAGTTAGCTGCATTTAAGAGTAAATGGGACAGGTTAGCGACAGCTAATTTGAGTAACACTAATGTCAACAGGGTATAAATATATCTAATTTCCTCTAGGCTTGTTCTATGGGGCTTGGGAACAGCAGTATTACCACACAGGTGGTACAAGGTCACCTCAACTTGGTCACCTCAACCTTTTAGTGATGTCTCCACAAAGTGATTGTATGTGTGCATTATACTGTTCACCAATTAAACTGTTAAGATGCTTTTACTAATGTGGGACTGTGTTGTACTCTGATTGGTTTTTGCTATATATAATCTTACAAGTCTGGATATTCACATTTTAAATTATTTTGCTTATTTACAGCAACAAATCTCTACAAGTTTACAAAACAATTGTCCACAGAACGCAACTAATGATGTATCCCTAGCGCTTTAGTAAAGGAAAACAGACAAAAATGGGCCCAGACTGCTTTTCAGAAATTACTTTTACTACAGAAATTTTCTTGTATGCCTCCTAAATTTCATAGGGTTACTTTTCCTATTTAAAAAAAGGTATTTCGAACCCCTAAAGTTAAAGAGGAAAATTACTCTTCATTCACTCAGGCCCTTATTCAGTCAACGATGAAGCATAATGGAGTAATCTGTTATTACAACTGCTCTTTTACACCCCAGTGCACCATTATTGGCTAATCATTTTTGCAGGGTACGCTTGCAGCTGGCCTCTTACACTCTGCGCCTACCGATGAAAATAGGTCATATTCCACAGCAGGAATGGCATGAGGCTCATAAAAGCTCCCAGCAAACACACCAGCTTAGATGACTTGGAGTTGGACCCATCTAAATATTATGGAGAATGCAGATTCAAAAATGACCTTGCTGTTGCATTACAAATGTGCCAGCCACTCTGTTAACAACAATTGGGGGGGGGGGGAACTGTGACAAATTTCCTCTTCTTTTCTCCAAATGCAGTAAAATGGAACAGAAGGTCAGTATTGTAAAATTGCTCCCTAAATCTTATGGCTATAAATCTGAAATGGTGTCAAACCTGGATATGAAATTTCTGATTAACGTTTTAAGCATAACATGGTAGAGTAGATACAAAGACTTTGGCCATCGCTTACAGACAAGGTTACTTATCTGGGTAAACTGCAGCCCTAGTCACCTGGTTTGATTCACGCAATTCTGGAGTAATAAAAACTCAAGGTAATTCATACATGAAAAAGTATCTCATGCCCTGTTCGTTCTCTCTCTCCTTCTCTCCCCGACTCACACACACAAACACACACACACCACCCACCCACCATGTTAATGAAGCAAATCAGTCTTTCCCCTTCTGATCAAAACTGGTAGGTTTCTTTATCATTTGCTGTAATGGATGGAACTTCTGTGAAAGGTAGAAAAAAAGCAACACATGCCAATTAATGCCATATCTGTTTACCATGCTGAAGATTTATCATAGTCCAAGCTCACCCAAAGGATTCTGCTCAGGGTGCATTAAGTAATCATGTGCTGTCAAATCAACACAAAATCTCAAGCTTCACCTGTGACATTCTACCCACAATAAGGGAGAAGGGTAAGAAAAAGGGGAAACGAGAGGCTGCGGTTCAAATCAAACCCACTATGGATATAGTCCTGGGAATGAGCAATTGAACATGCCCTCAGTAGCGAAAATACTGCATAAAATTAGTATGCGGTATTATCAGCAGCCATGTTCCTTCAGCTCTGCTTCTTGCACCCAAAGTTGGACAGATCGGAATCCCATCTGAAGATTGGAGACCTAATCTCAGGGGGAAATCTATCTGAAAATTCAAGAGGAAATGACTTGGCTCAGAGAAAAAACATTGTACTACATTAGGAAAATGATAAATGCAATGTCAAACTAACTGTGCCCCTTGGTAGGGGAAATAAACTCCCAAAGTCTCAATTGTTACAGAGCTGTTTTTCCTTTCTGTCACATACTATACTCACAGTATTTCATTGTCACTGTATACCATAACACACATCTATCTACAAGGACAGACTTGAAAATAGCTTTAAAATGGTATAACCATATATATATATATATATATATATATATATATATATATATATATATAAAATAAAGAATCTTTAAGCAGCAAATGACTAGAATATTATATGCTTAATATATAGAGATTTCTCATTCATGAAATGCAAGTATGAGAAACATGCCTTAAGAAGGGAAAGAAAATAGTGTTGGGACTACTAATGAAAGAAGAGGCACTGGCTTGCACAGTAAATGGCTGTAGAGTTTTCAATTGGAAATGTAATCCAGTCAAATAACCACTGTGGAAGAAAAATTATAGGCAGAGGTGCTTCGTGTTCATTGCCAGCCTGAAAATCCAACATTACTTGGCGAGCATAAAAGAGTGAACAGCTGAGAAAGCCTGGTTTCGTATCTAACAAACAAATACAGATAAACAAATTTGGGCATGCATTGATTAAAATACAGAGAATGTAGTTTAAGCTCCTGGCTTGTTCACATCTAGTAACCATGGTTTCCTAGTTTTGACCTAACTAGAAACTATGATCAATGGAAGATTTGTTGGCTTATTACAGTGTATGGAGGACAGAAGGAGCAGCATGAAGACTGGGAATGGGCAAAAACTGTCCAAACCAGACCTAAGTCATCACATAAACTTTGCAAGGGGCTTCCAGAGAAGGAAATCAAACAATTGTTTGTGCTAGCTGTAGTTTGCTGTTTTATCTCAAAGCACAAACCACAGTTACTGCTGTTGGTCTGTTACGAAAGATGGTACTATAGAGATAAGACTTGCTCATTCTCAAGAGACAGGAGTGGGGTGATGGAGCTGGGTGCTGAACAGATGGAAAAACAAATCAAGGCAAGCCGCTCTAAACCAGGGCTTGGCATGAATTCTGCATACAGCCACAGTTAAATACTGATACAACGAAAGTATGGACATGAACTGAGGCAAGGAAGAAGGGCTGCCCCTATGCTATCCATATAATCAGTTATCAGTAATCAGTATATTCATATATGCTTACACATAATCAAGGCTTACAGTATTTTAATTATTATTTTAAAAAAAAGTAATTTCGTTGTCCCCGAAGGGGGCAATGACAATAAAGATACAGTGGTACCTCGCAAGACGAATGCCTCGCAAGACAAAAAACTCGCTAGACGAAAGGTTTTTTCGTTTTCGATTTGCCTCGCAAGACGAATTCCCCTATGGGCTTGCTTCGCAAGACGAAAACGTCTTGCGACTTTGTTAAACCGTTAAAACCGTGCTTCGCAAGACGGAAAATTCGCTAGACGACAAAACGAATTAATTTCGTCTTGCGAGGCACCACTGTATTATTATTATTATTATTATTATTATTATTATTATTATTATTATTATTATTATTTTATAATCCATTTTGAATCAAAGGGAAGCTGTGCCTTAGCTAACTGCAAACTGCTTGGAACAGCAAAGTTAGGAGCTGACCTTTCCCCTACAAACATCCGTGTACCCTGGACAAGGGGAAGACGCGAATCAGAGATTATGGTACAAAATCCCCTCAGATACAGGCTAAATTAATCCACAGAACAGGAAGAGCAAAACCACAAAATCTCCAAATCTCCCTGTCCTGTCATAACTAGGGGAGAGGTTAGACAGAGCGTCACTGCAAGCAATGGAAAGCAGAGCTGGAACTCCGTGCTTGACCAGGAGCTGGTAGCGTGGCAAGAGCTTGCTAATTGGCTAATTTTCGCTGACAATATCGTGAATCCCTCATGGTTGTCTCGTGATCTATGATTTGCTGTTATCTGCTCAGGTATAAAGACCTCTGGATTTCTGTCAATCGGGGTCCAAGTTCCTTTTGGAAGAGATTCCAAACTGGGTCCTTATTGCCTGGCAATAAACCTCACCTTCTTATTCTCCATTGCTGAGTCTGCCTGATCCTTATTTAACACCAAGCGGGTACCTGCTTACGTTCACGTGCTTCAGAACCAGGGTTGATATTACAAAACTCCTACGCTCTAGATTTTACATTCTGTTATGTTCACACATAGTTTTAGTTCTTTAATATATCATTCCTTTATCTGCCACATTTGAATCCTGGGAAAACAATTAAATACATCACAGATTATTGCTTTTTTCAAAAAGATAAAAGAGAAGAGGGAGCTGGCTGACTGACAGGAGAGCTATACATAACTTAAGTGAAGAATGGCATTGGGAGACCTATAAATAAGGTACAGAGTTACAAGCACAGAGCAACTGTCTGATATTCTATAATAAAATACAAACAACAGAAAGGTTGTGTGGTCATTTAAGGCAGGTATGTCCAACGTTTTCAGACCCAGAACTCACTTTTAACCCAAACATACATTTGGGGACTCATTTCTTAATCATTTACCATATATTTGCACAGTGGCAGGGCTTTTGTTGCAACCCACCTTGGATCAGGCCACAACACTTTGGATCAGACTGAGACCCACCAGTTGAAGACCAACAATTTAAGGCAAATCACTGTCACAAGATCACTTATGGAGCAGCCCACAAACCCCAGAACAGACATGAAACAGGCAGAAAGCAGAAGCAAATCAGATGTACTGTACAGTGGTGCCTCACAAGACGAAAAGAATCCGTTCTGTGATTCTCTTCGTCTAGCGTTTTTTTGTCTTGCGAAGCAAGCCCATTGACGGATTAGCGGATTAGCACTATTAGCGGCTTTTAGTGGCTTATCGGATCAGCTGATAAGCGGCTTAGCAGCTTGGAAAAAGGGGGGGAAGGGAAAAAACCAACAGGAACTCGCAAGACATTGTCGTCTTGCGAAGCAAGCCCATAGGAGATTCGTTTTGCGAAGCACCTCCAAAACGGAAAACCCTTTCGTCTAGTGAGTTTTCCGTCTTGCGAGGCATTCGTCTTGCGGGGCACCACTGTACTTCAATTGCCTAAAGAGCACGTAACCCCGTTTGATGAAAGGAAGTGAATGGAAGCATATGCCACAGGGGAAGACATAGACTGAACACCATTGGGAACAATATGGTACCAGCGTGAAATAACAGTTGATTCAACCTGAAGTTTTAAAATTTCTTAGGTGTATCTCTGTCATATTATGCACTTGTCTAATTCCAAAGGTTAAAAACATCTTTTTAGACTTAATTACAACATGATTCTGAGCCCCCAAGACACACTGAAACATACTCTACTGTGAATATCACGTCTTCAGTGTTTTCAGTCATTCTACACTATCTTAAAACTCTGAATTGTTTGCAGTGTCATTTATGTTCAGCTTTTATTGCTCTTTAAAAAGCAGTGCAAAATTAGTCTTTTGGCTGCATTTGTACAAAACCCACTGCTGCTGGTACTTAAGTTCATACAGATGTTAAAACCACTAATATGTAGCAAAAAGCACTTTGAAAACCAGATGTCATTTTGAAAACACATTTCAGACAGAATGTGCCGAACTAGCCTCTTGGAATTAAATTCAATGATGCTTGCACAAATTATGTTGGCATAAAAATCCACTTATGTAGTGAGCAGCAAAGCTAACTTATGCTGGGGAGGGGGGTGGCACTGACTGTTTCTCTAAAAACAAAAATATGTTTTTAAAATATATAGTTTTTTCTCACAATCACTGGCGAGGCATCCTACAGATTAAGAAATATGGAACAGGTAAGAAAAGACCTTATATAAAAGGCTAAGATCTGTCAGTAAAGCAACACTTGAAGATTACTTGGAATCTTGAGTTCTTAGTAATTCAAACCTCTGAATACTTAAATACGAGGCTGCACTCCTATACCTCAGGTTGATTGCGATTTACTGGTTGATCATGGTAGCAAGTTAGTGATCACCTGTGTGCCTCCTCCCAAAAAAGCTCAACAACTTTGGTCAACCCTCCCCTAAAAGAAGCTCAACAACTCCTGGCAATGACAATGGGTAGATCACAGCTGTGAGTAGATCACAGTATCTTGGGAGTTGGACATGCCTGCTATACCTATATTCTATCTGAGAATAAGCTCTGTTGAAAATGCTTCCTTCTGAGTAGACATATGTTGAATTGCACTGATAAATCTGACAACACACACAACTTTAATGAGGACTGCAAAATATTCTGTCAAGTGCAAGGTGTGTCACAGAGGGTGTGTGGGTACTGGAAAGGGGTAAACTCCCCTTCCCTTGCAGGTACCTCCCCATTTCAGAGGTCATATTTCACCCACAATGTACAAAGGATATTTCATTTACTGGTTCAGGGTCAAAGATGCCAGATTGATTCAATCTGTTGAAGTTTAATCAAACCTCCAGTAGTGTTTTGCCTGATTTTTATGAATTACTAATTTGTAAAGTTATCAATTGTCTTCCAGTATCCCCTTCTACTATTCTTCATTTTCTCTCTCTCTAAAGTATCACCATTATGGAAACAGGACTAAACTTTGTCATTTTTAAAATCATAAATATTATCTCCTTTTTCACTTACTAATGAAACCTTACGTTTCCACATTATATCTTCAGACACTGAAAATTGAGAGGAAAGCCCAATTTTCATAACATTTTCAGATAGTTAACATTAACTCATCCAGATTCATATTCTGCACCTGCTTATATATTCTCACTGATTCATATGAGGCTTATATATTTCTTTTAGATTTGTTGTTTAATATTTATTTTATTCATCTGCTGCTCTTATGTACGGTTCCCAGTGGTCTCACATCCAGATTACTGATCCACATCTCTTAGCTTTAGTAATGTTAATGCTTAACTGTTTCTAGAATCCAGTTATTGGGACTTGTACATTTTTTCTGTGCCAATGTCTTTAACGCTACAGAACTTGATGTCTAGATACCTTAGTGCAGGTGTGGGAAACTGGCCCTGCAGATGTTGCTTAGACTAAACTTCCCATCATCCTTGACCGTGAGATGAGGCTGATGGAAGTTAGAAGCCCAACATCTGAGGGGCCGTATAGGCTCCCCAATCCACCTGTCATTCACCAATGACAGGCAGCTTACACATGCAAGCCTACATACCTGTCACTATGCAGTTTTGAATGAGAATGCATGACAGCATGATAACATATTGGCTTTAATGAGACAGTATGTATATCAAGGTGGTATTTTGGATTCCACTATTTATGGAGGCTGGAAAAAGCAACCACTGTTGTGGAAATGGCCGTTGGATTTGAAATGGCTTCTGCACACTAGGGTGACACATTTTGGCATGTTTAGCTTCCAATATGGAAGGATGAGAATAGCTACATATCCCTCTTTGATTCAAATATTAGATGTAACATGCCATCATGAATAGCTATACATGTTTAAACTTTAGAGTTTTACTCTTAAGTGGAGCAGAATGCTTTTAAGTTCAATTTCAGGCCATGGTTTATTTTAGAATTTTCACCTAGCCTCTAACTGAACCCAATGATGCATCCCCTAGTAATTATACCACATACATTCTTTAAAGCACGGACATATTGACATCATTAGAAGACTATAGAAAACTGGATATGCTTCTCAATATTAGGTCTCCACACTTCTAAACAAAATTACATTTGTGCAAAATTATGCTTAGCGTATACAGCTTTCATTTTCTAAATGGTGTTAGAAGCATGTGTTAATTGCTGTCTATTTTAAATGTATGATAATTAAATGTTGAAAGGGTATTGATCCAATCTGGCACAGGGAAGCAAGATATTAACAAGGCCTAATTACCCAATACCACCCACACACCAACAATAGCTGGCTGCTTCTGTGTTTTGAAATATAGATTTTTAAAATGCTTTATCACAGGAAGACACACACACACAACGTGTGGGAGCTTTGTTTAAAATGCGACACTTCAACATAGAAAGAACTGCCATGTGCTATTTCCTCCCTCAATATTTCCAAAACAAATTAAAAATAGGAAAAATGCTTTTGATCATACAGCATCCCTAATGTTTTCCTATGGATCAGCATATACTGATTATGTGTACATATACATTAGATTATGTGCACATAAGTTAGTTATGTATGTATGACTATCCAAAAAAGAAAGAAAGAGGAAGAAATTAAGAACCAATGTGATCCAGACAGACAACTGGAGAATTAAATTGCTGGTTGAAGTGCAGCTTAGCCAAAGATTGCCTGGGTTGGTCAATTGCAGGTCAGACTGCAAAATGGCAATGATCCACCCAGTTCTTAAGTAAAATCATATTTTAAAAGATGCTGTTTACATGCATGGAAAATAGAAGAGAAACTGAAGGAGAAAACATTTTTCCTAGAGTTGTTTTTTTTAAAGGAGGCACCCACCAAAGTTCATTTGCTTAAAGCATTTGTTAAGACCTCCCCAATCCTAGAAGAAGCTTTATATCAAACCATTACAAAACCATCAGAATTTCCAATATGACTTGTTAAAGTGAACGTTTCTATGGAGACTGGCAGAGCTGTAGAAGCCAGAGACATAATTAAACTGAATTCCAGATAGTTAGCATGTTGCATCCAAAACATCAGGAGTCCTCTAGGCGCCTAACATTTTGACGCATGAGTTATCATAGGTTACATATTATGAGAATTAAAGTCCAATTCTGGACAACTCTCACTGAAATGTGTGTAGGTAGCATGCAGCAGTAGTTATTGGTGCATTAGTCTCCTAAAGTTACCTGGCTTCATCCACAAAGAGCTCCAAGACAATGATTACTGTGTGTACTTCCCTAGTCTGGGAACCTACACCCCTACTGTGTCTGGTCTATTCCATCTCCTAGCACCGCTTACCCTTCATGCTTAATGTATACAGCTTTCATTACTTTATAATGCATAATAATAATAATAATAATAATAATAATTTATACCCCGCCCATCTGGCTGAGTTTCCCCAGCCACTCTGGGCGGCCCTCAATCGAGTATTAAAAACAATACAGCATTAAATATTAAAAACTTCCTTAAACAGGGCTGCCTTCAGATGTCTTTTAAGAATAGGATAGTTGCTTATTTCCTTGACATCTGATGGGAGGGCGTTCAAAATGAACAAAAGCTTTTTACCTCTTCATTTTACTCCCGTGTATAGGAAGAAAAGCACTCCAGCCAAACTTACAGAGTGTTTTAAATATGCTGGCAAGGACTATTCTTCATCAGCAACCACCACAAAATTGTTTGGCCCTGAAACACACACAAGGCAAGAGCAAATAAATGCTTTAAGGCCTGGAACTTGGTTGGGACTCTGAACTAAGATTTTGTGTTTCACTTGCCAATCTGGGCATGAAATTCCCTTTCAAGGGAGTCTCCTGGGTGCAAAGAGATATACTTGGGCATAATTCTCATTAAATAATTATTTTTTATCAGAGAGAAGCAGAAAGACATTGTGTAAAGTAGATTCACCAAAATGAAATTCAGATTATGATAGAAGCCGGACAACCAAGAAAATGCTGGAAGATGCAAGATGCCACAAGCCTGAGCCTATGTATTTTATTGAAGTCTGTGCCATCCTAAACCCTAAGGAAGTGATACCTGCATGTGGTGTTTTTCCTTATAACTGGAAAAAAACTGACTTGGTGAGCCAACCTTGTTACAGTCAGCACGAGCAAGGGGTATAGGAACCAGACCTTTCTTAAAGTGCACATGTATTCTGCAGGGGGTTCACATTAATAGCAACCACTTCTAAAGTAATAACCACCTTCCGTGATGTAAAGCTCTCGGTCCCGCTTGTACTAATTAGCCATGAAATATTAATAGCAGTTTAACCTCCTCATCTCCTTAAATACACAAACACAGCACATAATTGGAAGACAATTGAGAATAGCCTCTCAAATGAAAGCCTGTTGGAAAGCAATCTACTTGCTATCAGTTGTCCACCATTACGTTTTATTTTATTTTACAAAAGCAGGTTATTACTATCACATAGAGGCACGAAACTCAACCAGAACTTCATTTCAACAGTTGCTATTCTTCAGGTGCTACTTGGTTTGTTGGGATTCCATTTGTTTAGAACACATTCCCCTTCAAAAAGAATACTTTACAAATGCTCATCAAGTCTAACATACATTACACCTTTGCATTTCTCCATCTTAAATGTCAATAAATCAATAAATCTCTTCTAAAATTCTACCGTAGGCATCCGTTTCCTGTATTTCCCAATTGACTTGATCTTCATATGCCATGCCCATTAACTTCTGCAAAGCACCATACAAATTGAGCTTGTGACTTTACCTCTTATTTCCAGACCAACCGTGCCTTACAAAGATGTCTGCAAGTGTGACATTAATCCCGCCACGTGGAAATCCCTTGCAGGTGACCATCGTGTCTGGAGGGAGTCATTCATTCATTCAATTTCTATGTAGCTTTTCACTCACACGAGTCAGTTACCAGAGGAGGAATGACCACTGGGAGGAGTGCAGAAAGAACAAACTTCATGGTATACCTGCATGAGCATAACAGGATACCTTTAACTGTCCTAGCTGTAACAAAACATGTCTCTCCTGTACTGGTCTCTCAACTACAACAGGCGCTGTAACTCTCCAACACTTCACCCCCGAAGCTGCAGTCGTCCACTCTCTTCACTGCACTGACATTCCAATTATGACTCAAATCCCCACATGCACAAGGGGGGGGGGGGGAATTAAATGAGATCAGTACTTTGTTCATGTTCTCTTTCCTGAGCGCTTCTGTAGAACATGTGAAATGGTTCATAACGGCTAGCAGAACAGAAATAGTAAAAAATGCAGCGTGGCCTTAGTAAAGTATGTCTTTCAGGAATATAGCCCTGAAACGCTTATTGCAAAGCTTTCTCCCTCCCCCCTGCTCAATCACAAGGTTGCTTGATGCTATTTTAATTTGCACTTCCGGATGTAGTAATGTGGTTATTTTCCCCACCATGTAACTAAGGCAAAATTCATGCAAAGAATATAAAGTATGGAACAATAAAGTAGAAATACATATGAATATTCACTGAAACTTCAGTCTAGCAGTTTATTATAGGCCTGGAATCCAGCTGTGCTTATATCTACTTATATACTTGCTGACTATAAAATAGTCAACATGTGGGCACATCTGAAAAGATTGTGTTGCAGAGCAGCAACCAATTCACATTTAAATCTTGAATGCTATATGGGACACATTCCCTCGCAGTCATTCTTCAGACACCTGTAAACGCTTTGTTTGTGCACAAGACATGCAGAAAAACAAGAATTTGTTCAATTTGGACACTTCTGAGTTTTAAAGAGACACTCCAAAAAGCAATGAGTTTTGTCTGAAACTTCTAATATTTCCCCCTTTCTATTATATTAACAATTATACTATTTTAAAAAACCAAGCAGAAAACTGCTATATTTATTTAGCAATTCTTTGCATATCTCATTTTTTTCTGAAGAAACAGGAAAAGAACACCTATGGTGTTAAATCAATGTATTTATAAATATGTTTGGAGAATGATGAGTTATGTGGTTCTACTTAAGATATTCAGACTGTGGGGAGTTAGTTCCCATTAAGAATGAAAATATACAGGTTGGGAGCGTACCTCTAGAAGCAACATTATCACTTGAGGTCTGTGAAGGGGCACCTGTCTCAATATCTGTCATTTGTTATGAGGAAGAGATTTTAGGTACCCTCCAATTGTCGGACAAGTTGATTCACCTTTGGACTGTTGGATCTTATCATTCACTAGAAATGTGGTACTGAATATATGGAGGATATAGGAAGCTGCCTTATACCAGGTCAAAATATTTGTCCATGTAACCCAGTACTGTCTGCTTTGACCGGAAGCAATTCTCCAGAGTTTCAGGCAGAGATTTCTCCCACCAACTGCTATCTGATCCTTTTAACTGGAGATGCCAGCGATTGAATCGGAGAACTTATGCATGCCACTGAGCTACGATCCCTGGAACTAATATATACTGGACGCTGGTGGCGCTGTGGGTTAAACCACAGAGCCTAGGACTTGCCGATCAGAAGGTGGGCAGTTCGAATCCCCGCAACGGGGTGAGCTCCCGTTGCTCGGTCTCTGCTCCTGCCAACCTAGCAGTCCGAAAGCACGTCAAAGTGCAAGTAGATAAATAGGAACCGCTCCGGCGGGAAGGTAAACGGCATTTCCATGCGCTGCTCTGGTTTGCCAGAAGCGGCTTAGTCATGCTGGCCACATGACCCGGAAGCTGTACGCCGGCTCCCTCGGCCTATAAAGCGAGATGAGCGCCGCAACCCCAGAGTCAGTCACGACTGGACCTAATGGTCAGGGGTCCCTTTACTTTTACCTTTTATACTACAAAACACATAAAGATGAAGCTTCCAAGACTATCAAAGCAAGCCCCACAAAAAAGCCTAGGTCCCTGGGTAAAACAATCAATTACACAAATAAGAGGTTAGCTGTACACATACATTGAATCCCATCTTGTTTACAACGCTACCAACAACAATAGAGTTAAAACCTTACTATCTTTGCTTTTAATATTTTTCTATAAATGGTAGCTTTCAGCACAGCACACACTTTCTGCACATTTCCCTCTCACTATTGAATTTCCTTCCTCACACTAGCAAAATTAAAGTCAGTGGGGGAAGGAACACATCTCTCAGGTTCCCAACAATAACCATCAAGGTTGACAGACGTCAGTTCTTCCTCATATAAGTCTTGAAAGTGAGCACCTCTGTGGAAGTACACCAATTTCAGCAGTGGTTAAAGATCATTTTAATAAATCATTTTAAATGTTTAAAATTTGAATCGAGAGCTGTTTAACATATGCCTCTTTTTATTTATAATTATGTTACAACAGATATAAATTCAAGAAAAGGCTAAACCTACACTTACGATCTCAAACTAAAATACAGACCCTTTATCACACAAGCTAAAGCCTGCCTTTTATGTAAACAGATAGAGTCAAATATTTATTTGTTTCTTTGTTTATTTAGAGCATTTATATTCCAAACCTCTAGTCAAAGATACTTATGATATATAAAATCACAATTCCATGAAATGAGTGCAAAACCACAAAAGAGAAAGGGTCAGCAGCTAAAAAACCGATTCTTGAGTTGCATAAACATTGCATTTAGAGTTTAGTTTCTGACTCAGGCTCTGGTCACGACATCACAGAAGACACTGACCCCTGTTGTCTCAACAGGGTCATTTCCTGGGCCATTATTTAGTACTTCTGTTTATTAAGTCTTCCAGTTACTTGATCTTTGCAGCATGTTCAAGCAATCTAGTTTTGAATATTTATGACTATCAAAGATATTTACTTTTGCTATTGTGGAAGGACACTGTTCTGTCCAGTAACAAGCAGCCCTTTCTAAAGCACTGTAGGCATCTCATCTTGCTTAGCGTCTCTCCATATGTAAGGGGGTCAAAACAAAAACAAATTTCGCAATCACAACACACCTTTTCTCCAAACAAACATAATTCTGAAATTTGTGTGTCTGTGTCTCTCAGTCTCTCTCTCTCTCAATATATTTCTGATTTATCATGGGGCATGGTTAACAAGATTACCCTGCACTACCTCTTATGCATTAGCAACACCAAATATCCATGTGAATTAGAGTGTATTATGTCATTATGGAATTTATCTTACTGATTCTATGGTACAAGGCTGGGAATGAGTATTTTATGGCATTTTAATACATTTTTATTGTGTTCTAGCCGATTTTTGCAGCTTAAAAATGAAATACTCGGTCTATTCTGTCTATTTTAAAGTCACATAAATTTTGTTAAACAAATACCACTGCTTAATGATTGCCAAATGCTGTGGTGGAGGGATATCAATAACACGTTCCTCAATATATTGGAAAGAGAAATGAAAGTGAGTAAGGGAAAAGGCAATTAATCATGGAATATTCTGTTTTTATTACAATTACTGTATCAAAGGCAAGATTTAAAGCAGAACAGAGGAAGTAAGGATCAAGGTTAATGCCTATTCTGAAGAGAATTTACATAAATTAGGCTGTGCTACTGAACTGAGAGGCTCATTTTGCCAATTTATTCTATGTGAGATCACAGAAACCAGTGACAGAAAATTTATATTTACAACACCTTCCCTCTTCTCCCTCCAGACACATTCACAATATTCAAAGCTATGTTCTCCTTTGAATCAGAATCATTTACTTGTTCCAAATGTGAAGTTCCTCAATTTTCTCCACCCCTTTGGATTTACAACCTCAAAATGTTTGTTGAGACAATCCTCACGTAAACAGCAAAAGTGCTTTTTAGTTGAACTAACAAAAAACAGGTCATTAAGCTTCGCAGGGAAGATGAAGGCCACCATCGTTCTTCATTTTTGTTTTAATCCCAATCTATCAACTGGAAGCGTAAGCACTCAGAGACCTATTAGACAGCTGAAGAGTTTTCATTAGACACCTGCCTTATTTATTCTGTATTAGGTGGCAGGACAAGATCACCAACAATGTAGTCAAAGAGCGCTAACCGTGTAAACACAGAGGCCGTCATAATCGTCACTCAGCTGGGAAGGACACATTGTTCCGATGCATGACATCAGAACGGAGCAGGTGCTAAGCTGGCAGGTGGTAGAAAGCAGCAAGTAAGCGACATAATACAAGCTATAAAAAGGACTTCAGTGAAGAGGCTTCTGTGGGGTGCAAGAGGGATATTTTCTATCAGGACACTCTTGTTTGTCAATGGACAAGAAGTGAAGGGCTTCAAAAAATGTAATCCCCCCAGCATTATCCATGCCTCTCATAAACCTCCCCTCTCTTTGTCATAACTGTTTCCACTGCCAAATTGTAGACTGCAAGGTACCATCAGCTCTGCTTAGTAGGAAAGTGTCCTGTACCCTGATAATGCCACTTTGCAATGGGTGGGTGTACAAACAATGATCTGAGTCTTTCATTTTCATGGCTTCCCTGTCTCCATACAACCAATCCCCAAAACTGGCAGTGAAGATTGCATATAGTCATACCTCGAGTTAAATATGCTTCAGGTTGAGCATTTTCAGGTTATGCTCTGCGGCGACCCGGAAGTAACGGAACGCATTACTTCCGGGTTTCGCCACTCGCACATGCGCAGACACTCAAAATGACGTCATGCGCATGCGCGGAAGCGGCGAAACGCGACCCGCACAGTCGCGTGTTACGTTCTACTCAGGGTGCAGACGGGGCTCTGGAACGGATCCCGTTCGCATTCAGAGGTACCACTGTATACACATTTGGGCAGGGTGACAGAGATAGAGGCCAAACAGCATACTAAATTTTAAGAACGTTAAATAAAGGCAACAAAACCTTGCTGCATTTGGGTAGAATATGAGGTTTTAACTTATGCCCCAATTATTCCCAGCAGGTATTTGGTTTTGACACCAAGAACCTCAAAGACTGAGACGGAGACCTAGTCTGGTGAGGAAATGAGACTGTGGTCACTCAGTTCTCAAATCTCCTCCAGGCACCAAAGGAAACGTTAAGAATAGTCCCTGCAACTGTCAAGTAATTTGAAGCATCTGGTTTGGATTAACCTGGTATAAATACTAAGAATCTGTATCTTCTTCACTTTCATGGCCACAGATCAGTATCTTCAGCCTTCTGCCTGAGATCTATTTGCTATATCCCAAAAATAATCCGAAGGATCCTGGGAGGAAATAAGCTAGAGATTTCTGCGATGATCTTGTGTTTTTTTCTGTTTTTTAGAATATTTTGTGTTGTAAGGTAAAGGTAAAGGGACCCTTGACCATTAGGTCCAGTTGTGACCGACTGGGGTTGCGGTGCTCATCTCGCTTTATTGGCCAAGGGAGCCAGCGTACAGCTTCCGGGTCATGTGGCCAGCATGACTAAGTCGCTTCTGGCGAACCAGAGCAGCGCACGGCAATGCCATTTAACTTCTCGCCGGAGCAGTACCTATTTATCTACTTGCACTTTTGGGTGTGCTTTCAAACTGCTAGGTTGGCAGGAGCAGGGGCCAAGCAACGGGAGCTCACCCCGTTACGGGGATTCGAACCGCCAACCTTCTGATCGGCAAGTCCTAAGCTCTGTGGTTTAACCCACAGCACCACCTGCGTCCCATTTTGTGTTGTACACTGCCTCAATGTTTTACATGAGTGATACATACTTTTAAAAACAGAATAAATAAAATTATTCCCCAGTCTCAAACTCAGTTATGCAATCCCATGATCTCAGCATTGAACTTACAATGCCCAACAAACAAGAAGCTCAAGATCTTCCACAATAATTCAAAGACCATTATAAGGCCAACTTTGACTACATCTATTTTTTAATGTGAAATTCAACAAGGAAAGGGTTTAAGTAATGACTCAAGCAAGTAATGATAGCGTTACTAAACCAAGAAATGAGCAAACCCATGTACCCTAGAGAAATATTTGCATGTGAAATAAATTGTTCCTCGGCCCAGAAATCACTATGTCTGGATCCAATTTATATTTCCCCCTGGACTGCCTCTCAGTCACATATCTCAGGTCAAGATACACAGTCTTAGATGACACTTAAAATAGTTTTACTAAGATAAAAAAGGTATAATCAAATCTGAACAGCAGATACATAACTTATAAGGAATGCTCAGAGTAAAAACAATTTAAAGAGAAAAAATGTTCAATCAGATAATAATTGAAATAGTGTAACCTTTTAAAAGCATCAGTTATAGAGGTTACATATTATTTCCTAAGAGTTACAAAGAAAAAGATATAACCAAAATTAGGCTTCTCTAGGGTGTGAGAATGTCTACTTTTGCCATATATTAAAAGCCTTTTTATTCCCATTAACCACAAAGTTATAATATATGTGGGTCTAATTATCCAACTGAGATTTAAGTGGTCATAATACAGATAATCATGTAGTTTCCAATTACTCTAAATCCATTAATTTCCTTATTTAGCAAAGCCACTGGCTTTGCAAATTCCATTTCAAAGGTCAAGCCTACCTGTCTTACAAAGGCTCGGGCCTTGTAGTGTGCTGTTGCTGTGCTACTTATAAAATTTTCTCAAGTTACTCATCCCAATTTTTTTCTGCTTCAAATATCGTTAGCTGAACATGATACATAGGCCTTCCTTCATGCTGTAAATTTGACAAGTCTGGAACACTTCTAAAATAATAGCTGCTTTGGCTTCGGTTCCAGAATGACTGCTACTGACCTTAATATTGGAATATTTGGATATATGCATATCATTCTCAAGCATAAACTCGCCACTCTATACTTGCAGGCTCCTTCAGTACCAGATCCCTCACAAATACTCTCTCCCTGAAATAAATATGATTTTTTTTGCTGACATATGCTATAGTTTTAATCAATACAATGCACACAAGTCCTAAAAATGAATTTAAAAAAGAGAGAAAACTGCCATGCAGGCAATAGCATGAAACCAGAAGGTTTGCTGAAAAGCGAACTGGAAGTGGCTTTTCAAAGTGCGTAGAGTAACACCTAAACAGCCTTGAGATATATATGAAAATACCTCTATGTTGCTTAAAGAACACATGTGAGTAATCCACAGTAGCTGAATTTGCCCAATGCTGAGATTCAAAACCACTGTATCCTTCCAAGGGCATCACAGAAAGCTCAATGGCCTGATTCACATGTCACACGAAGCCAGGCTTCTAGAGAGGAAATGGAGGCCACTTTACTCTGAAATAGCTGTTCGGATGCTGAGCTGAGGTAAGCCATGGTTTGGTTTAGCATGTTGTCTGAAGCTGGGCTTGTGATTCAGCTATTTCCTGACAAACCATAAACTATAATCAAGGTTTGTCCTGTGGCTTGTGATATACTATTTATGAGCAAAAGAGGTAATATTTACACCTTCTGTTTCTTAACCCAAATATTTTTTTATTTTCATTTGGATAACAGCATTGTCTCTTAAAACATTTGTTTATATGTAATCATACAGTATGTATTATTAACGTTTAGAATTTCATAAAAGACCAAATGCTGGTATATGGGATGAACACTATAATCTCAAGATTTAAACACAGAATTATTACTATTAATCTGTTATTAGTGTTCCGTCTGTGGGTAGCAGCAGGGTAACTGAGATTATCTTCCTTCAAATACTTAACGCGGCCCCATTAGGTGCTATAGGAAAATACTGTTTAAATGTGGGAAGCCACATTTGCATTCTGTCCATCTGATCAATCAAGCACTGCCTTAAAAGCACTTAAGCTGTTAATTGCGCCCAAAATGCTTCTATGAATCAACTCTCAAGGTTGCATATTTAGCTCTTATTTTTGCTGTTTGCAGGAAGTGAAATGTCCTTGTTCTCTTTACATCTAGCTGTCACTTTCTGGGAGGGTGACTGATCAATTCCAGAATACTGTTCAAATAGGTGAAACAGGTGTGAAGAGGGGAGTCGCTAGCAGAGTTGGGCGCCCAGAGAGGCTTGCAAGATCATCCTTAATGGAAACAGGCAAGGCCAGGACAAAGAAGAGAGCCTCAGCTGCGCATGGCGGTGCTTTGTTGCACAAAGTCTGGCCACAGGAAGGGAACGCTGGACAGGGACAGTAATGGACAGTGAGCCATTTCAGTGGAAAGGATACAGCATCACTCCCATCACTATTGTAACCCAAGGGCTGTGTGGAGGTGGTACCACCTCCCTCCCATAAAGGACCTGCTAACAACAGCCAGGAGCTCTCAAAGTCAAGAAACAAGGTAATAACTGTTCTGATGCTGTTCCTGGGAAACTGAGGAAAATCTAATATTTTTACTGGGATTGTACTATAAAACAGCAGCATGGCATTTATACAGTCATTTCAAGTGCCTAAAGCCCTTCGCATTATCTCAGTAATCTTTTCAACAATCCACAAAGCTAGAGGAGTATTATTACCCCCATACAGCAGATGCAATTTTAGGGCAAGAGAAAGCTATAAGCTGAACAACATGGTGACCAGGTTGTTGGTTTCTGTCTGTCTCGAGACACTGGAGTGTGCCTCAAAAATGTTACACTTTTAAAAAGCTTGGGACAAATCTATTCTTTCTTTACCAAAATGGGTATCTTCATTTACAAGTCCTAAAGACAAGCTTCTGCAAGCCTTTTTGAATAGTGTTAACTCGTTCTATCATTTCAAGGAACAGGATTTCATTTAATTTCAAAAACTTTGAAATAAAAAAGGCTTTCTGAATTCCAGAAAACCCATGAACAAAAATATTCCCACCCTCAACTGAAAGAGAATTTTAACAACCCCTCCAAACCTGTCAACAAAACTACAAGAGGCATCTAAGTGACAGATCTCTTTTTTCTCATTTTCAAGCTTGCTTTATTTAGAAGAGTTATTAAGAAAAGTTGCACCATTACCACTTAATTAATCTTTGCTCTACTAAGAGATAAACCAGATGTGCTATTACGGTCTTTGTTCTTGTCTACATAAGGATGAGCCGATTATTTAGCTCCAAACAATAGGAGCTTGTATTTAACAGCAAGATTAAAAGTAACAAGCTTCAGCTGGATTTGTTTGATATAAAAACACAGGCACAACAGGAAAGAACAGGAGCTGCCCAAGTATAGCTCAGTTAAAGATATCACACCAATTCATTGTTCGTACTAATCTTAGTTTAGAATGCAAACCACTGTTTGAGCTTCCAAAAGTACAGCACAAAACCCAGTTTGTCTGCTTCTGTTTCCCATCCTCTGAGTATTCCCCTTCATAATTTCATGATAGTCTCCATGATGCAGCAGCCTCTGGAAGTGCAGCAATAGCTGTTAACTACAATTTATCATTTCAGACACCACACAAAGCAACAGATAACCTTCCTTGACCATGGTGTGTGTTGCCTGTGCGGAGTTATGTCACTTACTTAAAAACAAACTGAGCAAAGCTAATCAGTAAACTGGGGTTTCTCCTCTGAACAGCAGGCTTCCAAGCATGACCTTGGGAAAAATGCCCCCACTCCTGGGATAAAAAAAAAAATCACTTTCTGCAGACTCCAACACTAGTTCTACTGAAGTACATGAATGAGTTAATACACGGAGAAAAGTCAGCTCAGAAATGCAGTCAAACACCATTAGCAAATACTTTCACTTGAACTTCTATCAAGGTTTGGAGCAGAAATGTTACTAGAATTTAATTGCCGGCTTGCAACTGGAAATCTATACATAAGAGCAGGGATGAACATCCTACGATTTTAATTCTTAAGGACCAGCATCTATTTTTACGGTATTTTGCTGAAAAACTGTAAGAACTAAATAATGGTGATTTTCCATCATTGCACTTTCCCAGGCTTCGTGTAACCAAAGGTCAACAAAATCTTCATTTGCTGGTAACCAAGTAGATCATATTCACCAAAAACAAAATAAAAATACAATATTAAGACATACCACACAGAAAACTTACACTCCCTTGATAATATAAAATGGTACATTCTGCAGTTTCCAAAGTAGTCGGATAATCTTTCGTCTGTGTAAAATTTCCAAATGTCCATTAATTTCTACTAAAAATAACAAAATACTGAGATCACTTGTAAGAATCTTAGTAAATAGATGCAAAGTGACAACATCAGCAAATTGAATAGAAATATGCGTCATAATATGCAGCACAGTACATTTAATAAAGTCTGATTAGCTGCAAAACATAAACTAGGAAAAAAGCTTCCATTTTCAGAAGAGGAAAAAGGTTTAAAATCAATTAAAATGACTACGACTTATTAGTGACTGCATCCCATCACCTTTAATTTGTTTTTTTAAAAATAAAACATTCTAATGGGAAATATGGTGTTTTTCTCTTTTCTTCTTTTTGTTCACACCAATGGCAAGCCTTGACATTCTATTAGTAATTTGCTATAAAAAGTACAGCCTGCTCATTTGCTTCAGTGCAACAGCAGGTTCTCTGAAAGTGCCACATTTCATACTGAAGTGCTAACCAAAGCTACCATGCTGCGCTTTCTACACGTCTAACTTGAATGTTCTTGCCACATTTGTCACAAGAGAAAGTTTTAAAGAAATAACAAGAAAATTATAGCCTTTTAAACTTCTTTCCATCCCCTTTTCTCCCTCTGAAGTGCAAGGTACACTTCAGCTGAATGAGCTGGTGACAACTCATTCCATCTGGCCTAAGAGGTAGATTTTATTATCAGCTATCAAGGCAAGACTTGCAGAAAACCTTGTTTTAAAGAAAGATGACGACCCGTTCAGCTCTTAGTCAATTCAGAATCCCTTGTCCATTCTAATTGTTCAACAGAATGACTTAAGACTGACCAACTATATAGGCATGTACATTTATAGACAAAATTTATATAACACCTGAATAGCCTATTCTTCCAGTAGTTGTCTGAAAAGTGAAAGGGGACTGACCATTTTTTGGGACAAGCCATAAAAAAACTCACCAAAACAATACCATTGTGCACAATCTGATGGGATTTTTTTTCCCTGCTCAAGAATCACTGGAATTATGGAAACTACAGAAGTTTATCCATGCTCTTATGTGGTGGTCTCCATTCATTTCATACCAAGGAAAATACTCCAGGAATCAGTTTGAGATGTAATTTACAGAACCAGTGAAAAATAAGGATAATTATAGCCATGGCAATGCTTGGAAGAAGACTATAACTATTAAATTGACTTATTTATTCAACACAACAAGTAAGGTTCCTTTCCAGCCTATGTAGCTGACACCACAGACTGTTCCCATGGGGAAATGAGTCAAAAACCCCTAAACCTTAGACCTTATTTTGGAAACAACAGTTTATTTAAGTTCATCAAGCCCTTTGGTTTGGAAAATATCCCTATATTTCTGTGATGAGTTGTTAGACAAGTCTCTCACTGGATTTAATCACTACATAAACTTTGGACAATAATTAAGAGCACAGTAATTGGAGCTTGCCAGGTCCAATCCATTTGAAACAGATAAGAGAAGTCGTGACAGGGGGATAATCTGTCACATTGTCCCTCCTTCAAAAGCCCAAACATTTTGGTTGTTATTCAAACACAGTCCCTTTGGCTCTCTCCAGCTGGAAGCATGGTGAAAGTAGTGCTCATTATTTTGACTGAGTCACATCATATTAGCATTCAGTATTTCGGTCTAAGTGATACAGCTGTAAATATGAAGTGCATTCTTAATCAAATCAAAAGCTTAAGTTATACCTCATGGCCAAATTTTGGTTAGAAACTGTGATGTCCAGGGCTATGCCTTGCTGAGAAATCTTTGTCCCTATGACTAAAAGAGATAAGTTCCAGACAGCACCATTTTGATAATTATATGGTCCACTCTACTCCATGACTAAGGTTTGTGGTGACTTTGTGGAAACTTGGCTGCTTGCTCCGGGGGCTTTCAAATTCTTAAACTGAGATTTATCTATGTCAAGGTTCAAGAAAAGCAGTCTGGTGAGCTACCTACAGCTTACAGTGGTGGCCCCTCCGTCCCCTACCTGCCACCACAGGGATTTCTGAAGGATCATCTTGGCCTGAGGAAAGCAGAAGTCAAAGCTTGCACTGTTGTGCTTCCCTTTTTATACTAACATTTAAAAAACCAAAAAAAAACCCCAACTGACACTGATTGCTATCATAGTCTTTTGTGAAATCAATGCTATAAAGGAGGAATGGGGAACCTGTGACCCTCCAAATGTTGTCCCATCATCCATGGGCTTTGACCATCCTGGTTGGGGTTGATAGGAGTTAAGAGTCCAACATTATCTGGAGTGCCAAAGTTCCTCATCTCTGCTGCAAATCTTCAATTTATTAAGTACTGGGACTTAAAGAGTTTGACAGTAGTATACTACAGAAATACTACTAATTTTATCCAGCAAATTAAATAGACATTATATGTGTATCTAAGCAGGACAGATGCCTTCTCCTTACCATAAATATTATGAAGGGAACTGTAATGCTACTTGGTATATGACATGATCTGCCCTTTCCTGTTGCTAGAACAGTGTAAACAAATGCAGTTCCTCATGAGTAAATACAGTGAACAACCAAGGTGCTTCCTTTCGACGCAACAATCACTTTAGTATGGTGTAGCGGACAGAATGCTGTACTTGAACCTGCAAGATCCAGGTTCAAATTTCTACATGGCCATGAAGCTTGTGTCAGTCACTATCTTTCAGCCTATTCTGCAGCTAAGGGTTGTTGCAAGGACAAAATGGGAAAACTATATAGAAGTTCTTTTCAGCACCTTTGTGGAAGGTCGATATGAATGTGGAAAGACAGATTTTATGATCAACTCTTGTTCAGACTAATCACACAGGGGCACACTTATCTTCTCTACACCTGTTCTTAAATTTATTTGTTATTTCTGTAGGAGGGAACCTGTTTATGTAATATACCCTGTAATTTGGGACACCAATACATTCACTGGGCAGATTCCAGCAGAGCAGAGCATAATTCTTTAGGGTCCGTTAGTTAAACATTAACGAACAGTGCATGTAATCTTATCAAGAATTTGTCCAGTATTTCTTCTATCCATCCCCAGAATGTAGCAAAGATTTAGTGCTTGTCATCTAACTCCTCTAGCTTAAACTTCAAGATGCTATCTCCTTGTAGAAAATGAGTTCAATGACATGTAACGGAAACCACAAAAGGAATGATTTAATAGCCATACAAAATATACTCACTTTTCAATTTCCAATAATAACTTCTCTTCTCCTTTGCAATGATCCAGTCAAAAGTGACAACACATCAAGGTAAAAGTTGGACAGTTTCTAGAGTACATAATCACCAGGGAGGGGAATCCTGCATCACTTTTATCACATATGAACGTTCTTAGTGAAGGATTATCAAACTATCCACAGGTCATATCAAATTGTCTTCTGAGAACCCAGGTGGGTCCAGGGAGTAGTTAATGCCTCACTGTGAGAAGTAGTGGTACTAGCTTCATTAAAGGAGGTGGAATTCCCTCCTTAAGAGGATCTCCCTGGACCCAGAAGATTGCGAAAACATCTCTGCTCGAGGGGGTGGTGTCCGTGCAACTTGAAGTTTGTTTTAAAGAAGTTTATTATCCTGACCCATTTCAATTTTAGCATTGAAAGAGCTTTGGTTGCCCTAACCAATGATCCGCATTGGGAGAGAGGCAGGGGGAATGCAACTCTCTTGGTTCTCCTTGCTCTCTCACTGGCTTTGGATTCCATTGAGCAAGGTATCCTGGATCAGCAATGCAGACTGTGAGTTTGAAGCACAGTGTTTCAGCAGTTCCACTCCTACCTAGAAGTAGGTTTCAGGGAGTGACCATGGGGAAGCGGCCTTGCTTGGCTCACTGGCAAGTCCTACAACACCCATATGAAGCCACTGGAAGGGTAATCTGTGGATCTGGGGAGTGGTATTATCAATATGCAGATGAGACCCAGTTTTGCCTAGAACAGTTTTAAAACCACTCTGGAGCATAGGTCCTATCTGCAGTATAGCAGGACAGAAGCAACCCTGTACTTCCTCTAGCACAGGTACAAACCTATATCAAGATGTTAGAGGGAAGTGGGACAGCTCAGCTTCTCCTCTCGCATGATAAACTAGTGTTTTAATACAGTGGTACCTTGGGTTACATACACTTCAGGTTACAGACTCTGCTAACCCAGAAATCGTACCTCAGGTTAAGAACTTTGCTTCAGGATGAGAACAGAAATCGTGCTCCGGCAGCCCGGCGGCAGCGGGAGGCCTCATTAGTTAAAGTGGTGCTTCAGGTTAAGAACAGTTTCAGGTTAAGAACGGACCTCCGCAATGAATTAAGTACTTAACCCGAAGTACCACTGTACTGTGGAGCACGTCTTTTCTTACAACAAAGAAGAGGCCAGGATCAGGCATATTATCTGTAGACTTCAATCCTAAATAAGTTCTACACCACATATTTCAAATGGTGCAATGGTAATTTTCTCTTCTAAGATAGTTCTGTGTTGTATGAGGGAGGCTAGGGATCTCTGGCAGAGAAATCTGATAGTTGTTAGGAGCAAGTTGAATTATCAAGAGGCATAATAACCAGTCAATACACAAATTCACGTCATGGAAGCTGTGCTCATAATCTATCCTTGAAAACAAACTAGTGCATATTTTCCTGTTGATATACCGTATATAATTTCTAACAAGTCTTGGGGAATGTGCATATTCTCAGTTGCATTTTGTACATTTTCTAAGCAGTATGTAAATATCTTAGCGGTTCTGATGATTAAGCAGATTTAAATCCCGTTAAATAAAATAAGATATGCATAGTGTCCAAGAAACACTGCAGAATGTGAATACTTCATCCTAATTTGGTCATTTTGTGCTTCACCCATGCAATAAGGATAGCCTCCAAGTAACCTCAGATAATGTGCAGGAAGTAGCTATATATGAAGGAATTTTGTATATTGATCGTTCAACATACACTGTCCACCAGTAATGCTTGGAAATGTTCATAAATAACCAATAACTGTGCAGATTAATCTGAAGGCCTGACAGAATTCTACACACTGGTTCCACCTAGGAATCAGTCTGGCTCTAAGCACTCACAGAATGGAAAATAAAGCTGACCTCTGGGATTATAAAAAATATAGCTCACATACAGCTTTCTCAGTGGGCCTTTAAAGCAGTGCTTTAAAGGTTCCAGGAGAAGAAGTAAGCCATGTTGCCAGAGAAATCAATCTGACTAGGTGCAAGCAAAGATTGAGGAGGGAGCAGCAGGTGTCAAAGGAAAGTAATGATCAGTGAAAAGTGAGGGACAAAGTTATTTTTATAACTCACTCTCCAAGAAAACATAGACCTAACTCACTTCTCTGTAAGCCCAAACAGGCTATTTTTACAGAAAAACAAGCAACTAACACTGACTAGGAAAATGAAAATAACCAAGAAGAGTCTTATTGTAGAATCTTATTGTTGCTTCTTTCCGATAGCAATGACTTCCAATTTAGCGCTCTCACTGCCACATTACTACAGTGATATTATCTGCATCTTGCTAAAAGATACAGAGTTTTAGCAAGCAAGAATGCAAAAGTTGCAGACAATCTGATGGACATTTTCACTACTTTTGGAGATCCTAGTATTTTGCAGACTGTTAATGGGTGTGCCTTCAGCAACAGAGTAGTAGAGAAATTAATGGTAATGTGGCATGTCTTGAAAATCCTTTATAGCAAGGCTTGCTCCTCAGGACTCTTTTGAGAGGGCAAACATATAAAACAGGTTGATCGTTTGGCTACAAAAGCTAACAGACCTAAAAACAGGCAAAAGGACTGAAATTGTGCAGTTCATTATGCCCCATGCTTATCACACTTGGTTTAAACAGAGCCCACGACTGGCTTGAGAACCCTGGTATCTCACAAATTCTTGAAACAGAAGAGGAAGTAGAAAATGTTGTTGAACAGAAAGAGGGTGAAGCTGGGGGGAAAAACCAAGAGAAACTCAAAACATTACAAAAAACAGGAAATGGAAGTTGTACCTGCAACCAGTAGCACCAGCCATATGGGGCTGAAGGGGCTTCAGCCCCCTCAATATTTTGAAGCAGGGGGTCTAGCTCCCCCAATATTGAGGGGGCCGGCAATCCCCACTGCTGCTGGGCGCCCTCCGTGAACCACAGCCCCTGCCCAGAATCCCACAAGGGGGCTGGGACAAGTGAGGGTGATCTTTGCCTTTGCTCCTCCCATCCTTTGCCTGGCAGCCTGGGAGGGAGTTGGGACAAGCGAGGGTGAAGACTGCCCTCCGTGCATCCGGCCCCCACCTGGCGCATGCCAAGTGTGGAGCCCAGTGACTTCGTTTCTCCTCCTCTGGCGTGTGAGCTGTTGCCACAGGAGCCCCATCAGCTGGAATTGCAGCTGCAAATGGCGTGGTACTGGCAACAGGGAAAAAGCAGAAATCCATTCTGTATGATGAACGAAGTGTATGCAAAGTGGAATCCGAAATCAAACACATAGGCTTGGTATATGGGTGCTGATTATAGAGTACTTGTCCACAGAGCACACAAACTGGCCCAGCAGTTCTACTTGGTTTATCATGAACCTATTCTAACAGCTCAGCCAGTGCAAGGGGTTGTTTCTGTAATGGAAGAATACACACAATCTGGGGATGTCTGCCCATTTGGTGTATCATTGCTAATATGTGGGTGGAATGAGGGATGACCATATTTATTTAAGACTGATCCATCTGGTGCTTATTTTGCATGGAAAGCAACTGCAATGGGAAGACAACTATGTGAATGGGAAGACATTCCCTGAAAAGAGGTACAGCAAAGACTTGGAGCTTGAAGATGCTATTCACATTGACACTGAAGGAAAGCTTTGAAAGACAAATGACAGAAAATAACATAGACGTTGGCATCTGTAATAAGGCAAGATTGAGAAGATTCACTCCAACTGAGGTTATGGATTACTTGGCTGCAACTGCCTAGTATGCATTAAGGAAGACTGCTTCAATACATACAAGGATCTTTTAAAAATATTTGGCTTCTGCAATCTCATTTCTACTTTATCTGCTAGATTTTTTTTTAAAAAAAGAAATATTATGGATTTAAATACTACTGAAAATGTGGAATTATTGTTCTTTAAAATATTAAACACTGTACAAGAATACACAATATGATTTTTTAAAAAAAACCAACACCAAACAAATTCAAATGGCACCTTCACCTTTCTCATACGTGAAAGAAAATATTACTTTAATCAAAACCAATTCTAACACAACATATATAGAGTATATGCCATGTAAGCGGTTGGCATTACTGTTGAGTCACTCTCAGGAGGAAGTTTGAAGTGATACACCATATTTTCCTCCATCTTGCAAGGAATAGTACTAGAGAGAGGTGAAGCAGAAGCAGGCAAGGTGGGAATGAAAGCTCTTGCCCTGGGAGTGGATGAGGAAACTGCATGATAGAGAAATGGCAGGGAGATAGACAGGCATTTGCTTCCTTCTCTTATTTGTGTTCCTCTCCCTGTCCCTCCTACCCCATTACAAAGCAGGAAGAAGTGAAAAGGGGAGTAGCCCTTTTGGTCTTGCCCACCTTAAACCCAACCAAAGGGGGCTGGGTTTAGTTGGAAGGCTGTACCATTTGATTCTTGAATTATGAGCCAGTCCGTCCTTAAGGAGAGATGAATCTCAGGTTCCCATCACACATGTGTGCATGGCAGTCACTTCCCTGTTGTGTTATTCCACACAACAGCAGCATATGTACCAACACTGCAACCACATGAATAGGGCTTCCTGTATAAGTCTTATCCCACCCATTTAATGGCTTACCTCCCTCCTGATGGGATAGCATTTGGGTGGAAAGACCCACATAATCCTCTCTGCCTACGTAGTTGCAGTACACACAATCACATACACTCAGTTGCTTATAAGGAAGCATCTTAAGGAAGAAGCTGCAAGGCAGTTTGTGTACATGAGCTCTTCAAACTGTATTAGACTATGTTATCCTACATTTTTGCTTCTTGAGTGGGGTGGCTGACTTTTAAATAAAGCAACATTTTAATCAGTTTCAAACTGCAATGCAACTCAAGAAGGGCAATTATTTGACACAACTGCCATCTAGTGTATATTCTGAAACAGAAAACAATACTGGACTCAAAACATTTCCATAACAGACACGTTGGTCTATTAGGGGGGGGGGGACTCAAGCAAAATGTCCCAAAGTACTGAGTATTTAGCCAGTAAGTACTAAATGAACAACTAAATAGCAGAGCAGATTAGTGGCTGCACTCAATGCTACTGGAACAAAGAAACAATAAGTGAACCGTGGGATCCTGGAACTAGATGATGATCTTCTACCACCTAATACAGTTCTTTGCTTTTTCAGAGTTGCATGCCCTTCAACCACTTTTGTCTGCTTATCCTATTTGGTTTCAACTGATCTTTACCCAGTAAAAAGGTAAAGGGACCCCTGACCATTAGGTCCAGTCATGGCCGACTCTGGGGTCTTGGCGCTCATCTCGCTTTACTGGCCGAGGGAGCCAGCGTACAGCTTCCGGGTCATGTGGCCAGCATGACTAAGCCGCTTCTGGCAAACCAGAGCAACACACGGAAACGCCGTTTACCTTCCCACCGGAGCGGTACCTATTTATCTACTTGCACTTTGACGTGCTTTTGAACTGCTAGGTTGGCAGGAGCAGGGACCGAGCAACGGGAACTCACCCCGTCACAGAGATTCAAACTGCCAACCTTCTGATCGGCAAGTCCTAAGCTCTGTGGTTTAACCCACAGTGCCACCCGCGTCCCTCTTTACCCAGTACTCCATCTAAAATTATTCTTCAGCTTTGTAAATATGAAGACCTTGATTTTCCCATTACTTCCACTCTCTGCTTCACAAGGAGACCTGGATGTTTCACTTATAATTTTAGATACAAATCTGAATAACTGCTGGTTTCATATTTTCAAAATACAGGGTCCCAGGGCAGAGAAGCCATTTGGCATGAGTGATGCTCATAATGCCTGGTCTGAAAGACTTGTTTACCTGTGTTTGCCCAGGCATGGGCTACTTGAGGCTACAGAGTGAATTTGAATAATCATGGCCAGACCAGAACAGGCACTAGATCACCTTAAAAGTTGTTGTTTTTTTAGGAGTTTTTTTAAAGATAACAATGTAAAAGCCTTGTTCCTACATGGAGAAACAGTAACTTTAATGTATACAAAGCTCATTCACATATGCAGATAGTTATTACACAGACAACTAACAGGGAAGGTTGCATTGGGTAAATTTCCATCGGATACTTCTATTTAATGTGAAAGAAAAACCTGTGCATTGATGGAGGGTCAGTTCCCGAAATACTGCCCTTGTTCATTGGGTTATGCTGCCATCTAGTGAAACCTGACTCAATAAAAATATCAGATGTTACATAGAAGATACTGCTACAGACTTAAGACAGGGCAGGGGAATGAAGGAGCGTGGCGAGCAAGATCTATACACTATAAAGAAAGTTGACAATGTTCTTTCTTAAATGTGTAACTTAAACAAAGTTCTTTCTTAGTGGCATTACCAGGAGAGGAGGTTAAACGGTTAGCAAGTTGGTGCATTCAAAATTACTTAACCTATTCCTTTGGTCAATGGTAGCCACTTGGACACCTGATGGCATCAACTCAGTAAGGCTCCAAAATCAGAAGAAAGGGAAAAAGAGAACTGAATGTGGCAGTTAATGTTTATAACACATGGTGCATATGTTCCGTTTGTCACATTTCCAGTAGGTTGCAAGAGAAGGATATAAAAAGAGGAGAATGAGAGGTGTTTGTGTGTGTGTGTGTTGCATGACAGAACTGACAAATTTTATTCATTCAGGAAAAATATGGTTTCCCCATCTAGGCCAACAATATAAGAGAGACCATACTGGGACCATTTTTGGACTCCGAAAACAACAGCTGTGCTGCACATTAGATATGCTATACCTTCTCTCTTTTTTTATGGCGTCAGTGCTCTGGTGCCTATCATTTTGGTTGCCAATTGTAATCATTTTGATTTAATATTCAAGACCACACTGCTTAATTTTTGGCAGATATTCATTGGTGGTGATGTTGGGGTTGCATCATACAAATTACCAAGCATATTTCTCACTACTCTTACCCTAAGTGAAGCTACCTGCATTTACAGTGCTTTCCTTTTAGACATAATTATTGGGGAAGGGGCAACAGGCAAAATATATGAGAAGTGTAAAGATGAGTGAATAACTCTCAAGTTAATCCCTCTCCCTCCTTGCCAGGTCAAAAACCCTGAAACACCTTTCTAAGTTTGAACCAGTTTAAAAGGTTGTTTACTGTTGTGTAGTGCCAAGTAACAATTCATGTGTGTGTATATATCATAACTTGAGCACATGTTAGATTATTAAATCATGCCTATTATATTAAGCAATGAACAGCTGCAACATGCAGCGCAGACTTTCTACATATCAACATGAACACAACAAATACTTGGCTAAAATCTGCATTAAAAGCTCTTCAGAAGGTGATTGGTAACATATGGAATTAAATGACAACCAAACAGTGAGAAACCATGAGTCTGAACCTTTGGAAGTTTCAATTGCTAACACATAGTCAATTTCTCATTAAATATTTAAAATAACTTCTGTGAGTGGTTAATTAGGGTACAACACAAGAAACAACCGAAGCTGACAATTATATTGTAAAGAGAAACCAGTAAACTGTTGTCTAAACAATTTATATTAGGAACTTAACTCACCTGAGAAAATATATTTGCAGTTGGAGCAACTCTGCTATCCACAATGCTATGCAATATTGCTAACAATCTGTCCAGAGGGAATGGCTTTGGCCCAAGAAGGTGACCGCTGGTCTGTTAAAAAAAAAAGTGTATTTCATCAGCTAGATCTTCTTGGAACATAGCAAGCTGGATCTCATTTATTTTATTTTTCCAGTTATCAGACAGTAATACATTTTTACATTAAACAAAAAGCCCCACTTTTTATTTTTAATATACTGTTTTGCAGTACAGGAGTAAAAGCATTCAAGTAAAAGCAGGACTCTGTACTAAATTACAAGCATTATACACATATTAACCCAACTTTTTAAAGATAAAGAGACTGCAGAAAAACAGTTGGGACTGTTTAAAACCACAGTATTAGAAGCTCATCTAGGCCAAAAGGATGCCAGTATAGTTAGCAAACAATATCAAATAAGCTATTAGAGACAAGAAGACATATTTTAGAAAACAGACATCTTGTCCAAGTGAAAAAAACCAACAAAAAGGAACACAAACTTTTGCAGCGTTTTATGTTATGCCATGTGCCCATGGCAGCCACTTTGTATAAATATTTATTAAAGTTTTCACACTATTACATAATGAAAAAGAAAAAAGAAAAAATACAAAGTAAAAAACAGTTAAAAACAATTCCATCTTTTTGTCACTTATCTTTCATTTGCTTGTTTCCTGGACCTCCTCATACCTCCCTTTTTTGTATTCCAGTTCAATTTATTAATTCAGCAATTCCTTTCCCTCCTTATTTTATCCTGATCTTTAATCTTAATATATTATAACATTAAATTCTTACCTGTTTAAAATCCAATTTTTTCATATTCTTTTATACCATTACAGCTAGAAACCACTTAACTTCAATCCAACATCATTCTAACATTCATTAATTTTGCAATATTTCTGTAAATAGTCTTTAAATTTCTTCCAATCTTCTTCCACCAACTCTTCTCCCTGGTCTCGGATTCTGCCAGTCATTTCCGCCAATTCCATGTAATCCATCATTTTCATCTGCCATTCTTCCAGAGTGGGTAGTTCTTGTGTCTTCCAATACTTTGCAATAAGTATTCTTGCTGCTGTTGTAGCATACATAAAGAAAGTTCTGTCCTTCTTTAACACCGATTGGCCGACTATGCCCAGGAGAAAGGCCTCTGGTTTCTTCAAGAAGGTATATTTAAATACCTTTTAAAATTCATTATAAATCATCTCCCAGAAAGTCTTAATCCTTGGGCACGTCCACCATAGGTGAAAGAATGTACCTTCAGTTTCCTTACATTTCCAACATTTATTATCGGGCAAATGGTAGATTTTTGCAAGCTTGACTGGGGTCATGTACCACCTGTATATCATTTTCATAATATTCTCTCTTAAGGCATTACATGCCGTAAACTTCATACCTGTGGTCCATAACTGTTCCCAGTCAGCCATCATTATGTTATATCCAACGTCTTGTGCCCATTTAATCATAGCAGATTTCACCGTTTCATCCTGAGTATTCCATTTCAACAGCAAGTTATATGGCAGCCACTTTGTGACTGGTGCCAACATCACTTTCATGAAGTTTAAAGTATTCCCACTGGTCCAAAAAGGTTGGTAAGCTCCGCTCTAGCAAAATGGTCAAGCGTTTGGACTGCAACTGTGTGTTCCCCCCTTCTCTTTTAAAAACTCACATGTGATGAGGCTGGTGTCTGGAGGGCCATATCTTCACCACCCCTGCTAGCCAGTAACACAATGAACATTATAACTACAGTGGTACCTCTGGTTATGAACTTAATTCGTTCCAGAGGTCCGTTCTTAACCTGAAACTGTTCTTAACCTGAAACACCACTTTAGCTAATGGGGCCTCCCGCTGCCGCCATGCCGCTGCTGTGTGATTTCTGTTCTCATCCTGAAGCAAACTTCTTAACCCGAGGTACTATTTCTGGGTTAGCGGAGTCTGTAACCTGAAGCGTTTGTAACCTGAAACGTAGTACAGTGGTACCTTGGGTTAAGAACTAAATTCGTTCTGGAGGTTCGTTCTTAACCTGAAACTGTTCTTAACCTGAAGCACCACTTTAGCTAATGGAGCCTCCTGCTGCTGCTGCGCCGCCGAAGCATGATTTCTGTTCTTATCCTGAAGCAAAGTTCTTCACCCGAGGTACTATTTCTGGGTTAGCCGAGTCTGTAACCTGAAGCGTCTGTAACCTGCGGTACCACTGTAGTAGTGACAACCACTAACAACAGGCAAACCGGGTTCGTGTCTCCGCTCCTCCACATGCAGCTGCTGGGTGACCTTGGGCCAGTCACACTTCTTTGAAATCTCTCAGCCCCACTCACCTCACAGAGTGTTTGTTGTGGGGGAGGAAGGGAAAGGAGAATGTTAGCCGCTTTGAGACTCCTGAAAGGGAGTGAAAGGCGGGATATCAAATCCAAACTCTTCTTCTTCTTCTTCTTCAATGCAATCTGTTGAGGATGCCTTTTGCAGAAGCATCATTAAAATAAATTGAGAGTGCTCTTGCACAGCTTTCTCTTATTGCTCTTGGGCTTGTACAGGTGCTCCTGCTGGATTCTGCCTCAGTTACTTACACTGATTTATTGATTAAATAAATTTAAAAGGGTGGGAAAACCCAGCTTTCTGTTTGAACCAGTTTCACAGAGATTGGATGCAACAAGGAAGTCTGGTTAGAATTCCAATCTCATGGCTGTGCCAAAGAGGGAAGCATGCAAACATGAGGCACTTGCACGCTAAACACCCATGTTTAGTGTAACATCTGAAAAGGCTGATGATTCAGTGAATTTAGATAGCCAAGGGACTGTAATTCAAGGTCCAGTAATAAGAATTTCAATGCAATTTGTATGTTCCACACTTATAATTTAAGTACACAGCTATGATGTGGTCACCTGAATTCTGTTAAGGCTCTGTGCACATTCAAAGATCAGGTGAGCTTCTAGTATGTTTATAAAGAAAAAATGGGGAGAAAAAGTCAGCATTTGCTACAACCCAGTAATCTGTATGGTGAATGCATGGATCTAACTTATTAAATTTACACACTATAAAACTGTAGATGTGGGAAACATTTTTTTCATTCCATAAACTGATCTTTCATTTCAACATCTCTTCTTGAAGTATGCATTCCTTATTTTTTCTTGCTTCACAACTAGGATTAAAGGGAAGGCAGTCACGGTTCTAAATCTTTGGATGGCAATCTCTCTCAGTAACAACTTCAGCCATTCTACTGCACTAGTTATCAAAAAGATATAGCAGCTCTGCAATCTTAAAAGGAGCGGAGGAAACAATCACAGGCAATGGTATAAAAATCCAGGAAGGGTTTCTAATGTTATTCATATAAATACATTCTGCAACCTGTACAAATTATGCAAAATCTGCATATACGGTAGATTCTTATTTGGCTTGTTTCTACTATTGCTAGTAAGGGAGTGAAACTTCCTGCCTGCCTCTGGCCACTAGGAGATTTTTGCATGTGTGGAATTATATATGCATGTCTGTGGAGTTTCCTTGGAGGTGGGTGTTCAGTCGAAACAGTTCCTACCCTAAAAAGTTTAAAAGGACAGAGATCAAACTAAAGAAGGGATGGTCTTTCCAGCAATATTGCAGAAAGAAAACACATTCACCTGTGGGCGTGGCTGCCTTTATTCCTTTAGGCAGTTCTAGGTAACCTTTTAAGGCAAAGTCCTCTCAAGGCAATCATAGAATATACAGTAAAATACAATAGGACATTTCATCATATGTTAAGACAATTTAGTGACACTCTGTTTCAATTTTATACCAGAATGGAGATAATCTATCAAACAGAAAGCTGAATTTACCTTTTCATGTTTCTTCTGAAAGTTTTTCTTCCTAATTTTTCCATGATGCTGCATGTGAAAAGAAAAATCCAGCTGTGAAATAGTTATTTGCAATGGTACATAATTTATATGGGGAGAACAGCCCAACTTCACTGAACATATCACACAGCTACGCGACAGCATACACAATAACTGTACTGTTACAGGTATACTTCATGTAATAACTATTTCATTTATTCTTCACAAACCCTGTATGGACAATAGCAATGCTAAAATATGGCCCACTGTGGCCTGCCCATGGCACGTCAAACTGTGACAGACAGTGCACACCACTGAAAAAGTACAGTATTTATAACGGGGGGGGGGGGAGGATTTACTGGAAGGTATAAGATAAAAAATAAATAAGAAAGTAATTGTGTGTACCTCTGAATACAGTTATCCATAAATTTATCTGAAAATTCACTAAACCATTTCAGCCATTTAAAACATGCAGCTCTCTCGCTCTCTCCCTACTGGTAAAATAGCTGCAAAAAGACCGGGAGGGGGAAAATGTTTTCCTTTCCATCAACTGACAAGATGAAGCAGCTACTGCTTCACTTTAAAATGCTGCCAGCCTTTCCTTGCTTCCTTATCAAATCTAGGTAAAGAAGTAGTTATTTTAGATACAAAGCCAATTTTGCGCCTGTTCAAAACAGCAATTGATGGAAGGCATGGAGGGTTAATTATTTTGGAGAGTTGCCAACCAAATGCTGGTATCACCCCACCACTGACGTTTCTTCAGATTTTGCTATTTGGTTATATAAAGTAAATCAAACTGTTGCCTTGCTGAATATTTTTATTAAAAATAAGCAATTTATAAAGATAAAAAGGGAAAAATTACATCTAAATTTTATTTTTCCTAGTGTAATATAAAACAAGCATATTGATTAATAAAATGTATCGCGTACAATTCATTTCTTTGAAATAATTAAAACCAACCAATTGTTTAGATGTAGGCTTTTCTCCCAGTATTAGAAAAAAGCTTCCATGCTTCCAATGACCTCAGTGAGTGAAATCCAACATCACACAGACTTTCACTTGTGCAACAGGACTCCTCTTTCATCTACATCTACTTTCCCCTGCAACCCCTGCCCCTTCCCAAAAATTCTGCTCCAGGGGACTCTCCAACCACCCAGAGAAGAATTTAGGACATTTTAGGACATTTAGGAATTTTGGCTCTTTTCTTTGATCTCTACCCCAGATCAAACTATATCCCCCACTTTCAACAGTGTTTTGCCATATAGAATTGAGGCGAGAGGCTGCTATTGCTGCTATTGAAGCGCTACCAAGTCTGGATCAAAGCCCTGCTGAACATGTAGAGCTAGTAGTGTATTTTAGCCATGGTTTATAAAGCTCTTTAGAGACATGCAAAGGTATTAAAGAATGTTAAAGAATGCTAGAAGAGATTACGGCAAAAAGAACAAACCTATTTACCTTAACGAAGAACCTTTTATCTGTCCTGGCAGGGTTGTAAGAAGCAAGGTATGCAGCTATTAGTAGGAACTTGGAATAATATGGAAGCTCTACATGAGCATGAGCTGAAAGTCCTAGAAAAAAAATGTGAGACAAAAAAAAGTATGAGTTTGGAAGACTTAAGTTAACCAGTGTTGATCCCCACAAACCCCATTTGCTGGAAGAGAATATGTACCAGCATTCCGTGCTGCCTGTTTAGTTTCTTTAAACTGTTGGTATATTTGCAAATGCATACTGAAGACAATGACTGAATTGCTCCAAATTACAGGGGTATTTTTTGTCAATAATTAACACTACACTATTACTTCTTCACATACCTTTTAGTTGCCCGGCTTCACCATCATCCTGGAGTAATTGTTCCCACTGGGAGCTAAAAGACAATGCAGCTATTTTTAAAAATGCATTTGCCATGCCTAAAAGCAAGACACTTAGAGATTTGATTTTTAGAGATGAGTGAGTGCATTTGTGTTACTTTTGAATAAGAATAATTATGCAATTAAACTGTTTAAAAGTATATAGACGATTAACAATGATGTCAGATTATTCTGATTTACATCAGTTCGCCAGACAAAAACGGGCAAAGTAACTTTTATTCGTGGATTTAACATTGGCTAAATCTAACCTAAGGAGTAGTGATGTATGGAAGTGAGAGCTGGACCATAAAGAAGGCTGATCGCCGAAGAACTGATGCTTTTAAATTATGGTGCTGGATGAGACTCTTGAGAGTCCCATGGACTGCCAGAAGATGAAACCTATCCATTCTGAAGAAAATCAGCCCTGGGTGCTCACTGGAAGGACAGATCCTGACGCTGAGGCTCCAATACTTTGGCCACCTCATGAGAAGAGAAGACTCCCTGGAAAAGACCCTGATGTTGGGAAAGATGGAGGGCACAAGGAGAAGGGGACGACAGAGGACGAGATGGTTGGACAGTGTTCTCAAAGCTACCAACATGAGTTTGACCAAACTGCAGGAGGCAGTGGAAGACAGGAGTGCCTGGCATGCTCTGGTCCATGGGGTCACGAAGACTCGGACACGACTAAACAACAATAACCTAAGGATGGTGCAACCTGGCCTGCAAGCAACTACTACTACTACTACTACTACTACTACTACTACTGATGCCTCATTATAGACCCAGTTTAGGAGTATCAACAGGCAAGTCTCTAGTTCACTTCTCATTAAGTGGTCCTAGGTAAGCCATAATCTTCTAGCCTCTCACCTGCATTATGGGGAAATTACTGACCTACCATGTGGGGTAGGTTGTGTAAGCATTGTGTGTGAAATACTTTGATTACTCAAAAAGCACTATATTAAATGCCAACCATATTAAACTGCCTAAAGAAACAATACTAGCTTTAAAACTGTCATGCCCAGGGGTAGAATGGGAAAAACCCAAACACAATGCTTCAGTTGCTAGGTAACTCCCCATTCAGGTTCTCTGGTTCCATTTCATTGTTGTATCCAAACTGGATAGGGAATTGTAGCAAGAAGAATGACTCCCACCCCCCGCAAAAGAAAACACCAAATGATTTCACCTGGGATTTGGGACAGAGGGGGGAACAGAAAGCTAGTCCTCAAGTCTAGGAAACCCCTATTTGTGGCCTGCTGGCAAAAATAGTCACTAAACACAGCAACATTCATGTAAATGAAAAATGGATAAAGAGTTAAGTGTAGGTAAAACAGAGTAACATTCTACAACCAGTTAATTACAAAAGACTTGTCCTACAGGACCACCTCTCCTGGTATGCCCCACAGAGGACCTTAAGGTCCATGAATAACAACACTTTGGAGGTCCCAAGCCTCAAGGAGGTTAGATTGGTTCCAACTGGGGCCAGGGCCTTTTCAGCACTGGCCCCGATGTGGTGGAACGCTCTGTCACAAGAGACCAGGGCCCTGCGGGATTTGACATCTTTCCACAGGGCCTGCAAGATGGAGCTGTTTCACCTGGCCTTCGGCTTAGACTCACTCTGACCCTTTATATGGGATTTGGTATATAAATTTTCCCTTGGCTTTTTTGCTGGCCCATGTAGGACCAGCATGGCTGGCTGGCTCGGGTGAACATCTGATGTTTCCTCCCTTTATGGTCTTGATTTATGGGCTGCTACTAAAATGAGGCTGCATTTTAAGCTGTATTTTAATTGTTTGTTGTTGTTTTTCTTTTCTATTACGTTTTATTGTAATTCATATTTGGTGTTAGCTGCCCTGAGCCCAGCCCTGGCCGGAGAGGGCGGGGTATAAAAAAATATTGTTTTTATTACTATTATTATTATTATCTGTATAGCAAAATGCTAAGTTGTACAATATGATTCTAAAGTGTGTTAAAGTATTGACTTTTAAAAGTAACATAAATATCAATAGAAATCAGTGAAAATGTTAAATATTAACAGCATGAGGTTAGTATCCAGTTATGCTAGATGGTATAGGACTGCGACAAAATCCCCTTTCAGACTTCTCGCTGCCATGCTAATCTTCCAGGTACAAGACAACTTTTTTCCATATAAACATTTGCTGCATCTCAGATCACACACATTCAGCTTAAACTAGTATAGCCCTGGTACAGATTATATAACCTTTCCCCGGCAAATGCACACAAATATCCAACAAGCCCTGCTCTCTCTGGAAGAAAGAGAAAAGTGAAGAAAATTGATTTAACCAGTCAATCTCACAAATTTCAATGGGAGAAATTTAAGCACCTCAAATCAAATTGCATGTGTCGCTTAACCAAAGGGGTCATTACAATATAGTTTACAAAAGGAACCCCAGCATAAAAATAGAAAGCAACGAAAATACATAATTCCTGTATTAAAAAAATTATTAATTAAACTAATTAAATCAATCAATCAATCAATCAATCAATCACCCCAAGCACCTCTCCACCAACACAACACACTCATTTGCAGACTTCCCATATCTCATCTAGCAGCACCTTTACCTAACATCTTTATCCTAATGTTCCATTTAGAAACAGACATGTACTGCATTATTTTTCATTTATTGGTAGGCGTAACCTATTTAACAGATTTTTAAAAGCCAGGACATCTGCTTTAGCAGGAAAGAATACCACCTACAGCACCTACTTGACATTTTAGGTAAGCCTTGAGAGGCAGCTTTCTAAAAATAAAGAGGGGGACAATTACCTTGATATTTCCCGCAGGTAAACAGTCTGCATAGCTTTCTTCAAGTGGGATTCAATATTTTTCCAAAGTTTGCGTGTGTCACGTTCACTTGCTGTATCACAAACACACAAAAGTAGTATTGATTCAAGATGAACTTTGAGAAGTGTTCAGGTGATACACTGGCTCTTGGATTTAATATAGGTTTACAGATTAAAAGGCACGTTTCTTTTGAGATTCTGGTACTGATTATGTTCATAACATCAAACTATAGTATAACTGTTATGCTGCAAATGTTGCATAATGGAAAAATGTATTGATAACGGACCGATGGTTTAGCATGATATGCATAAGGTAGAACAAACCTCAGCTTATGCACTCTCCCCTCCTATGCAGATGTGTACAATCCGAGAATAACTGGAACTGCAATCATGGAAATTGTAGAGTTGGAAGGGACCACAAGGGTCATCCAGTCCAACTCTTTGTAATACAGGAATTTTTTTGCCCAATGTGGGGCTCAAACCCACAACTCTGAGATCAAGAGTTCCATGCCCTACTGACTGATAATTCTATGTCTTACCTCCATCCTTTTAGCTTAAAAGACTCTTCGGTCCTGCCCTTTCCTTGTTAATCAGGTGCAGACAAAGCACCGTCCAATTACCTAACCATTGTTCAAGGGACTTACAGTGGTGCCCCACAAGACGAATGCCTCGCAAGACGAAAAACTCGCTAGACGAAAGGGTTTTGCGGTTTTTGAGCTGCTTCGCAAGTCAAATTTCCCTATGGGCTTGCTTCGCAAGACGGAAACGTCTTGCAAGTTTGTTTCCTTTTTCTTAACACCGTTAATACAGTTGCGACTTGACTTCGAGGAGCAACTCATAGAACGCGGTGTGGTAGCCTTTTTTGAGGTTTTTGGTGATTTTTGAAGCTTTTCCAAAACTTTTCCGACACCGTGCTTCGCAAGATGAAAAATTCGCTAGACGAAAAAACTCGCAGAACGAATTAATTTCGTCTTACGAGGCACCACTGTCAATTGCACCATCCCCACCTTCTCACTCATTCTCTCCGGAAAGCATCCCCCTCTCCTTCCTTGGAGATCAGCCCTATGGGTATAACCAATCTTGCTGTTCAGTTTAGCACAGAGTCCAAAAAGCACACTGGATCTTCTAACTATGATTAGACGACTGAGCCTGCCCATGACCCCTAAAGTATTGCACACCCCATTTCCAACAATGATTACCAATTGTGGTTTGGGGAATACACATAAGACTAACTCCACAGCAAGCCCCAAAACTGAAAGAGAACGATGCCCAGGTGAGAGAGAAGGCAGGAGGAAGAGTAAATCAGCCCAAGGAACACTTCTGATTTGTCTAATCATGGTCAGAAACATATAAAGACTCAGAAAGCTTTTTATTGCCTCCTCTCTAGAACCATCCACTATTTATTCATATGAACGAAAAACACTCACCCTTTTGCTGGACCACAGGCTCACAGTACTTAGAAAAATTGAGTGCAGCCTGCAAGACAAGCAGTGGTATAATTGGTATTATCCCACATTTTAAATCTTTGCATCCCTGGCATTTGAAAGAACCCTGGAACACATGTTAAAAATATCCCACCCCTATCTGAAAAGGAGCTGCAACACTCCTCTCCAACCCTGAAGAGCAGCAACTTACAATGAAATTGCATGCAGGAGAAATAAAACAAGAAAAGGGTAGATGAATTAGTGGCTGCACAGAGCCATAAAAACAAAATAAATCTTTGACATGGATAAGCAGGACAGTATAATGCCATATCTGGTAACCTGAAGGTCCTGAATGCATGTCCATATTTTAAGACAGGAATGGGGAATCTCTTTCAGTACTGGAGCCACATAACCTAGTGGGCAACTTTCCAAGGGTGACATGCTGGGAGTGGGTGCAACAATGGATATATCTTTGTGCAGTAGGTTACAGTCCAGCCACATAAAAGTCAGAATTTTCTATTTATTCATCTAGGCAACCAAGAGGCATTCGTACATTTCAAGGATGTTCAGACACAGCAACCATGTCTTTCAGAACTTGCTCAGCTGCTGGTGAGAGAGCTGCATTATTCCAGCCCCTACATGTAGGCAACAGTTACTTTTATGTATGCAGATCAATAATGTGGCTTTGTGAAGGCTGCAAGCTCGCTGAGCTTCTCTTTCTGGCCTGCCGAGCCGACAACCTAGCAACCTACACCTGAGAAATAGCACAGAATCCACATGCTATGTTATATAGGACATTCTAAGAATTCCAAAGCCAGCGTCAAAAGCACTATGACACCACATTCATTATGAAAGCACCTAAGAGATCCCTTACTAGATGTCGGAGCTCCTTCAAGTCCCTGCAGACAGGATAGAAAACGCCAAGCAGAATATTTATATATGCAGCGTAAAAATCAAGAGAATACTCCGGAGGATGGTCATGGGACAGAATCTTTTGCAGGTGTCCTGTTTAAATAAAGAGCATTGAAAAACAAAAAGCTGATGAGCACATCATAGAATTGTTCTCAGGCTAAAAATTATGCAGAGAACAAACAATGTATGCACACTTTAGATATACAGTTATACTTCAGCAGGAAACACCCCTTCTGCCAGAGGGCCTGTAATCCCCTTCTGGCAATTCAGCACTGAACACCTTTTAACCAGTTCTGGGAAATCCAGTAGTAAAGAGTCTTCAATGTAAAAGAACAGCGATTGCCAAAATCACCATGTCTGGTTTCAGGGGGAAGCTTACATGTTTCCAGTCATCTCTCTTCAAGATAAAGGCACACACTTTCAGACTCAGTCAGCTGTGAGTACAGCAATCAAACCTAAACAAACTTTAATGACCCTAAATCAGGTATTTTTAATCAGACCAAACTCCAAGGTTTCCCTTCTGATCAATTTCTCTTTCAGGCCCAGACTTCAGGGTAAGAACAAATTCTCCATTTCAAATTTGACCCGAGTTGTTTTTTGTTTTTTTTAATTTTAAAAATAAATTTTATTTCCGATATACACTCTTTTAAAATCACAAACTTACCAAAAAGAAAAAACACAAAAAATAAACAAATATAGACAGTAAAACATCAAGACGTAAATACATTTCTCCAAAAGTACTAATTATCATATCGTCATTCTGACTTCCCTCCACCACGATTTAAGCTATATCACATTAATAACCTTCTTGCAGTTCCTTCTTTCAACTTTTGTCTTTACTTCGCAGATTCTATAGTTCACCTACTGTTATTTTAATATTACCTAAGTTTTTTTCCATGTATGATATAAATTTATTCCAATCATTAATAAAGTTTTTATTACTCTGGTGCCTAATCTTCTGAGTCATTTTTGCCAACTCAGAGTACTCAAATAGCTTGTTTTGCCATTCACTAATAGTTGGGATTTTAGATGATTTCCAGTTCTGTGCCAACAATATTCTGGCTGCTGCTATTGCATACTGGAACATGGTTTGATCTTCTTTCCTGATCTCCTCACCGACCATTCCCAGAAGAAATGCTTCTGGTTTTTTTGGAAATGTGTATTTCATTATCTTTTTCAATTCGTCGTAAATAGAACCCCAGAACCTCTTCACTTCTTCACATGACCACCACATATGATGGAAGTCACCCTCTTTTTTTTTACATTTCCAACATCTTTTGTCTCCAGTCTTGTACATTTTTCCCAGCTTAACAGGAGTAATATGCCAACGATACATCATTTTTTCGATATTTTCTCGGAGGCTAACGCATGCTGTAAATTTTATATCCTTAGTCCAAAGTTTCACCCATCTCTCATATTCTAGACTGTATCCCAAATCTATGGCCCACTTTATCATGACCTCCTTCACCTCCTCGTCTTTAGTATCCCATCCCAGTAATTGATTGTACATTTTAGATAAAAGCTTACTCTTTCCTTCTAATATTTCTACCTGGAATTTTGATTTTTTCTCACTCATCCCTATTTTTTTGTGTTCATTCCATAGGGCATTAATTTGGTGAACCTGCAGCCACCCTATTGTCTTATCCTTTAGTTCTTCATATGATTTAATTCTCCACCCTTTATCCGATTTAGTCAGGAGATCTTCGTAGGTCCATCTTTGGGTTCCCGTGTTTAAATTTTTAAGTGATGAGATATTAACTGGTGATAACCACCAAGGTATGCCCTTTTCCAACAGTCTTTTAGTTCTATTCCATACCTCTAACAACGCTCCTCTAACAATTTGACCCGAGTTGTTAATTCAGTTTAGGTATTAAACTACAGAAAAACATGCACTTTTATGGATTCCAGCTTTAGTCAATACATATTTATAATTTCCAGCTGTCCTATTGTGATATTTAGGGCTGCTTTCATAAGTCACCGTGCTGCTATGTGTGCCCTAATCATTATGCTATATACCAACCTTAAAGGTAAAGGTAAAGGTACCCCTGCCCGTACGGGCCAGTCTTGACAGACTTGTGCGTCCATCTCACTCAAGAGGCCGGGGGCCAGCGCTGTCCGGAGACACTTCCGGGTCACGTGGCCAGCGTGACAAGCTGCATCTGGTGAGCCAGCACAGCACACGGAAACGCCGTTTACCTTCCCGCCAGTAAGCGGTCCCTATTTATCTACTTGCACCCGGGGGTGCTTTCGAACTGCTAGGTTGGCAGGCGCTGGGACCGAGCAGCGGGAGCGCACCCCGCCACGGGGATTCGAACCGCCAACCTTTCGATCGGCAAGCCCTAGGCGCTGAGGCTTTTACCCACAGTGCCACCCACGTCCCTATACCAACCTTAGTTGTTCATTAATTACATAGTATTTTGTTCATAGCTATATTTTTCTGTATTGCTATTTGCAACACTAATGCATCCTAATGTAATCCTTACTGCGTCAATCTTCATCAGTATCTGAATTTAAGAATCTGTGACAAGGCAACAGAGATACTGTTTACTCTTATGCTTAGGACCTAGTTTAGAATACCAGGAGAGGTGATTTTTTCTTCTCAGCTCCATCCCACCCAACCATGAGAATAAAAAGCTCTTTAATATATATAAAAATCATTTTGCTGGTGACCAGTTCTGGTAGCTACAACAGTGCTGAAAACTTGGTATTGTGATATGCACCTAAAGATAAAGAATTCCAAGATTTGGAAGTTTAACTAGCAACATAATTTTTCTCTCACAATCAGTTAGAACCAGCTCTAGATTTCACCATCCTTTTCATAAAACCAGGTTAATTCTCTCAAACCAGGAGTTCTTAATTCCTTGGACTGCAAGGGGTGTGATGTATACGCACATACAGAAAATAAAGGTACTAATTATTCATTCTTCAAAAAGTAGATGTTAAACATCATCCCAGCGCCCATCAAATCTAGTATTCTGTTTGCATCCAAGAGTAACTAGCCAGTTCCCTTTGGAAACTTGGAAGCATGTTGTGGAGAGAAGGTGGCTTTCCCTAGTCGGTTTGCCTCCAGCATCTGATACTCAGGTATACAGCTTCCATTGACAGAGATTTCGTTTAGCTATTATGTTTAATAGCCACGAACAACCCAAAACAAGTGTATTGTGTTACCGATGCTGTAGTCCGGAAAAAACAACGGCAATGGTTCAAGGCATCCTGTAGCTGGACGAAGCAGCTCCCACACAATTTCACTAAGAAGGACCACAGTCACATTTCTCTCCGTCTGGAGGACAGGGGTTGGGGAGGGGAGAGAGGGGAAAGGTGACCTTGCAGTTACGTTTTTAGTCACAGAAAAACTTGTGAAGTTTCTTTCTAATTGAAACAAACTCATCTGATTCAGCATTTCACTGCAAATTATTTGCATAATCATAAGACCGTAAGCACCCTAATCAAGCAGCTAATACATCTGCATTTTTAAAAAATCCAGTTCTTCTATTGCTGTGCACTATGGCATTTAAGCTAAATAGGGCTGCACATCTTAATTGTCAGGAAGGAGGCTTGTGTTTGCTTGAAAAAGCTTGACTCTTAAATTATTAAAATCTTAGTAAGATAAACGGACAGTCCATCTGTTGGTCAGTTGCTTTCACAACAGGCCTATGAGCTCAATTGAGACATAGAATTTTCAGTCTTCAAATCACTGCTCCCTGCTTTCTTGAGCAAGTTCCCTGCAGCAGCATGTTCCTAGGACTGTAGCTTCAAAATGAGGGACACAGCATCTGAATTGAGACTTCCTTATCATAGCATCACAGAGCTGGAAGTGACCCTGAGGACCATCTAGTCCAGTGTTAGCCAAACTTGGCCCTCCAGCTGTTTTGGGACTACAATTCCCATCATCCCTGACTACTGGTCTTGTTAGCTACGGATGATGGGAGTTGTAGTCCAAAAACAGCTGAGGGCCAAGTTTGGCCACCACTAATCTAGTCCAACCCTCTACTTCTGAGCAGACATATATAGGATTCCAGCCTCAGTTATTTTGAATTTACTACCCTACAGTTTCTAACAATACAGATTCGAAGGCATCAGTTTACACTAAGGGCAACTCCACTGACAACCAGAAGACCAGGAATCTAGCCTTCTATAATTAAATCAAATCCATACGGCTTCAGGAACTATAAATGCAGATTTATAAGTGTTTTCACCTATGGAATCAGAGGTGCCAATTGCCCTTCAGGCCTGAATTATTTGGAGGGAGAGAAAATTTGTCTCTTCCCTCACAAGATACTCAAGGAGCTTTACAGACATATAATAAAGTGAGGGAGGCAAAGGCTTTTTAATACCTTTTAACTTACCTACCAAGATGTTAAGGCACTTGTCCTAATCTAGCAGCTGAGTATCACATGAAAACAAAAGCATTTCCCATTAAGAGAACAGTTTATGCTTTCAAATCTCACCTTCCATAGCACACAATATGATCTTGCTACATATATCAGTTTCTGAATCAAGATCAATTAGCTTTCCAAGCCTCTTTTGCACATCACTATTGTTCATCATCACACAAAAAATGATAGCTGTGTAGCCATCCTTCCCAAGAGAAGCACCAGGAATTTTCCAACAACTTGATCTCTAATTATTCTCCTGGTAGGAGAGTTAAGGAGTCTTGTTTGTTTTTCACAATACTCCTTGGCTCCTACCTACTGGCAAGATATAAGAATCATGCACTATGCTTCTCTAATCCACTTGAATTGTTGCGAAAGCCAGCATCAATCCAAAGCAAAACACATTTCTTCCCTGCAGTCGAAGTCTCACATTTGTTACAGTCACATTTGTTACAGTTCATCAGATTATTGCAAAAGAACACATGAAAGTGCCAAAGCAAGCAACACGCGCATTCTCCATTCCAGTGTACTACCAAGATTAATGCACATCTACAAAAAATGATCAGTACCGTTTATCAGGTTCCTGCATGTACGGGAAAATGGCAGGAAGAGCAACCCTGAACTAGCATTTCAAATGCTCTAGGAGCATATCGTTAACCTCCCTGTCCCAGAAAACAAAAGCAAGGTAAGCTGTAACAAGCAACATGAAACATCTACTTTACACAACATAATTCCAAGGTAGAAAGGGGACAATGATGATTCCCTTGTCTCCAACACTGGACCACTGTACACATCACAATGGTTATTGGTTTACCATGAATGAACAGAAGGCTCCAGTATTGCTCCTCCCATAGCACAAGTGGGAGCCAGCTGTTTTATAGAATGCAGCTGGGGAATGAAGAAACCCATTCCAAAAGAAAAAGTTAGTTTCTCAAGCTGTGGTGGGTAAGGATGCCTCCAGGTGAGCAAGAAAGCAGTGTCCTGTAACTGGAAGAGGGATGGTACTTCTTTCTTTCTTAATGCCCCAGAGTTGCACTGAATAGTGGATTCACTGTATTTCACAGCAGAAATTGGCTCATTGAACCAACGTAGTACATATTGGAAATTTGTTTTATAAGTACCGCTAAAATGAAGTAGCTCAATAAGGATCACTTGGTCAATTTACTTACCAGTTCTTGTAGTCTAAGGAAACCTGGCAAGAGGTTTGTTTCTAGTTCCCTCAGCTGCTCTGCTCTATCCAAAACCTTTAAAACCAAAGAGAAATTTTATTACACAAAAGTAACTCATAAGCAATTTAAAACGTTTGAATTACTTAAGTCCACTGATTTCCAGTGAGGCTACTCTGAGTAGGATTAATGTTGGTTATCACTTTATATATAAACATGGGATCCTAATCCAAAGAGGAAAATACAATGGTGGATGAATAGACAGCAGGAGAGTGGGACTGAATGTGGTGGGGTAGAATTAAGAGTGACAGAGGTCAGCTGAAAAGGATAGTTAGGTAGTAGGACAGAGTTAGAGGAGCTGAAAGCTAAACAGACTAAGAATAATCAGGGAGAATTAAACTGTTAAAAGAGAATTGTTATGCTAAAACGATGTGTTCCTATCAAATTACCAATAGTACTAGATATTATTTTCCACAAATAAATATATTTACAGAGTTCTACAATTAAGGAGGGTAACCTGAGGAAGACTACATTAGGAGATTTCACTCCACACAGTGCATTTTAATCACAGAGACAAGTTTACAAAAGGCTCTCTATACATTAATAGGTAGTGGCAGCAAATTATTTGGAGGGCTATTAAGGGATGTTTGTACTCGATGGGCCACCTAAACAAATTATGCATTCATTTATTTCTCTGCAACAAAATGTATATACCAAATGATTACAATAAAAACTCTAGGTGGGCCTTAAAGATATTGGCAAACACTTTATACAGAACTTTACGTACGCCATCTAAGTAATCCTTTTAACAACGCTGTCAAGGAATAGCATGTAAAACGTCCCAGGTTCAATCCCTGGCAGCTCCAGGTAGGACTGGGAATGTTCTCTGGTTGAAACCTTGGAGAGCAGCTTTGTCTCTAGTATAGACAATAGAGAGCAGCTTCCTATATTCCTGCTCTTTCTATGACCGCCATACTGAGATTGGGGGCGGTGTGTGTGTGTGTTATGGCTTGGCTAAGGCCACCTGGTGGATTCAACAGGGAAAAGGTCACATTAACTGTTATGCTACACCAGCTCTTATGTGTTAAAGATAACTAGACTGATGAATTGCAATTCCAAACACAGGAGAGAAGGAACACGAAGGACACATTGTTCTCAACGCAGGTATAAACACAAAGTTTTATTGGCACCATCCTTCACCGGGGAAAATGAATCATTTTGAACCTCATGATTAATCATGATTGTTCAGTACCTGTTCTTGGATTAAGAGAAGCATTTAGAAGCCACTGAAGAGACCATCCATTTATCTTAATTTTCACTGAATTAATTGAGGCTGAAATATCTTAGGTTATTTACGAATGAAACGAAATAGCATAGATTAGTTTTGCCAGCTTGTGCTACCAGAACGCAAGTTCTTCCATCAATCTCCATTTAAACCGCCCCATAATAAATCCAAAGACACAGGTTAATTCACATAAATTGATTTCTCCCCCACTCTTGTCTATTTTCATGCACAGCAGAATGAAATGCTCTAATTTAACACTTAATTGTTCTGATTTACCAACATCTTACCCAATAAAATTGATCATTCTGCAATATTTAATGTCCTGCCCTAGTATTTTATTATCTATTTTCAAGTAATTTCAAATATTACGATAAGCAACATTATTAATTCCCAAAAATTGGTTCTAAAACCAGTTAAGTCAAGGGTTGCCCCGCTGTAACATGCTCATCTGACAGCAGTAATCTTTCAGAATCTCACACCACATTTTTAGCACTTAACTATGCTCATTTTATGAGCATAAATTTTATGCTCATTTTATGGTGCCGGAGGAGACTCTTGAGAGTCCTATGGACTGCAAGAAGATCAAACCTATCCATTCTGAAGGAAATCAGCCCTGAGTGCTCACTGGAAGGACAGATCCTGAAGCTGAGGCTCCAATACTTTGGCCACCTCATGAGAAGAGAAGACTCCCTGGAAAAGACCCTGATGTTGGGAAAGATGGAGAGCACAAGGAGAAGGGGACGACAGAGGATGAGATGGTTGGATAGTGTTCTGGAAGCTACCAGCATGAGTTTGACCAAACTGCGGGAGGCAGTGGAAGACAGGAGTGCCTGGCGTGCTCTCATCCAGGGGGTCACGAAGAGTCAGACACAACTAATCGACTAAACAACAACAAATGCTCATTTTTTCTGAAGAAAATGGAGGAGGTCCTTTGATGTACTTTGTTTAAATGCATAAAGATACTGTACATTTAAGTAAGCATTTCCTTGACTTCCCACTTGGCACTAATTCTTACGCTAGAAGGGTGGGGGTCTTCAATGTAGGAAGATCTCTTCCACCAATAGCAACTGTCTGAATACCGGACAAGATGACATGGGTCCTTCTCTGCTGGGCAATGATTGGGTGTGAAGAACCCATACAATTGGCCACGCCCACCTGGTGCTTATTTTCAGCATCAATATGGGATTTTTGCACCAGGAAGCAGTAAAGGGGAAGTCTCCCTTGAAAATAAGGAATTACTTTACTTTCTACCATCCACTCACCTTGTCGCTACTACCAGCATTATTTTTGATAACATGCACCCAAGAGACACAGTCAGAAAACACAATGTCAAATTCACTACCTCTGAATTCAAAGAAATTAAGTGAGCCAAAGATGTTGGGCGCACTCACTAACTTTTTTGGCTGTTTATTTAAACAGCAGACTTGCCTGCCATATCACAAACAGCCGTAGAAACATGCCTCAGTTTCAACAGTAATTTACCATGTGGAATATGGTGCTTCTGGCTTGAGAAACCATTGTTGAAAAACTCCCTTGAAGGTGCATGGTTCTTTGGAAAATGGCCAGAACTAACTACAGGCTAATTCATATTTATAGGTGCCACCTCGCAAGTGGTAGTGTGGAGTAGTGTGGAGCGGCCATCAGGCAATCCTGATTGTGAAATTTGCCACCTAATGTACAGAGTGTGAACATGGCCGTGGCAATCTATGCAATCCTGCAACTGGGCAACTCATTGGAGCCATGTGTGCAGCTTCCAGAAGGTGGCACCAGCTTTACATGCGAGCTCTTCTCAGCCAGTCACAATAGGATTGCTCTTAACGTGAGCCAGTCTTCAACTTAATGCACACAGCCTTTTTCATCTTAGCCTTCAGCCAAAGGCCAGGGCAAACACCTGTCTCAAATTTTTTTGGGAACAGCACTTGGGTTTGGGACTTTGGTGAGCCTGTAATGACAAGAAGCAGGGCAGCCACAAGGAATATGTGCCTTAGCCAACCATCTCCCTTACAACCAGTTTAGAGCTACGAAACCTGGATTTAAATATCAAAGCAGGACTGCAGGATCATGCACATATCCTCTTCCCTGATAAGCACATTCTCACAGTATAGGAGCAAAGCCAGTTCAACTTTAACCTCCTTTGAAGACATTCACATAAACCACGGAAGAGGATCAGAAGGAACGCACAACAGGAGTGGTAGAGTGTATACAATCCCACAGTCCACTCCCAAAACCAGAGATCAACCATAGGCCTGAACAGAGCCTTAGGAACAAAGGAAACTTCCTTATACCATGTGAGACCAATTTTCTCCCTAGCCTAATACTGTCTGCTCTGGCCAGAAGTGACTCTCCAGGATCTCAGGCAGAGATCTTTCGTATCAGTTGTGGTCCTTTTAACTGGAGCTACCCAGGATTGAATCTAAGAACTTCTCTATGCAAAATATGTATTCTGTCGCTAAGCTACGAAGCCCAATATTATTTTCACTGGAGATCAGTGTGACAGAAATCAGTGGGGCTCATACCCACGTAAGCATACATAAGTTTGCAGCCATAAGGGCACAAAACATGACAGTAAAGCCATAATATAATTACAAAAGTCAGGAGTTAATCCACCATTATAATAGCCAATGTTTAATAGGTATCTGAATGTGTTTCAAAACGTATTCACAGATTTTTATTAGACTCCAGGATGGACAGTGTACTAGTAGCTTGCTGAATAGAACACCAAAGGAGGGAATGTGGGGTAGGGTGGCGGTGAAGTTACAAGTTGCTCAAAATTAACATAAAATTTTCAGTGTGATATTACTTTCTCAGTTTTCCTCAGAGGTTCAGAATGAGATCTTTCTCTTGAAAGGAATTCATCTATTCCCACTGTGTATCCATTAACGAGTGTTTCTGCATTAACTATTTTTCATACAAAGTAGTACAATAATCTTTCACCCACATTTCCTTTCTCCTCCATCTACTCTTCACAGACTATGTAGAATTATGTTGCCCAATTAATTTTTCATTGCTCTAGTTATACGTACACACTACATTATTTATTCAAGTGCGCTTAAAGCTTTTACAACAAAAACCCCAGATTTCCATCTTGCCCCTAGACTATAAGATTCATAAAATTAACAGCCTGTTATTCAAAGGAGCTAATTCCCCTCCCCAAACCACAAACTTTATGCTAGCCTACCCAAACCTTCCCATTTACATTGGCTGCCCCACTTAATAGCTTTATAGTACAAACCCTTCAGTAACAGTTAGTTGGTTGTCTGAGTTGATAATGTTTGTTCCCCTTCCCACACTTGGCTAAAATAAACATTGATATGTTCTAGTATCCTCATTCACCTTTACATAATCAATTATTAAATCAGGGAGTTCACCCAGCCCTAAACCCAGGTGACTTTTCAAACTTACCACATACAAAGTTTGTTTCTGCAGATCAGGTGTCATAGTTGCCTGCTTAAATAAACGTATGAAATCGTTGAACGTATCACAGAATGGAAGAGAATATTCTTCCTTAGAGGAAAGGCTTTGTAACTGTCTCAAAATTTCTTCTAGAAGTAGTCTTGAAGTGAAACATTCAATACAGTTCACAAACACATGAGGCAGCTAAGGAGAAAGAAAATTGCATTAATGCTGTTACAACAATTTGCAGAGAATACCACCAGCAGTTTTTTTGTTTTGCTTTTTTAAAAAACAACAACCTGAGAGATCATTATTCATTCACATTTCTTGACATCATTACTTCTCAATGAGGATTGCTTGCTAACAAAAATGCAAGTATTTCAGTACTAAATATTGAATGATTGGACTTCATGTATGAAGTCGAAATAATTATTACATTTGCTGCCATTTCAATGTATTCTACACACAGTGGGAAGTTCATGAAAATGAATCCAATAAACAACTACAGTGGACCCTCATGTTATGTTACCTTCGGGTAACGTAACTTTTGGGCTGCGAATGCAGCAAACCTGGATGTGTATACTTCTGGGTTTCACCGCGCGCGCATGTGCAGAAGCACTCTGTGCCTGCTCAATTGCGCCCCGCGCATGCGCAGAAGGGCGTCTCCAGTTACGAAGCTTTTGGGATACGGCCGGGCCTACAGAATGGATCCCATTCATAACCAGTATTATACAATGCCAATCACAAATTCACTACCACTCCCTCTAGCTGTAAATAAGGTTAGAGAAAGTTAAGGAGAACATGGCACAAAAGCAGCAGCAACATTAGCTGACAGGCCCCCAAATGAGGACCATAGAGCATCACATGGCAAGTTGTGAGAGACTAAAAAGATGTTAAAACGCATAATATGATCCATCTGAAACATTACAAGTACTTAATACGGATTGTTAAGATATAGTTTAAGCACAGGATGAAGCTGAAACCAGTAAGTATTTTCTTAGTTCACTCTTGTTCTGAAGTTAGCCCTTGTCTTATCATTCATGTCACCTCAACCCCACATGGATCGTCAACAGGGCCAGCACAAGACATATTGATGCCTGAGGCACAGTAGCATTTGACACTCCCCTCCCAAGGCCACTCAAAGTCAATCAAGTTATTCTGGCACCTAAGGCAGAAAAGCTCGCAAGGGCCTCTCCTACTTCCTGCCAGTAAAAATACAATAATAAATTAAATAACTAACCATCTGCTGCCCTTTCATGACAGTCAAAATAAATTACCTGAAGTGGCCACCTTCAGGTATGGCTAATGATAGGGCTGGACATGTACTGTCACTATAGGCAGTACCTGACACTTCCAGAGGCAGGGCAAATATAGAAATACAACAACACTAAGTTACAGCTGATTTTTAGGGGCAAACAGAGCTTTGCTTCCTTGTATTCTTTGCTGTGTAAGCCAAGGCCCGTTGTACCAAGTTATCTGGGGACGGTCAAGAATGGTTTTCTTGAGGAAACAGTTGAACAAACTGATGGTTTCAGAGGATTTTTAAAAACAAAACTTAAAAGCATTTCCCAATATACAGTATGAATCCATTATTCTTCTTACCTCTAAGGTTTTCAGAAGAGTCTGCATCACATAAGTCTTCCCACTGGATGTGTGTCCATAGATAAAAAGGGATGGGAAGCTCAAATGCTGACGCTGGACAAAAATTATATATATATATTTAGTGTTTGTTTTATTTCTTTTCTTTTAAAGCACACTGGCCTTTCTTCAATCAAAAGATGTACAGAACTTTGACTCATCAAGTTTTTGGCTAGATGAAAAGTTGAAGAATGAAGGGTTCGCTAAAAATGCAGCAACTAAGATCCACCAGGACAGCTTATCCCTTTGATTTTATAATCCATCAAAATACAAGGAAGTTCGGTTCAAAAGAATGACTGGCCTGAAGCCCAGCACTGAAACTCCCAAGACATTACAAGTCAAGAGATAACAGTACCCAAGGCTCCATGACAGAAAGGCTTTAATTTGGAGCATACGGATAGCTTTTCAAAAACATCATTGTGGCAGTTTGTAATTGTAAGCTGCTTCGAAAGCCAATCGCAGCTAAAAGCAAGAAACAAATACAATAAACTTGTTGGGTCATAGGCCGTGTTCACACATTAACAGTAAGTCAAGAACCTTGGCTGAATTAGCCATACTGTGCACAAGCTACGTAATGGTGCATGCAGCCCAATCACTTGATTCACACAAGCAGGTAAACATACTAGTTAGGGGACAACTTCTGAACCCAAGTGCTGGGAGGGCAACTGCTTGGGTGCTGGGAAGGGCGCCAAGGCTATGAGGGGATTGATAAAGCAGAGAGTCTGTGTGCAGATGTTTTGTGTGCTTGTGCTTACTGAATGGGATGGGTGGTTTTTTTCAATGTATGCAGTGAAGGGACTAGGCTGAGTGAAACAGTTTTGGGGTGATCTGCCAGTTAACATGGTTTCTAAGAAATGGCTTTGTGATCTGGAGTTCCCAGGCAAATTACTTATCTTTTAGCCTCACTAGTGACCAGCTATGCCCACCACAGTGGCCGTTTTGTGAATGGGCCTGCCCCCACCATGGCAGCCAATACAATTTCGTAGAACTCCAAATGTGCTCGCAGGCTCTGCAAAATTGGAGACACCAGAACTAAATAGAGAATGCTTTTTCAGGATGTGGTTAAATACCTTCCAAGAGAAAATAAGTCAATGATTTGCAATTCTAAGGTCCTGGCACTTAACTGCATAATCTCTCTCTCCCTCCCTCTTCTTAGCAAGAAACTTGCTTCCTTTTTTCAATTTACAGAAAGAGTTGCATATCCAAACCACTGATTATTAAGTCAATATCTTGCTTCTTAACAATTTTTAAATATTTTCTGGAAATTGTTCTGAGTTGTTTTTCCAGTCCACAAGCTATTGCACTGAGCCATCTGAGGCTGAGAAAGTCTTAGATGTACTGCATGATGTACTGCAAATACAGCAAAATGATAATTGTACAGGTTCATAAACTTACATACTGACAAGCGATTCATGATGGTAACAAGAGGAAGAAGGGTGATTCCTAATGAATCAATCCGAAACCCACATTGGAATTCATAGTTTTATTGTTCATCCAATCTTCAATCAATAAACACTTTATGTATGGTAGGGCAGCTGGTCTGAACACACTTATCACTCATACAAAAAAACTTCTTTAGTGATGTATATGCACATCTGTACTAAATTCTTCCAATCCTTCCATGTAAAAAAAGCTGACTGCAAAATTCCAGGGTATCACATGTACAGATGTATGCATGTATGTCCATTCATTGCTGTGCACACCCAAGGAGGAGACAGAATGATGAGTGGCTACTGTCCCACCTCACATACAGATTTGCTAAATCTGATATTGTGTACACTGGCCCCACAATGAGTAGTTTTCTAAACAATGAAATTTCAAGTTCAATCAAATTATGTATAACTTCACACAGAAGGGGTCCTGAAACGATTTACAAAACCCTACAGAACAAAATCCATTAAAATGAAGCAAAAATACAGCTGTTTACCCACAACGAAAACCACCCAACATAAACATGTGACCTCCTGCCACTTTATCAAAGGTTCTGTTTCAGTAAAGTATTTACAGCAGTTATTCATTCATTCTCTGCAACACTAACTATTTAAAACAAATAACTGTATATTGGCAATTTTCAACACATCTAAAGTTATTTTAATTCTTGAGGGCAATATAAACACTCAACAAGGAAAAAGCAATACAATCATTAGCACTGCTTGGGAATGAAGCAAAAGAAAAATAGGGGGAAAAAACTATTTTGAAGATACAATGCTACCTGTAGACATGTTCCTGTAACAACTGTTCAGACAGAAGTATATTGTACACAGTGATAATTTTAAAGATAAACTGGTAAAAGAATATAAACCGATAAAAATGTTTCTGGAATGAACACCATTTGAATAACTATTACATCCATGTCTTTCAGTTAACTAAGTTCAAGCTAAATTCCTGGGTAGACCAACAAGTGTTGCAATGTTTCCTGAAGGCAGGGTTGAAAAATTCATTCTTCAGGGATTACTAGGAGAACCCCTGGAAATTACTGAGATAATCAAAATCATCTCCATGGTTGAAAAATGTAACCTTTCATTTAAAAACAATCTGCACGTCTAGCACTCATGCTGAATACATCAGTACAGCAAGCTTCAGAAGACTGTCAGGCAAAATTAAATGCCGCAGCAGACTGCCGACATCAATTTCCATACCGTGAACCAAATGACACATTATTCTCCTTAACGGCTTGTAGGGATATTATATTTAATTACAGATAAAGGTAACAACTTCAACTATGCCACAGTCCATATTAATCAATGCAGGAGTTGCTGCTTATATAAGACAGGAGAGGGGAATAGCAGAGTATTACCTTCACAGTTTCTGCTTGAAGCGATGCTCTTCCCGTTATTAACATAAGCCAAATAATGTTTGTGTTTAAAAAAGACCTTTTGCATAAAGAATGAGCTGTGAGCCAAGAATTCCCCACTTCATATCTCACCTATCATGAATCCATACATAGGCCACTATCTATTTGGCAGTGTGCCTCATTTGAAATACGAGGATAATGTTGCCCTACTTAGCATAGCTTTATAAGGGTATTAACATTCTGCAAGTAAGTTAGAAAGCACTACATGAAGATAGCTCTTTGTATAACAATTTGCTTGCCAAGGAAATCATGCATTTCACGGGAGTCCCATACACTGTAAAAAAATCCGGAACGTGTTCTAACACCAAAGGTGATGTGGAGTAATATCAGGCACACCATTTCTAATCTGAACTGAGAAGGCATTCTAGAACGAACACATCATAGTTCCCTATAGCTACAGCACAGGAAAAAGGTCAGTACAGTGGAACCTCAGTTTTCGAATGTCTCTGTTGACAAACGTTTTGATTTTCGAACGTTGTAAATCCGGAAGTAAATGCTTCAGTTTTCGAACACTTTTTGGAAGTCGAACATGCACGTTTTGAGCTTTCTGTATTGTTTTTTTTTCCATTTTGAGGCTTCTGTACTGAGTTTTTGGTTTTCAAACTTTTCAGAACTCGAACAGTCTTCCAGAACAGATTACGTTCGAAAACCGAGGTCCCACTGCCTTTCAGGAAATCTTGGTTCACTGATAACTTTTTTTTTCAAATTAAGGAATTCCTGGTAACCTTCGAGATACCCCAAAGTCTCCACAAACACAGCTGGGGATACAGAGATACTGTATGTGGAGTACTTAAGAAACAGTGCTACATAAATAGTATGCATTACTCCCTAATCTACCTATTCAGATAAATAAATGCCAAAAGAAGGCCTATGTTTGTAAATTAGAATTTAACAGAATCACTACTGAGTTTTATATGGCAACCTTAAAAAAAAAGGGGGGGGAGGCCTGACTAGTCTACATTTTCTTGTAAACTCCTATTGGTAGCCAGGGGAAGAAAAGTAGCAATACAAAACTGATACAGTGGTACCTCTGGTTACGCACTTAATTCGTTCCGGAGGTCCGTTCTTAACCTGAAAGTGTTCTTAACCTGAAGCACCACTTTAGCTAATGGGGCCTCCCACTGCCACCACGCGGTTTCTGTTCTCATCCTGAAGCAAAGTTCTTAACCCAATGTACTATTTCTGGGTTAGCGGAGTCTGTAACCTGAAGCATAAGTAACCTGAGGCGTATGTAACCCGAGGTACCACTGTACTGTACATTTAAAACAACCATAACTGCATTTCTTTGAACTTAAGAGATACGTGCATGAGTTAATCCCTTGTGTTATGAAAAAACACATGCGTTAACTCATGTATGTATCTCTGAGTTCAAATAACTCCTAAAGGACATGCTAAGGTAATAATAAAGACTTGCTAAAGGTCAGAGACCTTTAGTTAAAGTAGAATTTGAACCCAGGTCTTCCTGGGCCAACTGTGGTATATCCACTTCAGCTTTACTACCTGTCAGAAGCAAAAAAACCCAAAACAAAACACTGTTTTCCTGTCCAGTAAGAAGTATGTTGCCTGAAAAGCAGACTTTGAATACAAAAAATAAGGCCAAGTATCTTAAAGGGCAATTAGAAAATTAAAATTAGAAAGTGCTACCTCTCCGAAGATTGATAACAAGGTGGACACTTGAGATTCCCGAAAAAGCACCAAGCTTTCCAAGCGAAGTAACGTCGCTTCTGGATATGCTGGATGTTTGAAAACAGGCATTTTAACTTCTGTCTCTGCGTCTTGCAACTTCCAGGATTGCGAGGTGGGCAGGTCTGTTAAGGGAAACATGAAGCGACAAACTGATTCTCACGTTATAGCATACTGTTTCAGCAGCAGCAGTAAAAATAATAATAATAATAATAATAATAACTGAAGTAAATACTGCAGCCCAACCAATCGTCCACCTGAAGCCCAAGATGACAGCGGTCTGGGCCATAGTAAAAAAATAAAAATAAATGTGAGATTATCCCCACTAATTTGTAGGCAGGTATTTATGGCACAGATGTAGGTTTTAACGATCAGACCACCTGCAAAGCAGCAGCTAACACTTGCAAGTCGCTCCTCACGGGCACGAAATATCGACCACAGAGGTAATAAGCAGCACACCTGCCCGCCACGTTATTTATTTTATTTTGGGGGGGGGGATTTGTCGCCAACTTCTGTTTCAGGAATCGCAAGAAAGCGAGTCTGAAGTAAGGTCTCCCAGTGAGTAAGCCCTGTGGTTCTGCTTCTGTGGAAGTCAGAGCCAGGCAGGTCCCTCGGAGCCGGACCCAGGCGCCCAAATATTTACCGGCCTCGGTTACCTCAGCTCTCCCTTAAACCGCCAAAATGCACCTTTCGCCCTCCCCCGCTCCGACTACGCGCGAACCCACTGAGCATGCGCGGCGAAGCCACACGCGCCTCCTACCATCGCTAAGGCGCAGGCGCAACGCGCGTTTGTTGGGGTTTTTTTTTTTACTAAAATGAGCATGCGTAGTAGCAGGCGGTGAAGTCCTTAGAGGGCACTTTCCGGTGCCCTTACTTTGGACGGGTGCTTTTCCTCCCCACGGCCTGCAGGGGGAGCGCGAGAGAGGAAGGGAAACCGAAACGAAAGCGACGGCTGCAAGCAAAGCGGGAGGGTATAAAATGTCTTTGGGTATAAAAGCAACTGGAGAAGGGATGGGCAGCAAAATCCGCCTGGTGCTCCCACCCCAGCCTGGTGTCCAGTGCCCGCTGCAGGGAAGCCCCCCGCCACGGAGGGGACGCGCCAGTGTGGCAAACCTATATTTAAAACCGGCCTTTTGAGACACTTGACATAAATTGCCATTTTACTTTAAAAAAAAAAATTCCTTCCAGTAGCACCTTAAAGACCAACTAAGTTAGTTCTTGGTATGAGCTTTCGTGTGCATGCACACTTCTTCAGATACCTGATTCCTCGGCTGGGCTGAGTGCTTGCTGTGAGAGATTGACAATATTGTTGATCTTGTTTTGATTAGTAGCCTGTAGGTTGGAAAGGTTAGAGAGTTTCTTGTTTTTCTGTTTTTTCAGTAGCTCCAGTTGAGAGTGGTAAATGTTTTGTTTTTCCTTTTGGAACTCTTGCCAAGCTTGGTGGTTCCTGATAGAGTTGTCTAATACAAGGAGTTCCTCCTTTATTAGCTTCTGTTTAGAGTAGAGAACGCTGATCAGATGTTTGAGCAGCCTCTTAGAGAAAGTGTTGCATAGTTTTCTTGCATATTCAGTGGGATACATGGATTGTAGAGGGTTCTTAATTCTAAGACCCTTGGGTATAATGTCCAGGTTCTTGCTGCCATTTTACTGTTCGCGGTGCATTTGCACAACCGGACGCCTTCACCTGCCCCAGATGCAACAAAACATGCCCTCTGCAGCCACAGCAAGAGCTGTAACTCGCCAACGGTTTGACTTCACCCCCAAAGATGCACCCCACCCATAGCTGTCAACTTTCAGATTGAAAATAAGGGATCAGCAGCCTCGAAAATAAGGGATCAGCAGCCTCACCTGTCCACGGGATATCTAACAATCCGGGATAGCAGCGGGAAACGGCGCTGGAATAAGGGAATTTCCCGCAAAAAAAGGTTGACAGCTATGACCCCACCGTCTCCAGAGATGGATGGGTGCCAACCAACATTACTGCCCATTCAATCCCAGGTGGGTTTAACTAGATGCCCTTATTTATTAGCTCTGCTGCTGGAAATGAGACACAGCTCCATGTTTTTCCTGTGTGCACTCAGTTCTGAACAGCTTTACTCCCAAGTAATGAGTGGGTTTATGAATGCAGCTTTAACCCTGGAACTGTAAGGAAACAACAACATCGAACTCAGCAACTGAGTTCGTATACTCCAATTTATAGATATTCTCCCCAGGGACATCTGCATCTGTTTTATTTTCAACACTTGTCTGCCAAGCAGCATGAACAGGAATAATCTCGTGGATCGCCTTGTGAAGTATTCCCTAGGCATCATCATAAGCATCATAAGGTTGTTTTTCAAAGCATCACTCGGCTATTTTCAGATCAAATATAAACAGCTCCCTCCCCCAAAAAAGCTAATAACCTTTGTACAGAGCTATTAAGAAACTCTGTAAAGCAATATTTTCAGTTCTGCCTTATTGAGGCTTAAAGCCACTTCCTTCGCCCACAGGAATTCTGCAGATCTCTGTTCCACACAGGAAGATGCCTTCTTTAAAGTCAGCCCATTGGTCTGCTTAGCTCAGTACTGTGGATGTTCAATGGCGGCAGCTTTCCAGGGTTTCAGAAAGCTGTCTTTCCCAGCCCTATACGGAGAACACCAGAGATCGCTCCTGTGACCTTTTGCAAGGAAAGTATGCACTCTGCTGCCACATCACAATTTTCCCACTAGCTTTATGTTGTTGTTTAGGTGTTTAGTCGTGTCCGACTCTTCGTGACCCCATGGACCAGAGCATGCCAGGCACTCCTGTCTTCCACTGCCTCCTGCAGTTTGGTCAAACTCATGTTGGTAGCTTCGAGAACACTGTCCAACCATCTCATCCTCTGTCATCCCCTTCTCCTTGTGCCCTCAATCTTTCCAGCATCAGCGTCTTTTCCAGGGACCCTTGCTTCATACTGTCCAGTATACATGTATATCCAAGGATATAGGTCTGTTTTGTAGCCTACAAGCAGTCTGCTGTTGGGAAAAGGATGCAGCAGACCAGGGTAGATACCTCTAAACACAAGTACAGATGAAGAATGATAAAGCTCACCAGCTCCATTCCAGATCTAATCGTGCTAAAAGGTGTTCTTTGGGACGGCAAGCACAAGAATGTGGTTAGAAGTGCATATTTGTAATGTGGATGTGTGGTGCTGTGGGTTGGGGAGAGATCGCTGCTGAGCTCTCTGTATGTTCTGAAATCTGAAAAAGGCACTACAGCAGGAGTCTTAACTTGCCTCATTTCTAACCTGCTAATTTGCACTCCCCACACAACTTGCAGCCAGAGCAACAAAATTTGGTTCTCAATACTCTTTTCCTACGCTTGAAAGGAGAAGGCAAAATGTTTTTAGGCATCATTGAATTCCTCATGCTCTAGTGCATGGACCTCTGCAAGGAGCCTGGGTTGCCTGTCTCAAATAATATATATATTCTAACATATGTTCATGTGATAAAGCAAGTAAGATATTCAGTTAACTGCTGTTTCATATAATGGATGGAATACAGGCCACTTAGAATTCAGCAATGGTATTTCCTGCTCTCTATGACGGAATCTAACACGCAAGATGGAAAACAATTGCTGTCAGTAGAGGATTCTGGAACAAATTTCTCTCTGGCTCCACCCTTTGGAGATCTGAAAGCATCTCATTGGTCCACATGACATTGCTCCATTGATAATACCTTTCTATGGCTAGAAAGAGTGAACTACACACCAATATATTTGCCTCAGTGATATCCCAAACCAGGGCTGAAGTGATAGAGGAACCTGTTGAAAATTGTTCTAGTATATTCCACTGACAGGATTTGTTTTTTCTTTTTCCAGAATTGATTGACTGTACTTTCCATTCAAGTGAATCCCAAAGCAGCTTGTGGACAATAAACAGCAACAGCAACATAGTAAAACATCCTAGTTACAGCCCAAGTTATATAATTAACATAACTTCGATAAAACAATTACAAAGAATTAAAGCATAGAAAGCAACACTAACAAAAAGCTAACAAGTAAATTAAACATTTGCTTTCTCTCTTACACACACATGCTCAACTATAATTTGCTAAAGTAGTCAGCCAGCATAGAAGAGGACCCTGATCCAACAGAAGTACCTACAAACAGAATTGTTCTACATTTAGCACCCAGCTTCCAACACAACATTTACGGTACATAGAGTCTCCTGCTGCACAACAGTCAAGCTCTCACTAAAAGATTGGGACCAACTCCACAAACCCTTCCTGGAGACTCTAGGCTCTGGTGGAAGAGGACCATATGCCATACACAGCCATAGCACAAAACAACAAAGATGGTGGTTTGGGTTAGAGAGAGAAGGAAATACCATTGAGGAAATCTAAGGGGCCCATAATCCCAACATGTGAGGTAGAGCTTAACAGTTTCTGGGCCGTATCCTTCAAGAGAAACTTGAAATATTTATTCTGCTCTCTCCTTAGGCCTCTTCACTATGAGTTCATTCAAATAATAATTTGCTTGGTCTTTTTGTTTTACTCGAGGCAGGGAACTTGCTGTGATCCTCTAAATAACATTTGGCAAGGAGAAAAAATCATGCTCCCTTTTCATATGTGATGATCTGACAAAATAATTAAGCAGTTTCAAAATGATTTCTTCATCATCATCTTCATCCTTGCAGCAATTTTGTTGTTCAGACCCAGTCTGTTTTTCATGTAAACATCCATCCCATTTCTGCAAGTTTCTACTAAGGCATGAAGGACAGCTCCCTCTGTAATTGCTGTCAATAAAAGAGCTTTGAATGATGTACTTCATCTTGAGGCGGAAAAAAACAAACAAAACATTTCCTAACTGCAGAAAGAAGACAGACAGACACTGTTTGTTGCAGTTGCAGACAAAGACTCAATGTGGGCTTCACTTCTCAATCTATAAAACTTTTAAAAAGCAGCTAAATTTTACCCTGGGCTGATAAATTGCTTACTGAGACTGACAGAAAAATCCTATCTGCTACTCAGCTTGATCTCTTCCCTCATTCTATTTTCTGTAGGCTTGCAGCTGTCTCAGTCTTAGGTTTATATGTCAGCAAAAATAAACCTGGCATATTAACAAAGGAGGGAAAGGAATCGAGAACAGAGAGGTGAGATGAGGGTTGTTGTTTTTTTCCCTGGTTCTCCACTCAACAAAATCCTTACAAATTATTGATTAGCTGTTTACAAAAGACAAAAACAAGAATCCTCCATTAACAAAGCTAATAACTGACATAGCTGATTATGAAAGAATGATCATAGCATACCCTTCCAATATTTCACAAATGAAAACAAATTCGCTAGAACCATCCCACTCTTTCACTAAGGATCACTGCCTCACTGCAATTTCACATTGCACATTGCAAAACTGTGTTCCTTTATTCTACAATAGCTTATCCCCCTCTGTTGATTAAAAAGCCAATGTGTTTTTTAGAGGGGATAAAGGCAGACTTACATTTTTTTTCTAACTGTCCATAAGCAATGGTTCAACATATGTTTCAGGGGCTGCAATGTGTAAAAAGTGCACTAAACAAGGTCTTAATACAGTGGTGCCCCGCAAGACGAATGCCTTGCAAGACGGAAAACTCGCTAGACGAAAGAGTTTTCCGTTTTGGAGGTGCTTCGCAAAACGAATTTCCTATGGGCTTGCTTCGCAAGACGACAATGTCTTGCGAGTTCCTGCTGGTTTTTCCCCTCCCCCCTTTTTCTAAGCCGCTAAGCCGCTTATCAGCTGATCCGATCAGCAGATAAGCCGCTAATAGCGCTAATAGCACTAATCCGCTAATCCTTCAATGGGCTTGCTTCGCAAGACGAAAAAACCGCTAGACGAAGAGAATCACAGAATGGATTCTTTTTGTCTTGCCAGGCACCACTGTACAGGAGTAGAAAACTGTTGGCCCATAGGTGGGATCCAGCCCACCAGTTTCCTTAGCAGCAGTGTGAATGGGACCATGATAGTGCCATCTTCTGGAATCACTGCTTCAAGTGTAGTTGAAGGTGGGTGGAGCATTGCAACCACTGGAGATCAAGAGCCTGACTTCCTCCAGTGTTTGCAATGCTCTGCCCACTTCCTCCATCAGTTACACTTTGAAGTGGTGGTTCTGAGTGGCTTCCTCTGTCCTCCACTGCTGGGAAAGGTCAGGTGTTTGGGAGGCCAGCCACCCCTCAAGGCACATGCAGCGACTTAAAGCTGCCGTTCTCAGTGGCTTCCTCCCTCACCCCCATTCAGGAGCAAGTCAGCAATAAACCACACAGAATAAGTGAAGTTAACTCTTTATTAGAAGAGCACAGCAACTCTTCTTCAGTAGGCCTTGTCCCTATGAGGCAGTTGTGAAAGCTACACCTTCCCACAGCTACCTACCAGTAAGTCTCCTCCTCTCCCAAGCAATCTGAGATTGCGTCATTGTGCATGACATTGGTCCTCTCACTTCATACCTCTCCTGGTCCTGGGAGACCAGCAGGGAGGGGAACTTGTTGCAGCAGGAGTGGTGGACACCCTGGTTTCTTCGCCAGCTGGGCTCATCTCTGCTTCTTGGCCGCCATCATCCCATTCTCCTGCTTCTGTTTCTGGACTCCTCTCTGCCTCAGATTCTCCCTTCTCACTAAGCCCTGTTACCTTTTCAGGTTCCAACACTCCTCCCCCCATTATTTTCCTTCTTCTCCCTCTGGCCACTCATCGTTGTCCCACCACCAATCCCCGGTCTCTAAGCCTTCTTCCACTGGTGGTTCCCCATCTGGTGCCTCCCACCACTCCTCTGTGTCCAGCCAGTCCATGACTTCCCGCTTCACCTATTCTATTGAGAAGGCCAGCTGTGTCAGGATCCTCTGCCTCATGGTACATGGATCACCAAGAAGTGTTGGTTCCTAAGAGTGCAGTCCCCTCTTTGCAGTTGCATGGCTGTCTCACGATCAGCTGAGGAGGAGGAGGATTGCGGTGAGGGGAGTTTTAGAACATCCTGTAACGGTGAACTCTTTCCCTCCATCAAGCTGATTGGGAATCAAATGAGCAGCTTTGTGTGTTTGTGCAATGCGCCAACTTTGAGCACACCCATTCTTGTTTTGTCCCTGCATACCACTAGCATGGGACACGGGTGGTGCTGTGGGTTAAACCACAGAGCCTAGGACTTGCCAATCAGAAGGCTGGTGGTTTGAATCCCTGAGACGGGGTGAGCGCCCGTTGCTCGGTCCCTGCTCCTGCCAACCTAGCAGTTCGAAAGCACGTCAAAGTGCAAGTAGATAAATAGGTACTGCTCCGGCGGGAAGGTAAATGGTGTTTCCGTGTGCTGTTCTGGTTCACCAGAAGCAGCTTAGTCCTGCTGGCCACATGACCCGGAAGCTGTACGCCGGCTCCTTCGGCCAATAAAGCGAGATGAGCGCTGCAACCCCAGAGTCGGTCATGAGTGGACCTAATGGTCAGGGGTCCCTTTACCACTAGCATGTGACCCCCTGGGGGGCTGACTCTCAAGGCAAAAAGAAGGTTGCTTCAGCATATCCGCTACTGCAGCCTTGTATGGACCGCTCCAGGCAATCAGGAATGCCTTTCAGGTGAGTGAGCGGGCAGACAGATCTTTCCATTCCTTCTTTACTGGCCTTCTTTGTTTCCATGCTGTTTGCAGAGGACAGGAAGCTCATTCCTTCGTTCTCTTTTTAGGCTAGTAACTTTTGAGGGCTTATTTACAATGCAGTACTACTAACTTGGTGCATCCCTGTCGTCGTCATCATCACTACCAGAGACTAATTCAGTTAGGAAAGGAGGATGGTCTGAACTCTGAAGAATGGCAAGTCAAGCACCTGTCACTAATAAGATTTGAACATGGCAGTCCCCAAAAGCAAAAATAGAGAAAATGGATATGGGAAATACTGAATCAGGAACCAGAAACAGGGACTCTCCCTAGTAAATGAAGGCAGTTGGATCTGAATTCAGTTTTTGAGGACTAAGGAAGACTTTCTGATCTTTCAGCATGGTTTGAGCTGTCAATTGTATATTGTATTTAAGATTAACTTACCCTGCAATATTAAGAGAAAATTGTGTTTTGTTTTGCGTGAATATAGCTGTGGGGAAAGAAATATGTAACATTTCAGTGGCTCTTCACTGCATTTTTTATTTAAAAAGTCCAGTGTTTTGAACTGAATACTGAAATTTACTCTTTCTCTGCTCATAATTTACTGGTACCATGGAGCACTGACAACATTAATTTATGATGTTACAGCTTCACTGAAACTTTTGTAGTTTCCCTGTTTGCACAAGGATTTTAACAGCACTCATTCCTTTATTACATTTATATATCATCCTTTGATCCAACAGTGTCTCTATAGCAGTTTCACAGTAAAAGATAGTTACAATCATAGATAGATAGATAGATAGATAGATAGATAGATAGATAGATAGATGGATAGATAGATAGATAGATAGATAGATAGATATAGATATGGCGCATCACCACAACGCAGACAGCAATTATCACTAATAGAAAGCAGCAAACCTGGATGTGAATAATAAAACACTTTTCTTCATATGTTATTTCCCCCACTCCAGTAGGGAAATTAAGGGCCAAATGATACATGATATTAGTCACATGTTTATTCAATTGTGCTCAACCTTCACTGTGCTTAGCTTTCACTTTTGAGAAAAAGCAGTTCTGATGTGGAATGCGATCCCAATCCAGACTTTATGCTGATTTTCCGTAGAAAACCAAGCCCTCCTGGTTAAATTAGTCTTGCTCTTCCTAGGCTCCCAGCTCCCAAGTGCTGCCCAGGACTGCTGGACCCCTTTGGAATCCCAACCAATATTCTGGTTGCACACAGAAGGGGTAGAAAATGGGTAGGAATAGGCAATAAAGCTTCTCAGTTTTCACTAATATTCTTGCTGAGAAACCCTTGATGAGCTACTGAGGTTCCCTGCAACACAATTTGGCAAAATCTAAACAATGGGGGGGGGATTGACAGAAAATACTAGCTGTTAAAGAGCGATACACACACAAACACCCCCGCCAGCCGCCATTTCTTTTCCAGTACATCTTTGATGGCTTCAAATGACTTTACAGTTTTATAGTATGGACTGACCTTGCTCACCTTTCTCTCCAGGGTCTTTGAAATACCAAGTCCAGATTCCATCATAATACTGGCCCAGCCTGCTTTCATTGCCTTTTTATCTTAAGCCTAGGCTGCCCTTGAGTATCCTGACAACTGCTGAGACAATTTTCCTTCTTTCCTCCCTCTCTCAACTTAATATTCTACCCATTTCCCCCCTACTGCTCATAGTGAAATTTGTTGCAACAATTGATGTTCAAGAACGTAGCTGTTGTGTTTTGAGCAGATTTATCGCTGGGCTGAATTCAGGTTTTTTTTTTAGACCACAGCGCTGCTTCGGAAAATTATGATGATTCGTTTTTGTCGTTCACGGCCCTAGTTCATACGAAGCTTTCAGTGCTAGCTAGCAGGGCTGGCCCAAGACATTTTGGCACCTGAGGCAAACCACAAAATGGTGTCCCCACCCTACCGAGGAGAATAAGAATAAGTGAACAATAATTAGTGAAAAATATGTCAGAATATATCTGTGGGTCACCAGTTTTTCTTCTGTGAAATGGGTTGAGCCTGCTGGAGGTTCTTAGATTTCCAATTTTGCTCAGGCCCAAAAAGGTTAGGAACCCCTGTCTCAATGTATGGCCCTGTTGATATGGAAGTGTATGCCTATGTTTTCCTAAAATACAATTTGAGGAAGTGTGCAGGTGTGCAGAATAAATCAAAATACACCTCACTAAATTACTTTTGAAGCAGAGTATGACAAATCAAAGCTGTGTTTAAGACTCGAAATTTTTTTTGTATAACATCCATTATTTACCATATCCATTACCCAGAGAGAGTACAGTGGTACCTCGGGTTAAGAAATTAATTCGTTCTTGAGGTCTGTTCTTAACCTGAAACTGTTCTTAACCTGAAGCACCACTTTAGCTAAGGGGGCCTCCTGCTGCTGCTGCTGCGCTGCTGGAGCACAATTTCTGTTCTCATCCTGAAGCAAAGTTCTTAACCCGAGGTACTATTTCTGGGTTAGCGGAGTTTGTAACCTGAAGTGTATGTAACCTGAAGCGTATATAACCCAAGGTACCACTGTATTCCTTCTCTTCCATTGGGTCAATTCTTTTTCATGGCCTTAGTTTAGCATTCCTTGTGGAAATGTAAGTAATTCTGCCACAGATATATATTTTTAAAATATATGCCTTAAACATGTCAAAACCCATAGCAAGGCAAATATGGCCTTTTTGCAGAATAGCCAGCCAGCCGGCCAGCCTTTCCCGGTGTCTACTTAATAAAACTGTCTTCTGTCAGCTCACCAACATTTGATACAAAAAGACTTTCAGGTCATGCAAAGGCTCCTTCAATAAATCCACCAGGTTCTGTTTTGGCTTCAGCCAAGCACACCAGATTCCACACTGGCCCTAAATCTGCCTCATCACATATTTCCTTGATTCCATCAGCCTTGCCCCACCCTGACACTTCAACCTGCTCAAAGGTTCAATATTTTTAAAAATCAAATGCCGTCCATTTAAGCTTTCTTCCATAATGTTGTGCCTCTCCATGAATCAGTGGCGTAGCGTGGGGGTGCAGGGGGGGGCCGGCCGCACCGGGCGCAACATCTGGGGATTAGGGTTAGGGGGTGCAAATCCATGGGTTAGGGGGCGCAAATCCACGGGTTAGGGGGCGCAAATCCACGGGTTAGGGGGCGCAAATTACTTGCCTTGCCCCGGGTGCTGACAACCCACGCTACACCACTGCCATGAACTGCAAACATGCATTGTTGATTTGATTTGAATTAAGAAGATCCTATTTATCTTTCTTCGGGAAGTTCCATTTTGATTTGAGATCACTGGACTGTGCAGCTGGTTTTCATCAGGTATGTGTAGGCAGCTTCTACTCCTACCACACATCCGACTGTCTCAGAATATGCCATTAGGTGCCAATAATACACCACCGGAGACTATTCTTCACCTGCACCTTTGGTGGTGTGTTACTGTCACTGAACAGCAGGCACTGATGTCAGGTACTGACAATGCGGGTTTGATGTAAGTGCCAATACATAGGAGGGGTGGAATTTGCTATCACGGATGTAATGGAAAAGAGCAAGTGTGACAGCTGGATGTAAGGCAGTTGTACATAAGAAAACCCAGATTGGAGGTTTTCCTAAATTAGAACCCACAGGCAAGCTCATTATGTATATCCTGTTAATCGGGGACACACATACACAAGGAAGGTCTTTTCTAGGGGAGCTGTGAGATGTGCTCTGACATGATAACAAGTTTTAAAATCTTTTTTGTCTTTGCTGAGATTTCAGCTGAGCTATAGCGATACTCTGAAAGAGAGAATTCTGCGCAGTTAATAGAAAATATGATAAAAAGCTGGTGCTCAATAATACCCAGCATTGTTCATAGTTGTTTAATATTTTTATCGCAACCAAACTGAATGGAAACCTAATCCATAGGAAGGATTCCTTTCTTTCTTTTAGGAACACAGGAAAAACTGCAATTTAGTTTTACAATGCACGAGAAATTGCACTGCTCACAGATGCCTCAATCCATTTCCATTGGCAGGAATGACTACATTAGCTCAGGGGTAAGAGAGGATGGATAGGGACGCGGGTGGCGCTGTGGGTTAAACCACAGAGCCTAGGACTTGCTGATCAGAAGGTTGGCGGTTCGAATCCCCACAACAGGGTGAGCTCCCATTGCTCGGTCCCTGCTCCTGCCAACCTAGCAGTTCAAAAGCATGTCAAGTGCAAGTAGATAAATAGGTACCGCTCTGGCGGGAAGGTAAACAGCGTTTCCGTGCACTGCTCTGGTTCTCCAGAAGCGGCTTAGTCATGCTGGCCACATGACCTGGAAGCTGTACGCCGGCTCCCTCGGCCAATAAAGCGAGATGAGCGCCGCAACTTCAGAGTTGGCCACGACTGGACCTAATGGTCAGGGGTCCCTTTACCTTTACCTTTACCTTTAAGAGAGGATGGATAGATTGTGAGATGTACTATGGGAGGGAAATACCCTTATTAATCCAGGCACACTTTGGCATCATTCCCATTCCTAGACTGCAAGCAGAAACCGATGGCAACTTTCCACCACACCATTCTTGCTCACCATCTGAATCCTCGAGACTCATCCTAGTCTGCCTGCTGTCTCCTGAAAATATGTCAAATCCCTTCCCACCTTGCTCTTCAGAGCAGCACATCTGAAGGCCATGGAGGGAGAGGAGGGAAAGGCATACTATCCTAACTGCCAGCCTGAATCCCTCCAAGTGTTTTGGATGGCTGCGCTCACCACCAGCCCAAGCTGTGTGATCCAGGTGTCCCATCATCCAGCCCTGCCAGCTTCCCTCAGCCACCACCTGCAGAGTGCCACCAGCTGGGCTTCCAGGGGCAGGAAGATGGCTGGCCCAGCATCCATGGATGTCGTGATCTGTCTGCGCTCTCACTCCCTGCCCACGTTGCTATGTGTATAGGGCTGTGGATACGGTGGGGGCCCTGCAGCTCCACGCAGACTGGGGTGGCAGCTAGGAATGCTCCCTAATTTGAGACAGCTGGGCTGCCCAGACAACAAGACCACCCCCCTGGCCTCAATGATGTGGTCCAAATGAAAGCAATGCCTTTGGAACTAACTTGGCTGCAGGAGTTGCCAGGAGGCGGCATACACGGCACCATCCGACTGTCTTAGGAACTCCACTAAAGATCTGTGTAGAGTTTATTCCTTAGCCTTTTCTTCTCCTGAAGATAAACCACAAGGCAGCAGAGGTTCAGGATCATAGAATCATAGAATCATAGAGTTGGAAGAGACCACAAGGGCCATCGAGTCCAACCCCCTGCCAAGCAGGAAACACCATCAGAGCACTCCTGACATATGGTTGTCAAGCCTCTGCTTAAAGACCTCCAAAGTAGGAGACTCCACCACACTCCTTGGCAGCAAATTCCACTGTCAAACAGCTCTTACTGTCAGGAAGTTCTTCCTAATGTTTAGGTGGAATCTTCTTTCTTGTAGTTTGGATCCATTGCTCCGTGTCCGCTTCTCTGGAGCAGCAGAAAACAACCTTTCTCCCTCCTCTATGTGACATCCTTTTATATATTTGAACATGGCTATCATATCACCCCTTAACCTCCTCTTCTCCAGGCTAAACACGCCCAGCTCCCTTAGCCGTTCCTCATAAGGCATCGTTTCCAGGCCTTTGACCATTTTGGTTGCCCTCCACTGGACACGTTCCAGTTTGTCAGTGTCCTTCTTGAATTGTGGTGCCCAGAACTGCACACAGTACTCCAGGTGAGGTCAGAGCTTTCTTTCTCTGAGATGGGCTACCTTCCCAGGTTGGCAAGCCCTGTCTGCCCCTCACTTCCCACCACAGCAAGTGAAGAAACCACCTTTTTGACCATTAGGCCCACTATTGGTCTTGTTCGCTCAGTCCACCAGAGCCTGTCTTCGCATGCAGAAGAAACCCCTAACTCACCAAGGGTTTGAGCCCATTGGCTACCCTCATCTGGTTTAGCCGGCCAGTTGAAGCCATTCCCAGGGGGTGGCCGCTGTCACATGCTGAGACCTTATAGGAGCCTCAGGTGAAAGCTGAGTGCAGGATGGGGACCAAAGGTGGACAAACTACCCCAGAAGGAGCATGGTGTGTCCCCCACCAGAGGCGCTACTGCTCCCCAGACCCTGCCCACACCCCATACAATCTGAGACTACTAATTCAGTATCTTTATAAAATTAGAAGCTGCATGGACAACAACCCTTCCTTCATTATCCATTCCCTTCATGTTGTTTGTTGTTGTGAGGCACACTGCAAGCATCGTGTCGCTCCCAAAAAAGATCAAAGAGCAATCTGGTTAGCACCCATGTAACTTGCTTATGAATCAAGGCATTATGTCAAGCAGCATAGTGGGTGAAAAGGAAATCCGTGACTGTGTCTGTAACTCAGTTAGACACCTGCATAAATACCAAAACCAATGTGCTGAAAAGCAACATTCCCAGTAGGGTGGAAGTTATTTTTACGTCCCGCTTTATGACAAAGAAAACACTGTTGTCAGAGAGCAATGTTCCATCTCCATGTTGGGTTTTCTACTGTGAGCACCTTGGCTCAAAGGCATCAAGGTTAAGCCCAAAAGGAGGCAAAAATGTTTAGCCTGGGAAAGAGACTATTACTAGGTGATATGATAGCTGCCTTCAAATATTTGAATGCCTTGAAAGGTGGTGGACAATCCTTGATAGGAGGTTTTTAAGCAGAGGCTTGATGCCAGCCTATCAGGGATCATAGCTGTCAAGTGTCCCTTATTTGAAGGGACAGTCCTTTATTCCTGTGCCATGTCCCGCTGCTGTCCCTTATTGATGGATGTCCCTTAAATCTCCCTTAAATTATGTCCCTTAAATTTCAAAGGAAGCAGCTCCTCTCCCTCCCTGCCGGCCAGGGAGGAGGGAGGCTCCAACTGTGCTGCTTGGCTGTGTTGCTCACCCAATAAGAAGTCTAAGAACGACTGGGGGGTGGAGCTTGCATGCCTTGTGTGTGGCTAGTTAATGCAAGCTGAGGGGTTTTTTGAATGCTGGACGCCATTTTGTTACACGTGCTGCTGCAAACTTTGCAGTGCAAAGCCAGGCCGGGGAGCCATCTTAAGTTGAGGCTGCATAGGCCTTGTGGTGCATGTGATTCAGATTCTATTCAGTTGAACCTCTGGTTACAAAGTTGGTTGGACAGTGTTCTCGACCGCTACCAGCATGAGTTTGACCAGACTGCAGGAGGACAGGAAGACTGGAGTGCCTGGAACAGGTGAGGCTGCAGGTCCCTTATTTTCAAGGCTGCTGGTCCCTTATTTTCAAGGCTGCTGGTCCCTTATTTTCAAATCTGTAAGTTGACAACTATGTCAGGGATACTGTTGTAGCAGATCTTCTGCATCAGCAGGAGTTTGGAATAGATGGTCTTTGATGTTCCTCCCAATGCTATAAAGTTTAATAGCTGAAGTAGCAGAACATTCGGGTAGCTTGGACAAGACCAGACACTTTTTGCTCAGATTCTCCTTTTAATCTGCCCTTCAGCTGAGAACTTGCATCTTAAATAAAATTAATTTAAAGCAACAAATAACCAAACACTTCCATCCTTTGCAAGATCAAGAGTGAAGTGATCAGCATTTTCCAGAATCAACCCCCTGTCAAGCTCTGATGAGCAGCACTGGTGGAGCATTAGCCTTTGTTCTTGAATGACTCTACGTAATTCCCATTGAACTTTATAGAAATTTCACAAATGAATAATTGGACCTCATCAATGAAGTCTCTAGAGCAGAGAGTGGCGGCGGCAGCAATGGCGATGCGGGTGGCAGCATTTCCCTGGAGTAGGATCTCAACTTGTATCTTTCCATTTACATTGCATCCATTTTGTGTCATGCCACCCCCCACCCCGCCAATAGCAGCTATTTTGTGACTGGCACGACCAACACTGCTGGTTGGTGACCCCTGGTTTAGAATATATGGTTTTATTTACACATACAGTGGTAACTTGGGTTAAGAACTTAATTCATTCCGGAGGTCCATTCTTAACCTGAAACTGTTCTTAACGTGAGGTACCACTTTAGATAATGGGGCCTCCTGCTGCCGCTGCGCTGCCACCACTACACAATTTCTGTTCTTATCCTGAAGCAAAGTTCTTAACCCGAGGTACTCTTTTCTGGGTCAGCGGAGTCTGTAACCTGAGGTACCACTGTATATACAACCTGAGCACAGGATGTGAGGGCTTATAGCATTAACACTCCGGCAGATTATGCTTCCCCATTAGGTTGCTGGGATGTTTGGGTCCCCAAAGCCATAGCTTTGAATTCAGCACACAGAGTGTCTTCTCAGCATCCAGCCCAAACTCCCCCACAGACTACCTTGGCTATATTTCCTCCAGCCTGTCTAAGGTGTGGAAATGCCTACCCCACTCCTAGGGAGCATCATCACTCAGCAACCTCTTCAGTCATACAGATGGGAGGTACGTAACTGGACCACCTTAACTAAGAAACTGGTTTGATCAGTTCAGCTGTTCCTTCTCTTACAGGCCTCCATCTGGTAGATATGAAATCACACTGGGAATCATCCAAACCAATGTTTCCCAAACTTGGGTCTCCCACTGTTTTTGGACTACAGTTTCCCTCATCCCAGTCCACTGGTCCTGCTAGCTTGGGATGATGGGAGTTGTAGTTCCAAAACAGCTGGAGACCCAAGTTTGGGAAACCCTGATCCAAACCAATCCCCTAAATCTATAACCATTCTTTTTCTTCCTCTTCTTCTTAAGCGAAGTTTGTCAAGCCCAGCTCAGAATTGACCTATGGCAGTGGGGTGCCTTGAATGGTGGTCTGGGCTGCTGCGGGCAACACTGGCCTCTGTCCCTCTTTCCTTCCCTCCCTCCCCTGACGCCCTCTTGCATCTCTGCCTCCCAAAGGCTTGCACAGCTGTTTATTGCAGCAGGCAAATGATGCCTCTGGGAGGCACCTCTCTTTGGGGTGGGGTGGGGGGGCAGCTCAGAGACCAGGAACAACAGCAGGGGCTGCCTGGAGGACTCCCAAGGAGAGGGTAGAGGAGAGGAGGCTGAGGAAGCACTTCACAAGGAAGGGTGTTCGAAAAAAGGTGAGAGGCTGCCAGCTCTGCAGGCAAGGGGTGACATAACTTGGCTCCTGAGCCCCACAGAGGCGACGCAGAAAGAATGTAGGTCAAGGGAGCCGTGGGACTCAAAAAGGTTGAAAACCTCTGACCTATGGGAAGAGTGGAAGGCACCTGTTCCTCCTTCATACAACTCTTACAGTCCATGGACAGGGGGTCAGGTAGAAAGGTGCAGGGCGTGGTTGGCAATTCCGAAGGGACAGTGCTGCATGATTCCTGGCGCATTCTCTTGACAGGGGTCTGCCTATGGCACCAGGTTGGCGGAAGAGTTGAACAGTTCCTCCAGTGGCTGTATCACAATCGCTGCATCAGAAGTTCTTTTGATGTTGCAGCTGCAATGTGTTGATGTTGATGGAATGTAGGATAATGATGAACTTACACCAGTGGCGTAGCGTGGGTTGTCAGCACCCGGGGCAAGGCAAGTAATTTGCGCCCCCTAACCCCTAACCTGCCGCCGCTGCCAGCTTCTTCTTGCTGCTGCCTGGTCTGGTCTGGTGTGGTTCTCTCCCGCGCTCAGCGCTGCGCTGGGCAGCTGCTGCACTGTCCCTCCCCCAGATAGTCCCACCCTCGCTCTCTCTCCGCTCCGCACGCCTGGCACCCCCCCCCCTCCACAGTGGGCGGCGACCCGGCAGCTCGGATCGGATTCGCACAGCCAGCACTGCAGTGAGAGAGAGAGTGAGTGAGCCAGGTAGGGGCAGAGAGCTGCGAGTGCGAGCGCCCCCCCGAGATGTTGCGCCCGGTGCGGCCGCCTCCCCCTGCACCCCCCATGCTATGCCACTAACTTACACCAGTGCAAGGCAAGGTACAGTGGGGACCAACTTATCTGGACCATATGAGCAAAGGACCGGAAAAGGTGGGTGAAATTTCTTTGACTTACTCTGTGGTGGGTAAACTCCAGATTGTGGGTCTCCTAATTTCTCCTGCAAGGGCATTTTGGCCAAGCTAAACCCACCTGGCCTACACCTGGTGGCTGGGGCAAAGGTCGTTTTGCAGGTGCTGCTGATCAGCTTGTGCCGAGGCCTGTGTACAGCACTTTGATGTACCAACCACCAGCTAGTTGTCAGGGGTTGCAAAGCGCACATGGATCCGTGCAAGCCCTGATGATCAGGTGATAAATCCTATTTTGCAGACTGAGAATTAAGAGTGAGATCATGACTAGCCCAAAGCAACCCAGAAAAGTCAGAGCTGAGCCAAGATTTCAAAGCATGCCTATGAAACATACAATCTGTATACACAGGACCCTTGTTCAGGCTCAGATTACAGCAAGAATACATTTTCTGCCCATGACTAAATCTAGTTTATCTTTCTAAGAAACAAGTGATGAAGCAGTAGCTTAATATACATGTAGTTGGAATGCTTTACTACCTCGTGGTTTACAAAATCAAGGTTGCCTTTCCTAAAAAATGCTACGTTAAATCATGTTTTCTTCATGAATTATTTTGCCTTTGAAGAGAGGCATTTCTTTTGACATTTGGTGAATTAAGTTGACAGCTTGATATGGATGCACATTAACACATGGTAGGATTTACGAGCGTTCAAACTGCAAAAATCTAATACTGCTTCCTGCAAAATTGTCCTTACTTGTCAACAGGAAGACAAGATCAATCACGGGATTTATAAAAAATAAAAATAAAAAGTTTCAGAAACGTTCTCTCCAGCATCTTTGTAAAATGTTGTGGACGCAGTGTCTTTTATCCAAAGCATGGATAGTTATAAAGGCAGGGAAGGGAAGTGTGTAGGACAACGACCGATCCAGTAAAATATCCCTTGCTTTGTGGTAGCAAATACAGTGGTACCTCGGGTTACATATGCTTCAGGTTACAGACTCCGCTAACCCAGAAATAGTGCTTCAGGTTAAGAACTTTGCTTCAGGATGAGAACAGAAATCGTGCTCCGGCAGCGCGGCGTCAGCAGGAGGCCCCATTAGCTAAAGTGGTGCTTCATGTTAAGAACAGTTTCAGGTTAAGTACGGACCTCCGGAACGAATTAAGTACTTAACCCGAGGTACCACTGTAGCGTACATTGTAGTTGGGAATGTGTAGTAAGGTGGTTAGATCAGGCTGACAGTGCTTAATGGGAGTGTGACATTTGGAGAGCTGAACTAATAAAAGTAAGACTTTCACTGCATTTATAATGCCATATGCTGTCATTATAGTGTTATATACTTCCCCATTCTACCAAGTGGAAATTTGCAGGGCTAATACTACAGGGTTTAATTTCCTTTGGATAAAAAAGCACAAGACAGTCAATCTCTAATATTTCCTTCATGCTAAAGCTTCTAAGATCTATATCCCAGTTGGCATCACTCTTGGATTTAAATTGATTTTATGATTTTGCTGTTCTTGTTTTAAACTGCTTTTTATAGCTAGACTTGGTTTTTTTTTAAATAAAAATAAAAAATTAGGTTTGTATATACAATTGCCTTAACAGCTTTTATTTATGCAACTGTCACAATAAACTCAAAAAACAAACCAATTACAACCAGAGCATAATGGAAGCAAACAGGCATTCCTATATCAAATAGCAAATCCCCTGCTAGGAATTTTTGCAGCCCTCTGAAAGGTGTATTCCCAGTTTTAACTAGCTCCAGATAGAAAATCTTTGCTCTTTTGTTCTCTTTGCTTCCCTTTCTCTCTGTAGTCCTTGGAGGAAGAAGGGGTCCGCTTCTTCAGGTTCTGAAGGGCATCTCACTGCACCAGACACGTCCCGTCCCCCCAGGTATCCGGGGCAGAGCCGTAGCTAGGTGATCTTGAGCTCCTGTCAGGACCGTCTAGACTGCGCCAAGGACAAGTCTTATTTATAGACATATTTATGGACATATTTTTAGCTGATTTTGCACACACACCCCATCTCACCTGTACCCCTGGTGGGGGCCTTTCTTACCAGTTAATCTCTTGCCCCCATTATTGATGAAAAACCACCTGCTCAATGTACAAGGTCTGAGTGTGCTGGTCCCGTGGGTTACCCGAGAGGCGAGGTCCAAGTCTGGTCCGGGGTCAAAGGTGCAACATGGAGGCAGTCCGTAGTAGCTGAATCTGGGTGCAGGGCAGGGAGTCGGGTGAAGTCAGGGACAGGCTTGCAAGCAGGGAGCCAGGGCGGGTCAGGAGCTCAGGCAGGAAAGCAGGACAGGGTTCAGGCAGGAACTAGCAACCAACAATGTTGCTCCCGCAACTTGGGACCGGGGCTGGCCGGCTTTTATCTCCCCTGAGGCATAGGGCGGCCCCAATCCTCTGGTGACTCACCTCTCCTGGCCTGGAGGCGAGCACTCCTCCTGCGGGAACTTAGTTCCCTCCGCCTCTCTGCCCTGAGCCTCTGTAGCTTAGGAGAGGCTGGAGGGTTACCGGACCCAGAGGCAACCTCACCTTCCCCTGACGGGGCTGAGAGTGGAGCACCTGCAGGCAATGGGTCCTCCATCACCTCAGGAGCCAGAGCAGACTCAGCTGATGCCTGCACCTGAGGACCCAGCACAGGTGAGGACCCTTCAGGCTCAAGCCCCAGCCCCGGCACAGCTGGCTCTGGAGGCGGGGACTCCTGTGCAGGCTGGGATTCCTCAGGTTCAGCCTCCAAGTCCGAATCCCAGGCCATCACACCGAGTATTCCTAAGATATCGACAGTCACTTCCTTTTAATATGTACATATTATGTACATATGTACATAATACGGCGTAGGACCCTCGTACCTACGGGACTGCCTCTCCTGGTATGTCCCACAGAGGAACTTACGGTCTTCAAATAAAAACATCTTGAAGGTCCCAGGCCACAGAGAGGTTAGGCTGGCCTCAACTAGAGCCAGGGCTTTCTCGGCTGTGGCCCCAACTGGTGGAACGCTCTGTCACAAGAGACAAGGGCCCTGCGGGACTTGACATCTTTCCGCAGGGCCTGCAAGACAGAGCTGTTCCACCAGGCCTTTGGCCAGGGCGCAGCCTGACTCCCTCCTTTGGCAATCTTCACAGAACTTTAGCTTAATGGTTGCCATCAATTTGATTTTAATTAATTTTTATTTATTTATTTTAATAAATATTTTATTAAGTTTTCACAATAAAAGACAAAAAAGATACAAAATCACAAAAAACAATACAATACAAAAATACAAACATTAAACACATCAAAAGAAAAGAAAAAAAGGAAAAAAACACATATAAAAACAAAAAACAAAAATTCCCTCTTTCTTAATTACTCATCTTCAATTAACTTATTTTCCAGACTTCCTCTCGTCTCCCGTTCTTGTATCCCTTTTTTAAAAAATTAATTCAGCAAATTCATATCCTATTAATTTATCTATTATTAATCCAATCTTACGTTTTACTTTGTTGCTAAAGCCCCTGCGATTCATTTCAATGTCCTTAACATTCATAAATTTTACAGTATTTCTGCAAATAAATTTTAAATTTCTTCCAATCTTCCTCCACCGTCTCCTCTCCCTGGTCTCGGATTCTGCCAGTCATTTCCGCCATTTCCATGTAGTCCATTAGTTGCATCTGCCAATCTTCCAAGGTGGGTAGATCTTGTGTCTTCCAAATTTTAATTAATTTTTATAATGAAATGTTTTTAGAATGTTGCACTATTTTATTGTTGTTAGCCGCCCTGAGCCCGGCTTCGGCTGGGGAGGGTGGGATATAAATAAAATTATTTATTATTATTATTATTATTATTATTATTATTATTATTATTACATATTGTACACACTATCAAGTAACTTAATAGTTTTTTAGGGGGGGGAAATGTGCCAGTACTCACCATGAAGTTGTCAGAGTAAGTGCCACACTTTTAACTTTTGAAAAATAAAATAAAAGGTGCTGGTAACTGTGTACCCTTGTGTACCCAAAGCAAAAAAAAACCCCACTGATAATCCCAAATATTTCCTGCAAGGCAGTGGAGGTTTAGGATCAGAGTTTTCCTTCTCCTATATGGGTTACCTTCCCAGGTTGATGAGCCCCATCTGCCCCTCATTTTCCTCCAGAGCATGTGCAGAAACCACCTTCTTTGCTGTTGAACCCACTATTGGTCTTGTCTGCTCAATCTAACAGAGCCTGTCTTCACATGCAGGGGACGTTCCTAAGTCACTGAGAGTTTGAGACCCAGTAACTACCCTCACCTGGTTTAGCTGGCCAGTTGAAGCCGTTCCCAGGGTGTGGCCACTGTCACATGCTGACAGCTTCTAGGAGCTATAGGTGAGAGCTGAGTGCAGGTAGGGGCCAAAGATGGACAAACTACCCCAAAAGGAGCACATTATGTCCCCCACCAAAGGTACTACCCCTCCCCTAGCACCCTGAATACCGATTTATGTTAGTAAAGAAACAGTTCATCAATACCAAGAGATATAGGTAAAGGGTAAAGGGACCCCTGACCATTAGTTCCAGTCACGGACGACTCTGGGGTTGCAGCACTCATCTTGCTTTACCTTCCCACTGGAGTGGTACCTATTTATCTACTTGCACTTTGATGTGCTTTCGAACTGCTAGGTTGGCAAGAGCTTTGACCGAGCAACGGGAGCTCACCCTGTTGTGGGGATTTGAACCGCTGACCTTCTGATCGGCAAGTCCTAGCTACCCACGTCCCCACCAATAGATATAAGGTAAAGGTAAAGGTACCCCTGCCCGTACGGGCCAGTCTTGACAGACTCTAGGGTTGTGCACTCATCTCACTCTAGAGGCCGGGAGCCAGCGCTGTCCGCAGACACTTCCGGGTCACGTGGCCAGTGTGACGAAGCTGCTCTGGCGAGCCACCGCAGCACACGGAACGCCGTTTACCTTCCCACTAGTAAGCGGTCCCTATTTATCTACTTGCACCCGGAGGTGCTTTCAAACTGCTAGGTTGGCAGGCGCTGGGACCAAACAACGGGAGCGCACCCCGCTGCGGGGATTCGAACCGCCGACTATGTGATCGGCAAGCCCTAGGCGCTGAGGTTTTACCCACAGTGCCACCCGCGTCCCTACCAATAGATATATTAAGTACCAAATGTTCTTCAGTAACCTCATGATAGCAGTGTCCTAAAGTGTGAAGAAAACCCTGACACTAAAGGAATGATACTTTTTACCCAGAGAAACGCTATAGAAACTTTCAAAGTGGTGAGTAAATTTTCTACATTATTCATTAGTAATACATACTTGACAAGAAAAAGCACATTAGATTAGCCTAGATTAGTTCTTCACCCTTGAACACAAAGTAGGATGTGGAACTGACCCTATTCTGTTCCTATTTGTATGTGTTGGAAGGAATTTTTTAAATCTTATTTCCAGTGGCATAAATAAGGAGTGAACCCGATGAAATATTGGAGTGGTTGCACTGCAAACCAAGGGTGCGAAAAACCAGAACCCAGCTTTTCTTCACCTCACCTATTCGAACAGAGGATTCATAAAACACAAACCTTATCTAGATCCCATGATATAATTTGTATGTAATTCTATTCATCCTTTAATATGCATCCAATAAACCAAAATTATAAATAATGCAACGTGCCACTGGTGGGTTATTAGCCTGTATGGCAGAACATGTGCAATCTCTTTGACACATCTGGGATTTCTCTGCAGCGGGCTCTGTTTGAATATAATTTTGCATGTAATCAAACGAGGAAGTCTCTTTTTCCTTTGGAGGTACTGTTCACAAATCTCACTGCATTAATTTTGGGCAACAAGCAATTGTTTCCTTAATAATATTTATCAATTCTGTCAAAATTAAATTCCAAACATCTTGCACCAACTGACATTCCCATTGTAAATGATAATATGTACCAAGTTTATTGCTACCCCTCCAACAATTAGGCGATATAGAAGAAAACGTTTTTTACATTTGCAAAGGAGTGTGATACCATCTGCATAATAATTTTAAAGAGTCTTCTCTCAGAAAACTGGAAACAAATTTTAAGGGTCACAATTCCCAAATTTTACTTAAGTCCTTGGGAAGACTTTATGTGCCAATATCTAGTTCCCATATCTTTTAAAGTGCTCCATTGCTATTTGATCCAGGTGTTTAGAATCCCCCCCCCATTTTCTTTATGCCCATATAATCCTGGCAACTGAGGATAGCCATTTCTGCATCTGATGAAAGGAACTGTAGTCTACAAAAGCTTTATGGCATAATAAATGTGTTCCTGTCTTTAAGATGCTACAGCACATTGTGATGCTCTTGCTAAACCCTAAATTATAGATAAGATTAGCAATCTGTAGGCCTGCTAAATTTCAGCCTAGCCAATGTTTCTCACTCACTGATGGCATTGCTATTATTATATCTATATTCCATCCTTATAGCTTAACCCTATCACTCAGGACAGCTTACAACACATACAGTTGCAATTTAATAAGAAAACAATGTGAAACATCATATAAAATTTAACTGAGGTCAGAAACATGCTTCATTAAATAAAGGTCTGTTTGAGTAGAAAAGATTTTCAACAAGAAGGGGGGAAACAGTGAGGGTTGTCCGGCTTGGTGGTTTAGGGCATGGATGAGAGACCCCTGCCCCCCCCCCCAATATTGCTGGACCATCCCTGGCCATTTTCTATGCCAGATGAGTTGGAGTCCGATGACACCCAGAGAACCACAGGTTCCTTTCATCCTGATCTAGGATTATGATTCTTAGGGTGCAAGAGGTCCCAGGTTCAGATCCCACACAAGCCCTTTAATTTCTAGTTAAAGGGGACTTCAGGTAAGTGAAAGACCACCGTTGGGGACTCTGGAAAGCTATTGCCAGTCTGAGCAGAAAATACTAAGCTAGATGGATAAATTGTTGGAACTGGTATAATGCAGCCCCCCACGTGGGAAGGAGACGCCACAGATTAGGCACCACAAATAAAGGTAAAGGAACCCCTGACCGTTAGGTCCAGTCGTGGCCGACTCTAGGGCTGCGGCACTCATCTCGCTTTATTGGCCGAGGGAGCTGGCGTACAGCTTCCGGATCATGTGGCCAGCAGGAGTAAGCCACTTCTGGCTAACCAGAGCAGCGCAGGGAACACCGTTTACCTTCCTGCCGGGGCAGTACCTATTTATCTACTTGCACTTTGAGGTGCTTTCGAACTGCTAGGTTGGCAGGAGCAGGGACTGAGCAACGGGAACTCCCTCCATCGCGGGGATTTGAACCACCGACCTTCTGATCGGCAAGTCCTAGGCTCTGTGGTTTAACCCACAGCGCCACCCGCGTCAGGCACCACAAATAACGCTTTCATAAAATACCAAAATTCCTTTCAGTGGAGCCAATTTAAAACATTATGCTAAGACCAGAGATTGATTTCCATGTGCATGTTCATCATTTGATGACCGTTTCATAAATGGCTCATCACACATATCACCACAGGCAGAACTATCATATCATCTCAACCTCTTTTAAGAACTGGTGCCTGGCTTTGCTCATTTTCCTCTTTCCTCACCCGTTCTCTTTCCGTTGGTGTTTTGAGCCTTTTAGAATTTGGATTTTCAGCCTTATGTGATCTGCCCAGAGAGCCTTTTTGGCTAGGGGGGGGGGAGATAATAAATGCACACAGTGGAAGGAGTTCAAAGGAAGGTTTTTCACACGTTCAGGTGAAACGAAGTACAATAATCAGGTGGTAAGAGAAATTGGGCAAGAGACACCTGTGTTGCAAACCTGAGAAAGGAAGTGTGACTCACATGTGTAAATAGACCCCAACTGAGCACACTGCTCTCCATGCACTCGCACACACATAAGTGTAGTGAATGCACATCAGGATTTATTGGGCAATATCCCCTCTCTTTGCTTGCTTATAGAGAAAGTGTTAAAGGCAGCTGGGAGATTTAACAGTTGTAACTGTTGGAGAGAAAAAACAACCCAAATAGTTCTGCTGTGCTTGTGGGACTGATGTGCACATTACAGTGGTACCTCGGGTTACAGACACTTCAGGTTACAGACTCCACTAACCCAGAAATAGTACCTCGGGTTAAGAACTTTACTTCAGGATGAGAACAGAAATCATGTGCCAGTGGCGCAGTGGCAGCAGGAGGCCCTATTAGCTGAAGTGGTACCTCAGGTTAAGAACAGTTTCAGGTTAAGAACAGACCTCCAGAACAAATTAAGTTCTTAATCCAAGGTACCACCGTACTGGATTGCTGCCAGAGAGTGCAAATAATGGCTTTGTTTTAATAATGGGTATGTTTTCATTAGGCTTCTTCTGTTGCTACTTACCCAGTACCTCCATCTGAATTCAAAAGTGGGGTTTTGTTTATTTTGGGGTCCTTTCCGCTTGTGGGTTCCAAGACTCAATTGGCATGATGTTGAGACATGCCTCTTTCCCTCCCAATGCCCTGGCTCGATATCAGACACTCTACCCCCTCCACTGGAAACCTCTCTGGAGGTCTCGTTTTTTGTATCCAAAAGATGTGCTCAGCAGGAAGAGATCAAGACAGCTTCAAATGCTGTAAGTGGTACTGGGGCATTTTACTATGGGTTTCTAATAATGGAATCCTTCTCAAAACCCCTGGGGAAATTTGCTCACCTTTGAATACTGCACTGGGCACAGCCTTCTGGGGCAGCACTTTCCTCCCATTGTTGAAGATTGTTTCTAAATAAGGTTTCCGTGTGAACCTGGGGAATTGGTTCCACAGGCAGCCTGTCACCATTTGCTTTCCACCAATGTCATCTCTCTGCCTCCGCTACCAAAATTGTAAATGGCATTTTGTTTTTTTGTTTTGCTCGTTCTTGGATCTGACTATAAAAAAAGGCTTCTCCAGATTTAATTTTCAACATGGGGGATCTTCAGATTTCCCTGTGGTTGCACAAACTCCAGCCAGCATGCACATTCTTCAAGCTTTCTTCATCTGCAGCTTACAAGCACTTCTGAGTCACGGCTGACGGAGAGCCCATTACCTTCCCAGCGTTTCCAGGTAGTTGCAATGATTCCCACAGCAGCAAATTAATAATTGAAAAGCATTTTGCTTTGTAGTTTGAAGTTATCCTGTTAGTTTTTGTGTGCGGAGAGGTTGGAGGGGGTCAGAAATTACAAGTGGGGTAGCCCTGAAAGAAAGGCAAATAACAGCTTTTCTTTGGGATCAACTTTGCCAAAGAGAAAGTTGTCAATCTGCACAACTTATTTATTCTGTCAGGAAAGGCAGAAAAGCTTGGCGTTTGTGTGACCTTAGCCTACCGTTGGTCCATTCTGTTTAGGAACAGGAAACTCGGGTTAGGCATTCTGTGGATAAGTCAAAGAGCCATACAGGGCCATCCCATTTGTTCTGCAAATGTGTCTGGGGTGGGCAGGAGCCAATCAGTGGCAGCAGACAAAGGAAATTCACAAGCATGGATCTTTGACACCCAGGAATGGAGGAAAGTGTTATGTGAATTGTTCTTGCTGACTTTAGGAGAGGACTATATTTTGATGTGAGCAGCTCCCACAGCAGGCCAGATGAGTTCAAATGCTTAGTCACACAGCGCCACATGCAAATTGAACCGTTATGTTCTGCTTCGCTTGAACAGATGGAACTGAAAGCTGCGTTTAAACTTAAACTGGTTTCATTAGCACAAACATAAGACTGCCTCTAGCCAGCCTGGTTCTCACAAAGACTCCTTCTACTCCTAACTCACACTGACTGAAACCAGATCTAGGTTGTGAACATAAAGAGTCAATGAGGTGTAATTGTGAGAGTGTTGGACTAGGACCTGGGAGGCCAGATTCAAATCCCCACTCAGCTGTGAAGCTCAATGGAGCCAGTCACCAATTGGGGCAGGCTAACTCATCTTAGAATCATAGAATCATAGAGTTGGAAGAGACCACAAGGGCCATTGAGTCCAACCCCCTGCCAAGCAGGAAACACCATCAGAGCACTCCTGACATATGGTTGTCAAGCCTCTGCTTAAAGACCTCCAAAGTAGGAGACTCCACCACACTCCTTGGCAGCAAATTCCACTGTCGAACAGCTCTTACTGTCAGGAAGTTCTTCCTAATGTTTAGGTGGAATCTTCTTTCTTGTAGTTTGGATCCATTGCTCCGTGTCCGCTTCTCTGGAGCAGCAGAAAACAACCTTTCTCCCTCCTCTATGTGACATCCTTTTATATATTTGAACATGGCTATTATATCACCCCTTAACCTCCTCTTCTTACTCAATGGTTGGCCCACCCATGAGGCAAGGGGAGATGACCGCATCAGGCAACAGAATCCATAGTGGCAGCAGAGTCAACCTCCAAGGAATGCATTGTCTGCTATTGCTGCTGCAATGACGGCAGCACTGACTATGGGGCACTCCTTGGAGACTGGATCTGCCGCTTCCTCGCCAGCCCTCCTCCCAAACCACCTTTGCGGAGGACTGTCTGCAAACAGGAGATGCTGCTGGACTTTTCCACCCTTGTTCCCAATGTAGATCTTTATTTCCCTCTTGTTCCTGATGTAGATCTTCACTCACCCCTTCTTCTCTAACTGTAGGGCATGTGTTTTGTGGTTCGCTTCAGGAGCCAAAATGCCTAGGGCTGGCTCCGTTTGCGGGGATAAAATAGAAAGGGGGGAAAGCTACATTTATGCCACCTTGAGCTCCATGGAGGAAAGATGAGATTGAAATGAAATGAAGTAGCAAAAATAAATGCTTTCCAAAATTAAACATTAGTTACATAAAATTGTATTGACTTTCATAATTTAATCCCAGCCAAGTTCACAGAACCACATTTTTTTGCTCATGGAAACTCTGTAAAGTCTCATGTAGGTTGAATGACAACTATTATTATAACAGATGCAAACATGGAGTTTGGTGTGCTCTTTGAGTTTTTTGTTTTTATTTCTGTGTGAAACAGGTCTTAACACCTCTGAACCGTCACTGATATATCTTTTTTTTAATAAATATTTTATTGCAAATTTTAAACAAAAGAAAATCACCAGACATATACAATACCTTCACCAAAAAGTAGCAGACAAAAGAAACATAGTATACAAAAACATAAACATAGAATAAAAAAGATCATAACCGTTCATACATCATTTTTTCATGACTATTTGGACTTCCTCACATCTCCCTTTCCTGCGTTCTCTGTAATAAAGTTATAAACAGCAATTTATTACCTTATTTCAATTCTTATTTTCTAGTTCTCATATATTATGCCTCAGACTTTAGAAATTTTTATCAAATGCTTAACTGCTTAGTTTAAACATAACATTACTTCAAATTTCATCTTTGTCATTAAATTCCACTTATTCTCATATATCTTTCAACTAAATTGCTGATGCCATGTTATTTCCTTTCGTGCATTTTCTTAGCATTCATACAGTTTATAATGTTTTTGTAAATAGTCTTTAAACTTTTTCCAGACCTCTTCCACTGTCTCTTCTCCCAGGTCTCGGATTCTGCCAGTCATTTCAGCCAGCTCCATGTAGTCTATCAGTTGCGTCTGCCATTCTTCCAGTGTGGGCAAATCTTGGGTCTTCCAATGTTTTGCGATGAGTATTCTTGCTGCTGTTGTTGCATACATAAAGAGAGTTCTATCCTTCTTTAACACCTTCTGGCCAACAATGCCTAAAAGGAAGGCCTCTGGTTGAACCGTCACTGATATATCAACCACATATGTAAGCTGAAAGCCATAAAGGATGTAGTGGCCCAGCCAAAGTCAGCGTGACAGTGTTCAAGCAGCAGCTCAGCAATGGGTGTTTTCCCCAAAAACACCGTTTATCAGGCTCACCTGCCCGGCAAGGCTGTTGTGGAGCTCAAATGCCACCCTGAGCTCTTTCGGCTAGGAGCAGAAAACAGTTAAGTATAAGAGGTATTAGGAAGTCAGTGCAGAAATTAGAAATACGGAATATTGGGTTGAAACAACTGAGTGCCTGAAAGAACTTGAGCTCCTGCATACTAGAGATAACACGGTGGCTGGCTCCGGCAAACAATACATTGCAATAATCCAGCCTTGAAAGAGGCAACACATTCATCAACTTTTCTAAATCCTCCTCCCTTTGCAATGGGTTGTGCCTCGTGATATTTTGCAGATTGTGGAAAGATGGGCCGGTGACTGAATGGAAACCTGTATCTATCAAACCAACAACAAAGTAGAGCCAAGCTCTTAAGTCTACAACATGGATTTAATATGGGGTTTGATCACCAGGGTCAGACACAGGAGTCAGCAAATCCTTCCCAGACCTCATCTATAGGGAGCCGATTTGCCTTCTTGGAAAGGAAAAATGGGACCAGCGACAAACTGTCCCTGCATCCGGTCAGCCAGCCATGTACCAGGATACTCCCTTCCATTTACCTTCCCATTGGTACCCCCTGACAGTCAGCATTCTTAAGTCCCTGAGCTCAGGCAGTTGTTTTTAGGGTTCCTGTCCCTTAGGATTTTTCCCTTTTCTTCTTCTATCCCTGAAATATTGAGTTCTGTAAACCGTTACATTCTCCCCCACCTCACATTTGGCTTCTTATGCAATGGCACTCAGCATCTGAATATAAGAAATAGGAGGGATTATTGCTGCTAGGTCTCCCCATCTACATACTCGAGGTTGCTGCTGGCCCCTTCACATTGCATCTTTTCTCAGCATTTCTTTTCAGCTGTCCCATTTTTGTTTTTTCTTTCTGAATGTGGCGGCTGGGAATGATGTTGCCATAATGAAGCTGTCCCCTTCTAACAGAAAGGGTGTCATGTACACTCGAGCATGGACAAAACCTGTGCAGAACCCAAACAGAGCTGTAATCATAAAAGCTGGGAGTACGGCTTCATGTCGTTTTCCCTTTTCCCTTTCCTTTTCCTGAAAGAGGGTAAATTTTGGTTCACTATTGTAATGGCTATGAGTTACTTGTGCGTAAACTGGTGCCTCTCTAGGCTAATTTGCCTTGTTAAACCTTTCTGACTGCACAGCCCTTGCTCATTGCGGCTGCCTCAGTCACTGGCAGAATCTGTCAGTGGGCGTTTCTTGAACCTCTTCCAACATAAAAGTTGTTTGACACCCAGTCTCCTCCTCATCTCACTGCGCGGGAGTCTTCTGCGCAGGTAAGGCGTGGGTAGCGGAGGACCTGGGCTCTCCTCACTGACGTCCAGTGAAGAGCCCTGGAGCCCTCCCTCCGATTCCCCCATCTGCCCCCTTCCTCCCTGGTGTTGCGCTGATTAGCTTCCCCCTCTACTGAGTTGTTTCTCCCCCTGCTGCTGGGTCCTTCGCCAGCAGAATCTGTGAGCCTCCCCTTCGCTTCTCGCTCTGATGTCAGTTCCCTGACATCCATGTTAGCAGCTGATATACCCATTGATTTTCCTATGTTCTAAAGCAGTTCAATAAATGGTCAACACTGGTGATGTTCTATACTAGTTATATTTAATAGTATGATGTTACTGTGATGGTCTATAATTTAGTGAATTCCGTGTATCATGTGTGCATCATGACAATCCAAGATATGTTCCCTCAGACTTGATGGGTGGGGGTGCACCCAGTTCTTCATGGACTAGTATGCCCCCTGAAGGAGCAGGTGAACAGTTTAGACAGACTTCTAGATCAGTGCTTCTCAAACTTTTTCCCCACTGGGGCAGACTTTCAGAATGAAAATTTGCTTATGCCACACTGATTTTTTAATTGAGAAGAAATACTTTGGAAAACAAAAAGAACTCCAAGCAGTGCTTGATTTTGAAAAGTTATCTGTCTATATTCTGCAAATGAAAACAATTATTTTGATAGCACGCTACTACACTGTAATGTTTAAATGTTTCTTTGATTGCCCTTCTCACACTTGCCAACCTCTCTTGCCACACCAGTGTGAAACACCACACCCTATGAGAACCACCGTTCTAGGTCAACTACTTTCACTGGAGGCACAAGTTTCCTCTGTGGCATGGTAGTCCATCTGTGACTCCATCTGTCTGGATGGAGATAGACTAGATTTTGTTGCTTGTGTTCTGGTGACATCTAGGTGAGATTACCGCAATGTGTCATACATGGGGCTGCCTCTGAAGGCAGTTTGCAAACTGTAGCTAATGGAGAATTCAGCAGTCAGATTAGTGACTGGGACCAGGTGGTCCAAACCTATGTGATGGACTGTCAGGCCTCTCTGGTCCTTTGCTGGCATCTTGCTGTTATGAGCATCCACTAACTTTTGACGTAGCTCCACGTGGTGGGTGATTATTTACTCGGTGCTGCTCATATCTGCATGTTACACAACAATCTCCTCCTCAAAATGTCATCCCCTATCACCCTCCCCTCATTTAATCTAGATTTCACATTTCAGTGGGGCTTTTCCACTAATCAGATTTTCTGTGGAAACGGTAAACCCAGGTTAAATGGGGAAATAATGTGGGGTTGCATTTGATACAGTCAATGTATGGATGCATGCATGAGCAACAGCACACCCAGAAATAGGCTACTGTGTGGAAGAAGCCTTTGATATTCATTGCAATGTATTCATAGGATGTGGTAGACCCCTCTTATAGTTCCTTGGCCTGTCAATTTGTGGATCGAGCTTCTTAGTACTGAAAGCTTTCCAGCAGTCCATTATAAGCACTTCTTGATCCTTGCGAAAGGGAAAGCGTTCTCATTAAGAACCATTTGTATTCAGACATTTTTGTTACCAAGTTGCTCAGACTCACTGGTCTCTTGGGAATTGCTCAAAGAACCTTGACTCCAGCTATCTTAGTTTTGCTTAATAAAACATCAAACATTTAAAAATTCCTCATGCAGGGCTGCCTTTAGATGTCTTCTAAAGGTTGCATAGTTACTTATCTCCTTGACATCTGATGGGTGTCCCACAGGGAGGGTGCCACTACCGAGAAGACCCTCTGCCTGCTTCCTTGTAACTTCACTTCTTGCAGTGAGGGAACCACCAGTAGGCCCTCAGAGCTGGATTTCCGTGTAGGTGCGCTGGTGAAGCTGATCCCACACTCCTGCCAGGGCACCCACACAACCCCGCTGCTTTTCTCAGCCTCTCCCATAAAAGCTGCAGCAAAAGCTCCTTGGCTCTGCCCCATCACACCGGCCACTACTGACTTGACCCTCTTGTCTGTCTGCTGTCCATGTCTTCTGGGTGATTCTTCTCGCCTCAGACGGCTCCAGCTGTAGCTAAGTAGCTGGTCTGATGCGAATGCCACTAGCATAACTCTCCATTTTTCATTCTGTAATCTGCATACAAACCACTATCTCTGTTTATAATGAAGCTGTATGTTTTTGATTCTACTCTCTGGCCTATGGTGTGAGAACTAATTCCCCCCTTATACTAATGTAAAAGCGCAATATTCCCATGCCGTACTGTGTCTCTGGGCAAAATATCTCATTACACATGTCTGTTGAGAATACGCAGTCATATTTCTCCACGGCATGTGATACTTTCAGTAGCAGAATGTACTGGAGGAAAGAAGCAACGCCCAGGGCCTCCTCAAGGCCAGAGACACTCAGGAACACTTGAAACGGCTTCTGTAGATCCTGAATCTTTAATAAAGTTCACAAGCAGAGAGAGAGAGAGAGAGAGAGAGAGTGAGAGAGAGAGAGAGAGAGAGAGAGAGAGAGAGATATCAGTGGGCCAAAAAGCACTGAAATGTCCAAGGTGCTTTTTTCTTTTTCTTTTTTTTCAAGAGGGGAAGCTATTTAAAAAACACATTGTAAGAAGAAATAAAAAAGCATCTGAGCTTAAAAGGGGAAAGTATCGATCAAACAGGGAGCACACAATAGACAAAATGGACTGCAGAGTGTTTTTGAAAACAAACCACCATCACAAAAGCAAGAAAAGTTGAAAGTCCTTCCGTATGCCCTCTAATTCTGGCAAAATAAAGGCGGGGGTATAAATGGTGCAGCTTAGAGGATGTACAGAACATCCAAACCCATCAAGCAGTCGTCTGGAAAGTGATGTGTGAAAGAGCAACATAGCCACTTATCTTGGGACTGCCTGGTACAGAGGCAGCGTCCAGCACAATGTTCCAACTCTGTGATGCAACACGTTTGAGAAACATTCTATTCACAGGTCATAAGTAACCATCACAGCCGGGGCAGACTTTGGCCTTTCAAATTTCAGCAGCATCCTGTGCGAGGCCAAAATTTGGCGCCCCTGCTTCTCGTCTTCCGTTCTGTGCATGTACTACGTCATAGTTGTGGCGCCCTGCAGCACCTGCCTCAGCTTGGCACCCAGTGCAAGGGAACCGGTCACGATACCCTAAATCCACCTCTGATCACAGATCTAACGCTAGAGTTTACATATCTCCTTACATTGATCTTCACTGTTCACAGAGTCGGCTGCCAGTTGTCTATAGGTACATGCATTGGTGAATCAACTCTATGTCCAAACTTTATTTGCTATGACAGGACCGCCTGATACTTTAACTTGTTCATTCAACACTGTTTGATAGGCTGAGATTTACCACAACTGTGATAGCTTTGCCTCTGCAACAGGCTGTGTTTGCTTTTTGGATTTTCAAGGTATCCTGTAGCCTTGATTCACATATTCCCAATATAGGGCTGCGGGTAGCGCTGTGGGTTAAACCACAGAGCCTAGGGCTTGCCGATCAGAAGGTCGGCCATTCGAATCCCCGCGACGGGGTGAGCTCCCGTTGCTCAGTCCCAGCTCCTGCCAACCTAGCAGTTCGAAAGCACGTCAAAGGGCAAGTAGATAAATAGGTACCTCTCTGGCGGGAAGGTAAATGGCATTTCCATGTGCTGCTCTGGTTCGCCAGAAGCAGCTTGGTCATGCTGGCCACATGACCCGGAAGCTGTACGCCGGCTCCCTCGGTCAATAAAGCGAGATGAGCGCCACAACCCCAGAGTCGGTCACGACTGGACCGAACGGTGAGGGGTCCCTTTACTTTTAATGTAGATATATAGGCATCTTCTGCTTTCCCAACAGTATGTTCTGTCTGATCTGGAACATTGCATACAGCTCCAAGAACCACCACTCCTCAAACTGGATGACTTTATTCATGTCTTACCAGACCCAGGCTCAGCTTGGTGCGTGACACTCTAAAGTAAATTATGATGATCAAAGGGAATATCCAGATCGAGGTCTAGCAAGGCCATCATGTAATGCTACCTGACGGCTGTCACATTTGTGCATTCTGTTCCCTCCTCTTCCCTTCTCCCTGAGAGCAATCCAAGCTCCGGAAGCATTAGCCAAGCTCTCAGGCCTTTAGCTGACGTTTTTGTAAGCCTATCCAGGTCTTATCCCCTGAATTATGTTCTGATTTCATGGCATACCCCCAGGAAGTGGGATTTGGCATTGGATCATAGCTCTGTTATGCCAAACTGGATGAAAAGGCACTGAAGGCAGAAAGCACACAAACTGTACAATGAGTTGGCCCAGATAAAAATTTCTCCTGGATTTTTTTTTTAAAAGGAGCCCCCTCCCCCGATGTCTTATAGTCGCACTCATTGGTTCTTTCCCATTGTGCTGCTGAGTGCTGTGAAAATGTTTAAAGAAGAGATGTTTTTGGGTCTGAGAGCTCCTTCAATTGATCTCCTCTCTGGCTCTTCCTTTACTCCCCACCCTCCTTAATCCTGTTCAGCAATGCAGAGCTGATGCAGTTGGGAACGACGCAGCAGCAGAACTTTTGACTAGGTTCTGATTGCAGAATGTTTTTGTTGCTACAGCTCTGCTAATGGCAAAGGTGCCAAATCAATTTCTATCTTCTAGGAAGGATTTTCAGAGAATGGGAAGCAAGATTAGGCTTTTTTTCTAAAACTGGACAGGGGAGTCAAAGAAAGGCCAGTTTGGGACAGGACTAGACATACACACAGAAAGGGTAGCCAGGAAGGTCCATTTGCAGGTGAGAAAAAACAAATACAACCAGAATTGTGTTACTTTTATTAGAGTCAACTAAAATGCACCTATTTAAAAGGTGGAGGGGTGGGGAGAAGAGAAAAATTGGTTGCTGGCAAAAAAAATAGCTCAGTAGAGTCATGACTGCAATATGTGACAGTCTTATGGTGACACAGAAAACCCTTATCTCATACATAATCTAAAATTAATTTCCAGCTTATATTAGCACTGCACACATTTTTCTCTGCTTTTCCTCTCTTTCTTCTACAGGACCCTGTGCTCTGATCAGAGATGGAGACAGACCTGAATAACTTTGCTTCTTTGCTTCTGGATAGCGCAGTTGGTTACAGCGTGCTGCTGATAATGCCAAGATTGCCGGTTTCATCCCCGTATAAGATGGCTGCATGTTCTTGCATTGCAAGGGACAGGACTAGATGATCCTCAGGGTCCCTTCCAACCCTATAGTTCTTTGATTCTTTGTCCCACACTGTTTTGGTAAAGGTAAAGGGACCCTTGACCATTAAGTCCAGTTGTGACCGACTGTGGGGTTGCGGCGCTCATCTCGCTTTATTGGCCGAGGGAGCCGGCATACAGCTTCCAGGTCATGTGACCAGCATGACTAAGCCGCTTCTGGTGAACCAGAGCAGTGCACGGAAATGCCATTTACCTTCCCGCCGGAGCGGTACCTATTTATCTACTTGCACTTTGACGTGCTTTCGAACTGCTAGGTTGGCAGGAGCAGAGACCGAGCAACAGGAGCTCACCCTGTTGCGGGGATTCAAACCGCCGACCTTCTGATTGGCAAGCCCTAGGCCAGGGGTCTGCAACCCGCGGCTCTGGAGCCGCATGTGGCTCTTTTACACCTTTCCTGCGGCTCCGGGGCGGATACTAGTGAGGGGAGGAGGCGCATTGTGGGCCCCGACACTCCCCACTGTGGTGGGCGCTGTACTGGCTGTGACGTCGCATGGGGGCACTGAGTGCGTTAGTCACGCATCGTCCCGACGTCACCTTCCCGCCCGCCCACCCGCTACATTGTAAGGGGCATGTACGCTGGTCACTGTTTTGAAGGGGAGTGAAGAACACACACACACACAAAAGGTAACTTGTTAATTTAATGTTTATTTCTATGAGGAGGAGTAATTCTGAGGGGTCAAACAAAGAAATAATAAAAAAGTGACAAAAAAAGTTATTTTTATAATGACGAGTTTTGCGGCTCCCAGTTGTTTTTTTCTTCGGAAACGGGTCCAAGTGGCTCTTTTTGTCTTAAAGGTTGCAGACCCCTGCCCTAGGCTCTGTGGTTTAACCCACAACACCACCTGTGTCCCTACTGTTTTGGTACTACCTAAAGCACTGCCTGGAACTAAATTTACTGTTTTGGTACTACCTAGTAAATTTAGTTCCAGGCAGTGCTTTTTCCCCCTAAAAAAATGTTTAGTGGTACTCTCATTTTCCTACTCATATTGAAATACTGCCCCTTAATGAGGCCAAACCTTGATCCACAAAATGTTTAAGGGTATGCTCACCCCTACGTACCCCCAGAAAAAAGCACTGGTTCCAGGTAAACTGGTTTACTGTTTAGCAGCCTAACCTGGCGCATGTTTACAAAGAAAAAGGGTATGCTCACCCCTACGTACCCCCAGAAAAAAGCACTGGTTCCAGGTAAACTGGTTTACTGTTTAGCAGCCTAACCTGGCGCATGTTTACAAAGAAAAAGGGTATGCTCACCCCTACGTACCCCCAGAAAAAAGCACTGGTTCCAGGTAAACTGGTTTACTGTTTAGCAGCCTAACCTGGCGCATGTTTACAAAGAAAAAGGGTATGCTCACCCCTACGTACCCCCAGAAAAAAGCACTGGTTCCAGGTAAACTGGTTTACTGTTTAGCAGCCTAACCTGGCACATGTTTACAAAGAAAAAGGGTATGCTCACCCCTACGTACCCCCAGAAAAAAGCACTGGTTCCAGGTAAACTGGTTTACTGTTTAGCAGCCTAACCTGGCGCATGTTTACAAAGAAAAAGGAATTATGTCACATTCAAGCAGAGCTCGCTCACAAGTAAGTTTCCATAGGGTTGAAATCTGCATTCTGGCAAAAGGTGGGTGCCTAGATGTGCAGGGAAATGGGAAGGAGCCAGGGACTCTTTCAGGAAAGGGGTGGAGACTTTGGATTCTTACTTTACCCCCAGACTGCACTGAAATTTGTCTTGAAATAAGCTTTCCCCTGCAGCCAATGGAACAGGCTGGGTGCTTGGATGCAGTGAGTGTTGCCCACAACTGTTTCTCTAGTTTGCAAATGTGCCCATGGACCCGAAAAGTTGGCAGCGCCTGGCACAGGAAATTGAAATTGGCCCAGGAGATTTCTGTGGTGCTGATACACACAAAAATATGAGTGTGACTGACCTTCGTGATACATTACTGGGCAGCGGGGTGTGGGTGGGAACATATGGTTTACTAGAGTGCATCTACTAACTAAGGCCTCAGCCACACTTCGCTTGTGCTGCTCAGAGCAGCTTTCCACTTGACCCACAGCATGGGTCCGAGTGGTACCCCCCTGGCTCACTCCTTTCCAAAGGAAAACTCTCTCTTTAGTGATAGATCAGAACAAGCAGTAATCCGGGGAAATCCCAAATTGCGGTTTGGGATTGAGCACTAAAGAGTAGGTTTTTTTTCCCCTGGGAGAAAACAGCAGAACAAGAGGAATTGTGGATCAGCCCTAATTCTCAGGCCTCCACTTTCTTCTACTGCTTGCCTTTCTAAAATGTTAATTACTGGCCCTTGACAGCTCTTCACAGGTAGGTCTGTTCACCTCAGTGAAGATGCAGTTAATCTTATGTTTAAGCTTTTAGCAGATAGCTGCAGCTTTCTGAATATAGGTCTTTGGGGTTGAGCATGATCAAATTTCTATGTAAAATTATTCTTCAGCCGCTTCCACTAGATAGGAATCAGTCACCCCACCTAGATAGTAATTGAGGTCATGCCATTCCTTTCAGCACCTCTGTGGCTCTGGTGGCTGAGAATAACATTTCTGTCACTGCCGATGAAGCATTTATCACAGCTATATCTCCAGCAGAACTTAAAGCTTGCACCAGAATTCCTTTGTTATGGCTTAGAGGTAAACATGGTCATTAGCTCAACGAGTCTGGGCACATCATCTTTCTTTGTCTGACAAAGACCGGAACATTTTGCAAAATAAATATACTGTCAATGCTAATTTCCCCCCTTTTTTTGCACATGGCCTTTCATCACTTGGCTTTTGGTTGTGGGGAACTTTGAAAACAGAACCTAGAAAGAAAACAGAAAACCCTCACTTACTCTCATCATGAGTAATGATTGTTCATACAGCAACCGAGCTTGCAGCTCAGTCATTCTCAACAGTCACGCCAATCTCAGATGAGGAGCTTATAATAATTTTTCAATTAAAGACTGGGCAGTTGGGACTCAGTGTTTGTGCTGGTGTTGGCTGGCTGGCTGGATTAACAAATAAATCCACGACTGGCCATTGAAACCAGCTCAACCATTACCAAGCCCAACAATTTCCTTATCATGTTCGCAGCATTCAGGAGCCAGCCATATTTAAGAGACTTAATATAAGTGCATTGGGAAAGCCCTGCTAGATCAGGAAATTATGGTAGAGGCACTGGAATACCCACATCCCTTCCCTTGAATCCGCACACTGTGACCCAAACAACAGTCTCTAGCTCAGTGTTTCCCAACCTTTTTTGGGCAAAGGCACACTTGTTTGATGAAAAAAATCTCGCGGCACACCACCATTACAGCCCCGTGACGTCAGCGCGCAGCGTCACGCCGGGAGGGACGCACGAAAGTGAAAGTTTTCAAATTTTTCCCCTCCCCCTTGCCGGGGAACCTCCAAGCTTTGGGGGTGGGGGGGAGGAGGCAGCAGAGCGAGGGACTGAGGGACGGCGGCAACTGAGGCGGCGGCGGCTGTTGTGGTGGTGGCGGCGATAGCGGGCGGAGGAGGGGGCGGCGGCGGGGCCGAGGTGGCCGGCGGCGGGGGAGGCGGCGGCGGGTGGAGCAGGAGGGCGGCCGAGGCCGGTGAGGGAGTAGGGTTGCCCGGGGCGTGAGGAGCCATCGCCGGGAGTTGCTGCTGCTGTTGTTGCTGCTGCTGCCCGGACATGCCGGCCTCCTCCTCGTCCGCTGTCTCGCGCTCCTCCCTTTTGCACGCGCTGCCCCGCCGCCGCCCCATTGGTTGGGTCCTGTCAGCTGATCCTGTGTTATTTCCTGTGTGTGTGTGTGAGGGGAGAATGGAGAGAGAAACCTCGGCACCACCACCGCGGAGCCGCCCCCGGCTCGACGCGGATCCTCGCCGCCACCGCCTCTCACCGCCCGACTCGCCCGCCTCCTTCCCACGGCACACCAGCCAACGTCTCACAGCACACTAGTGTGCTGCGGAACACCGGTTGGGAAACACTGCTCTAGCTGATATATTTTAATAGCTGCTTCTGGAAGGAAGATATGGTCAGTGGTGTCATCTGCCTGACCACATTTCCTGCTTCCTCAGGAGAGGCAGGGGTTAAAAGGCATGCGCGCCTCTTCCTCTCTTTGGTATTAATGATATCCTGAAGTACTGAGAGAAAAGAACTCATAACTAGTGAGGCACAGGAAGGAAAATGCTCTTCTGTCCTTAGCACTGCAGTGAAAACCACCCTGCACCCAAAAACTTATTCCGTGATTTTATTTTTAACAAGTTCTTGGGGGAGTGCTGAGATCCCACCATTCTAGAAGACGCATAAAATAGATGCTTCACCACGAATTATGTGGCATATTCTGACAGGGAGGTAATCAAGCTTCGGGAAATATGCACATTTCCGCCCACCCACCCCTTCCCTACCTGTCTGCAAATGGATTTCAGCACAATGGAGGAGACAGCCAATATTTTCTTAATGGAATAACACTGCTGCAGCTACTGACTGCACATTCTGGCAGGAGCTGGGCAGTTCCTTTTGTTCAAAAGTTATCCCAGGCACCACTGAACTGTTTTTCTGCCTTTGGAGTTTACAGCTCCTCCGCCTGCTCTCCTCCCATTATTCTGCAGGAACTTAAAGGGCTGTCACGGCACTGCCTAAGTGTTAAAAGATAATCTGTTTACTTTAATTCTAACTCACTAAATTACCACATTTCTTAAATTTTAGAGGTGCTGAGTGAACTGTACTATGAAAGGGGTTTCAAGATTTTTGAAGAGTGGGCTGCGGAAACTCAGTTTTTTTATTTATTTACAGTAAAAAAAAGTTACTAATAGGTTTGCTAACTTCTAAACCAACTCCCCGTTCCATGTTCCCATAGCACCAGTCTGAAGCTATAAGCAGGTGATAATTAGGGCAGCATCTCCCCCCCAAAGTGGGTTTGTATGGGGGGAGAGTGTACAGTATCAACAATGAAAAACAGAGGACATTGCAAGCTCTGCTTGTTGTGAACCGCTCTTGTGAACAACTGGTGTTAATGATATGCAATTGCCTGTCAGCACTGTATAGATTTAATTTCCTTCGGACCTCCCTATCTACACCCCACCCAAAACAATTATGCTCTTGTACAATTTTTTAGTCTGTAAGGTGCCACAATACATTATTGCTTTTCCAAAAAAAGAAATAGAAAGAGGAATGACATGCAAGAGTTCGTAGGAACACATAACATTAACACCAACATACAATATCACCTGTTAAGACCATATTCATGAAAGACAATCTTACTTGGCTACGCGTGATCGCCAAAGAAAGAAGACGATATCACCTGTGGCACAGGCCTACCTACAGTGGCGTAGCGTGGGTTGTCAGCACCCGGGGCAAGGCAAGTAATTTGCGCCCCCTAACCCGTGGATTTGCGCCCCCTAACCCGTGGATTTGCGCACCCTAACCCTAACCCCCAGATGTTGCGCCCGGCCCCCCCTGCACCCCCCACGCTACGCCACTGCCTACCTATCTGATATGTTAACCCATCTGGCAGAAGTTCGGAGTGCGCACACTATCACAAAGTCTCTGATTTAAACAGAAACACACACACAGTTTTTCCCTCCAAGCTCTATGTTTAAGGCATGGCATGGGAGTTTTAGTCCATTAAAATTGCGAGGATCCGGTTGTCACAACAAACAAACTGCCTATAGCGTCCATTCTTTTTCTTCAAAGACAGATAATGGAAAATAAAGTACCTCGCTTATTGGTATGGCGTCTATCCCCCCACAATCAGTACCTAGGAAGGGTAAACTGTAAATATTGTTACCAGACACCCCAACCTCTGACTGCTGAGAGAATTCCAAGGTTCCGGGCTCTTACCCAGGTTCAGTTTCTGTCTGTGGCATGTTTGTGGTTTTATTTACACATATCTGCAACCTGAGCATAAGATGAAGGGCTCACCACCTTAACACCCCGACAGATGTTGCATCTCCATGAGTCATAACTTTGGATCCAGCATGGAACAAGCATATATCTGTGTATCCAGCTTCCATCCTGCTTCAAGCTCAGCAAACCCACACTCCCTGGCTTTTGTTCTCCTACCTAGTGAGGGGTGTGTGGAGAAAAGGCCCGCCCATTAGTCCAGAGGGCACCGTCACTTAGTTGTCGCTCTTGCACCCTTGCTCTGGCATGCTGATGGGGACACTTAAGAGGCCAGCTAAGGTCACAGTCTTACGAAGTCTTACGAAGTCTTACGAAGACACTGGTCCGACTAGTTCAGCAACCTACCCCCGCTGGGAACAGGACCCGCTGGGAACAGGACTCCTGGGAACAGGAGAAGAGTGACTAGTGGGGTGCCACAGGGTTCTGTCTTGGGCCCGGTCTTATTCAACATCTTTATCAACGACTTGGATGATGGACTCAAGGGCATCCTGATCAAATTTGCAGATGACACCAAACTGGGAGGGGTGGCTAACACCCCAGAGGACAGGATCACACTTCAAAACGACCTTGACAGATTAGAGAACTGGGCCAAAACAAACAAGATGAATTTTAACAGGGAGAAATGTAAAGTATTGCACTTGGGCAAAAAAAATGAGAGGCACCAATACAAGATGGGGGGCACCTGGCTTGAGAGAAGTACATGTGAAAAGGATCTAGGAGTCTTGGTTGACCACAAACTTGACATGAGCCAACAGTGTCACGCGGCAGCTAAAAAAGCCAATGCAATTCTGGGCTGCATCAATAGGAGTATAGCATCTAGATCAAGGGAAGTAATAGTGCCACTGTATTCTGCTCTGGTCAGACCTCACCTGGAGTACTGTGTCCAGTTCTGGGCACCACAATTCAAGAAGGACACTGACAAACTGGAACGTGTCCAGAGGAGGGCAACCAAAATGGTCAAAGGCCTGGAAACGATGCCTTATGAGGAACGGTTAAGGGAGCTGGGCATGTTTAGCCTGGAGAAGAGGAAGTTAAGGGGTGATATGATAGCCATGTTCAAATATATAAAATGATGTCACATAGAGGAGGGAGAAAGGTTGTTTTCTGCTGCTCCAGAGAAGCGGACACGGAGCAATGGATCTAAACTACAAGAAAGAGGATTCCACCTAAACATTAGGAAGAACTTCCTGACAGTAAGAGCTGTTTGACAGTGGAATTTGCTGCCAAGGAGTGTGGTGGAGTCTCCTACTTTGGAGGTCTTTAAGCAGAGGCTTGACAACCATATGTCAGGAGTGCTCTGATGGTGTTTCCTGCTTGGCAGGGGGTTGGACTCGATGGCCCTTGTGGTCTCTTCCAACTCTATGATTCTATGATTCTATGACCCCCAGAATTGGAAGGGACTCAGGGCATAATGCAGACTGACCCCAAACTTGTAGCAATATTTTTAATAATAAGTAAACAAATCAATACTGAGCAAGTCTGGAATGAGGAAGAGAGGGTGGCTGAACGGTACTTAATGCAAGGGGCCATAGCAGAGAGGGGGAGCACTTGCATTGCATCCAGAAGGTCGGAGACTGAATCCCTAGCATCTCCAGTTAAAAGGGACAGGTGCCAGGTGATAGGAAAAGACCCTCTTGCCTGAGACCCCAGAGGCCCATTGCCATTCGGAGGAGACCTTACTGGGTGAGGTGGGCAAATAGGCCCACCAGGTATAGGGCAGCTCCCGCAAAGCCAGGAAGTTGAACTGGAAAGTAATAACATGATGGCCAGTAGGTGGTGGTAATAGGGCTCCTTCTACGGCCCTGCAGTAACACTAAAATCCAAGAGGAAGAAGAAAGTGTTGGGGGAAGTTCCCCTTCCTTGGAGTCTGTTCCAGGCATTTTTAGAGTGGAGCTGGGAGACCTCTTAAGGGTCTTCTGGGGGAAACGCTAGAAGAGTCCCTCCTTTGCTGCTATTCCTGATCCCTCATAAGCTGCTGGAAACTGTACAGAGAGAGACCCTCTCAAGCAAAGGGCGAGTGCATAGGAGCAGAATTCCCTCCTGAATTTAGATGCCTCTGTGTACAGTGGTACCTCAGGTTAAGTACTTAATTCGTTCCGGAGGTCCGTACAGTGGTGCCCCGCAAGACGAATGCCTCGCAAGACGAAAAACTCGCTAGACGAAAGGGTTTTCCGTTTTTGCGTTGCTTCGCTAGACGAATTTCCCTATGGGCTTGCTTCGCAAGACGAAAACGTCTTGCGCTTTTTTTAAAAAGCCGCTTGAAGAGGCGCAGTTGCGACGGACCGTGCTTCGCAAGACGAAAAACATCCCAAGGCGAAAAGACTCGCGGAACGAATTCTTTTCGTCTTGCGAGGCACCACTGTACTTAACCTGAAACTGTTCTTAACCTGAAGCACCACTTTAGCTAATGGGGCCTCCCACTGCCGCTGCGCTGCCGGAACCTGATTTCTGTTCTTATCCTGAAGCAAAGTTCTTAACCTGAAGCACTATTTCTGGGTTAGCAGAGTGTGTAACCTGAAGCGTATGTAACCTGAGGTACCACTGTATTGGAGAAAGAGGTCCGCAGGATAATTCCTGGGATTCATCTGAGGCTCCAGCTCACTACATAACAATCACCATTCTCCAAAGAGCCAAATACCGTTTGCCGTGGTGAGCCGCAGTGTGAGGTCAGGGCTTCCTGACACATGTCAGGCTCTCTTAATGCTTCCTTCCCCCTGACTGCTCTTTAAAGAAGCACAGCGTGACATCCCACTGTCTGTCTAATGGCATATGGTAATGTACCCAAGAAGTCTCACTTCGTTGGAGTGCTCTGCGCCCCAAGTCTGTATGTTATGTCTGCCTTCCCGCTCAGCTGGGTGGTTTTAACAAGGCAGACAGTCACCCTCTGCCTGCTTCTGGCTAGATAGATCAGCAAGGTCAGTATCTGCTTTGTTAAGCTATCACTGAAGTTCCAAAGTGATCTAAATTTAAAGTGGCTTATTGCAATCAGCATCTACTACGAATCTACTTAAATATACCCTTGAATGTCTCTGTCATACTTTGAAACCACTTACTCATCAGCTGAGGAGGAGACAGGTAAGGAAAAGCAACAATGAGGAGAGATAAGTGGGAGAACAGCAGCAGAGGCACGTAGAGGAAGAGACTTTTTGGTTGCTCTAATTCGTGACAAGGCGAATGCCCACTAAGATTCAATGATTTTTATATGCAAAGTCTGAAGGATGTATGGGTGACTCTTGACTGAGATGACTTGGGGATCTATATATCAAGAAACAAATGGAAATTATGTGTACACTGTACAGCAGGGGTTGTGAAATATACTCGGAGTCGAGAGTGGATTTCATGCTCTTTATTCAGCTCATAGTGGTGAGGAGGAATGGAAGTTCCCCCAGAATGTCTGCTTTATATACATTATTTACACAATGGGCCCCATGTGATTGGCTAATTCCAGGATTCTCCTGTAGGCCAATCAGGTTGCGGATTCACTTGCACCTGGAGCTGGATTGGGTGGCTCCTGTGGACCAATCAGACTGCTGCATTCTCAATCCTATTGTTCTAGCACCAATCAGACTGCTGTATTCTCAATCCTATTGTTCTAGCACCAATCAGACTGCTGCCTTTTGGATCCTATTCAACTCAGTACATAACCTGGCACTCACAAAGGCTTTCCCTGGCGCCTGTGGGCATGTGCCCCAGACTCCAAACTTTCTTTTTTCCACCATGAAATAAAGTTATGGGGCAAAATGTGTGGCCTTCTAAGCGATTTCCGTGAAATGAGAGTGAGTGGACATCTTGAATATTATTCCTGGTACTGAGGAATGCTCACTTAGACAGTGACAAGATCAGTGTGTGTAAAATCAGTGACAACCAGCAAACTATATCAGGTATTCTGACAGACAGGAGACAAGCTACACTCTCAAATGTCTGTTGTAGACCTTTTCTTTCCATGACTCTTGTGGGATGCTTTTGGGTGGTCTTTGGCTAAGGGGTTGGGCAATTTCTACAGCCTTTAAAAGTTCTTGCACACCTTTGTTCTGGGTCCTCACCTTGCAGCAGGGGCACGGGGGGACTCTGTTGCAACAGGAAAATAAAGATAGGCCTTGCTTTGACTGGTTATTGCCTCCATCCATTTTTCTCTGACAGATAACGGACTGAATCCCTTTATGGAGAGTTGGGCTGTAAAAGCCAAGCCCAATTTTTTTCTACATCAGAGGCAGCTTCTGAAAAACTGCTCATCTGTTTCAGATACCCCTTAAAATACTTGGGGGGGCTAGGTATAATAATTTGTTTTATTTGATGAAGAAAGCTGAGATTTCTTGGTGTCCTTTGCAAGCCACAGGCTTTCTGACCTAGGAGCCTTACATCACAATTCTTACAAATTTCTAGACCCCAGCATTTAGGAAATGAGAACTCTGCTGGCAATGTAATTAAATGCGGTAAAGGTTTGTTGGAACAATTACCTGGATTATCTGATCATTGAAGTAGGCATGCATGCAGATGGGACAGCTAAGCCAATTGTCTTGCTGCTGATGTCAACAAGGTAATCCATCCTTAATTTGGGAATTGCACTGAAAAAACACGTGATCGCTGTAGCAGCAAGTGAGCAAAGGTTGATTACCGTATTTTTCGCTCTATAAGACGCACCAGACCACAAGACGCACCTAGTTTTTGGAGGAGGAAAACAAGAAAAAAAATATTCTGAATCTCAGAAGCCAGAACAGCAAGAGGGATCGCTGTGCAGTGAAAGCAGCAATCCCTCTTGCTGTTCTGGCTTCTGTGATAGTTGCGCAGCCTGCATTCACTCCATAAGACGCACACACATTTCCCCTTACTTTTTAGGAGGGGAAAAGTGAGTCTCATAGAGCAAAAAATACAGTATTTTCAGAACTAGAGACCAGAAGCATTTCTTTCCCTACAATTGTCTACTAAATCTCTCAGAATCTTAATTTACATGGTTGCACAAAAGTTAGCATCCTTTTCTTTGGTCAACCGACCCTTTCTCAGATAATGAAACATATATTTTTTAAAAAGTTTTAGATGTATAAAAACAAAAGACAAAGCCCCACGATATATTTAAAGCACATGGCTGCCCCCAAACAACTCTAGGAACTGTAGTTTACTCCCCGTGGAGCCACAAATCATAGCACACTTAAACTACATTTCCCACAATTTTGGGAGGAAAGCCTGCACTTTAAATGGATGATGTGGGTGGGACCTTAAAGTCCCCATTGCCACCAGCATTAACTTGCTTCCTTAAAATTCACTGACTTACAGAACAACCCTGTGCATATTTGCTCACAGGTAAATCCCACTGAGTACAATGGGACTGCTTTCCAGGTAAGCAAGTACAGTAATACCTTGGATCTCAAACACCTTGCAAGTTGAACGTTTTTGCTCCCTAACGCCGCCAATCAGAAGCCACGCTTTGGTTTCTGAACGTTTTGGAAGTCGAATGGACTTCCGGAACGGATTCCATTCGACTTCCGAGGTACGACTGTACAGCTTTACAACCTTGCTCCTCTAGTGAACTTGCCTCTCTTTGGCTCTGGTTATATTTATGCACCTGAGAAGCACTCAAAGGAGTTCCTCACAAAGTAGCTGGGATATTTGCCATTAGCTCACCCATATCTTTTGTTAAAAGTGATCCTTCCATTTCCTCCATGAGAACTGTAATCTCGGAGCCGACCTCGTCTTCCAGATCACCTCTGCCCTGCTAATGGCTGCAGTCTAGCTTTTCCATGCTTCCTTCATCACTCCCCAGCCTACTCGAGTCAATTGCTTATTCATACATTCACCTCCTGCCCTGGTCACAGAGCAGCTCAGATGTCCATTTGATAATTTGCTCCTCCATTAAAAAAAAAAATATTTCTATCCACTATAAAATCCTGCCCGCTTTCTCTAATGCAGAGACCTCCCCCTCCTCAATCTAGACGATAACGATATAACACCTACTGCAGCCACACCAGGCATTTTTGCTACCTGCCATTATTTTCTTTCTTCTCCCCTTTTTGATAGCAAGTTCTTAGCTGCAGCAGGTTTCAGACAACATGCGATTATTTCAGCAGCTCCAATATACGGCTAGCGGTCTCTCACATTGTACACACTGGCTATTGATGTAATAATGCAAGCATTTAAATGTGGCTGTGAATGAAGGGTGCAAGCCAAAAGCACAAATCTCTTCACGGGAAAAAGTGTGTGCGACAGTCTCGCATTGATAACGTCACTCGCTATAATTAAGAGAGAGAAGATACCTTAAGGATGTACCACATTTCTGTAATCTACGTTTTTGAGTTTATCTAAGACTAGTCTTTTAAACACTGATGATAATCTTCCTGCTCAATGCTGAATTTTTATTTATTTATTACTTACTAGCCTCTTCTTCACACACATATTTAAAAGCACACAGCTTTCTCCAACAAATCATGGAGGGATTTGTTTACTCCTCACAGAGCTACAGTTTTTATCACCCTTAACAAACTACTTGAGAGAAGTAATGTGCTTTTAAATGTGCTTTAAATGTTTGATGTCGATGTGACCAAGCATTGTTGCTAAGGTCAACACCCACTTTGTGACTGCCTCCTGGAGGCTATTTTAAATTGTTTCATGGGGGCAACGAGTACATGGGTCCTCTGTATCACCTTTTTATCTCATTATCACTTTTTTATTTCTATATCACCTGTATACCTTTTAATTTTAATGTAAGTGATGTGACTACACAGAGAAAATTCCCTACCCCTTGTAGTGAGCAGCTATATGCGTGGAGACCAGAGGAAAGCAAAAACCACATGTGATATGAAAAGCAGAGGTCATTTTAAAAAATCAACAGCTGTGCTGGACAATACTTTTATTAGGACGAATATTGAAGCAGATTTTGAGTTTACAGAACTCAGCCGGGCTATGAAGTATCTCACTGTGCAAACGTGACCACAATGCACTTTTTGAGCAATGAGCTCTTCATCAGGAGCAAAATCTATACTATCACTCCTGTTAAATGACTTGAGAAATTAATCTATAAGCAGTTCTAAGAGTAAAGGTCAGAGTTAAACAATGCAGGGCAAAGATGAAGATCCTGTCCCTCTCCAGTTTGCAGTAAAGGTGTCTCCAGACTATTTATAGATCGATGCAAATTCTGTCATAGCACCAGCCCAGATTCTTCATAAAGAAGTTTAACATCGACAGATTATTATGCTTATGAAGTCTTGTGTAAATGATGAGCTAACAAAACCAAACTGTCTCCATGCTTTCTTTTTCATTACAGTTTTATCCTGAGAATTGTTTTGTTCAAAGTGGTAGCATGGGGGAAAGGAGTTGGTTTCACCCGGGTACAGTCATGTGTGAACAAGAAAAGGCACATAAAAGCAAGCAGCTAAATTAATACAGTTTTTCAAACAGTTTAACTTGTGGAGATCTAAATTATAAGTGAATTAAAAGTTGACAGCCAACTTATTTGATTTTAACTATGCATTATGCCAGCGTTAACGCTCATTGTTAATGTCATGAGAGTTGGTGGAAATCTGAGTTCAATTCCAACTCATTTGAGAATACCTGATGATCCTAAATCACTGATCAGACTACAATGCCATACACCAGGGATAGCCAGCACTGTATCCTCCAGATGTTTTGGACTCCCGAATCCCACCAGCCAGGCCTTTGGTTAGTCATGATGGGTGTTATAATCCAAGAACATCTGGAGGGGACTGTGACATTAACATATGAGAGTACTGGAGGTGAAATAGTTAAACAGGTTACCCAATCAGGACCCAGGGGGTGGAGTCAGAGGGACTATAAAACCAGCTCTGGGAGGGGCAAAGGGGGGAGTTCCTTGGGAGTTGGGTGGTTGGTTGGAGTGGGAGTGAATTGGGATAGAGTTTGTGGGTAGGTTGAGTTAGTGTAGAGAAATAAGCTGAGTCAGGAACAGTTAGGGGCTAGGAAGACAAAGGAAATATCTGAGAGGTGGTTTAGTGAGTGAGAGCAGGTAGCGGAAGTTATAGGTCTGGATAGGCATTGTAATTGACCAATACCTTTTATGAAACCACACGCTTGTTAAACTGCAATAAATAAACAGAAGTTTATGTTCCAATTTAATCCTGACTGGACTCAGAATTGTACCAGGTAGGGCCTGGGTGGTGGCAGCGAGAAATAAAGTGGTGGCACAGGGATCAATAGACGGTGAAACGTCCAGGGACCCTGTGTGATCGCCACAGGGACCACGTTGGCAACTGCTGCTGTGCCCATGTATACATGAGTACAGTGGTGCCCCGCAAGACGAATGCCTCGCAAGACGGAAAACTCGCTAGACGAAATAGTTTTCCGTTTTGGAGGTGCTTCGCAAAACGAATTTCCTATGGGCTTGCTTCGCAAGACGACAATGTCTTGCGAGTTCCTGCTGGTTTTTTCCCCTTTACCCCCCTTTTTCTAAGCCGCTAAGCCGCTTATCAGCTGATCCGATCAGCAGATAAGATGCTAAAAGCCGCTAATAGCACTAATCCGCTAATCCGTCAATGGGCTTGCTTCGCAAGACGAAAAAACCGCTAGACGAAGAGAATCACAGAACGGATTCTTTTCATCTTGCGAGGCACCACTGTAGTTATGCGTAGGATTTAGCTGCTAGGCTGCAACCCTCTATATCTCCTCCCCATTAAACTCACTCACTCCTGAGCAGCCTTATATAGGATTGGAGCTTCAGTCCATCTGGATGATGGAGATAATACTGCTGACATATCCTATAGAATCACAGAATTGTAGAGTTGGAAGGGACCCCTTGAGTCATCTAGTCCAACGCCCTGCGATGCAGGAATCTCAATGAAAGCACTCATGACAGATGGTCATTCAACCTCCAAGAAAAAACTTCAATTGCTGTTTGTGCCTGGAAACCAAGGGGTAAAAAGTAAGTTCGGATAAGCCCATGGATCACTACTTTGCAACTTTAACACCTGCTCTCACTGTACTGCTTTACAAGCCCAGACTCTTACAGACAAGGGTGAACTTTGTTAGAGTTTCCTTATGATTTCACTGGCTTTGAAAAGGGGTAATGCAATTGCTTTGATTGCGTGGCAGGTCCCCTCCCCCATGTGAAATAAAGACACTAGACACGGTATTTAAGGTTAATGGGCATGAAAAGGCCACAACTTTATTGACTACAGAATTGAAAGGTATTGGCCTTAGGCATTGGCTCCTAATGACTATCCGGCATGGGGACCGGGAAGGGTTGTCCACAAGCCGTGGGAGTCCTGTTGAAGTACGCCAACTAGGATCCCACGGGTGTCACCGCTCTGGGGCGTGCCGGAGGCCCTTACCTCACAAGGTTTCGGACAAGGCAACGCCCCCCGGAGTCCTCTACCGGACTACCCTTAGCCTTGGGGAAGGTGATGGCTTTTCCTTCCCCCCTTCATTTGCATAACAATTGACCCCTGCCAATGCCTAACCGCCAACACCAAAAGTTGTGACGTTTGCTACAAGGTAGGCAAAAAACCCAAAAGGCTCGAAGAGTGCCAACTTGGAAAAATTCCTACCAGGCCCCTTGCGGCAACCAACCGAAGTCCATAGCAAGGTCAAAGCAACCTAAACCTAAAGGGTGGGTGGGATGGGAAAAAACCTGCTTGGCTGGAAGGGGCAAAGAGGGCGGTCCCCGGGCGTGCCTAGCCTTAAATAGGCTAGACCACGCCTCCCCGGCCCGCTGATTGGCGGGCCGGGTCGCCGACACGCCCGGGGATTCCCTGCTCTCGCGGGGCAAAGGCTAGCCCCGCGTGAGGATGTGGGAGGATTTCTGCACGCATCCCCCTCTCCTCTGAAGTCGGAAATGGCTTAACTCGACTGAAATGTTGCCTAAGTACCTTGTAACTGGAGTAATGAGTAGTTTTACAGACTCCTCCTAAAAGCCGTCCTTGTAACTTCCCTGTGCAATTACTCCTTAGTGGATCACAACATATTGTTTTATGCCTCTTAACAAAAAGAAAAAGGGAAGAAAAGTGCTTCAGGGTATTGGTGCTGTTTTCCCCTATTTTCCTTGAAGTAAAACAGCCCCCAGCCCAGCAAAAAAACCATGCTCCTCTGTTATGCATGCATTCTAGGCCTCTGAACGACTCGTGTTAATATCGATAAAAAACCCGCACTTAAAATGCAGACCACAAAGCATGATAAGGAAGCCGTTCCAAGGGACAGGCTGTGTAAGTGCAAGTCCATGTCAGGATTGTGAATAATGAAAGGGACACAGTTTTACTCCGTCTTGTATAGCATTTCGCCTTTGGCAGTGTGCATTATTTAAGGGCTTTCCCCACACCAGTTCCTCAGAGCTCCCTAACCCCTGCCCCACCAGACAGGCACAAATTCCTCTCTGCACTCCCAATCCACACTGTAAGACAGCAGTTCAGGCATTGGTGGCTGCAGGATCGTTTGACTTCAGGGCACTCTTATGTGGAGCATCCCTTGCACTGTTCGGGAAACGGCAGCTAGTGCAGAATGCTGCAGCACGGTTGCTAACAGAAATTACGACCAGGCCCAGAGAGCTGCACTGTTTGCTCATCTGTTACCAGGCCAAGTTCAGGATATTACTCTTGATACTGTGGCATGCCGCTCCAATCTCTGAGTGCTATGAGATTCCAGGGCTTCCAGGCACTCCTCCAGGTTCATGTTTCCTTTGGAAATGAGGCACAGTGGAGACACAGTGGTGCAATTTATGATATATGGTGAAGGAATGACTGCGGGTGTGGAGCACACTTCCACCCACAGACAAACCACAGCTGTCTGAACATCATGCCTGTCTGAACATCATGCCCTCTATCTAACCTTTGCTCTCTTAGTGGTCTGCCGTGCCCTGTCTGTGACCTTTGTCTCCTTCGTCATACATTGTTCAAGGAGAAAGTGGCGCGGTGGAAACAGGTGCCAAAATAACTTTGTACCATCCCACGATCTCGGGATTGGAAGATGTGTAAAGGTCACAGTCCGAAATGTATCTGACTGGTTTGGCATATTGTGCTAATAAAAAGAGCCTCCGCAGAGCTAGCTAGCAGCTTGCCTACGCACAGCTCTCCTGCATTACCAACTCCTGCCTCATGTCCTTCACTTCAATATGGGTTATTTACATACATAGATATATAATATCTGAGCCAACGATTGAGGGGTTTGCAGTAGCATCACCCCCAAAGGGTCTTGTTTCTCCCGTAGCAGCAGCCTTGGCTTCAAAGAGACATCAAACATCGCTCTCTAACGCTGATCTCCCCGCCCCCCATCTAGGTCACATCTCTCTTCAGCTCTCTAAACTCTGGCTTTATTTGTTGAGGAAGGGCCCCCCACTCATTTGGCATCCAGCCCTTTGATGCTCTGCTGTCTTAGTGGCACATGACCCAGGAGTCTAGCCTGTCTTCATTAGCTTTTAAACCCTGCTGGATCCAGGAATTAGAAGAGTAAGCATCTAGTTTAACAACCCGTCTTGATTAAATTCTAACACTTACTTGACCCAGGAATTTAGGGGTCTGGCACCCACAAACTCACAACAATATATAAAGTCCTTAATGGCTTGGGACCAGTTTACTTGCAGGATCACCTATGTGCCCACTCGGCTGCTATTTTATGCTTCCCTGGGATATTATTGCTGTATTTGTTGCATGTTTTATATTGTGATTTTAGTATCTTTGTTGTTAACTATTTTAAAAATGCTATAAAGAAGTGTTAATCTAAATAAGATACATCACTATGGGTGTGCTTGTAACCTATAAGTGGTTAACATAAAAAACAACAACACTGGGTAACATTTTCTAAAAACTGGATAAAAACAAAATGCAACTGTATTATCACAAATAAAACAGAGCAGCATATAACAAAATATTAAAAATGTAAGAGTCAGAAGGTAAACCTTTAAGTTTATAAGATGCAGTTAGAGGTCATTATTGTATTTGCCTACCCAAGGAGTGGAATGCAAGAAGATTATCCAAGGCATAGAATCATAGAATCATAAAATCATAGAATCATAGAATCATAGAGTTGGAAGAGACCACAAGGGCCATCGAGTCCAACCCCCTGCCAAGCAGGAAACACCATCAGAGCACTCCTGACATATGGTTGTCAAGCCTCTGCTTAAAGACCTCCAAAGTAGGAGACTCCACCACACTCCTTGGCAGCAAATTCCACTGTCGAACAGCTCTTACTGTCAGGAAGTTCTTCCTAATGTTTAGGTGGAATCTTCTTTCTTGTAGTTTGGATCCATTGCTCCATGTCCGCTTCTCTGGAGCAGCAGAAAACAACCTTTCTCCCTCCTCTATATGACATCCTTTTATATATTTGAACATGGCTATCATATCACCCCTTAACCTCCTCTTCTCTAGGCTAAACATGCCCAGCTCCCTTAGCCGTTCCTCATAAGGCATCGTTTCCAGGCCTTTGACCATTTTGGTTGCCCTCCTCTGGACACGTTCCAGTTTGTCAGTGTCCTTCTTGAATTGTGGTGCCCAGAACTGGACACAGTAGGCAGACTTCTGTGTCACCAAGTGATAATCTGCTGGTCATGGAACACAAATGTTAAGTCAGAATCTCCTTTCTTATAACCTGAAGCCATTGTTTCGGGTCCTGCCCTCCAGTGCAGGAGGAAACAAGCTTGCTCCAGCCTCCTTGTTACAGCCCTTTAGATCAGTGTTTCCCAACCTTGGGCCTCCAGCTGTTTTCGAACTACAATTCCCATCATCCCTGACCACTGGTCTTGCTAGCTGAGGATGATGGGAATTGTAGTCCAAAAACAGCTGGAGGCCCAAGGTTGGGAAATGCTGCTTTAGATATTGAAGATGGCCATCATATCTCCTCTCAGTCTCCTCTTTTCCAGGTTAAACATACCCAATTCCCTCAATCGTTCCTCATAAGGCTTGGTTTCCAGACCTTTGATCATCTTGGTTGATCTTCCCTGCACACGCACCAACTTGTCAGTATCTTTCTTAAATTATTGTGCCCAGAATTGGACACAGTAATGCCTATTAGGTAGTATGTGCCATCCTGTATTAACAGCTCAAGTTCTTCTTGCTTGTTTCCCTTACTCTGTACATTTGTGTAGAGACAACTGAAACCTTGAGTCATTCGTCCACACACTTCTGCTTCTGTCCCCCTCCCTAGGGAGTCACCTGCCACCACCACACATCTCTTCCTTCATATACACATACAGTGGTGCCCCACAAGACGAATGCCTCGCAAGACGGAAAACTAGCTAGACAAAAGAGTTTTCCGTTTTGGAGGTGCTTCGCAAAACGAATCTCCTATGGGCTTGCTTCGCAAGACGACGATGTCTTGCGAGTTCCCCCCTTTCCCCCCTTTTTCTAAGCCCCTAAGCCGCTTATCAGCTGATCCGATCAGCAGATAAGCCGCTAATAGCGCTAATAGCGCTAAGCCGCTTATCAGCTGATCCGATCAGCAGATAAGCCGCTAATAGCGCTAAGCCGCTTATCAGCTGATCCGATCAGCAGATAAGCCGCTAAAAGCCTCTAATAGCGCTAATCCGCTAATCCTTCAATGGGCTTGCTTCGCAAGACGGAAAAAAACGCTAGACGAAGAGAATCACAGAACGGATTCTTTTCGTCTTACGAGGCACCACTGTACATCACTAATCTTCAAGGATGACAAGCTACACTTGCTGAAATTCCTTCCTTTTTTAAATATGCACGAGCCCTATCTTTTTTGTATTTGGCCACCCTAATTGGGATTCACAAACTGCATCTCATCAGTGATGAGGCGATTAAAAAAATAAATAGAAAGTGAGAGAAATGAGAAAATCAGAGAGAGTCAAATTTTTAAAGTGGTCCTCATGTTGCAAATTCCCATGAGGAACAGATTGCTGATGTACTTCACTTTTATCATTTGAAAACTCACAGTGAAGTGTGTGAGTCAACCCTATTGAAAAGCCTGCTTCTGGGAGATTGCAAAAATGACACAGAAATTCCATGTGTGGTATCTGATCAGTGCATAGCTCATTCACACATACAAGTCATCATTCGATGCCACAATCTTCCAACTATGAAATGAATCATCTGAAGAGTCAGGCTGATGTATGTGCCGATGTGAACCCAAAGTGAGAAGGGGCATAAACTAGACTGCATCCTGCAAAGTCAGGACAACCCAGTATTCTGTGTGTACATTGCTACTGCGACATCAACTGAAGCAATTTTATGATCGAAGTATTGCTGTTAATCAATCATATTTTAGATTGGATGTTAAATGGAGCAGGATAGTTTTTGTTTTTTTTTTGCAGTGGGGAGGTAGGGGAATCTGAGCATGATTCACAGAGAGGCAGAACCAGGATATTTCCCAGATTATTCTAAGAACTGTTCAAAGTTATTCATTCCTGCGTATAAGCTGCTTCTGTTACCTGAGCTCTCCTAGTCTTCAACGATAAGCAAGTTGCAAATTGTGAATGTGAGAATGAGGACATCATGTTGAAAATGCTGCCCACCAAATTTGGCTGACTTGGCAGGAAGTGGCTAATACCAGATTTCCCAAACTTGGGTCTCCAGCTGTTTTTGGACTACAACTCCCATCATCCCTAGCTAGCAGAACCAGTAGTCAGGAATGGTGGGAACTGTAGTTCAAAAACAGCTGGAGGCCCAAGTTTGGGAAACTCGGAGCTAACCCTTGGCTCTCCAGATGTTGTTGGACTCTACCTCCCATCATCCCTGACCATAGGCCATGCTGACTGTGATTGAGGCTGACAGGAGCTGATGTATGCCTCTCCTCAACAAAGAATGTTTCTGTTGAATAGCTCCATTGTCGTTCAAAGAACTGGTACCCCCCCATAGTGATATTAAGATTCTAAGAGGCAATTAGAAGTCATTAATGCTGACTTGATGAAATTAAGCAATAATGATTATACATACAGACTTTATTGCTTTTAGTCATAGGCCTCCATATAAAAAGATTATATTACACAATGAGATTGAAAATTTTGTGGGTGGTGAGACTGGCAAATAGAAAAGATAGACAGTAGTTCTAGGATGAAGGATTAACCTAATGTTTTCTGGGATGCCTAAGGTCTTAAGGATGAAAAGGGGGAAATTCTTTATGGATGAGAAATATTGATATCTAAAAACCAGGGGTGATAGCAAATTAAGGGCTTATCCACCCTTCCTCTAGCTCTGCTTTCCCCAGGGAAAACTGCTCTTTAGTGCTCAATCAGAACAAACAGTAATTCAGGTTTTCTCTGGCCATTGCAATGTTAAAGCTAGGAGGTGCCCGGGTGCAAAAATGGCAAGGCACCTTCAGTTGCCACTTCAAGTGAAACTTGTCACAATGAGCTATAACTGTGAGATTCTTTCCTTACAATTACTAGAGGTACAGGAGCACCATAACTCATCATATGGCGGCCCCAATCCACCTAGTGAGTTCTCCAGTACATTATGGCTGGGAGTAAGATGATCCAGGATGGAGAGGTCCCTTTTCACAGCATCCCTCTGGAATCCTATAACGTTTTCTCCAACTCTCGTCTGACTCTTCAAGAGTCTTGGGCAGAAAAATGAGACTGAAGCTATCATCTCAGAAAACAGATGAGGACCTACATATATATATATATATATATATATATATATATATATATATATATATGCTTTCGTAGATTTTCACGGGTACAGGAATGCAGGTTTTGGTGTCTTCGGGTGTCTTCCCGTGTAAGACAGTTCCAGTAACAAGAAGCCGAAAGCACCAGCCTGAAGATGACGAGTGAGACCTCGTCGAAACGTCGCACAGACACCCCGACTCTTACACGGGAAGACACCCGAAGACACCAAAACCTGCATATATATATATATATATATATATATATATATATATATATATATATATTGTAGAAATGTGCTGCCAGAGGAAAAGCGACAACATTTGATGAGAGCCATCTATTTTGATTATCTCAAAAATGGTGACTGGGAACAGGGGCGCTGGCCATGCTGATTACCTATTTGAAAGAAATTTCTGTAAGCGTGGCCATGTAATTAATACGAATTGGATCTGGTGGTACAGCAATTCCTGTGTGATAAATGAATCATCTAGTCACACTATTTGCGCTGACCCTCTTGAAAAGGGCATTATGTATGCCGGTAAGGAAATAAACGCAGCTGGCAGGTGTATTGCTTTTTGATTAGCTGATTGGTGGATGCAAGGACCATGCCAAGGTAAACGTGACTGTATATCTCAAAACAGAATTATGAGGCCAGGAGTTTCATTTATTTCTATTTGCAAACAAGTGCATGGAATTTGAAAGAGAGCCTCACCTTTAAAAATGTATCTTAATTCTGCCATAAGGAAAAGGAATCTGTAAATAAAAATGGCTCCACTTTCTGCGGTCAGATTAGTTTCACTCTTTTTCTATTTGGGCATTAATTGCTCTCTTTGGAAACGATATGTTTTAGAATTCAGAAATGTTGGACGGGGGATATTAGTGAAGAAGAAAAATAAGATTGAAAACCTGTGGACCCTCAGTTGGGATGAGTAAGGCCACATTCATACCATACATTTAAAGTGTTATGCTACCACTTTCAACAGCCATGGCTTCACCCAAAGAATTATGGAAGCTTAGACCCCTATTCCCCTGGTAGAGCTACAATTACAATTATCAATCAATCCCTCTTCACAGGGAACTCTGGGAAACCATGATATTGTTGCAAATTTCCATACCTGGTGAGTACAGGTAATGCTGTATTATATTTAAGGTTGTCATAGGCTCAGTTCCATTTCCAAAACAATCTGAGGAGCCTTTTAATCCCTTCATTTATTTATTCATTTTCCCTTCATTTATGCCTTTGAACACTCAATGACATGTTTGGGTTTCTGGGCGACCTGACTGCCATCTAGGGTCCATCTGTGGGCAGAAGGCAGATGTACTGCCCAGTCTCTGGGTGATTTGCAGCAAAGTGGCTGTATTTTGGTGCCATAAAACCAAATTCAAATATCTCAAGAGGTTCAGATATCTCAAGGGCTGTCACATGGAAGAGGGAGCAAGCTTGTTTTCTCCTGCACTGGAAGGGAAGACTCAAGCCAATGGCTTCAAGATACAAGAAAAGAGATTCCGACTAAATATTCGGAAAAACTTTCTCAAAGTAAGAGCTGTTCAACAGTGGAATGGTTTCCTTCTAGAGGTTGTGGATTCTCCTTCCTTGAAGGTTTTTAAGCAGAGGTTGGATGGTCATCTGTCACGGGTTCTTTAGCTGAGATTCTTTATCACAAATTATCTACTTTGGGTGTGTTTGACGGGGTTGGGGGAGAATCTGCCAAAAAGCATGCAACTGCTTAGCACAAAACAAGCAGCTCTATTGTGAAATAATGACTATGGCCAGAACTGAAAGCCTGGAAAACTCAAGTGCATCGTGCCTTGTAGGATAAGACCTTAAACTGCAGTCCTGTCCTCAGTCTTCTCCCAGTCTCTGCACTGATCTCTGAAGCATATGGCTCTTGGACTCATTTGTGAATACAAATGGGATACTTCACAAAAGTCTGCAAATAACAAAAATCCCCACTTACTTCAGTGGAAAAAGAATTTTGTCCTATATACCTGGTCTCTTCCCATGTGAAATACCCCATAAACTCCCAGTGATGACAGTGAATTCTGTGTCCGGGTCTTAGAGGGTCACTTAAAAAAAAAGGCATTCTACAACCCCTATGAAATCTTGTTGATCTAATGGATAATAAACATGTCCTTTATTATCAACTATTCAGCTATTTCATAGGGGGAAATATTTTCTTCTTCTAAGATTTGGCATCATATTTCTTGTCCTAACAGTATCTTCTCAAGGTAATGATGCCTTTTCTCTGCTACAGTTATCAATACTGACAGCGGTATTTCAAATGGTTGTGTACTGCGCTCAGCTCTTGTCAAATACAGCCCCTCTCTCTCTCCCTTCACCTTGTTTCTTGTTTACTTCTTTGCTTTGGGCTTAGACTGCACCGACAGTTTTCGATTATTTGCTACGCAACAGCTTGCAAATCCCTTACCTGATTACATAAGTGTTCCTTTTAACAGTAAGCATGCATTTCTCAGGATGGTTCCTTGATCCTAGACTAATTATTCTATATAATTTTGCATTGAATTACACTTACCATCTGCTCAGCCAATCAGCATAATGAATCCCAGCCCTTTAGAACTAGATTGCCTTATTACTGCATCCTCTCTGCTTGGCAAATACAGGTCCCTGTACCTGACCTTGCTTTTCACTCTTATTATAGCAAGCAATTTGCAGTTCAGAAAGGAAAACGGTTGTATTGATCTTGTTTCCCCATAACTTAGTTATTTTCCAAATATGATAATTATGAACATAGTATCTCACTCATTTCTTGACTTTAACATCAGTGACCCTCAACTTAACGCATGAGTTTCATCCACAGAGGGGACGCGGGTGGCGCTGTGGGTTAAATCACAGAGCCTAGGACTTGCTGATCAGAAGGTCGGCGGTTTGAATCCCTGAGACGGGGTGAGCTCCTATTCCTCGGTCCCTGCTCCTGCCAACCTAGCAGTTCGAAAGCACGTCAAAGTGCAAGTAGATAAATAGGTACTGCTCCAGCAGGAAGGTAAACAGTGTTTCTGTGCGATGCTCTGGTTCGCCAGAAGCAGCTTAGTCATGCTGGCCACATGACCTGGAAGCTGTACGCCGGCTCCCTTGGCCAATAAAGCGAGATGAGCACCGCAACCCCAGAGTCGGTCACAACTGGACCTAATGGTCAGGGGTCCCTTTACCTTCATCCACAAAAACATACCAGATTGGATCTAAGCTTTGTGAGTTACACTTAGTCCCCATGAAATTGATTAAGACCTTGGACATCTTTCGTCTGAAAGTGTAGGATGACCTGTGGTTGGGGCCCAGGAAAAAGTGTTTACAGTCGTGGCACTCACTGAAGTTTGCCCGGTGCCTGGGAAGAAATTTTTATTCGCTTTGGCTTTTTAAATGATAAATTTAACCACCAGCTCTAACTTGGCTCGTACTCTTTCTCTGTTGCTCTGTTTCTTACGTATTCTTCTGGTGTTTTAACATGGGCTTAGCCATTCTAAGAAGCTCCAGCTAGATATATAGATTTTTTAAAAACCCACAAATGCATACATTGTACAAGCAGATGGAAATGTAGGTCTCTATGCACTGCCTCAGGCCACTTGTTGCAGACATCTTTTGTGCATAATTAAAACTGCAGCAGGCTATGTGCAGACACCTCTTTCTGTCTCTTGTATAAATACACCTCATCCTCAAAGCTTAGCCAATGGAACTAAAGGGATAGTGACTGGACTTATCAGGACAGCCCAAAGACATCTACATAGATGTAAGGATGATGTAATATGCATTGGTGGATAATCTAATTTCCTACTTTCTAAGCTCTTGATAGAAAAGGGAGCATATTCGCAACTAAATATTTAATCTGTTTGCACAAATAGCAAATAACTTCTTACAAATAGCTAGCATTTCTACATCTGTGGATTTAATTCAGTTCACTGAGTATTCAGCAGCAGAAGACACTACTTTCAGGGCTGGCATGGCTTCACTAAGAGAGAAGGAAGAGGAAGAGTGTGATCAGTGTGGACGCGACAGGTTGCAATACCTTCTCTCCCAAGACCCAGCTCTTGAGAGTGGTAGCTGTAAGGTAAAGGACCCCTGGACAGTTAAGTCCAGTCAAAGGCAACTATGGGGTTGCAGCTCTCATCTCGCTTTCTGGCCAAGGGAGCCAGCATTTGTCCACAGACAGCTTTCCGGGTCCTGTGGCCGGCATGACTAAACCGCTTCTGGCGCAACAGGACACCGTGACGGAAACCAGAGCGCACGGAAACACAGCTTATCTTCCCGCCACAGCAGTACCTGTTTATCTACTTGCACTGGCATGCTTTCGAACTGCTAGGTTGGCAGGAGCTGGGACAGAGCAATGGGAGCTCACCCCGTGACGAGGATTTGAACCGCCGACCTTCTGATTGGCAAGCCCAAGAGGCTCAGTGGTTTAGACCACAGCACCACCCGTGTAGCTGTAGATTTAACTGGAACATGCAGGCTGAGTGGCAAAGCAGAAGAGGTTCTCTACTCCTCTCGCATATCTTTGTAAGCAGCAGTGGAGGCACTGCCTCAGTGTCATGAATATGATGACGACGCTCTGATTCTGTGTTACATTGGAATCAGCTATGGCTGGGCAGTACTGCCTAGAATGTTATTTTTATTTCAAACTTTGCAGATTATTGACAAGATGGACTGTTTCAAGAGGTGGCAGAAAGACATTGCGAAATTTGTCTGGCAGGGCAAAAAGCCCAGAATAAAATATAAAATTTTAACAGATGCAAAAGAAAGAGGGGGATTTGCCCTGCCGGACTTAAAATTGTATTATGAAGCAGCAGCATTCTGCTGGCTGAAAGAGTGGATGCTCCTCGAGAATACAGATATCTTGGACTTAGAAGGTTTCAATAATGCATTTGGCTGGCATGCATATCTATGGTATGACAAAATCAAAGTGCATAGTGCCTTTAAAAATCATATTGTAAGGAAAGCGTTGTTTAATGTTTGGATGAGATATAAAGATCTGTTGGAAAACAAAACCCCTAGATGGTTGTCACCCTTAGAGGCTAAGGCCCACAAGAAAGTTAATATGGAGGTCGGATGGCCAAAGTATTGTGAGATCTTAGAACAGGATGGAGAGAAACTGAAATTAAAGAGCCATGAAAAATTAAAACCCAAAGTACAAGATTGGCTCCACTATTATCAAATAATGGAGGTTTTTAAACAAGACAGGAAAATTGGCTTCCAGGTGGAAAAATCAAAACTTGAGACAGAATTGTTAGAACCCAATACTAAGAATTTGTCAAGAATGTATAACTTGCTGTTGAAATGGAATACACAAGACGAAACAGTTAAATCAGTTATGATTAAGTGGGCACAGGACATTGGTCATAATATTATGTCTGCTGACTGGGAAAGGTTGTGGAACACTGGTATTAAATTTACGGCATGTAGTGCTTTAAAGGAAAATGTGATGAAAATGGTCTATAGGTGGTACATGACCCCAGTTAAGCTAGCAAAAATTTACCATTTGCCTGATAACAAATGTTGGAAATGTAAGGAAACTGAAGGTACTTTTTATCATCTTTGGTGGACATGCCCGAAGATTAAGGTTTTCTGGGAGATGATATATAATGAAATGAAAAAGGTATTTAAATATACCTTCCTTAAGAAACCAGAGGCCTTTCTCTTGGGCATTGTCGGCCAACTGGTGCCAAAAAAGGATAGAACTTTTTTCATGTATGCAACAACAGCAGCAAGAATACTGATCGCAAAGTATTGGAAGACACAAGATTTACCCACCTTGGAAGAATGGCAGATGAAAGTGATTGACTATATGACATTGGCGGAAATGACGAGCAGAATTCGTGACCAGGGAAAGGAGACTGCGGAAGAAGACTGGAAGAAATTTAAGATTTATCTTAAGAACTATTATAAACTTGATGAAGTTTAGAATGTCGAGATTTTACAGAGAGAAAGGGTTGCAGTAATATAAGATTAGATTAAGAAAGGACTATGATGAATTAGGATGGGAAAAAACATTTATAAGTTGCTATAAAATTTGGACATGAGGATGCAGAAAGGGGAGGTATGGGGAAGTCCGAGGAAAGAAGTTTATGAAAGGACATTTTGAAATTATATTTGTTTGTTTGTCTGTTTTTCTTTTATGTTTGTTTGTTATAAAAACTCTTGTAAAACCAATAAAAATTTTATATATAAAAAAAAGGAATCAGCTATGGCTGTGCAAGCCTTGGAGTGGTTTCTGGATGCAATGAGGGGCTTAATGAGGGCCAATAAGCTGAAACTGAATCCTTTTTTTTAATAAAGATATTTATTCAATTTTCCAATTTTTTACAAACAAAAAGAAGAAGAAAAAACAGACATAAAAAGAAAAAAGTTAAAAACACATAAATTTCACAACTTATTTTCTCATAACATATTTCCCTGACCTCCTCATACCCCCCCTCCTTGTATATCCAGTTCAAATTATTTATGCAGCAAATCCATATCTCAAAGCATTACAGCTTTAAAGGCAAGAAAACCTTATTTTCTCTCCATCATCTTAGGCTGTTATAACCTTAAATTCTTACTTATAAAAAAGAAAACCTTTTTATCATATACCGTTACAGCTAGAAACCACTTAATTTCAATCCAGCATCATTCAACATTCCTTAATTTTGCAGTATTTTTGTAAATAGTCCTTAAACGTTTTCCAGTCTTCTTCTGCCGACTCTTCTCCCTGGTCACGGATTCTGCCAGTCATTTCTGCTAGTCCCATACAGTCTATCAGCTTCATCTGCCATTCTTCTGAAGTGGGCAATTCTTGCATCTTCCAATACTTTGCAATAAGTATTCTTGCTGCTGTTGTAGCGTACATAAAGAAAGTTCTATCTTTTTTAGCACCAACTGGTCAACCATGCCATTGACAAGCTGAAACTGAATCCTGACAACATGAAGGCCCAGTGTGTGAGTCATTCACATATCTGGGAGCTGGGAAGTGGATCTGCTGTGGATGGGGTTGCACTCCCACTGAAGGAATAGGTACACAGTCTGAGGGTGCTCCCTGTTCCATCTTTGTCGTTGGCACCCCACTTGACCATAGTGGCTTGGAGCAGCCTCTGCCAACTTTGGTTGTTTGGCCAGCTACAATGGTTCCTGGGTCAGATAACCTAGCTAACCATGCATCGGTACTCTCAAGACTGGACTATTGCAATGCAATCTAGCGTTTCCCTTAAGGTTGTTTTGGAAGCTGCAGTTGGTGCAAAATGCAGCAGCTAGGTTGCTATATGTGCACATATAACTAAAGTTCTGTTATTGACTTTTAAAGTCCTAAAGAACTTAGAAACCGCCTTCTCCCATATAGACTTCCCATTCACTAAGAACTTGGGAGGAGGTTGTGTTAACCATGACATGTCCTGCAGAAGTTCATCAAGCAGCAAGCTGGAGGAGGGCCTTTTCTACTGTGGCCCCTGCCTATGGGATGAACTCTTTTAAATAAATAAATAAATAAATAAGAAAGCAGTTTTTTTTCTAGGAATAGGTCATTATTAGTTGCAATAGTTTACATGTGTGTGTGTGTGTGTGTGTAACTGACCTTCACCTATTTATATTCTTGTAGACCATCTTATGTCTGCGGATCAATGACATTTTACTGTATTGCCAGGTTGGCTGAACTGTTGATTTGCTTTGGTTGCAGAGCCTACAGTCCAGAGGTAGAAAGTGCATAATTGTGTATGGTAAATTAGAATCAGATTCTATGTTGCTTTAATATATTAAAACTATCTGCTCTTTCATTTGAGTAGGAAATATATCCAATTTGGAATTGGATTTGACTTTCCCATACTCTACATATATAGATACTTATATATCTTTAAGTATATAGAGTGTGTGTGTGTGTGTGTGTAGCCCTTATGGCTGCAAAGATATGTCTGGAGACATGCTGGCAATGCTTTCTGAAATCTCAGAAGCCAGAGGGGATGAGTAAATAAGATTCTGAATAGTTCAGGATGTGGCCTCGGTGCCTTGCATAGATACTTGCTCACAACCAGCAAAACCCAAGCTAAGTTATAATAAAAGTAGATACTAAATTATGCAAAACATGAGAAATTTATCACTTGGTATAATTGATGCAGGCTGCAGAATTCAACTTTTCTTGACACAAAATTATAGAGTTGGGGGGGGGCAGAGGTTTAACCCTTTTTTTTTAGTGCAGAGTACACACATTCCTAGTGATAGCTATAGGAGAACCCATAGGACTCCATGAGGGAAGGCAAGCAAGTTGAGGGTACATTTCTCCTCAATCTCATGTATTTTCTCTGTGCCATTATCTTTGACTTGTAAATCTTTATCATTTCCTCTGGGTCCCTGGATTATAGATTTTAGATTTGAGGGGAAATTTAAAAACAAATTACAGAAAAAATGCCGGCAATCTATGGAAAAGTATGGCAAACCCTTCAGTTCCACAGCTTCTGAGCCAAGGTTGTCTGCAAGCAATGATGTCTTCTGAAATCAGCCACAAGCCCCCAAGCTGACATTGTACTATTAAAAATTGAATCTCAGCAGGAGCTGAGTCTCAGCTAACACCCCCTGCTGTGTTCAAATGTTGCTGGTCTTATCAGCTCTCTTCTCCCACCTACCCTGCCTCAGACGTTTTGCCTGAGGAGGAAACTCGAAATTCACCTTGACATATTGTTGGGGGGGGGGGAGATTCAGTGGCAAATCAACCCTCAAGACTTGGTTCTTTGCATTCTTACCGCTGAAACCAAACTGTGCATTAAGCAGCCAATCTGTGTCTTCAGATATGGGCCATTGCACAACAGCAGAGGGCAGGGGGTGTGCGATTTCAAGTGGCCAAGTCTGGCTGTGGGCAGGGGAATGGACTGGGGAGAGGGTTGCAGGGGAAAGGGGGAGGAAGTGATGGGCAGAGGAAGGAAGTCTCCAGCTGCAGCTCTCACCCTCCTGCCAATTCTCCGTTTGAAACCAACTGCCACTTACAGTTGTATTGGGATACTTCTCTTCCAAGATACAAGGCTGCCGCCATAATATATAGCCTAAGGCAAATATGGAATCTTGAAGGCAGATTGTAAAAATGCTGTCAGCAGCATCAGACAGTTATGTTTGCACTGAATGCAATGGGGTGAATAAGCATTTGCACTAAATACCAGCAGATTGATAGAGTTCTCCAGGTTTGTTCTTTTTAGGAGTGTACACCGGCCACAATATTGAGTTTTGACCCTGATTCAGTGTTTCAGAGGCTGATTTGACTCAGAGTTCAAATCTGAATACTGATTTTGGGGGGAGGAGGAATGAAGCTTAATGTCTTCCTCCCTCACTCTTATGGGGGGGAAACAAAATGGCTATGCTTTCTTTTTTTTACAGAATTGGGTGAAATTTGCTGACATTGTTGTCCCACTTGACTATGTGTCACCTGCAGATAAGGAGGTTTGTGGGGAGGGTGCTGGGCACTTTTAAAACGCGTGTGAGGGTGTCCAGAAAGGAACCATCTATAAATGTTTTCCTTTTTGCAAAAGTGGATGAAATTTGCAGGAATGGCCATCCCTTCTGAGGGGATGGAGCCTGCCAAATTTCTGAAGAACAGCCTTTAGAGTTTGGAGATTAAAAATTAATCTTCCCAATTGCTTTATGGGCAATCCCATTTTCCTTGGATTGTTTTTATGTACACAGCCTAAAAAATCTGAATAATCAGCAGCATATAAATGTACACCTAGCTAAGAAATCTGCTAAATTATAAATAGGTAGAGGAATTTTGTGTGTGTGTCACTCTCTGTGTGCGCACATGCATGCTACACATTTAGTTCTCCCCCTCACCCCCCAAAAAATACAGTGTTAAAAGAGATAGGTTTTTCTCCCTGTGGTTTGAACCTAGACCTGTTAGTTGCAAAGCTGCTCTACACCCCTGCCCCCAATGCTAATGTTTTCTGTATATGCTCCATACATTTAGGGAAAATATTTTGATTTTTGCAGACACACTTTCTGCAGCATTTTTTAAAGATCCAAATCTCCAAAGCACCCCACAACACTCCTTTGATTTGGAGCACTTCTAAGAGCTTCTACCTGTGCACAAGCAGACTTTGAATCGGTCCGAAGCAAGCAGCCTGTGTCAGTTCAGGATTTGTCCAAATCCAATGTACACCCCTATTGTCTATGGCAATAAACATTTTGGCCTTGTATTGGTCTTTTTAAATGAAACCTATCATTTATCACGTTTGCTGTTCTTCAAACTTCTTCTGTCCCTCATAGATCTAGTTCCCCCCTTCAAACTGTCATTAAAAGACAGATTCCTTTTACAAGTAGTTATTTAGACCTAGTGAACTATCTCTTATGTGCGCCTAATCTTTCGCCAGCCATGCCTCTTGCTAAACCTATGGTGCTTCCTGAAACACTGTGCCTTGTTGATATTGATAGATTGATCCCTGGAAATGATTTGAGATTACAAAGGCTCATTATTTCTCTAGTTGCAGTTAATGGGGTGGGTGTTATTAGTCCTATAAATCAGAACGTGCCAGTATAGTTAGGATCCTTTAATGTAAATGCAACCTTACATTGTATTTGCATAGCTGATTTGGGTGGCTTTGATGTGATTTTATCCTACTAAAAAATAATGTACTTGGACGAAAATTTGCCTGGAACATACCTTCTGGCTTCGCAGACACTTTTTCACATTTTCACAAGTCTTATTCAGAAGTTATACTTGCATGTAAGGTCAATGCATTAAAAGGGTTGTGTCAATGTTTAGTGCTCCAATGACTAGCCCCATCGCCTGGCATCCATCCATGGGAGAAGAAGAGAAGGAGTTTGGATTTGATATCCCACTTTATCACTACCCGAAGGAGTCTCAAAGCGGCTAACAATCTCCTTTCCCTTCCTCCCCCACAACAAACACTCTGTGAGGTGAGTGGGGCTGAGAGACTTCAAAGAAGTGTGACTGGCCCAAGGTCACCCAGCAGCTGCAGGTGGAGGAGCGGAGACGGTTCACCAGATTACGAGTCTACCGCTCTTAACCACTACACCACACTGGTGAACATCTGCAGAGAGGGTATCTTTGTTCATACAAGTGTATGTGCCAAGGCTCCCTCCTTGTAGATATTTGTAGGGCTAGTGAGTGTGAGTGATGTTGGGAGCATGGTTACTTAGCATGGCCCCACTCCCCACTCATGTGCAGATCTTATGTGCAAGTATAACTTCTGGATAGGGCTTTTATCTACGCTACTTAGAAACTCTTTGCAAATCTGCCATATAAAACTTTTGTGCTGCAGAGGGAAATACGCAGAGGATTCTGGAGAATATACTACAACCCACTCCAGTTCCAGTGGAGCTAATGGTTTTCTAGACCACAGTCTGTAAACCACCGGTCTAGAAAACACAGGCACAAAATGTGAAATTGGGGCTCTTTTCTAAATGGATTGTTCTTTGCCAGCTTGCATACATTATTGCTTTCTTAGCATCACTTTCTTTACATTGTACTTAGATACCAATTCTGTGTGCAAGTTTGTTAAGATGCCATTGTTCTCCCACATGAACATCTTCGATTTGCTTACATGGGCAGAAAACTCCAGGAGAAACTGGTCAGGTCTAATTGGTCATGTTTCCTAACTTTGATTACTCTTGAATCACTGTGCTTGTTATGAATTGTGACCTTAAGCCAATTTTGGTTCTGTGAAGTATTTTTCACTGGGCCAAAAATGTATAATAACTAAAAACAGCCTGTGGTTATCCCAAAGCTTGTTGCCTTCTTCAATACTTGATTTACTCTTCTTAACTGAATCAACAAATCCAAGGCTGAAGTTAGTTAAGGGGATTGTTATCTTGGGATAAATGGGTATATAAACAATTCTGTAAAAAACAGGATGGCCCAGTTTTTAAGGGTCTATGGGAACTAATAACTGAACTTAGATAAACAGTATTAACTTCACATTTCAAAGCAGATTCATAGAATCACAGATTGTTCATGAATTTATTTGTATGTATTTTTAATTGCGTTATGTTTACTGAAGTTTCCCAAGATACTTCAGCCATTAAATATATTCGGAGTGTAACTCTTTCCCTTTCATGCTTTGCTTTTATCCTATGCACTATCCCAAAGAGTTCAGGGTGGCACACATCATTCTCCCTTCTGCTCATTATGTATCCACAACCACCTTGTGAGGTAGGTTCTAGCACAGTGTTTCCCAACCCTGGGTCTCCAGCTGTTTTCAGACTACAGTTCCCACCATCCCTAACCACTGGTCTTGCTAGCTAGGGATGATGGGAGTTGTAGTCCAAAAACAGCTGGAGAACTAAGGTTGGGAAACACTGTTCTAGCTGTTTTGTCTAACATGATAGACATGGAGTTGATGGTGAAGCTTTCAGCCAAGTAAGCTCCTACTTGCATTCTGAACTGGCACAGTCCAGACTCCGTATACCACGATATTCAGGCTACCCCTTAAAAGGGAAGTGTGGTAATCCAGAACGCATGACATACTAGGAGAATAAAATGAGTGTCTTCCTGCAGGTTATGCCACTGGTAGCAAAAGTGGGTGAGTGTTCGGTGTGCCAAAACCTTAAGAAACACTTTGTACAAGGTTCCATGCCAGAAGGCACTGACATTTGACAGTTTGTCTAAGGCAGTTGCCATCTCTGACTGTCAGCTCTGGAAGGAAATCCATAATTTCCAGGAGAAAATAATCAATCCAATATGTAAGGGAAGGGCCGAGGAATCCTTAGGCTGAGCACCGCAGAGGCTTTGTCGAAGGATCAGCATTTTCAGTATTTGAGGCAATTCTGAGATGCCAAGCTGTGTTAAAGAAATATCCAATTCACTGCATTCAAGCAAAACAATCCCTGCATAAGAAAGAGAGGCATACAGCCAGCTGTGTGAATTGGATTTATATCAATTTCCAGCAAACCTCTATTGAGGAGTACACATTTATTGTCCGGAGACATACAACAGTATGCTAAAAACAATTTAATACCTAAACAATATGGGCCAATACCATGTTTGCAGAATGTTGATGATGATATATCTTCGTATTTTTGAGTGACAAGTCAGCTGCAAGGTTCTCTGTCTAATGCCCATCAAATCATTAAAAAGGGGGGAAATAGGAAAAGGAGCCTGCCACCGCTGAAAAAAATATGGATTCACATATCAGTGTGGGAAAAATGGTTACCTCACAAAATTATATTGTAAATATAGCTAGCAAAGTGTTCATCATTTGAAGTCCACCTGTGTTTATGTTCTTATGATGTAGCAACTTCAAAAACTGTTCTTCATTAAAGTGTTCCTGTAAATAATGCCCATTACTTGATATGGAAGGAATTTATACCAAAGGGCAAAAACAGATGACTTTGTCATTGCTTTAAAAAAGTCTGTTCTTAGACACTCTCTAGCAACTCAGCACATAATGAAACTACTGCTGGACTGTATCATCTCAGATTGTAGGTGGATGATAGCATATTGGAATGTTCTTCAATGTAAAAGAAAAAAACTACTGAATATTGAAAGTGGTAATTTGCAGATGGGGGTTCTAAGCTGGCACCTTCCCGACTTTTTAGCTTTTCACCCATGAGGATTTTTGACCTGGACTTAGAAAGCAATGCCTTCTGATATACATATAGGTGCTGTGGACTTTGAAGAAGCATAAACTCAGGGCAAAAAGGAGAAATGAACTAAGAGGAAGGGCACATTTGCCTTCACCATGATCAACTCCCACCCAGAATTCTATGTCCCCACTGTGGAAGGATGTGTGGATCCAGAATTGGCCTCAACAGTCACTTGACGGACCGGTGTTAAAACCGGTTTCATGGAAGACAATCTTACTGGGAGTTCACTCGTAGCCGAGATACTGTTGATGGACTCTTTCGAGGAGTTGAAGATGGCGTTTATAAGTGGTCCATGTTTCACAAGCGTACAGTGAAGTTGGCAGTACAATGGCTTTGTAAATGAGCATTTTGGTTTCCCTGTGAATGTCTGGGTCCTTAAACACTCGGCGTTTCAATCGGGAGAAAACTGCACTAGGAAGTATACATTTTGAAATGGAATACTGCTTGGAGGGCCGCACCATGTGTTTTTATTTTTGGAATTTTAAAGTTCATCTTACAATGATTTTAGGCTTTGATAGAATGACCAGGGGGTGTGAGGGAGCTGCTTTCAAAGAATGATGCAACATGATCCTGTTTTTCTAGTTACGTCTAAATGGACTTCTCCAAAGAAATCCTGGCATATCAGTGTCACAGAGGATAACTGGAGCCAGCACATCTGATCCCCAATTGGAGTGTGTAGCTACTGCCTTTACTGGTCGCATTGCATTCTTGTGCCATACTACCCTTTCTTCTGCTTCCAGTTATGACAAAGAAGCAATATGGCAAGATGAATTCACTCTTGGGCATACAAGGCCCTGGCCATTTAGGCCATCTGTGGGCAATAGTGAATGCCTGTTGGAACTTGATAACTGGGGTAACGTTCAACTCAAAGCTATTCTACAAAACAGCTTGAGTTTTCTTCTCATTCCCATTCCTTGATTGGACATTGGGAAAGGCTCTGCGACTCACCCTGTTAAGGATGAAGGAAGAAATACTCTGTGCCAATCAAACAGTACTCTCAGGGCATTAATCTGGAAAGGGTGAGCTAAGGATGCTCTGTCTAATGTGCCCTTCACTTTCCTCCCACCATCTGGCACACAGTCAAGACATCGATTTACACTTTATCCAAAATCACAGCACCATCCGCAGCAGCCTAATGATATCACTAAAGGCATGCCAGAGCACTGATTCGCTCTGCATCATCAAAACCTCCTTGTGTCAGTCCTAGGTTTCTTATGGACCTTGCCTCTCATTCCTCACTAAAGTGCTGTAGCATAGTTATTCCCAAGTCTCATGTTGGCATAACAAAACACAGCCATTTCCGAGCTACCTGTGCAAAGCGATCTTACACAGCCCAAGTACCAGAATTCAAACCTGTTTTGTGAATTCCTTTCTCCCATTTTCTCACCTCACTCTCACTCTCCGTTCTAAAATTAGAAGCAAGCTGGAGCTTACTGGAGGCAGTATACAGCATCTTAATTGGACTGTCACTGGGGTTCCTCTTCAGTCAGCAACTACTCACCTTGTTAGCATCAGTAAACTTTCTGGTCTTTAAAAGATGCAAATATCGGAAGCTGATTCTGTCACTGCAAGAGGCTACCTTCAGAGAAGGAAAACTTGAAATATTACATAATGCAGTCTTTCAAAATGGACTAAATATTTCCCCAGGATAGTTTTATCAGGAACAGCATCAAAAACAGCATTCAAACTTCAGGCACATCCAATGTCTAAGGATGTGTGGCTAATAGCCTGTCAATTATTCTCTTAGAAGACAGAGCTGGGGTGGGAGGGAAGATGTCATTCCAAATTAATACATGAAGTATTAAAAGTATGGCCTTAATTTTTTTTTCTTTAAAGCACAGTCATAGCTGGGCTTCCGGTTCGGCGCCAGCGCTAATGGCTGCTCCCTCTCCGAGCTCCGGAGAGAGGACGGCTCTGCGAGTTCGGGTCTGACCCGCTACGGCAAGCGGGGGACCCCTAAAATCACAGGAACGGAGCCTGTGAACAAGGAGATTCGGTGGGCACCTGAAGCGCCCCCCTTTACCGCAGAAAGAGCCTTTTTAAAGGCTCCGGAACGACAACGGGGAGCGCGGTGCTGAGAATCGCTACCCAGCCCGCAGGGTGAAGCCGCGTCGCCATTAGTGGAGAGCGCCGATTCCCTTCCTGAACAATTTGGACAAAAAAGACCCGTGAGTAAGATTGAACCTCTATTCGTGCCAAAACTACCTGAAATTAGGCTGAAAACGGGAAAGGCGAAAATTAAGGAAGTCTGCCTTCCCCCGACTGCATGACAATTAAAGCAACGAAAGTTACTGAGCTGCATCCGTATGGGACATTGTTTTTAACTGCTTGAATCCGACATTTGGACTTTGACTATCCCCTCTAGCTTGCAGGGCAGAGGGGAGGAATAAGTGACTTTATAAGCTGCATGACCAACTGAAAGGAAAGGGAACTCTCTGCAGCCTTCAACCTGGCACAAACTGCTATTAGAACAAAGGAACACTGAACTGACTTTAGACTCTTGTGAAAGTAACAAAGTGGAAGTCTTATTGCTTATTTGATACAAAGTTTTGGGACTTTGCGGATACAATATATCAGGGAAGGCTGGGACTTTATTTAATGAGAAAGTGTTGCAATATACATATAGAAGCCTCCCGATAAATTTGCTTTTCAAATACTCCTTGCCTTTGTTTACGGACATTTTGATTTGCTCCCTCTAGAGGGTAAATTAAAAGTTGCTACGCTTTGGGACAGTGGAATTTTCCCTTAGGAGAAGGCTCTCGTGGGAAACGACCTTGAGATATGAGTGGCCCAGCAGATGAGATAAGCACGAGAGTCAAGACAAGGCAATATCAACAACAGCTACAGCAACACAAGAAAAGAGGCTCGATCTCAGGCATAACCCCTACAGTGACAACAGGACAAGAAAAAGGTACAGCAGTCTCCATGGATGCAGTGTCGCAAGCCCTTCTTAAGATAAACCAGTCTCTGGAGAATCTAACAAAGCAGACGGCTGAAAATACCAAGAAATTGACAGAGAATTCACAGAAATTGACAGATTTAACAACAAGACTTGACCTGAATACAGAATCTATAAACAGGCTTACACAAGAAAATTCTGCCACACGTCAAATTGCAGAGGAAGCCAGAACTATTGCTGGAGAGACCCAGGAAAAATTAGAACCGATCGCCAGGAAGGTCTATGACCACGACACAACTCTGGCATTGTGGGAACTACAAAGAAAAGAAAGGAATTTGAAATTACGATCAATTCCAGAGGACGAAGGAGACAATCTTACGGACTTTTTAACGAAAGAGTTTGCTGATTTCTGGGAAGACCTAGAGGAAGACGAATTTAAAATCACAACAGCATTTAGACTGGGCAGAAGACAGAACAGAAAGGCGCCGAGAGACTGTCTGATTACCTTGAGATCGAAGGAGGAAAGAGCCAAAATTCTAAGACTGCACTTTGAAAAGGCCTTACAAATTGGGAACTCTCCGATACAGATCTTTAAAGATATTCCTAAACATATTTTGGACTTGAGAGCTTCCTATAAGGATTTGGTCTACCTGTTGAAGAAGAACACCATTCTTTTCAGGTGGGAATTTCCACAGGGACTGTCTTTTGACTATAGAGGGAAGAAGGTGAAAATAAAGACGATACAGGATAAAGACAGGTTCCTGCAAAGAAATCAGGAAGACCTACAGAAAGGAACTGTAGACCCAATTGCTGAGCAAAGGAGTGTAATTGACATCCTGAACCTTTCGTTTGGACAGAACCTTCCACCACCAACAGAGGAGGAACAACAACTGGGAGCTGTTGGAGGAATACCAGAAAAATAACAAGATGGCCCTGCAATTCCTTAGTTGGAATTGTAATGGGATGAACAGCCCTTTGAAGAGACGACAAATATTCCATATTTTGAACAGAGAACAACTGGACTTGATTTGCTTACAGGAAACCCATATAACCAGAGCACACAGGAGACTGCTTATGAATAAAAAATTGGGACAAGAATTTATTTCGTCGGACAAAGTTAAAAAAAGAGGAGTTGTGATTTATGTAAAAGAGAAGTGGGCTCCAAAAATGATGTTCAAGGATGAACAAGGAAGATATTTAGCGGTGGAGATTCAGGTACAAGGAGAAAAATTTTTGATAATTGGGATCTATGCGCCAAATGAAGGTAAAGCAGAATTTTTCAAAAAACTTCATGAAACTTTGACGGATTATTTGGAATACAATATGATAATTATGGGAGATATGAATGGTGTAGTTTCTACAAACATGGACAAGACACAAAGACTGACTCTTACTAAAGAAGGGAGACTCCCGAAGACTTTTTTCGAAATGACTGAAAATATGGACTTAATAGACATTTGGAGAACAAGGAACCCTCTTGAAAGAGAGGGAACCTTTTTCTCCCATGCAAAGATGACCTGGACCAGAATTGACCAAATCTGGGTTACTAGTGGAATGGCTCCGAAGATTAAGAAGGTAGAAATCTGCCCAAAAACCTGTTCCGACCATAACGCCGTGAAGATGGAAATGAAATTTACAACAACTGGTCAATTTAGATGGAGAATGAATGACACCCTATTTCGAGATAGAGAGATCCACATGAAGGCCCAAAAAACTCTAAAGGACTATTTTGAAATCAATCTAAAGGGCGATGTGGAAAAAAGAGTGATCTGGGACGCAAGTAAAGCTGTGATGCGAGGATTTTTGATTCAACAAAACTCAATAAAGAAGAGAAAACAGAATGAGAAAAAGGAAAAATTTTTGGAAAAGATAAAAGAAGGAGAGAAAAAATTAAGATCAAAACCAAAGTCTCAGGAGATTTTGAGGGAGATTAAGTTGTATCAAACACAATATATGGAATTGATGAACCAAGAGATAGAATGGAAAATAAAGCAAATGAAACAAAAGACATTTGAGTCGGCAGACAAATGTGGTAAACTTCTGGCATGGCAACTTAAGAAAAGACAGAAATTAAACACAGTTACAAGTCTAGAAGTGGATGGAAAAAATATATCTAAACCCAACGAGATAAGAAATTGCTTTGTGAGTTATTTCAAAAAACTCTATTCCCAAGGATTACAAAATGAAGAGGACATAGATAAATTCCTTAATAAATATGGATTACAAAAAATCTCTCATCATAGCAAGGTGGAGCTAAACCAGAGAATAACAGAACAAGAGATAGAGGGTGCCATTCAGGATATGCAATTGGGCAAATCTCCAGGGCCAGATGGACTGACTTCCAGATATTACAAATCTTTAAAGGAATGGCTAATACAACCGTTGAAGGAAGTTTGTAACGAGATCTTAGAGGGAAAAAAGGCACCCGAATCGTGGAAAGAAGCATATATCTCACTCATACCAAAGACAGAGACTGAAAAGACTCAATTGAAGAACTACCGCCCAATTTCATTATTGAATGTGGATTACAAAATTTTTGCAGACATTTTAGCAAAAAGATTTAAAAGAGTATTGATGGAGAAGATTCACAGAGACCAAGCAGGCTTTCTCCCAAAAAGACACCTCTCAGACAATGTTAGGAACATAATAGACATTTTGGAAAAGTTAGAGGTGAATATAAATACTAAAGCAGTTTTGATATTTGTGGATGCGGAGAAAGCCTTTGACAATATTTCGTGGAGTTTTATGAAAAAGAATCTTCATGGGATGGGGGTAGGACAAGGATTTGAGAATGGTATGGGTGCAATATATTCTGAACAAAAAGCTAAGCTAATTGTAAACAATGTAATAACTGAGGAACTTAAGATAGAAAAAGGAACACGACAGGGGTGCCCAATTTCCCCATTGCTTTTTATTTCGGTCCTGGAGGTGTTGCTGAACATGATTAGAGATGACCAGCAAGTTAAAGGTGTACAGGTCGGAACTAAACACTATAAGTTAAGAGCGTTCGCAGATGACCTTGTATTGACTTTGCAGGAGCCAAACACTAGTACAAAAAGAGTGTTGGAAATAATCCAACAATTTGGGCAGGTAGCCGGATTTAAATTGAATAAACAAAAAACTAAAGTCTTAGGGAAAAACCTAACAGATATGGAAAAGAATAAGTTTCAAGAAGAGACAGGTCTGACGGTGGTTAAGAAGGTGAAATATTTAGGGGTTAATTTAACATCTAAAAATTTGAATCTGTATAAGGATAATTATGAAAAATGCTGGTCAGAAATTAAAAAAGATCTAGAAATATGGTCAAATTTGAGATTGTCAATGTTAGGCCGAATTGCAGTGATTAAGATGAATGTATTGCCTAGAATGTTGTTTTTATTTCAAACTTTGCAGATTATTGACAAGATGGACTGTTTCAAGAGGTGGCAGAAAGATATTGCGAAATTTGTCTGGCAGGGCAAAAAGCCCAGAATAAAATATAAAATATTAACAGATGCAAAAGAAAGAGGGGGATTTGCCCTGCCGGACTTAAAATTGTACTATGAAGCAGCAGCATTCTGCTGGCTGAAAGAGTGGATGCTCCTCGAGAATACAGATATCTTGGACTTAGAAGGTTTCAATAATGCATTTGGCTGGCATGCATATCTATGGTATGACAAAATCAAAGTGCATAGTGCCTTTAAAAATCATATTGTAAGGAAAGCGTTGTTTAATGTTTGGATGAGATATAAAGATCTGTTGGAAAACAAAACCCCTAGATGGTTGTCACCCTTAGAGGCTAAGGCCCACAAGAAAGTTAATATGGAGGACGGATGGCCAAAGTATTGTGAGATCTTAGAACAGGATGGAGAGAAACTGAAATTAAAGAGCCATGAAAAACTAAAACCCAAAGTACAAGATTGGCTCCACTACTATCAAATAATGGAGGTTTTCAAACAAGACAGGAAAATTGGCTTCCAGGTGGAAAAATCAAAACTTGAGACAGAACTGTTAGAACCCAATACTAAGAACTTGTCAAGAATGTATAACTTGCTGTTGAAATGGAATACACAAGATGAAACAGTTAAATCAGTTATGATTAAGTGGGCACAGGACATTGGTCATAATATTATGTCTGCTGACTGGGAAAGGTTGTGGAACACTGGTATTAAATTTACGGCATGTAGTGCTTTAAAGGAAAATGTTATGAAAATGGTCTATAGGTGGTACATGACCCCAGTTAAGCTAGCAAAAATTTACCATTTGCCTGATAACAAATGTTGGAAATGTAAGGAAACTGAAGGTACTTTTTATCATCTTTGGTGGACATGCCCGAAGATTAAGGCTTTCTGGGAGATGATATATAATGAAATGAAAAAGGTATTTAAATATACCTTCCTTAAGAAACCAGAGGCCTTTCTCTTGGGCATTGTCGGCCAATTGGTGCCAAAAAAGGACAGAACTTTTTTCATGTATGCAACAACAGCAGCAAGAATACTGATCGCAAAGTATTGGAAGACACAAGATTTACCCACCTTGGAAGAATGGCAGATGAAAGTGATTGACTATATGACATTGGCGGAAATGACGAGCAGAATTCGTGACCAGGGAAAGGAGACTGCGGAAGAAGACTGGAAGAAATTCAAGATTTATCTTAAGAACTATTATAAACTTGATGAAGCTTAGAATGTCGAGATTTTACAGAGAGAAAGGGTTGCAGTAATATAAGATCAGATTAAGAAAGGACTATGATGAATTAGGATGGGAAAGAACATTTATAAGTTGCTATAAAATTTGGACATGAGGATGCAGAAAGGGGAGGTATGGGGAAGTCCGAGGAAAGAAGTCTATGAAAGGATATTTTGAAATTATATTTGTTTGTTTGTTTGTTTTTCTTTTATGTTTGTTTGTTATAAAAACTTTTGTAAAACTAATAAAAATTTTATAAAAAAAAAAAAAGCACAGTCATAGCTGGAGAAGCATAGTGGTGAAGACAGGGCACGAGTTAGACACTGGAACTCAAATGTTAGCTCTACACCAACATACAGAACCCAGTATCTCTCAGCCTGAGTCCCAAGACAGTAATGAAGGGACAATAATATGAACCTTCCTCAAGGACTTTCATAGGGATTATTTACATACGATGTGTTATGAAGTTTCTGGAAAATTTGGGTGGGCAGAGCAATAAGTGGAGATTCTGTGATGAAGAAACTGCTGTTCTTTAAGCCCTGCTGGCTCATGCCTAATGGGGGGGGGGAGTAAATCCATTTAGCCTTTAAAGGTTCCTCTCCTGTCAGCCTCAGGCCTGGAGTATTTTTTTTACCCTTATGGGAGCACCTCAGGGAGCAAAATGGGTTAGTGCATGGCTGGTTGGTGGTTTGAGCCTACCCAGGGATAGCTGTGGGCAGGATTCCTGGATTAGATGACTCTCAAGGTTACTTCCAACTCTTTGAGTCTATTAAAGTGAATGGGAGGCATGTGAACAAGAGGGCTGTTAGATCCAGCAGAGATGGAGCCTCCCTGGAACATCCTGTTTCTGCCCTCAGACCATGGCACCAAATGGCCAACTGCTCCTTTTAGGATATAATAAGCTGCCTTTATATCGACTGTCAAACAAACTTTTCCTTGGTTGGTTCTTCCCCACATTATCCCAACACATCCATTCTCCCTTAAACCCTGTTTCAGAGAAGCCAACTTAATAGCAGGGGGTTGCCCTCTCAAAAGCAAATGCCCCACCTTTCAGCAATCTCTTCATTGTCATTTCTACTGGTTTTATTGATGTCACTTCAGTCCTAACTATTTTTCAAGACAGGTTTTCATTTAATATGGGCTCCTCCTTTTTCTAGACCTCCATTTCCTGCGTTTACCCAGCAACCATCTGCATCTTTCATTCTATTTCTGGGAGTGTCCTTTGGTTTGTGCTCTCGGATTTAAGCCAGTGAGACTTAACTGTCAATTAAATTAACTTAAGATCAGGGTGCCAATCAAGTCAACACTTCCCATTGCTGTTTTATAAATACATCTGGGCACTGAACTACTGTCACCCCAACAATGAAATCATAATAGGCACGATGGCACATTACGCCAAAATTGTAAATAAAAATTCCAGTCATGTTGTTGATGTGCACAACTGAACCATTATACAAAAGCAGACACAGATGCCATTTCTCATAACGGGGAAAGGAAATCTCATCAAACATGCTCCTTTCATTGAATGGGGAAGGCTAAAGGGCCAGAAAATAAAACTATAATACAGAGGCAGAATGGAAAACTTAAGGCTTTTTGATAAACAGCAATAGCTCATCAGTGAAGAGCCCCTCTGTTGCTATGGCAATAGTAATATTGCTCAATGGGCCTGTTGTATTTTTTTACACTCTTTTGCTCCTAAATACTTTGTTAACACACAAACCTGAAGATTAATATTAAGTCGATTTTGTACAAGTTGCATTCACTACTGCTTATAGCTTGGTCTCCAGTAAGACAAGCACCAATTTTGGCTGAGAAAGAAAAATGATTCTGTTTGCGTGCAGGAGAAAGTATGTGTGTATGTTAAAGGCTAAAATCACAGGGAGGTGGCTGAACCAACACCAGAATATAGCAAAAGTGATCAAAGGTTCATGAGAGGGGTCCTAATTGTGACCGACAGCATCCCAAGGCTTTGAACTAGAATCCCCATCCATTATCAGGAATCAATCCTAGCAGGGGAAAAAGTATCATAGGGAACAGCAGGCATATATATATATATATATATATATATATATATATATATATGCATTATTTATGTGTTGCATTATAAGAAAAGTCTGCTGTGTGGCTTAAAACATAAAAATGATTGTATTTACAATAAAAAGGCAGGAAAAGCAGGGGGTGAATTGCAACTGTAAAACCGAAGCAGTCAATTCAAAACAGAGAACAAGAAATAAAACCATGGAGCCAGGTCAATTTAAAACAAGAGAGCAGAGGAACCATCCCATTTCACAGAGCTAAATAATGAAACCACTACATAGTTTTAAAGACCTGAGAACTAAACAGGTATCTCTGCCTAGTACTAAAAACAAATGGGAGCAGGTGCAAGCTGGGCAACTCAGAGGAAAGCATTCTACTGAAAAAGCTTGTTTTCATGCTGCTACCTGCTATATTTTGCTTTGAGAAGGTCCTAAAATGGTGATCTCAATGTCTGGGTAACTAGATGGAAGGAAACTATTCCCCAGACACTGAAGGGTGCAGCTCTGAAGGGCGTTAAAGGTCAAAATCAACACTTAATAGCCTAGAAAAGTGCCAACAGGAGGCAGTGATCACTACTGAAGTCCTCCTGGCATAATATGTTCCTGTCCCCCATAGTCTCAATTAGTACTCCAGCAGCTGTAGTCTGTACCCACTGGGATTTCCAGACTATTTTCAAAGGCAGGCCCATAATCAGTGCACTGCAGAGGTAACCAAGGTGTGGATCACCGAAAACTGGTCTTAGGGACATAAGAAACCAATAGATAACATGAGCTTATACAGCTTCTAGGAGATGCTATTTTCCCCAAGATAGACTGAGGAACATCTCAGACCTAGTCTAGGTAGACAGAAGAGTCTATAGCACCCAGAGATGTCATGGCAACCAAAATAGCCAGAGCTGTTTGGCATAGTGATTCGATGTTATTAGGTTGTCGTATGCCATTTAGTCAGGTATGTTTTATTTGCTGATATATTACAAGTATTTTTATCCTGCCTTCCCACCAATAATGCCAAAGGCAGTTTACAAGAAAATAATAAAAGCAAGCCATTAGAAAGGCACTAAAATGTGGCAAGTGAAAAAAGCACTTACAGGTAACAGCAGACAGAGCTAAAACAACTTACAAATAAAGCCATATGGAGCACAATCATATTAAGAACTGGATGGTTCCATGGTCCCACCATGAACAATGGCTGCAATGCCCTACCAGTAACATGGACACAATGTTATGTGTTGGGATGGGCAATCTGTCAATTTCTGGGATTTTTAGTTTATTATTTTTCCAATCTTATATTTGGTTCTCCACATTTCCTCACCAGTTTTATACATCTATCTATCATCTATATCATCTATCTATCTATCTATCTATCATCTATCTATCTATCTATCTATCTATCTATCTATCTATCTATCTATCTATCACCTCATTAAAATTCATAAGCATGCTAGTACTAATTTCTCCTGAATTACACATTTTGTGTTCAATTTTGTCTAAAGCAACCCAGACATATGAGTGAGATATACATAATGTTTTTGCAAACAAATTCTGTGTGGTACAATGCATTTTATGTTATTTTCAATAATGAAAGCATTTCTTATGCACTTCCTACTATATGCATTTTTGTACCCATTGCATGGCTGGAAGACTGCGCTGTAAAATTCAGAGAGATGCAGTTTTTAGAATGACTCTGTTTCGGTTTGCATATTGTTTTGGAAAGTACATATCAGGAAGCTTTACATTTAAATGCAAACTGAATCAAATTTCTCCCCCACCCTTTTCAACATACAGTGGTGCCTCGCAAGACGAAATTAACTTGTTCTGCGAGTTTTGTCGTCTTGCGATTTTTTTCGTCTTGCGAAGCACGGTGTCGGGAAAGTTTTGGAAAAGCTTCAAAAATCACCAAAGTCTTTAAAAACCTCAAAAGAGGCTACCACACCGCGTTCTATGAGTTGCTCCTCGAAGTCAAGTTGCAACTGTATTAACGGTGTTAAGAAAAAGGAAACAAACTTGCAAGACGTTTCGTCTTGCAAAGCAAGCCCATAGGGAAAATCGTCTTGCGAAGCAGCTCAAAAAACAAAAAAACCCTTTCGTCTAGCGAGTTTTTTGTCTTGCAAGGCATTCGTCTTGCGAGGTACCACTGTACTTCCAGCAGCAGAGTTGAGAATAGCTGCAGAAACAATCCCTAATATAGCAGCATCTACAGGCGCTCCCACAATTATCTCAGCCAACCCCACTGCCACCCACTGATCTCTATGTTGCAGACCATCAGTGCTACAATAACACCACACAGCTGCCAGCACCTCTTCCACACAATGCACAAACATGTTGACCGGAAGAGTCTACCTTACCAGAGGATTCCCATGGCCCAGAAGGATCACGACACATGTGTGCAGTTGCAAACTTTGGGTATTTCCCTAGCCAGGGATCTAAATCTCCCAGCTGCCCGAACGTAGTCATTACTAGTTGAAAATAACCACCCTGATGCCAATGAAAGGGCTGGTGCCATACAGGAAAGGGCAGGCTGCCATTCCAGTCACAATAGTTGACCAACTTCATAGTAGTTAGGAGGAATCCCACCTGTAGAAATCACAGGAATAATAATAATAATATTATTATTAATAATAATAATAATAATAATAATAATAATAATAATAATAATAATAAAATAAATAATAAATAATAATAGATTGTTATTTATACCCCGTCCATCTGGCTGGGTTTCCCCAGCCACTCTGGGCGGCTCCCAATCGAATATTAAAAACACAATACAGCAGTGGCGTAGCGTGGGGGGTGCAGGGGGGGCCGGCCGCACCGGGCGCAACATCTGGGGGTTAGGGTTAGGGGGCGCAAATCCACGGGTTAGGGGGTGCAAATCCACGGGTTAGGGGGCGCAAATTACTTGCCTTGCCCCGGGTGCTGACAACCCACGCTACGCCACTGCAATACAGCATTAAACACTTAAAACTTCCTTAAACAGGGCTGCCTTCAGATGTCTTTTAAAAGTAGAATAGTTGCTTATTTCCTAAACATCTGATGGGAGGGCATTCCACAGGGCGGGCGCCACTACCAAGAAGGCCCTCTGCCTGGATCCCTGTAACCTCACTTCTCGCGGTGAGGGAACTGCTAGAAGGCCCTCGGCGCTGGATCTATGGAGAAAGGGTTCAGAATCTGATGTCTCCACCAGCCACGGCCTGAGCAGTCGGGCACCTGCTGAAATCCACCACAGGGAAGAGCACTCACAATGGACTTCTGGTACTGGGCCTATTCTTGCATCTCTGAACATACAGGGCTAAAATAAATGAGATGCAGGAAATCCATGATGGTTCTGAAGACATAGCGCAGGCTTCCTAAACCTGTTGCCCTCCAGATGTTTTGAACTACAACTCCCTTCTTCTCTGATCAGGACCTGGAGGATCAGAGAAGATATTAGGTGGGAAAAGATTGAGACATAGTGTTGTAGCCCCAAGTCATGTATATATGAGACTTGTCTTCTCATGATGAGACTCCTGCTGTTGTGCAAACTAAGCCTCCAAGAGCAAAATACACATCACTATGGACACCCCCCCAAATATGACCATAAAACCTTCATCCCCCGTTAATCAATGATATGCAGCATCCTTAAGGCACAACTTAATACATCTGTACAAGAATGAGAAACAAACAAATTTCAAATACAATAATATTCAACTTAGGAGGTTTAGTTTGGTCAGAATCAAGTACACACTTCCTGAGTTAACTCTAAATATATTACTTCCGGATGATGGGCCACCACCATAGCTGGTAGAGGGCCGTGAAAATTTGTGTTCCAGGCTTTTTAGGCTGTGGGTTAAACCACAGAGTCTAGGACTTGCCTACCAGAAGGTCGGCAGTTCGAATCCCCGCAACGGGGTGAGCTCCCGTTGCTCAGTCCCTGCTCCTGCCAACCTAGCAGTTCGAAAGCATGCCAGTGCAAGTAGATAAATAGGTACTGCTTTGGCGGGAAGATAAACGGTGTTTCTGTGTGCTGCTCTGGTTCGCCAGAAGCGGCTTAGTCATGCTGGCCACATGACCCGGAAGCTGTACGCCGGCTCCCTTGGCCAATAAAGCGAGATGAGCGCCACAACCCCAGAGTCGGTCACGACTGGACCTAATGGTCAGGGGTCCCTTTACCCTTACCTTTACCCATGTAGACCAAAGGGGCACATGGGTTACCAGGTGTGTGGTTTTCCCCCAGCTCTCCTACCCCACTGGAAGCAACTTTCAAGGGTTTCAAACACTGGTCTTTCTCATTTCCTGCTACTCAATTCTTTTAACTGGAGACACCTGGGATTGAACCGGGTACTTTCTGCATGCAGGGCACTGCAGTGACCTATCATTTCTCCCCATTTTGCCGACCACAGAAGAAGTTTTTAGAAGAGCAGAGCAATTATAATGTTCAGGTGTGAGTGCAGTCAGCCTGCCATACTGGCATTACCAGTCAACCAGAAAGTGAAGAGGAAAAGTTAAGAAAACTGTTGCTAGGGATATTTATTATTACCCTGTAACTTCCTAACCTAAATGCTGTCATTGCCTCACTACTATTCATGTTTCTAGTGCTGCTGCCAGCCGTAAGTAATAATAAGTTTTCAGAGGGCCTGCCAAGCCAGACTTCTGTCAGGCAGGACCTAAGTCAAAGAGAAACATGCGGAGGGGAAACAAAGCAGAACAAAGAAACCACCTTGGGGAATGAATTGCTACTGCTTCATTCCTTTTAAAATGACTGAGGTGGTTGCAAAGTATTAATGCTAACGCTAAAGTTGAAGCCAATTCTTCAAGGCTGGGGAGGAGGGGGGGAAATTGAAGCAACTTGCTGCCAATGATAAGAGACCCTAAGAGGGCAACTCTTGGATAAACATGTGTCTTTCCAGAGGGCATGGTTATAAAGAGACCAATCTGTAGTGATTGTTTTGGAAAGAGACTCTGATTCTGTGCTGTTCCATGCATTGTGTATTCCTAAAAATTCAGTATCAGCACACATAAATACATTGCTATAGACTGTGTCATTATGAAGGCTACTATTTTGCTTTGGAGAGGGTGTGGGGCTTACAAGTGGATCCAGAAATAAAAGTATTTACCTTTAAATGGATCTGTTTCCATACTGTAGTATTTGTCCAGTGATCATTAGCAAATATATAATCCATAAAATCAGATTATAAACCAACAAATAACTCATAAACCCAGTCCCAAATACGGAGCAGGATTATTTATTGACACTAGCTAGGAAAATCTTAAATGCTATGTTTACTTCACTCCAATAGTAGCAATGAACAACACCTTGCTATTTGGGTCTAGAAATCAGCTGGGTTTGTGAGTTGTTTTTGGTGAATGGTCATTTAAATCTGGTAGCTCCACATTATTTCTAAACTGGGATCCTTTCACTAGACTCAATTAGTGGTGCTAACTGAAAAACAAGTCAATATATAGTCATATTGGTCCAATGGTCATAAGCACCAGACTAAAAACAGAAACCCTCAGCAGCAGCACTAAACTCAGCACTTCATACTCAAATGCTCCTTACTGTTCACTAACATCAAAGTCCAGTGTCAGGTCAAACAGACAAGACAGAGAATGGAAAAACTTAAGATACACCATAAAGTTAATTATCTTTCCAAAGACTCTAGGGACACACCTTCAATTTATAACTGCTTCACTAGTAAATCTGGTGAAGCTTTTGATATGATCGCCCATATCTTAGACCAGGACAAAGCACTGTTTTACACTAGTACCAGAGGTAGTGCTGAAGAATACAGAATACTGTTCTGTCTCCTGTCCTTTTTCACATCTACATGAAACTGCTGGTAACGTGAAGTCCAGTGTCGTTCATATGCAAGTGGCATTGAACTTTGTCTCATTGGTTGGTTGATTGATTGATTGGGGTTATAGACTGTTTAATGCAGTGGTTCTCGAAGCTTTTTTCTTAAGGCCATGCTTTCAGAAGAAAAATTTGCTCACTCCACACCCTTTGAGAACCACCAGTTTAATGAGTAAAACCTCCCAGCCACATTTTATCATTTTTGAAACAGTGTCTGATGTTGGTAAGAGACAGATGGGGATGAACAAATTTGTGCTTTCTTGGATGGGGCAGCCCTCCCGTAAAAGAATCCAGGTTTCCTGCCTGGTGGTGTTCCTGGATCTTGCCTTGAGCATAGATGCTCCAGTTGCAGCTGCAGCCTAGAGCACCATTGCTCAGCACAGGCTGGTGTGTCAGCTGTCTTCATTTCTGGAAAATGCTGATCTGTCCATGGTGATACATGCCTTAGTCATCATCATACTTTGAATGATTGCAATGTTCTCTGTGGGGGGCTGCCTTTGAAGAGTGTCTGGAAACTTTAAACTATCCCGGAATACAGCAGCCAGATTGTTGATCACAGCTCATTATTTGGATCACATGACTTCCACAATGAATTGGTTTCACTGGCTTCTGATTTGTTTCTAGACTGGGTATCTGCCTTATGTCATAATATATTATGTGTGCATCAACATAGATACACAGAAAAGCCTCTGTCACCATCACTGGAAGTGCGTTTGGCTGAGACCTTCTCTGTCACTGTGCTTAGGTTCACTTTACTTACGTATTTATTTTGGTATTTTTATACTATCGTTCTGGGCCAAAGGCCATCCCAAGGTGTTTTCAGTGAAAATCATAAAATCAGTTTAAAAGAGTTAAAGCAGTTAAACTAACCAAGACAGCACTGTGATTAAAAGCAGCGGCACTTAAGCACCGACCTAATTCCAAGCAGTTTGCAATAGTCAAGTCTTTAACTCATGATTGAAGACAACTAGGGAGGGAGCCAGACATGCATATGATGGGAGGATTTCCACAGTGATGGGGCCACGGCTGAAAAGGTCCTGTCTCTTGTGCCCACCAGCTTGCTGGTTCTCAAGAGCATGGCATCTGTACTGATTTCAGAGCATGTGTAGGTTCTGTAGGCTGTCCTTCAGATAACCTGTCTTAAATTTGAGTCTCCACAAATTCTGAATTATGGAGGGCAGCTAGACAGAAGAAGGTCCTTCCCCTGGGCAATTACCACTCTGAGGTGTATTACCACTTGGCACCAGTGGCGTAGCGTGGGGGGTGCAGGGGGGGCGGCCGCACCGGGTGCAACATCTGGGGGGGGGTGCGCTCGCAGCTTTCTGCCCCTACTAAAATCCACGGGTTAGGGGGCGCAAATTACTTGCCTTGCCCCGGGTGCTGACAACCCACGCTACACCACTGCTTGGCACCCACTTGAATGCTTTATTTTGTGCTACAATTATTGGTCAAAACCACACTCACAGGCTTCCCTGTGGGATTATCAACTTGTGCTCACCAACCCAAAAGTTCTGCGCTACACCGGGAAAATCTGATAAAATCAAGGGGTAGGATTTGCTGAAACGAATTTGGAAATTGGGATGCGTAAAGGGGAGGTATGGGGAAGTCGGTGAAGTAAGGTTTAAGAAAAAAAGGATTTGAAATTATACATGTTTGTTTATGTGTTTGTTTGTTTTTATTGTGTAATGTTTGTGTTTATAAAAACTGTGAAAAACCAATAAAAATTTTATATAAAAAAAACAAAAGTTCTGCGCTACACCATTAGATCATTGGGTTCCCACAGCCATCAGGAAGGGCAAAATTTTTTTATGGGTATCCAAAGATGCTTCCTTTTTTAAAAAAAAAAATTCTGCTGTGGTAAATCAACCAAATGTTTTAATGCGTTTTGACAGCCGTTTTAGAACTTTCTGCTCCTAGGGCCATTCAGAAGGACCCGGTTTCTGCCCCCCCCCCCGTTTTAGCATGTGTCCCCCCCCTTCTATTACCAGCGATTCAACAGGTGCAGCTGCCCTCCATGGTGTGATGACAGGGAGGCAGAAGAAAGCATTGCCTGTTGAGCATTTGGCTCAGGGTAATTTTACAAGTGTAAACTTAAATGTTATCGGTGCGAAATGTATTAGGGAAAAATTTGAAGGAGAAGGGGGGGAACAGGCTGAAACCCACATATCCTCTCGGCCCCCCCCCCATATATTAAATATATACCTTTTCTTGCTGGGCCCTCGACACGTGCCGTCCTCCCAGTGGCGTAGCGTGGGGGGTGCAGGGGGGCCGGCCGCACCGGGCGCAACATCTGGGGCTTAGGGTTAGGGGGCGCAAATCCACGGGTTATGGGGCGCAAATTACTTGCCTTGCCCCGGGTGCTGACAACCCACGCTACGCCACTGCGTCCTCCTGTTGCTCCCGCCATTTGTGGGCGGGGGGCGCCGGAGGGAGGCAGACAGAGCCCCCTCCCCGCCCCGCCCGCGAGTGAGGGGCGCCTGCCCGCTTCTCCCCCCCCCCGTCTCTGCGCTCCCCCCCCCCCCGGCTCCGGGCGCGGCTGCGCAGCAGCGAGGAAGCCGGGCTCTCGGGCGCCGCGCCGGAGCTGCGCTAGGGGGAGTGTTCAGTGCACTTGCCGCGCGCGGCGGCGACAGCAGCAGCACCGGCAGCTCGCTCCCTCGCATCCCGGGTCGGCGCCAGCCAGAAGCCAGCCGGGCTCTTCGGAGGGAGGAGCAGGAGCGATGCCGCGGCGCCCGGGCGCGTGAAGCGGGGCTGGCGCTTGCGGCAGGCGGCGGCGGCGGGGCGCGTCTGCCAGGGGCTCTTCTCGGCCACCATGCCCGGAGCGGCGGGGGCGTCGGGGGCGGGGGCGGCTCCAGGGGTCGCCTCGTCGGGCGGGGTCTCGGCGTCCGGGGCTCTGCTGCCGCCCCAGGAGGCGGCCAAGCTGTACCACACCAACTACGTGCGGAACTCGCGCGCCATCGGGGTGCTGTGGGCCATCTTCACCATCTGCTTCGCCATCGTCAACGTGGTGTGCTTCTTCCAGCCCTACTGGATCGGCGACGGCGTGGAGACGCCCCAGGCGGGCTACTTCGGGCTCTTCCACTTCTGCACCGGCAGCGGCTTCTCCCGGGAACTCACGTGCCAGGGCAGCTTCACGGACTTCTCCAGCCTGCCCTCGGGAGCCTTCAAAGCCGCCTCCTTCTTCATCGGGCTCTCCATGGTGCTCGTCATCGCCTGCATCGTCAGCTTCATCCTCTTCTTCTTCTGCAACACGGCCACCGTCTACAAGATCTGCGCCTGGATGCAGTTGAGCTCCGGTGAGTCAGGGGTTAAGGGCGCACCGGGCCGAGGGGGGGGGGGAGGAGAGGAAACTCGCGCGTCCCAGCCCCGTCCGTGGGGCAGTTAGGTAACCTGCACGCGATCGCCTCACGCCCCCCCCCCAAACCTACCCCACCTCTGGTCCTCGAAATGTGCATTTCCTGAGGAAGGCAGGACCCCCCCTGCTCATCCCGAGCCTTGGAATTATGATGTCCCCAGTCCTGCCGGGCTGGCACCACTGTCACCCCCCCCCCAACCAGACGGGCGGGATATAAGCAGGCATCTCCCATGCACCCCAAGAGGCAAGGCAGCATCTAGAGATGCAAGGTGCCAACCTGTGTGCATGGAAAGCTCTTCATTTTGGGGGTGACAAAAGTGTTAGGTAGCCTTTTTGCTCTGGTGGTGGGGAGAAAGCCGTATTCCAAGGGGAGCGATGGCTTTTGCGGGTTGAATTCCCCTGCAGGGCTGGATAGTTAGTAGAAATAAACTTAGGTGCGCTTAAAAGATGCGGAGGGATAACCTGGGGCAAAACGTTGCCCGCAAAGGGGTTGGGTGTGTTGCATTCAAAGCAATGTGTCGGAAAACGTTGTCACCCAGGAAAGAACTCTTGCATAAATTAGGGATGCTTGCTTGAGGTTTGAAACCGTCCCTAAGAGAGACAATGTGGACTGACAGGTTACATATATGCCTCTCTTTCTGGGGGAATTTGTACTGCACTAGGGTCTTGCATGTGGGGAAAAGACACAGGACCACTGCTGTGCACCTTTCCAAAGGGCTGAGTGGATGAGACCTTGCAAGAGCCACGTTTTAGCTCACAGTGACAAATCTGTCCTCTGGCAGAGGCTGGTACTTAAGGAAAGGTCACAAGGAAATGGTAATGAGAACCTTGGGGAATGCTTGAAAGAAATCCCACCAGACAGGCAAAGTTGCTCTCTTCTTGAGGTGCTTCTGGTATAGCTTTCCGCGGCACTTGCTGTGACAAATGAATGCTGATTTGCAACATGGGTGAGGTCTTGTTATTCATGTCTGGTTGAGGGACATCTGCTACTGTTGGGAGTCTCTCTTGCAAGGTTTGGTTTCTCTGTATGATAGTACAATGAGAGAAAGCCTCTGTAGTTTTTCCCCCAAGAGCCACGCAGCCCAATCCTAAAGATGTTTTATTTGTTAAACAAGTCACAATGCTGCATAGCACCAGGTAAGTGTGCATAGGATTGCAGTCTACATCTCTAGCTTCCAAGTGAGCTGTTAAGTGACTCTTTGGAAAGCAAAGAGGTGGCAGACTCTTTGGAAAGCAAAGAGCCCATGACATCAGTAGATTCCTTACGGTCTCCAGCCTTTCTTTATGTCTGTATCGTATATATTTGCATCCTGCAAGGAAGGAAAAATACATTGTTCCCGCCTTCCTTGTGTTATCCTTCCAACAACCCTTTGAGGTAGGTTACGGGATGACCGGTCCGAGGTCACCCATTGAGGCTTCTGACCAGTTGAGAATCTGAGCCTGCAACCAAGTCCAGCAACTCAACTGCTACGTCACACTGACTCTTGTTCAACCTTTCTGACCAAGGCTTAGCTTTGGAGTGACAAAAACAGCTGTGTAGCTAATGTGACAAAAGAGGACAAGGGAAACGCAGTGGCGTAGCGTGGGGGTGCAGGGGGCCCTGGCCGCACCGGGCGCAACATCTGGGGGTTAGGGTTAGGGGGTGCAAATCCACGGGTTAGGGGGCGCAAATTACTTGCCTTGCCCCGGGTACTGACAACCCACGCTACGCCACTGGGGAAACGCAGATATGATGCACCACTTCAGCCTCTAACACATAAAGCAAAATGCTTGGAGTACCAAGACAAACCCTCTAACAGGGTATCCATTTATACCTGACAAGGAAGGGTCTGGGTCTAGTTATTGAGGATCTCGTCAGTATGAATCAGTTTGTGGCCAGGTCAGGCATGGCCAGTGTTTTATATATTTCTTACACTTATACTCTGCCTTTCCATTTTAAAAATGCCCACAGTGGCTAACAACATTCAAACATGTTCCGGGGGAAGGACCTGATTGGTTAACATTGTGGTGTAGATGTGTAACCTGGGGTATAAATCTGCCCTTGGAAAGCACCTAAGAGGTTTGGGATTTATTTAAAAAAGAAAGGTATGGTGCAATGCATATGTAACTTGGTTATGTTCAAGTGCCAGTTATTTGAACCTCAAGAGGGGAGACAAATAAGCAAATGACAGAGATTTTTACGGAGGTATTTTGCCAGAAAGTGAAAGGAGGAATGGAGGTCCCAGGGCAAGGCAGGCAATGATTTTTTATTTCATTTTAAATCAAATAAAAAAGGGTGATTAATTTATGTTCAGGGGTGGGGAGGTGGGATATAGTTATGTGAAAGCCAAGCAGGAATTCTTCTTGGGATTCTTCCAGAGAGAACTGAAGGTGCATGTTCTTGCTGTAGGTGCTTGGAATCAGAGGGCTATGCCTCCAAACAATATGCTCTTGAGTTACCTATTGGAAGTTTCACCCAGGTGCTATATTTAGCCACGTAGTAGAGATTTCTACAGAGATGTGTGCTCTGTTGTTCAGAAATTAATTTGAATGGTGGTTACTGCCAGAGATTGTAATTTTGCATGGACTTCTGGTATATTTTCTAGGCACTATTGCTCTCCTGACCTTTCTCATTCAAGTGTGATCCCATTCAAAACGTCAGATTTAGTTCATTACATATTGGATTGCAATTAAATTATAGGATTAAAAAAGCACGTGCCTATTATGTACCTAGGTGAATCTGTATATTTAGTTCTGTTTGTATTTCTTTTGTGAGCTTCCCAGAAAATTTATGTTGTGGGGTGGCTATGTAAACTTAGATATTACATTATAAGTATATTTTTATTTTGCGTTTGTAAAATGCTTCCAATTATGTTTCACTGTTCACTTTTTGGGAAGATCTTTGCATTTCCTTAATTTGTAACCTGGACAATGATTTCATGTTTTCGTTTTTGGGTGTTTTTTTTAAGTCCTTAGTGGAATTGAGTGAGCATGTATATTTGTTGTGTGTGGCATGTAATAGCAATGTGGCATTTGTAGTGCCGAAACATATGAATGATTACTACACATTAATGTTCCTTGCATTTGCAAGTTTCCCAGGATACAGGTATCTTGATATTACCATTAGTGTTTACTGCAAATTGATCCTTAAAGCAGGAGACACCCTCCTTTATTCCTCAATGTCATGCAGTGGGTTTGATGAAAAAACGAATGGATTTCAATAAAGTGGTCCGGTTTGCGGAAGAATTTTCTGGATTTGCAGACGTATTAGATTTAACTTAAATTCCACTTCTGATCAATGCCCACTGGGTCGTTAGTACTATTGTATACTTTTTGAATACTAAATATATAAGGTGATTTGTGCCTCACTTGTGTGAATCACATTTGATAAATGACTGCATATTCATCAGGACTGTTTTTTCAGATTAAAGTAATACAAATGGTTCTGCAAGTCACTCCCTGCATATAAAACATGATGCGAATAAATAAATACGAATTGCTACATTCGAGACGTATGTCCGTGAAAGGCTTTACTGAAGCCATTCTCAGGTGGTCACAGTATCATTAGATGTTAATAGTTTGTTTCCACATAATGCTTATAATCTGCCAGTGAACTCAAGAGCACTGTTGTGAATTAACATTGCAAGCTGACGGTTAAATTTCCCAAATTAATTTTACTAAAACAGCGTGTCTTCCTCTTTATTGCATATTGTCTGGTGCTGATTACTTTTCACATAGCAGAAATGGATTTGGTGTAAAAGGGCACAGTTGTTCTGTACATATAATTAATATACATAGGAAGCCAACTTTACTTTACTGTTAACTTTTTGACTGTACAAATGAGCAATGCTGTTTTTTAAATAAAGTTGGTAATATTTATAAACTTTCTGTTTGAATTTGCACCAAAGTCCTCTGTATACATACGGTAGTTTGTATGCACTTTCCCCCCAACAAGGTTGAAGTTTCCAGAGCTGCAGAATAGACATGTCTGTGGAGACAGACTGAAATTAAATGCTTTAAAAATAAAAACACCACTGCACTGCTTCACTTTTTTTTAAAAGGGTACATATTATTGTGGTCTTACTGGTTTACCTGTCAAGAATTCAGGGAACAGCCTACTGTGGAGCAGCTTCACTTTAGTTGCAAGTTAATTAAACCCACTCCTTGAATAAGCACAGTATATCCCATAAACTACTGCTATCCTGTCAGTGTTTGGTAAAGAGATGTGGGATGGAGGAAAGAGGAATTAATGGCTTTGAAATTGTTAAGGAAACAATGTTTTCAGTTCCTTATAATTAACGCTAATAATTTTTCCTGCAGGCTGTTCAGCTTTTTTCAAAATATGGTTCACTCAATGCCCTTGCAGTTTATATAGGTCCTTTCTCTACATGCTGTACACCCAAGATAACTATAAAATGGCCTACTGATGATAACTAATGCCTTTTGAATAATATATGTCGTGAAAATTAATTTGCAAACTCATTTTTTAAAGAGTAATGGGGAACTGTATGCTTTGCTTCTACAGAAGTCCTTCAGTTTTTCCTAAGGAATTGCCCTTTCACTGGAAAGGAGTAATATTATTTGGTCATTGTGGCTTTGCTGAAACAGACTCATGGGCCAAATGGGAAGGCCTAGGGGGCCTGTTTAGGCTCTTGGGCACGATGTTCCCCACCATGGACCCTAGACTATGTTTCTTAGATTTCTACTCAGATGAAGCAGCTAAATCCTTGGCTATTACGCTCCCAGAGAAAATTAAAGCAATGTATAATCTCGAAGAAGGTTTCTAATACAGCTTTCTAAGGTGTTAATTCAAGACTGCTAGATTAAATCCCAGAGAGGGAAATTATGGATTCTGTCTCTTGGCAAAACACAGGTTTGTCATCTTTATTGCTGACTCCATTCCTTCTACCCAGGAAAACTAATTACAGCTTGGCTTTGTTTTAATGTATTGGATTGCTGGGGAAAATTCAAGTGTACAGTTGGCAAAGAGTGATGACAGAAATTTAAGTGAAATGTTGCCACAGTAAAGTTTCTGAAGCAGGTGGTTATTTTCATGGGGAAAATCAGTGCTTAAACTGAAATGGAAATGACATGATGTCTCTTTTTGGAAAACCTGTTGGCCAGTTTTGGATGGTGTCCTCCTCTCTTGTTTTGGCATCCTTTTGATAAAGCAAGTTATGCTCAATGGTCCTGTTTTTTCTAGGCTTTTAAAACAGTGGCTTCATGCCTGGACTCCTCTGGTCAGCTAAATTGAGTCACAGAAGATTGCTTTTTTGGCAAACAACAGCTTCTCCCTTTTCAGAAATAAGATGATGGTGCTTTTCTAGGAACTGAGCGCAATTCAAAGTGTTGGTGCTGACCTTTAAAGCCCAAACGGCCTCGGTCCAGTATACCTGAAGGAGCGTCTCCACCTCCATCGTTCTACCCGGACACTGAGGTCCAGCACCAAGGGCCTTCTGGCGGTTCCCTCACTGCGAGAAGCCAAGTTACAGGGAACCAGGCAGAGGGCCTTCTCGGTAGTGGCTCCCACCCTGTGGAACACCCTCCCACCAGATGTCAAAGAGAACAACTACTACCAGACTTTTAGAAGACATCTGAAGGCAGCCCTGTTTAGGGAAGCTTTTAATGTTTGATGTATTATAGTGTTTTAATATTCTTTTGGAAGCCGCCCTGAGTGGCTGGGGAAACCCAGCCAGATGGGCGGGGTATAAATAATAAATTATTATTATTATTATTATTATTATTATTATTATTTAGCAAACTAGTCCTGTTGTAAAGCCATGGCCTGCATAACTGCAGCCGACAATGACTACCTAACGGGCCACTTGACAGCAAGACATGGGTAATGATGGGACAAGTATTTTGTCTTCTCTTGACAGTACTGGTGTAGTCCAAGGGTAGACAACATAGTGCCCTCCCGGCGTTGATGGGCTACAGCTCCCACAAGCCCCAACCAGCATGGTCAGTGGTTAGAGATAATGGGAGGTGAAGCCCGACAGCACCATGTTGGCTACCCCTGGTGTAGTTGTAGCTGACCAAGACTGGTTCTGGCAGCAAGAGGGAGACAGCAGGAAAAGTAGGAAGGTACAGCCATGAAAGTTTGTTCGCTTCCCCCTTCCTTCAGCATTTGGCTAAGCATAAGTGCTTAGCTAAAGCTGGAAAGCCCTTCATTTGTCAGGATAGATTAAGCCCACGGGACACTAATTACTGCCTTAACACACTTTAAAGTGGACAGGGTAAGCCAAACTGAGAACTTAAGGGTCTCAGGGGTTTTTTGGTTGCTTGTTCATAAACGACACAAAGTCTTGCATAGTTACCACGTCTCTCTGCAAGGTTTGCCTTTCTCTTTCCAAGCAGCATAATTACTCCGGTGTTAGGCTGCTATGGAAACTGTTTTGCAAATAATGGAGTTAAAGAGGCAGTTGTAATCATCTTGACTTGTTGAGGTGCGATTTGCTAATGGCTCTTTTAAGTTTTCATCTGCAAATACAGACAGTGGAGAAGGTCTAGGTTTGAGTGTACAGCTGTTGGTTAGGAGGAAGGAAAGCAGTGGCAGGCAGCCAGGTGAGTGGCCATTTACACTTACCTTTACTCTCTGCTACTTTCCCCCACTGGCTCCCCCCCCCTGCCGCAGAGGCTGTTGGAACCATTCATCCTGTTGAGGAGAAGCAGAAGAACTATCTGCTCTCAAGTCTCTCAGTCTCTCTCTCTCTCTCTCTCTCTCTCTCTCTCTGTGTGTGTGTGTGTGTGTGTGTGTGTTAACCAATATTTATGTCTTGGCTATCATTAATCGCCACATAATTGTCTCTGTTGACAGAGTGTTGGCAATAGATGATTAGTCCACCATCTATCCTCCTGGAAGTCTGATGTGTTGCCAGGGCTCTTTTTAAATCTGAGCTTTCTTCTACAGTGGTGCCTCGCAAGACGAAAATAATCCGTTCCGCGAGTCTCTTCGTCTAGCGGTTTTTTCGTCTTGCGAAGCAACCCGCTTAGCGGATTAGCGCTGTTAGCGGTTTAGCAGATTAGCGGCTATTAAAGGCTTAGTGGCTTAGCAGCTAAAAGGCTATTAGCGGCTTAGCGGCTTAGAAAAAGGGGGGAGCGGGGAAAAATCGGAACACTCGCAAGACGTTTTCGTCTTGCGAAGCAAGCCCATAGGGAAATTCGTCTTGCGAAGCAGCTCAAAAATGGAAAACCCTTTCGTCTAGCGGGTTTTCCGTCTTGCGAGGCATTCGTCTTGCGGGGCACCACTGTATGGCAAGGTCCTTCTGTTCTAGGTGTCCTATGATGCCTCCACGATGAGACTTATTTGACACAAGCAGATTTCTGCTAGGCCCAAGAAGGATGAGGCCCCATCCTGTGAGCTCAGCATCCAGCTGCCTTGAAGCCACATTTGAGAAGGTGTTTTGACATTTGGGAGGTAGTCAAACATGGAAGTAAGAAATAGTGCCTGTGCTTTCTTTCTTTTCTTCCTCCCTTCCTCCATTTTCCTTTGATGGTGTGTCCTTTTCAGATTATAAGCTTGAGGGCAGGAACTGCAGCTAGTGCAGAATGCAGCAACATGGCTTGTGGCTCTGCCTTTCAACAACACCCAGCGCTGGTGCTGCTGAAAAAACTGCCCTAGCCTCACAATGGCCCATCCCTTCATGCCCCCAGCCTCCTTGAAAAGGAGAATACAGAGACAGTAGCCTAAAAACCCCCAAAGAATGTGAGAAGTAATTGCTGCATGTGTTGTGCTGCCGTGCCTCATGTTTGGAAATGGGGCTGGCACAGATCTACCCCCTTAGCTGTACTGCAAGCCACGCATTACCGGCAGGGCCATGAAGAGATGAAGGGCATAGGTGCCAGCCCTGTAACTATGCCCAGCCTTTATGCAGCCACAAGGATGAAACCTGGAGAGGATTAGCCACAGACCAGGCTCACCGTACCCTGGCATAGGTAAACATTGTAGTGCCCAAACCTTAATACTCCCTGGCCTTAACGGAAGACCAGTATTGCACTCCCTCTTTTAAGAGAGCCAGTTACTCCCACAATGTAGTTTTGTTGTTTGTCAACAAAGATAAACAACTTAGGATCAGGGTATCAGAGGGATCCCCTTATTCTTTGCAGCAAAGGATGGAATGAGAGAATTTGTACACAGGAGGGGAAGAGGGTTTGATGGGGAGTGTCAGAGCATAAGGAGGGAAGCTCAGACTGGGGAAAAGGTGGGATATAAATATCATCAACACCACCACCACCACCACCATCATCATCATAGTGTCCTCAAGCCATAATTATTTGATCAAGAATGCCATGTCAGTCCTGAACCTGTGTGGCATGTCTCTAGAGTCAGGTGTGTGTAGGCCCCTCTTCCAGCCTATGTCTTGGTTCACCTGCTGAACAAATTCTCTACCATGCCAGATCAGTGTTACATCAGATATATGAGCCACTGAAAATGGTTTGAAATTGCTAATGGTAACTAACAACTCTTATTTTAACCAGTAATGTAAATGCCTCAATTGCTCAATTACCTCTTATGTTACACTGATGTCTCCCTGACAAGAATAAATCTAGAGGGGCAGCAAACAAAGCCTGCCAGGAAGAATCCCTTGAATCCATTGATATTCCACAACAAGAATTTCATTAATACTTTTATTTGCTTTCAGATGCTAGATTTTTTATTATTTGCTCTTGATAGATGAATTATTCACTTATTTATAAATAAGCGTAGTAGATTAATGGTTTTTGCATATAGATTGGGAACAGTCACTGTACATTAATGTGGATGTGTGGTTAATCTAGAACACATGTTTGCCACCTGGTGTGGAGGCCGCTGCTTGACCTTTCTCCCTTGGAATCCAACAGGGATATTCATGATTGTGATCATATTGCTATCATTACCTCACATGGGCTCTTATGGTTTTTCTGGTCTGGTGTAGCAGCCATAACATTCTCTTCCCATTTAGGAAGTGCATTCTGGGTTTCTCCACTCCATCTCAAGCATGAATTAGATACTCTCTTTCGTGGTTTGTTTTAACCACAGCACAGAATTACTTCTATATTGGTGCCAGCTACGATTGATTGATTGATTGATTGATTGTTTAATTTCTACACTGTTTACTATACAGGCAACTCCTGATTTAGACGCATTTAAATGACATACAGTTGTGCTCCGAATCTGGAAGTAGTTCCAAAATGTTATGGGGGTGCAGAATGGGCTTATGCATACTCGGCTGCTATGGGCCAGGAGGTCCGGAACGGAACCCCCATGCAAAATGAGGACTGACTGTATTCAAAATATCTCTCAGTGTTGTTCAGCAAACAGAAGCAGCAACACATAACTTAGAATCATTGTTGGAAGGGACCCAATGGTCATCTAGTCCAACCCTCTGCAATGAAGGAATCTCAGCTAAAGCATCCATGGCAGATGGCCATCCAAACTCTGCTTAAAAACCTCCAAGGAAGGCGAGTCCACCACCTCTCATGGAAGTCTGTTCTACTGCCGAATAGCTCTTACTGTCAGAAGGTTTTTTCCGAACGTTTAGTCAGAATCTCCTTTCTTGTAACTTGAAGCCATGGATTCGAGTCCTACCCTCCAGAGCAGGAGAAAACAAGCATGCTCCGTCCTCCATGTGACAGCCCTTAATATATTTGGAGATGGCTATCACATTCATCCAGTGCTTTACCAACTGCACTGGCTCCCGGTGGAGTACAGGGTCAGGTTTAAGGTGCTGGTTTTGACATTTAAAGCCCTATGCAGCCTAGGACCCACATACCTACGGGACCACCTCTCCTGGTATGCCCCACAGAGGACCTTAAGGTCCACAAATGACAACATTTTGGAGGTCCCAAGTCTTAAGGTGGTTAGATTGGTCTCAACTAGGGCCAGGGCCTTTTCAGTACTGGCCCCAACTTGGTAGAACACTCTGTCACAAGAGACCAGGGCCCTGCGGGACTTGACATCTTTCTGCAGGGCCTGCAAGACAGAGCTGTTCCTCCTGGTCTTTGGTTTGGACTCGGTCTGACCCTTATGTTTCCCTCCCCTTATGGTTTTGATCTATGGGCTACTTTTAAAATGAGGCTGCATTTTAAATTACATTTTAACCTGTATTTTAAATTGGTTTCCCCCCCTATTATGTTTTTACTGTACTTTTACTGGTGTTAAAATAAAAAAATTCCTTCCAGTAGCACCTTAAAGACCAACTAAGTTAGTTCTTGGTATGAGCTTTCGTGTGCATGCACACTTCTTCAGATACACTGAAACAGAAGTTGCCAGATCCTTCTATATAGTGAGAAGGTGGGGAGGGGTATTACTCAGAAGGGTGGTGGGAATGGGAGATTGGCAGATAGCTGAGATGAGCCTGTTGACGACTCTTAACGACTGCAATAGGTCTTACAAGAAAAGGCAAGGGGTGTTAGCCTCCATGAGCCCGGCTCTGGCCAGGGAGGGCGGGGTATAAATAAAATTTATTATTATTATCAGTCTCCTCTTTTCCAGGCTAATCATACCCAGCTCCTTCAAGCGTTCCTTGCAAGACTTGGTTTCCAGACCCTTGATTATCTTGGTTACTTTCCTCTGCACACGTTCCTGTTTGTCAACATCCTTCTTAAATTGTGGTGCCCAGAACTGGACACAGTATTCCAGGTGTGGTCTGGAGGAAACAGCAGGAACAACAAAACAGTTGCATCTAAAAATGTTATATTAATACAAAGTTACTAATATACAAATCAATATGAATTCATTTTCCTTCTGGCACACCCTCTCCCTCTCCCTCTGGGTTTCCACCTGGGGTCCAAACAAACAGTCAGCTCACCCACAAAAGTCTCACAACCAGAAAAGTTCTAGAAACTGCAGACATCACCTTAGTCTCTCACACTAGACTTGCTTTTTATGGGAAGGTCCAGGGTGAATGGTACTTCCTGAGGCTGCCCACAGCTGTGTCCCATTTAGCTGCTCTCTTCACACCCAGTTCCAGGTACAGCAGGTATGTCAATTTTCCCAGGGGGTCCAAAGGATGGGGAAAGGGCCCTCTCCACCACTCTCAGTTCTTTCTTCCCCCTCTGTCCTGTCCTCCTCCACAGGTGTTGGGCTGCAGCTGCCCTGCCTCGCTTTGGCCTTGGGGGGCAACTCCTGCAGCAACCTTGCCCTATAACCAGGGCTTGGAAACCCATCTCAAATTTTGGATTCCCCATTTTTAAGTCCTTGCTGGTTGGCATTAACCAGGCCAATGCTAAATGGGGTGAAATCAAACTACCGAAAGAACAGGGGAAATGGAATGGAGAAGAAATATACAAGCCACTGAAACACCCTATTTCCTAACCTCTTAGTTAAGTACTACCTAGATGTGGTTGGGGACGCGGGTGGCGCTGTGGGTAAAATCTCAGCACCTAGGACTTGCCGATTGTCAGGTCGGCGGTTCGAATCCCCGCAGCGGGGTGCGCTCCCGTTGCTCAGTCCCAGCGCCTGCCAACCTAGCAGTTCGAAAGCACCCCCGGGTGCAAGTAGATAAGTAGGGACCGCTTACTGGCTTACTGGCGGGAAGGTAAACGGTGTTTCCGTGTGCTGCGCTGGCTCGCCAGATGTAGCTTGTCACGCTGGCCATGTGACCTGGAAGTGTCTGCGGACAGCGCTGGCCCCCGGCCTCTTAAGCAAGATGGGAGCGCAACCCCAGAGTCGGACATGACTGGCCCATACGGGCAGGGGTACCTTTACCTTAGATGTGGTTGTGGTGGTGTGTTTGCTGCTGGCTGTAGTGTGAAACATCTGTAAGCATTGTTACCAGCCTTTGCCCCCTCTCAACGGGTTCTCTGCCATTAATAGTGGTGTGATAAATTCAATAAGTACAGCTTTTCCCAGCGTTGAGTTAACCGTTATGGGGAAAACTGCTGTTGCCTTTTTCTTTTTAAAGCTTTTAACAGTGCAGATCCTTTATCAAGGAAACCCATAATTCTAACAACTGCTAGAGCAACACACCTGACTTTGAAAGTGATTTCGGTGGCACATATTACAGTGGCAACCTCATCATTTTTAAATAGGCTTAACATAAAATAGTAGTACTGATGTGCATTATACATCTCTCTTTTGTTCCTTATAAACTGAACTTCCTATTCTTTGCATAAATGCATGAATTATTGTTACTGTAATATACCAACATATCCGTCTTTTATGGTGGCATTGTAAAGCTGCTGTTATGCAACCCATTCTGCCCAGCCTGTTAACAATAGATGCGATGTTCATTTGGTATATAATATTTGGGACTATGTAGTCAAATTGGGATATAACTATGCACAGTATGCTGGGAAAGAATAGATGCTTCAGTCGTGTGTGCTGCAATAAAATGCAGAGTCAGTAAAATAACTTGAATAGTTTGTTGCCAGTACACCCACATTTTTACATGCTGTGGAGAGCCCAGCAGGGTACTAAAAAAAATAAAATAAATAAATTCTTAGCAGTAACTGTTCTCTGCAGAAAATTGTAGAGGGAGCGTGAATTCTAAAACTGACTATAATATTATTTCAGACATCGTCTTCCATTATAATTCAATCACTAGACTAATATAGCTTCAGTTCCAGGAACAATCACAGAGTGGGAACCAATTGTACAGTGTCTGATGTAAAGCTACCAAGAATTAAGTATAGTTTTATATGTAAGTTTCAGTCATGTTATGTATCTGCACTGTCACCTGAAGGCTGCAATTCTGATCATTCTTCCTTGGAGGGAAGCGTTGCTGAAATAAAAAGTGCTGGCTTCTAAGTAAATGGAGCTATGTTTGAAGTGGAGGGCTGTTCTGTCAGTCACAGGCTTTGCGATGAATTCCCATTTTAAGCTTGGGTACTGAGTGGGGGGAAGGTAAAAGAGAAAAGAATTAACTAGGAGTGTTCATGCCAGTTCAGATTCCAGAGAAGAGTTAGTTGGTGGTGGAGATGGTGGCCCTTGTGGAGGTTGATTGGGCAAAGGAGTGGATTAGCTAGCTCCATTGGTGTGAATAACGTAGGTCAGTAGTCTACAAACTTACCCATGGCACTTCTTTGAACCCCATCTGCTGGAACATGGAGCCCAATTCTGATTGCTTTTACCACATTTGACAAGTATTTCTCCACAACTTGCATTCCTTCTTTCTCCCACCCGGCTCTCTCTGGGGGGAAACAGCAATGGCAGCGCTTTCTTTTGGCTTATGATCCATCACTTGCAAACTGATGCTACAGAGTGTGTTGTTGTTGAGGTTGTTGAGTGCTGATTATAGGTAGATATTTTGCTGGGTTTTCCATATGATGTTTAGTTCACATTTTTATGCTGTTATTGGCTTTAGGTAGTGGAATCCAGTTCTAACTTTCATTGTAGGATGATAAAAAACAAACTTTGCATTACTATAGTAATGCTGACTTTCTTCTTCTTTGGCGATCACTCGTAGCCAAGTAAGATTGTCTTCCATGAACACGGTCTAAACAGTGAGTCCGTAAGTGACTGTGGAGGCCAATTCTGGTTCCACATGTCCTTGACTTTGTATTCCTTGTTTGTCTCCCTCATTGCACTTTTAAATTTTCCTGCGTACCACAGAAACTGTCATTTTCAGTACCCTATTATATTTATACAGGGCAACACTGATCATTAGAGCAGTGTTTCCCAACCGGTGTTCCGCGGCACACGAGTGTGCCGTGAGACGTTGCCTCGTGTGCCGCGAGATGCCTGGAGGGAGGCGGGCGAGTCGGGCGGCGAGAGGCAGGGCGGCGGCGGCGAGGAGAGGCCGCGCCTCCTGCTGCTGCCTGGCGCTCCTCCTCGCAGCCGGCAGCGCTGCCTGGGCGCCTCCGCGCGACTCTGCCTCGCTGGGTTTGGTCTCCCAGCAGAGACGGGTCACACGCGCACCTCCCTCCCTCCCTCAGCCTGCGCGGAGGGAGAGCCAGAGAGAGGCATCGCTCCTGCGCGGCGGGAGAGGGAGCAGCCGGAGCGATGCCCCAAACGAAGGCATGGGACCGGAGGGGAAATCCTCTCCGAGGAGGATTGAGCGCAGCTGAGAGAAGCCTTTCGAGGAGCTGCCGTGTCCCCTGGAAACCCCCTTCCCAGCTCTGCCTGCCTGCCTGCCCAAAGCTTGGAGGTTCCCCGGCAAGGGGGAGGGAAAAAACTTTCACTTTTGTGCGTCCCTCCCGGCGTGACGCTGCGCGCTGACGTCACGGGGCGGGGCTTTAATGGTGGTGTGCCGCGAGATTTTTTTTCAGTAAACAGGTGTGCCGTTGCCCAAAAACGTTTGGGAAACACTGCATTAGAGCATTTTGTGTTGGACGAATCCATGAAAGTTAAACCTATAGTAGTGGCTAAGAATTGAATTGGCTAGAGATAGTAGCTTTGTTCTGCAGTGGGTCACAGCTTATGGTTGCCAGAAGTGTAGTATGAATAACAGGAGCTACTTGGGGCAGATCAGAACAGAGAATCAGGAGGAGAGAGAGTTAAGTACCCTTCCTGGCAGCATTTGATGCTTTTGAGCCAGGCTTTATTCTTTACTCATCAAACTATCCTTATAGAAATAATAAGGCAAACCTACTCCTTGCTGTAGCTGTAGGGTAGGCAGGCAGGGAAGTGAGAAGTGCTGCTAAAAGGGCTGAGTAAAGGAGAAACAGAGACGCGGGTGGCGCTGTGGGTTAAACCACAGAGCCTAGGACTTGCTGATCAGAAGGTTGGCAGTTCGAATCCCCGCAACGGGGTGAGCTCCCGTTGCTCGGTCCCTGCTCCTGCCAACCTAGCAGTTCGAAAGCACGTCAAAGTGCAAGTAGAGCAATAGGTACCGCTCCGACGGGAAGGTAAACAGCGTTTCCGTGCGCTGCTCTGGTTCGCCAGAAGCGGCTTAGTCATGCTGGCCACATGACCCGGAAGCTGTACACCGGCTCCCCTGGCCAATAAAGCGAGATGAGCGCCGCAACCCCAGAGTCAGTCACGACTGGACCTAATGGTCAGGGGTCCCTTTACCTTTAAAGGAGAAACAGACTGTAGTTTAGTGTTTGCCTATCTGATGCCCTCCAATTGTAGCCCTCGAGCTACAATTCCCAGCCTGCTGGCTGGGGCTGCTGGGAATTGTAGTCCAAAACATCTGAAGGGCATTAATAATAATAATAATAATAATAATAATAATTATAATTATAATTATAATAATAAAATTTTATTTATACTCCGCCCTCCCCTGTCAAGACCATGCTCAGGGCGGCTAACACCAAATATAAATACAGTAAAAACATTAAACAAACAAACAATTGATTGAAATATAAATTAGAATAGAGTTTAAAATGCAGCTTAAAATGCAGCCTCGTTTTAGTGGTAGCCTATAGATCAAAGCCATAAGGGGAGAAAATGTCCACGCTGGTCCTACATGGGCCAGCAAAAAGAGCCGAGGGGAAATTTATATACAAAATCCCATCTAAGGGGTTCCATAAATAAATAAATAAACGAGAAAGGGGAGGGTTAGACTGAGTCCAACCTAAGGGCCAGGCAGAACAGCTCCGTCTTCTAGACCCTGTGGAAAGATGTCAAATCCCGCAGGGCCCTGGTCTCCTGTGGTAGTGTGTTCCACCAGGCAGGGGCCAGAGATGAAAAAGCCCTGCTCGGGTGACCCTTAAGACTGGGTGTAGGGTCGATGGGAGACTTTAACTTTCCACAGCACACTTTGTTAGATTTCTCATTGATCCAAGAACAAAAACCATCTGTGTTTTCTCCAATACTAGAATTTGATTGAGGCTGGTTCCCTGGCACAGGGCGTGGGACTTGCCTCCCAGAGCAGAAGAAAGGTGGTGCTGCAAAGCGTCAAATTGGGTGCTTAGTCTTCCAGTCTAATTTGCATTTTTAGTTTTATAGACATGGGGTTGTATCCAGCAAGAGTCATCCTCTGAGTAGACCCATTAAAGCTGATGGATACAACTAATTGAGGTCCATTAGTTTCAGTGGGTCTATGCTGAGTAGAATTCAGCTGGCTGCAATCCATACATCAAGGGTAGCTAGCATGGTGCAGCTGGACTGCCACTCCCAACATGGCATCCCTGGCCATGCCAGCTTGGGCTGATGGGAGCTGTAGTCCAGCAATTTCTAGAGAGCGCCATGTTGGCCATCTCTGCCATAGAGCATGGAAGGGAAGAGGAATCATATACAGGCAACTTGATTTGTTTTCATCCTTTAGTTTTTACTCCCAATAGACTTTCTGAACGTAAGTCTGCATATATTGCTGTACCAACTCTTCTGAAGAGCAGCGGTCATGTTGCTTTATTTCGAAGTAATCAGTGGCATAGATAAACCTTCTGTAATTACAGCGAGCGGAATTCAGAAACGAAAACGAAACATATTTCATCCTTGTTCAACATTATGTGCAGCCATCTGCAGTATGACAAGTAATGGCACAGATATATCACTACATTGGATTGTTATTCGAGACAACATATTCTGTATGGTTTTTGACTCTGCATTAATGAGGGAATCGGTTCTGTTTTGACATCTGTCATGTTTCAGTCATGGCATTGCCGCTAATCTAGGAGTGAAATTGTACTCACTCTTGAAGGCCCTTTCTTATTTGCGTGGAGTGCGCGTTGCGTCATAATACGAGATCAACCCCACCAGTCTATAAAAGGGGCACAGAAAATTTTAAGGCTAAGAACAAAATGAAAAAAGTGGTGTTTAGAAACTTGGGCATGGAGGACAGAGTCCCCAGCATGACAGGTGCAAGAGGCATTAAGTCCTAAATGGCAAAAGCCGAAGGCCACATCTCTCTCATTTAGCTGGCCATGAGGGAAGTGTGATTAGGGTTTTAATTCCTGTTGTGCCAGGGCTGCAGCTTATCCTGCGATGTGCCACAAGCCTCATTTACATTCAGTGCTCCTGAGCAACAGTACACGTTGCCCTTCTCTGCCCTGTGTTTGAATTGCTCTGATGTCGATTTCTGCACCATTCGTGGTGGGGCCTTTGGGGCAGTGTATGTAGCTGAAGCCTGGACAGTGTTCTTGGGGCCCATTCAAAGAGAGGGTGCGTTTCTTCCTTTGGAGACATCCGTAAGTTCACCTGCTTTCCCTCAATTATCCAAGGTGATCTACGGAGGACCAGGCTGGGGAAAGGTCACGTACAGTAGTTCAAGCTCTGTAGGAAAATGTGAAGAAGTGTTGTTGTTTTTAAATGTCCCTGTTCTCTATTCCCTCTGGATACAGAGATACAACGTGATATTCTAGGCATGTGGAACCTCAGGGGCCAAATGCAGCCGTCTCTATCTCCATGTGAGCATCTCCAGGATTTTTTGGGTGGTGGGGTTTGCAAAATAAAACTGAAAGGGTGTGCAGGCTGTATAGGAATAACGGTGCCTATACATTTTGTGCCATATCTCAGTTTCTACAAATGCTAGAAATGCACTCTCTCTCTATTTTTTAAATGAAAGCTGGAGATTATGGTTCAACTGTCCCCTCCCCACTCCATGGACACCCTTGGAACTCTTACTAGGTGACACTTCTCACCAGGCCTGCTCCGTGCCCTGCTCAGGTGTGTTTGTCTGGCTGGAGTCAGTGTTAGAAACTCAGATATATAAGCTAGGTGCCAAGTGGCTCCTTAAAGCAAGGTTACAGTTGCCAAAACGGAATGTCTAGTTGCCATTTTGGGGACAAGATGGCTCTAAAGTCTTGTTTTTCAAACGATGGACTGACTGTGATTGATTCTCAGTCTATTCCAGCCACTTTTCCTTAGTGGCGACTGCTCCTGCTCAGGCTGCACAGAAAAAGCAGTTTGGTTCCTGAAATCCATCCTGATTGTTCAGATAAAAGAGAACGGATAGAATTCTACAGGGTGGGGTGCTAGTGTGGAAACAGTACTGATTCAATGATCCCCAGGCATGCACCTCCGGATGGTGGAGATGTCAGACGCCCTCCTGGCGCCCAGGTATCGTCTCTTGGTCACAAGTGGTCGATAGCCAGGTGCAAAATGTGCCTGGCTTATTTCGAACACTGGCTGGATTGTGCCCTGGATGCAGATGTAGGTATGTGCATAGAAACACATGAAGAGTGTGTGGCCTGCTGTCGAAGGGTAAGAGTCATATCCATTGATGCACCCATTTCTGCCTATGGCATGTGGCCCCTGGACAGTTCCACATGAGAGAATGCGGCCCCTGGACGGAAAGAAGCTCCATACCTCTGTTGTATGATTTTAGGAAGTGCAGTGGTACCTCGGGTTAAGAACTTAATTCGTTCCGGAGGTCCGTTCTTAACCTGAAACTGTTCTTAACCTGGGGTACCACTTTAGCTAATGGGGCCTTGTGCCGCCGCCGCACGATTTCTGTTCTCATCCTGAAGCAAAGTTCTTTACCTGAGGTACTATTTCTGGGTTAGCGAAGTCTGTAACCTGAAGCCTCTGTAAACTGAAGTGTCTGTAACCCGAGATACCACTGTAAAGGGACAAATTCTCACTTTAAAATTCCCACCACCCTTCCTAGCCACTAGGTTTGCCGTTCTCTCGCTGGCAGGACACCTGTGCCTTTAACAGCTGCCCGGTGACTGGAAATTCAACAGGTGCCTCTTCCCCATTGTGGTGATGCAGGGATGTGCAAAATGTGAGGCTTGTTTATCTTTTGCCTGACATGCAAGCCGTTAAAGCCAAGAGCTCTGCCAGAAAGGAAACCTGGCATCCCTGCTGAATCCTTGATAAGACCTGCGTCTCCCACAGATGTTGGATGGAAGTCTTGGCAATAGAGGAAGGTGGGATCATGCTCTTTCAGCTGTTGTAATTAAAACCAGCTTAATAGGCAAGGTCACAGTCCTGAACACAGCAAGGTGGCAGAGAGAGGTGGAAGTGCAAGCTGGTTGCAGAAAAGCAAAAAACCTCTCCCCTCCCTGGCTGTTGCTTCCCTTGCATAGTAAATTGGTGGTTTGTAATAGCTGTCCATAGATGGATTGATTTATGATCACCCATAATTGATATATCTGCATATACTTCACAGTGCCTTCCATTCTTCCCCCTTATCAGGCACACACACAATAAATTTCCTAGGAGTAATGGGACGTATGCTAGTCAGGTTCCCATCCGAAAACCTATGTCCCCACTGTGGAAGGACGTGTGGATCCAGAACTGGCCTCCAGAGTCACTTACGGACACACCATTAAGACCATGTTCATGGAAGACAATCTTACTCAGCTACAAATGATTGCCAAAGAAGAAATCATGTCTCTGCTCATTCCCAAACCATTTACATCAACGGGACGTAGGCAAATAGTGCTGCATCTATCCAGCAGAGGGAGCATAGACTTTAGCTCATTGTATTGGCCTCAGAGGATTAGGGAACACACCCTCTGGGAAGGAGCTGATAGAAAGGATGTTTGTTGGATAATTTAGGCAGGGGCAAAACTCTACTTTATTTCACCTAGGTCAAAGGTGCAGTTTGGCACCTCACCCAAGCATTTGCATACAGTGGTGCCTCGCAAGACGAAAAGAATCCGTTCTGTGATTCTCTTCGTCCAGCGGTTTTTTCGTCTTGCGAAGCAAGCCCATTGACAGATTAGCGGATTAGCGCTATTAGCGCTATTAGCAGCTTTTAGCGGCTTATCTGCTGATTGGATCAGCTGATAAGCAGCTTAGCGGCTTAGAAAAAGGGGGGGAGGAGGGAAAAAAACCCAGCAGGAACTTGCAAGACATTTTCGTCTTGTGAAGCAAGCCCATAGGAGATTCGTTTTGCGAAGCACCCCCAAAATGGAAAACTCTTTCATCTAGCGAGTTTTCCGTCTTGCGAGGCATTCATCTTGCGGGGCACCACTGTACACACCCAGAGAGACTGGGAGCCTCAATGGCAGCCCTCGGGAGTTTCCACCTGGGACAAAAACCTGGCTAGTCCCCCCATAGCTAAAGCTCTGATCAAGGGTAACTGTATCTATGTGTTTTGGAGTATTACACCCCAGACTTTTAACATCATGCCTTGCGATGTAAGAAACTGAGTCATAGAGTTGGTTGAAGGCCACTGAATCCAATCTTTCTGCTCCTTGCGGGAGATCAAGATCTAGGGCAACCTCAGCAGGTGGTATCCAGTCTCTGCTTCAACTTCTTTTATCTTTCTTGGGGTCCACTACTACAAGATGCCTAGCAGGGAAGATACGATTTGCAAACACCATACAATAAGACAGAGACAGACAGTGCAGTCTGGTGTTTGCTCCGTCAAACTGGCAGGCCATCTCAAATTCTGAATGATGCTATTTACTACCATTTACCTCTAATTGTGTATCTTATGGGTATCCTTAATACTCTCGCAGACAATCTTATGGCACATTGAAATATCATAAGGGAACTGATAGCAAGCTGCAGCTTAAGTGACAAGCTTCGGCTGCTCCCATATGGCAGAAGAAAATTAATCTCCTTGTATGTTTCAGGTTTTCAGTTTCCATTAAACTGGGACTCTGGAGAGTAGGGAGGCAGAGTGATCCTCCCAATGCGTTTCCTAGTAAAGCTGAATATTAAGACCGAGAGAATCTGGTGCGTTCTGGGCACAGGACGGCTTGGAATAAAAATGTTGCTGCAAGCAAGTCTTGGGATAAGAACTGTGTTTGCTGTCATGTACGACTGATCCTTTGTTCGCTCTTAATATGCAAGCCATTAGTTTGCCCAGATCTTAATTTAGCCAGGCGGGGCAAGGCTTCCAAGCTGCTGGAGCCAGTCGTTGGCTCCACCACCCATCCTCCAATAACACACTGCTTAATTTAACACCGTTATGCACTCAGTCTCTGTGTTGATTTAGGCTTGCCTTACTCGGTTGCACCCAGCCTGCAGGTATTTGGTGGCGGGGGGGGGGTGAGGAGCCCAGAGAAGAAGCAAGTAACCATTGGTGTCATTGGCAAGCTGCTGCTCCATCTTCTGTGTGGACTAAGAATAGATATGGATAATTGTGGCAGGGCAGGTGGCTATAGGTGATGTGCACAGGTTTTGCAGATTTTTATAATACTTCAAAAACCCGAAGAAGCCTCTTTTGAGAAGAGCTGACATTGTAGAATCAATGCAGGAATCTCAACATACAGTCCCCCCCATTCAATTTGCAACCAAACTGGACCCTGCTCAGCTTTGCAAACGTGCCAGCAGTTTTATTGCTGCACCTTCATCCCTCACCCACTTTAAAACCAACTCCTGAGTTTGTGGGAAGCAATTTCTGGGTAAAATACAGTGCACACCAATGTGCAAAGCTTGATCTTGCTTCTCTTTGCTGCAGTTTGCTTTGTTTTGTGACTTGCTTCCCAGTGTCTTACTTGCACTAATACAGGCACAGTGGAATGACAAACTCTGTCCAATGTTGCTGCTGCAAGATACAGTGAAGGGCAGTATAAGGTGGGTTGGCATCAGGCAGTTGGGGTCATCCTGGGCGCTCTTAGAAGAGACCTGTGGAGGCTTAGACCCCATTTTCATCCCCTTCCTTGCCTGGAAAAAGCCGCAGTCAGGTGGCATTTTGCATTATATTGGGATGCCTCTTTTCAACAAAGGAACAGCTGCAACAAAGGAACTAAGACTACTGATGCCCCAAGAACTGGGGCCTGAGTCACCTTCAAGGGCCTGGCAAACTGCTTGTGTGCTCAGAGCAGCTATACAGAATTCATATGCTTGCACATCAAAATGCACTTTGAGGAGGGAGGCTGTGATTTTGTATTTCCTTGCCAAGATGTTAGGGTGCAAAGCTGTTTAGGGTGCAAGCTCATAATGAGTCTTTCGATCTGAGAGTTTTTGAGCTGGGGTGTAGTCCGTGCACCACCAGTCAGCTCAGTCCAGAGGAGGAACAGCTGCAAAGGGCAGTTAGGGAAGCCACATTAGACCAGATTGTGTGTTATGCCGCAGGCCTACAAAAACTTCCAGGGGAGGCTTACTCTCTGGTCTGAACAATTAAAAGACCTGTCCCTGGGTGTGGCAGTGAGGTGAAGACCTGACTTAGCCCTTTGAAAAATGGCATTTGTGTTCATATCAGGGGGGCAAATCCTTTATGTTGCTCTGTGCTCTCTAAGCTTAGCTGCAAAGCAGTCGAACTTTTAAAATCATATAATTTCAGCAAAGCTACAAGTCTTAATCCCTCCCTAATCATAAATATCCTCTCTGCTTTTCTCAAAAGTGAAAATGAGATTTTCTTTATATAAAAAAATAATTTCTGAAGAGTGGTTCTTCCATCCTTATTCTGTTTTTGGCAGTTGGAAGAATGAGGATGGAAGAGTGGGGGTGCCATTACAAGCTGTCAACATTGTAGTAAACATCAAACAAAAATAATAGTTCCTTATCTAGATAGAGTATTGAGATGACCATTAGGTCCAGTCGTGACCTACTCTGGGGTTGCGGCGCTCATCTCGCTTTATGGGCCAAGGGAGCCGGCGTACAGCTTCCAGGTCATGTGGCCAGCATGACTAAGCCGCTTCTGGAGAACCAGAGCAGCGCACGGAAACGCCGTTTACCTTCCCGCTGGAGCGGTACCTATTTATCTACTTGCACTTTGACGTGCTTTTGAACTGCTAGATTGGCAGGAGCAGGGACCGAGCAACGGGAGCTCACCCCGTCATAGGGATTCAAACCGCCGACCATCTGATCAGCAAGTCCTAGGCTCTGTGGTTTAACCCACAGCGCCACCCGCGTCCCAGAGATAACAGGATCCAAATACCTGTTGAAACCCTTTCATACATAGAGTAAATAGCATTTGTCTCTAGTGGATCCTGGTTAGACAGTAGACTTTACCTGTTCTAATCACACACAGAGAGATTATTGTAGGTTAGAAAATAGTAAAGTTGTTTATTGTAGGAAACCTATAACTTGGATAGAAAAAATCTAGTTCTAGTTTAATTAAGTAGCTTGGAGAAGAACAAGACTGCCACACTTGCTCCTTCATTCTGTCAGAGGATAGCTGAAGATAGTCCTCTCATCTTGAGGTCCAAGGGAGAAGTGTGACGTGGAGGAAGAAGTTTAAATAGGATGCAACCGAAGAGCAGTGCTTTTTCTTGGGGGGACGCAGGGGTACACATACCCCTAAACATTTTGTGAATCTTTGTACTTTTGTCCATTTACTGTATTTACAGCGGTGCCTCGCAAGACGAAAAGAATCCGTTCTGTGATTCTCTTCGTCTAGCGGTTTTTTCGTCTTGCGAAGCAAGCCCATTGACGGATTAGCGCTATTAGCGCTATTAGCGGCTTTTAGCTTTTAGCTTTTTGGCTTTTTGGCTTATAGCGGCTTATCTGCTGATCCGATCAGCTGATAAGTGGCTTAGCGGCTTAGAAAAAGGGGGGAGGGAAAAAAACCAGCAGGAACTCGCAAGACATTGTCGTCTTGCGAAGCAAGCCCATAGGAAATTCATTTTGCGAAGCACCTCCAAAACGGAAAACTCTTTCGTCTAGTGAGTTTTCCGTCTTGCGAGGCATTCGTCTTGCGGGGCACCACTGTATTTTTCCTGATTTGAACTATAAAATGGTGATTTTCTTAAGTCAAAATGAGAGTACCCGTAAACATTTTTTTAAGAAAAAAAATCACTGCCTAAGAGTATTAGTCTAAGCAACCAGGAGATAGAGAAATAACAGGTTGGGTTAAAGGCACAGGAATAGTCTAGGAATGTGGATGTCCCTCACTCCATCATCCTCAGCCCATGCAAACCCCCCTTCTGCAAGCTGAGGTGCACCCAAACTATCAATATATATGTCTGGTCTACACATCACACTGAGGCGTGACTTAGAGGGAATGTACAGGCTCCCGGAGCAGAGATTGCAGCTACTTCTTCTCCCTCGTTATGGCTCTGCCAAGACATTGTTGTGGTTAGTCTCAGATGCCGTTTAGCTCTTTTGGACAAACCACAATACCACAGGACAAGCTTTGGCTGCAGGTTGTGGTTAGCATGGAGCTAAGCACCAGCCTGGTTTTGCATGAGATGCCAAGTCATGGCTCAATGCAGCAGCCGCAGGTCTAGGGTGGAGCAGAGTGGCTTTGCTCTTCTCTTCCTTCAGAGCCTGCACATTTGCACCAAGCCATGGTTAGTGTGGTATATAAGCAAGATCACAGAAACCAAATGTAGACCTCCACATTATCATTCAGAAACACCTCATTTTTAAGCTTATGTGGGAAAACTGAGAAAATATCATTGAATACAATTGAGGAATAGCAGGAAACATTGATATTCAATTACACTTCATCACAACATTGAAACTTTTATCAATATATTATCGTTGTGGTCATATGCACTCTTCAGAGTTAGCCCCCATTGAACCCAGAAGACTTGCTTCATAAGAAACTTGCATAGGAACAGGCTGCAAGGGTCATAGTAACTATAGCGGAAGCCCTTTATTTTGTTTAGACCATTCCCTCCCAGCACAGAATGCACCACTGAAAACAAAATTGCAACTCAAATTTCTTTAATGAGAATTGATATCTGAAAGATCCATAGGTTCCGATTCTGGACTTTGACTCTGGCCTCCACTGACTCCAGGCAATTGAAAGTTTACATGAGCTGAAACAAGCTTCTCTGCTCTTTTCACTTGTTTGCATCTCAATTTGAGCGTGCCTGTTTTGAAACATTCATTATGCAAGTTTTCTCTTGCTGCAGGAGCTGGAGGAATCCCAGGCAAGTGAAACACATGAAAAGTCAAACTCTGTGTTGTACAAAAATCCCTCCATGTTGCAGGATGAACATATGGCATTTGGCAGACTCCCAGACTGGGCCAAATGCTTGAAAATAGTCTCTAAAAGATCAAGCACCAAGTCTGGCAAATTATTTTGTTAGAACTCCAGACAAAATGCAAGAGCAAAATGCAATCTGTCACCATCACTGTCACCTCCTCCTCTTTCTTCACCTCACTGTATGGATCTAGAGGGCTTTGTCCTTTGCAGTTTTCTCAGGTTGATCTGCCTCCAATCTCTCTCTCTCTCTCATATATATATATATATATATATATATATATATATATATATATTTGCTTTCGTAGATTTTCACGGGTACAGGAATGCAGGTTTTGGTGTCTTCGGGTGTCTTCCCGTGTAAGATCTGTGCACGAACATGCAGGAAATCATTATGCAGTTCAAAGCAGCTTTCCTGCCTCTATCTTTGGCCAGGATTCCTTTGGGAGACAGGGAGGGATATAAATTTAATACTAAGCAAATAAATAAACAGTTCTAACCCTACTTCAGTAACCTTTCTCAATTGTGTAAATTTTGCTAGCCTTCGGTGTCTTTTGGGGGGCGGGGCGGGGAGCCTCCTTGTCTCAGCATATCAGCTTCAAATTACTCAAAATTCACATTTTGAGGTGTCACCATGGAAGGCAAAACAAAGATGGCAGCAGAGCATGTTGGAGTGGCATAACTATGATAGAGCGTGTCAAAGAGACCTACGTCCAGCCCCCTGATCCTGTTGCTGACCAGTATAAAATGAGTATTCAGTCTTTTTAAAGTACTTCTTCTTCTTCTAATAGGGGTTGTATGGTTTTCTTGCCATCCACTGTCTGCATTTCTTCCTTCATGTGCTTCGCCCAACTGAAGACTACAAAGCAATAGCCTACTGCTTTAGATTGGTAGCTATGATTGTTATTGATCTAATATGCTAGGGAACTAAGGATTTCTTCATAACTAGAAAGAGTTAGGAGGGGATTATGTTATTTACCCTGATTGCTTTGTCAATGCTATTTCTTATTTCACAGCATTATTAATCTATGCGCATTATATCCCGTCCAATCCAGTAGCTTTAACCTTCCCCATATGTAAGTTGCTTTAACTTGCTTTGTCATGTTTTATTTCCCATAATCTTTCATAATACCCTTTAATACCATTTAATCATACCATTAAACTTCGTAGGCTAATAATCCGAGTGACTCATTTAAGTTACAATCTTGAGTCTGTGGATTTGCTGGTTAAACTTCACTCTCTGTTCTACCAGGTTGGTGCTGAGCAAATGTGAACCTTGATTGTGGGATCCAGCGAGTGTTTAGTGCATTAGCCAGGATTTGACATTATGTGTACTGCCCCTGATTGGGTCTATAGATTAACAGAATAATTATTCCTCTTCATGTTCCCTGTTCATCCTCATTTGTGTTGGTCTCTTTAGATTGTAACTTTTCTCCTACAGAATATGCCATCACTTTATAATTCTTTGCAAGTTTTAACCACTCAGATTATTTTAGTCATCTGTCACTGTCTGCCAAGTGATTTTCCTCATATTTCCTTGCAGTTTGGCGGGTTTTGACTGGAAGAGGTGGGACAAGACTTTTGACCCTCTGGAGACAGAATAAAATTGCAGAGTTTTGAAAAATTGAAAAACAAAGTGCGAGATTGGCTCCATTATTACCAAATAATGGAGGCATACAATTTGGACAAAAAAGTTGGTTTCCAGGTGGAAAAATCAAAATTGGAAACAGAATTGTTAGATCCTAAAATTAAGAATTTGTCAAGAATGTACAACTTGCTGTTGAAATGGAACACACAGGATGAAATGGTGAAATCAGCTATGATTAAATGGGCACAGTGGCGTAGCGTGGGTTGTCAGCACACGGGGCAAGGCAAGTAATTTGCGCCCCCTAACCCCTAACCTGCCGCCACTGCCAGCTTTTTCTTGCTGCTGCCTGGTCTGGTCTGGTGTGGTTCTCTCCCGCGCTCAGCGCTGTGCTGGGCGTCCGCTGCACTGTCCCTCCCCCAGATAGTCCCTCACGCTCTCTCTGCACCGCACGTCTGGCACCCCCCCCCACAGTGGGCGGCCACCCAGCGGCTCGGATCGGCGGATTCGCACAGCCAGCACTGCAGTGAGAGAGAGTGAGTGAGCCAGGTAGGGGCAGAGAGCTGAGAGTGCGAGCACGCCCCCCCACGAGAGGTTGCGCCCGGTGCGGCTGGCCCCCCTGCACCCCTCCCACGCTACGCCACTGAATGGGCACAAGATGTTGGACATAATATTATGATGGCTGACTGGGAACAGTTATGGACCACAGGTATGAAATTCACGGCATGTAATGCCCTAAGAGAAAATTTAATGAAAATGATTTATAGGTGGTACATGACACCAGTCAAGCTTGCAAAAATTTACCATTTGCCCGATAATAAATGCTGGAAATGTAATGAGACTGAAGGTACATTCTTTCACCTTTGGTGGACATGCCCAAGGATTAAGACATTCTGGGAGATGATTTATAATGAAATGAAAAAGGTACTTAAATATATCTTCCTGAAGAAACCAGAGGCCTTTCTCCTGGGCATGGTCGGCCAATTGGTGCCAAAGGAGGATAGAACTTTTTTTATGTATGCAACAACAGCAGCAAGAATACTTATCGCGAAGTATTGGAAAACACAAGATTTACCCACCTGGGAAGAATGGCAGACTATATGGAAATGGCAGAAATGACTGGCAGAATCCGATACCAGGGAGAAGAATCTGTGGAAGAAGACTGGAAAAAGTTTAAAGACTATTTACAGAAATACTGTAAAATTAATGAATGTTAGAAAAATGTTGGAATGAAGTTATATGGCTTTAGTAGAAATGTTATAAGGAATTAAGTATAAATAGATTAATACAGTATTAAAGGGAAAAATAAGGTTAGAACGTGTTGAGATAATTATAGGATAGAAAACAGAGGAAGATGGAAAGGAATTGCTGAAACAATTAACAGAAGTGGAATACAAAAAGGGAGGTCTGAGGAGGTCGTGGAAACAAGTGAATGAAAGATAAGATAATGAAATTGTTTGATGTGTTTTAAATGGATTTTGTTTTTGTTTTGTTAGTTCTATGTGTTAGAGTTTTGTAGTGTTTTTGTATTGTATTGTATTGTCTTCTTTTTATGTTTTTTCTTTTGTAGTGTTGTGTTTAAACTGTTGGAAAATTAATAAATATTATTTAAAAAAAAGACTTTTGACCCTCTGACCACATCACCAATCCTCCTTTAACTCTCAAAGTGTGCAGAGCAGAACTGAGATCTTTGCTCCCCAGCACCCCTAGAAAGTGCTATATCAATGGGATTTCAATGATCAGTTAAATGCATTTTAGAGCACAGCATTAATAAGGAAGCATTGCTTTCTTTATGTTTAATTAGCACTTAATTGGCTGTTTATCTCTGATTTTGCGGTCATACCAGACTGCACAAATTGTGCTCTCATGGGGAATTCAGAGTGAGCCAGGAGTCCTGTTAACGCTGAAACAGTGTGTCTATAATTGATCAGGATTTGGGTGACTGGTTACACCAAAGTCTAAGCCTAGAGGTTGGAAGCTGGCACTCAAAGTGTAACTGCTCTTTTTGTGGAAAAGAGTCTGCTCTTATTAAGGTTATTTGATGCTGGTTTTTATTTTGCGTTGTTCCTCTGTTTCGGAGACTGTAGAGAGAGTCTGTCCTGCTTCAGCCACTATATACCGTATTTTTCGCTCTGTAACACGCACCCGACCATAACACGCATGTAGTTTTTAGAGGAGGAAAATCCGTAGGCATGCCACCCGTAGGCATTCCCTCCATAACACGCACAGACATTTCCCCTTACTTTTTAGGAGGAAAAAAGTGAGTGTTATGGTGCAAAAAATACGGTATGTGCTTTATGCTCTCTTGTTTGTCTTGGGGCTGTGGGTGACTTTGGTGGGATGGATGAGGAGCACGAAAATTCATCTCTCACCTGAGCAAACCCTCTTTTACAGCTGCAAGGTTTGCCTGCTGTATTTAAAACTCTCGTTCCCGTTCTGAAGCAACATAACTAACATTATGTCGATGTTTGTGGGAGTAATTAAAAGCTATTTCTGCAACCGTTTTCAGTGTTCAAAGTGCTACAGCTATGTTGCTTCAACCCTGATTTAAACCTGATGCCAGATGTACGATAAACCTTGTTATTATATGCTGTGTTCCTGCCCCCTTCCCTCTATGAATGCAGCATTGGTGCGCAATCATAGCATTCACCAGGCCATGGGCCCATTCAGAAAGTCCGAGGATTAAACCCTGGCAACTCCAGACGATGGGGCTGGGAAAGACCCTTGTCTGAAACCCTGGAGATCCACTTCCAGCCAGTATAGACAATACAGTGGTACCTTGGGTTAAGTACTTAATTTGTTCCGGAGGTCCATTCTTAACCTGAAACTGTTCTTAACCTGAAGCACCACTTTAGCTAATGGGGCCTCCCGCTGCCTCCGCACCGCCAGAGCATGATTTCTGTTCTCATTCTGAAGCAAAGTTCTTAACCTGAAGCACTGTTTCTGGGTTAGCGGAGTCTGTAACCTGAAGCGTATGTAACCCGAGGTACCACTGTACTGAGCTAGATGGAGCCATGTTCTGACTTACGAGAAGGCCACTTTCTATCCTTCTAATTTGAGGTGGGTGTGGGAATCCAGTTTAAATAATTTGTTTGCCACTCAGAACTCCACATAGTTCTGATTTTTATTATCTTTTATTTCACTTTGGTGATTGTTTTGTTTAGTGGCTTGTCTGATGCAAAGAAATGATTGGATAGTTTTGGTTACAATTCTGGAGGAAAAGTCAGTAGAAAATTAGGTAATAAATGAGATGGATTGAATGTAGGTGAGATTGTATAGTGAATAATGAGAGATGTAAAGAGAGCTCTTTTCCTACACACATGTAATCCGTCTTGTTTGTTTTTATCATCCATAGAAATTTCAGTTCTCCGAAATTATTCTCTGCATATGAACCAGTGCACATTTTTCTGTCCTCAAATAGGGTTTTTCTCTCCCCCTTTCAAGGAAAAATATATATAAACTGAGACATTCTGATTTGTTTTTATCTATTCTACAAATCTTAGATTTCCAGGAATGCAAATGATGGCCACAATCCTCTGCAAGTTTCTGTGACTTAAGAAGAGCAAGTCACTTGTATCATAATTAAAGTCTCTTTCACAATGGCTCTCAAGAAGTGGCTAACATGACCTGTTGGATCTCCCATTCATAAGGATTCTCCTACAGATGACAGTCCAGAGACTATTAAGTATTTCAGAAATCACAAGTGGGTCTGATATGTTAGTGGACACTACTGTAAAGCCTACATAAATTGTCTTTAATATTTGGAGAAGCAAGTGTGGCATGATTTTTCAAGATATCAACGTTCTTTCCATAGAATATGTGGAGTTCCATAATTAATAAAAGGCATAGGCAAACCCGGCCCTCCAGATGTTTTGGGACTACAACTCCCATCATCCCTGACCACTGGTCGTGTTAGCTAGGGATGATGGGAGTTGTAGTCCCAAAACATCTGGAGGGCTGATTTGGCCTATGCCTGATTAATACTTAACACTGGGAATACATTTGAAATGTATAAAGGAGAGTGTGATGACTCTTTGATTGTTGCACGTCTTAGGTCACAGGGAGGGAGCACTTTGCTATGTATAGTGACACTTCTTAAACCTCTTCAACAAACCAGGTATTTATTTAAACGTGTTTCTCTGCCACCTTTTAAGGCATAGCATTATTGATAAGGCATCATTGATAAAGCATTATTTTATTTGTGTGTGGTCACCACCTAGCTGACTGTTCATCACACTCTGATGTTGTGGTCATAATAGGTTGCCCAAATTGGGTCCTGATGGGAAATTCAGAATCCCTTTCCAATGAAATGGTCCATCTTCACATGTTTCTGAATCCCAGAGCTACGTTTTTCCCAGATACAGATGGCTGTTTCTTAGTGCAGACCCAGATCATTGAGCCTGAGCTTCCACAGCCACGACCTGCTATGACCCATCATTGGCAGCAGATATGTTCTACGCTTATGAAAACATTTAATTCCCTTGTTAATTATGCTGTTTAAAATGTGCATTTTCTGTTTGACTTCCTTTAGTAATGCTTTCTTTTGAAACATTCAAGATATTTTTTTGGGGGGTTGCCTTTGCTCTGTTAAATGTAGTTAACCTCCTTTGTAATGTTTTATTCTGAAATCTTTATGATAATATTTTAGTTTCCTGTTAATTATGCTGCTTGGAATGTATGCTTAATATTTTACTTTCTTCGATCATGTTTTATTCAGGGTTGTTTTATTTGATGTTGGAATGCCGGTTGTAAACTGCTTTGATATTTGTATTTCTTAAAAAAAAAAGAAGCGGTATAGAAATGAAATGGACAATAAAAATGAATAGCACCAAAATCTAGACCTTGGAGGGCTGAAACCGGAGAGGCTGGAAGCTGCTGCTCGAGGTTCTCCTCTTTTGGCCTGGCCCTTAGTATTTATTCAAAGCCTTGCCAATCCAGAGGCTTCAGACTGGCCCCTAGTCTGAATGGTCAGCTGTGTTTTGTACTTCCATCTCCTTCTGCATATGCAGTGGACTCTGAGGCTTGAGCATATGCTGTCCAAGGCAGTAGCCCTTGAGATCAAGCCAGCAAGGTCCTGCTCTCAGAAGCTGAGACTCTTTTTTTTAAAAAAAAAATTATTGGTTTTTAACATACAAAATTATAAAACATACCACACAATTTATCACAAGTACATTCTTATTGGACTTCCATCAGCACCTCTGATAATCCTCCATCTTAATCACTTCTTACGCATTTCCTAACTTAATATTGCCTTTACATTTTTAACATATCACGTCTCCTTTTCCATTTTTGCAATATTTCTAATACTATTCCTCACAGAACTTCTTGCAAACCTACAAACGTCGTCTGGTCGTCACAAATCCTTTTCAAATAATCCGTAAATTTACTCCAGTCCTTGGTAAACTTCTGGTCCCGCCGGTTTCGGATCCTTCCCGTTAGTTTGTCAAGTTCCGCATAGTCCATTAATTTCATCCTCCATTTGTCCATCTTTGGTAATTCTTCTTGCTTCCATTTTTGGGCCAGTAGTATTCTTGCTGCTGTTACTGCATATAGAAAAAGCTTACATTCCTTTCTATTTATATCGTTTCCAACAATACCCAAGAGAAATGCTTCTGGTTTCTTTATAAATGTATATTTCAACATTTTTTTCCCAACTCATTGAGACTCTTGGTTCAAGCTCAGGAGTTCCTGGCTCGCATCCCTATGCCCCTCATCATTTGACCCGTGAAATATATCTTGCCAAGGTCTGTCTGTTTTTCATTGACACAGAGCTGATGAGGAGTAATCATCACTCACTGGGCTGGTTTTATTTCTTGGAGCTGATTTGTTTTGTTATCAGCCCTGCTTCTGTTTTCAGTAAGTATATTTCACCTTTCATGATATGGCCAGATAAGACACTCAAGAGAAACACGAGAACAGGCCTTGGCTGCTATGAACATGGATAATGGGATCATCGCATAGTGTCTGCAAGTGAATAGGTTAATTAAAGGCATAAGTTAGTAGAGATCCCTTCAAAAACAGGGGTTAATGAGCAGTTCCTCCATGGGCCTGTTAATCATCTGCCGTTTGCATCAAGTGGGGATTCATTCAGTGTGGCTGAAGGTGGAAATAAATCTCGCCATGTCTGCTGAGTGGTGTAGTTAATATTGCATAGGATTATGGATTCATCCTTTGTGAAAAATGTACTTAAGTGTCTTTTGTGGAAGAGGTCTAATGGGCAGTGCATCCATGGAAAGGGCAGAAAGAAAATGACCCGCCTTTGAATGTCACTTATTTACATAGTCAGTTAGTTTCTGAACCACCCTTCATTAAGTATTTCAGGGTACTTCAAATATATATATACAGTGGTGCCCCGCAAGACGAATGCCTCGCAAGACGGAAAACTTGCTAGACGAAAGAGTTTTCTGTTTTGGAGGTGCTTCTCAAAACGAATTTCCTATGGGCTTGCTTCGCAAGACGACAATGTCTTGCGAGTTCCTGCTGGTTTTCCCCCTCCCCCCTTTTTCTAAGCCGCTAAGCCGCTTATCAGCTGATCCGATCAGCAGATAAGCCGCTAAAAGCCGCTAATAGCGCTAATCCACTAATCTGTCAATGGGCTTGCTTCGCAAGACAAAAAAACCGCTAGACGAAGAGAATCACAGAACGGATTCTTTTCGTCTTGCGAGGCACCACTGTATATATATATATATATAGAGAGAGAGAGGTTATTGGCGTGTGTGTTTTTAATCATCATTATCCTGAGCACAGATGTGCTTCTTTTCCATACAGTGGTGTGTGGTGGGGAAGGGGGAAGAGAATCATCCATGGGGAGTAGCTTAGTGCTTGAGCATCTGCTTGCATGGCATCGTGGTGCTCTCCTCCTGCTTCCCCCCCATTGCAGTGTGGGGCTAGGAGGAGAGAAGTGTCTCCTCCCAGGCACTGCTGCAGTGGAGAGAAGGGCCTTCCACTTAACTTTCCCTCTTGCAATGGGCACTCCTCCAGAATACAGTGGTGCCCTGCAAGACGAATGCCTCGCAAGACGGAAAACTCGCTAGAGGAAAGAGTTTTCCGTTTTGGAGGTGCTTCGCAAAACGAATTTCCTATGGGCTTGCTTCGCAAGACGACAATGTCTTGCGAGTTCCTGCTGGTTTTTCCCCCCTTCCCCCCTTTTTCTAAGCCGCTAAGCCGCTTATCAGCTGATCCGATCAGCAGATAAGCCGCTAAAAGCCGCTAATAGCGCTAATCCGCTAATCTGTCAATGGGCTTGCTTCGCAAGACGAAAAAACCGCTAGACGAAGAGAATCACAGAACGGATTCTTTTCGTCTTGCGAGGCACCACTGTAATAATGATGATAATAATAATAATAATAATAATAATAATAATAATAATAATAATAATAATATATTATTTATACCCCGCCCTCCCCAGCCAAGACCGGGCTCAGGGTGGCTAACACCAAATATAAAAACAATTGATTAAAATACAACTTAAAAACAAGATTAAAATACAGCATTAAAATGCAGCCTCATTTCAGTAGAATCTCAAATCAAAAACTTTTTGGGGATGAAAACGCTAAATCTTCACCAAGGCCAACTATCCAGACTGGTCCTACGAAGGCCAGGAAAAAGCCAGGGAAGCCCCCAAATAGGACTTACCAGAGGAACCTGATACCTGGAGGACTGGCTGGGTCAGCACAGCAGGAACACAACGGGGCCATAGTGGGGGATCCTTCAGTATACTAGTTACCATTTTCATTTTATTTTTAAAGCCAGACTTGGGGGGCCTTGAGGGGCCACTTCTTGGTGGCCTCATCCCACCAGGGGGCTTTAGGGTCATCCAGGGCCAGAAAGTTCTAATTTGTATAGCCGTCCTGGTTTATATTGTTTCAAGAAACACACTCATTAGGTATGCTTACCAGAGTGAGAACTCTGGACATGCAGACCCCTTCACCAGCTAATTTAAAGCCAAATCAGACCTTCCCAACATCCAGCCTAAAATCTGATCCTCTTAAGAACTGGGTTGCAGCGAAGGAGCACCATTAAGGCACTGCACTGCACATCAAACAGCTATTGGCATAGGAAACCTCCGCTGGAGATGTGGGCAGAAACTCAGTTTTCCAAGCCACTCTGCTTGGGAGCTTTACTCAGCAATCCCCCCCCCTTTTCTTTGTTGAAAGACACCCCTCAAGGTGTTCCTTGTCCCTATAGGAAGGTTCACTTGCTAGATCTCATTGTTTGGTCTTGAGTGCTTTCTTGAAGGGTCCGTTTCATAGGTCTGGAAATGAGGTTGCTTCCTGAGGCTCTCTTCCTTTAGTTGCCTAGGTTCCCTTCTCTCGCTTCTCTCCCCGTCGTGTAGTTTTGAACTCTTCAATCAATGCTCTTGGGAAATGCATCACTGCTTGATTCCTAAGCTCTGTTCAAGGAAGCCTATCATCCGTCATTCAGACTAATACGATATTCATATAAGCTTACTGAAACCACCACACTCTAAAAGAAGAATGCAGGGTTATGAGAGATACTGTGTTGTGGAAAAGAATCCAATCAGAAATGCAGAGGCAATAGCTTGGCATAGTTGCAAATGAACACACATCTCTCGCTTAAGATCTAGAACAGGGGTGTCAAACTCAAATTCATCGGGGGCCGCATCAGCAGTTTGGTCACCCTCAAAGGGCTGGTTGTATCTGTAACAAGTGGAGGTTTCCTGTGTAGAACGGCCGGCACCGCTAGAGGGCAGACGTTCTCTGGCTTGTAGGCTGCTGCGCATGCGCTGAAGAGGCGGCTTTCTTGTGTCAAAAAAAAAAAAGCGAGAATAAAAGGTGAAGGCTGGCGGCCGGCGGCAGCTACATGGGCCACATGACGAGGTCTGGCGGGCCGGATTCGGCCCGTGGGCCTTGTGTTTGACACCCGTGATCTAGAAAGATTTGAAAATTGTTTTCACAGTAACAGGAGGCAGAGCTCAAGAGAGCAAGGAGAATTAGCATCCTATTAAACAAGAGTAGTAAATAGAAATGGTCTAAAAAATAACCTTCCACCAACTCTTTTCCCCAAAGGTCCACAAAGGTGATGGCAATGTGTTATTAAAAGGAATAATTCACAAGAAAGCAGTTTGGCAAGTGAAAGCTGGAAGAGGATTGATAAGAAACCTAGTTTCTATTTATATCAGGTTTTTAGGTTTTCACTGACAGTATGGAATTTCCTTTTGCAGTACAGATGCATCAGTGATTTTGGCTGCCCCTCCAGCCCTGGCTAAAGAAATATTCCACTTAGATGAGAGCCAGTATCTTAAATGCATGTGACAGTACTTTGAATAATTTTAATCATATTTTTAAAAACCAGCTATCAAAAATCATGACTCCCAGGCAAACGCTGACAAAATATTTAGGTAAGCGCCTGTCAGTGATTTATGTATAGTTTTGTTTCAGCAATTCTTGGGGAAATCTGGCTACCTCAGAAACATTCAGCTCCTACCTAGAAGAAGGATAAACCTCTGTGCGTGGTGTCTCCACTTTAAAATTTCAATATATCAAGAAGGCAACCAAGCAAAATAGTGACTGCAGAGAGCTGGCCCTTGAGAGGATGGCTTTGCTAGAGAAGATATTCCTGTAATAGACCTGTGAGGAAGATTGAATTGTGTCAGTTTGGTCTGCTTGAAGAAACCGCTGGCTTAAACTTGTCAGTGCAGAGAAGGCCCCTAAAGTGGCAGTTCGTTTTTTAAGAGGGCTATCAACATTACAAGCTCTCAACCTCTCTCTAACCCCTTTCTTAGTCAGAGACCTAAGAACTAGTTTATATTTTGGATTGCTTTGTTTACCAGACTAGGAAAGTGAACGGCTATTTCTGATGCAGCAGCAGACAAAATTTTGGGGAGGTTGTATGTGTGTAAACCCAATAAAGCAGGAGTGGGGGGCCTGTGACTCTCTATATGTTTTCGTTTACTGCGACGTCCCTCAGTCCTGCTATTTTCCACGCTGCCTATGGGACTCATCCCTGCAATAGATGAACAGAAGTGCTACTTGACAAATTTAAAATAGCATGACAGAGTGACAGTGATGGTTCTTCTCTCCCCCCCCCCCATTTTATAGTTTTAAAGTCAAATAACTCTTTCATGTACATATTTTCATATACAGTGGTCAGATTTGTGTGTGTGTGTGTGTTAGAAGTGATGAGAGCAGCTGTTAGTGAGATGCTAGATAGTGAAAAATTATTTAAGGCTGCATTTATGCCCAAAGAGACATAAATAACGAGAGTCGGGATGGCAAAATAAAATGTAAAAATCTCCCCATACCCACAGTTGCTGCATGAAGCAGGTTCAGGGCTTAGAGCAACTCAACACTATCCCTGTAGCTGTGCCAGCTTTGGCCACGGTTGTGTTGGCACTGCTTAGGACAGCAAACAAGGCATAATGGTTATCCTCAGGCTAGAAATGCTTTAAAAGGACTTCTGGCGAGGCAACATGGCGAGCACCACAGCCATGTGGAGCTCCTGAGGCACGAACTGCGCTGCCTGGCTGGTCCCCACACCACCAACATGGCCACTGTCACTGCTGTGGTCAGGGGGGGACGACCGGGGTGCCCAACGTGACAACCAGGGAGGCCACACAGAGCCCTCAGCCCCCCCAACGGCCTTGAACCCGCTGGACTGGGAGCACCCCAACGATGGCCCAGTGGAGCTCCAAGGCCCAAGAGGCCTCTGGAGCCGAACAGAAAAGCGAAAAGGACCCCCCAGAGCAGAGCATCAGCTTATTGCTGCCGCCACCAAGGGAGAGAGAGGTACACTATAAGGTGGGGAGAGAGGAGAGGTGGGGTTTGTAAGAAAGACTTTACAACCTGAAAAAAGAGGCAAGGAATGTACTTTTGTAAACCAAGAAAATCTTTAATAAAAAATTATTCTTTTTTTTTTTAAAGAAATGCTTAAAAAAGAAAAAAAATAGCCAAAAATAGCCAAGTCAGTGTAAAGTCATTGTGAATTACAGGGTGATAATTAGTGATATTCTGAGTGATGAAAACTGGCAAAGGATGAAAATCAACAAGAGCACTGACACATTTGAAAGCAAACATAAATTTCAAGAGAACATTAATAAGTGGAAGATGAGTTAATAATGGTTTTTTTAATCAAGGTAAAGCTTAAAAGGAAAAATCCTGTTCAGTTATTATGAGTGCATACATTTTCTGCATCTAAAAGCAAAACATCTGCATGGTCCAGGATGTAGATTTATATTGGCAAACTGCATTTGACATGCTGTTGCTTTGCCCAGAGAATTCTCCCCCACGTTACCTAGCATAGGAGTTGCAGACCTGACTGTAAAAACAAAGAATCCTAATATTAAGGGGCAGCAGAAGTGTAAAGGGGGCTATACTTTTAGCCCTGCTCCCATTGTGGAGTGGGTTGTGCCTGCTGCCCACAGTTTTGTTGCAGCTTTTGCAGCAATGAGATTCTTCTGCAGTGGTGCCCCGCAAGACGAATGCCTCGCAAGACGAAAAACTCGCTAGACGAAAGGGTTTTCCGTTTTTGCATTGCTTCGCTAGACGAATTTCCCTATGGGCTTGCTTCGCAAGACGAAAACATCTTGCGCTTTTTTTTTTAAAGCCGCTTGAAGAGGCGCAGTTGCGACGGACCGTGCTTCGCAAGACGAAAAACATCGCAAGGCGAAAAGACTCGCGGAACGAATTCTTTTCGTCTTGCGAGGCACCATTGTACTTGCTAGAGTCTCCCTGTGCAATTCAGACCTATGGGAAGATCAGGGTTCTAAGATGCATGGGGACTGTGCCGGGGCAGAACAGTCTCCCTACGGCAAAACGTTCACCTGAACACATTGGAAGCCACCCTGAGGTGGGCTGTGTTAAAGGTGTGGTCCTGTAACCTGTTTATATTCATGCTGCCCATTCGTGCAGTAATGCCTGAATGGCGCTAGAGATAATGAGTGCATGTGGCTGTGTTGTTGTTGTTTAGTCGTTTAGTCATGTCTGATTCTTCGTGACCCCCTGGACCAGAGCACGCAAGGCACTCCTGTCTTCCACTGCCTCCCGCAGTTTAGCCAAACTCATGCTGGTAGCTTCGAGAACACCATCCAACCATCTCGTCCTCTGTCGTCCCCTTCTCCTTGTGCCCTCCATCTTTCCCAACATCAGGGGCTTTTCCAGGGAGTCTTTTCTTCTCATGAGGTGGCCAAAGTATTGGAGCCTCAGCTTCAGGATCTGTCCTTCCAGTGAGCACTCAGGGCTGATTTCCTTCAGAATGGAGAGGTTTGATCTTCTTGCAGTCCATGGGACTCTCAAGAGTCTCCTCCAGCACCATAATTCAAAAGCATCAATTCTTCGGCGATCAGCCTTCTTTATGGTCCAGCTCTCACTTCCATACATCACTACTGGGAAGACCGTAGCTTTAACTATATGGACCTTTGTCAGCAAGGTGATGTCTCTGCTTTTTAAGATGCTGTCTAGGTTTGTCATTGCATTTATCCCAAGAAGCAGGCGTCTTCATGGATCTCTGCCTTGCCATGGCAAAGGGGCTTGAATAACCCAGAGAAGCTATGAGCTATGCCGTGCAGGGCCACCCAAGATGGGCAGGTCATAGTGGAGAGTTTTGACCAAATGTGATCCACCTGGAGCAGGAAGCGGCAAGCCACTCCAGTATCCCTGCCAAGAAAACTCCATGGACAAAGAGGCATGTGCTTATACTGAGTTGGACTGTTGCTCCATTTGGCCCAGTATTGTCTCCACTGACTGGCAGTGGCCCTTTGGGATTCCAGGCAGGGTCTCTCCTGGTGATGGGAGCGGGAATGTTCTGCTTGCAACACAAGTGTTGTGCCCCTGAGCTGTGACCCTTTTAAGTTAGCTGCATAAAAGTTCCCGGTTCCCGCAGATAGCAGATATAAAGGTAAAGGTACCCCTGCCCGAGCGGGCCAGTCTTGACAGACTCTGGGGTTTGTGCGCCCATCTCACATCTATAGGCCGGGGGCCAGCGCTGTCCGGAGACACTTCCGGGTCACGTGGCTAGCGTGACAAAGCTGCATCTGGCGAGCCAGCGCAGCACACGGAACGCTGTTTACCTTCCCGCTGGTAAGCGGTACCTATTTATCTACTTGCACCCGGGGGTGTTTTCGAACTGCTAGGTTGGCAGGCGCTGGGACCGAGCAGCGGGAGCGCACCCCGCCGCGGGGATTCGAACCGCCGACCTTTCGATCGGCAAGCCCTAGGCGCTGAGGCTTTTACCCACAGCGCCACCCGCGTCCCAGCGTAGCAGATATAGGACCAAATATTTGCATAATGACTTTTTAATGTTACAAATAAACTCATTAACTTTTTTTCCTGGTTTCTTTGAGGAGCATTTTTATATTGTAAGAATTACATACGGTAAGAGAACTCTTTGCTAATTTTGTTTGTGTAGCCTTGTAACATTGTGTGTGTAGACCCTTGGATTTCTGTGGCACTTTCAGCAGGGCTTGGCCCTGGGGGAAATGTGAAGTACAGTGGTACCTCAGGTTACGAACTTAATTCGTTCCGGAGGTCCGTTCTTAACCTGAAACTGTTCTTAACCTGAGGTACCACTTTAGCTAATGGGGCCTCCCGCTGCCGCCACGTGATTTCTGTTCTCATCCTGAAGCAAAATTCTTAACCCGATGTACTATTTCTGGGTTAGCAGAGTCTGTAACCTGAAGCGTCTGTAACCTGAGGTATCTGAAGAAGTGTGCATGCACACGAAAGCTTATACCAAGAACTAACTTAGTTGGTCTTTAAGGTGCTACAGGAAGGAAATTTTTTTTATTTGGACTATGGCAGACCAACACGGCTACCCATCTTTATTTTTTTTTATATAAAATTTTTTATTGGTTTTACAAAATTTTTAAAACAAACAAACACATAAAAAGACATACAAACACGTATTGTTTCATAACATTTTTTCCATAAACCTCTCTTCTTGGACTCCCCCATACCTCCCCTTTCTGCATCCCAATGTCCATAGTTTTTTGACAACTTCTAAATATTTCTTTCCAACCTCTGTCATCTTAATCTTTTCTTTAATCTAATCTTATATCACTGTAACCCTTTCTTTCTGAAAACCTCAACATTCTAGCATTCATCAAGTTTATAGTAGTCCTTAAGATAGATTTTAAATTTCTTCCATTCTTCTTCCGCCGTCTCCTTTCCCTGATCACGGATTCTGCCAGTCATCTCAGCCAATGTCATGTAATCCATCACTTTGATCTGCCATTCTTCCAGTGTGGGTAGATCTTGTGTCTTCCAATACTTTGCGATAAGTATTCTTGCTGCTGTTGTAGCATACATAAAGAAAATTCTATCTTTCTTTGACACCAATTGGCCGACGATGCCCAAGAGAAAGGCCTCTGGTTTCTTAGGGAAAGTACATTTAAGTACCTTTTTCATTTCATTATATATCATTTCCCAGAAAGCCTTAATCTTCGGGCATGTCCACCAAAGATGATAGAAAGTTCCTTCAGTTTCTTTACATTTCCAACACTTATTATCAGGCAAATGGTAAATTTTTGCTAGCTTGACTGGGGTCATGTACCACCTGTAAACCATTTTCATAATATTTTCCTTTAAGGCATTACATGCCGTAAATTTAATACCGGTGTTCCACAACCATTCCCAGTCAGCAGACATAATATTATGACCAATGTCCTGTGCCCACTTAATCATAGCTGATTTAACTGTTTCATCTTGTGTATTCCATTTCAGCAGCAAATTATACATTCTTGACAAATTCTTAGTATTGGGTTCTAACAGTTCGGTCTCTAATTTTGATTTTTCCACCTGGAAGCCAATTTTCCTGTCTTGTTTGTAAACCTCCATTATTTGATAATAATGGAGCCAATCTCGTACTTTAGGTTTCATTTTCTCATGACTCTGTAATTTCAATTTATCTCCATCTTGTTCCAAAATTTCCCAATACTTCGGCCATCCGGCCTCCATATTGAGTTTCTTCAGTGCCTTGGCCTCCAAGGGTGACAACCATCTAGGGGTTTTGTTTTCCAACAAGTCTTTATATCTTATCCAAACATTAAACAACGCTTTTCTAACAATGTGATTTTTAAAGGCCCTATGCACTTTGATTTTATCATACCATAGATATGCATGCCAACCAAATGTATTATTAAAACCTTCTAAATCCAAGATATCTGTGTTCTCGAGGAGCATCCACGGACGGCTACCCATCTTTAACTGAGGTACCACTGTAATATTAAGCAAATGCCTTGGAGCATGAATGGAATGTCTTCTCCTCATTAACTGGACACCACAGAGCACTCTCTTATCTGGTATTAAGAAAATGGATAGTCCATGCAGAAGATGCTATTGACAGGCAGTCATGAATTGTGACACACCTGCATTGCAGGAGATTGGACTCGAAGCCAACTTCCCTCCACTTCTACAGTTCTATGATCTCATGATTCTATGATTTTAGACGTTAGGCCCTGCATTCCCATAAATGAAGGGACTGCCTAAGTACCCAAACTGCCAAAGGAATAGCAGTGCAATCCGAAGCATGTCTACTCGGAAGTAAGTCCTATTCAATTCGCTGGGGCTTACTCCAGGTAAATAGTATTAGAGCTGCAGCCTAAATCGCGTTTGAGCGGTGAGTTGGGCTAATTTAGTATTTTACTGGGCGTACCAAAGTTGATGAGAGTTTTTGCAAAGCCTTGTGAGTGCTTTGAGGGCAAAAACCTATTTCAGCTATTGCGGAAGGAGAGAGCAAAAGAAGCTTTACAGAGAAAAAGTATCAAGTAGTAAAGAGGCAGCGAGTTCTAAGTTCCAAAGAGAATGCATTCAAGCAAGGAAGCATCAAAGCATCCAAGCAGGACTTTGGATGAGTTATTAAACAGTAAATGGTCTGGGGGAAAGAAGTAGAAAAACAGACATGAAAAAGGGAAGAAGTGATGAGACTGACTGAGCAGCTCTCACCCTCTGCTGTTGCTTGAATTAATTCTGAAATTCCCCGTACTATTTATGCCTACTATTTATATCCTCTCTGAACTCTTTGCTTTGGTTCCAGGCAGCTATTGATGTGAAACGGGGGGCCTTTTTTAATTAGCCTGTCTCAGTAATAAGGTCTAAGGAGTTTCCGTAGCCTCCATGATAGTGAACGGGAGCTTCAGATATTTTTGTTTCCTGTTCTAATGTACATATTCACAGTGCATAGTTTGTTTGTTTGTTTGTTTTAAGGTATACAGTGGTGCCTTGCAAGACGAAATTAATTCGTTCCGCGAGTTTTTTCGTCTAGCGAATTTTTCGTCTTGCGATGCACGGTGTCAGAAAAGTTTTGGAAAAGCTTCAAAAATCGCCAAAAACCTCAAAAAAGGCTACCACACCGTGTTCTATGAGTTGCTCCTCGAAGTCAAGTCGCAACTGTATTAAGGGTGTTAAGAAAAAGGAAACAAACTTGCAAAAAACGCAAGACGTTTTCGTCTTGCGAAGCAAGCCCATAGGGAAATTCGTCTTGCGAAGCAGCTCAAAAACCACAAAACCCTTTCGTCTAGCGAGCTTTTCGTCTTGCGAGGCATTCGTCTTGCGGGGCACCACTGTATTATTGCCATCCTCTGAAGCAAGGGCAGATCTTATTAGATTATCTCCCATCAGCCTCAGCCAGAATGGCCAGTGGGGAGGAATGCTGGGAGCTGAAACTCAGCAATCCCTGGTTGCCCATAGAATCATAGAATTGTAGAGTTGGAAGGGACCCCCGTGGTCATCTAGTCCAACCCCCTGCAATGAAGGAATCTTTTGCCCAACAAGGGGCTCAAACCCACAACCCCCTTTAGCCCCTCCCCATTATTTCGCTGGTGGATTTTACTGTTCTCTTGTTCAGCTCTAGTATGGTTTTATACTTATCTCTGATCCTGGATTGTGAAGCAGAGGTGATCATATCATTGCAGGGTTTCTGGGGATAACTTTTTTCAGAAAATACAACCATATTCTAGCTTTCATGGCCGTGTATATCCGCACACAGAGCCTGTTCTCTGAAGAGGAGCCTTGGCACCATGTAAATTGCCCCTCTCAATGGTTCTGCCACCGCCCTTCTCTGCAAGGAAGAAGGTCGCAAGTACATGAGCCAAACATGCAGTTTCGTTCTTCCATCTTTGCACGCCATGAATTCCGATTTGCAGTTTGTCGCTGAAGCTGCAGCCGTCCCCAACTCCCATTGTTCTTAGTGTTAATTAGAATCTTCCTCTCTCAGTAGACATACCGAACAGCATACCCATGTAAAGCCTTCTGAGATCTATCAGTTATTTTCAGTGTTGGTTTATTCAATAATCCCCTTTACTTGATGAGACCCTTTTGATTTTTTTTTGTCCTGAGATTTACCTAGCAGTTGCTTAATTGCTTTCTCCTATATATATTTTTCCACCAGCCTTTGATCTGCTCCCCCCCTTTTTTTGCTCATTTCAGCCTCAAAAATGTTCATTATCTGATGTTCTCACTCCCAGAATAAAATCATCATTACTGTCTTTCTGGAGTGATTAATTTCTAAGAAGAGGATTTCTGAAATATGGAAGCCCTGCTCCTGGGCTGGTGCAGCTGGTGGTTGCCAAGAGGTGGAGCTGCCTGAAGCTGTGCAAATAGGGTAGGGACCTTGACCCTGGATGGGCAGCCGGCCCCCGATAGGCTTGCATCAGTTGCTGAGGCAGCTCTAGAAAGCCTTCCTGCCTGAAGGGGCGACTCGGAAGAGGGAAGTCTTTGGGGGCAGCATTTCAGGGGTGGAACGAGGGTGTGGGTCAGCTCCCTTGTGCTAAAATAATGGTTTGTTGGTGATGGGGTTTTAACTTCAATGGGTGTTGTTTATTGGGGGGGGCTTATTTTAAAGAGTTCTTAATGTTGGGACATGGGTGATCCTGTGGGTTAAACCACAGAGCCTAGGGCTTGCTGATCAGAAGGTTGGCGGTTCGAATCCCCGCGACGGGGTGAGCTCCCGTTGCTTGGTCCCTGCTCCTGCCAACCTAGCAGTTCGAAAGCACGTCAAAGTGCAAGTAGATAAATAGGTACCGCTCTGGCGGGAAGGTAAATGGCATTTCCGTGCACTGCTCTGGTTCGCCAGAAGCGGCTTCCACATGACCTGGAAGCTGTACGCCGGCTCCCTCGGCCAATAAAGCGAGGTGTGTGCCACAACCCCAGAGTTGTCTACGACTGGACCTAACGATCAGGGGTCCCTTTACCTTTAATGTTATATGTTAGTTGTAGTTTGTATTTTTTGGTTTTATAAGGCTGATTAACATCCTACATCCCTTTAAATTTGTGGGAGGGGGGTTATTGTTGTTGTTTTTAGCCCTTTGCTTCTGTTTTTACTTGTATTTTTATCCTGTGAAATGCCCCGAGGTCTTGTGATTTAAGAGTGGCATATAAATCCAAAAAATTATAATAATTTAAAGGTGGAAGAAGTGCAACTTTGTACATATTGGCATCCATCCACTTGTTTTGAGAGACAGTGGAGTGTACCTCCAGGGGTGAAGTCAAACTGCTGTGTTCGCAGTACCAAAGTGACCTCCTCAGGGTGTAAGCCTGAGCAGTGGGTATGGAGCTCCTGGGCTGCTCAGATGACAAGACCCACTTCTTGGCTTCGCTGATGTGGTCCAAAGAACCAGTGGTCAGGGACGATGGGAATTGTAGCTGAAGACCCAAGTTTTGGAAATAAAGCTTTCATCCTACTTTCTCAGCCTTAGTGGCTCAAAGCAGTAGACTTGAAGGCAGGAGAAAAAGACTTGATAGAAAAGTCATCTCAGCTTCAAAACATTTTAGGTGGGAATTGCATGAGCTCCAGTCTGCATTTGTCAATGTGTGGCCTTCAGACAGAGCTAAAGTTGCTTATTGAAGTGAATTGTTTTTCTAATAACCCTGTGTGTTTGATGTGTGCGCATTGTGGGATATTGCACTGGCAGTGGAAGTAATGGAGCACATCTGTGCAAAATGAATGCAACTACATAGGAAATGTGAGTGAAGCATTTTGCACAGCCATCACAAGCATATAGTGGTAATGGAAATTCTTGCTGGGTGGTTTGCATTAAAATGTTAATTTCGTATTAACTTCTGATTTTTACTTTGTGGGGGGAGTGTTGCTTGGAATTATTCAAAAATCCTTAATATCAGGTATACCTTAGAACACACCTATACTTTCCTGCAGCTGTGCATTGCAGGGGACAGATTCTCTGTCCAAGAAGTTTACCTGTCGTTACTGATTAGCTTTCTCATGGATGAACCCTGCGGGAAGAACACTGGCCTGTGTTCCTAAATAAATGCTGTAACCGTTCATGAAAGATCATTGTATGTAGGAGACTACAGAACTCCTAAATAGTGCAGTAAGGTAAAGGTAAAGGGACCCCTGACCATTAGGTCCAGTCGTGGCCAACTCTGGGGTTGCGGCGCTCATCTCGCTTTACTGGCCAAGGGAGCTGGTATACAGCTTCCAGGTAATGTGGCCAGCATGACTAAGCTGCTTCTGGCGAACCAGAGTAGTGCACGGAAACGCTGTTTGCCTTCCCGCCGGAGCGGTACCTATTTATCTACTTGCACTTCGTGCTTTCGAACTGCTAGGTTGGCAGGAGCTGGGACCGAGCAATGGGAGCTCATCCCATCGCAGGGATTCAAACCGCCAACCTTCTGATCGGCAAGTCCTAGGCTCTGTGGTTTAACCCACAGTGCCACCCGCGTCCCTAAATAGTGCACACACACGTAAATTTATTCTCTCTCTATGCCATAGTGCAGAACTCTGACTGCCACTACATCTAATTTCAATGGAAACCTCTGTTCACGACTGCACTGCAACTGTTCACAAACCTTACCTACTGCTGCAAAGAAATTATTATTTATGAATGCTGGACAGCTCATGGTGAGTGTAGAGTTCCGGTTTTAATGTTTATCACATAAAAGAGCTCAAATTGTCTATCATCGGTCCAGCCACTTGTTTTGCTCCCCACCCCCTTTCCCGCAGGTTTATATTCCTGCAAAAACAGACACATGCCATTGTAGCGCTAGATGCCCTCGGAATGCCACTTCCCTTTCTATCTCTGACGCAGTTCTCTTGCCTCATGTCTATCTTGCTTCTTTCCAGGCTGCCAAAATAATTGGACTGATGACTTTATAATTACAGCATTTTGTAAACAGCCACTGTTTAGCTTCTAGCACCAAACGCTTCTTCAGAGCTGTTACAGTTCATCAACTAAATACTTATTTGGGCAGCTTGTCTTAAAAAAAGAAGAAGAAGCATGTTTAACTAATGGGGCATGGTTGCTTGTCAGCCTACTGTATGATGGAGCCAATTTGCTGCTGTTTGGAAGGCTAGACTGTGACTTCAGGCTTCTGTTTTGAATTTGGAAATCAGATTTACAATAGTTTATTAGATTTCTGGGTCTAGGGGGGTACATAGGCAGTCAAACCATCTGGTGCGCCTGTTAATAGGCAATGGTGTGTTCTCCTTCTTTCTTAGCCAGTAAGTTCCACTTGCCAATAAAATGGGCTGTGATCCTCCATGCAGCTGCTTCTTAAAGCTGTCCATCAAGAAGAAGGAGACAAACAAGGCCTTCTTTAAAAAGCTAATTAGATATTCAAAAGCTATGAACAGCTCTTTAACTGTCCCGATCTATTTCTTTGCATGGCAGGAGGAACAACTTTTATACCCCAAGCCTGAAGAAGTGAGATATGTTTAGATTTGGTTCTGATCAATTAAAAAACATGGTTGGAAAGAGAACATGGCCAGTCTCATTTTATAAATGAAAGGACTGAGGGATTTTTAATCTCATGGAAAGGACAAATGCAAGAAGCATCACAGCCCATGCATTACCTTTTTAAATTTTATTTTTACTATTTTTAAACTTTAATATGCTATGGAAGGTTAATAAAATCTAACTAGCTATTTCATAAAGATTATCTGAATGAAAATTGAGTTTTGATGCTAGCAGCCTCAATCCAAGATATTCATGCAAAAAAAGAAACCAAAACAATTCTTGAAGGTCAGTTTCTCTTGACAATGGGCGAAAAAATTGTTGTTAGGACGAAGCACCTCGCTTTTAGGAGTAAGTTCTGTAGAGGATGGGAAATGAATTTTGATTCCCCTGCCCAATGATCTTGAGATTTTTGCAGCACTGGGCTAACTAAAAGGGTATCATACAAGGCTAAGACTTCAGTTTACTGTAGGTCAGAGCCAAACGTTTTGCAAGCAGAGACAGTCTTTGCAAACTACTCAAGAGCACACAATAAATAATGTAAATTAATATTTGTGTTTATCTAGATAATGGTCTGGGAGCTCTCACTACTGCTGCAGTTTGTTTTCTGAAATGTGTGCCCCACTTTCCAGTGAACCATTTGGCATTCGCAGGGCAGCTTGCAAAGAGTAATAAATAGAAATGTTGTAAAACAATGAAAGCAACCGAACAGCAGCACAGCGCAGGATAAAAAAAACCTATCAGTAAGAACTCACAGCAACTTAATAGTTTTAAAAGTTTATAGGTTAGCCTGTGTGTGTTCACCTGGTGCCCAAATGATAAAACAATTGTCACTAGGTGAGCCCTCTTTGGGAGAGTATTCCACATCTGAGGTGCCACCACCAAAAAGGCTTTCTCCCAGAACAGGTGAGATATGATCCCAGTACCTGTTGCCTGTTAGCAGCCTTGCATCTTAGATAACTGAAGCTTCCAGAGTTTATTGAAAAGCATATTTACATGGGTTGTATTTTAGTCTTTGAAGGTAGCAAGGTATGGATAACTGAGGCTATTCTATCTCGGTTCAGGAGAGGCTGTAATCAGTATGTCCATTGTAGCTGATAAAAGGCACTATACTCCACTATGGCCAGGGTTCTGGAGTTCTTATGGACTCTGTCAGCATCTGAATGCCAGAGGCCCGCAAGTAGAAGCTTGTCTTAATAGATGAACCTCTATCTGCTTTCATTACCAATCTTTACTTTGTGCTGAGATATGGAGAAGATTAAGAAAAGGTATTATGGATAAGGCATGCCTAGTTACTCCTGGAGTGTGTGTGGAATAAACTGTTCCATGTTCATTTGGGGGTTTAGCCACACTTCATGTTTTATGTCTGGCATTTCTGAACACACAGGGAAGAGTTCTCTGCATGTACATCCCTTTTGGTGTGTGTGTGGCTTTAATGATAGCACAGTGAACATATATACAGTATCGTGTACATTAGGGGCAGTCTGCTGCTTTGATCTCCTCACCTCTGCTGTGTTCATTGTATGCACCTTAAAATCTGAAAAGGACTTTATTTCTGCCTTTATCCCCTGCCCAGTGGAAGAGAAGTCATTAGGGCTTTGTAGTTGTTGACATTGTCTTGCAATTCCTGTTCCTTACGTTTCTCCTATCAGGAAGTGGGTGTGTCCGTGCACACTCATGTACAGTCATACCTCATGTTGCGTTTGCTTCAGGTTGAGCATTTTCAGGTTGCGTCCCGCAGCGATCTGGAAGTACCAGAAAGGGTTGCTTCCAGGTTTCGCCGCTCGTGCATGTGCAGACACTCAAAATGACATCATGCGCAGAAGCGGCAATGCGCAGACGCGGGTTGCATTCTGCTCAGGTTGCAAATGGGGCTCTGGAATGGATCCCGTTCCCAACCAGAGGTACCACTGTGTCTGGAAATCTTCCTTTCTGCGTGTTTGGGTATTATGGGGAACAGGAAGTTGTTACTTGCCCTTCCTTGTCCTTACACCACTTTTCCTTACACCAGAAACAAATGCAACACCACATGCAAAATGTTTCTTGGACATTTTTAGGTGTGTCTTAGGAAATAAAATTAGTGGAGTAGGTAATGACCTGGGGAGGGAATCAGGTTTGTTTATGTAAAAATTTACACTGAAGTTGCCTATCCCCATCATTTTTTCAAACAGCCATATAATATTTGAAAGAAATGTTTAATATTTAAATGCTTAATATTCTCAGCATTTCTAAAATGACCTCTGCTCTTTTATTTGGTAACTTTTAGTTGTAAATTGCCTTGAATGCATTGGCAGCAAAGTGGTATACAAAGTGGACCCTTAAAAAGCCTAAGTGATACAGACGCATTTTTGTTTTTACTTCTAAAATGCTTTTTTTAAAAATCGCTCTAATGCCCAGCAGACCTCTATTTCTGCAAATACTAGTGTTGAAGAATAGCCTGAAAAAGCGCTAGCCCAGCTGTTAAATGAATATTGAATTGCAGACATGTTGCTGAAAAATGTACAAATTATATTAGAAATGGGCGAAAAAAAGATTGGACCTTTTACTAAGAGGTTTGCATTGCAATTTTCAACCTGGAACAGACTTTTATGATTGAACTGTAAAAGACTTGAAAAGTGCTCTGTATAATGACTGTAAAATACCTCTTACATGCCAGTCCACATGGCCCCAAATATAGCAGATGCAAAACCAAGAATGCTTTCTAGATAATAATAATTCAGTGAAATGAGGGTTGGTTTTCTCCCCCCCCCCCCATTTTGGTCATTGTGTAGTTAATTAATTCCAGAGAATTGAACATAGCATGAATGAACTTTTGTTAACACATGAAAACAAGGCAGCAAATGACCAGCTCCTTCAAACATACACACCATCTGTTTATTATCAAGAATTTAGGAGAGACGTCCTTGTGCATCATTTATGGAACAAATCTATGTTATCTTATCACTATTGGAGGCGGCTTCAGTCTAGTGAGTCTCTGTCCTCTTATTGTGTGATGTGCCAATGCAGTTGGCAAAGGAATTGAAACTAAAACAGCTGATACCATAATGCCATTATGTAATTCTGTGGTGCGAATGCGTTTGGAAAACAGTTCTGGTCACTTCTTCTCAAAAAGGATGTTGTTGTTGGGAAACTGCCAGGGAGATATAGTCCATCATGGCCCCAAGCCGTGTGCCGGACGTCCATCAATCTCCCGTAGTCACGCAGATCCAGCAATTAGCGACACGAGTTTTCTGGAATACCTTGCCACATTCCAGGGCTCGTGCACACTCTTTATCAGCAGAAGCACAGCCAGAAAGTTGCACAGAAGAAGAGCATATTTACAGACTTTATTTAGCGTTGAACAGAACAAAGGAAAACATGACCGTTCTGAGTCAGTGTCTCCGACCGACTGAGAAATCGAAAGGAACAGCAAACATAAACATCCTGTGAAAAGGACATGCGCAGACTCTGTGACTCACAAAGCCTGCTCCCTTTAAGGTGGAACGGAAATATCCTAACAGTTGTAGAGTTGGGGGAAATTCAGAAAAGGACAAGCAAAACAATCAAGGGAATGGAGCAATGGCCCTGTGAGGAAAGGTTGCAGCACTTGGGACTTTTTAGTTTAGAGAAGAGGTGAGTAAGAGGCGACATGACAGAAGTTCCTAACATAATACATGGCATTCTGAAAGTGGATAGAGAAAGTGTTTCTCCTCTCATAGGGAGCCAGTGTGGTGTAGTGGTTAAGAGCGGTAGTCTCGTAATCTGGGGAACCGGGTTCGCGTCTCTGCTCCTCCACATGCAGCTGCTGGGTGACCTTGGGCCAGTCACACTTCTCTGAAGTCTCTCAGCCTCACTCACCTCACAGAGTGTTTGTTGTGGGGGAGGAAGGGAAAGGAGAATGTTAGCTACTTTGAGATTCCTTAAAGGGAGTGAAAGGCGGGATATCAAATCCAAACTCTTCTTCTTCTTCTTCATAGTCCAAGAACTCATGACTAGCCAGTGAGGCTGAACATTGGAAGGTTTGTGACAGATAGGGTGGGTGCCTCTTCATGCAGTTAAACTGTGGAATCATAACCATAGAATGATAGAGTTGGAAGGGACCATCTAGTTTAACTCCCTGTAAAGCATCCATGACAGATGACCACCCAACCTCCAAGGAAGGAGAGTCCACCACCTCCCCAGGGAGCCCGTTCCACCGTCAAACAGCTCTTATTGCCAGAAAATTCTTCCTGATATTTAGTCAGAATCTCCTCCTTGTAACTTGAATCCAGTGGTTTGCATTCTACCCTCCAGAGCAAAGGAGGAACATGGAACCTCCCATGGGGAGGAAGTGATGGCCACCAACTTGGATGGCTTTGAAAGAGGATTGGACAAATTCATGGAAGCTGACACTCCTGGTAGACACTATGCACAATGGCTATGTTCTGCCTCCACTGTCAGAGGTCATATGCCTCTGAATGCTGGTTGCTGGGAGTTACAGGTGGGTAGAGTCCTGTTGCCCTCATGCCATGTTTCCAGGCTTCCTACAGGCACCCGGTTGGCCACTGTGAGAACAAGACGCTGGACTTCATGGACCATTGGTCTGCAGGCTCTTCCTCCATGAATGTACAGTGTTGGCATGAAAGGAGTGCATGTTCCTTTGCATATTCTGGGCTTCCTGGTCCAGCTAATCCCTGACAAAACAGCACCGGCAGGTTTCTCTCACTTTATACAGGGTTGGTTGTTAGTTTATGTCTTCTACACAGTGCCTTGGGAACAAAAGTGAAAAACATATTAAAACACCAGAACCAAGTTGTGATCCTTTGGTTGTTTCAAAAGCAACAACAGCAATTCACTGAGCAAAAAGGATTCATTCCCCAAATCAAAATGAAGCATCATTTTCTCTGCTTGTTCTTGGATTCTATAACTTCAAGTTCGAAGCATGAGAACACACTAAGACAAGCTATTCTCCATTCAGTGGTGTCAGGGAACTGACATCGGAGGGAGAGGCGAAGGGGAGGCTCCCAGATGATGCTGGTGAAGGACCCAGCAGCAGGGGGAGAGACAGCTCAGGAGAGGGGGAAGCCAATCAGCGCAACACCGGGGATAAAGGGAGGCAGACGGGGGAAGTGGAGAGAGGGCTCCAGGACTCTTCACTGGACATCAGTGAGGAGAGCCCAGGTCCTCCGCTACCCACGCCTTCCCTGCGCAGAAGACTCCCGCGCAGTGAGAGGAGGAGGCGACTGGGTGTCAAACAACTTTTATGTCGGAAGAGGTTCAAGAAACGCCCACTGACGGATTCTGCCAGTGACTGAGGCAGCCATGATGAGAAGGGGCTGTGCAGTCAGAAAGGTTTAACAAGGCAAATTAACCGAGAAAGGCACCAGCTTACGCACGAGTAACTCATACCTATTACAAGTGGGTTCACTAAATCCTTCACTACTGTGACTGTCTAGTTCCCGGAATTCAATCTGCATCTTGCTAACACATTTGCTCTTTTGTGGTGTCTCTTAATACCCTGCAAACATCTAGCTTGATTTCAAACTGACATATTTTGCCATAAATAGTGTGCATTTTGTGACAAGCACATAATTAACTTTTGCTAATTAGTTAATAGCTGCCAACACAGCCACAGTATACATTATTTAGGATGATACCAAGAAAATTGGTGGCCTGACAAAATTGCTGACAATGTTGGGATGTTCAGGCTTTGGCCCTATAATGGCTGCTGATTAACCGACTCAACCGCTTTGCTTCAAGTCAAGTGTTGGGGGGAAACCTATTCCCCAAAGACAGAACAGACTTGACAGTTGTAGAAGGATGATATTCTGGCAGGTGACTGGTGGTTTAGGGTCAGTAAGCAGCAGCGTCAAAGATAAGATTTCATTGGTTCCATTTCAAAGTCTGAGGCCCATTAGACTTGGAAATTTCTACAAATCCTCTCTAGCCTCCTCTCTTGATGTGAAGCTTCTGGAAGGATGAACTTATTTCAAGACATTTCGAAGCCAGCATAGCAAGGCCCATTTTCATGCAATAATGAACACTTATTGCCAGCCTTTTAATGGTTGGCTTCGAATATGCAAAACTATAAATTTGACTCTACTTGGAGTAAGCACCATTAAATGATCTTCCAGAAAATGGTTTGGTTCAATTACTGCATAGCTTTATGCAAGTGTGGTTCGTTCCCCTTGGGTTTCTGCAGCCTATTATGGGCCCTCAGATGGAGAACATGGCCCAGTGAATAATTGACTTCAAGCTTCTTTGAAGGAATGAATTCATAAAAACTTGCTTGTAACACAAAGGGCATTTCACAAAGCCAAGCCAGCACAAATAACTGTGAGCTGAGCTTACATATTTGACCTAATATTTGGCTCCTTCCCCGAGGCTTATTATCTAGCCAGTAAACTACCTCACTGTGTGAGTCTTCCTTAAATAAATGACATTAAAGACTCTGTTACTGCCCTCTAGATTGATAGGATGCATAAAAACAGATTAAGAGTTAGTTGTTCTAGAGGAAGTGTTCGCTTGCATGTTGAATTTTTAAGAGATGCATCTTCAAAGAAAGACTTTTAGAACAATATATTGGGAGCATTTCCACACTTGAAAAACTGAAGAACTAAATTTCTGGACTGGTAGGGTATATAATAATTAGGGAAATCAAGGCTGATTGTTTTTTTTTGTTTCTTGTTTTTGATACAGGTGGTCTGTTGTGTGTCAGAGTTTGCAGTAGAGTTTTCTTTCTCTTTATCTCCATCAGCCAGGACAGCTAATTACACCTCCATACTGTACCTAGATTAGTGCAGGATTATTTATTTAATAGATTTCTGTTCCACCTTTTTTGATAGTTTCTCACAAGGTGCCAAACAATAACATAAAGTTAAGCTGAACATATAATTATGGTATATAAAATAGTCCATTGAAACACAGAAAATTAGTACAAAATACTCATAGGTAAAACAATAAAATAAAGCAACTGAGAAAACAGGTAGCTAAACCCAACAGTAGAAAACAAATTCACAAACTGTGAGCCCCCTCCTTCATGGAAAAGCTTGTGAGAAAAAGGTTAAGACCTCAAATGTTTCCAGGAAGCCTGCAGTGTTGTGGTTTAAAAGACTGTGGTTGGTAATGAATTTCGTAGTTGTGTAACTGCCACAGAGAATATCTTTTGCCTTGTACTCACTAGTTTTAATAGTCTACGTGGCAGGCAAATGAGGACTTCTGTTACTAACCTTGGCATGATGGCATTATTACCACCACAGAATAAGATCACAGGTGGATTCTTAGCTGTGCTTGATCACATTCATTACAAGTCTTCTGCCATTTCTACCCTCGCTGCCAACCCAGCTGATTCATTTTCCTCAGTTCCAATGAATTCCAGGGAGCTTACACAGCTCTACAGTAAGGGCAAGGGTGTTGGTTGTAGTTTAGAAATTATTTATTGTAATTGTTAAGTGTGGATTTCTGTTTATTTTTTATATGCTGATATTATTATTCTATACTATTCTAATGATTGTTGAATGTTACTCTATGTAGGTTGCTTATTTTGAAGTTATGTTTTAGTATCACATTTTTGTATTTATTAGATTGTTATAAGGTGTACATTCTTTGTTTTTTCAGCTTGTAAACCGTCTTGGGTATTGTAAGATAGAAAGACTGTATACAAATTAAAAGTGATGATGATGATGATGTTTCGGCGTGATCATACTGATGCCCTTAGCCATCACGGTTTGAAGATGTGTGGCAACCACTTGTTTCAGATATTTCCCAAAATACAAATTTGACATGCAATGATAGCTAGCCAGAGAATTAAGATTAGGAGTCGGTTTATTGACAGAAGCAAATGCACAGGGAGACACTGACAATCCAACTACTCCTGGGTGACTTTCATCAGCTACGAGAGGCAAGAATCCACTTCACAATTTATATGTGGTTGCAAGCTTTCTACATTTTCCCAGTAGAAGACTGCTTGAGTTCAGACAATTCAGCACCGCGGCCAGTTCCTCTGATATGGCACTACATAGGCACCGTGCTGTTGTTGGAAATGACCACTTTCTTTACCAGCAGGAATTGTTGTCAGTCTGTCTTGGGAGACAATGGAGGAGTGCGCCTTTGGGGGTGAAGTCAAACTGTAGGAAGCTTGCAGAGCCTGCTGTGGTTGTAGAGAACAATGTGGGAGAGACATATTTTGTTGCAACTGGGACAGATGGAGGCATCCAGTTGTGTTGCTTCAGATGCACCATGGCGTTACTTCTCTCTGTGCTCCTCCCAGCGATTATTTCTCCTCTGGTCACTGCTGTGAACACGTGACCTGTCTGTCTGTCTCCAGGCACTGCAGTCATGTGCAAGAGATAGAAATTGCCACACAGCAGGGTCGATGATTGCCAGCCTTCATGTCAAATTTGCAGACACAGTTGGTCTGCCAACAGGCCTGGTGCCTGAAGCCAGCTCCCAATAGAGTAGGAAGAATATAGTATTTTTTATTTAAAAAATGTATTTGAATCTCCTGTATTCGTAAATCAAATGAAAAACTCCAACTGAACAGAGTGTGCCAACTATTTTATAGTACTAGCATTAAGAAAAACCCAATGAATTGGATACTAAGCACCATCATTTTGGGGGAGTAACTAAACTGGGCATGGGGCGGGGATGTGCTTTTTCTCTCAGAACCAAAATACATTGTTAAAGCACCTACTTTCCATCATGGTCAGCTCTATTTTATCTAAGTATATCTCGCTTCATCTGAAGCACCAGCAAGGCATCCTTTCTGCGGCAATTCAGTTTGAGTTAGGTATAGAATCATAGAATCATAGAGTTGGAAGAGACCACAAGGGCCATCGAGTCCAACCCCCTGCCAAGCAGGAAACACCATCAGAGCACTCCTGACATATGGTTGTCAAGCCTCTGCTTAAAGACCTCCAAAGTAGGAGACTCCACCACACTCCTTGGCAGCAAATTCCACTGTCAAACAGCTCTTACTGTCAGGAAGTTCTTCCTAATGTTTAGGTGGAATCTTCTTTCTTGTAGTTTGGATCCATTGCTCCGTGTCCGCTTCTCTGGAGCAGCAGAAAACAACCTTTCTCCCTCCTCTATGTGACATCCTTTTATATATTTGAACATGGCTATGGGACTGGTGTTCTGCAAGGAAGTACTCTAGGAAAAAATGTTCAGTGATTTTTCCATAGAGGTGAGAATTGGTGGGCAGATATTTTGCATGGGCATCCGGCACTCTGCCTGGACATAAGAGTGAGGGCCAGTTGTCACATTGAAGGAGTTTGCTCCAAGTTAGGGAACTGGAGCTGAATTTAAGATACTACGAAGTGGTCTAAATGTGCAAATTTGAAGGAGAAAGCTCTCGGATATTTTCTCTACTGAATACCCAAGCAGAATTCCACTGCTAGTGAAATCTAGTATTTGTCCCTTAGCTAGTTTAAGTAACGCCAACTCTGAAGAGCCTTTTCCAACAAGCCAATGTTATTCATAATGCAAGTGGTTCCAGCACAATCATTTGTCCCACTCTATTTTCCAGCAATGAGCTTAGAAGAAAGGTCATACTCTTAAGCTTTCGGTTCAAGAGCTTTCTGTGTCTTGCTGTCTGCTTTGCCCCTGCTTTTATAATGGGCTTGTTTTATGTCTGTTAAACTCACCAGGGTTTCTTGAGATGAGATTCTATATCAGCAGGCTATTTAAGCTGCAGTATAATCTGGCTGTAAGACAACAGCTCTCTTTTGAATGTGCTGGGGGATTTTTATTATTATTATTTTGGGAGGGGAGGAGAGAGGGGTGCCTAAAGAAGCCAGAGGCTCTATTGATTGGGTCCGAGAGAATTCAAGTAAAATACAGAAGAGTAAGAATTAAGACTTGTGTGATTGTAGTTACAAGGACTTGCCAATATCTCTTTAAAGAGAAATTGGGAGCCTAAAATTTTCATCTGTTCTTCCATATACAGGTTCGTAAGTCATGGTCTTATAGTCTTAGCCATATCCTGTACTTTGTGCTGAATTGCACAAATGTTGCTTTTGTTTTCCTAGAGATGGTTCTGTGGTTTGGCAGATGTGCGAATGGAGCATTTTCCCTGTACTTCATTCTTAAAACCTGTTTTGTGTGTCACTCCTTCCTCCTCTTCCCAGTCTTGAATGCGTTCCTTCTGACTTTTGTGACATTGGGAAAGAAGGAACACAACTTCATAATTGCCTACGACTTCAGCCATTGTGCATTGCTTGTTTCATGCAAGGTGCCTGTAAGCATACATATAACTGCTCCAGATGCAGAGGGCAGCTTTGGAAATGTGTTGTTTGTGTCTTTAGACGGCAGCCTTCTAGAGGGCACCTCCATTTTCCCGCACTTCTCACTCCCTCATCTGCAGTTTTCTGAACTTTGAAAGCTCTAACACATTTAAGAATCCCCTGGGAAGAAAGGTTGACTATTAAACCTCTCTGAGAATTGTTCTGTGATGGGAAGAAGTTTCTCCAAACAGCTCTCAGCACTCTTAACAAACGACAGTTCCTGGAATCATTTGGAGTAAGCCATGGCAGCTTGAAGTGACAGGAAGCTGCTTTAAATGTACAGTGGTACCTCGGGATGCGAACAGGATCCGTTCCAGAGCCCCGTTCGCACCCTGAAGCGAATGCAACCCTCGTTCACGCGACTGCGCATGCGCGGGTCATGTTTCACCGCTTCCGCACATGCGCATTACGTCATTTTGACCATCTGCGCATGCGGAAAAACCTGGAAGGAACGCACTCCGTCACTTCCAGGTCGCCGTGGAGCGCAACCCGAAAATACTTAACTTGAAGCACATTTATCCCGAGGTATGACTGTATAGTGCAGATGGACCCAGAAATGAGTGCAGATGACCAACTACTGGCATGATATATTCATATCTAACAGTCCCTACTTGTAATCTCATGGTCCTGTTTTGACTGGCTGAGATTTCCAGGCCGTATTCAAGGGTAGCCCCACATAGAACACATTGCAGCCGTCCAGTTGGGGAGCTGCTACCAGACCATGGATAACTGTAGCAAGGCTGTCTCTGCTCATGATTTACTGGGTCCAGTTCCAGGATTTCATCCTTCCCATATTGTCCTAGTCACATGGAAGTGCATAATGGGAAAGTGGCTCTTGTATGGCTGGTGTTGTTAGTGAAGGGCACCTTCGTTAGAGCTACGTTGGCTTCGAAACTTACTCCTTCCATCTCTATTAAGGAACATGGAGAGGGCCCAGGGCCCTTCATTCACAACTGCACTCTGCAGCCACGTGCTGCTTGAGCAGATGTGCTTCAGAATGAGGGGTGAGAAGGAAAAACTCATCATGGCAGCTGCCTCTCTGGGTCACGTGATCTGTCTCTTCACAGACGTTTCAGCCTGTGGGAAGCTTTCAAGTAGGGTACAGAGAAAGGTGCAAATGGGTTTACGCCATGCCAGGCATGCAAGCCTGCCCTCTTCCTCTCCAGGAGTGACACAAAGCAACCTCACACATCTCACAGTTTTGCATTAATGGGCCTGTGGAATTCAGTGCCACATGAAGTTGTGGTGACCAGTAGCATTTAAGATGATTAAACTATGCCAGGAGACGAGTCTAAGCCAAATGTGTATCTGACTTGCACTGGGGATTAAAAGCAGTAATGTATTCTGTGTATATATAAACTTGTTTCTCTATATGAGTGTAAACTGAAATAAATCATTTTAATGAGAGGAAAATGGATTCCACTGCTGCGTGTCGAAGATAAAGAGCTTAGTAATCTAGCACGTTTCACTTTTTTTTTTTGCAAGGCAGGCTATTGCCAGCTAGAACGCTTTGGAATAGCAGGTGTGCTTTGTATTTGGGTTTATTAAAAGAAGAAGAAATGTGATTCCGGTCGACCAGCTTCATTACAGGTATAATAGTGTAGACTCATATTAACCGTTAATGAAATATAGAGCACATGCTAGGTGAATTTCATCTCTTGCTCTTGTTTCCGAACAAATCCCCTTGCCTTTCTTGATAGCAGATTTGCAGCTTTTTGTGACCTTATTGGAAGGTATGGCCAACACACATGAACCAGTTCTGTGACTGGTCCGCTGGAAGGGAACACACCATCAGCTCTGGTGCCAGGACCCACCATCACAAAACCACCTGTGCAGGAATAGATACTGCCATTGCTTTGCTTGTGGCTGCTCCAGACTCCTGGGGAAAGTCTTCCCCAGGAGTTGAGCAAGTTCTGAAAGACCTCACTAGCCTCCATAGTACAACATGTGAACTGCCCTGAGACCTGAGGGTTTAGGGCGGTATATAAATTTAATAAACAACAACAACAGACCCTAAGGGGCTGCAAAAAGTCATTGTTGTTGTTGTTAGTGGGTGATTTTCTTCCACTTCTCAGATGTTGGGGTGTGCTTTAGCAGAAGTAGTCTCTGCTTGTGAAGATGCAGTCGCAGCCAGTTAGGCTGCAAGGTACAGGGCTGAGATTTTGGGAAACTGTCATTCATTTCTTCTCAGAGGATGCTTGAATACCTTGCTCAAGTCACAAGACTCTGTTGCACTGAACAATCACTTTTTCTTTAATAGTGGGGTAGGAGAGCTGAAAATAATGCCAATATATTTCACATCTGGCAAGCAAGGTGCCCCTTGGGTTTCAGACAAAGCAAAATATGCATCAGGAGACTTTGTTTGTACAGAATTGAGCATACACTTCCAGAATTGACTCTAAATACATTGCTACTGGTAAATGAGCCACTATAGCCGCTAGAGGGCCACAAAAAAATTGTGTCTCGGGCTTTGTAGACTCGTCTACCCATGTACTATCTGAAACCCAAAGGATGCAGGGGTTTCCCCAGCTCTCCTTCCTTCCTATAAGTATCAACTGTGGGGCTGGTGATCAGAATTAGGATTGTGGTGTTCAGAGAGGGCTTTTAACTCATTGCTCATGCATCATGGTTCCACTGAAAACGCAACTGCCAAACTGGTTTTAGTTCCAAATGGGAAGCTTCCATCGATGCTAATGGAAGCTTCCTTGTTTCTTGGGCTATTATCAACTTGGGAGAGGATTTTCAGTGGGGCTGCAGTGTGTGAGGAAAGAGGTCCCAGCACCACCTTTCCATGTAATGTGGTCTCCATCTTGCTTGCCTACAGCTGATATTTAAGTAAAAAAAGGCACATGTTCAATGCTTACATGTATTTAATGTTAGGTGTAGATTGACTCTCTGTCGGCTATTGTGATAGCAGCTGGACACCACAGTACTACTCTGTGGAGCTAAACTTTGGGATTATTCCACTTTGGCTAATTATATCTCCTTGGATTGCCTTACTGCACATATAATGAATTTATTTAGGGGAGAGGATTAGTTTATTTTTTACTAATCTTTTTATTAAGTGCGATGGTGATATAAAAAGAGGAGAAAACTACCACCACAACAAAAACACAAACAGTGGCTGCTTTTGATATTTAACGAATCATTTCAGCCTTATGTATAGCCCTTCTTAAGTACATATTAAAAATTGAAGCGTTTAGAAGCGAGCAAGACAATCTGTCAACAGAATGCAGTAGCTGGATGCTGGATGCATGTGAAGAGGCGCAAGGAAGAAAGAAGGATGTTCTGTTTTGGGAACCCAGCCCAACTTTCAATCAAATAACTGATCTGAGATGCCAAGCACAACCTGCATTTCATTTTCAAATGCTGCTAGTGTGCTCCTGATTGAACACTTTGAACCTGATCTGAATATGATTCCCTTTTGTAGTATGAGAATCACTTATGTTAACGCCTCCAGGAGATCAATAGGAGATTTTAATGCATACTAATAAAAAAGATCTCGGCAACCCTTCTTAATTTCCTCATGAACTGCTTGGTTCCATTCTTAACCAGATAATTGTCATTGAACACAGAGCTATGAGGTGGACGGGTTTTGTTGTCGTCTTCCTAGGCTAGATAGTCTAGAGCGATGCTCACAAAATTTCTGCAAAAACAATAAAATACTTGCTAATGTATTTTTCACAGTTGTGGGTATAATTAACAGGAGCAGGTTAGGCAAAATGCTGGCTGGTGGTAGCATCTCCTCATCTTGTGGAGTTCTTTTTATTGCTCTTCTGGGTTTTATAGCCATGAGGCTTTCCTCCCAAATGATGATAAAAATCGCTTTTATGAATCAGATAATGGATAGGTTTGTCTGCAGAAGGAATTTATTCTGTGATTGTACAGTGCATGGGATTTCCTTTCTTCCATGGTGATCTAAATTGGATTCCTCCTGAAAACCTTTTTTTTTTTTAAGGGAACTTTGAAACAGGGTCGCCATTTCCTGGCCAGCACTAAACTTCCATGCCTCAGAAGCAGTAAGCTGTGGCTCTTAAGCCATTTCACTGCGTGCAGCAGTTAGTGGAATGATGGATCCCTTGTAGCACTGAAGAAGGAGGAGGAGGAGGAAGAGGAGGAGGAGAAAAGCTAAATCTCGTTCCTATAGCAAGGTGTTTTACCTGGGCAGGAGCCCCAGCCAGTAGAAATTTGGATCAGGAATCAGCAAGAGAGCCTCCAAATTCAGCAGGGCTGGCTCACCAAATTTTAAAGTAATTGATCCACAAATCCTCACCATACATTTGAAGCAAATTCAGTGCACATGTAAAGCATGCAGCTTCCACAAATAATCCTGTAAACTGTAGTCCGTCACCCCCACAGAGCTACGATTTCCAGCACCCTCCACAAATTACAGTCCCCGTGATTCTTTGGGAGAAGCCAGTGGCTTCAATGGACATAACCATACATTACCATTTGAAGAGGAGTGGAGGCAAAAGGTAATTATGTCCAGAGTCTACAATTAATTTGACCTCCCCCCTGGTGCCAGTTTCTGGAAGATGGCAATTCCCAGTGAGAATGATTATTGGCTGCAGCCATAGGTTTACCATCAGCTGTGGTCTTGTCCAGCTGGTAAATTTATTTATATGTATTTACATAGGAAGCTACCTTACATCAAAACAGCCCATCTTCCCCAGCCCTGCTGCTTGAAATCCTTTCAGGTGTCAGTGCTTGGAGTTGGAGTCCTTATACCCCACCCTACCTGTTAAGGAGCTCAGCTTGTGGGGTGGTTATACTTTACCCTAAGAAACGCTTTGTCCTTCAAGAAGGACACTGACAAACTGGAACGTGTCCAGAGGAGGGCAACCAAAATGGTCAAAGGCCTGGAAACGATGCCTTATGAGGAAGGGCTAAGGGAGCTGGGCATGTTTAGCCTGGAGAAGAGGAGGTTAAGGGGTGATATGATAGCCATGTTCAAATATATAAGAGGATGTCACATAGAGGAGGGAGAAAGGTTGTTTTCTGCTGCTCCAGAGAAGCGGACACGGAGCAATGGATCCAAACTACAAGAAAGAAGATTCCACCTAAACCTTAGGAAGAACTTCCTGACAGTAAGAGCTGTTTGACAGTGGAATTTGCTGCCAAGGAGTGTGGTGGAGTCTCCTTCTTTGGGGGTCTTTAAGCAGAGGCTTGACAACCATATGTCAGGAGTGCTCTGATGGTGTTTCCTGCTTGGCAGGGGGTTGGACTGGATGGCCCTTGTGGTCTCTTCCAACTCTATGATTCTATGATTCTAGGATAAGGCGAGCCCATCCACAGACCCTCGTGGCTGAGCCAGGGGTTTTAATGAACATCTCCTGGGAAAGTTTGAATTAACCAGAGGATGAAAGGATCAGTAATGGAGAGAAAGGCATGTATGTTTGAACATGGAATGCGCAGGAAGGAAAGATGAGATGTAGAGGGGGTTGGAAACAAGGAGCATAGTATTGTAATTGGGGGGAAACAGGAGGAGAAGTAAAAAATGGAAGTTTCTGCCAATGGATCGAAACAGACTGTTGAAAAAAGAGGAACAGACAACAGAGGGTATGTTCCAGTAAAATTTGAGTGACACTGTACTGTATTACTGCATATAAATCTATTCTTTTCCCCTGCTGAGTATAAACTTTGATTTGCAGCCTCAATAACTAGATGCACAACCCTGAAGGGGACTCGGGCAGGAATGTGTGTATTTTTACTTTATCATACTAGGAAGATGTACATATTTTACTAAAATGTGCATAATAGTCTGTAACTCATTACTGAAGGTGAAGCCGTGCCAGTCTAATGTTAATTAACATGGCTTTGAAAGCTGAGTTTTCATATAATTAAACACTAAATAAGTTTTCATTTTGTTTCTCCTCACCTTGTTCCTTTCTAATGCCCATGAACTAGAAGCACAGTTTGAGCAAACAAATCCTGTAATGTATGCTTCAGGGTGAAATCTTATCTTCTTTATTTTTCTGTAAGTATGGTTACTATCCCAAAGAATCCCTGTTCGTGTGCGCCATTAGAAAGAGGGGGGAAAGGAACGTGAACATTAAACCAAAGTTAAATAAAAAGAAAGAGCAAGCTATCAGGAAGCTACATGAACAAGGCAGGAAGGAAGGAATGACTTTAAGGAAGGCATTCTTTCACAGGCTACAATGACAAATGAGTTGAAACAGTTCTGAGCGGCATCTTAGTTGTGTACCTCCTGGCTGTTTTTATGTGCTATGGCAAAAGTGCATGCAGGCTACAACTGGAAGAAGGATGGGAGGCAATCAGCCCGAAACGCTTTTCAAAATGAATCAGTGGCTTTGCTTTGGTAGTGCTAGTTCTCCTTTCTGTAAAGGTAAAGATAAAGGGAGCCCTGACCGTTAGGTCCAGTCGTGGCTGACTCTGGGGTTGTGGCGTTCATCTCGCTTTATTGGCCAAGGGAGCTGGCGTACAGTCATGTGGCCAGCATGACTAAGCCGCTTGTGGCGAACCAGAGCAGCACACGGAAATAGTGTTTACCTTCCCGCCAGAGCGGTACCTATTTATCTACTTTCACTTTGACGTGCTTTCGAACTGCTAGGTTGGCAGGAGCAGGGACCGAGCAACGGGAGCTCACCCCATCATGGGGATTCGAACCACCAACCTTCTGATCGGCAAGTCCTAGGCTCTGTGGTTTAACCCACAGCGCCACCCGTGTGTCTCTCCTTTCTATACTGGCCCATAAAAAAGCAGTGGGCCGGTGAAAGTCAGAGATGATGTGGGGGGTAGACCAACTGCTCCTCAACCGTATCTAACTACCATACAGATAGCTTCACCCCTCTTGCTATGAATGCACCCTAATGTTTCATTATATTTGGAGTACGCTGGCTTTAGTTCAGGTCAAAGATGGTATAGAATCAGTAAAGAATTTTGGTGACTGGATGGATATACGTGAAGCCTAGACCCATTAAAATGTGATGAGTGCTGACTAGAACCCTGCAGAATCACTAATGAGGCTTTCTTTTGGTGCCAGGAATGCACTGAGAGAGATTAGAGAGAAAACAGATGTGAAAAATCATACATTCATAAAAAGGGGCATAGTGTAACGTATAGTGACAGAGCAGGATACATCTACAGTCTTAATGAGGCCCTGTTCATTCCTGTGACTTTCCAAGCCCTTAAGTACAAGTAATTAAAACTTTAATTGCAGATCAAAAATTTCCCCCAGGAGCCTTCAAGGGCCTGCTGCCGTGCAGACCACCTCCTTGAGTCAAAAATGTTGAAAAAGAAACCTGGACAACCTCTTCCACACCCCACACCCCATTTGCAACTAAAGCTAGCCAGTAGTATTCCATGAAGGATGGAGCTATAATGAAAGGCTTTAGTAGTGATTACAAGCCATTGCCTTTACAAATGCTCAGGTGAGATAAATAGCAACACTCCCCCCTTTAAACAGAATAATTCGCAATAGGGGAGAGCCTTGAACTTGTTTGGTTTTAAAGCCATTGTGAGTCCTCCTAAATGTAATTAATGAGAAAATAAACCAGAAGAGTTCCCTTTTGTAGAAATAATAATAATAATAATAATAATAATAATAATAATAATAATAATAATAGCAGCAATAATAATACTGTGGGGGTATTGTTTTTGTTGTGTCATTTGTGTATTTTTATGTATTTGTACTGTAAACTGCCATGTGCTGAAGGGAGTATAGGAATGTTGTTGTTGTTGTTGAATCATGAGCATCCTGTGATCCGGAACCTAGCGTGCAACAAATCAGTGATCATCAGTGATCCAGAACCTAGTGTGCAACAAATCCAGAGGCAGGCACAGGACATACTCCACAAGCAATAGCAACCAGAGGCAGAATTTCAGGACCTTGGACAGGGCACTGGGAGTGGATTGTTTGTTAAGAAGACAACTTGGCCGTTGCTGAACCCAGTATTTATGTCTACTGACCTTGACTACCCCCCCCCAGCCCCCACCCACCAAGCTGGGAGCATTAAAGCGAAACTCTTGGACCTGAAGACAAGCCTTTCATTCGTCACGTGCATTGGACGCACTTACTGCCGTGGTGAGCAGGAAAGAGGAAGCTTGATGTCCCTGGTTGGCTGGCCCTGGTTTCATTGGGAGCTCTGGTTCAGCGGCTGTAGGAGTCAGGTCGTCCAGGCTGTCAGGTCCAGGCTTGCGGCTTGAGTTCAGTACCCCCATCACTGGTCCTGGCACACTCAACCTTGCTTGTTCCAACCTGTCTGTGTCTTAAGTCCCAACTGTTGCTGGGGGTCCAGATCATCAAGGAGACTTGCCTATAAAGTATTTCATGCTACCTTTTTTTAAAAAAAAAATCAACCTCTTTACCTGTCATAATTTCTACTCAATAGTATGTCACTCCCAGAGTATGTCACAATTGTGATGACCCTTGCACATATTTAATGTCTGAAATGTATATTTCATGAGCGTGAAATAGCATTCTAATCAATAGCAGCCCCCTTTCTCCTGTCATAAATAGTTACAACTTTGCTCCCCCCGCCAGTGTGTGACATGCTTTACAAATGACCTTCTGCTCAAAGGGCCTTCGGTATGTGAATTAACATATAATGAATGCTTTTGAAAAGCTAGGCAATAGACAAATTAATTTTTTAATCAGCAAGTCTTAATTGTTATGCTAATGCAATGTAGAGTCTTTGCCCTCACCCCAATCACTTGCCAGCATACCTATTATTAGAAAATAAAGCAATTCAGACACTTGCAGTTGAATACACTGAAAATTGTCCAGTGTTCTGAATGTGTCTTGATTCAGGATTTGGTCTTCTGATCATGTGGTAAAGAACAATGAGGAGGGTTCAGCGTAGCTGAGGCTATAAATAAATGTCCATGGATTCCTCTTAGAATTAAAAGCCGTTCAACCAATTGAAACAACATTTTTTTATTGTTTTACGACATTTTGAACTATGCAAACTCTAATCAACCCTTTTTTTGTAGGGGGAAGCTAAACAGTGTATGAAGTTGAGTGTCTTTATGCTCATGGTTGCTTTACATTACATAACAATATTAATCATGGAGCTAACGATCCGGCTGTTGTGGGTACAGAGCAGTCTAGGAAGGGTTTCCAGTTGCTGGGTTAAACAATTCCAGAGGACCCTTTGCCTATATACGCATAACTATAAAACAATTTTCAAACACAGTTACGGAAACTGAACTGGCTGCAATCCTAAAGTCACACATTCAAAAATAAGCAAACCGTTCTTTGTTTGTTTAAGACAATTGGCTTGGAGCTACAGTATATTAATTGTGACGTCTGATACAGAATTCAACAGACTAAGGGTCAAATGAAGCATTCTGCTGCTGCCACATTAAATGATAACCCAACAGCTTCTTCTGAATTGCAAAGTACCTTAGGAAGGAGATGATTTGCAGTGGAGAAGAGACAGAGGGAAATGAGGCATAATGCTTCTGCAGACATATTCTCACCCAAGGTATTGCAGATTTGTCTTCATGAGATGATGCAGATAAGGAATACTGTTGTGGTAAAAGCAGTTGTGTGGGGAGATCCACAGGGACCGGGACTGGAAGGCTAGGGCAGGGGTCTGCAACCTTTAAGACAAAAAGAGCCACTTGGACCCGTTTCCGAAGAAAAAAAAACTGGGAGCCGCAAAACCATTGCGACATTTAAAACAAATATAACACTGCATATATTGTTTCTTACCTTAATGTCCGATCTGACAGCGGGCGGGAAGGTGACGTTGGAACGGTGCGTGACTAACGCACGCACTGCCCCCATGCGACGTCACAGCCAGTACAGCGCCCGCCACAGTGGGGAGTGTCGGGGCACACAATGCACCTCCTCCCCTCGCTAGTATCCACCCCGGAGCCGCGGCAAAGGTGTAAAAGAGCCACATGCAGCTCCGGAGCCATGGGTTGCAGACCCCTGGGCTAGGGGATAATCCCCTCCTTTCCATCGTTCCTGCAAAATGCCCCAATGGAGAAGAGGTTGCTGGGGCTAACTTTCCATATATCTGCAGTGCAATGTATATTTTGGTCCTGACCAAGCTCATGACAATTGAGGCTTCGACTTGAACAGATACCAATTTCCTAGATCTGAAGCTTGCACAGAGAACCTGAAAGCCTGCCCCACTAAATAAATAAGTACAAGAGTTAGCATGTTAGACATTGAAATTTAGGTTTGTGGCAAAATGCCTTAATAAAACAAAACAAAATTATTGATTAAATGAAAGATCCTCATTAGACGCCATCTGTCTGTGTGTGTCAGTGGTGATCTGGTTGAAACATTTGCTGAAGCCCACATACCAGGAGAGATTGATGGGATTTTCAGCAACATAGCAGCATCAGCAGAACTAAGCAGCACCAGATCTATAGCTAATGAATGTTAGTGTCCTTGCTTCAGCAGAAGGCTCCCAGCTGCTTTGCTACTTTTAAGAGGATGGTACAAAAGGTGTAGGGTCACATTATGAGCAATTTAAGTGCTGCAGCAACATGTTGACCCAAACACCTGGCTTGAGACAAGCTCACCTTTTAGTATACTGTAAAACAAAGCCATGAAAGTAGTGATTACCGTATTTTTTGCTCTATAAGACTCACTTTTTGCCTCCTAAAAAGTAAGGGGAAATGTGTGTGCGTCTTATGGAGCGAATGCAGGCTGCGCAGCTATCACAGAAGCCAGAACAGCAAGAGGGATTGCTGCTTTCACTCCGCAGCGATCCCTCTTGCTGTTCGGGCTTCTGAGATTCAGAATATATTTTTTTCTTGTTTTCCTCCTCCAAAAACTAGGTGCGTCTTGTGGTCTGGTGCGTCTTATAGAGCGAAAAATACGGTACATTTCATGAAGATAAACAGATATACGTGAAACCTTTAGGTCAGGAGTCAGCAAACTTTTTCAGCAGGGGTCCACTGTCCCTCAGACCTTGTGGGGGGCCGGACTATATTTTTTTTGGGGGGGGATGAACAAATTCCTGTGCCCCACAAATAATCCAGAGATGCATTTTAAATAAAAGGACACATTCTACTCATGTAAAAACACGCTGATTCCCAGACCACCCGTGGGCCAGATTTAGAAGGTGATTGGGTCGGATCCGGCCCTTGGGCTTTAGTTTGCCTACCCCTGCTTTAGGTGGTTGGGGCAACAATGTTTTTATAACGCTGCTACATCAGGCAAGAAAAGTTGCTGAAGAACACAATTATCTATGTTTCATAATATATTTATAGTTACCAACTGTGGTTTCCTATTTGCTAAGATGTCATTTAGTGCTATTGCATAGTAATCACACAGCTGCCAATGCAAGTCTGCAGAGACAATAAGAAAGTGTCAAAACTAAGAGAAACAATGTCAGTGCTGGATTGCCAGTTTGTGTTGGTGCTAAACGAAAACAGAATAGAATACGTTGCATTGTTACACGAGCAAAAAGGGTAAGCCCTAAAATACCACCAGAGTGAGGGATGTCTTTGTTAGTATTTCTGTACTGGTGTTAATAAGTAACACTATTTGAGGAAGGAACTCTATACTACATACCTTGGCTATCCTAAATTGCCAGTATGGTATAAGACTGTGAAAACAGGTCTCTTAAACATTGTCAGGGTTTTTTTTTGAATTGTCTAACAGCGCTCCCTTTTCTCCCAATCACAAAGCTAGGCAGGTCAGTAGGAAATGACAAGGAGTCCATGGCTTGCTTGAAGCGCCTGCCTTGCCACTGGAAGCATTGAAAGCTCCCAGGAAACTGTTCTGTTGACCCCTGCCGTTCAGCAGTAGCACGAAAGGCACACAGCCATTTGTGTTAGACTAGTTCAAATTTGTTTTAAGGCAGGACCGTATTCTCCTTAAGCCAATCAAAGCATTCACATGCAAGTGAGTGAGAGTACCTCTGGTTATAGTTTGCACTAGTTGCAAAATCCTTAATGTTGTATTTTTCTAGGAACTGTTAACCAAGATACTTAGTTGGAGATAGCAGACCCCATCCTCGTCTGCTTACTTCTGGGGACAGTGTATCCTCATCACACTTTGCTTGGGGGGCACTGTCATCTGGTTGATGTGGACTGAAACAATTGGATATGGAGGATTCTGATTTGAGGCACCAAGTTGGGCTAATGAACACCAAGCAGAACTTTAGTTTAGTGGCATTGATTACAGGGCTGGAATAGAAGCCTGAAAGTTTGGAGAGCTACTGTCAGTCAATGTAGACAATGGTTGAACTCTGTATAAGGCATAGGAGTGTCTATTTTAGTCATGTTTTCTAGGCAGAGAGCTGAAAGAGATGAGCAGATGTACTCCACAAGGTGTCTGTCCCTGAGCAATGCCATTCTGAAATGCAGGCAGGAGAACCCATTGTTTCAGCTTTTCAGCTTGCACATTTTGCTGTGTACCTGCCCATTCCTGAAATGCTCTGCAGCAAACACAGATCTTCCTTTAATTATTCCCCCTCCATACACAAAAAAGTAAGTGTGACTTGAGAGAGCGCAAGCTATGCAGAAAACTTGACAGAGACATCGATTTCAGGCAAGTGAGACAACTGATAGAGACAAATGGTATGGATTAAATATCAATTGACTAGCACTCACCGAATCATGGTAGCTCGACGGTGTTCTGTACAGGGATGAATGACGGGAAGGAGGTTCAATATAAGGAAAAAATCCATGCTGAAAAAAGAAACGGAATGCAAAATTGGGAAAGAGAAAGGGCTGCTCCACATATCACAAAGGACAAGTCTGTATTGAACACTGAGCCTGCCAATGTTGGCTGCCCCAGGATGTACATCTGTTTGAAACTGTGTTTGACGTATTTGTATGTACTCTTAAAATGTCTTGTATGTACACCTAAAAATACCTGAGTGGGTGAGGAGCCAGACATGCAGTAAGCCTGCAGTAAAATAGGCAATTAGAAGAAAAAATGCAAATCAGACCAGAAAAAAATAACTGGTGAAAAGAAGAGGGAATATTTCATTGCTAGTAAGGGGGGGGGGGAAATATTGAGGAATGTAGGGTATGATCTATGCTCTTCCAGCTGTTAATACAATTCCAACCATTCCCAATGATTAAAATGATTTCACACTCATGAAATCAAATGATAATGACTGAAAAGTGAATCATGAATTCAAAAGGAACTTGAACTTTTCTGATACACTCAGAATCAAACAGGTTTTAATACTGTGTGTTTAATTAATTTAGGTTTAATTATCTCTCCCTAACTTGCCCTGTCTTAATCAACTGATTTTTAGTTAAACAATATGTCCCTTGTGTGCATTTTACTTTCACTTTGAAAGCAGCTTACATTTAACTTAAACCTATTCCCAATCAAATAGAAACAAACAGCTGCAAATTAACTCTCAAATTAGGAAAAGAAGTTTGCCCTTGCATGGATGTTCATTGCTTTAGCTAAAGCAGCTGGAATTTGTTAACTACATAGATAATCAATGAAGACTAAGTTTTCCTGAAAACTGATGTAAAGCATTTTAAGTTTGTGGACATTTTTTCCAATTATTGAAATGCAAAGCCTAATATATTGTGGTAACTTCCGATACCCAATGGATGACTACCTTTCCCCGAGCTGCAAACATATACAGTAAGACCACAAGTTACACACATTTAACTTGTGAGCATTCAGGTTTACATGCTTGGCTAAAAAGTGGGGGGTGGGATAGAAAGAGGGGTGGCCATTTGGGGAAAAAGACTTTGGAATTCCCACCTGCCATTGAACCCAATATGTTTTGACTATATGTTTGCTTCAGGCATGTTCACTAAATGTGAACATGCTGGGAATGTGGGTTTTGGGAGAGCAGATCCCTGTTTGAGGCTCTGTCCTGCCATGTGATGCCCCAAACCTTCCTGACACGTTGCATGTGGAAGGCATCGAGGTGTCACTTCTGGTGGATGTAAATGGCCCATGCCTCACTACCATGCTCAACACACAAGCCTGGTAGTCCTTCCTTGGTCATTGGTATTGGTCATTAGCATCCCATTCCCCCATGTGCTTTTGGAGAGGTGAGCCATTGTTGTAGCTGCCTTGCCAATATGCTTGTCCAGCTCAACAGTACAGTAATGGGAAAGTTTCTGGTTATGGTGGAGCTCAGGTACATAGCCCTGTGTTCTCTCTGGGACTTGTTTGTTTGTTTGTTTGTTTGTTTGTGGGTGGGTGTGCGCGCGCGCACACACACACACTCCACCATTAATGGAGGTTTATACCTATCCCGAATGATTTAATCCTAAAAGCTTTCTGCCAATGCTGGTTAGAATATGCATTTATGCAAGGATATGTGTTTTGGTTTAAAAAAACCCACAGTGCACCATTCTTTATCCTGGAAAGGATTTGTGTATTGAGCTTTTATTCTAGTGTTTTGGCTGGGCAGGCTTTTTTCCCTTGACCATAAAGAGGCAAATCAACATTTTTATGAATGATGGCCTTTAGGGCCCTTGATCTGTGCCTATAAAGAGAGCCAAGGAAAGGATTTTTTTAATGAATACAGCCTTTGAGAGTGACTGAGCAAAGGATTAGTATAGAATACTGCTAATCAAGTTAAGTGTTTCCCTAAATTTTATAATACATGTCTTACACAAAGGAATTGCTGATAGCCACTGGTTATTACAGTGAGAACTGTATGTTTTATTGTTCTGTGTAATTCCAAATAGAATTGTAATCCTCTCCATGCAATGTGCTGTTTTAATTCTTTTAGCACCAAACTTGACAATCAGCCCCTTTCTTATTGGTTCCTTGGCTCCCAGGGGTGAAAATGTGCATTGATTCAGAGATCTGCATTGCTAGAAAGGCATATTATTGTGAATAGCTTTTGCATAACATCAGCAACAATGGTTGCAAAGTTGAAGAAAACCAGAGAACAACAGTGCTGTAACCTGGAACCTCCAGAATCCAAGCATTCCCAATGTAATGGCACCCTCCCAGACCCCTGGATAAGTCCACCCAGGTAGCCTAATGACCCCCCCCCCCGCTCTGGTTAGGACTATAAACATTTTGTGACAGCCCTGGACTTCATTTTGGATACAGCCATTTTGGATCTTGTCTGGCAGGCTATTGAACTGGTCTGTTGCTTATACCAGTCCTTTTCCTGCCTGCTTCTGAAACTGAACCTTACTGTGTCCTGGCTCAGATGAAAGACTTCAGGAAAATTGGCACCCACAGCTGTTTCCCCAGGGCAGGATCTTGTAGTGCCAAAGTGCAGTTGTAGTATCCAAAGTTTGTTCTTGGCTTATGTTATGTATTCAGTGGTCTGTGTTTGCCTGAGCTTCAGCCTGGACTAAGGATTCTGAGCTCCTGTGTTCTGATTCGATACATGATGTCCAATCACAGAACATTTCAGAATTTGGGCCTCTGCCATTGGCCCAAGCTTGGAAGTTTAGATAGCCAATCATGTTGGGAGTGGCCCGGGCTTTCAGGAATGTATATAAGCAGTTGCTTTGCCCCTGTTTCCCAGTTATGTTGTTCAGTAAAGGTTCTTGCTGTTATCACCATGTTTTGCCTCGTGGGAACCCACCTACACCTACGCAGTGGATATAGCCTACCTTGATTTCAGCAAGGCATTTGACAAGGTGCCCCATGATATTCTTGTAAAGAAGCTGGTAAAATGCGGTCTTGACTATGCTACCACTCAGTGGATTTGTAACTGGCTGACTGACCGAACCCAAAGGGTGCTCATCAATGGTTCCTCTTCATCCTGGAGAAGAGTGACTAGTGGGGTGCCACAGGGTTCTGTCTTGGGCCCGGTCTTATTCAACATCTTTATCAACGACTTGGATGATGGATTCAAGGGCATCCTGATCAAATTTGCAGATGACACCAAACTGGGAGGGGTGGCTAACACCCCAGAGGACAGGATCACACTTCAAAATGACCTTGACAGATTAGAGAACTGGGCAAAAACAAACAAGATGAATTTTAACAGGGAGAAATGTAAAGTATTGCACTTGGGCAAAAAAAATGAGAGGCACAAATACAAGATGGGTGACACCTGGCTTGAGAGCAGTACATGTGAAAAGGATCTAGGAGTCTTGGTTGACCACAAACTTGACATGAGCCAACAGTGTGACGCGGCAGCTAAAAAAGCCAATGCAATTCTGGGCTGCATCAATAGGAGTATAGCATCTAGATCAAGGGAAGTAATAGTGCCACTGTATTCTGCTCTGGTCAGACCTCACCTGGAGTACTGCGTCCAGTTCTGGGCACCACAATTCAAGAAGGACACTGACAAACTGGAACGTGTCCAGAGGAGGGCAACCAAAATGGTCAAAGGCCTGGGAACAATGCCTTATGAGGAACGGCTAAGGGAGCTGGGCATGTTTAGCCTGGAGAAGAGGAGGTTAAGGGGTGATATGATAGCCATGTTCAAATATATAAAAGGATGTCACATAGAGGAGGGAGAAAGGTTGTTTTCTGCTGCTGCTCCAGAGAAGCGGACACGGAGCAATGGCTCCAAACTACAAGAAAGAAGATTCCACCCAAACATTAGGAAGAACTTCCTGACAGTAAGAGCTGTTCGACAGTGGAATTTGCTGCCAAGGAGTGTGGTGGAGTCTCCTACTTTGGAGGTCTTTAAGCAGAGGCTTGACAACCATATGTCAGGAGTGCTCTGATGGTGTTTCCTGCTTGGCAGGGGGTTGGACTCGATGGCCCTTGTGGTCTCTTCCAACTCTATGATTCTATGATTCTACACTTCACTGGCGACAAAGGTGGGAGGCTAGGCTAGGTATGCAGCCCTGGCTAGCTTCTGCAAGCTGAAATCACTGCTGGGGAACTGTCGCCTCAGCTGAGCTGAAATCACTGACTGCAGCCACAAGGCAGATCACACAGAGCAGATGTCATGGCCACCCAGGGCCAGATTATAACTTGTAAGCCTGGGTTTGGGCAACATGACAAGACAGACTCTGTTCAGAGGTGGATTTAGGGCAGTGCAAGTGGTTCTTCTACACTGGGCGCAAAGCCAAGGGAGGTGCGGCAGGGCGTCACAACTATGACATCGCGCGCATGTAGAATGGAAGCTGAGAGGCAGGCCCTCACCCCCTGGATTTTGGCCTTGCACAGGCTGCTGAAATCTGAAATACCCAAGTCTGGTCCTGCTTGGTTCACCCATAACACAGGAGGAACACTAGGCAAACCTTTGAGTAGTGTGAATCAACATGTTGCTCGTTCACATTAGACCATGCTCAAACTTTGGTTTAATGTGGCATGTGAAGTGGCATCGTTGTTTGCAATCATAGTTCGAGAGCCAGTGTAGTGGTTAAGAGCGGTAGTCTTGTAATCTGGGGAACCGGGTTTGATTCCCTGCTCCTCCACATGCAGCTGCTGGGTGACCTTGGGCCAGTCACACTTCTCTGAAGTCTCTCAGCCCCACTCACCTCACAGAGTGTTTGTTGTGGGGGAGGAAGGGAAAGGAGAATGTTAGCCGCTTTGAGATTCCTTAAAGTGAGTGAAAGGCGGGATATCAAATCCAAACTCCTCCTCCTCCTCTTCTTCTTCTTCTTCTTCTTCTTCTTCTTCTTCTTCTTCTTCTTCTTAGTTCCATGGGGAGAAGTTTCCAGATATTTGTAGCTCAGTTCCTCCAAGTTCTTCTTGTCATGTGTAGTTTGAAAGCTCACAGAGACAAGAGTTTGATGCAACCCACTTTGCTACCATAGTTTTCCTCTTTCTTAACTGTTTGCTACCTTAGTTGATCCACAAAAGTATACCAATTATACCTATTTAATTGAGCAGATACTTTTTTAAAAGCCTCTTTTTTCTGTGAGAAGTAGATCAAATTATATGTCTTACTGGATCTTATCTACTAACTACTTATTTGTTTGTCACAATATCTTCTTGAAATATAAAATGGGTCTAACAGCACATTTGAAAATTTGCATTTCTGAAATTGTTAGTGTTTAGGTAGCAAAACAGCAATATGCAAATGTAGGAAATCTATTTATGAAAGTGAGGGGTTAAAAATATGGAAAGCGATTAGCTGGGGCATGCTGACAAGACTTCATGGAAGTGGTTGGCTTTGTAACTAATATGTTATGACATATTTTGTGTAGTTGATAAATGAAAAAAAGCTTCTTCTCTTTTCATCGTCAGATGTTTCAGGGCATGCATCGCTATTTATCCTGTACAGTTTTGCTGATATGGTAAAATACATTCCTTCAGGTCTCTGGTGAGGCTTCATGAATGTCATGCAGTGAACTTTTCATGAACTATTTTAACCATTGAATTATGACTTTTGTTCAGACACTTATCTACCTCTAGAAACATAGGAAGCTGCCTTAATGTCAGGGACTGGCAGGACTCCAAAGTGTGTGGAGCGGAGGAGAGGGGACCAGTGATTTACAGGGTTAGATGTTACCCACAAGGCAGGAGCCAGAGAAGAATCAGGGCAGTTCACAACAGAGGAAGGTGCACCAGATGGAGCAGAAGAAGACCCATCTGACATATGGATCAGTGGACCTTCCCCTGCCCTGCTGTCTCCTAGAACCAGGTGGGGCTTGAAGCGAGAAGTCTCAGGGTACAGGCTTTCAACCCATCAGGGGACAATATACAGTGGTACCTCGGGTTACATACGCTTGAGGTTACATACGCTTGAGGTTACAAGACTCCACTAATCCAGAAATATTACCTCGAGTTAAGAACTTTGCTTCAGGATGAGAACAGAAATCGTGCTCCGGCAGCAGGAGGCCCCATTAGCTAAAGTGGTGCTTCAGGTTAAGAACAGTTTCAGGTTAAGAACGGACCTCCGGAACGCATTAAGTACTTAACCCGAAGTACCACTCTATAAGCCAGCTATGAGGTGGGGTCTCCCTGTTACTGCCGTACTCTGCAGGGCCTAGACCTGTGGACAGCTGCCTAGAGACTAGAGGTTTGTGTGCATGTGTGTATCCAAAGCACTGTGGAAGCTGCTGCAGGTGCTTGGCTTGTCAATCATGAGCCTTCCTTGGCTGGGAATGGCCAGGACACGTAAACAGAGTCAGAACATTGGCACATCTATCTTAGCATTGTCAACACTGACCATCAGCAGCTCTCCAGGGTTTCAGGGAGGAGTCTTTCCCAGCCCTCCCTGGGAAATGTCAGGTATTGAACTTAGAACCTTTTGCATCTTAATTCAAAATGGCAGCCTGCATCCAAGTGACGACTGTCTCCTTCACCTTGGGAGCCCTTGTGCAGAGTTTGGCAACTATCTCAAGAGGCGCATGAACCTATAAGCAACAAATGGACAGATGAGCCACTTTCCAAAATGTATCGTAGATTAGTAGCAATGAATGGGTTCCAATTGCAAATAAATATTAGGGAAGCTTGCACTTTCAACGTTCAATAAACCTACCAATTTAGATCTATCTTTAGGGCAGGGATCTATCCCCCCAGATATTAATTGGGCTCCAACTCACATCAGCTCCAGCCAACATGAACAGTGGTCAAGGATTATGGGAGCTGGAATCCAACAACATCTGGAGATTTACCATCTCAGCTATTGCATCTAATTTTCAGATGCAATTTTTTTTCCACCAGCACCCCAATTACTGCTGGTTCATTCCTAAAACGCCTTTTTCTTTCTTTTTTCTTTTTTGCTGCATCGTGTTCTCTATGCATCCTTAAATTAATGCTGTTCTTGAGCAGAAGAATGCGCATCAAGGACAAAATGATGTCTTGGACAGCCTCTTAGGTTTACCGCTTGTTCAGAACTAAAGCTCAGAATAATTGTAACCACATTTAGGTTTATAAAATGGCTTTACTGCATTGTGCTAATTTTCTTGGTTTTATTAAGAAATAATTTGTTTTCCAATTGTGATACCTATGGATAATTATTCTTTGTGATTAATGAGGCTAATAATCAGGGATGGTATGTGGATTAATTAGTGCTGGTAAAAGAGACTTGAGCATAAAAACACTCTTTAAATAATGAGGACCATTATTAATTGTGTTTCACTTTCTGGATACTTCTGGTAGGCAGTCGATCACAGATTTATTTGTACAAATGCATGGTATGCCATGACATAAAAAAATAGATAATTTAGAGGAAACACCCACAAATTGTCCGTAGAATCTAATAGAAAATTTCTTCCTGCAATTAATAAATTGGGCTTCTATTTCATAGACCTTGTCACTTCTTATTAACCTAAATTCTCTAAAATGCATTCTTTATACAGTGATACCTCAGGTTACATACGCTTCAGGTTACAGACTCCGCTAACCCAGAAATAGTGCTTCAGGTTAAGAACTTTGCTTCAGGATGAGAACAGAAATCGTGCTCCGGTGGTGCAGCGCCAGTGGGAGGCCCCATTAGCTAAAGTGGTGCTTCAGGTTAGGAACAGTTTCAGGTTAAGAACAGACCTCCGGAACGAATTAAGTACTTAACCCAAGGTACCTGCTTACCCAAGGTAACCCACTGTACCCGCTTACTTGGACTGGGGGGGGGGGATCTTTCAATACTTCCATATCGCTTTGCATGTTCTGTTCAATTTATACAACAGGTTCAGTTCATACTGAGCATGTCTCGGCCATCTGGGGCTGATGGAACTTACAGTCTGAAACATCCAAGGGGCCCGCCCTATGGAACGCCCTCCCACCAGATGTCAAAGAGAAAAATAACTACCAAACTTTTAATAATATAATAATAATAATAAATTTTATTTATTTCCCGCCCTCCCCAGCCGAAGCTGGGCTCAGGGCGGCTAACAACAATCAAAATAGCTCAACATTCTAAAACATTCATTATACAATTAATTAAATCAAATTAAAATCAAATTAATGGCAACCATCAAGCAAAATTTTGTGCAGATTGCCAGAGGAGGGGGTCAGGCTGCGCCCTGACAAAAGGCCTGGTGGAACAGCTCTGTCTTGCAGGCCCTGCGGAAGGATGTCAAGTCCTGCAGGGCCCTAGTCTCTTGTGACAGAGCGTTCCACCAGATTGGAGCCGCGGCCGAGAAGGCCCTGGCTCTAGTTGAGGCCAGCCTAACCTCTCTGAGGCCTGGGATCTTTAGGGTGTTTTTATTTGCAGACCGTAAATTTCTCTGTGGGACATACCAGGAGAGGCGGTCCCATAGGTACGAGGGTCCTAGGCCGTATAGGGCTTTAAAGGTTAAAACCAGCACCTTAAACCTGATCCTGTACTCCACCGGGAGCCAGTGCAGCTGGTACAGCACTGGATGGATATGATCTCGCAGCGAAGACCCCGTAAGGAGTCTCGCCGCAGCATTCTGCACCCGCTGGAGTTTCTGGGTCAGTCTCAAGGGCAGCCCCACGTAGAGCGAGTTACAATAATCCAGTCTGGAGGTGACCGTCGCATGGATCACAGTGGCTAGGTCAGGGCGAGAGAGATAAGGAGCCAACTGCTTAGCTTGGCGGAGATGAAAAAACGCCGCCTTTGTTATAGCTGTAATCTGCGCCTCCATAGAGAGGGAGGTATCGAAGATTACACCCAAACTCTTCACGGATGATGCTGGCACTAATTGCACCCCCGCAAGAGATGGGAGTTGCCCCCTCAATCCCATATCGCTCCGTCCCAGCCAGAGGACCTCTGTCTTCGAAGGATTTAACTTCAACCGGCTCCCACGTAACCATCCAGCCACAGCTTCCAAGCATCTGGTCAGTGTGTCTGGGGCCGAGTCAGGATGGCCATCCATCAACAGATAGAGTTGGGTGTCATCGGCATACTGATGGCAACCCAGCCCAAAACTCCGGACAAGCTGGGCGAGGGGGCGCATAAAGATGTTAAAAAGCATCGGGGAGAGAATCGCACCCTGAGGCACTCCACACACCAAGGAGTGGCGCGATGACAATTCCCCCCCCAAGCGCCACCCTCTGTCCCCGACCGGAGAGAAACGAGCGCAGCCATTGAAGGACTGTGCCCTGGACCCCCACGTCGGCAAGGCGGCGGTCCAGGAGTTCGTGATCGACCATGTCGAAGGCTGCTGACAGGTCTAGAAGAATCAGCAGCCCCGACCCGCCTCGATCCAGCTGCCTGCGGAGATCATCTGTTAGGGCGACCAAAGCTGTCTCGGTCCCATGGCCAGCGTGGAAGCCGGACTGGAATGGGTCGAGAGCAGATGTTTCATCCAGAAACCTACCAAGCTGTTCAGCAACCGCTCTCTCAATCACCTTACCCAGGAATGGAAGATTCGAAACGGGGCGGTAATTGGATAGATCTAAAGGATCTAATGATGTTTTCTTTAAGAGCGGACGCACCATTGCCTCCTTCAGTTCCCCTGGGAATATCCCAGTGCCAAGGGACAAATTGATGATATCACCCAGGGGGGCCCGCACCTCGTCTGGACACGCTCTAATCAGCCAGGACGGGCACGGGTCAAGAGGACAAGTGGTGGGCTTTCCAGCTTGGAGGAGTCTGTCCACATCGGCTGGAGATATCCGGTCAAAGTGGTCCAATACTCGACCCGAGGACAGTCGAGGGGCCTCCAGTTCCTTCATTGTATCCAAATTGGCAGGGAGGTCATGGCGGAGCAACAGGACCTTCTCCGCAAAAGAGCTCGCAAATGCCTCGCAGCTGTGTGTCGAATTGTTATTTAAATTTGGCTGTCCTTCAAGGGACGTTAAAGACCTAATTATACTAAATAATTGCGCCGGGCGAGAGCTAGCGGAGGCAATGGAGGCCGAAAAGTAGGACTTCTTAGCGGCCTTCACTGCCATCTCGTAGGTTTTCATAAAAACCCTATAAGATGTTCTTGAAGCTCCGTCACGGGCACCCCGCCATACTCGCTCTAGCCGTCTGAGGTCCCGCTTCATTTTCCGAAGCTCCTCGGTAAACCAGGGAGCCCAGTTTCTGCGGGGTCGCAGAGGGCGCCTAGGTGCGATCTCATCGATGGCTGCCAGGAGTTGGGTATTCCAGCCCTCAACAAGCTCAGTCAATGAGTCGCCAGGGGGAAGACATCTGAAGGCAGCCCTGTTTAGGGAAGCTTTTAATGTTTAATAGGCTATTGTATTATAGTGTTCTGTTGGAAGCTGCCCAGAGTGGCTGGGGAAACCCAGGCAGGTAGGTGGGGTATAAATAATAAGTAATAATAATAAGAATTATAGTGAAGGTTGTTATATTCAGGCATGTGTAGCTGCACCCTGAAGTCTCAGTTGGGACAGGGAGCAGTAGTGGAGTAAGGAGTGTTGAATGTTTTGCACCCCACCCAGCTTTTTACCCGGTGAGATTCCAGAACATGCTTTTTCATGGCACTTAGTGGCATGAGCAGGAGTAGAGAAATGGGAAAGAGTGTGAGATAGGAATTTTATGGTCTTAGATATATGGTAATGTCCATAACCGCACGTACATAGATCAGCACAGGGGGACCAACCTGGAACCCTTTTGATTCCTAAACTGACCAAATGTTTTCTCTGCAAGGTCAAAATGGAAGAGCCTCCCCATTGTCTTTTCCTTCACAAATCCTGTCTTAAGGGTATGTCTGTGTTTAAATAAGGGTGTGAGCCTTATCATTACAAAAGACTGGCCAGGCTCCTCAGGCAATCCAATCAAGTAACCTGACAGACAGGAAATAAACAAGCGACAGGAGAAAAACAACATGCAAATGTTCTGTTTTAGACCGCCTTTTCTGTGATGTATCTGAGGGGTGGTCTTAGGTTACACCCCTTCTGTGATGTATGTATGATGTTTCTGAGGGTGGTCTTGATCTACAGGAGGGGAATTTCAAAAGTCTTTATAAGCCCTTGCACACCATTTTTCTGGGTCCTCCTCCTTTCCTGCGGGTGAGGGGAGCACCCTGTTGCAACAGATCAATCAAGATCAAGCTTACTAGCTGCTTTGCTTCTCAATATTCTCTGGTTGGCCTCTGTTATTTTCTCCTACCAATAGGGAACCTACGTAAGGACTCTATATGGGCTCTTGGATACCCCATAAGGGAAAAAGGGCATTTTTTGTTTACAACAAGTGTCAAGTCAAGTATATCCCCACCCACAAAAAAACCACGCCATATGCATTGCTTTCAGTTTCCTCCCTCTGGGAAAGGCTGGCCTTTAAAACAAAGAAAAACCTGTGCAGGGCCTCAGTCACACACATTTGGTGTAACGTGTAGTTAGCCCCCACACAGCTTGTTTGGGCTGATAAATTGCAGGCTGTGCTAAATAAATGGAATGATTTAAGTAGGCTTAGTGGGGCTGCAGCTGAAGCACTACAATGTGCCTATTTTTAAAGGGTTATTTTAAGGCCTTAGATTGCTACCATAAACATCCCTTTAATCTTTAACCATAGAAGTAGGTCCATTTTCAAAGACAGTCATTTATTTGTCTCGCTATAAACAGTAATTTATGATACCCACTATTGCTTCACTTCTTACTCTCTTCCAATGCTTTTGGCAGTGATATGTTTAGTCGCTTTCACTGAAAAGGCTATGTAATTATCAGCTGTGCTAGGGAGACCAAAATACTACCGGTGTGTAAGAAAACAATGGTTGGAAGCTGCAGTGGAGTCTGAAATTTGACTTTGGAAATGTCTGTTTCCTTGGCCCAGTTTTACAAGCGGTAAAATGAGGTGGTAATGCTTTTCTTTGACTGTACCATTTCAGGCTGCACATGTTTCAGGTTTTGTGTTATATTAAACATTTTTTAAAAAAATTAATGCTTCATATCACTGCTAAAGAGTTCAGGCTACCCTTTTCCCTAGATGTTCTTTTTTTTCTGTGCATGGTCATGGTTTATATGGGCATTCAAATTGCATCTCCTCCCCACATGAAGTAGTACATTCTAGGAAAAAACCTCTGTTGGTTGTGTGGATTGTAAGAATCATCTGAGGGCCAAATAGGGAGGGTTGCCATATTTCAAAGAGCAAAAAAGAGGACACATTTGCCGACTTCTACTTTTAACTATGGGTCTACCCATGAGAAAGAGGATGTGTCCTGGGAAAAGAGGACATATGGCAACCCTAGGAGGAACAAACTGATGAAGGCAAAACTTTTCAAAGGGGTACTGCATATAAAATTCTTGGTTTGGTCAACTTCCATGACCTTTTCAGAATAATTTCCTAAATAACATCAACACAATGAAATGAAATATAAACTGAGTATTCGCTAGAGCAGCTTTTATCGTGCTTCCTGGGGCTTCTGTGAGTTGTAGTCCAAAACATCTAGATGGCAACAAGTTGACAACGGCTTTCAAAGAGTGTGAAATACAGTAAGCTCAGGTCAAATAGTGAGGTGCCTTTGGATGATGTCATAACCTTGCCTGATGCAAGCCATATTTATAGCTGCTGCTGTTATTACTTATGAAGCACCTAGGTTTTCTAGGTGTGGTAAAAAGGTAAAGGGACCCCTGACCATTGGGTCCAGTCATGGCTGACTCTGGGGTTGCGGCGCTCATCTCGCTTTATTGGCCAAGGGAGCCGACGTACAGCTTCCGGGTCATGTGGCCAGCATGACTAAGCCGCTTCTGGCGAACCAGAGCAGCACACTGAAATGCTGTTTACCTTCCCACCGGAGCGGTACCTATTTATCTACTTGCACTTTGACGTGCTTTCGAACTGCTAGGTTGGCAGGAGCAGGGACTAAGCAACAGGAGCTCACCCCGTCACAGGGATTCGAACCGCTGACCTTCTGATCAGCAAGTCCTAGGCTCTGTGGTTTAACCCACAGCACCACCCGCGTCCCCTTCTAGGTGTGGTACCATACTTCAAAAACAACACAGGCTTAGAAACTAAGAATAATGGCGTGGCACTTTAATAAGGAAGGAAAACTAAAAGGGGCAACCGAGTGGAATAAATATGGGTGATGCAAGTGACTGGATGGTGGTGCTTAGACAAGTAGCTGTGATCAAGCAGGCCCTCTTTGGAGCCTCCTGGGAGAATCCTATGAGCAGCGTGTGAAACCAGCCCTGAAACTGGCACAGTGAACTAACAGGAAGGAAATTGGGATGGGAGGTGGGAATGAAACCATGAGCACCAATATTATCTGAGCAAAATCTGTCCCCTGCTCTGTCTAATTAGTGGCTATGCCACAACACATGTGTTGTGCTGACTTCTATTAGTTAATTACATAATGCCTGATCAGGTACTTTCCTTTGTCATTCCTGAACTTACCGCCAGTCATTGGGTGATCCCACCTTCCAGTATAACGTGAGATGGTTGAAAACGTCTGTCTTTTCATACCATTTGTAATTTTAAAAAACTCCCTATAAGTTGTTTGGTTTGTTGTTTCACAAGAGCAGAATATGTAATTGCTTCTATGCCTTTTTTATATAAAAAAGTAAGAACAATCCTTTTATAAGTTTAATTTCTAGCAAAAGTTGCATTTATATTGTTGTCGTAAGTCTTGTTGTATTTTTGTCAACCCATCACATTATAGGTTGTTCAAATATTGGCCTCATGACTGTTTTGCCTCAGGCAGAAAAATGTCTTGGGTTGGCTCTGTTTTGAGAGTCTTTTATATCAGGAAGGCTTTGTATATTAGAGGTGCCCTAATATTAAATTCTGTGCTTTTCACAGGTGACATTTTGAAGCCACTTTCATGTAAGTGAAATACATTCCTGAAGGCAGATGACTGCAAGTCTGGGGAAGTTGCATCAACAATTGTTTCTTTGTGTAATGCTTCGATTGCTGAACATTAGATATTGCTTTGCAGATTTTCTTATGGATTAATGGATTCATATGCACTGCTGCTGCTGCTAATGCCTTACATTTCCAGGAGAAATATCAGAGTTGTTTCACAAACAAAAGCCAACAGCAAAATAAAAAGAGTTAAAACCAATTATAAAAACACAGCCACACATAATTAAAATACATAGTACAGTGGTACCTCGGGTTACAGACACTTCAGGTTACATACGCTTCAGGTTACAGTCTCCGCTAACCCAGAAATACTGCTTCAGGTTAAGAACTTTGCTTCAGGATGAGAACAGAAATTGTGCTCTGGCAGTGCGGCGGCAGCAGGAGGCCCCACTAGCTAAAGTGGTGCTTCAGGTTAAGAACAGTTTCAGGTTAAGAACGGACCTCCGGAACGAATTAAGTACTTAACCTGAGGTACCACTGTAAAACAACTACACTAAAACATCCGTAATTAAAATATATAATAAACAAGCTGATTAAAACAGCAAAAGAGTTATAACAACAATCAAATCAAGTCAGAAGATCAAGGAAATATTTGTCTGAACTGGTGTGTCCTCAGGAGCAGTGGCATAGCGTGGGTTGTCAGCACCCGGGGCAAGGCAAGTAATTTGCGCCCCCTAACCTGTGGATTTGCGCTCCTAACCCTAACCCAAAGATATTGCGCCCGGTGCAGCCGCCCCCCCTGCACCCCACGCTACGCCACTGGCGAGCGCCTCCCAAGCATCTGCAGAGCGCCTCCCTCCGCCCCCGCCACGCGGTGCTCAGCCTGCGCGTGGGCAGGCCCTTTGCGTCACGCGCGCTTGGCAATCCCCGGCACCTCTCCTCTCCTCTCTCTCTCTCCCTGGAGAAATGAAGCAGTGACCCGACAAGGAGTAGCGAAGGATGAGCGTGTTTCGTCCCTGATCCGGATGAGATCAAGGCGCCAGCAACGGGAAGGAGGCGGGGGAGAAGAAGGAGCAGGCCAGCCGGGGCTGCTCCAGACCCCCCCATCTCTCCCATCGCCGCTGGAGGGGCCATGGAGGCACTGAGCCCGGGAGGCGGGTAGCCAGCCAGGGCGCACCTACCCAACCTCGCCGCGCCCAGGCGCGCTGCTCTCTCCAGCTTCCTCCCGGCCGGGCCAGCGGCTCCACCTCTTCCTTTGCCTCTTTGAGCCGCTTAATTCCCAGCAAGCGATTAGCAGGCTCGGATCGGATCCTGCGGCAGGCGGCGCCTCCACCTCCTCCTCCTCCCGGCTTTGCTGCTGCTGCTGCGCGGCTCTTTTCCCTCCACCGACGGCGCGCTGTGCCTTGGAGAGGTTCCCGCTTCCTCGAGGGGGGCCGGCCAAACGGAGACGACGACCCCCCACCCCAAACAAGCCTCGATTGCTTGTTCCTTCCCTCTGGACTCGCCCCCCCCCCGATATTGCACCTGGTGCGGCCGGCACCCCTGGCACCCCCCACGCTACGCCACTGCTCAGGAGCCAAGGAATGCAACAGCGGGGAGAGCATTCTACAGCACTGGTGCCACCAGGAGAAAGGCCTGCATGTTACTTCAAACTGGTAACCATCGAGCTATGGCAGAACTAACTGGGTTCCATTTGTTCATCTTAATTCCCTTACCAGACAGTGTGGAGAAGACCAGTGGCGGAGGAAGGGAGGTGCGGTGGGTGCAGTTTGCCCCGGGTGTCATCACTGAGGGGGTGACAAAAATAGGAGGTTGTGTTGTTGTTTTTAAAAAAGGGCTCATGAAACTTTTTAGTTCAGTCAAGAAACGTAACGGAACGCTGCTGGCACTGGGTGCCACACCGCCAGGGCCAGCACTTACTGCGGGGCTGCAGCGTGCCTGAGCCATGCGTCTCTCCTGGGAGTGACATGGCGGCTTGGGCATTCGCAGACTCCACGCTGCCTGAAACAGCAGCGTGGGGCTTGCGCCTGCCCACTGCCTCTCCCTCAGCCGCCCTTGGACAGCTCGCCCCGGCTGCACCGGGCACCTGACAGCCAGCAACGCCACTGGGGAAGACAGGCTTTCAGGTAACCTGAATAGGTCTCTTCCACCCTTGAGGAAGGTTTTGCTGAAGGCTGTTTCCATGTAAAGCTTCTGTCTCGCAAAGCAACGCTCCAAGCATTTTAGCAGTGGTGATATTGGATTTAGTTGGAGCATGTGAGGAGCAATGGGGGAACTTTTGTTCAGAGCAGTGGTGCACTAGAAACTGAGATATGAAAGCTAGGAGCTAAATGGCAACTTAAACCTAGGTTGTGGGCGCAGCAACGGAATGCCCAGGCGCTTTTTCTTTATAACAATAATACAAAGCTGAAAATGAATGAACTACAGCTAAAATATTATGGTCATTTTTCACATGGTCTAGTCCTTCCCCTGCCCACCCCCCATATGCCCACCCCCCATATATTCTTAAGAGGGTCTCTTCTCCAGTCTTCAGAGAATAGCTGGTAGTGGGGAGGCTGCACACTCCTTCTACTCTGCAGTTTTAATCTGAAATCTTAGGTGCAGTACTGCTCCCAGAGCCCAGAAACTACAGTACTTGCACTAATTAAATTCCCTGTTGTAATATGTGCCTAGAACAATGGGAGTTTCAAACACTGAACTGGTTCCTTTGGCGGCTGCAGCAGAAGTGTGGCAGAAAGGAACCCTTGTGATACCTGACTTCTTTATGATAGACATGTTCCTGTTCGCTTTAAAGAATAATACATCCACTTATGTATCTGACAGTGCAATCCTGTATATGTCGCCTCGAAAGTGTGCCCAGCTGTGATCAGTGAGACTTTCTCCCATACAAATGGGTTTAGGATTTCCACTTTAATTGTTGTTCTGTAAGGCATATAATCTTCATATCAGTATTAATGCAAATGTTCCAGCAAGGAAATAAGCATATACTTTGCTTTCTAAATATCTCTTTTATGTTTGGGGGATTTAACTGGATAATTTTCGAGGTGGCTGAAGTAAGTGCTCCTGCAGTTTCTAAGAGAAAATTGAATCTTGTACCATTTTGCATATGAGGATAACGCAACCTTGAAATTTTACTATGAGCCAAAACGCCTCTTTGTTTTGTGTATTAATTACAACTTGGGAGACTTGGCACATGGCAGTAGGAGATAAACATTGCAATGCCATGGAAAGTGTTTTGTTTGTTTGTTTTTGCAAAGCATATATTGCAGTGTTGAAGAGGACTTTTTAGTTAAGCAAGGCAGGGTGGCATAATTGGTTTCTCAATCTCTTATCAGATTAAATAATCAGTTATGCCTGGCCAATCCGATTTAGTGCAGAACGCAGTCATGGGGCACCTGTAATTCTGGTGAATGACACTGTTTTTTCTGTTTGTAGTTGACATATCACATTGTCACGAGTATCAGCAATTTCATATTGATTTCCCCCCTCTTGCCATGAATATATCATCAGGGGCATTGTGTCGTGCAGGGGCAGCCAACTGATGCCCTCTAGATGTTGTTGGACTACAATTCCCGTAATTCCTGACCATTTGCCATGATGGCTGGGGCTGATGGGAGTTATAGTGCAACAACAATAATCCAGAACGCGGCAGCTAGACTGGTGACTGGGAGCGGCCGCCGAGACCACATAACACCGGTCTTGAAAGACCTACACTGGCTCCCAGTACGTTTCCGAGCACAATTCAAAGTGTTGGTGCTGACCTTAAAACTCTAACGGCCTCAGTCCAGTATACCTGAAGGAGCGTCTCCACCCCCATCGTTCTGCCTGGACACTGAGGTCCACCGCTGAGGGTCTCCTGGTGGTTCTCTCACTGCGAGAAGCAAAGCTACAGGGAACCAGGCAGAGGGCCTTCTCAGTAGTGGCACCCGCCCTGTGGAACGCCCTCCCACCAGATGTCAAAGAGAACAACAACTACCAGGCTTTTAGAAGACATCTGAAGGCAGCCCTGTTTCGGGAAGCTTTTAATGTTTGATGTATTATAGTATTTTAATATTCTTTTGGAAGCCGCCCAGAGTGGCTGGGGAAGCCCAGCCAGATGGGTGGGGTATAAATAATAAATTATTATTATTATTATTATTATTATTATTATTATTATGGCTATCTATGGATCCTTTAGTATCCATTGAATTAAATGAAAGTCATTTACCCAAGTAGTAACCTCACCAGTGAAGTACTTAATGTACTTTTTCCACTCAGCTGGGCAGGGCAGACGTTACAGAAGTGAAATATTTTGCTGTTGGAGTAAAACTGCTGCTGTTTTGAGTGTGTACATTTGAGCTCCCTCTGTGACTGCAAGCAGCTGTCAGACAAAGAAGGGTGTTATTTTTTTGCTCTCACCTAGAATGTTCCTATTCTTATTGCTTGATAGATAAATTCCTTACAGCAAAAGCCGTACCCAAACCCCACTTGAAGCGCCAGTTACAACAGCCTCCCTTTCTCGCAGGCATTGGCACAGAGCTCTAACAGTTGAACAAACAAGGTTAAATTGCTACAGAGGATTTGGGAATTCTCCTCATTGCTGGTGCTCCCCAGTGTTTGCAAAGAATATATACAATGTGAGTTAGCTTCTGCTGCTTCTGATCTTCCCTTCAGAAAATGCTAGCTTCTGTCAAGGGTTTCACCCCTTACTCAGGTTGGGTTTCACACCATCATTACTAACTATATAGATGTTATTTGCCTTAGGATATAACATTTTCCACTTCAGCTTGTAGAGGGTCAGATCTCAATGGACAAAGTTAGATGCTACTGGGGAGAAGGTAATAAGATGTTAGTTACAGGCTCAAACAACCCGGATTTGCCTCAGTGGGCAGCTGCAGCGTGTGGAATACCTGTGTTTCTTTTTTTTTTTTTTTTTTTTTTTTTTTTTTATTTTAAAGACAAGTGTTCAGATTTATTTGGAAATTCACAGTTTCTACTGGCACTACAAATCCGTAGTTACTTATTACAAGTTCTAGTGCCTCAATTTTGTATTCTTCACGCAAACAGTATCTCCATTATGATTGCCATTCTGGTTTGGACCCACTTCTTAATCCTTGTTATTAAGCAAACAAACAAACAAACAAACAAACAAACAAACAAACAAACAAACCCAAACCCAGGTCCACTTCTTTGACTGGCTAGCTGTGCATACTTAAGTTCATCACTGTAAAAAAGTACTCAAACATGGAATACCTGTGTTTCAAGTGTGTGCCTGGATGCAGTGATGGGCTGCATGAATCCTGGCAAGGCAGAGGCTATAGGTGTCCTGTTCCCATGTCCATTGCCTTCCAATGGTGTAGGAATAATGAGGACGTCCGGAGGTTGAATGCAGGTGAGCTGTGCAGGTGAGCACACTGGCAAGCATGCTCCAAACAAGCTGCCGACTAGCTCTGCCAAGGCTCCTTTTATTAGCAGAAGTCAACAACGGGAAACAGTAGTGAAACCACCCTGAACATGACATATTTCCATCTAAGCACATTTCCAGCGTTAGCAAATGCACATGTCAGCAGGTGTTTCCCTAAGATGTTCCCCCCGGTACTTGATTATTATTATTTTTTATAATATTTTATTAGGTTTTGTCAATAGAAAAGTTTAGAAAACACAAAAGACAAATGCAAAACAAGAACAAAATACAAAAGCACAAAAATACAAAATACAAAAATGCAAACATTAAACACAGAAAGAAGAAAAAACACATATAAAAGAAAAACAAAATTTCTCTCTTTCTTAATCTCTCCACTTTAGGTTAACTTATTTTCCTGACTTCCTCACGTCTCCCATTTTTGTATCCCTTTTAAATTTAGTTCAGCAAATTCATGATCTATTAGTTTATCTATGGTTAATCCCCTTATACTTTTTACCTTGTTGCTAGAGCCCCTTCAATTCATTTCAATGTCATCAACATTCAAAAATTTCACAATATTTCTGCAAATAAGTTTTAAATGTCCTCCAATCTTCTTCCACCGACACTTCTCCCTGGTCTCTGATTCTGCCAGTCATTTCCGCCATCTCCATATAGTCTATTAGTTGCGTCTGCCATTCTTCCAAGGTGGGTAGGTCTTGTGTCTTCCCCCCGGTACTTGATTAGATCTGCGTCCCTGGTCATGCTCCAGCCAAGCTTTATGTCTAGTAACCAAATCTGTTAGAGGACAGTCAGGAGGAAAAACCTGTTTTCTAGCCAAGAAGGCGAAAGGTCAGGGAGTGTGGGCGCAATGCTCCTTGACACACTGTTGTGTGTCTGGTGCGGGGTTTGCCTTTGCAAAGCGGAGCGTTGCCTCCACACAATGGCTTGCAGAGGTAGCTGTGCTTGTCCCACGGCCAGCTTCTGAGACTGGTGAACTTGAGCATTGCTTAGGGCTTCAAGGCTGCATTGTGGCCCCAAGCCCAGCAGCACTGTTACTGCTTTCCATGGAGCACTTGCCAAGGTTGAGGCAACGTGAGAGCACTCATATGGATGTAAGGATCCCATCCTTCTGTCCTGACCTAGTTAACAGAGCTGTGCTCCAGCTATAGCCTTCAGTTACAGAAATAGAGGCAAGGGCCTCCATTCCAGGTCTGAAATTCAATACTTCCCGCAAAGCATTGGAAGACACAAGATCTACCCACCTGGGAAGAATGGCACATGAAGCTGATGGACTACATGGAATTGGCGGAAATGACAGGCAGAATCCGAGACCAGGGAGAAGAGTTGGTGGAAGAAGATTGGAAAAAATTTAAAGTATATTTACAGAAATATTGCAAAATAAATGAATGTTAGAAGGATGTTGGAATGAAGTTATATGGTGTTAGCAGAAATGTTATAAAGAATTAAGTAAAAATAGACTGTTAATGGGCCAAAGTGGAAAACTTAAGGTTAGATTGTGCTAAGATAAATTGTAGAACAAAAATTGAGAAAGATGGAAAGGATTTGCTGAAATAGCTAACTGAACTAGAACACATAAAAGGGAGGTGTGAGGAGGTTGATGAAACAAGTAAATGAAAAGCAAAGATACGGAAATATTGGATGTGTTTTTAAGTGTTTTTGTTATTGTTTTGTTGTATTGTTTTTTGTTTTTGTTTTTATTTTTGATGTATTGTAATTTTTATTGTCTCTTTTTTCTTTTTTCTGTAACTATTAAGCCTCTAATAAATATCATTTTTTTTAAAAAATGAAATTCAACATGGCCTTTCATGCTGCTAGCTAAGGAAGTGATTTGTTATATCTTGTACCACATTCACTTCCTGTTCGCTTGAAGCTCAGCCTGTCCTGGCTTGTGGCTGTTCCTGGTTTGTAGTTTTGTAGCTGTTTCATTCTGGCTTGCTTTGGTTACATAAGATTTGCCATAACTGCCTCCAAGGTTACAAGGGGGAGAGGGAAAGGTCCCTTGCTTTGCCCCTCAAAGGAGGTTCCTGCTGGGAGGGAGACAGAGGGGTAGGAGAGGCATTCATAGGATCATAGAATTCATAGAATAGTAGAGTTGGGACCCCAATGGTCATCTCGTTCAACCCCCTACAGTGCAGGAATCTCAACTAAAGCATCCATGACAGATGACCCTCCAACCTCTGTTTTAGAGTCCACAACCTCCCAAGGTTGGGAGGAAGCAATTTTGAGTGAGAAGGTGGTGGGTGGAGAAAGGGTTAATCACCTCTCCCCATTTTGGGAGGGGCACAGTTGGCCACCCTAACTTTAGGATTGCAAATGGTGCTCTTCTGCCCAGGAGTCTGACTTGGCAGGCCCTTGGTCACTCACAATTCACAAAACCCACCTAACGCGCAACATACAGAAGTAAGGTAGTACACGGTGCCCTTGATGTTTGTAAAGCCAAAAGCTTCACCAAAGAAGCACCTCTGCAATGTTTTGCAGAGTCATAGTTAAAACGTCATCACTGTTGTGTGGGTGCTCATCAGAACATGATTCGACGATGAGAAGGAAATGCAAGTTTTAAAGCGAAAGTTGGGAGGAGCAGAGAACTTTGGGAAGATGTACAGATAGCCGTTGCCTTTTCAAACTCATGTCATTTTGGAACAAAGTTACAAGAACAACTGTTCCAAGACGTGTGCATACTACATATAATTAACATTATTCTACTATGTGTGTAGGGACACGGGTGGCGCTGTGGGTTAAACCACAGAGCCTAGGGCTTGCCGATCAGAAGGTCAGCAGTACGAATCCCCGCGAAGGGGTGAGCTCCCATTGCTCGGTCCCTGCTACTGCCTACCTAGCAGTTCGAAAGCACGTCAAAGTGCAAGTAGATAAATAGGTACCACTCCGGCGGGAAGGTAAACGGCGTTTCCGTGTGCTGCTCTAGTTCACCAGAAGCGGCTTAGTCATGCTGGCCACATGACCCGGAAGCTGTACGCCCGCTCCCTCAGCCAATGAAGCAAGATGAGCACCACAACCCCAGAGTTGGTCACGACTGGACCTATTGGTCAGGGGTCCCTTTACCCTTTACCTTTACTATGTGTGTGCACAAATGCCTGATGTTTGGAACCCGTCATGAGAACTGCAGTGTTGGAACATGCCGTGTGGAGTGGAGCCACATGGGTGGTTGTTGTGACAAATGATACAGCCTTTGAGTGAAGGATTGTCACACAGAAGCAATTTGTCTGCTGTGCTTGTCTGAATGTCTTAACATTTGAACTTGCCCAAAGATATCTATGAAATAGAATAATAAAATAGCTGATGCCCAGTGATACACACACTCTGGTGTTGCAGAGCATACTTGAAAGCCCACAGTTTTTCATTAATATAAAATAATGGGATATGACAGAAGAGTAATACATACCGCTTAGCTTCCAGGTTATTTTTTTTAAAATACACAACATCTCCAAGGTTTATTGTCTGAGCCAGAATGGTGACAAGTATATTAAAAATGTGTTAAATCACATAAAGCGCTTAGGGCTGCCATACATGTTTGAGAAGAAATTAAAGCTCCAAAGAAAATAATATAAATATCATTCCTTTCTCTCGGGGCATTGTTTTCTGCTTGATCTGTGTTTCATTGCAATATGTACGCTGGAAAGGCTGAAAGGAAAACAATTTTATTGAGAAACGTTTCCCGCACACCCCAAGCAATGATGTGATTCTGGGAGGCACTGATAATTTTCTGCTCTCTGCTGAACTCTGTCTGCTTTTAGACATAATGCAAAGCCATGGTTTGCCTTGACCCTTGGGCTTACATACTTCCTCTTCTCTGTATGCAAAGGAAGACGATCAGAAGTTTTTGTTTTTAGTGTGTGGGAAACCATAGCTGCAATTACATCCAAACATGCCAACATAGGATCCCAAACCATGTGGGCCAACCCCTGCCATAGTTTCAACTCTAGTGCCAAACCATGGGATTGTCTGAGAGAGGGAAGGTACTCAGTCCCAAATATTGTAGCCGTTCTTAGTTAGACACATAGTTCACAAGACTGGTGTTTCTAAGGTACGCAGGAATTTTCTCCCACACTATATTTAGGATTTGTAACATTTCTCTTAAATAACTTTGATATAACTTTGAATATTTTCATGATGGCATTTCAGAACATTCCAGTTTGTATTTCTCATTTTGGAATGACAGCAGGAATGAAACTCTTCCTTTTGGCTCATTGATCCATCAGTTTTTCTAGCTAATTGATTTACAGTTTGGCAATAGAGGTAACTCATTCTTTAGTCATTCTTCAGCAGAACTACTCCCTATCACAAGAAGCCTTCTGATACAAGACCTCGTACTTACACAGGCAAAACAGTAGAATATTAATAGAGTGGAATATTATGGAAATTTGCATTTTTTTCTGAATGTGAGTGGTGCTGTTCTGTATTTGTCTGTTATTTTGGAGCTGAAGCTAGGTTGGTTGTGCCCTAAATCCTTTTAAGCTGACCATTGCTTAGAGAGAAAGCAAGTGCAGCTGTCAAGAGGATAGCCCTCAGTGCTCCCCGCCAGACCTTCCCAACCCTCCTAGCCAGAAATATTCCCCCAGTTCCTCACAACAACAGCACTTACGATTTGGTCCAGGTTATAACATGAGAAGGTGCAGTCCAAGCCTGCCTTCAGCATAGCAGAATGGATGGAAGATTTTCCTTTTTAAACACTTACATTTTCACAAATAAACAATCAGTCCAACCATGCAATAATGCATATTAACACAATTATCCAATCACCCATTGATAATTCATCTCAGTACAGCTGAATACTTCTTTACAAGTGTGTGTGTGTGTGTGTGTGAGAGAGAGAGAGAGAGAGAGAGAGAGAGAGAGAGAGAGAGATGGATTTGTAATTGTAGTGAACTAAGTCTAGGGACACGGGTGGCACTGTGGGTTAAACCACAGAGCCTAGGACTTGGCCGATCAGAAGGTTGGCGGTTCGAATCCCCATGACGGGGTGAGCTCCCGTTGCTCGGTCCCTGCTCCTGCCAACCTAGCAGTTTGAAAGCACGTCAAAGTGCAAGTAGATAAATAGGTACCGCTCTGGTGGGAAGGTAAATGGCATTTCCGTGCGCTGCTCTGGTTTGCCAGAAGCAGCTTAGTCATGCTGGCCACATGACCTGGAAGCTGTACGCCGGCTCCCTCGGCCAATAAAGCGAGATGAGCGCCGCAACCCCAGAGTCGGTCACAACTGGACCTAATGGTCAGGGGTCCCTTTACCTTTACCTAAGTCTAATGACCATGACTGTCAAGCATGATATTCTGGCTTAAATTTCTAAAAGCGCCCAACTCCATTTTGGTGAGATAACAAAGGTGATGGATTCTGTATCATTCACTCACAGGGAGAATCCTTCTGCACTCTGCCCCCTCTCTGCAGTTCTGTATTTTATTTTATTTTTTGCCTTCCGGCCTGTGTTCTTAGAATGCCTGTCTACCTTGTTAGTAGACAGAGATGCAATTGTCTAGATCAGGCTGCATTTCATCCTTCAGCTCTAGCTCAGCACTCCCTGGCTTTTCGCAAGTCTGCCCACAAAACATTGATTGGCCTGTGTCACTAGGGGACAGACATCCTTTCACTGAGTGCTGGTAGCTTTTCATTATTACATGGCAGGAGTCTAGACCTTGGGAGATTCGGATGAAATAGAGCTCCTGCTGGAGTCTGTGCCTATCAGATAACTTTCTTATTCCTCCATTCTTTGTTTCCTTGGAACATAATGGGAGCCTCCCGGGTTCCCAATCTAGCTTTTGAAAACAGGTTTTTACTTCTTAGAAAGCTGTGCTTGCTGACACCTGAACTGTGCATTTGGGTTGGGGAAAAGGGGTTCAGTTTGTAATTTTTTAAAACTTTCCAATAAAAAATAAGCATGTGTCTGTACAGTGGTGAGGCAGTGGATCCATGCACCTTACCTGGTTATGGCTGGGACTGGGCATGATGGCTGGGACTGAGGTTGAGGCTCTGTGGATGCAGTGGGGCAGCAGATCCGGGGCATCAGCTGGTGTGTCTGTGTCGCCCAAACCCCATTGCCACCCTGCCCTGCCCCAGTGCCGTCCAGGTAAGCGCCAGCAATGCTGAGCTTGGTGGGGGTTGCTCAGGGGCTCCATTTCTCTGGCTGTTGCTGCATAGAAATGACCTTGTCTTTTCCATATCACCTTAGTAAAAATAAAAATTTGCTTTTCAGTCATTCCTTGAAATACCTTATCTTTTCATTGTCTGAATGGTGTGTTAATTCCAATTTCCTTCGCAATAGATCTATTTTTACCTATTGCATAAAGGTCCTGCGGATTTAGATTTTACTCAGCCCATGCTTAAATACTTGTTACTAGTTTAAAAAATATTTTTTCAGAGAAAGGCGTCGTCGGGTGCCTTGAAGACCGGAGAAAAATCTATTAGGGCTGTTATAACTACAGCTTTTGAACTTGTTTGTGATTGTGTGTTAAATTTTAAATGAGAGCCATCCGAGTTTCGATGTCATTGGAAGTTCGGCATACCTCTGATTAATGCCAGGGTGTCTTACAACAATTTGTGTTAGATTCCCAGTGGGTCTGTGCATTCTTCTTGTATTTTGGTTGAGAGTTTCTATTGTCTGGCCATGCAATTACTTCTCCAGAAGTGTTTCTGGCATTTGTATTGGAATATTATCTGCATCTGTATTGGAATGGTTTGTAAGATTTATTATTATTATTATTATTATTATTATTATTATTATTATTATTATTATTATTATTTTACTGGTTGTTTGCTGCCCTGGGCTCCTTTGAGAGGGAGGACGGGGTATAAATTTAATAAATAAATAATATTGCAAAGCATCTAGATTGCAGCATCTTTTTTATTTCGTAAGACAGGCAATGTAAAATTAAGAAAAGAGCAGCCCAGGAAGGACTGAAAAGCCTAGATCTTTCTTTGCTCACATTTCAGAGGGCAGTTTCAAGATAATGTGACTAATGTATTTTGTCGTAGATATGTTGATAGGTTTGTGCAACAGCTACTGCGCTATTTTAGCAATTTGTATATTACTCATATTTATGTGGAGCTTATCTCTAAGCACTCTACCAACAGAACCAGACTGGCTTTGGCTTTGCCAGATGGCAAAGGAACGGAGGAATGGATGAGAGGGGAACAGCTGAGACAAATAGCTCTGGGAAGAAAGACGAGGAGAATGAGAACAGTTTGAATGAGAGATGGGAGAGTTCCATAAGAAGGTAACACTCTCTCTCTCTGTGTGTGTGTGTGTGTGAGAGAGAGAGAGAGACAGAGAGAAAGAGAGAGAAAGAGAGAGAGAGAGGTTGTTAGGACATAATTTTGTGTGAATAGAAAGACATTATAGGTTTCCTATGAAAGATATGCATGTTTTCTTCCTGCAAATGTAAAGAAAGATTTTGGTTCAATAGCCCAGCTTGCTGTTGATCTGTGCATATGCTGCCCTACTGAATGATTATATGTTTTGAAAAGAGACAAACATATCACCCCATTGTATCCCGTATTGCGACCACGCCATGTTAGCATCAGGCAAATTTTATTGATTGTTCTTTTTTTATTCTTTCTCTCTCTCTCTTTAATGTGGACTGCCCAGGGTAATATACAAATTGCCTGGCTGATTCAGTAAATGTTCTTCCTCTTTATATCTGTTGAAGTGCAGACTGTAAGTTCTCCAGAACAGGAAACCTCTGTTTATGTTTTCTTGCAAAGCCTTATGTTACATTGATGGCACCATCCAGTCTTTGCACTAGGGCAGGCATAGGCAAACTCGACCCTCCAGTTGTTTTGGGACTACAATTCCCATCATCCCTAACCACTGGTCCTGTTAGCTAGGGATGATGGGAGTTGTAGCCCCAAAACATCTGGAGGGCCAAGTTTGCCTGTGCCTGCACTAGCGGGAGATACCTTGGACTGAACTAATGGCACCTGAAACTTGCCTTTGCCTCTGCCATTTTTCAAAGGCTTCTATTTCATCTCATGACACTTAGTCCAGTTGTTACTTTCACCCCAGGGATTTCTATCCCCATAGCCTGTTTCCTCACTTCTCGTTGGAATGGAAGCAGGCCCTATGAGTCTACATGATTTGCTGTGACTTCCCTCATTCCAATTCTGTGTCAATGGTAGCAAAACAAAAATTCCCAATGTGAGGAACGGCTAAGGGAGCTGGGCATGTTTAGCCTGGAGAAGAGGAGGTTAAGGGGTGATATGATAGCCATGTTCAAATATATAAAAGGATGTCTCATAGAGGAGGGAGAAAGGTTTTCTGCTGCTCCAGAGAAGCGGACACGGAGCAATGGATCCAAACTACAAGAAAGAAGATTCCACCTAAACATTAGGAAGAACTTCCTGACAGTAAGAGCTGTTCGACAGTGGAATTTGCTGCCAAGGAGTGTGATGGAGTTTCCTTCTTTGGAGGTCTTTAAGCAGAGGCTTGACAACCATATGTCAGGAGTGCTCTGATGGTGTTTCCTGCTTGGCAGGGGGTTGGACTCGATGGCCCTTGTGGTCTCTTCCAACTCTATGATTCTATGATTCTAATGTATGACAGCCACACATTGTACACGTACCATTTAGAGACTGGGATGAAAAGCTTATCATGGAGAATGCTGGTTCTAGTGTGAAAGTAATATCTAAAATGGCATTTTTGCCGCTTAAAGTTTTTGTGTGGGATCCAGTTGATTCTCTTTGTGCTTCTTCTCCAGAAGAAGTGTCTAAGAATGGAAGAGGAAGGGAGGGGATTTGACCTCCCCTGCCTGTTGCAGCCCTCCAGTCTGACTCCCACCCTGTTCTGGAGAACTTCATGACCCTCCAGAGCAGATTTTCAGGGGTCCTGGGGTCTGCGAGGGGGTGGGAGATAATGTTTCTCTTCCACTTCCATTAGCAGATGCCTCCACTGGCTCATTCCCGGGCATCAGTTGGGTGCAACCCTTTGCTGAAGAGGATAGCCTTCTGTGCCTTGTTGCAGTGGCGTAGCATGGTTGTCAGCACCCGGGGCAAGGCAAGTAATTTGTGCCCCCTAACCCTAACCCCCAGATGTTGCGCCCGGTGCGGCCGGGCCCCCCTGCACCCCCCACGCTACGCCACTGCCTTGTTGCAGTGTGTATTTTCATTCCTGAGCTGTTCTTATGAATGGCAAGGCAAACCATGAATATGATGAAGCCTAAAATCTATAAATTAGTCAGGAGTGTTTTTAAATTATTAATGCATTCTGTGCTTCTAATTAACTTCTGGAAAAGCTTTTTTTAAAAAAGTACCTTACGTATGAATTTGATTCTTAATTCAACCAGAATTTTAATTATTTATTCTCCTGTATAAACCCTTCCATATTGCTGTTTAAAAGCAGCAGCACAATCTATTCTTTCAGAGGTGGTGAATGACTTTTCCTTGCTGTAAATATTTCAGCGTGTTAGTAATAATACTAAGCATTTACATGCAGGTCTCTCAGATGTGCCCTCAAATGATGTAATAAAGATACAGCCATTGTCTGCTATTGTCAGGAGAGACGGTAACACTTGCAACATTTATCCATCAGAGATCTTGCATGGCAGCTAATTCTGAATACTGATTTATTTCCAGACAAATACAATTACAGAAAAGAAGGGGATACAGCAATGCTGATGCTGTTCAGCATTCTTCTCTTTGCCCATATGTTGCAGGTAATGTTCTCCCTTCACAGCATTTGTCTTGCAATGACTCCTCCAGAGCCTTTGCTCACATTTGCTTTGCTTCTGTATCACTCAGAGCTGCTGTGTCTCTGCAAATCACTATTAATAGATTGGGAGCAGGACACAGGATTGTGTGTTCTCTTCCTGGAGTGAATCCCCTGCTCCTGCCTTAACTGCTGTTAAAGGATACAGCAGCATCACCTTTTGCTATGATGAAGTCCAGGTGGTTTTGTTGCACAACCAGAATTTGTAATCAAGAGTTGGAAACTGATTGCAAAGCCCGGTTAAAAGAGGCCCTGACTGGTCTGCACTGCTTTTAATGTTGGTGCTGGTGTTACGTCTCCCATAGCTATGGTTAGGTAATGCCCACTGTGACCAGTTGACAAGGCAGTTAGAGGATAATGTCGCTTGCAGCTGCTCTGACTTAGACAATGCACTAATAATAATGGGATCTGTTCTGGCTATTTCTTGGGTTCTTTTCTGTCAATTCCATATGGGCACTTTCCCACTTGGGGAAACAAGATCCTGGAAAAAGTGACTCACCACATGTTTTCTGAATCTTGCCTGTTATTAGAATAGCCAGATAAGAGCTGGTGAATAAAGACTGCCTCAGGATAGCTCAGTCCCATCCTAAGGAATGGCTATTGTTGCTCCATCACTTAACCTAACTGAACGACTATCACCCTGGGCAAAATTTATCATATATTGACATGGTTCTTGGAAACATGTTAGAGACTGAAGTCAAAGTATTATTAGATTTGAATTCTGGTGCTGGAGGAGACTCTTGATAGTCCCATGGACTGCAAGAAGATCAAACCTCTCCATTCTGAAGGAAATCAGCCCTGAGTGCTCACTGGAAGGACAGATCCTGAAGCTGAGGCTCCAATACTTTGGCCACCTCATGAGAAGAGAAGGCTCCCTGGAAAAGACCCTAATGTTGGGAAAGATGGAGGGCACAAGGAGAAGGGGACAACAGAGGACGAGATGGTTGGACAGTGTTCTTGAAGCTACCAGCATGAGTTTGACCAAACTGCGGGAGGAAGTGGAAGACAGGAGTGCCTGGCGTGCTCTGGTCCAGGGGGTCACAAAGAGTCGGACACGACTAAACGACTAAACAACAACAACAAGTTATTTGGATCCATTTCAGTCTGGTTTCTGGTCCAGTTCTGAAACTGAAACTTCCTTATTCATGCTTGTGGATTGTGGCTGTCAAGGGAAGTGAGATCCTATTACGGTAATTATCTTGGATCTCTAAGTGCCACTCAGTACTACTGACTATGTGTGAAACAATAGAACTTTAAGCCATTTTGTGTTTGGTTTCTTGTTGGAAAACTGTTGCTTCTTGCTTTCAAAGCTCTCTTCCAGAGGAGGGTCAAAGGTTCAAGGAAAGTTCGATATTTAAGTGTGTATATTTTGCTAATGAAGTTTTTTTATACGGGGGCATTGCTCCCAGGAAGGTCAAAGATTCATCACAGAAAACTGTTAATTAAGAAGAAATAGAAACTTAACCAGGACGTTACTGTTGTCCTGATTGGCTAAAAGGTTGTTAGGAAGATGGGGGGGGGGAGTACATAAGCCAAGAGGGAAAACAGGGCATTAACGGAAGGTTGTGGAGTCAGCAATGTGAAGAGCTGGCACTTAAGAGTTGTGGGAGGAATGAATTAGGAGAGGACCCTGAAGCTGAACTAGAGGCTGCAAATGGATTATGTAGAATATGTGTAGTTGGATATGTTCATTTTTTTATTTGCTCTTACTAAAACTGTAAAACTAGCTTTTATCTAAAATCACTTTCTCAAAAATTGTTTTAAACTTGTTGTCTACTAAATTATTTGGGAGAAAAAAGAACTGTCTGATGCCTTTTAATTCAGCTCATGACAAAGTGACACATCACTGTAACCAGTACTGAGAGTAGGTTGGGCCAGCTAAAATCCAAAATGTTAAAGGATTGGTTAATGGAGGCAGCCTAACCAGTTAAGAAGAAAGAGGATTTGACTGGGCTGGTTTACTTGCTTCGCCTCCCTCTCATGGGGGAACACCTGGTTGGGAATGGAAAGCCTTCCTTCCTCATGGGTCACTTTCAGAAGATGCTTTGGGAGGCTTATGTTCCACCCCATAGCCTTGGGCAAGATTACATCTTGTCTCCCATGCTCTGTATCATCTGCATGAAATGAGCAAGGTCCTTGGAAGATTTCAGCTGAGATGTCTTCAGTATGCATACCCAGCTCTATATCTTGTTTTCATATTCTGATCCCAGTGAGGCAGTAGAAGTTCTACACCCAAGTCAAGTGCCATTTATTTTATTGGATGCAGGTGGAGAAACTGGCGCTTAATCTAGACAAGAGTTGCTGATGGTTGGAGGTTTAGGTCAGGTGTGGGGAACTGGATCCAGTCTGTGAGACAGTACCCCCGCCTTTTGGCCAAGAACTGTCACCCTTTCCCCCAAATGAGCAACTTCTGCATTGAAAATTGAACCTTGCAAAAATTTGACACACCGCTATAAAAATGATACTGCTTGCACTTTATGGGAAATTATATAGGTTGTCCCAGAAGGCTTGTTTGTTTTTCCTGTTATGCATTTATGACCTTTGTTGCAATTTATTTGTCCCTTGAGTAAGTGCCACGTTGATTCTCTTGCCTTCTGCAATGTAATTAGAAGAAACAAGAAATGTCCGTTGTGCAATTTTTAATGTGCAGATAATTGACAGGAATTATCCTAAATTCATGCTTACTTATGTTCTGCTGCAGAAGGGTCTCTTTTGTTGTGCATCTTTCAAAGTGCTGTTTTTGAAAAGCTAAGCGCTAAGTTGAATTACCGATGATTCACGGGGCAATAATGTAATGGCAAGTTCCCATAGGGTATGCTTTAAGGGATTAATAAACAGTGGCTAATAGATATCGATTCAGAGGCTGCAGCTAGTGCAGAATGCATCTGCTAGGTTGGTAAGTTGGCATCTGCTAGGTTGGCATCTGCTAGGGCAGCCCAATGGAACCGTGTTCCACCATTCCTGAAAGCCCTTTACTACCTGTCGGTGAGCTGCTGAGTCCAGTTCATACAATACAATACAATACAATACAATACAATACAATACAATACAATACAATACAATACAATACAATGCCCTAAACAAGTTGGGACCCAAGTATCTGAAAGAGTGACTCCCCTGATATCAACCATCTTGGGCCCTACATTCGGCAGGGGAAAGCCTGCCAACTGGTCATCACCCACCACGTCCCTTTTCAGTTGTCTGAGACTCAGCTCTGGTTGGCAGCAGGATTGGACTCCTGGCAGCCTGATGGAACTGGCTCAAGCACTGTGGTGGGATTTTCTGAAAAGACAGAGCTCTGCTCTCCCCTTTATATACTGTTTATTATGCTGACCAAATTAATGCATTACTCTCCTGTTTCTTGAGTTGCATTCCCATGGTCTTGAAGTTCTTGTAAGGCTAGGCGAGTACCCCAAATGGGCAGCAAACAGCCGAAGAGGATACTCATGTTTTTATCTTCAAGATACTCCTGCACTAGCACCAGGTTGACTTCAGTGGTTGGCATGCAGCTACTATTCAGTACAAAGTGGGTCCCCATTAGATTCTGCTTAGGCTTATCGCTCAGGCAGAAATAGCCCAACATTTTCAGGCTGTGCTCTCTTGACTTATAGCTTCTACGAGATAATGCTGAATGCAAGAGTTGGATTTAACTCTTTAGAGGACTCAGGCACTCATCTGGCATGAGAGGGGCAATTGCTGAGTACTACCTAAAACCTCATTAAAACCACAGTTGTCTTCCACGATATTCCCGTACAGCTGAGCATCTGGATCAGTGCCAATTTCCTTGTGTAACTCCACTTTAATGCCATTGTGGTGCATGATCTCTGGCTTACTGTGGCTGACGTGACGGGTTTGTCTCATAGAGCGTCCAGCCCACTGCTGGCAAATCAGAAATAATATTCTTAGTTAGTATGGCACCTGAAAGACTTTGTGTTTTGAAGTCTCTGTGTCCACACTGCGACCTTATTGGGTCTTCCAGTTATCACTATTCTTGTGCAAAGTAACTTGCATCCTGTGCTGGAGTGAAAAACCGGCAGTTGCTTTCACTCTTATTTAGTGCACATTATCATTTTCTTCCTTTATAATTTTGCTGCCATTCTGCAGTGAAAGTGTCTAAATAATGTCTGGCCCTTCTATTCAAATGGCAGAAGCAACCTAATATTTAAGAGACTGTAGCAAAATCCCATTCAGTGTGAGAGATGCAGAGGAAGGGCTTGTGGTTGTCTCAAAGACCTTTGAGGGAGTTGGGAGTTCATTGTAAATCTGCATCCTCTGTGCACAAAGACACATCCCTCTTTCGGGACATCTTTTGATTTGGCCCTGACTACTCAGGACTTGCCACCTTTCTCTCCCATCTTAATTTTTGTGTAAAGGTAAAGAGACCCCTGACCATTAGGTCCAGTCACGGATGACTCTGGGGTTGCGGCGCTCATCTCGCTTTATTGGCCGAGGGAGACGGCGTACAGCTTCCAGGTCATGTGGCCAGCATGACTAAGCCGCTTCTGGCAAACAGAGCAGCACACGGAAACGCCGTTTACCTTCCCGCTGGAGTGGTACCTATTTATCTACTTGCACTTTGATGTACTTTCGAACTGCTAGGTTGGCAGGAGCAGGGACCGAGCAATGGGAGCTCACCCCTTCGTGGGGATTTGAACTGCCGACCTTCTGATCGGCAACCCCTAAACTCAGTGGTTTAACCCACCGTGCCACCCACTGTTAGCCGCAGCAAAATACAAAGGGATTAAACAAACTAAACTTCTACCATTTTATCTCCAAGCCAGAAAAGCTTTTCCTTCCTAAAGTTTTTTCTTGTCAGGTACAGAAGAGGGGGCCAGAAAAGAAGAAAAAGATGAAAGGGGAAGATTTTGTCGTCATTATGGAAATAGTCTGTCTCTTTTAAGACAGAAGATTTTTATTATGTTCACATTAGCAGCTTAAAACACAGCAAGATCATTTTCCCCTGCTGTGTTTCAAGCCATGTTGGCACAGTGCTGCTCACATCAGAGAGAGTTTTTTTGGGGTTTTCCTGCCCCTGCAACCCCCCCCCCCAAACTCCTATTCATGAAGTTGACATCCTCACATGCGCCACACCTCTGCATGCATGATGCATGTCTCAAATGTCTACATCATTCTTAAGTATGAATTCAGCTTAAGCTTTCTAGTCAGGGTTAGGATTTTGAGAAAAAATGTATCAAGCAGCAGAATTTGCCACAGGATCAATTGCGGCTAACATCATATGAATGCAGCTTCAGAAATTAGAAGCGGAAGCACACTGGACATGGAGTAAGCACTAATGTGAACATGCACCTTATCTGGGAACAATTTCCAGCATTGCTGCAATGTAAATTTTTGGCATGTGGAGAAAGGAAGAAAGTGGACCCAAATAAGACACGTGGGGCAAAGGAGTTCTGAATACCTTTGGGTACAATCCATATATATGTATATATATATTCCATTTGTATGGTGTGCATATCACCAAGTTCAAACACTTTTAAGTCCCATTGATTTCAGCAGAAGAGATTTAACTACTTACTTGAAGGTCTGAAATCAATGGAGTTTAAGTGGATCATACCCTCTGTCACTAAGAGAGTATCTCCTGTGATGCCTGCCGGCAAGATCCCTGCAATCTTATATCTCCAATTTAGCTGAAATCTTTTTATTAGCTCTGCTTTGGTCTGAGGCTCCAGGTTCAGCAAAGCTTGCTTTGGTCCGAGAGATAGGTTTGCTTGGATCAAAACAAAGTGCCATGCAGTTGATTTGCAAGCTAATCAAGAGGAACGTTTCAGTTTTCAAAATCACTTGTCTCTGGAAAACTTCCCAGCCTGCATGGAGGGCTTCTTTGTCATTAAAAAATGGCACTTGGGCAGTGCAGCTAGGTAGAACCAAAACTGTGGATTGATGTAATGTTGGTGTTTTTCAGACAGCTCTTGTGTTTAACAGGATGGTTGCATGCCCTGTTAAACATCACATGCCCTATTAAACACTGTGGTTGTGATCCCAGATTAATCCAACTATATCATCTCCTTGTCACAGATAGTGCATTCGGTCGTTGAAACCTTGGAAATGGCCCCTGGTGTTACAGGAAGATATATCAGGGTGGAAAGTGGTGGAGAAGTGAACATTGTACAACAGGGCTGTAGAAGAGAGCGAGCTCCCTGTGGCCTCCCAGGTGTTATATCTACCCAGACTTAGTATGTTTATCTTTCATCGGTGCTGATCTGAAGGACTGCTTACCTAATAGTTTCAAATCATGAAAACTGGATGATAGAACACTTAATTAGGCAAATGAACCCACAAATGGGATGTAGCATCATCCTTGCAAAGGAGCCCATAAAACTTAGTAGCCCATGAACATTTTTACTAGCTTGCCTTTCCCCACATATCTATGTTAGGACATAATCCATCTTGAGTTAAATGCCTTTAAGTCCCATTTCAGAATGCAATCAGTGATAGTTGGGGGAAGTTGCATGCCTGGTTACTCAGAAGTAAATCCCAATGAGGTCAATGGTATTTACTCCTAGGTTAAGTATATAGGAGTACAGTCCTAAACCATGGGACCTTCATTATTTGTGACATATGAACAGCCTGAAAGAAAGGGAGAATTAACTTTCACCATTTAGGAAGTTTCTCTGCCAGGTAGTTGGGAGCTATTATTCCTCACTACAGGCAAGCATGGAGTAGCTGCTTGCAAATCTTTTACATTAATGCAAATGCTCACTCAGTCTACCATGGATTATTAGAGAACAAGGATGCCGGGATGTTGTTAAAAATATGTTGTGACAGTACCATAGCATGCGATGCAATTCTCTCCCTTAACTTCAGAGACACCCAGGGTGTGAATCTATTGCTACAAATTGGTTTCTCTGGGGGACAAGCTAAAACTAGGCCTGTTTTTTAGTAACCCTCTAATTAACTGATTTTAAGAATACAAGAGAGAATCTGGAGAAGTGCAGCTTTACAGAAGTACGGAGAAGAAAAACTTAACAGCAGAAATAGGATCAGTTCCTAGAAACAGGCAGAAAAATACTTTGCATAGTTATCTGTGAAGGAATTGGGCTTTACAGCCTTGAAATGCAGATTTTTACTTATCTATAGCATGGGAATGGGTGTCAAGTTGGCCGGGCTTGTTGCAACTTGCAGGGGGATTATAATGATAACTTGGAGACAAAGGGCTTATCTACACTTAACTGTAGTGTTGCCCCCACTCTTTCCAGGCACTTAAAAGCTCTGTATCCAAGTGCTTCCTCACTCTCAAGAAAAAAAAACCTCTTTAGTTCTTAGTTGGAGCAAATGTCAGTTCAGGTTTTCTGCAGATTGCCGTTTGTTCTGATTGAGCTTTAAAGAGCAGATTTTTACAATGAAAGATCCGCAGCAGAAAAAATGGGTGCTGAGACAGAGAACTTTAAAGTGCAGGCCGTCCCTGGAAAAAGCAGAGAAAAAGTAAGTTGTGGATAAGCCCCTAGTGATTGCCCCAATGGTCTATACATAAAGATAGGTGTGTCCATCATTATGTATGCCCAGAACTGAACAGCCATCACGGAAGAGTGGCAGATTTAAAAGCACCAGACTTCCTTTAAAAGCATCAGTTTTAGGGACTGTGTTGACCAGAGATAGTGGATGCATTTTCATTTATATTGTTTTGTCAGTTTTATTCCAAAGGGGAATGTACTAGTTTTCAGTAATGCATGCTCACCTTTCTCTTAAATTCCATTCTTTTCTTCTGTTTCAATAAACTTCAGAATTTGTTTCAAAAGCCTGCTGTGGCCTCTCTTAACACCCTTATGCCTGAAAGTCCACAGTACCTAAAGAGACATCAGGGAGACTCCAGAAATGTTATTTAGGCTGATTGATAAAGGGGGAGCATTATATAATAATTGCATTCCTTTATCTGTTAAACCACAGAGCCTAGGACTTGCCGATCAGAAGGTCAGCGGTTCGAATCCCTGTGACAGGGTGAACTCCCGTTGCTCGGTCCCTGCTCCTGCCAACCTAGCAGTTCGAAAGCACGTCAAAGTGCAAGTAGATAAATAGGTACAGCTCCGGCGGGAAGGTAAACGGCATTTCTGTGCGCTGCTCTGGTTCACCAGAAGTGGCTTAGTCATGCTGGCCACGTGACCCGGAAGCTGTACGCCAGCTCCCTTGGCCAATAAAGCGAGATGAGCGCCACAACCCCAGAGTCAGTCGCGACTGGACCTAATGGTCAGGGTCCCTTTACCTTTTTACTATCTGGTGGCAACAAGTTGTTAAAAGGGAAACGGTGGGCTGAGCAGACTTGATAACAGCACTACAAACGCTTGCGCTTAGTGACATTCCCTGCAGCGGGTAATTTCTGGATGCGTAATTTTTAGCCACAAAATTGTTCTTTTTACATCAGAAGGGAGAAAGGGCAGAATGCTGCCCTTTGAAAATAATACCTTCATCACAGTGAACTTGAACACAGTGAATCTGGGGACAGGGGCATAGCCTATATAGATTCCATAAAATTCAATAGAAGGAATGAGAAAAGACCACGGATTATGGGAGTTACAGCCCAAGAACATCTGGAGTACACCACATTGTCCAACTTTGACTTAGAACAGAAATGGCGGATCTTTGGCTTTTCCCATGTTTCTGAACTACTATCATCCCTGGTCATTGGCCACATTAGTCTCCATCCCCATTGTTCATCCTGGACACTGAAGTCCAGCTCCGAGGGCCATCTGGCAGTTCCCTCACTGTGAGAAGTGAGGTTAAAGGAAACTAGGCAGAGGGCCTTCTCGGTGGTGGCACCTGCCCTGTGGAACGCCCTCCCGCCAGATGTCAAGGAAATAAACAACAATCTGAATTTTAGAAGACATCTGAAGGCAGCCCTGTTTAGGGAAGTTTTCAATGTTTGATGTTCTATTGTGTTTTTTATATTCTGTTGGGAGCCGCCCAGAGTGGCTGGGGTATAAATAATAAAATTATTATTATTATTATTTGCTGCTGGGGTGGTGGGAGTTGCAGTTCAGAAACACCTGGAAGATGAAAGGTTCTGTACTCCTGACCTAGAGCATAATAAGAGCCCTGAGGCCTGTATAGTCTGGCATTCTGTATCCTATGAGAGCCACTCTAGATGCCTATGAGATGCCCAGAATCAGAATGCACCCATTTGTTCTTCAGTAAAATACAGAAGTGTCTTATTGGCTATTTGCATTCTTGATGAGCACCAAAGGCTATTTTTTAACAGGCATGTTACTTGCACATGTAAATGAGCCATCGGAGATTAATCACCACAGATGGGTGTTTTATATCACCCAGTGTCAGATCTGGAGGAAAAAAAGTTAAGAAGTGCTGTGAGAATGATTTCGAAAAATAAGAGCCTCTTTTGGCAAGAAATCCTCTCCTGAATTGAAAAATTGGAGGACAAGTTTCAGTATAACACTAGAATCACTGCAGAGACCGCCATGGGAAATGGTGGCAATTTCTCCCCATAAAATAATTCCCATTGGGGGCTTTGCATATAATCTTTCTGTAGCATTGTTTACACCAGAGTCATTTAAAAAAAATATTTTTCTTTGTTATCCTAGAGATAGGCAGCTGTTCATTTCTCTCTCTCCTCTCTCTCTCTCTCTCACTGTGTATACATCCCCATTTATTCTGTGTCCAATGCATTTATTCTGTGTCCACTACCAGCTTGTGAAGTGGTGTACACCTGACCTCAGTCACAATCCAAATCTATCCTGTATCTATCCTGTTGTAAACTCATCAAAAATGCCAAGGTTTGATGTATTTTTCTCCAAACCAGCTTCTTTCCGAACTGAGAAAAAGATTAACCTAGCTGGTAATGTATACACAGCTCCCCCACCTCAAAAAAAAGTCTCTAGTGAATCTCACTAATTTGTAAAGCATGAATCAAACCTACCAAGGGAGCTGCAAAGTATGTCCATGGAGACTTGAAGACTTAATAAGCATTTGTATTGCATTCAAATTGTTCCACATATATTGTCTTGGTAATCCTTACAACAAACCCAGAAGGGAAGTCGATATTGTTATCCTCTTACTGCAGATGGGGAGCCAAGACTGGGGGGGGGGGCTGCCTATCAAAATGGCGGCTGCTTTTTGGGGATGTGATATTCTTGGAACTGGAGACTTCCCAGCTTGCAGTCTTCAGCATTACGCTGTGACTGTCCTCTAACATCGAGAAGATCCTTCCATAGTTTGGCCAAGGACAGTCATGTCACCACAGGTGACATTTTAGAGGTGGGGACAAATAGGACCACTCTGTTTCCCCCTAAGTAACTGCACGCCTGTCCTTGAAAGGGCATAGGCTTTTTCTGGCAAAAAGACTAATATTGTCACTCAAGGGACATGAGTGCTGTCACTTGTCTTGGTCTGCAAGTGTATTGAAACAGTAAAGCCCTGCTCAAAATACACCACATTCTATATCTAAGTAACCACCAAGAAACAGTCCAGTGAAGTAGACCAGTGATGTGATCCACGTACCACATCAATATTGTCTAAATAACGCATCTGCTAAGGACATGGATTTGGAAACACTTGGAAGCAGTCAGCTTGACCTTACTTTTGCATGTTTCCTAAAGCCCAGTGTAAGGGTGAGGACTGACCCCCTCCTTCACCCCCAAGGTATACCAGAGAACTTGGTAGGAAGGCAGAATCCTGAGTCAAGACTCTTGACTCTCCCAACTAATGCAAAGTGGCTCAGAGATCCGCAGCGGGTGAAAGACTTGAGGAGCAGGAGATGTATCTCACATTATTCTGGGCTGCCAATGCAGGTGGTTGCAAGAAGAAAATTCACTGTTGCTCCTGAACACTGTGACTTCATTTCTGGGCAAACCCAACACCAGATTGGGACAACCTTGGGCAAGATGCCCTTAGGGGTATGGTGGAGCTCCCATGTGACTGCTAATGGGTGATCCCTGGTGGGTGATCCAAGCCCACCTAGCACCTCTTAGGTAGGTGGTCCAACCCCCACAGCCCAGGGGAACTCACCTGATGATGGGGCAAACAGCAGCAGCAGACAGGAACAAGTTATAGGACAGTGTCTGTATAGTTGTCCAGCCCAGGGAAAAAATTATGCCCTATGCAATTTGTTTTTTTAAAAAAATGCATTGCAATTTCCTGCAATGGAATAAGATAGAATAGGATTCCCTCGTCCAAATCTCTTGCTTTGAAAAGGACAATGGGAAGCAACTATGAAGGTGAAAATAAAGTTATAAAAATATCTTATTTTGAATGCATGGTGTTTAAACATAGCTGTCAACTTTTCCCTTTTCTTGCAAGGAATCCTATTCGGAATAAGGGAATTCCCCTTAAAAAAGGGGAAACGTTGACAGCTATGTGTTTAAAATGTGTCAAATGTATTTTGCTTTGCTTTTAAAGTAGGAAAATAGCATAACGTTGGAAATGTCCTAGCAAAACAACCTATGAAAGTTTCATTGAAAGGTCACAGAAGACAAGGAAGGTCATTCAAAACACATTACTAAGCTGAAGTCTCCACACACAGATGGGAAGGTGCAGACCTGAAGATAGTGTAATCAATTGCTTTTGGGGCAGCTTTTTCCATTAAGGGAAGTTTTCAAAAGGGGGAGAGGATTCTAAAGGGCCTGATTCTTTCAATAGGTGGAAACACTGAAACCAGGAGTGTTTTATTTCCAGCCATTAAAGGTAAAGGTAAAGGTACCCCTGCCCGTTCGGGCCAGTCGTGTCCGACTCTGGGGTTGTGAGCTCATCTCACTCTATAAGCCGGGAGCCAGCGCTGCCCGCAGACACTTCCAGGTCACGTGGCCAGCGTGACAAAGCTGCATCTGGCAAGCCAGCGCAGCACACGGAACGCCGTTTACCTTCCCACTGGTAAGCGGTCCCTATTTATCTACTTGCACCCGGGGGTACTTTCGAACTGCTAGGTTGGCAGGCGCTGGGTATATATCTTAAAGGCACATACACCTGCCATAGTGGAAGTGTGACACACCTTTCACTGACAGCTGCCACTCCTACTCTTCTTCCTGCCAGCCCATCACATCCGCCATGTTTCTGTACTAAACCATGGCAGCAGTGAACAAACTGTGAAAATGGCAATCAGGCAAAAAAGGATGAGATTGCTTGAGATTGCTTGCACAGAAAATTTCCTGGTCCTCTGGGAAGGATTAAAAAGTCAAAATCTACCCTTTTCAAATAAAAATGATAGGTAGATTTTATGATCTTATAACTGATAAATGAAACCTTTCTGGGACTGGTCCCGGTGGCCACTCCCAGTCACCAGTTTAGCTGCCGCATTTTTGATTAATTGCAGTTTCTGGGTCACCTTCAAAGGTAGCCCCACGTAGAGCACATTGCAGTAGTCTAACTAGATAACTAGAGCTTGCACCACTCTGGTGAGACAGTCTGCAGGCAGGTAGGGTCTTAACCTGCGTACCAGGTGGAGCTGGTAGACAGCCGCCCTGGACACAGAATTGACCTGCGCCTCCATGGGCAGCTGTGAGTCCAAAATGACTCCCAGGCTGCGCACCTGGTCCTTCAGGGGCACAGTTACCCTATTCAGGACCAGGGAGTCCTCGACACCAGCCCGCCCCCTGTCCCCCCAAAACAGTACTTCTGTCTTGTCAGGATTCAACCTCAATCTGTTAGCCGCCATCCATCCTCCAACCTCCTCCAGGACCTTCACCGCCTTCACTGGTTCTGATTTAAAAGAGAGGTAGAGCTGGGTGTCATCTGCATACTGATGAACACCCAGTCCAAACTCCCTGATGATCTCTCCCAGGGGCTTCATATAGATCTTGCCTTCTATCATTGTCCATAGCATCACTGGGGGGAGATCAGGCAGCAAGAGTGGGGCTTAATGTTGGGGGGTGGTGGGATTGAGTGAGCAAGCACAGGGGTGCGGTCTCACTCCCAACTGGTATTCTTCCCATTTGCAAACTATCTCTTTCTACATTTTGATCCTATGAGCTGCCAGAATGCCGCAACATCTTCCACCCGCAACCTTGTTGCACCGAGACAGCAATCTATGCTGACGGTGTTATCCTGACCATAGGCAACTTCATTAACTATGTGTCAGTGTGCTTGAAAGACTCAGGATTCCTTACTGAAACAGCAACATCATGCAGGGGCAGACTCTGATAATCTTTGGTAATATGGCACCCTGAACGAGACCAAAATTTGGTGCCCCCAAAGAGATCTTCTCAATTTCGGCCCTTCTCAGTTTTGCACCCCCTCAGCTTGACGCCCTGTGCAGGGAAACCAACTGCATAGCTCTAAACCTGGCACCGCCTAATGTCTTTTAAGTGACCAGTTCAGCTCTGTAACAGGTCACATGACCTACTGGCCGCAGTAGCTTTCTAGCTGACAGGAAGCAAAAGTGCAGAGCAGTCCCTTCCAGATTTCCTGTCTGAGTGTCAGCCATTCTCACCCCGCCGGCAGACCCCTATTTCATTTGAGTTCCTGGCGCAGACAGCAATTATGATAACCATCGGCAGTCAGTTGCAGAGCGAGAAGCAGAAAGGGGATTTGGGAGGGGGGGCAACCAAGACAGGGATACGTAGATAAGATAAGAAATAAAGAGACAAGTGAAGAATAAGGGGTAAAGGTGTGATTACTTCGAGAATTATTCATTGCAAATGTATCTGCACATTTTTACTCTCTATTTTCCCCCCAAAGGTGGGGGGGGGGTTGGTTTGTAACCATTGTAAAGATTGTACTTTATATGCTGTTCCATGACACACTGTCTTTAAGATGCACCCAGAGTTGAGCTGGCTAATTAACAGACACCCACAAGATCTCTTTGGGAGATCGTATCTAATTAACTTTCCAAGTCATCTGTCACTTTTTGATGATGCTTTCAAAGTATGTTTTCCCTGAATGAAGACGTGTGCTTAGGAATACCTCTGTCTAGACATATTTCCTTGCATATTCCTGCCTGAATTAAATTTTTAAGTACTAGCCTGTGGCAATCAAAGAATGTATGCTCTGTACTTTCAAAGTAATCACCTTTCCCTGGTACTTTCTCTCTTTTTTTATATCTAGTTGCTATTACTGCAATACTAAAAATCCACGACCCCCTTCTAAATAATCTCTGCAGTTTCAAATGTAAATGCAGCACACAATCCTGTGAATGCTTACGGTGAGTTAAGCCCTACTGACTTAGTAAAGGTAAAGGGACCCCTGACCATTAGGTCCAGTCGTGGCCGACTCTGGGGTTGCGGCGCTTATCTCGCCTTATTGGCCGAGGGAGCGGGTGTACAGCTTCCGGGTCATGTGGCCAGCATGACTAAGCTGCTTCTGGCGAACCAGAGCAGCACACGGAAACGCCGTTTACCTTCCCTATTTATCTACTTGCACTTTGACGTGCTTTCGAACTGCTAGGTTGGCAGGAGCAGGGAACAAGCGACGGGAGCTCACCCCGTCGCGGGGATTCAAACCGCCAACCTTCTGATCGGCAAGTCCTAGGCTCTGTGGTTTAACCCACAGCGCCACCCGCTTCCCTTCTACTCTGCAGTAAACGTGCACAGCTTTGCACACCGAATTGGGAAATGAGGTACATGGGACTTACGACTAACTAAACCTGATTAGGATTTCCTGTTTTGGCTGACAGGAGTCTCTTCAGCAGTTTATCAGCTGATGATTTTAACCTGCTGAAAATCACTGCGCGTTCTCATGTGGAAAACCTTAGGCTATGCTGTGGAAATAAGTCTTCAGCTGAAATGAAAAGTTATTAAATCAGAAGTGAAGAGAGGTGGGGGTGGATTCAAAGGAATGATCTGTTTGTTATTCTGGAGAAAACAATTTAAAGCACTCTTTAAAGCTTAGCAAAATTACTTGAAATCTTTCTGAGGAACAAGCAACCCTTTTCATCTGGCCTCCAAGGATTGAGTTTATCTTTTGGATCTAGTTGCTGCAAAACAGTGATAATGCACAAATTCCATGAGGCGTTAAATATCTGTCTACCAGTGGCTTGCAGAATTAATCAAATTACCTTTTAAAGTTAATGCAGTCGGTGAGAAGAGCTTAATGATATTCAAACCCTTCATGGTAATAATTACAGATGGAGAGGGTCAGTCAGTTGAGAATTAATGCAAAAAGTGCTCAGAATGATAATCTGAATTAATGTATTAGAGTGTTTATAACGTGTTAGGAAAGTTAGCAATGAAAATAAGAAACCGTTTGCTTTCTTTTGACAATGGCAACAAACCTAAGTTTGGATTTGAACGATTTAAGGGTGGCTGCTTATAAGCAGCAGAAAATCAAGCACAAGGAGGGAGAAAGCAGGCTAAGGAGGTTAGGCTCATATTTTGAAGGAAGAGGCTGGCTTACACAAGTAGCGAATCACATGGTGAAATGTTTCCCGTACATATTCAGACTCTTGGGACTCACATCTTTGAATGAACTGCCACACACTGCTAAGTAAGTTTAAAAGCTTTACTTACTAAACCCAAAGGTCTGATTCATGCATCGTTCTATGCAGCAGCAAGGAGAACACAGGTGAATTCCTCTTGGGAGCAAAATATGCAATATAGTTTCAGACAAGTAGTCTGAACTTTGAGCAAGTTCAGATATGCCTGTCCTGGTGGATTACATGGCAAGAATAGAATATGGAAAGGACATGAAGCAGATTCACTTCCTCCCTCACTGGAGTAAGGGGTGTGTGACCTAGCTTCATCTCGGAAGAGAGTTCTGTGGTCTTAACCCTTTAATGCACTAACTAGCACTCATGCTTAGTTATGTATGACTGCAATTTCTGACACATTCACATATTTTAATTCTCTTCTGCCTCCTGGCAATCGGATGTACAATCCACAGAAAAAAATTGCCCAGACCTGAACTGAACCTACTTGCTTTGTTTCATGTTTGTTGTAACACTTCTGTTTTCTATGGTTTTTCTGCTCTCGTTGCAACCACAGTCACGTTCTTGAAGTGTTGCAATTCTCAGCACACTTTCTCTCCCCCTTTACTGCCCTCAGCCTCATTCAGCTGCATTGCTATTGGTCACAGTTAGCCCATGTGATACTGTCAAGGTCGCATTACCACATCTGATGTGATGTCCTGAAAGCAAAATCAGTTGAGGTGCCACAACCAATAGGACCAAAAAGCAGTGAAGGCAAATGAGGCTGCTTTCTAAAACCATTTCTCTCTTCCGTTCTGCAATCCTGCTTTGCACTCCTGTTTTCACTTCCACTTCCATGCCTCCTCCCCCTCCTTAGCAGCTGCTCCAGCTCCTTGTCCTCAAGGATACAGACTCAGGCAAGTGTCCTTCAAGGAACACAGCTGGCTCCTTGAAGCAGTGCAAGGGATTGTCTGCCTTTATAAGGCTTTGAATGGGTTCAGCTCCCCAATGGTGATAGCACCTTCCATGGCTCAGCCATCAGGTCCCACCGGTAATGAGCCAAGGCTCTGGTTCCTTCCTCTGCTTGGAAGAGACTGGACCTGCCAATGTGCCCTACAAGGGGAACGCTCCATTGCCTCAGTAATGGACTGGATGAGAGCCAACACACTGAAGCTCAGCCCAGATAGGATTGAGGCACTGTTAGGGGGTGGTTCTCTAGACCAGATGGGTGGGAGATCGCCTGCTCTTGATGGGGTTACACTTCCTCTGAAGGAGCAGGTTCGTAGCTTGGGGGTACTCCTAGATCCTTTGCTGTCGCTCAAGGCTCAGGTGGCCTCAGTGGCCCAGAGTGCCTTCCATCAGCTTCGGCTGGTGGTCCAACTACACCCCTATCTGGGCAGGGATAGTATAACTACTGTTGTCTATGCTCTGGTAACCTCAAGGTTAGATTACTGCAATGTGTTATACGTAAGACTGTTGGTTTCTGTGTGTTGCCACTGTGCAGTGCTTGGAGTCACAAGACTCTGTTTACATTCCAGAGGCATTCCAGGCTGTTGGAAGTCTCACAGACGACAGGAGACGGATGTGACGTTACTGGTTTCCTGTTCCTTTGTTGTTCAGTTACTCTCTGCCTTTCACAGAGAGAGGATGTGTTTTCTGTCTGCATAGTTAGGAATAAAACTCTTAGCAATGTAGCCAGTGTTTCTCATCCTTCTCTGTGTGCTGGACACTCTGCTGAATGGGGAAGCGTGCTTGGAGCCTGATCAAAGGCTCAGGTCATTAATTATGATCAGAGGATGAGCTTTATCAGCTTGGTCGTAGCGGAGAGTCCGACAAAGACTGCCTACGAAGACGGTTTGGAAACTTCAGCTAGTGCAGAATTCAGCAGCCAGGTTGCTCACCGGAGCAAGACGGTTCGAGCAGAGTGCACCAATCCTGGTCCTACTGCGCTGGCTACCATTTAGTTTCCAGGTCCAATTCAAAGTGCTGGTTTTGACCTATAAAGCCTTAAAATGGCTCAGGACCACAATACCTCAAGGACTGCCTCATAGAATCATAGAGTTGGAAGAGACCACAAGGGCCATCAAGTCCAACCCCCTGCCAAGCAGGAAACACCATCAGAGCACTCCTGACATATGGTTGTCAAGCCTCTGCTTAAAGACCTCCAAAGGAGGAGACTCCACCACACTCCTTGGCAGCAAATTCCACTGTCGAACAGCTCTTACTGTCAGGAAGTTCTTCCTAATGTTTAGGTGGAATCTTCTTTCTTGTAGTTTGGATCCATTGCTCCGTGTCCGCTTCTCTGGAGCAGCAGAAAACAACCTTTCTCCCTCCTCGATGTGACATCCTTTTATATATTTGAACATGGCTATCATATCACCCCTTAACCTCCTCTTCTCCAGGCTAAACATGCCCAGCTCCCTTAGCCGTTCCTCATAAGGCATCGTTTCCAGGCCTTTGACCATTTTGGTTGCCCTCCTCTGGACACGTTCCAGTTTGTCAGTGTCCTTCTTGAACTGTGGTGCCCAGAACTGGACACAGTACTCTTTCCATATGAACCTACCTGGACTCTGAGATCATCTTCTGAGGCCCTCCTTTGTGTGGCTCCTCGTCGACAGCTCCGGAGGGTGGCAACACAAGAACAGGGCCTTCTCTGCAGTGGCTCCCCGTCTGTGGAATGCTCTCCCCAGGGAAGTTTGCCTGAGACCTTCATTATACACCTTTAGGCACCGGGGAAAAACGTTCCTTTTTAACCAGGCCTTTGGTTGATTAGTTTGACATCCTATGCCCTTTTAAAATGTGGCTCTTTTTTGGGGGGGGAGGTTTGTCGTTGGGCTGTTGTTTTTATTTTGATTATATATATTGTGGTTTTATATGTCAATCTTGTTCAGTGAACCGTCCTGAGACCTCTAGGTATAGGGCGGTATATAAATGCAATACAGTGGTACCTCGGGTTAAATACACTTCAGGTTACACACTCTGCTAACCCAGAAATAGTGCTTCAGGTTAAGAACTTTGCTTCAGGATAAGAACAGAAATCGGGCTCCGGTGGTGCGGCAGCAGCAGGAGGCCCCATTAGCTAAAGTGGTGCTTCAGGTTAAGAACAGTTTCAGGTTAAGAACGGACCTCCGGAAGGAATTAAGTACTTAACCTGAGGTACCACTGTAAATAAATAAATTAAAAGGTAGCCAGGACCACCAGAATGCCTGCTTAAGTGCAAAAAAGAAAATGTTTAGAAACAGTTGTTTTTGTGGGATACTTGCTTATACTGCATAACCGTCAGAGAAAAATGAAAAATCAGATGTGGCCTAAAACAAAGGGTGTATTAGCTGTTCACCCTGCCCTTCCGAAATCGCATATTTGCCGCCGCCCCCCCAAAACAATGTGATCAAACAAAGACACACACATACACATGCTTGCCTGATTTTTTTTTTTCTTGATTCAGATAAATACATGTGGGGTGTTTGGCTTTTGCTTGTTAAAAGTGATTCACTTCCTAATTTGTGTGTGTGTGTGCAGTTGTGTTATATATGTAGCCATTTCCAGTGTATGTTTTCTTTTTTCCTGAGACTTCTACCTAGTGCTGTATTACTAGCCACTCTTCGAAATATTGGCCCCTGATCATTTTCCAGAATCATCTGTTGCCGGTGTTTTATGTTCCAGCTTCAATTTTTGTTTTATGCAGACGGCTAGAATATTCGCCCAGGAGGTACTCTTTGGAACATGCTGTGTTAAGTCGGTTGAAGCATCACATGTTAAATGTTTCCAAAAACCAAGACTGTGTTGTTTTTATGGATAATTGCTGACTGAACTTTCCATTTGCTGTTTTTCAGCTATTAAGCTTCATTGCAGATCAACAGATTTTTATTTTGCGCGTGTGAAGGGATTATCAGATATGCCAGCTAAACTCCCTGTAGAAAGCCTGTTTACTTAGCAGCACGATTATGCAACTGGACCGTGAGGGTGTGATATTATCTTTGTGCATAAATATTAACTGTTGCTCAGATCAGTATTACCAGGCTGGAACAGCTGGGATGGAGCAAATGGCCCTTTGGAGGATATGCAGAATATTCCCAATTGAAGGTATCACTGCAGCCTTTATCTACAGTCCTGCTTCTCAGAGCAGGGACTAAGTGTTTTTAGGTAGTACAGGAAGACTGTAAGCGTATTCCTGGCTCAGTTCGGTACGAATTCATTTTAAAATGCCTTTAAAGGGAAATCAATGTATCCCCACCAATTTAGTTTGCATTTATTTTAATGTAAAATGAATGGGGGTGCATTTTTTCATGTTTTCATCCACACTGTCTGAAATTTGACAGGTCTATTGCATTTGGTGAGGAATAGCAGAACATCTGTAATTTTCATGCCATCAGAATGCAAAACACCAAAGTTACAGGCAGCAGAAGAGAACAAGGTTCTCCATTCAAAAATGACGTGGAGAAAACACAGGCAAAGGTAAAAAGAATGAAGTTTAAACAGAAGTAAAGCAAAATTTTAAAAAAGCAATATGAAGCAGATTTTCCAGTGTGCATCCATTCTGGGCACATTTCTAAGCCAGTTTTTATGGGTCTAAATTGTTTTGGTTTTTTTTTAAATAAGCTTTCAGCAATAGCGATGGGCAGTGATGCGTAGTCACAAACCTTGTTGTTAGGTTTACAGAATTAGAATTCTCCAGTCTCCTTCATGCGCTCTGTTTGGCATTCATGAATACAGCATGCCAAAGCACTAGTACTGTGACTCCATACTCTACCTTTATGTTTAACTTTATGTTTGTTTTGACATTGTTATAATCTTTTACGCCACACAATAAATTATATTGTGTAAAAACCGGTACTGTAACTTTACGAGCAAATATTTTACTGACTTCCTTGCTATATTTAATATGACATGCTTCAGAGGACCTGAAAAAAGCCCAGAGGGTACTATAAAGAACAAATAATAATAATTGTCATGGTACACTAAAAGTTTGATCTTCCTTTTAAATTGCTGGTTCCATCAAGGGATCCTTCACTTCCACAGAAACACAAATAAGTTAGAAATCTTGCAGTGTGAAAGTGTGGTTGTTAACTGCTTCTAAATTATGAATCCTTTGGATAAAGTTTGTGGGGTTTTTTTATTAAAAAAATACAGCTACTTGCTGTAAAAGTATTCAATATAAAGATGTTTGTTTTTAAACCCTGAAAGATTCACTCAAAAAGTCTTAAGCAAAAAGGTTTGCGCAACATGTAAATAGGATTACTAAATAATGATGGCATCAGCTGGATAACTCAGTAGGTTAGAGTGTGGTACAGTGGTACCTCGGGTTAAGAGCTGAATTCGTTCTGGAGGTCCATTCTTAACCTGAAACTGTTCTTAACCTGAAGCACCACTTTAGCTAATGGGGCCTCCTGCTGCCATCGAGCAGCTGCTGCACGATTTCTGTTCTTATCCTGAAGCAAAGTTCTTACCCAAGGTACTATTTCTGGGTTAGTGGAGTCTGTAACCTGAAGCGTCTGTAACCTTAAGCATCTGTAACCCGAGGTACCACTGTACTGATAAAGCCAAGCCTACAGGTTCGATCCCCTTTAAGGGACAGCTGCATATTCGTGCATTGCAGGACTAGACGATCCTATGATTCTGTGATTCTTTTGTCACTGAGTAAAAGCAGCAGTAAATTCATGGCTCCGTGCAGCCATGAACTATCCATCATTGAAATGTTGATTTACAACATGGAGTTCCCATTCACTAGTGTGTAGCTTGTTATGGGACAAACCCAGTCACACTATATAATGCACACACTGAATGTTTCGTCAAATACGTGCATACAACATGGGGGAGAAGCCTTCATTAATTTCAGTAAATAGTAATTCCTTCTGTACTTCACTTGCAACTTTTTATATCCCTTGGAGGAAAGGTAAAGATAAAGGGACCCCTGACCCGACTCTGGGGTTGCGGCGCTCATCTCACTTTACTGGTCGAGGGAACTGGAGTTCAGCTTCCGGGTCATGTGGCCAGCATGATTAAGTCGCTTCTGGCAAACCAGAGCAGTGCACAGAAATGCCGTTTACCTTCCCGCCGGAGCGGTACCTATTTATCTACTTGCACTTTGACGTGCTTTTGAACTGCTAGGTGGGCAGGAGCTGGGACTGAACAACGGGAGCTCACCCCATCACAGGGATTCGAACCACCGACCTTCTGATTGGGAAGTCCTAGGCTATGTGGTTTAGACCACAGCGCCACCCGTGTCCCCGGAGGAAAGGTAGGGGAGCTTTAATGAAATCCGAAAGCTCTTCTCTCTGAAAACTTTAGCCAAATCTAAACCCACCCATCAACTTATTAAAATGAAAACAAAAAAGACCCCGTACCTATATAGGCCTCATATACAGGGCCATGTGGAACAAGTTCCCTGCTAAATCCATATTGGTCTCAGCAAAGAAAACGGCGTTGACAATGCTATAAAAATGGTGTCTAACTCCACTCTGTCTGGCCCACATCAGTGCTGCCTTCTCTTCAACCAGTCCAATCTGAGCACAGTTCAAGGTGTTGGTGCTTGCCAGTGGCGTAGCGTGGGGGGTGCAGGGGGGGGCCGACCGCACTGGGCGCAACATCTGGGGGGCGCGCTCGTACTTGCAGCTCTCTGCCCCTACCTGGCTCACTCACTCTCTCTCACTGCAGTGCTGGCTGTGCGAATCCGATCCGAGCCGCTGGGTCGCCACCCACTGTGGAGGGGGTGGGTGCCAGGCGTGCGGTGCGGAGAGAGAGCGAGGGACTATCTGGGGGAGGGACAGTGCAGCGGCCGCCTAGCGCAGCGCTGAGCGCGGGAGAGAACCACACCAGACCAGACCAGGCAGCAGCAAGAAGAAGCTGGCAGCAGCGGCAGGTTAGGGGTTAGGGGGCGCAAATTACTTGCCTTGCCCCGGGTGCTGACAACCCACGCTACGCTGCTGGTGCTTGCCTATAAACTCCCAAACAGATTAAACCAAGGGAACCCAAGGACTGTCTTCTCCTACATTTTTTTGCCCATACAATCCAGAGGTGGGTTTAGGGCATTGCGACTGGTTCCCCGCCCTCAGGGGTCAAGAAGCTGCCTTCCTGGCTCCTTTTCCAAAGCTTAGAAGAAAGCACGAGGTCTCCGACAGGTTCTAGAGTCCTCCTTCCCAAAGTCCAGCACTTGCCCAGTTTGGGAAGAGGTGGAAGGGCTCTAGGGCTCTGGTAGAGCCTTGTGTCTCCTTCCCAAAGCCCAGCACTTGGCTTTGGGAAAGCCGGGCTTGAGGGGGCATCAGATTTCGGCTTCTCACAGGGCACTGTATTACCAAGGTCCACCCCTTGTCATATTTTGGGGCCTGGTATGGGGGGGTTTGTGGAGAGAATCAGAACCTACAGGGTTAAGAGGTTCTGTGTGACGTCTTACATTCTGAGGCGTGGTTGAGTATACTGAGGGGAGTGTTTCCTGAGTTCAGTTCTGGTTTCGCTTTTGCGGAGAGAGGACGCAAGATGTGTGAGTTGTCGCCCGGAGAGATTTAAGAGCTGTTTTTCTACACGAATAAAGGCTTTTAGAAGATAAGGAAGACACCGTGCGTGCAGCCTGATTTATTTTTACACACACACACAGCGACAGTTTCACGTTGCGTGCACTCTGCTCCCTGCCTGGGTCGGCGTCGAACTTCCAGCAGAGCTGCGCAAGGGAAGCGCTGGCTGGGCGGCAGGGCAATTTGCCAAGAGGGTTTGTCTTTTATGGTGCCCCACATGTGGAATACTCTCTGTCCCCTTCAAGCATTGCCTCCTTCTCTCGAATACAGAGCTGGAAAGTTTAACCTCCGATTTACTAGTAAAACTGAATTGCTGTGTCACAAAATGATGCATGACTAAAAAGCCTGTCACCGATATAAAAAGTTTGGAAAGCTCTGCTCTAATGTATTTCCAAGCAAATAGCTTCAACCAGGCTTTTTTAATTCTCAGTTTTATCCGTGCCGGTTTATTTTGTTTTCATCTGCCATATATTTACTAATTTTGCTGTATTTCATTTCGTTTTTGAGCTGCCCTAAGAAATGCTTTACTGAAGTGCAGCATATAATCTTAATAAGTAAATAGCCCCCAGAGCATACGGTTGCTGCTGCTTAGGGTCAAAGCGCACATCAGACATGCTATGAGACGGGTGCTTTAAACCTCTCACACGGCAGCTGTCTCCATGAACATTCCTTGTGCGCGCAGACAAAAGCCATGTTAAAGTGCTTGCTTTCAAAAACTCCGCATTCTGACCCAAAGCAGTTCTAATGGCCTGTTTGTGAAATTCTATTTCTAATACTTCAAATGTACTGGCTAAATCAATGCTTGCTTCAGGGGTGGTTAGTTCTACTACCAAGGCAAGGTTTGTGTGTGTGTTTTTTAGGCTCAAGAGAAATGCAGGCTGTGTGTATCCCTTCAGCTGAAGACAGCTGTCACTCAGACACATATAACACACACATATATATTCAGTATAGTGTATATGCACCACTGGAGTTCAGTTGCTGAATCAGACCATCTTCAGCTGGCTGGAGAATGATATGTTCATTCATCAACAATTCCTCATATGAACCAAGGCTCAATTGAGGAAACAGTTGTTGTTGTTGTTGTTGTTGTTGTTAATTGAATTTTCAGTTTTACACACCCTTAAATATCCAACGACCCCTCCCTCTCCTTCCTTGATTCATTTTATATATCTACTCTTCCTGCATATTTTACTGAAACCATTTTTGTCAGTCCTCCATTTTTACATCCCTCAAACAATAATTACACTGTTAATTTTAACTTAATGCTGCCAGCATTTTCAGCTCTGTACAGTTATTTTTCCATATAGTCACTAAATATTTTCCACCCTTCTCTAAATATATGTTCTTCTTGCTCTCTTATTCTGTATGTTAAACCTGCAAGTTCTACATATTTTATCATCAATTGTGGGAAAAGCTTTGGCCAGGCCTTCACAGGCCATTCACTCTTTAGAAAGATGTCCTCTGTTAACCTGCAATAATGCTTCAAAGTTCCGTGTTTGCTTGTTATGCATTGCGAAACATTTTGTTGAGATGTTTTCAAGTTTCTTATATAAGGGGAAAGAATGAATGTTCAGCCCTTCTTCTTGGGTCTGGTATAAGGCTATTTGCATGTGAATTAAATGATATAACTTAGGAATGCTAATATTTATTATTTTGGATCAATGTCCTAAAGAAACTTTTTCTAAATAGATAGTGTAGAACATGGGTAGGCAAACCAAGGCCTGGAGGCCGGATCCAATCGCCTTCTCAAGGGGAGTCAGCATCTTTTTACATGAGTAGAATGTGTCCTTTTATTTAAAACTCATCTCTGGGTTATTTGTGGGGCATAGGAATTCATTTTCTCTCTCTATTTTTTCAAAATATAGTCTGGCCCCCCACAAGGTCTGAGGGACAGTTGCTGCTGAAAAAGTTTGCTGACCCCTAGTGTAGATCCTCCGTTTCGTGCTCAGCACAGCTTGGTGTTGGAGAAGTTGCCCCTTTCAGAAGTGATAACTCCAGAGCGACCTTCCCCATGGCTACCACTGCTTGGTGAAGAACTGAGATAAAGAGGGGCAGAATAGTACTCTCTCCTCAGCTGTTCAGCCAAATGGCGGCAGCACCTCCCTTGGATTGGAGCCAGTCCCTGGAGCCATTCTCCTACGGTAGTGACCTACTGTTAATGCTCCCTGCTTTATGCTTTGGGACAAGCATGTCTGGGGGTGAAAGTGGGGTAGAGACAGATAATGCGATGCAAGCACAACAAAAAGAAATGGAATATTCCTTGGGTGCCCCAATCAATTTCTTCCCCACTTTAGTTCTCAGCTAAGCGTAAAAACTTAGATGTATGAACCAGGAGAAAAACACTCTTCCACACATGTACCCACTGAGTCATTCCACCGGGCATGGAGAGTATGGGAGGGACCATTTTGTGAGTGCCCTTACAACTCAGGGACTTAGCTAGTCAATATATGTGTTGTCTAGCTTAGTGTCAGAGACTCCTGGGCTTGGCTTCAGGATGTTGGGGCCTGGTTTAAATTAGCTTCCTAGACAGTCAGTGTTCAGTCAAGAGAGCCTCCTTCATCTACAGATGGGAATTAAGGATATGCAGCGGTAGTCTTTCTGATCCACAGATGTTGTGAAACTTCAGTATCAGAGTCCATCACTGACGTTTGCCCTCTCAGCTTGGCATCCTGAGCCACACTGCTCTTCTGGGTTGAGCAACCAGTTAATTTTGCTCCCAACATAAAAGGGACCCCTGACCATTAGGTCCAGTCGTGGCCGACTCTGGGGCTGCGGCGCTCATCTCGAGAGCCAGTGTGGTGTAGTGGTTAAGAGCGGTAGTCTCGTAATCTGGGGAATCGGGTTCGCGTCTCCGCTCCTCCACATGCAGCTGCTGGGTGACCTTGGGCCAGTCACACTTCTCTGAAGTCTCTCAGCCCCACTCACCTCACAGAGTGTTTGTTGTGGGGGAGGAAGGGAAAGGAGAATGTTAGCCGCTTTGAGACTCCTTAAAGGGAGTGAAAGGCGGGATATCAAATACAAACTCTTCTTCTTCTTCTTCTTATTGGCCAAGGGAGCCAGCGTACAGCTTCCGGGTCATGTGGCCAGCATGACTAAGCCGCTTCTGGCAAACCAGAGCAGCGCATGGAAACGCCGTTTACCTTCCCGCCGGAGCGGTACCTATTTATCTACTTGCACTTTGACGTGCTTTCGAACTGCTAGGTTGGCAGAGGCAGGGACCGAGCAACGGGAGCTCACCCTGTTGCGGGGATTCGAACCGCCGACCTTCTGATTGGCAAGTCCTAGCCTCTGTGGTTTAACCCACAGCGCCACCCGTGTCCATTTTAATTTCCCATCATGTCAATGATGCTTCACCAGCACTGTAAAAAAATTAAAGTGGCGACTAAACCTAGTTGCCCATCACCGCAGCTTCTGTGCCCGCTGCTGACAGCCCAAGGGAAGACTGACAGAGGTAGGGGCCCTTTGCTGAGGAATGTCTCCAACCTGGAGCTGGCTTGTAGGCATGATATAAAACAGAGTGGCTTCTTGCCACTGGTACAGCAGATGAGTTTCTTCTGCCTGGTGCCCCTCAAGCTTCAGGCTTCCAGCTGTCAGTCTGGCCAGCTCCCAGATTGTGTCCAGCTGCCTTTCTAGGGGCTGACCTCAGGGACTGCAGAACACTGTTTCACTTTCGATTTGAGTATGGCAGCCCAAGACCCTGGCGTGTTTGTTAGGCTTGCTTATTACATGTGCCTGAAAGTTCACTCATGGGATAAATCTCTGCAAAGTAAGGTTGGTGGTGGGAACAGTTGTAGTTTGAGGATGTGAGATCCTTCCTGGTGGTTTCTCTTCTCTAGTGTATATTTGGATGGGCATTTTAAAAAAAAATTAAGCCCAGGAAATAGCCTTCACCTGAAAACAGCACTGGAATTTCAAACTTATGTTCTCGCTTGGAGATGTTTATCTACATTCAGCTCTGTTTAAATAATGTTCCATCTCTAGTGTAATACGTTTTTTGTAGCAAGCTCAGCCATCCGCCTTAAGACTTGAATACTTCAATTCAGGGTGTTCAAGTCTTGCTAATGTAACTCTGAGATTGTAATGCACATGACAATGCAGCCCCGTGGAAGCGCTGAATTCAGAGATAAAACTTCTAAAAAGGAAAAAGAAAGACCTGTACTCTGTTTCAGGACTGGTGTGCGATTTAAATGTCACAACAGGGCAGCTGGTTCTTGGTTAGGTCAGTATAACAAAGAGCAGGAATGGATTGCAGTGGAGAATGGAAGTGTTTCTATTTTTTTTTTAATAAAAAAAATCTTTTAAATAAAAAAATAGGTTTAATAAAACCCAGAGAATGGTTTACTTGCAATGCAACACATAGCTTCCAAAGTTATAATTACACCAACTTTCCGCTGCTGTTCTTTACCTTTCATGTTCCTTTTCTTCCTCCATCACCCACAAACTGCAATGAGATAAGAGGATTCAGCTAACTTCTTATCTGTTTTGATAAATAAAATGGCATTTGTCATTTAAATATGTTGAGCCTGGTTCTCATGCTGGAATAAACAAAAGTGAAATATACAGGGCAACTGCTACCCTAAATATGCAGATCATAATCATTTGGTACGTAGAACGAAATGTGCATAGTGTTGTTCTGCATGTAGACGTTTCCTGGCTTAGGGTCTGACTTCTCCCATTAAATGGACCCTCTAAGTATCATGGTTAGCAATGAGCTCTGCCTGAGACTTTGTAGAGTTGCCTGCAGTCAGTAGTCATGAACTTGATGGATCGATTGGTACTTTGATTCTTGCTGTGAGGCAGCTGTATATAGCCTTGTGTTTAAGCACTAGCCTGGTGACCACAGGCAGCACTCGGGAATTCCATGGCAAAGGGTTCTCTAAGAAAATTGTTTGTGTCCCTCTCGAATCAGGCAGTGTATTTAAGACGATTTCCCCTCCCAAACTCTGATATGCCTCTTTTGGTTGACTAAGGGGGATGTATTATCTTAATTACCCCCCAAGTGCCACTTGTATTAAGATAAAGAGAGTTTGCTTTAATATGGTTAAAAATGTCTTTGAAAAAAATTAAGCCATTGGTAGCAGCAGGAGCGTTCACAATTCCCTTAAAAATTGCTATACAGAAGCCAAATTTCCAGTGGTTTCCTAGGCTCATCCTGAGCAGTCTTTAATAAATAACATTCACTTTTTCAATTAGCAGTGGCACTGCAGAGACGTTTACGCTGCGTGTTGTTATGGCTCCCTGCCATGGATGGATGAACTGTTTGAATTAAAGTGCCAGGGATATTCTATGCTCAGATTTCCCTTGTTGGTTCATTTTGGAAATATATTCTTCCATTTACCTCTTAAGACTGAATTGCCTGCTTTTAAAATTCATATTAAACATTCCAGGCTCATGTACCTGGAAAATAGGAACAGGTGCGTACACATCCCCAAAATGGTTGCATAAATATTAAACAGAGGTACACAAACAGTAAGAAAAAATTGGGAGATGCATATTTATATTTCAAATAAACATTTTCCAGCTCTGTTCAAATGATGGCTAATGAACATTTAAAAACAAACTATTTTGGATTGAAAGATGTACTGTGGCATCTGGTTATAAAGGAATTCTGTTCGCATTGTAACCAGTCAGCTGTGGCTTATAGAATAGACCCACACTAAACATTTCAGTGGCAGAATGAATAGATGCCACATAACTGTGGCAAGTAGCTCTGGGGGTGAGATAGGGAGGATGCCATAATTTTAGACATTGGGGTTATCACTCTTACCGTTGCTGGTTGCTTCCACTGCGGAGAAGGATTTTAGTGTGGGCGCTTTCTTAAATTCTGTACGGGCATCTCCCCCACTTCCATGCATTCAACACTGGGAGATAATGAAATATATTGATTTAAACTGCAAAAAGGCACAAAACTGCCTGAAAATAGGCGGGAACTGCAAAAATGGTTTGTAAAGAGCAGGGAAATGGCTAACAATCCCGGGAGCCTTTGCACGGACCTTTGAGGCCTGTGGACAGTTGGAATTTGAGAAAGGAGCTTTGGAGGGAGCGATTGTGGTGGAGTTTGGAAGAGTTTTTGGAGACTGAGTGCCACCATTGCCACCATTCAGGTAAGCGCTGCTAGTTTTGGAAAGGGATTTTTAAGGCTTTCCAGAGGTTTCCAGGTTTTTTAGATGGTGTCCCCCACTTCACGCAATTTCACGTATATGCGTGGTACCCGGGAACATAACCCCCATGTAAGTGGGAAGACACCTGTACCATGGATGCCTCTAATGCCATAGATTAGTGCAGGCTTCCCCAACCTGGTGCCCTCTGGGCATTGTGATCGATAATTACCTTCATCCCTGACCACAGGCTGGGGCTAATCTGAGTTGTAGTCCAAAACATGTGGAGGGCGCCATGTTGGGGAGGTGGCACTGGTGTGTGTAATTCCCTCCCCCAACCAATGAATGTAGATTCTTTTTCTTTTCTTTTAATTTGATTAGTGTATTACAATAACAATATAAATGCAGACATTGAAGGTGAAAAACTTACCCCCCTATCTCCTCGAGAGATAAAGTCTATTCAAGTCCATATCAATATCCAGATTCCAGAAGCATAGCAGTCAACTTACAGATTTGAAAATAAGGGACCAGCAGCCTTGAAAATAAGGGACCAGCAGCCTCACCTGTTCCAGGCACTCCAGTCTTCCTGTCCTCCTGCAGTCTGGTCAAACTCATGCTGGTAGCTTCGAGAACACTGTCCAACCAACTTTGTAACCAGAGGTTCAACTGAATAGAATCTGAATCACATGCACCACAAGGCCTATGCAGCCTCAACTAAAGATGGCTCCCCGGCCTGGCTTTGCACTGCAAAGTTTGCAGCAGCACGTGCAACAAAATGGCGTCCAGCATTCAAAAAACCCCTCAGCTTGCATTAACTAGCCAGACACAAGGCATGCAAGCACCACCCCCCTGTCGTTCTTAGAGTTCTTATTGGGTGAGCAACACAGCCAAGCAGCACAGTTGGAGCCTCCCTCCTCCCTGGCCGGCAGGGAGGGAGGGAGAGGAGTTGCTTCCTTTGAAATTTAAGGGACATCATTTAAGGGACATTTAAGGGACATCCATCAATAAGGGACAGCAGCGGGACATGGCACTGGAATAAGAGACTGTCCCTTCAAATAAGGGACACTTGACAGCTATGCAGAAGTCCACGCAGGATAATGCAAAAAATAATCTAACCAAAAATGCTTACATGAAATACAAAGTCCTATATGGTCATTCTTCACATTGCTGGCATCCATCTGTCTCGTGAGACAATGGAAGAAGGCACCTTTGGGGCTGATATCAAACCACTGGTGAGTTACAAGCTCCTGCTTTGGTTGTAGAGGCTGATAGGGAAGAGACATGTTTTGTTGCAGCTGGGGCAGGGGAAGGTGTCTGGTTTCACTGTTATGGATGTACAATAAAGCTGCATCACTTTACTTGGTGCCACGTGAATGCAGCTTCTCAAAGCTAAATACCACGGATGAAGCACTGATTTAAATATATGTCTCTGTTAGGGGAAAGGCCACAAGGATGTTATTGGGACCTAGAAACAAGTGACCATATTATAAAGTAAATTTATAATTCAGTGTTGAATACTGCATTTTTCATATGAGGAAACAGCATGGAACTACTTAAATGATCACATTCACATCAGGTGGTATTTCTATTTCGCAGATAGCATGTTCCACTCTTGCTAGCTTTTTAGCAGGAGCCTGGCTCCCCAACATTTTTCCTGATCTGGAATGGATTCAAGCTGGCCTCACGTAAACATAGAAAAGAGAGGTTGGATGCTGTTCAGAGGAGGAACACCTGGCTGTTTGCACTTTGTATGTTAGAGAACATAGGCCCATGAACCACTTTGAGATAGTCATTTTTAGCCTATCACCTTTCTGGGGCCCTTGGCTTTGATCAGGGTATACCTGAACAATTAGACAGCATCTTAAAAAGCAGAGACATCACCTTGCCGACCAAGGTCCGTATAGTTAAAGCTATGGTTTTCCCAGTAGTGATGTATGGAAGTGAGAGCCGGACCATAAAGAAGGCTGATCGCCGAAGAATTGATGCTTTTGAATTCTGGTGCTGGAGGAGACTCTTGAGAGTCCCACGGACTGCAAGAAGATCAAATGTATCCATTCTTAAGGAAATCAGCCCTGAGTGCTCTCTAGAAGGACAGATCGTGAAGCTGAGGCTCCAGTACTTTGGCCACCTCATGAGAAGAGAAGACTCCCTGGAAAAGGAGAAGGGGACGACAGAGGACGAGGTGGTTGGACAGTGTTCTTGAAGCTACCAGCATGAGTTTGACCAAACTGCAGGAGGCAGTGGAAGACAGGAGTGCCTGGCGTGCTCTGGTCCATGGGGTCATGAAGAGTCAGACACGACTAAACAACAACATACCTGAACTATTAGGTGCCTGTGACCCCAAAGAGTCATAAATCAGTTGCTGAGCCCTATGGAGTTTAAACTGTTCTCAAAGCAATTGCACACACTGCCTATTTGTCACTGAGCCCAGTTCAAGGTGACGGCTTTGATGTTGCAGCCGAAGGACACCTGGGATGGTATCTCCCCCTTGAGATCAGGTAGGCTCCAGCGTTGAATGCATTCTGGCAACAGCTTAGAACATTTTCTGTTCCACCAGGCCTTTGAACAAGGCCAGGGAACTGTCAACTATATTTTTAGTTACAAAAAATGGTCTGACTTACTAGTTTTAAGAGGTGTTTATTGGTTTGTGTACAGTGGTGCCTCGCAAGACAAAATTAATTCGTTCCGCGAATTTTTTCGTCTAGCGAATTTTTCGTCTTGCGAAGCACGGTTTCCCATAGGAATGCATTGAAAATCAATTAATGCGTTCCTATGGTCAAAAAAAGTCCAAACAAAGCCAAATTTGGCACAACAAGAGTTTATTAAGTGCTCTTTAAAGTCACACATACTGTAAAGAGCATTTCAAAATTCAAACCCAGAAATTTTTTTAAAAAACAGCATAGTGGCCCAATGGTCACAGAAAATCATAAAAATGCAGAAAAAAGCCACAAGCTTCCAGATTCTTGCAAACCCCTCCCCAACTGTTCCCCCAGCCACCCAGCACACAGAAATTCAAATCCAGATTTTTTTTAAAAAAAAACAGCAGAGTGGCCCAATGGTCACAGAAAATCATAGAAATGCAGGAAAAAAACACACAAGCTTCCAGATTCTTGCAAACCCCTTCCCAACACCAAGTCCTTGAATTCCAAACACCCCAATCCAAAATCCAAACTCCCCCAAAAAAGTTTTAAAAGCTTAACTTACCAAATGGCTGCAAAAGAAGTTTTGGAAAAGCTTCAAAAATCACCAAAGTCTTTAAAAACCTCAAAAAAGGCTACTATGTACACTGCGTTCTATGACTTGCTCCTCGAAGTCAAGTCGCAACTGTATTAGCGGTGTTAAGAAAAAGGAAACAAACTTGCAAGACGTTTTCGTCTTGCGAAGCAGCTCAAAAACGGAAAACCCTTTCGTCTAGCAAGTTTTCCGTCTTGCGAGGCATTCGTCTTGCGGGGCACCACTGTATTTGTGTGTGGTTATTTATTGCGTATATGTATCTGATGCTGTACCCTGTGACGTTAGTGTGAAGAATGGGGTATACATTTTAAAAATAAATATTGAAGCATTGAGAAGAGAATTATTCAAATACTCAGTGCCAGAAGATTAACATTTGAACAATCTCTAGTACCATCATCAATCATGGCACACTCTTTTTGAGCAAGATAAAGTTGGCTGTTGTGAATACTGGGCAAACATGTGGGATCGAAGCTTTAGAAACAATATCCCACCACCCCCAAGTCTGATGTATTTCCTGATCTTAGGATGGGGGAGAAATTTCTCAGTCCACATTTTAATATATATATATATTTCACTTTCCAAAGCAATAAGCGAACCTAAACATAGCTTTCCTTCAAAATTCACTCTTCTCCAAACTTTGTGATGCAGCTCTTTAATCCCCCAAAATGCATATGAAGATGTATTTATTAGTGAAATGTTCCCACAAAAGTGATGTATAGTTAGTGACAATGATGTACAGAAACAAATTCTGTCAGGGGAAAACTACTTGCAAAAACGAATATACTAAACTAAATTGTATACAAAAATGTGCACGTTAGGAAAAATATGCAGGTAAATATGTAGAAATGTTCATACATGGGTGGTAGTTAACTAAGTCTTACTCAGAGTAGACCATTGAAATTAATGGATCTGCTCGGAGTCAAACTTAACCTCAAATGTGGGTAGAAATGAGAGTGAACTAAACTTTGCCGCAAGTACCAAAATTACCAGGCAAACTATGAATGATCAGGGCTATCTTCAGGCTCTTAGAACTGTAGATTTGAAGGAATATTGAATGCCTGTTTATATTTTGTGTCCCGTGTTCTTTAATAAAAAATACTAGTAAACAAATCTCATGGTATAAGTCTACCTGTTGGGAGTTGGTGTAATATCCTGCCTTGTTCTAAAACGGGTAATCATAGTTTTCTAGTTGAACAAAACAGGAAACAGATTAATTAGGGGCTTTCTAGTTTGATTGCTTAGGCAAAAACATGTCATATTGAGCCAGCATAGGATAATCTGAATGTGGCTTTTAAGTCTCCAAGTTTGGAGGAGCCATGAAAAAATGCTCAGTTTTCATATATATATTATTTCAAGTAATTGGGTTGCCTTGGGCTATAAGTGTACCAAATCCAAGGCTGCTCGCTCACCAGGAGGTACCCTAATGATTTCAGTGATATATGAGTTAAATGCTTTGTGGTAAAGTTGCCTTCTGCTAATTCAAATGGATTGATTAGTAGGACAGTCTGGTGCTGAATAATGCTCTTGATGAGCCACTTTAATGAATGTATGTCTTCCCTTTTCAGACTGACTATACATCCTCAGGGGCGGGTTTTCTTGAGAAAGCAGATCATTCTTCCATTGATTGATTTGTGTGACTGCATCACAAGATGTTAGAAGCCCAAGGTTACTTTTTCGCAGATGTTAGGCTTAAAAAATGGTGTTTTAGTCAGGGGTGGGGAACCTGGACTGCAGCTACCATCCTGGGCCATTGGCCAAGCTGACCAAGGTCGATGGGAACTGGAATCCAGCAACATCCGTACGGCCACAGATTCCCCACCTCTGTTTTAGGGCATATGGCCTTCTATGTGATCTTCTCCTAAAAAGGGCCACAGGGAAAAGTTTGCAATGAGGGGGTGTTGTTGTCGTTTAGTCATTTAGTCGTGTCCGACTCTTCATGACCCCATGGACCAGAGCACACCAGGCACTCCAATCTTCCACTGCCTCCCACAGTTTGGTCAAACTCATGCTTGTAGCTTCAAGAACACCGTCCAACCATCTTGTCCTCTGTCGTCCCCTTCTCCTTGTGCCCTTCATCTTTCCCAACATCAGGGTCTTTTCCAGGGAGTCTTCTATTCTTATGAGGTGGCCAAAGTATTGGAGCCTCAGCTTCACGATCTGTCCTTCCAGTGAGCACTCAGGGCTAATTTCCTTAAGAATGGAGAGGTTTGATCTTCTTGCAGTCCATGGGACTCTCAAGAGTCTCCTCCAGCACCATAATTCAAAAGCATCAATTCTTTGGCGATCAGCCTTCTTTATGGTCCAGCTCTCACTTCCATACATCATGGTTCCAGGGAAAACAATATAACATTCACTGAATTAATTCTGGTTTTCCTAAGTTACTAGATTGATTGATTGATTGATTGATTGATTGATTGATATTTATTACGGCCATTGGCCCGTCACACGACAGTTTCCCACCAACATATATATACTTAAACCTCCAAATTTAAAACAGCCAAAAACTTACAGAAAACAGACAAGAACCAAGGCAAAATAAGCAAAAGACCAACACCATACATTACAATAAATTTGCAACATAAACATCGCCCTCTGCTCATAAGTTAATAAAAGACATCAGTGGTGGTATCACCTAGTTACATCCTAAAACATAGATCATGGTTTAAAAGGGTTATCCGAGCCGCACAGGAGTCTGTTTTTCTTCTTTAGGGATAGGACGCTGATCAAGAATCTGGCAACCGTGAGTGATCTTAGGGGGTCTTCATCATTTAGTAGATATCTCAGTTTGGCTTCATTCGAATTATCGGCGATTCCCTTTAGATATGGATCAAGAAACTTGCTCCTGGCCAATGAGTGAGAAGCACAATCAGAAATTATGTGATGCAACGATTCCGGTGCGCCACAATTACAATCACATAAGAGCGATATCTGTCCATTGGAAGATCTATTTCTCAGCACGTTCGATGGGAAGGTGTTGAATCTTGCCTTTATAAAGGCATATCTATGAGCCGAAGAAGTTAAGGAATTCAAATAATTTGGGAGCCTTAAGAGGGGTAATAAACCAAGGTTTTGAGGTGAGCAAGTACCATTGCCCAACACCATTTTCTGCTGCAAGTCCATCTCCTCTAGTTTACAGGTTACTGTTCTTTTAGCTGGAACTATGTCCTGCTCTAGTAATTTAGATGGGGAGATTCCCATTGCCGTAATTTTCAGTTGTAAATTTTTTACCCATGGGCTCTGGAAATCATCTCTCCACATACATTGTATCAAATACAAGTTTGGGAGATTGTGCCATAGAGATAACCAGTGACAGAGTATGTGCTTCCACAGGGCGTTTTCCAGGGATACAATATTAAGTTCCATGCGTAACGCTGTATTACTTACACAGTTGGGCAGTTTCAATATCCCTCTTAAAAACTGATTTTGAATAATCTCTAGGTGAGATAGGTTGACAAAAGTCCCCCAAGTTGAGATGGCATAGGCAATTGTCGGGATCACCTTGGCCTTGAACACTTTCAACGCCAACTTAATAGAGTTAACTTTATTTTTCATTTTTTTCTAGTTAAGCACTATTCATTGATCTGTATTATCAATGGGGTGGAATTCAACACGTCACTCAGCAGATGTGTTCTGTTAGCACAATCATTTTTGCTTGCCTAGCGGAACAATCTCCCTTCTCCCAGTCCTCACACACTGTTCTGAGGGTTCTCCTGGCCCTTTAGAGCAAATTTGGGGGAGTAGTTGGAGGGAGGGAGAGGGAGAGGGGTGGGGAAGGCTCCATTGCATTAGCTGTGGTTCCCACTAGTGGGACCAGGCAATTGAATTCTGTCATAGCTCTTCAGAGATGTTCCAGTAAATTAACTCTCTGTAGACATATGAATTACATTAGGATATATTTGTTAATGGGTACCTCTTTGATCGGCCTGAAAGCGAGATGAGCGCCGTAACCCCATAGTCGCCTTTGACTGGACTTAACCGTCCAGGGGTCCTTTACCTTTGCCTTTTACCTTTACCTCTTTAATCATTGTCTTCATATGGATTTGGGTTAGCTATATTACGTCTGCTGATTTTATTACAAAATATAATACGATTTACGATATCTTTATTGTCATTGTCCCACACAGAACAATGAAATTGAAAAACTACATAAAACATTCAAAAACCCCTAAAAGCTCTGAAACCCCATTTTTAAATACAATATACTATACTATATTGTAGTATATATTGTAATATACTATAATAAAATATTAATGTGTGAATGACTCCAAAGAGATGACCTGACTCCCAAGGAAATTCTTCAGCTCTGAATCAAGCTCTAATTCCTTTGAGATGGAACGCTTAGAGGGCAGCCACCTTCAATGAACTCAGGTGATTCAAGCCTCCTCTCTCATTCCTCACCCTCAAAAATATTAACTGCACACCCCTGAGAAGTGGTTATGGAGTGTGTTGAGTAGTTAAGATCCATCTTCTCTTGTACATTATATTAGAAATAAGAAATGATTTATTTTTGGAAATGTTAAAGGTTATTGTTCATGATGTCTGCATCAGTCCCAGACTGTAGGTTTGTGTCTCTGGCTACATACAATTGCAGTGGTGACTTAAGGTGTTAGCAATGCACCAGAAGGAGTTTAAGAAATCTGAAGCAGACGAAAGTAACCATTTGGCTGTTGCCTTTCTCAGGTTCTCCAGGCTCATCAGCCTTGCCAGCCTTGGGCAAGATTAATTAAAATCAATGGAGCAAAGCAAATTAAGTACTTAGAAGGCTTCTTGCTGGAGGGGTGGGGAGATCTATGTGAATAAACCAAAATAAGTATTCAGAGTGTGCAGCTTGTTAACAAACTGCTCATCATTCTGCCCATTTGTGAGCTTTTCCGTATATATCATTTTCTTTTTCAAGCTTTATCTTGATTCACCTTAGTATTTTCCATGACAGACCTGTCAAGTCTGAGACCTGTCTGAATTTTCATTGGACAAATGCCTAGGAATATAAGAAGCTGCATTTTACCAAATCAGAACAATGGTCCCTCTAGCTTAGATATTTCTAAAAAAAAAAAAAAAAAAATTGCAGGGGAAATTATAATAAGATCTATTATTTGATTAACGTTTTAACACTCCTCAGTTTTTAAAAATCTAAATAAAGCCTATTGGTTCACATGTTTTATCTGCAGCTAAAGGACTTTGTATTAATTCTGCCATTTGTGTTGATGTAAACCTCTAGAACATGCTTTGTATAGGTAAGCATTTAACTCTACCCTAAATACATTGTATTTTGTTTTATTGTTATGGCTTGTGACTGATGCAAACACAGATTCTATCTTTATTTCAGTCACCGGCCAGCAGTGATTCAGACAGGGGTCTTTCATAGCCCTACCTGGATGCCAGGGATTGAATCTTGCATCCTTTGCGTGCAAAGCAAGTGCTCTACCGTGGGGCTATGGCTACTCCCCAAACCCTTCCTTGTGGTGTCCAGCAGGCAGCAGCATCTATGTATTTTTAAAAAAAATATTTTTTATTAACAGGCCAGTCAAATCACATTAATTCCAAATCACATTAGTTCCAAATTATACAGCCAAAATTTTGTTGGGGGTACCCATACTTCGAGCTCCGAAAGGGATCCAAACTTCACTCTTGCTGCTGCTGCTTTAATTACACAGTTCTGTCCAGTTCTGTCCAGATAGTCTCTGTTATTTTCCTCATCTTCTTGTTGTTATCATATATTCCTTTCTTTGTGATCTCTGATAATCTTCACAGATTATCAGATTATTGAAATTATTGAGATTATTGAAAACAAACATATCCTGTGTGGATTTTACACTCTCCAAGAGCCATATCACATAAAGGACAGGCGCCATTTCCACACCTCCGTAAAAAACATTCCCACAGTCTGTCCGTTGATTTCCACAGGCCTGCCAATCTGTATCTCAGGGGCCCTGCCAGGCCAAATTCACATTCCGATAACCATAAATTCACATTCCGATGACCATGGTCCCCCTCGTACTCCTGTAGGCCGGCCTGTCTTAACGAATCTCCATTTGTAACTGTGTCACAAAGCCTTCTTTCCATTCCCGATTTTCCCACCAGTCCTCTCTTTGATCAGTAATTCATTTCCACACAGTTCTTAATCTCCTGTTTGTGATTAGTAATTTGCAACGATTCTTTCTCTCTGGGGGGGAGGGTTATTGGGTACTCACATAAGACAAAAAAAGAAAAGTTTTTTCCTCTCCCCCCCCCTTTCCGTTTCACTCCGACATACCGATCTTTTAATGATGAGTCTTCACTTAATTTATTGTCCAGCCCGTCGCTCCGCATCACAGAGATCCCATTAATCAGCAGTCTTTACTCCCGATCTTCACTTGAAGTATGTGCATTTGCTTCTTTTCCAATTATATATTTCGAGCTGATGCAAACCAGTGCACGATCAGAGATAGCGTCCGGGAGAGCCGACCCCACCCGAGGGCTTTGTGCCTAGTGCCCTCACACCCTTTCCGGGGGGCAAGGGAGGGGCAGCAGCATCTATGTAAGCTTCTTCAGAAAGTCTAAGATCATTTCTGAAGAAGGAAATTCAGTTCCCAAAGCATTAACATTTCTGCAATAAAATTTGTTTATTGGATTTCATTTCTCTCAGGATCTCTGAACCCTTTCCTAAGATCCTTGACCATAAAAGAGTTAATTAATTCCCCAACAGCAGCAGAGTCACCCTTTTGTCTGAAACAGGTCCTGTTGGAAGAATACCAAACTCTGCTTCAGTTTGGGAGGATTGTCTATAGAACTGTGTGGGCAAAATACATACCCACCACAAATATAGTCATACCTAATGTTACGTTTGATTCATGTTACGTTTTTTCCGGTTGCGTCCCACAGCGACCCGGAAGTACCGGAAAGGGTTATTTCCAGGTTTCGCCGTTTGCGCATGTGCAGAAGCACTAAATCACGCTTCGCGCATCAGCACAAGCACCAAATTGCGCCGTGCACCTGAGCAGAAACAGCACTTCAGGTTGTGGGCTTTTCATGTTGCGAACGGGCCTCCGGAATGGATCCTGTTCACAACCAGAGGTACCACTGTACTATTGTTGTACAGAGTTATCTTTCACTTAAGTTTTAAAGTTGTCCTAATGCAAGGAGTAGGGAATCTCCAGCTTGGAGGCTGAATATTTCAGGACCTTGGAGCTGAACAAAAGTTAAGGGCCACAGCTATTGCCCCACTCACTCTAGTTGCCTCTGACCCTACCAACCACTGACAGTGGCAGAGGAAGCCACTTGGGCACCTGGGGCAGTGCGCCCAGGGGCGGTGCGAGCTGCCCATAGGGGCAGGGTGAGTGGCCCATAGGGGCGGAGCGCAACGCGGGGCCTCTGGAGTTTGCCTGCCTCCTCCCACTCAGCTGCCCTACAGCTGAGGGAGAGGCAGCAGGTGGACCATTTGGGCAGTGCGGAGCTGTGCGCACCCAAGCCACTGTGTCTCTCCCATGAGAGACGCATGGCTTTGGCACATTGCAGGCCCTGCGGTGAGTGTCACCTGGCATTTGTCACCCCCCTCAGTGGTGAAAACCCGGGGAGACCCGCACCTCCCGCACCCCCTTCCTCCGCCCCTGACCACTGACACATGTCCCCTGCGAGCTTGTCCTCTACCCTCGTGCTAACCAGATGCTGCTTCTTTGATGGAGAAGATGCTTTGACCGCTTTCCAGAGACTGCCTCTTTGTGGAATAGAGAACTGAACGGATTGCAGGTGCCCATGCCATTATCATCCGTGCTGATGGAAGCTCTTCACACATGGATAACTTAGGCTGTGGTGAACCATTTCACAGTTGGGTGGCGATGTAGTTGCTAAGGTCTCCAGAGAAATGTTGGCTGTTCTTATGTTCACCCTTAAACACGCTATTGGGTTTTCGCCTTTGGTGCTGCAGGGGCCTCGGCCACAAGATCCCATCATATTGGGCTACTCTTAGCCCTGGTGCAGTAGCTATTGCAGGGGAACCCCATCATCTGCCGACCTTAAGGATGTGAAGCTGCATTCATGCAATTTTGTTCTCCATTATCCTTGTACAGTGGTGCCCTGCAAGACGAATGCCTCGCAAGACGGAAAACTCGCTAGACGAAAGAGTTTTCCGTTTTGGAGGTGCTTTGCAAAACGAATTTCCTATGGGCTTGCTTCGCAAGACGACAATGTCTTGCGAGTTCCTGCTGGTTTTTTTTTCCTTCCCCCCCTTTTTCTAAGCCGCTAAGCCACTTATCAGCTGATCTGATCAGCAGATAAGCCGCTAAAAGCCGCTAATAGCGCTAATCCGCTAATCCTTCAATGGGCTTGCTTCGCAAGACGAAAAAACCGCTAGACGAAGAGAATCACAGAACGGATTCTTTTCGTCTTGCGAGGCATCACTGTATCTGTACATCTCTTCGGTTCCTTTGTCTCCCCTTCCACTGAAACGCAGAAACATATACTACTCTGTAAAGGCCAAGGAGTAAACCTTGCAGAAATCCAGAGTGGAATCCCTAAGGCGGTTGGATAGCACCTTGTACGCCTCTTTCCAGCAGCTCCTGCAGCCCAGCTGGTATCAAATGTCTTGCTCTGCTTTCTTTGAAGCACATCAGTGAGGCCAGTGGGGGGGGGCGTTATTGTTGTCTGGGTAGCCCACGACCTCCAGACACCCTGCCCAGCCTTGCAGGGAGGTCACTTCCCAGGGAGGTCACTTCGGTGGTGCTTACACATCAGTTTGACTTCACCCCCAGAGGCTCACTGTCTTGAGACAGACGGATGCCAACAACAGCTCTGTGAAGCCCCTGGGCTCAGGGGTGCTTTTGAAAACGCCATCACATGTTTTATGGAGGGAGCAGGGAAGCTGTACTTGCCTTCCATCTACTTTAGCACTGACTAATAATAATAATAATAATAATAATAATAATAAATAATAATAATAATTTATTATTTATACCCCGCCCATCTGGCTGAGTTTCCCCAGCCACTCTGGGCAGCTCCCAATCAGTGTTAAAAACAGTACAGCGTTACATATTAAAAACTTCCCTGAACAGGGCTGCCTTCAGATGTCTTCTGAAGGTCAGGTACCGTATTTTTCGCTCTATAACACGCACCCGACCATAACACGCACGTAGTTTTTAGAGGAGGAAAATCCGTAGGCATGCCACCCGTAGGCATTTCCTCCATAACACGCACAGACATTTCCCCTTACTTTCTAGGAGGAAAAAAGTGAGTGTTATGGTGCAAAAAATACGGTAATTATTTATCTCTTTGACATCTGATGGGGGGGCGTTCCACAGGGTGGGCGCCACTACCAAGAAGGCCCTCTGTCTGGTTCCCTGTAGCCTCACTTCTCGCAATGAGGGAACCGCCAGAAGGCCCTCGGCGCTGGATCTCAGTGCCCGGGCTGAATGATGGGGGTGGAGACGCTTCTTCAGGTATACAGGACCGAGGCCTTAAGCATCCTTAAGGGGGAACAAAAAGAGAGAGTGAGAGAGAGTGTCAAAGGCACCTGTGCCTAAAATGTGTGTGCTCACATAATCTCATGTGCCTTTTCCCATCCCTGCAGCCTGGTGTTTTTGTAATTTTAAATTAGATCTCTGCAATTCAGATTCAAGCAAAGAATGCCCCCCCTCCACAATTAAGACCCTGTTTGGAAACCACAGACCCACCTGTACCCTGTGTACCTTCATAAATAGAAGCCCCATAAAAAGAATAGTTTTGTTACTAAAAATAGCAGGCGTTGATAGAGTCTGGAGGATGGCTTGCCCCCGCCCCCGCCCCCGCCTTGCCATGTTATATCGATGTTCTTGACACAATATATTGCAATAACACATTATTTCTCTCTCCTGATCGTGGTTTCAATGAAGCGCCAGCTATACTGCTGTTCGGTTTCCTTGGTAACCAAATGACTTTCTGCTATTCATTTGCAGACCTCTGGCGTTCAACAAAGTGTCTCCCTTTTTCCTGTGCTGCAGTGCTGGGAGCCGGAGCTGTTGTCTGTGCTCTAGCCTGAATAGAAGAGATCTGTGCTTGCGTCTCTCCACAACAGATTAGCCATTAGAATGGAATTGGGTTTGCAGGCACACATACAAGCTTGCTGTTAAGGAAGGGAAGAAATCCCTCCATCTTCCTGGTCCTGGAACAAAACCTCTCCTCCTACCAGAGGGGAGGCGTTGTGAGCAGCAGCCATTCCGACGTCGGCAGGGAGGCGTATTCGGCTCCCTACGTCACTTTCCCAGCTGTCACACCGCACCTGTCAGGCCAGCCAATAGGGCTGACTTGGGGGCGGGGTTTAGCCACATTCAAGTGGTCGCGGTCTGGAGTCAACGGATCACCCGCCCATCCTCCCTTTAGGTCATATTTATGCTTTTGGCCTTGCTATGGACTGTGGTTGGTTGGCCTGGTAGAAACTTTTATCCATTTGGCAAATTGCCTCTTGGTTTTTCGCCTACCTCGTAGCAAATCATCACAACTTTTTGGGTATTGGCAGTTAGGCATTGGAATATGTGCCGTGCGTTGGAGGGCAGGTTGTGGCCAGCACCTACCCCTCCCCTTGTTGGGTATTCCGTTAAAGGAATCCGGCGGTTGTGGATCCTGTCCAATGACCTGCTGGTGGCTAAGGCCATGGCACAACCCCCGGTGACATCAGGGGAAGCTTCCAGTTGTATTTGCATCAACAAGCTCCTCCCACTGGTTGTTAACTGTAATGTGTATGGGTTGCTCGTGCGTAAGTTGCCGCCTCTCCAGGCTTTGTTGCCTTGCTAAACCTTTCAGTCTGGGCAGCCCTTCACTTCGTGGCTGCCTCAGTCGCTAGCAGAATCCATCAGTGGGCGTTTCTTAAATCTTTTCCAACATAAAAGTTGTTTGACACCCAGTCTCCTCCTACTCTCCCTGCGCGGAGGTCTTCTGCGCAGGGTGGGCGTGGGTAGCGGAGGACCCGGTGAAGAGTCCTGGAGCCCTCTCGCTGATTCCCCCATCCGCCCCTCTATATCCCTGGTGTTGCGCTGATTTGCTTCCCCATCTGCGGAGCTGCCTCTCTCCCTGCTGGGCCCTTCTCCAGCATCATTTGAGAGCCTTCCCTCCGCCTCTACCTCCGATGTCAGTTCCCTGACATTAACCTTCAAATTTCTCCCCATCGCGGGGTGGAGTCATATATGGATTGTTTGATCCAATACCTAAGCCAATACCACTCATATGCTATAACCAATAAAGTTGTGGCCTTCTTTAGCCCATTAACCTAAAATACATGTGTCCTTGTGTCTTATTTAGCCCTAAGCATGTGGTGGGTCCTTGACTCACAATGCTGGTTTGCAGCATCAGTGGAAGCCTCCTCCCTGTGGCCTTGACCTTCTCATGCTGCCCTGGTGGCCTGGGAAGAAGTTGTCCAGGAGTAGCTCCCATGCTGCCAACTTAACAGCAGAGCTTTCTCGTCTTCAGCCAAAAACCAAATTTGCAACCTGCGTCTGACTTACGCATTGTAAACTGCCTTTGCGGGTAATTAAAATGAAGGCGGCTTAAAAGACTACAGTTCCAGACCTATCAGATATTTGCGCTGAAGGCAGCAGTGCAAATGTGAAGAAGGTTAAGAGTTATTTCTGATGCTGGCTTACTCTAAAAGTTATATACCATCTCTAGGAAAAATGTGATAGACCCTCGGAAAACATGCTGCAATTTATTGTTCCCATTCATCGCAACACAGCCTTCAACATCTGCAGCATTTTTTATATTTAAAAAAAACCACCAGCTTATTGTAATTGGTTCAGATAATGTATTCCTCCCACATTTCCTTCTCTCCCGCAGCTTTTTAGGTTTTTCTCATGTAGCTGCACACTGATTTGAGTTTCAGGTGAGAAACCCAGAAATGCCGCTGCTACAGTGCTTCCTACTGCTGTCTCAGCATGCTTCTAGCTCCCACTGTCTTCCTCCGAAAGTCACTATATTTGTAATATACACCCATTGAGGGTGTGTGCCAGCTCTTATGGAGGATTAGCTGACGTTGTATATACAATGGAATATCTCGGTTCAAACTTGGGGGGTCTAAATGATTAGCATTGTATCTGCTCACTGGCAGAATCAATGGCTTTATTGCATATCCCTGTCCCCACCCCCCAAAAAACCTGGTGACTGTGACTCGGTCACCTACCTCAAGCTCTACAATTATTTATTTATTTATTTGACTGAGATACTTGTATTGTCAAGTAATGCAACTCCACAAGCCTATGAGTCTCCGTAGCTAAATTTGTTGGCAGATGCAGAGGATGGAAAGTGTCAAAATGATTATGAATTCAAAGGTGTAGGAAAGATGGGAGGTTTGGGTCCTTTTTCCGTTAAAAGACAAGATAATTAGAGAGCAATTAGATCATGAAATATTTGAATGGCTGGTGCCAAGGATGGGAGATACAGCTGAAAAGAAGCAACGGATTTATGCCTCAGAAATGTAGTTCAGGTTGTGTTGCAACACATAATGAAATAAGCAAGCCCCCTTGACAACCCACGTATGGGAACATGGCTGAATTTCTAAATCCTTTTTTACAACAAGATAGTAGTAATCTACGGAGTTCTAAGCCCTATGGAAATATGATATCATTATATCATTTGCCTGTTATGGATAGTACAAAACTAATGATTATAACAAGCCAAGAAAAACGTTGATTCTGCTGAGCAATTGGATAACGCAACACATTTCCGTAGGATTATTGTGAAAAGTCATTCATGGAGGCGGCTTTTAAAGGCAAATTCAGGTAGATTTCAGAAAGAGCTCATTAATGTATATGGGTTCACACATTTGAATGCTCCAGCCTTCACGTATATAAGAGCAATATAATAAAAGTCTTTCAATAAACACCAGATTGCACACTCTTTGCTAGCATATTGAAGAGAAGCTGAGCTAGAAAGCAGCCTAGTTAGATCTCTTTTTGTTGTTTACAATAAACATAATACCGCAATCATAACTAATTTTTTATGAACTGAAAATAGATCCTTGTTAAAATGTCTAATATAACCCTAACATTTTTTGGAAACAATCTAGGCAACAGTTGTTGTTTTTTAATGGCATATTAGGGGTGTGGTGTGTTGGTAATGACTGTAACTAAAATGTTTACTCCACTGTGACCCATTGTTTGAGACATAGGGTACAGGATCATTCACATTGCTTTTAGTTATATATTTTCCTGCCAAAGATTATTCATTGTTCGAAGGCAAACAGTTCTAATTATATAGTGGCATCATTAGCTAAGACCAGATATTTACACATATTTGAAATCAGAAACAAATGTCTCCCTATAACCTGTACCCCTTCCCACAGAAAACCAGTGAGGTTTTTCCTAGCAGAATAGAAGTGAAACTTCACTCCATTGTCTGCAGCTTAATTTTTACTTTGCACGTTTCCTCATCTTCTAAGTATCTGTGTGGAACAGGGAGTCTACCCAAAAGATAGCAAAGCCACAATCATTACCCTGTTTTCATAATACCCACTGATCATACATCATGAATGCCCCCGTCGTTTTCTTGGCCTCTCCCATACACTGTTCCTTTGGCTCCTCTCAATTTCTGTGAACTCTGCATAGCCTTTCTCAATGCAGTTAATTTCCAGTGCAGACATGCCGTTGCCTGTTGCATCCATCTTTTTCTTTTTTAAAAAAACTGCAAGCGTAAATGCAGAGCTTCTCTCAGATTCAGAGCAAAAGCAGGTTTCGTTCAATAATAACAACAACATAGTTCTAGCATGTTTAGATGATGGATCCATTTATAATCTACACTGGCCTCTATGCTGCAGAAACAGTCCAGAAAAACACACAGATTATCTTTGTTGGCCACCTGTCTGTCTTGGGGGACAATGGAGGAGTGTGCCTTTGGGGGTGAAGTCAAACCATTTGAGAGTCACATTACCTGATGGAGCTGTAGATACCAGATTAGAGAGCAGTGTTTTTGAAACATTGTGCTTTCAGGGAGACTTTCCACACCGATTCATTTGCAGAGGAGTGCCATGGAATCCCAGTGTTTTCTATAGGATTCTGGGTCCTAGGTGCAGACCCTATTCATGTTGGGTGCTGCTCACGTCTTTTGGGCCTCCTTATTGCTTTTTTAAAGTGACAGTTCAACCAAGAGTACACCCATGCTCTCCTATGGCTACACAATGCAAAGATGGATCTTTATTGGAGGCACAAACTGTTATTCATTGGAGCTTATCTGCCATTACAGCCACTATACTGAGGAACCGCTGAAAAGTTCCCAATAAACCCCAGGGCTCCCCAGAACGTAATCTGAAAGCTTCCTTTATTACCCTCGATTTAAAACCACTCCATTGTCTAATGAAAAGCATAATCTGCTGAATTGCAGGAGAAACCCCTTAAAATATATTCTGCTCAGCTAAGTTTCTAAAACTGAAAGGCTTAAGAAAAAGAAGGAACCAGGAAGGAAGATGCAATCTGTGACATTTGGTTAGCTGAGAGAAAGAATATGTGATAAGGACTGGGGGTTTCGGTTGTGAACTATTTATAGGTTCTGTCAGCTCAAGACAAGGCATTGTGCTCCCTCTGTGAATGAGGAACTTTGATGAGAAATGGACATGTTTCAATTAAAGTGGCATGAGGCATCCTTTGGCTGATGGAAGTTGCTGCATTCTAGTCAAATATATTTGTGGATTTATATTCTTTTTCTCTTCTTCCTTCCATTATAAATCAAGCATGCCTTCTCCAAAGTCCATGAAAAGAGAAAAATTGTGTGGGACTGAAATTCAATATATCATACCAGGAAAATGAAAATTTATAAAATCTAAGAGACAAATGTATGTTCTGCAGGTAGAAGCAATCAAATTTACAAAAACTTCAAATGGCCCAATTTATTTTCTCTTGTTCTCCCCCTCCCCCCACTGCATGAAAGCAATGCAATAATTCATTACATGCTAAAAAACAGTGGATTTTTTAAAAAAGAGATGATTCCAGAAAGGAAGAGGTAGCAAAGCAGAATACAGCCCCAAATCATTTTTCAAATGATTGTAATTACACCTTACTCGAGAACTGCTGTAAACACAGCAACCTCCAAATATCTGCTACCTCTGTATTCATTGTATTTGATAGAGCGGTAGGATTATTCTATTTAGCACAGCTGGAATTTAAGAATGCCTACTTTTTAAAGGGAAAAAAGTACTGTTAAGTGCCATCATTGACTGCTGACACATTTTGCTGCAGTGGACAAATGTTTTGAAGAGGAAGGACAGAGAAAAGACGGGACCTGCTTTGTCCCGTAGGAGGGGACATTACAAAATGAACAAGGCCTGAGGACCAGCAGCAAACTGAGACACAGACGCCTTTAATAAGGTGGCTTGGGCAGGATTCTACCCCTATGCACGCCTGTTGCGTTTTTCTTTTCCATCCAGTCTGTACAAACACCCAAGTGAAAATGTACCCCAGCTTTTTTTCAGTGGAGGATATATAAAAGTTTCAAAAAGTCCTCCCCCTCTTTCATGTCCATTTTTCATGTGGTGCCATTTTTCTTTGAATGGCCGTTCCCAGCTCCAGTAGAGCAGCCTTATAGATAAGTATATATATTTAGAGACCAAACCTGCTATCCGATGTTCCAGCTAAGCTTACAGGAGGCGCAAGGGTGTCATGCAGTGAAGTACGGTCTGTGGTAGCCAAGCGTACGCAACCATTTACTGCAACGGGATTACTTAATGGTCCTTGCGGCTGTGCGTGAAGCTGGGGTGGTAGTTTCAAAGGACCATTAATTTGCAGATCTGTACAACTTTATCTACGTAGGCCATAAAATTGCACTGATAAATCTAACACATTGTAAGCTGCTTGAAGCTGTTAAGAGATGTTTGCAAATTCAGACCCACAATACAGATGAGAAAAAGTTGTTCTCGCCAAGCCTAAGTTGAAACCTAGTGTGACATCAAAGATGCCTCTTAAGCAATTAACTCAATTTGGCAACATCTTCTAATAGGAGACTGCAACTGTATTTTGTGCTTATCAAAGAGAAGATACTTCTACAATGGTTCTCTTTATTGTACCGCTAAATCAGGAATGGTTCCTGTTACGTTAGCCTACATTAAGGAACAATGAAGTTAATATTTTCTACTGTGCAGTCAGATTCTTCTTTGGGGGAGCAGATAATAATAGAATTAAATCACCTCAGGTATTTTTCTCACTGATGGACAGAGCATGGCATTCAAGGGCAGAGAACCTGAATTTTAATTTTTAATTTTTATTTTATTTCTGTCACACATACAGTGGTACCTCGGGTTAAGAACTTAATTCGTTCTGGAGGTCCGTTCTTAACCTGAAACTGTTCGTAACCTGAAGCACCACTTTAGCTAATGGGGCCACCCGCTGCTGCCGCACCGCCAGAGCACAATTTCTGTTCTCATCCTGAAGCAAAGTTCTTAACCCGAGGTACTATTTCTGGGTTAGCGGAGTCTGTAACCTGAAGCGTCTGTAACCCGAGGTACCACTGTATTCAGTCCTCTAGTACATGCAGGGGTTAGCCCAGAACCCACTTTCAGTGTTACAAATGCACGGTAAGACTTAATCAGGAATGTGGTGTAGCAAACTGCAGTGACTGAGACATTGGAAGAGACAAAGAGCTGGTTTGCATATAACGCTAAACCAAAGCATGGCTTAGGGTGGACATAAGCATTCCTGGAGAGGAGATCATGGCTGCTGTACTCCTCCCCTAGTCCTCTTGCTTCTGCGCTGCTGGAAACTGAACCATGATTTGACTTGGCGTATCAGCCGAACCTGACTCTAGACAAATCACGAACTGTAAACCCAAGATCTGTAATTCTTCATTAACTTCTAGTTGTTTGTGTGGAACAAGACAAACCGTGATCCCAGGTTCAGAAGACAAACCATGGCTTAGCTCACAGCAAGGCATCAGTTGGTCTGGTGGAGGACATCATCTCCATTGCATGAGCCTCTGCATTTGCACCAAGCCATAGTTTGGCTTGGTGTTATGTGTGAAGCAGCACAAAGAGTTAATGGTTTAGAAATGTGACAAACTGGATAGCAGAAAGTCCTGTAGACTATTGACTGCTTCCCATGTGCATCACAGCTCGCTTGGATGTGTGAGTGAGCAATCACAGATCAAAGTCTACAAATGAAGTTTTCACATCATCCTAGACATGATTCACATGTTCCCTGCTTCCAACCACCAACGGCTACGTAGTCAAGTGATGAGAAATCAAATGATGTTTGTATTGCATGTGTGAACTAGCCCTAGGTAACACAGTGGAACAAGGTCAAACCAGTGTTGGCAGCTCTCATACACTGAAGCTTCTCTGGGAGCGAAACTATATATTACATTCTTGTTGTTTTTGTTAAATAGCAACCATAGGTGGGAGGCAAACCCAGACATAATAAATCCGATCACACTTTTAATGTAGTGGGCACATTCTGCCCTTACTCTGTCTGATGTGAGACCCCCAGTCTCCCCAGGCATGCCATACCTTGCGGCTAAGCTTGCATTCTGTTTCAGAGTAATTTATCTTCCCTAACAGGGAGCACCATACTGACTGGGACTAGGTTTTATTATCTTATTATACCTGTGCTGTGCTTAATGCACCGGCACCCAGTCCCAAAAAATGGCTGCTTCGTGGCTTTGGACCAGGGTACAGTGGTACCTTGGGTTACATACTTCAGGTTACATACACTTCAGGTTACAGACTCCGCTAACCCAGAAATATTACCTTGGGTTAAGAACTTTGCTTCAGGATGAGAACAAAAATCGTGCTCCGGCGGCGTGGCAGCAGCAGGAGGCCCCATTAGCTAAAGTGGTGCTTCAGGTTAAGAACAGTTTCAGGTTAAGAATGGACCCCCGGAACGAATTAAGTACTTAACCTGAGGTACCACTGTACTTCAAAATATTGCCCACCTCCATGTGTCCCACCCACTTAGATCTCCAATGGAGGGCCTCCTTCAGGTTCTCCCACCATCTGAGGTGAAGCTGAGGGCCTTCTCGGTGGTGGTGCCCACAGACAGATGCCTTGAGTGTGTTGGCACATCTCACACCAGCATTTGAAGCCCTGTTTGTGTGGGAAATCGGGTTTTCTCAAGAGGAATCTGCTTAGTGGTGGCTTCCCTCTCCAAAACCGGTTGTGTGAAACGGCCTTCCCTCTCTCTTTCAGTAAGGATCTGGAAATTCTGAAGATTTTCTCCCTTGCCTCAGCCTCTGCCATTGCTACTGCCATTATTCATAACCCGCGTCCTCAGTGAGGGGGATGCGACTGTCGCTGATACTCTCCCCGCTGCCGGGTTTGGCGCGGCATCTGCTTTCTGAAAGGCAGGGAAATGTCACTGCTGAATGTCAGAGTGGATGAAGTGACGGCCTAGCGGAGGATCCTCGGGGGCCTATTGTCCCTTCCTCTCCTTTTCTACTTAATGGAACTGTTAAAAAGATCAGGAAGAGCTGTAGATGAGATAAGTGAAGAACAGCACATGACAGGCAGCACAGACCAGTGAGACTAATGTGTGCCCCTCTGATGCATGAGGGAGTGTGCTGTGGAAAAATATTGCTTTGTTACACAAAACGTACCTGCTCTTTGTCATACATAAGGCTACTTTGCAAAAAAAAATGTCATGATTTCCTCCCTCCACCACAAACATTATTTTTATTTATTATATCTCTGTCTCCTTCGGGGCATACTAAGAAGGCTTCATTTCAAGAGTTCTTTCTATCTTAAAATATATGTTTTAATAAAGGGGTTATTAAACCCCTTGGTACTCCCCTTTGCAACCAGCAGTTGGTCCCTTTAGCCGCTTCTTTCTCTCTTTTTCTGAATTATCCTTTGCACTTTTCTGCAGTCCGCCCACCAAGGCAGTTGTTTGTTGTTGGGATGCAAAGAATTTAACGCAGTCAAATTATTTCTTGTCAAAGGATTCAAAAAAATCAGTCCAGCATAAGCAGGAACTCCCCAGGCTCATTTCCTAATGCAGATGCAGTAAACTTTTGGCATATAAGTTTATCAGGTAGTTATCAAGTCGACAGCTGCTAAAATGAAAAATGTTAAGCTGATAATGTAATAAATAACAACCTGCGCTTCCTGGCTGAGCTTCAGAGAAACCCACATTTTAATATATTTTTTAGATGTGGGAGACGAGTTTCTCTTTGAACTGTTACTCCTTGTGCTTCTACTGTGGGGTGGCTTCTGATGGGGCTACATGAGGGTTATCTTGACTCCATGTGGTCCTTTGACCCCTGGCCAACAGATGGAAATAATATATTTTGTGCTCCAAGGTATTTTGGATGCCTCTCTCAGTAATAAGTCCAGTCCTGCCAACTCCAAGTGCAAAGAATGGAGCGTGGAGCAGCTTTGCTGAAAACCAGTATGTCGGTGACTTGTGGAAGTCAGGTGATCATTTGTCACACCTCAACCCGTGTGATGTATCAGCAGAGAATGTAGTGCACCAAGAAAGTCTTCAGAGATTTCCTGCTCCCAGCAAGCGCCTTCTTCCAGAGTCCAGGGTTAAGGGGAAAACTCCTTTCCCACACAGTTCAAAGTGGTAAAGTGTTTATTGTCTCCAGACACAAGACAAAGCAAAACACTGCTATCTGCTATATACAGTTTTTTTATGCTCTTTGAAGTAAAGAGACACATGCGTGGAGAGATCCACTAACACTATCAGCATGCTAGCTAATGCTGCTGTGTAAAACCCACAGCCCCTTCCCCTAACTCTTACGTGTTCAGAGTCTGACCCTGACACAGACAGGACAGCATCGGGAAATGAATGAGAATGAAAGCAAAAGGAATGAAAGCAATGCCCCAGAGACTATTATACCTGTCTCTATGTGTAGGTATATTTCCTGAGCCAATGGGAGGGTGAAAAACTCAGCAAACCATACACTTGACTTTGCTGGTACAGCATTGCTGTGGTAACCCAGTGCACATGACACTCTTATCTCAGAACATTCAGATGTGGGGCTCATGCTCCTCAAGACATCAGACCAAGCTCTGTGCAATTTAACTGGTTGTTCATATGACACCAATGCAATATAGCCTTCTTCTCCCACACCATGCCACCTTGGTCAACACATTCATTTCCCAAGACCACCACACTACTGAAGCTTTCAACAACCAGCTCCTCCAGCACACAAGTCATGCTCAGCAGGAGTACAGTGAGAGGGGTACACCGATGACCATGGGTACTGGGGGCAGAGGTCTACAAATAAAGATGCTCTGTGTTCTTCTCCTCCGTGAACAGGCCAGCCAAGATGGTGCCCAAAACCAGGAAACTGCACTGGTCTAAAGATGTCTTGAGATGAGGGCAGTGCCATGACTTTTATTTCTTGGGGGGGGGATTCCCTTTCTCCCTGCCTCTGCCCCCCCCCCCCATTGCCCTGTGGCTCTCCTTCAGAAATATAGACAATGGCGGTCAGGTTTAGAGAAATGAAACGTTGAAGAAATGAAACTTTCTTGTTCTTTGAATGTGAATGGTCAAGTTGTTCCCTCTGTTCTTTACAGGGACCTTTTAATTATCTGAAAACGTGTATTTCTTTCCATTCTGCAAATGGCTTCCTTTTTTCAAAATATTTTCTCACTACTTGCCTACTTTACATACCGACCCAGGGCATTAAGTTAACCCACACCCCCCAAAAAAACAGTTGGCCAGAGGTGGGTGTCAGGTATAAACCAGCTCCAAGAGAAGGTTTACAGCCAACTGCAGAAAACAGCCAGGAACAGAGAGGCTTTGATGATAGTCAGGCGGTGGTGGCGAGTGGGGGGGGGAGCCAGCAGCTGCGGAATTCAGCTCTTCCTGACCTTGACAGGGAAGCTGACAAGGCAGTAGCTGAGAGCAGGCTAGAATGCAGTCAACGCTCGCCTGAAGCACAGTCAGGCGCAAAAGAACTCAGAGATAGCCTGTCAGAAAAGGAAGAGGTGGGGGCTAATCCACCAAGTCCAAGGAGTTGGCGAATGGGAGGGTTGCAAGACAGGAAGCAAAACAAGAGGTGTAAGGTTCGTAAGTTCAATTGCTTCTGGCCACGCCGAAAGGAATCTTCAGAAGGGTCATCTTGAGTGATGATGCCGGAGGCTTTGTTAGAGTCGTCCGGAGCTATCTGTTTGTTTTTGCAATAAATCCTCCTTTTTAATTTGCTACACTTACTGTGTTATCAAGCCGGGAACCTGGACTCCTGACAGAGAGTGGCATCATCCTGCATCACAGCTAGTTGAAAAGCAATTTCCAAATGCTCACTTTTAGTACAATAGATTTGTAGCAGACCTAGTTGTTCTTTCCTTCCAGACATCACCTCTGCTGGAGGGTCATGTCATTTCCCCAACACTCAAGTCACAGTATCTGTCTAGTAAGAAAATTCCAATTTTCTTCCCATCAAGCTTATGCCTAACAATGGCAATTGTTTTGGGTAACCTGGTTATATGGAAATCATGGGTACCTGTTGGATATTGCCAGTAATATCACTAGTGACAAGCAGAGCCATTCTTCATCCCTCCCTAAGTCAGAATTTGAATTGATTTTCCTTTTTTCTATTTCATTTAATAATGTATTCCCTCTTTTTGAGGAGCTTCCTCTTCAAAGAAGCTTACCGTCTCCCATAAAAACCAGCTGCACTTAACAACAATTATTCATATGCTGAATTGTTCCCCCACTGAACTACTAAAGCAGAGGAGTTCTCATATATTTGGGGATACCCACAAACTTCTCCGTTCTTCTTCTGTGCCATAATAGTGTCCTGCCATTTCACGAGACTTCTGCTCTGTCCATCTATCCTATCAGTAATAGTATATTTTACATATTTATTTATAAAAGTATTTATGTACTGCCCTCTCATAAAATATCACGGCAGTAAATAGTTCTACTTCACTGGACCATTCCTTTGTTTCATAAAATCCATATATTGTGTGATGGGGCGGGGCAGAAACAGACCTCAGAGCTGTTTACAAAAAGCTAGTTTGTGGTGTGGACCTAAGGAGGGAGGGAAACATGTTTTAATACCATGCGAAGTTTTACGAGAAAGCTGTACAAAGTGGGGATGGGGAACAAATCCATTCAGTTCACATTTTAATGGAAGCTTACTAACGTTACTTAATTTGCATGCCCCAAACCAAAACAGTAACCACCACGCAGCTGTGGTTGGTCCTTAAAAATTTTCACCTCTCCTCATTTGGTGATTGTTATGTACTGAGTGAATAGGATCCAAAATGCAGCAGTCTGATTGGTCCTAGAACAATAGGATCCAAAATGCAGCAGTCTGATTGGTCCTAGAACAATAGGATCCAAAATGCAGCAGTCTGATTGGTCCTAGAACAATAGGATCCAAAATGCAGCAGTCTGATTGGTCCTAGAACAATAGGATCCAAAATGCAGCAGTCTGATTGGTCCTAGAACAATAGGATTCAGAATGCAGCAGTCTGATTGGTCCTAGAACAATGCAGCAGTATGATTTGTCTGCAGGAGCCACCCAATCCGGCTCCAGATGGAAGTGAATCCATAACCTGATTGGCCTACAGGAAAATTCCAGAATTAGCCAATCACGTGCAGCCCATTGTGTAACTAATGTATATAAAGCAGATACTTTGAGGGGACTTTCATTCCTCCTCACCACTGTGAGCTGAATAAAGAGCATGAAATCCACTCTCGACTCTGAGTATATTTCAGTGGTGCGGTTCTCCAATCCAAAAATATGAACAGAAAAGCATACATTGCTTATAAGAGTGAAAACAGTGTTCACAAATTCATTGTGTTGGGAGAAATTGCCTGCAAAAATATGTTTGTTTTTAAAAAAATGTGTGTGTATATGTGCACAACAGTAGAAAAGCACATTCAAAAATACATGTGAATTTTCATCTGGAGTTATTTTGTTTTTTAAAAAAACAATGAACAATTTTGAAATGCAGAGGACAGAGCTTAAGGGTGGAAAAAAAACAAGAAACTGAGAGAAACTTAAATTGACAAATTTGTCCATCCCTAGAACTTTCTATTTACGTCGTCTCTAAACCACTGATAAAAAAATTAATGTTTTCCACTTGAGAGCTGCTTCATTAACATCGAAGAGAGGGAAGCCAAGCTAAAGCAATACCAGAAACACATGATGCCAAACTGGCAGCTGAACAGATGAGCAGATGTATTACGGAGCAATAATACATCTGCTCACTGAAATTTCCTTGCTGCAGAAAAACTCTTGAGGCTGATTCTCAACGCAGAAGGTGCCACTAGGGACTGTGGTCCTATTTCTGATCTTTTGGTGAGAAAAGGTAAGACAGCCAGTGTGTTCCGCTCTTCTGCTCTGTTTTTCTGCCTGCTAAACACCTTCTTCCTTCCAGTTACCTTCATTTCCACTCAGACAGGTTTGAGCTGTTGGCCAGCCACCAGATACAAAATCTAACACCTGTCTGCCAGATGTCTGCTGTTGTATATGTCACTGCTATGCCATCTGCCCTGCAACCTGGCAGGCCTTCTCTCAAGAACTTGGAATCAAAGCGTATTAATGAGGGGAATAATTTCATGTATCACCTGCTTTACAAAAACTCTTCTTGAACCCGCATAAGATTGCTTCCTCGCCATCCCCTTTCTTCGGCGCATCTGAGCGATGCCTGTGTATTCCATTTTTTACTGTGTGGTCCTTGGGTGTGTTTTCCCTCAGACTGGATTTGTGTCGATTTTATATTATGAACAACTTCCTTCTTGTAGGTCCAGAATTGGTTCTGATTTACTTATGGGCTGGTTCTGTGACAATGAGCATTCATCCTGCATTCAGGACATTCCCATTAATCATTTGTCCATCCTATACTTTTCAAAGCATTTCTCCATTACAGTGGTACCTCAGGTTAAGAACTTACCGTATTTTTTGCCCTATAGGACACACTTTTTCCCCTCCAAAAATGAAGGGGAAATGTGTGTGCGTCCTATGGGGTGAATGCAGGCTTCAGGAAGCTCTGCACAACCCTCGGGAGACCGGCTCCGAGGGTTGCACAGAGCTGCCTGCAGTCCCGGGATCAGCGCACTTCTTCCCATCGCCAGCCCCACAAGCTCAGGGGACAGCAGGGAGGCAGAGCGTGCCTTCCCACTGTTCCCCGACCTGGTTCTTCCAGCCCCGCACCTGGGGGGGAAATAATTTTTTTTTCTTTATTTCCCCCCCAAAAAACTAGGTGCGTCCTATGGGCCGGAGCGTCCTATGGGGCGCAAAATACGGTAATTCGTTCTGGAGGTCCCTTCTTAACCTGAAACTGTTCTTAACTTGAGGTACCACTTTAGCTAATGGGGCCTCCTGCTTCTGCTGCGCTGCCAGAGCACGATTTCTGTTCTCATCCTGAAGCAAAGTTCTTAACCCGGGGTACTATTTCTGGGTTAGCGGAGTCTGTAACCTGAAGCATCTGTAACCTGAAGCATCTATAACCCGAGGTACCACTGTACCTTCCAAACCACCAAAAGTCTCTCCGTGTGTTTTTTTAATGGATTTGTTCCACTTGAGCAACAGAGCTCTTTAAACTGCTTGAATTGTGCAAACGGTACGTCCTTGAATCTTTCCCACAAAATACTGACAGCCCGGAGGCCCTCAGACTCTTGTGTCGGGGACTGTTTCTGCATGGGCCATTCTGTGTGTCACCGTCTGTGGAGCTGAAGTCTCAGACTTGCCCCCTTAATTCAGTGGATTGATGTGTTTTGTCAGCGAACAGCCTCAGCTAAGTCCTCTTATCTGAGAAACCGCTGGCAAGCCAAGACAAAACCGTATCTCAGGCTAATTTATCTTTATTAGAGTGCAGCCTAACAAGGACCTGTGTGTCCTAGTCTGAAGAAGTTGGTAGCCCATATTTTGCACTTGTGGCAAGAACTGATCAAGGCCCGGTGGCGGCAACGTCAGTGCATCGGCTGCCGTTCATAGCTTGACAAAGCATCCGCAAAGTAATGTTGACATTTTGGCTCTTGCCAGCTTGGCAAGTAGTGAGGGGACAGGGGTGAACAGCAGAAGAGATCTTGTCCACATGGGCCTGCAAACAAAGCCACTGGGTTCAGCCAGAAACTATGTTGGCCAGCAGGTAATGGCTTTTTCCACCTGCCTTGCCCCAGCCTCCAGCCCTAGGAGCCTTCATAAGGGCGCTGCTTCCAGAAGAACTGAGAGGGGAGAGAGACTCTGTTTGCCATCAGGGGGTAGTTGGTTTCACCTCTGCTGTACCCCCTCGAATCTGAGGAACCTTCAGAAGGAAGTTGCTGCCATGGGCATTATGTATATGTGTATTTTGCCCATGTATGGAGATTGTGTGTATGAACTTAACAGTGTTTAGTTTATCTTTCGTGTGCTGTTTTGTTAATGTTGTTAATATTGTTTTATAGATTATAAATGCACCATATAATATGACTTTTGCTTTACAGTGGTGCCTCGCAAGACGAAATTAATCCGTTCCGCGAGTCTCTTCGTCTAGCGATTTTTTTGTCTTGCGAAGCAACCCTATTAGCGGCTTAGCGGCTTAGCGCTATTAGCGGTTTAAAGTTAAAGGTAAAGGTACCCCTGCCCGAACGGGCCAGTCTTGACAGACTCTGGGGTTTGTGCGCCCATCTCACATCTATTGGCCGGGGGCCAGCGCTGTCCGAAGACACTTCCGGGTCACGTGGCCAGCGTGACAACGCTGCTCTGGCGAGCCAGAGCCGCACACGGAACGCCGTTTACCTTCCCGCTGGTAAGCGGTACCTATTTATCTACTTGCACCCGGGGGTGCTTTCGAACTGCTAGGTGGGCAGGCGCTGGGACCGAGCAGCGGGAGCGCACCCCGCCGTGGGGATTCGAACCGCCGACCTTTCGATCGGCAAGCCCTAGGCGCTGAGGCTTTAGCCCACAGCGCCACCCGCGTCCCCATTAGCGGTTTAGCGGCTATTAAAGGCTTAGCGGCTATTAAAGGATTAGCGGCTAAAAGGCTATTAGCGGCTTAGCGGCTTAGAAAAAAGGGGGGAAGCGGAAAAAAATCGGAACACTTGCAAGACGTTTTCGTCTTGCAAAGCAAGCCCATAGGGAAAATCGTCTTGCGAAGCACCTCCAAAACGGAAAACTCTTTCGTCTAGCGGGTTTTCCGTCTTGCGAGGCATTCGTCTTGCGGGGCACCACTGTAGCTGCAGTATTTAGATTATGTTTTAGTTGTTGCTCTGTTAACAGTGCTTTATAGTTTGTAATTGTTTTGCTGAAAATTTGTTATTTATTCTGTACAATATATGCTGTATTTGTGATGTTCTGTTATGTTCTATCATGGTTTTGTTACTAGATTCAGGTACATAGTCGTGTTGGTCTGACCCCATCAAAATATATATAAAAAAATTAAAAAAATATCCAGTAGCACCTTAGAGACCAACTAAGTTTGTTCTTGGTATAAGCTTTTGTGTATGCACACTTCTTCAGATACACAGATGGTTTTGTTATTTATTGTTCGTAAGCCACTTTGGGATTCATTTGACTGAAAAGCAGCATAGAAATATAATAAATCCGCCAAATCAAATCCCTAGGCTGATTTGCATGTACACAGGAAAGTAGCATTATTTATTTTGGGAAGTTGGGGGAAAATGGTGTCAATGAACACAGAAATTGTCCAGTTTTCATTGACAGGGAGGATATTGCAAATGATTGCTCAGTTTGTGGATTCAAATATCAGCAGGAAAGATGTGATATCCCCACTTCAAAGGAGAGCAGTGGGGGCTAGAGATGTATATCTTAAAGGCACATACACCTGCCATAGTGGATGTGTGACACACCTTTCACTGACAGCTGCCACTCCTACTCTTCTTCCTGCCAGCCCATCACATCCGCCAAGTTTCTGTACTAAACCATGGCAGCAGTGAACAAACTGTGAAAATGGCAGTCAGGCAAAAAAGGATGAGATTGCTTGCACAAAAATTTCCTGGTCCTCTGGGAAGGATTAAAAAGTCAAAATCTACCCTTTCAAATAAAAATGATAGGTAGATTTTATAAGTATCCCTTCTGCTTTAAAGTTCTTATGATCTTATAACTGATAAATGAAACCTTTCTGGGACTGCCTCTCAAATACTCGCCTGTGCTTCCTAGCATGCCAAATGAAAACTGTGCCTAGGTAATCTTATTTAAGAGTGTACATGTGTACTTTGGTTCTAATTTATTTTTTGCATGTGAAGACTGCTAATTCTCATAACATTTATTAAATACCGCATTAAACTAACGGGGCTCCTTTTCCTGGTACTGCATTCTGAAGATGGAATCCTATGAGTTAATTTCAACGTAACTGATATTTTGTTTTCAAAAAACTGTGTAAGTTCATTTTAATTGTAAGTAAGGTGGACAACCACCTGCTTTTCTCTTCCACATGATTTCAGGTTAATTATTGCTTCTGAAATATTATTTCTACAGTGTTCGAGGCATACAATGTAAGCAGCTGCCGAAAAATAACACTGAATTTTCTTAACCGTATTTTCATACCTAACATCTATTCACTCTTCCAAGCAAACCAAATTAACATACAAAGCAAAGGTGTGTCTTTTGTTCTGTGTGACTTACTCTGTTCACGTTCAGTGGTTGTGACAATTATGCAAGAAAAACACCCCACACTAATTTAGGATTTTTAATACAGTGGTACCTCGCAAGACGAATGCCTTGCAAGACGAAAAACTCACAAGACGAAAGAGTTTTTCATTTTTTGAGTTGCTTCGTAAGATGAATTTCCCTATGGGCTTGCTTCGCAAGACGAAAAACGAAAAAAATGAAAACGTCTTGCAAGTTTGTTTCCTTTTTCTTAAAACCATTAATACCCAGGGTGACTTCGAGGAGCAACTCATAGCACGCGGTGTGGTAGCCTTTTTTGAGGTTTTTGAAGACTTTGGTGATTTTGAAGACTTTGGGAAACCGTGCTTCGCAAGACGAAAAATTCGCAAGACGAAAAAACTCACAGAATGAATTAATTTCGTCTTGTGAGGCACCACTGTAATTTAAACATCAATGAGCAACAAAATAAATATAGGAGTTGAAGTACCTTGTGTTAAGGGTTTCAGAACTTACAGGGTTAAAGAGTTCTGAGTGACGTTCTGAATGACGTCTCACATTCTTGAGGCGTGGTTACAGACACATTCGGGAGTGGTTTTACTCTGAGTGTTTCAGTCTGTGTTTGCTTGGACGGAAGGCGAGAGAGAAAATGTGTGCTCTCTCACCAGGAGATTTATGAGCTGTTTTACGGCACGAATAAAGTCTTGGAGATAAGCAAGACAGGCTGTGTCAAGTCTGAATTATTCCCACACACTGCATTCGCTTCACGCCGCTGCGGCTAAGCCAGCCAAAGAGGGCAGAGAGGACGTTTCCGTGATCGGAGGGAGCAGAGGTGCACAGAGAAAGCCTTCAGGACTCCGTGTGACCCTCTTGGCGGCCATACCTTGTACAGTGGTGCCCCGCAAGACGAACGCCTCGCAAGACGGAAAACTCGCTAGACGAAAGAGTTTTCCGTTTTGGAGGTGCTTCACAAGACGAATTTCCTATGGGCTTGCTTCGCAAGACGAAAATGTCTTGCGAGTTCTTGCTGGTTTTTTTTCCTTCCCCCCTTTTTCCCAAGCCGCTTAACAGCTGATCCGATCAGCAGATAAGCCGCTAAAAGCCGCTAATAGCGCTAATCCGCTAATCCGTCAATGGGCTTGATTCGCAAGACGAAAAAACCGCTAGACGAAGAGAATCACAGAACGGATTCTTTTCGTCTTGCGAGGCACCACTGTACTTCAGCTCTTTATGCTGGATGTGAGGTCTGTGGAAGTGGCCCAATAGAAGCTTCCCTTTTTATGCAGGAATTGTGGGGAATTCATAGTGCAGTGAGTGGTACCTCGGTTTAAGAACAGCCCTGTTTATGAACTATTCGGTATATGAACTCCACAAAACCGGAAGTAGTGTCCCAGTTTGCAAACTTTACCTTGGTCTACAAACGGAAGCTGAACAGTGGAAGGGCACTGGCGGCGGGCGGCCTCATTAGGGAAAGCGCACCTTGGTTTAAGAACAGTTTCGGTTTAAGAACAGACTTCCAGAATGGATTAAGTTCGTAAACTGAGGTACCACTGTATCACTGAAGGTCTTCATTGGGCATAAAAAGGGTATGGCTGTGGAAAGACACAGCCAGATGGGCAGAGTATAAATAATAAAGTTATTATTATTATAGCAAGAGACAAAAATGTGGATGACAAGATTATAACAGGCTAGAATTGCTGTGGAAAGGCCTTTCAGAAATGTCAGGCATCACCTCTCTGTGAGTTTGTTCAAGTGAAGTTGGCTTGACTCTCAGCTGTTTGGTCTTGCTTTTGTTTGGCAAGGAAACAGAAAGCAGGGAAGAGTTAAGCAAACAAGGTACAAAGTGACTTGAGGGAAATCTATGACATGCTTTTAGGATGTGTGTTCATCATTTCTTGACCACCAGTCTGCTGATGGTTCATGAATCAAGAGGCAAGTGGTAGAGAAAGGAAAGTCTTTCCCTAGGCCAGTGACATTTCAGACGGCTTGTTTTCTATACTGAAGGGGAGTTGGAAACCAGAAGTAATTTTCTTATAGAAGAAGATTAATGGAGTTGGAAGAACTGCAAGACAAAACTATCCTGGAAATCTTAGTGCATTTCATCATTCAAGTTGGACTCTGATTAGAAACTTCCCCACCACTGCAAGGAGTTAGAAGCTTTCATTCATCAGTAAGAACTTGAAAAAGACTATTTGTTAAATGGATGTTTTACCAGAGGTTCATAATATTTGTTGTTGTTTCTGTATATGGTTGAAAACTTACATTAGCACAATACAGATACCATTTGGATATAAGGTGGATCTCTTTATTTGCTCCACAGACTTTAAATTTACAGTATGTCAATTTGCTCTGCATTATGAATGGATGTAGCAACTTCCCTGGTTGTCTTGCAGCCCCAACTCTTTCCCAAAAGTCTGAGAATAAGCAAAAGAAGTTGTTAAGGGTGCAGGTTTCCTACCCACCAGCCCCCCAAAAAGTTCATAAAACTTCAAGTTTCTGAGCAGCATCATAATTTTCTGCACAGTGGATATGTTGTGGTTGTCTTGGACATAAGCAGGTTACGAAGGTTTGCATTGCAATGTGGAGACATTTTCATAACTGAATATGGGAATAGTTGTGAGATATAAACTTCAGCCATGTGATTGTTCTGTCATTCTCTTTATTCCTCTTTCTTTCTTTCTTTCTTTTCCCAGCTGCCTGTCTTGTCCTGGGCTGTATGATTTATCCTGATGGCTGGGATGCAAAGGAGGTGAAACGGATGTGTGGTGAAAAGACAGACAAGTACAGATTGGGGGCTTGTTCAATCCGCTGGGCATACATTCTGGCCATCATTGGAATCCTGGATGCCCTGATCCTTTCTTTCTTGGCATTTGTACTTGGCAATAGACAGGACAGCTTACTAGCAGAGGAACTCAAGCTGGAAAACAAAGGTAGGAGGAACGGCTTTGGGAGGCTGTGTTACTCTGAACGGCAAGGGAAAGCACTTAAAAACAACCATCTCCATTGTCTGCGTAAAGACTCGCGCTTACTCATAAGTTATCCCCCATCGCAGTGAGGGAACCGCCAGAAGGCCCTCGGCACTGGACCTCAGCGTCCGGGCAGAACGATGGGAGTGGAGACGCTCCTTCAGGTATACTGGGCTGAGGCCGTTTAGGGCTTTAAAGGTCAACACCAACACTTTGAATTGTGCTCGGAAACAAGGTTCGGACAAGTCTTTTATCGCACAATCCGCAAAAGCAGTTCCTGCCGAATTCAATGTGCAGGGCCCAGCTCACCCATGAGACAAGGTGAAAGGACCACCTCAAGCAGCAGGGTCCACAAGGCAGCAGATCCCACTGCAGACCTTAATTTCTTCCCCTTGTTTGGGATGTAGATCTTGACTCCCACATTCTTTCCTGGTGGGGAGAGAGGTGTCATTTTGGTGGTTCACTTCAAGTGCCAAAATGTCTTGGGCCAGCTAAATACAGTTAAATATATATATAGAGAGAGTTTTAGTCTTAGTTGCTTTAGGTGGACAATGGATATATCAAATATAGCTTTTAAAAAACAATTATTAAAAAATGCAATTTTTGTGTATTTTTAACAACACTGTAAGAAAACCTTTCATCTCCTAGGATAGCAACCAAGGATAGACAAACCTGCCTAGGTCTATTAGTTTATTTCACCCCTATATTGTCTACTCCAAGGTTAGCCATCGTGCTGCCCTCCAGAGGTCATGGGCTACAGTTACCATCTCCCCATGCTCCTATTAAGATTTTTCCTAAGTTTAAGAGCCTCACAGGAGGTGGCAGGGGAGGGGGAGCGAAGGTTTAACACTTTCTTCTTGCTGTGACCTACCCCCTTGTGCTGCTGACTGGAGAACAGCTGAAGGTGGTGAGAAGCTTGCCAGGATACGCACATTTTCCAAGGCCTGCTAGGGAATATGGCTAATGCCCAGAGAATGAACAAAATTCATTTGGATAAGGAATAAAGACCTTTTAGAAAGGAAAACGCCACGATGGTTATCACCTATAGAAGTGCTATCAGTAAAGAAGACCAACATTAAAGGGGATTGGGGTACCTTTAAAGATATTATAGAATTCAAATACGGGAAACCAAACTTAAAAAAGAGAGAAGACATACAAAACTGGATCAAAGACTGGGTCCAGTATTTCCAATTAAGGGAAGACAAAGAGGATTTTCTGAGGAAAACTCAGAACTCAAAAAAGTCTTATTGGGCAACAAATAAAAACTACAGTGGTGCCCCACAAGACGAATGCCTCGCAAGACGGAAAACTCGCTAGACGAAAGAGTTTTCCGTTTTGGAGGTGCTTCGCAAAACGAATTTCCTATGGGCTTGCTTCGCAAGACGACAATGTCTTGCGAGTTCCTGCTGGTTTTTTTCCTCCCCCCTTTTTCTAAGCCGCTTATCAGCTGATCCGATCAGCAGATAAGCCGCTAAAAGCCGCTAATAGCGCTAATCCGCTAATCCTTCAATGGGCTTGCTTCGCAAGACGAAAAAACCGCTAGACGAAGAGAATCACAGAATGGATTCTTTTCGTCTTGCGAGGCACCACTGTAGTTTCAAAAATTTATAAAATCTTATTAGAGTGGGGAGACTAAGGAAGAAATAACAAAGACCTCTATGATCCAATGGACAATCGACCTAGGACACAACTGTGGAAAACCACAATAAACTTCCCGGCATGCTATACCCTAAAAGAGAACCTACAAAAGGTGATATATAGATGGTACCTCACCCCTAGTAAATTTGTAAAAATGTATAAAAAGGAAACCAATTTATGTTGGAAATGTGAAGAGATTGAAGGGACATTTATACACATGTGGTGGGGCTGTAAGAAAGCCAAAGAGTATCAGGAGAAGATATACTCAAAACTGAAAAAGATGTTCAGTGTCTCATTTCCCAATAAAGCAGAGATGTTCTTATTGAGTATAGTAGAAGGGGAAATATCTAAGTACTTAGTCTTTTCCTCTACACAATAACAGCAGCCAGAATAATTTATGTTCAAACGTGGAAGGACAAAAAAAGTCTCACAAAAATAGACTGGCAAAATAAGCTAATAGAATACGTGGAGCTAGCAATGTTGACTGCAAAGATAAGAAATCAGGATGAGTCGGATATAAAAGAAGAATGGGAATACTTTGGCGAATATTTAAAGAAATATTACAATCAGATAAATTTCCAAGTGGGGTTAGATATATGAGCAGCAGTTAAAATAAGCAGAAGAAGGGTAGTCATTAAGGAGATGCAGCTTAACAAGGACTAATTAAGACCCCGCAGAGGGGTGTGCATGGAAGTCAAAGACTGTAAGATAAACAGTGACAATAATTGATGTACTAAGACATGTAAAATGCATAAATGAAAAAAGAAAAGAAAGTATTTATTGGTTTTTAAAAGAATGAACAAAATTTGGTCTATATATACGTATTTTTCAAGGTGTGCTGAAGATTATCTTTATTGCCTGGGAAATGTGCACAATTCCCTCTTCATGGAAGGATTATGTACACATTCTCCATGAGGCCTGGTGAATGTGCACAGTACTGCTCAGCTCATATCCCCCTTAACATGAAACACAAAGTCAGTTTCCTGTTCTGGTTTGAGCGTTATGGCTGAAAGGCCACCAAAAAGGAATGAAGAAACACAACATCTGGCCTTTACTGATATCCATGTAGCAGAAAGCAGAGAATGGTGAAAGACTGTGATTTTTAATCCATCCAGGATATTCTGGATGGCACTTTGTGGTCATGATATTGTGGGGATCTCAGGTACAGAAAACTGCAACAAAAAATCCAAGTTCTGATTCCAAAGAAAATCTGTGCACTGAAAGTAAATGTAGACTTGGAAATGTGCTTAACCCTCTCAGTTCGAATTGCGTGATTGGGTTTGGATGAGACACTGCGGCATCCTAAAAAGCAGCTTACAACTCAGGGTTCTTTCATCATTGACTTTTCCCAACCTTCTTGCACAATTTTTTGTGTGCAGTTTTGGCTTACTTGGCCAAAAACTTCAGGCTGATTCATGAGCAACTCTTTGCTGGAAAGTAGTTCTTTGGGAGCTGCTAAAAAAAGATCCACAGTGTGGTATTCGAATTGCTTTCTAAAAACAATTGCTTTCAAAAGGCAGCAGATTTCTAGTTCTCATGGTTAGAAAGATATACTAAATAAGCACATGGGCATTTTCTGCTATATTCTTAAAAGCATTTAGAATAAGAACCCTCCAACACTTCACAGAATGACTGGGAAAAGCTTGGGAGAATGCAATGATGATGAAATTTGCAAGCAAAAGGAATGCTGTTAAATATAATTGCCAAAATAAGTTTATTTGGAGATGGGCCTTGTTCATACAGTGCCGGAATGATAAAAGTAGCAGATGAAATACCTCATTACAACTTATTTACTTTAATGTAGCAAACCAACACTGTGTAGACTTTTTTCATCTCTCGATTTTCTCGCTTCTTTGTCTAGTCCTTGTTTAAAGCCGTCCAAGTTGGCAAATAAATTATGCAAAAGAGTAAAGCAGGAGAACTAAATACATAAGACTTATACATGTCTCCTCAAATATGCATAATGTATACAGAAATGGGTTTATATTTATGCATGGGCAGCCATTTATCCCACCCCATCTAAGGGTCTCAGAGCTTTGGATTAAGCCACTATCTGTACATTGTTGTTGTTTAGTCGTTTAGTCGTGTCCGACTCTTCGTGACCCCATGGACCAGAGCACGCCAGGCACTCCTGTCTTCCACTGCCTCCTGCAGTTTGGTCAAACTCATGCTGGTAGCTTTGAGAACACCATCCAACCATCTTGTCCTCTGTCATCCCCTTCTCCTTGTCCCCTCCATCTTTACCAGCATCAGGGTCTTTTCCAGGGAGTCTTCTCTTCTCATGCGGTGGCCAAAGTCTTGGAGCCTCAGCTTCAGGATCTGTCCTTCCAGTGAGCACTCAGGGCTGATTTCCTTCAGAATGGAGAGGTTTGATCTTCTTGCAGTCCGTGGGACTCTCAAGAGTCTCCTCCAGCACCATAATTCAAAAGCATCCATTCTTCGGCGATCAGCCTTCTTGATGGTCCAGCTCTCACTTCCATACATCACTACTAGGAAAACCATGTCTTTAACTATACGGACCTTTGTTGGCATTTCTATACTGTTCTATTTATCAACCTAGCCATTAAGTATCATAGATTTGTAGAACTGTTGAGTTGGAAGGGACCATGAGGGTCATCTAGTCCAACCCTCTGCAATGCCGGAATATGCAGCTGTCCCATATGGGGATCGAACCTGCAACCTTGGCGTTATCAGCACTGTGCTCTAACCAACTGAGCTATCCCAGTTTGCATCTTGAATGATTTGTTCAAGGTAACACTAGCTCCTATGACTAAACACTTGGTTAACTTAAGACTGAATAACAGCGCACTTTCTTGTTGTGCTGTTCTGTCTGTCGATGGTATGTGGTTGTGGTTGTTTAAAGTCATAATGAATCGGAACAATTTGCCTTTTGTTTATTTATTTAGGATGCAGCCAAGTCCACAGGCTTTTGTGTACTAATGCTGCTGTTCTCCCACTTTCCCCTGAACTCCTCATTCAAACAGCTAAAATAATAACAATTAACCTCTAAGGCAGGGGCTTAACCAAATAATCTGAGTAGCTGCCCCCATTGCAATGCTTGGGAAGCACGAGTTATTTACTGTTGCACTTCCTCACGGGTAGCATTACTGTGTGAGTCATTAAGCTCTTGAAAAATGTTATCTCTTCACAAAGGCTCTAAATTTGACTACAAAGCCTTCGGAAGTGGCAAGACAGTTGAGAATGAGCCCTGGATTATAAATATCGGGATTTTTAAAATATTGAGCCTGAGCCTGAGGCACTGTGAATGTGTCAGAGTCAGGTTTCCTGTTCTAAGCAGACATCAAAGGATTACTGCGAACTGTGCAAGGGTGTCTGAAATATTAGGATGCCCCACACATTCAGGCACACACAGACACACCTTGAGAACTGTCCTGAATTTGGTCCCAAGAACTTGCTGGGGAGTGAACTGGGTATGGGGGTTCATTTGGAGGGTTCAGCTTCAAGGTAAAGTTTTGGACTTGGTGACTACAGAGTCTGATAGACATATATTCCTTTACATCCCAGTCTTAGATGGGACTCATAGCAGTCTCCCATTTAAGACATTGGTGAGGTTCTAGAGAGCATCTTGGCTTCAGCAACTCTGCAGTTTCTGCCAGGTACTCAACAGACCATTCACTGGGCCCCATCACAAAGACCTACTGAACCTACTGAATCAAGGTTGAAGAAAAGGAGTCCATCGTGCTACACTTACACGCACATTGCCAAAACATTCCTCATGTTATCTGCCCCCTCTGTTTCCATTTGATGTTAGACATGTGTCAGGGAACTGCCATCAGAGGCGAGAGGAGAGGTAAGACGCTCCAATGATGCAGGGGAGGGAACTAGCAAGGAGAGAGAGAGAGCTTCCGCTGGGGAAGGAAATCCAGGGGACACCAGGGAGAAAGGGGAGGCTGAGAGTACGGCGGAGGGAAGGCTCCGAGACTCTTCCAGTGAGATCAGCGGAGAGAGCACAGGACCTCCGCTTGGCATGCCCATGCTGCGCAGAAAGCTTCCACACAGAGAATCTAGGAGGAGACTTGGAGTCAAGGAATTTTTATGTTGGAGGAAATTTAGGAAACGCCCACTGACGGATTCTGCCAGTGACTGAGACAGTCGCGTTGTAAGGGCTGTCAAACCAGGGAAAGGTTTAGCTATACAACCAGCTTGGAGCAGTTTCCAGTTTACGCACAAGCAACCCCAATTCCCATTACAACATGCGACTGAGGAGAGCTTTCTTGGTTGATGCTCGCCTGGCACCAGTTCCAAAATCATTTTAGCTGTGGTGCCATTTTATTTGCCTGGAGTTTTTATAGTGTAAGCTGGGTCTGAGTCGTCGTTTCTTAATCCGTCCCACTGAATTGTATCAGGGTTGTGTGCTTTTTTTAGCTGCTGCTTCCAAAAACAAAGGTTGACTAAATTTACCCAACTGATGCTTCAGACAAATGGCACCCCACATGGTTAGGTCCGATGTGGTTCCTGGTTTCTATGGCAGCCACTCTGCTCCCATAAGGAACGAAGAGGGACATTTCATCTGGGCAGGTGGGAAGACAACATACACACGGACATTTCCACTCACGCTGCTCTTCTCGCCCACTGGGAAGGTCAGAGCACTTTTCAAGTTGTGAGGCAAGGCGCAACCTTAAAGCCTTTGGAATGCATCAAACTGTGAAGAACAACCTCATGATTCTTAGCGGTATATTTAAGCTTCCCTAATTTTGGAGATCAGTTGGGTTTTATTTATGTTTCTGATCTCCATAGTCCAGATATGTGGGGAACACAGTCACGTTCCACAGCTGGATCTCCACAGTGAGCCTCGGAACTACAAAAGTGTTTTAGGAGATGTAGGAGGTCTGAATCAAATAACAAAAGGGTGAAAACAACCTCTGAAGGTGACTGAACCTCCCCTTTCCCCGTGATATATAGGTGGGCAGATCAGGAGAAGATTTGGGCATATAAGAAGATAGAGGACAGTCACAATAGCTGTTTCTGCAGAACTTTAGATTGTTCAAAGCACCTTCACAGGCATTATCTTTTGATCCTTGGAAAGCCCCATAATGTAGACACATATTTCTCCCCACGTGATAGAGGTGGACTAAGGCTAAAAGAGAATGACTTAACTTAAGGCCAGCTCAGAGCATAGAAAGTTGTCTTATATCATGTCACACCATTGGTCCGTCTTGATAAGTATTGTCTCTGCTGAGTGGCTGCCATTTTCCAGGACCACAGGTAGGAGTCTTTTCCAGTCCTACCTGGAGATGCCTGTGGCTGAACGTGGACATTTTACATGCCAAGCATGTGCTCTCTATTGCCAGAAATAATCAACTTGTCCCCAAAAGCAGACTTCACTGTGAATTGAAAGATGCTGCTAACATTTCTATTTTAAACACCAAAAGTTCAAAATAGATGGTTGCCTTCCTGGAACTATGCTGGTTCACCGCTATCCTAGTACAAATAGCTTTAATATAAAGGGGGAAATCTCTGTGTTAACACCAGTTTCGCGAGCCTCTAATTTACTGGTACTCAGCTTCATTTATTGAGGTTTAACACAAATGTTAGGGATAGGGATGCAAAATGCATGCTGGTTATAATCCTATTACATGCTTACCTAGGAGTAAGACCCAGTGGGACTTCTGAATAGGCAAGCATTAGGTTACATTGCCAGGGATAGTTTTTTTAACCTTCTCACCCTTTTTCTGGGATACCTTTCAATCCTAGTTCGGTGTGGTAAGCAGAAAGGAAATACAGTGGTGCCCCACAAGACGAATGCCTCGCAAGACGAAAAACTCACTAGACGAAAGGGTTTTTCGGTTTTGCATTGCCAGTATGGTGTAGTGGTTAAGAGCGGTAGTCTCGTAATCTGGGGAACCGGGTTCGCGTCTCCGCTCCTCCACATGCAGCTGCTGGGTGACCTTGGGCCAGTCACACTTCTTTGAAGTCTCTCAGCCCCACTCACCTCACAGAGTGTTTGTTGTGGGGGAGGAAGGGAAAGGAGAATGTTAGCCGCTTTGAGACTCCTTAAAAGGGAGTGAAAGGCGGGATATCAAATCCAAACTCCTCCTCCTCCTCTTCTTCTTCTTCTTCTTCTTCTTCTTCTTCTTCGCTAGACAAATTTCCCTATGGGCTTGCTTCGCAAGACGAAAACGTCTTGCGCTTTTTTCTTAAAGCCGCTTGAAGAGGCGCAGTTGCGACGGACTGTGCTTCGCAAGATGAAAAACATCGCAAGACGAAAAGACTCGCGGAACGAATTCTTTTCATCTTGCAAGGCACCACTGTATTATTTCTTTGATTCATACTGTCCACCCAGTGCAAACAATTCTCAGTTTTGTTATCATGAAAACAAGGAATGATGGTTCCAAAAATACCCAATCATGATTTGGTGCTAGGTGAATAAGTCTTAAAGGATCCAAAGGCTTGCATACACTTTTTTCTTCTTATGTGTTGTGATACGTTCCCTTGTGTGTTGCAGTTCTGTTCATGGTCTGTGGAGAAACCTATTTGCCATATTATTCCAAGAGCAGAGTATGCTTTGTAGTTGTCCTGAAAACCTGGTTGGGAAACTAGGATTTCCTGTTCATTTCCCGTCCTAGGTTGCAGGAGAAGCACGCATTGTAGCTTACTGGAAGCTAGGCAGTGATGATGGGATTGCAAAATAAAAAAATTCCTTCCAGTAGCACCTTAAAGACCAACTAAGTTAGTTCTTGGTATGAGCTTTCGTGTGCATGCACACTTCTTCAGATACACTGAAACAGAAGTTGCCAGATCCTTCTATATAGTGAGAAGGTGGGGAGGGGTATTACTCAGAAGGGTGGTGTGAATAGGAGATTGGCAGAGTTATGTATAATGGGATAAGAATCCAATGTCTTTGTTCAAACCAGGTCTTTCCATGGTTTTAAGTTTGGTAATGAGTTGTAATTCAGCAGCTTCTCTTTCCAGTCTATTTCTGAAATTCCTTTGTAGTAAAACAGCTACTTTGAGATCTTGTATAGAATGTCCTGGGAGATTGAAGTGTTCTCCTACTGGTTTCTCTGTTTTGTGATTCTTGATGTCAGATTTATGTCCATTTATTCTTTGGCGTAAGGTTTGGCCTGTTTGTCCAATATAGAGAGCTGAAGGACACTGTTGGCATTTGATGGCATACACAATGTTAGACAATGAGCAATTGAATTGTCCCAAGATGGTATGTGTGATGTTGTTGGGGCCAGTAATGGTGTTGTCCGGGTGTATGTGGCAACAAAGTTGGCATCTGGGTTTATTGCAGGCTCTGGTGCCAGTGTCCGTGTTAAGTCTGGTTGTAGTATTATTGTGGGTTAGGAGTTGTTTAAGATTGGGCGGCTGTCTGTAGGCAATGAAAGGTCTTCCTCCCAGAGCTTCCTCCCAGTCTATTTCAGAAATAGACTGGAAAGAGAAGCTGCTGAATTACAACTCATTACCAAACTTAAAACCATGGAAAGACCTGGTTTGAACAAAGACATTGGATTCTTATCCCATTATACATAACTAAGCCATTTCTCACCTTTTCACCCCTTGCCTTTTCCTGTAAGACCTATTACAGTCGTTAAGAGTCGTCAACAGGCTCATCTCAGCTATCTGCCAATCTCCTATTCACACCACCCTTCTGAGTAATACCCCTCCCCACCTTCTCACTATATAGAAGGATCTGGCAACTTCTGTTTCAGTGTATCTGAAGAAGTGTGCATGCACACGAAAGCTCATACCAAGAACTAACTTAGTTGGTCTTTAAGGTGCTACTGGAAGGAATTTTTTTATTTTGACTATGGCAGACCAACACGGCTACCTATCTGTGATGGGATTGCAGTAATTGAGGGGAGGGAGAGCAAGGAAAAGGAACTCTATAAACCTGAGGGTCCCCCAAGGCTCCTTCGCCTTGGTAAACCGTGGGCTGTTATTTCATCCAAACCAGCTCACTGCTTGTGAGCTCCTGGTACACAGGGAGGCTTTGCAAAAGTGGTTCCAACAGGTACTGCTGCAAAGAGTTCCCCACATACTGATGAGTCACACAATATTTTCTCCTGTAGGGGTGGAGGATAGCCATCTTAAATGACCTGGAGTTCTTTTGGCACTTCAGAAGCTTTTCAGGACTGGTGCAAAATTCCACTTCTCAACCACCTGCATACTATGGAGAGAAAACTACATATAGATCACCCATGTGGTGTAATTAATAAAAGAATTGGCTGGCTCCCTAGATCCAAAGTGCAGGGCTAAATGCACTCTCCAATAAGAGAGCCCCAGCAGAGTTTAAAAGTCACAAAATATGCAGTGACAGTGAAGCATTAGGAATATAGGCTGTTAGACCTTTTAATATCCCATTTAGTCCACTGACAGCGCTCCCCCATTTCTACACCTCTCGCAAACAGACCACACTGTTTAGTAAGTTTAAATGCTTTACTTACAGAGTTCAAAGGTTAGATTCATGTGCTATTCCATGCAGCAAGAAGTAAACACAGGCAGAAATCTTGGGATACAAAATATTCTGAAATAGCTCTAAGCATGCAGTCTGAGCTTGTAACTTGGTGAGTTCACATGGTGAAAAAGAGTGGACAAAGAAGGAAACTTAACTTCCCTTCAGGTGAGGGGCATGACCTAGCTGAGTCTAAGAATACAATTCTATGATCTTAACCCCTTCATGCATTAACTAGCCCTAAGCTTCCTAGTTGTATCTGACTGCGATTTCCCACATATACTTCCTTTAGAGAGCTGCCATAAATTCACTGTAGATACAAAACCTCTTTTTAAATGTCTGGAAATGAAATACTCTCAAAGTAAATTCTTTAGTCTTTGATTGTTATTCCAGTGGGGTCTTATGTCTTTTAGAGGTGAAGGGTACACCAAAGTGCACTTGAAATGACAGGACATGTTTTTAAACAAGATATTTCAGAGCACTAATTGGGAGTTTGGGGCATGAGAGGCACTCGGTGACATATTTAGAAGAACAGGCACGAAAGGGCATGGCTCTGATACTATAATACAACCCTAGGAACTGTCAGCATGGAAGGAAGGGATGTGGAATGGTAAAGTGATGCTCTTCTGAGGGTGAGGATCAAGAATTGTTTCATGGTATACTGCTGTGCTCCTCTGCCATTTCAAAGTTAGCCTTTAGCTTCTAATTCCTGGATTTAGAGCAATCGTTGAGATCCTGCTGAGAATTAATTGGCACGTGCCCTTTAGCTTATCCAGAAAGCGGGACTAACGGGTAAAGAGCAAGCCTTGCCGCCTTCCCTCGGTCAGTTTTGTCTTTTTCGTGCTACCCTCCTGCTGTTTGGTTGCTGGTTGTTAGCTTTATTCAATGCAGGGCAAAGATGACACATTATTGAGAGAAATAAATACCCTCCACTTCCCGCCATAGCTGCCTTGTTATTTTCTTGAAGGAGGCTGGCAGTCTCCTCCCGAACATGTCTTTCTAAGGTCTCTGTGACATGATTAGCTGCTGTAACTTTGCAGTCGGCCATCACGCTAGCATTTGTGTTGGTTTTAAGGGACTATGCAACTCCCATAGCCACCAATTAGGCTGCAAGTCGGTGACGTTTCAGGTAAAGCGGATCTCGGGCAAAGGAAATTGCTTGTGTGTGAAGTGCACCTTGAGTGACCTCCTGGAGTCAAGGTCTTACAGGAGGAAGGGAATCAATTCGTTATATACACTCGTCTCTCCAGAGGAGCTGCAGTCCCTGGTGAAATCTGAAAGCTGAGGTTCAGACGACTTTAGAAATTAAATCCGTACTGATGGAGCACACAGAAGATGTAGAACATATGTAACATAATAGCTCTCTTCAAATATATGAGGAGTTGTCATATAGAAAGTGGGACAGGCTTGTTTTCTGCTTCACTGGAGTGCAGGGCTAGAACTAATGAGAAGGAAAAGCAAGGAGGCAGATTTTGGTTAATTATTAGGAGGAACATTCTAAGAGGAAGAAGTGTTTGTGTGGCGAGTTCCTGCCTCCCCCCATAGAAATAAAGACTCAGGACACAAGAATTTGAGTTAATGGGTCAGATTAGGCCACAACTTCATTGATTACAGGAATTGAGCAGTATTGGCTTAGGCATTGGTCCTACAACTAACCGGCCTGGCCGGTGAGGGTTAACCACCAGTGGGAGGAGTCCTGCTGAGGCACATCAACTAGGACCTCCCCCGGGGTCACCGTGTGGGGGAGTGCCGTGGGCCCACACCTCCATAGGCTTAGGACGAGGCCATGCCCCCCCCGGAATCCTTTACCGGACTACCCTTTATTTGGGAGAAGGTGGTGGCGCTCCTTCTCCCCCTTCATCTGCATAACAATAGACTGTACCCCCACCAATGCCTACCGCCCATACCGTGGAGTTGTGACGGTTTGCTACAAGGTAGGCAAAAACCAAATGGCTGGAGCCAATCTGCCAGATGGAAAAATTCTTACCAGGCCCCTTGATGGCGACCAACCGAGGTTCATAGGAACGTCAGAGAACCTAGCCTAACGGGTGGGAGCGGAGGGAAAACCAGGTCAGCTGTGGCGTGGGAAAGAGAGAGGTCTTCGGCCGCGCCAGACCTAAGTAGGCGAGGCCACGCCCCCCGCACCAGCCGATTGGCTGGCACGGGGTATGACGCGGCCGAGGATTCCCTGCTATCGCGTGAGGGGAGGGGCGTGAAGCCCGCAACCCCACCTCCTCCCTAGCTCGGAAGCGGATTTTGCGTGCAACATACGATCAAAGTAGGCGTTGGGAAGTTCTGCTTTTCTGCAGCTATTTAAGCATGGCCCTCTGCCAGGGATGCTGTTGTTTCAAGATTCCTGCACTGTGTAGGACAGCTTGACTGCATGATCTCCAGGGTCCCTTGAAGTCCTAAAATTCTATGAATCAGTAAATACGTTGCCGAGCATTATATGCAGTAAAAGCAAGAAAGACCATGGTAGCAAAGAACTTAAAAACCTCTGGAAATTATATGCAGCGCTTAAAATGGACAGACGCAAGCCATAAACCGACGTACAGTATTTTTCACTCTATAAGACACACATTTTCCCCTCCAAAAATTATGGAGTAAATGCAGGCTCCTTGGCTTCAGCGATAGCAACACGAAGCCTCAGAAGCGCAGTGGGAGCACTCCCGCCGCGCTCTGGAGGCTTCGGGTTGCCTTCACTGAAGCCTAGAGAGTGAGGGGGGGTCGCCTGAAGCCTCTGGAGTGCAGCAGGAGCTCCCGCTATGCTCCGGAGGCTTCGGGTTGCCTTCACTGAAGGCGAAGGCAATGTGGGAGAGGAGAGCTGTGCAGCACCCCTTCAGCAAAGCGGGAGGAGAAATGGAAGGGGCTCCGTTTCTCCTGCCGCTTCGCTGAAGGGGCACAGCACAGAGGGGGGGGAATTTTTTTTCTTGTTCTCCCCCTCTAAAACAAGGTGTGTCCTATGGTCGGGTGCGTCCTATAGAGTGAAAAATACGGTAAATTTATGGTAACTCTGCGTTGCCGCTACCACTAATTCTCTCTATTGTTTCTATAGATGATAACATCATTTCTCACAACTTAACCAGGTTGTACTGAATTAAGACTGCAGCTAAATCCCTCCACCTGTGGTGGCCCCCCAAAAGCACCAGTGAGTGATATCACAAGGCCTGCTGTCTAAAATCAGGCCTGTGTCCGGGCTTCAGACAATCTAGCAGAAATGTGCAGGCAATTCTCATTTCTATGTAGGGTCTGAATTAACGCTTTATGTGATGGCTTGTGCATTTTTGCTCCTGCTCAGAATTATGTTCTTGCACATGACAGGGAAGAGAATTAATCAGAAGTGGGGGGAGATTTATAATTTACAAAGCTGGAGTGTCCCCCCCCAAAAAAAAAATGTTTAGAGGCATGATGCTTAGCATTGAAACAGTGGGGCAGTGAGTCCTCCAGGAGTGAATTTTGTTGTTGGGGATGACGATACTGACGTAGAACATTTTTTTAAAAAGCCACTCTGAAAACCTTTTCAAATTTCCAAAGCAAATAAAAGGAAGCCTAAACCATAGGGGTTAAGAATGGAGACCGTGGGCTGGGGAGTCTGTGGCTTAAATCTCATCTCGGCACCAAATTTTCTAGGTGAGTTACGGCCTTGAGAATCTCCATATGCAATAAAGGGTTATCTTAAACATTTCAGAAGAAAACATTACTAAAGGAAATCAAATATAACATGCACATCTAAAAACAACACAATTAACAAGAGAATAAAATATTATCATAAGCAGAGGACATATCTGCTGCTATTGCTGCCAATCCAGTCAATGGAGGTTCATGGCAGGCGGTGGCTGTGGAAATTCAGACTGAGTCTGCATGAAGAGACAGCCAAGATGGTCCCTGGCCTCTTCAGCAGCTTCAGCTTTTGTAGCTGGAGTCAGTCAGGGCGCCGCCCTCCCAGGTCAGGTGGGAAAAGGCCTGAAAGCCACATGAAATCTCTCCTTCCGATATATTAAACTTAGATCTAATTACAGCAAAAAAGGTCATCAAACAAAGATTGGAGGAGGTTGACTTGCAACAAAATCTTACTACAGGTGGTGGTACATGTTCCCCGATAAACCAGGGCATTACATTTATGTCCCAGATACCTCGATATCTGTCTACCTTATCGGCTGCGTCACATAGATTCACTTTTGTTAGAGCCAGATTTAATGTGTTCCCCTCAAATGTGCTGAACAATAGATTTTCTAACGGTAAAACTTCTGTTTTATGCGCATGTGACAACAAATCAATAGAATCCCTTCATCATATCTCGTTTAATTGTCCTTTATATATTGTTCCCCGATCAAGGATTCTGAGTTCAATCATTTTGGAAACTGTTGCTAAACCACCTGAATTACATCTAGCCTATCTACTCCAGGACACTGACTCTCATAGAACATTACAGGTTGCAAGATTCCTGAATTCTGTTCTTTCATATAAAAGACTTCATGGAATGCTGCATGACTATTAAAATCTAGTAAACTCTATCCACCATCTTTATATTCAAGGCCACAATATGGTACATCTAGAGACTGTATGTAATGTGAACGAGATTATGCGCTGAAATATTTTAGTTGATATTTTAGAATGTAAAATGCTATTTTATTTACCGATTGGTTTTACCTGGTGGGCTTATAGCCAAATAAAGTATTATCTATCCTGAAAGCCAGGGAGCAAGTTTTCCAGAACCAACAGCTAAGATGGCTCAAAAACGATGTATGGGCTTTGAATACTTCAAATGCACCGTATACCGGTAAATCCTGGGTATTATTATAGTTACGTGCAATCTGAATTATGTAGGCTTTTACAAATCCATTCTATTTGGATAATCAGGAGAAACCTTTTTCACAAAGGCTGCAGTTTACCATTGCCAATGATTCCAAAACATTTACTCCCTTTTGCCTTGCAATACTTTCATCACCGGAAGGAATCCTTGATGATCCACAGTTGTCAAAAGGAGGACACATTGCGTGGCGAGTTCCCGCCTCCCACCAGTAGAAATAACGACACATGACACAAGTCTTTTGGGTTAATGGGCTAAAATTGGCCACAACTTTATTGGTTACTGGTAACAAGCGGTATTGGCTTAGGCATTGGTCCTATCCGTCTATCCGGCTTCAGCCTGTTTGCTTGAAGACCGGGAAGGGTTAACACCAGCAGGGGGAGCCCTGCTGATGCACAGCAACTAGGGACTCCCCTGGGGTCACCGCTCGGGGGCACGCTTTAGGCCCTGACCTCCATAGGCTTCAGACAAGGCCATGCCCCCTGGAATCCTTTACCAGACTACCCTTCAATATTCGGGGGAGGTGATGGCACTCCTCCCCCCAACACATCTACATAACAAGACCCCTACCAATACCTAACCACCAAAACCAAAGAAGTTGTGACGATTTGCTACAAGGTAGGCGAAAAACCAAATGGCCAGTGCCAATTTGCCAAATGGAAAAAATTCCTACCAGGCCCCTTAACGGCAACCAACCGAGGTCCATAGCAAGGTCAGAAGGACCAACTAAGTTAGTTCTTGGTATGAGCTTTCGTGTGCATGCACACTTCTTCAGATGCATGCACAACCAACACGGCTACCTATCTGTAACAAGGTCAGAAGGGAAACCTTGGAGGGCGGGCGGGCGGGCGGGTGGGAAACCTAAGAAGCTGAGCGGCCAAAGAGGGAGATCCCAGGCCGCACTTGCCTTAAATGAGGCAAGCCACACCCCCTGAGACAGCCAATGACGCGGCCCGAGGATTCCCCTGATCGCGCGGGGCTGGAAGCCAGCCTCCGCGTGTGTGTTGGAGGCGTGAAGCCCGCAACACCAGCTCCTCCTGAGGTCGGAAGTGGCTTTTTCATAGACCACTTGCTGCTGCATTGATCACAATCCAAACTGGAAAACAGGGTGAGTGGACATTTTCTGGGACGTCCAGCATACGTGGGGTTTTAATAATAGGCTCTGTGGCAGGTGAGAAAATGATCCTGACTCTTGTTAAATGTATTAGCTGAGATGGGCTGAAAGCGGCTGCTTTTTTTTTCTTTTTCTTGCTCCACAGCTGAAACAGAAACAGATTGTCTGAAGGGCAGATTGTTCTTCCCAAGATCTTGTCAGCCAGTCTTCTAAATACAAATAAATATGGGTCCCTTGGCGTCCTAGATGAGCTGTCAAGTCTGCAAGGCACACAATGAACATTCCGGAGACATGACGTATTTTAAAGGGGGTTTATTTTGTTTGGGGCTTGGTAAATACTAGGGCTGCGAATCAGTGTAAAACTGAAACATTAGAGATGAATCATTTAAATTGGCTATAAATACAGTGGTGCCCCGCAAGACGAATGCCTCGCAAGACGGAAAACTCGCTAGACGAAAGAGTTTTCCGTTTTGGAGGTGCTTCGCAAAACGAATTTCCTATGGGCTTGCTTCGCAAGACGACAATGTCTTGCGAGTTCCTGCTGGTTTCCCCCCCCCCTTTTTCTAAGCTGCTAAGCCACTTATCAGCTGATCTGATAAGCCGATAAGCCGCTAATAGCGCTAATCCGCTAATCCTTCAATGGGCTTGCTTTGCAAGACGAAAAAACCGCTAGACGAAGAGAATCACAGAACGGATTCTTTTCGTCTTGCAAGGCACCACTGTAATGGCTTTCCTAAGGCCACAAAATAATTTCATACCTCTAGAGGGAGTGAGCCCAGTGGCAGAACTCAGGAAACGCAGGCAGCTGTCTGGGCCAGAGCACCCAAATAGGCTTATCAGCACTAACAACTGGGCCTTCTATTACACTGGGTGCTCCAAAGCACTATGGGAAATTTCAAAATGGCAATCCATAGCTGCCTACAAACAGGACATCTTATCCATCGAGAGGACGCAGTGCCAAGGGCCTTCTCAAATCTGGATGTGGCCCTGAGAGATAGGCATTGGAAATTGAGCTTGGGGAAGGTACTACGTATGGGGAAATGTTTACAGTACCAAGATCTATACGGTACGTCTTCCGATTTCAGGCAGAATCAGTTGAAGTCTGACAATCCAGTCCTAGACACAGGAAGAATAAAATAAAACAGCCTGCTATTTCCTCGCGTGGAAGCTGCATTCTCTACGCTGTCATCATTTCAGCAAGATGTTATATAAAAATCAGCAATTGTAGGAGACTCAGCTTTTTGGTGCTCCAGTGTTGCTTGTCTTGGAGAGAGAGTGGGGGGGGAGGAGAGGGAGAGGGTTTAGTTGCAAGTGCTTTGCTAGGTAACCTTGTACAAGCTCCTTGGCGCTGGTTTGCAAAAACACCTGAACATCCACCGTCTGTCGTCCGTTTGGCATTCTGAGCCATTCCCAGGCTCCTCACTCTGACAGTGTGTGCGAATCACTTGGGGATTATGTGAAGTCACTGATCAGCCGCCTCAATCTAAATACCGCTCAGCAAGAATTCTGCCTTGTAGTTGATTCAGCTTGTGCCCTTTTATTTTTGAAGCCCGTGTCTCTGTACCAGTACAGTGGTACCTCGATTTATGAACTTAATCCGTTCCGGAAGTCCGTTCTTAAACCAAAACCGTTCTTAAACCAAGGCTCGCTTTCCCTAATGAGGCCTCCCACCGCCGGTGCCCTTCCGCTGTTCGGATTCCATCCTTAGACCAAGATAAAGTTTGCAAACCGGGACACTACTTCCAGTTTTGCAGAGTTCGTAAACTGAATAGTTCGAAACAGGGCTGTTCTTAAACCAAAGTACGCAGTCTCTTTCTAGATCATGAGACAGCCAGCAGGGCTTGTCTTTTTCCATCCTAGGTTCACAGTAAAAAAAGGGTAAAGGACCCCTGACGGTTAAGTCCAGTCACAAACGACTCTGGGGTTGCAGTGTTCATCTTGCTTTATAGGCCAAGGGGGCAGGCATTTGTCTGCAGACAGTTTTTCTGGGGTCATGTGACCAGCATGACTAAGCCACTTCTGGTGCAATGGAACACCAAAACCAGAGCAGCGCACAGAAACGCCATTTACCTTCCCACCGGAGCGGTACCTATTTATCTACTTGCACTTTGACGGGCTTTCGAACTGCTAGGTTGGCAGGAGCAGGGACTGAGCAACGGGAGCTCACGCCATCGCGGGGATTTGAACCGCCGACCTTCTGATCGGCAAGCCCTAGGCTCTGTGGTTTAGACCACAGCACCACCCGCATTGGTAGTAGTGGTGAAATCATGGTGGTGCAACCCCACAGAGTAGTCCCTGATGTGTTTTGTTGTGTTCTTCACATGTTCAAGTTGTTGTAGCAGTCATTTCATTGCTGCAACCTTCTCAGTGTACCGGGAGACAATGGGGCTTTAAGCTGGACCGTTCACCATGTCTGTCTTGTATGATCTGTTGTGTCATGTGATATTTTTGAACGGGCTAGGCCTTGCATCAGTAGTTGAGGAGGTGGGACATCAGCCCAAAACCAACCAACCCAGTGGTAGAAAAGGGGGCAGACCCACACAGGCAGTTGATTTCATCCCACTGAAGTTCCAAAGCTTTCCTTGCCTCTCCCACTTCTACATCCCAGAGTTTACACTAAAACTGGCAAGCTGTACTTTGGCTAAAACTGAACATTAAACGTGTAAACCTCTTGTAGTTTTCTGCAGCTCACGTTACAGTAGCTCTTCCTAGACAAAATAAAACTCTGGATATTTGGTCACCTGCTACAGAAAGAGATTTTCTAAGTAAGTCATCTTGCTCCTGGATATTAATTCCAAAGGACCGAGTCAGCCTGACATTTTCTATCAGCTCCCTTGCTTGTAAGAGAGAACTTTAATACGCTGTGATATCATTAATAATGATGATGAATAGAGGTTCCTCAGCAGGAGCCAGAAGTAGTGCAAGATTAAAGCTCTCCCTACATGCTGCTGCTTAAGAATGGAGACACTGACAGTATGCAGTATTAGTTGGCTTCAGCGCTCCATCAGCCAGAGAAAATCCATCTACCAAGATGAATGACAGTTCCCAGTTCTCTGTCTCATTCTAGCACAGGGATGAGCAACCTTGTTCAGCCCTGAGGGCCTCGTTCCCTTATGAGCATCCTTCCAGGGGCTGCATCCATCCCAGTGTTGGGTGGAGGACCCAGAGGCAAAAGTGGGGTGGAACCACATGTGTCACCTTTGTACATTGAAAGTCAGAGCTTCCTGCACTCGTCACACGCATCTTTCTATCCAGGCAAACAAAAAGGCACAAATGCGGTTCAAGGACACATTCCAACCAGAAGATGCACTCAGGAAGGGTGCAGAATAGGAGCATTGAGGGATTTTCCCTGAGGGTAGGGGATGTGGACTAGGAAGTGTCACAAGGGCCTGACAGAGGGACCTGGAGACCTTGAGGTTTCCTCAGCCCTGCTCTAGTGTAGCGAAGAAGAACCTAGGATGCTTTGTAGATGAAGAGGTGGAGCTGCAGAGATGGGCATGAGCTTGATTTGCATTTTCTTGGGCAGCTAAGGGGGCAGAGAACATACTCAGCCTCCACTCCAACAGTGTCTTCTAAAAGTGCACTTCTTCAGCTTTCCCTCCCTCAGCCAGTGGTTGCCTATTATTCTCACAGAGAAAAGGGTACCAAGGGCAAAACATTTCCTCTCAATGTGATGCTAGATGGCCTAGCACCCCAAAAAATAAATAAATGGTGGGATGTCTTTGTCCCATATATTAGATTTCAGAAGGATAATTAAAGGTATGTTTCATATTAAGGTTTAGTCTTGCAGTCTTAGTTTAGTTTTCCATACACACCCACACAACCCATTTCTCATAAAGAGATGCATTTTTCTTCAGAAAACAGTTCATATTTATGTAGCACTTTAGAATGTTCAAAGATCCGCAGAGGTACCTTATCTTGTGAAAAAAGAATGCATTAATCTTGCAGATAGTGCCACGGCTTTCCACAGCTTCCTGTCATAACTAAGGAAATTCTGTTTTTCGAGGAGGGGGTTGGATGTCATTGAGGAAGGGAGAAACTGGGTTCAGGGACAATCCCTAGAGAGAGCGTCACTGCTTTGCCAGAGGCCCCTGTTGGGAGTCACAGGACTCAACATTGAGGTCACCTGCGTGGCCTGATAGTGCATGTATGCCCCTCATCTTGGTCTCTGAGGACTCCTCTGAACCCTCAACAGTTTTTGAGGGCACTCCTCTTCTGCCACACCACATCCAAGGGCAGCAGGAGCCTCTCCAGTTCTTCCTGGTCCAGTGCCTGAGAAATAGGATGGCCCCCTTAAACCCCAACAGTTTCTTCAGGGGAGCCAAGCTTGGAGAAACCAACCAAACAGAATGACCACTTCAGAATGACCATCATTGGAGCAGCATCCTATTCTCACGTCTCCTGTGAGTCTTTTATCCAGACCAGACTTCATAGAATCATAGAGTTGGAATAGACCACAAGGGCCATCGAGTCCAACCCCCTGCCAAGCAGGAAACACCATCAGAGCACTCCTGACATATGGTTGTCAAGACTCTGCTTAAAGACCTCCAAAGAAGGAGACTCCACCACACTCCTTGGCAGCAAATTCCACTGTCAAACAGCTCTTACTGTCAGGAAGTTCTTCCTAATGTTTAGGTGGAATCTTCTTTCTTGTAGTTTGGATCCATTGCTCCGTGTCCGCTTCTCTGGAGCAGCAGAAAGCAACCTTTCTCCCTCCTCTATGTGACATCCTTTTATATATTTGAACATGGCTATCATATCACCCCTTAACATAAGGTACAGAACCCATGAATAATGCGACAGATACTTAAAATTAAAAAGCAGAGCAATGTAAGTTACTAAAATTTGGTTTTTAGAGCATTTATAACTCTGCTGTAATTTAGATTCATTGTAGTTAAACTGACAATGGATTTATGGAAGGTTTCATACAAGAATGGAAATGGAATCATGTCTGTGCAAACTCTCAATTAGCCATAATTAACATGTCAGTGAGCTATCAAAGACATGCTAATAGTTGGTAAATAATTCCTTAATTAGGAACACTAATAGTAGCAGGTACAATAGAGGCATCACACAGCGTTGGGCTTGGAGTGATTAGCATAAAAACCTGAAATGTTATCCATGCACAAATAAGGGTTAGCCATTCATTGGAATGAACAAGCCAATGTGTAAATTGGCTTCGTCAGAATAATACCAGTAATGAATGTATTCCAAAACCCATTCTTGTTTTCTTTAGCAAATCATAAAGCACTTTTTTCCAATAATATTGTGAAGAACATTGATTAGTCAGTTATTACTTCTGATACAAATAAGCGGCCGTTGCAAATGCAATACATAAAATTGTTAGTTCATGCGTGAGAAACTGAGTACTGTGCTGTTGTGGGGTTGTTACACATTTAAATACAGTGGTACCTCAGGTTACATATGCTTCAGGTTACATATGCTTCAAGTTACATATGCTTCAGGTTACAGACTCCGCTAACCCAGAAATAGTGCTTCAGGTTAAGAACTTTGCTTCAGGATGAGAACAGAAATCGTGCAACCAGAGGCTTTTCTTTTAGGGATTACAGGAAATGAGATAAGAAGAAAAGATTGTAAACTTTTCCAATATGCAGTTACAGCTGCAAGGATTTTACTGGCCCAGAAATGGAAACAAGAGGAAATGCCGACGATTGAAGATTGGAGATTGAAACTGATAGATTATGCAGAACTGGACAAGCTAACCGGGAAAATTAGATATCTTAAGGACCAAAAGTTCATTGAAGACTGGGGAAAATTTGTAGAATATCTGAAAAATACATGTGATGTGCAAACAACGTCAGTGGGATTTCAAGAAGCACTGTGAAATTTGAGATGTATTGTTATAAAAAAAATAGAAGTGGGTGGGAAGACTAATGACAATACTAAGGAGAAGGAATGCGTAATTAAGAGATAAAAATGGATGATTGTCAGAGAAGCTGAAGGAAGTCCAAAAAGAGAGAATTTATTTGTTAAAAATTGGATAAAATTGAATATCTGTGTTGCAAATTAATAAAAATTATTATTAAAAAAAGAGAACAGAAATCGTGCTCCGGCGGCGCAGCAGCAGCAGGAGGCCCCATTAGCTAAAGTGGTGCTTCAGGTTAAGAACAGTTTCAGGTTAAGAACAGACCTCTGGAACGAATTAAGTACTTAACCCGAGGTACCACTGTAAAAATAAAACATCTTTCTGGAGAGAGAGAGAGAGCAAAATCTGTGCATTTTCCCCTTTGGAGAGGCAGTAGAGGAAACTGTTTGAATCCAAACTGCTTCTGGTGTTGTTGTTGTTGTTGTTCTTTGGTGGGAGGTGTTTAACTGCAAATGGCGTGAACAATTTGATTTTGAATCCATGGCATACTATAGCACCAAGTAGTCAGTTAAATAGTACATTTACATGTTTACAGAATGCAGTTCTGCTGCTCGTAACTCTAAGCCTCTCCCATCACATTTTACAGTGGGGAGAAGGGAACCAAATCTATTTCACTTTCCTCTTTCATTCCAGATACGGGATGCTGTTTGTGAGAGTGCACTTTACAATCTTTTTAAAAAAACATCTGTGAGCTCCCTTTTCTCTGTTTTCAGCATCTTCATCAGCTTCTGTTTCCTTCTTCCTCTTCATCATCCTCTTCCGGTTCTTTCGGTTCTCCTTCCACCCTTTCATCTGGCCCAGGGTTCATGTTCTGACGAAGGGCTTCTTTCCATCCTCTCTCCATATCCCTTTGTATCTGGTGGCCGATGCCCTGATTTTAGGGTAGCAGCCGCAAAGGAAGCCGCAGCAACGTTCAAGCATCATTTGCTTGCACATGTCTGAGCATGTCTTTCATAAGAGGATGCCTAGGGTTGATTTGCAATGCCTTCTCTTGACGTGCATAATAATATGTAGGAATTGTAGAGTCCGGTAAGTCTGAGCTTCCACAATTCTTTCCATGTTGATGAGCCACACAAACTGACTAATGGCATCTTCCCCCCTCTGCAGAGACTTCAAAGGGACTTCACTTTAAAAGCTGATTGGGTGTTACAGCCTGTCTCTTTGAAGGCCCGCCCCCAGCAACTTATCAACTGATTGGTGCTGAAAGTGCACCTTCAAAAGAGGTTTCCTCTCTTTAACTTTGGCAGACATTGTGCCCCTCTGGGTCGTTAGACCCAAAACAATCTTCAGTCCTTAACAAGCCTCCTGGTAATCAGAACAAAATTACCTTTCTGTCAATATCAAGCCCCATTTTCACTTACAGCAATTCTGTAATAATTACGGTGCCCTAATGAAGCACTATTACAGTGCTATTAGCATTTCATATACAAATCCTTTTTCCTGGGAGCTTTTAACACTGATACATTTTTATGTTGCCATGCATTTCAGAACACTGATGTTTTTAATACCACACGCATCTCTCTCTTTCTCTCCTTCTTCTACAGTTAAAAAACAGGATTGTACAACAGTCTAATATTATTACATATTGTAATTACACACCCTAATTACATGATTGCATGCCTTTACACTAATTGCACAATTAAACGTCATTACAGCAATTACACGAATACATTTGAATCAATTAAGAATTGCCTTAAAATGCACTGGCAATTCACACAACAAACACATATACCATGGGTGTATTGGCAACCCCACAAGAATCCCCATTCCATTATCCCATCGCATCTGATATTCCACCCCCTAGCTTCAGTTTCTTGCTTTCTTCAAAGTTTTCTTGTAGGTAGGTTAGCAAATGTTTCGTATATACTGGAGTCAGAACAAGTTGCTGTGCTCAAAATGAAAATGATCCTTTTATTGCTATTTCTTCGTGTTCTTACATTTATCTCAGAATATTCGTTTCAAATAGTTTTTACGCTTGTTTCTTCAGGCATCCCTAATCTAGAATGCTGTGCAGAACCCTGCAAAAATATTGTTCCCGTGTTGTATGAGGAAAAATGCATGGTCATAATACTGGCCGTTATAGCACTGCTGGTGCCACTAGATAACCCAATGGGCAAGGGGGTGGAGCACCTATCAGCTGCCGCCCCCCAGTTGTGAGTGGCCTTCCATAGCAGATCATGTTCCCCGACCCCCAAGCAAGCCAGTGGGTCCAAGTGGCAGCAGATGCAGGGAAGGCAGGCAATGTATAGGCCCCGGTGGCATGTGGGTCCCATTCTGCCGGGTGCTGATTCCAGGCCTGTTTCGTTCACATGAGCAAAGCTGACCCTGTTCTTTCATGGGCAAGTAAGCTGTGGGGCTCCCCGCTCCTGAGTTGATGGCTTCTTTGTGTATCTTCAAGAAAGTGGTTGGGCCTTGAACATGCTTTTTCTTAGCACTGAGCATAACTGTTTAAAGCTCAACAAGCGTGTCTCGAGAGATAAGCACATTTCTTTTCATGGAGCAATCCTTCTTTCTCTTGAAGGTACCAATAAAAGCCTCACTCGAGATAAAGATGCCTTGGCGGTTGTTATGTTTTATGCAGTTTGTTCTCTTTAAGAGATGTTTCTGAAATTGCGTAATCTACCCAGCGTTAGACATTTAGAGCCTCCTTTCCAGATCGTCCCAAACCATATAACTTTCAGCAAGGCTCATGCCATCCCTGTCACATCTACACATACACTGGATAGGGAAGTAGCTACAAATGGGAGCAATCTATGCCACCATTCTCCGCTGCTGCCTTTAGGGGATCAGGAGTCAGTCGGGAGCATACAGTAAATCACATGAAGTAAGTGGACTTACCTCTTTATTAGAAGAAGGCTCTGTACAGGAGCATCAGGCCTAGTTGTAAAGACTGAATGTCCCTGCCTTTCTGAAAGCTGTCTAAATCCCACCACTCTGCAGGGCTCTGCCCACACAATCTGAGACTGTGCCTGCGTGCCTTCCTTTGCTGTACCCCCTGTGATGATTTGGTCTGGATTGGTGATTTATAACCACAGCAGTGTGGCCTTTGGGTGGCTGGTGGGTCAGAGCTTGCAGAGCGCTCAAGCCATGCCCCCGGCCGTCAACGTTTGTGTGAGTTTCTCTCAAAGTGTGGCTGTTTCCAAGATGATTTCCCTCCGGGGTGGGAGGAATAAATATGATGTTAATCATTTGGACAAGGGCACTAGGTAGGCCAGATATAGTCACAATCATTGAGTATTTAATTAAGCGTATTTAGGACCGTTACCATCAGAGGTTAGGGGAAATGGGCAGAGAAGGAAAGCTTCATTATAAGTGCACATCAAGAATAAGGCTGGCTGACGGTTGGATGCTGCAACTAGGGGGTGCATTGGCTAAGCTAATCGTACAGATCTTAAATTTATAATCAAACCTACATGAAAAACTTGGGGGCCATGATAACTGGCTACCATTCTCTGGGAATCCCACTATGCAGTGTTGACAAAGCTGCATCATGTGGAAATTGACTTACCTGAATTCATCTTTTGTAATGGCAGGCCTATGTTTTACCCTGACACACATTTCCCAGTGCTCTCTGTGCACCTGTTACTCATTTGTAAAAGATAAAGGTAAAGGGACCCCTGACCATTAGGTCCAGTCGTGACCGACTCTGGAGTTGCGGTGCTCATCTCACTTTATTGGCCGAGGGAGCCGGCGTTTGTCCGCAGACAGCTTCCGGGTCATGTGGCCAGCATGACTAAGCCGCTTCTGGCGAACCAGAGCAGTGCACGGAAACGCCGTTTACCTTCCCGCTGGAGCAGTACCTATTTATCTACTTGCACTTTGTGCTTTTGAACTGCTAGGTTAGCAGGATACTCATTTGTAGAGTAAGATAAAAAGGTGTGCATGTATGTCGTTGGTAAAATGGGGATAAATAACCTGCATCCCTCCAGATGTTGATGGAGTCCTGCTCCTATCAGCCTCTCCCAGCATGCCCTCTGGTTAGGGATCATGGGAGTTGGAGTCCAGCAACATTGGTAAGACTGCAAGTGACAGAGGTCAGTCACTAAACGGGATGATTTAGAAGCTCCTTCTGCATCCCCAATGGATCAGTCATTACATGGTGTCCAAAATGGGGGCAAAACAGTGCTTTTAAATCTCGCTTCATAACATATGTGCAGCGTTAGTAAGTAAAACTTTAGCAGCTTATGGGAATTGCTTGGGCTTTATAGTTCCTTAGTCTGTTTATATTTTAAGGTGACAAGAACTCACCCCCAAGTGAAATTTCATGAGATGGTATGAAAATAGAAACAGGCAATTTCACATCATACATTCCCAGCTGAGATATGATTATATTTTCCCTATTTTGGTACTTATATGTCTAACTTATATGGTGCCTGTTTGTTCCACACACACAGGGAAAGCAAATGGGAGCTTCAGGCTAGAGTGGGGGGGGGAGGGATGATAGCTTCAAACTGGGGAGAGATATAAAATGTTGATACAAAGTAGTGCAGGGAAGAAGGATGTTTAAAAACTCTCCCCATCGCAATGTCTCCAATATGACCACCCCCAAAAGGGAGATTTGATCACGGATCCCCCACAGTCTCACTTGGTTGCACTCTTAACATTTCTGCAGGATCAGAAGCGCAGCTAAGCATTCAACAAAGCTGTGCCCCCTTAACCTTGCAGCTTTCTGGTTTTCAGCATTTAATTTTCTCAAGGATTAAGTACCGTTTGAGTCTGGCTTCTCTCTCTTCAGGAGGTTAATTCTTGATTATTTCTATTGCTTCCCTTAATGAAAAAAAAACAAGGGAATCAAGTTAACAAGCATCCATCATAGATGGGTTTAAAAAAAAGAAAGAAAGAAGACAAATGTCTATTAATATTTATGATTTGTCTTCATCTAGTGCCAAAACTGCCGCTGAAATGTTGATTTCAATAGGAACTAAGTACACCTAAATTTGTATGGGCCCAACCCAAAGCACTTTGAGTAACATAAGGCACTAGAGAAATGTGTCTCATTATTTTTAGACTTGTTTGCAAGGCTGCATGGGGTGCCCTATATAAGCAGATTCTCCTGGCCCCCCCAGAAAGCTTGGCATTCAGGTGGCATTGCTGGATTTCACAATGTCTTTCTAGACAGCAACACAATTATTTACTTCAGCCATTTGGCAAGTACAACTGGGTTTCTTTTACCTAAACATGTTAAAATCCATACAACCAAAAATGTCATGGGCAGCTAAACATAAGAAATGGTAGAATCTAAAAACTAAACAACCATCCCCTGGGGAATCAGTGGCAGCCATCCATCTCCCTTAAACTCCCTTAAAACAACCATGATTTGCAAGAGCAGACAGCAGTGCTGCCAGTCAGCCTCTAGAAAACTTTAACACACTTCCATTAGTCAAACAGAAATTACACTGAGATTTAAAAAACACACACCAAATAAACCAGAGATGTGTTCTGATGCAAGCTCTGACTTCGGCAGAGGCCAAGGGAGCAAATCCTGGACAGCTCCTTGCAGAGCTCTGGCTGAATGAGGGCAGCGCTGAGAGGCTGCCTCAGCTACAGCCATGCTCAAGCTGAGCCTGACATAAAAGCTGCAGCGTTCAAAGTGCTTTGCCTTCACTGAGAGGTTCCTCTTTGTTCAAAAGGACATGGCCTTCACTAGACATTTACTTCTGTAGAGCAGGAGAAGTAGCCAGTGTGGTGTAGTGGTTAAGAGCGGTAGTCTCGTAATCTGGTGAACCGGGTTCGCTTCCCCGCTCCTCCACATGCAGCTGCTGGGTGACTTTGGGCCAGTCACACTTCTTTGAAGTCTCTCAGCCTCTCTCACCTCACAGAGTGTTTGTTGTGGGGGAGGAAGGGAAAGGAGAATGTTAGCCGCTTTGAGACTCCTTAAAGTGAGTGAAAGGCGGGATATCAAATCCAAACTCTTAGAATCATAGAATCATAGAGTTGGACGAGACCACAAGGGCCATCGAGTCCAACCCCCTGCCAAGCAGGAAACACCATCAGAGCACTCCTGACATATGGTTGTCAAGCCTCTGCTTAAAGACCTCCAAAGTAGGAGACTCCACCACACTCCTTGGCAGCAAATTCCACTGCCGAACAGCTCTTACTGTCAGGAAGTTCTTCCTAATGTTTAGGTGGAAACTTCTTTCTTGTAGTTTCGATCCATTGCTCCGTGTCCGCTTCTCTGGAGCAGCAGAAACCAACCTTTCTCCCTCCTCTATGTGACATCCTTTTATATATTTGAACATGGCTATCATATCACCCCTTAACCTCCTCTTCTCCAGGCTAAACATGCCCAGCTCCCTTAGCCGTTCCTCATAAGGCATCGTTTCCAGGCCTTTGACCATTTTGGTTGCCCTCCTCTGGACACGTTCCAGTTTGTCAGTGTCCTTCTTGAACTGTGGTGCCCAGAACTGGACACAGTACTCCAGGTGAGGTCTGACCAGAGCAGAATACAGTGGCACTATTACTTCCCTTGATCTAGATGCTATGCTCCTATTGATGCAGCCCAGAATTGCATTGGCTTTTTTAGCTGCCGCGTCACACTGTTGGCTCATGTCAAGTTTGTGGTCAACCAAGACTCCTAGATCCTTTTCACATGTACTGATCTCAAGCCAGGTGTCACCCATCTTGTATTTGTGCCTCTCATTTTTTTGCCCAAGTGCAATACTTTACATTTCTCCCTGTTAAAATTCATCTTGGTTTTTTTTCTTTCTTCTTCTTCTTCTTCTTCTTCTTCTTCTTCTTCTTCTTCTTCTTCTTCTTCTCTTCTTCCATTTGCACTGGGGCACATGGCATCCTTAGGCCAGAGAAGTACTGGTTGTACAGGTTCCTTTTGAAGAAGTGTTTCCGCTAGTTTAGTTGCTTCTAGTCCTGGCCCTGAGGGCATGGGGTGATCTATCATAGCTTTCCTCTGAGGCTCTTTTCACACAAGCACCCTTCAACACTGCTGAGGTGGCTTCGGTTCTTCGTTGCATTTAACCAAGCACTATTTTTGCCACAGGCCAGTTTGGAAGTATGCTTTAACAAACATACTTTAAGAAACCCCATTCCCCCCCCCCCCATCGTTCACTGACCACCTCTGAGCAACAGAAAGCCACCTCATTGACAGATGGGATGTTCTGGGGCAATTCCATTTATTTCCTCGTGAAAACCCTGCTTTATTTCCCTCCTCCAGACTTCTGTCTTCCTTTATTGCTAAGGATGCCATTTGGAAAGCGTTTGTGGCCTGAAGCATCTCATTTCCTGTTCACTTTCCCCTTGATTAATGTCCTTCATAAGCCGCTTGTCTGTGTCAGTGCATTGCATAGTAGTTACCCTACAAGACGCCTCCCTGTGGATTCCTCATTTAAAGATGCTTCTTCTACTGCCCCCCCCATCCCCTTCTGTATCACACCTGTGACTTTGGGAAATTTCGTAACGGCACAGGCATTCTAAAGTGATCATCCAATTAACTTTCTGCATAGCCTCCGTTGGAACATGTTTCCACAGGTTGCTGTAATTGAAATTAAATCAAAATTTTAAAGTGTAAATCGTGTCACCAAGAGTATAATGGATTAATCACAGAAAGGAGATTTGCAGGTAGCATGTTTAAAATGAGCAAGACGTGCAGCTGTGCAGTACATATTTAAAGGATGGATATTAACCAAATAGCAGAAAATACTCTGTGCTGTATCCTTCCAAGCAAGATGGCTTTTTCCTAAATTTTCTTTTCCCTGAGAGGGGTCTTATCTCCACTTCCAGTGTGGTGTAGTGGTTAAGAGCAGTGGACTCGTAATCTGGGGAACCGGGTTCGCGTCCCCGCTCCTCCACATGCAGCTGCTGGGTGACCTTGGGCCAGTCACACTTCTCTGAAGTCTCTCAGCCCCACTCACCTCACAGAGTGTTTGTTGTGAAGGAGGAAGGGAAAGGAGATTGTTAGTTGCTTTGAGACTCCTTAGGGTAAAAGTACCCCTGACCATTAGGTCCAGTCATGGCTGACTCTGGGGTTGCGGCGCTCATCTCACTTTATTGGCCGAGGGAGCCGGCATACAGCTTCCGGGTCATGTGGCCAGCATGACTAAGCCACTTCTGGCGAACCAGAGCAGTGCAGTGCACGGAAACACTGTTTACCTTCCCGCCAGAGCAGTACCTATTTATCTACTTGCACTTTGACGTGCTTTCGAACTGCTAGGTTGGCAGGAGCAGGGACTGAGCAACGGGAGCTCACCCCGTCATGGGGATTCGAACTGCCGACCTTCTGATCGGCAAGTCCTAGGCTCTGTGGTTTAACCCACAGCGCCACCCGCGTCCCTCCTGAGACTCCGTAGGGTAGTGATAAAGCGGGATATCAAATCCAAACTCTTCTTCTTCTTCTAGTGTTACCACTTCATCTGCAGTTTTAGGGAAATGACATTAAACATGTGGTCCCACTGGTTAGAGTGTCAGGCTAGGACTAGGGAAACCCTGCTCAGCCATGAAGCTCACCAGTGACCTACTCTCAGGCTAACCTGCCCCACAGGGTTCTTGTGAAGAAGAAAAATTGTGGGGAGGAACATGCACCCTGTATTGAACTCCTTGAATGAAAGGCAGGGTATATATGAAATACAGAATTCTCTACAAAAAGTCCATCAGTGGTGTAACGGTTCTAGGGGTTGCTCGTGCGTAAGTTGCCGCCACTCCTTGCTAGGTTACCTGGTTGAACCTTTTCTGTCTGGACAGCCTCTAGCTTCGTGGCTGTCTCAGTCGCTGGCAGAATCCGTCAGTGGGCGTTTCTTGAACTTCTTCCAGCAAAGAAGTTCTTTGACGCCAAGTCTCCTCCTACTCTCCCTGCGCGGAAGTCTTCTGCGCAGGGAGGGTGTGGGCAGCGGAGGACCCGTACTCTCTCCGCTGGTGTCCGACGAGGAGTCTTGGAGCCTCCTCTCCGATTCCCCCATCTGCCCCCCTTCTCAACTGGTGTTACTCTGATTTCCTTCCCCAGCAGATGGGCTGCCTCTCTCCCTACTGGGACCCTCTCCGGCATCCCTCTGGAGCCTTCCCTCCGCCTCTAGCTCCGATGGCAGTTCCCTGACAAATGGCTATCTCCATGCGACGATAATAAGTATATTTACCCATAAATAAATCTCATTCAGTTCAGAGTGATTAGGTGTGCAGCAAAGGTCTCTCCATTTAACGGAAGTCTCTCCATTTAATGAAGTAGCACTTTCTCTTTGCCATCATTATACCAAAACTGGCTTTTGTCATTTCCTGTTCCCTTCCAGTCATGGGCATTAATGAAGCGGTCCTTTGATGAGATATTTCCTGTTCTCTGCTAGCTGTGGGCCCTGAAATTCCTTAATTTTCCTTTTCAGCAGTTGCTTGTTCATTCATTTTAATTTCGTTTTTATTGGAGCAGTTGTGCTTCAGTGAAAATAAAATATAACTGAGCATATGCTGTGGCTACAAAGAGGAAGTGAAGAATTGATGGGCCTGTGAGAGAGGAATCAGGTAACCTGTCCAAAAAGGCAGGGCATCACTGGGTATGTCATCAGCTCCCTCCCTGACCGCATCTCTGTCGGGTCGGCCGGGGGCTAGGACGATCCCCAAGCATACGACAGGAACGTTTCCAGCCTGTCTATCCCATCAGGGTGCAGCACGCAGCTCTAGGGAGTTCTGAACCACCTTCCCTGACGATTTGCAGTGACTCATGCCTTGGAGACACTGAGCACACATCCAGAGTCCAGCAGATATAAAACACAGTCGGAGCTAGGCTCGGGTTGTAAGCGCTAAACTACTTCATTAAGCATAAGTCAGAACAAAGGAAGACATGTCTTCTCTCTCTTGTCTTCCTCGGAGAGGAGTCAGGAGTGAAAGCAAAAACAAACGGAAACAGGTAAACATCCGCTCCTGTGATTCCAACAGTCGGTGCTGGAATACATAACATAGACATGTGATGAACCAATCCTACACGATATCTGCACAGTGAGAAAAACAGAATCCCAACCATCTCCCTAACGGATACTTTGGTGGCAACAACGGAACTCTGTCATAACTGAGAAAACACCGTTAAGAATTTTGCCCTTCCAAAATATACAATTTATAGACAGTGCCACAGGTATGTATGTTTACCTGTCATCACTATACTAATGTCCATAGAGATTTATAGCTGTGGCAGACTTAGGGTTGCTGAGCATCGAAGGCAGATCCTAGGGGGGAAGATGCAGTGCTTATTACTGCTGTGCCTGCAAAAACACTTTTGGATGATTAAATGGGCTGCTCATTCTATGAGAAAGACACAAATTAGCAGGAATATCATTAGCTTTGCCTGGCTCCCTCTTGATGCGGGATTTTTAAGTACTTCAAATAACTGGACAAAAATGGTAGTGGGATGGCCATGCGCCTCACAGACAATGATGTCTGTATTCATTTATCACCAAGGGACGGGAAGGACCTCAGGCCTGGGAGCTAAATGCCTCTCTGTCCGGCTCTCATAACCCTTCCCAGACCACCCCCCTCCCTGGCCTTGAGTTCTGATAATGTACAGTGGTGCCCCGCACGACGAATGCCTCGCAAGACGGAAAACTCGCTAGACGAAAGAGTTTTCCGTTTTGGAGGTGCTTCGCAAAACGAATTTCCTATGGGCTTGCTTCGCAAGACGACAATGTCTTGCAAGTTCCTGCTGGTTTTTTTTCCTCCCCCCCCCCCTTTTTCTAAGCCGCTAAGCCGCTTATCAGCTGATCCGATCAGCAGATAAGCCGCTAAAAGCCGCTAATAGCGTTAATCCGCTAATCCGTCAATGGGCTTGCTTCACAAGACAAAAAAACCGCTAGACGAAGAGAATCACAGAACGGATTCTTTCGTCTTGCGAGGCACCACTGTATCTTGCTTACCTGGATAAGAGGCAACACGATGACCATGTACATACGCAATAGACAATCTTTTATAGAATTCCTTCAAACCATGAAAATATCAAATGCTATGGAACAGTGCTCATGTAATAATATTTTCATTTACCTACATTCATTCGAAATAGGATGGGTTTATGAAGCAATTCTATATCCTCCCACCATGCTGACGAAGAATTCTACGAAACAGTGGTCAATAGCAGGAATCACTTTTCAGTGTTAGACATCATATTTACTGAATACACAAAGTTTCACAGCTTGCCTTTCATCGTACAAAGTCTGGTACCTCGCTTCATTTAAAGATTTTCAGAGACTTTGAGACTAAAGATTTTATTTTGGACTTGTTATGGTTTGAAGGAATTCTATAAAAGATTGTGTACATGGTCATCGTGTTGCCTAGACATTGCTGACATTCTCTTTGCAACCCAGGGGTTTGTTTGGTTACCTGGATAAGAGAACAGAGATGGGTGCAGGAGGATAGAAACTAGCTTTCTGGGCAAAGTTAAACTCTCAGTTGGTTCCTCCACCTCAGGCTGAAATAAGCTTCCCAGTCACATCACCTTCAGTTTCGCTCTGTCACATCACCTTCAGTTTTGGCAGATGTGTTTTCAGTCTCATTGTCTCTACCCATACCTGCACTTGTGATTTAAGAGAATTAATCCAACAAATACCTGCCTTTTTTTCTTGAGTGAGTGATGGAAACGGGAACTGCTTTCTTCAAACGGTAAGTAGTGATTGGCATTGCACATGCACATCTTCTTTTTTGAGAACTATCTTCTGATCTGCTTCTTGCTTCCCACTTGGAATAAGCAGAGAGCACCCCATGGTTATTCACAGCAGGTGTAAAACGGAGGCTGATCCATAAGTGCAGAGGGCCCTGCATGAAACATGCCTCAAATTCATTTGGATTGCTTTTTGTTTTCTTATATGTTCTGCCGTGCTCTTTGGATGGAGGTGAAAACAGGGTGCTTTTTTTGTTCTACTTTGGACAAATCAATTTAGTTTGCAAAGTGACCTGGGGTATCAGCTAGGATTCATTATTCCTGCCCTCCTTACCTCTTCCCAGGGCTAGGAAATAATGATGATTTCTGTTTTGGTGCTATGTTTCTTTTCAGAGGTAGCTGTGGGGTCTGGGTAGACAGGGCAAGGACTACCTCTCTAAGGGACAGCCCCTGACAGCCATGAAAAATCAGAAGAGACATGCCAGTCTGTGCTAGCCAGGAATGCGCAGAAACAGAAAGACTCCAAGCCACTCTTTCCTTGCAAGATCTCACCATAGAAGACTGATTTCCTCCTTGTCAGATTCAGTTGAACGTTTTCTGCCAGGTCACACCAGACTGTCAAGCACAGCATTTTCTTTGAAACTTTTTATTAAGACATTATCGCAGCAGCAGCAGCAGCAGCAAAGCCTATCTGTTGGAGATGCCCAATCCCTGGATTTCCTGCATCAAGCAGGTGATTAGATTAGATCAATAGCTCACAAGGCCCTTTTCCAACTCAGTGATTCTGTGGATATAAACAGAGAAGTGTATCATAAATTGCTTATTCAGTACCAGGGACAAAACTTTGTCAGTGTTTGTTTTTAAAAAAAGGGGTTCTGACCTCCCTTTGTCGCCTCAGCCTGGTCCTTGGACCCTTGTCGGCATAAAAGAGTCCACGAGAAGAATATCCTTGCAGAGTACTTTCTGCTTTTATTCTTAAAAGTCTTTTTGCAAAAGCGACTGACCAACTGTACACATCAACACTACCAGCTTTCACTAACCAGCCAACCAACCCAAACTAACATTTCTCACTCTATATATACAACCCGGTGCAGGCCGCTGACTCATGCTGACCCAGCTTTTTAAGCATTAAAGAAACAGTGGCCAATTTTTAGCCGTGACAAACTTCTTGGTTAAGAGTGTATGGACTATGGCAACATGAGTTTTGCACATATCTACCATCCTGTGAATTTTTGCCCAAAGTCTGGTTTATTCACTGGAAAGTTTGGCGGTGAAGACCTCTGGATAGGCACCATGAATGAGCCACTGTGCAACCCACTGGCCAACACCTTAACACCCATTGTGGTTGAAACCATCACCCAAAGATGCACACTGAACTCCTCTTGCTTCCCACATGCCTTTGCACTCATCAGCCATGTTTGGGAAAGGCAAATCCCACTGACATTCTAGATACCTTCTTTGCTTTAGGAAAACATAGAAAGCTGCCTTATACAGAGTCAGACCATTGGTCCATATAGTCCAGCATGGTCTCCAATGACTGGCAGTGGCTCTCCTGGGTTTCCCAGCCCTACCTGGTAATGTCAGGGATTGAACCGAGGCTCTTCTGAATGCAGAGCAGATTCTCTACCAGTGACCTTTGGCCCTTCCCCCTTCAAACCCTCCTCTCCATCACCAAGTATTTGACAGAGATCCCAAACAATAATTCTGGATTCTGTCCACTCTCAGCCTTCCCTTGTGGCTCCTGCTTCCCCTTTGATCCTTCCCATGGAATACACATAAGGCACATTGCAGAAATTCATTGTTGACGAACTATGCCAGATCTGCCTCCTTCCAGTAATTAGCTAGTTTAAGGAGTACTCTTGTTTGTTCCTACACATCTCTGCCTCCAGGCAGCCATTTTGAAACGACCCCCTTCTAGTCTCCCTAATGTAAGATTTTTATTCAGTATTCCTATTCACAGCCAGCTAATTAATCTAAGAATCTACCTACGCTTGGGTCTTATAGTGGCTTCCTACTGTGCAGAATCTTGATTATCTTGGGCAGTTTTCTAGATATATTACTTATTGCTATCTTTTGTAGATGATAGATGCTGACAATATGCTGCAAAATTTTCTAGGGCACCCATTATAATTGGGGAGCTTGAAAGTAAATCTTGAAAGAGAATATATTTTCTCTCAAAGTCAAGAACTCATGTAGCACTGAAGTGTACTGTACAGTTTCTGTGAACTCTAAAATCCCAGTTGCACTCGTGCCCTTTCAATTAAACTGTAAATGTATCAACATTCTTTCATCTTTATTTCCAGCCATTAATAGAATCTGTGTTGAATCTTATGTACACATTTGTGGAAGTCAGAATAGCCAAATAGGTCCCTGGAATTATTAGTTTGATTTTGTTTCCTTTCATTATTGGGAGATATGAAATGTGCAAGCATTCAAAGGCATGCAGCCAGAAAGGAGGATTTCCTTGCACTGTGCACAGCAGTAGAAGTTTTACAGAGACACTGTCTCTAAGTGAAGACCTGCCAATGCTCATCACAGGTTATCTGGTCACTAGCCATCTTGATATTACAGTGGTTGAAGCTTTTCAATGATTTCTCTACCACCTTTGTTGCACATACTGTTCAGTGTTCAATCTTAGGCTCTTACTGAAGCTTTCATCTTTTGCCAATGCACAGCCAATGGCGACTAACCTCTCACATTTGACCAACCCAAATCAACGCAAGGGTGTACACGCGAGCAAGACACTGCTGATGACACCACTTTTGAGCTACTTTTGGCAATACTGCAAGGGAGATTCCAGAAAACGCCACTCGTAGAGAGACTGCACCCCTGAGGACAGAGACGAATAGAATCAGTAGCACCTGTACTTTTGCACTGCCCCTGGTATCAGACAATTCAATCCAAGTTTATTAATCAGTTGGTTGTTAGTAGGGAGTGGCATTCAGGCAAATGTAAGGTAGTACAAATGCAATAGTAGCCCGGTTTCTGCAACAAGCAGTGAGGATTTGTGGATGTTATACAACCTTAACCTAAGTATTAACTAGGCAGTTTTTTATATTTACAGACCTGCAGGTTGATTTTAGGAGGTGTGCTAAGATTAAAAAAAAGAAAGTCAATAGGAGCCAAATTAGGTAGCTTTCCCTAGCAGTTGGAGGACGTGTTCCCCCAGATTAAACAAACAAACCTCTGATTCCATTGCTGAATGGACAGTTAAGGAGTGAGTTATTTCTGGGGAGAAGAAAGGAGAGAAGAGCCAGCTGCTCGTGTTGTGTTGTGTTGCTTCTGTCTCTGTGTTATTGTGGTGTCATCAGCAGAGGCATGGCAAGGAGGTAAGCAACTGTCCGCATTTAAAATGTTGATATGCATATTTTATTGGCAGGACTCCACACAAAACTTGACCTGGATTTGGATTTGATATCCTGCCTTTCACTCCCCTTAAGGAGTCTCAAAGCAGCTAACAATCTCCTTTCCCTTCCTCCCCCACAACAAACACTCTGTGAGGTGAGTGGGGCTGAGAGACTTCAGAGAAGTGTGACTAGCCCAAGGTCACCCAGCAGCTGCATGTGGAGGAGCCCAGACGCGAACCCGGTTCCCCAGATTACGAGACTACCGCTCTTAACCACTACACCACACTGGCTCTTGCTTTCCTAACTGCTGTTATTTGCTGGTCACAACCAATTCTGCCCCTCTCCTTTCACAAAGTTCTGCAGAACCGCAAGCACTTTTGTCATCGACATTTGTGTTACAGTATAGAGAAGGTAAGGAACACTAGGAATCTCCCTCTGCCACCCAGGAATGATTCCTGCCATTCCTTGCCTTCTCCAAACTGAACTATAGCTAACGAGATTCTGATAGATTAGAAAGCATCCAATCTTCTCTTCTGTGCAAGCCTTTTTTCCTAAAGTGCAGTAAATTGTGCCGTAGATTTGTAAAGCATCGCTTAGATTTTTGTATCCTGTAAGTGCCCTTAAAATTAATTTTGTCTGGAATGTGTCCACGTGCCAATGAGTTTGACATAAGCCTTTCAATTTTATGCTCCACTAAAAAGAGTGCGTGGAATGGAAACAGTAAATCAACCCTGGAATCTGCAGAGGTGGCTGCTCAGCTATGAAGAGCCTGCTCTGTATAAATTGATTTCTATAACAACTGATTTGGATAACAAAACAAAAAAAGCCTACCTAAATATTCCATGGTGTTAAACTTGCTACCTTTGGAAATCTTAACCTTGAAACCCTGGAGTTGATCAAGGGATACCAGGAGACAGCCATCTCAGAAATTATCTGAGAGTTCACATAGAATCTGATATGTTTGTACATTTCTTTTGCAGGTGAAACCCTGAGAAGAGGGAATAGATCATAATTTCAAAACTTGTATTTCTATGTACACATACTACCAAAACGCACTGAATTAACTGAATTTACTTTTAAGTAAATACACAAAGGATCAGGCCGTACAGTGCACACTTACCTCATAGTAAGTTCAGTAGAATTAGACATATCAGAGTAAACATGGTCTGCAGTTGCTGGAGAAGACTCTGACTGGGGCACCATTATAGGATGACAGGGGAGCAATTGTCCTCCTTACCAATGTGTTTCAGACCGGACATTGTTGTTCTTGAATAATATCTATATCTCCAGTTATTGCAAGTCATATGGAAGTTACACACATTCTTAAAATAGACTTAGCTAAGAAGAACCTTGCTGTTCACCTTTTCCTCTCCCCAAGCCTCAAATAATATCCCCACCTTGGGCATGGCAACATTTTAGGGACACTGTGAGGCTGATTAAAGGTAAAGGGACCCCTGACAATTAAGTCCAGTTGCGAACGACTCTGGGGTTGTGGCGCTCATCTCGCTTTACAGGCTGAGGGAGCCGGCATACAGTCATGTGGCCAGCATGACTAAGCCGCTTCTGGCGAAAGCAGAGCAGCGCACAGAAATGCCGTTATGAGGCTGATTAGGGCTGTACAAAAGTATAGAGCTGTTGTTGTTGATCTCCTGGACCCTCCCACTTGATTGTTGAACTGCTTTGCAGAAAAGCACAGCACCAAGACACAACAAATGTCACATCAATTGTTTCACCAAATCTGCTTTAGTTGTTCTTTCCCACAGGTGTGAGCTGAAGTTCACCTGGTAACAGAATGCATCTTACAATTAAAACCACCGAGGTTTTATTACTATCATGCAGTAAATAATTTTTTTGCTCAATAAAATAAATAAATTCACTCTTTTCCATTTCATCAGACCCATTTGCAGGGTTCTGGTTTCTACTTAAAGGTATTGAATAGAGGAGTCTATGCAAAGATTTGCAAAACAACGACCCCAAAACCAAGGGTTTTTTGTGTCAGGGTATGAAATGGACAGAGGCAACCAGCCTTCTTAAAAATCAAAAGAAAGATTAAAAGCATGTCTTAAACGAATCCAAATCAATTAGGAACAGTAAGTGGAGAAAATTAAGAAACAATTTGTGCTTTTTAATCAAACAAATTGTTTTTTAATTAAGAAACAAATCGGTTTTTAATAGTTTTATTACGTATCAGTCACAGCACAACTGAACCAGGCTGTATCTTAAAAGATAGTGATGGATGCTCTGCTTCTCGTAATTAGATGAATTAGATAAGCATTATAAATTCAAGTTAGCACATCAAAAATGAAAATGAATTATCATTCACTGCTTACACTTGTGTAGACTCAAATAAATGGAACAAGTAGAAGGTTGAGTAGCTTCCTATTTGCTGTTTTGTGTTTGTAGTAAAATATTGTATATTTGAATAAAGTACCGTTTAAGTACTTTAAAATATATTTATTTGAAAGGGCCTCTACTATTCAGAAGCATCATTTAATATTATCATTAAATGTTAGTGGTTGTTTGCCATACTTTCTTTTGGTATAATAGCCCAATCTCAAAGTATACAGGATAATTATTCATATTTGAACATTTTGCATATCTGCAAGAAGTACAGCTGGTAGACAACTCTTTAATAATAATAATAATAATAATAATAATAATAATAATAATACGCCGCCCCTCTGGCTGGGTTTCCCCAGCCACTCTAGGCAGCTTACAGCATATATAAAAACATAGTAAAACATAAAACATTAAAAACTTCCCAATACAGGGCTGCCTTCAGATGTCTTCTAAAACTTGTGTAGTTCCTTGTTTCCTTGACATCTGAAGGGAGGGTGTTCCACAGGGAGGGCGTCACTACCGAGAAGGCCCTCTGCCTGGTTCCCTGTAACTTGGTTTCTTGCAGTGAGGGAACCAGCAGAAGACCCTCCGAGGAGGATCTCAGTTTCCAGGCTGAGCAGTGGGGATGGAGACACTCCTTCAGGTATAGTGGGCCAAGGCCATATTTGCGCCCAGTCCCTGCTCCTGCCCACCTAGCAGTTCGAAAGCACCTCAAAGTGCAAGTAGATAAATAGGTACCGCTCCGGCGGGAAGGTAAACGGTGTTTCCGTGCGCTGCTCTGGTTTGCCAGAAGCGGCTTAGTCATGCTGGCCACATGACCCGGAAAGCTGTACGCTGGCTCCTTCGGCCAATAAAGCGAGATGAGCGCCGCAACCCCAGAGTCGGTCACGACTGGACCAAATGATCAGGGGTCCCTTTACCTTTACACCTAAAATGTAAGATATACAACAAAGGTTGAATGCATATTTGATTTTCTCATTGTTCCCCCTGAAAAGGCGGGTGGGCAAATGCTACGTCAGCCTTCCAGCTGTTTTGGTCTACAACTCCCGTCAGCCCAAAGTGTCAAAAACAGCTAAAGGGCACCACAAATGTCCACGCATGTACAGTACATACATATAGCCCTTGTCACATATTCTGTTTTAGGCATGGTGGGGCTTAAAACTATAAATACCCATTCAGGTTATGCCTAAACCTAAGAGAACAGTATCTATGATTGAGAAGTGATGAGTGTAATCCCTGCCAGAGAAGAGAGTGTAATCCCTGCCATGGTAAGTCTACTGTGGCCCCCACATAATAAGGTTTGTAAATTATACAGACCTGTTGTCAGAACCAGGCCTAGTCAGTCCAGAGGCTTCTTAACTGCCCTTCTGAGACCTCAGAACAGAGCAGTCCACAGTACCTCACTGGGCCGGCCCAAGACGTCTTGGCACCTGAGGCAAACCACAAAATGGCAGCCCTTCCCTGCTAGAGAAGAAGGGGCAAGCGTAGATCTACACTGGGGACAAGGGGGAAAGAAAGACCTAGATCTAGATCTGCTGCCTTCAGAACCATACCTTCCAACACGCCTCAGAGGAAAATTGGGACATGCGCCTTTCGGGGGGGACACTCCTGCGCAAGAACAGAACCCCTCAAAACGGGTGCCTTTTGGAGCTGTGATCTCATGGGAGCTAAAATGGGATCTCCTGGGATCCAATCAGAAGCTGGGGTGGCTTCTGGAATCCTTAGATGTTGCAGGACAGTTGAGGGGTTTGCAGAACCTGCCACCTGAGGCACTCGCCTCACTTTGCCTCAAGGTTGGGCTGGCCCTGAGGACAGTTTAGACATTAACAAACCATGGCATATCCTCTCAAGCTAGGGGAGCAGGGAGTGCCCAAGCTCAGATTTATTGAAATTCCAGCCAACCACAGTGTCCTGGGAGGGGCAGCTTTATGTCTGAGCCAAGCCTCTATCTGTAGAAAACATGGTGCCAAGCAGCGGCGTAGCGTGGGTTGTCAGCACCCGGGGCAAGGCAAGTAATTTGCGCCCCCTAACCCTTAACCTGCCGCCGCTGCCAGCTTCTTCTTGCTGCTGCCTGGGCTGGTCTGGTGTGGTTCTCTACCGCGCTCAGCGCTGCACTGGGCGACCACTGCACTGTCCCTCCCCCAGATAGTCCCTCGCTCTCTCTCCGCACCGCACATCTGGCATCCCCCCCTCCACAGTGGGCGGCGACCCGGCAGCTCGGATCGGATTCGCACAGCCAGCACTGCAGTGAGAGAGAGTGAGTGAGCCAGGTAGGGGCAGAGAGCTGCGAGTGCGAGCGCCCCCCCCCCCCGATGTTGCGCCCGGTGCGGCCGGCCCCCCCTGCACCCCCACGCTACGCCACTGGTGCCAAGTAGATGGAGGTAAACGAGAGACTTGAAGGAAGGTGCGTCATGGCAACCCATAACGGGGGATCTGGAGAAGGAACATAAATAATGTTAATGTGAAGGAATCCTGAAAGCCAACCCCCCCCCATGCCTTAGGTTTTTCTCCACCAACTCATCAAGGAATCTGATGCCTTTTCATCTCTTTGGCCCTCAAACCGAAGAAAGCAAATATAATTTTCTTTTTTAATGGAGTCAAGAGGAAAAAGTTCATTTTAGGATAGAGAAGCGTTTGTGGAAAGGTTGACATAAACAAATGCCAGCTTCCTCGCTTTATGATTTGCATGTGATAAAGGTGGCATTGTGAAAGAAATAAGTGCTAGCAGTTGTGTTCGGAAATAGATAAATTTATACGGCGTGGAGCCTTTTTATTGGCAAAGCAACGTCTTTCAAAAACGGATAGGGACAAAAATATGCTAAGGGAGAAAGCATAAAGCAAGAGCGAGGACCAGATTCTTTCATGACCAGCCTTCTGGGGGCCACATGCCAGTGCGTGGGTGGGTATGGCACACATGCACCACAAACCCATATATGCAGCATGGCATGTTCACCAGATTGGCTCCACTGGGGCATTTGCACCATGCTACCACTTCACCGCTCTATCTCCTAGTAAGCAGCAACATGGCCAGCGATGTCACGCACCACCATCCCCTACTGCACTGCACATGCCCAGACAGCATGGATAGCTCAGTCGGTAGAGCATGAGACTCTTGATCCCAGGTTCGTGGGTTCAAGTCCCATGTTGCGCAAAAGATTCCTGGGTTGCAGGGGTTCGGATTAGATGACCCTTGTGGTGCCATCCATTTCTACAATTTTGTAATATTATTATTTACATGTATTAGCACACACACATACACACATGGAGGCTCTCACACTCACCCCTCCCCAGCAATTGGGGGGAGCATTTTCATTTCATTGAAAAATGATAGGGTATTTGGCAGTGAAAATAAAGGTTTCTGCAAGAAGTATGTATTATTTAGTTGTTTTCATTGCATCTTTGCCTTTGTGTATTAGCAAATATAGTGTTTTCCCTTTTTTTATTACCCTTTCTATTATAGTGTAATACAGGGGGGGGGGTTCCTCTCTCTCTCTCTCTCTTTTAAATGGGCCTTTCAATAACAATTCACGCTTCCCAAGCCGGTACATGAATGAAATGCATCTACTTTTAGAAAGTCACACTTCTCTGAATTTTGCAGCAGAGTTCTCCAAACAAAAAACGTATGGAACAAAGCATATTGTAGGGGAAAGTATGCACAATTATGTGTATATTAGGGTAAATTACTTGCAAAAAAGTGTGTATATTGGGCAAAATTGCAAACAAAAATGCGTATACTGGGTGAAATACTCTCGAAAATGCTTATAATTTTCATGTGGTTATGGGCAAACTGAAATTAAGATTGGAAAAATGAAAACGATAACTGAGTAACTGAATCTGATAGATTCATCCTTCCTTAGTTTTCAAGTTTTAATTGTCTATAAAGGCTTCCCCATTTACAATATGTAGTTTGTTTGTTTTTTGCCCTCTCAAACTCAGCCTAACCCCTAACATCTACAATTTTATCAGCACTGAAATAATAAAATAAAGCATTACAGAAGACAAATATTGAGTATAAAATGGCAAATGTTTCAAGACTGAAGGGAGATTAAAACTAGTTGCAGATTGCTCATGAAGGACCTTGTGACAACTGGGCAAAATGCTAATCGAGAAATTTTCATTGTTGGCATAGTTCAAAAATAAAATGTTTAACTTCTGCTGTACTAATGTTAAAAGATCAAAATGCCCCCCCCAACTCCACCCCAAACTATCAACTCTCTTTGACTTCAAAGTTATCAACCGTGTTTCTCAGTGACCCAAGTCTGTCAGCACAATCTATTTCTGGACTTCATTCATTGATATAAAACTAGGAGACACAAGCATATATTAACAGATAGGAATCTAGCAATAAACTTTAAGCAATCTCATTTTAGTTATTGACTTGCCTTGAAGTCTTATTGCAGGGTCTTTATGGAAGTGTCAGTTGCCTTTTCTTCAATGACTCTCCAAGGTCTCTTTAAAAATGATAACTCCCTGTTTTATAGCTTGATTAATGTATGCACTGGGACCAGGCCAATAAGTATTTTAAGGAGGCCTTTGGGGAGCACTAGATACTCAATCAGAGATTCCAGGAATTATGGAAATTGAGTTATGCACTAAAAATAAAGTTTATGCTATTTTATCACCTGCTATGAATGTTTAAGAGAATTAATGTATCAATTGGTTTAATCTACAAGTGTGCTAATAACTTGCTTAGGGGGCTCACTTGTTGTAAACTGGCTGCACTTTAAAAGTCCTGGAACTCTTTGAATGTTCCCCAGCAACAAAGAATAAAACATGGATATTCTTTTAGTAGCATTTGATTGAGACACATTTATTTATTTTAAATCCTCGTGGAAGCTTATCATTGCGGCACAGGGAATACGGGAACTCCAAGGGGCAACAGGTTTCTTATTCCAGGATAGGAGAAAGTATCACAGTGTATTTTCTTAATTTGAAAGAAATTCCAGTCTAAAAAAGCATGCCTCTGATTTCTAAGGGGAGTTTAATGTCTCATAAAGTTTACATGTATGCCCACTCATTTTCTATGGCTGAAAATTCTATAGACATCTGTTACTGAATATCATCTTATATGTTGCTGTATTAGGTACCATACAAAAGACAGGCATGCCTTAAAAGTAGGAGAGCAAAGAGCTCAAAGACAGAAGGCACTTAGCAGCACCCATAGAGGAGATGATGAGGATGACGAATGAGGAAGTGGGAGAGATGGGGGGGTGGAGATTCACTCGGGATAATCTATGTCAGGATGCTGTCACTTTCTAAAGCCCAGGAGGGAGGTGTGATGCTCTGATGGGTCCAAGAGCCCTCCGGCCACCTTCCCAAAGCCTGCCCAGCCTTGGGAAGGAGGCCAGAGGCTTCCAGAATCCTGTCGGAGCCCTGGCACCTCATTCCCAAACCCCAGGAAGCTTCTGCCTGTCTTAGGGGAGGAGGCGCGATGCTCACACACACAGTGTCCCCTCCCCAAATCACCCTCGCAACCTGGCCCCTCTGACCCTAACTGTTCCTGTACGAAGAGTTTCACCACACGCCATTGGTGGGTAGTCAAAGCAATAAGGCCAAGGGCTGAATCATGCAAGTGCTCCTAGCAGACCTCAGCTACAAGATCATGTGAGCAGACAATGTGTCATCAGTCACAGACACAATTCACATCATTTTTTTCCCCAGTTGTTGCAATCACATGTGGTTACTGACTGGACCTTGTGTTCATCGCTGTTCGCACATTACTATATGATTTGTCCATAGGAGTGTGTGCCTGGAGACAGTTAATCTGAGGTTGCAGCTGATGATGTGGATTCCAGCATGTATTCCTTAGTAAATTTGAGAGGCCTGTGTTTTATTTGTGTCTCTCTGCTGGCAGAAGGGGCTTTAGTCCAGCAGACACTTAATGTGAGATTAAAAGGAGGGAAGTGGTTTCCCACCCCCTGCTTTTCTCCTTCAAATCAGCTGCACCCTCTACAATGGGTATTAAATGGCTGGTCTTTGAATGAAGGGAGGAATACAAATATATATTTAAAAGCACATATGCGATGTATTGGATGAATTGGTCCTTAGTCATGCTGTTTTCTGGAGAGCCAAAATGATTGCTTTTTGCCTATAAGCTATAAATAGTGTGAACTGTAAAAGTGGGAAATGGCCATAAGGTTCAGTTCATTGAGACAGCGGCCATAATTAAGTGTGCTGGCTTGTGAATGCTGCTGATGAACTCGACTTGAGTAGTCATTACATGGATATGTGAATAACAATTTTGTAGTGTGAGGTGCTTAAAGCAGTCACAGTAATTTTGCAACGATAGCCCATGGCATAAATAAGCCTTTGAGACCGAAAACCATCCCTTTAGTTATTCCAGTTCCTCATGGAGAATTGTATATAAATTAGTGTATGTTTGAGAACATCGGCTTATCTCATATGTGGTTTAATCTTTGATCAAAATAATTAGCTCTGACTTGTGGAGAAGCTGTTTTTTTCCCTTTTTAATATCTCTTCAAATATTTCTTTAAAACTAGTCTTGCTGACTTAGCATTTAAATTACTGGAGGGGAAGTCTACTTGGAAACCAAGATTTTGCTATACTGTATGTGGAATGTTATGCAACCATTTTATGTCTTTTTATTGCAACATTCGGCCTGATGTCCTCACCTACCCACATCTACCCTGTCCATGTTTTAGTTTCCAAAAGCTAAAGTCCTGTGGGGGGATATCCCTAGGGAATAGTTTGCACCCCTTCTGTGTGATCAGGACTACATCATCACACAATGAAAAGGCTGATCATGACGAACTGGTGCCCCCCTCCTTTCAGTTTTTCTTCCTCTCCACTGCAATATTGTCCCCAAGGGCAGTGCTTTACTAGCTCCCACCCCCCTAAGAGAAAATTGCAATGTGTATGTAAAAAAAAGTACAGGGATGCACTCAGATACCACCAAGGTGGGGTTACAAGCTGTCCCTATTGACTCAGCATTCTGGGTCCATTTCAGCACCGTCACAATTTAAGTCCCAGATTGCCAGCTGATTACTTTGCCCACTCACATTTAATGGCAGTTCATGGTAAAGGAGTCGGGAACTAACTCCATAGCCTCCATCCATGTATCTCCATTCTGGTCTTTGTTTCTCGCAGCCAAAACATCCATTTTGCAAGCCACAGGTAAAGGGCTCCTAACATAAGATTTCCGTGGATGACCTATCAAATTTATTTATTTTTTTAAAATGATACTTATTGAAATTTTACTGACAAAAGTTACAAAATTAAAAATAAGAAGTAACAAAGAATAACAATAATAAAAGAAAAGGAAATACAAAAATACAAAGACAAAATACATAAAAAATTAAAAAAATTAAAAAGAAATCAATATTTTCATGTCTTATATTTCGTTTACTTGTTTCCTGACCTCCTCACACACCCCTTTTTGTATTCCAGTTCACATGGTTAATTCAGCAAATCCTTACCCTCTATCATTTATCTTTACTCAATATCTTAACCTATTTTAATTATATATTTTCAACCATTGTCAATCCATATTTACATATTCTTATTAGTCTTTCTACCAGTACCGCTTATTTTCAATCCAACGTCCCTTTAACATTCATTAATTTTACAGTATTTCTGCAAGTAGTTTTTAAATTTCTTCCAATCTTCTTCCACCGCCTCTTCTCCCTGATCTCGGATTCTGCCAGTCATTTCTGCCAGTTCCATGTAGTCCATCAAGATGACCTATCAAATTTAAAGGTACTTACCACATATGCTGGCTGATTTGCAGGTGAGTGTGGTGAGTACATTTAAATGTGACAGGTCACATGGCAGGCTTAGTCATGGCTGGCATTACATCTCAGGACCGCAATACCTCAAGGACCACCTCTCTCCATAGGAACCTACTGGGACCTGAGATCAGCCTCTGGGGCCCTTCTCTATGGACCTCCTCCACAAGAGGTCTGGAGGGTGGTAACATGAGAAAAGGCTTTTTCCGCAGTGGCTCCCCATTTATGGAATTCTCTCCCCGGGAAGGTTTGCCTGGCACATTCATTATATATCTTTAGGCCCCAGGCGAATATGTTCCTTTGGCTCATTGACATCTGTCAGGGAACTGACATCAGAGCGAGAGGCGAAGGGGGGGCTCCCAGATGATGCTGGCGAAGGACCCAGCAGCAGGGGGAGAAACAGCTCAGTAGAGGGGGAAGCTAATCAGCGCAACACCAGGGATAAAGGGGGGCAGACGGGGCAAGGGGAGAGAGGGCTCCAGGACTCTTCACTGGACATCAGTGAGGAGAGCCTTCCCTGCGCAGAAGACTCCCGCGCAGCGAGAGGAGGAGGAGACTGGGTGTCAAACAACTTTTATGTTGGAAGAGGTTCAAGAAACGCCCACTGACGGATTCTGCCAGTGACTGAGGCAGCCACGATGAGAAGGGGCTGTGCAGTCAGAAAGTTTTAACAAGGCAAATTAACCAAGAAAGGCACCAGTTTACGCACGAGTAACTCATACCCATTACAACATCCAAAGCCCTTTTCAATGTGCTGTTATTGGTTTAGTCATGTTCTTATTTTTATTACGTATCTTGCATTTTTTTAAATATTGCAATTTTATGTTGTGATCTGCCCTGAGACCTACGGATGAAGGACAGTATGCAGATTTTAACAACAATGACAATCTGTTTCAGCCCTTGGTGTGAAGCTAAAGTGTGATCGAATGCTGGGAATTGACTTGATGTGCATCTATATTTAGATTAGATTAGATTAGATTAGATTGACAATAACGAGAATTGCTTAGCTTCTGTGTGTATGCAGCCTTTTTAAACTCTGCCTTCTGTTTTTCCCTCCTGTGCAGATGATGGAAATGCTTAAAACAAGCAAAGCTAGTGTGAAACTGACAAATGTAAGTGTAAGCATGGCGCTCACTGGGACATGCTGTGTAGTGTTCTGTGTGCTTCTAGCCCAAAGTGTGCTGCATGGCTTTCTGCTATCATCCTGTGAATTGGGCGGCATGTTCAGTATCTTGTTCAGCAACACAAATGTTTATATCCCTACCCTTTTATATTAAAAACAAGCCCCTCCCCCTTTTTTTTTTTTAAAAGGCATTTTGCAAAAGTGTTGGCATAGTATTTGTGGCTATAGTCTTGTTTGTGTCTATTTGCACATATATATTGTTTTTATTTTATTTAGCAAACTGGTTTCTATGTTGTGATTACTGCTACGGGATTTGCAGCATCTTGAGATGGATGTCCAATCCAGGGAAAGGATATGGCTTCCATCAATATGCAGGGATGTTGCTACAGGCGCTGCTGAGAGCACAGAATGCCAATGGAAGCTGTTGTTGCTCGCCACTGGCAGAGGGCCGAATACTTCGCTCGTAAGGACCCAGTATTTTGCCCAGGGCTCTCTCTCAAACCCAGACCAGGCCCTGTTTCTCTCCCCTTGCTACCTGATCCTGTTCAATGCAAATGCCAGGAACTGAGTTTCTCTGTGCATAGCACAGGCTCTTCCACTGAGTTATGTTTCCTCAAATCACAATTTGAATGCCACTGATTTATGGGAATAATAGTACCTGGGCCTTTGCCATCCATAATAAGCTATGGCAATCAGCAAAGGCCTATTGCTTCTACCTTTAGGTATTGTACACACCGGTGTAAGTGAACAAAATGTTAATTGAAATGCCCCGAAGTGCCAAGGCTTGGTACAGAGGAACGAGGTAGCACTTTTGTTATACTCGTCTCCAGGACTCCATTGTCAATTTCCTACCCTATTCTTCCATTTCCAAGCCTAGTTTGCTCTTGAGAGGAGAGCCTCGTTCCCATTAAACCTTATCGTGATCCTGCGAAATCTGCAAATAGGGAATGGAATGAAACTGCCAACCTCATTTTCATTGTGTCCTAAGCTATAATTTGAGACCAGATTGTTCAAGGTGAGAGGTCAGTGCACAGTTCCATTTGTCTCCATCCACCTTTTGTCTCCGGACGATTAACAGAAAAAGAGAAGCAATATGCAGTTTCAACTTTTCACAGCGCCTTTCTCTGAAGTGCAGTTATATTATATTAAATGTACAAGTCCACAACAATATATATGTTTTCAGGGCTTGTAGAATTACACGAAGCCTTGTGGGTCAGCATAATGGCTAAGTGTGATCTGCCTTCTGAATTAGTGTGGCCGGAACAATTGGAGATTGGACAGCCGTTGACGGGATTTATTTGAATCTATTTGGAGGCCTATCGATGCATTTTTCAGAATCAGGTGCTATAACTTTCCCTGGACTGTACCACTTCTGGTTGCCATTAGGGGAGCTGCAGGTTTGAATAGATGCCCCACTGTGTACAATGCTAGTTTCTTTCCCACCCTTCACCATATGGTTGCAGGATGGGTTACTTCAATTTAAAAATAAAATAGTTAGAACAATTGAAAAGAAATTACAGTCACAAGAACAGGGTGGGTATTAAAACTAAATATATCAAGTGTTGAAGTCCAGGGAAAAGATGGCTGCCTTTAGCATGGAACAGAAACTATATAAAGAAGATGCCAGACGCACACAAACACCTGTGTGAGGCAGCTGCCTTAAGAGAATGCCTTCTCCCAGGTAACCCCCCCCCCAAAGAAAAAAACCACCTGAAGGTGGTGGAACTACTAAGAGTGCCCCACCACCAATCTTAACACCCAAGAGGGTCAGTAGGGAAAGGAAGCGGTCTTTCAGATATTGGAGACTCAAAGCACCATGAATTGAGCTCAGAGTGAGCTGGCAACCAGTACAGCTGTTTTAAAACAAGTAATAGGAGTTCTAAAGGGAACCCCAACCAGTAATCTGCAGTAATTTGGACCAGGTAGAGTGCGTTGCAATAATCCACTCTGGAAGTTGCCATAGCATGAAGTATAGTGGCCAAGTTGTCTCTGTCCAAAAGGGGTCATAGCTGGTTGCAGCGTTCCCAAAACAAGGAAGGATTGGACTCTGATTAATAGAATACACATGAGACTTGACCGGCAAGACTCTGGGAGGAGGTGCCAATAATAATAATCTCTCCACCCCTTGGCCCAGGTCGTTTTATTCACAAAAGAACTTTTTACACAGTATTTGTAAGAACCAATCAGATTTCCTCTGAGCATTTCAAGACCCCCACGTGGGACAAAGGCAGATCAGAAGAAATTCTTTTAACTACAAAGAAACTATTTCCTACTTGAGCATGCATATATAGTTCAGAGTAAATAAAATAAGAAGCAAGGAGGAATGTTTTTAGGAAACTCTGGAGGTCATAAACAGGCAGGAAAGGAAGGAAGAATGGCAAGGAAAGAGTATTTACCATCTCCTTGTGAACTCTCTTCCTGGCCTTAAGATTAACAAAACAATAGCTACATCAAAGAAGCTACCTACTATCTTTATGACCCAGAATGCCTGATGAACAACTGTCCTGTGTATTTAGAATGCTTGTACGTGGCTGTCAGGCGTAGAGAAAGCAAATGGCAGAGGTGCAGAGGCTTCTGGGATTGGATCAGAAATTATTGCCGCTGAATCAAACCCAATCAACGCAATGCTTTCATTGCTGACACCAATGGCTTGCTCCATATTTCATAATTCCTCATAGCAACCCCACCTGACCCCCACACCCTGGATATTTGCACCCCCACACTGGTGAACCAGTCATAGTTGAAAATATGCACTGTTAGCCCCTGAGACTAGCTGAGACTCCTGTGACAAGGCTGGATTCAGAAGTACCCCCAGGCTACAGACCTGCTCCTTCCATGGGAGTGCAGCTCCATCCGAAACAGGCCCTCTCTCCACTCCCTAGACACAAGAGCAAATAATACCTCTGTCTTTTCAGAATTCAGCTTCCGTTTATTGGCACATCAAGGAAAAGATAGGCGGAACCTGGGGATAGGGTTACAGAAAAAGAAGGCATCTTTTCCCTTTCAGACTCGGAGGTGGGCCTGTAGCAAGTCTCTCTTGCAGTTGCCAAAATCAAAGGCACAAATAAATACCACAAGTAAAACATACATGCATACGTACACCGTGAGCGACACCTGCAAAAATATCCACATCCCCAGCTGCTTTCCATAGTCATGAGGTCATGCGCCCTAATGACAAGGTGATTAAGACAATCTAGCAGCAGATAATGTGCTATCTACCTTCCATCATCAGAACATAATCATCCTTATAGAGGTGTAATTTTCATTCCTCTTTTTCTGGCAAGAAAGGAAGGACAAAATAAAAGTGTTTCTTAACATGGACCGCACACCACCACCTCTGCTCTATTTTAATCATTTCCCTCCCTATTCAATCAGCGCAGCCTAATGAGAAGAGGAAGGGGGAAAGAATTCTAGAAAAGTCAGCATTTTATTAACCTGAAAATAAATGAAGCCAGCAATTAATTGCATGTGACTGAATGCGATGCTGCAGTAATGCACACAACTATGTAAAACTATCTTGTATCTGAGTGTTCCACTTTCCATTTGCTTATCATCTAAGTAGTCTAATTTTGGAGACATTTCTTCCTGCTCTGTATCTTTCAGGAGATAAGACATGACATTCCAGAGAACAATGGCATTTGATCTAGAAGAGCGTAAGTGCTCTATCTGCCTGTCCAGCCAGCCATTGTGTTTCAGTGAAGTTGAGTTGCTGGGAGAGGGGGAGCAGCCTGAAATTTAACATAGACAAGGGGGCTGCTTCACCAAAACAGATTCAAGAAGACCACATGCAAAATTATGCATGCGCATAAAATGGCTTGTGAGATTGCAGCCATTACAGTGGTGCCTCGCAAGACGAAAAGAATCCGTTCTGTGATTCTCTTCGTCTAGCGGTTTTTTCGCCTTGCAAAGCAAGCCCATTGACGGATTAGCGGATTAGCACTATTAGCGGCTTTTAGCGGCTTATCTGCTGATCGGATCAGCTGATAAGTGGCTTAGCGGCTTAGAAAAGGGGGGAAGGGGGGGAACCAGCAGGAACTCGCAAGACATTGTCGTCTTGCGAAGCAAGCCCATAGGAAATTCGTTTTGCGAAGCACCTCCAAAACGGAAAACTCTTTCGTCTAGCGAGTTTTCCGTCTTGCGAGGCATTCGTCTTGCGGGGCACCACTGTATTGTCTTACTGGGAGTTCTGGTAATCAACAATTTAGCAAATAGCTAAAATAGTTGAATATAACAGAGGCTAAAGAACTTACCGTCCCAATTGCTTAAAAAACAACAACCCCACAATTATAGAACAAGGTAAGTTATATACACAAAAAGCAACTGAAATTATCAATTGGTATTTGGACTGTTAGGAAAAAAGAAAGCAGGTGACAAGGAGGACCAAATAACCTTTTATATACTTGATCAGTGGTGTCAAATGAGGGCAAAATTCTCAGAGGCTGATTGGCAGTAAGCCCAGAACTAAAACGGGACTTCCCATTTGCAGTTCCTTCTCCTCCACAAAAGTGAATGCATTTCATTCAGAACATTAAACAAATCCACTTCATGTCTTGGCCTTTGCCAAATAGTTGCCTGCCATATCTGTGATGGAGGTGACATCGAAAGGAAGGGCTCTGAAGGTGATCTCAAGACACAGATTGAGGTGAATATGGAAATGGTTGATCTAACAAGTACCTTGGTCCCAAGTCATGACTGTTGCTCTAGAGGGAAACATCTCTCTTTAGAGAAGCTGGTTGTTTAAGAAGTCATCTGATTTTGCATCCTCCCTTTGATTATCTGGTTTGCTTTTCTATACTTCCACATGACATGCTGATAAAGGCAGAGGGCCTTCTCGGTAGTGGCTCCCTCCCTGTGGAACACCCTCCCATCAGATGGCAAGGAGAGGAGTAACTATATAAACCTTTGAAGACATCTGAAGGCAGCTCTGTATAGGGAAGGTTTTTAATGTTGAGTGTTGTGCTATGTTTTATATGTGTTGGAAGCTGCCTATAGTGGCTGGGGCAACCCTATCAGCAGATGGGCAGGGTAAAAAAAATAAATTATTGGGGCTCCGCTAGGGGCGCCACAGAAGATGGCTGACAATACCATCTCTCCAGCTCCCACAAGGTAATTTAGAGCAGTGTTTCCCAACCTTTTTTGGGCAAAGGCACACTTGTTTCATGGAAAAAATCTCGAGGCACACCACCATGCCAGATGGGGAAAGGTCACTTTTTACTTATGTAAAAAAAAATAAAAAAATAGTAACAGCATAGAAGGTAGAGAAGGTAGGACTCGAACCAGTGGATTCACGTTACAATAAAGATTTTGACTAAACATGGGAAAGAACTTTCTGCTGGTAAGGGCTGTTCAACAGGGGAATGGTCTCCCTCGGGAGGTTTTTCCCTTCTTGGAGGTTTTTAAGCAGAGGTGGGATGTCTGTCTGCCATGGATGCTATGGCTGAGATTCCTGCACTGCAGGGGTTGTACAGTACTGGATAGCCCTGGGGATCCCTTCCAACTCTACGATTCTATTAGGATCCCTTTTATAAAAGAGAGAACTTTAATGGCACGGCCATTATTTATTTCGGCTTCTCCCAACGGGGCCACGAAGGATCAGAAAAGCTGAAGAAGAGACCCTTCCTCAGAGGAGGCGGGAGACCACCGGACCCGCCGAGGAGGGGAATCCGGCCGCCTTTCCCTCCAGAGCTTCGCCTTTTGCCCCGGCCAAGTTGCGCCGAGGGCGCCTTGCGGGCTCTGCGTGGCTTCAGGCGGAGCCTAGGAGCCACTTCCCAGCCTGGAGGGCAGGCTGTGCGCGGACCCCGCCACTCTCGGGGTGCGATCCAGACCTGGCTGCCTTCCACGGCCAGCAGAGGTAGGCCGCCAGCTTCTAACCCGGCGGAACTGGGGCGTCCCGGGCGCAGCGCCGCGCTCCCCGCTCCTCCCACCCTGCCCCCTTCTCCCGGGTGCCCCCTCCCTCCTTTGTTCTCCGGAGCCCCGCCTCCCCCTCTGCCCCAGCTCGCCTATTGGCTCACGCAGCCGCCACTCAGGTGGGGGCCCGCTTTGGCCCCGCTCCCCGGCCGCCGAGAGAGAGTGGGAGCGTGCGGGGCTGGGCTGGGCGGCCGGGCGTCTCCTTCCCTGCGCTGCTTCGGCCGCGTCTGCAGCCGCCGCGGGACCAGGCGGGAGGCCAGTCATGCCCAGACACTGCCAGCCGCTCGGAAGGAGCCGTCGCTCCGCCGGGCAGCGCCTGCCTGCGCGCCCCTCGCTCCCTGCGCCGAGGATGGCGGGGCGCAGGGCGCAAGGCAGCGCCGGGGCTGCTGGGCAAGCGGCAGATGCTGATGCAGTTTGGGGAATTCCTGTCACAGGGAGCAAGGCAGAAGCGGATGACGGGGCACGTTCCCCGGGGGAGCGGGGCCGGAGGATTAGCCCGACTCGCCCGCCTCCCTCCCACGGCACACTAGGCAACGTCCGGCGGCACACTAGTGTGCCGCGGAACACCGGTTGGGAAACACTGATTTAGAGGCTGAGATGGGAGTAATCAGCCTCCCAAATTCTTCCCGGTGGAAGGAAGATGCAGTCTCATCCGTGGTGCCCAACAAACCACCCCCGAGATTGTAAAGAAGGAGGGGTGGGGGCACTGGATGGAAAGCCCCCGAGGGAGTTCGGATCTCCTGGACACTGTCTCCGCGAGCACACCTAGTTCCTTATCTCTCTCGCCCTGACCTAGCCACTGTGATCCATGCGACGGTCACCTCCAGACTGGATTATTGTAACTCGCTCTACGTGGGGCTGCCCTTGAGACTGACCCAGAAACTCCAGCGGGTGCAGAATGCCGCGGCGAGACTCCTTATGGGGTCTTCGCTGCGAGAGCACATTCATCCGGTATTATACCAGCTGCACTGGCTCTCGGTGGAGTACAGGATCAGGTTTAAGGTGCTGGTTTTAACCTTTAAAGCCCTATACGGCCTAGGACCCTCGTACCTACGGGACCGCCTCTCCTGGTATGTCCCACAGAGGAACTTACGGTCTGCAAATAAAAACACCCTAAAGATCCCAGGCCTCAGAGAGGTTAGGCTGGCCTCAACTAGAGCCAGGGCCTTCTCGGCCGCGGCTCCAATCTGGTGGAACGCTCTGTCACAAGAGACTAGAGCCCTGCAGGACCTGGCATCCTTCCGCAGGGCCTGCAAGACAGAGCTGTTCCACCAGGCCTTTTGTCAGGGCGCAGCCTGACCCCCTCCTCTGGCAATCTGCACAAAAATTTGCTTGATGGTTGCCATTAATTTGATTTTAATTTGATTTAATTAATGTTATAATGAATGTTTTAGAATGTTGAACTATTTTTATTGTTGTTAGCCGCCCTGAGCCCGGCTTCGGCTGGGGAGGGCGGGATATAAATAAAATTTATTATTATTATTATTATTATTCTTAAGATAAAAAATTGGATTTAAGTTCTTGGACATACTTCAAGCGAAGAAGGGGTAATTAATCTGCCAATTAAGCCAGCCACTGAGGTGCCAAGAGTGACGGAGAGGAAGAAAGATAACATCTAAGAATAACATCTAAGCCGGTTGGAACGGAATGGAAAGGAGGGGGGATAAAACTAAACACTTAAAATACTTGGGGGGTCGTGAGCAATTCATTTGTCCTGACTCAAAAAAAAAGCGCACACAGAAAGACAGATACACACACACACACACACACACACACACACACGATTCCCACTTGCAGTGCAATCCTATTCATAGAAGTAAGTTTCACTGGCCAGGTTCACGTGTAATGCTGAGCAATGGTTAAGCCACTGGTCTGGTTTGGGACCATCAGATTAAGCCATGGTTTAGCAGAGGGATGATGACCTTCAGACCCAGGAGTCAAATGCAACTCTCCAAGCCTCTCCATGTGGGCTTTTGGACTCTCCCCACCTCACACTCCTCACAGGCCCCACTTCATACCATCCTTTTCTGTTTTTGAAATGTGCCCTAGATTTTGATGATGCCTCTTTCTTGCCTGGCTAGAAAAGAGAGACAGCTGTGTAGAAACCAGTGTATTCTACAAAGATAACATTTACATTCATTCTTCCACCTAGAGTTGCCAACCTGAAGAAAATAATTGGTCACATGATGTGGTGCACGCACACCATTCGAATGGCAATGCCCATCAACTGGGGGGGTGTCCTCAAATATTTTATTGGGGGTGTGATGAAGACCCCTCAACCCCTAAGCGTTGGCTCCTATGTTTTCACCCTTTTGACCTCTGGTCAGGCCCACTGCTGGCATATGGCCCTCAGAAGCACGTGTGGCCCTCAGGCTGAAAACATTCCCCACCCCTGGTTTAGCGTTATGTGTGAACCAGGTCACAGTCCCCAGAGGAGCTTCGCCTCTAAAGAGTGCATTTAGGATTTCGGCCTACATGAAAATGGTGTGCAATGATTCAGTTTGTCCTTAAATTTCTGAGATCACATTCCTCCCTAATTACTAAGATAAAAGGATATCTGGATCATAGGCCTGGATTGCATAAGGAAATATAAGTCAGATTCAGCTCTTTGACCCAGCCAGCAGGGAAAATAAATTGATGTGTCTATCAAGGCTGCCGAAGCTAAGATCTGCTGTTTAATTCAGCACGTTTGGGACTCTCCAATAGACTTCCTAGATGCCTACAGCCATCTCTAGAATAAGAACTCATATTCTCTAAGGGATCCTTGTTCTCGGTTCATCTTGGCAGGGGAAGCTAATATTGCTGCCACCTTATTTGTGCCCAAGGACATCTTCAGAGGTAAATCAGAAAGTGCCAGGGACAAATAATTGAAAAAGCGAGAGAGAAAGTTTGTTCAATCCGCTATAGCTGCTGTTGTATAACAAAACTCAGTAGGAATGATATGATCTCAGAGGTGGTGTCGGTTACTCCAGTGGGAAATTATTGAGAGAACTACTGGGACAGCTCAGTTGGTAGAACATGAGGCTCTTAATCTCAGGGTCATGCGTTTGAGCCCTGCGTTGCAGGGGGTGGACTAGATGCCCCTTGTGGTCCCTTCCTAGACCATATAACACCGGTCTTGAAAGACCTACATTGGCTCCCAGTACGTTTCCGAGCACAATTCAAAGTGTTGGTGCTGACCTTGAAAGCCCTAAACGGCCTTGGTCCAGTATATCTGAAGGAGCGTCTCCACCCCCATCATTCAGCCCAGACACTGAAGGCCAGCCCCAAGGGCCTCCTGGCGGTTCCCTCACTGTGATAAGTGAGGTTACAGGGAACCAGGCAGAGGGCCTTCTCGGTGGTGGAGCCTGCCCGGTGGAATGCCCTCCCACTAGATGTCAAAGCAATAAACAACTACCTGACATTCAGAAGACATCTGAAGGCAGCCCTGTTCAGGGAAGTTTTTAATATGTGACATTTTAGTGTATTTTTCATCTTTGTTGGAAGCCACCCAGAGTGGCTGGGGAAACCCAGCCAGATGAGCGGGGTACAAATAATAAATTATTATAAATAAATTATTATTCCTATTCTATGTTTCATTGCTTTAGCTCGGGTAGTTTAGTTCAAGGTATCCCACATGCCACAGGCAGCATTTTCAATGGCCTGGCACAAGACACCATGCCTGCCTTTTGCCTTTTCTGCTGCTGGCTGCCATTGGGTTGCACAGAGGTGCAGATTAGGGCTGGAAAATAGTGACCTGCCTGAGCACTGTATTTTCTCATGGATAACCTTCACCAGCAGTTGGCAGAACAGCCAAAAACAAAGGTGGCCAGAACAATATGTCATAGAATCTTTGTAGAGTTGGAAGGGACCCAACAGTCATGTTGTCCAGGGACGTCCAACCAGTAGACCATGATCTACCGGTAGATCCCTGACTGATCCCGGTAGATTGCGGGATCCTTATCCTTTTTGAGGGATCGTCCCTCAAAAAAGCTCAACAACTCTGGTCAATCCACCCATCCTATGCACACTTCTCCTCCCTCCAACGACAATGGGTAGATCACTGTCAGTTTTTTAGTACTGTGAGTAGATCACAGTCTCTTGGGAGTTGGATATGCCTGCCCAGCCCCCTTCAATGCAGGAATTCTCCCCACAGCCATCCCTGGGTGGGCTCAAACCACCAACCTTCTGGTTAACTGCCAGACCCACTGACCCACTGCGCCACAGGAGGACTCCAGACTCTTGCCCTTATACAGTCGGCTACATTGCAGCCATGCAAATGTCAGGTGCTGTCTCCACCCAGGCAACAAGAGGCATGGCAAGGTTATATTCCCAAACCAGGCAAAAGCACTCAGGTAAGGCAAGCAGACTCACCTGTGGACAATCCAGAGGGCAGAAAATGGCCTATAGGTTCCCCAGCACTGGTGTGGGCAGTAAAAGCAGGTCTCTTGTGCCAATGAAACAGTCCTTTTTTTCTTAGTATCCTGTCAATAGCTGCCCATTGTAAGAATGCGTGGTATAAAACAGAACAGCCTTGTCAGTCTTATTTTGTTACATATCACAACAACCCTATAAGGTAGGTTAGGCTGAAAGATAATGACTGGCCCAAGGTCACTAAGGACTCAGATGTTGTTTAGTCGTTTAGTCGTGTCCGACTCTTCGTGACCCCATGGACCAGAGCACACCAGGCACTCCTGTCTTCCACTGCCTCCCGCAGTTTGGTCAAACTCATGCTGGTAGCTTCGAGAACACCGTCCAACCATCTCATCCTCTGTTGTCCCCTTCTTGTGCCCTCCATCTTTCCCAGCATCAGGGTCTTTTCCAGGGAGTCTTCTCTTCTCGTGAGGTGGCCAAAGTATTGGAGTATCAGCTTCAGGATCTGTCCTTCCAGTGAGCACTCAGGGCTGATTTCCTTCAGAATGGAGAGGTTTGATCTTCTTGCAGCCCATGGGACTCTTCCTATGCCTCTGCCTCCGCCTGAGCCCCATGAGACCTCCAGTTATAGGGCGGTATATTATTATTAATAATAATACACTCATACCTCATGTTACGTTTGCTTCATGATACGTTTTATCACGTTGCGTCCCACGGCAACCGGGAAGTACCAGAAAGGGTTACTTCCGGATTTTGCCACTCCTCGCTGCTATCGAATGTGTAGACGTGCAAAATGTCATCATGCGCAGAAATGGTGAATCTTGCACAGACACGCTACTGCGGGTTGTGTTCTGCTCATTTCGCGAATGGGCCTCCAGAACGGATCCCGTTCGCAACCAGAGGTACCACTGTAATAATAATAATAAATCTACTCCTGGGTTGTTAACTCCATGTGGAAGACGCCTGGTCTACATAGTTCATGCGCAAGCACTCATGAGAATCTGCAGCATAACATTCCAGCTTTATCCCGAATTTTGCCTTTGTGTACACAAAATCTTGGCAACTGGCCAGTTTTGTTTTTTTAATTTCTGGTTTCTTGGCAGCGCTGCCCCACATTAGCATTTGCCCTTCCATAAACGAGCAGAGCTTCATGGAACTATAATAATATAGCCCATCTCCTGAAGTGAGGTCCCCCCCCCATCCTTCACATAATATATACGTATATTAAATGTCTAAATTGAATTTTAAAAATACTTGTGTGTTACCTTCCGTACTGACATACAGCATGGAGTTTTGTCGCAAATGCTCTGAAAGTGTTCTCTCGCAATCACACGGGGAGGGGGCCAAGCAGGGCCACTGAGAAATGACAGGGGAGGCCTCTCAGCCTGCTCAGATGAACCCCAAGGTGTGCTGAAATACAAAGCATGTGTTTTTTTAAAGGGAGAGCATTCCCCCCCCCCACCTAAACACAGCTCAGTAATGGCTGGCCATGCTCCGTGGCCTGTAGGATCCGCAATATGTTCAGTCAGAGGCAGCGAGGGGAGGGAGTCAGTGTCCAGCTTGAGCCCCCAGCCTTTTGTAATACCCTGAAAGAGAATGTCCCTGCTGGCTGGAGCTTGGAACAGGAGTATTCCTGTAGGAGCGATGGCACGCTTCAACCATATAATCCAGACAATATAAATAAGAGAAGGGACAGCTTTTGCAGGTTCACTCTAAACAGTGTTGAATTCGGTGTTGATTGTACTAAGAGTAGACCCATTGACATTGGTGGGCATAAGTGAATTAGATTCATTAATTTCAGCAGCCTACTCTGACTAGAAATTCAATATTAACCATTAACGGCTAAGGGAGCTGGGCATGTTTAGCCCGGAGAAGAGGAGGTTAAGGGGTGATATGATAGCCATGTTCAAATATATAAAAGGATGTCACATAGAGGAGGGAGAAAGGTTGTTTTCTGCTGCTCCAGAGAAGCGGACACGGAGCAATGGATCCAAACTACAAGAAAGAAGATTCCACCTAAACATTAGGAAGAACTTCCTGACAGTAAGAGCTGTTCGACAGTGGAATTTGCTGCCAAGGAGTGTGGTGGAGTCTCCTTCTTTGGAGGTCTTTAAGCAGAGGTTTGACAACCATATGCCAGGAGTGTTCTGATGGTGTTTCCTGCTTGGCAGGGGGTTGGACTCGATGGCCCTTGTGGTCTCTTCCAACTCTATGATTCTATGATTCATTTCTGTCCATTCCTTACATGCTTTCCAGCCTTATCAGTACATCAGTATCATAACTTGCTGCTCTGGGCTCCTTCAGGAGGAAGGATGGGGTACACATTTAAAAATAATAATATATGTTTTAACAGATCTTTTCTTTCTGTGTTTATCCAACGGCAAAGGCATATGAAATAGTCGCCCATGTTAGGCTGAAATTATGTGTACATTTCTGTGTCAGTAGATCCCATTCAACCCAGTAGGATTTATCTCGGACTACTTTGCAGGTGACTGGGCTGTTAATTCCTCTGTCTTGAGATTACTTACATATAGGCAGCATCAAGCACTATTCCTTCAGTGAATAATTTAAAATAATGGCTGGCAGAAGTGAGAGCGATGATCTCTTAAGTCTTCTGTGGTACAGCCTTATTACAAATCCATGAATGGTTATTGCCTTTGTAAAGTCCCAGGTGTTTGTTCAAATGGAGGCATGATTTCTTTCTCTCTCTCTTATCCTGCAATGAAGAGGGTCTTACAGAACCGGCATAAGAACTGATGAAAGTGAACAGAGTTTATTCTGCTTTGTGATGAGCAGGCTCTACTTCACTAGAGTTGCAAAGCTCTGACTCAACAGATCTATTCCAGAGCAGCTCCCAGAGTTCAAAAGAATCAACCAGGTCACTTGGCTCCTCACACATCTTTTTCAGCAATATAGTCATCAGTTCTGTTCTCATACACAACACCTAGATTTATTTCTGCATCCTGCCATATTGCTAATGCACCTTTTAAGCCGACATGTCACACATGTCAAATTTTATTTGGAGTGTGCAAATTTTATTTGGAGAAGGGGAAGTTCAGTAAGTTATACTGGAGTAAATGAAAGAGAATTGCCCCGAGAATTGCAATCTGACTAAAATGAATTATTCTGATGCAAATTTATGTGGCCTTGCCGACATCTTTCTCTGGAGATCACTGTGCCTCCTCAACCCCTCACTGGGTTTCTACCATCTTGTGAAGATGTTTTTCTTTCAATAGGCATTCAGTTGTTGATTGTTTCATTCTCTGGAAGTTTAGTATGTTTGAATATGCCGTTCCCGTCTAGTTTTCTTTTAGCTTGGGGTTTTGTTTGTTGATTATTTTAATCTCTATGCTGTAAGCCACTTTAAGCTTTTTTAAGAAAAACAGAAAAATGTTTGTAATGAATAAAATAATATTTATTTCAATGGATCTTATTGGCATCTTAAAAGCTTAGGATCAGTATGCTCGTGGGAGCTGAATCCTGACCTCTAGGCATTAAAAACCAAAATGCTGCCTGATTATCCTTTTTCAAAAAAACCTGAAATCCCACCTCACATAATTCTCCTGTAGATACAGTTGCTTGCTCAATATTTCCCCTAAAACAAGAGTTGACTTATTTCTGCATTTCTGGAGTTGTGAAGTCCTCATTCAGTTATTTTCTGACTTCATCTCCTGAAGAGTGACTTGCCTGAAAACAGTCCCACAAGTCAATTGTGGAACCTACCATCTGAAGTTGAGAGCTAGTTCTCAAACCTTCTCTAAGACAGGTTTTTTTAAACTGTGTAAGAGCATTGCTGGATCACACCAATGGCCTATCGAGTCCAGCATTCTTTTCTTACATTGGCCAACTTGATACCTAAGGGAAGCAGTCTACTGTCTCTGTGTGAAAGACTTTATTGCCCCTATGTTGAAATAATATTTTTCTGCTAGGCAGCAGTTGGGGGTTTGAGGACCTTGAAGACCTGGGGAATCATGCAGAAGGGCAGAAAATTGGCAATGGTGGTTCAGGAGAAGTTGGGAAGAACGTTAGAGGTATAAAAACAACACCTGTTAAATAACTTTTTGTTAGGGTCTACTGAAAAGTCAGAAAGTGGTAAGAAAACTTTTGAATTCCCCAAAACGTCTCTTCATATTAGATGTTCAGGGAACAAAATATTTCTAGCTCTCAAATTATTATATAGCTCGCTTATTAGCTTATTGATAATGTGATAGAATAGCAACTTATAGGCTCAGGGTCTTGATTGAAAGAAAGGAACTTTGTCTTAGTACACGGAATATTCTCAGATACTGCAGTTGGGCTGAGCAAGGCACGGGTCAGCCTGGCAGACATTGGAGTGAATTGCTTCTCAGAGGACTGATAAAATAATTCTCTGGTGTGTAATGCCCAAAAGTATGTTGCAAGAATTTTAATATAATCAATCAGAATCATTCCTTGAGGACCAGGTGCAATTCTGCTTCTGGGCACACTGCCCACTCTAAATGAATTGGGATCCTGACCCAAATTAAGTCTCTGAAATGGTGACCCTAGGGATTGGCACATTTGTTTTGCATTAAGCGAACATGGGATGCATACTGTGATGGCGAATAAGGTCATGTCTATGAGGCTACAACCTACTGGCAAATGCTTGAAATATTAACTTCAAAATATACTCTTCCTCTGCAATGCAGTTTTTTACTGGGGTTATAAACGTGTACGTTTTGATAGGAGCCCAGTGGTAGGTGGAGCCATAGCTAACTAATACTGGTTTTGTCCCCACCCTCCTCCTCCTTGAATTCTACAAGGGCAACTCTGTGACTAAGGAGGAGGACGATGAAACTGACAGGCTGTGCTACCCCTTGGACTAATTATAAATAAGACAGCGGGCATGTAGGGTCTGGCTGAGGGCAGACGGAAGTGGACAGGGCAGTGCCCCATTTAGCCGAATGGCTGTTTCAAAGTCTTTGTTAGCTGTCATGGGGTAATGGCTGAGAGATTGAACCAGTGCTATTTTTCTAGAAAAAGAGGTGCCTCCTTCGTTCTCTTATAATGGCACCCATCTGAGAGGTGCCAGAACTATGTTTTCAATTGGACATACTGTAGAGTAATGCAGAATCAATCTGCAGTAAGCTTTTCTGAATGAGGCCAATTTCTCAAGAATCACTTTTCAGCTCCAAAAGGAAAACAAACAAACAAAAAGCCGTAGATCTAGACTCTGTGTGCAGTACATAAGGGGGGAAGCTACTCAATCTCCATTGATTCAAAATGGCGCCCAATTTTTGACATATTTCCCCATCCCCACCTCAGGAACCCCTGTGCTGAGTTTGGCAACGATATCTGGAGAAGTGGCTGAAATTATGTCAAAAATGGGCAAAGTTGCACCAAAGTGATGCTTTGATCTTGATTCACAATGGCACCTGGTGTCCAAATGGCAACAAAGTCTGTTTCTCCACGTCAGGAATCCTTATGCCAAGTTTGGTGGTGATATTATGAGACACAGCCATAGGTAAAGGTAAAGGGACCCCTGACCATTAGGCCCAGTCGTGACCGACTCTGGGGTTACAGCGCTCGTCTTGCTTTATTGGCCAAGGGAGCCAGCGTTTGTCCACAGCATGACTAAGCCGCTTCTGGCGAACCAGAGCAGCGCACGGAAACACCGTTTACCTTCCCGCCAGAGCAGTACCTATTTATCTACTTGCACTTTGACATGCTTTCGAACTGCTAGGTGGGCAGGAGCAGGGACCGAGCAATGGGAGCTCACCCCGTTACAGGGATTCGAACCGCCGACCTTCGAATTGGCAAGTCCTAGGCTCTGTGGTTTAACCCACAGTGCAACCCGCGTCCCGAGACACAGCCATACCTAGGCCAAAAAACGAGTGAAGTCACACCAAAATGATGTTTAGAGCCACCATCTTGATTTAAAATGGCTGGTATCCAGACACTGAAAAAGATCAGGAATCCCCATGCCATGTTTGGCAACAAGTATCTCGAGGCAGCTTGACCTACAGAGTACAAGCAGACACACCACTTTCCAGAATCTATTGTAAATGAAATTGAAAATAGGTACTCATACCTGTTGCAACAGGATTCATTATAATAACCACACAGTACTTCTTAATGGGATACATGGATATGGCATTACCTTATTACATTTAATGCTCTAGTCTAGCTAAAAGGTTTGATAACGAAGCTGCTTGCTTCCAAATTATATCCGTATCTGTATCCAGCTTTGCCTCTCAGGAGAGAAAAATGCTGCAGAGGACTCAGCTGTCTACCTCTTCAGCAGTCATGCTCCTCAGTGCCTTATCAGGAAGCACAGAGTAAAAAAGAAAAAGGAAATCCCTAAGAGGCTTAGAAGTGCTCTTGGTGTCCAGGGAAACATTTAGGAAAGGGAAGGGGGGAAAATAACCAAAGGTATTTCTAGGAAGAAATTAGAGCAACGCAGGTCTTTCTGGCTCAGGCTGAAACTGGACACAATTTGCAGACGTAATGGTGCTATTGGCCAATCAGCCTGAAAATGGGAACAGTCCAGATGCACGCCTTGTTGACCTATAAATGACCCCGTCCTGCATGGACGGCAGGTTCTTACAGAATGTATATACCCCCTGGCTTAAAGGATGCATTCACCCATATGTGTCCATTCCTTGATGACTACAGCATCAAGTGATGCAGTGAAACAGCCTTCATAGATAAGGAACCATGGATGAAGCTTTCAGCAGGCCCAGCTTTTTCAATAAATAAGTTCACAGATTCAGTGCCATTAGAGTTGCCATATTTCAAAAAGTGAATATCTGGACACAAAAGTCATTGAAGTTTTTTTGGCAAAGTTGCTGAGCTTTAAAATCACACCCCCCCCCAAAAAAAAAAAAATAAGAAGTAGTTTCTGGGCTATCTTTAAGGGAAATTGCCAAAAACGACACTGCCAACATGGGTTTCAATATTGGAGAATTTTTGCAGTTTTCGCCCGGACGCTGCTTCCGACTGCAGTATTCCAGCTATGTCCAGAAATTCTGGATGTACAGCAAGCCTAAATGCCGTGTCATCAAACCACTTGTAAATCTACTCCAAGATCAGGTGTGTTATTTGGGTCAACTCAAATCTACACTTGTACAACACTTTTTTTGCTAGTCTATCAGTTGTGGCTTAGTTCACAAAGCTGTTTGAGATCTAGCTGGTGAAGCTGCCTTCTACCGAGACGGACAGGGACGTGGGTGGCGCTGTGGGTTAAACCACAGAGCCTAGGACTTGCCGATCAGAAGGTCGGCGGTTCGAATCCCTATGACGGGGTGAGCTCCCGTTGCTCGGTCCCTGCTCCTGCCAACCTAGCAGTTCGAAAGCACATCAAAGTGCAAGTAGATAAATAGGTACTGCTCTGGCGGGAAGGTAAACAGCGTTTCCGTGCGCTGCTCTGGTTTGCCAGAAGTGACTTAGTCACGCTGGCCACATGACCCGGAAGCTGGATGCCGGCTCCCTCGGCCAGTAAAAGCGAGATGAGCGCCGCAACCCCAGAGTCAGCCTAATGGTCAGGGGTCCCTTTACCTTTACCTTTACCGAGACAGGCCTTTTGTTGATTTAGCCCAGTATTGTGCTCTTTGCCTGGCTACAGCTATCCAAGCTCTCAAGCAGTGATCTCTTCCATCCCTATTACCAGCTGCCACTAGACACTTTCACGGTCTCATGGCACCTAGACTTTGCCTCCACAGTCGAAGGCTGCATGCTTCTGAATACCAGCGCTGGAGAATTCAGGAGGGGAGATGGTCTTCTCCTGGGCTTTTGGTTGGCCACTGTGAGAATAGGATGTTCTTATGCAAAAGCTCAAATCTACTTGAAGGCCTTTAGTTTACCAAAGTGAAGCCATGACTGAAGGAACCATAGGGTCTGTGGCCCAGTAATTGATGATCCTAAAACCTACTTCAAATATCAGTCAAGGGTTTGTTGGTTTCAGACAGTGGAAGAACACACTAGCCTTCTCAGGAACAAAATATATGTGGGACTGAAATAGCTAATCTCAGCCTTGGCTTCCATCTTTTTTCTGTGTTGTCCAAGTCCCAAAGGCTTGGATTGGACAACAATGCTGTTTTAAAGAACATATAAATATTCCACCATCATTGTATTAAAATTCCATTTAACAGATTCTAAAATCCTCAATCCCGTACAAGCTTAACCACCTTCCCTTTTGGGGAAGAGATTTCTTTAGGATCAAGCAAGCACCATGAAGTTTCACCAGCTGTGCAAACAGATCTGCTGCCTCAGTTCTTTCATGTCAGAAAGCTTTTGAGTATGTAGCTTTTTTCGGCTCTTTGTTGGATTTTCATGACTTTCTTCTCCTTTTATCTGCAAGATGCATCTCTGGAAATGCAAGGCCCAGATAACCCCCAGGAAGTTCTATTTCTGACTACTAGGGATGGACAAGTCTGTCAATTTTGGTTTTCTTTTGTTTTCTCATTTTTCCACTTTTAAGTTTAGTCCTCCGCATTTCTGTACCTGTTTGAGATTTATTCTTTAAGTCCTCATGAAAATTCATCAGCATTTTAGTGTGGATTTCTCCTAATCTGCACATTTTGGTACGTAATTTTACTGAAGAGATATCTCTTTTGCCAGCAGTATCCCTTAATATATGCATTTTTGTACTAATTACTTGGTTGGAGAACTGCGCCATAAAATTTAGAGGAGTGTGAATTTTGAAGCATAGCTCTGTTTTAGTTCATTTGTTGTGTCAGGAAGTGTGAATTAAGCAGATGTGCATTAAAATGTGAACTGAATTTCCCCTCCCTCCCTAGCGATTACTTGAAAATATTATTTTTGAGTCTTTGGCCTTACTCCGATTTGAAAATTAAAATGAGCAAATCCAGAAACTCCACGATGTAATGGAGGCAATTGTAATTGTGGTTCTGATTACAATTTATTTGCTTTTTAAATTACTGTCTGGCTGGTTTAGCTATGAGCATGATTTCTCTTGAGTATATTTCCGGTGGGTTTTCCCTGACACCCTCCCTCCTTTTTTAATATAGGGGAGAAAATGCAACGTATTCATCAAGGCGGAAATTGCTTTTCCTTATTATTTAAAATGTATTCACTCTTGTCGAAATGAACTTGTTGACATGCACCATGTTTTCTTTTTGAATTTGACTTCCGCCTTCCCTGCGGTTGGGACTCTAGGCTGAGTTGGTTTACAGAGCATGTTTCATTAAGCCCTCGTTTCAAGGAGATTAACGAGCCACATGCAGCTCTGAACAGGGCAGCTAATTATTGGCAATGTAGTTTTGCGGCAGCGTTGAAGGTCCAACTCCCAGCTGGCTCTAACTGAGGCTGTGGCAAAGCCCTGGTGGGAACGCCATTGCCTGGTCCTGCAGAACCTCCCATTTTGCTAGTTCAGAAGAACACTCTGGATAAAAATAGTCATATACGAGTTATTGAACTGCAGTTGTTAGCAAGGGTGGTATTGTGAGAGCAGAAAAAGAAGAAAGTGATGAAGTGCCAGGAAGCTCAAAAGATTTTGAAAAACCCTGGAAGGGAAATGTTGAATGATGAGCCAGAAAATTCCCTTCACACAGAGAAATGTCAAACATAATAGGGAGGCATTCGCTTCGTAGTTTTGAATGGCAGCTTATGCTGTACACCTCACGTTATCCTGCGCTCCTCCAATGCTCTTCTCTTGTGCAAAATAAGTTGTGCTTTTCTGTACAATGGGTATCACTCTCTAACGCAGCTCAGAGGCAGATGAGGGGGATAGCTGGGAAACCATGGGACAGCCAGAACAACACCCGGCTGACACGTTGTCATTAGAAAGCATTCCAGACTCTCCATCTCCCAGAACCCGGCGAGCCTTAAAAGTAGGAGAGCAAAGAGCTCAAAGACAGAGGGCACATAGCAGCACCCGTAGAAGTGACGGTTGAGGAAGTGGGAGAGACGGTTGGGTGGAGATTCACTGGGGGCAACGGCATTATCTGGGTTCTATAGCATCCCTGTGTGAAGAATGAAATAAAAAAGGACGGTAAGAAACTTTTCCTTGTCTTTATACTTTCCTGGGCAACCAGCCGGGAGCCGCTGACAGCATCCTGACACATACCCTCCAACATTTCTCAGATGAAAATGTCCCTATTTTCATCTGAGGAATGTTGAAAGGTATGCATCTGTGTATAATTCCGTGCTCTGTCTCAGTCGGTGCTTCATTTGTTTTTAAGCAGAGAGAAGAACAGATCTCTGTAGGAATGTGACGGTTGCTTCATAGCAAACTAACATCACTGTACAAAGGAAGAAATAATAAAATTTGGTTTCCATGCGCACCTATAAAGCTGCATTGTGCTCAGGGGTGCCAACGGGAATAATATATTGGGAGGGCCCAGGTAAGCCCCTCCCCACATAACTGGTTAATTCCTGATTAATTAATTCAATTAATTCCTCACATGACACGGCACATGCACACCATTTCAGTGGCAGTACCCATGGGGGAGAAGGTGTGGACCTTGAAAAGCACCACATTGGGGACCCAAGGACTAGATGGATGATGTTGGGTCATGGTGGGCTGCTGGGAAATGAGTGCTACATGGAGCCTCTCCACCCCTTCCATCCCCTTTCCCACAATTCCCCTGGACCCCTCTGGTATTCTTAACTGTGACAGAAGAGGATGAGGCAGCCGAAGGTTTCCAGACTCCCTCCCAAACTCACTGGAAAGGTTCACTTCTGCTACCTGGTAACAGTGTTGGAGCGTGTCTTCATGGTGCCCAGAGAGGGTTGGAAGGGCGCCACGAGGAGGACGCAATAAACAAGGCAGACACACACCCTTCAAAGGATAAATAGCTGGTGTGCTGTCAGCAGAGTTGGACCCCTGGAAGGTTGCTGGGCCCTTGGAAAAGCATTCCTACCCTATATCTACTTTTAACGTAAGGAGTAATAGCAGTGCAGTTCACACTGAGAGGAAAAGGGAGATGTGGGAATATGATTGAAGTTGTTTGCCTTCTATTCCCATCCAAAGTTGTCCTTCCTCAGGTGCAACCATAGAATCCTTTGTGAACTAGAAAACCTGAAATAGTTACCAGCATAGAAGGCAGTTAATTCTGAGGAAGGTTGTGACATTTTAGGTGTGAGGGAGCTGCATAATACTTATCCAGCTTTCATGATAGCAATATGTTTGTTGTGTTAATTCCTCTCAAAGAGAACTCTTTTGGGGATTCGTTTGAAGGATTAACGGAAATATCGGTGGCTTTAGAACAAGACTTGCAATATGTACCAGAAAACCTTTAATTTTTCACTGTGTCGGACAAAGCGGCCCAAACTACAGCACGGCTATTTTTCTATTTCGCTCTCCAGGTCTGTTATCAGCAAACTACAGTGGTGCCCCGCAAAACGAATGCCTCGCAAGACGGAAAACCCGCTAGACAAAAGGGTTTTCCGTTTTGGAGGTGCTTCGCAAAACGAATTTCCTATGGGCTTGCTTCACAAGATGAAAATGTCTTGCGAGTTCCTGCAGGGTTTTTTTTCTTCCCCCCCTTTTTCCCAAGCTGCTAAGCCGCTTATCAGCTGATCCTAAGCTGCTAAGCCGCTTAACAGCTGACCCGCTAAGCCGCTTATCAGCTGATCCGCTAAGCCGCTTATCAGCTGATCCGCTAAGCCACTAATAGCGCTAAGCCACTAAGCCGCTAAGCCGCTAATGGGCTTGCTTATCAAGACAAAAAAAACGCAAGACGAAGAGACTTGCGGAACGGATTCTTTTCATCTTGCAAGGCACCACTGTATTTATTTCTGCAGGGTTCCTATTGACCCAAGATATCAATGGCAGAGTAAATAGTTTGCTGAGTGTAGCCTAAAGCAGGAGAGTCATCTTGACCCCCTGTGTGCCTTTACAAGCTACCTGACAGGCAGAAAATTTGCAAGTGAAGCTTGCCTTGTTAAAGGGAAGCGATAGGACAAGAATCCACAGTTTTGTGTTGCCTTTTTTGTGTTGCCTTGTAGCTGTTAATGGCTTTGGAGGTCTGCTGATATTCTTGGACATCTTCTTGTGCATATGTCACCCCTGATTTATTTCTGGGTGCTGCTTCCTCCCCCCACCCGCAAAAGAGGACACAAATTTGCACATGGCCATGAATGTAAAATTTATGCAAATTTTCTGTCTTCTTTTGTGCCCCAATCAACAGACAGTATACTCAGCCCCCCAAAAAGGTTGTCATCTCTGGGTTGGGCAGTGATCTTGGTATAAAGCAACTTCCTATGTTTATGGTTATGATTATGACACCTCAGAAGCGTTTTCCGTGCAATAGGTAATGTTAAATAAATTAACACTGATTTTAAATGTCCTGTCTACACCAGAGTTGAATTAAAGATAAAAGTGACAGTCATGAGATCAGTGAATGAGAATATGAGGAGAATTTTGAATAGCTTTGTAATTACATGCTTTGTACAGGTGCCAGAGTCTTTATCCAATATTGAAGGCTTCACCTGAGAAACACAAGTATAAATGTTAGAATATAAAATATAGCCGCATTACAGAATGTTGGTTTCCTAGAACAATTCTTTAGATCTTATCCAGTGAATTGGAGAACCATGACCATAGCTGCCCTCTGGTGGAGGAAAATGTAACCATGCTGGGGTTTTGCCATCCGTTTATTGGAGGCTCATTGAGCGCTTTCTGGAGCAAGAAGCATAAGTTATGTCTCATAGCGGTAACATTTGGCATGGCTCAGTGGTATGTGGCTGTTACGAAGCCCAGGGGAAACTTCTCTTTGCACACTTTCAGGCAGCCCGAAAGAGGCACTAGTCATCTGTCTCAGCCCTAAATACAATCATTTTTAGGTTTGCCGGACGTCCGGGGAAACCCGGGCTGACTTCCCTATCCGGGTTTCATGAAGAAGACCGAAAGTAGAATACCGCTACAGTACATAGAATTACAGTACTGTACATAGAATTTCTCCTCAGTTTCTGGAACGTTGTTTGTCTTCACGACACTGAGAAGCCAGACCACAGCTCAAGCTGAAAGATTGTGAGCTCAACACACAGAGTGACTATTTGCACGAAACAATTTGCCTTTTAAAACAATTTCTTCTTGACTGGGAGCTGTGAATTAAGTCTTTATTCTAATGCACTATATAATGAACTGCATTCGAAATATGTTTATTTTTAGCAAATAAATGCTAATGTAAGCTTGCTGTTACAAAAATAGAAGGCAGTGCTGGTCGAGGAGCAAAATCACGAAGATCTTTTCATTGCTAATAATTAAGAGGTGAGGCAGAGATTCTGCCCTTCCTATCATCTCTTGACACTTCCTCCCCCTCCCTGTTCTCCTCCTTCCCACCCAAATTAACAAAAATAACAAGTCTTTAACTTGAAGATATATTTTTTTAAGTGACATCAGCTTATGTCGGTGTAATAGAAACAGTTTTACACAGCCAAAGAAGTAGAAGAGGTCATATTTGTTGTGTCCTGTTCCTTTCCCAAGTATAGATTAAGTCCATGAGATGATGCCTAGCATTTCTATAGTGCTATCCAGAGTTCAACGTGATGCACAAGATAATCTCAGTAACCCTTGCCCAAAATGTTTGTAGGATTAGCATTCCAAATTACAGTTTGAGGGGAGAGGCCAAATAATGATGCATTGTCTAAAGGCGAGGTAGCACACTCCCAGTTATTCCCAGCAGGCTGGTGAAATAAAGAAAAGCTTGGTGGGAAACCAAGAATAGATTTTTGTGTATAAGGGTTGTGAGCTTAATTCTGGGGATATAAACAAATCCTTGGGGTGATCATATGCCCAGAGGTTGCCTGTGCCCCATTGCCACTATATTGCACCTAGTTCTGGTGGTAGACCTTGAAGACGTTCTACTAAAATGAAAACAAAGTCAGATGCTGTAGGTCTGAAATCTGCCCACCTCTGGTCTAAAGCACACCTGAAGAAGCATCTCCACCCCCATCATTCATCCCGGACACTGAGGTCCACCTCCGAGGGCCTTCTGGCAGTTCCCTCACTGCAAGAAGTGAAGTTACAGGGAACCAGGCAGACGGCCTTCTCAGCAGTGGCGCTGGAATGCCAAGGAGAAAAAGACCTACATAACTTTTAGAAGACATCTGAAGGCAGCCCTGTATTGGGGAGTTTTTAATGTTTGACGTTTGGTTATGTTTTTATAAGTGTTGGAAGCCTCCCAGAGTGGCTGGGGAACTATCCCAAAGTCAAGAACTATCCCAAAGTTATTAGCAATGGCACAGACTCCTTTTTTTAAGAAGCAAAGGGCTTTGTGCATTCAGCATGCATACGGAGTGCGTAAAACAATGTCACTCCCTGAGATGAGTTGGCTGGAAGAATAATCTGATGAGGTCTGAAATGCATGGGAAATGTTTGTTTCATTTATGGCTTATATCCCACTTTTCCTTCCTGGGGGAAGCCCAAAGCTGAAAACAGAAAACAGCACAACCCAAAATATCAGAATAATAAATATAACATAACATAGCATATATCAAAATCTGAAACAAGTCAACACCACATCGTGTTAAAATACTGGTGTAACAAGCCTATCCAATCCTTAAAATGTTATTAAATAACAAGAATCCTACCTCTGGACTTGAGGTCCTCACCCCATATCATACCCCTGTATATCCCCCCTGGCAAGAAGGTGTATAGTAGTTTTTCATAGCTTGTCTCCTGATACTGATGGTTGTTTTTTTATCTCAAAGCATTAATAGAATTGCACATTCTGACACTTCTTGTATAAGGTGGTTATACTATTTCTACTACTCCCCAAGGCTGGCAAAAAATGTATGAATTTCTGATTTTTAAACACTTAAACCAAGTTCCCAACAGGCTACAAACCAATAGTTTATAGTCTTTCTCTATCTCAGTTAAACCCGTCTTCTAGATTTCAGCTCAGATAGAATGCCCATCATAACACTGAGTGGAAAGAGAGGGAAGCCGTCTTAGCACAAGGAAAAAGGAATATGAACCACATTCATGCAAATAGCTTTGGGTGCGCAGCAGCTGATTCATATTGAAAGCCCCATTGGCAGCACTAGGGAGCACCTGATGGGGATCTCTGTACTACAGGGACTCCCTGGTCAGCACTAACCAGCACTGAGAGACAGTCTCTCTTCGCAAGGAGCAATGTGGAGCACACCTCAAGCTCCCACTTTTTCCTCCACACCCTCATTTTTGGGGCAGGCAGATGTGGTTTGGAGGAAATGGCCCCATGGGCCAACTTAGGATCTCTGGGCCAGAGGTTCATCACTGCTATTTTAAGATTTGGCAATTTCTAGGATTGCAACAATACAGGCCATTCTCAACTTACTCTGGGGTTCATATAGTCCAACCCCCTGCAATGCAGGAATCTTTTGCCCAATTCAGGACTCAAACCCACAACCCTGAGATTAAGAGACTCATGATCTATCAGGTTATGTTCCGGGGATCTTGTGTAAAGCCAAAATTGTTTATAGTCAAAACGGGTTCAATAGTGGGTAGGACTGCCAAAGACTTTTTCCCCAGATGCCCACCCCCTTTTTAATTTAGTGTAATTTTTTTATTGCCAAGCACATAAAGCTGAATGCACACAAGTTAAATGTGCATAACTTGCAAGTTCCCTATACACAATCACTACCATTCAAAAATGTGGGCATCTTCAGGGTAATGGCTTGCATTACACTGTCTGTGAAGGTTGCAATAAATACTGCTAATGCGAACCATTTTCCCCCATTGCCCCATTAAGTAAGTTACATTTTTTATCAGAAAAACAGCATGGATTGTCTTTGCAGATTGTTAGGAGCTTAACATTCATTAATATTAAATCCTGCAGAATACTTTGGTTACCAAACATTTCAGGATTTATGTGTCTCAACCCAGATGAAATATTTGGTTATCTCCTACTCACTTTACAATTAAAAAATGTGTTTGAGGCTATTGCATGTTTCCTTTGTCTCCCATGTTGCTTATCATCACACGCTTCCATTCCATTCAGTGTCAGGAACTGAAGGACCTTGTTCCCCCAAAGATGGTAGACCTGAGTCCTGGTTGTACCACTTCTGACTGCGGGTCGGAGCTCACATGACCGAATACTTCACCATACAAAAGTAATCCCTCTACATACAAAAGAGATTTTGGGAGGGAATGGTTCTAGCCAAACACTCCCCCTTATATGCTAGGGGTGTTGTTTTTTATGTTCTAGGGGCTGTACCCCTGTTCCTTCAATTTGTCTCTCCACCTCTCACCAGCTTTCATCAGCTCTCTTTGGAAACACCTGCTCCAACTGGCTGTTTTGACTTTGGGAAACAAGTCTCATGTAGAGATGTGCATTTGCTTTTAATTAATAAAGTGACAACGTCCAAATTAGTTGATTTCCTTTCAATTGGTTAAAAGTAAAAAAGAAAGAAAGCAAAATGCAGTGCTATTATTTTCTCATAATGTCCTGCTGTGAGGCTGGGATGCAAAACCATCTAGCAAGTTAAGCCAAAGGTCAACTAGGATTGTAAATACATCACTGTGACCCTCGTGTTGGTGTCACAATTTGGCAGTACCCAGTCAGGGGCACTGTGGAGAGGGCACCGTGAAAACTGTTGTGAAATGGGAAAGCTGTCCTGGGATCTCGTGAGAGGAAGGGGGTAGAATAAATATAATAAATAATAATAGCTGCTTTGAGTTTCTTGCTGCTAATTCCGTTGGCGGGGACGCAGGTGGCGCTGTGGGTTAAACCACAGAGCCTAGGACTTGCCGATCAGAAGGTCGGCAGTTCGAATCCCCGCGATGGGGTGAGCTCCCGTTGCTCGGTCCCTGCTCCTGCCAATACAGCAGTTCAAAAGCACATCAAAGTGCAAGTAGATAAATAGGTACCACTCCGGTGGGAATGTAAACGGTGTTTCCGTGCGCTGCTCTGGTTCGCCAGAAGTGGCTTAGTCATGCTGGCCACATGACCCAGAAGCTGTTCGCCGGCTCCCTCAGCCAGTAAAGCGAGATGAGCGCCGCAACCCTAGAGTCGGTCACGACTGGACCTAATGGTCAGGGCTCCCTTTACCTTTACTTTACTAATTCCGTCGGCAGAGTAGTTGTGTTGGTGTCCATCTGTCTTGAGAGACAATGGAGTGCACCTCTGGGGGTGAAGTCGAACCGCAGCATTAGCAGCACCCCAGTGACCTCCCTGGGGCACAAGGCTGGGCAGTATTTATAGAAATCCTGGGCTGCCCAGAGAACAAGACACACACACACTGGCCTCACAGAAGTGGTCCAAAGGAAAGCTGAGCAATGCTTGGCTGCAGGAGCTGCCAGAAGCAGGTATACAAGGTGCCGTCCAACCGTCTTAGGGACTCCACTCCAGATTTGTGCAGGGTTTATGCCTTAGCTATTTCTTCTGCTGGAGACATCCCACAATGCAGCAGAGGTTTGGGACCAGAGTTTTCCTACTTCCAGTTGGGCTACCTTCCCAGGCTGACAAGCCCCATCTGCCCCTCACTTCCCTCTATGCCACACGCAGAAACCTCCTTCTTGACCATGGAACCCACTATTGGTCTTCTCCGCTCAATCCACCAGAGCCTGTCTTTGCATGCAGAGGATCCCTAACTCACCAAGGCTTTGAGACCTGTTTTTGCTGTCCTGTTGAAATCATTCCTGGGGTGTGGCCACTGTCACATTCTGACAGCTTCGAGGAGCCACAGGTGAGAGCTGAGTGCAGGTGGGCAGAACCAAACGTGGATGAACTACCCCAGAAGGAGCACAATGTGTACCTGAGGTGTTACCCGTCCCCTAACCCTCCATACAGTTCCTCCCAGTTCTAACCCTGGGATAGTTTGTCCACCTTTCGTCCCCACCTTGCGCTCATTTTTGTAGTTTCGTCCCTCTATTTCACTTCTTTCTCTTTAGATTCCCCCAGGTGTTTTGCTGTTTTTCTTGTGAATTCTTATCTTTATTTGCATATTCTCCATCGCATCATCCCACCCCATCTTCCGTGGATATTACCCTGTTCACTGCCCTTCACAACTCTTTCCGTTCCTTAGCATCGGGTGTTGGTGAAGGCTGACCTTCCATAGATGGTGGGCTTCCCTGTGGCTTGAGGTGACCATCGCACTTCCAAGTCCAAGACACTGTCCCTGCCCATGCAACCAATCTCTGGGCTGCCACTTTTCCTGCCCAAATGCAATTTTCCTCCTGTATTTACTTCACACACGTTTTGCTGCTCAGGTCCCCATCTGCCACCATCTGTTCTGTCTCTCTACTATTCAGCATTCCCTGCCTGCCATAGGGTGCCAGACAAGGCCTGCCTCTGCCCACTACTTTTCAGTCCACCCACTGCCTGCTGACAGCTTGTCTCTCTCCCTCCCTCTCCTGATCTTTCTGTCTGGCAGATGCTTTATCAAAGGTGTCATGCTCCTCTTCTGCCCATCTGAAGCTTGCCAATTTGTGGCTGCATGCACAATATACATTTAAAGCACAAGACTCCCTCTGCAAAGAATCCTGGGAGCTGAAGTTTGTTAAGTATGTGAGGAACTGTAGCTCTGTCAGGGTAAACAACAGCTCTGAGGACTCTTTGGGGGAAGTTGTGTGCTTTCAATGTTTGTTGAGCACACAGCCTGTGCCTTCGACTGTGTCCAAGCCTAGCAGACACTGCGAGTTGTCATCCTGATGTATCTGGGATGCTGACTACATTCCTGTCCCCTTCTCCATTATCTTTACTTTTTGTTGTTGTTGTTGTTCCACACCATCCTCAGGCACCAGTGGCATAGCACAGGGACAGTTACTCCGAGCACAAGATGATCAGGGGTGCAAAATTTCAACACCTGGCACTGTCTCAATACAGCTGTGCACTTCCACCACTGGGCTACGTTGAAAATGGCTTCCCCATGCAAACCAGAAAGTGCCCTCTCCAGACAATGGAATGACGCTTCTCTTCTTATCTCTGTGGCTAGGTGACACTGACATGTTTAGGCAGTTGAATGTGCATGTGTACTCCATCCGTTTCCCTCCCTCCCAGCCCTCTCTGCACAGCCCGGGTACCAGCAACCCATGCTATGCATGTCAGGCGCTCACTGAAAGTAGCATCTCGTAGTTAAAATATCTGCCTGCCAGCTCTCCTCTATTAGCCTCTCATGATAATGCACACTTCAGAGACATAGGCTGACTGGTGGTTCCTGGGCCCACACATTTCTGCAGCCTATGTCGGTTAGAGAAAGAGAAACACTGCCCACTTTCATAGTCCTGAGGCAAATCCATCACCCTCCACAGTATTGCTGTAGCCCAAGGTTTTGCATCAATTTCTAATCTGAACGTGTCTCCATTTTGAAGGAACAGGTACCAGTCTCTCCTTTGGAGGCAGTTTCTTTCTTTCTTTCTTTCTTTCTTTCTTTCTTTCTTTCTTTCTTTCTTCATTAAAGCCTTTAGTTGCTTACTCAATTTATTGCACACAGTTTAGGAATTACGGTAATCCCTTAAATCAGGTGCAGGAAATCTTTGGCTGCCCAGATGTTACTGTGCTACAACTTCCGTCAGCCCCTGCAAAAATGGCCCATTGGTTTCCCACAATTCCCTTAAGTAAAACGTTGTGGTTAGAGTGTTGGACTAGGACTGGAGAGGCCTGGGTTCAAATCTCACCTAGCCCTGAAAGGTCACGGGGTGACCTTGGACCAGTCACTTGATCAGGCATAGCAGAACACGGGATTTTGCAAGAATATCACTGAAATCTCTGTGAATATTCAAGCAGCCCAATAGACATTTGCCTCCCCAAATATTTGGTGTCTTGGGCCTCTTGGAGAGTCTAATTGCCTGTCTTCCTTTTTCAATTTTTGTGCCCTGAATGCACAATAATCTATTTTTGCTCCATGTATCACTGGAATGCTTTTATGTGTTGTAGTCAGGCAAGGAGGAAATTTGCCATTGGAACATTATTAAAGGGCCTCTTAACAGATAATTGGATGCTGGAATGGCACTGGGCTTGACCTCATCAAGAAAACCATTTGCTCTCCATCAGCATCTTGGTGAACCTTTATAATAATCACAGCAGGCTAGAAAGAGAGAGAAGCAAAGAATTAACCCCTTGAAAGTTGGCCTTAACAAAAAAAATTCAATCAATTGAACAGTTAAGAGTCTGTTCCAGTTAAGAATCTACCAAAGAATGAATGGACACCAATTCACTGCAAAGACTACGTGTTCCTTTCCAGGAAGCTTAAGGCCTATTTTCTTGTGTGTAATAGACTTCCTCCTCTGGACACACATTTTATCTCACTTATGTACTCAGTAGGTCACTGCATTTTGCAGGAAGCTGTTTCCTTGGTGTCTCTAAAATATCAGCAGCCTGCTCCACATCAGCTCCAATGAGGAGTTTCAGGGGAGGCTGACACTGTTTGCAACAGCATCCCTGTTGAGACATGACAGGTGCCTGTGATTTGTAATTTCCAGAAACAATAGAAGACATTTTTATTTCACCAAAACCTTTCCAGCTGGAGTGGGGAGGGGTTAGGTCTCTGCCTTGGGCGTTTATTTGTATTGTTCTTTAACCTATATTCATTTGTTTTGTTTTTTTTGGCTTTTTGGATTGTTCTTAAACCTGTGCTCATTCTCCTTTTTTTGTATGATTGTAATCTCCTACACCAGTGTGGTGTAGTGGTTAAGAGCGGTAGACTCGTAATCTGGTGAACTGGGTTCGATTCCCTGCTCTCCACATGCAGCTGCTGGGAGACCTTGGGCCAGTCACACTTCTTTGAAGTCTCTCAGCCCCACTCACCTCACAGAGTGTTTGTTGTGGGGGAGGAAGGGAAAGGAGAAGGTTAGCCACTTTGAGACTCCTTCGGGTAGTGATAAAGCGGGATTTCAAATCCAAACTCTTCTTCTTCTTTTAAATTGTATGAAAGGTGACTCATAAATGAATAAAATAATAATGTGTACAACTTTAGATGACACAGTACGCTTGCAGCTTAACACGCATGTAACTGGTTGAAATTGCGCAGGTTAAATCCAAGCAAGGCGGGAAGCTTAAAAGGTCTTTATGCGCCAAGTCTGCTTGGGTTATGCAGCACATAAAGAGATTTTAATCTCTCTGCCTGGCTTGAGGAGCAAGGCCTGTTCCATGTGCTTGCGCTGGGAAGCTCATGTGAAATCTCTCAGGGCCCTGGGGAAAGTGAGCCCATCAAAATCTCACATGGCCAACTGCGTACAAATGCTATGTGTTTATTTGTGTGCCTGTTTGTATATTAAGAAACTGGCAGGACACGGTTCTGAAGCCTGTCTGTCTGGGACGCAACAATTGTCAGAGCATTTGCGCAGGAATGGAATTCTAAAGACCCTGAAACGGTTTTGGTCAGTCCCTTAAGGCAATGCGTTCTCACCAGCAGCAGACAAGGCTTCAGATTGAATAGGTCAGCTACACAGATTCAACATCTCGCAAGGAGGTGAGGATGACAGGAAGTCCTTCAGAACCCTTGAAACAGAACACATGGCTAATTTGGACAGTGCAGACTCCTTAAATGCTGCATTCATTAACTGTGAGGTACGTGTGACAGCTTTAAAAAGAAAAGGGAAATGGTTTGTAGGTAGCCTGCATGAATATAAGCCTTCAAGGATTCCAGAGCGCATGACAGGTTACAAGGCCAGAGGAGTGTGTGCAACATCAATTGAGGGAAATTGACTTGCTTATGGAGCAGCTGCTATTATACAACATTAACTAGTAGCCTATGACATTTATTAAATTCCCTCTTTCATCTACATAACCCCATTATGTAAGAACTTTGCAGGAGAACTGAAAAAGCTTTCAATGTGTTGTGGCCCGGAAATGGAATATCAAAGGTTTCTGCGCTTAATAAAACATGGTGAAGACTTCAAATAGAAAATTGGCAATAAACTGTGGGTTTTCCTTTTTAAAAAAAATCCTTAATGTTGGATATGATCTGGTTAGGTATAAGCTTAGATCAAATTATAAGAAGACTGGTGATATAAAGCAGCTGGACTTATGAAAGCACTAACAATGGCTTGGTCTACTTATCAGTGATGTAGTGGGGAGGGAATCACTGAAACACAACTGGTCCTGCAAAAGACGGGTGCGGGGAGAGAGATTTGGTGCAACACAAGGAAAGACCTTTTTGTCCCTGAGCCTCTGAGGAAGCACTTCCAGTCACTGTAGAGAGGGCAACACTCCACACGCCAGTGGTGGATCATGGGACCAGAGTCAAATGTGGGTGGAACCACAAATGTTAATTTACTGACACACTCTTCTCTATCCTCCATCCAGGCAAGCAGGAACCATAGGCAGAGTCCATAACACATTCCAGCAGGCAAAAACCCTCAAGGAAGATGCAAAGCCGTGACAGTGAGGGGTGTGGCCAAGAAGAGGCAGTGTGGCCAATGGAGAGTCCTAAAAGCCAGATAGAGAGGCTTGGAGGGCCACATTCAGAACCTAATATTTACCACCCCTGTGTCAGGGAACCGACAGGGAGAACCGGCCATACGCAGATCAGAGAAAGACAGTGACACGCCGGCTAACTTACAGATATTTTCTTTATTAAGGAAGCAGAACAGAGAACACACAGAGACTTCTAAGGGTCACTTCTGTCTAGATGAAGCCGTTGCCTGAACTGGCTTATAACTCCCCCAACTCCACTCTATAACCGTCTGTATCAGGCCCCGCTCTCTGTCTACAGCAACTCTGTTTTTGCCTGGCTCTCTGCTCTGTGATGTGCAGTAGACGCCTTGTTTTTTTGGGGGGGGGCTGCAGGAGGTCGGCAGAGAAGCTATCGGGGTGGCTGGAGCTGCCAAATTTGATTCCTGTCTCTGCTCTGTACTGGGGCACCTGCCTCTTCTTCATCCTCCTCCAAGGTCCCTGTCTCCAGCACCTCCCAGCTCTTCCCCTCTGGGGTGTGGCCAGTTTCCCACTATCAGGAGCTCCTCTCCCTCTGGGCTTCCCCTGGGGGGCTCCTGGTCAGAAAGCTTCCACCTCTCGTCCTCATCCAGCCAGTCCCCAACACCCTACTATCTATAACCCTATGCCAGGGCCTGCAACCTTTAAGACAAAAAGAGCCACTTGGACCCGTTCCCGAAGGAAAAAAAACTGGGAGCTGCAAAACTCGTCATTATAAAAATAACTTTTTGTCACTTTTTTATTATTTCTTTGTTTGACCCCTCAGAATTACTCCTCCTCATTGAAATAAACGTTAAATTAACAAGTTACCTTTTTGTGTGTGTGTGTTCTTCACTCCCCTTCAAAACAGTGACCAGCGTACATGCCCCCTTTCAATGCAGTGACCAGCGTACATGCCCCTTACAATGTAGCGGGCGGGCGGGAAGGTGACGTCGGGATGGTGCGTGACTAACGCACGCACCGCCCCCATGCGACGTCACAGCCAGTACAGCGCCCGCCACAGTGGGAAGTGTCGGGGCGCACAATGCGCCTCCTCCCCTCGCTAGTATCCGCCCCGGAGCCGCGGCAAAGGTGTAAAAGAGCCACATGCGGCTCTGGAGCCGCGGGTTGCTGACCCCTGCCCTATGCCATATTTAAAAAGAAATCTGATCTGGTGCGAGGCAAATTCCTGTGGTCGGACTGGGACGCAGTTCTCCTTTCCACATGAGTTGGTGGCCATCAAAGAGGAATGAACTAAGCAATGTGCATGTTGCCTGTTGTTGTTGTTGTTCTGCTCTTCCATTTTTTATTTTCTACCGTCTATATGTTATTATTCAGTTTTTATGACTGTCACAACCCTTCCTTGGGCGTTTCATTATAGTGAAGTGAGGCCTGGAGAGGTTTTTAGTAAATATAGGTGAGCCAGTCTCTCGCCTTTCATCTTTGATCTCATGCGGCTCCGGAGCCAAAGGAACTGTGTTGTGCTGTTTCTGTTGCTTTGTTCTTACCTGAGAACCTCAAATGATGAACAAAAGACATGCAGAGAGAACCTTGCTTTTCGTGAGGCGTCTCAACCTGGGCTCGGCCTAAGCCTGACAGCTTTTATAACAAACGGAAACGGGAGGTTTGCCATATCAAGGGATAGGAAAGCCTAGGAATGCCTCTGCTAATATGTCCTCCAGCGCTAACTTGGCTTTTCTCTTTCTCTCTCTGTTTTGCAGTTCTGCTAAGCCAATCCTCACTAGAATGAGCACAAAACAAAACCAAGTAACAGCTTTTGTACATCAGCATTAAATGGGAAGACGCTTGGGAAGGAAGCCTGTGATGAAGGAGAATGTTGACGAGTGTAAGAAAAACTAAAAAGTCTGACTGCCAAGAGCTGCCTTCTAAGCACAGTTCAGCCAGACATGCAAGTGGTTCTCTGGAGAGAGATTCGATCCTGGATTTACCCACCAGCTCATTAGGAACTGTCACTGGATGCAACATTCAGAAGGCATGCATGAAAAGTCACATAAGGGGAATAAATTTTAAACGGGGGTATAGTTGTCACTAGGTAAACATATTAATATACATGCATCAAGGAGGTTTGTAAAAAATAATTATTATTATTTCAACTGAAAAGCAAAACCCTTTAAAATAAAGCATTTCACAAGGCGGGGACGGTTAACTCAGAGAATTCCTGTTCTGGCCACCAGGAACCAGAGAGGGCATCATCCAGCATCGCTGCAGAAAAGACTCTCTTACGTTTCAGGTTACAGAGGAAATGGCGTAAACTTTTTGAATCCACCGTTGCTGCACCTCATTTGGCCTTCACTTTGAAACACAATGCTTCTTGATTCCTTGCCTACATGTTCTGTTTACTCTCTGTGCGTAGCGACTCTGTGGCTGTTTCAGACTCGAATTCTCATTCTGCAAAGGCTCTGAGATGGTGGCTCCCAAACTGCGAAATCTCCGTGAGGAGGAAACATGAAAACCCATAAAGTGACGAGTGACCCATCTCCTTCCACAATTCTTTTGCAGGCCATTCCAGAGATTCATTGGGGACCTTCTTTACCCAATAGGTTCCTTGTAGCATGTCTCCATTCCCCTCCTTTCCGCCCAGTCAAATTATAAACTGTGGAGGGGAGAGAGCTCAGATAAGGAGGGGAGAGAGCTCAGATAAGGTAAGGTTGAGAACAGAGATGTAAAAGATAGGCCCAAGACATTTTTGTGCCTGAAGCAGACAGTCCAAATGTGTCTGGTGTGTGTGTGTGTGTGTGTTTAAGATAATATTTCAAGAAATTGCTACCCCAAATCTGCCTCCTGAAGCAAATTCAGCCAGCTCCCTCATGATGAGTTGGCAGTTGGGGTAAGTGCTGCTGACGTCCAGTGGGAAGCCATTTTGCAAAACATGACATAGTAAGGTTGGTAAACAATATAGGGTTAGTCTTGGCATCCGAAATGTAACCATGTAAGAGCTGCCGTGACGCACTTTTAGCATTTTTCTGATCTGAGAAAAGGAAATGGACGTTCTTTACAAATAGCAATGAAATTGCTTGGAATAATTATTTCAACTAGCTCAAAGTAGAGAGTGAAAAGAGCTAACTAGGCAGCTACGTTTTTATTGTATCATTGCCACACGGGGGTTTGAGGCACACCAGTCCATTGCGGGGATCCATTTGAATGGGGGAAATACATAAGAGGTACATTTCTGCTCTCAGTGATGTTTTCTTCAGCGAGTTTTAAAGCGCCATCTTTCTGCTCCTCTGCTGCCTTTAGAAAACTTGACTTTAAGTAATGTATTATCAGTACGGATCCCTCCATGCGCAACATCGCACAATGCTTACTAATTACTTATACCAGACAGAAACTGGTAACTGTTTGCCACAGGTGGGCACTACATAAGGATGTGCGACTTCTCCTTTACAACTCTGGTTCACCATTCACCGCTGCATCTAGCATAAGAAAAATGTGCTGTAATAGAAGGGGTTTTGGGGAAAACAAGCTATATTTTGCATTTTTGAATAAATCTGCAGAAAGCCATTTGTGTTTAAAGCTGCTTGTCTCTCTGATTGAAATGCCTATGGACAAGCTATCAATATATTTAAAAGGGTTCTTTCTAAGTAAACAATTTTTTCCTCCACTCTCTAGGTGCTTATGCTGCCCCCAGCACTGTAGTATTCCAATGCTGTGTGCTGAGCGTTTGCCAGAGGAAGTTACCGATAACATTGTTATACAGCATAAATAGATATTCATAGCGTCTTTTTCACAGTGGTGCTGTATAATGTGATTCCCTCCCGAGGTTCCAAGGACAAAATGGCTCGCCGTGGGCTTTGAATGAAAGTCAGTGGAAGTGCAGGGAAACTTCATTAATTTTGAACAGCCTGGAGGAAATGTCTAGACAACCCAAGGTTTGGTTAAACAGGAGTAGCATATTTACTATGTAGTCCTGCACACCTGTGGCTGCAATGAATCTTGATCTCTAGATGTTCTGCCTAACTAAGGGCCAAACTGAACAAAAATGGATGTCTCGTGTTGAGTTTTCTCCCTCTGTCAAAAGTAGCACACCTTAATGTATGTTCTGATGTCAGGATACTGTTCCCCTACCGGTGGCAACCAACTATTTGCAAAATGGGGTGGGAATACTCCAAGTCTGATGATATCAGGAGGACATCATTGAACTAGATGTTTAAAAGAAGAATAAGGACGTTTTCCTTGGCAACCCATTTTTCTCACAATGTATGGTTCCACCATCAGATTAACGGAGTCATTATTTGTCTGGGTCATGTCCCAATTCTTTTTTCTTTTCTTTTTAATTTGTTACTTGTTAATTTGTTAAATGTTATAATATGAATTGCCATCTGATTGCTTTCTGTGGCCTGGTGGTTTCTGCCTCAGGCTTCCCTTAGGCTCCCAGCAGAAATGATAGTAATTAGTGGCATCAATGATAAAGTTATCTTGGGTCAACCCGGAATACAGAATTCAGTGGGACTTGCTCCCTAGTAAGTGTATTTAGGATTGCAGCCTTACAGCCCAATCCGATGCATGTGTTCTCAAATGTAACTTCAGTCAGCCTTATTCTTAAGTAAGTATGCATAGGACTGCAACCTTATATTGCAATCCTATGTGTGTCTACTCAAAAATAAGGTCTAATGCATTCAGCAGGGCTTAGGGTTATATCCTTAGTTATAAAATGGAATGTTTAGGGTTGGAAAGGACCAGAGATTCATCTAATCTAACCCTTTGCACTGTGACAGAAAACTACATAGCCAGGAAACCCCACCCCCACCCCCTGCTGTGAGAGAAAAGCAGTAAAGGCAATGGAGCATCGTGCCAGAAGTTCTTTAAGGGCCGTGGTAGCTAAAATGCCCCCCCCAGTGTAAACTAAAACTCCTATCATCCCTGACCAGTGGCCATGCTGGCTGGAGCTGATGGATGCTGTCGTCCAAAAGAACTCAGTGGCATGACTTTGGCTACCTCTTGCCGTAGGGCAAAAAAACAGATTCCGGTGCTTAAAAGGTAAGAGTTGTCTTGAATATTACAGGGAAATGCCAGAAAGGACATCAGCCCAAACTCTGATCAGCTGGTTCTGACATCACACAGCAACTTTGCTGAGGTAGTAATGTGAATGCTTGGCTTTTTGGTGTGTGGTGGCCATTCTTGTGAACAGCAGTGTGTTTCTAGATTGCCACTTCCTGGGAAACCCTCAATATTTCAATCACGTGTTGAACCATGAGTCATTGTCCAGAACAGACAACACACCCAAAAAAGTCGTCATCCTTCACATCGCAGCCTCTCAAGAGCTTGAACCAGAAACCTTCCTGACCTCCTTAGCAGCATCTTCTGCAAAGGATAGCTGGCGTTGGGGGATGAGGATTGGTCCTTTTCTGTCCTCATGACTATGTTTGGTGCTGTTCCTGGCTTCTCATTAGCCTCTGGTGACCCCAAATTAAGTATGACACCTTTCTGGTCAACTTCTGGCCCTTACCAGAGCAACTTATCTCTTTGGATTTGTGCTTTCCTACCTTCCATTGCCATACAAACTTTTATTCTCCATACCTGCGTCATCCTCAACCTCCCTCTGGTCTGTGCTTTGGTCTTGGCCTTCCAAAGATGAATTATCCAGCAGTGACCATTGCCCTCCCACCATAGCCCTTAGTTTATGACCGTTGTTGACTCCAGTGTTGACTCCACAACACCTGACATTTCCAGAAAATTGCCACTTTTGATGTGATCCAAAGCTCCTTGACCTATCAGGGCTCATCAGATCCCATGACCTAGTCCTGACAAAACTGGCCATCGCTGACTTTGTTGGTACCAATATGGTGGGGTGGTCCTTAGACCCAAATCATGAAAGCAAAACTCGTTATTCTCTTCAGCAGGCGTTCCCACCTCTCGACATCCTGTTTCTCACTGTGGCCCAGTAATGTTACTGCAAAAATCTTGCAAACTGATGTGGGTTTCCCCATGACCATTTGTGTGTAGATACCTGCGTGTGTGTATATAGATGTACATAGATATATATAGATAGATATATATATAAAGGAAGCAAAACAGTTTTAAGTACATACATCATTCAATGTAAGTAGGAGTCTGTTTTTAACTTCTTAAAGTGTTGACACTTTCCACTAGGTCGCCCCATTGTAACATGTCAAAAAGAGTTGTGGTCTTTGGTTTCTTTGCTATGTTTCTCTTTGTGTGTTTTTTTTGAAAAGAAAAAGGTCAACAAATTGTAAAGAAATCTGTTGGAATACCTGCCTTTCTGAAGAAACAAAGAACAATAATTTTTGTTACTTTAAGGTATGCTTGTTATTAAAGTACCTAATAAAGATAAATAATGAATTTTTGTAGCATACTAGAATAAAGTGTTCTAGTGCCTTTCTCTCTAGTTCATTCAGATGTGAGTGTTCTCTCTTTCTTTCTTTCTCTCTCTCTCTCTCTCCCTCTCTCTCTCCCCCTTCTTTTTTTTAGAAAAAAGCTTATCCCAGTCGTTTTTCTCACAGCTTTTGTATTATAAAAGATGTACAGTGGTGCACCTTTTATTTAAGGTATCAATGAATTTAACCAGAGGTGCAGCACTGACAATGGAATTTGTTCACAATCATCTCACTGGCTGATAAGGACTTCTGAAAGATAGCTCTGAGTTCCAGAGTCACCCCGAGGGTGCAATGGTCCGTTCTACAAGCATTCATATGGAAGGAATGAATGGGATGCAATAGGAAATACACATTGGCAAGTCTGCCTCTTTTTTTTAATAAATATTTATTAAAGTTTTCACAGTATTACATAATGAAAAAGGAAAAAGAAAATATAGGAAATAAAAAACAGTTAAAAATAATTCCATCTTTACATCACTTATCTTTCATTTACTTGTTTCCCGGACCTCCTCATACCTCCCTTTTTTGTATTCCAGTTCAATTTATTAGTTCAGCAATTCCTTTCCCTCCTTATTATCCTGATCTTTAATCTTAATATATTATAACATTAATTTTTTACCTATTAAAAATCCAATTTTTCCATATTCTTTTAAATCATTACAGCTAGAAACCACTTAACTTCAATCCAACATCATTCTAGCATTCCTTAATTTTACAATATTTCTGTAAATAATCTTTAAATTTCCTCCAATCTTCTTCCACCGACTCTTCTCCCTGGTCTCGGATTCTACCAGTCACACATTGGCAAGTCTGCCTAAGACTGAAAGCTTGGACTCTTTTCTTCTGAACTCAACACCCCAACTTACAGCTTCCTCTATGATGAAAATAAAGCAGACCAACTATGCAGGTTTTAGTATTCAGACCTTCAAATAATAATTTAATATTTACATCTTACTTTTCAAAGTGGCAAAAAGGCCAACATTACAATCTTTATGCCCTTAGTGCTATACAGTACTTAGTTGATGAATAGCATTATAAGTATTATTCTATGTGGTTTGTACCTTATCTCGTCCAGGTATCTTCTTCTAAGGTTGTTGTGCTGTGCTATGAAGCGGCTAATTAGCTAATTAGCAGTAAATTAAAGCTTCAGTCCTAGGCACACTAACTTGCATGTAAGTTCCACTGAATATAGCAGGACTTACTGCTGTGGAAACATGTCTAGAATTGTTCAATAAGAAAGCCTAAGTTGCTTACTCAAATGTAAATGTGGTTTTATTTATTATGGGATTTCTTTTCTTAACCCTTCAGATAAATTCCCAGGATGGCTTGGGGAAAATAATAAATCCAATAAAAACATCCAAAAGCTATGGATGAAAATGTATGCAAGGAGGCCTTGTAGTATTGTCTGATCAGATTTAGCAAATCTATTTGAATTGCAGATTAGCTGCAAATTAACTAATGTCTTGCAGAAGTCTGCAGAGCAGCTAAACTGTCTTGCAGAGTCCATTGATCTAGTAAGCTCACTGGTTGGACATTTTAACTGATCCCAGCAATGCTCAATAAACTCTTAAATAATTTGGAGGTGACCAGGAAAACCAAAAACAGGTTCATATGTCAGAGCAAAAAGGAGAGGAACATTGGGCCTTAACACCTGGTGTCCCTTTTTAATGGCACACACTGAAATCCATGCAGCATTTCTAAATTTTCCACATGTCAGGAACTGGTCTTTGCATCACCCTTACCATTTTTATTAGCTCCACATGTGTACACACTGGACACAACGCAGAAAGAATGAGTGACAGCTAAAGTCTTCATCTCACCAACAAATGTTTTGCTGGATTAGCCACACTGAGGCCTTGTGGGGAAGCAGTGTGTGCTGGGATGTGTCAACTCCTCACATTTTGCTGTAGGTCTGGCATGGGCAGCCTGTGGCATCTAGAAGTGGTTGGACTCCCATCAGCACCAGCCTTCATGGTCAACGATCGGAGACAATGGACATTGTAGCCCAACAACCTCTGCCAGACACAACACGTTGCGCAGCCCTGCTGTAGTTATAAGTCTAGTTTCTCATCTTCATTGACCTCAGCTTGGTAGTTTTATCTCCCTGCTTCTGATGATGTGTTAGGGGAGGGAAGACACATCATGCTCCATCTTTGGTCACCACCCTGCACTCAACGCTCACCTGTGACTCATAGAAGCTGTCAGCATTCAACAGCCACCATACCTGGGAACAGCTTTGACTGACTGGCTAAACCAGATGAGGGTAGCTGATAAGTCTCAAACCCTCGGTGAATTAGGAACTTCCTCTGCACAGTGGCGTAGCGTGGGTTGTCAGCACCTGGGGCAAGGCAAGTAATTTGCGCCCCCTAACCCACGGATTTTAGCACTCGAGTGCGAGCGCGCGCCCCCCCCCGATGTTGCGCCCGGCCGCCCTGCATCCCCCCCCCACGCTACGCCACTGGGGCTGGGGGCAAGCGAAGGAGCCAAGGACCCCCCCAAGGGCTCAGCAGGAATTTATTAAATTTATTATTTGCGGAGCCCCTGCGGGCCGAGGCAGCCGAAGCCCCCTCCCCTCGGGCGCCTCCCCGCCCCCTCCTCTCCTTGGGCTGTAGGGCTTGGCGAGTGCCTCTCCTCTTCCCCGCCGGTCCGGGGGCTTCCAGCTGTGCTCTGTCCCCCCCCCACGGCTGAGACGCGCTGAGAGCTGGAGCCAGCGGCGCCCCCTTCTGCCGGGAGACCCTCGCCCGCCCGCCGGCTTCCTCTCGGAGGGTTTTGGGGAGCGCAGGGCGCGGCGAGGCCCCTCGGAGCTCTCCTCCCTCCCATTCGGCAGAAGCAGCCGCCGCCTGTGGCTGGGCCGAGGGGATGGCGTCGGCGTCGGGGTGCGGAGGCTGCCCTGCCCGGCCAGGCGTCGGTGGTCGGCGGGGGGCGCGCGCACGCTAGGGCGCAAGGCTGGCGGTGGCGGCAGGGAGCCTGTCGGAGGAAGGAACTTGTCCCTTCCCTCTGGACTCGCGCCCCCCCCCAGATGTTGCGCCCGGTGCGGCCGGCACCCCTGGCGCCCCCACGCTACGCCACTGCCTCTGCAGGTGAAGACAGGCTCTAGTAGATTGAGCAGACGAGACTAACAGTGGGTCCAACGGTCAAGAAGGCATAAGGCTCATCAACCAGGGAGGGTAGAAGAAAAAGAGTTTGGATTTGATTTTCCACTTTATCACTACCCGAAGGAGTCTCAAAGCGGCTAACATTCTCCTTTCCCTTCCTCCCCCACAACAAACACTCTGTGAGGTGAGTGGGGCTGAGAGACTTCAGAGAAGCGTGACTGGCCCAAGGTCACCCAGCAGCTGCAGGTGGAGGAGCGGGGAAGCGAACCCAGTTCACCAGATTACGAGTCCACTGCTCTTAACCACCACACCACACTGGCTCTCCCATCTAGGAGAAGGAAAACGTTGATCCTAAATCTCCACTGCCTTGTATGTTATTTCTGGGAGAAGAAAAAGCTAAGGGGAAAACCCTCCACAAATCCAGAGCAGAGTCCCTAAGACAGTTGGGGGGCAACTTGTATGCCTCTGTCTGGCAACTCCTGCAGCCAAGCTAGTCTTACTCTGCTTTCCTTGCTCTGCTTTCCTTTGGACCACATCAGTGAGGCGGGTGTTGCTGCCTGGGCAGCCCAGAATACACACTTCCCAGGCTTGCGCCCAGTTGAGATCACTTTGGTGCTCCTAACACAGTGGTTTGGCTTCACCCCCAGAGGCGTACTCCATTGCCTCTCATAACAGACAGATGCCAACAAGTGCTTCTAATGGTACAAAGCATTTACAAAGTCCCTCGGTGCCGCACGAAATTTCCTGCATAGGAATTCCTCCCAATGAGGGCAATGCCTGGGTAGCTGTCACAAAAACAAGCATATTCCTCCATCACCCCTCTAAGGAAGAGGGACTGCTGCCTGCCTAGGCTGGCCCACGTTGGGCAGATGTCCGGCCTGCAGGAAGTACTGACTTAGCCTTTTAAAAGACCCACAAACCAGAACCTGCTGCAAAAGGCATAAACATATAATTAAAAAATTCTGAGCCCAGGAATTTATTCTGAGTACCAGAATTGGGCAGGTCTCAGGGTCTTTTTGTACAACAGTCCATTCCCAGCTACTCGAAAATTTCTTCATTTCAGCGATGAAATTTTGTGGTGGGTAGGGGGTCATTTTGTCACTGCTGTTATGTAAGCAGTTTGCACCTTACCAGGTGACTGCAGATCAGTCAGAAGCCTGGCAGGAGATCCAGATTATTCTGCCCACTCCTGGTCTTGACTAACCAATATAATCCAGATTGTGGAGGGGGAGGGCACTTGTTCCACAACTTGCGTTAGACAATGAAATGAAGCACCTTTCATCATTCCAACCATTTTGAATTAAGTGCATTTACACTGGAATCCTCTGGGCTTCAGAACATTTCTGTCCTAAGGTAGGGTCGTAGGCAGGAATGCCAAGAGCGCTGAAAAAAACATTTTCATGAAATGGGATGTTGTTATTTAGGAAATGCAGTGGTCCTGTGTGCCTGACTGCTGCCATCTGGTGGTACGCTCAAAGGTTTTGCCGTTCACCTTTTGCATTTTACGCTGTGGAAGTTGAGGTTCCCAAAGCCCAGCTTTTTAAAAATACATTTAAACGTCAGTGATGTACACAGATCCAGTTATCTGTGCCGTTATTAATATTCTCCGGCCTGCATATCTGCTTCCTGCTCTTTCCACTTGCCTGCGTTGTGGGTCCTGCTGCTAAAATGCTTTATTTTTCTCAACAGTTGATCTCGATCCCTTCTCTGCCTCCCGCCCCAATCCAGATGCTGGCTGCTGCCTCTTTCCTCCCTGAATCTGGGGGGGGGGAGAGTTTGTTGTGTTCCTGCTAAAAAAATCAGACATAGAAAAATCTGGCAGGCATCCCAGCGGTCATGAGGGGGTGGCCCTGCTTCCACTTAGCATAATAATCCACTTTCCCCAAACAATCTGTCTTTTTTTAATTTTCTGTCTCCTGCATATTTCCATGAGTCTCCTCCTCCTAAGTTGCGAGAGAAAGAGAAGAAAGTTAAACCTTTTTTAAAACCTGATTTGTACTTGTATCCCTTGGCTATTCAGCGTGTGGTCCAGCCTCAGCCTTTGTCAAGGCTGTAGCTGTCTTGCATTCAGACGTAAGAGCATCTGCCTTGCGCACGGAAAATGCCAGGTTCAATCCCTCACACTTTCAGGTGGGGCCCCTGCCTGAAAACACCAAAGAGATGCTGCCAATCCGTGCAGGCAATACTAGATGGACCCAGTGGCCTTGTTATAAGGTAGCTTCTTATATTCCTAACTGAAAGTCTGTATTTGCTGCCTGTTTACGCCTTCCTCCTCCTCTCTTCCCCTTGAATCTAATTTCGTATTGTAAGCACCTCGGGGCAGGGACCTTCTCTGTAGTCTGCAAAGCAGGAGTGGGAGATCTCAAGCCCCAGGGGCCAAATGCAGCTCTCAAGACTGCTCCCTGTGCCCATTTTGCAGGCCACACTCTTCACTGGCCCTGAGAGCTTTTGCCTGGCTGGAATGTGTCCTTGACATATGATGGTGCCAGGATGGAGAGCAATGTGTTTGAAAACCTATTGCTTTTAAATTTATTATTATTATTATTATTATTATTATTATTATTATTAAATGGTAGGGATGCAGCCTGCTGTACAAAGGTAAGAGTCTGTTGCTCCCATGGCGCACTGTGGCTCCTGGCCTGAAAGGTATTTATCACCTCTGCTTTGCAATGTCAGGCACACTGGTACCATAAAATAAAAAGCGGCCATTAAACAGAAGCGTACAAATCTGAATCATAGCTTTCAACTTTTCCCTTTTCTTGCGAGGAATCCTGTTCGGAATAAGGGAATTTCCCTTTTAAAAGGGGAAATGTTGACAGCTATGATCCGAATGTATTTAGCTATATAGGCAGGGCACCCTCTCCTTACATAACAAGTATAAATTTACAAGATGCAGCCTTTCTGCACCATAAAAGTGTAGTAAAATCAGTAGATATTAAGTTTATGCATACCATGCAGCTCTTAAAGACAAGGCACACACGATCAGGAAAGAAGATGGAGTAAGGCACTGTGCTACTTTAAGAGTAAAGCCTGGCCTAGTAAAGAACTTTACACTTCCCAGGTTCGTTTCTTGTGTTGCTTGCGAGCCAATATGTCAACAATGAAGTTTGCCAAACCTAAAGCTGTTGTGAAAGGGGAATGTTCCTTCTAAACAGTTGCTGTCGTGAAGCTCCGTCATTTATTCCTCAGATGCAGTTTGTTATATTGTCCAGTAGATGGCTGTAAAACATTTTCTAAGAGACAGCCGGAAACTACACAGTATTGGGAAACTGGCTGGCTAGCATCCCCAAAAAAGCAAAGTGTTGATGCTTAAAAGACGTACAGTTTGGAGAAAGGAAATTATATAGGCAACCCCACAGAGATTGTTTTGTTTCTCTTTATGCACTGGAAAGGTAAGATGTTATTTTAATAAAATAAAAATAAAATGGTATTGGGAAAACAGAGGCCTCCGTATACGTGTGTGTGTGTGTGTGTGTGTGTGAGAGAGAGAGAGAGAGAGAGAGAGATGCTTAGCTATGCCCTCTCCGGGATACGCAATTGCGCACAAACCCTCCCAGTTTTCCATTCAGCCAGAGATGGCAGGCACTTCACATTCTGCTGTATTTAGTATCAGGCTGTGTTAGGATGGCAGGATTGCACCATTAGGGCTTTGCCTCTGAAGTTTTGTACTTCTACAGAGCTTGGAGTTCCCCCAAGCATACTGATACCTTCATCTTGTTTCTCAGGGGTTCCATTTTAGGTACAATCCTGTCGCGAGCTGAGTTCACTATGAGGAGTGGCCAGAAAGGTCTACCTTTGGACCCCAGGCCTGCTGCGCCCCCTTCCTGGTTTACAGGCTCCCTAATAAATTTACCATTCGTCTCTTGCAAATAACTTCATCGCTACTTGAGATTAGCTCAAAATAAAGCTTGTCTGTGAGCATCAGGAATACCAGGGTTGTAACAGAGACAGTCTTCCTGGAGGGTGAAAAGATACAGTGGTATACCTTGGTTCTCAAACGCTTTGGTACTCAAACAACTTGGAACCCAAGCACTGAAAACCCGGAAGTAAGTGCTCCGGTTTGAGAACTCTTTTCAGAAGTTGAACGTGCTCCCTTTTGAGTGTTACTCTTCCGTTTTGTGTGTTATGCTGAGGTCTGTATGTTTTTGCTATTTATTTTGCGTTTTTGTGGCTCTTTTTTTTTGTGTGTGTGACCGTGTGGAACCCAGTTCAGCTACTGATAGATTGATTGATTGTGTGACTGCAGTACATTGTTTATTGCTTTCATTTTATGGATCAATGGTCTCGTTAGATAGTAAAATTCATGTAAAACGGCTGTTTTAGGGGTTGTTTTTAAAAGTCTGGACCGGATTAATCCATTTTGCATTACTTTCTATGGGAAAGCGCGCCTTGGTTTTAGAACGCTTCAGTTTTGGAACAGACTTCCGGAACGGATTATGTTTAAGAACCATACAAATATCCTATAAATGGTGGAGTACCTGGAATGAAGCTAAGTCCCATCTGAAAGGTTAATATTGAAACAAGAGCCAGAGATCCTTTGCAAATATTGGTCCTGGCCAGGGACAGATACTCTTGTTGTGACACAAGGGATGGATTTATTAGGAAACTTGAGGTGAAGAAGCTGAGCGGTTCTTGGTCGTAGCTCCTTGGCTGTAGCAATGTGAGTTTGCTGGTGCTGCTGCTTCCATCACCAACAGCTGTGTTATCTGGCCCCTCCTTTAAATGTTGTTGTTGTTGTTGTTGTTTGGTCATTTAGTCATGCCCGACTCTTCGTGACCCCATGGACCAGAGCACGCCAGGCACTCCTGTCTTCCACTGCCTCCCGCAGTTTGGTCAGACTCATGCTGGTAGCTTCAAGAACACCGTCCAGCCATCTTGTCCTCTGTCGTCCCCTTCTCCTTGTGCCCTCCAACTTTCCCAACATCAGGGTCTTTTCCAGGGAGTCTTCTCTTCTCATGAGGTGGCCAAAGTCTTGGAGCCTCAGCTTCAGGATCTGTCCTTCCAGTGAGCACTCAGGGCTGATTTCCTTCAGAATGGATACGTTTGATCTTCTTGCAGTCCATGGGACTCTCAAGAGTCTCCTCCAGCACCAGAATTCAAAAGCATCAATTCTTCGGCGATCAGCCTTCTTTATGGTCCAGCTCTCACTTCCATACATCACTATTGGGAAAACCATAGCTTTAACTATACGGGCCTTTGTTGGCAAGCCATAAAAAGCCAAAGGTGAGATTGACTGACAAAACTAACATTCAGCTCCATATCAGCAGCTAGTGGCCACAAATTCTCCAGTCCTACAGGGTTGTCTGTTCTTTGTATTTATCACTCTCTGAGAAGTTGAGAGCAGCAGCAGCAGCAATAGGGAGGGTACCACCCTGTTTTCTTCTCACAACGATCCTGTGAGGTAGACTAGGCTGAGAAGGGGCAGCCCACCAAGGATCACCCGGTTACTCCAGTAAGAAAGGCCTATAAAGTCTCCTGTTTCCTCTTTGTGGGATTACAAAGGCAAGGAGTCTATTTTATGGGCTCGCCCTGCTGTCGTCATATCCTCCTGGGTTCGTTCTTACGAAGAAGCCTTACATTCATCCCCTGAGCTCAACGCAGCATTTCCTTCCAGCAGAGGAAGCTGGTTCTTGTTTCTTTCCCCTCGCAGAGCCCCACCTTCGCTCTCCTTGGAAACTCCAGCCGGTCCCAAGTGCCTCTGGGACAGACGCCAGGGTAAACACGAGCGGCAATTGAGGCTGCTGCTTCTCAGCCCCGCTGCATGAGTCAGCTACAGCTGGGATGGTTTAAGCGAGCTCATTAGGAGTCAAGTTGTCCAACTCTGCTGCTCTAACCTCACAAAGCTTTTTATGCTGGGCTCTAAACTCGACCATAAAGACGATGGTCTCCATAGCTACTCCCAGCCCCGTCGTTTGAGCTGTGGCCTCACTTCCCCTTCTCAGTTCATTACGGGACTAAAGATTTGTGCTAGATGATGACCCTGCAACACTGGAGCCATGCCATGCCATCCTTGCCAACAGTGCCATCCCATAAACCCCCTTTCGCCAACCCGTGCCCTCCAGATGCGTTGGACGACAATGTCCATCATCTCTGGCCATCGGCTATGAGCTGATATGAGCTGTAGTCCCATCATTGGGGGGGCACATGGTTGGGGAAGGCTGCAAAAAGTGCACAAGATGGGGTACACTGTCCTAAGTAGGCCCCTAGACAGCATCTTGAAAAACAGAGCCATCACCTTGCTGACAAAGGTCCACATAGTTAAAGCTATGGTTTTCCCAGTACAGTGGTACCTCGGGTTAAGTACTTAATTCGTTCCGGAGGTCTGTACTTAACCTGAAACTGTTCTTAACCTGAAGCACCACTTTAGCTAATGGGGCCTCCTGCTGCTGCCGTGCCGCCCGAGCACGATTTCTGTTCTCACCCTGAAGCAAAGTTCTTAACCTGAAGCACTATTTCTGGGTTAGTGGAGTCTGTAACCTGAAGTGTATGTAACCCGAGGTACCACTGTAGTGATGTATGGAAGTGAGAGCTGGACCATAAAGAAGGCTGGTCGCCAAAGAATTGATGCTTCTGAATTATGGTGCTGGAGGAGACTCTTGAGAGTCCCATGGACTGCAAGATCAAACCTATCCATTCTTAAGTGAGTGCTCACTGGAAGGGCAGATCCTGAAGCTGAGGCTCCAATACTTTGGCCACCTCATGAGAAGAGAAGACTCCCTGGAAAAGACCCTGATGTTGGGAAAGATGGAGGGCACAAGGAGAAGGGGACGACAGAGGACGAGATGGTTGGATAGTGTTCTTGAAGCTACCAGCATGAGTTTGACCAAACTGTGGGAGGCAGTGGAAGACAGGAGTGCCTGGCGTGCTCTGGTCCATGGGGTCATGAAGAGTCGGACACGACTAAACGACTAAACAACAACAACAACAACAAAGCGGACACAGGATTGTAGCCTGGAGCAAAGTAAGCATGGTAGCTTCAATGCACATTTCCTCATTTTCCTCAAAGAATTCTGGGCTCTCTGGTCTGTTAAGGGTTGTTGCTGGGAATTTCAACTCTGTGGGACATAAACTACAGTGCCCAGAATTCTCCAAGGAAGAGAATGTGCCTCAAATGTGCTTTGGAGGTATTGTGTGTACACAGCCTTGGACTACACAGAGGAAGCCTATCTCGATGAGCCAAGTGCGGCCTCTAAGTCAACAGGCTCTGCGTGGCTCCTGCCTCAAAGCTGCTATCTGAGAACAGTGATAAATCACTTGACAGCTTTCATTCATTCATTCAATCCTAATAGTAGGCCAGTATTTATTTTTCTCTCCTTTCCGTTAGCACGTTCATTTCATTTATTAATTTTCTATCTTGCCTGACCTTCCAAGGGAGCCCATAAAAACAGATGTGCACTTTGTCAAGAAGGAAAGTTCCAAGAGTAGAACTGGTTGTTGTGGCTCTTAAAAACAAACAAACAAACAAACAAACAACAACAACAAACCATTTACACAATAGCTTGTTCTTTTCCTTACTCCAATTCTAAGTTTTTAAAGAAAGAGATATACCCAATTTTAGATAGATGGATGATAGATGATAGATGATAGGTATAGCTAGATTAGATAGATAGATAGATGATAGATAGATAGATAGATAGATAGATAGATAGATAGATAGATAGATAAGAGAGAAAGATTCTCTCTCTCCCCCCTTCTCTCTCTCTCTCTCTCTCTCTCATACACACACAAACACACTGTTGGAATGGCAATGCCCATCAACTGTGGGGGGGGCAGCCCTCTCAAATATTTTATTGGGGAGGCTGAAGGGAACTCAGCCCCTAGGAGTTGGCTCCTATGATATACACACATAAACATGATGGAACCAGATGTGTGTATGTGTGTCTTGAATATGTGACCTCAAACAGAGAAAGTAAAGCAAGAATCAATAACTGGAAAGTTTTCATTACTCAAAGTTTATTTGCAATCAAGGTGATTTAATCACCTGGATTAAATCAGATAAATGCATGTGTGTGTGTTTGCATTTGAAAGTGGACGCTTCTGAACATCTTGCTGATCTGCAGAGGATGTTTGGCGAAAGATGAAACTAATGTGCCATCTCAGACCATTCACGGACCACTTACATGATGAACTGGTATATATTCACTTGATAATGAAACAGTATAGAATTGTTGCATTAGACTCACATGAGCCACCAATCCCTGAAGTGGGATGGGAGCTAAAGTGAGTTGGATTAAAAGCTGTTTTCCCTTTCAGGTTTGTTTATACCACCAGGTCCAATGGTATAAAGGTCTTACTAAGACTGATAAGTTTGAGGGTATCTGGTGGCCTCTCCTGGTGTTTGTTACTTGATCGGAAGAGCACAGTCAACCTCTATTCTCACAGCTCAATTTTTGGAGACAGTTTAGGTCAGTGGTCTTCCATTATTCTTAGTATATCTCATATAATAGTATGACATTTTACCATTTTGGCTTTGAAGTGCTCCCTCCCTACTGTATTGTTTGCTTTTCTCTCTTTTACTGTATTATCCTTTTTTTTAAATTCCCTTTCTTGTTCTGTTTGTCCTCCTTTGAGGTTTGTAACTGCTTTCCTTACTTACGTAACAAAATGAAATAAAGAAATACTTTATGGAAAACAACGGCGATGACATCTGACAGAGCAATCAGCAGATTTCTAATGAGGAGCATGGGAACTGCGCATGAAAAGAAAGGCTCACTCATGCAGACAGGACACTCTTCCTCAGAGTTGCACAAGGCACCCAAGCCACAAGACCTGTTCGTCTTTTTTATTTTCAGGGCGTGATGCTCTCTGCTCTGCTGTTCCTTTGTGTAAGGAGACCGCTACTGCTCCATCTTCTGGGCTGCACTGCTTTTGATCAATGTCTTCTCATCTGCAAGCCTCTACTCATGGAAGATTATTCCGGTGATGCAGACGATAACGTCCATAGATTTGCCATGGCCCCTCTACTGATTGCAGAGCCCAATGTGAAACCCCAGGCACTCTTCAAAGGTATCGTATTTTTCGCACCATAGGACACACTTTTTCCCTCTTAAAAAGCAAGGGGAAATGTGTGTGCGTCCTATGGAGCGAATGCAGGGGGGGAGCAGGCGGGAAAAGCCCCACAAGCTCCGTGCGCTCTTGCGGGCTTTTCCACAGGAGGGAGAAGGGACTGACTGGCCGCATCAGTCCCTTCTCCCACCTCGTAGAAAAGCCCACAGGAGCCATGCACCCTTTAAAGAGCGCGCGGCTTCTGCCAGCTTTTGCGAGAGGTGAGGGAATTCCCCCACCTCCCAGAAAAGCCAGGAAAAGCCGTGCACTCTTTAAAGGGGTTGCACGGCTTCTGTGGGCTTTTGCGAGAGGTGAGGGAATTCCCCCACCTCCCAGAAAAGCCAGGAGAAGCCGCGCACTCTTTAAAGGGGTTGCGCGGCTTCTGCGGGAGGTGGGGGAATTCCCCCACCTCCTGCAAAAGCAGGACGAAGGTCTGGGAGAATCGCACAGGCTGCCTGCAGCCTGTCCGCTGCTCCCAGAGCGGGGGGGTGTGTCATATTTTTTCCTTGATTTCCCCCTCTGAAAACTAGGTGCGCCCTATGGTCAGGTGCGCCCTATGGTGCGAAAAATACGGTATTCTTCCAGGAGTCCCTTTTCAAACAGGGGTGGCTAACCTGTGGTCCTGCCGCTGTTGCTGGACTCTCCATTCCCATCAGACCCAGCCAACATGGTCAATGACACCTGCAGGTCACAAATTAGCCACTTCTTGGTCCAACACCCCACAAAGGAAGTGGCTTTGTAAGTTATTTTGGCTGTTTCCCCGTTACTTAATTTGATCCTATCTTTAATATATATCTTAACTCTACATGAACAGCCTGCATTTGTCTCCCCTGCAATTTAAACCCGTTGCATTTTATTGTATCCTGATGTGATGCTTTCAAAATAAATCATCTTACAACATTACTCAATACAGTGGTACCTCGGGTTACAGACGCTTCAGCTTACAGACTCCGCTAACCCAGAAATAGTACCTTGGGTTAAGAATTTTGCTTCAGGATGAGAACAGAAATTGTGGGGCGGTGGCACGGCGGCAGCAGGAGGCCCCATTAGCTAAAGTGGTACCTCAGGTTAAAAACAGTTTCAGATTGTAGGTAGTCTTGGCGGTGAGACTGTGATTTTGCAGTCTTGAGTGGTGGTTTTTAGGCCTTGGGCAGAATCCCTTAGTCTGATAACTGATGAAGGGGTGAAAGGATAACTCACTCCTTCCGTGACGGCAATAACAGTGTACCCTGTTAGAGGGGTCTTGGGGGGAGTCTCTGTCCACAAGCACACAACAGGTGGGCCATAGAACACCCCCCCCCTCCCTGGCGTCGCACGTTTTGCAGTGGTTCCATATTCCCATTTGACCCTGTCATGCCTCAGACCCCCAGCAGGGGGCTGAGAGGGATACATGCCCAGGGCCTATGCCAAGGTTTCCTCCGTCTGAAATTTAATGAAAGTTGTGGCCAATTTAATCCCAAAATACGTTGTCATGTCTTCTCCTTTGATATCGGGTCTGGCTTCAGGGGAAAGAAGGGGGACTGTGCCTGGGCCTGCAAAGAAACGCTTGTCCGTGCTTAATACCTCCAGTCAGATGCTGTCCTTACGTGCAATTCCCCATCACTTTTGTAACTGCAAACAGATATTGTTTTTTGTTTTAATGTGGATTTCTTGCACCACAGCAACGGAGAATTTTAATCCACTTTATTTCCTTAAACCTAAATTTCTGATATGCAATTGAATCCCCCCCCCAAATGCCACCAATCTGCAGGTGAGCCAGCACACATTTCCCCTGGAAAACAGTTCCTCACTGAGCAACTGGGTGCTTGCTTGTTTACTATATTCTGTCCCCTATCAGCACCACTCTTTGTATCAAGCACCCCATTAATCTTCTTCTTTGCCTTATTCATCTTACCTGAAGTGTAAGCCCCCTCTAGACTCACCTGGAGCCCTTTCTGCTTCCTGTGCAGCTGCAGCAGTTAGTACAATGTGGAGGCTAAATAAATGTGAAGCTCTAGCCAACTCCCCATCCCCTGCTGGGAAGACTCTCCTGGCTTAGAATCGCATACTTGTTCCCACAGGCATGGGTCCAGACTCCACAAGCACAGAGCTGTTGGTTTGAGCATGTTGCCACATCAAATAGAGGAAGTCTCAGAACACAGAGCACATTCATGCTGTTTCACCAGCCCATGGGGTCCACTGATCAGCTGGCACTGGGAGATGGAGCGTGCAGGCTCCTAGCAGCCGAGGCGACATTCCCCCGAGGCTCGGCTGGAAATAAAAACACAGAGCTCTCACCTGGATTTCTCCAGCTGGGGTACAAACAAGAGTTGCCGCTTGGCCATGCAGTCTGTGCATGAATGTGTTGCCTCTTTCCCTGTCTTTGCCTGATAAGACAAGACTCCTCTCTCCGGGAATGCAAGGGGTAATGGCTAGCACAGAGACCTTCGCAGCGGTCATCACAAGAGGCTGCGTACAAAGGAAGCACTAAAACCACTTACGTCCGGCCATTATATGTGGCCACATAGCTTCAGCAATAAAGCAAGAACACCTGTAGTACTTTGGAGGTTGCTTTTTATTGCTGTTGCCTCTCTGAAGTTAAACACCAACAGAGGAATAAAATCAATGGTCCTTAAACCATGCTTGTTTTAATACTTGCTGCTACGGTTATTCCCCAGCCAGCTCAAGCAAGCAGTTGTTAATGTTGAGCTAGACTTGAGGATGGCTAAACTTTGTTGTAGACCAGAAAGGTGCAATGTCCAGGATACCTGAGGTGTGGATAGTGACATTATATAGCTTTGTCATAAGGTGGCACTATTGAACTGGGTGGAGTCGGAGGTTTTCTGTTGCTGTTCTGTCTTACTTAAGAGAGAGAGACAATCATCATCATCATAAAATCTTTATTACGGTCATAGACCAGCACAAGTAGGGTGGGGGTACAATCATTTAGAATATGTAGAACATTTTGGAAAGCTAAAAAGTATTAAAACAGAAGGTATATCTAAAGGACTATAAGAATCTAAAAGAAGGGTTAGGAGCATTAAACGGATGTGGAAGAACATAAAAGATTAGTATGTAAAAGACTATAAAGGTAAAGGGACCCCTGACCATTAGGTCCAGTCGTGGCCAACTCTGGGGTTGCGGCGTTCATCTCGCTTTACTGGCCGAGGGAGCCGGCATACAGCTTCCGGGTCATGTGGCCAGCATGACTAAGCCACTTCTGGTGAACCAGAGCAGCGCACGGAGACACCATTTACCTTCCCGCCGGAGCGGTACCTATTTATCTGTTTGCAATTTTGACATGCTTTTAAACTGATAAGTTGGCAGGAGCATGGACCGAGCATGGGAGCTCACCCCGTCATGGGGATTCAAACCACCGACCTTCTGGTTGTCAATTCCTAGGCTCTGTGGTTTAACCCACAGCGCCACCCGTGTCCCTTATAAAAGACTATAACTCCCCACTAAACATCTTACAAGACAATAATGCCCACTCACAACACAAAGAGCTCATAACCCACCTACTCTCAGCAGCCTGAAGCATCATAACCAGACACTGGAGAGACCTGCCAGGAGTAAGCATGGACCAATGGTATCAAATAGTATGGGAAACAGCCTTGTTAGAAAAACTAACCAACAAATTGAAACTGACAAGAGGACAAATAGAAGAAGATGCCTTCACCCGGTATGGTTCCCCTTTATCACATACACAGCCCAATCAGACAATGACAAAAATTCACCAACAACATACAAATCAATATGGCTAACCTGATCCAAAACACCCACCCACCTCACTCACACACGAAAACAAAGATCACCACAGCCAATCAAAGACAATCAGCCACACCCTTGGCCACCCCCAATCTCCCTCACCACCAAAGGAAAACAAGTGAATAGTAAAGAGAACCGGCACAAGAGACGCTGACACAAAGCCCCACACGTACACTGAGTAGAATAGAAGCCTTGCCCCCCGACCCCACCTCATTCACCATTCTACCTCTTTCCCCCTTTTTCTTCATAATGTGACACTAATGTCTCAACAAATGAAACTGATCTGCAGAAAATGTAACTTGGAAAAAGAGACATTGCACATGCTTTTGTAAACCAAGAAATCTTTAATAAAAATATATTTTAAAAAATAAAATGCGCTAATTATCAGTTTAGAGAGCACTCTGATGTGAGTGTTCATTAAATCTAGTTTGTGACACAGGTCATCATCCGACGAATTTAAAACCACTCTGTTGGTCTGTCTCTGCACAAAAGGCCAGTTTCTGAATAGTTATACCAGGACTGGCCAATCCCCAGGCTTTGTACTGTCTCCCAATAGCAGGATATGACATCACACACCCCTTCTGTGCCTTAAGATGTCTTGCAGCCTGACCCCTAACAGTTCTTCAGTGGGCTAGGTGCCAACTACACCTCATTGTGGTCTCAGTTCAAGCTCTGTCGTCTTCGACGCTTTTATTTAATTAAAATATTTACATCTTGCCTGACAAACCCCCAAAGCATGTGACAATCAGAAAACATTAATGGACCTTTTTTAAGGGCACAGATCACTGGAAGAGTGAAGCTATAAAAAGTCCACACCCTCATATTCAGAAATCATGACTGCAACTGATGTTTTTGGAAGCTTTCCCCGATAGCCACAGGGCGAAATAGCCTCCCCTGGAAGTGTGTTGCCTAGCAACTGGAGGCAGAGAGCACAGGCTGGTTCCATCCCTGTAGGTTAGTGTACCTGGACAGGTAGACAGTCTGCAGCTTCCATCTCTCCTCATAGCTGTAGTGGCTGATGAAGGCACTGTGGAAATCAGAGGCCTTTCTCCTGGGCATGGTTGGCCAATTGGTGTTAAAGAAGGATAGAACGTTCTTTATTTATGCTACAACAGCAGCAAGGATACTTATTGCAAAATATTGGAAGACACGAGATTTACCCACTCTGGAAGAATGGCAGATGAAGGTGATGGACTACATGGAATTGGCGGAAATGACTGGCGGAATCTGAGACCAGGGAGAAGAGTCGGTGGAAGAAGATTGGAAGAAATTTAAAGATTATCTACAGAAATACTGCAAAATTAATGAATGTTAGAATGATGTTGGATTGAAGTTAAGTGGTTTTTAGCAGCAATATTATAAAGGAATATGTAAGAATGGATTGTTAACAGGTGATAACCTAAAGTTATAATATATTAAGATAAAAGATTAAGATAAAATAAAAGAGGGAAAGGATTTGCTGAATTAACTAATTGAATTGGAATGCAAAAAGGAGGTGTGAGGAGGTCAGGGAAACAAGTAAATGAAAGATAAGATATGGAAAGACTGATTTGTTTTTAACTGTTTTTACTTTGTATTTTCATTTTTGGGGTTTTTTTTGTTTTTTTAACTTTTTTCTCTTATTTTTGTAATATGCTGAAACTTTAATAAATATCTTTTTTAAAAAAAAAGATGAAGGCACTGTGGTGAGGAAGATGTAAAATGCCTGCTCTCCAGGCCTTAACTGCTCCTGCTTTTGCTGCTCTTACGATGATCGCCTTTGCTGGAAAAACTCCTCCATGTGCCACATTTACAGCGTGCTCAGGCATGTGAAGGACACCCATCCATCAAATGTCAAAGAGATAAATAATTATACGACCTTCTGTAGACTCCTGAAGGCAGCCCTGTATCAAGACGCTTTTAATGTGTGGTGTTCTGTTGGGTTGTTGGGGTTGTTGCTGTTGTGTTTCTGTACGTTATTGTCAGGGAACTGACATCGGAGCGAGAGGCGAAGGGGAGGCTCCCAGATGATGCTGGCGAAGGACCCAGCAGCAGGGGGAGAAACAGCTCAGTAGAGGGGGAAGCCAATCAGCGCAACACCGGGGATAAAGGGAGGCAGACGGGGGAATTGGAGAGAGGGCTCCAGGACTCTTCACTGGACATCAGTGAGGAGAGCCCAGGTCCTCCGCTGCCCACGCCCTCCCTGCGCAGAAGACTCCCGCGCAGTGAGAGGAGGAGGAGACTGGGTGTCAAACAGCTTTTATGTTGGAAGAGGTTCAAGAAACACCCACTGACGGATTCTGCCAGTGACTGAGGCTGCTGCGATGAGCAAGGGCTGTGCAGTCAGAAAGGTTTAACAAGGCAAAATAACCGAGAAAGGCACCAGTTTACGCACGAGTAACTCATACCCATTACAGTTATGTTAGAAGCCACCCAGAGTGGCTGGGCAACACAGTCAGATGGGCAGACTACTACTAATAATAATAATAATAACAATTCATCGTTATTATTGCCTTCCTGCAGTCTTACATTTGCTTGTGCAGTGCTGATCCCAAGCACTTTTGCCCCAGACACAAAAGGTCCGAATGACAGAACTGCCTTCCCTGCTCATTTTAAACATTTTATTCAAGCTGGAGCTGGAAGTTGCAAAGGAGATGGAGTAGTTTCTTTGCGGGTCTTTCTCTCTCCTTTCCCTGATACCGCATCAGAACACCATAGATGATGTCTTAGAATCCTATTTATTGTACTAAATTTACGAAATTTGCAAAGACTTGCTAAAGAGGAGGAGGGAGATTCTTTTGACAAAATAAGCTGTAAACGGGCATTTCTATCCAGCTGGGGCCAGGCTGATCTTCCCTTCTGGTGGTCATGTGTCTCTGTTTCGTAGTGGCAGAGCCCAGAGTGACTCCCGGGTCTCCTGGCAGCTGGAACTCTTGGTTTATTTTTTATTTTTTTCTGGCTGGGAGGCCTTGGTCCTTCGGTTCTGCAGCCCTGGGGCAACCGGGGTTGCTTCCAGGTTGAGACATACCGTATTTTTTGCACCATAACACTCACTTTTTTCCTCCTAGAAAGTAAGGGGAAATGTCTGTGTGTGTTATGGAGCGAATGCCTGCGGGTGGTGGTGGGGATCTGCTGCAGTCGTGAGCAGAGGATCCATGGTTCCCCTTCCTTCCCTCCTCCGTGGTTACAAACATGGATCCATATGGATCCTCAGGATTTTTGCATTGGGCTTCTCCAAACTCACTGTCAGATCACATGTCTGTGGCCACAACATGAACCACAAAAATCACATATCCACTATTTCGTTTAGAATATTTTTTTCCTTGTTTTCCTCCTCTAAAAACTACGTGCGTGTTATGGTCTGGTGCGTGTTATCGAGCGAAAAATACGGGTAGTTTGCAAACGTGCCACTGAGATCTCGGGAGCAGGTCACTGGCAACAGGGTTGTTGCTTTTGTAACTGGATGTTCCCCGGGATACAAACTGGATTTCGCATGCCAACAACGCCATGCGGATACTGCAGAAAAAACTTGTGTGCATGAGGAGCACTGGTCGCACATCTGGAAGCGCCCTAGTGGGAGAATAAAGGGCAGTCATTGCTTCAGATCAGGTCTACACAACTTGTAGCCCTCTTTAGGCTAAACCCGCCCTCGCCTCTCCTTCCCTGTATTTGTAGTTCTAGCAGACAGTAAATCCAGCGCGATCACCAGCCCTCTCACTGCTACAGATGCTCGTGGGATGCATTTTGAGCACTGGGGCACTTTGGTCCATCCATCCCTGTATCTTCCTCAACCCAACTTGTATCAAGCCAGCCAGCAGACAGATGACGCTTCTGGTGACTCATGGGAAGTTAAGTATATTTTGGCTCAGCAGATGTGCACATTGGCTTGCGTTCTGGCACTTGTAGATTGATTGAGGCATGCTCAGTCCAGTCACTTAGTCTAAGCCTCTTCCTCCCTGCCAGATACAGCCTTGGGTCCTTTTTATCGGCCTAGAACACATTTGTCCTTAATGCACCTTGTTTCAATAGAATGGCTCCGGGCAGCGTTTTGCTGCAGAGGAGAAAAGAGGGACAGCTGATCTTGTTCAGCTTTAAGTCTTCGGGGAAATCTCTTTTTCTGCCTGGCGAATAAGAGATGAGGTGGTCAAAATTACTGTCCTATCCAGGACAGAAGTTTAATACCTCAACCTAGGAGCGAAAATGGAAAAGGAAATTAAGCCGAACTTGTTTCTGTGTTGCCAAGGAAAGACTACTTCCGCAAGCTACTGAGGAAGGGGTGGTTGAGATCCTGTGAACAATGCAGTGAACAAAGTCTCTTTTATGAGCTGGACTGTAGTGCAGTGGCAGACCTACATTTTGGGGAGCACTGAAGCTTGAACTGATATGGGGGCCCCTTCGCCACCAGCAACAAGGGACTCAGCTATACAGCTGCAAATAAAACGCTTTAAGTATGTTGTAAAGTGCATTATACAAATGTGACACTAGAGGGCGATGGTGAGCTATGGCAAATTATATATATATACACAGTGGTGCCTCACAAGACGAAAAGAATCCGTTCTGTGATTCTCTTCGTCTAGCGGTTTTTTCGTCTTGCGAAGCAAGCCCATTGACGGATTAGCGGATTAGCGCCATTAGTGGCTTTTAGCGGCTTTTAGCAGCTTATCTGCTGATCGGATCAGCTGATAAGCGGCTTAGCGGCTTAGAAAAGGGGGGGAAGGAAAAAAACCAGCAGGAACTCGCAAGACATTGTCGTCTTGCAAAGCAAGCCCATAGGAAATTCGTTTTGTGAAGCACCTCCAAAATGGAAAACTCTTTCGTCTAGCGAGTTTTCCGTCTTGCGAGGCATTCGTCTTGCGGGGCACCACTGTGTATATATATATATATATATATATATATATATATATATATATATATATATTAAAAAGCATTTTCACAACGTTTTTTATATGTGTCTAGATTCCACCAAGGTCTGGGGAACCACTGCTATCTTCTTAATGGGGTTGTTCCACAACATACCACTACACACGCACAAACACAAAAAGCTACACCATTTCAGATTTTGATTAAAATTGCTGCACTGGATTATCTCACGTGTCAAAGCCACTGATGTGAATAAAAATTTCCTATGCCTTATATTTTTCAAGTTATGGAGGGGGAGTGAAAATTAGAAAAAAATAGGGAAATATTATATGCGGGCATGATGCATTTTTTTAGTCAATTTATAAAAGCAATGTGAACTAAAGTAGCTTTTGGGGCCCCTCCAGGAATAGGAGCTCTGAACTTTAAGCTTCTTTAGTTTCATTGTAGAGCCATCTTTTCTGTAGTGCTTTGGGTTCACAGTCATTGTCTAAAGCAGGAGTTGGGAATCTTTTTCAGCCTGAGGCGACATTCCTTTCTGAGAAACCTTCCAGGAGATGGCAGGGCCAAAGGCAAAAATGGGCGGAATGTAAATTTTATCCATGTACAGAAAGCTAGTTTGTACACATGGGTCTTTCTGTCCTCTGTCCAGGCAAGCAAGAGTCGTCATCAAGAGTTCTATGAAATTCCAGCCAGGAAGAAACACTCAAACAAGGTGTGATGCAAAGCTTGGGTTGCCATATTTCAAAAAGTGAGCTTTGTTAGTTTTGCCCCAAAGTTGTTGAGCTTTTTCTGCAAAATCTAAAAAAAAAAAAGTTTTTGAGCTATTTTTAAGGAAATTTGCCAAAAACTAAACTTCTGACATGGGTTGCAGTACATCCAGAATTTCCCAGACAATTCAGTGATTTCCACCTGGACACTGTTGCCAACAGCTGAATTCTGCCTATGTCTTGGAAATTCCAGGCATTTGGCAAGCCTAAGCAAAGCAGGTGAAAGGTCTTACCTGGAGAAGAGTCTGTAGGGCCATGTAAGAGGCTTATAGGGCTGCATTTTGCCTCCAGGTCTAAGCATGAGAACATCTAGAAGTTATCCACAGAAGCCAAATATTACCAGCATCCCCTCTGCTGCTACCAAACTGTACATTGGCTCCAAATGGCAAATGTAGAACCAGGGAAGAGTGATGGGTGCCCCGGTTGCAGAACTTCTGGGGTGCTGCAAGGGGTGCTGCAACTATGGCATCTGTTATGTATTGAGTTGAATAGTATCCAAAATGCAGCAGTCTGATTGGTCCTAGAACAATAGGATTGAGAATGCAGCAGTCTGATTGGTCCACAGGAGCCACCCAATCCAGCTCCAGGTGGAAGTGAATCCGCAACGTGATTGGCCTACAGGAGAATCCCGGAATTAGCCAATCACGTGGGGCCCATTGTGTAAATAATGTATATAAAGCAGACATTCTGGGGGAACTTCCATTGCTCCTCACCACTATGAGCTGAATAAAGAGCATGAAATCCTCTCTCGACTCTGAGTATATTTCAGCATCTAACAGAAGGTGAGGGGCGATGGGCAGCAGATTTAGGTGTCACACAGGCCACCACTGAAATTTTAGATGCCAAGGTCTGCCACTGCAGATGGGGAGCGTGCAACACAGCTAGTCTACGACTGTTTGGACTGTGGTTCACAGCTGCCTTGCAAGAGCTGCCTATCATGGATCAAAACTGCTGAGGCATTGGAAGCTGAAGCCCCGTCTGAATGGCAGAATCTTCTTTGTAGGAGAAGGCAGTGTATTGCAGTGTGCAGAACCTTTCATGGGGTTGTGAAGATGGCATCAGCAGTCTCACATGTGTACATGTGTACATTCTTTGTACCTGCGAACACAAATAGCCCAGATGCACACTCGTGCAATTATTCACAGGTAACTAACTTTCGGGGACGCGGGTGGCGCTGTGGGTAAAACCTCAGTGCCTAGGACTTGCCGATCGTATGGTCGGCGGTTCGAATCCCCGCGGCGGGGTGAGCTCCCGTCTTTCGGTCCCAGCTCCTGCCCACCTAGCAGTTCGAAAGCACCCCTAAGTGCAAGTAGATAAATAGGTACCGCTCTGGCAGGAAGGTAAACGGCGTTTCCGTGTGCTGCGCTGGTGCTGGCTCGCCAGAGCAGCTTCGTCACGCTGCCCACGTGACCCAGAAGTGTCTCCGGACAGCGCTGGCCCCCGGCCTCTTAAGTGAGATGGGCGCACAACCCTAGAGTCGGACACGACTGGCCCATATGGGCAGGGGTACCTTTACCTTCTTAACTAACTTTCAGTGAGCATGCTGTCTGCGAACCTGCACGGACAATAGCTGAGCTGCCCAAATTGGCAAGCATACAGTCTTCCACGCAAACACTTGCATATGCTTAGAGGCAGCTTGTTTGTGTGTTCCGTGTAACAAATCAGCAAGCCTTGCTCTTCGAGATAAGCCTGATGCTAGATAACACACTGCTGTGAAAGAAGAGTAGAGGTATTACTGTTCTTTCGATTGCAAAATTGAATTATTGCCTCGGGCATGATGCTGGAGGTTCTCCTGCTTCCATATAATCTCCGGAGATGGAGAGATCCATTATTGATACTCTAGGCGTGGGTTGCATTAAATTTTTCATGACAGCTAATTTCAATAGCACCTTTCGTTGCACAGTATACTCTCAACCCACCAGGGTCTTCTCTGTGCTTCCCTCTCTCATGTCTCGAGGCTGACAGATGGATAGCGGCTGCAGCTTGCCTCGCAAAAGCCGGGTGTCGAGCCAGTGAAGAATGGCCGCCTCCATCTTGCCTCAATTTCTCAGCAATGGGGAACCAAGCTATTTTTTACCTCCTGTCGTGCCAAGTGTCCTCCTTCTGTATCATGTGCTGACAAAGGATGGCAATCCCGTTCTTTTTCCCAAGGTGACAGAATTGTAGAGGACATAATGATACAACTGCGTTTGGCTAAAGCGGTGTACGTTTCCTTCGGAGTGAGTCCCACTGAACTGGGCTGTAAGAAGAAGAAGAGGAGTTTGAATTTGATATCCCGCTTTATCACTGCCCAAAGCGGCCAACATTCTCCTTTCCCTTCCTCCCCCACAACAAACACTCTGTGAGGTGAGTGGGGCTGAGAGACTTCAGAGAAGTGTGACTGGCCCAAGGTCACCCAGCGGCTGCATGTGGAGGAGCAGAGACGCGAACCCGGTTCCCCAGATTACGAGACTACCGCTCTTAACCACTACACCACACTGGCTCTAGGAAATCTGGGGCTAGGAAATCTGCAGAATGAATCCCTGATAGCAGGACAGAGGTGAGGAGAGGGAAACCTGCAGTCTTTACATTTTAGGCTGACTTGTAAATCCCTCCCATTCCCATGAATTGGGCCCAGAAAATAAACTGACAATCAGTGCAGCTGTTTTAAAATGGGAGTTACCTGAAACTTGTTTTGATGAATTGGAAGAGCCGCAAAAAGATTCAATTGAGCACATGGATTGATAATATGGACAGATTAGCTACATACGAACAAATTGCATGTCGACGCAAAATAAGAATGGATAAATATGAAGAAATCTGGAACGAATATTTAAGTAATAAGGCGGATAGTGGTGGGAAGTAGGGGGAGGAGAGGTGGGAAAATATTGTTTAAAAAGGTGTAGTCGTAGGTATATCAGTGTATTCAAATCTGAATTGTCAAATTGTGTTATTATTGTTATTATGGTTTTTGTTGTATGTCTTTTGCGGCTGATGTTTGTATCGAAAAAATGATTAAACAAATTAACCCTTGAACACTTTAAAAAGGGGGGGAGTTACCTGAGTTCTAAATGGATCCCCCAGCCAGTAAATCTGCATTTTGGACCCACCTGAAGTCTCCAAATCATCTTCAAGAGCAGCCCCACAAAAAGCATGTTGGGACCATCCAGTCTGGAGGTTACCAGAGTATCATAGTGCTGACCTCTTCAGCTGTAGCACAGACCCACTCAACGAAGGTGAGGGCACCCCATGATTTCCCTGTATTACTTCCACTTTAGCATATCTGGAGTCAGAGATACCAGTCTTCCAAAATTGTAGGGGTCTGGCATGATTAGCGCATGTGTGATGCCGCACACAAAAGGCTCGTCTCCCTACACCGTGCAGCCCACTGCAGTCTTCCACGACATCGTTTCTTCTGGATGAGGCTGAGTGCTCTGGCGGAGCCGGGTACTGTAGCTGTGCTGTGCGTCACAGAGAAAATAATGATTTTTGCTTCTGTTTTCTGATGCCTTAATGTTTCCATTAGTGCGCTTAATAAGGATGTGGCACACTGCACTAAGTGCACCATTGGTTTACTTTAAATGTGCCCATAAATCGTGGCATTCCTGAAACTGTTCACCCCTTTCTTTGGGGGGTCACTCATTGAGAGAGAAAGGGGAGGCCACTGGCTTGCAACTGGCTGCTTCTCTCTTGCTTTGGCAGCCTCCTGTTCACAATTCCCTGCGCACTGGTGATCTTTCGCCTGCAGCAAGGATGGAATTTGGCATTTGCTAGGGGTTTCTGGAGTGAGGCTGAGGTTTCCAACCAAAAGAAGCCTTCTATGGGAGTAAACAAATTGAAAGAACAAACAGCCAGAGACCACACATATGGTTAATGACAACATCTTGCAATTGGAAATGGCAGATGCTGTTGAAATAATGGCCTACAGGAAGAGTCGCAAGCTGTTTTTGTGGAAGGCTTGTGGCTCTGTACCGGAGCACACACTTTGCATGCAAAAGGTCCCAGATTCAGTCCCTGGCATCTCTGAGTTGGGTTGGGAAAGGCTGAAGCTTCAGAGAGCCACTGCTAGTCAGATGAGCTAATGGCCGCGATAGATGGGCGCTTCCCGTGCTGCTTCGGTTTTGACTTTTGTGCCACAGTAGGTACAAACATGTGCTGTGATGAAGACAGAGAAATCTATTCTCACTATATTGCATCAGAGAGACTGTGACCACCCTGTTTTCACGTTTTCCACCTGCAATTTGTTCTCTCTTCCCCCACCAGTCCAGCTCGTGGGTCCCCAGTGATTCTTCCCCTGCTGAACCATCCTAATCACTTCCCATAATTAATCCAGAGTGCCAGTGCCAATGGGATTTCTCAGTGGTGGAACTTGGGCTCTCAGATTTCAGTGGTGCCTCTTAGGGTTGCCATATTTCAAAAAGTAAAAACCAGGACGTCCTGAATTAGTTTTTTGGGTTTTTTTGGAAACCACCAAAATTGTTGATTTTTTGATTGACTTGCCTAAGATCCAGGACAAAGCGCCGCCTTTCAGAAATTCCCTCCGGACCTCAATTCCACCTTTGAAATCCCAATAATGTCCAGAAAAATCCAGATGTATGGCAGCCCTAGTTCCATTCTAAATAATAGTTGTGGCATCCCTTGTGCTCCCCTAATCCGCCTCTGGACAAACCTTGGCCCCTGGCCCTTTGTCAGTATCCCCTGCAAGGGTTAAGGGGAGAGGTCTCTACCCAGGCATAATGTTAGTGAATAATGCTAAAGGCTGGCTATATGCCTTCAACCCAACACAGTTACCCCAAGCTAGCTGTTTGGCAGTCAGAGCTATATGAAAAAAGGGCTTTGTTTGCCTTCTGCCCTGTTGTTAACTGTGCAAACATGCGGTTATCTTCTTTACAATGGAAATGCTGCACCTTTACTTACTAGGGGAAAAGGCTGTGTTAATAACCTATTCTGGGATTTCAGTACTATGTTTGGAAGCAGTCCAGCCTTTTCCTCTTTCACCACAACCTGCAACAGAGGGGACCTGCTTCTAATTGTTTCCTTTATGTGTCTTCCTCCTCTTCTCGCTGACTTCCTCCTTTCTCTTTTATTTTCTTTTTAAAAAAAGAATAAGCCCAAAGGTTTTAATGATAGTGAAGACAAAATCCAAATGCTGGTGGTTCTCCAGCTTAAGCTAGACCAAGATATGCAACCAGACCTATCCACTGAAGATCAGGCCAGAGCTATGGTCCCCCGTGGATCACTTGAACATTGTTGAGGGTCTTAGCAGACCATTTTATGGCTCTTCTGCTGGTAGTGGCAATTATTTAAAAAACTGTGCTTAGATACTGTATGATTTTTCAATTCAATTTCCATTGCTTCTCTTTGAATTCCATAGATAAAACATAACAGAAATAGAAGAGGCAACAAAAACACAATTCAACATCAATGTGAATGTTTAATGTGATGGATGTGCTTCTCATTCTTGTCTTTCTGGCTGCTACTCCTCTCCAATGGCTCCTCCTGTCACTTCCAGTCCACCCTGCTCACCTTCCAGGTGGACCATCAGCTTCTTAGAATTAAACAGCTTCTGCGTAGCTGCTGCTCCTGCTGTTCTTCATGGATGTGCTGTGGACTACCTGAGTGAAGTTCATGGACCACTGGTGATCCATGAGCAAGTTTGGGGACCCCTGGTCTATAGCATACATTGAGCTGGAGCTTCTCATCCGCTTGTATTTCATAGAATCATAGAGTTGGAAGAGACCACAAGGGCCATCGAGTCCAACCCCCTGCCAAGCAGGAAACACCATCAGAGTGTTTGGTCTGTTAATTATAGGTCCACTCTGCTCCATGGACTGAGGGCAGGTTTAAAAGTAGGTAAAAGTAAAGGACCCCTGACAGTTAAGTCCAGTCGCAAATGACTCTGGGGTTGTGGTGCTCATCTCACTTTACTGGCTAAGGGAGCCAACTTTTTCCCACAGACAGTTTTTCTGGGTCATGTGGCCAGCATGACTAAGCCAACTCCTGGCAGCCATCGATGAGATCGCACCTAAGCGCCCTCTGCGACCCCGCAGAAACCGGGCTCCCTGGTTTACCGAGGAGCTCCGGAAAATGAAGCGGGACCTCAGACGGCTAGAGCGAGTATGGCGGGGTGCCCGTGACGGAGCCTCAAGAACATCTTATAGGGCTTTTATGAAAACCTACAAGATGGCGGTGAAGGCTGCTAAGAAGTCATACTTCTCGGCCTCCATTGCATCCGCTAGCTCTCGCCCAGCGCAATTATTTAGTATAATCAGGTCTTTAACGTCCCTTGCAGGACAGCCAAATTTAAATAACAATTTGACACTTAGCTGTGAGGCATTTGCGAGCTTTTTTGCGGAGAAGGTCTTGTTGCTCCGCCATGACCTCCCTGCCAATTTGGATACAATAAAGGAACTGGAGGCCCCTCAACTGTCCTCGGGCCCAGTATTGGACCACTTCGACCGGATATCCCTAGCCGATGTGGACAGACTCCTCCGAGCTGGAAAGCCCACCACCTGTCCTCTTGACCCGTGCCCGTCTTGGCTGATTAGAGCGTGTCCAGACGAGGTGCGGGCCCTCCTGGGGGATATCATCAATTTGTCCCTTGGCACGGGGACATTCCCAGGGGAACTGAAGGAGGCAGTGGTGCGCCCGCTCTTAAAGAAAACATCATTAGATCCTTTAGATCTATCCAATTACCGCCCGGTTTCGAATCTTCCGTTCCTGGGTAAGGTGATTGAGAGAGCGGTTGCCGAACAGCTTGGTGGGTTTCTGGATGAAACATCGGCTCTGGATCCATTCCAGTCCGGCTTCCGCGCTGGTCATGGGACCGAGACGGCTCTGGTCGCCCTAACAGATGATCTTCGTAGACAGCTGGATCGAGGCGGGTCGGGGCTGCTGATTCTTCTAGATCTATCAGCAGCTTTCGACATGGTCGATCACGAACTTCTGGACCACCGCCTTACCGACGTGGGGATCCAGGGCACAGTCCTTCAATGGCTGCGCTCGTTTCTCTCTGGTCGGGGACAGAGGGTGGCGCTTGGGGGGGAATTGTCATCACGCCACTCCTTGGTGTGTGGAGTGCCTCAGGGTGCAATTCTCTCCCCGATGCTTTTCAACATCTTTATGCGCCCCCTCGCCCAGCTTGTCCGGAGTTTTGGGCTGGGTTGCCATCAGTATGCCGATGACACCCAACTCTATCTATTGATGGATGGCCATCCTGACTCGGCCCCAGATACACTGACCAGATGTCTGGAAGCTGTGGCTGGATGGTTACGTGGGAGCCGGTTTAAGCTAAATCCTTCGAAGACAGAGGTCCTGTGGCTGGGACGGGGCGATATGGGATTGGGGGGGCAACTCCCATCTCTTGCGGGTGCGCAATTAGTGCCAGCACCATCTGTTAAGAGTTTGGGTGTAATCTTCGACGCCTCCCTTTCCATGGAGGCGCAGATTGCAGCTATAACAAAGGCGGCATTTTTCCATCTCCGCCAAGCTAAGCAGTTGGCTCCTTACCTCTCTCGCCCTGACCTAGCCACTGTGATCCACGCGACGGTCACCTCCAGATTGGATTATTGTAACTCGCTCTACGTGGGGCTGTCCTTGAGACTGACCCAGAAACTCAGCGGGTGCAGAATGCTGCAGCGAGACTCCTTACGAGGTCTTCGCTGCGAGATCACATTCACCCGGTGCTACACCAGCTGCACTGGCTCCCGGTGGAGTACAGGATCAGATTTAAGGTGCTGGTTTTAACCTTTAAAGCCCTATACGGCCTAGGACCCTCGTACCTACGGGACCACCTCTCCTGGTATGCCCCACAGAGAAACTTACGGTCTTCAAATAAAAACATCTTGAAGGTCCCAGGCCACAGAGAAGTTAGGCTGGCCTCAACTAGAGCCAGGGCTTTTTTGGCTGTGGCTCCGATCTGGTGGAACACTCTGTCACAAGAGACCAGGGCCCTGCGGGACTTGACATCTTTCCGCAGGGCCTGCAAGACAGAGCTGTTCCACCAGGCCTTTGGCCAGGGCACAGCCTGACTCCCTCCCTCGGCAATCTTCGCGGAGCTCTGGCCCAATGATTGCCAGTGGCCTGAATTAATTAATTTTACAATGAATGATTTTAGAGTGTTGTTTATGTTATACTTTTATACTGTTTTATTGCTGTTAGCCGCCCTGAGCCCGGCTTCGGCTGGGGAGGGCGGGATATAAATAAAATTTATTATTATTATTATTATTAAGCCACTTCTGGCGAAACCAGAGCAGCGCATGAAAACGATGTTTACCTTCCTGCCAGAGTGGTACCTATTTATCAACTTGCACTTTGACATGCTTTCGAACTGCTAGGTTGACAGGAGCAGGGACCGAGCAATAGGAGCTCACCCCCGTCGTGGGGATTCGAACTGCCAACCTTCTGATCTGCAAGCCCTGGGCTCTGTGGTTTAGACCACAGTAAATTCTTAACAGGTGCCTGACCATTAGCTTCTGCACAGCAGGGGACATACCTAAGCATCTGCAAAGTTTTCCACATTTTACGGTTGCCATCTGGAGAATTTTCTCTAACATCTATCTATACTTACTGCGTAGTTATGTTTACAGAAATAAAAACATTTCTAGGGAGTACCTGATCATGGATGGATGGAAAGAAAGGTCAAAGTATGGATTTCCCAAGAACTAAAAAATAAGACAGAAGCAGGAATACTAATACTAATAATAATATTAGCCACTCTGGGCAGCTCCCAACAAAATATTAAAAACACAATAAAACCTCAACCATTAAAATCTTCCCTGAACAGAGCTGCCTACAGATGTCTTATAAAAGTCAAATAGTTGTTTATCTCTTTGACCTCTAATGGGAGGACGTTCCACAGGGTGGTCACCACTACCAAGAAGGCCCTCTGCCTGGTTCCCTGTGACCACAGTTCTCACAGTAGGGGAACCACCAGAAGGCCCTTGGTGCTGGATCTCAGTGTCCAGGCTGAATGACGGGAATGGAGACACTTCTTCGGGTATACAGGGCAGAAGCCGTTTAGGGCTTTAAAGGTCAGCACCAACACTTTGAATTGTGCTCAGAAACATACTGGGGGCCAGTGTTATGTGGTCCCGGCAGCCACTCCCAGTCACCAGTCTAGCTGCTACGTTCTGGAATAGTTGTAGTTTCCAAGTCCCCTTCAAAGGTAGCCCCATGTAGAGCGCATTGCAGTAGTCCAAGAGGGAGATAACCAGCGCATGTACCACTCTGGTGACAGCTGTGAGTCCAATATGACCCCCAGGTTGCACAGCTGGTCCTTCAGTGGTACAGCTAACCCATTCAGGACCAGGAAAAGTACACTAAAGGGGAGGGATAAGAAGCATCTCTTTAGGACCACCAGAATTCCTAGTGCCTAGTGTCCGAACAACTCATTTACCCATCAGACTCCTGAGGTCACTTGTTGGATGAAAACACTGCAAGGTGGAAGCAGCCAGGCTGACTCAGCTCAAAGAAATTGATAAGGTACCTAAACATTTTGCTTCGTAACTTTCTTTTTAGGAGTACAAGACACACAAACTGTCTCTCTCTCTCTAACAAAAACTCAAAGTCTGGGGGCCTTTCTGGCTGTGGGTCCAGTAAATCAGGACCCTCTGCTCCAGCTTCTCATATAGCCCTAGTCCTAACCACAGGCTTAGCCTAAAGGACATAAGGAGAAGAGAAGGCATAAAGTTAGACTAACTATTAGGATAGCAGAAAGAACTGGTCACATGAAGCTGATTAGAACTTTTAATTGATAGGCACTTGTATTATCAGCTGGGAGAGGGTTCTGTTGAATGAAACATTCTTATACATATGTTATCAAATATTATCAAAGATTGCTGCATTCCCTGCTGGCTCGTCTGCTACCGCCAGGAGTGTGTCACCTGTGTTGAAATAAAACTCAGTTGCCCATCTCGCCAGCTTCTTTGCACAGAATATGGGGTATGGCCAACCTGTCTCCTCTCAGGCAGCAGAAAGTCCCTGCACAGAGTTATCCTTATGGGGCTATCCTCTTGCAGTGGAAATTTAAGTTTCTTCCTAGTGTGGAGGCTTGATTGGTTAATTAGTACTGCTACTGGGGGTGGGGGGAGCGGAGTTTAAAAATAAGGAAACCTGGACCCATGTCAGGACAGCTGGTGAATGATTTATAAATCTACAAATAAGGAAGTGGCTGAGAAGAAGAGGGAGGAGAACAGGCAAGCTCTTTGATCCGCAGAAAATCACAAGCCTGGCTCTCCCCATTTATGTGAATATGAAGTTAGTGTGTTGATAAAAAAAGGAGGAACGGAGGCATAAATACATTTATGGAAGAATGGAAAGGTTAACTGAGGGAGTTGCATGTTATATTTGTGGCAAAATAATAAAACAGTTTGCACAAGGCTGCCGCTGCCCTTTTATTTATCGTTTTTGTTTTGACTTTCAGTTTTCTCCTGCATTTTCTGGTGGTGGAGGAGGGAATAACTATCCAGCCAATGTGTTGGACCTGATTTAAATATACAAGTATTTAGCATGCATAGTTTTTATTCTTTAAATCTCAGTCATGGCAAGGGGAATAAAATCAGAACTTGGACCATGGCACAGGAAGGGCTTTTTAACCATTTCCCCACACTCTCTGAAAGATAATCCTTCCCCCACACTGCTATCCTATACTTGTTCATCTTGCTTTTTAAAGATATGACAAGAAAGGGTCTAAAAAGGAGGAAACCGTATGCAAGATTCCATAAATTCCATATGAATTTAGCTTCCACATTTGACATTAGTGTTGTTCACTTATTTTGTTTTGTATGCCTACGACTCCTGCCAGTCTTAATAATATTAATAATATCTACCGAATAACCATTAGTTACGTCACACTTTTTCCAATATCTCCAGATAGGACCTATACCAAGACTGTGATAATGTGCACATTTAACTGAATAGGTTAAAAAGCAGATCGTCCATTCATTAAAAACTTAATTGATGGGTGGTCATAGTGGCAGTGCACCCAAGCTAAATAAAACTATGCACAATAACGAGATGAAATGTAATATACATATCTTTTGCACAATGAATGTGACAAAAGGGGAAGGATTGTGTGTGTTCTAACAAAAAGGAACACTAGAGGGCACCTGACATCTCCCTAGAATCTCGACATCCCTATTTCAGGCACAATACTGTATTTTGTTTACATAGATCTCTCCACTCACCATTGTGTTTTAAGAAGAGCATTGGTATGGTCTGGGATGTTTTACCTGGACCCAGAAGCAGTGGCGTAGCATTGGTTGTCAGCACCCGGGGCAAGGCAAGTAATTTGCGCTCCCTAACCCGTGGATTTTAGTAGGGGCAGAGAGCTGCGAGTGCGCCCCCCCCCAGATGTTGCGCCTGGTGCGGCTGGCCCCCCCTGCACCCCCCACACTACGCCACTGCCCAGAAGAGAAGAGTTCAAATTCCTGCTCATCCATTATTACCATTAGCAAGATACATCTTAGGCTCTTTATGGAACAGAGAAAATGTTGTAAATCTCCCTTAAATGGTTTTGAGGCTAATGTTGGTGAACGACTTTCCCCACTATGCAGATAGGGACAGGATAGGTTCTTACTGGCCGGTGTCAGCAATGACAAGGACCAGGTTTATCCCCCACCTAATTAGTGGTGTCCCAAAATGTATCCCTTTTAGAAGAACATAGAACTGAGGATCAACCTGAGTTTTGTAGATTCTCCTACCTAGGCAAACATGTCCCATTCATTCTTATGGGATAGTTATAAATCACTACACTTGAAGATGGGAGAACTTGCAATTGGGAAAAGAGAGTCAGAGAGATCACCTATTTGCAGGCGTTTAATGGATAGGGTTGCGGGTCACACTGTGGCCTAAACCACTGAGCCTAGGGCTTGCCAGTCAGAAGGTCCCCGTTGGCATTTCCGTGCGCTGCTCTGGTTTTGCCAGAAGTGGCTTAGTCATGCTGGCCACGTGACCCAGAAAAACCGTCAGTGGACAAACATCGGCTCCCTTGAGTCATTCACGACTGGACTGAACTGTCACGGATCTTTACCTTTTAATGGGTGGTTGGGAGAGCTGTAAGGACACGGGTGGCGCTGTGGGTTAAACCACAGAGCCTGGGGCTTGCCAATCAGGTCGGCGGTTCGAATCCCCGCGATGGGGTGGGCTCCTGTTGCTCAGTCCCTGCTCCTGCCAACCTAGCAGTTTGAAAGCACGTCAAAGTGCAAGTAGATAAATAGGTACCGCTCCAGTGGGAAGGTAAACGGTGTTTCCGTGTGCTTAGAAGCAGCTTAGTCATGCTGGCCACATGACCCGGAAGCTGTACGCCGGCTCCCTTGGCCAATAAAGCGAGATGAGCGCCGCAACCCCGGAGTCGGTCACGACTGGACCTAATGGTCAGGGGTCCCTTTACCTAGGAGAGCTGTGCTATTCCACAAGGCAGGGGAAGGTTTGGACCAGTTTTCCTTCTTCTAGATGGGCTGCCTTCCCAGTGGATGAGCCCCATCTGCCCCTCTACAGCACATGCAGAAAGCACTTTAACCACTGGACTCACTATTGGTCTTGTCTAACCTGCCAGAGTCCCTAAGCCACCAAAGGTTTTAGATAACATTGGCTACCCTCACCTGCTTTAGCCAGCTGGTCAGTCATTCCTGCGGTGGGGCTGCTTCTAGGAGCCACAGGTGAGAGCCAAGTGCAGAGTGGGGACAAAAGGTGGGCGTACTATTCCAGCAGCACAGTGTCCCCCCGTCAAGTTACTACCCCTGCCCTAGCACCCCAACTCTCAAGTGCATGAAAAAACTTGTGTATTCATTAGGCACTGCCCAAATTACTTAGGAAGCCCAAACCTCCTTGCCTGACGCCAAAATGAAAAAGTTGGCACCAGGTAGATCTCCCTGGGGAAAGTGTTTGATAGATGGAGAAGCTACTGCAGGAAAAACCACCCTCCTTGGAAGTGATAAGCAGAGCCTCCAGTAACGATCTCAGGCTCTGGGGCAGGTTCATATGCAGAAAAGGGACAAGCTGTGGGGGTGATAATGAATTGGCACTCTGCATGTGTCAATCTTCAGAAGACCTAGCATGAAAGTGTAAGAATCAGAGAAACGCTGAAGTAGAAAGGGTTTGGTGGCTGCATTCTTTTTGCAATTGCTGGGCTTGATCCTAAGAAGTTACAACTTGCAGCACTCCATAAAACATTTTTTATGCACGGGCCAACACCTATTTCTAATTAAGCAAAACCGGTTATGAGACAATGGTTATAAAATGATTTTTTTAAAAAAATTAATTGTATTTTCAGTTTCTACTTTTTTCCCTTGGTCATTTTGTGCATGTGAGGAAGAAATACAAGAATAGATTGGGCACTTTTTTCCCAGAGGGGAAATGCTTCAACCCAGAGTGATTTCTTAAAACAATCGTTGTAGTGGCTTAAACTGCAAGTTCGTAGTTTGTTATGTAAGAATCCACTTCCTGAGCAGCAAGAGGCCTATTAATATTGTTTTGCATTTCCTGGGGCCGGGCTTCTCCGATTGTTTATTAGAGGCAAAAAAAGACACAAAACTCTCTATACAAAGCTCTCCCATTCCCCCCTCTTGCTTTTAAAAGAAACCGGAGACTCTGAAATGCAGTGTTGGGGAACAAGGACTTCAGTTCCACTCATCTGTGAACATTAGCCATGCAGTCTGGGGGTGGTGGGAGTGCAACAGTATTTGGGTCACAGGTACGTTATCACTTATTTCTTCCTCTGTATACCTTCCAGCAGGGGAGAAGAGCAAATGAAGACAGGTACTGTAGGGAAGGAATGGCAAAACCCTTTCTCAAAGCTCAGGAGCTAAAGAAACAGTGGGTAACCTTTTGCAAATGTCAACTCGGCCACTTCGTGTGATCCACTTGGTTTATTTTATGCCAGTGCTGCTACACTGAGCAATGCCACAATGTGTTGAATAGCTGTGGGGCTGGATTAAAAGATGAGCAAACCGCTGTTCCTGTCGAGTTCAGTTTGTGCTTTGTGTTTACTTTTTTAACAAGACGGTGCCCTTAACCAGTAGAGGGCCCCATTTGTTTGCTTGCACAGGGATGTGCCAAGGAAGTTCTGAAATGCCTTTCCAGCTGCAGTTTCCACATAGCCCTTGAAAAATCAGATTAGAGGCACAAAAGCAAAGCAGAACAATAGGCATTCCTGTCAGCTGCTTCTGTGAACAGGATGTCTTGGGAGCTTGTGTGAGCTGTTTCAAAGTCCTCAGTAAATAGCCAGACACATACGACAGCATTTATTCAGTTTTATTGCAGGAAGGAGAGTGTATTTCTAACATCTTTCATTCCAGTTCTAAGTCTGTTATTATATACTGGCAGGCAATACTTGAAGGCGCAGCAGCTCAAGAGAACAGGGTGCCTGAATTTTCATTACTGTCTAGGAGGAATATCATCAGCTCTCAGCTCTTTGGTGGCCTATCGCCAAAACCATTTATTTGTGAAAATACATGAAAACAAAGCTGAAAAACAAAACTTCAGTTTGACTTACCATTTATCACCCCGTAAGGCGGCAAGTTTTGTGGTTTTTCTAACTTCCTGTTTACAAAACTCTTCACATTAACTTGTCTGCTAGGAAACCGCGGCCGTGTTCTAGAGGGCAACTGCAGGATACCCGGGGTGTTAGCCAGACCTTACTGAATAAAATGGGAGTGCTTGCTGTTTCTCATTTATTGATGAACAGTTCAAAAGTCCGTGAATAAAAATTCTTATTTGCACTATTAAGGGGTTATTCACCCATGCATATATATCACTTGATGACTTGCTGCAGGCTAAGTATGTTGATCTTTAGGTGAGTAAAGCTCTGCCTGGAACTTTCACAGGTGCAGGTCATTGCTTGATGTTGGGGTTAAGTTCAGGTATGAACCAAGGCTTAGCAAGACTAACAGGTGTAAATTCCGCTCTGCCCTATTTGCCACCATGCCAGAGCAAGCAGGACTGCTTTGTCCCAGTCTCCAGAAGTGGAACACAGAGAGGCATAAGTTGGGAGAAGCCAGTTTCACTTTATGTTCAGTCTCGGTGTTCTTCGGCTATGCAAGCCAGCAATAAAGAAAGATGAAGGGGGGTGGGGTCTGTAAGAGATGGAATTTAAAATGGAAAGTTTCTCTGACAAGTTCAGAGAACTCCCTTTGCTGCCTTCAAGAGCTCTGAGAAGTATGGGAGGGTAAGGAAGAGTTAAAAGTCTGCCTTGAGCTCACTCAGCGAGTTGAAAGCTGGACAGGGATTGAAATCCTTCCTCCCTGCTCCAAGGCCAAAACTCTTTATCAACTCCCCAACACCAGTGTTTTGAAGTCTAGACATAGTTGAGAAAAACTCCCACCTCATTGTGGTAATTAAATTTAAGCAAAAGATAAGGAAATTGAGATTACTACAGCCTTGTCCAGCAGCAAGCACAGCGGTAGCACAAGCTGTGGTTTGCTCTTGCTAAAAGTCTCAGCTTTTGTTTACAGTATTTGCCTGCTTAGTTGCACAGGAAAAAATATCTTAGCAACAGAAAAATCAACTTCTACCTCCCCGTGGGTCTTTTTCTTTCTTTCTTCTTTTCTCTATCTTATTGTGTTATTGCTTCTCTCAGTTGCTTTTAAACTTGTACTTTCTGTAGAATGGCTGGGCGCATTTTAGAGCAGTCAACCACGTAAAGACCTTTGGGTCTGCATTCTTTAACTTGCCTTGTTCTTTTAGCAGGACAACAGCTTCTTCAAGCCTTCTAATGTCTGAAGAACTTGAAGCCTGTCTTTCGGAACAAATCACGTGTTCTTCTCCTTCTGTTGCATATAAAAGGAGAATACAGCTTACTCCAGCAGGAGAAAGGGGACGGTGGATTAATGGACAGGACCTTGCACAACTCTTCCTAGTACAGTGGTGCCTCGCAAGACGAAAAGAATCCGTTCTGTGATTCTCTTCGTCTAGCGGTTTTTTCGTCTTGTGAAGCAAGCCCACTGATGGATTAGCGGATTAGCGGTTTATCTGCTGATCGGATCAGCTGCTAAGCGGCTTAGCGGCTTAGAAAAAAGGGGGGGAGGGAAAAAACCAGCAGGAACTTGCAAGACATTGTCCTCTTGCGAAGCAAGCCCATAGGAAATTCGCGAGTTTTCCGTCTTGCGAGGCATTCGTCTAGCGGGGCACCACTGTAGAGCTCGCCCAAGTTTCATCTTTGTATGCACCACACACGTACCAATGCAGGCAGCTGTTTTACCTACATGTATAGCCATTTTTTAAAAAAAAAAATGAGATATGGGTTTTCTGGTATATCAGACTTATACAATATAGTTTAATAATAATAATAAGTGTCACACCTGCCCCCCACCCACTCGTGAAGGGGCACCCTCACCAAAGTAGCAGGCAATATAGTGTTAGATGGCACCCAGCAAAACACAAGAACCCACCCCACACAATTCACTTCAGTATGCCCAGTTGAGCCATATACAACTGTATGTCCCCCCCATACTGTTCAGAGCAGGAAAATCCACATTAAATTGGGGGAGCGGTGAAGGCTGCCAGTTGGATGAGGACATCATGTTGACGATGCAAAAAAACATGCACACGTGGGATGCAATGAAACCAATTTAAACTGCTGTGTGTACAGTTTTGACAGCCATTTGCCCAAGGTCACCAGTTGGGCTTGAAGAAGAGAGATTTGAACCTGGTATTCAAATCTAAAAGCTGCCACTGAAAAGAGCAACAAAACCTGAGGCTACTTTGGTTAATACACGGGCATCTAGAATGTAGCTTAGGGCTGAAGAAATCCTCCTTTTACCAGAAATGAAATCCACATTGTTCTACTTTCAACTCTGCTAAGACAGCTGTAATAGAGAAGATGAAAGAGGGAGATGTCCTTCTGCGCTTTCAATGGGACAGGGTGAAATTAAACAAATGTAGCTTTGCAACCACACTGATCGAGGTGAAAAGAATATGTGCACCTCTTATGTTTCTTCTACCTCCAGCCATTAGGGTGAGGGGAAAATTGCAGCCCTTTAGAAAAAAAGGGGGGCAGATGCTTTTGTACAGCTGCAAACACTACACTGGCAAATTTTCTTCATCACGGTTTCCCTTCCAGTGAAGTTGTGTGAGTGACACTGCTAGAGAAGGGTAAGACGCTGTGACAGGAGGCTGCCTGTCACTCAGCCTATGTACTGAAAAGGCTCCAAAGATGTAACAGGAAGCACAGCAATCTTGAAACTAGGCTGCCACCTAATTGTTTCCTGATGGCGGGAGGGGGAGAACATCTCTCAAAAGGAAATTCCCTCCTCAACCCCTGCTGCTAACATTCCTCTATGCCAAACAAGATTTCCATCTCTATGAACCCAGTATCAGTTTCAGCAAAGCCAACAAGGGAGTCTCAATCACACCACCACTGCCCCCAATATCTGTAATGAAACTCCAGTTCTAAAGCAGATACAGGGGCTTCCTGTTTGTTCCCAGATCCAATTCAAGGTGCTCATCTTTTTGTGTAAAGCCCTAAACAACTTAAGTCTTCTTAGTCCTACAGGTAGTACCACCACCTTCACAGAAGGGAGAAGTAAAAAAACACACACATTTAAAATAGGATACATGTCCCAATTGTCAATTATGGATGGAAATAAAGCGAAGGCATAAATATAGCTAGTTACAAAAATATTACCAAATATATTCTAGGACAACCATACACATGCTTCCTAGAGCAGCCGCCATGGTGGTGGGAGCAGCATGAAGAGAGGATGGGCAAGGGGAGAAAGTCATTCCCCTCTCTCCTGCCCTTGGAGGGGGGGCAGGAATGCAACCTCCACACCAATTGGGGGTTGTCTGTACGCCAATATATCGTTCCATCAGTATTCATGGTGCTTTAACACATAAAAGGGGAAATGTTCCTGCCCAACGCCCTTGCAATCTCAAATTTAATCTTTTTTTGGAAGGAGGCAGAGAAGAGGAAGGACGTAGAGGCAGGGCAAGAGCAGAACGAACACGCAATTGTTAGTTCCATTTGCTTAGGCTTGACTGTAATAGGGCTGGGGAACTGGGCTGTTGAATCAAAGGCTTTGTGGGAAAGATGGGCTTTGAAAGTAGCAAGAGATGGAATCGTACAGGTATTCCAGAAGGCAGTGCCAAGCTCACATGGAATAGAACTCTTCCAACCAGGTGTAAATGTTTGTCACAAGAATGTCCAGAAGGAAAACACAAGTAGGGACAAAACTAGCAAGTCATTTAGTGTTCTGCACTCGGGGGCATTTCTACAAGTTGGAACTAGTGGATGATAGGGGAGAGGCTCATGTTTTCTTCACACTTTGTAATGGCAGGGCCTATTCACCATACACACCCTGCAACTGCTGGCAATTCAAACTTAGCTTGATGTAGCAAAATGAATCTGTTGAAATCTTGCATTTTTGCATACTGATTAAGGTGGTGCAGAACAGAAGTACACTATTTATTTACAGTGGTTCACATAAGCCGGCCAGCTACTGATTCCCCCCCCCCATGCAATCTCTAACATATAGTGGTGCAGTTAGGTAATTTTAGATTCTGAAATTAAACATTGTTAAGGAGTGAGTTCAACTTTTCTCCACTATCTATCCTTGAAAGCCCATTGTTCTTGGGAGTAGAACTCCAATTTTGTTTCATTCCACCTTATCTCCACCATAAATATAAAGGTAAAGGTACCCCTGACTGTTAGGTCCAGTCATGGACGACTCTGGGGTTGTGGCGCTCATCTCGCTCTATAGGCCGAGGGAGCCGGCATTTGTCTGCACACAGCTTCCAGGTCATGTGGCCAGCATGACTAAGCTGCTTCTGGTGAGCCAGAGCAGCGCACGGAAACGCCGTTCACAGAAACCAAAACAGTGCAGGCCTCGTGATCCCAGCAACTCTTCCCACTAGGTCTTGCTCCAATGAGGCAGTTGCAAGGACTGAAGGTCCCTGCCTTCCTAACATGCTCTAAGGCTCCTTCTCTCCAAGGTTTTCCCCACCAGTCTCAAACTGCATCTGCACACAACCAATCTCTGCTCTGCTCTTTTCATTTTTTCCTGTGTTCTAGGAGACTGGGGGGGGGGAGAGAGAGCTGGTCGCAGAAGGGGGACACTCCCTGGATTCTTCAGCAGCGTGTCTCAGCTGTCTCTTGGTCAACCTCCTCTCCAGTCTCTGCATCTGAACTGCTCTCTGCTGCAGCCTCTTCCTTCTCACTAAACCCTGTTGCCTATTTTGTTTCCGACACCTCCTCCTCCTCCCAGTCTGCTCCCTCTGACCACTCATTATCATTGTCCCACCACCACACCCCTCGCTCTTGAGCCTTCTTCTTTTGCTGGCTCCCCAGCTGGTGCCTCACACGATTCCTGAATAGCTGACTCTAAAAATACCCCATGCTGTACCCCTCACTGGCAGATTCACGCCTTCTTCCAGTCTAGCTGGAATGGGTCCTTGAACTCTGATAATGCCTTTTGTTTACCTGGAGAGAAGGGTGTGGAGAGAGGGGTGTGGAAACTAGCCTGCCTACCGTACAAAGGTAAAATTTGTATTTGCTGCTCTGCGCACCTTTGCCTCTAGCTCCACCCACCACACTGGAATGTGACTCTTGGAAAGTTGCCCAGAAGGGAATGTAGCCTTTAGGCTTAAAACGTTTCCCCATCTCTGTTCTAGATCTCTAGAGTAGGGCCATCTATCAATAGCTAAAGCACCTTTTGGGCTGCAAGGAGCAGCACTCTAGGGGCTGAGAAATTCCTGTGGGCTTTCACAGAACGGATTAGGCAACTCGTATAAGGGAGGCATAACCAAACACTTCCTTACCCAACAGACACTGCATAAAAATGTTGCACAATTACATTGGACTGTATTTCTAATGCTTTCAGATTATGGGTTCCTACCACTTGTGGATTTCCCCCCCCCCATTACACATGAACGATTAAGTTGTATTTCCCCCCCCCTTTAACTTTTGTTTTAAAATGTTTTTTGTTTCAACGAAACAGAAAGCCTAGGACACACAAAGGAGGGTTCAAGGTAACATATGGGGCTCTCCCCCCCCCCTTTTATCTTAACCACCACGAGACAGGTAAGAACAATAACTGGGCCAAGGTCACCCAGTGAACCTCATGAGCATCCAGACCTATGCTGTTGCCTGACAGGTTCCTAGTCTGACACACTAAGAATTATTCCAAATTGGCTTTCACTAGAACTAAGATAGTCCCCAAGGCCTATCCTGTCCTCACAAGGGTATTCAGATTGCTACTCCAAAAGGGGTTTCCAGAAACAAGAAGCTCAACTTCCCTGATGCCTTCCCAGTTTAGTCATGGGAGCTCTTTCAGGAAAGAGTTGTAGCCTTCAATATGTTGCTGGATGGCAAGTTTTCCAAGCCTGCTTCAAGTCTTTTAGACACCACACGCTTTCACTTTTTCTGCGAGCCCTTGGAGATTAAGTGTGTGAATGCAAATGATATGGTGCCATAGATATCCCTACTTTTTCCCAAGTTCAATTTGAAGGTTTCAGTCTTGCATTATGTAGTGGCTGCACTAGTCTATGATAAACAGCATTTCCTTACCATTATAAATATTTAAAAGCGGCTGTATGGGATCACAACCATTGCCAGGTATCCTCAAGTCCAAATAATTTGGTATTTGGTACTTTGAACAAGAGGACAGATCCGTTCTTTAAACAGATAGCAGTACAGTAGTTGTGTTCATGTTTAAGACTGGAATTCTGGCAGTAAGCACTAATGCTAGGTTCCTAACATTACTGCTTACATTTCCCCCCTCTCAAAATAAGTTGAACTGGAGCCACAGAATGTTTTGAAGGCCATAATTCAAATACATACATCCAGCATGACCCAGCTTTATCAATTGGTCCCAGCTGCAATCTACTAAACAGTTAGGAATAAACCACAATTTATTGTTTGTGGTTTGAAATGTTAGTTTGTTGGTAGATTGCCATTCAATTTACTTTACAATCGGAGAAGCTGTCTTACAGTGCAACCTTATACGTATCAACCCAGCCCAATCAAGCTGAATGGCACTTGCTCCCAAGTTAAGAGTACAGAATTACTTGATTTCATTCTCTTGAAGTAATTCAGGATTGCACTAGCTGGGATACAAGTGATTGAAGTTCAGAGGCTTTGCAAGATGCTGAGAACACCCTCATGCACTTGTATGATTTCCTTTTCAAACAAGCAGTTTGGGAGCTGTTCAATGCTCCTGTCCACCATCACCAAGGATGCCTCGCAATCCAGGTTTGTCACAGTTCTGGATGTTAACCTCACTATGGAAAGGTGATGCACCGTTATTTGTTCCCCCAAAGTTGCAGACTTGTGTGCACATCTAATGATGTGAAAAACAGTATCTCAGATTATAAAGTTAACAGGCTATACTTACTGGCATTGTTTTAGCAGCTCCTAAAACCCTGACGTGCAAGCAGCAAGACCTATAAATGCTTCCAAAGTAGTCTGCTCATCCCTTGCGTTGTCAAGTGGGCCTTACATTTTCCCATAGCCTTAATAACAATGACAGAAGTAGCAACATGAAAATTGCTTTTAAACACCAGACAAGCTTAAGTTAAATAATCCTCCAGTACCAAAAACCTGCATCTAACCAAACCTCAGACTACAATGAGAAGGCATGGTCATACCGCTTTTAGAATCCCATTGCCCAAATTTGCATTATTTTTTTCTCGTCTTTTTTTTGTTTTGTTTTGTTTTGGCCTTGTTTACATTCTATGGTCTTCCCTGTCGGGGGGGGGGGAGGCTCAAACTTGCTCACCGCAGCAAATCTCAGCCAGCCTCTATTAAAGGTGATGTATTTAAGGCTTCCTCACAGTCTTGGAGCTGCAGGAGGCAAAGAGAGTTCTCTGCACCTGCCTCAAAGGGGAGAGCAGGGAGGCAGGGAGGCAGGCATTCAGGGCACCTGGCAAATACAAAGGAAAGTTAATATTCTTCTCACCATCACCTCTGAGCTTGAGGGCGAAGGTGAAGCAAGCAGCTTATCTGCATTTGCTGGATGCTCCAAGTAGCCACCAAACAGAGCCAAAGCTACCCTTCACTCTTAATCTGCTCCAAGCTGGGAATGAAGAAGGGAACAAGGGCTTCTTCTTGCACTGCATGGAATGCCCCACTTTTGAAGCTGCAGAAAAGATTAAACACAGTAAAAAAAGTTGGGAGTAAAAAAAACGGTAAGACATCACAACAGGAACACAACCAGCAGGGAAGAGTTAGCAGAGATCGCTAATCCTCAAAAGTATTTTCAACTGGTATGTAAACATCTTACAAGTATGTGCCAGGCAAATTACCCTGGGGAGGGCATTCCGAAACCAGGACAGGGCTACTGAGAAATCAATTTCATAGTCACCCACCTAACCTCTGTAGGTAAAAGTACATGAAGCCTTCCTAAAGAAACTTGTCCATCTTATAAGGATCACAGTGCGCACAGGATATTCACATCTGTGGAATAGATTTTCCTGAAAATTCTCCAACACAACATCCAATCTGCCTGCCACAATATCTGCATTTTTTTCAGTAGGAAGATGTGGTCTATTTCTATTCCAAAACCATGTTATGTTCTAAAGTCAGTACGCACTACATTTGCTTGCCTGGCCATATTTGTTTTCAGTATATTCCTTCCACAGTTCAGTACAAATACAAAAATGTCTTGTCCAAATCAAATGCACTCTTTTTTGAAGCTGTGGTAAACATACAGGCAACCCAAGTGAACTGAGCTGAGAGGAAGCCACCAGGTGGTTTCTCAATTCAGCTAAATATACCCACATCTTTCAAGGAAGGCATAGCTGAAGAGAGAAAACCAGCTTGAACCTTCTTTCACTCAAAATAGTCAGAAGACAGAATTTGAATACCTAGGGTGGTGTTTTTTTATACTTTCTGTATAAGCTGTGACATTCTAGAGTTTAACTCTAACTCAAGGATAGCTAACCTGTAGCTCTCCAGAAAGTAACAACTCCCATCATTGGCCATGCTGGCTGGAGATTATGGTTTTGGGAGTCCAACAACATATGGAGAGCCACACGTTCCCCACCCACCGTTCTAAGTGTTTGGCTCAAATGCCAATTTCACTTGACTGCCTTTGCTTGGAAACAAAGAAATTTATACTGGCTTTATTTCAAGTGTTCACAATGAACAGCAAGGTGAAGTATGAACCATTTTTGTGGCCCGAGTAACAATTATACTATTCTCTTACAGTCTTTTTACTGCAAACTATGTTACTCACCACCACCAAATTTCCTGTTACATTCACCCACACACAGAAAAGTTGAGCAAACCTATAGCAGTTTAGACAAAATAGGCAGTACATCTTGTTTTTGGAAATTCACAATGTCCTTCACAAGAGAAAATTCAATAGTTCTCCTGGGTTCTGGAGCTGGGTTCACTGCATGGAAAGAACCCATTTGCATTAATTACACACTATGTGCCATTCATGGCATGGAAGGAATTGTGCCCACTCAGGGGCACACTGCTGGCCCTTATTGTTGGAACACCAACTTCAGAAAGGTGTTTCCCAAACTATAGCTTCCGCTTTTTGAGTAACTGATTATCTAAATCAGATTGCTTACCTTGCAAGGACAGACACAACTATTTGGAAGAGCATCTTGCAATACCTTTGAAGTACTGCCTGTGGAGGTGAATGCTTATGAGTAACTTGCAAATGTGACATGAATTATTTTGGATGCACTGCAGCATGCTGGATTGTGAAGCACTTCTCTTGCACTTAATTTAGCAACTCTTTCCCCAAAGCATTAGAAAACCAATCAGATGTCTAAAAATTTCCATGAACTAGAGATTTGTCCCAAGGCCACCTTGCATTGCTCTTGAACACAGATCACACTCATCGAGTATGAACAAATCGCCATATCTTGTTGGAAGTCATTTTGTCACTGTGCCGTTTCTCTCCAAAAACCTTGTAGGGAAGCCCAGAGAAGCAACTCAACTTCTCCCTGCTATTTCACCTATAATTACCAGCTCTCAAAATATACTGGTATATTACTTTTTCTGAATATGGGCATTTTTGCATAATGGCTAAAGGTTCACCCAGATACTCGCCTATCTTGTGGAAATTGAACATCTTGCCTTGATGATCTGGGTGTCCTTGGTTATGGGCTAAGATAAATGGCAATGAAACAGGATGACTGAAGCACATAAACCAATGGTGGTAGTAACACCCTGTGGCTGAAGTCAAGTCCATTATGTTTCCCCCACCCATCAGACACTTCTCAGTCAGGATGTAACTTCAAGAGTTCCACTTCACCAAATGGTTTTTTTCAGTATAAACGTTCACATGAGCTGTGTCTGTCAGTCTCCACAAAAGCAGTTGTGTATCTTAGAATCAGAATCTTGAGTGAACTGGTTTTGTTCTTGGCTGATGTTTTTGGGTTGTACCTGATGATTCTGTCACACAAACTAAGAGTATTCCTTTGATATCTGGCAGAGTTCAAGACTTCTCTGTCTGAAATACTAGTCATTTTTTGACTTACTGAAATTCCTCAAGGGTTTCTACTCTTCGTGTAACACTTAAAATAATCAATTCTTATTCAGCTGTACTTCTCCGCTGTACTTGAATTGCTGCCTCTACAAATAAATAATACCATCATTAGCACCTGGTACATAACACAGTATTTATGGGAATATGGTGCTTTTAGTTAAACACCTGCCACTTTTCAATAGTGGCTCCTCCTCCCCAAAGCTGGGTATATGGGGATTTTCCATGTGGTTTATTACAGCTATCAAAGGAGCAGATCCTATCATTTTGGCTTTTAATTCTAAGCGAAGAACTAACTTCACTCAACTAATGGGCAAATTTCAAGATCATGATTGTGCTGATGATGACTATCAAATTTCATGCCAGGTATTACTGTATTTCTGTTGTGTTCACCAAGTCCACAAACAAGCTGAAGTAGTTTTGGTCACCAAGCTAGCAATGAAGGAGAATAGGTTTATCTAATTACTTAGGCTTCAGGATTCATAAACAGTTGAAACTGCCAATAATACCACCTACAACAGACCAATCCAAGTCAAACATTTTTGGGGGCACAGTGGGCCTGTAACAAACAAAGTTAAAAGCAAAAGGTTATAAAATGGTTAGTAATCAAATGGGGGGAGGGTGAAATAAAAGAAGAAACTGGTAAATTTGGTCCTGAACTATTCTGACAATAGGTATGAATGGTCTCAGAAGAGTTCGTTACCAAATTTACCAGTTTCTTCTTTTATTTCCCTCTCCCCTCAATCATCCCAGTGTGAAGCAAATTTTGTAAGGAGGAAATGTCATGCAAGCCACTGTTTGTCTAACACTTGAAGGGAAGCTGGGTTTGACACTGTCAAGGTTGCATCTTCCTGAAACATTAGTCTTCAAATAGATCTATTACAATTTTAAAATCTACAAAAAAAACCATGTTAAACGTTACTTCCTACAGTGTTTTAAAACTTGTATTCTGTTCGATACCATGGAAAAGCAAACAGCACACTTTTTAAGAATTCCCCATTGTTGTATGCTATTAAAAAAAATTCCCTTCAGAGCTGTAACTAAAGCAGATAACTTTAGCAACAAAATAAAGTTATGTAAGCAACTGGGCTTCACCCTCAGCTTATATATTTTAGATTAATATCCCCAAATAGTCCTAACACTGGGGGCGGGGGAGGCTAAATGTTCAGGTGTCTGTTTTTAAATGTTACCACTGTAAAACCAAAACAATCCAAGATCCACCTATTGATAGTTAGGATTAATAATGCAGTTCAGCAACAAGTACATGCAGCACAACCTAATAATATTTTGGACTAGAAGAATGTAGGTTCTTCTTTTTTTAAGAGCACGCAAGTTCCAAGGGTATTTCCAGCCCTTGCTAATGATTAGTTAACAGCATTAAAAAAAAGTCAGGCCACATCCAGATATGGTCAAATATGTCCAGTCTGACGGGTTAGGAATGTGCCCTGTCACTTTAGGTTGCACCAAGTCATGTGTTTTCTTCAAAAAGAGCGTAGCTAAGGAGGTCTATCCTGTTACATTTAGCCTCTCCTTCACCACCCTCATCCATGGAACCTAAAATGGAGATCAGAAATCTCCCTGCAAGGGGAGGGATACCAGGATCTTCATTAGTTTCACAGAAAGGCAGCTGCACCACACTAAAACCACCATGCTATCATCGATGACCAACTTCCTCCTTGCATCCCCAACACGGACTACGTGAAGTGTGTCATATTTTCCCTTGCAAGGCGCGGATGGGGCAGGGTGGGTGGGTGCCTGGAAATCCGGGAAACACTGAAGGATGGAGTCACTCTGCGCCACCACCAGCTGGCGAGAAGAGAGAGGCCTTGATGCGGGTCGCACAAGCCGGTTAGCAAAGTGGATCCCCACCCGTGGGCAGGATTCCTAACTGCAGGGGGTCGGACTACAGGACCCTCGGGGCCCCTTCCAACTCTACCTCTGCCTCGTTTTACAGAACTGCAAACTGAGCCGAGCTACACGAGCCCACCCTCTCAAAAAAAGGGGAAGCGTTTTACTCCGGAGTCCAACAGTTCCTCTGCATTCTCAGTCCCGCGAACGCAACGGGCTCGCAGTTCGCGTCCCTCTCCCCCCCCCCCGCCGCCGCCTTTAAGCCGCCGCGGGCGTCACGCGCTCCGCCTCCCCCCCCCCCCGCGCGTGGAAAAAAAAAGGGAGCGAGAACTTTCCCTGGCAGAAGCGGCGGCGGCTGTGGGGGGAGGGGAGGTCCCTGTCAAAACAGTCGACGCCCTTCGAGGGAGGAAGAAAAGACGCTTCGCTGAACAGCTGCTCGACGCGGGCGGGGGAGGGGGGAGGGGCGTGTATGTGAAAAGAGGAAGGCAACCGCCGCGACCGCACGGAAAGGGACTCCCCCCCCCCCTCACATCCCTGTCAAGCCGAAGAGCCACGAACGCCGCCGCCGCCGCCTCCTCCTCCTCAGCCAGCTTGGTCCTCCGCCAAGCCCCACACAAGAATGCAACGCGGTCACATGACCTCCGGCGGACGTGCGGCTCCCTTCCCTCTCCAGGGACACCTCGCGCCATCTTGGACTGACGCAGTTACAGCTGCCGACGAGACTCCGCCGACCAGCGGACCTTCCTCCGAGCCCCGCCACCGCTGCCACCGCACCCCGGCTCGGTCGAGGGGAGGGCGGGCGACCCCCGCTGTCCTTCCGCCCCCTGGGCCCCGCCGTCCCTAGCGCCTCTCCGGAGAAGCCTCTGCCCCCTCTCCTCACCCACCGCGGCTGGTATCATGGCACCCGTTTTCTCCCTTTGCACCAGCCACCCCCGACAGCTCCCCGAGCCCTGCCCAGCAGCAGCTGCGTCTGCCCCTGCTGCAGGATGATGTCAGCGCCTGCCAATCGGAGCGCGCCTCCGCGGCCCGTCCGCAGAGCTGATTGGCTGCCGCTCCCCACCCTCCCCCCGCCTCCTCCTGACTCAGTGCGCTCTCCGCGGTTCGCTGCGGAGAAACGGCCAAAGACAGGAAGGGGGAGGGGAGGGAAGGAGGGAGGAGAACAACAACCTCGCGGCGCGACAATCACCAACCGCCCCGAGACGGCAGTCGCCATTTCGTATTACAACAGGCGGAACCCCCAAGCGAGCAGCCCCACCAAGCGTCCTAGAAAGAGAGAGAGAAATAGATACACATCGGGATTAGACAAGGGGGGTGAAGAAAATAATAAAAAACAATAAGCACATCCACACACTCCACCATGGTCACAAGACATTTAATCGCCCTCCCTTTCTCACCCCTCTGCATACTCTGCGCCCCACGGCAGCCGCCTTCTGTGGGGTCCAGTCGGGCAGCCAGACAAGTGCCATTCCCACCTCAGCTGCTGCTTCCTCCTACCGGGAGCGAGCTCCTCTTAGCTAAGCCTGTTCCTAACTCCCTCCTCCTGCCACTCGATGGTCTCGGCTCCATCAAGGCAGGGCAAGAGCTGCCAGCCCAGCTTTTATCTGGTGCCCCGAGCTTGCGCACTGAAGGAGGCTCACTCAGCCCCTGGTGGGCGTCGAGCGAAAACCCCGGCCTGCCTGCCTGCCTGCCTTCCCCTCCCTCGCTCGCTCGCTCGCTCGGCTCCCGCCGGAGGGGCTGCGAGAGCAGGCGGGCCGGGAAGCGGGCTCCGTGCGGGTGGCGGGGAAGGAAGGCGCTCGGCATTGACGGGGAGGCCGCCATAGCTGGTTGCCGTGAGCAAAATGGGGGACGGGGACGCGCGGCTACGAGTTGCCCTCTGAGCCGGGACAGGTGTCCCGAGATTTCCAGAGAAGGGCCATTTCCTCCGCTGTTTTGAGGGAGCGGATCCGACCCTTCGCTCGCACCTGTCCGAGGGTGAAAACGAGAAAAAGAATCCCTCCGATGAAAGGCTCGTGCGGTCGGACGCCACGAGTCGCAGCTGCCCGAGACGAGCCTCTCCGCGGCCGCCCAGCTGCAACCCCGAACCCTTGGCCTGGAAAACAAACGCCGTCGAGCGCGGCTTCCTCCCTGGCCGCCCGAACGCTAAAGGGACACGTTGCTGCTGAAAAGGACTACTTTTCACGTCTGAAGTCCAATGTACGGCTTATACGCGTGCACAAACCCAGAGCCATGCCAGTGGTCCCGAGGTGACACTTTGCACGTTGCTCGCCGAGGCCCCGCCAACTAAGCCAGTTTGTTTTGTAGATCCTGAACGTGAACTCTTAAAACATACATAGACGGTCGGGGCTGCGACCCGTCAGCCTTCCTTAGGCAATCCGTCACTTGCTTCGGGCAACTTCCTCCTCTCCCTCACCGCCTGTCACAGCTGAAAGCCTTGCCTGGCCGCCCTGAATACGAACCCAAACGACTCCCCCTGCCCTCGTCCCACCCGGCGCTTCCCCGACCCTCCTCTCCTCCCTATTCGCGCTCCCGTCGCCTGGCTTTATTAAGGAGACGCACACACATTGCAAAAATGGACTGGGTGTCGGGCGAGGGTGGGTGTCGGGCGGGGGGCGTCTTGCGCTGCCGGGCACCAACGGAACTCCAGCCCACAAGCAAAATGGCGGCTGTTTGGCTTCGCCCTGGTAACCCTGCCCCTGCCAGGCGGGACGGGTGAACCCCGTGCAGCGGGAGGAAGGGGGGGGAGTGAGGCGACGCCATTTTCCCAGAGAGAGAGAGAGGCAGTGACATAGGAGGGAGCGTAGGCGGCTGCGAGGAGGGAGACGGGAGCAGGAGCAGCGGCGGCCGCGGCAGCAGCAGTGGCAGTTAGGGGGTTTGTGCAGAGGTCCTGAGGCGAAGGCGCTTCTCCCTCGGCCGCCGCGGGACTCGGGTGCAGCCCAGCCGCCTTCCTCGGGGTTCCCCGCTGCCAGTGAGCCTCTCCCCACCCCCAGCTCCCCACAGGCGGCTGAGGGGCTCCGTCCTGCCCAGGCGAGGGACATCCGCAGTGGGACTGTTGCATTGTTTTGGTTGGGGTAAGAGAGGGGCTCGGTTAAGGGGGTGCTGCTTGCCTGGCCTGTGACCATTACAGGTGAGTCTGCCATTATTATCCTTATTTATTGTGGTTGTCATGCCCCGTGATGGGAGCCTGAGGGGGAAAGGCGGCGGCAGGGGGGGGGGACACCTTTCAAAAAGAAAGGCTAAAAAGTGGCGGCGCATCTCGTTTCCTCTGGGGGGTGTGTGTGTATATATATCTATATATATGCGTGTATTATATTCATTCTGGATTGTGGCTCTTCTTTTTACTCCGTAGGCTCACCTCGCTCCGGTGGGGGTGGACTGGCTGAAAAGGGAGAGGGAGTCGCTCTATCTTGCGAATATGGCGCGTTATTGTAACTGGCGGAGCTGATGGGTGGCGTGTGTGTGTGTGTTTGGGGGTGGGGGCCCCCGCTATGCCAGCCCCCTGCTAGAAATAAATCTCCCAGAGGTCGCTTAATGCGATGAAAGCGTGCTTTTTTTTGCTTGTGTTGTCTCTCGCTTTAAAGAACAGGCGCGGGTTTTTTTTTGGGGGGGGCAAATATTTATGTTATTGGGAACCGAGGTTCCCGTAAGACGAATTCGGGCGCTATGTCCTTGTTCAACCCACCGCCCGCCCCCCGGCCACTGTTATTTGTTGTGTTTTGTGGTACTAATAGGGCTCATTACGGGCCTAATCTTCCTTCACACAGACACACACACACATATACATATATACACCTCTCTCATTTTATCTTCCATCTTCTCGTTTCCCCGATCCGTGCGGTGTCTATAGTAGCAGGCGAACGGCGAGCAGTTCCGAAGACTTTGAGGAGCGATTTAAAAGGGGGTGGGGTGGCAGGTGGGGATTTACCCCGGAGTCCCCCTTTCCAAAAACTGGTTGCATAAGGTTATATTTGCCCTCATCTTTGTGTTATACCCTCCGTGCCTCCTGGCCAGGGCTGGCGTGCCGGGAGCGACACATAGGGAACCTCTTTCTTGAAAGGAGTTGGTGGCATAGACCCTGCTGCTGCAGACATGGGGGAGGAGAAACAAACGGTCCACTGTGTTAGTACTAAATAGGGTAGAAGAAACATAATATAGTCCAATTAGAAAGGTCCCGTCCTTCTCAGCACTCAATCATCGAGGAATGCGCGGTGATTAAAAGCCTAGTTAGTGGTTTTCAAATGATGTAGACAACTCTCCGAAATGCTACTCTTATAGTAAACCATATGAATTTAGGGCTGTTTTCCTCCTCCGTATATTTAGATTACCTTTAAAGAGATTAATAGTGGAACACTTTCCCCCCCGGTTAAAAGCATATCTAAAAGAAATCAAAGCAACGCCGGGAAACCTAGGTGACCTACAGAGGAGGTTGGATGACACACGCTATACTTTTAAAGTTACTTTCCATAAAAGTGGAGTAAAAACTGTAATTTCCCTCTTTTGTCCTTTAGAGATTCTAAAAATGGCGGCCTCAGGCTGATGTTGTGGTAATCTAATCAGCTCGGGTTCTCCACACCCCATGCAGTGCATTTGTCTGCAGCACATTTATAGGCTTAATATGCTTAAATGAAAAAAAGACTGCCGTCTTTAAGTCATGAACGAAACGTACCTCGTCTTTGCTACGATTAAAATGCTGGGTTCCAGCTGATTAATTTTATTGGTTATTTGTGTGAAAGGCACAAATCAACGAGACCAGTCTTCCTAGGGGAGGGGATTGATGACGGACTGGTGTAGCTGCTGTGGTCTGTGTGTGTATGTTTGAAGTGAGTTCATATGCATGCCATATTAATCTTTTTACTTTTGTTTTTAAAATGGTGGACAAGTTCCTCTTGGCCTCTTAATCTAGATTTGTGCTGTAATGTCTAATGCTGGCATGCAACCAGCATTACAATGAGAACATGAAAATAATTTTTATCATGGCACTTCATTTGAGATTGTGATAGCACTATCAAGCCAAATAATTTCTAATCTATTAATAATCTGTTGCTGCTGGACAGATTTTTCCTGTGTTTCTCCCTCCCCCAAGGAATTATACAGACAGATTTAAAACTCCCCCTTCTTCGAGGGGTGGGTGTGTTAAAGGTTACATGTCTTAAATGTGACTTTTCTACATGATTTTTTTGTTATACATTACATGTGAAATGCATATTTCACTGTGAAAAGGGATTGTTTGTAAAGTGCTAATTGCCACAGACAAATGAATAGTGATGATGCATTTAAAATACAGTAACTATTGTGCTGTTAAGCCTTCTCCTTTATCTTCCCTCCTCCCCTGCCCCCCTTCCGGGTCTGTTGAATACAGTTGAGAGCAACATGCTTATCTAAAAGTATATGAAAGTTTCACTTAATTATATTTTTAATATTTTTGCAGTTAGAATGACTTGAGGGTCAAGTTGGAACTTTAATGCGTTTGTGTAACCTTCTGCAAAATATTATTTAGCAGTGGATTTTCCCTTCAACCTTGGCAACATTAATTTACATATATTAACTTGACTGTCTTGCATAGTTAATAACCTGCTTCTTAGACGAGTAAATGGGGACAAAGTATGCATTACAGGGCTATTCATGTATGCCTTCAGTATGTTGTGAGGCCAAGAACATGTTGGTTTACACATGGTTTAATGTATGGGACTACAATCCTTTATCCATTTAGCAGGGAGTAAGCACCATTGAACTTAATGGGACTTGCAGCTGAGTAAATGTGCATAGGCATATCTAGTCAAAACGATTGTCACTTTAATGATTTTAATATTTTTCATACTGTATATACAGTCTTGTGAACCTGGAAAAAGTTGATCCTTGATTATAAACAATTTTGCTTAGGTGTTCATCTTCTCATTTGAATTATAAATTGAATTTTGTGTGCTGAAAAATCAAGGGTGGCATCTAACGAAGTTAGAGTAGAACTGAAATCCATTGATTTAAATGGGTATACTCTGACTATAGAATAGTTAGTTGGATGCCATCCAGATGGTTTGGTTTTATTTACTACTTATGATGACAATATTTGGTTTCTCCAAAATGGGATTCCAAGAAAACAGAATATTATGTTAATTCAAAACCCACCATTAAAAGAGAATTGAAGCCATTTTAAGGCCTTTGTTCTATGTTGTCTGTAATGTGGAACTGCTAGTAATGTTGCATTCCACTAGTGGGTTCTGAACTGTACGTATCCTTATTATAAGTTTTATTTTGTTCATTGAGATTTTTAAACAGAAGGCTCACCTGGTTTAGTGGAGCCACAGTTCTAGCTTCCTGGCTGTCACTCACTGGGGAGGGGCAAGGCAGTGAGCAGATTGCCATGGTGCACTGGCAGAGCCAACTCTGTGCTTCCACTAGTGTTTGATGCAGGATCTCTTTGCCCCTCTCCCTCCCAGCAAGCAGCAGCGACATGTCTCTTGGGAAGCAGCATTGCAGCTCTACCTCATCAAGAAAGGCAGTTCTGCACCCAGCAGAATTTAGGATTGTAGCCTAAATGATTTCGTACTGCAGATTCATTTGTTAGAATCAAAAAGTGAGCTTCAATGGGTCACAAATCTGGAACACAACTCGTATATTTCATCCAGTGAACCATAGTGTACCTTTTGGTACGCCGAGAGTCACAGTAATAGGACTTAATAAAGTGTTACATGGCTTAAATTATTTTTTCCATATGTGGAAATCTTATGCATGTTTATTCAGATATAAGTCCAATGGTGGACAGCATAGTGGTGTGGCAGTGCTCACTTGACCTCCTGGCAGCAGAGTCACTTCTGCTTACCAGGAGGAAGAGCGGGAGGGATAATGTGGCTGGGAGGTCAGCGCTGTGCAGATGGTACAGGTAGAAGAACCATGTTGGCTCCCCTGCTGTGTTTGCACAGAGCTGACTTCCCCACAACCTCACCTCTCCCACTCTTGCTTTTGGTAAGTAGCAAATCAGTGATCCAGAGGTCTGGTTATTACATTTTTCAGGAATTACATTCTTCTTTTAAAAGTGCAGCAAGGTCTTTGATCTGAGCTTCTGTTAAATAAACTTTGGTATCATAAGTGAGTTGAGCCTTGGTTGAATTCTGAAACTTCTTTTCAGAAAACTTATTTTTGTAAATTGCTGAGTTATGGAGCACTACAAAATAGAATAAATAGAGCTAACATAAAATTTGTTGGCATATTTTCTCTACAAGGAGGACAAATTCTTGTACAGCAGCTAAGTAAACATATGGGGCTCCATTCTTCTCATAGAAGGAGCTTCTAGTTTACAGAAGAAATCTTCTGTATGAGCATATCAGAAGCACTGAATCCAACATATGACTATAAAAAGTCCACTGTGTGCTGTTCGTCTTAAGCCTTTGACCAAGACAATGTCTCAAATAAAAATTCAATGTAATCTGTAGTACAGTTGGTCCAAAATAAGTTGGTTTATTATTTCTGTTAAGAATTAAAATATTCTCTGAACTACACTGAGTGACATCCATTTGTGTCAGCCTGCTTGTGCCAACAGGGCTCCCCCTATCTGTCTCCATTGCCGCTTCCTGAGAGCCCCCAAATCTGCTCTAGGGGATTGGAGGATTCTCTGAAACAAGTTGGGGTGTGGTTGGGTTGCAGGGGTGAGGAGAGGAAGGGGAAGTTCTGTTGCTTTTGCTGGCACAGCTGGACATAGTCTCCTGAGTCTGTAGCTCAAATTTTCATTAGTCTGTGATGTAATGGAAGCCTTCCCACACCCCGTGCTTTGTAACCTGTAAAAAAATACAATTGTATTTTATCTCTTTAAAATAGTGGATATTCAGATGTTTGTTTCACTTAATTTTAAAAATGCCTGGCACCATCTTTATCTTTTTAGATGGCAGACAAACCCCCTCCCACGAGCTTTTGGACCTTAAGTTGAAGAGTGAAGTGCTTCACATCTCTTAGTGGGGCTGGTTCTGTGAAGCCATTGTATTGTAGGTTTTTACTGGTTTGTCGTCACTCTTTTTAGTGTTTATACTTTATTGTAAGCCACTTTGGGTCTCTTTTGTGAGTAAAGCAACTAATTAATATAAAAAATAATAGAATTAATCTTGTGTACATGTTTTGTATCAGGGCTTAACATCTAATAGTCTTGGTCAGTTTTATTGCACATAGCCAAAGGCTGCCGCAATGTACACAGAATTATTTGACAATTAAAAGAAAATATACTGAATTGATAAAAAAAGACTTAAAACATTTATATTATTAAAACATTACGTACTCTAAACATCTAATAAGGTTCAAAGCTTGTGGCTCAATTTTTTTTTGTGAAGTTTCCAAATCATATCCTGAAATATTATCTTAAAAGGAGCAGCACCCCCTGCATCTTGGACTGAAGGTGGGGAAAGTAGTGGTGCTTTCTTGTCACTTATTTAAATGGTGCAGTGCATTTCCTTTTCATTTGAATTGCAATGTAATAATGGAAAGCTTTAGCAGGAATGCAGTGAACATGACACTAAGCCAAAGATAAGCCTCAAATGCACATTTGGAACTCCAATTTAATTTAGACCGTGATATACAAAAGAGTATATTTTGATTCACCAGTTACAATTCCAACATTTTCAGATTTCTTTGTTGCTGTTTTTTACTTATTTATTACATTTACTGTATATACCACCTTTCCCCCCAAGAAGCTCAAGGTGGCAGACGTGGTTCTTCCGTCCTCATTTTATGGTTAGACTGAGAGGCAGTGAGTGGCCTAATGGTCTAGTAAGCTTCATGGCTGAGTGAAACCAGACATTCTATAATCTTTGAAATATGCCTTATTTGACACTGAAAAGAAACCACCTATTCTTCTACTGTTTATTGAATTTAAATATAAGGAGAAGTTGGTTATTGGGGGGGTGTTGCATGCATGCTTTATAGTTGAAAGTAATAAACTGCATTATATTTGTGGGATGATTTCAGCTTTCTCGTGAGTAGAATTCTATTACTGGAATACTCGCACTGGAGGAAGAGAGGCAATATTTACTAATTCCTCCTTCCTGCAGTTCTCCTTGACCCCTGAAAAGCTGCTCTAAAAGTTTGATGATTCTCCCCCCTCCCTCTTTCCAGCAGGAAATCCCTTTGATTTCAGTCCTGTCTGTGAATGGAAGGAACACTGAATCCAATCTGATGCCTTTTAAATGTTTTAAACTACAATAATAGAATACCATTTTTCAGCCATCACCTCCTTCGCAATGCATTGATGCAAGACTATAGGAGTGCAGCCTTCTGGGCAGTGTTAGAAACTCAGATATATAAGCTAATCGCTAAATGGCACCTTAAACCCAGGTTATGATCACCACAATGGAATGTCTAGGCACCCCCTGGAGGGAGATTTATTATTATTATTATTATTGATTTCATTTCTATACCACTTTATATTTTAAATTAAAAAATCCCAAAGTGGTTTACAGCACATTAAAACATCAAATCAAACAATCCAGAATACAAATTCAAGCTTCAGGGGAAATATTTCAGATCCTTCTCCAAGTGACATTTTGTTTTCCACATATTTATTTACCGACTTAATTTATATAGCTGCCCCATAGTACTGTAGGAAGCCAGTGTGGTTAGAGTGTCAGACTTGGACCTGGGAGATCAGGGTTCAAATCCCCACTCCGTCATGAAGTTCACTGGGTGACCTTGGGCCTGTCACAGCCGTGTAGCCTATCTCATAGGGTCATTGTAGGGATTAACTGGGGGGGGTGTGAACCATGTACTCCTTGGAGAAAAATGTGGGATATAACTGTGATAAATAAGCTCTTCTGCTTACCAGTTTAAGAAAGCTGGAGAGCCAGATGGAGATGTCAAGTCACCAACCTGCCATCCATAGATCTCCAAGTGGCCGCAATTGGACCTGCGCCAGTAGCAAAATGCGCCTGGCTAATTTCTAACACTGCTTCTGGAGTAGTGCATATTTTTTAAATAAAGAGAAAAATATCTTCTCATCATGTTATCTCCAATGAAATAACCATTAGTAGCCACCCACCACAGTCAAGTTGCAGCACATATATTCCTTTCAATGTAGCATTCTGTTTCAGTGGTTAAAGAAAAAACAGCAACCTTCCTTAGAGAGCACAGACTAGAAAGCTTATGGCAACTGATCATAGAACCATTTTCTCATATGTTTTGGGAGAAGGTTTAATTATTGTTTATTATTCTACCCAGTTCAGGAGTAAAAACTAGGAAAATATCTAAGATTGCAATCTTAACTACACTTACTAGGGAGTAAGCTCAATTGAACACAGTGGAGCTTACTTCTGGATAAACACAGATAGGCTTGTGCTATAGGTTCTGCTGTCTTTTGAGAAGGTGCTAATTTTGCCGAGCCTGCACAAGACATTTTGCTGTTTGAGGCAGAGCAGCAAACCCCTCCCCTCAAAAAAAAATATTATGGTGCATAATATCCAAGGTCAAACAAGTTATTCTGGCAGTAAAAATGCAGCAATAATAAAATAATTTTAAAAATTGCTGCCCTTTCAAAACAGCCCAGATCAGCAGCCTAAGCATTGCTAACTCTTAGAAACATTAAGTTCATTTCATTGTTATCCCATCCTTCCATGGGGCAAAGTGTGGCATTAACTTTCCCCATTATCCTCCTTCATAATAACCGTAGGAGGTAGGTTAGAGAGAATGAACAGAGATCCCAGATGTCCCTGATTTAGTCCACCAATCTGACCACTACACCACACTGCCTTTTTAATATCAGGGCTTTATAACACAAAATTATACACTTGATTTGAAATGACACAAGCTAATCCACATATAAAAAGTACAGTAGTACCTCCGGTTACATAACCCTCTGGTTACGTAAATTCCAGGATGCAAAAGCGGCAAACCCGGAAGTATTTGACTGGGTTTCGCCATGCATGCGCAGAAGCGGTCTACTGCCACGCGTGCATGCGCAGAAGCGGCCCTCGGGTTGCAGAAACCTCGGGATCTGACGGGACCTCTGGAACGGATCCTGTCTGCAACTGGAGGTACCATTGTATTGGCTTTATTATTTTCCAATTAATCTGTTCCACTACCACCACACACCCTATCCTACATTTTCCTTACCTAATCGCCACTTGATTCATGTTTGTCTTCCCTACCATAGCTAGAGAAGGGGGGGAATCCAGGACCACATTATTACATACTAGATTTACAGTATATCCCACCCTTCTTCCAGTGAACTAAAGTTGATGTATATTATTTTCCTTCACCGATATATCTCCACAACAACCCTCTAAAGTAGTTCTAGTTACAGGTAGGTAGCCGTGTTGGTCTGCCGTAGTCGAAACAAAAACAAAAAAATTCCTTCCAGTAGCACCTTAGAGACCAACTAAGTTTGTTATTGGTATGAGCTTTCGTGTGCATGCACGCTTCTTCAGATACCTCTAAAGTAGGTTAGGCTGAGTGATAACTTAAAAAAGAAGTGAGTGTCAAGTTCCAGACTGTATGGGAGGGACCCACAACTTAAAACGGGGACTTCAGTCTCACCTCCTCGTGCCCAGCAATGCACATGGTGCTAGGGAGAGCAGAGGTACTTCTGCTTCCTTGTGATGTATTGTTTTCTTCCTCCTCCTGCAGTTCCCTCTCTTCTACAAAACTGGCAGGAGGAGAAAACGCAGAGCACAGGAAAGTGATGTTGATGGCAGAGTTCATGGGTCCCAACCAGTCTGCCACTTGTAAAGCTGCCCCCTATTGTGCCACCTGAGTGGTTTCCTTCAATGTGCCTCATTATAGAGTTGACTCTCATTTTTGTACCATCACAGTACATGGGATGCTAACAGAGTAAGAAACAAAAAGTTACATCTCTTTACTGAGGAACTTAACAATTTGAAATTTTAGATTTGGGCTGCCAGAGGATGAAGATTGGAAAAGAGATTAATCAAAAGAATATGTGCCTAGTTAAGTTAGACTTGACTTTAGTGAGGAGTATACCCAGCAATAATTTCATGGAAAAATCGGTTTTCCCAATTAAAACAGCATACATACATTATTCAGAATTTTAAAAGGTGGCATTATGAATGTATTTGTATCAGTACTTTCCATTGTGCAAGCAATACTTGGAAGTTGTAGATTTCTTGGCCTGGGCCTTGGTCACCTTAAATGCGGAGAGATCAGCTGTTACAGTTCTTAGGAGTGTGTTTGCTTCCAAATCTCAAACTAGATTAGTCTTTGTTCCTGGATCTGAATTTCCAGGGCACAGGGGAGGCTTTAAAGAGGGTTCAAACTTCATTTTAAAAAATGGAAGCAGAATGATGCAGATTAAATTTATTTTGTGTTGCTCCCCCCCCCCTTAAGAATTACTGTTTCCAAAAAAGGCACCTAAAAAAAGAAAAATTAGCAGGACTGGAATGGAGACTGCTACAAAGAATGGACTGGGTGGAGGGGAAAGCCATAGAAAAGTGAGTTAGGTAAAAGGGACAGGGAAGCCTTTCGCACTGGACTCCAGTAGTTCTACATAGCTTGATATTCAGACTTAAAGATACAAACATGCATTCAGTGCATCTACTACCTACTAATCATCTTCATCATCATCTTCTTTTACTTCCAAATGAAAGTTAGAATTCTAAGGATGTCAAATTCTACCTTGCAAGGTAAGCAGATATGAAGTAGGCTATATACACCCTAAACTGGACTGCTCTGGCAGGTCCTCCGCCTTTCTGCTTTGAAAACAAATGCTTGTTATTTCTAAACTTAGACAGCTGTTACTGCTTTAAATACCCTGTGTTCTAGAAGTAGAATAGAGCTTAATTGTAGGGAGGTACTATAGGTGCTTTTACTATTTGGAAAAAGTGATTTTTCTTTGTATTTTGATTGCTCAGTGGAACCCACAGACTTGTGAAGGCCAGATAGAACTACATTTTTCAGAACGTCAGCAGACATATTCTAACTCTTTATAGGTTGACATAAAAAGCTGAGTAGGATATGCTGTAGAGTCCCATTACTTTAGTCAGAGTCATGAGCTCTTCTTGCTGTACATGCTAACAATTAAAGGTAAAGGTAAAGGTACCCCTGCCCGAACGGGCCAGTCTTGACAGACTCTGGGGTTTGTGCGCCCATCTCACATCTATAGGCCGGGAGCCAGCGCTGTCCGGAGACACTTCCGGGTCACGTGGCCAGCGTGACAAAGCTGCATCTGGCGAGCCAGCGCAGCACACGGAACGCCGTTTACCTTCCCGCTGGTAAGCGGTACCTATTTATCTACTTGCCCCCGGGGGTGCTTTCGAACTGCTAGGTGGGCAGGCGCTGGGACCGAACAACGGGAGCTAACAATTACAATATGCTTTAAAGAAAACTAAATAAAAGAATATGCCTGTTTCTTCTCCATCTCTCCACTTCCCTTCCTTGTTTCCTTTATTCTCTTCTAGAAAGGGGCTAGAGACTATGTAGGAGCCAGCATTTTCTTTAGATAGAACTGTTGGCAAAGCACAGTTCTATTCAGGTACAGGAGGGCATGCTGCGTATTGTCCATTACAGTCACTTTGAGCTAAGTAAAGATAGATATGGATATAGGTGTGGGAAATCCACTGAAGGAGCCAACCCTCTGGCTTAAAATACTGGTCCAAGCTCTTACTGTACACTACCATAACACCTTGCAACGTAAGATGGGGGTCTCCAGGTGTTGTTGAACTACACTTCCCATTATTTCTGGTCAGTGGGTGTGCTGATGAGGGCTGATGGGAGTTCGGAGACCAACAGCATGTGGAGTGCCATAGGTTCTTAACCCTTGACCTAAGGAAACTGCTGGCCTGAATTGCTGTACTAAAGCAACACTACTGCAGATTGCTAGATAACATGATTGCAGCTTCCAGCCCACCTGAGTCTTGCTGATATGAGGAGCCAGTAGATTCTTATCTGACCTCATAAAGCTGCTGACCTTGGTCTGATTCTTCAATTAGAGATTGTAGGCTGATTCTCTGCTGAAACACCTGCCTGCCTCTAGACTCCTAGCCCTAACATTTGGCTATAGTGTGAACTTGAGATTTTAGAATCTTATACCAAAACCACAACAGAAGTATCAAAAAAGCAAAGCAGAACAGAATTGTATTACTGTTACCCTGAAATGTCATCAAAGCAGCCTTAAGTCTGGCACTATATGAGGTAATAAAACAAATTTGCAAAATAAACAGGATTCCTGTTTAACAGATGTGAGAAATTGAGAATAAGACTATAAATAAATTACCCATGATCCATCATTTTAATATTTTTGAATTAATAATTAATATTTTGTGAAGGAAAAAGTTGAAAATAAAGTGTATGCTTTTATGCAAATATTTTTATTTCATCATTTGACGTTCTCAAAGGAAGATCAAGAGCATCCAGTGGATGGATCCAGATCAGGATAAACGGTGCAGGTTCTGTAAATAAGTTGCACTCTGTTTCTAAAGCTTTTGTTCTTTACTGAGTGCAATCAAGTTCATTTATGTTGCGTAGGAGTCAATAGGTGAGATCCAACTAAACTACACATGGAGTAGATCTGTTTAAATCAATGGATTTTGCTCAAATTCATTTGTTTCAATGAGTCTGCATTGAGAATGGTGTAGTTGGATACCACCCAACAAGGGTTTCAGATTCTCTCTTCATCAGCACAACTGTTCAATGAAGAGGATAAGATTGCATTTAAAGATAATATAATGGAATTTATACAGTTGCCCATAGTTCTCATTTTTGAATTCAGGGATTTCAGAATAGTGTGTTTTGTTTTAGGAAACTGTGTTGCTTTGGAAATTTATCCCTGGGTTTAGCGATGGTGGACAAGCATCCCCAGATGAATGCTGCAGTTCATATTCACAGGGGAGTGCTCATGTGCCCTCTCCTGAAGCTTTCCTTGTTTGAAAACATGGTTTCACATGATATCCAAACTAGGAAGAGACTTGTTTAAGTGCTACTGCCAACCAGGATATTCCTTCCTGAAGACTTCACAGCCTAAACAGACAAGATACAAGGGGGTGGATTAGGTAGAATATAAGAATAGTGGTAATTAAGAGAAGGGAAAAGGGCTAACAAGGAAGGTGAAAACAGCTTGATAAAGAAGTCCTAATCTGTTCCGCTCTCTATCCTCCATTTCCCTTTTCAAATTGCTGTGGAGAGTCTATGCATCCGGACATATAATCTTGACCATGGTTTATGTTATCAGGAATGACCAGAGGCATTCCTCTGGCTCATGTTCCTTCTCCTCTCCACATAAGGAGAGCTAAAGCATTTGCATCATGCAACGTGGGGAACTATGATTTAACCAAAGTTAGTTTAAACAAAATAAAGGGTAAAACTGGTTTCAGATTCTTTTTGTGTTAACTAATTTAGGTTAAATCAAACCACAGTTGTCAAGAGATTGTACTGTTTTGCATTCAAGGGAGGAAGTTGGGGCAAGAGAGTGTGCAAGTTAAGATTCCTGCAGTTCATTCCAAATCACCTACACCAGGCCATTTCCATTCCTCCAAACCATAGAGTTTGTATTCTTGCCGCATCCCACTTCACCATATAATTTCAGTTTAGTTGATATTTTCCTTTATTCCAACAGCACTTTGCTGTTACATCTGAACCAGCTATCCTTTGAGCGAGCCTTCCAAAGCATGATTGCAAACCATAGTTTGATTACTTTGGTTCTATTTTAGTTGAATAAGCATCCAGTTACTTACTTTATGTGGACTCATTTAATAATCCCGTTTAAGGACTGTTAGTGCAGGAAAATAGTTATGTTGATATTGTATGCAACTTTCCTGTAAATAATGAAGACAACTGGGTTTGTCGGCCAAGGGTGGTTCTTCTGTTTGTTCATTCAACATATTGTAGCATTTTGCTAGGTAAAGCTTAATTCAGCAAAGGTCAAGCTGACTCACAACCAAGTATGTCCTTTTGGGTTGGGATCTAGTGCTAAAAGTGAGCTTTTATAAAATACTTTCTGAGTATTCAGAACAATTAACATACACCATCTCAATAATCACAAATGTTCTATAATGTAGGCAGCCATCACAGTTGGGGGCTTGGGAGATAGTAGTTTGCTGTAGGCCATCTTGTGAGTTTGTGAGTGAGGTAAGATTTAATCTAGGAACACCCCAGTTTGTAACTCAAACTCTTAACCATTGTACTATCTATACTAGCTAGTTCATAGATATATAGGTGCTATTTATGGAGTGGGATCAATGTTAGACAGTTTTGGAAATACATTGAGGCTAGGTCAGAATAGGCTTGCATACCTGTACACTAGGGCTGGGCAATACACTGGTTTGAAGTCCATAAGTTTTGACCTGGCAATATGTCGCAAATCATGGTGGGTGTGCTACACAAAAATCACAATGCGGGGGAAACCGTGAAGCCAGCCAGTGCCTCCTCAGACATCGCAATATTTCTGTGATATATCACAATGTTGAAAAACAGATATCGTCCAGCCCTACTGAATACTTGAAATACCATGTTTCAAGTGTGTTCTCCATTATGAAGTTTGAACCTACATGCAGTGAATATAGCTTGAAATTTTGGTACATGAGACTTACCTTACTATCGCTATAGTCTGTTTTGATAATTGGATTTCTGTGTCCAATGTTAACCATAGCTTTTGAAATATCACAGCGATATGAACTTCTAATGGTGTTAGGAGTAGAATTTCATGTTTATTTTTATGGCATACAAAGCTGTTGGTGGCTACATCTAGGACCGTGCCTACAGAAGATATAATGAATATTGCATCTTCAGTATCTTCTTAGTGTAGAGGGCCATACCAGGTGGCACTGACCTGTGGAAAGCTGTCACTGGAGATTCATTTGTATACTACAACATCTTTCTTCTCTTGCAAATCTTCCTTTTGCACTTTTCCTTCTCTGTACTAGGAAGATGGATAGGGTGTAAGACCTCATGCCAAAGTTATGTTTCTGGCATGGGATGAGGGAAAGATAGGAAGCAGAGATTATTGGACTTTTGACTAACAGTGACTCTGCAGCCACTTATTGCCTCCAGATGGCATAACTTTTTCATATTTGATGCCTCTCTCCTTCCTTCCATATCCTGCACTGCCTGATACAAAGAGGCCTGTGACTGCTGCCTTGGCTCATTGCCTCATACTACCTCTATAGTACTGGTCCATCAGCAAATTTAGCTCCACACCCATATTTTAGTATGGTGCTATGCTGTAAATATCGATATAATTCACTATTTCCTTGTTAAACGTTTTTGAGGTGACTGTGACTGAATTAAGAGATTAAAACAATTATTGTTACTAATGTAGTTAAGTGGGCTACTTTTAACTTTTAGAGCTGTTTGACATTAACATCATGGTTATGAGATGCCTATTGCTTTCAGGTAATAAAGATGATTTACTACAGTTGGTTGAACAGCTTCATCCAGACAATAGTAATGAATGGATCAGCATCAAACTGGAAAGAGGTATCAAGTGGGATTCCACAGGGATCAGTTCTGAATGCAGTGCAGGTCGTCTTCATTAATGACTTAGATGACTGAGTGGACCACAACTCTTAGCAAATAGGTTGGAAATATTTTAGAATATTCTACAATGGCCTTGATAAATTGGATAGCTTGCTAACAATAACATTTAGACTATACTTACATAAAAATTGTATATGGGATTTAATAATAGGGACTAACGTGTTTCTCATGTTCCCGGGTTCATTTGATGTGGCTCAAAATTTGGTGTTCTAAAAGTCTTGGCAAGAAAAATTCAAACCCACCAGCTTTTTATTTTCCTCTGGCTAGAGGTTCTGATGAACGCAGCTAGCCTATTGGCAGGGCTTTGTTGTTGTTTAAATTGAGTTCTGAAAAAATATTTGATGAATACTAAGAAAATTGTGTGTACTCTCACTACTACTGTCTTACAGTTTACCAATGGAGAAAAGTTCCCTGTCAAACTCCACAGTAAACACATTGGTACATGAAGGCAGGATTTTTGAGGCCTGCAAGTCTGTGTTAACATAACTTGTTACATTTGATGTGTTAAACTTCGGTATTAGTTTTAGCAACACTGGGATGACAGGATCTCTGTGAATGTAATGACATTTCGTAGGAAGCTGTATATATAAAGATTCTGTTTTAAGTGACATCACTCAGCTTACTTTAAATATATGTATCTTGCCCATCCTGTGTCTCTCTTGTAGATATGTCTTGCAGTTAGCAACAGCCTTTTTTTAAGGATCTGTGAGGCTTTTGTATCCCCCACCACAAAAAAGTCAATATCTTCCAATTAGCTTTATTGGTTGTTAAAAGTCATTACGGCCAAACAAGATCCTAGCCATAATTACAGTACCCTTACATTTCATATTGTGCACCATAAAAGAAAGAAACAAAAAAGCACAGGTTTACATCTTTAGTGGAGTACTACAATTTTTTTTAAAAAAAGCAGGGAGCCATTTAAAACATGAGCTTTAAAGCCAGAACAGTGTTGTAATAGATGCACGCTTCTGAAATAACTAGTGTCTCCTCCTCTTCAGATCAAGATTTTCTCTGTTTAGAAAACCAACCTATTCTGCATTTTTTTCTGGCAGATGTGTCAGTTTCATTCCTGCTGAGGCAGTCAGAACAGATGGTAAGCAATGAAATAGTTCAGACACACAAGAGGTTTGCATATCGAACCTATTCCATATATATTTTACAACTAGGGAAAGTTTCTAAGCTGGGAGATTGGGTACAGTGACTTAAAATTTGTAATTCCACCCTTGTTTACAGCACCATTGGTTGAGCAATACCTTTCTCTGAGATTTGGTGAAATACTACTTGTGAATGGGTACCGAGCTTTACAAAAGGTTAAATTACAGAGAAGGAAAAGGTTACAGAAATAAAAACACTAGACCCAAATGATATTCAGCGTGCACAGCTTAATGTGCTACAGCTCTAGCCACCTTACTGAAGAGAACTGTAACAGATACTGTCTCTTGTGGCTAAATTTTAAAAAAGGGAGAACAACTATTTCAACAGCTCAAGTAGTAAAGGTTTAGAAAAGGAGTGCTATACTTTGTGATTCAGGCAGCATTTGGCGGCAGTAGATGCACACAAGTTGTTTTCAGGCTCCTCCTAAAAACAGCTGGTTTGTTTTACACAGGAAACTGCCTGTGGCATGAATGTATATTAAATATTATGAAGTGAGCATGCGTGCATTCACACACACACACACACAACTTAACTTTTTAATGTAAATAGTGAATCATGCACGTACATATCCATCCTGTTGAGCTACAAATGATACTGCATGTGGGGCTAGAAATGCAGATTAGGGTTTTTAAGATAACATTTTCCATCCTTCATCAAATCATCAGCATTATATAATACATTTAACTGAAATATAACTAACTCTGTTGATTCAAAACAGCATAAGAAACAGGAATTTGAATATGGTTTGAAGAGTTCTCTGTAGGGATTCTCTAAGTGGCTTTTATATTGAAAAAAGTCTTTAGTGTGCCTGTATTGGGGTGGATAGCTTGACTTCAGTTAACCATTTAGACCAGGCGTCGGCAAGGTTTACCTTGCCTGGGCCGGTTCACACCAGCGGAGATCCCTCTGTGGGCCAGATTGTGCGCCCACGATTTCCAGCGTCTGCGATTTCTGGCACCGTAGAAGCGAGTCCCTGCGCCGGATTAGCACAGGGACACGCCGAGCACGCAGCTCAGTTCAGGGGTGGCTGGTGGGCTGGTTAATGACCCCCGTGGGCCACTTGTGGCCCATGGGCCTTAGCTGCCTGCCCCTGATTTAGACTGCAGTTCTTTACATACTTATCTGTGAGTAGAGTAGATAGCTCCATTTTGAGTTCTTATTTTTTCCAGTAAGTTTGCCACATTCCACATTATTTGTCAATTTTTTTTCAAAAAAGAAAAGTCCTGCCAAAAAATCCATCAGCATATTTGTTCACTTTTCTCCTAATATACACTTCTTGCCTACAATTTCCCCTATATAAACATACAAAAATGCATTTTTTTATCTAATATGTACATTTTTGCACACATTATTTGGTTAGAAAACTGCATCACAAAATTAAGAGATGTACAAATTTGGAAGGATAGCTGCATTTTGGTTTGCACATTCTTTTCAGAGATGTGAATTGGCAGGTTCACATTCAAATCGGAACTGACCTTCTCCATTCCTGCTCGGGATTTAGTTCCACTGAATTCAGTGAGACTGTACATCTGTGTAGATATGTATAGAATTGCACTATTTCTTGACAGTATTAAATCAATGATAACCTTTAATGCAGAGATTGGAAATCTAGGCACTGATATCATCACCCAGTTTCAGCATGTGGGCTGGGAAAAGATATTTGGTCTGTAAACTGAAGAAACTGGCAATGACAGAATCAAAAGTAGCATAAGAAACTGGTCTCCACTTCCTCTGCTGCTGTTGGGACAGACGGAGGAGAGAAAGTGACTGCAGAAGACTGATGTGGGCCAGGGTTTCCCAAAATTGGGTTTCCAATTGTTGTTGGACTACATCTCCCATCATTCTGTGTCTAGGGCAGTTGTCTACCAGCTCCATCTGGTTTGCTGGCTAAGACCCTGCCTGCCTGTTGCCAGAGTGGTACATGCTCTGGTTATCTCCCTCTTGGACTACTGCAATGTGCTCTACGTGGGGCTACCTTTGAAGGGACTCGGAAACTACAACTAATCCAGAATGCAGCTGCCAGATTGGGAGCATCTGTTGGGACCATTTTACACTGGTCCTATAGGCTCCCAGTAAGTTTCCGAGCACAGTTCAGAGTGTTGGTGCTGACCTTTAAAGCCCTAAATAGCTTTTGCACTCCTGAAGGAGTGTCTTCATTCCCATCATTCAGCCTGGACACTTAAGATCCTTTTCCAAGGGCCTCCTGGTGGTTCCCTCACTAGGAAGTTACAGGGAGCCAGGCAGAGCACCTTCTCAGTAGTCTCACCCACCCTGTGGAACGCCCTCCCATCAGATGTCAAAGAAATAAGCAACGATCTGACTTTTAGAAGACATCTGAAGGCAGTCCTCTATAGGGAAGTTTTTAATGTTTGATGTCTTACTGAGTTTTAATTTGTTGGAAGCCACCCAAATTATCTGGGCAACCCAGTCTGATGGACAGCATATAAATAATAAATTATTGTTAATTATCATCAGGGATGATGGGAATTGTAGTCCAAAACCAGCTGGAGACCCAAGTTTGGGAAACTCTGGTATAGGCTCTCAGTTGGTCACCCTTAGTTTCAAAATTGGCATGTAGAGTCTTCATTTTAAATTATCTTAATGTTCTTTATTTTTGCTACATTTATTTGCTAAAGGAATCTCTAGTCCTGTTTACTGTGAGTAACCATTAAAGCACAATTAAAGCCTTAATACAGATGTTTGCACATAAACATGCACATTTATAAATGAAGGCTGCATGCATTTGTTAAGGGCATACAGTAATGACGCAGTTACTAACTTAATCAGTTTACTTTTAGCAGAAAGGGATGGAATTAATAAGTAACATGTAAGAAAGTAGTTGAAATAGATTTTACCTTTTTCTAGGATTGACATCTGAGTAAATGTGCTTAGAGACTGTGCTTATTAGAGACTTTTCAGTCTCCAATAATTGAATGTTCATACTGAAATTTTTAAAAAGGTGAGCTCTTTTAACATACATTTGAAATAAAAGTTTCTCTTTTTCTCTTTCGGTTAACAGAGTTTGTGGATGCACTTAGATGTTTGCAATGAGCACTGTGGCTGGCATGCCCCAGTGTTTTGGATACCAATGCATAGAACTCCATAGTAATCGAATTTATCAGAAACGAACGTCATGAGCATAGTGGTCCCGTTGGGGGTTGACACAGCAGAAACTTCATATTTGGAAATGGCTGCAGGCTCAGAGTAAGTATTGTGGCACAACAGCAAATTTGCAAAATTGGTTCTATCTTACATTTCATTTTATGCATCTCTGCAGTGTTGCTCAGTTTCAGTTGATTCACTTCTGGGCATAATAAACAGAATCAAAGTTTGAACTCTACCTTATAGTTTTCCTTCTTAAAAGTCTTGACTTCACTTACATTTCAGTATGTATTAGAGCCCATTTGGATATGTTATGACAAAATTGCTATTTTTAAAGTTTTGGCAATTATATTTTTTCATATATAGTGTTCATTTCTACTTTAGCATCTAGGATGATTCTTAAATTAACATTTATTAACTATTCTCACAGTGAAACTTCATAACACTCCCCCCTCCTTGCTCTGAACTATTCAGTTTGGGGTGAAATCAGAATACTGATACATAACTTGTGCTTATAATAGAAAATAAAGTAATCAGGAGCACCTTCCTTCAGGGTCTATCTTTATAGTTCCTTAGTACAACCTGTAAAATACATCCTTTCAGGATACAGTACTGGCAACACAGGAAGCCTGTGGTGCTGTGCTTATTCTGCCACTAGATGTCATAATTTATTGGGGTTTCAGATACTGCTAACAGCATATGGGCAGACTCCTACGCTGCATATGTGTTATCAGAAACAATAAGAATTATTGATACTTGTGTACTCCTGCCTTGTAATCTTTTTGAGCTTCTTTGTTTTACAACATTGTTGTCAGTGTTGTTCAAATGGATAGTATTCACTTGATAGTGCACACCCATACCACTACAGAAACTTTAAATTAGTGTTGTTACTGACAGCTTGCCAGACATTCATTTATTTTTGACAGGAGCATAGCAACAAACATTTCCTTCTTTACCTTTATCATAATACCGAAATATTCAGCACTTTGGAACAAAAGTGAAATCTTAATGTTTGTCTTGCTTTTCAGACCTGAATCTGTAGAAGCTAGCCCTGTGGTAGTTGAGAAGTCAAACAGTTATCCACACCAGCTATATAACAGCAGTTCTCATCATTCACACAGTTATATTGGTTTGCCTTATGCGGTAAGTTTTGTTTTTAAAAAGTATTTCTTTGAGGTTCTTTCCAATAAAGAGAACTTTAAATGTGCCTTGTTTGGTTGATTTTCCGGCTTATTGTGGGAAGTCCTCCACTAAAACAGCCAAAATCATGTCACTTATATGGTAGAGTAGTTCTGATACTAGAAGTCTTGTATTCACTCTTTATTACTGTCTTTTTTTTTAACAAATGGGTTGCATCCAGACCTAAACTTTCACGAATGGAATGCCTTAAGATCCCCCCCAAAGCTGGTTTTAGGGAGGTATGGGGAAGTGCAGTAGAATGGAAGAGATGGCAAAAGTTGTATCTGCGGAAGAGCATGGCAAGATGGTTTGAGCATATAACACCAATCTTGGCCTGATTGTACTGGCTACCAATTAGCTTCAGGGCACAATTCAAAATGCTGGTTTTGACCAACAAAACCTTAAATGGCTGATAACCGCAATACCTCAAGGACCACATCTACCCATGCAAACGGAATCAGACCCTGCAATCATCACTTGAGGCCCTTCTCTGTGTGTCTCTTCTGTGACAGTTCTGAAGGGTAGCAGCATGAGAATGGGCCTTTTCTGCAGTGGCTCCCTGCTTGTGAAATGCTCTCCCCATGGGAGATGACCTTGATCCTTCATTACATATCTTTAGGTACCAGGCAAAAACATTTCGCTTCTCCCAGGCCTTTGTTTAATTAAACAATCTATGGCCTTTTAAACTGGAGTGGGGGAATTGTTTTTATTTGTTGATATGGTTTGTATTTTTGTGTTTTTAAACTGTAAACCACTCTGTGATCCTCAGTTGAAGGATAATAATAATAATAATAATAATAATAATAATAATAATAATAGGCCTCAATTGTGTCAGTGTGCACCAGTGTTTGATGTAATATGGTCCTAGGTGCTGCACCATAGAACAATAACTGACAGTGATACACCTGATCCTGTCAGCTCTTCCTTCAGTGTAGGATAATGGGATCAACCTATAAATATTTTCAGAGTGATGAATAGGCTTGCTTTTCTTCCTGTAGATAAATGGCACCTAATTGGAGACAGTTGCTATACATGTATAAAATAGAAATAAGCCTTTAGTTAAAGAGGATAAGTCATGCACTTCACGAAAATGCACTCCATTTTGAAGAATTCTGGCATTTCTTCTAGCTAGGTGAAATCTGTATGGGTGCCGAGAAACAAGGTGTGCTTTGTGTCAGTGCCCTTTTTAAAATTCAGCTCAGATAAATTTCTCTGCTTTATTATGTCATGATTGGGGAATGTGAGTGTGCACGTAGAGCATTGACTAGTACCATGCTTAGTGATGCCTGACAGTTTTCCTAGATAAAGTTATTAGTGATAAAAAGATGTTTGCTGTTCAGATGAAATGTGAATATCAACAACTTAGCGTGCACTGGAAATTTGAGAAAAGCAACGCTTTCTTCACTGTTTAAAGAATAGTAGAAGATAAATTAAATGAAAATACTTTTAGTGTATACATTAAACCATCCTCTTCTGATCTCTTCTAAGTTGGCCACACCCAGCTGAAGGTGTATGCCAAAATCATGTGAATGGAAATTAACTACTTCTGGTAACAAAACCAGTTGTAGCAGATCTCTCCAGTACACAAGTAATTACATTCGTTTTCAGATACTGATTTTATGCTTAGTGCCTTTCAAAACCAGGATAGTTTGTCACCTGTTTTTTATCATCCCCGTTAAGGTAGCTTGAGCTTCAAAAGTTTGAAAGAAAGTTTATACGAAAGTTATAAAAGAATGGAAGAAAGTGATACGTACATTGATTCTTTTAGAGTAAGCATTCACATGAAAAGAAGTAATATATATAAAACCACCTACCTTCTAAATATCATTTTCCAGGACCATAACTATGGTGCTCGCCCTCCTCCAACACCTCCAGCGTCTCCTCCTCCATCAGTTCTTATAAGCAAGAATGAAGTAGGTATATATACTGCTCCAAATTTTGATGAGACCTCCAGTGCTACTACTATCAGCACTTCTGAGGATGGAAGCTATGGAACTGATATAACCAGGTGCATTTGTGGATTTACACATGATGATGGATATATGATCTGTTGTGACAAATGCAGGTAAAGTAGTGCCATATATGCAAACATTTCTTAAATACTTTTCTTCTGTGCTACTGAAATCAGCCCTTCTTGTCCCCAACTGCTTAGAGCCATTTCCATCCTCAGGCCCTTCATAGGCATTGTAGGGCATGATGCAAATATGGGAGAAAGAGAAACCATCGCCATTTTGTTATTGTGATAGCTGCCATTTTGCCTTCAGGATGGAGAGGGGAGGTGACAGACCAGCCAAGCCAGCACAGACTTTCTGCAAGCGGGGGTCATACTAAGAAGGGTCACGGCTCACAAGTCATTGTTAACCCTGCAGAAGGGTAAGAGGGAGGACTTGGGTAGGAGGAGCTTGACCAACTGTTGGACGGGTTTTCTGGGCCAAGATTAATGCCGTTGGTATTTCTGAGGAGGCAACACATGACTAAAAGGGGTGCATGGAAATATACCAAGATGTGACATCAGTTTAATTGGAAACCCTGGGGAAAACGCAGTGTGTATTTTGGCTGCGTTGTCCCTTGGAACTGCATTAGTTTAAGATTGCTAGACTGCTTTATGAACTGCTCTTATGAAGGAGAATTCAAAAAAAACATTTTGTTTGGTTAGGGAAATTCTGTCATCCAAAAAGGTGCGTATGCACAACTGAACTTGTTCACAACAGTGAAGTGACTTGCCTTTTTGAATGTTCATAATTTATATTTTTTAATATTGTTTGAGGTGGAGTAATAGGGTATGTTGATAAAGCAGTGTATTAAATGAGTGATCAGATAGTAGAATGGAGCTTTTGGGGAAAAGAACTTGTAGCAGTATATCCAGTGTAAGAGAAATGATGGAAGCTGTGTGAACTTCAAATATCTTGCAAAAGTAACACTATTCTATTTTCTAAATCATTTAAGTGTTTGGCAGCACATCGATTGCATGGGGATCGACAGGCAGCATATTCCTGACATATACTTGTGTGAACGTTGTCAACCTAGGTAAGTCGCCTGTGGTCAATTAAAAAAAACCCCTGTTGTTTGCATGAGGTTTGAAATTCATAGCTCGAATGTTGAAGTGACTGTTGCATGTCATCTTCATGTTGTTTAAATAGATGTTTAAAATTCCTAAACTGTATTGCTAAATTAATCATTAATAGAAATGGAATAATAGAAATAATAGACTTGGGCTACAACCTGGAAATAATAATTCATTGAATTAGCCTATAATGGTGGCTTCCGTGCCATAGGTTATAAAAGTGCCTTTGCCTAGCAGAAAAAAATAGTGACGCTTTTTCAATGAATGAAGGCTATTTTGCTATCTTTAAAAGATACTTATATCACTACATGAAACTATTATTGGAGATCACAGTAGATTTAATAAAATGAGAAAATCAGTTGTCCAAATGCAGGTGTGAAATAAGGTTTCTGCATGTAGGTCAACTGCTGAATGGGCAAAAATATGGGCCTTATGTTGGGAAAAAGCTGCAATCTTGTACCCTCTTACTTGGAAGTAAGACCCATTGACATGAATAAGTAAGACCTGAGCAGTCATGAATAGGATTACACTGTTATAGTTCCACACAGGAGGTGATAGTATTTCAGCAATGCATACCCAAATGCACAACATACAAGTAGCTTTCTGCTACTACTGTTCTTTGAATTGGAACCATTGGCCATTGCTCCGTATCTCATCTGAGGCATAGTTTTGATACCTGACTCCTTCCTCTGTCTTGGGATAGTAAAAAGACATGCAATCCATGTGAGAAAGGGATTTGCTTGCTGCTGGCACTTGCAAGGGTGGGTTGAAAACAGCTCCAATAACAATAATTGGGGGTTGAATGAAGCAGCCATTCTGCAGCACAGTTTTTGTTGAATGGCTGAAAGCACCCTCTTGTTCACTCTCACCACTTATTTAATTCTCCCCTTTTCACAATGAAGTATTATTTATTTTACTTATATCATTTCTTCCCTGAATTTATGAGCCAGGAGAATCCCTTAGCTAAATATTTCAGCAGTTTCTCCTCTTAACTATGAAACTGGAATACTGGAAGGGACTGCAATGCTTTAGTTCTGCTTTGTTTTGGTACAACTGTTTCATTCTGGGCTTTATACTAAATTGTAAAATTCCTAGAGCAGGGAACTCCTTGCTAGGGAGTTTAAGTAGTTATTGTGAATATTGAAAATGAATTTTCATACAACAGTGAGTGGAAACAATCATTTTATATCTCTAATTATTCCATTTAATGTGTAGGAGCTATCTGTCAGAAAGTTTAGATGCTTCAGCAACAGAGTAACATGTATTCAGTTTTATTTCTTTTTTTCTTTTTGTCAACAGGAACTTAGATAAAGAGAGGGCAATGTTGCTGCAGCGTAGAAAAAGGGAAAATATGTCAGGTAAGTAATAAAGTTCTTAAACTGAGATACAATTAGTGAGTGATTCTCCCAAAAGCTACTGACACAATGCTTTTGATTTACAGCCTTATACTGTTCAAGTTACTTCCAGTGGTTATTTTTCTTTTTAATTCTGTAGGACAGCCATGTTAGATAGGCAATAGGGCAAATGCAGAAGTAGATGATACACGTACTCATACTCTATTACAGTAGACCCGCATAAGATAAAAACATGTAAACTAGACCTTCCATTTTAGACCTGCTGTGTGACACATACCATCCTCTGACGTATGTCAATCATAGCAGCACAGTATCTGGCAACTGAATATGTTATATCACGATTTATATCTTGGAGCAGATATAAGGTTGTTGTGGGGATTAAATGAAGAGAAGGAGAACCAAGTGTGTCACCTTGGGCTCCGTGGAGGAAATATAAATAAATAATCAGAAAGGATAATGGGTGCACATGGCGTGCCAGGCAAAATTAGTTTCTCTTGACATTAAGAATCCTTTAACTAAAAAGATGCATATGCAATTTTTTGGAATTAGCCAGACTAACATTAGTGTTATTGCTGCACTTCAAAAATGTTTTTTCTCCTGAACCAAAAGCTCATGTTTTTTCAGGGTCCCAGTTTGCACACATTTTTTATGGTTTAACATGCCCCAATACTGAGTGCCTCCTCTACTCGTGCTGCTGCCACACCAGGGTGAAAACAAGCCAGAGTCTGGTTCGTAATGACATGTGAACTTGAGCTTATTATTTGTTTCTCTCAAGGAGGCCACAAATGGTAAACCAAGAACAGAAATTGCCTCTTACTCAGCGTTTGTTTGGAGAGAAACAGTGAGCTTAGGTTCATATGTCACAACAAGGAAGACATGTTTTTTAAAAAATATTCTAAGATTTATCCATACCTCTCATCCCTATTTCTATAAAAGAATGAAGGAAAGGGTATAGTTGATCTGATTATGAGACAAACTACTCTCTATTTTGCAGTCAACAAAAAAACTGATATCTTACCAAAAAGTGAGCCAAAACCTTCTTTTGGTTGTCTGTGGTTTTTATCTTTTGTATTCTTGAATTCTTGCCACCCTGTGTCCTGATTTTTTCTATTAATTGTTGATAAAATCTGGGCTCGTAGTTATGCACTTCCACAGACTATTAACCATATTTTGATTACTTTGATTCCCAGAGGTTCAAAGTGGACATAAAAAAGTTGAGACCACATGGTTACAGTTGTTTGGATGGTGGAGGAAAAGAATTAATCAGTGTTAGATTTTTGAGAGTTCACTTGGTGAGATAAGCCACGTGTTAGGTGATCTAGCCTGAAATCTGAGAACAAATAAAACCTATATTTATGTTTGAGACACAAGCAGCCATTTACGCACATGAAAGGGGACAGTGCTTGCATGCCTTTCTGTCTGGCTTTTACTGCCACCATTCCCACAGTCTGTGAAGCAACCAGTGTTTAGAAGAAAATAGTGACTTGCTTGGTTGCAAAGGCTTTAGCACCAAATGCTGCAACTGTGGATGTCATTTCATTGCCTATTCTAGATGGCTCTTTTGGACTGTGAATAAAACAGTGCTTCAGGTGGATGGATACCAGGCCAGAAAAAACACCACCCACTTCAGAAAAGGCTTATTAGCTAACTTAACAGTTTTTACATAATATTAGCACATTTCTAGGAATGGTTTTAGTCTTATTAATCCTTATTTATTATTACTGAAATGCTTCTCAAGGTCAATTTGTGTCATCATTTTTGTATTCAGTTTTTTTCTTTCATAAATTGATACTGACAAATTGATGCACACTGAGTATAAAACCCTTCTTCCAACCTAATATGTATTTTATTATGTTGTACATTGTGGATTAAGCAAATATAAATAAATGAATTTCTTATCCAAGCTTTGATTTGATTTAATGCCTTTGGAAATCTTGTAATACTTTTGAAAAAACATAAGCTCCCCTAAGTTAATTAGATTACTTGAGTAATCTAATGCAAAACTGGTGTGGTGTTCCCATCCCCCAAAACCTGAACATGTAAATATAAATTTTACTGTCATTTAGTTACCAGTTTTATTACCATTTCCATAATATTATTTCCATAAATTGGTAATTGTATGTAAATACTTTTGGCAATTCAGGGACATGCATTCATTATTGGAAACAGTTTATAAGATATATTTCCTGGCTTCCTTTTTCTTTTTAAAGATGGGGATACCAGCGCAACAGAAAGTGGCGATGAAGTTCCTGTAGAACTATATACTGCTTTTCAACATACACCAACTACAATTACTCTGACTGCTACACGAGTTACCAAGGTCACAGATAAGAAACGGAAAAAAAGTGGGGAGAAAGAACAAAACATTGCAAAATGTAAAAAGGTAAGTTAATTCAATTTTCAATTTCTCTTTATGTTTTGGGAGGTTCATTGTGTTTGAAAATTTTTCTTTCTATTTGAAATAAATCTGGATCACTGCTCTTGAAGGAGCACGATCATTCTCCAATGGGGTTTGGAGAATTCAGAGGCATTTCAGTAACTGAGAATGGGCTATTGCAGAGTAGGACTAAAGGGTGATGGTGATAAATTTCATTATTTATACTCCGCCCATCTGGCTGGGTTTCCCCAGCCACTCTGGGTAGCTTCCAACAAAATATTAAAAATACAATAAAACATCAAACATTAAAAACTTCCCCAAACAGGGCTTCCTTCAAAAGGAAGCAGGGACAGAAGACTATTGAGATAAGAAAGTATAGAGAGGCAAAACGAACAGCAAGAAGAAGAAGAAGAAGAAGAAGAAGAAGAAGAAGAAGAGTTTGGATTTGATATCCCGCCTTTCACTCCCTTTAAGGAGTCTCAAAGCGGCTAACATTCTCCTTTCCCTTCCTCCCCCACAACAAACACTCTGTGAGGTGAGTGGGGCTGAGAGACTTCAGAGAAGTGTGACTGGCCCAAGGTCACCCAGCAGCTGCAAGTGGAGGAGCGGAGACGCGAACCCGGTTCACCAGATTAGGAGTCTACCGCTCTTAACCACTACACCACACTGGCAAAAAGAAGGTGGTATTCAAGACCCAGGAAAGAAAGGTGGAGGAGAAACTGGGGCTGACTCCTAAATTACACCACACCCATTTCCATAATTTGGTAGGCATCTCCTTCCCTCCCCCCAGTCTATAAGAAAGATAAAGTAGCAATATAGAACACAGCATTAAAGTTTTGTGCTACTGGTTAAAAAGCACATAGGTGAAGGAAAACCTCTGGATTTGTTTTCACAAACAACATTTTCTATTCTGCAAGATAAAAGATTTTTGTGAAATGAATCTCTGTTTCTCCAGAGGAATATATATACTCATACAAACTGACATTTTAAATTATATTACAGGCTTTTCGTGAAGGTTCTAGGAAGTCTTCAAGAGTAAAGGTAAAACTTTTGTGCTAAATTCTTGCTGCTGTTTGGTTTCAAACAATGAACCATAAATTTGTCATCCATTTTGTCCGTTATTATAGGGGATTCAGAAGAGTCAGGGGGCTGGTTCACAATTCCTGCCTTTCAAAAAGTAATGCTCAAAGTGGTGATTCATGAAAGCACTAAAGCCATAATAAAAACTGTATAAAAGCAAGCGGCAAATAAAATAACAACAAATATCCCAAAGATCTAAACACAGTTACAGCAGCACAATATCCAGAAGATAGCTAAAAAGCACACTAATGAGCTTCAGGCAGCTTTGTACAGTGTAGACAATTGCTTTCTTTAAAAAGGAAGGTTTTCATCTTGCAGCAAAGCCCAGTAGAAGGTGGGCCTTCCAAAGAATGAAATTTGAGTACTGAAGTGCTCAGAACCTATTTCAGGGGGCCCTGTATGATTCTTGGGGTTGTTGACCTGTGGGATACCTGGTTTGTCCTCCACAAGACTTTAAAGGACTTTAAAGGTTATTCCCACACATTCAGTTGGGCCCAGAAACAAACTTGAGGCTACTAACAAAGTAGTTGCATGCTTCTGATACCTAGCACCAGTCAACAATTTGGCCACCACATTCTGGATCAGCTGCAGTTTCTGGACGCTCTTGGACATCATTATTACAGCAGAGCAAATGTGATGCAAGGAAGGCATGTTTCACCATGGCCATACTTGGTTTTCTAGAATGGACACTGCTGATGCACCAGCATAAACTGAGCAGAAGCATTCCTGGTTGCCACTGTCACTTGGACGTCCATGCTCAAAGTGGGACCCAGGAGCACTCCCAGATTGTGAATTTGACTTTTCGAGGAGTGATTCCCCCATGCAGTAAGCATTAAACTCCTATTCCTAGATTGACATTCTTAACTGATCTGGAGCACCTCTGTCTTGCCTGGATTAAATGTCAGTCTGTTTGCCATCATCCAGTCCTTTACTGACTTTGATTGCAATTCATGTCCACAGCCTAGGACTAGGTGAAAAGGAGAATTAAAGCTAAGCGCTAGCCAAATACTAATGGCATTGCACTCTTATCTCCTAACAACCTCTGCCAGCAGTTTTCTGTTGATGTTAAACTGCCTTGAGTGACAATAGAACACCGAGAGAAGTCAGTATCCAAGGAATCCAAAAGGAATCTATCCCCTGGGACCCACCATAAAATAGTTCAACACAATCCCATGCTGGCCAGTACATCCAGAAGGCAACAGAATGCTCACCATGGTTCAGGTGGCAAGTGAATCTAAGCCAGTCAGCTTTGTTTTCAGTTTAGTAATGGGTGTCTAATGTCAAATTAGCCACTAAGTATTATAAGCTGACTTGCTGTTCCTTAACTGAGAAGCATGGGGATTTAACTAGCTAATTTCTTCATACAGATGCATACTGAACTCAGCATTCAGGAGTTATATTGTACCCTACACTTCTTATCCAAGGCCCCACTCCCTGAGAGGTTCGGATGGTGGCAGCAAGAGAAAGGGCCTTTTCTGTGGTGTCTCTCCAACTGTGGAATGCTCTCCCCAGAGAGGCTTGCTTGGTGCCATCGTTACATGTCTTTAAGTGCCAGACAAAAACAATCCTCTTCATCCACGCCTTTAGCAATTAAACAAACAATGGCCTGTTAAAGCTGTTGGTGGGGGACTGTTACTATGATTTTTTTACACACTTGATCAATTTACAAATTGATTAGCTAATTATTTGGCTGCAGAGTTTTAGTTTCATACCAGACATCTGGTCTAATTTTATACATCTTAACTGCGGTTTAGGGCTCAGCTCCAGAGATTGATCCTTCTGAGAGTTCCAACTTTGGATGGGAAACTAAAATCAAGGCATGGATGGATCGTTATGAAGAAGCAAACAACAACCAGTACAGCGAAGGTGTTCAAAGAGAGGCACAAAGAATAGCTTTGAGATTAGGAAACGGAGATGACAAAAAAGAAGTGATCACCAGCAACTCAGTCTTCAAACCTCCAGTAGAGGTAAGTGAAAATACATTCAACGCAACACCAGTCTTTTATAATAACAACATAGCACTCAGGTTTTGCATTTCTCTAAGCAGAAACATAGTTCAATATGTTGATACCACATCTCCTGTATTTTTAGTACAGGAAAACCTCCTTGTTTATTGATTTTACATTCTGAAGTACTCAACAGTTAATGAGGACCAGGTTACCAGTTATGACCATCAATTTTCAACATTTTGAATTTAACTGTCAGATCACTACTGCAGGTGTCTATTTTTCAGCTTTCCTGATAAAATTTATTTTTTAAACAATGTTAGCAATTCGTAATAATCTAAATTACTCAAGTCTACCCACAGAACAGCTGCAATGCCAGCTAAAACCCATCCCTTCCTTTGCCAGCTTCCCCACAAAAGCTTCTCCAGAGGGTAAGGGGACCTTGCTGAATAGGCTGGACTGTGGTTAGTAGAAAGGGGGATCCCCAAAAAGCACTAAGATACACATTTACAGTTCAGGATGATGTTCAATATGTAGCTATACAATACTAAGATGGTTCTGGAATTATCTTCTTTGTGCCAGGAGGAAGTCCAGACAGTATTTGATTCAGTGCCAGCTTTTAGGGCTGCTGTTAGATACATGGAAATGGCTTCCCTTAGCATTATTAACAATTTAAATGTAAATAGGAGAAAATAGACTCTTTTGGTTGCTGTTACCTAGTGGGTACAGGGACGCGGGTGGCACTGTGGGTTAAACCACAGAGCCTAGGATTTGCTGATCAGAAGGTCAGCAGTTTGAATCCCTGCGACGGAGTGAGCTTCCGTTGCTCGGTCTCTGCTCCTGCCAACCTAGCAGTTCAAAAGCACGTAAAAGTGCAAGTAGATAAATAGGTACCACTCTGGTGGGAGGGTAAACGGTGTTTCTGTGCACTGCTCTGGTTCGCCAGAAGTGGCTTAGTCATGCTGGCCACATGACCCAGAAGCTGTACGCTGGCTCCCTCGGCCAATAAAGCAAGATGAGCACCGCAACCCCAGAGTCAGCCACAACTGGACCTAATGGTCAGGGGTCCCTTTACCTTTTTACCTAGTGGGTAGCTTTGCTATGCATTTTTGTATTTTTATGTCTTGGGAAGCAGTTTAATGATTGCAGTTGCCTCAACTTCAACTTTTTACTCGCCTCTCCGCCACTGTTAATTCCAGTGGAACTTTACAACTGTATTCTGATGCAGTACAGTTACTGTCACTTCAACCAAGATTTTAAGTAAGTAATGAAGGCAAAAGCATATTTCTTCCAAAATGTGTTTTTATGTATCCAATTTGCCAGTTACAGAATGGAACAAATTATGTTTATGAAAAGAGAAAAACTGCCACGAGTTAACTTTTGATGAAAAAATCCTGTTATTATTATGGAAAGGTAGTTAAGGTTATTTGGTCAAATATGCCAACTAATAAGTAGGGTTTAAGTGCCTTAGTGTCCTGGGCAGTCCACTTCTTTATTCAGAAAAACGGGTTTAATGGTGTGTACAGGAAAATAATAAAACTGTGTCCATAGATCTGACACAATTTGAGCAGCTTCCATTTCCCCTTTGATACAATGTTTACTCTTGGTAACGCAATTAGCCAAATCATCTTGTGTGGTCTTGGAAGATCCAGTTTGACTCTTAGTAAAAAGTAGAAACTGTTTTCCCTATTCTTAATTTTTTGTACACATCTTTTAAAAACAAAAAGGAACACAGTCTCTGTCTTTTAAACATCTAGGTTCAGAGAAATGTTCAAGTATAAATACTAATTTCTTAAAGTAAAATACCCCTTTGATATAGCATTACAACTTCCATTCAGAGAGAATATTAATACTTTAAAATGATACAAATTGGTGCTTAACTGCCTTTACTGAACTTTTAGCCCAAGGAAGCAATTTCTAAATCCTCTGTTGTTTTAATTATCAGTACACATCTGGCCATTAAATCCTTATAAAGAAAGGTGCACCATCTAATTTAACTACAATATTAACAAGGACAATTATTTCCAATATAAACAAAAAGTAAAATGTAAACTACTGTAATCTGTTAGGTACTGTAAATATCCCAGCATTTCCATTTTTCCAGCACCCCATTCTTTACACATACTGGCAAATAAGGAGGCACTTTGTATACTTTGTACTCTGTATGCTATACCAGTACGCTTAAAAAGTGCATTGTTTGATCAATGGCAAACATGGAAATAGTCACATCACCCAATAATGTATAGTTGTTCCATTCATTGTGTGCTTGTTGTTTACCAATGGCAGCCGCTTAAGAACTGACTAGAAAGTTCCTGTCCCTAGCAGAGCCTGTTGCCTTTTGTACCACCTAGATATTAGGTTAATCCACCTTGAAAATGTCATGTGGTATTTCCCCCAAACCCTGAGCAAATAATTTGTCAATAAGTTGCAAGAGAGAGTAGACTACAAAATGGCACCATCAGCCGCCTGTCATGCAGTCTATGGAAGGAATCTGCAAGCTGTTTGATAAATTAATGTTGTTAGAGAGAGACTAAGCATAAAGGAAAAGTTACATTCTCAGATCTTGTAATAAGAAGCATCTTTGCTTCTTTCCCTCTAGCATCAGCATGGCGCACGTGACGCACTCCTTGGAGGAATGTCCCTGCTTGCAGAGACCTTCGCCTAGATATAGGCCAATTCTCTTTTGCTCAGAAGTGACACAATTACAAGAGGTGTGAGTTCCTTAGTTGTTGTGTCAAGAGTACAGTAAGATTTTGCTTAGAAAGGTGTATTCCCACCTGAGGCTATTGAAATGCACCAGAAGTTTCCTTTTCCTAGAAATCAGCATGTTGACATTTTCATCAAAATGCCTCTTACTTGGCATCTGTCCTTCTGCTCTTGCCAGCAGATTAGAGAAAAGACTGCATATTTCGTGTGTTGTCATTACTTGCGCACACCAGTTTCTAGCCTTTTTAACCAGAGGGTTTGAAACATCTTTTGAGAAAGGGGTTCCCTAATATACTTTGAAAGACTTGTATTGGTTTTCATTTTTTAGATACTGTGGTGTCGTTGTTTCCCCCAAAATGTAAAATGTCTACATAAATATAATACTGAATTTTATGGTAGGAATAAAGTCAATTAGCTTTTTAAAAGAAAGAATATCATTGAAATTACCAAGTTGCTCCTTAAAGTTGTATGTTATAATCTGGTTTCTTAATAGCACTAATGCAATCAACTTAATTAGATTTCTTACATTTTTCTTTTCTTCTTCTAGAGCTATATTCAAAAAAATAAGAAAATCCTAAAAGCTGCCAAAGACTTGCCTCCAGATGCACTTATTATTGAATATCGAGGAAAGTTCATGCTGAGAGAACAATTTGAAGCTAATGGATATTTCTTTAAGAGGTACTTTTCTTTAAAATCTAGCTTTAATTACCTATGATCCTACCGTTATTCTTTTGTTTTTCTCTCAGCTTCTGGCAAATCTTGCATTTTATTGCCCTGAGAATGCAACTGCGCCTTCCGGTCTTTCATTACTTCACATCTCAACCCACTTACCTTTGAATATTCAGCAGCTAAGATTGTTCACTTGGGCTGCTATCCTGTACATACTGCCTTGGCAGTAGGCTCCATTGAACTCAGTGGGGTTTCCTTCTGAGTTGGCTGACATAGGATTGCAGAGTTAGTCCATCCCTTTGACAGTGTTACCCCAGTGTTGTGACAGGCTCTTCACAGCACAGTTTTGCCTCACCCAGTCTTTTCTGTGTTTCTCACTTCAGCTCTTTGTCATTAGACTTCAGCTGGCCGCCATCTTCGGAACCCTCCTCTTTCAGTTTACTTCATTCATTCTTCTTCTTTTTGCCTGGTACCCTTACATAATCCCCTTGTCTTTTGCCACATATCTCTTCCCTTTCAAGATGATAATGACTGTTCGGAAGAAACTGAGTAATTGCCTAGTTAATGCTGCGCTTTAACACTGAACAAGATAGGAAGGAAAGGTTACTTCAGAGAAGAAGAATTGGCATCAGGGACCCTCACTGCCCCCTAGTGTGCCATATTGCATGAGCTGGCAGTGATCCTCACAGGGATTAACACAGTTCCCTTGTGGGTCTCATACACTTAGAAAAGCCCTTGATGGGGAAGCACATATGTCTTTGTATTCACCTACAGTCTTGACATGTTACATTGCTTTTTGTCTATTTAAACAGGTACATCTTCCTGTATCTAGCCTTCAAGCACGTAGGACTACACAAAGCTTTCTTCCCTTGTCCAATGGGACGTGGCTTCATGCTTCCTCCTTTACAATGCCACACACATTTAGAATGCTCTATAATAGTGTTTTATTTCCTTACCTAAGATTTACCTGGGGTTTAAGCAGTCTGTATAAAACAATGTCCTAGTGGAAATGTAATGTTTGAAAGCTTAACGGCTAAAAGTGGGGACATAAAAGCTAAACAGAGCTCCAAAACTGCCTCCTTTAAAATCTCTATCTACTTTGGCTCTTCTTCTAAAGCATTTCTGTCTTTACCATATTGGCCTTCCTCATCAAGTTGATAGTCTGCTACAAATAAAGATGCGGGACATGGATGGTGCTGTGGTCTAAACCACCGAGCCTCTTGGGCTTGCCAGTCAGAAGGTTGGCGGTTTGAATCCCTGCAATGGAGTGAGCTCTCATTGCTCTGTCCCAGCTCCTGCCAACCTAGCAGTTCGAAAGCATGCCAGTGCAAGTAGATAAATAGATACTGCTGTGGCAGGAAAGTAAACAACATTTCCGTGTGCTCTGGCTTCCATCACTGCGTTCTGATGCACCAGAAGCAGTTTAGTCATGCTGGCCACATGACCCGGAAAGCTGTTTGTGGACAAACACCAGCTCCCTTGGCCTGAAAGCAAAATGAGCACTGCACCCCATAGCCAACTTTGACTGGACTTAACCATTCGGGGTCCTTTATCTTACCTTTACCTTTTACAAATAAAGAGCACAAGCCAGCAAGCTACCTAGCATCATAAGTACCTGCAGGAAAAGGAAACCATTCAGTAAAAACAATTCCAGATGAGGTATTCAAATATTCACAGGAAATCTGAAAAGAAAAAGAAAGATCCCACCAAGGGTTAACAGCCAGTCTGACCTAAGAGAAAAAAGAATAATCCTAAATATGGCAATTTGAGTTATTGTGAAAGCAAGCTTGTGCCATTAATATTCTCTAATAGACCTTGCCAAGGAAATGAATTGTCCCCATCAAATACCCTCTCTCTACTTCTGGATGTCTGATTATATTTTGGATGATGACCAGGAAGTTTCTGGAAGTTTGGGATTCTTATTGCACTCAGTACAGCATGGCTAAATAGGGTCACTATTTTAAGAAATTTAATTAAAAGATCAAGCCAGCTTTAAGATCAAGGCAACATCATGCCAGTTTTAATTATGGGAAATCCTTGTAGTTGCATAGTGAATCTAAAAAGCAATTTGTGTACCTGATGCAATAATATTGGTTTCTGCCAGCTGGAAATGAAGCTTGTTTACTCAGAAGCAAGTCCTTCCTGGTTCAGTAGGACTTCAAATCTGCATAATAGGATTGCAGTCAAAGAGGGAGAAAGGATCAGCTAACATCTTGAAACGCAGGAGAAATTCAACATTGTGCTATTGCGAACATTCCATCAGCGGAAGCATTTCTGCTTTCCCAGTGGGAAAGTCTCTCTTTCCTCCTCCTATACGCTGTTCTGGGGGCTTCCCACAAACCCCAGCCCAATTTTAGGGTGCAGCAGGGTGACAAGAGTCCTTTTGTGGGAATTCGCTCTTGTTGACAGCTCAATCCAGCTCATAGAAAAGTATTTCCTATTTTTTCAGATTTTTCCAAATGTTTGAAAAACTAATTTTATATGTGTTTAAAGCAACAGTGGTGATGTGTCTTTGCTGGTTTTTTAACTCCTTTAGGCCATACCCGTTTGTTCTATTCTATTCTAAATTCCACGGGCTAGAAATGTGTGTAGATGCAAGAACCTTTGGGAATGAAGCTCGATTTATCAGACGTTCTTGTACACCCAACGCTGAGGTAGGCCTGCAAGTTTTAAAATATTTCATAGTAAATCTTTTGCTGAGAATATAATTTCTGGTAATGAAATAGCGGCTCAATAAATTAAAAAAATTCAGTGAATATATTCAGCATAAAGTTCCAGAACATTAGTGTTGCTAGTTTAAAATGAAGGCAAGGAGAGTTGCTGTCAGTTCACAGTATGCCTTTGTAATCGTAAAGTAATATAAATATTTCCAAAGGTGCTATTTTCAGGATTCTCCAATTAAGTCTAAAAGAGGAATACATATAACTTAGTTGAAATCCTCATATATTATGCCTCCACTTAATTGTATTGGTAAGGATGTGGAAACAGAAGGTCTGTTTTTAATTTTTTAACTTAAAAGACCTGACCTGGACAGATTTTGCATATGTGGGACAAAATATGCTCTTTTGATCTCTGCACTAGGATATAGAAGGCAACCACTTTAAAGTGATACATGATTTTTGTAACATCCCACTGTATCCAGAAAACTGTTTTCCTAGATTCATGTGCAAAGTCTAAAGAAATTTATTGGAATACTGTAAATTTGTCTGTAAGCAATGGAATGGGCTTTATATATATCTTTATAACTTACATAAGTTGATAGTAATGATTGCTATTTCAGTTGAGTGTTTCTGAACAGAGGCCTTTACCAAAGAAACAATAACTGATTAAATTACTTCGGTAGAACAAGTCTACAATTTTTGTTTCCAAATATATTAAAAACTGTTTAAATATGTTATTTTTCTGTGTTTAGGTTAGACATGCCATTGAAGATGGAACCATTCATCTTTATATCTACTCCATCCAAAACATTCCAAAGGGAACAGAAATAACGATTGCATTCGATTTTGATTATGGAAATTGGTAAGTCAGGTTAGGGCTGAGTTGTCAGATATGAAATTGCTTTGTTATTGTTAAACAAGTGGTCTCCATTCATTTACATTTTTAAAGATTACAATAATAGGATGCCATTAAAATGCAGTGGTCTTAAACCCCACAGTTTAACAAAGAATCTGACGTTACTGTGATTCATATCACATTAGAATTGCAGGATCAAACATGTACATGTAACTAGCACATGTACTAGTTATGAATTGTGCTGGTAAGATTATCTTTCCATTGAACATTGCGGTGTTTAATTCAGAGTAAGCCTACAGAGGATCGGACTGCATAGAAAGCAGTACTGTGCAAATGTTTTTTTGCAAAGTTTTTCCATATTTCATTTGTTGTTGTTTTTATTTTTAGCAAATACAAAGTGGACTGTGCTTGTTTGAAAGAAAATCCTGAATGCCCAGTACTTAAGCGAGGCTCTGAACCTACAGA